>NC_083713.1:4187500-6687500 GCF_033118175.1 Dama dama | reverse complement strand
TTGGATGATCTGTTAGTAATTAATGTTCCCCATAGTCAGGAGTTCTCTGGTGTTCTCAGGTTTTTGGCTTAAGCCTCTTTCCTCTGGATTTCAGTCTTATTCTTCCAGTAGCCTCAAGACTTCTCCATCCATACAGCACTAATAATAAAACTTCTAGGTTAATGTTGAAAGGATTTTCCACAGTGAGGGACACCCAGAGAGGTTCACAGAGTTACATGAAGAAGAGGAGAGGGAGGAAGGAGATAGAGGTGATCAGGAGGAGAAAAAGGGGGATTCAAGAGAGGAGAGACAGGTTGTACTCTGTTCCCTAAGTGTTCTCCACAGCCCAGAACACCCACAGAGATTCACAGAATTGGATTGAGAAGAGAAGGGGGAGGGAGGAAATAGAGGTGATCTGGGGGAGAAAAAGGAGAGTCAAAAGGGGGAAAGAGTAATCATCACACTCCTGAGTAAAAATGGGTACTGAATGTTGGATTCTTAAATGTCCAAACTTGATATCAAATACCAAAAAACAAAGATTAAAAATCTAGAGTGGAGGTTAGACTCTTAAAAATACAATGTTAAAAAACAACAAAGCACAAAAAATTTAAGAACTATGTATGAAGTTTGCTTTAAAAATAGGGTCCTTTTTTTTTTTTTTGGCCAGGTTATAGTGGATTATAAAAATGATAATTAAGGAGTAATAGAGGAGTAATAGAGGACTTTTTAAAAGAGAAAAAAAATCTAATTAAAAAATTATAATAATAGTAAAAATCTATCTAGGGATTTCTCTGGAGTTGTTGCGGGCAGTGTGGGTTCGGTTCAGTTTCAGATAGCTCCTTGTTCCAGCTTACACTTCTTGATATTTATAGGCTCCTTCCAGTGTAGTCGGTGTTAACTACAGGGATTTTAATCTGTTGCACCTGTCACTTCTGAAGCGGTTCCCTTTGTTTATTTGGGTTCTGTTTGCAGGTCTCTTCCGTGTCTAATTTCCGCCCTGACACAAGTGGGCATAGGTGGTCTCTTGTTTAGGTTCGCTTGTTCAGTCGTGCTGTGGGGAGGGAGGGGCGCTGCAGAAATATATCACTGGTGTCTGTCGGGAGCACTCACAGTGTTCCAGCAACACTGGGTTTGCCCCCGCTCACTGCGTGTGTGCTTTCCCCGTCTACACTGCTCAGGTTCCAGGTTGCTCTAGAGGGAGCGGGCCCTGAGTTTCGTGCACTTCCCAGGCCTAAGCCACTCAGGTTTAGGTTTTCAGGTACTCCACAATGACGCAGACTCAGTTGGCCTGCATTTTGTGCCTTCCCAGGTCGGAGCAGCTCAGGCAACCAGGAGCTTGATGAGCGCATTCTCCCTTGGTGCAGTATGCCTTATCCCCTCCAAGGTCCCAGCCTCAGTTTCCAGGCGCGCTGGTTGGGTGCGCCTTGTGTCTCTTCTGGGAAACTGATTTCTGGCTGCGACCCTCCCGGCAGATGTCAACCATCTAGAATCTCAGGAAGTCTTTGATTAGAGACTGGAAGCCTGTTTGTAGTTTGGTAGGGGATGCGGTCTCTGGGGCTGACTTTGACCCTCTCCCCTCCCCCCCCCCCCCTCCCGTCTCCTGCTTCCATCGGGGGATGGCTCGGTCCACAGCGGGCTAGCTCTTCTCTGGTGTTCGCTCAGTCCTTTGTTCTAGGAACAGGCGGGTAGTGCCTAAATTTAGGGCTTTTCCCAGGTTAATTCTCTCTCTCTTGCTATCCCACAGTTTAAGTTGCTATCTCTTATTAGCTCCCTCTGATTGCCCTCTGGGCTTTCTAGGCCCGGTCCTTACCCTAAGCAATATCACCTGCTCCTCTCGTTCAGACCCTACTTGCTGGTGGCAGATGCAAGCATCTGGGGTACTTTTCTGCTGGGAGTTGTTTTTAGGCATGTAACCTGTGGGTTTTATCTATTTTTCCTTCCAGTTAGGTTGCCCTCCGAGATTTGAAAACTTCCCCCAGACCTGCCGGTGAGAGGGTTTCCTGGTGTTTGGAAACTTCTTCTATTAAGACTCCCTTCCCAGGATGAATCTGTGTCCCTAACTCTATTGTCTCTCTTTTTATCTTTTATATTTTGTTCTACCTCCTTTCGAAGACAATGGCTGCTTTTCTAGGTGTCTGATGTCCTCTGCTAGCAATCAGAAGTTGTTTTGTGGAGTCTGCTCAGCTTTCAAATGATCTTTCGATGAATTTGTGGGGGAGAAAGTGGTCTTCCCATCCTATTCCTCTGCCATCTTAGCTCCCTCTGTGAAAACTGACCTTTTCCAGTCCTGTGGCCAGTAATGAGTTTTCCAAATTTATTGGCATATTGAGTGTAACACTTTCACAGCATCATCTTTCAGGATTTGAAATAGCTCAACTGGAATTCCATCACCTCCACTAACTTTGTTCGTAGTGATGCTTCCTAAGGCCCACTTGACTTCACATTCAAGGATGTCTGGCTCTAGGTGAGTGATCACACCATCGTGATTATCTGGGTCATGAAGATCTGTTTTGTACAGTTTTTCTTTGTATTCTTGCCACCTCTTCTTAATATCTTCTGCTTCTGTTAGGTCCCTACCATTTCTGTGCTTTATTCAGCCCATCTTTGCATGAAATGTTCCCTTGGTATCTCTAATTTTCTTGAAGAGATCTCTAGTCTTTCCCATTCTATTGTTTTCCTCTATTTCTTTGCATTGATCTCTGAGGAAGGCTTTCTTATCTCTCCTTGCTATTCTTTGGAACTCTGCATTCAAATGAGTATGTTTTTCCTTTTCTCCTTTGCCTTTCACTTCTCTTCTTTTCACAGCTATTTGTAAGGCCTCCTCAGACAACCTTTTTGCTTTTTTGCATTTCTTTTTCTTGGGGATGGTCTTCATTCTTGTCTCCTGTACAGTGTCATGAACCTCCATCAATAGTTCATCAGGCACTCTGTCTATCAGATCTAGTCCCTTAAATCTATTTCTCACTTCCACTGTATAGTCATAGGGGATTTGATTTAGGTCATACCTGAATGGCCTAGTGGTTTTCCCTACTTTCTTCAGTTTAAGTCTGAATTTGGCAATAAGGTGTTCATGATCTGAGTCACAGTCAGCTCCCGGTCTTGTTTTTGCTGACTGTATAGAGCTTTTCCATCTTTGGCTGCCAAGAATATAATCAATCCAATTTCGGTGTTGACCATCTGGTGATGTCCATGTGTAGAGTCTTCTCTTGTGTTGTTGGAAGAGGGTGTTTGCTATGACCAGTGCGTTCTCTTGGCGAAACTCTATTAGCCTTTGCCCTGCTTCATTCTGTACTCCAAAGCCAAATTTGGCTATTATTCCAGGTGTTTCTTGACTTCCTACTTCTTGCATTCCAGCCCCCTATAATGAAAAGGGCATCTTTTTTGGATGTTAGTTCTAGAAGGTCTTGTGGGTTCATAGAACCGTTCAACTTCCACTTCTTCAGTGTTACTGTTTGGGGCATAGACTTGGATTACCATGATATTAAATGGTTTGCCTTGGAAACAAACAGAGATCATTTTGTCATTTTTGAGATTGCATACAAGTACTGCATTTCAGAATCTTTTGTTCACTATGATGGCTACTCCATTTCTTCTAAGGGATTCCTCCCCCCAGTAGTAGATATAATGGTCATCTCAGTTAAATTCACCCATTCCAGCCCATCTTAGTTCACTGATTCCTAGACAGTCTATGTTCACTCCTGTCAGCTTCTGTTTGACCACTTCCAAGTTGCCTTGATTCATAGACTTAACATTCCAGGTTCCTATGCAATATTGTTCTTTACACCATTGGACCTTGCTTCTATCACCAGTCTCATTCACAACTGGGTGTTGTTTTTGCTTTGGCTCCATCCTTTCATTCTTTCTGGAGTTATCTCTCCACTGATCTCCAGTAGCATATTGGGCACCTACTGACCTGGGGAGTTCATCTTTCAGTGTCCTATCTTTTTGCCTTTTCATACTGTTCATGGGGTTCTCAAGGCAAGAATACTGATGTGGTTTTCCATTCCCTTCTCCAGTGGACCACATTCTGTCAGACCTCTCCACCATGACCCAGCCGTCTTGGGTGGCCCCACATGGCATGGTTTAGTTTCATTGAGTTAGACAAGGCTGTGGTCCTGTGATCAGATTGGCTAGTTGTCTGTGATTGTAGTTTCAGTCTGTCTGCCCTCTGATCCCCTCTCTGTGTCTACCATCTTACTTGGGTTTCTTTTACCTTAGACATGGTGTCTCTCTTCACAGCTGCTCCAGCAAAGCGCAGCCGCTGTTCCTTACCTTGGATGTGGGGTAGCTCCTCTCGGCCAACGCTGCTGCCCCTGGGCGCGGGGTAGCTCCTGTTGGCCACGCTCGTGCGCTGTCGCAGCCACCAATGTTCCCTTGGTACCTCTAATTTTCTTGAAGATATCTTTAGTCTTTCCCATTCTATTGTTTTCCTCTATTTCTTTATACTGTTTACTAAGAAGCGTTTCTTATCTCTCCTTGCTATTCTTTGGAACTCTGCATTCCATTGAGCATATGTTTCCCTTTCTCCTTTGCCTTTTGTTTCTCTTCTTTTATCAGCTATTTGTAATGCCTCTCAGACAATCACTTTGCCTTCTTGCATTTCTTTTTTCTTGGAGATGGTTTTGGTCACTATCTCCTGTACAATGTTACGAACCTCCATCCATTGTTCTTCAGGTCATCTTTTGGCACAAGGGTAGCACATCTGACTCCATAGTTCTTCAGGCACTCTGTCTATGAGATCTAATTCTTGAATCTATTCATCACCTCCACTGTATAATTGTGAAGGATTTGATTTAGGTCTTTTATGAATGGCCTAGTAGCTTTCCCTACTTTCCTTACTCTAAGTCTCATTTTTGCAGTAAGGAGCTTGTGATCTGAGCCACAGTCAGCTCCAGGTCTTGTTTCCATTTTAAAAGTATAGTTCAGTAACTTTGACAAATGTGCACACCTTGTATTCATAACCACAGGCAAGATACAGTTCATCTCAGCATTCTAAGATCTTGTGTCTCTTTCAGGCAATCAAACCAGTGCCCCTGGGTGCTTTACTCAGTAGTTTCCTCTTTTTTTCTTGCTGGATGGTGTTTCATTGTTGGATATACCACATTGTTTACCATTTTCCCATTGATGGCTATTTGGAGTGCTTGCAGTTTTTTCCTACTATGAGTGCTATGACCATTCACATAAAAGTGGTTTAGTGGACATGTTTTTGTTTTTCTTGGGTGAATCACAAGGAGTGCAACTGTGGTTTGTGTAAGTGAATGTTACATTTTCCTTTTTAAAATTTTTCCAATTTCTAATTTTCCTACAATGAACACATTTATTTAGCAATTATTTAGCAACTCATTTATTTAGCAATTCATTCACCCATTTAGCAAGTGCATTGAGCACCTACTATTTGTCAGGCACTATTATCTCGGAAAAGGGAGTTGAACCATGAAAATAGAAATAAATCATGCCCTCATGGAGTTTTTGTTGTTGTTCAGTTGCTCAGTCATGTCCAACTCTTTTCAACCCCATGGACTGCAGCATGCCAGGCTTCCCTGTCCATCACCACCTCTTGGAGTTTGCACAAACTCATGTCCATTAAGTCAATGATGCCATCCAACCATCTCATCCTCTGTCATCCCCTTCTTCTCTTGCCCACAATCTTTTCCAGCATCAGGGTCTTTTCCAATGAGTTAGCACTTTGCATCATGTGGCCAAAGTATTGGAGCTTCAGCTTCAGCATCAGTCCTTCCAATGAATATTCAGGGTTGATGTCCTTTAGGATTGAGTGGTTTGATCTCCTTGCTGTCCAAGGCATGCTCAAGAAAAAATTCTTCCTCTCAGTGAGTTCCCCAGAAACTGGGGAAAGAGAGACAAGTGATCATTCCATTATAAAACCTGATGGAAGCAATCAAAGGGTGACAGAGGACTGCAGAAGAGGGCGTCTTGGGTGTACTCAAGGAAAGGGTTCTTCAGTACTGGTTCTTGATGGTGGCAGAGGAGTAAGTTAGGTAGAGAAGGCTGGAGAAATCAATTTAAGAAGAAGCAGTGGTTAGTGCAATTTGCATAGTGCTTAAGAGAGAGCACTGCATATTGGTAAATTATAAGATATTCTACCAGGTTATAACCACATAGATGGAAAAGATATGCCAGAGCTATCCAGGGACAGCTCAAGGTGGGCCTTGAGGACTAAGGAAAGAAATTTGAAATTTATCCTGAGAACTACTGAAAGATTTTAGTGAAGAAGAGAGACATGATCAAATCAGTGTTTTAGGAAAACAAAAGCCTTGGGTGGCTTTCTAATAAATATGGCAGCACAAATAGACAATATCAAAGTCTGCTTCCTTTTCTATACTCATGAAAGCAACAGGAAAATAATTTTTAATACACAAATAGGTACTTCCCTGGTGGTCCAATTGTTAAGACTCTGAGCTCCCAATACAGGGGGCCTAGGTTCAATTCCTGGTCGTGGAACTAGATCCCACATGCCACAACCAAGATCAGCACAGCCAATAAATAAATAAATGTTTATTAAATAGTATAAATGCACAAATACCCACCATAAAGTTTGCAGTGAAAAAAGATGTTGATAATGATACAGAACAGTCAGAATTCTCATATTCAGCTTATAGGAGTCTAAATGAATAGAAACAGTTTGGCGAACAATATGATGGTATTTGAGAAAGCTGACTATATGCACATTCTGTGACATAATACTTCCACTCCTAGGCATAGACCTAACAGAAATGCACACACATGTTTACAAAAAAAAAAAAAAAAAGTGTAAGAATATTTACATCAAGAATAGCTCCCAAATTGGAAACTAAGTGTTCATCAAAGTGGATAAATAAATTGTGGTATGGTGGAAAAGTAAACCATAAATACAGCAGTAAGAATGAACCATAGACATGTTACATTATGGATTAATGTCACAAACCAAACGCTGAGTGAAAGAAACCAGACAGAACAGAATCCATACTGTGTAATTCCATTTACACAAAGTTAAAGAATAGGAAACACTCATCTGTGCTGTTAAAAGTCAGGAAAGTGAATATCATTGAGAGGAGGGTGACTAAGACTGAAAGGGAGCCTACAGGGGTCCTCTGGGATTCTTGTCATGTTCTGTCTTGCAATGTGGCTATGGTCATGTGATTGTGTTCTGTTTTTGAACGTTGAGATCTACTCTTAGGATATATGCAATTTTCTGTTTTTATATTATACTTCAATAAGAAACATTTTAAAAAGGCATAGACTCATAAGGACAGAAGTAACAAAATTTGGGGAACTGGGAAAGCAGATGGTGAGTGGTAAGTGATGTAGCTCAGCTGAGAAAATAGAATTTTTCACTGGCATAAGTAAAAACCAAAAAGCAACCTGGCTTACAAAGTAGAATCCCCAAGAGACCAAAGAATTTGCAGCATAAGGCACTTCTGGAAATTTACAAAACCAGGAGAAATGATTGCAAATCCATTTGAGAAGCAGATGGAGCCCCAGATCTCCTCCCCAAGTCCCTGTGATGGGGCAAATGCTCCCCTAATCCTTGAAGGACACTGATGTTTAGTCTTTGGAGATGGTCTCTAGGCTGGATAGAGGTGTGATCTGGACAACAGGGAACTGAGAGAATGTTTATATGTCTTTGCACCTGGGTTCCTACAACTGGCTTTCACTCTCCAGGAAGAACAGCCTTCTCTGAAGAATCTGACCAGCCAAAGAGAAATAAAAACCTAAAGATGCTGATAATAAGGTTTCCTGTAGGGTATGTTTAAGTAAGATGCTTTGTAGGGAAGACAGTTAACAGGACTCTGACACAGAGAGTACCCATCCATTTTCTCTACTACACTATTTATTAAGGGTCTCGAGATATTTAAAGACAATGTGAAAGGCAGAGTCAAGATAAACAAAGTGAAAGAAAAAACAAAATAAAACAAGTTCACTTTGAAGGAAACAGACTTTATATATAGAAAAAAATACATCAATATTACTAGAGAGGTAAGAATTGCATCCACGAAGGAACAGGAGACTATTTTTTAAAAGAAATGTACAGAGAAAAGAAGAAACCTGGACATTATCGGAAAAAGGATAAGCAAATTAGAGGATGAATCTGGGAAGTACAAGTTAAGAACAGAATTATCAGAAAGCACAGAAAAAATAGTGGGGAGGAAATAATGACATAATGCAATAAAACTTTCTGGCATGAGGTGAGTGGCATGAGTGTCCAAATTGAAAAGACCTGCATGAAAACTAAAAGCAGAAATTCATAATAGAGCAAAACTCTGGGGGCAAAGATATAAGAGCTTATAAAAAGGAAAGAAAAATCAGTTTTCATGCAGAGAATCAAGATATAGAATGCATCAGGCATCTCCATATCATAACTAGAAACCAGAAGTCAATGGAACATGATTTCAAAATTCTAAGGAAAATGGTTTCTAACCTGAAACTCTACACCTAGCTAAACCTCAATCAAATATGAGGATAGGAAAGATAAATTACAATATTATATCCTTGCATCCTCTCAGAAAGCTACTGAAAGTCGTATACTACCAAAATGAAGAACCTTACCCAGAAAGATTATGGTAATCCAGGAGACAGGGATCCCCAGAATAAAGGTTAAGAGAGAGAGCCCAGAATTACAACTGCACAGCAGGTGTTGACAACAACCAGTTCACATGGGAGCACGTCCCAGCAGAAACTGAAAAACCTACTGAATCTGTCTCCTCAAGTTTGTGACACAAGCACAGAAAAAAACTAATTTCTTCAATTTATTTTAAATCACAGTATGTTGACTCCACATCCTTAATGGCATATATTTTAAGGGTAATCGAACAACAGAGAAATATTAAACAGCAATTCAGTAGACTCTTAATAATGTATGATTATTCTGAAACTAATTGTATTAGTCTTCTCAGGCTGTCATAACAGAATACCATTGGATGGGTGGCTAAAACAACAAATTTCTTTTCTTACAATTCATGAAGCTGGAAACCCAATATCAGGACGCCATTAGGGTTGATTCTGGTGAGGAACTCTTCCTAGCTGGCTTCCTGACTCACTCTACTTCACATGGCCGGTCTCTTCTCCGTGATGTCTCTTCCCACTCTTTAAGGATAGCAATCTGATTCGATTCACACTTCACCCTTTTGTCTCCAAATACAGCCACATTGGGGATTATGGCTTTAACATACAGATATAGGGGGACACAGACTGTAAAACAATTATAAGTGCATTACATGAAAAACAAATATGTAAATATGCTAGTGTAGATAAGAATCAAGATGTAAGAGAAATATGAAATCAAAGTACTTGACTCAAAACTCTGTAGTCCTAAATTAAAATCAGAAATACCAGTTTGGGCTCATGATTTCTCCTCCTGAAAAATGTTTGTTTACTTTGTCCACTGAGTAGGTCTAGAAGACTTAACAACTCAGTAGCAGTGAGCAAACTTGATGCCCAGATTGTGGCTTCTGAATACCATGTTCCATGTAAAGGACCTAGAACTCCATGGAGCATATGTGATTCATGTGTGGTCACATCAAAATGACACAGAAGGCAACTTGAAAGGCTTCTCCTAGTCAAAACCGGGACAGTGAGAATACCAAAAAAAAAAAAACAAACAAAAAACAAAGTATTGAATCATATCACATAGATTAAAATCTATGAGCTCATAATCACCCTTAGAAAAACACTCATGGTGACCTTTGGTGTTTGGTGTTGATGGTGTTCAATCCATCACTTTGAAAACAGATGAGGAAAGAAGCCAGCATTTGTATGAACTGCATTTAGGGTAATTTCATAATGAAAATGGAATAATTCTTTTTAGAATTCCAAGGCAATTGGAATGATAGACTTTGAAAATCACCACTTTGTCAAACCTAATAAATGATAGACATTGATCATATGATGAACATCATTTTTATAATGGAAGGATCAGGGTGACAACACCTGAATCCACTAAGACTTATCACCACTAAAGATGCGGCACCCTAACACTATGTACCTCTTGAAGTGCTGAGGTAGGACCATGATTCCTAACACTCCCTGTGCTTAAGTGATCACCTGGTGAGATTTTAAAAACATGGGCCTTGGAGCCCCACTATCATATAATCAAATTCAATTGACCTGGGGTGGGACCTGAATCATAGTTAACAAGATTGTGCAGGTGATCCTTTTTTTTCTTTTTAATTGAAGTATCAGTTCAGTTCAGTTGCTCAGTTGTGTCTGACTCTTTGCAATCCTATGGACTGGATCATGCCAGGCCTCTCTGTTCATCACCAAATCCTGGAGCTTATTCAAACTCATGTCCATTGAGTTGGTGATGCCATCCAACCATCTCATCCTCTGTAGTCCCCTTCTCCTCCTACCTTCAATCTTTCCCAGCATCAGGGTCTTTTCCAATGAGTAGGTTCTTCGCATCAGGTGGCCAAAGTATTGGAGTTTCAGCTTCAGCATCAGTGCTTCCAATGAATATTCAGGACTGATCTCTTTTAGGATGGACAGGTTGGGTCTCCTTGCAGTCCAAGGGACTCTCAAGAGGCTTCTCCAACACCAGTTCCAAAGCTTCAATTCTTCAGTGCTTAGCTTTCTTTGTAGTCCAACTCTCACATCCATACATGACTACTGGAAAAACCATAGCCTTGGCTAGATGGATCTTTGTTGGCAAAGTAATGTCTGCTTTTTAATATGCTGTCTAAGTTGGTCATAACTTTTCTTCCAAGAAGCAAGCGTCTTCTAATTTCATGGCTCCAGTCACCATCTGCAGTGATTTTGGAGCCCCTCAAAATAAAGTCTGTCATTGTTTTCACTGCTTCCTCATCTATTTGCCATGAAGTGATGGGACCAGACACCATGATCTTAAGTTTTCTGAATGTTGAGTTTTAAGCCAACTTTTTCTCTCTCCTCTTTCACTTTCATCAAGCGACTTTTTAGTTCTTCACTTTCTGCCATAAGGGTGGTGTCCTCTGAGTATGTGAGGCTATTGATATTTCTCCCAGAAATCTGATTCCAGCTTGTGCTTCATCCAGCCCAGTGTTTCTCATGGTGTACTCTGCATATAAGTTAAATAAGCAGGGTGACAATATTCAGCCTTGATGTATTCCTTTTCCTATTTGGAAACAGTCTGTTGTTCTATGTCCACATCTAACTGTTGCTTCCTGACCTGCATACAGGTTTCTCAGGAGGCAGGTCAGGTGGTCTGGTATTTCCCATCTCTTTCAGAATTTTCCACAGTTTATTATGATCCACTCAGTCAAAGGCTTTGGCAGAGTCAATAAAGCAGAAATAGATGTTTTTCTGGAACTTGTCTTGCTTTTTTGATGATCCAGCAGATGTTGGCCATCTGATATCTGGTTCCTCTGCCTTTTCTAAAACTAGGTTGAACATCTGGAAGTTCATGGTTCACGTACTGTTGAAACCTGGCTTGGAGAATTTTGAGCATTACTTTACTAGCGTGTGAGATGAGTGCAGTTCTGCAGTAGTTTGAGCATTCTTTGGGATTGCCTTTCTTAGGGATTGGAATGAAAACTGACCTTTTCCAGTCCCGTGGCCACTGCTGAGTTTTCCAAATTTGCTGGCATACTGAGTGCAGCACTTTCACAGCATCATCTTTTAGGATCTGAAATAGCTCAACTGGAATTCCATTACCTTCATTAGCTTTGTTTATAGTGCTGCTTCCTAAGGCCCACTTGACTTTACATTGCAGGATGTCTGGCTCTAGGTGAGTGATCACACATTGTGGTTATCTGGATCATGAAGATCTTTTTTGTACAGTTCTTCTGTGTATTCTTGTGACCTCTTCTGAATATCTTTTGCTTCTGTTAGGTCCATACCTTTTCTTTTCTTTATTGTGCCCATATTTGCACGAAATGTTCCCTTGGTATCTCCAATTTTCTTGAAGAGAACTCTATTCTTTCCCATTCTATTGTTTTTTTTTTTTTTTTCTCATTGTACTGATCACTGAGGAAGGCTTTCTTATCTCTCCTTGCTATTCTTTGAAACTCTGCATTCAAATGGGTATATCTTTCCTTTTCTCCTTTGGTTTTTGCTTCCCTTCTTTTCACAGCTATTTGTAAGGCCTCCTCAGACAACTGTTTTGCTTTTTGCATTGCTTTTTATTGGGGATGGTCTTGATTACTGCCTCCTGTACAATGTCACGAACCTCCATCCACAGTTCTACAGGCACTCTGTCTATCAGATCTAATTCCTCAATCTATTTCTCACTTCCACTGTATAATCATAATGGTTTGATTTAGGTCATACCTGAATGATCTAGTGGTTTTCCCTATTTTCTTCAATTTAATTCTGAGTTTGCCAATAAGGAGTTCATGGTCTGAGCCACAGTCAGCTCCCTATCTTGTTTTTGCTTACTTTATAGAGCTTCTCCATCTTTGGCTGCAAAGAGTATAATCAATCTAATTTTGGTATTGACCATCTGGTGATGTCCAGGTGGGAGGAAAGTGAAAGTGAAGTCACTCAGTCGTGTCTGACTCTTTGCGACCCAATGGACTGTAGCCTACCAGGCCCCTCAGTCCATGGAATTTTCAAGGCAAGAGTACTAGAGTGGGTTGCCATTTCCTTCTCCGGGGATCTTCCTGACTCAGGGATCGAACATGGATCTCCCACATTGCAGGCAGACACTTTACCGTCTGAGACACCAAGGTGGAAGGAAATTGAAGTATAGTTGACTTATAATATGTTAGTCTCGGGTATATAGCACAGTGATTCAGTTATTCATATATACAATAAGCTGTGTCTACAGAAAAAAAAAAAATCAGTCCTGTAAAGTGGGAGGGGTAGCATTGCTGAAAGGTTAATGAAATATCCTACCCTGTTCTGTGCAGCCAGTCAGCTGGGGATTTGGAGGCCAGAAAGTCAATTACCAATCCTGTAATAACCACATTCACCTGATTTTAGGGCCTTTCACCTTAGGGTTTTGCTTTCTTTTCCTACTAGATCAGGAAAATAAGGCGAGTGAAGAGGTCTGTTGTGGTAGTTTTTAAACCTTCTGTATGCATGATCTTGACTAAAATTAAAACTCAGTTAAAGAACAAAAAGCAAAGAGTGCTAGGCTGAACAGTGGGTTAGTACTTAGTGAGTAGAGGCAGAAGGATCAGAGAACAGAGGTCACTGCAGTCGTCTGTATGAGAGGGTAGGGAGGACCATGCGGGCAGCACAGGAGTGGGGAGGGAAAAGGGGGCTCACAGTAGGGTTTCATCCAGAACTTGTGGGTTGTTGACAGTCCCCTCCAAGACATCTGACTCCCAAAGTCTTATCTCTCAGCAGTGTGGGAAAGTATGGCAGGTACTAATATATAGCTCATCTATGGAAAGCTTGTATACTTTCTTCATTGGAAGTAGATCTTGAAGTTAACACTTCAAAAGGTTGTGACTGATCTTCCCTGAGGATGTTGATTAGAGAGGTCTCCCATACTTGCTGTTACTCCCAAAAAATTACCACTGATCTAAAGTTCTGTGTTTCTTCCATAGTATCATGTAGGATTCTTGAATGTTTGGAAAACAGAGATGACAGACTGATTTTGGTTTTCTTTTCAATCCATCATCTGCATAGTTGCCATCAGTCTCATATACCACAAGCAGTGGTTTTTAAAGAGCAGAGTTTCCATCCCTGGGTCTGGCCCTATATATAGCAGAAGTCACATTGTGCTTTGGAGAATTGTCAAAGGTAATTCCTATAATAGAAATGGCCTGACCCGATCAGTAAGCATTTCCCAAGCTCTGAGAGCCATGTGATACTTTGATCTGTCACCATAGGGTTGTTAATAAGTTTTCAGATTGAATATGCAAGTTTGCTAAGGAAGATGCCACTCAGGTGTCTCTGAACATGTTTATGAGGTAGTGGTTTTCTAGTCAGTTCTCATGTGACCCACATAAGAAGCACTGTGCATATATGCTCAGTCATATTTGACTCTTTGCAACTCCATGGACTGTAGCCTGCCAGGCTCCTCTGTTCATGGGATTATCCAGGCAAGAATACTGGAGTGGGTTACCATTTCCCTCTCCAGGGGATCTTCCCAACCCAGGGATCGAAAGAGTGTCTCCTGCATTGACAGGAAGAATCTTTACCACTGAGCCACCTGGGAAGTGCATAAGAGGCACAATTAAGGGATAAACCAAATATGTCTTCATATGGGGACCACTGAACAGGGAGCCATATTCTCCTTATAGGGGATACATCTGACTGTATTAATGATTTGTAGATCTAGGATTTTTCTAAGCAGGCAACATTCCTAGGTGGGCAGTACTGCCTTGGATATCTCTTGAAATCAGCTAGACATGTTCACACTCAAACACCCACTGAGTTTGATTTCACAGTTCTGTTTTTATTTTCCATCCCCATCACTTTCAAGGCCCAGGTACACTCAGCTCTCAAAGATGCTCAGGATCCACTCAGCAGGTGGGCCAGTATCCTGACCAGAGTCTTTTCCTTTCCTGTCCCCTTGCATATCCAGCTTTCTGCAAAGTCTACAGTGGAGAGATTTAGGAGGTGTGTTGAAGTGATCTGCTGAATCAACAAATGTTTTAGGAAGATCTACTCCATGTAGGTACTTCTCTGGACTCTGCAACATGACGACCTGAAAACAGCAGAGCCCCTGCCCCCAGGTAGCTTACTTTCTAGTGGTGGGAAAGAGACATAAACAGGTAACCAAATGATATATAATGTAATTATATATGAGGTAATGATAAGCACTATGAAGAAATAAGGGCATAGATAGGTTGTGATTTTAGCTGTCTCTGAAGACTTGACTTTTGGGCTGAGATTTGAATGAAGTGGGAAGATGAACTATATTGGAAAGAATATTTCAGGCAGAGTGCAAAGAACCCCACTATGACTGCTGTGTTTGGAAGAGTTCCTTGAGATGGAGTGTTGACTGAGAAGGTCCATTTGGGATCTGAAAAAGAATCTGGAAAAACTCTTCCTGTGGAGAGAACAGATAATATGGCAGAAGTGGAAGTAGGGAAGCTGTGTAGGGTACATCACATTTGTCAAGGTAAGATATAAGATGGAAAGAATATTGGACTTCTTTTTTGGGGGGGATACCTTTTTGAAGGTGATGATAACAGGATTAGTAGTGAATTCAGTACAGCACAAGGGGAAAAGTGGTCGTAAGACTGACTCTAGGATTTTGTCTTGAGCTACTGGTTGATTATGGGTGCTATGCTGTGTTTAGTCTCTCAGTCATGTCTGACTCTTGCGATCCCATGGACTCTAACCCTCCAGGCTCCTCTGTCCTTGGGGATTCTCCAGGCAAGAATCCTGGAGTAGATTGCCATGCCTTCCTCCAGGGGATTTTCCCAAACCAGGAATTGAGCCCAGGTCTCCCGCATTGCAGGTGGATTCTTTACTATCTGAGCCACCAGAGAAGCCCAAGCATACTGGAGTGGTAGCCTATCCCTTCTCCAGGGGATCTTCTTGAGCCAGGAATTGAACCAGGGTCTCCTGTACTGCAGACTGATACTTTGCCAGTTGAGCTATCAGGGAATCCCAGTTGATTGTGGGTATCATTTATTAAAAGAGGAAGACAGGGAGGCCAGGTACTATTGTGGGAAGGAATTGGGATGTTTGTTAGAATACAAATGGAGAGGGCAAGTATGCCATTTGATATAGATATTATGGTGAAGAGTGAGATCATGAACAGATCAATAAATTGTAGAGTTGTCAGAATATATCTGATATTAAAAGTCATAGTGGATGCAAACACTTCAGGGAGACAATGTAGACAGAGAAAGAATAAGGTCCAAGGTTTAAGCCCTGGGGCACTCTTAGCTCAGGGGTCTGGATGAGCAAGAAAAGCCAAGAAAGGAGATGTAGAAGGAGCGGCAGAAGGAGGTTATTCTGAGATTTGATTCCCCTCCACACTAAAGAGGAATTAGTATAATAAATGCCAAAGCATGGCACAAATCCGGAATAAGATTCTAAGGAAGGTGAAAGATCAGAAGAATTTTATTAATAAAAAATATGTTATGAATATTTTAAAAAAGTATTTAAAAAGTTTTGTTGACAGAGTCCACCTGTTGATGGCATACAGCATAATATTAGAAGGTGATGGAGAGAAAGCAAAATGTCTCAATTCCTATTTTACCGCCATGTTTTTGTTCAAAAAGCAAAATATACAGAATGGAAAATGGAAAAAGCATGGTTAAGAGGGAGACTCAATCTAAATAAGGCTCAGAGCAAGACAAATGAGGGCTCAGCAGCTGATTAGCAGTAGGATCATCAAACCGCCATTGTAAATCTGAGCAGTGGAAGGTTTCCAGAAGATGCCATTAGATTTCTGCTGAGAAGTCACCTGATAGTCTCATGGGCGTTCCCTTATATGTAATGTGTTGCTTTTCCTTTGCTGCTTTTAATATTCCCGCCTTACCTTTAATTTTTGCAATTCTAGTTACAGTATGTCTTGGTGTTTTCTCTTTGAGTTTGTCCTGTTTGGATCTCTATGTGATTCTTGAACCTGGATGTTTGTTTCCTTCCCCAAGTTAGGAAAGTTTTCAGTTATTATGCCTTTAAATATGTTTACTGCCCCTTTCTGTCTCTCTCCTGCTTCTGGGGCCCCTATAACTGAAAGGTTGTTGCTGAACAATAAGACACCTGGTTTCTTGGCCTCTGGAGGAGACGAATTCAATCTGGGGCCAGAGATGAGGCTGGATCGCTCAGAGCTTTTGTGTAATAAAGTTTTATTAAAGTATAAAGGAGATAGAGAAAGCTTCTGACATAGGCATCAGAAGGGGGCAGAAAGAGTACCCCCCTGCTAGTGTTCAGCTGTATGTTATATAGTCACTAGCAGTCTGTTAATGAAAAGAAAGGAATGCCTTAAAACTCAGAATGGCACCAGATAATTCATCCCAGGCCATAAAATGTTTGAGAAGGGCAGATT
Organism: Dama dama; assembly: GCF_033118175.1. Taxonomy (NCBI): domain Eukaryota; kingdom Metazoa; phylum Chordata; class Mammalia; order Artiodactyla; family Cervidae; genus Dama; species Dama dama. The sequence continues at coordinate 6,670,651 of NC_083713.1, read as the reverse complement.
AACATACAAACAGTTTCATTTACATAGGTTAGGGGAACAATATCTGAGTATAACATACTGGTTTGTCAAGTAGGTTCTGAGCCACTTGGTGGAACCGACTTGAAGAGTCTGGGGTAAATGCATAGTACATTAACATAGCTTAAGACAAACATTTTCATAAGAAAAGTGTATTGGTTAACTCAAGGTTTGAAAATAGTTAGCTTCAGGTGAAACCAGGTGTCATGGCAACACAGTATTTTAAGAGAAACCTCCTTTTAAATTTGTATAGAGAAGGAAAAAAAAAATCACTAGTTTGTTTCCTCATGATGCTTAAGAGAGATAAAAATGTCTGGCACTTGCAGCCGATTTCCTCCATTTGGAGACCCCTGGACTTCCTGCCTGTTACCCTCGCATAACATGATGCTGTCCTGGCAGTCTCTTAAACTGTCCTCATGTTTTTTACCTGCTCAGTTCCAGTGATTTCCATTACTCTGTCTTCCAACTCACTGATCCATTTCTTTGTATCATTTAATCTATGGTTGATTACAGTTCTCTGTATCATTTAATCTATGGACTTCCCTAGTGGCTCAGATGGTAAAAAAAAAAATCTACCTGTAATAGAGGAGACCTGGATTTGATCCCTGGGTCAGGAAGATCCTCTGGAGAAGGGACTGGCTACCCATTCCAATATTCTTGCCTGGAGAATTCCATGGACAGAGGAGCCTGGGGGCTACAGTCCATGGAGTTGCAAAGAGTCACACACAACTTAGTGACTGAATGATAACAACAGCAAAGTGCATTTAAAATTTTTGTTACTGTATTCTTCATCTCTGCTTCTTTATATTTTCTCTTTTTAAAAAGCTTATAACTTCTCACTAGTTCACCCACTCTTCTCCCAAGTTCTTTGATCCTTACAATCATTATCTCGAACTCTTCGTTGGGTGAGTTGTCTCTCTCTCTACTTCACTTAGTTCTTTTCCTGGAGTTTTATCTAGTTCCTGCATTTGAAACATGTTACTCTATCACTTCATTTTGCCTAATTTGTTGTTTTTAGTTCTGTGTATCTAGTAGTTTGGTTATGTTTCCTGATGTTAGAGAAGTGGCCTTTTGTAGGAGACATGCTATTTTCTAGGAGTAGCCCCTCAGTGGGCTGTGTGGGTCCTTCTGTTGTGGCAGATTGACTGCTGTGGGTGGTCTGGCAGGTATGGCTTTCCTTATCCAGTTGGTTGCCAGTCCTTGCCTTGTGTGGAGGCTGCCAGCTATGGTTGGTGGGGCCAGGTCACAACTGGCTATGGAACCCCAGGTGGTCCTGGATCTAGTGTTTGCCCGCTGGTTTACAGAACTGGTCTGTGGGTTGACTGGTTACAGGGCCAGGGTTCCAAGATTTAGTGCTGGCCTGCTGGTGAGTGGGATTGGTTGCTGACATGGCTGGTTGAGGCTTCCAGTGTATCCTATAAAGCTGGTGCTGGCCTGTTTGTGAGAGGAGCTGGATCCCCAGGCAGCTGGCTGAGGAGTCCAGGGAGTCCAAGGTGGTGGTGTTCTGATGGTGGGTGGAGTCAACTCCCAGGATCTCTGGCTGTAGAGCCTGGGGGCCCCGGGGTCAGTGTCTGTGCACGTCTGGGGGGCAGTGTCCTGAGCTGTCTGGTGGACAGGACTGTGTCCTTAGGAGTTTATGTGCTCTGGGAGCTCTAAGGCAGCAGGCCTGCTGGTGGGTGTGGCTGTGTCCCTGCCCAGCTAGTGGCTTGGCCTGAGTATCTTAGTGCTGCTGTCAGCAGGCTGGTGGGCAGGGATAAGTCCTGGTGCAACTAAGCTAGAGGGAGGATTCCACACTGGCACTTGCCCACGCCAGTGTCCACATGGTAGAACAGGCTCCCAAGACAGCTGCCCCAGTGTCTGTCTCCTGAGCTGCAGTTGCCTCCTGCCTCCAGGAGACCTTCCAAGATCAGCAGGCAGGTCTGACCCGGGCTCCTTTCTAATCACTGCTTCTGTCCACGATTGTGTGAGATTTTGTGTGCACCCTTTAAGAGTGGGATCTCTATTTCCCCTAACCCTCTGGGTCTCCTGATAAATTCTGCTAGCCTTCAAAGCCAAATGTTCTGGGGGCTCATCTTCTAAGTGTAGGATCCCAGGCTGGGAAGTCTGAGATGGATCTCAGACCCATTGCTCCTTGGGGAGAATCTCTGCAATTTTAATTATCCTCCCATTTGTGAGTAACCCACCTTAGAGTATGGTTCTTACTATACTGCATCTCTGCCCATCTTACCCATCTTGTTGTGGATTCTTCTTTATACCTTCAGTTGCAGAAGATATTTTCTGCTAGACTCTGGTCTTTCTCATCATTAGTTACTCTGTAAGTAGTTGTAATTTTGGTGTGCCTGTGCGAAGAAGTGAACTCAGGGTAGTCCTACTCTGCCATCTTCCCTCCAATCCTGAAATAGTCTTTTAAAATTAAGATGTGTACATTGTGTTTTAACACATAATGCTATTACATAATAGACTATAGTATAGTGTAACCAAGGGGCTTCGCTGGTGGCTAAGACAGTAAAGAATCTGCCTTCAATGTAGGACACTTGGGTTCAATCCCTGGGTTGGGAAGATCCCTTGGAGAAGGGAATGGCAACCCACTCTGGTATTCTCACCTATGGACAGAGGAGCCTGGTGGGCTACAGTCCATGCGGTCACAAACAGGTGGACATGATTGAAAGGCAAACACTTTCACTTTAGTCAGTCAGTTCAGTTCAGTTGCTCAGTCGTGTCCAACTCTTTGTGACTCTATAGATTGCAGCAGGCCAGGCCTCCCTATCCATCACCAACTCCCAGAGTTTACTCAAACTCATGTCCATTTAGCTGGTGATGCCATCCAACCATCTCATCCTTTGTCGTCCCCTTCTCCCACTTTCAATTTTTCCCAGCATCAGGGTCTTTTCCAATGAGTCAGTTCTTTGCATCAGGTGGCCAAAGTGTTGGAGTTTCAGCTTCAACATCAGTTCTTCTGATGAACACTCAGAACTGATCTCCTTTAGGATGGACTGGTTGGATTTCCTTGCAGTCCAAGGGACTCTCAAGAGTCTTCTCCAACACCAGAGTTCAAAAGTATCAATTCTTCAGTGCTCAGCTTTCTTTATAATCCAACTCTCACATCCATACATGACTATTGGAAAAACCATAGCAACTAGACGGACCTTTGTTGGTAAAGTAATGTCTCTGCTTTTTAACAGGTTGTCAAGGTTAGTCATAACTTTTCTTCCAAGGAGCAAGCATCTTTTAATTTCACTTTCATAGTGTAAACATAACTTATATGCACTGAGAAAACAAAAAATTCATATGACTCACTTTATTGTGCTGGTGTGGAATACAACATGCACTGTCTCCATGGTATCCTGTATGCAACATGGTCAGGAAGCAATTGTTAGAACCAGACATGGAACAACAGACTGGTTCCAAGCAGGAAGAGGAGTATGTCAAGGCTGTATATTGTCACCCTGCTTATTTAACTTATATGCAGAGTACATCATGAGAAACACTGGGCTGGATGAAGCACAAGCTGGAATCAAGATTGCCAGGAGAAATATCAATAACCTGAGATATGCAGAGGACACCACCCTTATGGCAGAAAGTGAAGAAGAACTAAAGAGCTTCTTGAGGAAAGTGAAAAAGGAGAGTGAAAATGTTGGCTTAAAGCTCAACATTCAGAAAACTAAGATCATGGCATCTGGTCCCATCACTTCATGGCAAATAGATGGGGAAACAGTGGAAACAGTGGCTGACTTTATTTTTGGGGGCTCCAAAATCACTGCAAATGGTGATTGCAGTCATGAAATTAATAGACGTTTACTGCTTGGAAGGAAAGTTAGGACCAACCTAGACAGCATATTAAAAAGCAGAGACATTACTTTGCCAACAAAGATCAGTCTAGTCAAGGCTATTGTTTTTCCAGTGGTCATGCATGGATGTGAGAGTTGGACTATAAAGAAAGCTAAGCACTGAAGAATTGATGCTTTTGAACTTTGGTGTTGGAGAAGACTCTTGAGAGTCCTTTGGACTGCAAGGAGATCCAACCAGTCCATCCTAAAGGAGATCTGTCCTGAGTGTTCATCAGAAGGACTGATGTTGAAAATGAAACTCCAATACTTTGGCCACCTGATGCGAAGAGCTGACTCATTGGAAAAGACCCTGTTGCTGGGAAAGATTGAGGGCAGGAGCAGAAGGTGATGACAGAGGATGGCATCACTGACTCAATGGACATGGGTTAGAGTGGACTCTGGGAGTGGGTGATGGACAGGGAGGCCTGTTGTGCTGGGGTTCACAGGGTCACAAAGAGACGGACACGACTGAGTGACTGAACTGTACTGAACTGACTGGTGTTATTGCAGTGATGAAGGAGGAGGCAGGATAAGGGGCAGGAATGTGACAGGGAGGAGCTCTCTTTATGATCAGAGGTGAGAAAGAAGTGAGAGAGGGAGTCCTAGGGAGGTCTTGGGGTGATCATGAAAGGCAGAGGGGCAGCTGGTGTAAGTCCTGGTGGGAATGTGCAGCTGTGCCTGGGGACAGTGAGGAGGCCATTGTGGCCAAATCTCCAGGAGTGAGGGCAGAGGTGGGGGGAGGGGTCAAGAGATCACTCTATAATACATTTAAAAAATTATACACATCAACAGTCTCCCAAGAGGAAGAGCACACCAGGTGTCCCCAGTCTCCTTGTACAACAGGCTCCTTTTTGCCTTCAGAACACATGGCCACTCGTTGGTGGGGAGTGCTGCTTCGGGGGCTCTGCCTGCAGTGACTCCTGCTGCCCCGTTTTATGTGCTATTAGGCTATGGCGACAAGTGACAACACTTCCTTCTCCTGCCACACTATCAGTATCTCATTTAAGTATCTCAGTGCCTGGAGCTGTACCATTAGTTTTACATTTCATTAAGTATTTAATCTCTATGCATTTTTTTTTGGCTTAAACAGCAGAAATTTATTTCTCATGGTTCAAGGCTGGATCAAGGTGCTTATGAAAGATGTTATCCAAGATCAAGTCTGCACAAAGAGAGATTTGATTCTGAGGCTTCTTCTCTTGCTATGCAGGGGGCCACCTTCTATCTTGTTGTGTGCTCAATGAGTTGTGCATCCCTGGAGAGAGACATGGTGCGGGGGATGCAGTACTGGGCTTCTCTTTTCATGAATACGCTAATCTTACCCTATTAAGCCCTTACAGTTTATGACCTCATTTAATCTTAATTACCTCCTAAGGGCCCTGTCTCCACATACAATCACACTGAGGGTTAAAGCTTCAACATATGAATTTTGGGAGTATACAATCAGTCCATAGCATATAATATTATGTTTTCAACATTTAAAAGAAAAGTATGAATCCAGCTAAGGGGTCAGCATCTATAAAGGCTCTCAGGTAAAACACTGAATATAGTGGCATGTGGCTAAGGCAGTAATTTCTACCCATTTTATTATGAAATGCAAAATACTCTGAGATGTATCACATACAGTAATGGCTAATCAGTTATACCTTTGTACTGAGCAAGGAGCTTGCTCCTCACTGGCAGCTGGACCTGCAGAGGGCCTCCCCTAAGAGCTGTAAACTCTGGTAAATAAAGTGGCCTGCAGGCAGAGAGGTCCCTCTGCCTTCTGATCTTCTGCTGCACTCCTTCTCCCCACCAGCTCCCACCCCACCATCCATGAGCCAAACTGGAAGCCAGTTGGTGCAGCTGTCCAGGTCACCCTCCAGACCCCAGGGCCCAGATCCCAGGGGGAAATGATGGAGAGCTGCTTGGGGAGGGGAAAATGGAGGAAACTCAGCACAATGAATGAATCCTTGTCTGTAAATCCTATTTCTCCAAGTAGATTCAAAACTTCTTGTCAGAAACTTTAACAGAGGCCAAACACTGGTGGCTTAAGTGAGAAAGAGAGGCTGTGTTTCTCTTCTGTAAAAGTGGACACTGGTAGGTGATCAGGTGGGTGGATATTGCCATTCTGAGAAGTCACCCAGGTCCTTGCTCTCCTGTTGTTTCTGTTCCCTTGCAGCCCATCTTCACCATCAGGACCTAAGCTCTGACCCCTTTCCATCCCTGCCCTAAAGAGAACGGGAAGAGGAATAGAGGTCAAGCAACTTCCTTTCAAGGGACTGCTCTGGAAGTTGCACATGTGCACCCTGCTTACACTCCATGGTGCCACATGGGTCATGTGGCCACACATTGCTGAAAATACAGGTGGGACTGTGGTTTGTGACTGGTGGCTATTGGATGGGTCTGTTCCTGAAAGAATCAGGGGAAGGATGGATACCCAAGGACAGTTAGTGTTCTCCTCTTCGTCCCTTGCTCATTTCTTCTCCCACATGGCACCTGGCTTGCTGGAAAGGCGGAAACCTGCAAAGGAGTGAGAATAATACAGTGGCCCTAGTCTGGGACCCTCTGGACCCAGATCCAAGCTCTGCCAACTATTCATGTTGTTAGTGTCTGTGAGACATTCCTAGTGTCAAGGGGCTGGGGGAAGACTCAAGTGTGGTTAGGAGATGGCCAAACTGTGATCACTGTATGTGAGATGAAAGAAGAGGATGGGGGAGGGTTGGCATTAGCCACATGGAGAGTGGACAAGGAGAATGAGAAGGGTCCCCCCATCATTGGGAGTGCACTCTGCTCCCACAGTATAGTATTGGAGTCTGGTGTGCATTCCTTGTAGGGAGGCCTTCAGGCGGGGAGCCAGGCTGGGATGGTGGCTCCACCTGGGAACGTGGTTTTCACATCTTCCTGCTCCATGGCCCTCCACACAGAGGCCAGCACTTCCTGCTGGCTGCCCCCTGGGGTTGTGTTCAGTTGCTAAGTCATGGCTTCCTACTCTTTGTGACTCCATAGACTACAGCATGCCAGGCTTCCCTGTTCTTCACTATTTCCTGGAGTTTGCTCAAACTCATGTTCATTGAGTTGGTGATGCCATCCAATGATCTCATCCTCTGTCTCCCCCTTCTCCTCCTGCCTTCAATCTTTCCCAGCATCAGGGTGTTTTCCAATGAGTCAGCTCTTTACATCAGGTAGTCAAAGTATTGGAACTTCAACTTCAGCATCAATCCTTCCAATGAATTCAGTTCAGTTTAGTCACTCAGTTGTGCCCGAATCTTTGCGACCCCGTGAACTGCAGCACGTCAGGCTTCCCTGTTCATCATCAACTCCCAGAGTTTACCCAAACTCATGTCCATTGAGTCGGTGATGCCATCCAACCATTGCATCCTCTGTCGTCCCCTTCTCCTCCTGCCCTCAGTCTTTCCCAGCATCAGGGTCTTTTCCAATGAGTCAGCTCTTCACATCAGGTGGCCAAAGTATTGGAGTTTCAGCTTCAGTGTCAGTCCTTCCAATGAACACACAGGACTAATCTCCTTTAGGATGGACTGGTTGGATCTCCTTGCAGTCCAAGGGACTCTCAAGAGTTTTCCCCAATACCACAGTTCAAAAGCATCAATTCTTCAGTGCTTAGCTTTCTTTATAGTCCAACTCTCACATCCATGCATGACCACTGGAAAAACAATAGCCTTGACTAGATGGACCTTTGTTGACAAAATAATGTCTCTGCTTTTGAATATGCTATCTAGGTTGGTTATAACTTTCCTTCCAAGGAGTAAGTGTCTATTAATTTCATGACTGCAATCACCATCTGATGATTTTGGAGCCCCCAAAATAAAGTCAGCCACTGTTTCCACTGTTTCCCCATCTATTTGTCATGAAGTGATGGGACCAGATGCCATGATATTAGTTTTCTGAATGTTGAGCTTTAAGCCAACTTTTTCACTCTCCTCTTTCACTTTCATCAAGAGGATCTTTAGTTCTTCTTCACTTTCTGCCATAAGGGTGGTGTCCTCTGCATATCTCAGGTTATTGATATTTCTCCTGGCAATCTTGATTCCAGCTTGTGCTTCATCCAGCCCAGCGTTTCTCATGATGTACTCTGCATATAAGTTAAATAAGCAGGGTGACAATATACAGCCTTGACATACTCCTTTTCCTGTTTGAAACCAGTCTGTTGTTCCATGTCCAGTTCTAACTGTTGCTTCCTTATCTGCATACAGATTTCTCAAAAGGCAGGTCAGATGGTCTGGTGTTCCAATCTCTTTCACAATTTCCACAGTTTATTGTGACCCATAGAGTCAAAGACTTTGGCATATTCAGGGTTTATTTCCTTTAGGATTGACTGATTTGATCTCCTTGCTGTCCAAGGGATTTTCAAGTCTTCTCCAGCACCACAATTCAAAAGCATCAATTCTTGGGCACTCAATCTTCTTTAAGATCCAACTCTTATATCTATACATGACTACTGGAAAAACCCTAGCCTTGACTATATGGAAGTTTGTCAGCAAAGTGATGTCTTTGCTTTTTAATATGCTGTCTAGGTTTGTCATAGCTTTCCTTCCAAGGAGCAAGCATCTTTTAATTTCCTGGCTGCAGTCACCATCCACAGTGATTTTGGAGTCCAAGAAAATAAAATCTGTTACTGTTTCCACTTTTTCCCTTTCCATTTGCAATGAAGTTATAGGCCCAGATGCCATGATCTTAGTTTGTTGAATGTTGAGTTTTAAGCCAGCTTTTTCACCTTCATCAAGAGGCTCTTTGGTTCCTCTTCACTTCTGCCATTAGAGTGACATCTACATTTCTGAGGTTGTTGATGTTTCTCCTGGCAATCTTGATTTTTCAGTTTATGATTTATGTAATCTGGCATTTCACATGATGCACTCTGTATATAAGTTAAATAAATAGGGTGACAATATACAGCCTTGTTGTACTCCTTTTCCCTGGGGTAGGGGGTACCAAATGACCCTAACTTTTCAGGCCTTGGGCTTGTTAGACAGGAAGCCAGGTAGAAAAGAGTAGGCTCCTTCCAGTCTAGCTTTTCCTTTGATACTAGGAGGAGAACTTTCCCAGAACTTGTGTGTAAACAGCATCTGGTGAAACAAAAATCTTTATTGGACACATTGTCACTCCGAATCAGCTGACACTTCTGAAATTAAGGAAAAGCCTGGTGCAAATCTGTGTGTCAAGTGTGCAGGCTCAGCTCCTGGGATCCCAGGGCTGGCTCAGGCTACATGTCCGAGGTGTGCCATGAGCTGAACTGGGTGTCCTGGAGGATCTTAGGTCTGTGACACTGGCAAGGTCATCTGGACGCATCAGCTTCCGGTCACACAGGTTGAGATGCCATCAGAGGTTGGATCTGGGAGCCTAGATTTCAAGAGATGCAGCGAGACAGGATCCAGCTTTGGGCTCTGTCTCCCCACTTGCCATCTCTCTGCATCTCCGTCTTGACAGTCTCTCTGTCCTGAGGGCATGGCTTATTGGCTCAGATCACGTGTGTGTTGGCAAAGCCATTCTATGGGCACTGTAGACCTTGGAACAATGCACTAGCAAAGAAAGGATGTAATTTACCCTTAGAGTGCCTGGTTTGGACAGATGGGAGGAAAGCCATGGTGGAGACTGCTTGTCCCTCCTGGATTTTAAGCCAAAGTGTAGACAGAACCTGGAACACTAGCAGTACCCCCTGCCTGGCAACTGGGTTCTCAGGAATTCCCCGAGCCCACAGCCACGGAATGACTTAGAAACATGCCCTTCTGTGGCAAAGCCTACACTGGGGCCATAGGTCTTTGTAATCTTAGAAGCCTATGACCAAGTTTCACCCCAATTAAAGTCCAAAACATTGTGTCTGGTGGCAGCTCCAGAAGTGCCCTCCCTGCATCCTCCTCATGGTCCTGCACCAGAGAGCTAGCAAGCTCTGGAAATGGGCCTGCAGTTCCTGTCTCTGCTTCAAGATGGTACCAGGGAAATGGGCTCGAGGAATTATACTGCCACTACCCAGGCCTGGCGATGGACATAAGTTTGAGCAAGCTCCAGGAGCTGGTGATGGATAGGGAAGCTTGGCGTGTTGCAGTTCATGCAGTCCATGGGGTCACAAAGAGATGGACATGACTGAGTGAACTGAACTGAGGCCTGACAGGGTCAGCATCGGAGATGACCCTGGTCATAGCTGTGGTTACAGACTCTGGCCAGCCAGCAGTGTTCACCTGGGGTGCTTTGACCTGACAGAATAAGAGCTGTCATTTTTCTAAGTGTAGTCTGAGACCTGGGGCTTAGCTTATGTCTTTGAGATAAAGTAGTTAACTCTCCTGGTTCCATTTTATAGAAAGGCAGACTGAGATTGACCAAGTAGTGTGGCCCAGGTCAGTCAGCCAGTAACTGGTAGAAACAGCATCCAACCCTGGGTGTCTCTATGGCCAACTTCTTTCTAGTCGTCTAGGCAGTGTCCCAGGCAGCGGAGCCACAGGCACTGGGTGCGGGCTCTGCATGATCAGGGCTGGTTACTGACTGCCGTGCTGAGCTGAGGCGTGTGCACCTCTTTCAGAAGTGGCCCCCACACACTAACCTTCACAGGGCCACGCAGAGCTTCCCTGGGAGACCAAGTCTCAGGTATGGGCAGGCTTGTAGGACTCTGTGAAAGCCTAGATCCAAAGCGGGTGTTAAAGAGACATGTCTTAGCCATGTCGTCCTGTTGAAGGTGTTTCTGGGGAGTGAGAGGAGGCATGGATGAGGTATGGGATGCAGTACTGGGCAGAGCAGCATGCCAGTGGTCATGTGCTGATACCCGTTCCTGAAGGCTGAAGGATGGCCAGGCTGGAGTCAGGAGCAAAGGGGAGGGACATAGAGAGAGACAGAATGAGGAAAGATTTGTGTGGACAAGAAATTTTTCTTGTCCACACAAATCTTTCCTCATTCTGTGCTGGGACATGATGCCTGATAGTGAATAGAGAAGAAATATGGGTCCAGATAGAGTGCACAGTACATAGAGAGCTTTGAGCCCAGTGCTGAGAAAGTCATGCCCAAACCTAGGAGGAATGGAATTGTTGGAGAGATTTTAACTAGGGGCAGGATCATACTTGGATTTAGATTTTAAATAAATCACCCTGTTAATCTCAAGTCCCAAGCCTTCCATGGATCCTCTCTGAAAATGCCAGCCTGGGTTGAGACCTCCATTCCTAACTATTCATTTATCAGTGCCAGGTACCCAGGATGTAGTAACAGTTATAACTGTCATTGTGATTTCTCTGAAGAAAAGTGGTAGAGTTCTGGAAGGAGGGAGTCAAGGGTTTCTTGTGCTTCTCTTAGATTCCTTTGGAATCCCATCTTCCACATACAGTAGGTGTTTAATCATTGACTAAAAACAGATACTGGATGCTGTTTAAATGCACCATGCTGATGTACATTTTTCAAAAACCAATCCTGTGCAGCTGCAAAATCCTAAAATATAGCAGACGAAAAACAGGTAACTTAATTGGCTCCCAACCTGAGCTCTGCTTTTGTAATTAAATGTAGGTTGTGATTCAGTCTGAGGACAATCAATTGCACTACTTGCATGAACTTTTAATTTCATTACTGAAAGTCAAGATTTCTCTAATAAGTTTTCCATTAACTCAGAACTTGATTTGCAACTGAAATCTTTCCAAGCCCACACAATCTTTAGTGTCCCTATTGCTCTGAAGAATGTGAACAGTTGGATGTCTGTCTCTCTGCTCATGCCACCCTCAAAGCAAGGGCACCCCTATGTGGATGCACAGAGCATCCAAGCCCTCTGCTGTTCCTGCCTCTGACTCTTCATAGCTGGTGAAGACAAGATGATCTTCAGTATTTTGAGCCTCAGTCTCCTCATCTGCTAAATGAGGAAGGTAATTAAATAAAATATAATAGATATGAAGATAAAATGCCTGGCTCTGGGCCTCACAAATAGTTGTTCAGTAGACATTTGTTTCCTTCCCACGTTCCTGACTTCTAGATGGACCCTTCAACGTCAATTGGCACATTCTGTATTTTATGACCCATGAACCCAGAACTTAAAGATGCTTAGTCCTGTAGAGTAGTAAAGTGTGGGAATCACACACCACCTTCTGAGTGCCAGCTCATCTACACAGAACAGGCTGCACATTCCTCTACCGACCTCAGAGTCAATTATCTGGAATCTATTTCCCAGTACATTATGATTTCTAAACACTCTAATGTTTGGGTTCATTTCTTGGGTGGTTTTGGTGTGCATGCATGCTATGTGCATGTTGACATTCTGCCTCTAGAAAAAGTCAGAACCAGAATTGCCCTTTCCAGTATCTTGCCTGTTGTATGTCAGATGCTGCCCAGCCCCTCATTTGTTCCATCTATTGGACCATACCATGTCAGCACTCTCTAGTCAGCAAAACCATAAAACCCATAAGTTCCTCACCAGAGAGGTAGGTGGAAGACTTGGGCATCTTTGAAGAGCAAAAGTGACATGAATGGAAAGTCCCTTTGAAAGCACTGTCTGAACATTGTTGCAGCAGAAACCCAGTGCCCCAAGAAGACGGACGACTCTTCTCCTCTGCATCAGGCTCTTTACTTCTGTGACTTTAAGTTCAACCACTTCTAACCCTCTTGGTGACAGTGAAAGAAGAGAGTGAAAAAGCTGGCTAAAAATTCAACATTAAAAAAATCAAAATCATGGCATCCAGTCCCATCATTTCATGGCAAATAGATGGAGAAAAAATGGAAACAGTAACAGACTTTATTTATTTATTTTGGCTCCAAAATCACTGTGGACGGTGACTGCAGCCATGAAATAACCTAGATAGTTTATTAAAAAGTAAAGCCATCACCCTGCTGACAAAAGTCTGTCTAGTCAAAGCTATGGTTTTTCCAGTAGTCATGTACTGATGTGAGAGTTGGACAACAAAGAAGGCTTGCTGTGCCTTCTAAATCTTCTAAGTCACCAGTCATATCTGACTCTTTGCAACCCTATGGACTGTAGTCTGTCAGGTTCCTCTGTCCATGGGATTCTCCAGGGCACATGGTGCTGTGCCCTCCTCCAGGGGATCTTCCTGACCCAGGGGTTGAATGCCTGCTTACTGTGGCTCCCTCACTGTGGGCGGATTCTTTACTGCTGAGCCACCAGGGAAGCCCAAAGATGGCTTAGCACTGAAGAACTGATGCATTCAAACTATGGTGCTAGAGAAGACTCTTGAGAGTCCCTTGAACTTCAAGGAGGTCAAACCAGTCAATCCTAAAGGAAATCAGTCCTGAATATTCATTGGAAGGACTGATGCTGAAGCTGAACTTCCAATACTTTGGCCACCTGATGCAAAGAGCTGACTCATTGGGAAAGATCTTGTTGCTGGGAAAGACTGAGGGCAGGAAGAGGATGGGGTGATAGAGGATGAGGTAGTTGGATGGCATCATTGACTTAAAGGACATGAGCAAACTCTGGGAGATAGTGAAGGACAGGGAAGCCTGGAGTGCTGCAGTCCATGGAGTCAAAAATAGTTGGATACAACTTAGAGACTGAATAACAATAAAAACAAACAAACAAACAAACAAAAAAAAAAAACAAAAACTTCTAACCCTGAGACTTCCCAGAAACTCCTGACTTATGCTACTCTAGGCTCAAGTTTGCTGGGTGGCAGACCAGATATTTTTAGTGGCAGAGACCTGGCTGACCATAGCTCTGCTATTCACTGGAGTCTGAGAATGGAAAGGCTCCTAGAAGCTTTAGTATTGCTAATCACTCCTGATGACTGCATCAATCTTCTAAACATCAATAACTGAGAGGGCCTTAAATTTTTTTTTTCCATTTATTTTTATTCATTGGAGGCTAATGACTTTACAATATTGTAGTGGTTTTTGCCATACATTGACATGAATCAGCCATGGATTTACATGTATTCCCCATCCCGATCCCCCCTCCCACCTCTTTCTCCACCTAATCCCTCTGGGTCTTCCCAGTGCACCAGCCCCGAGCACTTGTCTCATGCATCCAACTTAGGCTGGTGATCTGTTTCACCCTTGATAATACACATGTTTCGATGCTGTTCTCTCTAAACATCCCACCCTGGCCTTCTCCCACAGAGTCCAAAAGTCTGTTCTGTACATCTGTGTCTCTTTTTCTGTTTTGCATAAAGGGTTGTCATTACCATCTTTCTAAATTCCATATATATGCGTTAGTATACTGTATTGGTCTTTATCTTTCTGGCTTACTTCACTCTGTATAATGGGCTCCAGTTTCATCCATCTCATTAGAACTGATTGTTTACTAGGTGTTCCCAATTAGGATATGAAAAGATTCAGAGGTATTGGGTAAAGAAGGTCACTGTCAGTGCCCTCCAATTTAACCCCTTCAGTGGTACTTGTGTAGCCAGCTGCTCATGTTTGAGTTTCTGGAAAGAAAGTCTGTAGTTGAAAAGCATGTAAAACCCCAGCACCGTATAAACCCCAGTGATGCTCCCTTTTTTCATATGGACACAAATGTTGTAATACTGGAAGTAATCTCTGTCCTTCAGGCAAACTTGGGAACCCCTTCTTTAGAGCTTCCCATGCCCTAAGGATGGCTGAAAGGCATGCAGCTAAAAGACCAGTGACTTTGTGAACTCTGCTCCCCAGAACAGGACCAGAGAGAAGACTCTTTTATTTATTTATTTATTTATTTTTATTAGTTGGAGGCTAATTACTTCACAACATTTCAGTGGGTTTTGTCATACATTGATAATAATCAGACTCTTCCACTTCTTCCCAGGATCAAACATTTCCTCTTAGTTCTCTGAGAATGAATATGTCTTCCATATGTTTTGTCTTCCTCCCCTAGCCTAAGCCCGCAGGTATTGGATACCTTCAGGCACCTAATCAATACTTCCATTTCACTTTCCTGGACACTATAAGGTAGGTGCCAGAAGCTCAGATGCCTTCAAAGTTGTTGCTGTTGTTCAGTTGCTAAGTTGCATCTGACTTTTTGTGACCCCATGGACTGTAGCACACCAGACCTCCCTATCCCTCATCATCTCAGAGTTTGCCCAAGTTCTTGTCCATTGAATTGGTGATGCCATCTAATCATCTCAGCCTTCAAGATCAGTCAAGCAAATAACATAGGTATATAAAGTGTGCAGACAATTTGATAAAATAGATAGTAGTGAGACCTCTTCCCCCACAAACTGTTCTTATTTTTACCTAAAAGATATTCATATTTTAAAAATTACTGTGTCAGCTAAACATCTCTTTGGGCACCATTCAGCTGATTGGCCCTCACTCAAGCAATCTGCTTTTACTTCTAATAAAGTGATTCCTGGATCCTCCCAATGGATCTTGTCTCCTTCTGGGAAGCCTATCTCTTCCATATGACATGTAGCAATCACATCAGTGTAGGACAGCATTTCAGGTCAATGTCCACCAGTAGTATTAAGGGTAGAGTTGTCATGTCACTCCATTACACATCCTGTTTCCTCTTAAGGATGGAACCATAATTCTCACCTTATCTTTATCTCAGCTCTTGAAAATCTCATCCCATGCTCTACTTTTTCACAGGCAAGTCACAACTCATTCCTTTGCATACAGGGCTTGGCTTCAGTTTCTACCAAAACTGTTGTTCAAAGGATGTCAGTGAGTTTCCTATTCCCAATCCATTGTCCCTCCTACACTGGCTGATGCTCACCTGTCTTCCAGGCAGTCCGCTCCTGCTTGCACACGAGAATCCCATGTTCTCTGGTCTCTGGCTCCTCTGGTCACTCCCTTGCTAGCTCTGTCCCTGATGCTATTCCCCTAGATGTCTCTAGAGAGATGTTCTCCCCATGAATTCATCTCCAGTTTGGGCAAGAAGGCCTGAAAGGAACAAGTTGGTGAGCCCTGAACATTGGGGGATGGGTCCAGGTAAAGGCATTATTGAAAACAGTTCTGGACATGAAAATGAACTAGGAGAATCAAATTTTATTTCAAAGATAACAGTTGTACTAGATTGTATCTTTCCATCCAACAGGCTTGGGGGAGAATGGATAAATGTATATATATGGCGAGGCCCATCGAAAAAGCAAGAGAGTTCCGGAAAAACATCTATTTCTGCCTTATTTACTATGCCAAAGCTTTTGACTGTGGATCGCAATAAACTGTGGAAAATTCTGAAAGAGATGGGACTACCAGATCATCTGACCTGCCTCCTGAGAAATCTGTATGCAGGTCAGGAAGCAACAGTTAGAACTGGACATGGAACAACAGCCTGGTTCAAAATAGGAAAAGGAGTATGTCAAGGCTGTATATTGTCACCCCACTTATTTAACCTATATTCAGAGTACATCATGAGAAATGCTGGGCTGGATGAAACACAAGCTAGAGTCAAGATTGTTGGGAGAAATAACAATAATCTCAGATATGCAGATGACACCACACTTATTGAAGAAAGCAAAAAAGAACTAAAGAGCCTCTTGATGGAAGTGAAAGAGGAGAGTGGAATAGTTGGCTTAAAACTCAACATTCAGAAAACTTAGATCATGGCATCTGGTCCCATCACTTCATTGCAAATAGATGGGGAAGCATTGGAAACAATGACAGACTTTATTTTGGGGGCTCCAAAATCACTGCAGATGGTGACTGCAGCCATGAAATTAAAAGATGCTTGTTCCTTGGGAGGAAAGTTATGACCAACCTAGACAGCATATTATAAAGCAGAGACATCACCTTGCCAACAAAGGTCCATCTAGTCAAAGCTATGGTTTTTCCAGTAATCGTGTACGGATGTGAGAGTTGGACTATATAGAAAGCTGAGTTCAAAATTGATGCTTTTGAACTGTGGTGTTGGAGAAGACCCTTGAGATTCCCTTGAGCAAGGAGAGCAAGGAGATCCAACCAGTCCATCCTAAAGTAGATCAGCCCTGGGTGTTCTTTGGAAGGACTGATGTTGAAGCTGAAATTCCAATATTTTGGCCACCTAATGTGAAGAACTGACTCATTTGAAAAGACCCTGATGCTGGGAAAGATTGAAGGCAGGAAGAGAAGGGGATGACAGAGGATAAAATGGTTGGATGGCATCACTGACTCAATGGACATGAGTTTGAGTAAACTCCAGGAGTTGGTGATCGACAGGGAGGCCTGGCGTGCTGCAGTCCATGGGGTAGCAATAAGTTGGACATGACTGAGCGACTGAACTGAACTGAGTCCTTTTCCTGTCCACCTGAAACTATCATAACACTGTTAATTGGATATATTTCAATATAAAATAAAAAATGTTTTAAAAATAATATACTGGTAGTAACCTTAGGAAAAAAAAAATATGTGCCAGACACTTTCCTAAGCATTGGGCTTAACACTGTCATGCCAAGCTCTTGAGGTGCAAAGATGAACAAGACATTCAATATCTCGCATTGCTCACAAACTGAAGGGAAATGAGCAATGTCAATAGCACTTGGTAGTAGGAAGTGCAGTGTGCTGTGGTAGTGTTTCCTTGAGAATCTGACCAGCTTTGGGGATGGAGTTGCAGGAACCAAGAGAACAGGCCAGTTATATGCATCTGTTAAGCTAGTATGAACTGTGATAGGGGTCATGTCGACAGTATTTGCTCATGTAATGAGTACATACACAGGGGTGAATCAAATAGGCATGGGAGCTTTGGCAGTAGCAGCACAAGCCAGCAAGTGGTTTCAAGGCACTTTTTGTGGGTTCTCTAAGAATGTTAGAGAACTTAAGGGCTGGTGAGATGAGGGAACACTTAGGGATTTTCCCAGACTGCTGTGTCCTTGTCTGCCAGACTCACTTGTTTCTGAGCACCTGTAGCTCCTAGATTTGATTTCAGCATTGACTCGACTTTGGCAGCTGACCTTGATACCAGCCTCACCTTCCCCATGACTGCACAGCTCTTCATGTGTGCTCAGCATCAGGGCACCGAGAGCCCCAGATAACATTCTCTGAAGCTCACTCTTCACCAGGAGCCATGCTTAGTGCTGGATATACAGAAAAATTGGTGGCTAACAGGGTCCTTTCTTTCAAGGAGTTCAGCCTTTAATGGCAGAGATTTATAGCAAATGAACATATGGTAGGTGTTTTTATTATGTGAATATTTCAGGAATTCAGGCGAGTGAGTGTGTGCTGTGTGGTCCCAGCAGACTTCATGGAGAGTATGACATTGAGCTGACTAGTAAAAGCCTGGGGAGATTCTGCATGGCTTGGTAGAGGGATCGAGGGATTCTGAGATGAAATATCTGAGGCTGGCCCCAGAAGTCAGAGGGTTTGAAGTTAGGAAAGCAGCCTTATTAACAATGTAGGTGAGATTAGCTAAAAGCTTAAGCAAAAAGCTAGTAACCCACTAGGAAATTGAAAATTTCCCCACACAATCAACCGTAAGGAAAGCTGCCTTGATCTGCCTTGTGTTACCTCTAATGGGTCTGGTTTTAAAGGGCTTGTGGTAATGGATCAGAGGTGCTGATAGAAGAGATTATTCTAAAGGGGGTCATTTTTTTCTCTAGATGTATGTCAGCTGAAATTGTCTAGAAACTTTGTGGTGCAGGAATAAATCTTCTTCACACATCTCAGTTCAGTTCAGTTTAGTTCAGTTGCTCGGTCGTGTCTGACTCCTTGTGACCCCATGGACTGTAGCACACCAGGCCTCCCTGTCCATCAACAATTCCCAGAGTTTACTCAAACTTATGCCCATTGAGTCGGTGATGCCATCCAACCATCTCATCCTCTGTTGTCCCCTTCTCCCGCCTTCAATCTTTCCCAGCATCAGGGTCTTTTCCAATGAGTCAGTTCTTCGCATCAGGTGGCCAAAATATTGGAGTTTCAGCTTCAACATCAGTCCTTCCAAAGAACACCCAGGACTGATCTAATTTAGGATGGACTGGTTGAATCTCCTTGCAGTCCAAGGGACTCTCAAGAGTCTTCTCGAACACCGCAGTTCAAAAGCATCAATTCTTTAGCACTCATCTTTCTTAACAGTCCAACTCTCACATCCATACACGACTATTGGAAAAACCATAGCATTGACTAGACAGACCTTTGTTGACAAAGTGATGTCTCTGCTTTTTAATATGCTGTCTAGGTTGGTCATAGCTTTTCTTCCAAGGAGCAAGCATCTTTTAATTTCATGGCTGCAGTCACCATCTGCAGTGATTTTCGAACCCCCAAAATAAAGTCTGTCATTGTTTCCACTGCTTCCCCATCTGCTTGCCATGAAGTGATGGGACCAGATTACATGATCTAAGTTTTCTGAATGTTGAGTCTTAAGCCAGCTTTTTCACTCTCCTCTTTCACTTTCATCAAGAGGCTCTTTAATTCTTCTTTACTTTCTGCCATAAGGGTGGTGTCATCTGCATATCTGAGGTTATTGATTTTTCTCCCAACAATCTTGACTCCAGCTTGTGCTTCATCCAGCCCAGCATTTCTCATGATGTACTCTGCATATAATTTAAATAAACAGGTGACAGTATACAGCCTTGATGTACTCATTTTCCTATTTGGAACCAGTCTGTTCCATGTCCAGTTCTAACTGTTGCTTCCTGACCTGCATACAGATTTCTTAAGATCACACATCTCAAACTAACAGAAAATCATGTACAAACAGGAGGGCAAAGATTTGGTGGATATGGGTATGTGGGCAGGCAGGACATCCCATTTCTTCCTGCATAGTGACTGCATTGAAGAGGCTGGGAAAGGAACTGGTCTGGATTTCTGTGATGTCATGAACTGACCTGAATAGCATTTTGGGAATTAACTGCATTACCTGCTCCTGTTCTTTTCAGGGCTGTGCTTTGTTTTGTTTTGTTTTTAGTTTTATTTATTTATTTATTTTACTTTACAATATTGTATTGGTTTTGCCATACATTGACTTGAATCTGCCAGGACTGTGTTCTTAATGCGTAGCAAAGCATGCCTTTTGGAGTCTGAAAGTCAGCTGCAATTTAGCTCACAGACAAACACTTCCTGGGATGGGTGTGTGTGTGTTAGTCACTTAGTTGTGTCTGATTCTTTGTGACCCCATGGACTGTAGCCCACCAGGCCCCTCTGTCCATGGAATTATCCAGGCAAGAAAACTGGAGTGGGTTGCCATTTCCTTCTCCAGGGGGTCTTCCTGACCCAGGGGTTGAACCCAGGTCTCCTCCCTTGCAGGCAGATTCTTTACCATCTGAACTGTAAGGTAGCACTTCCTGGGATATATTGGGCCAAAGAGCATTGCAAATCTGGCTGTCAATTAAAGGGTCTCAGCTGTGAGTTTATACATAGAGAGAACACATTGAGGGAGCAGGTTTGCCAGAGGCAGGGGAGGTATGACAGGGAAGAACTGCAAACAGGAAGACACACCTGTAGCAGTGCTTCCGTGGGCAAGCCAGGCTGACACCTGGTTTGTCCAGATAGGCTGAGTGGTTCTGACCTTGAGAAAGAGATTTGCAAGGGCTTAGTGGTACTGATGGTTTAATATTGGTTTGTCCCATAGCAGCTTACTGAAGATATGTATGTATGTATATATGCATAACAACCTCTCTCTTGTCGTTTGGGACTCCTCCCTGACCCTCAATCACCAGATTGCCTCCAGTCCCATAACTGACTCCTTCAATTTGCCCATCGTCTGTGTGCCTATTCCACTGTTCCAAGAGAAGTTTCTCAAAAGTGAGCTCTACAACTACTAACTATTAATCACCAACTGTGCCTCCCAAGGCTAATCACCACAGAGATGCCACTCACAGTTTTACGTGCTTGGGAATGCTCTCCAGTCCCAGTCACATAGACTGAATGTTGTGCAGTGGGGAATACACATACTTTGAAATCACAGGTGAGCAGGTTCAAGTGCCACTGTCGTCAACGGGTGCTGAGATCCTGAGCAAAGCATACAGCTTCTTCTTCTTCATTGGCTTCTTTGTGTAGCAGATAGTTTAGCTGAAGGTGGCTAAGGGTATTGGCCAACCTCTTTTCATACTCCCAATCTCAAGAAATTATAGAATGGATGCATTTTACAAAGATTAAGTACCTATCATTGTTAGAATACAGAATATCATCAGTGATGCAAACATTTTGAGGAATTGCTAAGACATAGAAGATAGTTCCCTGGTGTTCCAGTAGTTAGAACTTCTTCCAATGCAAGGAGTATTGGTTTGATCCCTGGTTGGACAGCTAAGATCCTATGTGCCTTGCAGCCAAAAAGCCAAAACAAAAGCAATATTATAACAAATACAATAAAAGACTTTAAAAAAGATAGCCCACATAAAAAATCCTTAAGAAAAAGTTTTACCATACTTCTCATTATTGGGAATCCCTGGTGCCTAGTGGTAAAGAATCCACCTGCAATATAGGAGACTGCAATGCAGGAGAGGCAGTTTTGATCCCTGGGTTGGGAAAATTCCCTGGAGAAGGAAATGGCAACCTACATTAGTTTTCTTGCCTGGGAAATCCCAAGAAACTAGGAGCCTCATGAGCTACAGTTCATGGGGCCGCAAAGAGTCAAACAAGACTTAGAGACTAAACCATCACCACAGAAGATAGTTGGAACTACCTTAAAGAAGAAGACTACAGTCTGAAGTGCATATTTATGACATAAGGAGAGAAAGAGGTTTTCCAGATGGTACTAGTGGTAAAGAATACATCTGCCAATGCAGGAGACGCAAGAGATGCAGGTTCGATCCCTAGGTCAGGAAGATGCCCTGGAGTAGGAAATGGCCCCCACTCCAGTATTCTTGCCTGGAAAATTCCATGGGCAGAGGAGTCTGGTGGGCTACAGTCCATGAGGCTGCAAAGAACTGGACATGACAGAATGACTGTGCACACACAGGTAGAGAGAAAAGAAAATAACTATTCAATTCAGTTGCACAGTTGTGTCTGACTCTTTGCCACCTGATGGACTGCAGCCCGCCAGGCCTCCCTGTCCATCACCAACTCCCAGAGTTTACTCAAACTCATGTCCAATGAGTCGGTGATGCCATCCAACCATATCATCCTCTGCCGTCCCCTTCTTCTCCCGCCTTCAATCTTTCCCAGCATCGGGGTCTTTTCAAACGAGTCAGTTCTTCGCATCAGGTGGCCAAAGTATTGGAGTTTCAGCTTCAACATCAGTCCTTCCAATGAACACTCAGGACTGATCTCCTTTAGGATAGACTGATTAGATCTCCTTGCAATCCAAGGACTCTCAAGAGTCTTCTCCAACACCACAGTTCAAAAGCATCAATTCTTCAGCACTCAGTTTTCTTAATAGTTCAAATCTCACATCCCATACATGACTCCTGGCAAAACCATAGCCTTGACTAGAGGGACCTTTGTTGGCAAAGTAATGTCTCTGCTTTTTAATATGCTATCTAGGTTGGTCATAGCTTTTCTTCCAAGGAGCAAGTGTCTTTTAATTTCATGGCTGCAGTCACCATCTGCAGTGATTTTGGAACCCCCAAAAATAAAGCCTGTCATTGTTTCCACTTCTTCCCCATCTACTTGCCATGAAGTGATGGGACCAGATGCCATGATATTAGTTTTCTGAATGTTAAGCTTTAAGCCAAGTTTTTCACTCTCCTCTTTCACTTTCATCAGGAGGCTTTTTAGTTCCTCTTCACTCTCTGCCATAAGGGTGGTGTCATCTGCACATCTGAGGTTACTGATATTTCTCCTAGCAATCTTGGCTCCAGCTTGTGCTTCCTCCAGCCCAGTGTTTCTCATGATGTACTCTGCATTTAAGTTAAATAAGCAGGGTGACGATATATAGCCTTGACATACTCATTTTCCTATTTGGAACCAGTCTGTTGTTTCATGTCCAGTTCTAACTGTTGCTTCCTGACCTGCATACAGATTTCTCAAAAGGCAAGTTAGGTGGTCTGGTACTCCCTTCTCTTTCAGAATTTTCCACAGTTTGTTTTGATCCACACAGTTAAAGGCTTTGGCATAGTCAATAAAGCAGAAGTAGAGGTTTTTCTGGAACTCTCTTGTTTTTTCTATGATCCAGTAGATTTTGGCAATTTGATCTCTGGTTCCTCTGCCTTTTTGAAATCCAGCTTGAACATCTGGAAGTTCTCGGTTCACATACTGTTGAAGTCTGGCTTGGAGAATTTTGAGCATTACTTTGTTAGCATGTGAGATGAGTGCAATTGTGCAGTAGTTTGGGCATTCTTTGGCATTGCCTTTCTTTGGGATTGGAATGAAAACTGACCTTTTCCAGTCCTATGGCCGCTGGTGAGTTTTCCAAATTTGCTGGCATATTGAGTGTAGCACTTTCATAGCATCATCTTTTAGGATTTGAAATAGCTCAACTGGAATTCCATCACCTCCACTAGCTTTGTTTATAGTGCTGCTTCCTAAAGCTCATTTGACTTCACGTTCCAGGATGTCTGGCTCTAGCTGAGTGATCACACCATTCTGGTTATCTGTGTCATGAAGATCTTTTTTTGTATAGTTTAAGTTGCTATCTCTCATTAACTCCCTCAGATTGCCCTCTGGGCTTTCTAGGCCCGGTCCTTACCCTAAGCAATATCGCCTGCTCCTCTCCGTTCAGCCCCTATCTGCTGGTGGCAGATGGGAGCGTCTGGGGTACTTTTCTCCTGGGAGTTATTTTTAGACATGTAATCTGTGGGTTTTATTTATTTTTCCTTCCAGTTAGGTTGCCCTCCGAGATTTGAAAACTTCCCCCAGATTCGCCGGTGAGAGGGCGGATCTTCACTGGTGTTTGGAAACTTCTTCTATTAAGACTCCCTTCCCGGGATGAATCTGTGTCCCTAACTCTATTGTCTCTCTTTTTATCTTTTATATTTTGTTCTACCTCCTTTCGAAGACAATGGCTGCTTTTCTGGGTGTCTGATGTCCTCTGTTAGCAATCAGAAGTTGTTTTGTGGAGTCTGCTCAGCTTTCAAATGATCTTTTGATGAATTTGTGGGGGAGAAAGTGGTCTTCCCATCCTATTCCTCTGCCATCTTAGCTCCCTCTGTGAAAACTGACCTTTTCCAGTCCTGTGGCCAGTAATGAGTTTTCCAAATTTGTTGGCATATTGAGTGCAGCACTTTCACAGCATCATCTTTCAGGATTTGAAATAGCTCAACTGGAATTCCATCACCTCCACTAGCTTTGTTCGTAGTGATGCTTCCTAAGGCCTACTTGACTTCACATTCAAGGATGTCTGGCTCTAGGTGAGTAATCACACCATCGTGATTATCTGGGTCGTGAAGATCTTTTCTGTACAGTTTTTCTCTGTATTCTTGCCACCTCTTCTTAATATCTTCTGCTTCTGTTAGGTCCCTACTATTTCTGTGCTTTATTGAGCCCATCTTTGCATGAAATATTCCCTTCGTATCTCTAATTTTCTTGAAGTGATCTCTAGTCTTTCCCCTTCTATTGTTTTCCTCTATTTCTTTGCATTGATCTCTGAGGAAGGCTTTTTTCTCTCTCCTTGCTATTCTTTGAAGCTCTGCATTCAAATGGGTATATCTTTCATTTTCTTCTTTGCCTTTCACTTCTCTTCTTTTCACAGCTATTTGTAAGGCCTCCTCAGACAGCCATTTGCCTTTTTGCATTACTTTTTCACAGGAATGATCTTGATTACTGCCTCCTGTACAGTGTCACAAACCTCCGTCCATAGTTCTTCAGGCTCTCTATCAGATCTAATCCCTTGACTCTATTTCTCACTTCCACTGTTTAGATCATGAACTGCTTATTGCCAAATTCACACTTAAACTGAAGAAAGTAGTGAAAACCACTAGACCATTCAGGTATGACCTAAATCTAATCCCTTACAATTATACAGTGACAGTGGAAGAACTGTTAGAAATCTTCTAATTTCAAACAAAATAGACACAAGAAGCAGGAGGGAAAAGCATTCCAGTGAATGGTTGAGGAAAGCATGAGTGAAGCATTTGGGAGATAATCCCGTTTTCCACTCATTTTTTCCTAGTGATGACAAACAGTCATTTTACCTGGGTGGTGAAAGGAATGTGGTGGCTTATTTTTAAGCGACAGACACTTCCCTAGAGAGCTGGTGATATCCAGTGTGGGTGATGAGTTCTTAACTCAGCAGAGAAGTACTAGCACATTCCACTTGGAATATCCCACCCCTGGTTCCATCCTCATCCTTCAACAAATTTTCGTGAATTCAGCAAAGTGAAGAGCTAAAAGTAGAGGAAAAATAACTAATAGAGCACACGGGGTAAAACTATAAAGAGGTACAGTTGATATCCTTAGTGAGATAACTGAGACTATTGCTTCCATGAGACCAGAACAGGTAAATATGAAAAAAAAAAAAAAAAAAAAAATTTATACAATGGTCTTGGCAACATTGGGGAGTTGCCAAGACCATTGTATTTGACCATTTCAGTCTGTAATTTTCTTCATTAACATAGTTTCAATGTTGGGACTGGTGGGCTACAGTCCACAGGTAATGTCCCCTACACTTGGGGACATCAATGAGGAATTTCAGAATATGAAGAATAAAAATAAATAAAAAAATACTTAGGAAATTTAACATCTAAAAGATCAAGAGATGGTTTGGGATATTCAACTAGTCCAGGGTAGTACTAGATTCAAGAAAGTTATGGAAAAAACATCTTTAGATTTTTGAAGAAGCATTCTTAGCTGAGTGTTTTACCCTTGGACAAACTATTAAAAGCATTCATATGAAAGAATTAAAGAAAAACACTTTGACATTCAATTACTCAGAAATTTGCTATGTTGCAGCCTGTTATCTAAGAATTGCCAGATCATATTCTCTAGAAAAACATGAAGTACATCTGTGATATTGTAATATTATAAATATTTATCTTGGTCTTTGTTAAATCCTGCCCAGAGCTCCTAAACCCCTTATAATTTCCTATCCTAAAAATGATAGGAACATGTTTTGTTATGTTTTATTTTTGTCCCCAGTTCCTGAAAAACCTCTGGAATGAGAAAGGTTAAAGGTCTTTTGTTATCACAGGATGCCTCTTTCAACCACACCTGATTTTAAATTAATAGGATTAATAAGGCGACTTTTTGGAAAGCCCCTAAAGAGGGGGTTTGTTGCAAGAGGAAGCAACCATAGAATTGTAGGGTTGTAGCTTTCAGCACAGCTGCCTGTCCGATCCCATCTGCACTCCCTTTTGTCCCCTGCAGGGAGGGAAGAGAGGTTGGAGGTTGAGTTAATTACTAGTGACCTTATTCATTCAATCATGCCTACACATTGAAGACTCTAAAAAATCCTAACCAAAGAGATTTGAAGAGTTTCCAATTTGGTAATCATATCCATGTCTTGAGATGCTGACACATCCAGAGAAGGCATAGTGTGTTTCCATTCCCCATGACTTGTCCTGTGCATCAATTCCATTCAACTATCCCTCAGCTGTATACTTTTATGATAAAACAGTGATGGTAAGTAAATATTGTTTACTTACTGTCTTCCTGGGATCTGTGGGCCATTCCAGCAATTTACTAAAACAATGATTTACAACTTATTGGTCAGAAGCCCAGGTAAAACTTTTACTTGTGATTGGCATCTGAAGTAGCTGGGGGTGGGGGTGGGGTTTCTTGTGAAACTGAGCCCTTAACCTGTAAAAAGTGAAAGTGAAGTTGCTTAGTCATGTCCAACTCTTTGCGACCCTATGGACAGTAACCTCCTTCATCCATGGGATTTTCCAGGTAAGAATACTGGAGTGGATTGCCATTTCCTTCTCCAGGAGATCTTCCTGACCCAGCGATTGAACCTAGGTCTCCAGCACTGTAGGCAGACGTTTTACCGTCTGAGCCATAGTATCAGAATTGGGCTTCCTGGATGGCACTAGTGATAAAGAACCCGCCTGCTAATGCAGGAGACTTAAGAGATGTGGGTTTGATCTCTGGGTTGGGAAGAGCCCCCGGAGAAGGGAATGGCAACCTACTCCAGTATTCTTGCCTGGAGAATCCCAAGGACCGGGGAGCCTGGCAGGCTACACCCCATAGGGTCTTGCAGAGTTGGACCTGACTGACACGACTTAGCATGGTAGTATCAGAATGAAGTTAATTTGAGGGATAACGAATTGGTGTCTGCTGAGAAATGTAGAATTGCTTAGTGTGAAAACCCACACTTTTGATATCACAAGCATTGTGAGGAGAATAAAGAAAACAATAGTTTCAGTATCCTAGGAAAAGATCTAACAAGAAAAAAAAGGTAAATAAAGAAACTATTAAAACTTGAGCTGGGTATAAAAAACTGTTTGTCAAATAGTTTCACATATAGAATTTAAAAGAAGTTGATTTTCTTTAGAATACTGTTAAAAATTTAAGTGTGACCACAGGAAAATGGTGAATAAATTCTGAAGAAAAAGAAAAAAAGTTGATAAAGAAAATGGGATCCACCCAACAAAGGTGAGAAAGAAAAAATAAATAAGAAAAACTTGTTAAAAAAAGCATAAGATGACAAGAATATATCTAAACATATGGACTACCATTATTAATGGGAATAAGGTAAATTTCCTATCAAAAGATAAGAACTGTCAAGACTGTTGTATTTGAGCATTTCTTGTGAATAGAAATTGAATTTCATGAGAAACATACCTAA
Source organism: Dama dama (assembly GCF_033118175.1). NCBI lineage: Eukaryota > Metazoa > Chordata > Mammalia > Artiodactyla > Cervidae > Dama > Dama dama. Next base: position 6,643,414 of record NC_083713.1, on the reverse strand, counting down.
ACTGAAATGACAAAACAAAGACTGTAAATAAAAATTCAAAAAATTATAGTGGGGAAATACTAACAAAAGTAAAGGTAGTGTGATGATGTTAATATCAGATAAAAAGAATTCAAATTCCTAAGCCTAAGTAACTCTCCCTGCTGTCTCTAGGGTAGCACTGGTGTAGGGACAGTCAGCCAGGCTACTGCTGCCACAACTGCTAAGAGAGCAACTACAGAAGCAATCAAGAGACTACATGCCAATCTCTACTCAGGTCATACCAGGGTGAAAGCTGTGATTCTATTAAGAAGAAATGAGTCAGCAATTTATGCCACAAAAGCACAATGCTTTTAAGACAAAGCAAAACCAGGTAGAAATACAAACTATAAATCCACAGTTATAGTGCATGACAGTGTATTTCACAGAATAAGCAGAAGTGTTATTGATACTTCTGGATGATTATCTGAAGGAAATGAAAACACTAACTTTAGAAGATATCTGCACCCCTAGTTCACTGTAGTACTATTTACAATAACTAATTACTGTATCATTTACAATAGCCAAGGAAGCATCCTAAATGTCCATTGATGGATGAATGGATAAAGAAAATTATTTTATAATTTAAATGGGATATGTAAAGATAAATATAGAGAAATGGGATATATAAAGATAAATATAAAGAAAATGAGATATTATTCAGCCATTAAAATAAGTAAATCCTACCATTTGTGACAACATGGATGGACCTTGAGGACATTATAATTATTGAAATAAGTATACAGAAAAATACAAATGCTGGATGATCTCAAGTACATGTTGAATCTAAAACAGAGCCAAACTCAGTGATACAGAGAATAGATTGATGGATGCCAGAGGTAGGGTGTTGAGGGCTGGGAGAAATGGGTGAAGGGGGTCAAAAGTACAAACTTTCAGTTATAAATAATTAGGTCATGGGGGTAAAATGTACAGCATGGTGACTATAGTTCATAATGATGTACTGTATATATGAAAGTTATTAAGAGAGTGTATCTTAAAAGTTCTCATCACAAGAAAAATAAATGTCTAACTATACGTGCTTATGATCACTAACTAGACTTCTTGTGGTGACCGTTTTGCAATATACACATATATCGCATCACTATGTTGTACACCTAAAACTAATATAATGTTATGTGTCATATATAAAATTTTAAAACAGATAACACTTGTCAACTGTTGGTGGGAATGTAAATTGGTACAGCCGCTGTGGAAAACAGTATGGTGATTCCTCAAAAGTTTAAAAATAGAACTATCATATAATCCAACAATCCTACTTCTGAGCATATATCCAAAGGAAATGAAAACAGGATATTGAAGAGATGTCTGCACTCCCAATTCATTGCAGAATTATTCACAATTGTCAAGATATGGAAAAAAAATCTAAGTGTCTATTGATAAATAAATATATAAAGACATAGTGGCATAATATATTATATATAATAAGATATTGTTCACCCTTAAAAATAAAGTCCTGCTATTTGCAACAACATGAATGAAATATGAGGGCATTTTGTTACATGAATTACATGAAGTGAAATGAGTCAAACACAGAAAGACTAACACTGTAAGATTTTTCTTATATGTGGTATACAAAAATGTTAAACTCATAGAATCAGAGTTAGCCCAGGGCTAGGGTGTGGCTATAGTTAATACTGTGTTGTGTACTTGAAATTGGTTGGGAGTAAAACTTGTGTTCTCATCTCCTCTTTCTCTAAAATGCTACTCTGTGAGGTGATGAATGTGTTAACTGGCTTGACTGTGGTGATCATTTGACAGTTTGTATGTATATCAAATCTTCATATTGTACACTTTAAATATAGAGAAAATAAATGATTTACAAAAAGCATGTAGTGTCCACAGCTGAATTTAGAAACAATAGAAAACCAATGGATAAAATTTTTAAAGTGGTAAACACGTACCTGTAAAAAGTCAACTTATCTGGACAGGTTTCTAGGGAATTTAAAAACCAAATCTTCATTAAAAAGACATTGTTGTTGTTATTCAGTCACCTAGTTGTGTCCAACTCTTTGTGACCCCATGGACTGTAGCATGCCAGGCCTTGTTGTACCTCACCATCTCCCAAAGTTTGCCCAAGTTAATGATCATTGCATCATTGATGCTGTCCAGCCATCTCATCCTCTGATGCCCTCTTCTCCTTCTTTCTTAGCATTAGGGACTTTTCCAATGAGTTGTCTATTCACATCAGATGACCAAAATCTTGGAGCTTCAGTTGCAGCATCATTCCTTCCAGTGAATATTCAGGGTTGATCTCCCTTAAGATTGACTGACTTGATCTCCTTGCTGTCCAAGGGACTCTCAAGAGTCTTCTCCAACACCACAGTTCAAAAGCATCAATTCTTCGGTGCTTAGCTTTCTTTATAGTCCAACTCTCATATTCATATATGATTCCTGGAAAAACCATAGCCTTGACTATATGGACCTTTGTTGGCAGAGTGATGTCTCTGCTTTTCAATACACTGTCTAGGTTTGTCATCGCTTTTCTGCCAAGAAAAAATTTAATTTTAAAAGACTATTTCTGATTTCATGGCTGCAGTCACTGTCCACAGTGATTTTGGAGCTCAAGAAGAGGAAATCTGTCACTAAGTCCACCTTTTCCCCTTCCATTTACAATGAAGTAATGGGGCTGGATGCCATGATCTTTTTTTTTTTTTTTTTTTTTTTTTTTTTTAGTATTTAGTCTTAAGCTGACTCTTTCACTCTCCTCCTTTATCCTCATCAAGAGGCTCTTTAGTTCCTCTTTGCTTTCTGCCATTAGAGTGGTATCATCCACATATCTGAGGTTTTTGATGTTGCTCCTGCCTATCTTGATTCTGGCTTGTGACTAAAAAGACACACTGTATATTAATTAAAAATTCCAGAGCACAGAGGGTAGAAAACGATTAAAAAGACTCACCATCCTATGAGGCTGGAAAACTCCCCAGATAAGAAGTGGTAAACACATGAAAAGATGCTCAGCATCACTCATTATCAGAGAAATGCAAATCAAAACCTCAGTGAGGTACCATTACACACCAGTCAGAATGGCTGCTATCCAAAAGTCTACAAGCAATAAATGCTGGAGAGAGTGTGGAGAAAAGGGAAACCTCTTACACTGTTGGTGGGAATGCAAACTAGTACAGCCACTATGGAGAACAGTGTGGAGATTCCTTAAAAAACTGGAAATAGAACTGTCATATGACCCAGCAATCCCACTTCTGGGCATACATACCAAGGAAACCAGATCTCAAAGAGACACATGCACCCCAATGTTCATCGCAGCACTGTTTATAATAGCCAGGACATGGAAGCAACCTAGATGCCCATCAGCAGACGAATGGATAAGGAAGCTGTGGTATATATACACCATGGAATATTACTCAGCCATTAAAAAGAATTCATTTGAATCAGTTCTAACGAGATGGATGAAACTGGAGCCCATTATACAGAGTGAAGTAAGCCAGAAAGGTAAAGACCAATACAGTATACTAACGCATATATATGGAATTTAAAAATATGGTAACAATAACCCTATATACAAAACAGAAAAAGAGACACAGATGTACAGAACAGACTTTTGGACTCTGTGGGAGAAGGCCAGGGTGGGATGTTCAGAGAGAACAGCATTGAAACAAGTATACTATCAAGGGTGAAACAGATCGCCAGCCCAGGTTGGATGCATGAGACGAGTGCTCAGGGCTGGTTCACTGGGAAGACCCAGAGGGTTGGGATGGAGAGGGAGGTGGGAGGCGGGATCGGGGTGGGGAACACGTGCAAATCCATGGCTGATTCATGTCAATGTATGGCAAAAACCACTACAATATTGTAAAGTCATTAGCCTCCAACCAATAAAAATAAATGGAAAAAAAATGGAAAAAAACAGAAGCAATAAAAACAAACAAACAAAAAAACCCCAAACCCTCCCCCCAAAACAAGAAATCAACCTCAACAAAATATCTGACTACTTAAGAGCATAGAGGCAAAAGTCCTCAATAATGTGTTAACAAACTAGATCCAGCACTGCATTAAAAATATAGTATGTCATAACTGGGAAACAAATAAGATGATACATATATGGTATTTATAGTAGTCCCTGGTACATAATAAGTGATAAATTAAAGCCAAATATTAGCATCCTAATTATGAATGAACAGTTCTCTATCAGGGTTAATTTCTAGATAGTTGACCATATTAACCACTATTAGAAAAACAAATCATTTGACCATCTCTCTATTTGCCTAAATATTGGATCCAATTGAGTTATCATTTCTGATTTTAAAAAAATAATTCAATAGGCTTGAACAGGAGCAAAAATTTCAGTAAAGAACATTTATAAGAAACATAGAATAAGTATTACATTTAATGTTATTGAATTATTATTAAGGACAGGAATGTGACAAGAATGCCACTATTATCATTATTCTGAAAGTGGCTAAAGAACATATAAAATTTTTTAATGAATTATAGTATTGGAAAGAGGAGAGAGCATTTGCATATATCTACATACTGGATATCCAAAGAAAGAAATTTAAAAATTTTGATAAATCAGCAAAATATAAATAAATGTATAAGAATGAAGCGCTTTCTTATACATGTTAACAGTAACTGATTAGAAATGAAACTTAAATTAGAAAATTAGGATTAGAAATGAAATTTGAAATAAAAAAATATCCCCTGCATTCAGCAACACAAAACATAGAACATTAGGTATAAACCTTAAAAGACATATACAAGATATATAGAAAGAAAACTAAAATTATGAAACAAAAAGTTATGTCATTAAGGGAGATGTAATGAACAGACATTATGTATCTATATGTGAGAGTTGGACTATAAAGAAAGCTGAGCACTGAAGAATTGATGCTTTTGAACTGTGGTGTTGGAGAAGACTCTTGAGAGTCCCTTGGACTGCAAGGAGATCCAACCAGTCCATCCTAATGGAAATCAGTCCTGGGTGTTCATTGGAGGGACTGATGTTGAAGCTGAAATTGCAATACTTTGGCTGCCTGATGCGAGGGCTGACTCATTGTAAAAGACCCTGATGCTGGGAAAGATTGAAGGCAGGAGGAGAGGGGACGACAGAGGATGAGATGGTTGGATGGCATCACTGACTCAATGGGCATGAGTTTGAGTAAACTCTGGGAGTTGGTGATGGACAGGGAGGCCTGGCATGCTGCAGTTCATGGGGTTGCAAAGAGTTGGACATGACTGAGCGACTGAACTGAACTGAACTGTTGTGTCTAGAAGGAAAATTCAATATTTAATGATGTTATCTTTCTTCCTACCAACTTGTAGAACAAAACAAAATTTCTGCCAGCGTTTTCACGGACATTCAAATGGAAGAGAAAATATGTAAGAATAACCAGGGAACATTTGACATAGATGATTAATAAATACTATAATGTTCACATGTACGAGCTCAGCCGCTCAGTCCCGTCTGACTCTTTGTGACTCTGTTGACTGTATCCCACCAGTCACTTTTGTCCATGGAATTTTCCAGGCAAGAATACTGGAGTGGGTGTCATTTCCTACTCCAAGGATCTTCCCAACCCAGGGATCAAACCGTGTCTCCTGAGTCTCCTGCATTGGCAGGTAGATTCTTTACCACTGCAACGGTGAGAAGACCATAAGATTCACTGTTGAAACCTTATGTTACATGCATAAGGCTCAACAGATTAACTGAACGGAATGGTAAGTTTTTATAATAGATTCAGGATTTGTAGTACTCTTACCTGTATCTGTGATTAAAGTAGTATTTCAAATCAATGGGGGAAACATGGAATCATTTTTAACAACACTTCTGGAATAATTGACTATGCATTTGGTAAAACAAAATGACACACATAGCTCATGCCATAAAATAAAGTAGCTGCATTTAAGAGCCTTTTTTTTTTTTTAAGATGTAATCTTTAAGAAAAAATTTAAGAAAATATATTAAAAAAATTGCGGAAGCACATATAATCTAGATACCTTTTCTAAAACATATACAGAGAATTTAACAAAAGCTAAGAGTAACTTCTAGAACAGAGAAAAGTCATTAGTAAATTAAATTACAAATTACAAACTTCTGGAAAGAAATATTTATGAAGTTATAGGGATTACTACTCATAAGTATATGAAGAGCTTCTAAAAATCAATAAGAAAATCCAAACAAGTGAAAAGAAAAATGGACAAAGTTTATTAACAGGGAGTTCACATATTAAGAACAACATATGAAAAGATGTTCAACTTAAAGGGGTATATAAATTTAAGCCATAGCACTATATTTTGTTTTGTTTCTCAGGTTTGTAAAAACTGAAAAGACTAATAATACCTGCTGATGGCAAGACTGTGTAGAACCAAGCCTTTTTGTATCAAATAGGTGAAAGAGCAGGTTGGTGACGTTTCCTGGGAGTGAAGCTGCCAGTGTGTTCAAATGTAAAACATATATACACTTTGATGAGGAAATTTCACTTCTAGGACTTAAGTCTTAAAAAAAGCCTTTACATGCACATAAAAATATAGACAAAAGGATGCTTATTCTAGAACTTCTTATAAAGAGAAAATTTGAAACAATATAACAGCATGCAAACAAAAGAAGAGCAAAGAACATTTTGCTCACTATCCAAGTCCACAAAGATTAACCCACTGTGTGAGGGCTCAGTCGCTCAGTTTTGTCCGGCTCTTTGAAGCCCCCGTGAACTATAACCCATGCAGTCGCTGACCAACAGTGTACTTTGTACTTCAGACAGAGAGATGAAGGAAATAGGATGAATCATCCTATGCTTCAGACAGAAAAGATTGGAGACGGACAGGATGCCCTGTGCTTTGGATAAACAGGCCCTTGGAAGGTTGTATGCATTTCAGGAAGAATTTTAATGAATTATACTTCTTGCCTCTTCCTATACACAGGAAAACACTATAATCACTAAACTCAATATATCTGTTCTTTGTGACTGCAGTAATCTTTTACCAAGATGTAAGCGTGACTGCATGTACTCCATAACAAAAATTACATCTAAACTAGCCTCCACCCTACTACTTTGGAGCAGTTTCTCAGAGCTATCTGAGAGGCTCTTTTCTAGGCTATCTTTCTCAGTAAGACCCTGAAAAAAATTTAACTCACAATTCTCAGGTTGTGCGTTTTTCTTTCAGTTGGCAAGTTTGGTGATCACAAAGGGACTGGAAAAGGTCAGTTTTCATTCCAACCCCAAAGAAAGGCAATACCAAAGAATGTTCAACCTACAGTACAATTACACTCATGTTACACACTAGCAAAGTAATGCTCAAAATTCTCCAAGCCAGGCTTCAACAGTACATGAACCATGAACTTCCAGATGTTCAAACTAGATTTAGAAAAGGCAGAGGAATCAGAGATCAAATTGCCAACTTCCTTTGGATCATTGAAAAAGCAAGAGAGTTCCAGAAAAACATCTACTTCTGCTTTATTGACTATGCCAAAGCCTTTGACTGTGTGGATCACAACAAACTGTGGAAAATTCTGAAAGAGATGGGAATACCAGACCACCTGATCTGTCTTATGCCCGATGTCCGAATCCCCGAGCGGGAAGAGAGAAGGCCTCCAAGACAATGCAACTCGCAGGAAGGGAAGTTTATTACTGACTCGAGCCAGGACTCTCCGCCCGCAACCAACACAGTGGTGCAAGTCAGAGAGCCCCGAGCCCAAGCTGTTACACAAATTTATAGGGTGAGAAGCGGATTGGTTACACGTTTGCAAAGCAATTTCATTGGTCAATACTTTCGCGCATGCGGGACTTTCCTGGGGGTTTCCGCCCCATTCCTAATTTCCTAATTGGCAAACATCGGTGAAAGCTAATTGGTCCTAATTGGCTAACAGTGGTCATTGTTAAGCAAAAGCTACCTGATAGTAGGAAGGCCTACTCCTAATCTAAGTTGCGTTATTTCTGCTTGCCTCACAATCTGCCTCTTGAGAAATCTGTATGCAGGTCAAGAAGCAACAGTTAGAACTGGACATGGAACAACAGACTGGTTCCAAATCGGGAAAGGAGTATGTCAAGGCTGTATATTGTCACCCTGCTTATTTAACTTATATGCAGAGTACATCATGAGAAACACTGGGCTGGATGAAGCACAAGCTGGAATCAAGATTGCCGAGAGAAATATCAATAACCTGAGATATGCAGAGGACACCACACTTATGGCAGAAAGTGAAGAGGAACTAAAGAGCCTCTTGATGAAAGTGAAAGAGGAGAGTGGAAAAGTTGGCTTAAAACTCAACATTCAGAAAACTTAGATCATGGCATCTGGTCCCATCACTTCATGGCAAAAAATGGGGAAACAATAGAAACAGTGACAGACTTTATTTTTCTGAGCTCCAAAAATCACTGCAGATGGTGACTGCAGCCATGAAATTAAAAGACACCTGCTCCTTGGAAGAAAAGTTATGACCAACCTAGACAGCATATTCAAAAGCAGAGACATTACTTTGCCTACAAATGTCCATCTAGTTAAAGCTATGGTTTTTCTAGTAGTCAAGTATAGATGTGAGAGTTGGACTATAAAGAAAGCTAAGCACTGAATTGATGCTTTTGAACTGTGGTGTTGGAGAAGACTCTTGAGAGTCCTGTGGACTGCAAGGAGATCCAACTAGTCCATCCCAAAGGAAATCAGTCCTGAATATTCATTGGAAAGACTGATGTTGAAGCTGAAACTCCAATACTTTGGCCACCTGATGTGAAGAACTGACTCATTTGAAAAGACCCTGATGCTGGGAAAGATTCAGGGCAGGAGGAGAAGGGGATGACAGAGGATGAGATGGTTGGATGGCATCACCGGCTCAATGGGCATGAATTTGAGTAAACTCCGGGAGTTGATGATTGACAGGGAGGCCTGGCGTGCTGCAGTCCATGGTGTCGCAAAGAGTCAGACAGGACCGAGAGACTGAACTGAAGAGCAGATTTCTTTCCTTTGCCAGAAGGTCTGGAGCCTCGGTATTACTAAGGGCCAGTTGTTCCAGACCATCTCCTCAATGACTAGGTGAGTCTTCCCTTGTCTCAGATATCTCCTCTTGGTTGGCACTCCTGAGTTCTATTGAATGGTTTGTCTTTGCTATGAGCTCTTTGCTAAGAGGAATATGTTTTCCTTGAATTTAGGTTCAAGCAGAAGTACTTGTGTTCCTCAGTTGAAAGACACTGGGATGACTTTGCTAATTTGAAAGACACTGAGAGGTTTTGGCCTGGGTGACTAGGTGTGGGGCTAGCTTGGCATCTTTCCTTGAACTCACTACTTTCACAAGTAGTTTGTCAGAATAAAGATTCTATATGAGAGCTTTCAGCTCCAAAGATAAGAGACACAGCTCCTCTAGGCCAGGTCTTTCTCAGGGAACCGGGAAGTTGGCAAGATTTGTAGAGTTGAATTCTCATACCTCCCAGTGGTCCCACAGGGAAGTCCACTCTTAATTTAAAAACTCACTTGTTCTGGAATACACACATATAAGGGTTGGCCATCCAATGCTCTGACTGTCCACGGCGGTTTTAGACTGCAGGAGGGAGAAACTGAGACATGAAAAAGAGCTGAACTGACTCTAGGATAACACCCAGGGGAGTTAAGCACACAAAAAGCACACAGGTGCATAACACAATTTTCAACAGTAGTTTTATCCTGACCAATCAACCAATCCTGAAATGGAAAACAAAGCCTTCAAATCAGAATACAGAGACATCAGCTGTGTTTATATACATATGAAGCTCTTACTTGCAAGTACTCAATAGGGACCTAAAGAAAACCTCATCTTGAAAATGGCCAAGATGGGGCTCTTCTGACATTCTAAAACTGATTTTCATATAAAGAGAGAAAACCATCTTGATAAAACATCTTTTCAAATTTCTGACCCTAAGGAAACTAAAGTCCTTCTACGAGAGCTTACTGCCCTGTTCCTTTGAGATATAGATGTCTTATTAGGTCCTGTTAGGAAACTCTTATCTAGACCATCTTCAATTTCCTGAGACTGAGGAAGAAAGAAAGTTAAAATAGGATTTTTTAAAAACTCAAGTGAGTAATCTTAATTTATTCCAGCTTCTATTGTAGACTAGTGAGTTTTGTATTGTAATACTTGAATGACTAAGCCTCAGAATGAAGGTTTGAGATCTCTGATCATGTCTGTCTGTTTGTGTATACATTATAGATATGATATGTTTCTACCTTCAGATGGTACTATCAAAATTAACTTGTAAAGTATTTCTAATTGTCTTAAAGAAAATTAAGCACTTATATAAATTCAAGTATAATAGAAACTAGCTTAAATATCTTTTAAGATATTACATAGGATAAAGCTTTAGTGAATAAAGACAAGTTTAAGTATTTTGGTTTAATTAAATAAACCAAACTACCTTTTAGAGTTAATGACATTAAATATAGAACTTTCATTGTACCTAGGTTTACTGAAAGTCAAATAAGATCATGTTGTCTGTTACAAAATTCAGCAAGAAAAATAACTTGATATAATTTGATACTTTTGTAAGTGAAGTAAAATGCAAATGGGACAATAATTTTTTTTTCATTTATTTTTATTAGTTGGAGGCTAATTACTTTACAATATTGTAGTGGTTTTTGTCATACATTGACATGAATTAGCCATGGATTTACATGTATTCCCCATTCCGATCCCCCCTCCCACCTCCCTCTCTACCCGATCCCTCTGGGTCTTCACAGTGCACCAGGCCTGAGCACTTGTCTCATGCATCCAACCTGGGATGGTGATCTGTTTCACCCTAGATAATATACATGTTTCAAAACTATTCTCTTGAAACATCCCACCCTTGCCTTCTCCCACAGAGTCCAAAAGTCTATTCTGTACATCTGTGTCTCTTTTTCTGTTTTGTATATACAGGGTTATCATTACCATCTTTCTAAATTCCGTATATATGTGTTAGTATACTGTAATGGTCTTTATCTTTCTGGCTTACTTCACTCTGTATAATGGGCTCCAGTTTCATCCATCTAATTAGAACTGATTCAAATGAATTATTTTTAACGGCTGAGTAATATTCCATGGTGTATATATACCACAGCTTCCTTATCCATTCGTCTGCTGATGGGCATCTAGGTTGCTTCCATGTCCTGGCTATTATAAACAGTACTGCGATGAACATTGGGGTGCACGTGTCTCTTTCAGATCTGGTTTCCTCGGTGTGTATGCCCAGAAGTGGGATTGCTGGGTCATAATTTTTAGGTGAATTCTTTAAAAATTATGTTCTATGGCATATCTACTTAAAAATCATTTCTCCAAATCTCTTTGGAACTATAATATAAAACTTTGGAGATTTGCTAAATTAAATGGTAGAGATTTACTGTATATCCATATTATTTCCAAGTAAGAAATATTAATTATTTTAAAAAATCTTAGTTTACCTACTTTTGTCTTCCTATTAGAGAAAAATTAAAGATGTTTGTGTTTATTGAACACATGTCTTGTACCACTTTGAGGGAAGAAATCATGTTGTGATAAAATGTGTCTTGTTGAGGTTATGGGTATACATTTTATCATAACACAATTTCTTTCCTCAAAGTGGTACAAAACATGTGTCCAGTACACACAAACTTTAGTGAACCAAGAACTCCCAGGTGTACAAACTGGGTTTTGAAGAGGCAGAGGAACCAGAGATCAAATTACCAACATTTGTTGAATCATGGAGAAATCAACGGAGTTACAGAAAACATTTACTTCTGCTTCATTGACTATGATAAAGCCTTTGACTGTGTGGATCACAACAAACTGTGGAAAATTCTTAAAGAAATGGGAGTGCCAGATCTCCTTACTTGTCTTCTGAGAAACCCGTGTGTGGGTCAAGAAGCATCTATTAGAACCAGACATGGAATAACTGACCAATTCAGAACTGGGAAAGGAGTACAGCAAGGCTGGATATTGTTATCCTGATTATTTAACTTAGATGCAGAGTGCATCTTGCAAAATACCAGGCTGGATGAATCACAAGCTGGAATCAAGTTTGCTGGGAGAAATATAAAAAATCTCAGATATACAGATGATGCCACTCTAGTGGCAGAAAGTGAAGAAGATCTAAAGAACCTCTTGATGAGGGTGAAAGAGGAGAGTGAAAAAACTGGCTTGAAACTCAGCATTAAAAATCTAAGCCCATGTCATCTGATCTCATCACTTCATGGTGAATAGGAAGGGAAAATGTGGAAGCAGTGAGAGATTTTATTTTCCTGGGCTCCAAAAATCACTGTGGAGGGTGACTGCAGCCATGAAATTAAAAAATGCTTGCTCCTTGAAAGAAAAGCTATGACAAACCTAGACGGTGTATTCAAAAGCAGAGACATCATCAAAAAATCTGCAGACAATAAAAGTTGGAGAAGGTGTGGAGAAAAGGGAACCCTCTTCCCTTGGTGGGAATGTAAATTGATACAGCTACTGTGGAGATTCCTTAAAACAGTATGGAGAACAGTATGGAGATTCCTTAAAAAATTAGGAATAAAACCACCACATAACCCAACAGTCCCACTACTGTGCATATACCATGAGGAAACCATGATTGAAAAGATATATGTACTCCAATGTTCATTGCAGCACTATTCACAATAGCTAGGACATGGAAGCAACCTAGATCCCCATTGACAGATAAATAGATAAATAAACTGTGGTACATATATACAATGGAATATTATTCAACCATGAAAAGGTATACATTCATGTCAGTTCTAATGAGGTCGATGAACATAAAATGTATTATACAAAGTGAAGTAAGTCAGAAAGAGAAAAACAAGTATCATATATTAACACATATATACAGAATCTAGAAAGATGGTACTGATGGACCTATTTGCAGGGCAGCAGTGGAGATGGAGATATAAAGAACAGACTTGTGGACACAGTGTGGGGAAGGAGAGAGTGGGACAAATTGAGAGAGTAGAATAGAAACATACACATTCCCACATGTAAAATAGATAGCCAGTAGGAATTTTCTATATGATGCAGGAGTTTAAACCTGGTGCTCTGTGACAACTTAGAAGGGTGGGTTGGGTGGAAGGGAGGGTCAAGAGGGAGAGGACATATGTATACCTGTGGCTGATTCATGCTGATGTATGGCAGAAACCAACACAATATTGTGAAGCAATCATCCTCCAATTAAAAATAAATAAATTAAATAAATAAAGAACAAGGACCTATTGTATAGCATGAGGAACTACCTTTAATATCCTGTAATAACCTATAATGCAAAATAATCTGAGAAAGAATATATGTGTGTGTGTGTGTGTATAACTGAATTACTTTGCTATACACTTGAAATATTGTACATCAACAATGCTTCAGTAAAAAAAAATATCAAAATATAAATAAAAAAGCAGAGACAGCACTTTTCCAACAAAGGTTCATTTAGTCAAAGCTATGGTTTTTCCAGTAATCCTGTACCGATGTGAGGGTTGGACCATAAAGAAGGCTGAGAACCAAAGAATTGATGTTTTGAATTGTGGTACTGGTGAAGACTCTTGAGAGTTCCTTGGACTGCAAGGAGATCAAACCAGTCAATCCTAAGGGAAATCATCCCGGAATACTTATTGGAAGGACTGATACTGAAGCTGCAATACTTTGTCCACCTGATGCAAAGATCTGACACATTGGAAAGGCCCTGCTGCCTGGAAAGATTGAAGACAAAAGGATAAGGGGTGGCAGAGGATGAGATGATTGGATAGCATCACCAAACCAATGAACATGAATTTGAGCAAACTCCAGGAGATAGTGGAGGTCAGAGGAGTCTGGCATGCTGCAGACCACGGGATCCCAAGAAGTTGGACACAACTTAGTGACAGAATAACAACAAAGAGCTTATGGAGTATGTGTGTAAGTCTGCCAATCAGGAAATGCTGGCATGACGGTTTATGATTCCTTTCTCCTTGGTTTTCACTAGAGTCTGGTGTTTTTAAGGGTTGAGAATTTGGATAATGTAAATAAAACTACTAAAATTAATAAGGAAAGTACCTTTTAGGCAAGGAAAATTTTAAAGAGTATAAGGAATAGAAATGCAGTCTGTTAAGGGAAAATAATTTTGTCCTAAAGAGAGGTTAAGAGAGAAAGAAAAAGGGAAAACATAGGACAAAACCTGAAGTTAAAAAAGTTGTAGAAGGTTTGTGGAAAAGAAACCCTGAGGAAGAGTATAATGTGTTGTCCGGACTGGCTCTGTGTGCACACATGCCCTGTGCACAAACAGGTCCTTGGATAGTTGGACGCATTTCAGGAAGGATTTTAATGAATTCTTGCATCTTCCCATACACAGAAAATTACTATAAACATTAATTTGAGATGTCTGTTCTCTGTGACCATCAGTTATCTTTTACCAAGATGTTTACTGACCATATGTATTCCACAACAAAAATCATGTGTAAATTAGCCTCCCCAGGACCTCTCTGAAGCAGTTTCTCAGAGATATCTTAGAGGCACTCTCTTGGGTCACCGTCCTCAGTAAGAATCTGAATAAAACTTCACTCACAACTCCCATGTTGTGTGTTTTTCTTTCAGTCAACCAACATCTATTCTGGAGTATGATGCAGTCATTAATCAGAATGATGTGGACTGACAAGAAAAGAAATATTGAGAAAATGAAAACTATGTGTAAATAGTTCTATTTAAAAATGTTTAAATGACATTGAAAATGATAAATGCTCATACAAATAGGTATGTGTTTGCATAGAAAACGGTCTGAAGTTGCATCCTGCCTGGCTGACAGTGAGGAGCCCAGAGGCTTGGGAAAGGGGGCAGGTTCCTGATTGATGTGCTGTTTGAAGCCCTCAGGCTGCTCTGAGGCTTGACAGAGTGAGCCTCCGTGAAGCACCAATCACAGAGCCCCTTATTTTTGCAAAAGACAAATTATTTTTGAGGTTGAGGTTGAAGCTCATAGTGCTTCATATTATTAAGCCACACTCTTCAATTCACTGACCTTGAGTGCTAATACATCACCTTGGAGGGCTCACTGTAAATCACTTTTACCCAGCTGCTATGGCCCTGGGTCTGCAGACAGAAGGTATGGGGTACAGGGGAGGAAGTCCCCCTTGGTGTAGCTCGGAGCTCTGGTGTGACAAAGTTGATTTGTGCCAACACTGGAATCTCACTTTCACTGAGCAAGTCCCCAAGGATGGGGAATTAAGATGCTGCAGGCCTCCCAGCCCTGTCACCTTTACCGAGGCACATAATTAATGTGTAAGCTGTTCAACCATGTTGTATTAATTGTGTCTCCAGTCAGGGCCCAATGTGACAAGATTAGCAGAGAGCACAGTTATTCATCAGTGAGTTGTCACAGTTTAATTGTCCTTTAAATGCTTCAGAATATAGGAGAGGTTGAAGAAAGCAGGGACAGATTCCTTCTACTTCCCTGAGAACCAGCCCATAAAGGCATTGAAAAAATTAAGTACAGTTCCAAATAATGAATCTCAAATGAGGATGTATCAGCATGCATTGCCCTTCCCATCTTTGCCATGTCCTTCATCTCACCCCTGACATCTACTTATTAGTAATCATGGTATCTACCATCAGTTGAGGGCTAACCATATGCCAGTTTAGAAACAGCATCTCCTTTGAATTTTGGAATAACCCTGAACCTTGGTTATTGTGTTATGCTCATTTTACAGATGATGAAACTGAAGTTTAGAAAAGTTAGGTGTCTAGTCCAAGATCCTGTGACAGATAAACAGCAAAATCAGGAACAAAACTCAATCTAAAGCTATGAGTGTATGTGCGTGGTGGGGATATGCTGAAATATTCTCCTGTGTGTGAAATCCTCTCCATTTTGCAGGACCTAGTTTAAGTGTAACTCTAAGAAATGTCAGACCTCTTCAGAGAATCTGTCCCCATTATGTGCATCCCAAAGAAGTTAACCATTGTCTAACATCCCACAGGTTAGTAAAACTCACTCTTGTGTCTCCCCCCATCAGTTTGCTCGTGCCCAGATCCAAGGCAGCCATCAAGTTGTTCAGGAACAGAAAGTTCTGTGTTGTTCTCTGAAAATAGCAGTCTCAACTGGAAACCTGTCCTTGCCTCCCCCAAGTTCTCAGATGCATGCTGCCTTCACAACCAGCCATCCAAGGACCTTATCTCCTTACCCATAATGGGGTTTGCCCTGGATTTCATTATTTGAAGCCAAGATCTTCTTCCTGGAATCTTTTGCTTGCTCTTCTTTGCCCAAGCGTCTAGCAATGGATCCCTAATCTGTTTTCCTGAATTAAAAAACAAAAACCAAAAACCAAAAACCAAAACCTGATAGCTTCTAGCTGAACATTCTGAAACAAAAGTGTCTGTTTTTTTCCATTCTTAAGTAAATGGATTAGGGAGCCATTAGGATTCCCTTTCAGTCTTACTGGGAGAGAGATGTTGGGATAAAACTGACTGGCTTGTTAATTTCAGTGCACAAATATGCAGAAACAGCTTACCTGACCATATTATAATGAAACCAACTCCTCACTCTTTCCTGTATATGTGAATTGTACTATATGACCTTTGCAATTTTTCCCAATGTTAAACAGAGTTTATTTCTCTACCATCTGACTCTGAATTTAACTGGTTGACTTATTTGACTGTTACCAGGTTTGTTGCAAGTAGACACATGAAAAAGCACTTGTGTAATTGGCTTTCCTATCCTGATACTGCTGCCTCTGCCCTGACAACATGCCTGGGATGGGGCATGTGAAGGACAAGGGATTCATGGAGCAGAGTGTCTATGGTCACCCCAACCAGGCCATCCAAAACTGTCTGCTAGGTAGTCTTGGACCCTGCACATGGAGCTGAGCCACCTAGCCATTTCTCACCCAGCTACTCCAGACACAGGAGAAATAAATGCTTCCCTTATCCACTAGGATGATTTTAAACTTTTTCCAAGTAAAATCTGAAAGCAATCTTAATTTTCAAACATTTGATTTCCCCTAATTTATTCATTTTCTCAAGTCATTTTGATGTGGTAGAAATGAAGGCTGTTCATTATAAAGAATGGTTAAAAAATGCAGGAGGAGAAAGTTTTAAAATGACCTGATCCAGCTGCTTTGCAGCAGACATATCAGCCTCAGGTAGCCCTCACCTTAGACATCTCTGTACCCATATCAACTATAAAAGGGGAAAGTACAGATAAACAAAAAAAGACCTGTCAATAAAAATGGGATTAGTGACACCTACTATTTTCAATATTAAAGTATTTTATTAAATTTTACTTTAAGAGAAGAAAATGGGGTGATATTTGAATGAAAGGAACTGCAGATCTTCAAATAAATGTTGCCCTGGCAAAAAAGATATTATTTTGTAAAAGAGCCCTCTAAGATCAAGAACAAGAATGTGAAAAACATTGAAAGGTTGGCTGTTTTATGTTTTTGACCCCCTGTTTCAATTCCAGAAAATTTTAATTATGTTCTATTATAAAAGATAAAGAAATAAACATTTGCCTACTTTCACTATTTCTCATGGTTTTTATTGGTGATATCTGCAAGGTTAATAGCAGTTGCATTCTATCCTATAACAATCATTCCCACTGTTGTTTAGCCCTTTTCTACATTCGAGTGGATTTGATACTTTGGGGTCCTACTTCTAATAGCTTTCCTTTTCCTGGCTGAGTTTCTATTTGATTTACTTGCTTGTTGGGCTGGATGGCTGAGTTTCTATTTGATTTACTTGCTTGTTGGGCTGGATTTTATCATTGGGGAGTCTCAAGATCTCATAGATGTTGGATTCTGAAATTCCTGCTAGTCCAAAATCATCTGTGGCCTTTGTAATCAAAGGAAAACTTGGGTGGATAAACAATTTTTTCTTTCCCTCAGAACTTTTTAGCCTAACTTTTCATTCCATGTACTCCATTGTTTTTGTTTTTTTTTCCCTTTTCCCTGACACTTTAAAATTATGTGGTAAAATATACACAATATAAAATGTACAGTTTTAACCATTGGTCCACTGATTTTAAATGTTGCCCAGGTCTACCTGTCCTTTCTCTGTTCATGTTAGTGGGCTGACTTTTCTTGTGATGTCTCATGAAAAGAGACCATTTTTGGTATTTTTATCTGTAACTATGATTCTTGGAAGCCAGTTTGGCTGGGTATAACATTCTTGGTTAATGTGTTACTTCTCTCAGAATTTTCTCTCCATGTCTTTGTCTTTAAAATTCTGAATGCTGCTAAGGGGGCAGCCTAAGATTTGCCTGCATGGTCTGGACTCTTCTTGGCCAGCTCTCTTTGTTGCACTCCATGTCTAAATGCCTGCAGCAAGCCTTTATCCTTAGTGTTTATTAACTTAAGCAGAAACTATTTCAATGGCACTCATTATGTATTAAATGTTTCCTGGAGTGTAGCTTTTACCTTTTAGATTGGTAAAATCTTTCAGTCCTTGTTCTTTTGCTCATGAAAATTTTCTTCCCCTTTTGGGAGATTTCCACTTCAGGGACCCCAGTTAGTCTCCCTGGCCTGTCCTTCATTTCTATTTTTTTTTTTTTTTTTTTCATGATTGTTTTAATCTCTAGGTCTTTTCTTGGGCTTTCATAGCTGTCATCTCAAATCTGTCTTTCTCTATGTCAGCAATGGATTACCTTTCCCCTTTCCACTTCTGTTAATTTACTAGTGCTGTTAATGATGTTCTTTGATATTAAATTTTAAAACTTCTCTTTTAGGCCTAATCTCTGCATTTTAGTTTCATCTTTTACTCATTCACATTTATATATTGTCTTTCTCTGGTGTGAAGGACTCATGGGAACATTTTTTGTCTTCAGGTTTTATATTTGCTCAACCTATTTTCTTCATTAGTCTTTTGCATGCTATGTGTTATCTTCTCTTTCCTTAATTTCCCCTGAAACATGTTCATCTGTTAGTTACTGTGTCATTTCTCTCTGCCTTGCCCTTAATTCCATTTGTTCTAATATCATGGGGCAAATTTTCCTTGACAGCTTTTTTTCCTTTGCTGATATTAATTATCAGAGCTGAGTCATTTCAAAGGGTCTTGTTTCCAGGGCTAATTGTGTTTTATGCACTATTCACCCAATTTCCATGGAAGAATATTTTTAAGCTATTAAGTTGGGAGCTCTCAGTGACAGGGAACACTTCCCTCTCTCTCTGAGAACCAAAAAGAACCAGGTGGACCACCTCCTGTTTGCTCTGGTTGATCTTTGTGTTTTCCATGTTCACCTAATTACCCCATAATCATATGTAGGGGCTATGAGGAGAACTATTGAAATTTTTTGTCCAGTGGGGCCTTTGGCTGTGAGGCAGAGTGCCTTGCCGAGCATTTTAACTCTAAATTTTAATGTGACTTTCCTTTTTCAAGCTATCAAAAGAGGTACCCTCTGCCTTGCTTGGAAGCAGCTGACGAGGATTTTGCTGACATTTGCCCTTTAGTTTGAAGAAAGAAAATCTGTGATATGGCTTCACTCTCTCATCCTTATCCCATTTTATTTGACATCAAAGCCTGCAGCAGGCAGAACTGAGCCGCACACAGTGTATATTTAGAAGTACCTGACATCCTTTCAGGACTGCATCCTCCTACATTAACATATCAATCAATTCCATACTCCCCACACAGGTGAGGAATTGGTTTTTTCTTGCAAGATCAGAGACACAACATCTTCATTTTGCACTGTATAGAGCTGCAGTTAGGAAATTAAATTCCACACAAGGAGGAAAGATGTTAAGGTCACTTTTGATCATATGAAAATGCAATACACATACAACATGAGAGATAACTGAAAGGAGGAGGCTGGGCTCAAGCCTCATTCAGCACAGACTGTGAAGCAGCAGCAGCTATAGCACTGGGCCAGAGGAGAGATAGCTTTTTTATTGTTCAGTCACTAAATTGTGTCTGACTCTTTTTGATCCCCATGGACTTCTGCATGCCCGGCTTTCCTGTCCTTCACTATCTCCTGGTCTGTTCAAATTCATGTCCATTGAGCTGGTGATGCTATCTAACCATCTCATCCTCTGCCACCCCCTTCTCTTTTTGTTCTAATCTTTCCCAGCATCAGAGTCTTTTCTGAAGAGTCAACTTTTCACACCAGGTGGCCAAAGTATTGGAGCTTCAGCTTCAGCATCAACCCTTCCAATAAATATTCGAGGTTGAGTTCCTTTAGGAGTGACTGTTTAGATCTTCTAGCAGCTAAAGTGACTCTCAAGAGTCTTCTCCAGCACCGCAATTTGAAAACATCAGCTCTTTGGTGCTCAGCCTTCATTTTGGTCCAACTCTCACACTTATATATGACTGTTAGAAAAACCATAGCTTTGAATATAAACCTTTGTCAGCAAAGTGATGTCTCTGCTTTTTAATATGATGTCTAGGCTTGTCATAGTTTTCCTTCCAAGAATCTAGTGTCTTTTAATATCAAGGCTGCAGTCACCATCCACAGTGATTTTGGAGCCCAGGAAAATAAATTCTGTCACTGCTTCCACTCTTTCCCCTTCTGCTTGCCATGAAGTAACGGGAACAGATGCCCTGATCTTAGTTTCTTGAATGTTGAGTTTTAAGCCAGCTTTTTCACTCCCCTCTTTTACCCTCATCAAGAGGCTCTTTAGTTCTTCATTTTATGCCATTAGAGAAGTATCATCTACACAGCAGAGGTTGTTGATAATTGTCCCAGCAATCTTGATTCTAGCTTGTGATTCACCCATCCCAGCATTTTGCATGATGATCCCCTTCATGGATTACTGCCTTGTGGCAAAGGGGCTTGCATAACCCAGTGAAGCTATGAGCCATGCTGTGTAGGGTCACCCAAGATGGATGGGTCATAGTAGAGAGTTCTGACAAAATGTGATCCATTAGAGGAGGGGATGGCAAACCACTCCAGTAAACTAGCTGTGAGATCCTCATGAACTGTATAAAAAGGCAAAAAGATATTACACCAGAAGATGAGCCCCCCAGGTCAGAATGTGGCCAGTGTGCTACTGGGGAAGAGAGGAGGGCATCTACTAATAGCTCCAGAAAGAATGAATCAGCTGGCCAAAATGGAAACAACACTCATTTGTGGATGTGTCTGGTGATGAAAGTAAAATCCAATGCTATAAAGAAGTGTATTGCATAACAACCTGAAATGTTAGCTCCATGAATCAAAGTAAAATGGATGTGGTCAGGCAGGAGATGGCAAGAATAAGCATTGTCATCTTAGGAATCAGTGAGCTAAAATGGATGGGAATGGGTGAATTTCATTCAAATGAACATTTTATCTACTACTGTGGGCAAGAATCCCATACAAGAAATGGAGTAGCCATCATAATCAATAAAAGAGTATGAAATGCAACCTCAAAAATGACAGAATGATCTCAATTCCTTTCCAAGGAAAACTATTCAGTATCACAGTAATCTAAGTTTACACTCCAAATACTGATGCTAAAGAAGCTGAAGTTCATTAGCTCTATGAAGACCTATAAAAAATTCTAGAACTAACACCAAAACAGATGTCCTATTCATCATAGGGGATTGGAATGCAAAAGTAGGAAGTCAGAGATACATGGAGTAACAGGCAAGTTTGGCCTTGAAGTGTAAAATGAAGCGGGGCAAAGGCTAACAGAAATCTGCCAAGAGAACAAACAGATCATAGAAAACACCCTTTTTCAACAACACAGGAGGTGACTTTACACATGGACATCACCAAATTGTCAGTAGTGAAATCAGATTGATTACATTCTTTGTAGATGAAGATGGAGAAGCTGTATACAGTCAGCGAAAACAAGACCTGGAGCTGACTGTGGCCCAGATCATCAGCTCCTCAAAGCAAAATCCAGGCTTAAAATAAAGAAAGTGGGGAAAATCAATAGACCAGTCAGATATGACTTTAATCAAATGAATTAAAGTCATATAAAACCTATGAATATACAGTGAAGGTGACCAATGGATTCATGGGATTAGATCTAGTAAACAGAGTGCCTGAAAAACTATAGACAGAGGTGCATAATATTGTATAGGAACCAGCAAGCAAAGCCATCCCAAGAAAAAGAGGAATGCAAGAAGGCAAAGTGATTGTCTGGGGAGGCTTTACAAATAGCTGAGGAAAGAGGGGAAGTGAAAAGCAAGGGAGAGAGCAATGGGTAAACCCAACTAATCACAGAGTTCCAGCAAATAGCAAGGGGAGACAGGAAGGCATTCTTCAATGAACAATGCAAAGAAACAGAGGAAAACTACAGAAAGGGTAAAACTATAATCCTCCTCAAGAAAATTGGAAATATCAAAGGAATATTTCATCCAAAGATGGGCAAAATAAAGGACAGAAATAGTAAAGATTTAATAGAAACAGAAGAGATCAGGAAGAGATGGAAAGAATACAGAGAACTATATAAAAAATAGATCTTAATGATGCAGATAACCACAGTGGTGTAGTCTCTAACTCAGGGCCAGATGTTCTGGAATGTGAGGTCAAGTGGGCCTTAGGAAGCACTTCTGCCAATAAAGCTAGTGGAGGTGATGGAACTCCAGCAGAGCTATTTAAAAGTCCTAAAAGATGAGGCTATTAAAGTGCTGCACTCAATTCAGTTCAGTTCAGTTCAGTCACTCAGTTGTGTCCAACTCTTTGCGACCCCATGAACTGCAGCACGCCAGGCCTCCCTGTCCATCACCAACTCTCGGAGTCCACCCAAACCCATGTCCATTGAGTTGATGATGCCATCCAACCATCTCATCCTCTGTCGTCCCCTTCTCCTCCTGCCTTCAATCTTTCCAGCAGATTTGGAAAACCCAGCAGTGGCTACAGGACTAGAAAAGGTCAATCATCATCCCAACTTCCAAGAAGGGCAGTACTACTGCCCTTCTCTATGAAGACCTATAAAACCTTCTAGAACTAGCACCAAAAAAGATGTCTTATTCATCATAGGGGACTGGAATGCAAAAGTAGGAAGTCAAGAGATACTTGGTTCAAACCACTGGACAATTACATTCATCTCCCATGTCAGTAAGATTATACTTAAAATCCTCCAAGCCAGGCTTCAGCACTATGTGAACCTAGAATTTCCAGATGTTGAAGCTGGGCTTAGAATAGGCAGAGGAACCAAAGATCAAATTGCCAACATTTGCTGGATCATAGAGAAAGCAAGTGAATTGTAGAAAAATATTACCTCTGTTTCACTGACCATGCTAAAGCCTTTGACTATGTGTGTGTTAGTCATTCAATCATGTCCGTTTGACTGTGTGGATCATAACAAACTTTGGAAAACTCTTAAACTGATGGGGATACCAGACCATCTTACCTGACTCCTGAGAAACCTGAATGTGGGTCAAGAAGCAGCAATTAGAACCCTGTATAGAGTAACTGACTGGTTCGGGATTGAGAAAGGAGTACAACAAATCTGCTTATAGTCATCCTGTTTATTTAACTTATATGCAGAGCACATCATGCCAAGTTGGATGAGTTACAAGCTGGAATCAGGATTTCAGGGAGAAGTAGCAAACTCAGACTTGCGGATGATATCTAATGACAGAAAGCAAAGAGGAACTAGTGAGACCCTTGATGAGGGTAAAGGAGAAGAGTGAAAAAGCCAGCTTAAAACTCAATATTAAACAAACAAACAAACAAACAAACAAAACTAAGATCAAGGCTTCTGGTCCCATCACTTCATGGCAAATAGAATGGGAAAAAGTGGAAATAGTGACAGATTTCCTCTTCTTGGGCTCTAAAATCACTGCGGATTGTGACTGCAGCCATGAAATAGGAGGACAATTGCTCTTTAGCAGGAAAGCTATGTCAAACCTAGACAGTGTGTTAAAAATCAAAAACATCACTTTGCTAACAAAGGTCCATATAGTCAACATTATGGTCCTTCCAGTAGTCATGTATGGATGTGAGAGCTGGACAGTAAGAAGGCAGACTGCCAAAGAACTGATGTTTTCAAACTGTGTTGCTGGAGAAGACTCTTGAGAGTCACTTAGACAGCATGGAGATCAAACCAGTCAATCTTAAAGGAAATCAACCCTGAATACTCTTTGGAAGGACTGATGCTGAACCTGAAACTCCAATACTTTGGCCACCTGATGCAAAGAACAGACTCATTGGGAAAGACCCTGATGCTGGGAAAGATTGAAGGCAGAAGGAGAAGAGGGCAACAGAGGATGAAATGGTTGGCAACACTGATTCAATGGACATGAACTTGGTCAAACTCGGGGAGATAACAAGCAACAGGGAAGTCTAGAGTGTTGCAATACATGGGTCACAAAGAGTCGAACACGACTTGGCAAATGAACAACAGCAACAACAATTCTGAATATAAGTTAAATAATCAGGGTTACAATATCTAACCCTGTTGTACTCCTTTTCCAATATTGAAGCAGTCATTTGCTTCAAATAAGGTCTAACTGTTGCTTCTTGACCACATATATGTTTCTCAAGAAACAGGAAAGGTGATCTGGTATTCTCATCTCTAAGAATTTTCCAAGGTTGCTGTGATGCACACAGTTCAGTTCAGTCACTCAGCTGTCCAACTCTGTGACCCCATGGACTGCAGCACACCAGGCTTCCCTGTCCATCGCCAACTCCTGGAGTTGACTCAAACTCATGTCCATTGCGTCAGTGTCCATTGAGTCAGTCATGTCCATCCAACCATCTCATCCTCTGTCATCCCCTTTTCCTCCTGCCTTCAATATTTCCCAGAATCAAGGTTTTTTTTTTTTTTTTTTTCCCCAATGAGTCAGTTCTTCACATCAGGTGGCCAGAGTATTGGAGTTTCAGTTTCAAAATCAGTCCTTCCAATATTCAGGACTGATTTCCTTAGGATGGGCTGCTTGGATCTCTTTGCAGTCCAAGGGACTCTCAAGAGTGTTCTCCAACACCACAGGTCAAAAGCATCAATTCTTCTGTGTTCAGCTTCTTTAGAATAGAACTCACATCCATACATGACTACTGGAAAAAGCATTACTTGACTAGATGGATCTTTGTTGGCAAAGTGATGTCTCTGCTTTTTAATATGCTATCTAGGTTGGTCATAACTTTTCTTCCAAGGAGCAAGCATCTTTTAATTTCATGGCTGCAGTTACCATCTGCAGTGATTTTGGAGCCCCCAAAAATAAAGTCTGCCACTGTTTCCACTGCTTCCCCATCTATTTGTCATGAAGTGATGGGACCAGATGCCATGATCTTAGTTTTCTGAATGTTGAGCTTTAAGCCAACTTTTTCACTCTCCTCTTTCACTTTCGTCTTGATGAAAGTTGTGTGAGTGAATAGTTTAAAAAAGCTTTTGTTCTATTTGGGGTCTGATAATCCATCTAACAGAGTTTTGTCAAGAAAATACACTAGTCATAACAAACACGCTTTACTAAAAACACAAGAGATGACTCTACACATGGACATAACCAGACGGTCAATACCCAAATCAGATTGAACAGATTATTTGTAGCTGAAGATGGAGAAGATCTATACAGAGCAAAAACAAGACCTGGAGCTGACTTCAGCTCAGATCATCAGCTTCTTATTACAAAACTCAGACTTAAATTGAAAAAAGTACAGAAAATCACGAGGTTATTCAGGTATGACCTAAATCAAATCCCTTATGATTATACAGTGGATGTGACAAATAGATTCAAGGAATTAGATCTGGTAGGCAGAGTGCCCGAAGGCTATGGACAGAGGTTCATAACATTGTACAAAAGGCAGTGACAAACACTATCCCAAAGGAAAAGAAATGCAAGATGGCCAAGTGATTGTCTGAGAAGGCTTTAAAAATAGCTGAGGAAAGAAGAAAAATGAAAGGCAAGGAAGAAAGGGAAGGATATGCAGAGTTCCAGGGAATAGCAAGCAGAGATAATAAAGACTCCTTAAATGAACAATGCAAAGAAATAGAAGAAAACAATAGAAAGGGAAAGACTAGAGATCTCTTCAAGAAAATTGAAGATATCAAGGGAACATTTAATGTAAGGATGGGCACAATAAAGGACAGAAATGGTGAGGACCTAACAGAAGCAGAAGAGATTAAAAAGAGGTGGCAAGAATGCAGAGAAAAATTATACAAAAAAAAAGTGTTAATGACACAAATAACCATGATGGTGTTGTCACTCACCTACATCTAGATATCCTGGAGTATGAAGTCAAGTGGGCCTTAAGAAGCATTACTATTTAAAAAACTAGTGGAGGTGATGGAATTACAGTTGAGCTATTCCAAATCCTAAAACATGATGCTCTGAAAGTGTTACACTTAGTATGTCAGCAAATTTGAATTGCTCAGGAGTGGCCACAGGAAAATAAAAGGCCAGGTTTCATTCTAATCCCAAGGAAGGGTAATGCTGAAAAATATTTGAACTACCATACAATTGGGCTCATTTAACATGCTAGCAAGGTAATGCTCAAAATTCTTCAAGCTAGGCCTCAGCAGTAGAACTGAGAACTTCTAGACGTACAAGCTTGATTTAGAAAAAGCAGAAGAACAAGAGATCAAATTACCAACATTCATCTGATCATAGAAAAAGGAAGGGAATTTCAGAAAAACACCTGCTTCATTGATGCACAAAAGCCTTTGATTGTGCGCTATGGATGGAGGTTCATGACATTGTACTGGAGGCAGGGATCAAGGCCATCCCCAAGAAAAAGAAATGCAAAAAGGCAAAATGGTTGTCTGAAGAGGCCTTACAAATAGCTGAGAAAAGAAGAGAAGTGAAAGGCAAAGGAGAAAAGGAAAGATATACCCATCTAAATGCAGAATTCCAAAGAATAACAAGGAGAGATAGGTAAGCCTTCCACAGTGAACAGTGCAAAGAAATACAGGAAAGCAACAGAATAGGGAGGACTAGATATCTCTTCAAGAAAACTAGAGATACCAGGGGAACATTTCATCAAAGATGGGCACAATAAAGGACAGAAATGGTATGGACCTAACAGAAGCAGAAGATATTAAGAAGAGGTGGCAAGAATACACGGAAGAACTAAACAAAAAAGATCTTCATGACCCAGATAATCACAATGGTGTGATCACTCACTTAGAGCCAGACATCCTAGAGTCTGGTGGCCCTTAAGAAGCATCACTATGAACAAAGCTAGAGGAGGTGACAGAATTCCAGTTGAGCTATTTCAAATCCTAAAAGATGATGCTGTAAAAGTGCTGCATTCAATGTGCCAGCAAATTTGGAAAACTCAACAGTGGCCATAGGACTGGCAAAGGTCAGTTTTCATTCCAATTCCAAACAAAGGCAATGCCAAAGAATGCTCAAACTACTGCACAATTGCACTCATCTCACATGCTAGCAAAGTAATGCTAAAAATTCTCCAAGCCAGGCTTCAACAGTATGTGAACCGTGAACTTCCAGATGGCAAGCTGGATTTAGGAAAAGCAGAGGAATCAGAGATCAAATTGCCAACATCCTCTGGATTATTGAAAAAGCAAGAGAGTTCTGGAAAAAAATCTGCTTCTGCCTTATTGCCTATACCAAAGCTTTTGACTGTGTGGATCACAACAAACTGGAAAATTCTGAAAGAGATGGGAATACCAGACCACATATCCTGCCTCTTGAGAAATCTGTATGCAGGTCAGGAAGCAACAGTTATAAGTGGACATGGAACTAGACTGGTTCCAAAATGGGAAAGTAGTATGTCAAGGCTGTATATTGTCACCCTGCTTATTTAACTTATATGCAGTATACATCATGAGAAATGCTGGGCTGGATGAAGCACAAGCTGGAATCAAGATTTCTGGGAAAATATCAATAACCTCAGATATGCAGATGATATCACCCTTATGGCAGAAAGCGAAGAAGAACTAAAGAGTTTTCGTCTTGATGAAAGTTGTGTGAGTGAATAGTTAAAGGGACCATCTGTTTATAAGAATATGCTTTTTGTCATCCATGCTAGCGGCTAATTTAAGAAAAATGACTATAGTAGAGAAGCAGAAATTCATTAGTAGTAGTAATAACAAGTGGCTGTTGCTACTGGCTAGTCCAACACTCTGCCCCTCCCTTCTCCCAAATGCATATCTATGAAGTATGGGATGATGCAGAACATCCCAGGACAGAATTCAGGCCCCTTCTCTGGCCTGAACTTTATCTGTACACAGAGCAACTCCCAAGATAATCAGATACCTAACTGAAACAGGAAGCAAGTAATAACAATATCCGCAATGACAACATGATAACTCACCTCAATGATTAATTATCGACCAGGAGTTAGGAACCATGTTATATGTGTGTTTGTTTGTTTATTTATTTATTTATTTTTAATTGAATATAATTGCTTTACAGTATTGTATTCATTTCTTCTGTACATCAACATGAATCAGCTACAGGTATACATATATCACCTCACTCTTGAACCTACCTCTCACTTCCCACTAAACCTACCCATCTAAATTTTCAGAGAGCACTGGGTTTCAGCTCCCTGCACCATATAGCAAATTCCCATTGGCTACCTAATTTACATATGGTAGTGTATATGTTTCCATACTGCTCTCTCAATTTGTCCCACCTTCTTCTTCACTATGTCCACAAGTCTTTTCTCTATGTCTGCATTTCCACTGCTGCCCTGCAAATAGGTTCATCAGTAAATACCATGTTTCTAGACTCCATATATAGGGGTTAATATAGAATATTCGTTTTTCTCTTTCTGGCTTACTTCACTCTATATAATAGCCCCTAGGTTCACCCACCTCATAAGAACTGACTCAAATGTGTTCATTTTTATGGCTGAGCAATATTCCATTTTATATATGTACCACAGCTTCTTTTTTAAAATTTAAAAAAAAAATTTCTTTCCATTTATTTTTATTTGTTGGAGGCTAATTACTTTACAATATTGTAGTGGTTTTTGCTATACATTGACATGAATCAGCCATGGATTTACATGTATTCCCCAT
Organism: Dama dama; assembly: GCF_033118175.1. Classification (NCBI taxonomy): domain Eukaryota; kingdom Metazoa; phylum Chordata; class Mammalia; order Artiodactyla; family Cervidae; genus Dama; species Dama dama. The sequence goes on along the minus strand of NC_083713.1, from coordinate 6,614,665 downwards.
CCCGATCCTCCCTCTTACCTCCCTCTCCACCCGATCCCTCTGGGTCTTCCCAGTGCAACAGCCCTGAGCACCCGTCTCATGCATCCAACCTGGGCTGGCGATCTGTTTCACCCTTGATAGTATACTTGTTTCAATGCTGTTCTCTCTGAACATCCCACCCTCGCCTTCTCCTGCAGAGTCTAAACATCTGTTCTGTACCTCTGTGTCTCTTTTTCGGTTTTGCATATAGGGTTATTGTTACCATCTTTCTAAATTCCATATATATGTGTTAGTATGCTGTATTGGTCTTTATCTTTCTGGCTTACTTCACTCTGTATAATGGGCTCCAGTTTCATCCATCTCATTAGAACTGATTCAAATGAATTATTTTTAATGGCTGAGTAATATTCCATGGTGTATATGTACCACAGCTTCCTTATCTATTCGTCTGCTGATGGACATCTAGGTTGCTTCCATATCCTGGCTATTATAAAAAGTGCTGTGATGAACATTGGGGTGCACATGTCTCTTTCAGATCTGGTTTCCTCGGTGTGTATGCCCAGGAGTGGGATTGCTGGGTCATATGGCAGTTCTATTTCCAGTTTTTTAAGAAATCTCCACACTGTTCTCCATAGCAGCTGTACTAGTTTGCATTCCCACCAACAGTGTAAGAGGGTTCCCTTTTCTCTACACCCTCTCCAGCATTTATTGCTTGTAGAGTTTTTGATGGCAGCCATCCTGACTGGCGTGTAATGGTACCTCATTGTGGTTTTGATTTGCATTTCTCTGATAATGAGTGATGTTGAGCATCTTTTCATGTGTTTGTTAGCCATCTGTATGTCTTCTTTGGAGAAATGTCTGTTTAGTTCTTTGGCCCAGTTTTTGATTGGGTCATTTATTTTTCTGAAATTGAGCTGCAGGAGTTGCTTATATATTTTTGAGATTAATCCTTTGTCTGTTGCTTCATTTGCTGTTATTTTCTCCCATTCTGAGGGCTGTCTTTTCACCTTGCTTATAGTTTCCTTTGTTGTGCAAAGCTTTTAAGTTTCATTAGGTCCCATTTGTTTATTTTTGCTTTTATTTCCATTACTCTGGGAGGTGGGTCATAGAGGACCCTTCTGTGATTTATGTTGGGGAGTGTGTTGCCTATGTTCTCCTCTAGGAGTTTTATAGTTTCAGTTCTTACATTTAGATCTTTAATCCATTTTGAGTTTATTTTTGTGTATGGTGTTAGAAAGTATTCTAGTTTCATTCTTTTACAAGTGGTTGACCAGTTTTCCCAGCACCACTTGTTAAAGAGGTTGTCTTTTTTCCATTGTATATCCTTGCCTCCTTTGTCAAAGATAAGGTGTCCATAGGTTCGTGGATTTATCTCTGGGCTTTCTATTCTGTTCCATTGATCTATATTTCTGTCTTTGTGCTAGTACCATACTCTCTTGATGACTGTGGCTTTGTAGTATAGTCTGAAGTCAAGCAGGTTAATTCTTCCAGTTCCATTCTTCTTTCTCAAGATTACTTTGCCTATTCGAGGTTTTTTATATTTCCATACAAATCGTGAAATTATTTGTTCTAGTTCTGTGAAAAATACCGTTGGTAGCTTAATAGGGACTGCATTGAATCTATAGATTGCTTTGGGGTAGTATAGTCATTTTGACAATATTGATTCTTCCAATCCATGAACACGGTATATTTCTCCATCTGTTTGTATCCTCTTTGATTTCTTTCATCAGTGTTTTATAGTTTTCTGTGTATAGGTCTTTTGTTTATTTAGGTAGATACACTCCTAAGTATTTTATTCTTTTTGTTGCAGTGGTGAATGGTATTGTTTCCTTAATTTCTCTTTCTGTTTTCTCATTGTTAGTGTATAGGAATGTGAGGGATTTCTGTGTGTTAATTTTATATCCTGCAACTTTACTATGTTTGTTGATTAGCTCTAGTAATTTTCTGGTAGAGTCTTTAGGGTTTTCTATGTAGAGGATCATGTCATCTGCAAACAGCAAGAGTTTCACTTCCTCTTTTCCAATCTGGATTCTTTTTACTTCTTTTCTGTTCTGATTGCTGTGGCCAAAACTTCCAAAACTATGTTGAATAGTAGTGATGAGAGTGGGCACCCTTGTCTTGCTCCTGATTTTAGGGGAAATGCTTTCATTTTATCACCATTGAGGGTAATGTTGCTGTGGGTTTGTCATATATAGCCTTTATTATGTTGAGGTATGTTCCTTCTATTCCTGCTTTCTGGAGAGTTTTCATCATAAATGGATGTTGAATTTTGTCAAAGGCTTTTTCTGCATCTATTGAGATAATCATATGGTTTTTATCTTTCAATTTGTTAATATGGTGTATTACATTGATTCATTTGCGGATATTAAAGAATCATTGCAGGGGCTGGGCGTGCGTCCTTGCTTCGTGCCCTCAACCCGCATGGCGGAGCCACGGGCGCGCCGCGGGGAGGCCGTACGAGTCGGGCGGTTCCAGCGACCGCGCTGAGCCGCGGGAAGATTTAAAAAAAGAAAAAAAAAAAAAAAGAATCATTGCATTCCTGGGATAAAGGCCACTTGGTCATGGTGTATGATTTTTTTAAATATGTTGTTAGATTCTGTTTGCTAGAACTTTGTTAAGGATTTTTGCATCTATGTTCATCAGTGATATTGGCCTGTAATTTTCTTTTTTTGTGGCGTTTTGGTTTTGGAATTAGGGTGATGGTGGCCTCATAGAATGAGTTTGGAAGTTTACCTTCTTCTGCAATTTTCTGGAAGAGTTTGAGTAAGATAGGTGTTAGCTCTTCTCTAAACTTTTGGTAGAATTCAGCTGTGAAGCCATCTGGTCCTGTGCTTTTGTTTCCTGGAAGAGTTCTGATTACAGTTTTGATTTCCTTGCTTGTGATGGGTTTGTCAAGATCTCCTATTTCTTTCTGGTTCAGTTTTGGAAAGTTATACTTTTCTAAGAATTTGTCCATTTCTTCCAAGTTGTCCATTTTATTGGCATAGAGCTGCTGGTAGTAGTCTCTTATGATCCTTTGTATTTCAGTGTTGTCTGTTGTGATCTCTCCATTTTCATTTCTAATTTTGTTAATTTGGTTCTTCTCCCTTTGTTTCTTGATGAGTCTTGCTAACGGTTTGTCAATTTTGTTTATTATTTCAAAAAACCAGCTTTTAGCTCTGTTGATTTTTGCTGTGGTCTCTTTAGTTTCTTTTGCATTTATTTCTGCCCTAATTTTTAAGATTTCTTTCCTTCTACTAACCCTGGGGTTCTTCATTTCTTCCTTCTCTAATTGCTTTAGGTGTAAAGTTAGATTCTTTATTTGATTTTTTTCTTGTTTTTTTTTGAGGTAAGCCTGTAATGCTATCAACCTTCCCCTTAGCACTGCTTTTACAGTGTCCCATAGGTTTTGGGTTGTTGTGTTTTCATTTTCATTCATTTCTATGCATACTTTGATTTCTTTTTTTAATTTCTTCTATGATTTGTTGGTTATTCAGAAGCGTGTTGCTTAGCCTCCATATGTTTGAATTTTTAATAATTTTTTTCCTGTAATTGAGATGTAATCTTACTGCACTGTGGTCAGAAAAGATGACTGGAATGATTTCAGTTTTTTTGAATATACCAAGGCTAGGTTTATGGCCCAGGATGTGATCTATTCTAGAGAAGGTTCAGTGTGCACTTGAGAAAAAGGTGAAATTGATTGTTTTGGGGTGAAATGTCCTATAGATATCAATTAGGTCTAGCTGGTCCATTGTGTCATTTAATGTTTTTTTTTTTTTTTTTTTTAATTTTTTTTTTATTATTATTATTATTTTTTTCCAGTGGGTTTTGTCATACATTGATATGAATCAGCCATGGATTTACATGTATTCCCAATCCCGATCCCCCCTCCCACCTCCCTCTCCACCCGATTCCTCTGGGTCTTCCCAGTGCACCAGGCCGGAGCACTTGTCTCGTGCATCCCTCCTGGGCTGGTGATCTGTTTCACCATAGATAGTATACATGCTGTTCTTTTGAAATATCCCACCCTCACATTCTCCCACAAAGTTCAAAAGTCTGTTCTGTATTTCTGTGTCTCTTTTTCTGTTTTGCATATAGGGTTATCGTTATCACCTTTCTAAATTCCATATACATGTGTCAGTATGCTGTAATGTTCTTTATCTTTCTGGCTTACTTCACTCTGTATAATGGGCTCCAGCTTCATCCATCTCATTAGGACTGGTTCAAATGAATTCTTTTTAATGGCTGAGTAATATTCCATGGTGTATATGTACCACAGCTTCCTTATCCATTCATCTGCTGATGGGCATCTAGGTTGCTTCCATGTCCTGGCTATTATAAACAGTGCTGCGATGAACATTGGGGTGCATGTGTCTCTTTCAGATCTGGTTTCCTCAGTGTGTATGCCCAGAAGTGGGATTGCTGGGTCATATGGCAGTTCTATGTCCAGTTTTTTAAGAAATCTCCACACTGTTTTCCATAGCGGCTGTACTAGTTTGCATTCCCACCAACAGTGTAAGAGGGTTCCCTTTTCTCCACACCCTCTCCAGCATTTATTGCTTGTAGACTTTTGGATAGCAGCCATCCTGGCTGGCGTGTAATGGTACCTCATTGTGGTTTTGATTTGCATTTCTCTAATAATGAGTGAGGTTGAGCATCTTTTCATGTGTTTGTTAGCCATCTGTATGTCTTCTTTAGAGAAGTGTCTGTTTAGTTCTTTGGCCCATTTTTTGATTGGGTCATTTATTTTTCTGGAATTGAGCTGCAGGAGTTGCTTGTATATTTTTGAGATTAATCCTTTGTCTGTTTCTTCATTTGCTATTATTTTCTCCCAATCTGAGGGCTGTCTTTTCACCTTACTTATAGTTTCCTTTGTAGTGCAAAAGCTTTTAAGTTTCATTAGGTCCCATTTGTTTAGTTTTGCTTTTATTTCCAATATTCTGGGAGGTGGGTCATAGAGGATCTTGCTTTGATTTATGTCGGAGAGTGTTTTGCCTATGTTCTCCTCTAGGAGTTTTATAGTTTCTGGTCTTACATTTAGATCTTTAATCCATTTTGAGTTTATTTTTGTGTATGGTGTTAGAAAGTGTTCTAGTTTCATTCTTTTACAAGTGGTTGACCAGTTTTCCCAGCACCACTTGTTAAAGAGGTTGTCTTTTTTCCATTGTATATCCTTGCCTCCTTTGTCAAAGATAAGGTGTCCATAGGTTCGTGGATTTATCTCTGGGCTTTCTATTCTGTTCCATTGATCTATATTTCTGTCTTTGTGCCAGTACCATACTCTCTTGATGACTGTGGCTTTGTAGTAGAGTCTGAAGTCAGGCAGGTTGATTCCTCCAGTTCCATTCTTCTTTCTCAAGATTACTTTGGCTATTCGAGGTTTTTTGTATTTCCATACAAATTGTGAAATTCTTTGGTCTAGTTCTGTGAAAAATACCGTTGGTAGCTTGATAGGGATTGCATTGAATCTATAGACTGCTTTGGGTAGAATAGCCATTTTGACAATATTAATTCTTCCACTCCATGAACACGGTATGTTTCTCCATCTGTTTGTGTCCTCTTTGATTTCTTTCATCAGTGTTTTATAGTTTTCTATGTATAGGTCCTTTGTTTCTTTAGGTAGATATACTCCTAAGTATTTTATTCTTTTTGTTGCAATGGTGAATGGTATTGTTTCCTTAATTTCTCTGTCTGTTTTTTCATTGTTAGTATATAGGAATGCAAGGGATTTCTGTGTGTTAATTTTATATCCTGCAACTTTACTATATTCATTGATTAGCTCTAGTAATTTTCTGGTAGAATCTTTAGGGTTTTCTATGTAGAGGATCATGTCATCTGCAAACAGTGAGAGTTTTACTTCTTCTTTTCCTATCTGGATTCCTTTTACTTCTTTTTCTGCTCTGATTGCTATGGCCAGCACTTCCAACACTATGTTGAATAGTAGTGGTGAGAGTGGGCACCCTTGTCTTGTTCCTGATTTCAGGGGAAATGCCTTCAATTTTTCACCATTGAGGGTGATGCTTGCTGTGGGTTTGTCATATATAGCTTTTATTATGTTGAGGTATGTTCCTTCTATTCCTGCTTTTTGGAGAGTTTTAATCATAAATGAGTGTTGAATTTTGTCAAAGGCTTTCTCTGCATCTATTGAGATAATCATATGGTTTTTATCTTTCAATTTGTTAATGTGGTGTATTACATTGATTGATTTGCGGATATTAAAGAATCCTTGCATTCCTGGGATAAAGCCCACTTGGTCATGGTGTATGATTTTTTTAATATGTTGTTGGATTCTGTTTGCTAGAATTTTGTTAAGGATTTTTGCATCTATGTTCATCAGTGATATTGGCCTGTAGTTTTCTTTTTTTGTGGCATCTTTGTCTGGTTTTGGAATTAGGGTGATGGTGGCCTCATAGAATGAGTTTGGAAGCTTACCTTCTTCTGCAATTTTCTGGAAGAGTTTGAGTAAGATAGGTGTTAGCTCTTCTCTAAATTTTTGGTAGAATTCAGCTGTGAAGCCATCTGGTCCTGGGCTTTTGTTTGCTGGAAGATTTTTGATGACAGTTTCGATTTCCTTGCTTGTGATGGGTCTGTTAAGATCTTCTATTTCTTCCTGGTTCAGTTTTGGAAAGTTATACTTTTCTAAGAATTTGTCCATTTCATCCAAGTTGTCCATTTTATTGGCATAGAGCTGCTGGTAGTAGTCTCTTATGATCCTTTGTATTTCAGTGTTGTCTGTTGTGATCTCTCCATTTTCATTTCTAATTTTGTTAATTTGGTTTTTCTCTCTTTGTTTCTTAATGAGTCTTGCTAATGGTTTGTCAATTTTGTTTATTTTTTCAAAAAACCAGCTTTTAGCTTTGTTGATTTTTGCTATGGTCTCTTTAGTTTCTTTTGCATTTATTTCTGCCCTAATTTTTAAGATTTCTTTCCTTCTGTTAACTCTGGGGTTCTTCATTTCTTCCTTCTCTAATTGCTTTAGGTGTAGAGTTAGGTTATTTAATTGGTTTTTTTCCTGTTTCTTGATGTAAGCCTGTAATGCTATGAACCTTCCCCTTAGCACTGCTTTTACAGTGTCCCATAGGTTTTGGGTTGTTGTGTTTTCATTTTCATTCATTTCTATGCATACTTTGATTTCTTTTTTTAATTTCTTCTATGATTTGTTGGTTATTCAGAAGCGTGTTATTTAGCCTCCATATGTTTGAAGTTTTAACAATTTTTTCCCTGTAATTGAGATCTAATCTTACTGCACTGTGGTCAGAAAAGATGACTGGAATGATTTCAATTTTTTTGAATTTTCCAAGACCAGATTTATGGCCCAGGATGTGATCTATTCTGGAGAATGTTCCGTGTGCACTTGAGAAAAAGGTGAAGTTGATTGTTTTGGGGTGAAATGTCCTATAGATATCAATTAGGTCTAGCTGGTCCATTGTGTCATTTAAGGTTTGTGTTTCCTTGTTAATTTTCTGTTTAGTTGATCTATCCATAGTTGTGAGTGGGGTATTAAAGTCTCCCACTATTATTGTGTTACTATTAATTTCCTCTTTCATATTTGTTAGCGTTTGCCGTACATATTGCGGTGCTCCTATGTTGGGTGCATATATATTTATAATTGTTATATCTTCTTTTTTGATTGATCCTTTGATCATTATGTAGTGTCCTTCTTTGTCTCTTTTCACTTCCTTTATTTGAAAGTCTATTTTATCTGATATGAGTATTGCGACTCCTGCTTTCTTTTGGTCTCCGTTTGCATGAAATATTTTTTTCCAGCCCTTCACTTTTAGTCTGTATGTGTCTCTTGTTTTGAGGTGGGTCTCTTGTAGACAGCATATATAGGGGTCTTGTTTTTGTGTCCATTCAGCCAATCTTTGTCTTTTGTTTGGGGCATTCAACCCATTTACATTTAGGGTAATTATTGATAGGTGTGGTCCCGTTGCCATTTACTTTGTTGTTTTGGGTTCACATTTATAAAACCTTTCTGCATTTCCTGTCTAGAGAAGATCCTTTAGCATTTGTTGAAGAGCTGGTTTGGTGGTGCTGAATTCTCTCAGCTTTTGCTTATCTGTAAAGCTTTTGAATTCTCCTTCATATCTGAATGAGATCCTTGCTGGATACAGTAATCTAGGTTGTAGGTTATTCTCTTTCATTACTTTCAGTACGTCCTGCCATTCCCTTCTGGCCTGGAGGGTTTCTATTGATAGATCAGCTGTTATCCTTATGGGAATCCCTTTGTGTGTTATTTGTTGTTTTTCCCTTGCTGCTTTTAATATTTGTTCTTTGTGTTTGATCTTTGTTAATTTGATTAATATGTGTCTTGGGGTGTTTCGCCTTGGGTTTATCCTGTTTGGGACTCTCTGGGTTTCTTGGACTTGGGTGGCTATTTCCTTCCCCATTTTAGGGAAGTTTTCAGCTATTATCTCCTCGAGTATTTTCTCATGGCCCTTCTTTTTGTCTTCTTCTTCTGGAACTCCTATGATTCGAATGTTGGGGCGTTTCACAGTGTCCCAGAGGTCCCTGAGGTTGTCCTCATTTCTTTTGATCCTTTTTTCTTTTTTCCTCTCTGCTTCATTTATTTCCACCATTTTATCTTCTACCTCGCTTATCCTATCTTCTGCCTCCGTTATTCTACTCTTGGTTCCCTCCAAAGTGTTTTTGATCTCATTCATTGCATTATTCATTTGTAATTGACTCTTTTTTATTTCTTCTAGGTCTTTATTAAACAGTTCTTGAATCTTTTCAATCTTTGTTTCCAGGCTATTTATCTGTAACTCCATTTTGTTTTCAAGATTTTGGATCATTTTTATTATCATTATTCTAAATTCTTTTTCAGGTAGATTCCCTATCTCCTCCTCTTTTGTTTGACTTGGTGGGCATTTTTCATGTTCCTTTACCTGTTGGGTATTTCTTTGCCTTTTCATCTTGTTTAGATTGCTGTATCTGGAGTGGGCTTTCTGTATTCTGGAGGTCTGTGGTTCCTTTTTGTTGTGGAGGATTAACCCAGTGGGTGGGGTTAGACGATTGGCTTGTCAAGGTTTCCTGGTTAGGGAAGCTTGCATCAGTGTTCTGGTGCGTGGGACTTGATTTCTACTCTTTGGAGAACAATGGAGTGCCCAGTAATGAGTTTTGAGATGGGTCTATGTGTTAGGTGTGACCTTGGGCAGCCTGTATGTTGATGTTCAGGGCTATGTTCCTGCGTTGCTGGAGAATTTGCGTGGTATGTCTTGCTCTGAAACTTATTGGCTCTTGTGTGGTGGTTGGTTTCAGTGTAGGTATGGAGGCTTTTGGACAGTCACTTATTACTTAAAGTTCCTTGTAGTCAGGAGTTTTCTGGTGTTCTCAGGTTTTGGGCTTAAGTCTCCTGCCTCTGGATTTCAGTTTTATTCTTCCTGTAGTCTCAGGACTTCTCCAACTATGCAGCCCTGATAAGAAAACTTCTAGGTTAATGGCTAAAAGATTCTCCCCCGTTAGGGACACCCAGAGAGGTTCACAGAGTCACATGAAGAAGAGGAGAGGGAGGAGGGAGATAGAGATGAACAGGAGGAGAAAAAGGGGGACTCAAGAGGAGAGAGACAGATCTACACAGCTGTCTGTTCCCAGAGTGTTCTCCGTAGCCCAGTCACCTACAAAGATTCACAGAATTGGATTGGGAAGAGAAGGGGAAAGGAGGAAATAGAGGTGTTCTGAGGTAGAAAACAGAGAGTCAAGATTGGGAGAGAATAATCTTCGGTTTAAAAATAGGGCTTCTCTTCTTTTTTTTTTTTGTAAGGTTATAGTGTATTGAAAATGAAAATTAAGGAGTAGTAGAGGAGTACTAGAGGACTTTAAAAGAAATAAGAGAAAAAGAAAAATAGAAAATAGAAGAGAAAAAGGAAAGAAAAAAAAGAAAGAAAAAGAAAAAAAAAGAAAAAAAAGAAAAAAAAATTTTTTTTTTCCCCCTAATTAAAAAATCGTAAAAGTCTATGGAAATGAAAGTTAAGCAGTAATGGGGGAGTAATAGGGGATTTTAAAGGAAAATAAAAGAGAAAAAATAAAAAAGAAAAAAATAAAAAAAAAAAAGAAAAAAAATAAAAAAAAGAGAAAAAAGTAAAATTATATCTAGGAGTTTCTCTGGAGCTGTTGCGGTCAGTGTGGGTTCGGCTCAGTTTCAGATAGCTCCTCGTTCCAGCTTACACTTCTCGTTATCTATAGGGCCCTTCCGGTGTAGTCCGTGTTTTCTACGGGGATTTTAATCTGTTGCACCAGTCCCTTCTGAAGCGGTTCCCTTTGTTTATTTGGCTTCTGTTTGCCGGTCTCTTCAGAGCCTCATTTCTGCCCTGACACAGGCGGGCGGAGGTGGACTCTTATTCAGGTAGCTAGTTCCGTCGCTCTGCGGGGAGGGGCTTGCGCCGCGGGGCTTGCGCCGCGGGGATGGGCTGGGGCTGCCAGGAGGGGCTGACGCTGCTCTCTCCTCTGCGCTGCTCAGGCTCCCGGCTGTTCTATATGGAGCGCGCCCCGCGCTACGCGAGGTTCCAGCCCTCGGGTGTTCCACAAAAGCGCGGAGGGAAAAGCTGCGCCCGCTCTCTGTGCCTTCCCCGTCAGAGCGGTCCAGGCAGCCAGGGGCTCGGTGGGCGCACTCTCCCCAGGTGTGGCGCGCCCCCTCCCTTCCGCGGACCCAGTCTCAGTTTCCGCTGGGGCCAGTCGGGTGCCTGCGCCTTCTGCCCTCCGCGTCCCCAGCCCCAGTCCCCGCCCGCGCCGGTCGGGTGCCTGCGCCCTGTGTCTCGCCGCGACCTTCCCCTCCCCCCTGCCTCCTGCCTCCGGCGGGGCTGGGCCGGTCCGCAGCCTGCGAGCTCCTCTCTGGACCCTCTCGGTCTCTTTGTTCTGCGAACGGCCGGCAGTGTGTTCGGGCCGGCTAATTTACTCTCTCTCCTTTGGTCTCCCACAGTTCAAGTTGGCAACTCACAGAAGCTCCCTCCGATTGTCCTCAGGGCACTCAGGCCCGGACCCTACCCCAAGCAATGCCGCCTAAGAGCTCCCGGGACGGATCTCCGTCCTTAGCTCTTTTGTTTCACTTTTTATCTTTTATATTTTGTCCTACCTCCTTTCGAAGACAATGGGCTGCTTTTCTGGGCGCCTGATGACCTCAGCTAGCGATCAGAAGTTGTTTTGCGAAGTTTGCTCTGCGTTCAGTTATTCTTTTGATGAATTTGTAGGAGAGAAAGTGGTCTCCCTGTCCTACTCCTCCGCCATCTTGGCTCCTCCCCCCCATTGTGTCATTTAAAGTTTGTGTTTCCTTGTTAATTTTCTGTTTAGTTGATCTATCCATAGTTGTGATTGGGGTATTAAAGTCTCCCACTATTATTGTGTTACTGTTAATTTCCTCTTTCATACTCGTTAGCGTTTGCCTTACATATTGCGGTGCTCCTATGTTGGGTGCATATATATTTATAATTGTTATATCTTCTTCTTGGATTCATCCTTTGATCATTATGTAGTGTCCTTCTTTGTCTCTTTTCACAGCCTCTATTTTAAAGTCTATTTTATCTGATATGAGTATTGCGACTCCTGCTTTCTTTTGGTCTCCGTTTGCGTGAAATATTTTTTTCCAGCCCTTCACTTTTAGTCCGTATATGTCCCTTGTTTTCAGGTGGGTGTCTTGTAGACAGCATATATAGGGGTCTTGTTTTTGTATCCATTCAGCCAATCTTTGTCTTTTGGTTGGGGCATTCAATCCATTTACATTTAAGGTAATTATTGATAGGTATGGTCCGGTTGTCATTTACTTTGTTGTTTTGGGTTCACGTTTATACAACCTTTCTGTGTTTCCTGTCTAGAGAAGATCCTTTAGCATTTGTTGAAGTGCTGGTTTGGTGGTGCTGAATTCTCTCAGCTTTTGCTTGTCTGTAAAGCTTTTGAATTCTCCTTCGTATCTGAATGAGATCCTTGCTGGGTACAGTAGTCTAGGTTGTAGGTTATTCTCTTTCATTACTTGAAGTATGTCCTGCCATTCCCTTCTGGCCTGAAGGGTTTCTATTGATAGATCAGCTGTTATCCTTATGGGAATCCCCTTGTGTGTTATTTGTTGTTTCTCCCTTGCTGCTTTTAATATTTGTTCTTTGTGTTTGATCTTTGTTAATTTGATTAATATGTGTCTTGGTGTGTTTCACCTTGGGTTTATCCTGTTTGGGACTCTCTGGGTTTCTTGGACCTGTGTAACTATTTCCTTCCCCATTTTAGGGAAGTTTTCAGCTTTTATCTCCTCGAGTATTTTCTCATGGCCTTTCTTTTTTTTTCTTCTTCTTCTGGGACTCCTATGATTCAAATGTTGGGGTGTTTCACATTGTCTCAGAGGTCTCTGAGGTTGTCCTCATTTCTTTTGATTCTTTTTTCTTTTTTCCTGTCTGCTTCATTTATTTCCACCATTTAATCTTCTACCTCGCTTATCCTATCTTCTTTCTCCATTATTTTACTGTTGATTCCCTCCAGAGTGTTTTTGATCTCATTTACTGCATTATTCATTTTTAATTGACTCTTTTTTATTTATTCTAAGTCCTTGTTAAACATTTCTTGCATCTTCTCAATTTTTGCCTCCAGGCTATTTATCTGTAACTCCATTTTGTTTTCAAGATTTTGGATCATTTTTATTATCATTATTCTAAATTCTTTTTCAGGTAGAGTCCCTATCTCATCCTCTTTTGTTTGACTTGGTGGCATTTTTCATGTTCCTTTACCTGTTGGGTATTTCTCTGCCTTTTCATCTTGTTTAGATTGCTGTGTCTGGAGTGGGCTTTCTGTATTCTGGTGGTCTGTGGTTCCTTTTTATTGTGGAGGTTTCTCCCAGTGGGTGGGGTTGGAAGATTGGCTTGTCAAGGTTTCCTGGTTAGGGAAGCTTGTGTTGGTGTTCTGGTGCGTGGAACTGGATTTATTCTCTCTGGAGTGCAATGGAGTGTCCAGTAGTGAGTTTTGAGATGGTTCTATGTGTTTGGTGTGACTTTGGGCAGCCTGTATGTTGACCCTCAGGGCTATGTTCCTGCTTTGCTGGAGAATTTGCGTGGTATGTCTTGCTCTGGAACTTATTGGCTCTTGGGTGGTTGTTGGTTTCAGTGTAGGTATGGAGGCTTTTGGATGATCTCTTATTACTTAATGTTCCCTGTAGTCAGGAGTTTTCTGGTGTTCACAGGTTTTGGGCTTAAGTCTCCTGCCTCTGGATTTCAGTCTTATTCTTCCAGGAGTCTCAAGATTTCTCCAACTATACAGTACTGATAATAAAACATCTAGGTTAATGGTGAAAAGATTCTCCACTGTAAGCGACACCCAGAGAGGTTCACAGAGTTACATGAAGAAGAGGAGAGGGAGGAGGTAGATAGAGATGAGCAGGAGGAGAAAAAGGGGGACTTAAGAGGAGAGAGACAGATCTACGCAGTTCTCTGTTTCCTAAGTGTTCTCCAAAGCCCAGATACCCACAGAGATTCACAGAATTAGATTGGGAAGAGAAGGGGGAGGGAGGAAATAGAGGTGATCTGAGGGAGAAAACAGAGAGTCAAAAGTGGGAGAGAGTAATCAACACACTACTGAGTAAAAATGGGTACTGAAAATTGGATTCTTAAATGTCCAAAATTGATAGCAAATACTGAGAAACAAAGATTAAAAATCTAGAGTAGAGGTTAGACTCTTAAAAATACAATATTAAAAACAAAAACAAAAACGCAAAAAATTTTAGAAATATATATGAAGTTTGGTTTAAAAATAAGGCCTCTTTTTTTTTGTTGCAAGGTTATAATGAAATGAAAATGAAAATTAAGGAGTAATAGAGGAGTAATAGAGGAATTTAAAGGATAATAATAGAAAAAAATAAAAAAAGAAGAAAAAGTTTTTTTTCTAATTAAAAAAATAGTAAAAATATATGAAAATGAAAGTTAAGGAGTAATGGAAGAGTAATAAGGATTTTTAAAAGAAAATAAAAGAGAAAAAATAAAAAAAAGAAAAGAAAAAAATTTTTTAATTAAAAAATAAAAGTAAAAATATATCTAGGAATTTCTCTGGAGCTGTTGTGGTCAGTGTGGGTTTGGTTGAGTTTCAGATAGCTCCTTGTTCCAGCTTACACTTCCCTATATCTATAGGTCCCTTCCGGTGTAGTCAGTGTTACCTACAGGTATTTTAATCTCTTGCACTGGTCACTTCTGAAGTGGTTCCATTTGCAGGTCTTCCATTTGCAGGTCTCTTCAGTGTCTAATTTCCACCCTGAAATGGGCTGAGGTGGTCTCTTGTTCAGGTTCGCTTGTTCAGTCCTGCTGCAGGGAGGGAGGGGCGCTGCAGACAAATATCGCCGGCCTGTGTGGGTAGCACTCCCAGTGTTCCGGCCACACGGGGTTTGCCCCCGCTCACGGGTGTGTGCTTTCCCTGTCTACACTGCTCAGTCTCCCGGCTGCTCTATATGGAGCGGGCCCTGCATTGCGTGTGGTTCCAGTTTTCGGATTCCCCACAAAAGCGCAGACTCAGTTGGGCCTGCGTTTTGTGCCTTCTGCGGCCCTAGCGGCTCAGGTAGCCAGCAGCTTGACGGGCGCACTCTCCCCAGGTGAGGTGTGCCTTATCCCCTCCGCGGTCCCAGCCTCAGTTTCTGCACGTGCCAGTTGGGTACGCCTTGTGTCTGTTCTCGGGAGCTGGCCTCTAGCCGCAACCCTCCCGGCAGATGTCAACCATCCAGAATCTCAGGAAGTCTTTGGTTAGAAACTGGGAGCCTATTTGCAGTTTGGTAGGGGGTGCCGTCTCTGGGACTGAGTTTGCTCCTTTCCCCTCCCCCCTGCCTCCTGCCTCTGGCTGGGAATGGGCCCATCCGCAGTCGGCTGGCTCTTCTCTGGTATCTCTCAGTTCTTCCTTTATTCTGTGAATGGGCCCGCAGTGTGTTCTGGCCAGTTAATTCTCTCTCTCTCTCTCTTGCTATCCCACAGTTTAAGTTGCTATCTCACGTTAGCTCCCTCCAATTGCCCTCAGGGTATTCAGGCCAGGTCCTTACCCTAAGCAATGGCGCCCGCTCCTCTCCGTTCAGCCCCCACTTGCTGGTGGCAGATGTGGGTGTCTGAGGTACTTTTCTGCTGGGAGTTGCTTTTAGGCATGTAATCTGTGGGTTTTATTTATTTTTCCTCCCAGTTAGGTTGCCCTCCGAGATTCAAAAACTTCTCCCAGACCCGCCAGTGGGAGGGTTTCCTGGTGTTTGGAAACTTCCTCTATTACGACTCCCTTCCCGGGATGGGTCTCCATCCCTAGCTCTTTTGTCTCTCTTTTATCTTTTATATTTTGTCCTACCTCCTTTCAAAGACAATGGGCCGCTTTTCTGGGCACCTGATGTCTTCTGCTAGCGGTCAGTTGTTTTGGGAAGTTTGCTCAGCATTCAAATGTTCTTTTGATGAATTTGTAGGGGAGAAAGTGGTCTCCCCATCCTATTCCTCCACCATCTTAGCTCCTCCTCCTACCACAGCTTCTTTATCCTTTCATCTGTTGATGGACATCTAGGTTGCTTCCATATCCTATGTAAATAGTGCTGAGATGAACACTTGGGGACATAATGTCTTTTTCAGCTATGGTTTCCTCAGGGTATGTGTGCAGTAGGGGAACTGTTGGCTCATATGGTATTTTTATTTCTAGTTTTTAAGGAATCTCCATACTGTTCTCCATAGTAGCTGTATTAATTTACATTCCCACCAACAATACAAGATGGTTCCCTTTACCTCACACCCTCTCCAGCATTTATTGTTTGTAGACTTTTTGATGGTCATTGTGAGCAGTGTAAGGTGATACCTCACTGTAGTTTTGATTTGCATATCTCTAATAATGAGTCTTTTTGAGTAACTTTTTATATGCTTATTAGCCATCTGTATGTCTTCTTTGGAGAAATATCTGTTTGGGTCTTCTGCCCATTTTTTGGTTGGGTTGTTAATTTTTCTGGTGTTGAACTGCATGAGCTACTTATATATTTTGGAGATTAATCTTTTGCCAGTTATTTCATTTGCTATTATTTTATCCCATTCTGAGGGTTGTCTTTTCACCTTGTTTATAGTTTCCTTTGGTGTTCAAAAGCTTTTAAGTTTAATTATGTCCCATTAGAAAAAATATTTCCATTACTCTAGGAAGTGGATCATAGAGGATGTTGCTGTTATTTATGTCAAAATGTATTCTGCCTATGTTTTCCTCTAAGAGTTTTATAATTTCAGGTCTTACATTAAGGTATTTAATCTATTTTGAGTTTATCTTTGTGTATGGTGTTAGAATGTGTTCTGATTTCATTATTTTACATATAGCTGTCCAGTTTTCCCAGTATCACTTATTGAAGAAGCTGTATTTTCTTCATAGTGTATTTTTGCCTCCTTTGTGAAATATATTGTTCCCATAGATGTATGGCTATATCTCTGGTCTTTCTATCTTGTTCCATTGGTCTATATTTCTGTTTTTGTGCTAGTACCATACTGTCTTGATGACTATAGCTTTGTAGAATAATCTGAAGTCATGAAGGTTGGTTCCTCCAGCTTTGATCTTCTTTCTCAAGATTGCACTGGTGATTTGTGGTCTTTTGTGTTTCTATACAAAATTTTCAATTTTTTTTTCTAGTTTTGTGAAGAATACCATTAATAGTTTGATAGGGATTGCATTGAATCTGTAGATTACTTTGAGTAGTATAGACATTTTCACAATATTAATTCTTCTAATCCAAGAACATGGTATATCTCTCCATATACCATGTTTTTCTGTCATCTTTGATTTCTTTCATCAATGTCTTATAGTTTTCTGCATATAAATCTTTGTCTCTTTAGGTACATTTATTGCTGGGTATTTTATTCTTTTTGTTGCAGTAGTGAATGGGATTGCTTCCTTTATTTCTCATTCTCATTTTTCATTCTTAGTTTATAAGAATGCAAGGGATTTCTGTGTATTAATTTTATATTCTGCAACTTTACTATATTCACTGACTAGCTCTAGTAATTTTCTGGTGACATGTTTAGGATTTTCTGTGTATAGCATCATGTCATCTGCAAACAGTGAGAGTTTTACTTCGTTTCCAATCTGGATTCTTTTATTTCTTTTTCTTCTCTAATTGCTTTGGCTAAGACTTCCAAAACTGTGCTGAGTAAAAGTGGTGGGAATGGGCACCCTTGTCTTGTTCCTGATCTTAGAGGAAATGCTTTCAGCTTTTCACTTTGAGAATCATGTTTGCTGTGGGTTTGCATTAGTGTGTTCCTTCTATGCCTACTTTCTGGAGAGATTTTATCTTAAATATATGTCAAATTTTGTCAAAAGCTTTCTCTGCATCTACTGTGATAATCATATGGCTTTTATCTTTCAATTTGTTAATATCATGTATCACATTGATTGATTTGTGTATGTTGAAGAATCCTTGCATCTGGTATAAAGCCCACTTGATCATGATGTATGATCTTTTTACTGTGTTGTTGATTTCTGTTTCCTAGAATTTTGTTGAGGATTTTTGCATCTATGTTCAGTGGTATTGGCCTGTAGTTTTCTTTTTCTCTGGCATTTTTGTTGGGTTTTGGTATCAGGATGATGGTGGTCTTGTAGAATGAGTTTGGGAGTTTTCTTCCTCTGCAGTTTCCTGGAAGAGTTTAAGCAGGATTGGTGTTATCTCTTCTGTAAACTTTTGGTAGAATTCATGTGTGAAGCCATCTGTCTGGTCATGGGCTTTTGTTGGAAGATTTTTTTTATTACAATTTCAAATTTCATGCTTGTTATTGGTCTGCTCATATTTTCTATTTCTTCCTGGTTCAATTTTGAAAGGTTATACTTTTCTAAGAATTTATCCATTCCTTCCAGGCTGTCCATTTTGTTGGCGTATAATTGTTCATAGTCTAACAGAGCAAGATCAGCACAACCCTTAGCAGGTAGCCATTGCTGTGCCTCATTACTCTGCGCCCTGATACTGGGCAATAGGTCTTCCTCAGTCGTTGCTTGATACCTCAGTGGGCACCTCCCACAAGCAGCTAACTACCAATGAGCAATCCTTAGTTGTCCTGCTCAGCAATTGGTCAGCACTGCAGTGGGCCCTGCCTACTGGTAACTGTCAGTGAGGAACCACTGGGGAAGTGACTCAGTCAAGGGTTGGTGGTGTGGTGGTCATCAGGTGGAGAGTGAAGTAAGAGGCAGATTCAGGCCTTCTGGAGCCCCTCTAGCTTACCCAGCCTTGGGCCAGTGCATGAGCTGGAAGGCCCAGGGAATAGACTGGGGACTATTTCCTACAAGGCTCCAGAGCCCTCACTAAGGCCTCCACTAGCTGTGGTCCAGACCTTGAGGCAAAGGTGAACCTCTCCCCTATCCCTGTCTCTGTGACCCAATAGCAGTGGCTGTCTGTGTGGGTTGCAGTCTGTGAAACTTGGTCTCCTCATTTGGACAGCCTGAGGAGACTGAGGGGCAGTTGGGTGGGGTGCCTGACTCCTTCAGGGATGACAGCTGGGCAGGACGTGGGGACCTGACCCCGAAGGAGCTGTCAACTGAGATCTGCCATCTCTTAGCCAGGATTGGCACCTTGGAGGGTTCAAGTTTTGCTTTGGGGTTTTTTCTTTTCTTGTCAAGACAGAGAATAACATTCATCTGGTAGAGATTTACAGGATTGTCATTAGCTGACCATGATCTGACCTCAGGAACAAAGGATTGGACACTGAGAACTCTGCAACAACTAACCAGGCCCATCCTTCACCTTTTGGTTTTAAAGGGACTTGCTGAAAACTTTCAGTAACTTTGGGGTTATTAGGGCATGAGCCATCCATCTCTTTGTATGAATTTGTAATAAACCTTTCTCTGTTCCAAACCCTAATGTTTTAGTATTGATGGGCCTCACTGTGCATCAGGCACATGGACTTGCAAATTCAGTAACAGTAGTAGTCTCTTATGATCCTTTGTATTTCTGTGTTATTCCTTGTAATGTCTCCTTTTTCATTTCTAATTTTATTGCTGAGTCTTCTCCCTTTTTCCCTTGATGCCTCTGGCTAATTGTTTATCCACTTTATCTTCTTAAAGAGTCAGGTTTAGTTTTATTGATCTTTCTAATGTTTCCTTTATTTCTCCTTCATTCATTTCTGCTCTGATCTTTATGATTTCTTTCCTTCTACTAACTTTGAGGTTTTTTTTTTTTTTTTTTTTTCCTTTTTCTAGTTGTTTTAGATGTAAGCTTGGGTTGTTTATTTGATGGTTTTATTGTTTCTTGAGGTAGACTTGTATTGCTATCAACTTTTCTTTAGCACTGCTTTTACTTCATCCCACATGGGCTTCCTTGGTGGCTCAGCTGATAAAGAATGCACCTGCAATGTGGGTTCAATCCCTGGGTTGGAGGATCCCTTGGAGAAGGGAAAGGTTACCCACTCCAGTATTCTGGCCTGGAGAATTCCATGGACTATACAGTTGCAAAGAGCAACTTTCACATATGGATTTTGAGTTGTCATGTTTTCATTGTCATTTGCTTCTAAGTATTTTTTATTTCCTCTTTGATTTCTTCAGTGATGACTTGGTTATTCAGAAACATATTGTTTAGCCTCCATGCATTTGTGATTTTACAGTTTTTTCCTCTAGTTGATATCTAATCTTATAACTCTGTGATCAGAAAAGATGCTTGAAATGATTTCAGATTTTTAAAATTTACCAAGACTTGATTTGTGACCCAAGATGTAATCTATTCTGGAGAATGTTCCATGTGCACTTGAGAATAAAGTGAAGTTTACTGTTTTTGGATGAAATTCACTGTAGATATTTCTTGGAGCATTTAGTCCAGTTACATTTAAGGTAATTGCTAATATGTATGATCTTGTTTCCATTTAGTTTATTGCTTTGGGTTTGCTTTTGTAGGCCTTTTCTCTCTTTTGTGTTTCCTGTCTAGAGAAGTTCCTTTACCATTTGTTATAAAGCTAGCTTGATGATGCTGAATTCTCTTAACTTTTGCCTGTCTGTAAAGCTTTTGATTTCCCCTTCAAAGTTGAATGAGATCCTTGTTGGATAGAGTAATTTTGGTTGTAGATTTTTTCCTTTCACCACTTTAAGTATATCCTGCCACTCTCTTCTAGTCTGAAGGGCTTCTGTTGAAAGATCAGCTGTTGGCCTTATGGAGACCCCTTTGTATGTTATTTTTTGCTTTTCCCTTGCTGCTTTTAAAGTTTGTTCTTTGTGTTTAATTTTTGCTGGAGAAGGGATAGGCTACCCACTCCAGTATTCCAGGGTTTCTCTTGTGTCTCGGCTGGTAAAGAATCTGACTGCAATGAGGGAGACCTGGGTTTGATCCCTGGCCTGGGAAGATCCCCTGGAAAAGGGAAAGGCTACCCATTCCAGTATTCTGGCCTGAAAAATTCCATGTTCATGGCGTCGCAAAGAGTTGAACATGACTGAATGACTTTCACTTTCACTGGCATAGTTCTCCTTGGGTTTATCTTATATCAGACTCTCTGGTCTTCCTGGGTTTGGGTGGTTATTTCCTTTCCAATGTAAGGGAAGTTTTCAACTATAATCTCTTCAAATATTTTCTCATACAATTTCTTTTTTTCCTTCTTCTTCAGGGATCCTTATTATTTGAATGTTGGTGTGCTTAATGTTGTCCCAGAAGTCTTTGAGACTGTCCTCATTACTTTTAATTCTTTTTTCTTTATTCTGCTCTGCTTCAGTTATTTCCACCACTTTCTCTTCCAGCTCACTTATCTGTTCTTCTGCCTGAGTTATTCTGCTATTTGTTCCCCTAGTGAATTTTTAATCTCATTTATTGTCCTGTTCATTGATGATTATCTATTCTTAATTCTTGTATTTCCTTGTTAAACACTTCTTGTATCTTCTCAGCCTCTGCCTTCAGTCTATTTATTTGTAATTCCATTTTATTTCCATGTTTTAAATCATCTTTACTATCAGTACCTTGAATTCTTTTTTAAGTAAACTGTTTATTTCCTCTTCATTTTTTTGGTCTGGTGGGGTTTTGTTTTTTACCATGTTCCTTCATCTTCTGTGTATTTCTTTGTCTTTTAATTTAATTTAATTTAATTTACTGCATTTGGGGCCTCCTGTCTGCAGGCTGGAAGGTCATAATTCCTTTTAATTCTGGAGTCTGTGGCTTTGGACTAGTACCTTGTGAAGGTTTCCTGGTTGGGGGGACTTATGCCTGTGTTCCGGTGGATGGAGCTGGATCAGGTCTCTCTGAAGGGCAGTGCTGTGTACAGTAGTGTGTTCTGGGGAGTCTATGGGCTTGGTATGGCTTTGGGCAGCCTTTCTGCTAATGGACAGGATTGTGTTTCTGTTTCACTAAAAGTATGGTGTGAGGTATCTGGCATGGAGCTTTCTGGCCTTTGGGGGCCTTGATCTTAGTGTTGAGATTGAGGCCTTTGGGAGAACGCTCATAAAAAAAAATTAATGTTCCATCAGTTTGGGAGTTCTCTGAGGGTCAAAAGTCTTGGATTCAGGTCTCCCACCTTGGGGGTTCAGGCCCGACCTGTTACTGTAGCATCAAGACTTCATAAGCCACATAGCACAGAAAACAAAACCCCAATACTAATGGTGAAAGCATTCACCATTAGTGAATTAGAACACTCAGAAGCCAAGAACACCCAAAAAACTTACACACTCATTCTGAGGAGATTGGTTTGCCTTTATGGAAGTCTGGAGTCCTAGCATTCAGAAAGTGTTCTGTAAAAGTTGTTCCTCATGCAGATGAGGTTTTGATGTATTTATCAGGGGAAAGTTGAACTGCCCATCTTATTCTTCTGCCATCTTGAAATTATTCTCCTGTAATGTGTTAACAGGCATTTTTTCACGTAGGTCTACCCCTTGAAAGAGACAATAACATGTAAGAAAAAAAGTTAGGCTACATGAACAAAGTCATACAACTGGAAAATTAGAATTTTCCCCAACAGTGTCAGTGAAACATAACATGTATTGACATTTCGTTCTTTTCATCTGACTCCAAATGATATGAAAAGGACCTAGAGCTTTTTGAGAGGACCCAAATCTATACCCAATACTTGATAAACATAGAGCCTCCAAGACCCTTTAAGAGTGAATAAATGTAAAAAATATTATTGATAATAGGAAAAACCCCATTATTCAAAATATGTTTCAAGTTGAAGAGTTAAAGAAAATATTCTCCTAAGATGCCAAGGCATTATCCCCTTCTCCAAACAAACAAAAAGTCAGAGATCTTGCCAGAAATCTTAAGCTGAGAGACTGCTGCACTATGAAAATGCAACTATTTTCAGATAAAAATACAATGAATTTAATTGAAAATAGATTTTAGACAGTGAAATAGATATGGGAAATGAAACCAAACCAGTGAATTAGAAGACAAATTACTGAAATGCTCCTAAAACTAAAGGAGAGGAAGTTGATGATGAAGATAAAGAGACAGGGTAGAGTCCCATTGGGTACCCTCAGGATATTTGGACTGTATTAACTGAGAACTAATGAAGCATTTTTCCTGAGCTGAGCAAAGAAAGGGTCAAAAGAGGTTGGGGTCAAAAGATATCACCAAGGACCAAATAAAATCAATTGAAAGAGATCCACACAGAGATATATTGTAGTACACATCTGGATCAAGCTGGGGAAAGATTACCTACAAAGAGAAGACACAGTAGTAATATTAAAATGTACTTAGGTGGCTCCTGATGCCTGCCTAGGAAGTGTTTGAATCTACCAGAATCATGTAGCACACTTACTAAATACTTAGGGCTTTGCCTCAGAATTGCTGAATCAGATTTTCCAAGGGTTAGGTGCAGGCAAGCTTCCCAGGATATTCTGAATTGCAACTAGACTTGAAAACAATAGCTGATTGGGTGCCAAGAGACAGGGGACACATAAATTGGGCACTTACACAATCAATATCCACTAACCAAAGTTTATTATATACTAACAAAACAGCCTTTGACTGTGTGGATCACAATAAACTGTGGAAAATTCTGAAAGAGTTGGGAACACCAGACCACCTGACCTGCCTCTTGAGAAACCTGTATGCAGGTCAGGAAGCAACAGTTAGAACTGGACATAGAACAACAGACTGGTTCCAAATAGGAAAAGGAGTATGTCAAGGCTGTATATTGTCACCCTGCTTATTTAACTTATATGCAGAGTACATCATGAGAAACGTTGGGCTGGAGGAAGCACAAGCTGGAATCAAGATTGCCAGGAGAAATATCAATACCCTCATATATGCAGATGGTACCACCCTTATGGCAGAAAGTGAAGAACTAAAGAGCCTCTTGATGAAAGTGAAAGAGGAGAGTGAAAAAGTTGGCTTAAAGCTTAACATTCAGAAAACTAAGATCATGGCATCTGGTTCCATCACTTCATGGAAAATAGACGGGAAAACAGTAGAAACAGTGGCTGACTATTTTTCTGGGCTCCAAAATCACTACAGATGATGACTGCAGCCATGAAATTAAAAGACGCTTACTCCTTGGAAGGACAGTTATGACCAACCTAGGCAGCATATTAAAGCAGAGACATCACTTTGCCAACAAAAGTCCATCTAGTCAAGGCTGTGGTTTTTCCAGTGGTCATGTATGGATGTGAGAGTTGGACTACAAAGAAGGTTGAGCACCGAAGAATTGATGCTTCTGAACTTTGGTGTTGGAGAAGACTCTTGAGAGTCCCTTGGACTGCAAGGAGATCCAACCAGTCCATCCTAAAGATCAGTCCTGGGTTTTCATTGGAGGGACTGATGTTGAAGCTGAAACTCCAATACTTTGGGCACCTGAGGCAAAGAGCTGACTCATTTGAAAAGACCCTGATGCTGGGAAAGATTGAGGGCAGGAGGAGAAGGGGACGACAGAGGATGAGATGGCTGGATGGCATCACCGACTCGATGGACATGGGTTTGGGTGGACTCCAGGAGTTGGTGATGGACAGCCAGCCCTGGCATGCTGCAGTTCATGGGGTCACAAAGAGTCAGAAACGACTGAGTGACTGAACTGAACTGAACAAAACCAGTTAAGAAATAAAGTGGGAAACAGTGTCCATTCAGGGAAAAAGTAGATCCCAGGAATGATGTCAACCAGAAATGTGCAGAACCTGTATGACCAAACTGTAGTAGAAAAGAACAAACCTGACTCCATTTTGGATCTATTAATTTAGCTTTTACTCTTGTGCTCTGTTACCTGTACTTAGTTATACTGGCTCTGCAACTTTTGTAAAACAATGTTCCCTCTAGCCTGAAGTATACAGGATAGCTGACTCTCAGAGCCCTGACCTTTAAAGTTCATTTATTTAGAGATTAAAAAGTTGTAGAATAGAGAATAACATTTGTCTTGGACGTTTACATCATGATCTGACTTATGTGGACATCTGCAAGAACGAAGGATTCCTTCACCAAGAATTTGCAACAACCAACTACTCACCTCCCTCTCCTTGACTTTACCAGTGCTTTGTTAAAATCTTTTTAGGAGTTAGGGGTTTTGGGGTGGCATAAACTACCCATTTCCTTGCATGGGCCTTCAATAAACCTTTCTCTGCTTTAGGATCCAACATTTTGGTTTGTTTGGCATGTGAACTACATGAGTTTGGTAACAAAACTAGAGATGTGTAAATGACTATTTATAGCAGTCTAGAGTGAGATTCTGGTTGGCAAAACCTAAATTTGTTTTCCAAGTGGGATTGATGAGTTAGCCATATTAAAACATAAAAATCTACTTGAGACACGTAATCATACGTGACAAAGTGTTATTAATCCCTTGTCTGTCAGCTAAGAAGGTATTTAGCAAGAGGGACAAGGGACAGAAATATTTTAGCCTGAGGTAGAAGGAAGCTTTGAGTCCCTTACTGGGCCCACAAGGACCAATAGGATAAGCATAGGACAGAAACGTCATGTCCTAAATTTCAATCCTTACTCTTCCACTAACCAAGTGTGAGGTCTTATGGAAAAAGCTTGGCTATCTCTCCCTTGTGGCTGGGTTTTTTAAAAAGTAGATCATTTTTCTAATTACATAGTCAATACAGTCAAACTAAAAGCAAACATTCTTGAAAAACACAAAACATCACCATATGCCCATCATTTCTATTTGGTGTTGTGTGTTTTCCTCAGTCACTCCTGTAGCCATTCATGTAACTGCAGTGATGATGTTTGCAGCTGGCCTTTACACTTGGTGCTGGACTGCGGACCTCTCCATGTCAACCGCCTTCTACTGCAAAGGGGATTGTACTGACTGCTGTGATGGTTGCTTTGTCATTTATCTGACTGCTTTCCTATTTTTGGATATTTAGACTCTTTTCATTTTTTTGTTGTCAAAAATAACTCTGTAATGGATGGTTTTGAGCTTTGAAAGTTGTCACTTTTCTATTTTTTTTTCTTTTTATGGGACATATCCAGAAACTGAATTGCTAAGTTACAGCATAAGCTCATCTTTAATAATACAATATGAATATGTGCCATATGACTTCAAGGATGGATAGTCAGTCCTCCTCATTTTTCTTGCTTTTGTTTCTTCATTTGAAGAGTAAGAATCCATGACCTGAGCCTTCCCTTCAGAACTTCTTGGTCACAGTCATGCACTCAGGAAACACTCTGGTCCTCACTGGCTGAGGGCCAGGCTTCCTGTGGTTGATGCTCAGGACTGCTGCTCGAAGGAAGACCCACTCTGATAGGGAGATGGACCAGGAAAGAGACAAACCCTTGTCATCAGGGAGGCTCTTGGTACTTTAGGAGGCTGAAAACTGCTTCCATGATGAGGCTAGACCTTCTCTCTGGGAGTAGACCTGTCCCAAGAGGAGGCACACACCAGCTGAAGGGGTCAGGCAGGATGCTCAAGATCAACCTAGTCCAGAGCCTGGGGGACATTGGGTGGAGGAGGGGGAAAAGCATTCCTCTCAGGTCTCTGCATGAATTAATCCTAAACAGCTTGCCAGTTCCTCTGAGCCTTCCCAGACAGCCTAGCTGCTATGTTGGGGGCCACTGGAACTACCTTGTTTCAGAGTATATGCACTCCTTTCTCCAGGACCTCAAAACTCATAGTGAAATCTCTCTGGAAAGATGTGACAGCCTGGTTTTCTCTCTTGCTACCCCACAGCTCCCTCCTGCTTCCACAACCCAATTCCTCACTCTTTCTTTGCCAATCAGCATTTCAAGCCTGGGCCAACCCAGTATGAAGGGAGTGAGCCTACAAGTTGGTGTCCTTGACTTGGGATAGGGTCCTTCCTTCCACCTTGTGCCAGATGAAACCACCCTGCTGGAATGAGGGCAGCAGACTCTCTCTGTAAATAAACAGATGGAAGGGGATGCTGCCTCAGGAAGCTTTGGGGTGAGGCAGACCCCCAGTATTCTCAAGGCAGAGCTTCTCTGGGGGTGTGGCCATCAGGGGATCTCATCAGGGAGATGTTTAACACAGCCTGGAGAGCAGAATATGAGGTAGGTTGTTCCCAAGTATGCAGGGCACCCAGTGGAGGTGACAGAGCTGAACTATTCAGGTAGATGGAGAAAAAGAGAGTCCGTGAAAATGGATAAAGGAACCCTCATTGAAAGTGGAGTTGGGAAGCCCTGAAGGGGAAAATCTCACACTTGCATCAGCTGCATCTTACTAACCCCAGCAGGAAGGAAGATTTTCTCCCAACCCAGCAACAATGAGCTGCTCACTGCCTGCAGTTGATGAAGACAACCCCAGTCCAGTTCCCTCCTTTCCTCTATAAAGCAACCCCCTCTCCTCTGCTCACTGGACTTGCCTATGGTCTGCCATTGTATCCTTAGACACAACTTAGTAACTAAACAACAACTGGGCACACTGCAGGTCCTGGGGGCCTTCCATGTCTAAGGCAGTCACTTTTCAAACACAATCAGTCCTAGAAGCTGAGACATCTTTTCTCCATAGGAGCTTTTAGCAAGGATTCCAAGATAGAGTTCCTCCTGTTTGCCACAGGTTTCTTAAGGCAGGTGCAGCAAAGTCATAACACAAACCAAGGGAAACGCTCCAGCGAAGGGACTTTTCTAATGCTTTTTCACAAATTCAGGACAATAGTACTCCAGCACCAAGGAGAGGAAGCACAGCAACCTAAAATTTTCTATTGCTGCATGCATTTCCATTCTTACTGTCGCAAAGGCAGAACAATAAACCTGGCACTGAGGAGTTAAATCAGGCTCAGCACACACCTCACACCTCCATTTCAGTGCACTGGCACCTGGTGAGGTGTCCACAGCTTTGACCATGCTTCCTTTCCCCCCAGAGAATTCTCCATTACTTGTAAACAAGAGTGCGGGTGTTCATAAGCACAGCCTCTTTCCCGTTGCTGTGATTGACTGCTTTTCTGTGAGTGGGCAGTTGGCTTAGACCCTGTGGCTGGAGGAAGGCGCTATCTACAAAAGAGCGGCTGAGATGGAAGTGGTGATTTACGTGTGTGTATGCCCAGATAATCACGACGGTGTGATCACTCACCTAGAGCCAGACATCCTGGAATGTGAAGTCAAGTGGGCCTTAGAAAGCATCACTAAGAACAAAGCTAGTGGAGGTGATGGAATTCCAGTTGAGCTATTTCAAATCCTGAAAGATGATGCTGTGAAAGTGCTGCACTCAATATAACAGCAAATTTGGAAAACTCAACAGTGGCCACAGGACTAGAAATGGTCAGTTTTCATTCCAATCCCAAAGAAAGACAGTCTCAAAGAATGCTCAGTCTACTGCACAACTGCACTCATCTCACACGCTGGTAAAGTAATGCTCAAAATTCTCCAAGCCACTGAACTGAACTGAACTGAACTGAACTGATGCCTGTATTGGGGCTTGAGACTGCTGAGGTATTGTAGCTCCATGCAAGCCCCTGGTCTGCCAGCTCCCTGAGGTGCTGTGGTGCAGGAGCACCTCCTCTTCTCTCTGAAAATGCATATATGCATGCCTTCATTCCTACTCCTTATTCATTCACTCAGCTGCCTCATTCATTCATTCATTCATTCACTCACTCAATGAACATTAACTGAAAGTCAAAACTCCACCCTTGTTCCCCATATTGTGGGTATACAATAGAGAGAAAAACAGACAAAAATCTGTGCCTTCTCTTCTACTGGGGAGAGACAGATAATAACAAAGATAACTTAGTGGGAAGTGTTATGCTTTTCAAAATGGTAAGTCCCAAGGAGAAAATCTTTCAGAAAAATGGAAAAAGAACAATTTCATTCCTCTTGCTGGAGAAACCGAATCCATCCTTCAGGCTGGGTCACTTCCATCCTCACCCCACAGGTTTCTTGAGTGTTTTCCTAACCCTAACCCCAACCCCAGCCTTAACCCTAACCCACCCCTAAATATCTGAAGGCTCCTTCTGAACTTGTTGTTTGGGATTTCATGTGTGCCCAGTTAGGCCAGAAAATGTTCCCCTCTCAAGGGCTATGGCCTGCATTCATTAGGCATACTCACAAAGGTTCAAAAGGTACTGTGCCAAGTGGGCTCAGTTGAGGCTCACAGTTGACTCTGTGACAGCCAGTGTGAATCTGTGTACAAGCCCCAGAGGCCTTGTCTGTGGGGGATGCATGGGTGCTCCATGCCATGGATGGAGGATCCCAGAAAGAAGTATGTGGAGAGGAGAACTAGAATGTTAGTCAATGCCCTTGGATATGCTTTCTGATTTCATTTTCACTTGCCCCACTGCAACAGGGACTATCCACATTTTTAGAAACTCAGAGAGGTTAAGATGGATGAGCCCAAGGTATCTGCACTATTGAGAAGATCTGAGAGTTGAAGGCCAGCCTGTCTAAGATCAGTCTTTGAGGCTAGAAAAATGAAGTTTTGTCAGTTCTGAAACCAAATTATGTATCTTCCTCTTTTGTCTCGATTCAACTCTCTTCTACCAGAACTTGAGCAAATTTTATGTATTTAAACCAGTAACAGCAAAACACTCTCCGACATAAATCACAGCAAGATCCTCTATGACCCAACTCCCAGAATATTGGAAATAAAAGCAAACCTAAACAAATGGGACCTAATGAAACTTAAAAGCTTTTGCACTACAAAGGAAACTATAAGTAAGGTGAAAAGACAGCCCTCAGATTGGGAGAAAATAATAGCAAATGAAGAAACAGACAAAGGATTACTCTCAAAAATATACAAGCAACTCCTGCAGCTCAATTCCAGAAAAATAAATGACCCAATCAAAAAATGGGCCAAAGAACTAAACAGACATTTCTCCAAAGAAGACATACAGATGGCTAACAAACACATGAAAAGATGCTCAACATCACTCATTATTAGAGAAATGCAAATCAAAACCACAATGAGGTACCATTACACTCCAGTCAGGATGGCTGCTATCCAAAAGTCTACAAGCAATAAATGCTAGAGAGGGTGTGGAGAAAAGGGAACCCTCTTACACTGTTGGTGGGAATGCAAACTAGTACAGCCACTATGGAGAACAGTGTGGAGATTTCTTAAAAAACTGGAAATAGAACTGCCATATGACCCAGCAATCCCACTGCTGGGCATACACACCAAGGAAACCAGATCTGAAAGAGACACGTGTACCCCAATGTTCATCGCAGCACTGTTTATAATAGCCAGGATATGGAAGCAACCTAGATGCCCATCAGCAGATGAATGGATAAGGAAGCTGTGGTACATATACACCATGGAATATTACTCAGCCATTAAAAAGAATTCATTTGAACCAGTCCTAATGAGATGGATGAAACTGGAGCCCCTTATACAGAGTGAAGTAAGCCAGAAAGATAAAGAACATTACAGCATACTAACACATATATATGGAATTTAGAAAGATGGTAACGATAACCCTATATGCAGAACAGAAAAAGAGACACAGAAATACAGAACAGACTTTTGAACTTTGTGGGAGAATGTGAGGGTGGGATATTTCAAAAGAACAGCATGTATACTATCTATGGTGAAACAGATCACCAGCCCAGGTGGGATGCATGAGACAAGTGCTCCAGCCTGGTGCACTGGGAAGACCCAGAGGAATCGGGTGGAGAGGGAGGTGGGAGCGGGGATCGGGATGGGGAATACGTGTAAATCCATGGCTGATTCATGTCAATGTATGACAAAACCCACTGAAATGTTGTGAAGTAATTAGCCTCCAACTAATAAAAAATAAATAAATAAATAAATAAACCAGTAACAATCACTGCATGATTTATAATAGGAATAATAAATGAACAACAGCAACAGCATAAAAAAGAGGTGAAAAAAGGGTCAAGAAGGATCATGCTGAAGAAGGATGGGTATATTGAGATCTGGCATTGAGTGCCAATTATTCTGCAATGGAGAGCTGGGAGGAGGAATGGCAACTAGATGTATTTTTTCTCACTCCCTGGGGTAGAATTGGACCCATTAATGACACTTAAGAGGAGATTTGTTTTGGACCTCTGCTACAGGATGGAATGACTGTCAGGAGGCTCAGCAGCTCCATGTGTTGAATGCAGAGAGAAAGGAGAACTTTCCAATTTACACTGTGCAGTGCAGTGAGAATGAAGTATGTGAAAGCTACAGTTTTCCTGAAAAACATTTTGATGATACATGTGGAGAACTTTAAAAAGCTCCTATCTTTTGGCTCAGCAATTACTTTAGCTGAAATTTATCCTTAAACTCTAATTAGGAATCTGGACAAAGATATCACATAAAGACACTTCTTGAAGCAATATGTATAATGGGAAAAAAATGGAAAGAAATTAACTTTCCATTGTCCAGAGGATGGCGAGACACAACATAAGAGGCATATCATGAAGATATGGAAACTATGTGTATAAGGAGTTCTTTTCATTATTATTATTTTTATTAGTTGGAGACTAATTACTTTACAATATTGTAGTGGTTTTTGCCCTACATTGACATGAATCAGCCATGGATTTACATGTATTCCCCAGCCTGATCCCCCCTCCCATCTCCCTCCCCATCCCATCCCTCTGGGTCTTCCCAGTGCACCAGCCCTGAGCACTTGTCTCATGCATCCAACCTGGGCTGGCGATCTGTTTCACACTTGATAATATACATGTTTCAATGCTATTCTCTCAGATCATCCCACCCTTGCCTTCTCCCACAGAGTCCAAAAGTCTGTTCTATACATCTGTGTCTCTTTTTCTGTCCTGCATATAGGGTTATCATTGCCATATTTTTAAATTCCATATATATGCGTTAGTATACTGTATTGGTGCTTATCTTTCTGGCTTACTTCAGTCTGTATAATGGGCTCCAGTTTCATCCATCTCATTAGAACTGATTCAAATGAATTATTTTTAATGGCTGAGTAATATTCCATTGTGTATACTTACCATAGCTTCTTATCCATTCGTCTGCTGATGGGCATCTAGGTTGCTTCCATGTCCTAAAGAGTTCTTATTTATGAAGAAATTCTTATATATAATGGGATGTGAAAAAAGAACAGGAAACACAACTGGATCACTGCTTCAGTGAAGCCTTCCCTGAACTTCCAGACTGTGAACTGTCCTCTACACTTCTGCCTATTCCTTCTTGTTGTTCTTCAGTCACTCAGATGTGTCTGACTCTTTGCAACTCCAAGGACTGCAGCATACCAGGCTCCCCTGTCCTTTACTATCTCCTGGACTTTGCTCAAATTCATGTCCATTGACTCAGTGATGCTATCTAACCATCTCATTCTCTGTCACTGTCTTCTCGTTTTGCCTTCAATCTTTCCCAGGATCAGGGTATTTTCCAAAGAGTTGGCTCTTCCCATCAAGTAGCCAAAGTATTGGAGTTTCAGCTGCAGCATCAGTCCTTCCGATGAATATTCAGGGTTGATTTCCTTTAGGTTTAACTGGTTTGATCTCCTTGCTGTCCAAGGGACTCTCAAGAGTCTTCTCCAGCACCTCAGTTTAATGGCATCAATTCTTCAGCACTCAGCCTTCTTTAAACTGTACATGACTACTGGAAAAACCATAGCTTTGACTATATGGATCTTTGTCAGCAACGTGATGTCTCTGCTTTTTAATATGCTGTTTAGGTTGCTCATGGCTTTTCTTCCAAGGAGCAAGAGTTTTTTAGTTTCATGGCTGTGCTCACTGTCCACAGTGATTCTGGAGCCCAAGAAAATAAATCTGCCACTGTTTTCATTTGTTCCCCATCTATTTGCCATGAAGTGATGAGACCAGATACCATGATCTTCGTTTTTTTAACATTGAGCTTTAAGCCAGCTTTTCCACTCTCCTCTTTTAGCCTCGTCAAGAGACATTTTAGTTCCTCTTCACTTTCTCCCATTAGAGTGGTATCATCTACATATCAGAGGTGGTTGATATTTCTCCCAGCAATCTTAAAAAATTTTTTTTTATTATAGATTGTTTATTGATTATTTGCATTAATATTAGTTCCATCCATTTCATGCAATAATAGGCAGAGGTCTTAGACTCTGTCATCTTTTTATCCCCCAAACAAAATGAGAGATTGTGTCTGTACTTTTTCTGAAAAAAAAAAAAAAAAAAAAAAAAAAAAAAATTTTTTTAATTGGAGGATAATTACTTTACAATATTGTGATGGTTTTTGCCATACTTCAACATGAATCAGCCAGGGGCATGTGTGTCCCCCAACCTCCCTCCCCAAACTCCCCTCCCACTTCCCTTCCCATCCCATCCCTCTGGGTTGTCCCAGAGCACCAGCTTTGAGTGCCCTGCTTCATGCATTGAACTTGCACTGACCCTCTATTTTACATATGGTAATATACATGTTTCAATGCTATTCTCTCAAATTGTCCCACCTTTGCCTTCTGCCACATAGCTCAAAAGTCTGTTCTTTACATCTGTGTCTCTTTTCCTGCCTTGCATATAGGATCATCATTACCATCTTTCTAAATTCCATATATATATGCATTAATATTGGTGTTCCTCTTTCTGACTTACTTCAGTCTGTATAATAGGCTCCAGTTTCATCCACCTCATTAGAACTGACTCAAATGCATTCTTTTTCATAGCTGAGTAGTATTCCATTGTGTGTATGTATCACAACTTCCTTATCCATTCATCTTCCAGTGGACATCTAGGTTGCTTCCATGTCCTAGATATTGTAAACAGTGCTGCAGTGAACATTGGGGTACATGTATCTCTTTCAATTCTGGTTGCCTTGGTGTGTATGCCCAGCAGTGGGATTGCTGAGTCATATGGCGATTATCTTTTCAATTTTTTAAGGAATCTCCACACCATTCTCCACAGTGGCTGTACTAGTTTGCATTCCCACCAACAGTGTAAGAGGGTTCCTTTTCTCTACACCTTCTCCATCATTTATTGTTTGTAGACTTTTCGATGGCAGCTATTCTGACCAGCATGAGATGGTACCTCATTATGGTTTTGATTTGTGTTTCTCTGATAATGAGTGATGTTGAACATCATTTCATGCATTTGTTAGCCATCTGTATGTCTTCTTTGGAGAAATGTCTGTTTAGTTCTTTGGCTCACTTCTTGGTTGGGTTATTTGTTGTTATGGTATTGAGTAGCATGAGTTGCTTGCATATTTCAGAGATTAATTCTTTGCCAGGTGTTTCAGTTTTCATTGCTACTATTTTCTCCCATTCTGAAGGCTGCCTTTTCACCTTGCTTATAGTTTCCTTCATTGTGCAAAAGCTTTTAAGTTTAAATCAGGAGCCAAGCTATTCCTTCCTTCTTCGAGGAGGAAAGTGAAGTCATTCAGTCATGTCCAACTCTTTGCAACCCCATGGACTGTAGCCTACCAGGCTCCTCCATCCATGGGATTTTCCAGGCAAGAATACTGGAGTGGGTTGCCATTTCCTTCTCCAGGAGATCTTCCTGACCCTGGGATTGAATCCAGGTGTCCTGCATTGTAGGCAGACACTTTACCATCTGAGCCACCAGGGAAGTCTTTAAGTTTAATTAGGTTTCACTTGTTTATTTTTGTTTTTATTTCCATTACTCTTCTCCCAGCAATCTTGATTTTGACTTGTGATTCATCTAGCCCAGCATTTCACATGAGGTACTCTGTGTATAAGTTAAATAATCAGGGTGGTGAGACAATATACAGCCTTGTCATATTCCTTTCCTAATTTTGAACCAGTCTCTTATTTCATGTAATGTTCTAACTGTTGCTTTTTGACCTGCATAGAGGTTTCTCAGGAGATAGATTAGGAGGTCTGGTATTCCCATCTGTCTAAGAATTTTCCACAGTTTGTTGTTATCCACACAGTCAAAGGCTTTCATGTAGTCAGTGAAGTAGATGTGTTTTTTTGAATTCCTTTGCTTTCTCTATGATCCAATGAATGTTGACAATTTGGTCTCTTTTTCCTCTACCTTTTCTAAATCCAACTTGTACATCTGGAAGTTCTTGGTTCATGTACTGTTGAAGCCTAGCTTGAAGGATTTTCAGCATAATCTTATTAGCATGGGAGATGAGGGCAATTGTCTGGTGGTTTGAATTTTCTTTATTGCTTCCCTTCTTTGTAATTGGGATGAAAACTGACCTTTTCTAGTCCTGTAACTACTGATGCCTATTACTACCTATCACAATTGTAATTCTATTTAATTAATTATGTGCACAATCATGTTTCTCAAGTTTCTTTTGCACTAGACTGAAGGCCTCAGAAGGATAGTTATCAAGTCTATTGTATTTGATCATTAATCCCCAGGTCCAAGAACAGTGCTTGGCATATGGCAGCCACTCAGTATATATGTACTCAATCACATGGAATCATGCAATATATGACACTTTGTGCCTGGCTTCTCCCACTTAGCATGTTTTCATGATTCTTTCATGTTATAGCAGATGTCAATATTTCACTTATTACTGCACAATATTCCATTGTATACCACATTTTCTTTATCCATTCATCAGTTGGAAATTTAGGGTGCTTCTACTTTTTGCTACTATGAATAATGCTTTTATGAGCATTTGATATGAGTTTTTATATGGACATACATTTTCATTTCTCTTTAATATATGTCTAGGAATAAAATTGCTGAGTTAAATGGTAACTCTGTTTTTGACAATTTCAGGAATTGCCAAATTGTTTTCCAAAGTGGCTTCACCAGTATTCATTGCTACTAGTACTATGTGAAGGTTCCAATTTCTTTGCATCCTCACCAACACTTGCTATTGTCAGTCTTTTTTATTCTAGCCTCTAATGAGCATGAAGTGATATCTCACTATGATTTTGATTTGCATATTCATAATAAATAATGATGTTTTATAATTTTTATATGAATTTAGTCATTTGTGTATCTTCTTTTGGTAAATATTTACTTAAATATTTTACCTGTTTTAATTGGATTATTTATCTTTCCATTGTTGAGTTGTAAGAATTCCTTTTTTTTTAAAATTACTTTAAATTTTTGGTTGCTCTAGATCTTCCTTGCCATGTGCAAGCTTTCTCTAGGTGTGGTGAGCAGGGGATACTCTTCGTTGCAGGACATGGGCTTCTCACTGAGGTGGCTTCTCTTGTAGCAGAGCACAGGCTCTAGGCAGTTAGGCTCAGTAGTTGTGATTCACAGACTCTAGAGCTTGGGCTCAGTAGTTGTGGAGCATAGGTGTAGTTGTTCTACAGTGTGTGGACTCTTCCTATACCAGGGATCAAACCCATGCTCCCTACATTGGCAGATGGGTTCTTAATCACTGGACCATCAGGGAAGTCCTATATATTCTGCTAATAAGTTCCTTATCAGATATATGATTTGCTAATATTTTCTATCATTCTATGGGTGGCCCTTTTCTTTCTTGTCCTTTGAAGCTCAAAATTAAAAAAATTTTGGTGAAGTACAGTGTATTTATGTTTTCTTGTTTGCTTGTGCGGATGTTGTATTGGTGTTACATCTAAACAGCCATTGCCAAGTCTAAGGTGAGGAATATTTACCCCTGTATTTTCTTCTAAAAAAATTGTATAATTTTAGTTCTTACCTTTAGGTCTATGACTCAGTTTATTTTTAGTGAGGTATAGTTGATTTACAGTACTGTATAAGTTTCATGTGTATAACATATAGATTTACAATTTTGAAGCTTATTATTATAATTTTACCAAACGTTAACTATATTTCCTGGACTGTATGTTCTTGTACCCTATTTATTTTATACATAGTAGTTGTACCTTTTAATCCTCACCTCTACTTGCTCCCCCCTCCTGTTTTCCCAGTGGCAATCACTAGTTTGTTCTGTATATCTATGAGTCTGTTCCATTTTGTTATATTAACTAGTTTCTTTTTCTTTTAGATTCCACATAGAAGTGATGTTGTACAATATTTATCTTTTTGTCTCTGACATTTCGCTAAACACAACACCCTCCAAGTCCATCCATGTTGTTGCAAATGACAAAATTTCATTTTATATGGTTGAGTAATGTTCCACTGTATGTGTACAACATCTTCTTTATGCATTACTCTATTGATGGGCACTCAGGTTGCTTCCATACCTTGGCTATTGTAGATAGTGCTACTATAAACATTGGGGTGCATGTGTCTTTTCAAATTAGTGTTTTTTATCTACTCAGGAGTGGAATCATTGGATCATATGGTAATTCTCTTTTTAGTCTTTTGAGAAACATCCATGCTGTTTTCTATGGTGGTTGCACCAATTTACATTCCCACTAGCAGTGTACAAGGGTTCCCTTTCCTTCACTTCTTCACCAACATTTGCCCATTTTTGATGGCCATTTTGACAGGTGTGAGGTGATATTACACTGTGGTTTTGATTTGCATTTCTCTGATGATTAGTGATGTTGAGCACCTTCTCATGTGTCTGCTGGCAGTCTATATGTCTTATTTGGAAAAATGTCTATTCAAGTCTTTGGCCCATTTTCAAAATTGAGTTGTTATATCTCAGTTTTAAAATTGGGTATTTTGTTTTTTGGTGTGGAGTTGTGTGGGTAATAGTATTTGCAAATATTTTCTCCTTTTCAATAAGTTGTTTTTCATTTTGTCAATGATTTCTTTTGCTGTGCAAAAGCTTTTAAATTCATTAGGTCCCATTTGTTTATTTTTGCTTTTTTTTGGCTTTTGTTTATCTTTTTTTTGTTTATTTTATTTTTTGTTTGCTTTTGTTTATTTTTGCTTTAGGAGATACCCCCCAAAATATTGCTACAGTTATGTCAAGGAATGTTCTGCCTATGTTTACGTCTAGGAGTTTTATGATTTAAGGTCTTACATTTAAGTCTTTAATCCATTTTGAGTTTATTTTTGTATATGATGTGAAGAAATATTCTAGCCTCATTGTTTTGTATGAAGCTGTGCAACTTTCCCAGAACTTATTGAAGAGCTGTATTTACTCTATTGTATATTCTTGTCCCCTTTGCCGTAGATTAATTAACTGTAAACTTGTGGGTTTATGTCTCATTGGTAAAGGCAAATATGCAGCATGATACAGTTTTGAGTCAATTTTTGTGTATGGTGTGAAGACATCCAGTTCTGCCAGTATTGTTTATTGAAGAAAATATTCTTTTGCCATTCCATGATCCTTTGGCAAAATCAATTGACTGTAAATATGAGGGTTTATTTCTGCACTCCTAATTTGATTCCATTAACCTGTATATTCATTCTTATTCCAGTATTATACTGTACTGAATATTGTAGATCTGTAGTCAGTTTGAAACTAGGAAACATGAGTTATTCATCAAGATTGTCTTGGTTATTCTGAGTTTCTTCCAATTCATGTAAGTTTAGGATCAAATTGTAAATTTTTGCAAAAAATCAGCATGGGAGTTTGATGAGGAGTGCATTGAATCTGTAGATAGGTTGGAAGACTGTTGCCACCTCAATAATATTAAGTCTTTTAAGCCACGAACATTAAATGCCTTTCCATTTATTTAGATTTTCTTTAATTCCTTTCAGCAATGTTGTGTATGTAGCTTTAAGGTACAGGTCTTGCACTTCTGTTGCTGTGCTTGGTCGCTCAGTCGTGTCTGACTCTTTGCGACCCCGTGGACTGCAGCCCACCAGGCTCCTCTGTCCATGGGGATTCTCCAGGCAAGAATACTGGAGAGGGTTGCCATGTCCTTCTCCAGGGGATCTTCCCAACCCAGGGATCGAACCCAGGTCTCCTTCATTGTGAGAAGATTCTTTACCATCTGAGCAACCAGGGCAGTGTCACAGGGAAGTAACACTGTCACAGAGAAGTGTCATAGAAAGCACTTCTGTTAACTTTCTTAAATATTTTATTCTTTTTAATGTTATTGTAAATACAATTATTTTCTCTTTTTTCTCATTTAAAGAAACTTTTAATTTTTTCATTGGGGTATAGCCAATTAACAATGTTATGATAGTTTCTGGAGAACAGCAAAGGGACTCAGCCATACATGTACATATATCCATTCTCCCTCAAACTCGCCTCTCATCCATAGTGCCATAATAATATTGAGCAGAGTTCCATGTGCTATACAATAGGTCTTTTTTGGTTATCCATTTTAAATGCAGCAGTATGTACATGTGCATCTTGAACTCCCCAAATATCCCTTCCCCTTCTCCTTTCCCCCAGCAACTATAAATTCATTCTCTAAGTATATGTCTCTTTCTGTTTTGTAAGTTCACTTGTATCATTTCTTTTTAGATTTCACATATAAGGGATATCATATGATATTTCTCCTTCTCTGTCTAACTTCACTCAGTATACAATATCTAGGTCCATCTTTGTTGCTGCAAATGGCATTATTTCCTTCTTTTTAATGGCTGAGTAATATTCCATTACTCAGTAGTGTATGTGCACCATATCTTCTTTATCTATTCGTTGGCTAATGGGAGTTTAGATTGCTACCATGTTCCGGCTGTTAGTGGTAAAGAATCTGCCTGCCAATGCAGGAGACACAGCAGAAGCAAACTGGATCCCTGGTTTGGGAAGATCCCCTGGAGGAGGAAATGGAAACCCACTTGAGTATTCTTGCCTGGGAAAACCCATGGACAGAGGAGCCTGACAGTCTAAAGTTCATGGGGTTTCTAAGAGTTAGACATGATGGAGCACACACACATCATCTTCTAGCTACTGTAAACATTTCTGCAGTGAACATCAGGGTGTCTTTATCCTTTTGAAAAATGTTTTTTTTTTTTTTTCCTCAGCATATGTCTGGGAGTAGGGTTGCAGGGTCGTGTGGTAGCTCTAGTTTTAGTTCTTTCAACTTCATTTTCAGATGCTTCATTGCAGTGTACAGAAGTGCAGTTGATGGTTATGTTTTTATCCTGTAACCAGCCATATTACTAACTCATTTATTAGTTCTCATAGTTTTTTTTATATGTATGATTTCCTTAGGTTTTCTACGTAAAACATCATTTCATATCCAAATAGAAATAGCTTTACTTGTTTTTTTCCAATCTGGATACTTTTATTTTCTCTTCATGCCTAATTGCCATGACTATGACTTCTAGTACAATTCTGAGTATAATCAACAGAAGTCATCTTTGTCTTATTGCTGATTTTAGAGGAGAAGCATTCACTGTTTCACCATGAAGTGTGATGTTAGCTGTAGTTTTTTCATAATGACTTTTATCAGGCTGAGGAAGTTTCTTTTTATTCCTTGTTTGTGGAGTGTTTTATCAAAAAGACGGTTGGATTTTGATCATTTGGTTTTGTCCTTTATTCTATTATTGTGGTACATTGCATTTATCATTTATTACATGTTGTATAGGAGGCAGTAATCAAGACCATCCCCAAGAAAAACAAATACAAAAATGGAAAAATGGTTTTCTGAGGAGGCCTTACAAATAGCTGAGAAATATAAGTGAAAGGCAAAGGAGAAAAGGAAACACATATCCTGCTGAATGCAGAGTTCCAAAGATTACCAAGGAGAGATTAGAAAGCCTTCCTCAGTGATCAATGCAAAGAAATACAGGAAAACAATAGAATGGGAAAGACTAGAGATCTCTTCAAGAAAATTTGAGATACCAAGGAACATTTCATGCAAGGATGGGCACAATAAAGGATAGAAATGGTATGGACCTAACAGAAGTAGAAGATATTAACAAAAGGTGGGAAGAATAAACAGAACTATACAAAAAAACATAATGACCCAGAAAACCACGATGGTGTGATTACTCACTTAGAGTCAGATATCCTGGAGTGCAAGTCAAGTGGGCCTTAGGAAGCACCATTACCAACAAAGCTAGTGGAGGTGATGGAATTCCAGCTGAGCTATTTCAAGTCCTAAAAGAGGAAGCTGTGAAATTGATGCATTTAATATGCCAGCAAATTTGGAAAACTCAGCAGTAGCCACAGGACTGGAAAAGTTCAGTTTTCATTCCAATCCCAAAGAAAGGTAATGCCAAAGAATGTTCAAACTACCACACAATTGCACTCATCTTATATGCTAGTAAAGTAATGATCAAAATTCTTCAAGTGAGGCTTCAATAGTATGTGAACTGAGAACTTGCAGATGTTCAATTTGGATTTTGAAAATGAAGAAGAACCATAGATCAAATTGAAATTTCTGTTGGATCATAGAAAAAACAATAGAGTTCCAGAAAAACCTCTACTTCTGTTTTATTGACTTGCCAAATTTTTTGACTGTGTGGATCATAACAAACTGTGGAAAATTTTTTAAGAGAGGGGAATACCAAACAATCTGACCTGCCTCCTGAGAAATCTGTATTCAGGTCAGGAAGCAACAGTTAGAACTGGACATGAAAAAACACAAAAAGGAACTGGACATGGAACAGCGGACTGGTTCCAAATAGGGAAAGGAGTACGTCAAGGCTGTATATTGTTACCCTATTTATTTAACTTATATGCAGAGTACATCATGTGAAATGCTGGGCTGGATGAAGCACAGGCTAGAATCAAGACTGCCGGGAGAAATATCAATAACCTAAGATATGCAGATGACACCACACTTATTGAAGAAAGTGAAGAGGAACTGAAGAGCCTCTTGATGAAAGTGAAACAGGAGAGTGAAAAAGTTGACTTAAAACTCAACATTCAGAAAATTAAGATTGTAGCACCCAGTCCCATTACTTCATGGCAAATAGATGGGGGGAAAATGGAAACAGTGGCAGACTTTACTTTTTTGTGTTCCAAAATCACTGCAGATGGTGACTGCAACCATGCAGTTAAAAGACACTTGTTCCTCGGAAGAAAAGTTATGACCAACCTAGACAGCATATTCAAAAGCAGAGACATTACTTTGCTGACAAAGGTCCCTCTAGTCAAAGCTATGGCTTTTCCAGTAGTCATGTATGGATGTGAGAGTTGCACCATAAAGAAAGCTGAGTGCCAAAGAATTGATGCTTTTGAACTGTGATGTTAGAGAAGACTCTTGAGAGTCCCTTGGACTGCAAGGAGATCCAACCAGTTCATCCTAAAGGAAATCAGTCCTGAATAATCATTGGAAGGACTGATGTTGAAGCTGAAACTCCCATACTTTGGCCACCTGATGTGAAGAACTGACTCATTTGAAAAGACCCAGATGCTGGGAAGGACTGAAGGCAGGAGGAGAAGGAGACGACAGAGGATGAGATGGTTGAATGGCATAACTGACATGGACAATGAATTTGAGTAAACTCCAGGAGCTGGTGATGGACAGGGAGGCCTGGCGTGCTGCAGTCCATGGGGTCGCAAAGAGTCAGACACAACTAAATGACTGAACTGAACAGAGACCAAACCTTTTACCTCTGGGATAAATCCCACTTGGTCAGGGTGTATAATCTTTTATACCTGTTTCTGTAGTTGATTTGCTAATATTTTGTTGAGGATATTTTCACAGATATTTATGAGACATTGATCTGTAGTTTTCTTGTAAAATTTTTGTCTGGTTTAGGTACCATGATAATACTACCTTCATAGGATGAGTTAGAAACTGATTCCCCTCTATATTTTGAAAGAATTTATGAAGTACTGGTGCTACTCCTTTTTTAAACATATGCTACATTTGCCAGTGAAGCCATTTGTGCCTGAGATTTTATTTGTGCAAATGTTTAAATGTGTTAATTTGATCTGCTTCTATAGTGAGACTACCTACTTCCCCTTGAATCAGTTTTTCTGGAATTGGGTCTTTCTTGGAAGTTGCCTGTTTCATCAAAATTATATAATTTCTTGATATACAGTTGTTTATAATGTTAACTTACAATTTTTTTCTGTTAAGTCTTGATTTTAGTTATTTGAACCTTCCTTCTTCTTTTACTTGATCAGCCTAGCTA
This sequence comes from Dama dama, assembly GCF_033118175.1. Classification (NCBI taxonomy): domain Eukaryota; kingdom Metazoa; phylum Chordata; class Mammalia; order Artiodactyla; family Cervidae; genus Dama; species Dama dama. Next base: position 6,572,739 of record NC_083713.1, on the reverse strand, counting down.
AAGGTTTGTCAATAAAGTTGAACTTTTTAAAGAAACACCTTTGTGTTTCATTGATTTTCTTTATTGTTTTTCTATTCTCTACTTCATTTATTTACATTCTGATTTTTATGCTCTTTTTTCTTGTTTACCTTGAATTTTAGTTTGTTTTCCTTTATCTAGCTTCTTAAGGCAGATGCTTAAGTTATTGACCTGAGGTATTTATTTATTTTTTTAATATGTGAATATTTTAAAAAAATAGCCATAAATTTTCTTGTGAGTGCTGCTTTCTCTGCATCCCATAAAATCTGCTATATTGTGTTTCCATTTTCATTCATCTTAAAGTATTTTCTAATTCCACTGGGATTTCTTTTTGACATATTGATTATTAAGAGTGTTATTAGTTTCCATATAATTACTAATGTTTTATCAATGTTTTATTATTAACTTTTAATTTAATTCCATTGTGGTTGAAGAACATATTTGGTACCACTTCAATCCTTTTAAATTTGTTTTAGTTTGTTCTATTGTCTCACATATGGTCTATCCTGAGGAAAAAATAATCCATGTGTAACTGAAAAGAATGTGTGTTCTAATGATGTTCAGTAGAATGTTTTATAAACGATTTAGGTCCAGTTGGTTAGTAGTGTTGGTCAAGTTTTCTCTTTAAAAAAAAATTTTTTTTTAATTGGAGGCTAATTACTTTACAATATTGTGGTGGTTTTTGCCATACATTGACATGAATCAAACATGGGTGTACATGTGTTCCCCATCCTGATCCTCCCCTCCCACCTCCCTCCCCATCCCATCCCTCAGGCTCATCCCAGTGCACCAGCCATGAGCACCCTGTCTCATACATTGAACCTGGACTGGCAATCTATATCACATATGACAATATACATGTTTCAGTGCTATTCTCTCAAATCCTCCCACCCTCACCTTCTCCTACAGAGTCTAAAAGTCTATTCTTTACATCTGTGTCTCTTTTGCTGTCTCACATATAGGGTCATCATTACCATCTTTCTAAATTCCATGTATATGCATTGATATACTGTATTGGTTTTTCTTTCTGACTTACTTCACTCTGTATAATAGGCTCCAGTTTCATTCACCTCATTAGAACTGATTCAAATGCATTCTTTTTAATGGCTGAGTAATATTCCATTGTGTACATATACCACAGCTTTCTTATCCATTTGTCTGCTGATGGACATCTAGGTTGCTTCCATGTCCTGGCTATTATAAACGGTGCTGTGATGAACATTGGGGTACATGTGTCTCTTTCACTTCTGGTTTCCTCAGTGTGTATGCCCAGCATTGGGATTGCTGGGTCATGTGGCAGTTCTATTTCCAGTTTTTAAAGGAATCTCCACTCTGTTCTCCATAGTGGTTGTACTTGTTGTCATTCCCACCAACAGTGTAAGAGAGTTTCTTTTTCTCCACACCCTCTCCAGCATTTATTGTTTGTAGACTGTTGGATAGCAGCCATTCTGACTGGTGTGAGATGGTACCTCATTGTGGCTTTGATTTGTGTTTCTCTGATAATGAGTGATGTTGAGCATCTTTTCGTGCGTTTGTTAGCCATCATTTTTCTGGAATTGAGCTGCACGAGTTGCTTGTATATTTTTGAGATTAATCCTTTGTCTGTTGCTTCATTTGCAATTATTTTCTCCCATTCTGAAGGCTGCCTTTTCACTTTGCTTATAGTTTCCCTTGTTGTGCAAAAGCTTTTAAGTTTAATTAGGTCCCATTTGTTTATTTTTGCTTTTATTTTCATTACTCTGGGAGGTGGATCATAGAGGATCCTGCTATGATTTATGTAAGAGAATGTTTTGCCTATGTTTCCCTCTAGGAGTTTTATAGTTTCTGGTCTTACCTTTAGATCTTTAATCCATTTTGAATTTATTTTTGTGTATGATGTTAGAAAGTGTTCTAGTTTCATTCTTTTACAAGTGGTTGACCAGTTTTCCCAGTGCCACTTGTTAAAGAGATTGTCTTTTCTCCATTGTGTATTCTTGCCTCCTTTGTCAAAGATAAGTTGTCCATAGGTGCATGGATTTAACTCTGGGCTTTCTATTTTGTTCCATTGATCTATGTTTCTGTCTTTGTGCCAGTACCATACTGTCTTGATGACTGTTGCTTTGTAGGAACAAGACAAGGATGCCCACTCTCACCACTACTATTCAACATAGTTTTGGACATTTTAGCCACAGCAATCAGAGATGAAAAAGAAATAAAAGGCATCCAGATTGGAAAAGAAGATGTAAAACTCTCACTGTTTGCAGATGACATGATCCTCTACATAGAAAATCCCAAAGACTCCATCAGAAAATTACTAGAGCTAATCAATGAATATAGTAAAGTTGCAGGATATAAAATTAACACACAGACATCCCTTGCATTCCTATACACTAACAATGAGAAAACAGAAAGAGAAATTAAGGAAACAATTCCATTCACCATTGCAATGAAAAGAAGAAAATACTTAGGAATAAACCTACCTAAAGAAAGAAAGGAGGTCAGGGGTGGCAGCATATTGTCACCCTGCTTATTTACCGTATATGCAGAGTACCTCATGAGAAAAGCTGGGCTGGAGGAAGCACAAGCTGGAATCAAGATTGCCAGGAAAAATATCAGTAAACTCAGATATGCAGAAGACACCACCCTTATGGCAGAAAGTGAAGAACTAAAGAGCCTCTTGATGAAAGTGAAAGAGGAGAGTGAAAAAGTTGGCTTAAAGCTCAACATTCAGAAAACTAAGATCATGACATCTGGCTCCATCAGTTCACGGCAGATAGATGGGGAAACAGGGGAAACAGTGGCTGACTTTATTTTTCTGGGCTCCAAAATCACTGCAGACGGTGATTGCAGCCATGAAATTAAAAGATGCTTACTCCTTGGAAGGAAAGTTATGACCAACCTAGACAGCATATTAAAAAGCATTTTGCCAACAAATATCCATCTAGTCAAGGCTATGGTTTTTCCAGTGGTCATGTATGGATGTGAGAGTTGGACTGTCAAAAAAGCTGAGTGCCGAAAAATTGATGCTTTTGAACTGCAGTGTTGGAGAAGACTCTTGAGAGTCCATTGGACTGCAAGGAGATCCAACCAGTCCATCCTGAAGGAGATCAGTCCTGGGTGTTCATTGGAAGGACTGATGCTGAAGCTGAAACTCCAATACTTTGGCCACCTCATGCGAAGAGTTGACTTATTGGAAAAGACCTTGATGCTGGGAGGCACTGGGGGCAGGAGGAGAAGTGGATGACAGAGGATGAGATGGCTGGATGGCATCACCGACTCGATGGACATGAGTTTGGGTAAACTCCGGGAGTTGGTGATGGACAGGGAGGCCTGGCGTGCTGCGATTCATGGGGTCACAAAGAGTCGGACATGACTGAGTGACTGAACTGAACTGAACTTGAATTTGATTTTGTTTTGGTATGTTCCTATTGCTTTTATGAAGAAGTGACTTTTTTGGAGGTCCTTTTCTGCAATTCTGGAAGTATCCTATATCAACTTTATATACATATTGCTAGGTATCAAGATATTATTCTAGGGAAATGTTCCAGTCTCTGAAGTTAAGCATCTACTTCTGCTAGAAAAGGCCAGGTTCCCATCTCTTTCTGCCCCAAGAGTCAGATAATTGGCTGACTAAACTTAGAGGTCTTAACTATTCAAACTGAAATTTCCTGTGAGAGTCTGAACACTGAACTTAGTTTAATGCAGTCATTTAAAGAAGCCCTAATGGGATCTCTGGACTTTACAGTTTACTATTAAAAGTACTAGGGTATGGTAGGATAGAGCAGTGCTGGACTGAAAAAGAAGGACAGGGAGGAAGAATAAGAGGAGAAGGAGGAATTGGAGGAGGAGAAATTGGAAAAAGGAACCACACACCTGTATGGATTGTGGAAATTATTTATGGAAGGTTAGTTATGGACAGAGGAATCCAATAGGCTAGAGTCCATGGGGTTGCAAAGACTTGAACACGACTGAGTGACTGAGCACATGCACAATTATGGAAAGCTTAGAAGATACGAAATATAGAAAGGAACCTGGAAGCCATTGTGTCCTATATAAGTATTAATAATATGACATACTTTATTAATGCTTTGTTTAGCTTTAATAGAAAGTCCAGAAAGCTATAGTCAAGAACTTGTGGGGACAGGGAGCCATCCAGAACAATCCAACATGATAATTATTCTCTACCTGGAGAGAATTCTGCCTGGAGAATCCCAGGGATGGGGGAGCCTGGTGGGCTGCTGTCTATGGGGTCGCACAGAGTCAGACACGACTGAAGTGACTTAGCAGCAGCAGCAGCAGCAGAGAGAATTCTAGGAGAAATAATGGTACAGTTGAAGGAACAGACAAACAACACACCCATCTGACAGAAAGAAAGTTAGCAATATCTTCAGGTCTTATATTCGTTTGACTCCTTCATTTACTGAGCAGATGTCAGATTCCACATTAGATAAGGATTCATAGTTTGCAGCAAGCATCATAAAGGAAGCCTGAGAAAGGTCATCAAGGCTACAGTGTGGTCAGGGTTAGAGCAGAGGTTGAACCAGGGGAGAGTGGGCAGGATACTGGGTCTGGGGCAGGGGAAAAATTACAGGAGCTCTGTACTGAGCTCCAGAAGTCAAGGAGGGGTTCCTGAGATGCAGCTGGAAGAGAGTGGGGAGAGCATGCTAAGACAGGGGAGCAGCACGTGCCCAGGCTGTCTGAGGCATGCAAATTTCACAGCTGACTGAGCACAGGGCTTGACAAGGTGCTTGGAAGCCACAAATGCAATGTGCTATGCAAGGGAGTCTATGAGCAGGGAAGCAACATGGCTATCACTACACATATAGTTCAGTAGGGCATTCAGGCAGAAATGTCCAGCTAGCCCTTGGAGAATATGTGCTGAGGATCTGGGATTTATCTGCCAACAGGTACTTGAAGCCAAAGAGAGGGAGGCAGGATGATGAGTCTGCCCAGGGAGACATTATACAGTGAAAGGGTCCGGAAGGTGAAGGCTTTATTGCAACAGATTCATGAAAGCTAGCTCCAAACTTCCTTGCCTGCCAATGAGGACAGAAGTCAAAGTGTATGAGACCTTTACCTGTGCTTTCCTTTCTGCCTCCACCATCCTCCCTCGGCACACGTTTCCGCCCACCTAGCCTTTGATACCTCTCATCATCCTATAATACTAACCCTGGAAGCTTGCCCTGAAGTCAGCTCCCGGAGGATAAGGGGCTGCCACTAGAGATCTCCCTGTGGACCTGCTGAGCACACCTCACTTGTGTCCGAGCTGTCTTCCCACTTTGGGGCCACCCCTCAGGGTCGTGGCCACCTTGCTGGAAGGGGCTGTGGGGCTGAGCAGAGTGTCCTTACACAGCAGGCCCCTGGGGCTGTTTGAGTTGGATATTTGCCATCTATAATATTAGGCAAGAAGCACATAAGCTGGCAAACATAACTTTTCTTTCATGTCTCCATTGCAGAATTTGTGTTCAGGAAATTCCTAGAAGGATGGGTGCAAATTACATTTTAGACACACCAAGGTAAGGGAGTGGAAAGGGACACTTGTAGAGGACATATTATGATGCAGCTGCTATTTCAGTCTTGGTGGTCTGATCCGGGACCTGGTACATAACTTGCAAGGCCCAGTGCAAAATGACAACAAAGTTACTTGTTCAGAAATTATTAATAATTTATTTCTTAAGACAGTGGGACCCACAGAAGACCCTTCTGAGCACTGGCCTGTATGCAGGCCCTAAAGCCAGCCATGGCTGAGTCCTGCAGCAACCCTGAAACAAATTGTTTTTATTTTATGGACTCAGAGAGGGTGAGCAACTTGCCAAGGTTGCTCAACACATTAACTAGGAAGCCAGAAATCTAACTTAGGGATTCTAACTCCAAAGCCTTCAATTTCCCCAAAATTCTGTACAACGAATGTTTTTATAAATTGTATTACCTTGCTGCTGCTAAGTCACTTCAGTCATGTCTGACTCTTTGTGACCCTATGGACTGTAGCCCACCAGGCTCCTCTGTACATGGGATTCTCCAGGTGAGAATACTAGAGTGGGTAGCCATTCCCTTCTCCCTATAATTCTTCTTGACTGAGGGATCAAACCTGTGTATCCTAAGGCTCCTGTATTAGCAGGCGGGTTGAAGCACATGAAATTGCCACCTTTGGAGATTAAAAAATGGCATATTATTGTCAATTTCATATGGTCCTGTCTGACACATTTCCTCTACTCACACTCACCTTTGTCCTTTATATGATTCAGGATAATCCACATTAGCTACCTAACAGGAAGCCTACCAGGCTGCTGGCCTGACCATTCTACCTGTGGAACAAGTTGGCTCCCCTGTGTCCCAGCATATAGTGGTTGTATCCCTTAGCCATGGCTGTGGTCTGGAATTATGGGTGATTGTTGAGGGATACAGGAGGCTGGGTCCCCATCCCTAGGATTTCCAAAGCATGTCCAGAGTGAGTCCCATCTGGGCTCAGCTGAAGGTAGACCAAGGACCACAACTGTTGCTTCTAGGGAGGATACGTTTCCCATGAAGAGTCAGGCATACAGTAAAATTGCTTAGAAAATGTTTGTAGAATATTTCTGATCAGTGAATTAAAGGCCTCAAGGAAAGAATCAGGTGAGATGTTCCTTTTTATATACTGCTGAAATATCTGTCAATTAGCAATCTAGGAATTAGAGAAAGCTGTCTGGCAATATGTACCCAATGTGTATTAAGCTTCTTCCCATTCATTACAGTTCTGAGAAAATCTGAAATGGAGTACAGAATGAAGCAGGGCAAAGACTAATAGATTTTTGCCAAGAGAATGCACTGGTCATAGCAAACACCCTCTTCCAACAACATATGAGAACACTCTACACATGGGTATCACCAGATGGTCAACACTGAAATCAGATTGATTATATTCTTTGCAGCCAAAGATGGAGAAGTTCTATACAGTCAGCAAAAACAAGACTGGGAGCTGACTGTGGCTCAGATCATGAGCACCTTATTGCCAAATTCAGACTAAAACTGAAGAAAGTAGTGAAAACCCCTAAACCATTTAAGTATGACCTAAATCAAATTCCCAATGATTAAACAATGGAAGTGAAAACTAGATTTAAGGGACTAGATCTGATAGGCAGAGTGCCTGATGAACTATGCACGAAGGTTCGTGACATTGTACAGGAGACAGGTATCATGATCATCCCAGAGAAAAAGAAATGAAAAAAGCAAAATGGCTGTCTTAGGAGGCCTTACAAATAGCTGTGAAAAGAAGAGAAGCAAACAGCAAAGGAGAAAAGAAAAAACATACCCATTTGAATGCAGAGTTCCAAAGAATAACAGAGAGAGATAAGAAAGCCTTCCTCAGTGATCAGCAAAGAAATAGAGGAAAACAATAGAATGGAAAACACTAGAGATCTCTTTAAGAAAATTAGGGATATCAAGGGAACATTTCATGTAAAGATGGGCTCAATAAAGGACAGAAATGGTATGGACCTAACAGAAACAGAAGATATTAAGAAGAGGTGACAAGAATACACAGAAGAACTGTACAAAAACAATCTTCATGACCCAGATAATCACAATGGTGTGATCACTCACCCAGAGCCAGACATCCTGGAATGCAAAGTCAAGTGGGCCTTAGGAAGCATCATTATAAACAAAGCTAGTGGAGGCGATGGAATCGCAGTTGAGCTATTTCAAATCCTAAAAGATGATGCTGTGAAAGTGCTGCATTCAATATGCCAGCAAATTTGGAAAACTTAGCAGTGGCTACAGGACTGGATAGGTCAGTTTTCATTCCAATCCTAAAGAAAGGCAATACCAAAGAATGTGGAAACTACCACACAATTGCCCTCATCTCATATGCTGGTAAAATAATGCTCAAAATTCTCCAAGCCAGGCTTCAACAATACATGAACTGTGATGTTCAAGTTGGTTTTAGAAAAGGCAGAGGAACCAGAGATCAACTTGCCAACATCTGTTGGATCATTGATAAAGCAAGAGAGTTCCATAAAAACATCTATTTCTGCTTTATTGACTATGCCAATGCCTTTGACTGTGTGGCTCACAACAAACTGTGGAAAATTCTTAAAGAGGTGGAAATACCAGAACACCTGACCTGCCTCCTGAGAAATCTGTATGCAGGTCAGGAAGCAACAGTTAGTACTGGACATGGAACAATAGACTGGTTCCAAATAGGGAAAGGAGTACATCAAGGCTGTATATGGTCACACTGCTTATTTAACCTATATGCAGAGTACATCATGAGAAGCTGGATGAAGCACAAGCTGGAATCAAGATTGCCAGGAGAAATATCAATAACCTCAGATATGTAGATGACACCACCTTTATGGCAGAAAGTGAAGAATAACTAAAGAGCCTCTTGATGAAAGTGAAAGAGGAGAGTGAAAAAGTTGGCTTAAAGTTCAACATTCAGAAAACAAAGATCATGGCATCCGGTCCCATCACTTCATGGCAAATAGATGGAGAAATAGTGTAGTGGCAGACTTTATTCTTGGGGCTCCAAAATCACTGCAGATGGTGACTGCAGCCATGAAATTAAAAAACACTTATACACATTGGAAGAAAAGTTATGACCAACCTAGACAGCTTATTAAAAAGTAGAGACATCACTTTGCCAACAAAGGTCTTTCTGGTCAAGGCTATAACTTTTCCAGTAGTCATGTATGGATGTGAGAGTTGGACTATAAAGAAAGCTGAGGGTCGAAGAATTGAAGCTTTTGACCTGTGGTGTTGGAGAAGATGCTTGAGAGTCCCATGGACTGCAAGCAGATCCAACAAGTCCATTCTAAAGGAGATCAGTCCTTGGTGTTCATTGGAAGGACTGATGTTGAAGCTGAAACTCCAATACTTTGACCACCTGATATGAAGAGCAGACTCATTTGAAAAGACCCCGATGCTGGGAAGGATTGAAGGCAGGAGGAGAAGGAGATGACAGAGGATGAGATTGTTGGAATGCATCGCTGACTCAATGGGCATGAATTTGAGTAAACTTCGCGATTTGGTGTTGGACAGGGAGGCCTGGCATGCTGCAGTCCATGGGATCTCAAAGAGTCAGACACTACTGAGCGACTGAACTGAACTGAACTGAATCTGAAATGAGGACAAAGTTTTAAGAATACATCTTTGGGTGCTGTTTGTAATAGTGAAAATTGAGAGCAGACCAGAGGCCCATTAATAGATGAACAGGCAAGGAAGCGAGGGTGCACCCATGGGATGGAATCCTTCATAACATACAGTTACTACTTGCTATCTGATAAGATGGGGAAATGCTTATGTAATGTATTCAGAAAATGGCAGAATAAATAGAATGTGAAGAATTAAGGAACATTAGTATAAGGTAAAAATAAAATCTTAAAATTTGTGAATGTTAAGAGAGTGAAGATCTATTAAAGGTCGATAGTCCTAGTGACTTGTCATTGGGATTGTGGGTGGTGTTCCTCCTCTACTTTTAGATTTTCTGATTTTCTAAATCTCTGAAATAAAGAGTGGAAATCTATGTACTGGGGAAGGACATGGCTCTGCTTGTCCTCTATCCTGAGCCTCCTCTGATCCTATAATGGCCTCCCCTGGCTGACCCTCTGCTTATTGCACCCCAAGTCCTTGAGACCCAAACTGTTCCTGGACCTGGCCCCCACCTACCCAGGTGAGGACATGGTGTCCCTACCCAGGTGCTTGGCTCTGACCTACACAACTATCTCCTCTGACCCACAACTGCAGTCTGGTCATCCACCCTCTGGACCTGGCCAACTTTCCATTACCACTGCCCCTAGTCTTTACTCCATGTCACAATCAAGCCATAGCAAACTCTATTCAATCCATTTCCCCACTTCAATCCTGCAGTGATGCGATGGAGCAGGGGTACCCAGACAGAGATAAGAGATTAAGAGGAAACTGCTGACTTAAGGAGAAAATGGATGAATTAAGAAGGCAAATGTTGAACTTGTTATGGTTATGAAAGAGTAAAACAATTTTGTCATCAGATTTTAAGTAAATAAATAGAATGCAGCCACACAGAGGGAAGGGGAAAGCCTGGACTTGCCAGCTGTGACTTAAGGGGAATTAATAAACTATTCTCAGACCCATTTTCTAATCTTTAAATAGTGGTAATATTTTCTAATGTGCATAGTTTCTGTAATGAATGGAAATAACTGTCTTCTGAATGAATTGGCTGTTCTTTCCCAGTCAGGCTTCCAAGGCCTCTGGGTGACCTTTATACTAAAACACAAACCCAAAGGTCACGGGCATCGGGAATGGGGCATTTCTGTATCTCTGATGATGAAACTCAAGGTCTTTCAGATCAGGTAGATAATCCTTCCCCTTCCTAACTCCTGGGCAAATAGTACTGTCCCCATTTCCCTGCCTCTATTATACCTGCTGTTCCAGCAAAATTATTAACAGCACCTTTGTTTCTTCTAACAGTGGACCAGTTTGAACAATGAAGAGTATGGTCACCCTACCTAAAATCTATGAGTCAGTATTTATCAAGGTTTCTTCTGAAGTATGGCTGTTGGCTAGTTCAGCTTCATCTGCAACAGGCAATGCCACTTAATAGAGGAAAAAGTCTGGGGGCTGTGTGCATCCTGAGACCTGTGCCTCCAGGCTTCTGCTTTAATAGGTCTGTGAGCTGTCCTTGGGTCTCAGCCCGGTCCCTGTAACAGCTGGAGCTGTAAGTACGCTTGAGGTCGCCCTGGAGGTGGGAGGGACTCCCTTGGATGTTTTGGTTGAGCAAGGACTGGGGGAGACCTGGTGGGTGGGGGTCATAATCAGAGCTAGTCAGGGCTCTGAAAGGAAACTTGGGTCCTTGGGCTACCCTTATCTCTGTTGCCCCCAGCCATGCCTCTGGTGGTCCTGCAGTGTGGGAAAGCCCTGCTGGTCCCGTACCACCTGTATGTGTACTGTCAAGGAAGGACAAGGCCACCAGGCTCCTATCTCCACTCCACACAGAAAGAAGGGTCTGGACCCCTCCCCAGAGCCTGCTCAGGCAGAACCACTGAAAGTTCTTAGGAAAAGTGTGGAGGGAATTGAGGTGCTGCCTAATTTTAAACTGCAGCAGAGATGTAGGGAAAGTGTTGGGCCTGTAAATCAGAGCCCTAAGGTGGGTAGGGAGAAAGGAGCATCTGGGTGGGGAGAAACGAAGAAGCCTTGGGAACAGCAGCTGTGGGGAGGGGGCCGGGCTGGGATAAGGGCCCTGCGGGGATGCTTCTATAGAGTGCTTTGTTCTGGACCCTGCCATGTTCCTGCCAAAGGGACTGAGGGGACAGACCCGAAGGGTGTGGCTCCTACACGCAGGACACTCTGGAGTGGAGTCTGGGCCAGAGCGTGCTGGAGCTTCCTTTGGATGAAAGCAGCGGGGTCCACCGTGTCCCAGGGACATTGCTCGCAAGAGCTCTGGTCACTGTGCTCTGGAAGGAGTGGGGCTCTCCTGTGCTGCCTCCCTGTAAGGGGCCCGGAAGGCTCACTCCCTCTGTACCCCTGATGGAGACTCCACACGTGGAAAACTCAGCTTTTTTTCCTCCTGTGTAGGGAAACCCCAGTTCTTCCCCACTGCATTTCTCCTGTGAGTTTCCTTTTTGCCTCACACACGACACTTCACTTCTGGCACCAGACAATTCTCCAGGATACCAGCAAGTGGGATGTCCTGCAGTTTAACTCATTTGTGATACTATCTACCTGGAGAAAGTGTCAGATCCCATAGGATAAAGTCAGTCCTTTAAGATGGGACCCTCCCTCACTTTGGACACCAGCCAAAAGCCCAGGTTATCAGCTGTGCTTCCAGCCAGCTGGCTATTGACCTGAGATCCCTCTAACCTTCCTCCTTAGGTTTGATTAGCTTGCCAGAATGACTCCCAGAGCTCAGAACAACACTTCCTTACACTGACCAGTTTATTGTGTGTCCCAGGTGGTGCTAGTGGTAAAGAACCCACCTACCAATGCATAGATTCAAAGGATTAGATCTAATAGAGTGCCTGGAGAAATATGGATGGGGGTTCGTGACATTGTACAGGAGGCAGGGATCAAGATCATCCTCAAGAGAAAGAAATGTAAAAACGTTGTCTGAGGAGGTCTTACAAATAGTTATGAAAAGAAGAGAAGTGAAAGGCAAAGGGGAAAAGCAAAGATATACCCATTTGAATGCAGAGCTCCAAAGAGTAGCAAGGAGAGATAAGAAAACCTTCCTCAGTGATCAATGCAAAGAAATAGAGAAAAACAATAGAATGGAAAAGACTAGAGATCTCTTCAAGAAAATTAGAGATACCAAGGGAATGTCTTCATGCAAAGATGGGCTCAGTAAAGGACAGAAATGGTATGGACCTAACAGAAGCAGAAGATATTAAGAAGAGGTGACAAGAATACACAGAAGAACTGTACAAAAACAATCTTCATGACCCAGATAATCACAATGGTGTGATCACTCATCTAGAGCCAGACATCCTGGAATGCAAAGTCAAGTGGGCCTTAGGAAGCATCACTATAAACAAAGCTAATGGAGGCGATGGAATTGCAATTGAGCTATTTCAAATCCTAAAAGATGATGCTGTGAAAGTGCTGCATTCAATATGCCAGCAAATTTGGAAAACTCAGCAGTGGCTACCAGACTGGAAAAGGTCAGTTTTCAATCCAATCCTAAAGAAAGGCAATACCAAAGAATGCGCAAACTACCACACAATTGCACTCATCTCACATGCTGGTAAAGTAATGCTCAAAATTCTCCAAGCCAGGCTTCAACAATACGTGAACTGTGATGTTCAAGCTGGTTTTAGAAAAGGCAGAGGAACCAGAGATCAACTTGCCAACACCCGTTGGATCATTGATAAAGCAAGAGAGTCCCATAAAAACATCTATTTCTGCTTTATTGACTATGCCAATGCCTTTGACTGTGTGGCTCACAACAAACTGTGGAAAATTCTTCAAGTGGTAGAAATACCAGAACACATGACCTGCCTCCTGAGAAATATGCAGGTGAGGAAGCAACAGTTAGAACTGGGCATGGAACAACAGACTGGTTCCAAATAGGGAAAGGAGTACATCAAGGCTGTATATGGTCACACTGCTTATTTAACCTATATGCAGAGTACATCATGAGAAACGCTGGGCTGGATGAAGCACAAGCTGGAATCAAGATTGCCGGGAGAAATATCAATAACCTCAGATATGCAGATGACACCACCTTTATGGCAGAAAGCGAAGAATAACTAAAGAGCCTCTTGATGAAAGTGAAAGAGGAGAGTGAAAAAGTTGGCTTAAAGTTCAACATTCAGAAAACTAAGGTCATGGAATCTGCTTCCATCACTTCATGGCAAATAATTGGCAAAAGAATAGAAACAGTGACAGACTTTATTTTTTGGGCTCCAAAATCACTGCAAATGGTGACTGCAGCCATGAAATTAAAAGATGCTTATACACCTTGGAAGAAAAGTTATGACCAACCTAGACAGCATATTGAAAAGCAGAGACACACTGTTGGTGGGAATGCAAACTAGTACAGCCACTATGGAAAACAATGTGGAGATTTCTTAAAAAACTGGAAATTGAACTGCCATATGACCCAGCAATACCACTTCTGGGCATACACACTGAGGAAACCAGATCTGAAAGAGACACGTGCATCCCAATGTTCATCGCAGGACTGTTTATAATAGCCAGGACATGGAAGCAACCTAGATGCCCATCAGCAGACGAATGGATAAGGAAGCTGTGGTACATATACACCATGGAATATTACTCAGCCATTAAAAAGAATTCATTTGAATCAGTTCTAATGAGATGGATGAAACTGGAGCCCATTATACAGAGTGAAGTAAGCCAGAAAGATAAAGAACATTACAGCATACTAACACATATATATGGAATTTAGAAAGATGGTAATGATAACCCTATATGCAAAACAGAAAAAGAGACACAGAAGTACAGAACAGACTCTTGAACTCAGTGGGAGAAGGTGAGGGTGGGATGTTTCAAAAGAACAGCGTGTATATTATCTATAGTGAAACAGATCACCAGCCCAGGTGGGATGCATGAGACAAGTGCTCGGGCCTGGTGCACTGGGAAGACCCAGAGGAATCGGGTGGAGAGGGAGGTGGGAGGGGGGGATCGGGATGGGGAATACATGTAATTCCATGGCTGATTCACGTCAATGTATGACAAAACCCACTGAAATGTTGTGAAGTAATTAGCCTCCAACTAATAAAAAAAAAAATTAAAAATTAAAAAAAATTAAAAAAAAGAGAAAAAGAAACAAAACAAAAAGAAAAGCAGAGACACTGCTTTGCCAACAGAGGTCCATCTATTCGAGGCTATGGTTTTTCCAGTGGTCCTATATAGATATGAGAGTTGGACTCTAAAGGAAGGTGAGCACTGAACAACTGATGCTTTTGACCTGTGGTGTTGGAGCAGACTCTTGAGAATCCCTTGGACTGCAAGGAGATCCAACCAGTCCCTCCTAAAGGAAATCAGTTCTGAGTATTCTGTGGAAGGATTGATGTCAAAGCTGAAACTCCAATACTTTGGCCACCTGATGTGAAGAACTGACTCATTGGAAAAGACCCTGATGCTGGGAAAAATTGAGCGCAGGATGAGAAGGGGATGACAGAGGGTGAGATGGTTGGATGGCATCACCGACTCAATGGACATGAGTTTGAGTAAACACCGGGCATTGGTGATGGACAGGGAGGCCTAGTGTGCCGCAGTCCATGGGGTCACAGAGTCGGACATGACTGAGTTCCTGAACTGAACTGAACTGAACCAGTTCATGAGACATACAAGAAGGAGGGTTCTATCCCTGGGTCGGCAAGATCCCCTGGAGGAGGGCATGGCAACCCACTCCAGGATTCTTGCCTGGAGAGTCCCATGGACAGAATATGGTGGGCTTCAGTCGATAGGGTCACCAAGAGCTGGATACAACTTAAGGAACTTAGCACACATGCATGATGATAAAGGCCATTAGGAAGAGATGCACAGTGCCAGGTTTGTGTGCGGGTGCAGGGGCTTCATGCCCTCCATGTGTTTACCAGTCCAGAAAACTCTGAACCCCTTATTACAAAATTTTATGGAGGCTTCCTCCAATACCCATTATCAGCTCCATTTCCTGACATTCCCTTTTCTCTGGAGGATGGGGCTGGTGTGGCAGAAAATTCCATCTTTCTAATAATGGCTTGGTTTTTCTGAGCAGCCCCCACGCAGTAGCCCACCCAGAGTCATCACATTAGAACAAGAGATGCTCCCAGTGCTGTTGTTACTGAGGAATTACATGAGTTTCAGGAGCCGTGAGTAAGGGCTGGGGTCACAGACAAATATTAGAACAAGAGGTGTTCCCAGTATTCTCAACATTTAGGAAATTACAAGGGTTTTGGGTTCCATGCCAAGAACTAGTTGGAGAGACCAAAATATATAATTTTCTACCATCTTACAGAATCTATGATCGATGAGACCCTGGAGATGGGGGACCAGCCCCATTGACTGCATCTGGTGCAGAAGGTTTCTGAGTGAGGTGGGTGTTCCAGCTGGAGAGTGCCATGCCTCTCACATTGTGGGTGACATTTGCCCTTTCCTGTTGGGGACTAGGTTCTTCTCCTGGGGCAGAGCTTACAATGGCACCTCTTGCCAGACTCATGAGCAGTGGTTTTGCTCTAAGCGTTCAGCCTGGAGCATCCGGGTTGTCCTCATCTACTTTGACATCCATGCTTGGCCCTGTTGGGTGCTCAGATAGAGCTGGGGTTATGGTTCTAACCCAGAAAGATGAGCCACTGGAGAAGGAGAAACTAGAGATGAGAGTGGGTTGATGCCCAGACCAGGCCTGAGGATGGAACGCAGTAGACAAAGGGCCAGCCCAGTTTTCTCTCCACTGTGTGTGCACTTGGGTGAGCTTCTCCCAGCACAACTGGCTTCCTGGAAAATGCTCTCAAAACTTCCCTTTCTTCTCCTCGTAAGAAGTGTCATCCTAGTCATGCTCTTGACCAAAGAAATGTTTTCCAGCTCAGGTTAGAGCATGTGAGGGGCATTCTTGCCTTGGAGAAGCCCCAGGGCACTGCTTCCTTGGGTACAGGAGGGCATTTGCAAGCGCACAGGATGTGCCCAGGAGTCGGCATTGCTGTGACCTTGGAAGAGTAACCTTCGGCAGTCTGCCTCCCCCAGACCGGGGCCTCCTCCTGGGTTTGCAGGTCCATTTCTAGGCTCTGGCACTGCCTATACATTTGAGTTGGGTACTGGGTATGCCCCATCTCCGTGCACCCCATCTGCCTAAACATTTTCTTGTCAGGGCAAACATCTATCTGAGCATTTCCCACACCAGCTCGGTTAGGATCTTTGCCATCTTGCACCACCAGCTTCTAGGTCCCTAATCGATTATAGACACGGCTTGTAGCTGATATTGGGAAAACCTGCATCTGCACAGTTGAGGACTGGTGGAACTGGCCTGGCCTGAGGCCTCAGCCCTGAGGCCTCAGTGTGGGTCTTGTGCCCCGTCTTCTGGCTCCTGCTGGGGGCCTGCCCAGGGAGCCTCCGTGTTTGCCATGGGCTGGCTCCCTGGAGGGTCTGAGAGTGTCAGCAAAGGCATGGCTATTCATGGAAAAGCTCAGGATCTCTCCCAATCAGGCCAATCGGGATCGCGCCTCTGCAGGCTGCTGCCCAGGCATCCCCGCACCTCCCCACACAGAGCTGCTTCCTGCAGAGCTCAGGGAGCCGCATTCTGCACAGTGAGGAGGGGATGCTTCCCACAGGTCCCGGGGAAGGCCTGGCCCAGTGTTTGGCAGGGGATGGGTGGGGTCTGCCTGACCTGGGCAGCCGTGGATGTCATGCACCTGCCGAGGTGTCACCATGTGGGTGCCTCTCCCCAGCCCAAGCAGAGACAGCCCAGGACCAGTCCTTGGGGTGCCTGGCCTCCTCTCTGCTTCCTGCATCAGGGCTGCTGCCCACTCTCATCCCACACCACACCCAAGCATGCTCCACCTCTCTCCCCTCTGCTCTCTGAGTTCACTCACTTTATAAATCCACCTGGGGTCTCATGTCCTCCTGGCAGCCCCTGCCTTCTCATACACTGGGACTCTCACTCCTCTGAGCTCCCAGGGTCTGTCTGGGCTGAACTTCTTTTGGATTCCAGGCATCTACATTTTTCATTCCCTCCACCCTGTGTTTCTTCTTCCATCTTCTTCTTTGGCAAGTGAACACTTACTCTGTTAGATGCTGAAAGTACAGAATGGAAAAGGTACACCCCCACTTTCATCCCTGCTAACTGAGAGCTGTGCAGACACAGGGGTGGGGTCCCCACTGGTGTCTGTGGCACGGGAATGGCCAGGAAAACTTCCTGGATGAAGGGAGGTCCAAGTGACTCATCTTGAATGAGCAAAGGTACCAGATAATAAGGAAGGGAGCAAGTGGAAGGGCTTTGCTGTCAGTGGGCAAGATGACCTGTGAGATGGTAAGGCACCTGATTCTAACGGGTCATGCTGCCCACTGGAGCAGAGGTGAGAGTCTCTGGGAGCATGGCCACCCAGTCTCAGTAACGAGCATCTTTATATCACACTTAGGTTGCTCAGTGCACCTTCCACATTGCAGGTGTATAGCAAAAGCTGCTGGATGAAAAGGAAGTTAAATTCTGACTCCAAAGGACAGAATCCCCACTTCCCCGAGGATGAATCCTATACACCTCTTCAACTGTTTAAAATAACTTATTTTCATATTGCAGGAAGTTAGACCATATAGACAATAAAAAAAATATAAAAAACACCTCCCAAATCACTGATTTAACAATGATGAACGAATTAGAGGTGAAAAATAACAAAGAATTGTTGCTTTAATTTGTATTCCCTTGACAATTAGAGAGTTTAAGCTTTTCTTTTGTTTTCCTTTGCACATTAAAATTTGCTCTTTTATAAATTAAGCATTTACTTCTGCTTTTTAAAATTGCTTTGCAAAAGCTTTACACATTGAAAGATGTTAACAGTTTGATGAACATAGTATTTCCCTAAATTATGTTTATCTTTTGACTTTGCTTATGATTTTGTGTTTTCACTACTTAGGAATGTTTACTTTCAATATAGTTGCGTCTATTATTCTTTTCTTTTATGGTTTTATATTTGACATCATATTTAAAAACATACCCCCTACTCCAATATTATACAAACAGCCACCTATGTATCTGAAACTAATTCTGAGGCTTTACTTTTATATTTAATTCTTTAGTTCCCCTATAATTTGTTCAATGATTGGCACCAGGGTGAAATTTAACCTAATGATTGATTTCCTAAATGATAGATCCCACCTTTATTTAAAATGTACAATTCTCATGCACTAATTAGCCATATGCACTAATTAGCCACTTGAATTATTTTTATAATTTCTATTCTGTTCTAATGATTTGGCTGTTTTCCTCCATCAACATCAAATTGTTTTAATTATTTTAGCTTCATGCTATGTTTTAATATCTGTCAGGACTTGTTTCATTTGAATATTACTACTTTTTTCTTATTCTGTATTCATAGATGAACTTTGGCATTATTTAACAAACTCAACAGAGTTTCAAAACTTCTCATTGCTAGCTGCCTACTTAATTTTAATTTTTTTTTCTTTTTAGAGCCCCCTCGCCCATAGCCTGGGTAACCCCGTGGACAGAGGAGCCTGGGAGGCTACAGTCCATAGGGTCACAAAGAGTTGGACACGACTGAGCCTGCACGCATATGCTATTGATCTAAGACTGGACCACCAGCCTCTTCCAGAGTTTTTTTGAAATACTCTCTACCATGGTCTCTCTCTTTTCTTCAGTGTGTTCTACTGGATCTGGTTGGGGACAGGAGTTGTTGTTCAGTTGCTAAGTCATGTCTGACTTTTTGCAACCCCATGCAATGTGCACACCAGGCTTCTCTGTCCTTCACTATCTCCTGGAGTTTGCTCAAACTCATGTCCATTGAGTCGGTGATGCCATCCAACCATCTCATCCTCTGTTGCCCCCTCTTCCTCCTGCCCTCAATGCTTCCCAGCATCAGGGTCTTTTCTAGTGAGTCAGTTCTTTGCATCAGGTAACCAAAAGTATTGGGGCTTCAGCTTCAGCCTCAGTCCTTTCAGTGAATATTCAGGACTGATTTCCTTTAGGATTGACTGGTTTGATCTCCTTGAGGTTTTGCCTCAAGAACTCCATGAACAGTCTGAAATGGTGACAGGAGAGAGAGTATTTTTAAGAAAGAACAAGACTCCACAAGCATAATAGGGCAATAAGTCTCATTGTTGCACTTAATAGAGGGAGAGGGATCTAGTGTTCCTCTGAGTGCCT
Source organism: Dama dama (assembly GCF_033118175.1). Taxonomy (NCBI): domain Eukaryota; kingdom Metazoa; phylum Chordata; class Mammalia; order Artiodactyla; family Cervidae; genus Dama; species Dama dama. The sequence goes on along the minus strand of NC_083713.1, from coordinate 6,553,478 downwards.
AGTCAGGCTCTGTGGTATGATCAGGGCTAGTCACAAAGACTGGTTTTTCTCCTTCCTTCCAGACCCCTGTGGAGCTGCATTCCCACCGGGCTGCTGAGTCAGAGCAGGGCTGTGTATTTGCTGCGGCCCCGGAGAGTAGGAATGGGCCGCTGCTCACTGCCTGTGGTCGCCCTCTTCCCCATCTCTGCAGCTGTGTCCCTCCTGACGGTGGTTTGGAAGGGACCATCAGTTGGTCCCTGTCTGCCTGGGACCCTGGAGGAAGGCAACGACCTGTCAATGACCAATTGGCTTGTCACCATGGTTTACACAGCCTGTCCTGCCTGATATGGCACCTCATCCTGTTCAGATCCTGGGACAGAGATTTAACAATTCCTGCTTCATCAGCCAGTAAATGGAGACTTAAGAAGGTCAGGTCACTTACACCCTGTCATGAAGGTATACCTGCCCCAGGACTTCACCCAGCTGCCTGCCTAGGAGGCCAGTACCTGTTTGGTTAGCCATTTGCTCCTAGTTCAGCCTTGAGTCTTCTCTGTGGAGTTTTTAGGCACTTGTATCCCATTTTTCAACTTAAATATAGACATCCTGCTTCAGTTTCTATTGTCCTTAATGCCACAGCACGAGCACATACAAGATTAGGAAATGCTTGCTGCATTCATGACACCAAAACTGGCATCAGCCTATACACCACTTCTGGGAGGCTGATTCTCACATTAGCATGTGTACACGAGGGCAGCTCTAAGCCTGGTGCAGCTGGCTTCTGGGGACATAAGGAACTTGCTCTGAGTTCCTCCCACAGTCAGTTCAATCCAGTCGCTCAGTCGTGTCTGACTCTTTGACACCCCATGGAGTGCAGCACGCCAGGCTCCCCTGTCCATTACCAGCTCCTGGAGCTTGCTCAAACTCATATCCATCAAGGTGGTGATGTCATCCAACCATCTCATCCTCTGTCAGCTCCTTCTCCTCCTGCCTTCAATCTTTCCCAGCATCAGGGTCTTTGCCACAATGGTTGGACCCAAAGTCTAGGTCCAAACAGGTTTTCCCTGTGGCCCATTGGAAATGGGAGAGACCTTGCTTTCCCTCGAGGGTCCCCATTGTGCTGCTTGTGGCAGACACAAGCTCTGTCTTCTTGCTCTGGGCTCACCCCCACACTTGGCTGTATCTAGTGGCTGTGCAGAGTCACCTGCTTGTCCCCCCTGGACAGGTACCCTCCCCTGGTTGGGGCCCCTTGCTTGGATGGCAGTGAGAAGTCTGGATCGTTGGGGATATGGGCCAGATCTTTCCAGCTTCACCCGAGAAAGCACCAATCACAGGTATGTGAGGAAGAACGTGGCCCAGGTGGATGGCCCAGCATGGTACCATGGTGGAGGGGTGCCAGGTAGGATGGGGGCTGCGTTCCCAATATCCAGGGCCCTCAAAAATGCTTCATGCTCATACAGTCAAGTTGGTGAGGCCATTGCTAGGTCTGGGCACCTTTGATGTGTTTTTGAGTTGTTGGAAAGGCTTATTCTACTACCAAAGAGGATCTAGAGAAAGAACTCTCTCTTCACAGAATCCTTTGGGGCTTTGGTGAGAAAGTGAACACTGGGGCATGCGGGTACATAGATGTGAGTGAGTGAGTGCAAACAGGCAGGTGACCCACCCCTCCTGGTCCTGGTTGGGCACAGGTCTCTACTGCGTGTTTCTGAGTGTGCACTCACATACATTCATATCTGTCTGCCCAAATGGATACCACATCCGCTGCAGGCCCGCCATGAGGCAGGCCTGTGCAGTCTTTCGGACTTTCCCACATGCGCTGTGTGTATGCTGGAAGGTGGCAGTGTGCACAACCTCCATTTTCCGGGCATCTTCCAAGGTACTGGTGGTGGGGTCCTTCCCAATGTGTCACATGGCTGATTTTCACTAAATTTTCAGCTACAATCACTGAAGGCTCTCTCTCTGCTCCAATTTTCTATGTCTTTCAATTCCTTTCACATCTGGGGTTGTTACTGTTTTGGGATTCAGAAGAGGGGAAGCCAAACTGGGCATATGCTCAGTTTGGGTTGAGTGGAATCACAGCGTGGGGATTGTTATCAACTCCACATGGCTACTACTGTTAGCCCTCTGGCTGTAGTGAAGCTTCTAGGAATATTCCCTCCATTTTTTGGGCCTAACACATGGCACACGATTCCTGTGAGGGCACTGCATGATGTCTTATGCCTCCAGCCCCAGAAATGTGAGTTATGGAGAAGAGACACTGGTAGGGAGCCAGGGGATAGGCTGTGGACAACTCTTCCTATGATCAAGTGAGTGGACTTGAAAGGATCATTTCTCACTGATACTCATTTTGAAAAGAAGTTATCTCCTGTTAGAAACATAATCAATAATGCAGTGGTGGAGAAGACTTTGATAATGCTTATCTTAAAAAGGGGCTACAAAATTGTGTATACTTCAGTCTCAATGAAATCAGGACCTCTCTGTAAATGAATTACTGAGGTTGTGGGTGGAGTCAGGAGGTGGGCAGGGGAGGCAGGCCAGTTCAAAGGGGCCAGTAGCCTGGACTACAGAGCATGAGAGTGTTCCATCATGTCAGGAGGCCCTAGGTGGTTTCTTCAGGGAGTGTGTGTGAATTGCATTTTGGAGATGGCAGCAGGCTGCACCATCAGGAGGCTGTTGGGGGTGTTAGGAGGAGATGGTACTAACCTCAAGGAGGCTCTTGGGAGAGATGGGGAAAGAGGACTCAGTGGGCTCTATATTGGGGGCTGCGTTTCTAGGACTGGCTGATGGATTGGAGTCTACTGGTGAGAGAAAGAAGAGTCAAGAGAAACAGCTAGGAGTTTGGCTTAAACTGGTGAGTAGATCATACAATTAGGAATAATAAGGAGGAGGAGAATATTTGAGTTCTGTTTAGGCAACACTGTGCATGAGGCATCTACTAGACATACAGAAGAGACATCTAGAAGGAGCCAGTGTTACGGAGAAAAGGGAACAGTTCTACACTGTTGGTGGGAATGTAAATCGGTGCAGCCACCACGGAGAATGGTGTAGAGGTTCCTTTAAAAACTGAAAATAAAACCACCACAGGACACAGCAGTTCCACCCCTGGGCATACATCAGGGGACAAAACATGGTTCATTGCAGCACTGCTTGCGATAGCCAAGACATGAAAGCAACCTAAATGTCCACCAGCAGAGATATGGATAAAGAAGACGTGGTACATATATACATGGGAATATCACTAAGCCTTTAAAAAGAATGAAATAATGCCAATTGCAGCAAAATGGACGGACCTAGAAATCATCATACTAAGTGAAGTGAATCAGACAAAGATAAATATGTATGACATCATATATACATGGAATCTAAAAAAATGATACAAATTAACTTACTTACATAATATAAACAAACTCACAGACATAGAAAACAAATTTATGGTTACCAAGGGGGAAAGGGGAAGAAGCATAAATTGGAATTTGGAATTAACCTATATACTATACTACTATATATAAACATATGCTATCTGTTTGTATAACATATACTGTGCATGCATCTGTGCTCAGTTACTTCAGTCTTGTCCGAATTTGTGACCCCTTGGTCTTTAGACCACCAGGCTCCTCCGTCCGTGGGATTCTCTAGGCAAGAATACTGGCGTGGGTTGCCTTGCCCTCCTCCAGAGGGTCTTCCAGAACCAGGGGTTGAACCTGCATCTCTTGTGTCTCTTGCATTGTCAGGTGGATTCTTTACTGCTAATGCCACCTGGGAAGCCCATAACATATGCTACTATATATAAAATAGATAAACATATAAGCTACATATAAAATAGATAAACAAGGACCTACTTATAGCATGGGGAAACTGTGTTCAATATCTTGTAATAACCTATAACGGAAAAGAATCTGAAAAAAGAATTTATGACATAGAGCTGAACCAGTTTTCTGTATACCTGAAACATTATAAATCAACAATACTTAAAAAAAAAAAAACACTTTAAAAAGAAGGCACTGGTGGATGTGTCTGGAGGCATGGGAGGTCCCAGCTGAGCAGAGGAGCAGGAAGATGTGGGGAGGAGGAGAGGCGGTAGAGAGGGAGGAAGAGTCTTAGGGGATGGAGGGGGGGGACACCTGCTTGCAGCCCATCTTCAGGGCTCATGCTGGGTGTGAGGTGTCTTGGGGCCCACCTTCCTTGAGGCAGCATGCTCCACCAGACAGCAGAAGAGTTAGATGAATTGTTGGCCTGCAATGTTCCAGGGCTCTCTGCCTCTGAGCCAGCCTCTGAGTCCTCACCTTCAATAGATGGTCAACCTGAAAAGAAAAAAATAGCCACCAACGAGTTTGTCTGAGGATATTTACTCAAGGATTGGCTACAGTGTGGCTTCTGGCTCTCTCCTATAGCCTGCATCAGTCAAAGAGTGGGGAAACTGAGGCTGAGACCTCCTATCCTTGGAGTTCTCCCTGGGGCAGAGGCCTGGCAGAGAGGACCCATATGTCTCCGTGTCTAGTCAAGTGCTCCAGGCCTCCAGGGCTGCAAGCAGGCTGTTAAAGAAACACATTAAACACCACATTTCTCATGCCACCTGGGGTGATTAAGGTACACATCATGATTAAAGCGGGCTTGATGTGAATTTCACAGCTCTTACCACTCTCTCTTCCCGTTTTCCCTCCTTGCTAAACTTTTTTGCTTTCCAATTACACTGCATATGTTATGCGGAGGAGCGTGAGAATCCATCTTCCTTGGGGGAGCCTGATAATTAGCCTCTAGAGTGGGACCGTGCTGCAGGATTTGTCAGAGCAGAAGAGGGGAAAGGACAGGATTGACCTCAGGCTCCACCAGGAAAGATATTTCTGTTGAGTGATCAGCAGAATCAAGCTTTAATTATTTATGATGTTAATAATCATTTATTTTATCTTTGTGCTAGTGCAGACCCCCTGTGAAAGACACAGGTGGAATGACATCCTGAGGAAATAGAACTGGGTGAACAAATGTGAAGAGTAGGAGCCTGGGGAGAGGCTGGGGGTAGAGAGAAACTGTGTACACACTTCCATCTCCCTGCGATGCACTCAGAGCAGTGAACCTAACTGCCTGGACTGAGAGCTGCCCTCATCAGAGGCAATGAACACACGGTGTGTGATGGGCAGTGAACACACCAGCCTGGGGCTCCAGAGAGAGGAAGAAGCCAGGACTGGCGCAGGGGGGAGTCTGATCAGGGAGGAAGGGGAAGGAGCCTGTTGGACTGGTGCTCACTGGTTCTTTCTCTCTTTATTCATACCCACCTACAACTCTTCTAGTTACTGGGGCATACAGCAGTAGACAAAACTGGTATCACATCCACCCACATTCATATTTATATATTATACACACGCTATAGAAACGAGTCCCTGGAGGAGGGCATGGCAATCCACTCCAGTATTCTTGCCGAGAGAATCGCCATGGACAGAGGAGCCTGCTGGGCTACGGTCCTTGGGGTCGCAACGAGTCAGACGTGACAGTGACTTAGCACAGCACAGAATAGCAGTGAGTACTATGAGTGGGAAAGAATTGAGGCGGAGCAAACGGGGTACAAACATGTGTATATAACCCATCCAAGGCCCCTCGCATAAGGGAGAATTTAGCAGCACCCGGGGGGAAGTTAGGGAGGCAGCTGTTGTGATGCCTGGTAGAGGGTATCTCAGCAGGTGGGAACAGCAAGAGCGAAGGTCCTAGGCAGAGGCAGTTTTAGCAAGATCTAGGCTGCAATAAACCTGAAGACAGTAAGGTGTCTGCCGCAGGAGGTAAGGAGGGGATGGGGGCAGATGGGAGCTCGGCCTGTGGGGGAGCTTTGCCCTCAGTTCCCTCAGGACCCTTGCTCATGCCCTGCCTCCTGACACTTCCCTTTTCTGGGTGGGGGTGGGCACATGTATTAATCACCTTCTGCGTCTTCTTTGTGTGTCTCCTAGGTCAGTATTACTACTTTCATTTTGCAAATGGGGAAGTGGAGGCCCGTGAAGTTCCCATGAGTTGTTCTCCTAGTAGGGATAGGGTGGAAACAGGTCACACCTGCGCCTTTTGCATGCTGCCCATTAGAAGCCCTTCTTACACAGCTGGTCACACCTGCACCTCTGTCCATGCTGCTCACCAGGATTCCTCATGGCACACCCAGGTCATACTTGCGCGCTTCCCATGTTGCTTACCAGGGTCCCTCATTGCACACCTGGTCACACCTGCACCTCTGTCCATGCTGCTCACCAGGATTCCTCACTGTACTTGGTTACCGACTTGCTCTGTGCTTGTAAAGCTGTAAAGCTAGGAGTTTGGCATGGTGGGATCAGAGTGCTATGAGTTACTGCTGAAACAGAGAAGAAGGTGTCTTTCCACCTCAGTCCTCCCATGCTGTTGGCTTAGGCCATGGGTTCAAGGGCTAACTCTCAGGACTGGCTTAGCAGAACTGGGAGCCTCACCTGGGAAAAGCCTCTCAGCCACAGTGGCCACCTTCTCTCAGAGCCCAAATCTGCTCTCTCCGTTGGGACCCCATCTCATTATCTCTGCCCTAAGGCTGCACAGTCCCTACTTTTCCAAGTCCCAAGTGGTGTTTTTATCCCATTATATTACGGAGGTTCCCAGTTATTGAAGGGCTAATGTACAATACTCTGCTGTATCATCATCAGGATTTAGTGCCTCTGCTGAGCCTGGAGTATTATCAAAGTGTCACAAACATCTCTGTGCAAGGATATGCTTCTGGAGTTGGGGGACTCTCTGAAATGTCTGAAAATAGCAGAGGGGACAGGGCTCTGGCTGAGCATGGTTTGGACACTCTTAAATGCTTCGGTCACCAGGCTGAGGACATCTCTCCAGATGGGGCACACACTCCCACTGGGTTTGTGGTTCAAAATGACTACTGGCAGCATTGCTATTATTTTTAACTGAAAATAACTTAACGAAAGGTCTATTTACAGGGTTTGGTGGAAAGGGTTAATAAGATTTGATAAGACATCCAGTGAACCCCAACAGTGAGAAGCCATCACCCCCAGGCCACACACGGGGTTTGGGGAGAGGACCTGGGGCTGCAAAACATTATTACTTATTATTTCCTGTCTTTTCCTGGGGGTGAGGGGAGGGGCTTCCTTGGTGGCTCAATGGTAAAGAATCTTCCTGCTAATGCAGAAGATACAGGTTCACTACCTGGGTTGGGAAGATCCTCTGGAGAAGGAAATGGCAACCCACTTCAGCATTCTAGCTTGGGAAATCCCATGGACAGAGGAGATTGGTGGGCTACAGTGCTGGGGGTCACAAAAGAGGTGGACATGACTTAGCAACTAAAACAACTCTTTTTTTTACTAGCATTTTAAAAATTGTGGTAAAATATACATAATATAAAGATGAGCATATTAATCATATTAAGTGTTCAGTTATGTGAAGCTCATTCCCACTGGTTGTGCAACCATCACCACCAACCATCTCCAGACTCCTTTCATCTTGCAAAACTGATACTCTGTATCCACTGAGCACTAACTCCTCATTTTTCTCCCTCAGCCCCTGGCACCACCATCATACTTTCTGTCTCTGTCAATTTGACTGCTCTAGGTACCTCATCTGTAAGTGGAATCATGCAGTGCTTGTCATTTCTCTCAACTTAATGTCCTCAAGGATCATGTCAGAATTTCCTCTTTTTAAAAGGCTGAATAATATTCCATCATATGTATACACTGCATTTTGTTTGTCCATTCATCTATTCACGGGCACATGGGTTGCTTCCAAGCCCTTGACTGTTGTGAATAAAGCTGCCAGGAGCATGAGTGTACAAGTACCTCTTTAAGACTCTGATTTTAATTCTTTTAGTTGTGTACACAGAAGTGGAGTTGCTAGAGCATATGGTCATACTATTTTTAATATTTTGAGGAACCACCTGGTAGAATTATTCTCAATGACTGAAGTGATAATCTTTTTTTTTTTTCTGAATTTCATTTTCCATTTGTAACTGGGACTAAGTCAACTCTTCCCAGTGCAATCTGACAGCATCTGCTCTGTAGTAAATTGTAGAGCACTTTATGAATCTTAGTTATTATGTGTTATCTCTTCCTTTCCCTGCACTCTTTCAGGAAGTTTTGGTGGGTTCTCAGCAGTTTTGCTCTGTTTCCTGCTGCTGGCTCAGAGGTGGGTACAAGGTAAGGCTGGGCTCTGCTTTCATGTAAGGCTTTAGAAGAACATAGCACCTCAGTGGTGCTGACTGCCTGGGGGTGGTGGTGACGACTCCAAGGAGCAGTGTCTCTGCAAACCTCCATTTCCTGACTGTCCATGAGAGTCCCCATTGTGTCTGCAACTTTCCACATATATCACCCCGGGGTCAGATCTCAGGGAGCCCAGTGGTAGAGGTGGAAGTCCCCCTGGGGCCACTCACAGGTGCTTTGCTGGGAGTGCTGCTTGCCCCCTGCCTCCTTTCTGCCAGCCCATGGCACCCAGTCTACCCACTGGTCTCAGCCTGGAGCCAGGATCCCTGCTAATTTTGCCCACTTCCAGGCTATCACTAAGCACCCCTACCACTGCTGCCTCTTCAAGTCATCATCTCCCCCCACTCGCAAACTGTGACCTTATCGACAACCCACTCTTGTCCAGGTTCCCCCAGTGCTGAATCTGGCTACAGTCTTCTCCCTCTGATCTCCACCCAAAAGCCTTTGGGATCTTTGTTAACTGCCCATTTGGCAAATGAATGAACAGCTGCCTTCTTGATGCCCAAAGGACTTTATCCCTTCAGAAGAAGGTCCCCACTCCTCATGGCACCCACTTCTGCCTCCCACCCAGATTTCCCACTCCAGCCTCATCGGCCACTCGTCCTCACAGCACAGGGAGCCTCCAGCATCCCTAACTTCCCTTACTCCCGCCCCTTAACATGGCTGCTCTTCAGACCTAAGCTGAGAGGTGGCTTCTCTTTGAAGCCTTCTGGAGTGGAGGTGGGCAGCTTCCCCCTCTGACTTTGCAGCGCTCACACTCAGAGTTCATTCTAGCATTTATTACCTTCCTTGGCAATGTCTCGCTTTTCTTCCGTCTCCAGAGTGTAAGCTCCCCAAGAGCACGTCTCCTTCACTGTCACAGGTCCCACTGTGTGGAAATACTTTCAAAGAAAACGTATGAAGGAAAGGACCCAACCAGGATTCTGAACCTAACTGTGTAACTGTACTGAGTTACATATTCTTGCTCTGCTTGCCATATGACAGGTCAATAAATTGGAGATGAGGTGTTGAGGCAAGGAGTACTGATTTTATCTGGAAAGCTGGCAGACTGAGAAGATGGCAGACGAGTGTCTCAGAATAACCATCTTGTTGGGGTCTGGATGACAGGTTCTTTTACAGAATAGAGGAGTTGGAGGTGAGGAAGTAACGTAAAAGGGTTGTAATTCTTTCAAATATCTCCTAGATTGGCCAACCTCAGAGAGGGGGTGTGTTAATTTCTTCCTTCCTTTAGCTGTTCATAGGTGGGCAGGGTCAGGATGTTTTCCTGAACAAAGGTACTTTGGTTTAATAGCTGGGCAGGGCAGAAGGGCAGGGTTCCCTGACGCAGGCCATTGTGTACAGACAATATCCTTTTAGTTAACAAAAGCAATGAGAAGCAAAGGTTAAAGTAAAAGAAACAGATCCAACGTGGAGTCAGATTTTGCTCTTCCCAGTAACATGACGTGCTTGGCCCTTGGTGTGGTCCTCCTCCCTAGACACCAGCGTCCTGTCTAGCACACCACCGTCACCCTCTGGGCTGGCCAGCACCTGCCCCTCCAAGGCCCCCAGCACTAGTGCTGTCTCTCTCTACTTGATTCACTCAGTTGGGACCACTTTTCACTGTGTCTTAACTGGGATCTCGAGGTTGTTGCAGATGATGCCCAGTGCTAGATGTCCCTTTAGTGCAATTACGTGAGTGATTTTTGCTCACCACTCTAGCACACTGGCATGCCTGGGGGTTCGCTAATTTTTGGAAAATAGAATTGCATTTTAAACATACCCAAGTGTAAGTGTATATTTGTGCATTCTTACCTGCCCTCATGAGCTATGTGTGAGAGTCCACTGGCTCCTTGAGTCCATCAGGGCCTGTCAGAGGTGTGGCATTCAGAAGGAGCTGGGTCCCAGTGTCGGTGACGCCCACTGTATTGCCTGCTGACCCACAGACACTCCCTACAGAGGTACCAAAGCCAACACCCTCTGCCAGCATCTCTAAGACAGTTCTTGTGACCCTTGGCTCTACACCCACAGCCTTGCACTGGTCCAGGGCTCCCCTGGTAGCCTCTCCCACCCCCGGGACCTTCATCCCTCAGGAATTTTCCCTGTACTCCCCAAATGGCCGGCAAATTTCTACTCACTCAATTTCCTCATTGCTCATGCTGTCTGTTTATGTGTCTGTCCGACACATAAACAAGGGAGTTCTTGAGTGCAGGGGCGTTGGCCTGCATGAGTTTGAGTCCCTGAGCTGGGGTCTGCCACTTGGCAGGCACTCAGGAGAGGAGGATGAGTCGGGAGGGAGAGAATGCACTGATCACCGAGAATGACACCAGCCTCTCTGGGGCCATCCTCAGGCCTTTGTCAGAGGGAAGAGTCTAGCCTAGCAGTCATATGTGCTCCAGTTCTTTCTCTGTTGCCATAATACTAAATTTTCATTATCAATAATCATTTATAACCACCTCTGCAAAGAAAAAGCAGGGATTTGAGGTGGTTTTCACAATGGGTACAATTCAATGATATTTAAAAAATAAAATGAGCCTGGTGGGGAAAGTGGGGTGGGTTAATGGGGGGTCATTACTACACTACATGCCCTCCCTGGGGTGAGTCCCCACTTGATTCCTCATCTCCACTAATCGGAGAGAGAAATACAATCATTAACACGATAAGAGAAACCAGCTGCTTTCTAAAAGGACTCCTGGTTTCTAGGGCTCTGAGCCTAACGTTCAGCTTCCAGGTTCTCCAGCAGGACCCCAGGGGGAGAAATTCTGAGCCACCTGGCCAAAGCTGGCAGAGGGAGCAGCAGCCTGCAAGCCCAGCCCATCTGATCCCAGAGAGATGGAAAGATTCCATGGCCTAGGAGGACAGCCTGGTGGCCTGGCACAGACGACAGAGGCCCTGAGGCCATAGTGGTCCAGAGGAAAGGGGCCCCTTACACATGCTACATGTGGTCAAAGACACACAAGATGATGGATGACAGGCGTGGGAGAACATGGGCAGAAATGGGAAACCGCAAACTGCAAACACTTGGGGCCAGGGCTTTATCACCAGTAGGGTTAGAGTGTCTCTACCAGAGCTCTTTACCCATCTGTCATTTGTGTTACAGTCACAGCATTAAGGAAAGTGGACCTGGGTGTGGAAACCTAGATTTGCAGTTTGAAATATATTACCTGTTTGACTGATGGGCCAGAGAAAAGCTGAGAGGTGGAGGATTTGGAAGCTTCTCTCACAGCCTCACAGAGGTGTTCAACTCAAGTCAGTTGATGTGTGATGCTTGGGCCTGGACAAATCAGACTGGAACTCAGCCCCCAGCCCCAAGAGTTGCTTATCAAGTGCTCTGTACTGAGCCCCTGGGGATAACCATGCCCCTTGCCCTGAGTGGGGAGTAAGAGATAGGGGGTCAGGACCCACTTGAGGCCTCCAGGGGTCCTGGGTCCACATTGAAATGTGGTCAGAGTTGCTACTGAACTGTGATGACCTTAAGAAAGCAGGCCTTATGTGGAAACACCTATGTATGGCAGTGGCTCTCCAAACACCAGTCCCCAGTCCTAAGCTCTCCACCTATGCACACACCTATGTTGCTTGGTTGTTTAGTGCATTTGTGGTGCTTATTTAGAATAGAAAATCCCATCTGTCTGGACACCTCTAAGTGTAGACTTCCTGGGGAGAATGGACTGGCTGTTTAAGATGGACATTTGTGGAATCACATCAATAATTACAGAGCCTACAGTTAGGGGAAACCAGTAAGATTTATGGGACACAGTTTCCCAGTAAATTACAGCATCTTATTTGTATTTCCACATGTCACACTGAGCCCTCTGTGCCCTAGGGAAGAGCAGGCAGGGCTCCTGTTCTTTCTTCTCCTGAGTCAGTCTCCAACATGGGCATAGCCAGGGGCAGACCACCTTCCTCAAATGCAGGGCCACCCACCCACCCCCGGAGCAGCCTGGAGAAATAAAGTAACAAGAAGCACAATCACACTTTTCCTATCACAAAGGGCACCAGAGAGGAAAGAGCTCCTGCCTTCCCCACTCTCGGTCACACAGGCGCCTTGCTGGACAATGTTCTCTGCTTCCTGGGGGAGGCAAGTGGAGGGTGGGTACCTGTCTGTGTCATGGGAGGGACCCAGAGGAAGCAGCTCTCCTGGAAGCTGGCTGGATATCTGGAAAGGGCTTCCTTAGACTGGCCACGTAGCAGGTTACTTTTGGGGCTCACCTGGGCGGTGAGTGGCCCCGCTAACGCCAAGCCAGCCCTGCCAAGGCTCACCAGTCCTCACACTCCTCGAAGTGCTGTTCCCTTCTGCCCTTTAGGAAGGTGGAAAAAACACCTCTAAGCAGGTGTCTTGGTTTTGCACCTGCCCTTCTCCACTGCACCTCTCAAGAAGGCAAGTCTGATCACTTCTGTGATTCTGTTCTTTCCCAAAGCAGCCACACTCCTTGCCCATGGCCTCGATGGCCCACTTCTTGCCATCACCTGCACTTGAAGTGCCCTGAGCAGAACGCTCTGTGCTGTGCTGGCTTTAAATTTTTTTTTTGAATGATAGTAACTATTTGCTTGCAGGTGTCAGTAAGCCAGTGATCGTCCTCTGACGTAAATGAAATGGCGAGTTTGTGAGATTTAATGCTCCATGGATGTACCAGTCAGGTCTGCACAGTTTAATTAGCTAGATGTGAATTTACAGATAGAGTTGACTTTCTTTAGGGTTTTAAAACATTTTATTTTCTTCTCTGTCTTTTTTCATCTTTATTGAGGTATAATCAGAAAACAAAAATTGTGTATGCTTAAAGTGGACGACTGATGTTTTGATATAGGTGCTCTGCTGCATGTTTAGTTATTCAGTTGTGTCCAACTCTTTGTGGGCCTACAGACTGTAGCCCACCAGGCTTCTCTGTCCACGGGGACTCTCCAGGCAAGAATACTGGAGTAGGTTGCCACGCCCTACTCTAGGGGATCTTTCCAACCGAGGGATTGAACCCAGGTCTCCCACCTTGCAGATTCTTTATGCTCTGAGCCACCAGGGAAGCCTATGAATACTGGATCGGGTGGCCTATCCTTTCTCCAGGGGACCTTCCTGACCCGGGAATCAAACCAGAGTCTCCTGCATTGCAGGAGGATTCTTCACTAGGTGAGCTACCAGGGAAGTCCTTTTGACATGTATACACTGTAAAAGGATCACCACTCAAGCTAATTCACACATCTGTCACCTCACATAGTTACCATTTTCTTCTTTTTCTGGGTGTGGTGAGAATACTTAAACTCTACCCTGGCAGCAACTTTCGAGCATGTACAGCCTTGTGAACTACAGCCACATGCTATATATTAGATCTCCTGTGCCAACCATCTTTCAGCTGGAACTTGGTGTCCCCTCTTGCTAGGACAGGTGTCCCTGTTTACCAGCATTTGGGTCATGATCTGTGTGCTCCTTCCCTTGTGTTGAGGATATTCCAATGCCCATGCTGGCTTCACCTCCTTCCTCTGGGGTTTTCTTTTCTCTTGCGAGGCCCAGATTCTGGGGATATGGAGAGGTGGTGCATGGCCCTGCTGGGCAGGGACAGGCAGTGATGCAGGAACACAGGGAGGCCTCCACCATGGACTGCTCACTGAGTCTGCACTGAGGTTCAGGAACTATGTAGGGTATGAGCTGTGGTGGATGGTAGGCAATGTGTTTGCTCTGGACAGGAGAGCAGTGTCGCCCCCCCCCCCCCCCCCCCCCGGGATGGGGACTCCATGGACCACTAGGTTCTGCTGCCCTCTAGAGAGTTAGGTGAGGAGGAGAAGGGGCAACACAGAGATAGAAGGAAGAACAGGTAGAGAGGAAACCCTTAACAAGGATTTGAAGCTTAAACATTTGCCGCTAACTAATACTTGCAGCTAACCCTGAGCTTGCCTGCAGCAAAGAAACTGTCACACACGGGCAGTCACCCCTCTGGGACTGAGGCTGTACAATGGTCACATGCAAGAAAAGAAGGAACTTCTGGTTGGATGAGGTGGTCAAAGACAGAGGTAGCAACCTCTGTCTCCTGTTGCCACATCTCACTACTGTCTCAGAAAATGAAGCTCTGTGATCTGGGCATCACTCTACCTCTTGGTTGGAAGTGAATGGAGCTGAAGGACTCTTAATGGTGCCTCTTGGACTTGGCTTGGCTCTGATATTGACAGCTGAGGGTGAGATCATCTAAACAGTGTGGATGCAATGTACTAATGGCTATGCCTTTTTCATGGCTTGGACTCAGCATCCTGCAATGCGTTAATATGTCAGGAGACACAAGGCTTCCAGAGATGGAGAATGATCATTACAAACCAAGGGAGAGATACACAAGAGCTTGGAAATAATGCAGACCCCTGTAAACAGTATGAAGTCCTCACCAAAAGAAAAGAGAGTCTTTGGCAGGTTGTGTATCATCCTTTATTAACCTAGATGTACATTTCCCCCTCCACCTTTTAGCATTTATGCAATTAGATGTGATGTATTGTACAGTGTCCAAGAGATAACAGTTCTGGTGGGGTTGGCATTGCTTGCATATGCAAACTTGGTCATAACTGCAGTAACCTCACATTCCATTTTGCTGGGGACAGTTCTGGCTGTGTCAGTTGCGCTATAACTTTTTTTTGGAATCTTTTTAACATTTATTTATTTTTTAATTGAAGGATAATTGCTCTACAGAATTTGTTGTTTTCTGTCAAACCTCAACAGGAATCAGCCATAGGTATACATACATCCCCTCCCTTCTGAACCTCCCTCCCGTCTCCCTCCCACCCCACCCCTCTAGGTTGATACAGAGCCCCTGTGTGAGTTTCCTGAGCCACACAGCACATTCCCGTTGGCTCTCTATTTTATATATGGTGATGGAAGTTTCCATGTTACTCTCTCCATACATCTCACCCTCCCCTCCCCTCTCCCCATGTCTGTAAGTCTATTCTCTATGTTTGTTTCTCCATTGCTGCCTTGCAAATAAATTCTTCAGTACCATTTTTCTATGGACAGGGAAGCCTGGTGTGTGGCTGGTTCATGGGGTCACAAAGAGCTGGACATGACTGAGCAACTGAACTGAACCATTTTTCTAGATTTCGTATATATGCATTAGTATGTGATATTTATCTTTCTTTTTCTGACTGACTTCACTCTGTGTTTATCCACCTCATTAGAACTGACTCAAATGCACTCTTTTTTATGGCTGAGTAATACCTCTCTTTTTTCATTTCTAATTTTGTTGATTTGATTCTTCTCTCTTATTTTTCTTGACTAGGCTAGCTAAAGGTTTGTCAATATTATTTATCTTCTCGAAGAACCAGCTTTTAGTTTTATTGTGTATATGTACCACAATTCTTTATTCATTCATCTGTCAATGGACATCTAAGTTGCTTCAATATTCTAGCTATTGTAAATAGTGCTGCAGTGAACAATGGGGTACATATGTCTTTTTCAATTTTGGTTTCCTCAGGGTATATGCCTAGGAGTGGGATTGGTGAGTCATATGGTGGTTTTATTCCTAGTTTTTAAAGGAATCTCCATACTGTCTGCCATAGTGGCTCTATCAGTTTACATTCCCACCAACAGTGCAAGAACGTTCCCTTTTCAACATACCCTCACCAGCATTTATTGTTTGTAGGCTTTTTGATGATGCCCATTCTGACCAGTGTGAGGTGATATCTCCCTGTGGTTTTGATTTGAATTTCTCTAGTAATGAGTGATGTTGAGCATCTTTTCATGTGTTTTTTAGCCATCTGTATGTCTTCTTTGGAGAAATGCCTGTTTAGTTCTTTTTCCGACTTTTTGATTGGGTTGTTTGTTTTTCTGGTATTGAGTTGTATGAGCTGCTTGTATATTTTGGAAATTAATCATTTGCCAGTTGTTTCATTTGCTATTATATTCTCCCATTCTGAGGGTTGTCTTTTCACCTTGCTTATAGTCTCAATTGCTACTGAAAAGCTTTTAAGTTTAATCAGGTCCCACTTGTTTACTTTTGTTTTTATTTCCATTATTCTAGGAAGTAGGTCATAGAGGATCTTGCTTTGATTTATGTCATTGAGTGTCCTGCCTATGCTTCTCTTTAAGAGTTCTATAGTTTCTGGTGTTACATTTAGGTCTTTAATCCATTTCGAGTTTATCTTTGTGTATGCTGTTAGGAAGTGTTTTAATTTCATTCTTTTATATGTAGCTATCCCATTTTCCAGCACCATTTATTGACGAGGCTGTCTTTGCCCCATTGTATATTTCACCTCTTTTGTTAAAAATAAGTTACCCATTGGTGCATGGGTTTATTTCTGGGCTTTCCACTTTGTTCCATTGGTCTATATTTTTGTTTCTGTTCCAGTACCATACTCTCTTGATGACTGTAGTTTTGTAAGTATAATCTGAAGACAGGAAGGTTGATTCCTTCAGCTCCATACTTCTTTCTCAAGACTACTTTGGCTATTTGGAGTCTTTTGTATCTCCATATGAATTGTGAATTTTTTTGTTCTAGTTCTGTGAAAAATGACATGGGCAATTTGATAGGGATCACATTGAATCTGTAGATTGCATTTGGAAGTATAGTCATATTCACAATCTTGGTTCTTTCTAAGCAGGAACATGGAATATCTCTCCATCTGTTTATGTCATCTTTAATTTTTTTCATCAGTGTCTTATAATTTTCTGTATACAGGTCTTCTGCCTCCTTTGGTAAGTTTATTCCTAGGTATGTAATCCCTTTTGTTGCAATGATGAATGGGATTGATTCCTTAACTGCTCTTTCTGATTTTTCATTGTTACTATATAGAAATGAAAGTGATTTCTGTGTATTGATTTTGTATCCTGGGACTTTGCTAAATTCACTGATTAGCTCTAGTGATTTCCTGATACTATCTTTAGGGTTTTCGATGTACAGTATCATGTCATCTGCAAACAGTGAGTGCTTTACTTCTCTTTTCTGATATAGTCTCCTTTTGTTTCTTTTTTTTTCTCTCTGATTGCTGTAGCTAGGACTTCCAGAACTATGTTGAATAATAGTGGTGAAAGTGGACACCCTTGTCTTGTTCCTGATCTTAGGGGGAATGTTTTCAGATTTTCACTGTTGAGAATATTGTTTGCTGTAGGCTTATCATATATGGCCTTTACTATGTTGAGGTAGGTTCCTCCTATGCTGATTTTTTGAAGAGTTTTACTCATAAACGGGTGCTGAATTTTGTCAAAGGCTTTTTCTTCATCTATTGAGATGCTCATATAGCTTTTATCCTTCAATTTGTTAATATGATGTGTCACATTAATTGATTTGCGTATATTGAAGAATCCTCCGTGGAATAAACCCAACTTGATCACGATGTATGAGCTTTTTATTGTGTTGTTGGATTCTGTTTGCTAAAATTTTGTTGAGGATGTTTACATCTATTTTCATCAGTGTTGTTGGCCTGTAGTTTCCCCTTTATTGTGTTGTCTTTGGTTTTGATATCAGGGTGATGGTGGAAGGGTTCCTTCCTGTGCAATTTTTTGATAGAGTTTTAGAAGGATAGGCATTAACTCTTCTCTAGATGCTTGATAGAATTCTCCTGTGAAGCCATCTGGTCCTGAGCTTTTGATTTTGGGAGGTTTTTGATCACAGCTTCAATTTCAGGGCTTGTAATTGGGTTGTTCATAATTTCCATTTCTTCCTGGTTCAGTGTAGGAAGATTGAACTTTTCTAAGAATCTGTCCATTTCTTCCAGGTTATCCTTTGTATTTCTGTGTTGTCAGTTGTAAACTCTCCTTTATCATTTCTAATTTTATTGATTTGATTCTTCTCACTTTTTTCTTGATGAGTCTAGCTAAAGGTTTGCCAATTTTGTTTACTGTCTCAAAGAACCAGCCTGTAGTTTTATTAACCTTTACTATGGTTTATTTCATTTCGTTTTCATTTATTTCTGCTCTGATTCTTATGATTTCTTTCCTTCTGCTGATTTGGGTTTTTTTTTTTTTTTTTTTCTTTTTCCAGTTGTTTTAGGTATAAAGTTAGGTTGTCTATTTGATGTTTTTTCTTGTTTCTTGAGGTAGAATTGTACTGCTATAAACTTCCCTCTTAGAACTACTTTTGCTGTATGCCATAGTTTTGAGTTGTTGTGTTTTCATTGTCATTTGTTTCTAGGAATTTTTAAAAATTTCCCTCTTTATTTCTTCAGTAACCTGTTCATTATTTAGAAAAGTATTGTTTAATCTCTGTGTGCTTTTGTTTTTTGCAGGTTTCCCTTGCAATTGATAACTAGTCTCATAGCGTTGTAGTCAGAAAAGATGCTTAATATGATTCCAATCTTCTTAAATTTACTGAGGCTTGATTTGTGACCCAAGATGTGGTCTATCCTGGAGAATGTTCCATGTGTACTTGAGAAGAAGGTGTATTCTTTTGCATTTCAATGGAATGTCCTGAAGATATCAATGAGATCCATCTCATCTAATGTATCATTTAATACTTGTGTTTCCTTATTAATTTTCTGTTTTGATGATCACTGGTGTGAGTGAAGTGTTAAAGTCTCCTACTATTGTTGTGTTAATGTCAGTTTCTCCTTTTATGTCTGTTAGTGTTTGTCTTATGTATTGAGGTGCTACTATGTTGGGTGCATAGATATTTACAATTGTTATGTCTTCCTCTTGGATTGATCCCTTGAATATTATGTAGTGTGCTTCCTGATCTCTTGTAATATTATTTATTTAAGATATATTTTCTCTAATATGAGGATTGCTACTCCAGCTTTCTTTTGCTGTCCATTTGCATGGAATATATTTTTCCATCCTCTCACTTTCAGTCTATATGTGTCTCCAGGTCTAAAGTGGGTTTCTTGTAGACAGCACGTATATGCATCTTGTTTTTGTATCAATTCAACCAGTCTGTGTCTTTTGGATGGAACATTTAATCTGCTTACATTTAATTATTGATATATATATATATATATATATATATATATGTTCCTTCTGATGCTTTGTTGATTTGGGTTTCATTTTGTAGATAATATTCCTCTCTTGTATTTCTTGACTATATAAGTCCCTTTAACATTTGTTGTAAATGTAGTCTGGTGGTACTGAATTCTGTTAATATTTGCTTGTTTGAAAAGCTTTTGATTTTTCCAGAAACTGTGAATGAGATCCTTGCTGGGTGGAGCAATCTTGGGTGTAGATTTTTCCCTTTCAGTATTTTAAATATATCCTGCCATTCTGTTGTGGCCTGCAGAGTTTCTATTGAAAGATCAGCTGTTAAACATATGGGGTTTCCCTTGAATGTTACTTGTTGCTTTTCCCTGCTGCTTTTTATATTTTTTTGTGTTTAATCTTTGCTAGTTTGATTAATATGTGTCTTGGCATGTTTCTCCCTGGATTTATCCTGTATGGAACTCTTTGCACCTCTTGGACTTGACTGATTATTTCATTTTCCACATTGAGGCAATTTTGGACTAAATTGTCTTCAAAAATTTTCTCATGCTCTTTCTTTTTCTCTTCTTCTTCTGGGATACCAATAATTCAAATATTGGTGCATATGATATTGTCCCAGAGGTCTCAGACTATCCTAAGTTCTTTTCATTCTTTTTACTTTATTCTGCTCCTCAGAATTTATTTCCACTATTTTATCTTCCAGCTCTGATTCTTCAGCTTCAGTTATTGTGCTATTGATTCCTTCTAGAGTATTTTTAATTTCAATAATTGTTTTTCTGTCTCTGTATGTTTATTCTCTAATTCTTCTAGGTCTCTTTAAATTGATTCTTGCATTTTCCCCATTCTGTTTTCAAGGTTTTTGATCATCTTTACTCTCATTATTCTGAATTCTTTCCCAGGTAGCTTGCCTATTTCCTCTTCACTTTTTTGGACTTCTGTGTTTCCAGTTTGTTCCTTCGTTTGTGCAGTATTTCTCTGCCTTTTCATTATTTTTCTTAAAACTTACTATGTTTGAGGTCTCCGTTTCCCAGGCATCAAGGCTGAATTCTTTCTTCCTTTTGGTTTCTTCCCTCCCAAGCTTTGTCCAGTGGTTTGCATAAGCTTTGTATAGTGTGAGATTTATGCTGAGTTTTTTGTTTGTTTGTTTTTCCTCTGATGGGCAAGGCTGAGTGAGGTGGTAATCCTGTTTGTATTTTTGTCTTCTCTGTTTTTTGGATGAGGTGTCCTGCACATAGTGCTACTGGTGGATGGGTGATGCCGGGTCTTGTATACAGGTGGTTTCCTTTGTGTGAATTCTCTCTATTTCATACTCTCTAGGGTTGGTTCTTTGGCAGTCTAGAGTCTTGGAGTCAGTGCTCTCACTCCAAAGGCTCAGGATTTGATCTCTTGTCAGGAACATAGATTGCACAAGAGGTTTGTTATGGCATTAAGTGAGATTAAAACACATACCCAAAAATGAGAAATCAAAGATGAGCCCCAGGCAAATGGCAGTTACAAACAGGTAAATAATAATTAAAATAATGGAATATACACATATATATTTATCTTCATAAGCAAAATCAAAGCTGTCCAGCAAAAATAAAGTACAATAGATCGACCCAGCAAACAAAGGAAACCAAAAATGATATCTACAAGTTAAGAACAAAACTAACTAAAGCACAAACTGGAAAACAAAACTAAAGCAAGGTGCCAAGTGGAGAATAAAGCAATGAAAACAAAATTAACAAATATGTTGAGAGGAAAGGAACGAAAGAAAAGAAAGAAAGAATAGATATACAAAGTTAAATAGAGGTAGATAAAGAAGATTTATATACATTAAAGATTAATTGCAAGGACAAAACAACAGTGGTGAAGGTAAACAAAGGAATACATGTAGAAAAAATAATAACAGGTTTAAACAATTAAAATTAAAAATTAAAAAAAAGAGAAAAGAATATTAAAAAAAGAAAGAGGAAAGAGGAAAAAAAATAAAAAGGAAAACCCCATGGAACTGCAAAAGTCCATGCAGAGGCAGAGGTTTATAACAATGGTAAAAAGTGTGACTGAAAAAAATCTCAAAAGCTTAATTAGATTTCATAGTGCCAATAAAATGGACAACTATGGGGGGAGGGGGTGGGTAAAAAAAAGGAATAAAAGAAAAGAAAAAGAAAGAAAAAAATCCAAAAGAAACTATAGAACAAGTCAAAACATAATAAGAATAAATGTTTTTCTTGAATCCCTTTCCCTCGCTGGGAGTCACAGTCTACTTTACCTCCATAGGATCCCCTTCAACACTGGTCTCTGGACCTACTGTGGGGGCATCCCAGATTCTCATCTAGTCCTACTCCTGTGTATTCTTGCCTCCTATGTCCACAACTATCAATAGGAGCTCTCAACGTCCTTTTATATATTCTGTACACACAAAGTCTGCCTAGTTGAGTAAGTGGATTTAATCTGCAGCTTGTACAACTGGTGAGAAGGTTTGGGTCTTCTTCCTTAGCCATACCACCCCTGGGTTTCAACTGCGGCTTGATTTCCACCCCTGCATGTGGGTTGTCCACTGGGGTCTGCTCCTGAGGCTGCCCTGGACCACTTGGGTCTGCCCCCATGAAGGTCAGGTGCAGAGGTGGTGCAGCTGCTTGGGTTGTAAGGGCTCTGTCAGCAGCAGGTACTCAGGGGATTTGGCAGCTAGGGCAACAGGAAATATAGTGCTCTAGAAGGGTATGGCAACCAGTATTGGCCAATACCCTCCAGTGTTCTTGCCTGGAGAACTTCCTTGACAGAGAAGCCTGGTAGGCCACAGAGCACAGGGTTGCAGAGTTGGACATGACTGAAGTGACCCTGCTTGCATAGATGCAAGACTTTTGTGTGTGTGTGTGTCTGTGGCAGCTCTGCTCTAGTGAGGGTTGAGCATGAAGGTGGCACAACTGCTTGGCTTGTGAGGACCCTGGTGGCTCCAAGTGTGTAGGCACACAGACTGCCTCAGCCACCGGAGTTATGGCTCTATCAGAGTCTTTTTTTCGAGCCTCTGATAGTTGGCAATCAGAAGGCCTCTTTGGCTAGTCTTTCTTCATTGCACTGTCCATTCAGGCACTTAGAGGACTCCCTTGCCTGGGGTCTATCTGTGTTGTTCCATGTGCATCAGGCACACAGAGGGGTCCCCCTGGCTTGGATCCTACTCTGCAGATCAGCACGTCAGTCACTTAAGAGGGCATCCTGACTGGGGTCCTACTCTGTAGATCAGTACATCAGGCACTTAAAGGGGCACCCTGGGTGGGGTCCTACTCTGTAGTTCAGGGCTTCAGGCATTTTATGGGCTGGCCTCTCTATTGTTCAACTGCCGATGCTGGCGTGTGGGGAGAGAGAGACTATGGTGATAGCTCCACGCCCTATGCATGACTCACAGTATCGTCTTACTTTCATGGCTGCCTGGCTTTCCTCCACAGGCATTTCCCACCACAATCTCCTTGCTCACAGTCCCTCCATCCATCTCTCCTCAGTCAACAGCAGCCCTCACCCTGGCATTGCTCCACAAGCCCTATGCTCCAGCTCCCAGCTGCTCTGACTCCTAGGGGACCTGTGTCCTTGTCTGGAGTATGAATGTCTGCAGCAAGGACTGTCTGATTCTCCTTCTATTTAGGCCACCACAGATCAACTGTTTCACTCTCAGCCTTAAATGTTTTTCCTCTGATCTGGACACTTGTCCTGATGTGGGGATTAGAACCCTGCTTCACCTGCTGAGGGCAGGTCCAGTCCTGTTTTCCCCCCTAGTTCCTTCATCCTACTGAGTTTGTGTGGTTCTATATATTCTTTTCTGGTGGTCAGGTACTCCTGTCCACTCTCAGCTGGTGTTCTGCAAGCGCTTCTGTGTCTGAAGGTATATTCCTGATGTGTCTGTGGAGAAGATGAACTACACATCCTCCTACTTCTCTGTCATCTTGTTCTCCTCTGCCTTGTATTTTTTATTAATAGCTCCCATTATTCATATCTCATGAAACAGAGAAACATCAAATAAACAACCTAACTTTATACCTGATGCGACTAGGAAAAGAAGAGCAAAAAAACCTCAACATTAGGAGGAAAGAAATCATAAAAATCAGAGCTGAAATAAGAAATGAAGGTGACTATAGCAAAGATCAGTAAAATAAAGTTGGTTCTCTGAGGAGATAAACAAAATAGATAAACTGTTAGCAAAGTCTCTTTATTCATAGTTAATGTCACTTCACATATATTATGTGCATTGTTGGATATATACATATATGAGTAACCTAAACACTAGTTACCATTTAAACTGTCTTCCCAAAGATAGTATTCAGTTCAGTTCAGTTCAGTCGCTCAGTCGTGTCAGACTCTTCGTGACCTCATGAATTGCAGCACGCCAGGCCTCCCTTTCCAACACCAAATCCCGGAGTCTACTCAAACCCATGTCCATCAAGCTGCTGATGCCATCCAGCCAATTCATCCTCTGTCATCCCCTTCTCTTCCTGCCCCCAATCCCTCCCAGCTTCAGGGTTTTTTCCAATGAGCCAACTCTTCGTATCAGGTGGCTAAAGTATTGGAGTTTCAGCTTCAGCATCAGTCCTGCCAATAAACACCCAGGACTGACATCCTTTAGGATGGACTGGTTGGATCTCCTTGCAGTCCAAGGGACTCTCAAGAGTCTTCTCCAACACCGTAGTTCAAAAGCATCAATTTTTCAGTGCTCAGTTTTCTTCACAGTCCAACTCTCACATCCGTACATGACCACTGGAAAAACCATAGCCTTGACTAGACCGACCTTTGTTGGCAAAGTAATGTGGCTGCTTTTGAATATGCTGTCTAGGTTGGTCATAACTTTCCTTCCAAGGAGTAAGTGTCTTTCAATTTCATGGCTGCAATCACCATCTGCAGTGATTTTGGAGCCCAAAAAATAAAGTCTGACACTGTTTCCACTGTTTCCCCATCTATTTCCCATGAAGTGATGGGACCAGATGCCATGATCTTAGTTTTCTGAATGTTGAGCTTTGAGCCAACTTTTTCACTCTCCTCTTTCACTTTCATCAGGAGGCTTTTTAGTTCCTCTTCACTTTCTGCCATAAGGGTGGTGTCATCCGAATATCTGAGGTTATTGATATGTCTCCTGGCAATCTTGATTCCAGCTTGTGCTTCATCCATCCCAGCATTTCTAATGATGTATTCTGCATATAAGTTAAATAAGCAGGGTGACAATATACAGCCTTGACATACTCCTTTTCCTATTTGGAACCAGTCTGTTGTTCCATGTCCTGTTCTAACTGTTGCTTCCTGACCTGCATACAGGTTTCTGAAGAGGCAGGTCAGGTGGTCTGATATGCCCATCTCTTTCAGAATTTTCCACAGTTTATTGACTGTGATCCACACAGCCAAAGGCTTTGGCATAGTCAATAAAGCAGAAATAGATGTTTTCTGGAACTCTTGCTTTCTTGATGATCCCGCGGATGTTGGCAATTTGATCTTTGGTTCCTCTGCCTTTTCTAAAACCAGCTTGAACATCTGGAAGTTCATGGTTCACGAACTGCTGAAGCCTTGCTTGGAGAATTTTGAGCATTACTTTACTAGCATGTGAGATGAGTGCAATTGTGCGGCAGTTTGAGCATTCTTTGGCATTGCCTTTCTTTGGGATTGGAATGAAAACTGACCTTTTCCAGTCCTGTGGACACTGCTGAGTTTTCCAAATTTGCTTGCATATTGAGTGCAGCTCTTTCACAGCATCATCTTTTAGGATTTGAAATAGCTCAACGGGAATTCCATCACCTCCACTAGCTTTGTTTGTAATGATGCTTTCTAAGGCCCACTTGACTTCACATTTCAGGATGTCTGACTCTAGGTAAGTGATCACACCATCGTGATTATTTGGGTCGTGAAAATCTTTTTTGTACAATTCTTCTGTGTATTCTTGCCACCTCTACTATCTAAAAAGATAGTATTATGATACAGCAATGAAACAGAAACTCATTGTATGCATAGAAAGAGTGGAAACAGCCAAGGGGTCCATGTTGACATATTTGTCATTGTCAATGATGATGATTTCATGTTTTCTTGCAAAGCAACAACCAGGAATATACGGGTTCCAAGAAGGAAAAGAGCCACTGGTGATGTAAGATGAATTGCTCTGGCTGGGAGTGCATAAAATGCCACAGCAAGCAGCTCAGGATAAATTGCCAGGAGGCATTTCAGTAAGTGAACTTGATGCTGGTCCACTGAGAAAATCACATCATGGAGGATTCAAACCCGTGTTTGCTGATGAGTGCTTTCTCTACAGGGAGAGCTGAACTATGACATCAGTAACAATCATGGGGAGAGGGTGGTGGTTTAATCAATCAGCATTCCATTTTACAGGAGACAGGAATCAAAACCATCCCCAAGAAAAAGAAATGCAAAAAAGCAAATGGCTGTCTGAGGAGGCCTTACAAATACCTGTGAAAAAAGAGAAGAGAAAAGCAAAGGAGAAAAGGAAAAAT
The DNA here is from genome assembly GCF_033118175.1 of Dama dama. Lineage (NCBI taxonomy): Eukaryota > Metazoa > Chordata > Mammalia > Artiodactyla > Cervidae > Dama > Dama dama. The sequence continues at coordinate 6,528,000 of NC_083713.1, read as the reverse complement.
ATAACCATTTGAATGCAGACTTCCAAAGAATAGCAAGGAGAGATAAGAAAGCCTTCCTCAGTGATCATTGCAAAGAGATAGAGGAAAACAATAGAATGGGAAAGACTAGAGATCTCTTCAAGAAAATTAGAGATACCAAGGGAACATTTCATGCAAAGATAGGCTCAATAAAGAACAGAAGTGGTATGGACCTAACAGAAGCAGAATATATTAAGAAGAGGTGGCAAGAATACACAGAAGAACTATACAAAAAAGATCTTCACTACCCAGACAATCACAATGGTGTGATCACTCATACTCACCTAAAGCCAGACATCCTGGAATTGAAGTCAAGTGGGCCTTAGGAAGCATCATTACAAAAAAGCTAGTGGAGGTGATAGAATTCCAGTTGAACTATTTCAAATCCTGAAAGATGATGCTGTGAAAGTGCTGCACTCAATATGCCAGTAAATTTGGAAAACTCAGCAGTGTTTACAGGACTGGTAAAAGTCAGTTTTCATTCCAATCCCAAAGAAAGACAATGTCAAAGAATGCTCAAGCTGCCATACAATTGCATTCATCATCTCACACGCTAAAAAGTAATGCTCAAAATTCTCCAAGCCAGGCTTCAGCAGCATGTGAAACATGAACTTCCAGATGTTCAAGCTAGTTCTAGAAAAGGCAGAGGAACCAGATATCAGATGGCCAACATCCACTGGATCATCAAAAAAGCAAGAGAGTTCCAGAAAAACATCTATTTCTGCTTTATCGACTATGCCAAAGCCTTTGACTGTGTGGATCACAATAAACTGTGGAAAATTCTGAAAGAGATGGGCATATCAGACCACCTGACCTGCCTCTTGAGAAACCTGTATGCAGGTCAGGAAGCAACAGTTAGAACTGGACATGGAACAACAGACTGGTTTCAAACAGTAAAAGGAGTATATCAAGGCTGTATATTGTAACCCTGTTTATTTAACTTATATGCAGAGTACATCATTAGAAATGCTGGGATGGATGAAGCACAAGCTGGAATCAAGATTGCTGGGAGAAATATCAATAACCTCAGATATGCAGATGGTACTACCCTTATGGCAGAAATTGAAGAGGAACTAAAAAGCCTCCTGATGAAAGTGAAAGAGGAGAGTGAAAAAGTTGGCTCAAAGCTCAACATTCAGAAAACTAAGATCATGGCATCTGGTCCCATCACTTCATGGCAGATGGATGGGAAAATAGTGGAAACAGTGGCTGACGTTATTTTTCTGGGCCCCACAATCACTGCAGATGGTGATTGCAGCCATAAAATTAAAAGACACTTACTCCTTGGAAGGAAAGTTATGACCAACCTAGATAGCATATTAAAAAGCAGAGACATTACTTTGTCCATCTATTCAAGGCTGTGGTTTTTCCAGTGGTCATGTATGGATGTGAGTTTTGGACTACAAAGAAAGCTGAGCACCGAAGAATTGATGCTTTTGAACTGTGGTGTTGGAGAAGACTCTTGAGAGTCCCTTGGACTGCAAGGAGATCCAACCAGTGCATCCTAAAGGAGATCAGTCCTGAGTGTTCATTGGAAGGACTGATGTTGAAGCTGAAACTCCAATACTTTGGCCACCTCATGCAAAGTGCTGACTCATTCGAAAAGACCCTGATGCTGGGAAAGATTGAGGGCAGGAGGAGAAGGGGACAACAGAGGATGAGATGGTTGGATGGCATCACCGACACAATGGACATGAGTTTGGGTGGACTCCGGGATTTGGTGTTGGAAAGGGAGGCCTGGCATGCTGTGATTCATGGGGTCGCAAAGAGTCAGACTCGACTGAGTGACTGAACTGAACTGATTCCATAACTTAATTGCTCTCGCAACCATTGTGATGAAACATGGCAGGAGGTAAGAGTTTCCTCAGCTTTCAGAGGTTTTGTACACTGCGGCTAGTTCATTTCCCTGTGTCCTCACTCTAGGCTTTTGTTGTGTGACAGAGAGGCAGGCTCTAGAGGCATCTACCTGGGCTCCCATCAGGACTCTCATCTGCCCTTGAGTCTGGCCAGGGCAAGAACCTTCCTTTGCCTTTGATTTCTTCTGATTAAAGAGCCAAGAACCACAACTACCTGCAGAGTTCTAGAAGGAATAAAAGCCACTGCCAACTACACAGCAGGGATCCTGCACATAGAGCTCATGCAGGTATAGCCTTATGTTATCATTGCTGCTGCTGTTAATCTTCTCCACATCTCACGTTGCAAACTATAGCAGTGATGTCTTATGATATTTGCTGTCATGACAGGCTGTGGTGCCTCTGGCTATAGTGAGTTCCTTAAAGGCACTGTAGCCTTCCAATTTGCTGTGCTGTGCATTGCTCAGTCATGTTGCTCTTTTAGCTATAGCCTGCCAGGCACCTCTGTTTCCATGGGGATTCTCTAGGCAAGAATACAGGAGTGGGTTCCCATGCCCTCCTCCAGGGGTTCTTCCCAACTCATGATGGAACCCAGGTCTCCTGCATTGCAGGCATACTCTTTACCATCTGAGCCACTAGGGAAGCCCATGAATACTGGAGTGGGTAGCCTATCCTTTCTCCAGGGGATCTTTCTGCCCTAGGAATTGAGCCAGGGTCTCCTGCATTGTGATAGATTCTTTACCAGCTGAGCTACCAGGGAAGCCCAGCCTTCGCATTCAGTTCAGTTCAGTTCAGCACACAGTACATACTAAATCTCATGAACAAACAAACAGTGGGACTCAACTCTTGGTGCTATATTTATTTCCTCATATAAAGCACATACTGATCAAGCCTATAAGTGGAAAAGTATATGACTGCATGATTGTTGCCATGTAATAATTCACAAAGGAGGGGACACAGAGTTCAGCTAGATAGAAATAGAGATACAGGAGTGAGACTGGTTTGGGGAATCCTGGGGAGAGGACTCCTGTCCTTTCTCTGGAGTCCTCAAGTAGAAGATGATTCCTAATAAAGACAAGTGAGGATATGGGGAAGGTAGTCCAGGACTGCTGGAGACAGCAAAAGCTCTGGGGAGAAGCCTGAGGATTCTCAGTCACCCAGCTGGATGGTCAGCCAGACAGGAGTGATAGGTAGGGCCCTCCAGCTGTCAGTCACCTGCTTAAGACAGGTCGATTTGTCCTTATTGGGGATGTTCTGTCTCAGCAGACACAAGCAGGTCTGGGTAGCTGGGCACAATTTCTCCACTCACTACATGCGTCAGCATCCCACACTCCACTGGAAGACAGTCTACCATTTCAGCTCTCTGCTTCCAGACGTCAAACCTTCACTATGGGCCCTAACATTTCTACTCAACTATCTGTCTGAGAATAAGGTGACCTGAGTCCTGGTCCTGCTTCTGACTCCAACTGACCTTGTAAACTTTGACAAATGACCAATCTCTTCATACCTCAGCTCACATGATTAGAATCAAGTCACTGTCCTTAAAATCTTCCAAGGTATGTTTGTGTCTCTTATTGGAAAAACAGAATAAATAGCTTCCAGGAGACCACACAAAATGTAAAAATTCAGAGTTTGGAATTTCTGAATTTTCAGCTCACATTTTCATATCTATTCTCTTAACTTTTGTTCCTCACCAAGAATTGCATGAGAAATGATGAGGAGTGAGTGTCTAACTGGAAAACCATGGATTCCTTCCAGGTGGGGGGCCAAATTACTGAAGAGAAATGCAGAAAAACCCTGGCCACGTTGCTGTGCTGAAAGGTTTGCAGGGATTCCCTGAGTTCCTTTGTTCCTAAACCCAGACCATGATCATATTGTGATCCTGAGCATAGCCATGGAAATTTAGACTTGCTGCTCAGTCAGTTCAGTTCAGTCCAGTCGCTCAGTCGTGTCCGACTCTTTGTGACCCCATGAACCACAGCACGCCAGGCATCCCTGTCCATCACCAAATCCTGGAGTCCACCGAAACCCATGTCCATCGAGTCGGTGATGCCATCCAACCATCTCATCCTCTGTCGTCCCCTTCTCCTCCTGCCCCCAATCCCTCGCAGCATCAGGGCCTTTTCCAATGAGTCAACTCTTTGCATGAGGTGGCCAAAATATTGGAGTTTCAGCTTAAGCACCAGTCCTTCCAATGAACACCCAGGACTGATCTCCTTTGGGATGGACTGTTTGGATCTCCTTGCAGTCCAAGGGACTCTTAAGAGTCTTCTCCAACACCACAGTTCCAAAGCATCAATTATTTAGCACTCAGCTTTCTTAATAGTCCAACTCTTACATCCATACACGACTACTGGAAAAACCATAGCGTTGACTAGACGGACCTTTGTTGACAAAGTAATGTCTCTGCTTTTAAATATGCTATCTAGGTTGGTCATAACTTTCCTTCCAAGGAGTAAGTGTCTTTTCATTTCATGGCTGCAATCACAATCAACAGTGATTTTGGAGCCCAGAAAAATAGTCAGCCACTGTTTCTACTGTTTCCCCATCCATCTGCCATGAAGTGATGGGACCAGATGCCATGATCTTAGTTTTCTGAATGTTGAGCTTTGAGCCAACTTTTTCACTCTCCTCTTTCACTTTCATCAGGAGGCTTTTTAGTTCCTCTTCACTTTCTGCCATAAGGGTGGTGTCATCCGAATATCTGAGGTTATTGATATTTCTCCTGGCAATCTTGATTCCAGCTTGTGCTTCATCCATCCCAGCATTTCTAGTGATGTATTCTGCATATAAGTTAAATAAGCAGGGTGACAATATACAGCCTTGACATACTCCTTTTCCTATTTGGAACCAGTCTGTTGTTCCATGTCCTGTTCTAACTGTTGCTTCCTGACCTGCATACAGGTTTCTCAAGAGGCAGGTCAGGTGGTCTGATATTCCCATCTCTTTCAGAATTTTCCACAGTTTATTGTGATCCACACAGTCAAAGGCTTTGGCATAGTCGATAAAGCAGAAATAGATGTTTTTCTGGAACTTGTCTTGCTTTTTTGATGATCCAGTGCATGTTGGCCATCTGATATTTGGTTCCTCTGCCTTTTCTAAAACCAGGTTGAACATCTGGAAGTTCATGGTTCATGTATTGCTGAAGCCAAACTTGGAGAATTTTAAAGCATTACTTTACTAGCATGTGAGATGAGTGCAATTGTGGAATAGTTTGAGCATTCTTTGGCATTGTCTTTCTTTGAGATTGGAATGAAAACTGACCTTTTCCAGTCCTGTGGCCACTGCTGAGTTTTCCAAATTTGTTGGCATACTGAGTGCAGCATTTTCACAGTGTCATCTTTCAGGATTTGAAATAGCTCAACTGGAATTCTATCACTTCTGCTAGCTTTGTTCATAGTGATGTTTCCCAAGGCCCATTTGACTTTACATTCCAGGATGTCTGGCTCTAGGTGAGTGATCACACAATCTTGATTATCTGGGTCGTGAAGTCTTTTTTTTGTACTGTTCTTCTGTGTATTCTTGCCACCTGTTCTCAATATCTTCTGCTTCTGTTAGGTCCATACCATTTCTGTCCTTTATTGAGCCCATCTTTGCATGAAATGTTCCCTTGGTATCTCTAATTTTCTTGAAGAGACCTCTAGTCTTTCCCATTCTATTGTTTTCCTCTATTTCTTTGCACTGATCGATGAGGAAGGCTTTCTTATCTCTCCTTGCTATTCTTTGGAAGTCTGCATTCAAATGGTTATATCTTTCCTTTTCTCCTTTGCTTTTCACTTCCCTTCATTTCACAGCTATTTGTAAGGCCTCCTCGGACACCCATTTTGTCTTTTTGTGTTTCTTTTTCCTGGGGATGTTCTTGATTCCTGTCTCCTGTACAATATCATGAACCTCCAATGATAGTTCATCAGGCACTCTATCTATCAGATCTTGTTCCTTAAATCTATTTCTCACTTCCACTGTATAATCATAAGGAATTTCATTTAGGTCATACTTGAATGGTCTAGTGGTTTTCTCCACTTTCTTCAATTTCAGTCTGTATTTGGCAATAAGGAGTTCATGATCAGAGCCACAGTCACCTCCCGGTCTTGTTTTTGCTGACAGTGTAGAGCTTCATCGTTGGCTTCAAAGAATATAATCAGTCTGATTTTGGTGTTGACCATCTGGTGATGTCCATATGTAGAGTCTTCTCTTGTGTTGTTGGAAGAGGGTGTTTGCTATGACCAGTGCGTTCTCTTGGCAGAACTCTATTTGCCCTTTGCAGATGACTTTGCCCTACTTCATTCTGTACTCCAAGGCCAAATTTACCTGTCACTCCAGGTGTTTCTTGACTTCCTACTTTTGCATTCCAGTCCCCTATAATGAAAAAGACATCCTTTTTGGATGTTAGTTCTAAGAGGTCCTGTAGGTCTTCACAGAACCATTCAATTTCAGCTTCTTCAGCATTACTGGTCGGGGCATAGACTTGGATTACCGTGATATTGAATGGTTTGCCTTGGAAACGAACAGAGATCATTCTGTCATTTTTGAGATTGCATACAGGTACTGCATTTCGGACGTTTTTGTTGACTATGATGTCTACTCCATTTCTTCTAAGGGATTCCTGCCCCCAGTAGTAGATATAATGGTCATCTCAGTTAAAGTCACCCATTCCAGTCCATCTTAGTTCACTGATTCCTAGAATGTCGGTGTTCACTCTTGTCATTTCCTGTTTGACCACTTTCAATTTGCCTTGATTCATGGACCTAACATTCCTGGTTCCTATGCAATATTGCTCTTTACAGCATCAAACCCTGCATCCATCACCAGTCCCATTCACAACTGGGTGTTGTTTTTGCTTTGGCTCCATCCTTCATTCTTTCTGGAGTTATTTCTCCACTGATCTCCAGTAGCATATTGGGCACCCACCGACCTGGAGAGTTCATCTTTCAGTGTCCTATCTTTTTGCCTTTTCATACTGTTCATGGGGTTCTCAAGGCAAGAATACTGAAGTGGTTTGCCATTCCCTTCTCCAGTGGACCACATTCTGTCACACCTCTCCACCATGACCCATCCATCTTGGGTGGCCCCACATGGCATGGCTTAGTTTCATTGAGTTAGACATGGCTGTGGTCCATGTGATCAGATTGGCTAGTTGTCTGTGATTGTAGTTTCAGTCTGTCTGCCCTCTGATCCCCTCTCTCAGTGCCTACGGTCTTACTTGGCTTTCTCTTACCTTGGACGTGGGGTATCTCTTCACAGCTGCTCCAGCAAAGCGCAGCCGCTGCTCCTTTCCTCAAATGTGGGGTAGCTCCTCTTGGCCACCACCTCTGCCCTCAGGCGCAGGGTAGCTCCTCCCAGCCACCTTGCTGACCCCTGGCGCGGGGTAGCTCCTGTGGGCCACCGCCCCTGCCCTCCGGCGCAGTAGCTCCTATTGTCCGTGTTAGTTGGCTGTCATAGCCGCCACAGACCTGATGCTAAGTGCAGTGAAAACAGCCTGGCTGAGGGTCAGAAAACTTGGGCTCTGTTTTTGGCTGGCTGCTAATGCCTTGTCCTATTTTGTGCTACATGCTTGGTCTCCCTGGTTGTCCTTTTCTTTGATTGTAAGGTGAGGGCTGGACTCCGTGATCCTGGCTGCATATTCTACCATATGCATGTGCTGTTACTATGCTGTATCAGTCAAAATCCAGGAAGGAAAGAAGAAACAGAGCACTCAAGGTATTTCAAATGGAGGGGATTTATCATGGGAACCTGATTACATGGGTATGGGAAATTTGAAAGCAAGAAAATGGTGTGGTGAGGCACTCTTTTATGGATTAAGCCTTTCCATACAAATTTTAGAATAAGCCAACCCATGTGTACAAAAGTCCTTGATGGGGTTTTTAATAGGAATTACATTAAACTTACATATTATTTTGTGGAGAACTGATACCTCCACTGTGTTGAGTCTTGCCACCTATGAATGCTATATATTGCCTCATTCGTTTAAGGGTTCTTCGATTTCTTTCATAAGCATTGCATAGTTTTCAGCATTCAGACCCTATACATTTCTTGTTAAACATATTTTAAGTACTTTATTTTCTTTGGAGTTATTATAAATAATATTGCTTAAGATTTTTATTTGTGAATTCTTGTGTTAGTATACAAGAATGTGATTGATTTTTTCAAAACATTTGAACTTACTTCTCTTTTATTTTTTAATTTTTATTTTTAATTGCAGGATAATTGCTTCACAAAGTTGTGGTGGTTTCTACCATACAACAATGCAAATCAGCCACACGTGTTTATATATCCCCTTTCTCTTGAGCCTCCGTCTCACCCCCACCACCCATCCCACCCCTCTAGGTCTTCAGGGAGCATGAGGCCATGATCCCTATATTGTATAACAACTTCTCACTAGCTATCTATTTTGCTCAGGTAGTGTATATATGTCAATGCTACTTTCTCAATTCATCCTATCATCTCATTCCCCCCACTATGTCCCACAAGTCCATTCTGTACATCTGGGTCTCCATTCCTGCCCTGCATATTGGCACATCAGTACCATTTTTCTAGATTCCATATATACGTGTTAATATAAAATGTTTGTTTTTCTCTTTCTGACTACTTCACTCTATATAACAGGCTCTAGGTTCATGCACCTCACTACAACTGAGTCACATTCATTCCTTTTTATGGCTGAGTAATAGTCCATTGTATATAGGTACCACAACTTCTATATCCATTCATCTATCAGTGGATAGAAGGACATGGACACCAAGGGTGGTTCATCAATGGACATCTAGGTTGTTTTCATATCCTGGCTATTGTAAATCATGCTGCTATAAATACAGGGGTACTTGTGTCTTTTTGAATTATGCCTTTATCTGGTTGTATGTCCAGTAGTAGGATTTCTGAGCCATATGGTAGATTTATTTCTAATTTTTAAAGGAATATCCATACTGTTGTCCATAGTGGCTGCACAATTTACATTCCCACCAACAATGCAAGAGGATTCTTTTTTTCTCCTTATCCTCTCCAGCATTTATTGTTTGCCGATTTTTTGTTGATGGTCGTTCTGACAAGTATGAGGTGGTATCCTGAGAAAGAAAAACAGAGCTGGAGGAATCAACCTTCCTGACTTCATACTGTAATACAAAATTATAGTACTCAAGACAGTATGATACTGGCCCCAAAACAAAAATATAGACCAATGGAATGAGATAGAAAGCCCAGAAATAAACCCATGCATCTATGAGTGCATTATCCTTAACAAAGGAGGCAAGAAGATACAGTGGAGAAAAGACAGCTTTTTCAATAAGTGGTACTAGGAAGACTGGAGAATCGTGTGTAAAAGGATAAAATTAGAACACTTCCTAACACCATACACAAAAATAAACTCAAAATGGATTAAAGATCTAAATGTAAGACGAGCAACTATAAACTCTTAGAGGAAACCACAGGCAGAATATTCTTTGACATAAATCACAGCAAGAGCCTCTTTGACACACTTTGTAGAGTAACAGAAATAAAAACAAAAATAAACAAATAGTATCTAATTAAATTTAAAAGCTTTTGCACAGCAAAGGAAAGTATAAACAATATGAAAAGACAATCCTCAGAATGGGAGAAAAAATTGCAAACAAAGAAATGATGAAGGATTAATCACCAAAATATGCAAGCAGCTCAATGTCAGAAAAGCAAACAACCCAATCAAAGAATGGACAGAAGACCTAAACAGATATCTATCCAAAGAAGACACATAAATGGCCAACAAACACATGAAAAGATGCTCACAATTGCTCATTGCTGGAGAAATGTGACTGACTTTTTGAGTGTTGATTTGTATCTTGCAACTTTTCTGAAATATTTTTTGGATGATCACTTTTTAAGGATTTCTTAGAATAGATAATCATGTCATCTGCAAATAGAGATAATTTTATTTCTTTCTTCCCAATCTATGTGTCTTTTGTTGCTTTTTCTCATTTCATGTTGGTTAGAAATTCTAGCACTATGTTTATCAAACCTGATGAGAGAACATCCTTCTTTGTAAAAGATCAAAGGGAAAATGATTTAACTTTTCACTACTAAGTAACCTATAGAATCATTTGTGAATGTTCTTTATCCCTTGAGGTAATTTCCCTCTATTACTAATTTACTCAGAGGTTTTTTTTTTTTTTTTTAATGAATAGGTGTTGGATTTTGTTAAATACCTTTTCTGTCTTAATTGATATATGATTTTTCTTCTTGTGCTTGTTGATAAGTGAAATATATTAATTTTTGAATATTGAACAAGTGAAGTATTCCTAAAATAGATGCCACTTTGTCATACTATATAATTCTAATGCATTGATGAGTTCAGTTTTCTAAAGTGCATTAAGAATGCTGGGTCTGAGTTTTGGGGGGATATTGGCCTATGGTATAAATTTTCTTGGTACTGTCTTTGTCTGGTTTCAGTATCAGGGTGTTGCTATCATAAAATCAGTTAGGAAATCTTTCCTCCTCTTCAATTTTTAGAAGAAACTATTAAATTATATTAACTTTAATTATTAGGCAGAATTCAATACAACCATCTGGACCTGAGGATTTCTCTTTTCTGGAGATTTTAATTAAAAACTCAACTGCAAAATCAATGTTTACATAACTATCTAGAAAATCTATTTCACCCTGGTTGAATTTTAATTTGTGGTTTTCAAGGAAGTGGATGATTTCTTCTATGCTGTAAAATTGTGAGCGTAAAACTACTATTTCCTTTTTTATTACCCATTATTGACTGTATGATTTGTAGTGCTAATGCATTTTATTCCACCTATAGGCTAGCTTTCCTATTGTTTGATATCTTTCCTGTTTTCAGTCTATCTACAGGCTTATGAAATGTATTAATTTTTAAAAAAGAAACAGCATTGTTTCATTGATACTGTATTGTGTTTTTTCCTTTTTTTTTTTTTTTTTGAAATGTTAACATAGGAGACTTGAGATTGCTTTTCTTTGAAAGGCTTATTTAGAAGTTACAGAATTGGCCCTTAGATTTCAGAAGGACTCCCATTACTTTCAGATATGATAAAAGTTGCTTCCTATGCCCAAATTGTACAAACAATGTGGTTTTGTTGAACATGTGCTTTCCTTCTGGAAGTCTGAAATTTGGGAGTGTGGAGGTGCTTATGTAGTCAAGATCCCATAGAAAACCTGGGGCATTAGGTCTCTAATGAGCTTCTATAGTTGATGAAATATCACACATTTTGTCACATCTCACTGTTGGGGGAATTAAGTTCAATCTGTATGATTCCACTGGGAGAGGACACTTGGAAGCTTGTGCCTGGCCTCGCCTGAACTTCACCACTGTACTTTTTCCCTTGGTTGTTGTTTTGTTCTAAGAAATATTAGCTGTGAGTACAAGACTATTCTGAGTATTTCCAGTAAGTCATTAAGACCAGGGATGGTTTGGAACCTCTCAACATATTTTCCTATTCGTATTTTCACTGATTTCTGCTATCATTTAAAAAAAAAAAATTGCATTATGCTTATTTTTCATTTGTTTTTTTCCAATGTACTAGTTTCTTGAGATAGGAATTTGAGTTATTCATCTGAGACCTATACTCCTTTGTAACATAAGCATTACATGTATGTAAGTGTCATAAATTTTTGTCATCATTGCTTTAGCTGCACCTCAGTGTTATATGTTATGTTTTAGCTTTCATTCAGCCTATGCATATTTTTATTTCCTTTGAGGCTTCCTAATTGACCCATGTATCATTTAGAAGTATGTTGCTTAATTTCCACATGTTTAGAGTTTTTCCTATTATTATTGTTACTTTAATTTTTTTTAACTGAAGTATAGTTGATTTACAAACCCACCAAGTATAGTTGGTTTCTGGTGTACAACAAAGTGATTATATATATGTGTGTGTATAGATATGTGTGTGTGTGTATTCTTTTCCATTATGGTTTATTACAGAATATTAAACATATGTCCCTGTGCTATACAGTAGAGTGTCTTTAGCTACTTTATATATAGTAGTGTGCATCTGTTAATCCAAAATTCCTAATTTATCCCTCTCCCACCCCTTTTCCCTTCTGGTAACCAGAAGTTTGTTTTTTATGTCTGTGAGTCTGTTTCTGTTTTGTAAATAAGCTCATTTGTATCACATTTTAGATTCTGCATATAAGTGACATCATATGGTATTTTTTATTTCACTTAGTATGATGATCTATGGGTCCATCTAAGTTGCTTCAAGTGGCATTGTTTTATTCTTTCTTATGACTGAGTAATATTCCATTGTATATGTGTACCACACCTTCTTTATCCATTCATCTGTTGATGGACATCAGATTGTTGCCATGTCTTGGCTATTGTAGATAGTGTTATTACTGATTTTTTTTAGTATAATCCTATTGAGGTCAGAACATTTTATATATTATTTTAAATTTGTTGATAGTTGTTTTATGGCTCAATTCACGGTCTTTTTCTTGGTGAAAGTTCTGTAAGCACTTGGAGAAATGTATATTCTGCTTTTCTGGAATGTAGTACTGTATATGTCAGTTGGATCCCTTTCTTTGTGTTATTCATATCTACTATATCTTTGATGATTTGTCTCTAGTAATTCTATCAGTTGTTGAAAATTATTAAAGTCTCTATTTTTTAAAATTAAAGTCAAATTTTAATTTTATTGGCCATGGCACATGATTTGTGGGATCTTAGTTCCCAAACCAGAGACTGAACGTCTCTTGGCAGAGAAATTGCAGAGTGCTAACCACCAGACTACTAGGGAATTCCCTAAAGTTTAGCAATGTATTTGCTTATTTCTCCTTTTACTTCTATCCACTAATATATTTTATGCTTTATAATTTTCTCAGATTTAGAATTGTTGTGTGTTTCTGGTAGACTGACCCTTTAACCATTATATAGGTTTCATTTTGTCCCTAGTGAATTTTCTTTTGTTTTGAATTTGGCTTTATCAGGTTAATATAGCCACTCTTGTTCTGCTTTATTTTAATTAATTTTTACACCATATATTGTTTCCTATTCTTTTAATTTCAACCCACCTATGTCATTGATTTTAAGTGAGTCTCTTGTAAGAGGCATATGGTTGAGTCATGTTTATCATTCATTATGCGGATATTTGTATTTTGATTGGTGTGAATACACCTAAGTAGGTCATTTACATTTAAACTAATTTTTAAGATGCTTACACCTATAATCTTATTATTTGTATTTTTATTTGTTTCTTATATTCTCACTACTGTTTCTCTTTTTTTTTCTCTCTTTTCTTTCTTTCTTTTTTAATGCCTAGAGACTTTATTTTCAGGTTTAGGACTGTATGAAAAAATATACAACTTGTATTATATGGGGACCACATATTTCTCATAATACTGTATTTATTTTCTGCTTGTTTTGTAGAAAAAAAATTAAAACTTTACAATTTTTTATTTTCCACTGTCTTAGCATAATTTTTCCTAATATATTCTTTGAAAAATCTCAGTAACAAAAAAGTTCTTGGGTCTTCATTTTTTGTTTCATGTGTTTTTTAATAAGTATGAAGTATCACTAGGCAGATCCTATTATATGAACAGTTCTGGCAGAATTGTGCAAGACATTCAGGCAGATTTATGCCTTTAGAATATAAAGAAATTGATTTTGAGTATGTTAAAATCTTGGATTATTTTTATTTATTTTTTAATATAAATTTATTTATTTTAATTGGAGGCTAATTACTTTACAATATTGTAGTGGTTTTGCCATACATTGACATGAATCTGCCATGGGTGTACATATTTCCCCCATTCTGAACCCCCCTCCCACCTCACTCCCCATCCCATCCCTCTGGGTCATCCAAGTGCACTAGCCCCAAGCACCCTGTCTCATGCATCAAACCTGGACTGGCGATTCGTTTCACACTTGATAATATACATGTTTCAATGCCATTCTCCCAAATCATCCCACCCTCGCCCTCTCCCACAGAGTCCAAAGACTGTTCTATACATCTGTGTCTCTTTTGCTGTCTTGCATATAGGGTTATCATTACCATCTTTCTAAATTCCATATATATGCGTTAGTATACTGTATTGGTGTTTTTCTTTCTGGCTTACTTCACTCTGTATAATAGTCTCCAGTTTCATCCACATCATTAGAACTGACTCAAATGTATTCTTTTTAATGGCTGAGTAATATACCATTGTGTGTATGTCTTTCTGCTGGCTACTTGAAAGTATTTTTAGGGCTACATTTGATTTATTTATAATGGTTTTGAGATATATCTTCGCAGAATTTTCTTAATGGTTGAGTATTATAATATGCAAGCTTCCCAGGTTGTACAATGGTAAAGAATCTGCCTGCCAATGAATGTGATGCAGTAGATGCAGGTTCAATCCCTCAGTCAGAAAGGTGCTCTGGAGTATGAAATGGCAACTCACCCCACTCTTCTTGCCTGGAAAATCCCATGGACAGAGGAGCTTGGTGGCTTTCAGTCCATGAGATCACAAAGAGTCGAATGTGACTGAGCAACTGAACACACACACACACACACACACACACACACACAGAGTGTACACATGTGGCGTACAATAGACTATGGTATCAACACTTTACTACATCAAGGGAAGTCTGGAAACCTCACTTTCCTTTAGATCTGTTTTCCTTCCTCACTTAAATATCATATCTGTGGTGTTAGATGGTGCTGTAATTTTTGTTTCAATTATCAAATATGAGTTATAAAACTTAAAAGCAAAAATGTAGTATATTATTTCTGCTCTTTCCATTGATGCTTCTTCCTTGTTGATGTTCCAAAATCCCTTCTTTCATAATTTTCTTTCTGTTTGAAAAACTTCTTTTAGCTATTTTTAAAAGGTACATCTACTAGAGGCAAATTCTTTGTCTTCTTTCATCTGAAAATATTTTTATTTCTCTTTCAATCCTGAAGGATAATTTCACCAGCTATAGAATTTGTGGTTGAAAGTTCTTTCCTTGTAGCATTTGAAAAACAGTATGCGATCTCCTCACAGCCTCCATAATTTCAGATGAGAAATATATTTTCATTCAAATTGGTTTGTTCCCATATGTAATGCACCATTTCTCTCTGCCTTCTTTCAAGATATTTCCTTTGTCTTTCAGTTAAATTATGATGTGTCTTGGCAAGGATTTCTTTGCTTATATCTTGTTTGGGGTTTAATCAGTTTGTTGAATCTCTAGGTTTGTGTGTTTCACCACATTTGGCATGCTGTTACCCATTACATTATTTCTTCAAATATTTTTTCAGACCTTTCTCCTTTTTCCTTCTGGGACTCTGACAATAAAGTATTGGGAATTTTGTTGTTTTTCCAAAGGTCCCTGAGGCCCCCTCTTTTTCTTTTTCTTTCTTTTTTTAAGTCTAGGCTTTCACACTTCTTCAGATTGGGTGAATTCCATTGAACTGTCTCTAAGTTTGCTGACTTTACCTCCACCATCTCTATTCTATTATTGAACCCATTCATTTATGCTATTGAGTTTTTCAGTACAATAATTTCCCTTTGGTCCCTTTTAATAACATCTATTTTTCCTATTTTTTATTTTTCCAAGAGAATTTATAACTGAAGGCTGAGGCATTTTTATAATGATCGTTTTAAAATCCTTGGCAGGTAATTCCCACATTTGGTATATTTTTAGTATCAAGTATGAGTTATTTTTCTCAGTCACGTTGTGGTTGCCCCGGCTTTTGGTGCATGCATGTGTGCTCAGTTGCTTCAGGTCAGTTTTCTCCCAACTCTTTGTGATCCCATGGACTGTAGCCAGCCGGGCTCCTTGGTACATTTCCCAGCAAGAACACTGGAGTGGGTTGCCATGACCTCTTCCTGATCTTCCCAACCCAAGGACAAACCTGCAATGCATCTCCTGCATGGCAGGTGGATTCCTTATTGCTGAGCCACTGTGAAAGCCTGGGTTTTGGTATACAGGTGATTTTTTTTTTTTTAATAGTATCTTGGACCTCTTGTCTATTTTCAGGAGTGTATCAGGTATTATATAAATTTTATGTTATTATCAAGTAGTCAACTGTTCAGGCTTAGCATGTAGGTTGTAATTTCAATTTCAGTTCAATTTTCTGAGCTGTTGCAGAATTACTTTTGCCTGATGGGTTCAACAGTTAGAACCAGACATGGAAAAATGGACTGGTTCAAAATTTGGAAAGGGGTACATCATGGCTGCATATTGTCACCCTGCTTATTTAACTACATGCAGAGTGCATCATGCAAAATGTCAGGCTGGATGAATCACAGGCTGGAATCAAGATTGCCAGGAGAAATATCAATAGCTTTAGATATGCAGATGACACCCCCCTGATGGCAGAAAGCAAAGAGGAACTATAGAGTTTCTTGATGAAAGTGAAAGAGAAGAGTGAAAAAGGTGGCTTAAAACTCAATATTAAAAAAAAAAAAAAAAAAAGATCATGGCATCCAGTCCCATCACCTCATGGCAAGTAGATGGGGAAACAATGGAAAGAGTGACAGATTTTATTTTCTTGAGCTCCAAAATCACTGCAGATGGTGACTGCAGCCATGAAATTAAAAGATGTTTGCTCCTTGGAAGAAAAGTTATGACCAAGCTAGACAGCATATAAAAAGCAGGGATATTATTTTGCCAACAAAAGCCCATTTGGTCAAAGCCTTGGTTTTATCAGTAATCATGTATGGATGTGAGATTTGGACCATAAAGGAAGCTGAGCACTGAAGAATTGATGCTTTTGAAGTGTGGTGTTGGAGAAGACTCTTGAGAGTCCCTTGGACTGCAAGGAGATCCAACTAGTCGATCTGAAAAGAAATCAGTCCTGAATATTTATTGGAAGGACTGATGATGAAGCTGAAATTCCAATACTTTGACCACCTGATGCAAAGAACTGACTGTCTGGAAGAGACCCTGATGCTGGGAAAGGTTGAAGGCAGTGGGTGAAGGGGATGACAGAGGATTAGATGGTTGTATGGCATCACCAACTTGATGGACATTAATTTGAACAAGCTCTGGGAGCTGGTGTGCTGGACAGGGAAGCCTGGCGTGCTGCAGTCCATGGGGTTGCAAAGAGTCAGACACGACTGAGTGACTGAACTGAACTGATGGGTTCATGTGCTGTTGCAGCATCTTCTATGACTTCATGTTGGTTTTTCTTAAAGGATGAAGTGATCTTTACAGGTTAGGCTCCCAGTCAGAGAGTGGGATTGTAGGATCCTCCTACCAGTGCCCTTTATGATCCTTGCCTCTGGGTGGTGGGAGGAGTCTTGGGTCCCAGGGGACAAAGAGATTTCCTAGATCAGGCCATCTGCTGTAGCTGTTTTAATGACTCTGCCCAATTATCCATCTCAGTATCTGAGTGGAAAGGGGGATCCCAGGCCTAATGGGAAAAAAACTGCATCTGGTGGCCCTTTACTTCTGATGGGTGTCCCACCTGATCCCCCTTGCTAGAGAGTTGACTTACCTTATATTGTTGGCATGACTTCTATTTGACCCTGGTGAGGAATGAAACTATCTGGGCTGCCCTCTGTTGCTAGGCTATAGATCTGGGTTGCCCTCATCCTTTGGGTAGGAAGTTGTAAGAAAACCTGCTACTGTTATTCCATCCCCAAGGTCTCAAACTAGCCTGTCTTCCTCTTCCACCTTCAGAGTTAATGCTTTGATTGTCATGCATTGTTTCCATGGCTTATAGTTATGATTAGTAGGAAGAGGCAGGGACAAATGAGTCTATGAATAATCCTGTGTAGTATATGCCAGTGAAAATTAAGATGACACATTTTGGGAGTGACTGATATTAAATCTCTACCTTAAACCTACACTGTTTCCTTCTCAGGACACGTGATGTGGCAGTGTGATGCCTGGATCATTGGCAGCTGCCCTTAGTAGTCATGAGGGGAAATATAACCAACCCAGATGACAAGGAAGAAGAAAATTGTAAAAGCCTGAATTTTTTATTTTGAGTTGCTGAGTTAACCCAGGACTCTTCTTAAACAATAATTACTTTGAGCGTTTAATTCATTTTCAGTAGCGTTTTCTGTTTCTTGCTAGCAAATGCATCCTAAATAATACTGATTCATAGTTATGGTCCACCTACCCCTGCGCTCCTGCTTCCAGCATTGTAATCCATCTGATGAAGCTACCCACCAGACATGTGCTGAACCTGTTTCCTTATCTCGCCAGAACAGCTCTTGGCTACCTACAACATGGGATGAGTTACAACAAAGTGGTTTCACACGCCACATTATTTTGTTTAGAAAATTTTCAGTGGTTCACAAGCCATAAGTTTTAGAGTCTGGGAAGCCTGGAGGCCATCTCATCCCACACTATTGTTTTACTTATGAGGATCCAGGATCCTTAGAAAGGACACAATCAGTCCAAGGGCAATCAGCAACACCAAGATAGAATGGGAACCCAGACCTCATCTATTACAGGTAAAGGTACTTCCTACTATACTTCTTGTCCTCTGAGGCATGGTCATCTGACCAGCACAAGCACACTGAAGTTTGCATCTGCAGTGGGAATATTTTTTCCTTCCATTTTTCTTGAAATACAAGTAGCAGCTGAGGGGTTCCCTTCGTACGTTATCCTGGGATTCTGAAGAATGTCAGATGGAAAGAAAGGAAATGATTATCCTGAATTTTACTGCCAACTACTTTCCCAGGAAACCAGTCCTGCGGCAGAATCAGTTCTTGTCACTATCTCAGATTTCTACTAGCTAGAGGCTCTTCATCAGCAAGAACTTTTTGCCAGGCAGAGATAGCAAGGCCAGTGTGTGAGCTGTTAGTGGAAATGGGACACTTTCACTTCCCTGACGGAACAGTGACTGGGGAGTGAATGATTCTTTCTTGAGGAGACTTCTCTTCCAGGCCATCAAAGCTCTAGGAGGCCAATATGGTTTCCACAGTGCTGCTGAGGAAGTGAGCCTGGCCTGTGGAGGAGCTCATGTTGCTGAAGCTAGCTAGACCAGCAGCTCTTAGCTCTGCCTTCTCTTACAAACCAGGAGGCAATTACACTGCTGAAATGTAGGGATCTGATATGAAGTGTGTGTTTCAGGGTCAGAGCAGTGCTTGCTGCTGAGAGAGACTGCCCTGAAGAATGGAACCATAGCCTCTTACAGCTTATCTGGCCATTAAATCCTCAACCTAGCTGAACATCAAGATCATCTGGTGGGCTTTTAAAATGCAGATTTCCAGGCTCCATTCCAGATCTGAAGAATCAGAATTGCTGTTTTAAGCTTCCAGATGACCATTTGGTACCCACTTACCTAGGGCAAGTCCCCTTCTAGTAAAATAATATTGTCAATATCTTCCTTGAGAGAACTGGCCAACTTCCTCTGGAGTACTGTTCTAGTCTGGGAGCTCTCAGCTGCAAGGGACCCTGGTCTACCTTGAGGTGATGCACTGAAAGAGGGGTCCAGACCACATGTGTTGGGTTTACACCAGAAATGGATCTTCTGGAAGGTTCACATCCCCCAGCATGACTTGGTGAGTATGTTCTAATGTCATCCACTTTATGGGTGTAGGATTGAGGCACAGACAGGTAAAACCACACACTTAGGTAACTCAGGAAGGGGCAGGATCTGGGGTCTGAACCCTGGTGATATGACTCCCAGGGATATTCCTCCCTAACTATTTGGCAGCACTGCCCTCAGAAGGTGTTGGGTCCCTTCCAGCTGATAGCCTCAGCTCTAAGAGCCATGACTTCTCTTCTACCCATCACTCTGGAGAAGAAGGAGTTCTATGGTGGTGTATGAGTTGAAGCTGGTGCCCCCTGCCTGGCTTGCCTATGTGCAGCCTGTATGCCTAGAGGATGCCCGGTGCCCCATGATTGTAGTACCAGTGACCCTCATTGACCAAAGTGTGGCCTCCTTGTACTTGGCTGGTGTTACGGGGTCAGCGTGTTCTTCAGAAAGCAAAGTTGAGGGGCTGTGTGGGGCTGGGGCTGGGAGCTGAGGCTGGTGTGC
Organism: Dama dama; assembly: GCF_033118175.1. Classification (NCBI taxonomy): domain Eukaryota; kingdom Metazoa; phylum Chordata; class Mammalia; order Artiodactyla; family Cervidae; genus Dama; species Dama dama. The sequence goes on along the minus strand of NC_083713.1, from coordinate 6,508,235 downwards.
TCCTATGGTTGAGCACACAAGGATGGGATGGGGCAAGGGTGCCTTGGCTGTGGGTGAGGCTGAAGTATGGACTGCCACTGCCTGCTGACTTCCAATGCAGGGCCACTCAGCCACGTGGCTGCGGTCTTAGCACCAAAAGAAGTTCTGGAACATGAAGATGGGTGGAAATCCTCCTAGGCCCTTAGCAGTATATATGCTCTAATATAGGCAGGAGCATAGGAACTGCAGCAACAATGGCAACCTGTTCTGAGGGGAGTGCGGGTTTGTACGAAGTTAGCAAGGAAAGCCTGATGCTACCAAATGGAGGGTTACAGAGAGATGTGACTCCAGGATGGGGCACGGACTGAGACCTCAGAGCAGAGGAGACTGAGGTCTAGGAACAGTCAGGTCTCAGTCCACCTTGCACCCAGGTTCCAGCATGATTTGGAGGGAAAACTTCCTTCTTCTCCCCATTCCACTCCCCCCATCTGTCCCTGTCTTCCTGCTTCTCCCCTACTCACCTCTTCTCCTCTACTTCTCCCTCCCTTCTTTTTCCTTACATCCTACCTCTTAAATCTCATTCCCTCCTCTTTTTCTTTCCCTTTTCCCTCTCCTTTATTTCCTCTCTCCTTCTGCCAGTCATTTCTGGAAATGTTCTGCACATCTTGGTGGCACCCTGCAGGAGCCCTGCTCTGGGGATGAGAGATGTTGACAACTGTAAGCAAACATGCAGTGCAATGCCCACCAGCATGTAGCTAGAAGTGTCGAGACAGGAGGAGGCCCTAGTCTGGACAATTAAGACCCATGGAAGTTGTGAGTCTGGGCTGTGACTGAAGGATGAGCCAAGACATCCTGGAAGCCAGACAGTAAGATGGTGAGTGAGCATGTCCTGGGCAGTGAGGGGGTGGTGGTCACAGGTAAAAGTGAGAGAAAGTGGGGGTCATCAGTGAAATCTTGTCTTGTGACCATGAGCTCCACCTTGGGCATGTGGGATGTGTGTGGATGAAACCTGGGAAAGATCATTACCAGACATGAGGATTTGCAGAGGTTTTGGTCAGTGATGGGGACCTTCAGGATCTGTGACTCAAGGGACAGGTTGTCTATGACACAAGGACAGCAGTGGAGAAAGAGAAAAGGACCCAAATGCAGTGACAGAAAATAAGTTTGGTGTAAAAGATCCAGGACACAATGGCATTGTCTTGGACTCGATGGAGACTCCATGAGGCCCAGCTGAAGTGTCCTGCCCTGGCTTCACACCTCCCTGGGCATCAGCGAGGAAACCCAGGAGAAAATCTCCTGACATGTCAGCCTTCTTGCATTCAGCTCACCTGGCTTCCAACCATCCCTGATGACTTGGCTCTGAGAGATTCAATTCCTAGGCAGGTTGATAAGAAGTCCGGGGGTCCCCAAGGAGAGAGGGGTCTGGAATTCTCAAGGATGAGGAAAGGAAAAACTCCCCCCCCCCTACATTCTTTAGGATTGCATAACAATAATGTATCCTGCTTGAGGACAGTTTCTGGGAAAAAAACCTAATGCTAATCCTGTAATCTTAAAATGTGAATTATGGGAATGGGTCTAGTAAGGTCTTTACAATCTCCAGATATTCTTTTGATTCATTGTAATAACTAATTAAAAGGTACATAACTCCATTGCTAACACTAGCAAGGGGGCACTCTTTCTGCCCCCTTCTGATGTCTATGTCAGAAGCTTTCTCTATCTCTTTATACTTTAATAAAACTTTATTATACAAAAGCACTGAGCAATCAAGCCTCATCTCTGGCCCCAGGTTGAATTCTTCTCCTCCAGAGGCCAAGAATCCCAGTGTCTTTCATGGTTCAGCAACAACCTTTCATCTTGGGGGTTCATCTGGGATTCTTCAGGACAAGGTAAGGATGCTTGGAGCTCTAGTTCTTTGTTCTCCTAGCCAACATGTTTTCTGCTGTACTTTACTAACTCTACAGTGTGCTTATGTGAATGAATGACACGCCCTGCATGAAGCAAGTGAGGAGCCGTGCTCTGTGGTTCCACAGTGACCTCATATGGTTTATGGCAGAAGCCTGTTGGGGGTTTATACCGACCTGCCAATGCCAAGAGGCACCCAGTGTCTCCTTCAGGGACCGATCAGAAATGGGCAGAGTGTGTGGACCTAACTCTCCTTTCTCAGTCAAACTTTCAGGTCTCATTGACCATTTCATAACTTCATGGGAATTAGAACTACTAATCTATCTGTCAGATCATAGACTTTCAAGGGACTTGTGATTTATGCTGTTGCTGTGACTTTGACTTAGATCCCAAACTTGGATTGGTAGTCAGGAAGCCCCTAACCTTGCTAGGTGTAGAAAGTTCAGAAACTAGACAGAGCTCTAGCTCCAAGAGCACCTCAGAGATGTCTGAGGTTAAAGATTACTCAGATTGGAAGTACAGTGAGTTTCTTCCTTTGGTAACGCTAGCTCTTAGAGGACCAGATGAGGCTTTCCAGTGGCTTTTGCCCCAATTCCTTAGATATTCTTTCTGTGGAATCTGTGAAAATGAACTGGAAGGACTGGCCCTAATAACTCAAGGACAAAAATCACTTTTTCCTCACTGGACAACCCTTCACCATTTCTTTTTCTATTTCTTATACTGGTGTGGTGATGCTTGGAAGGAACATCTCAGTTTTATGCTCGTACCAGTCTTATTGTGGTCAGGAATATACTCAGGGTCATGCACAGGCACTCAGGTGATGAATGTTTCCTCCCAGCAGTCTTAGCTTGGGAGGCATTCTGGAAGGTTACTTTGATTGCACCCCGGGTGGCATCAGAGGCAAGCAAGATTTTAAAGGTGAGGAACTGGACATCAGTCTGGGATTCCATCAGGTTTATCCATGGTGCATCTCCACCCCGTCTCGGTGGTAGAACCGGGAGGGAGATGAGTACAGTACCTGCATCAGTAAGGGACAGACTAAGTCCTACCAGGGAAGGAAAACTTCACTGTAAAGTCTGTCTACACCCCCATCTAGAGCAGGGAGGGATGCCTCCAGTAGAAAGATGACACTTGTCGTTTTTTTTCTCTCTGTTACAGATGGGAGCTAAAAATCCCAGCCTCACTCCTTTGAACTGTGTCCTGAAAAACTGGGATAGATTTGATCCACAGAGCTTAAAGAAGACATACCTGATCTTCCTATGTGACACTGCATGGCCATGGTATCCACTGGAGAATGGCGAACAGCGATTGTTGGAGGGTCTCTTAATTATAATAGTTTTACAATTGGACCAGTTCTGTAGAAAACAAGGGAAATGGGTAGAAGTAGCCTATATGTTGCCCTTTTTCTCTCTTTGAGATATGCCAGACTCATGTCCTAAGGGTATAGATTTGGGTGTGAAAACTTCAGCTCCCTCCTGTCCTCCTACTTTGCCCCTGTATCAGGGGCTCCCTATTGAACAGGTTGAGAATCAGGGCACCCTTCCAATAGGGGTTGCCTCAGTCTTGGTAGAAATTCAAACAGTACCAATAGCTGTTGAGACTATTTAGAGGATCCAAAAAGTACATAGAAACCCTTATGGGACTAACTGCTTTATGACCTTACTTGGAAGGATGTGATGTATATCTTGGGACAAATGCTGACTCCGAACTCAAAAAGTCAAGTTTTGGGGAAAGCTGTTGCTTATGGAGATGAATGACTTGGTAATGAATCAGTAAGGAAGAGGGAGGACGAGATAGCCGCCCTCCCCACTGGGAATCAGGCGGTCCCAATTACAGAACCAGACTGGGACTATAACACTGCTAAAGGAAGATGGGATCAGAGTCATTTTGTCGATGTGTTCTTGAAGGACTCAAGGCAAGTGCATGCTAAGGCTTTAAACTATGCCAAATTGGCAATCATAGAACAGGAGGAGAAGGAAGCTCACGGTAAATTCCTAGATAGACTGAGAGAAGCCCTTTGCAGATTCACCAAGATTGATCCCAAAAGTGAAGAGGAGAGAGTGATCTTAAAAGATAGATTTCTCACTCAGTCAGCTCCAGATATCTGCCATAAGCTATTAAAACAGGCATATGGACCAAATCAGTCTTTAGATAACCTGCTGCAACTGGCGCATACAGTCTATTATGGTAGGGAACATGAGGTAAAGAAAGAAAGGCATAAAGACAAAGGAACAGGCAGAGGCCCTTGTAATGGCTGTCAGAACCGTTCTTAAACAGCCTGAGAAAAATGCACAGAGGAACCCAGGTGAAAAGGGATGGGCTTGCTATTACTGTGGAAAGAAAGGGCACCTCAAGTGGGATTGCCCTCAGGCATCTAAGCCACCCCTGGCTCCATGTCCGGTCTGCAAGGGCCCACACTGGAAGAGAGACTGCCCCCAGAGGCATAGGTTTCAGGGGTCAGACTCTCAAGACAATCCGGACTGAAGGTGCCTGAGGGTTCCCACACAAACTCCTGTCCTAATTACACCTGAGAAACCCCAGGTATTAATAACTGTGGGGGACCAATCTGTCGATTTCCTTTTAGATAATGGGGCAACTTACTCTGTGCTTATTGAAGCCCCTGGCCCACTTTCTTCCCAATCCGCTTCCATAGCGGGGCTGTCTGGATGAGCCAAAAGGTATTACTTCTGTTGTTCTTTAAGCTGTAACTGGGACTCTGTGCTATTTTTCACATGAGTTTCTGATCATGCCAGAGTCTCCCTCACCCGTTTTGGGAAGGGATATACTGAGCAAGGTCCATGCCTCTGTTTTCATGAATATGGAGCCCTCCCTTTCTCTCCCTTTCATTGAACAAAATGTAAATCCTAGAGTGTGGGCTGATGGAAAATCTGAGGGTCAAGTACAAAATGTTATTTCTGTAGTTGACAAGCTCAATGACCCACATTTATTTCCACATTTAGAAGCAGTATCCACTGTAACCTGAGGTTAAGGATGGGTTAAAACCCATCATTGAGAATTTAAAGGAGCAGGGGCTATTAATTCCTTGTAACAGTCCATGCAACACTCCTATTTTGGGTATAAAGAAATCAAATGGCAACAGGAGAACCTACTAAGCATTTCAGAGAGATCAAGAGACTTTAAACTGCTATATACTGTCCTAAAGTAGTAGCTGTTATGCATTGCAAAGGGCACAACAGGGATGGGAGTAAAGTAACTGAAGATAATAAGCTGGCTGACTGTTAAGCCAGAAAAGCAGCACTTTACGAAATCCCTTTACTGCAGATGCCCTTGATCTGGACAGGTCCTGTGGAACAGGAAAAACCACAATATACTGAGGGAGAATTAGAAAGATATGAGAAAAGAGGAGCAAAGATGACTGATAAAGTATTACTGGTAAAGTCCGCAGATGGACGATTACTAATTCCTGAAATTGCTCAATGGAAAAGTTTTCCTAGAGCCTTGGAATTAACTACTTATATAACTCAGCTCTCAGCTTTTCAACAGACGTTAATGGAATTCCAGGAGGTGATTCCTGACCCAGCCTCTGTGTCAAGCAAGCCTCTATTTGATCCAGGAACCGAGGTTCTGATAAAACCATTGGGAACTGGGGGCCAATCTCTCAAGCCCCTCTGGAAAGGCCCTTACTATGTTATTCTTTCTTCTCCCACAGCTGTCAAAGTGCTAGGAACTGATTTGTGGGTGCATCACACTCGAAGTAAGAGATGGCACCCTGACTAGAACTAAGTAACATCATTTTATGCCTTTACTTTCTATGCTCTGACTTTGTACTTTTCAGATAGGCCTGATAATCTATGTGAGCCTACTTCTGCTGATGCCAAAGGTCCTGAGTCTTCCATTTGACTCTCAAGACAGGACTCTTCCTGTCCTGCGCTCATTCCTACGCTGCATTCCACAATCAGTCTACCTGCTGGGTCTGCACAGAGCTCCCCTCTTCATCAGTGGAAGGCTTCCCATGGTGGACATCTCCACTTCAAGGAAAAGACTTTCTCCAAGTCTGCGAATACCTTCAACAACAATTATATGTGATGCCTCTTCTTAAACTGATGACATCTAACAACCCTAAAATGGACTGGTGCAACACTTTGTACTTTAACTATGGACATAACGTGACTTTTAATGTTGATTAGATTTTAACTTGGTTTAATGGCTATTTATTACATCTTACATCTGTAACCTTACATCTGTAACTGTAAAACAGGGTTTGTTTCTAACTGTCTGAAAGCTTTAAAATTACAAATGGTTGTCCAAGCTCCCACGAGTGCCACAGCCTCCTCCAACTATTACTTGGGGCCCCTGGATCAGAGACCCTCAGAAGAGGGTTAGGAGAATATGCAGCCTCAACAATTTAGGGACCATGCCCCTCAACAGCAGGAAGTAGTTATGGAATGAAAACAATGCCCCTTTCCCTTGGCAGCATAATTCTCCTAAAAGAAAAAGGGGGAATGAAAGAGTCAATTCCTAGGCAGGTTGATAAGAAGTCCAGGGGTCCCCAAGGAGAGAGGGACCTGGAATTCTCAAGGAAGAGGAAAGGACAAACTTTTTTCCCCCTCTAGATTCTTTAGGATTATATAACAATAATGTATCCTGCTTGAGGACAGTTTCTGGGAAAAAATCTTCTGGCTAATCCTGTAATTTTAAAATGTAAATTATGGGAATGGGTCTAGCAAGGTCTTTACAACCTCCAGACATTCGTTTGATTCATTGTAATAACTAATTAAAAGGTATATAACTCCATTGCTAACACTAGAAAGGGGGTACTCTTTCTGCCCCCTTCTGATGTCTATGTCAGAAGCTTTCTCTATCTCTTTATACTTTAATAAAATTTTATTACACAAAAGCACTGAGCAATCAAGCCTCATCTCTGGCCCCAGGTTGAATTCTTCTCCTCCAGAGGCCAAGAATCCCAGCGTTTTTTGTGGTTCAGCAACAACCTTTCATCTCCTTCCTATCACTCTGTCCATCAGCTGTCAGAGTTCCCGGGGCTTCTCACATCCATATGGGGGCCCTAACCCTGGGCTCTCAATCCCACATGCCCTGCATCACCCAAGGTGAATCTTATGGTCATAAGCCTAGTTTTCTCTAATGACCCTCACTTTCTCCCCACTCTTACCTGTGACCACCACCCTCTCCATGCCCAGAACCCGCTCACTTACCATCTTACTGCCTGGCCACCAGGATTTCCTGGGCCTCTCAATCCCATGACTTCTTGCCCCAGTGACCCAGCTTCACCACACCACTATGCCTATAATGAAAATATATCACTTTAGTTATAAAGATACTACGTCATAATGAATAATTTTTGGGGAAGTAGACTGGATAGAAAATAAGACCAGATCAGCTATATCTGTCTTTTGAGCAGGATGTGTATTGCAGGAATTCTCACACATGAGTGAGAAGGTTGGACCATCTATCTGGTAAGATCAAGATAGGTGATGGAGAAGGTCAGAGGAGTTGCCATGGATAAAGAGAGTAGGGTGGCCTGGGAGCATGTGGAAGAATTGGTGAGCCAAACTGAGACCTGAGTCATGAGTTTAAGTTTTCATGTTAGCCTGGCAGCATGGGTGGAGGTGAGTGGAACATGAGATCAACCCTGGAAATGATTTAGTAAGGAAGGTGCATTAGGGCAGGGTTCCAAAGGGGCTGAGGGCACTGTCCATGCATGAGGCCCCATTAAATAGGGAAGGAAGTGAAGCCAGTATGATTACAGACTGGGGAAAAAGTACAACTACACTCCTTTGCTCATACCCTGACTTTGTCTTTACCAATCACTGAACTTACAATTTTAATTTCAAAGTCCCTTATTTTCACCTCTGGGCCTCTCCTTCAAACATTTTGCCACCTCAGTGAAAGTAACAATCTTTTTCCTGCCCCTTACTCTCCTGACCTCAGCTCTTCCTTCCCTCTTTTCCAAGCCCTGGGGAAGAGGAGTGAGGAAGAGTGGAAGTATAAGTTTAAAGTCCAGAATGCTCTCTTACCAAAATTTAGCAACTTCTTTTTTCATTAAGCATTCATCTAGATGTTGTAAATTTTATTATAGATTCCAGAGTTCTGAGAAAGTCAACTCTGGCAGTCTTTGCTTGCTTAATCATAGTGGAGAGATGGAACTTTAGAGTTCATTACTCCACAAATTTTTGTGACATCATTCATGACTAGCTTTCAACAAAGGTCTGAAAGCAAATCAAGGGAGGAAAGACAGCCTTTGCACAGAATGATGCTGAAAAGCAAGGCATCCAAAGGGCAGTAAAGAAATAAAACTCAAACTTGCTTATACCTTATACAAAAGTAACTCAAAATGGGTCACATAGGGAATTCCCAGGTAGCCCAGTGGTTAGGACCTGATGCTTTCACTGCGGTGGCCTGAGTCTAATCTCTGGTTGAGGAACTAAGATCCTACAAGCTGCATGACATAGCCCCCCCCCCCCCAAAAGGATCATATATTTTAATGTAAAACTATAAAAATTTTATAAGAGAACATAGGAGAAAAGCTTTGGAATCCAGGACATGGCAAGAATTCTTAGATTTGACATTAAGAGCATAGTCCTTAAGAGAAAAAAATGGTTAAACTGGATCTCATTGAAATATAAAGTTTTGTTCTGAGAAAGGCCCTGTTAAGGAGATGGAAAGATAAGGACAACATGAGAGAAAATATCTTCAAACTGCATGCTTGACAAAGGACAGTTATCTAGAAAAGATAAAGAACCTTTAAAGCTCATTGGTTAAAAAACAAATAATATGATTCAAAAATGGACAAAGGACATGAACACACATTTTGTCAAAGAAATCATGCAGATGAAAAATAAGCATATGAAGGTATGCTCAACAGTGTTAGCCTTTAAGAAAATGCAAATTAAAAGTGATGATACAATATTGCTACATACCCATTAGAATGGCTAAAATAAAAAATGTAACAGCACTGACACTGGTAAGGATGTGAAAAAATTTGATCATTCATGTACTGCTGGTGAAAATGAAAAATGGTAAACCTTCCTGGAAAATAGTTTAGCAGTTCCTGTAATATTTAACATGCAGTTACCTCATGACCCAGGAATAGCACTATTAGGCATTCATACTAGAGAAATAAGAGTTCATATTCACATAAAAACCCATTCATGAACGTTCATAGTAGCTGTTTTCATAAGAGCTAAAAATTGGAAACAATCTGTATATCCTTAAATGAATAAACAGTTAAACTGTGGCACTTATATACCATGGATGCTACTAAGAAATATAAAGGAACAAATTCTTGATATGTGCAACAAACTGGATGAATCTCAAATGAATTATATGGAGTGACAATTGAGCTGCATCCAGGTGTGAGGTCTTCCCTGACTAGTCTGGTTCACTCTCCTCTTTATCATCCATGGGTATTACACACAATAAACTGTTTGCTCTTCTTTATCTAGTGCCTTCTTCCTAGAGAATCCCAGCTGAACTGATAACGTCCAGTTGCTTCAAGGATGTGCTTGTAGGTAAGTCATAAAATATCTAGAACACTATAGCTTCACCCCCCAAATTCTCCTGCTTCTGAGCACCCTTTCTTTTTCTGCCACCAGAAACTTCTCTGGTGTGAACCTTCTGTTGGATCATAGAATTTAAGTTTCTTGTACTCAGGGTCCTTATATTTGCCATTTCCTTCTCCTGGGAACCTCTGCTTCTCTCCCAAGTAAATCTGGTTTTCATATTATCTCAAATGTTACACCTCAGAGACCTCTTACCTGATCTTCAGACCTGATCAGGCTCTCTGATTTTTTTTCTTACACTGGTCACTGCTTATCTGTGTAATTGCTTGATGACAGTCTGACTTGCTCACTGCACCAAAAGCTAAGACATTGTCTTGCTGTTTTATTTATTGATTGTTCCCTAGCACTTATTCCAGTGCTGGTGCATGGTTGGAACTTGGTGATATTTGTAGAATGGATGGACAGATTGAGCTAACTGGAAGAGGAGAGACCTGTTTTCCTGACCTATATTTTCTTAGTTTCATGAATAACTTTGTGCAAATTCTTTCATTTAGGGAATTCAGGGCATTGATGTAAGGCATTGATAACTTTGCATTTTGTGTAAATATCTTTGTATTTTACTTTTGGAAGACTTGCCTGTGCTGTAAAATGCTGCCCTTCAGAAATACTTGAAGCACTTTTAATGTATTCCTTGGAGACACTTACTGTAATATCTTAAGTCAGATGCTGATTTGCTAATCAAATGTTTCCCACTTTGCTCTAACCCTATCATGAAATGAAGAGGGAAAGAAGGCCACTTTAGTCATCTGAGTTCTCACCCTTAACAAACAATCCTCATAAAATGCTAATTAAGTGATAAATCCAATGGACAATCTGTGAATGGCTAACTTGCATTTTTTAAGTTAATGAGTATTTGTAGTTACCAATGCTGCAGGGGTCATTATGGATTTCCTGGTGCAATGTTTGACTGCTGGACCCGTAAACCTCCCATCTCTGAGAGGGTCATTGCTCAAGCTCCATGTAAATAAACCTGGGGTGGCATCTACATGAAATACTTTATTCTTTGAGGCTCCCAGGAGCTAAATTGTGTGTATGCTAATTGAAAACAAACAAAGAGCAAATACTACATGAGCAAATTGTACTATTAGTATTTATGTAAAACAGTGTCTAACATTCCAACAAACTCCAATTAACAGCTGATGAATGCTAATTGAGTTCTTAGACTCCACCCTCATGCGCAGGGCAGTCATGGCCACAGCCCCGTGACCTCTCAAGCCCGTCCACAGTCCAGCACTGTGCTGGTGCTTGAATTCAGCCACTCCTCAATGTTTCCCTTTTGCTGGTTACTTTATTTGATAGACGATGAGACAGAGACTCTGAAAAACTGCAGAACTTGGTCATAATTATAGCTCACTCCATGTTCTGGCACCCCAGTTCAAACCTCTTCCAGAAGATGAACTCAGCTATGTAATCATTCCTTTTTAGGGATTGCCATGCCTGGCCCTTGGCCTGGCTGATTCCTCTGCCTAAAGCAACCGCTTCCAGCTCATCCGCCACAGGAGCATCTGTCCTATGCCCTCAAGAGATCAGAAAAAGGCTGTCTCTGCTTGGAAGTACTTTCTCAGTCCCCAGGAAGCACACCTCAACTCTTTATTTGTGACAGGGTCTAACGTCCTTGGTCCCCCCATCAAGCTGTGAGCCCTAGCCTCTGGACCCTCTGGGCTAGTGTTGAGTGATTGCATAGAACTTTATGAGCCCTTGCATCCTCTGAGCCTGGCCCTATTCACTTCCCTCCACTTGTCATTTCTATGACCAACCTGAGGATGTGGTTGCTTGAATGCTTCAACATTAGTGGAAAGAATAGCAATCACTGGGTTGGACTAAATTAGCAGTTTGCTTTTTCTGGCCAAAGAATCTGGTCTTCAAAAACAGTATTGCAGAGACCCCTCTAAATCAGATTGCTGGAAATGGAGCTGCTATGCTGGGTGGCCCAGACCCAATGCTTGGTCTCCCCTTGATCCTGTAGGGGCTCCCCAAGTTAGCACCATGTAATCCCAAGACTCCTTTGAGCAAAAATGGGACATTCCAGTACCACGTGATCCTTCAGTTTCCTTGACTTTCTATCATTGTAAACATACAAGATTCTGGCTGTCATATGATTTCTGAATTTCTGAGATGTTTAAGGTCATCACCATTTAATCTAGAGGAATTTGCTCCACCCTTTCAAGAAAAATACAGTATGACATACAGAGGAGGGCTGTGGACCACGAGGAAAGGATAACTCACATGCTCAAAGGTCATTGCCAAACAGAATTGGGGTTCCACCCAAATCAGGAATTTTCTGGAGTTTGCTTGTATCACAAGTTCATGTTTGGAATCAGATATCAATAGAGATAGAAAGTAAAAGGTTATAAAACTAAGAGGGGTAGGTATATGAAGAGGGTAGTTGACTGAATCCTCCTTCCTGGGAACTCTTCCTGGCAGAGTAGAGCGACTCTAGCTCCTTCCTGTTGGATAGTCAAGATGCAAGAGCACACTGAAATGAGTTTTGAAAGGATTGACCTCTCCTTCTCCCATCCCTCCCTTCTTCCCTCATCCCCCCAGATTTAAAGTTTGTTAGAGATTTCAAAGTATTCAGTAGAGAGTTGAAGCTGTGGACTCACATGACCAGGAGTGAAGTGGGGGGTTGGGAATGTTTCATCAGTCTGTGGAGGCTGTTCTTACAGGGAAACACTTCTGTGTCCCATGTAACGTCAATTCAGAAAGTTTTCCAGTTATCATTTGCACTAGGGCAGCAAAGAAGCTTATTGCCCACAACAGAACAGAGTTACGTTAATTTCACTTTTTCATAATTTCACTTTTTCAGACTGGTTTCTTTTCAGGCCCTAAGGATATGTTAGTTTTAACTATGCTCCTAGGGATATGTCAGTTGTAATCATGATCTTCTCTTTCCAGTAGCTTCTTTAGCCCATCACCCACACCTGCCTGGAACTGCTACCAGAGCTCCAGGTGCATCCAGTAGAGAATCCCAGACCAGGGAATTAATGGATTACTCCTGGCATCTTTGAAATCTTTCTTCTCTTTCCTCATTTCCATGAGAGAAAACCAAAGTTATTTAATCTTAAATATCTTTCTTTCTAGAAAAGAAAATGGGTCCACTTTTAGAAATTAAGTTTCTGGGTATCAAAAGAGTACAGAGAAGTAGTAGACAACCTGTAGCCTCTGGTTCACCTGAGATTTGCCTCCTAGGGCTGCACTGACACAGATGAGCCACTGACCTCTGCGGTAGATCAAAGATGACTGCAACATCTGCGCTGCTTCTCCCCTTGAGGGACGGTGTCTTCCCTTGAATCTGAGCTGGGTTCAAATGTTTTGCATGATGCAGAGATTGCAGGAGAAGTGAGGTTTTGTGATTGTCAGTGATGTGTCTTCTGAAGCTCTGCAGCTTCCTCCTGGGGCTTTTGAATAGTGTTTGTGAGCCTGAGTGACTGCCTAAGGAGACCAAATACCCTGAGACCATCATCTGGGGAGGCTGAATGTCAGCTGTCTGGCCTTAGTCTCATCTGAGTGCATCTAGCCCACAACCATCCCCTCAAGGTTCAAGACACATGGGGAATGAAACTGTCCTGGACCCTCCAGACCAGCATACCCACCAGCCGAATACCGCCAGTGACCTCCATGGTTGCCTGGTTACGGTGGACAGTCACCAGCTAGGTCCCACCTGAAATCCTGACCCTCAAATCATGTGCCAATTCACTAAGCTTTGAGGTAATCTGTTACACAGCTGTAGATAACCAGATTTTAGTTTTGAGGTAATTTGTTACACAGCTGTAGATAACCAGATTCCTCAGCTGAATAAGGCAGTTAAAAATAATTTCTTTGCAGGGTTGTTTGGAGGATGGACAAAAATAAACCTTATACTGTAAACAGTGAATAAAAGTGATCAACATTATTTTTATTACTTAAATCAGTAATTATATTTTCTCCTTACACAACCACAATAAGTATATCAAACAAGTCAGTGATTACATGAGCCTAGGTTTGGGGATGGGAGGGGGTCATGGCAGTCACAGCATGTGAGCAAAGAAGCATGAGATGACCCATGACTATTCTTTCATTTCCAGGCCCTTATCCCTTGAACTAAATTGGAATGTCTTCAGGCTACTCCAGTGTTTCATCCTATCTTCATAAGGAAACGTGAATCTGCCTGTTCTCAGCCAGACACTGGACATGGTCTGGGAATAAGAGCCTCTCCACTGATTTGGTTGGTCAGCTGGTTGGATTAGGATAAGAAGTTAATAGAGAATTTACACAAAATGATCACAAATGAGGAAAGGTCTTAGAGGAAGAAGCCAGTGCTGTAAGAGAGTAACACGATAACTTGATTTATTGAAATGGGCCAGAGCATGGAAACCAAAGCAAAAGTTTTGGATCTTTTCCAAAGAGCAACTGGAACGTCTTAGGGATGGGGGCAGCATGACCAGATGTCAGTTCAGGAAGTCACGGAAGGTCAGGAGGGCAGTGCAGCTGCCTGCCCAGATTCTAGCTCCTACACATCTCATAGGATTTAGTGGGGCCCCTCTGCTCCATCCACCAGAGCCTCTTCTAAAAGTCTTTCTTTTGTCTCCTTAGGCACCTTAAAGATGTGGAGAGAGTGCCCCTTCCCCCCAACAAGACACAAAGCAGCTTTTTAACAAATTACTGACCTAACAGAGGCAGAAAATATTAAGAACAGGTGGTAAGAAATCCTTTGGATCATTGAAAAAACAACAGAGTTCCAGAAAAACATCTACTTCTGCTTCATTGACTACGCCAAAGCCTTTGACTGTGTGGACCACAACAAACTCTGGAAAATTCTTAAAGAGATGGGAATACCTGGTCACCTGATCTGCCTCTTGAGAAGTCTGTATGCAGGTCAGGAAGCAACAGTTAGAACTGGACATGAAACAACAGACTGGTTCCAAATCAGGAAAGGAGTACGTCAAGACTGTATACTGTCACCCTGCTTATTTAACTTATATGCAGAGTACATCATGAGAAACCCTGGGCTGGAGGAAGCACAAGCTGGAAAAAGAATAACTAAAGAGCCTCTTGATGAAAGTGAAAGAGGAGAGTGAAGAAGTTGGCCTAAAGTTCAATGTTCAGAAAACAAAGATCATGGCATCTGGTCTCATCACTTCATGGCAAATAGATGGGGAAACAGTGAGAGCCTTTATTCTTTTGGGTTGCAAAATCACTGCAGATGGTGACTGCAGCCATGAAATTAAAAGATACTTGCTCCCTGGAAGAAAATTTATGACCAAACTAGACAGCATATTAAAAAGCAGAGACATTACTTTGCCAGTAAAGGTCCTTCTAGTCAAAGCTATGATTTTTCCAGTAGTCATGTATAGATGTGAGAGTTGGACTATACAGAAAGCTGAGCACAGAAGAATTGATACTTTTGAACTGTGGTGTTGGAGAAGACTCTTGAGAGTCCCTTGGACTGCAAGGAGATCCAACCAGTCCATCCTAAAGGAAATCCATCCTGAATATTCATTGGAAGGACTGATGCTGAAGCTGAAATTCCAATACTTTGGCCACCTTATACGAAGAGCTGACTCATTAGAAAAGACCCTGGTGCTGGGAAAGATTGAAGGCTGGAGGGGAAGAGGATGAAAGAGGATGAAATGGTTGGATGGCATCACCAACTCAATGAACATGAGTTTGAGTAAACTCCAAGAGTTGGTGATGGACAAGGAGGCCTGGTGTGCTGCAATCCATCCGGTCGCAAGAGTCGGACACGACTAAGTGACTGAACTGAACTGAACTCCACTAGGGGTTGGTTGGGACCAGTGGTGGAGGAACAATGAGTGTGTCTTATCCTTCTGTATTCAAATATGTCCCACACTCACCTATGACTCCCATGTCTGTCAGGATGAGCTCCGTGTGCGCAGTACTACTAGGTCTCTCATTCAAATAGGTGTCTGAGTCACTCACTCAAGTGGGTCCTTGACATACTGGGCACATTTAAACCCACATCCTACTGAATATTGACTCAAAATTCTTTTGTGGATCCTCCATAGCTCAGTTGTGTCTGACAATTAGTGACCCCGTGGACTATAGCCATCTAGGACCCTCTCTCAATGGAATCTTCCAGGAAAGAATACTGCAGTGGGTAGACATTTTCTCCTCCAGAGGATCTTCCAGACCCGGAGATGGATCCTATGTCTCCTGCACTGCAGGCAGATTCTTTACCACTAGTGCCACGTGGGAAGTGGTACTCTTACAATTGGCATACCTTAACAGAGTATAGATCTTAAAGTAGGTTGTGGTTTTCTTATCCTCTGTATAAAAAATCCTAAAGTTACAACAGCCTATTTTATATTGATAACAACCTCAGTCATATACAAAATGCTTTTCCTTTATGACTATCTCTTTCACATTATTATTTTTTTAATTTATTTATTTTTTAATTGAAGGACAATTGCTTTACAGAATTTTGCTGTTTTCTGTCAAACCTCAACATGAATCAGCCATAGGTATACATACATCCCCTCCCTTCTGAACCTCCCTCCCAGCTCCCTCCCCACCCCACCCCTCTAGGTTGATACAGAGCCCCTGTTTGAGTCTCCTGATGCAGTAAATTCCCGTTGGTTATCTATTTTACATATGGTAATGTAAGTTTCCATGTTACTCTCTCTTTACATCTCACCCTCGCCCCCCCTCCCCTCGTGTCCATATGTCTGTTTTCTATGTCTGTTACTCCATTGCTACCCTTCAAATAAATTCTTCAGTAAAAGATTTCTAGATTCCATATACATGCGTTAGTATATATATTTATCTTTCTCTTTCTGACTTACTTCACTCTGTATAATAGGCTCTAGGTCCATCCACTTCATTAGAAGTGACCTAAATGTGTTCCTTTTTATGGCTGAGTAATATTCCATTGTGTATATGTGCCACAGCTTTATCCATTCATTTATCAGTGGACATCTAGATTGCTTCTATATTCTAGCTATTGTAAGTAGTGATGCAATGAACAATGGGATATGTGTTTTTTTCCCCCCCAATTTTTATTTGCTCAGGGTATATGCCAGTGGGATTGCTGGGTCACATGGTGTTTTTGTTCCTAGTTTTTTAAGGAACCTCCAGACCATCTTCCAAAGTGGCTGTATCCATTTAGATTCCCACCAACAGTGCAAGAGGGTTCCCTTTTCTCCACACCTTCTCCATCATTTACTGTTTGTAGACTTTTTGATGATGGCCATTCTGACAGGTATGAGGTGATATCTCATTGTAGTTCTGATTTGCATTTCTCTAGTAATGAGTGATGTTGAGCATCTTTTTATGCATTTGTTAGCTATCTGTGTGTCTTCTTTGGAGAAATACCTGTTTAGGTGTTTTTCCCACTTTTTTGATTGGGTTATTTGTTTTTCTGGTGTTGAGTTGTATGAGCTGCTTGCCTCATTTTGAAATTAATTCTTTGTCTGTTATTCAATTTTTTATTGTTTTTCTCCCATTCTGAGAGTTGCCTTTTCACCTTACTTATAGTTTCCTTTGCTGTGCAAAAGCTTTTAGGTTTAATCAGGTCCCATTTGTTTACTTTTGTTTTTATGTCCATTATTCTAGGAGGTGGGTTGTAGAGGATCTTGCTTTGATTTATGTCATCAAGTGTTCTGCCTATGTTTTCCTTTAAGATTTTCATAGTGTCTGGTTTTACACTTAGGCCTTTAACCTATTTTGAGTTTATCTTTGTGTATGGTGTTAGAAAGTGTTCTAATCTTATTATTTTACATGTAGTTGTCCAGTTTTCCTAGCACCACTTATTGAAGAGACTGTCTTTGTCCCATTGTATAGTCTTGTCTCCTTTGTCAAAAATAAGGTATCTATAGGTGCATGGGTTTATTTCTGGGCTTTCTATCTTATTCCA
Organism: Dama dama; assembly: GCF_033118175.1. Taxonomy (NCBI): domain Eukaryota; kingdom Metazoa; phylum Chordata; class Mammalia; order Artiodactyla; family Cervidae; genus Dama; species Dama dama. The sequence goes on along the minus strand of NC_083713.1, from coordinate 6,490,961 downwards.
TTGGTATATATTTCTGTTTTAGTGCCAGTAATATACTGTCCTGATGATTGTAGCTTTGTAGTATGATCTGAAGTCAGCAAGGTTTTTTCCTCCAGCCCCATTCTTCTTTTTCAAGACTGCTTTGGCTATTCGTGGTCTTTTGTGTTTCCAGGTAAATTGTGAAATTTTTTTGTCATAGTTCTGTGAAAAATGCATTGGTAATTTGATAGGGATCACATTGAATCTGTAGACTGCATTTGGTAGTATAGTCACTTTCACAATATTTATCCTTCCTACCCAGGAGCATGGAATATTTCTCCATCTATTTATGTCATCTTTGATTTCTTTCATCAGTGTCTTATAATTTCCATATACAGGTCTTCTATCTCCTTAGGTAAGTTTATTCTTAGATATTTAACTATTTTTGTTGGAATGATGAATGGAATTTATTCCTTAATTTTTCTTTCTGATTTTTCACTGTTAGCATATAGGCATGCAAGTGATTTCTGTGTATTGATTTTGTATCCTGGGACTTTGCTAAATTTACTGATTAGCTCTAGTAATTTCCTGATAGTACTTTTAGGGTTTTCTATGGACAGTATCATGTCATCTGCAAACAGTGAGAGCTTTACTTCTATCCCAATCTGGATTCCTTTTATTTCTTTTTCTTCTCTGATTGCTGTAGGACTTTCTCCAATAATGAAGTTGACTAATAGTGGTGAAAGTGGAAACTTTGTCTTGTTCCTGTTATTAGGGGAAAACTTTCAGTTTTTCAACATTGAGAATAATGTTTGCTGTAGGCTTATCATATATGGCCTTTACTATGTTGAGGTAGGTTCCTCCTATGCTGATTTTTTTTAAAGAGTTTTACTCATAAATGAGTGCTGAATTTTGTCAAAGGCTTTTTATGCATCTACTGAGATGATCATATAGTTTTTATCCTTCAATTTGTTAATATGGTCTATCACATTGATTGATTTGCATATATTCAAGAACACTTGCATCCCTGAAATAAAACCAACTTGATCATGGTTTGTGAGCTTTTTAATGTGTTGTTGAATTCTGTTTGCTAAAATTTTGTTGAGGGTTTTTACATCTATTTTCACCAGTGTTATTGGCCTGTAGTTTTCTTTTTTGTGTTTTCTTTGTCTGGTTTTGGTATCAGGGTGATGGTGGCCACATAGAATGAGTTTGGAAGGATTCCCTCCTCTGCAATTTTTTGAATGAGTTTTAGAAGGATAGGCATGAGCTCTTCTGTAAATGTTTGACAGAATTCTCCTGTAAAGCCATCTGGTCCTGGGCTTTTGTTTTTTGGGAGATTTTTGATCACAGATTTGCTTTCATTGCTTTTAAATGGGTTGCTCATAATTTTTATTTCTTCCTGGTTCAGGAAGATTGAACTTTTCAAATAATCTGTCCATTTCTTCCAGGTTATCCATTTTGTTGCCATATAGCTGTTCATAATAGTCTCTTATAATCCATTGTATTTCTGCATTATCTGTTGTAAACTCTTCTTTGTCATTTCTAATTTTGTTGATTGGATTTTTCTCACTTTTTTTCTTGATGAGTCTGGCTAAATGTTTGTCAATTGTATTTATTGTCTCAAAGAACCAGCCTATAGTTTTATTAATCTTTACTATGGTTTATTTCATTTCTTTTTCATTTATTTCTGCTCGGACCTTTATGATTTCTTTCCTTCTGCTGATTTGGGGTTTCTTTGTTTTTCTTTTTCCAGTTGTTTTAGGTGTAAAGTTAGGTTGTCTATTTGATGTTTTTTCTTGTTTCTTGAGGTAGGATTGTACTGCTATAAACTTCCCTCTTAGAACTACTTTTGCTGCATCCATGGGTTTTGAGTTGTTGTGGGTTCATTGCCGTTTGTTTCTAGGAATTTTTTATTTCCTTTATTTTTTCAGTAACCTGTTCATTATTTAGAAACATATTGTTTAATCTCCAAGTGTTTGTGTTTTTTACAATTTTTTTCTTGCAATTGATAGCTAGTCTCATAGCACTGTGGTCAGAAAAGATGCTTATATGATTTCAATTTTCTTAAATTTACTGAAGTTTGATATGTTACCCAAGATGTGGTCTATCCTGGAGAATGTTCCATGTGTATTTGAGAAGAAGGTATATTCTTCTGCATTTGGATGGAATGTCCTGAAGATATCAATGAGATCCATCTCATCTAATGTATCATTTAATACTTGTGTTCCTTATCAATTTTCTGTTTTGATGATCTGTCCATTGGTATGAGTAAAGTGTTAAAGTCTTCTACTGTTGTGTTAATGCCAATTTCTCCTTTTATGTCTGTTAGTGTTTGTGTTATGTATTGATGTCCTCCTGTGTTGGGTTCCTAGATATTTACAATTGTAATGTTTTCCTCTTGGATTGATCCCTTGATTATTATGTAGTGTGCTTCCTGATCACTTGTAATCATCTTTATTTTAATGTCTATTTTGTCTGATATGAGGATTGCTACTCCAGCTTTCTATTGTTTGCCATTTGCATGGAATATATTTTTCCATCCTCTCACTTTCAGTCTGTATGTGTCTCTAGGTCTGAAGTGGATTTCTTGTAGACAGCATGTATATGGGTCTTATTTCTGTAGCCATTCAGCCAGTCTGTGTCTTTTGGGCGCAGCATTTAATCTGTTCACATTTAAACTAATTATTTATATATATGTTCCTTTTGACATTTTGTTGATTGTTTGGGGTTTGATTTTGTAGATCTTTTCCTCTCTTGTATTTCTTGACTGTATAAGTCCCTTTAAATTTTGCTGTAAAGCTGGTTGGGTGGTACTGAATTCTCTTAACATTTGCTTGTTTGTAAAGCTTTTGATTTCTCCAGAAACTGTGAATGAGATCCTTGCTGTGTAGAGTAATCTTGGGTGTAGATTTTTCTCTTTCAGTACTTTAAATATATCCTGCCATTCCCTTCTGACCTGCAGAATACCTCAGAAAGATCATTTGTTAAACATATGGGGTTTCCCTTGTATGTTAGCTGTTGCTTTTCCCTTCAGTTCAGTAAGTGCCGTCACTCAGTCATGTCAGACTCTTTGTGACCCCATGGACTTCATCTCACCAGGGCTCGTGTCCATCACCAACTCCTGGAGTTTACTCAAACTCATGTCCATTTAGTCGGTGATGCCATCCAACCATTTCATCCTCTTTCATCTTCTTCTCCTCCAGCCTTCAATCTTTCCCAGCACCAGGGTCTTTTCTAATGAGTCAGCTCTTCACATAAAGTGGCCAAAGTATTGGAGTTTCAGCTTCAGCATCAGTCCTTCCAATGAATATTCAGGATGGATTTCCTTTAGGATGGACTGGTTGGATCTCCTTGCAGTCCAAGGGACTCTCAAGAGTCTTCTCCAACACCAGAGTTCAAAAGCATCAATTCTTCACACTCAGCTTTCTGTATAGTCCATCTCTCACATCTATACATGACTACTGGAAAAACCATAGCTTTGACTAGAAGGACCTTTGCTGGCAAAATAATGTCTCTGCTTTTTAATATGCTATCTAGTTTTGTCATAGCTTTTCTTCCAAGGAACAAGCATCTTTTATTTTCATGGCGGCAATCACCATCTACAGTGATTTTGGAGCCCCCCAAAATTAAATCTGTCACTGCCTTCCCTGTTTCTCCATCTATTTGCCATGAAGTGATGGGACCAGATTCCATGATCTTAGTTTTCTGAATGTTGAGAGTTTTAAGCCAACATTTTCACTCTCCTTTTTCACTTTCATCAAGAGGCTCTTTAGTTCTTTTTTGCTTTCTGCCATAAGGATGGTGTCATCTGCATATCTGAGATTATTGATATTTCTCCCAACAATCTTAATTCCAGCTTGTGCTTCCTCCAGCCCAGGGTTTCTCATGATGTACTCTGTATATAAGTTAAATAAGTAGAGTGACAATATACAGCCTTGAGGTACTCCTTTCTTGATTTGGAACCAGTCTCTTTTTCCATGTCCAGTTTTAACTGTTGCTTCCCAACCTGCATATAGATTTCTCAAGAGGCAGGTCAAGTGATCAGGTATTAATTCCTATTTCTTTAAGAATTCTTCAGAGTTCATTGTGGTTCTCACAGTCAAGGCTTTGGCATTGTCATTAATGCATTAGTAGAAGTTTTTATGGAACTCTCTTGCTTTTTCAACGATCCAACGGATGTTGGTAACTTGACCTCTGGTTCCTCTGCCTTTTCTAAATCCAGCTTGAACATCTGGAAGTTCACAGTTCATGTACTGTTGAAGCCTGGCTTGGAGAATTTTGAGCATTACTTTGCTGTCGTGTGAGATGAGTGCAATTGTGCTGTGGCTACAACACAATAGCTTTTCCCTTGCTATCTTTAATATTCTTTCTTTGTGTTTAAACTTTGCTAGTTTGATTAGTTTGTGTCTTGGTGTGTTTCTCACTGGATTTTTCCTGTTTTGGGCTCTTTGCACAACCTGGACTCACTGATTATTTCCTTTTGCATATGGTGGAAATTTTCAACTATAATCTCTTCAAAAGCTTTCTCACACCACTTCTTTTCCTCTTCCTTTTCTGGGACCCTATAATTCAAATGTTGGCATGTTTAATATTGTCCCAGAAGTCTCTGAAACTATCCTTAGTTCTTTTCAGTTTTTTTTTTTTTTTTTTTAATTTTCTTTTGCTCTTTAGCAGTTATTTCCACCACTTTATCTTCTAGCTTACTGATCCATTCTTCTGCTTCAAATATTCTATTGATTCCTTCTAAAGCTTGTTTTTAAGTTCAGTAATTCTGGTTTTTGTAAATTGATTCTTTAATTCTTCCAGGTCTTCGTTAATTGATTCTTGCATTTTCTCCATTCTGTTTTCAAGTTTTTTGATCATCTTTACTATCATTATTCTGTACTCTTTTTCAGTTAGTTTGCCTATTTCCTCATCATTTATTTGGACTTCTGTGTTTCTGGTTTGTTCCTTCATTTGTGCAGTATTTCTATGCCTTTCATTATTTTATTTTAAACTTACTGTGTTTGAGGTCTCCTTTTCCTAGGTTTCAAGGTTGAATTCTTTCTTCCTTTTGGTTTCAGCCCTCCTAAGTTTGGTCCTTTTCATTTCATCATGAACTCCTTATTGCAAAATACAGATTTAAATTGGAGAAAGTAGAGAAAACTACTTTCAGGTATGATGTAAATCAAATATCTTATGATTATAATTGGAAGTGACAAATAGATTCAAGGTATTAGATCTGATAGACAGAGTGTCTGAAGAACTATAGATGGAAGTTCATGACATTGTATAGGAGGCAGTGATCAAGATCATAGCCAAGAAAAAGAAACACAAAAAGCAAAATGGTTGTCTAATGAGGCCTTATAAATAGCTCAGAAAAGAAGAGAAGCTAAAGGCAAAGAAGAAAAGGAAAGATTATACCTATTTGAATGCAGACTTCCAAAGAATAGCAAGGAGAGATAAGAGAGGCTTCTTCAGTGATCAATGCAAAGAAATAGAGGAAAACAATGGAATGGGAAAGACTAGAGTTCTCTTCAAGAAAATTAGAGATACCAAGGGGATATTTTATGCATTGATAGGCACAATAAAAGACAGAAATAGTATGGACCTAACAGAAGCAGAAGATATTAAGAGGTGGCAATGATATACAGAGAAGCTATACAAAAAAAGATCTTCATGACCCAGATAATCATGATGTATGATCACTTACCTAGAGCCAGACATTCTGGAATGTGAAGTCACATGAGCCTTAGGAAGAATCACTATGAACAATCTAGTGGAGGTGATGGGATTGCAGTTGAGCCATTTCAAATCCTAAAAGATGATGCTGTGAAAATGTTACACTCAATATGACAGCAAATTTGGAAAACTTAGCAGTGGCCACAGGACTGGGAAAGGTCAACTTTCATTCCAATCTCAAGGAAAAGCAATGCCAAAGAATGCTCTAACTACCACACAATTGCAGTCATCTCACATGCTAGCAAGGTAATGCTCAAATTCTACAAGCCAGGCTTCAACAGTACACAAATCATGAACTTCCTGATGTTCAAGCTGGATTTAGAAAAGGCAGAGGAACCAGAGATCAAATTGTCAACATCCATTGAAACATCAAAAAAGCAAGAGAATACCAGAAACACATCTAATTCTGCTTTATTGACTTTGAGTTTCAATTGTGGTTTTATTTCCACCTCTGCATGTGGGTTGTCCATTGGGGTTTTATCTTGAGTGTACCCTGGAGGAGTTGGATCTGCACCAGTGAGGGCCATGTGTGGAGGGGTCACAGAGGTTCTGGCAGCACCAGGTACTCAAGGGAGTTGATGGCTAGGGCAGCAGGAAATATAGTGCTCTAGAAGAGTATGGCAAGCAGTATTGGCCAATACTCTCCAGTGTTCTTGCCTGGAGAACCCACCTGACAGAGAAGCCTGGTAGGCCACAGCGCGCAGGGTCACAAAGAGTTGGACATGACTGAAGCGACCCCAAGTGCATAGATGCAAGACTTGTTTTTTTTTTTTTTGGTGTGGCAATTCTGCTCCAGTGTGGGTTGAGAGTGAAGGTGGTGCAGCCGCTTGGGTCATAGGGACACTGGCAGCACCAAGTGTGCAGGGACACAGACTGCCCCAGCCGAAGGAGTTATGGCCCTGTCAGAGTCTTTTTTCTCAGCCTCTGGTGGCTGATGAGCCCGAGAGTGGCCTGTTTGGCTAGTCTTTCTCTGTTGCTCTGCCCATTCAGGCACTTAGAGGGCTCCCTTGCCTAGGTCCTTCTCTTTGTGTGCATTTCCATTTCTGCCATGCAAATAGGTTCATCAGTACCATTTTTCTAGATTCCATACAAATGAGTTTTATATATATATATAAAACATATATATAATATTATATATAACATATAATAATATATGTATTATATGAAATATAACAAATAATAATATATATATAACATATAATATATAAATAATATATGTTATATATATATATATATAAGAGGAGCAGGTGGCATTGCTTAGGGTAAGAACCGGACCTGAATGCCCTGAATGCCCTGACGGCAATTGGAGGGAGTTAACGTCAGATAACAACTTAAACTGTGGGATAGCAAGAGGGAGAGAGAATTAACCTGTGGAAAGCCCTAACCTAAGGCACAGCCATTCACAAAACAAAGGACAGAGAAGAGCTGGCCGGCTGTGGACCGGCCCATCCTCCGCTAGAGGCAGGAGGCAGGGGGGAGGCGGGCGCCAGCCAGAACCGGAAAGGGGCAAACTTGGCCCCAGAGATGGCATCTCCTACCAAACTGCAAACAGGCTTCCAGTTTCTAACCAAAGACTTCCAGAGATTCTGGATGGTTGACATCCACTGGGAGGGTCCCAGCCAGAGATCAGCTCCCTAGAAGAGACACAAGGTGCACTGGACCGGCTGCGCCCGGAAACTGAGGCTGGGACGGGGAGGGGAGAAGTCACACTGCACCTGAGAAGAGCGCTCTCTTCAAGCGCCTGGCTGCCTGAGCTGCTTGGATGGGGAAGGCACAAAACGCAGGTCCAACCGAGTCTGTGCCTTTGTGGAGTACCGGAGAACCTGAACCTGAGTGGCTTAGGACTGGAAAGTGTACGCAACTCAGGGCCCGCTCCCTGGAGAGCAACCTGAAGCCTGAGCAGTGTAGACAGGGAAAGCATACACGCTGTGAGCGGGGACAAACACAGTGTGGCCAGAACACTGCTAGTACTCCCTACACATGCCAGTGACATTTGTTTGCAGTGCCCCTCCCTCCCCACAGCATGACTGAATCAGCGAACCTAAACAAGAGACCACCTATGCCCATTTGTGTCAGGGTGGAAATTAGACACTGTAGAGACCTGCAAACAGAAGCCAAATAAACAAAGGGAACCACTTTAGAAGTGACAGGTGCAGCAGATTAAAATCCCTGTAGTTGACACCGACTACACTGGAAGGGGCCTATAGATATTGAGAAGTGTAAGCTGGAAAAAAGACCTATCTGAAACTGAACCGAACCCACACTGCCCACAACAGCTCCAGAGAAATTCCTAGATATATTTGTACTATTATTTTAATTATTTTTTTCTCTTTTTTAAGTCCTCTATTACTCCTCTATTACTTCTTAATTTTCATTTTTATAACCCACTATAACCTGCCCCCCCCAAAAAGACCCTATTTTTAAGGTGAATTTCATATATATTTCTTAAATTTTTTGTGTTTTTGTGGTTTTTTAATATTGTATTTTTAAGAGTCTAACCTCTACTCTAGATTTTTAATCTTTGTTTTTCAGTATTTGATATCAATTTTGGACATTTAATAATCCAACATTCAGTACCCATTTTTACTCAGGAGTGTGATTACTGGTTTGATCACTCTCTCCCTCTATTGACTCTCCTTTTTCTCCCCCAGATCACCTATATTTCCTCCCTCCCCTTATCTTCTCAATCCAATTCTGTGAATCTCTGTGGATGTTCTGGGCTGCAGAGAACACTTAGGGAACAGAGTACAACCTAGATCTGTCTCTCCTCTCTTGAATCTCCCCTTTTCTCCTCCTGATCACCTCTATCTCCTTCCTCTCTCTCCTCTTCTTCATGTAACTCTGTGAACCTCTCTGGGTGTCCCTCACTGTGGAGAATCCTTTCACCATTAACCTAGAAGTTTTATTATCAGTGCTGTATGGAGGGAGAAGTCTTGAGGCTACTGAAAGAATAAGACTGAAATCCAGAGGCAAGAGGCTTAAACCCAAAACCTGAGAACATCAGAGAACTCCTGACTACAGGGAATATTAATTAATAAGACATCATCCAAAAGCCTCCATACCTACACTGAAACCAACCACCACCCAAGAGCCAATAAGTTCCAGAGCAAGACATACCATGCAAATTCTCCTCCAATGCAGGAACATAGCCCTGAGCATCAATATACAGGCTGCCCAAAGTCACACCTAACACATAGACCCATCTCAAAACTCACTACTGGACACTCCATTGCACACCAGAGAGAAGAAATGCAACTTCACCCACCAAAACACCGACACAAATTTCTCTAACAAGCAAACCTTGACAAGCCAGACATCCAGCCCCACCCACTGGAAGAAACCTCCACAATAAAAAAGGAACCACAGACTACCAGAATACAAAAAGGCCACCCCAAACACAGCAATCTAAATAAGATAAAAAGGCAGAGAATTACCCAGCAGGTAAAGGAACATGAAAAATGTCCACCAAGCCAAACAGAAGAGGAGGAGATAGGGAATCTACTTGAAAAAGAATTTAGAATAATGATAATAAAAATGATCCAAAATCTTGAAAACAAAATGGAGTTACAGATAAATAGCCTGGAGACAAGGATTGAGAAGATGCAAGAAATGTTTAACAAGGACCTAGAAGAAATACAAAAGAGTCAATTAAAAATGAATAATGCAATAAATGAGATCAAAAACACTCTGGAGGGAACCAACAGTGGAATAATGGAGGCAGAAGATAGGATAAGTGAGGTAGAAGATAAAATGGTGGAAATAAATGAAGCAGACAGGAAAAAAGAAAAAAGAATCAAAAGAAATGAGGAAAACCTCAGAGACCTCTGGGGCAATGTGAAACACCCCAACATTCGAATCATAGGAGTCCCAGAAGAAGAAGACAAAAAGAAAGGCCATGAGAAGATACTCAAGGAGATAATAGCTGAAAACTTCCCCCAAATAGGGACAGAAATAGCCACCCAAGTCCAAGAAACCCAGAGAGTCCCAAACAGGATAAACCCAAGGTGAAACACCCCAAGACACATATTAGTAAAATTAACAAAGATCAAACACAAAGAACAAATATTAAAAGCAGCAAGGGAGAAACAACATATAACACACAAGGGGATTCCCATAAGGATAACAGCTGATCTTTCAATAGAAACTCTTCAGGCCAGAAGGGAATGGCAGGACATACTTAAAGTAATGAAAGAGAATAACCTACAACCCAGATTAGGGTACCCAGCAAGGATCTCATTCAGATATGAAGGAGAATTCAAAAGCTTTACAGACAAGCAAAAGCTGAGAGAATTCAACACCACCAAACCAGCACTTCAACAAATGCTAAAGGATCTTCTCTAGACAGGAAACACAGAAAGGTATGAACGTGAACCCAAAGCAACAAACCAAATGGCAACAGGACCATTCTTATCAATAATTACCTTAAATGTAAATGGGTTGTATGCCCCAAACAAAAGACAAAGACTGGCTGGATGGATACAAAAACAAGACCCTTATATATGCTGTCTACAAGAGACCCACCTCAAAGCAAGGGACACATACAGACTGAAAGTGAAGGGCTGGAAAAAAAAAATATTTCACGCAAACAGAGACCAAAAGAAAGCAGGAGCGCAATACTTATATCAGATAAAATAGACTTCAAAATAAAGGTTGTGAAAAGAGACAAAGAAGGACACTACATAGTGATCAAAGAATCAACCCAAGAAGAAGATATAACAATTATAAATATATATGCACCCAACATAGGAGCACTGCAATATGTAAGGCAAATGCTAACAAGAATGAAGGGGGAAATTAACAATACAACAATAATAGTGGGAGACTTTAATATCCCACTCACACCTATGGACATATCAACTAAACAGAAAATTAACAAGGAAACACAAACCTTAAAGACACAATGGTCCAGCTAGACCTAATTGATATCTATAGGACATTTCACCACAAAACAATCAATTTCACCTTTTTCTCAAATGCACACGGAACCTTCTCCAGAATAGATCACATCCTAGGCCATAAATCTAGCCTTGGTAAATTCAAAAAAATTGAAATCATTCCAGTCATCTTTTCTGACCACAATGCAGTAAGATTAGATCTCAATTACAGGGAAAAAAAAAAAACTATTAAAAATTCAAACATAGGGAGGCTAAATAACATGCTTCTGAATAATCAACAAATCATAGAAGAAATAAAAAAAGAAATCAAAATATGCATAGAAATGAATGAAAATGAAAACACAACAACCCAAAACCTATGGGACACTGTAAAAGCAGTGCTAAGGGGAAAGTTCATAACAATACAGGCTTACCTCAAGAAACAAGAAAAAAGTCAAATAAATAACCTAACTCTACACCTAAAGCAACTAGAGAAGGAAGAAATGAAGAACCCCAGGGTTAGTAGAAAGAAAGAAATCTTAAAAATTAGGGCAGAAATAAATGCAAAAGAAACAAAAGAGACCATAGCAAAAATCAAGAAAGCTAAAAGCTGTTTCTTTGAGAAGGTAAATAAAATTGACAAACCATTTGCCAGACTCATCAAGAAACAAAGGGAGAAGAACCAAATCAACAAAATTAGAAATGAAAATGGAGAGATCACAACAGACAACTCTGAAATAGAAAGGATCATAAGAGACTACTACCAGCAGCTCTATGCCAATAAAATGGACAACTTGGAAGAAATGGACAAATTCTTAGAAAAGTATAACTTTCCAAAACTGAACCAGGAAGAAATAGAAGATCTTTCCAGACCCATCACAAGCACAGAAATCGAAACTGTAATCAGAAATCTTCCAGCTAACAAAAGCCCAGGACCAGATGGCTTCACAGCTGAGTTCTACCAAAAATTTAGAGAATAGCTAACACCTATCTTATACAAACTCTTCCAGAAAATTGCAGAAGGCAAACTTCCAAACTCATTCTATGAGGCCACCATCACCCTAATACCAAAACCAGACAAGGATGCCACAAAAAAAGAAAACTACAGGCCAATATCACTGATGAACATAGATGCAGAAATCCTTAACAAAATTCTAGCAAACAGAATCCAACAACACATTAAAAAGATCATACATCACGACCAAGTGGGCTTTATCTCAGGAATGCAAGGATTCTTTAATATCTGCAAATCAATCAATGCAATACACCACATTAACAAATTGAAAGACAAAAACCATATGATTATCTCAATAGATGTAGAAAAAGCCTTGGACAAAATTCAACATCCATTTCTGATAAAAACTCTCCAGAAAGCATGCATAGAAGGAACATACCTCAACATAATAAAAGCTATATATGACAAACCCACAGCAAACATTATCCTCAATAGCGAAAAATTGAAAGCATTTCCCTTAAAGTCAGGAACAAGACAAGGGTGTCCACTCTCACCACTACTATTCAACATAGTTTTGGAAGTGTTGGCCACAGCAATCAGAGCAGAAAAAGAAATAAAAAGATTCCAGATAGGAAAAGAAGAAGTAAAACTCTAACTGTTTGCAGACGACATGATCCTCTACATAGAAAACCCTAAAGACTCTTCCAGAAAATTACTACAGCTAATCAGTGAATACAGTAATGTTGCAGGATATAAAATTAACACACAGAAATCCCTTGCATTCCTATATGCTAACAATGAGAAAACAGAAAGAGAAATTAAGGAAACAATAACATTCACCATTGCAACAAAAAGAATAAAATACTTAGGAGTATATCTACCTAAAGAAACAAAGGACCTATACATAGAAAACTATAAAACACTGATGAAAGAAATCAAGGAGGACACAAATAGATGGAGAAATATACCGTGTTCATAAATTGGAAGAACCAATATTGTCAAAATGGCTATATTACCCAAAGCAATCTATAGATTCAATGCAATCCTATCAAACTACTAACGGTATTTTTCACAGAACTAGAACAAATAATTTAACAATTTGTATGGAAATACAGAAAACCTCAAATAGCCAAAGCAATCTTGAGAAAGAAGAATGGAACTGGAGGAATCAACCTGCCTGACTTCAGACTCTAACACAAAGCCACAGTCATCAAGAGAGTATGGTACTGGCACAAAGACAGAAATATAGATCAATGGAACAGAATAGAAAGTCCAGAGATAGATCCATGAACCTATGGACACCTTATCTTTGACAAAGGAAGCAAGGATATACAATGGAAAAAAGACAACCTCTTTAACAAGTGGTGCTGGGAAAACTGGTCAACCACTTGTAAAAGAATGAAACTAGGACACTTTCTAACACCATACACAAAAATAAACTTGAAATGGATTAAAGATCTAAATGTAAGGCCAGAAACTATAAAACTCCTAGAGGAGAACATAGGCAAAACACTCTCCGACATAAATCACAGCAGGATCCTCTATGACCCACCTCCCAGAATATTGGAAATAAAAGCAAAAATAAACAAATGGGACCTAATGAAACTTAAAAGCTTTTGCACAACAAAGGAAACTATAAGCAAGGTGAAAAGACAGCCTTCAGAATGGGAGAAAATAATAGCAAATGAAGAAACAGACAAAGGATTAATCTCAAAAATATACAAGCAATTCCTGAAGCTCAATTCCAGAAAAATAAATGACCCACTCAAAAAAATGGGCCAAAGATCTAAACAGACATTTCTCCAAAGAAGACATACAGATGGCTAACAAACACATGAGAAGATGCTCAACATCACTCATTATCAGAGAAATGCAAATCAAAACCACAACGAGGTACCATTACACGCCAGTCAGGATGGCTGCTATTCAAAAGTCTACAAGCAATAAATGCTGGAGAGGGTGTGGAGAAAAGGGAACCCTCTTACACTGTTGGTGGGAATGCAAACTAGTACAGCTGCTATGGAGACCAGTGTGGAGATTACTTTAAAAACTGGAAATAGAACTGCCATATGACCTAGCAATCCCATTTCTGGGCATACACACCGAGGAAACCAGAACTGAAAGAGACACGTGTACCCCAGTGTTCATCACAGCACTGTTTATAATAGCCAGGACATGGAAGCAACCTAGACGCCCATCAGCAGATGAATGGATAAGAAAGCTGTGGTACATATATACAATGGAATATTACTCAGCCATTAAAAAGAATACATTTGAATCAGTTTTAATAAGATGGATGAAACTGGAGCCCATTTTACAGAGTGAAGTAAGCCAGAAAGATAAAGACCAATACAGTATACTAACACACATATATATGGAATTTAGAAAGATGGTAACAATAACCCTATATGCAAGACAGAAAAAGACAGACAGATATATCGAACAGACTTTTGGACTCTATGGGGGGAAGGCGAGGGTGGGATGATCTGAGAGAATATCATTGAAACATACATATTATCAAGTGTGAAAAAGATCGCCAGTCCAGGTTGGATGCATGAGACAAGTTTCAGGGCTGGTACCCTGGGATGACCCAGAGGGATGGGATGGGGAGGGAGGTGGGTGGGGGTTTAAAGAGGGGAACACATGTAAATCCCTGGCTGATTCATGTCAATGTATGCAAAAAAACACTACAACATTGTAATTAGCCTCCAACTAATAAAAATAAATGAAAAAAAAATTGTGTATACTTAAAGTGCCAAGAAAGGTCCATCTGGTCAAGGCTATGGTTTTTCCAGTGGTCATGTATGGATGTGAGAGTTGGACTGTGAAGAAAGCTGAGCACTGAAAAATTGATGCTTTTTAACTATGGTGTTGGAGAAGACTCTTGAGAGTCCCTTGGACTGCAAAGAGATCCAACCAGTCCCTCCTAAAGGAGATCAGTCCTGGGTGTTCATTGGAAGGACTGATGCTGAAGCTGAAACTCCAATACTTTGGCCACCTCGTGAAAAGAGTTGACTGATTGGAAAAACCCTGATGCTGGGAGGGATTGGGGGCAGGGGTAGAAGGGAACGACAGAGGATGAGATGGTTGGATGGCATCACCAACCCGATGGACATGGGTTTGAGTAAACTCTGGGTGTTGATGATGGACAGGGAGGCCTGGTGTGCTGCGATTCATGGGGTCGCAAAGAGTCGGACAAAACTGAGCGACATAATTGAAGGTGTATAATGTGATATTTTGATATATGCTTACATTGCAAAATGATTACCATAATCAAATATCTCTATAACCTCCTGTAGTTGTGTGTGTGTGCGTCAGCACACATGCACCTTGAGAACACAAGTTCTACTCTCACCAAATTTTCCAGGTAATGTAATTCTTGGTCAGTGGGTTTTTTCCCTAGTACTTTGGGTATGTCATGTCACTCTCTCCTGGCCTGCAAGGTTATTGCTAATAAATCCACTGATAGCCTTATGGGAATTCCCTTGTATGTGACAAAATTTTCTTTTGTTGTTTTGAAGATTCTTTCTTTGTCTTTGATCTTTGACAGTTATATTATAATGTGTCTTGGTGAAGTCTTCTTCTGGTTGAACTTTATTTGGGACATTTGAGTTTCATGTACCTGCTTGTCCATATCATTCCCAGATTTGGGAAGTTTTTTATCCATTATTTCTTTTAATAGGTCTCTTTCCCTTTATATGTCTTGTCTCCTTTGAGACTCTCATAATGCAAATATTGTTTGATATCGTCCCATAGTATATCTTCATTTTTTATTCTTTTCTCTCCTCTGACTTGATAATTTAAATTACCTACATTTAGTGCACTGATATTTTCTTATGCTTGTTTGAGTCTGATGTTGAAACTTTCTATTGCACACTTTATGGTTTATGTCTCTTTGTTGAAATTCTCATTTTGTTCTCGTATTGTTTTCCTGATTTTGTTAAATCATTTGTCTGTGTTTTCACTTGTGGTCTCTGAGTTTCTTTAGAGCAATTACTTTAAATTGTTTGTCTGGCAGTTTGTAGCTCTCATTTCTTTGGAGTCAGTTACTGGGTTTATTATGTTTCTTTGCTGGTTCATGTTCTCTTGACTCTTCACATTCCCTGTAGCCTTGCATAGATTTATGCACATTCAATTAGCATCAATCACCTCAAGCACATTCAATCACGTCTTCCAGGCTTTATATATTGACTTCCTTAAAGAAGGCTCTTCACTTGCAAGGGAGTCAGGGTCGGGGTGGGCACTGGAGCATTGCATAGCCCCAGTCCTGGTGAAAAAGGGCAACAAATATGAGGCTACATGACAGCACTGTGTCCAAAGGGGTGTGGTGTGTCATCCGCTGAGGCATCTAGTCTCTATATCAACACTTGCATGATTGAAGGGTGTTTGTAGTGGCTTCAAGGGGGTTTTCAGTCCTCAGCATTGTCTCTATATTCAGTGACAAGGGGCTGAGGCAGGTGGTGGGAGTGGCCTGTAATCTGCAGGTGTTCATGTGTCTGCAGACCCTCTGAAGGTCTAACAAACTGTGGCACCAGAAGCAGTTTTCATTTGAACGATCCAGTCTTATAACCCAGTTCTTACATCATTCCTGTCAGCTCTCATAGTCAAGTAAGACATAAAAACAGTCCTCATTGCCAGTCAATTATATTTTTTCTTTTCTATCATGAGATGATTGTACTTCCTTCTCCCAATCAGCTGCTACTGTGCTGAGTGGGTTACAGGGAGGTGGTGGGACAAAAGTGAGGAAAAACATAAATTTTCCTATTAATTTGAATATGGCTTTTTCTTGGCTTGGCATATTCTTGGTTGCTGCTGCTTCTAAAGCTTTCACAAAGCTATTTTGGTCCATATGCTATTGATTATTGGGTGTTTATATGAGACAACAGAGGTTTGGAGCTTCATCACCTGCCATCTTGCTGATGTCATGTGATACTAAGTAAGTTTGATTAAGTGTGTATACTAAACAGTTTTCTATTGATGTTTCAAAAATTTACTGCAAATTTAGTGATAAGAAGTCCCACAAAGGCCTCACTGGGCTAAAATCCATATGTTATCAGGGTTTCATTTCTGTCTGGAATCTCTAGGAAAGAATTCATTTCCTTGACTCTTTTTTAATGATGACATGCATATTCCTGGCTCATGGCCACCTTCTTCTATGTTCAAAGCCAACACTATTGCATCTTGTTAGTCATTTATCTATTGTCACATCTCTTTCCAATCTTAGCCTTAAAAGATTATTTACTTTTAAGGAATATATTAACTAGATTTTGCCATCTGAATAATCCAAGATAAATTTTCCACCTCAAGGACTTTGACTTGTAATCACATTTGCAAATTATTTTTGCCTGATAATATATTTATAAGTTTTAAGGATCAGGATGTGAACATTTTGGGAGTGGGAGTGCTAGTTTTGTGCCTACTATAGTCTATATGCTAGAAATTCTTGTATAATACTAAAAGGATTGAAACATAGTATCTAGAATCTAAAGGATAATATAGTCCTGTCTCATAAACAGTAGAGTATTAAAAATGCAAGAAAGACACCCACAGACCCTTCAATTAATGCAAAGAATAAGAACAAAACAGCATAGAAAAAACAGTAAAAACAGAAAACCCAAAATTAGATGATAGAAATAAATCTGAAAAAAAAAAATGTAGAGGCATTACAATGTCCACTCAAATATATAGATTTCCATATTGAGCACAGAAAAAAAACCCAGCTATATAGAGTGTATAAAAGATACATCTAAATTTACCAAGACAAATAACATATGAGGAATAAAGGAGATCCATTACTATAATGATGACAAATTCAATTTTCTAGGTGACACATCAATTCTAAACTTGTATACACCTATAGAGAACAAAAATTGACAAAACCATATAAAAAAATTGATGAAACAGTGAGGGTTTTCAGTGCTCTCTCAGCAATTGAAGGATAGGGAATACAACAGTTAGTAGGAATAAGGAGTTTTAAACAACACAATAAACAAGCTTGATAGATATAGAATCTTATATTGAATATTATAGCTATAAATTATCCTCACAATAAAGAACATTATAAAAATGATCAAACATTAAGTCACAAAGCAAGATACAACAAATTTCAATGAACTAAAATAATTAAAAATCCTAAGTAATTTATAAATCAGTAAAAACTATCACTCTCATTTATTTGGAACATAAATCACATACTTCTAAATAATTCAAAATACAAAGAAGGAATCATAATGAAAATCAAAATACTTTGACCTGAATATTGAAAATACTATTATACATCTCATGGGGTACAGCCATAGAAAACCTAAAGGGAAATAAATATCGTAAAACATGTCTCTTAGAAAAGAGGAAATTCTAAAAAATAATGACAATGAATTAAACATTCAACTTACTAAGTTAGTAAAGGAAAGAATAAAATTAAAGTGAAAGATAATGATAAAAGTAAGATCAAACATTTCTTAAATAGAAGGAATCAATATTAAAAGCTAGGTCTTCTCAAAGGTTAATTAAATAATTTCTGACAGAGTGATCAATATAAACAGGAGAAAGTAAAAGTGACAGTTTTTCAATCGTGTTGACTCCTCAAGACCCCATGGACTGTAGCCCACTAGGTTCCTTTGTCCATGGGATTTTCCTGGCAAGAATACTGGAGTGGGTAGCCATTCCCTTCTTCAGGGTATCTTTCTGACCCAGGGATTGCACTTCTATCTCTTGCACTGCAGGCGGACTCTACTGCCTGAGTCACCAGGGAATCACAAGCGTAAATAGGAGGGATGAATACAAATAGAGCAGAAGTGTTTTTAAAAAACATAATGCGATGAACAATAATATGTGAATGAATTTGAGAACTTAGACAAAAATCTTAGAAATAATTTAGCAAAGCTCATTTCAGGAGAAATAGGAAGCCTGAATGCTAATAAAATGATTAGATAACTTGAATGAGTAGTTATATACCTTCCTCTTATGAAAAGATTTGGCCTTAATAGTTGTAGATTTGTAAAATTGCCAAGGAATAGATAATTTCAATTAAAAACTTTTCTAGAGATTAGATAAAGAGAAAACACTTTCTATGCAATTTACAAGGCTAAAACTCTGATACTAAAATATGACAAAGACAAATTGAGAAAAGACATTTACAGACCAATATTAAAAATATTACCAAAAAAGCTAAATAAAATATTGTTAAAATAATTAGACAATTTAATTAAAAAGTCAGCACTCATGTTCAAATAGAAAAACCTATTAATACAATTTACCACATTTACAGATTGAAGGGGAAAAATAAGATGATCATCTCATTGAATGCAAAAGAGGTACTGAAAATCATTTAATCATATTTGTCATAAAAAGCATAAAAAATGTCAGACAGAAAAACCTACTATAAATAACAGACTTAATGGTGAAGCAGTAGTAATGTAAGATGTCAAGAGTGATCACTTTCAGAATTTCTTTATAACATCACATGGGATTCCTAAGGAGTACAAATGAAAAGTAATAATATACTAAGAAATAAGGATACAAGTATAAAAAATAGATTGTTGTTATTTTCAGATGATATGAAAAATATAAACTATATACATGTGTTAAAATTAGAAAGAGGTTTCTAGGGTGGTGAAAAGGGAGGTTAATATTTACACATAAGAAGAATTACGCTATGAATTAAGATGAAGTAACAGAGATTGAATTTACTCATCTACTTTAAGAAACTAAGAAAATCAGAGAAAACATATGAAACAATGATTTTTAGACATTGGACAACAGGTATTAAAGAGTATTCATCTCTGAGAGACAAGAAGTGAATCCTAGATTACTCCATCTTTTTGCCTGGAAAGAGTATTCAGAGATTGCCGAGCAGTGAGAAGGAACCCGGGTGAACTCTGATGGGACTGAAAGTCTGGGACATATATATGAGGAAATTTCCTGAGGAAAGGAAAGAATCACCCAAAAGAAGCAGGGAAATAATAATTGAAGTTTGTATAGGGTCAAGAATATGACACATATGAGGAAAAAAAATTAATCAATAGAAAGAGACTTACAAATAACACAAATGAGAGACATCATGGGGAAAATAGAGCATATTAAGTACAGACTAAAATATATTTTTATAAACTTGTATAAATTTTATACAAAAAAATACACTGATGTGCTTAACACTGTAGAAGAAAATATTCAAGAACTATAAGACACAACAACTTTAGTGACTTTAGCAAATCAAACTCCATAATATATAAAAGATAATTCATCATGAGCAAATATTATTTGTTTTAGAAGTGTCAAGTCATTTTAATATTCAAAGATTTTTAATGTAATCCACCATATCAACAAACAGAAAAAGAAAAAAAAAAAATCACTTGAACAATTCATCAAATTAAATTAGCATTCCTAGTAAATAAACTCTCAGCACTCAAAGAATAGAGGGTATTCTTTGAATTGATAAGAGACATTAAGAAAAAAATCTACTGACAATGTCATACTTAATGGTGAAAAACTGAATGTTTCTCTTTAGACCAAGAAGAAGTCAAGAATGTTCATTTTCATCATTTCTTTTCAATAAATTACTTGAGATTCTAGACAGTGCAACAAGGCAAGGAAAAGAAATGAGGCATCTAAGACAAAATTAAGGCTGCCTTAGTTTGTAGACAACATGACTGTTTATGTAAAAAATCAGATGAAAGATAAGAAAAACAACCAAAAAGTTACAGAACTAAGGAATTGCATTTTTGTAAACTGGCAATAAAAAATGCGAAACTGAATTAAAAAATAAACTTACAGCATCTTAAACTATTAAATACTTGGGGGGTAAATTTGATTTAAAAATACCTGAAAGGTTAACGTGTTGAAACTGCAAAACATTGTCAAACAACATTTTTAAAAGATTCATAGAATTTGGGAGATACATTATCCTCTTGGGTTAGAGGACTCAGTATTAAGAAAACATCAGTTCTCTTCATATTGTTCTATAAATTCAGATGCAGACTTAATAAAAAAATCAGTGTGTGTTTTTGTAAGAATGATTAATTAGTTCTAATATTCACTTGGAAATACAAAAGGCCTTGAAAAATCTGACATTGAACATGAAGAATACATTTAGATTTAAGATTTGCTATAAAAGTATAGTAATCATGACTGTAATATTGTCATAAAGACAGACACATAAGTCACATGATCAGAATAGAGTCCAGAAATAGACCTGTACTTATATAGACAACTGAGTTTCAGCAAAGTGCAAAGGCAATCCAGTGGAGAAAACATTTTTTTTTCTGACAAATACTATAAAGATAATTCAATACCTATAGGCAAAAAACTTTAATTCATACTGTGTGCCATATACAAAAATCAACTCAATCATAACCCTAAATGTAAAACCCAAATTGTAAACTGCTATAAACTTTTGGAAGAAAATATAGGGAGAAAAATCTTTGTCACCTTGTGTTAGAAAACAGTTACTTAGATATGACTTTTAAAGCACTGTCTATAAAAGAACAAATTAATAAAAAGGATTTCATCAAAATGAAATAATTTTGCTTTATCTAAAGATACCATTAAGGAAACAAACAAACAAAAAAAATGAAGACATAGACTGTAGAAAAATTTAGGAATCTTATATCTGATAACCAATTTTTATACAGATCTACAACTCAACAATGAGAAAATGAACAGCCCAACTTAAAATTTTGGCTGAAGATTTGGACAGACATTTTAACAAAGATGGTAAGTGAATGGCAGACAGATACAAAAAAGGTAAACAGTCATTAGGGAAATGCCAAGTAAAACCACATTTGATATTAACTTCTGCCCTCCCTCAATGGTCTTCCCTGGTGGCTTAGATGATAAAGGTCTCTTGCAATGCAGGAGACCCTGATTGTTCCCTAGGTCAGAAAGATTCCCTGGAGAAGGGAATGGCTACCCACTCCAGTATTTTTGCCTGGAGAATTCCTTGGATAGAGGAGCCTGGTGGTCTACAATCTACCTGGTCACAGAGTCAGAAATGACAATGATTAATGCTTATGCCCTCAATACTAGCACCTGCCCAAAGGCTTCTAGCTTCCATTGGAAGGCATGGATGGTAAATCACAGGTAATTTCAGTTCACTTCACCTTTGGTGTGGTAATTGTTACCCATTCTTTAACCCACAGCCTCAAAGCAGACAATTGTGCCATTATTCTTAAAGCTGCTTGCATATGAACTGCTGGAGCCACAGTGGGCAATGAAGATCTTGTCTGTCAAATATAGAGGATTTGTGTACTAATCACTGATTGTCACTTATGAATGTGGAGATGTAGATAAGGAGACTGGCTGCCACTTGCTGCATCCCACATCATTAGTGTAGCAAACCCCTCTGCCTAGGGATTTAAAGGGGTAGAGCCTTCTCTTTATTTTCTTTCACTCTTCTTTTTCTTGGGGAGCCAGGCATTTAAAATCTAGGATATTCAAAACCTACTGCATATGTGGTGGACTTTAAAAAGTCACTGTGGATGCCCAGGGAAAGTCACATACTCAGAAATGACTTAGAGACTTTAAGCTTCTCTTTGACACAGAGTCGCACTATGCTAGTTAAAACAAAAATAAACAAACAAACCAGCACCAAGCAAGTCCTGGAAAAAAGAGAGAATCTGATTTCAAGAGCTACATATTATAATATTCCAATATCTAATTTTCAACCAAAAAATAAAATCACAGGTCATACAAATAAACAGGAGATCATGGTCTGTTTAAAAATAAAAAAGAAAGAAAGTCAATAAAGAAATATTTGAGAGAAAACAGATGGTGAATTTACTAGGCAAACTTTAAAAACATCTGTCTTAAAGATGCTCAGCTAACAGAAGATGCGGAGAGAGTCAAAGGAACAATTTACAGACAATGGAAATATAAATAAAAATAAAACACAGAAAGGAACCAAATGAAATTCTGGAGCTGAAAAGTGTAAGCATTGAAATTAAAAATTCATCAAGGGCATGTAAAAACATGTTTTAACAGGCAGAAGAAAATATTAGTAAGCTTGAAGGTAAAATAATTAAAATTATCAACTCTGTGAAACAGAAAAAAAAAAAAAAATGAAGAAAAGTGAATAGAATCCAAGGATCTGTGGGACACTGGTAAGTTGGCCAACATGATCAATGTGAGAATTCAAAAGGAAGAAGAGAGAAAGAAGGGAGCAGAAAGAGTATCTGAAGAAATTATAGCTTAAAAGCATACTGAATTTGATCAAAGACATGAATATAAGCTTCCAAAAAATTCAACAGATTCTCAGTAGAATAAATCAGAGACCCACACTGAGATACAATAGAATTAAACTGCCAAAAGACAGAGAAAAAGATTCTTGAAAGCAGCAAGAGATAATCAACTAATCATTTATAAGATATTCTTATTTAATTTTTAATTAAAGTATAGTTGATGTACAATATTATATGTTACAGGTGTAGAGTATAGTGATTGACAATTTTTAAAGGTTGTAATCCATTTCTAGTTATTACAAATTCTTGGCTACATTCTCTGTGTAGTACAATATACCCTTGCTGTTTATTTTATTTTACACCTAATCAAATGCTGAAGAAGCTGAAGTTGAACGGTTCTATAAAGACCTATAAGAGCTTCATGAACTAACACCAAAAAAAAAAAAAGATGTCCTATTCATCATAGGGAATTAGAATGTAAAATAAGGAAGTCAAGATAGCCTGGAGTAACAGGCAAGTTTGCCTTGGAATACAAAATGAAGCAGGACAAAGACTAATAGAGTTTTGCCAAGAGAACACACTGACCATAGCAAACACTTTCTTCCAACAACACAAGAGATGACTCTACACAAGAACATCAGATGGTCAATACCAAAATCAGATTGATTATATTCTCTGCAGCTAAAGTTGGAGAAGCTCTATTCAGTCAAAAAAACAAAAACAGGACCTGGAGCTGACTGTGACTCAGATCAAGGGATCCTTACTGCAAAATTCAGCCTTAAATTGAAGAAAATAGGGAAAACCACTAGGTCATTCAGGTATGACCTAAATAAAGTTCCTTACCATTACACAGAGGTGATGAATAGATTCAAGGGATTAAATCTGGTAGACAGAGTGCCTGAAAAACTATGGACAGAGGTTCATAACATTGTACAGGAAGTAATGACAAAAACCACCCCAAAGAAAAAGAAATGCAAGAAGGCAAAGTGGTTAGCTGTCTAAGGAGGCTTTACAAATAGCTGAGGAAAGAAGAAAAGTGAAAGACAAAGGAGAAAGGGAAAGATAAACCCTACTGAATGAGGAGTTCCAGAGAACAGCAAGGAGAGATAAGAAAGCCTTCTTAAATGAACAATGCAAGGAAATAGAGGAAAACAATAGAATGAGAAACACTAGAGATCTCCTCAAGAAAATTGGAGATACCAAAGGAACACTTTATGCAGATGGGCACAATAAAGGGCAGAAAAGACAAGGACCTGACAGAAGCAGAAGATATTAAAAAGAGGTGGCAAGAATACACAGAAGAATTATACAAAAAATGTCTTAACGATCTGTATAACCATAATGGTGTGGTCATTCACCTAGAGCCAGACATTGTGGAGTGTGAAGTCAAGTGGGCCTTAGGAAGCATCACTGTAAACAAAGCTAATGGAGGTGATGGAATTCCAGCTGAGCTGTTTCAAATTCTAAAAGATGATGCTGTTAAAGTGATACATTCAATATGCCAGAAAAATTTAGAAAACTCAGCAGTGGCCATAGAACTGGAAAAGGTCAGCTTTCAATCCAATCCCAAAGAAAGGGAAAGCCAAAGAATTTTCACACTACTGTAAAATTGCTCTCATTTCACATACTAGCAAGATAATGCTCAAAATCCTTTGAGCTGGGATTAAAAAGTATGTGAACAGAAAACTTCCAGATGATTTGTACAAGCCGTTTTAGAAAAGGTGGAGAGAGGAACCAGACATCAAATTGCCAACATCCATTGCATCACAGAAAGAGCAAGGGAATCCCAGGAAAATGTCTACTTCTGCTTAATTGACTACACTAAACCTTTTACTGTGTGGATCACAATAAACTGTGGAAAATTCTTAGAGAGATGGGATACCAGACCACCTTACCTGTCTCCTGAGAAACCAGTATGCAGGTCAAGAAGTAACAGATAGACTCAGGCATGGAACAACAGACTGGTTCAAAATTGAGAAAGGAGTATGTCAAGGCTATATGTTGTCACCCTGCTTATAATAACAGAGTACATCACTTGAAATGTGGGTTGGATGAATTACAACTTAGAATACAAATTGCTGGGAGAAATATCAACAACTTCAGATATACAGATGATATCATGTGAATGGCAGGAAGTGAAGAGAAACTAAAGAGCTTCTGGATGAGGATGAATGAAGAGAGTGAAAAAGCTGACTTAAAACTCGACGTTCAGAAAACTAAGATCATGGCATCTGGATCCATCAGTTCATGGCAAAGAGATGAGGAAACAATGGAAACAGTGAAAGACTTTTATTTTCTTGGGCTCCAAAATCACAGTGGACAATGACTGCAGCCACGAAATTAAAAGGTGTTTGCTCTTTGGTAGAAAAGCCATGACAAACCTAGACAGCATATTAAAAAGCAGACACATGACTTTGCCAACAAAAATCCATATACTCAAAGCTGTGTTTTTTCCAATAGTCATGTATGGATGTGAAACTTTGATCATAAGTAAGGCTAAGCCCCAAAGAATTTATGCTTTCAAATTGTGGTGCTGGAGAAGACTCTTGAGACCTCCTTGGACAGTAAGGAAGATCAAACCAGTCAATCCTAAAGGAAATCAACCCTGAATATTCATTGGAAGGACTGATACTGAAGCTGAAGCTCTAATACTTTGGCCTCCTGATGAAAAGAGACGACCCACTGGGAAAGACTCTGATGCTAGGAAAAACTGAGAGCAGGCAGAGAAAGGGGCACTAGAGGATGAGATGGTGGGATGGCATCATCCACTCAATGGGCATGAGTTTGAGCAAACTCTGAGAGATAGTGAAGGACAGGAAGGCCTGGATTGCCTCTGTCCATACAATTGTAAAGAGTTGAAGGTGACTTAGACAGAACAACAACAAACAGTTTTGTTACTATTTCTGATTCACCTCCCCCTGTTTATATCTCTTATGCCCCTCCCTCATTCTTCTACCCACTGGTAACCACTAGTTTTTTTCCATCTGCTTCCTTTTTGTTATAGTCACAAGTTGCTGTATTTTTAAACAAAGATTCCTCATATTAGTGATAACCTTCAGTGTTTGTCTGTCTCTGTCTGACTTATTTTGCTTAGCATAATATCCTCCCCAAATAGACACATAGATCATTGCAGCAGAATAGAGAGTCCAGAAATAAACCCAGTCACTTATGATCAATTAATCTATGATAAAGGAGGTGAGAATATACAATGGAGAAAGACAGCCTCTTCAGTAAGTGGTGCTGGGAAAACTGGATGGCTACATGCAAAAGAATGAAACTAGAACATTCTCTAACACCATACTCAAAGATATACTCAACATGGATTACAGACCTAAAGGTAAGACTGGAAATCATAAAGTAGCTAGAGGAAAACCTAGGCAGAACACTCTTTGACATAAATCATAACAATAACTTTTTTGGATCTGTCTCCTAAAGCATAGGAAAATAAAAGCAAGAATGAATAAGTGGGAACTAAAAACTTAAAAGTTTTTATACAGCAAAGAAAACCATTGATAAAATGAAAAGAACCCTACTAAATGGAAGGAAACTTTTGCAAATGATATGATTGATACAGATAATTTCCAAAATGAGTAGCCAAATGTATACAATTCAACATCAAAAATTAAACCAGCAAGCAAACAACCTGATTAAAGAATGGACAGAAGAATTGAATAGACATTTTTAAAAAAATGACACAAAAGGCATTCTTAATATGATTATCATTTGATTTTTCATCAGAAACCCTAGGGAGGTCAGAGGGCAGTAGGTTGATATATTTAAAGTGCAGCAGAAAAAGTTTTATTGACTCATAATCCTATATCTTGCAAAATTGTTCTTCAAAAGTGAGGGATTGATTAAGACAGATGAAGGAGTTATCACTGCACCTAGCCTGAAGGAAATGCTAAAGATACTGTTATCTGTTGCAATGAGACAACATGAGACAGTAACTAAAAACTATATGAAACAATAGTAAAGATACCTGGTTAAGGTAAACACATGAGAAATTATAAGAGCTAGTATTATTAAAACTTTGGTTTGTAATTCCACTTTTTGTTTTCCCCATGGAATAAGACACTAATGCATTAAAAGTACTTGATATTTTTTCATACATAATGCATAAAGATGTAATTTAATGACCTCAATACTAAAAGAGATGGTGAAGGGGCTGAATAGGAGCAGAATTTTTGTATACTATTGAAATTAAGGTGGTACTTAGTCAAATGAGAACATTATAACTTTAGGATGCTATCCCAAATGCTATCTATCTCCATGGGAACCACAAATAAAATATCTATTACACAAAAAAAGATTTTGTGTAATCTATTACACAAAAAAGAAAATGAGAGAGGAAATAAAAAATTTCATTACAAAAAATCAACTAAACATGAGAGATAGTAATATAGGAAATAAGGGCCCCAAATAGCTATTAGAGAATATGTGGGATACAAATAGCAAAATGGCAGGAGTAAGACCCTCTAGATCAAAAATTACCCTAAATTTAAATGGATTAAACTCTCTGAACAAAAGACGGAAATTGGCAAAATGAATAAGAAAACAAGATCTAACTATATACTATGTACAAGAGACTCAGTTTAGATTCAAAGATATAACTATATTGACAGTAAAAGGATGTAAAAATATATTCTGTGAAAATAATAACCAAAAAGAGAGGAATGTGACTATGCTAATATCAGAAAAAATAGACTTTAAGTCAATAGAAATTAAGAGACACAAGAAGGACATTATATATTAACAAACGTTTCAATATAGCAAGAATATATAACAATTACAAAAGTTTATACACTCAATAAAGTGCCACCAAGCTATATGAAGTAAATGGACAGAACTTAATGGAGAAACAGATAAATATATAATAATAGTTGTAGACTTTGATACCGAACTGTCAATAATAGAACAGCTAGACAGAAGATAAGAAAATAAGAAGATAAGAAAGTAAAGATAAAACAACTAGATCTGTAAGACATATACAGAATACTCAACCCCAAAATAGCAGAATATACAATTTTCTCAAGTGCACAAGTGACATTCTCCAGCATAGATCATATGATAGGCCACAGATCAAACAATGGACAAAAAATATGATATATACATATGATGGAATACAATTCAACAAGTTGTTGTTCAGTTATTCAGTTGTGTCTGACTCTTTGTGACCCCATAGACTACAGCACGTCTCATTGTCTTTCACCATCTCCCAGAGTTTGCTCAAGCTCATGTTCATTGAGTCGGTGATGCCATCCAACTATCTCATCCTCTGTCATCCTCTTCTCCTGTCTCCAATCTTTCCAAGCATCAAGGTCTATTCCTATGAGTTGATTCTTTTGCATCAGGGAGCCAAAGTACTGGGGCTTCAGGTTCAGCATCAGTCCTCCCAGTGAATATCCAGGGTTGATTTCTTTTAGTACTATCTGGTTTGATCTCCTTGCTGTCCAAGAGACTCTCAAGAATCTTCTCAAACACCACAGTCAGTTCTTCGCATCAGGTGGCCAAAGTATTGGAGTTTCAGCTTCAGCATCAGTGTGTCCAATGAATATTCAGGACTGAATTCCTTTGGGATGGACTGGTTGGATCTCCTTGCTGTCCAAGGGACTCTAAAGAGTCTTTTTCAACACCACAGTTCAAAGCATCAATTCTTCTGTGCTCAACTTTCTTTATAGTCCAACTCTCACATCCATAGATGACTAGTGGAAAAACCATAGATCCAAGGAGCAAGTGTCTTTTAATTTTATGGCTGCAGTCACCATCTGCAATGAATTTTGGAGCCTTAAAACTCAAGCCTGTCACTATTTGAATTGTTTCCCCATCTATTTGCCATGAAGTGATGGGACCAGATGCCATGATCTTAGTTTTCTGAGTCCAAGTTTTAAGCCAGCTTTTTCACTCTCCTCTTTCACTTTCATCAAGAGGCTCTTTATTTCCTCTTCGTTTTCTGCCATAAAGGTGGTGTCATCTGCATATCTCAGGTTATTAATATTTCTCTCAGCAGTCTGGATTTCAGCT
Organism: Dama dama; assembly: GCF_033118175.1. Classification (NCBI taxonomy): domain Eukaryota; kingdom Metazoa; phylum Chordata; class Mammalia; order Artiodactyla; family Cervidae; genus Dama; species Dama dama. Next base: position 6,462,255 of record NC_083713.1, on the reverse strand, counting down.
TGTGATTCATCCAGCCCAGCATTTTGCATGATGTACTCTGCATAGAAGTTAAATAAATGGGGTGACAGTACAGCCTTGATATAGTCCTTTCCCAATTTGGAACCAGTCTGTTGTTCCATGTCTGGTTCTACCTGTTGCTTCTTGACCTTCATACAGGTTTCTCAGGACAGGTAATGTGGTCTGTTACTCCTATCTCTTTCAGAATTTCCCACAGTTAGCTGTGGAAAGTCAAAGACTTTAGTGTAACCAATGAAGCAGAAGTAGACGTTTCTCTGGAATTCTCTTGCTTTTTCTATGATCCAGTGGATGTTGGCAATTTGATCTCTGGTTCATCTGCCTTGTTGAAATCCAGCTTGTACATCTGGAAGCTCTTTGCTCACATACTGTTGAAGCCTAGCTTTAAGGATTTTGAGTATAACCTTGCTAGCATGTGAAATGAGCACAATTGTGTGGTAGTTTGGACATTCTTTGACATTGTCCTTTGCAATTGAAATGAAAAGAGAATTTTTGCAGTCCTGAGTTTTGCACTTGCTGAGCTTTCCAAATTTGCTGGCATATTGAGTGCAACACTTTAGCAACAGCATCTTGTAGAATTTGAAATAGCTTAGCTGGAACTCCATCACTTCCATTAGCTTTGTTCATAGTGATGCTTTCTAAGGCCTACTTGACTTTGCACTCCAGGATGTCTGACTCTAGGTGAGTGATCACACCATCATGGTTATTTGGATCTTTAAGATCTTTCTTGTGTAGTTCTTCTGTGTATTCCTGCTGTCTCTTGTTAATATCTTCTGCTTCTGTTAGGTCCATACCATTTCTGTCCTTTATTGTACCTATCTATGTATGAAATGTTCCCTTGTTATCTTAATTTTCTTAAAGAGATCTCTAGTCTTTCCCATTCTATTGTTTTCCTCTATTTCTTTGCATCATTCACTTAGGAAGGCTTTCTTATCTCTACTTGCTATTCTCTGGAACTCTACATTCAGATGGGTATATCTTTACCTTTCCCCTTTACCTTTCACGTATCTTCTTTTCTCAGGTATTTGTGAGGCCTCCTCAGACAACCATTTTGCCTTTTTTGCACTTCTTTTTCTTGGGAATGATTTTGACCACTGCTTCCTGTACAATGTTATGAACTTCCATCTATAATTCTTCAGGTACTCTGTCTATCAGATAATCCCTTGAATATACTTATTAGGTCCCCTGTATAATTGTAAGTGATTTGATTTAAGTCATACCTGAATGGCCTAGTGGTTTTTCCTAGTTTCTTTAAGTCTGAATTCTGCAATAAGAATTTATGATCCGAGCCACAGTCAGCTTCTGGTCTTGTTTTTTTCTGACTGTATAGAGGTTCTCCATCTTTGATTGCAAATAATATAATCAGTCCCATTTCAGTATTGACCATCTGTTGATATTCTTGTATAGAGTTGTCTCTTGTGTTGTTGGAAGAGGATGTTTGCTATGACCAGTGTGTTCTCTTGCCAGAACTCTGTTACCCTTTTCCCTCCTTCATTTTGCACTCCAAGGCCAAACTTGCCTGTTTTTCTAGGTATCTCTTGACTTCCTATTTTTGTATTCCAGTCCCCTATGACGAAAAAGATATCTTTTTTTGGGTGTTAGTTCTAAACTGTCTTGTAGGTCCTCATAGAGCCATTCAACTTCAGCTTCTTTGGCATTAGCAGTTGGGGCATAGACTTGGATTACTGTGATATTGAATGGTTTGCCTTGGAAAGAACCAAGATCATTCTGTCATTTTAAAGATGGCACACAAGTACTGCATTTTGGACTCTTTTGTTGACTATGAGGGCCACTCCATTTGTTCTAAGGGATTCCTGCCCACAGTAGTAGATATAGTGGTCATCTGAATTAAATTCACCCATTCCCATCAATTTTATTTCACTGTTTCCTAAAATGTCGATGGTCATTCTTTCCATCTCCTGTTTGAACACTTTCAATTTACCTTGATTCATGGAGCTAAGAATCCAGGTTCCTATGTAATATTGTTCTTCAGAGCATTGGTTTTTTCTTTCACCACCAGGCACATCCACAACTCAGCTTTGTTTCCACTTTGACTCAGCTTCTTCATTCCTTCTGGAGCTATTTCTCCACTCTTCTCCAGTAGCATATTGGGCACCTACTGGCCTGGGGGGTTAATCTTGCAGTGTCATATCTTTTTGCCTTTTCATGCTGTTCATGGGGTTCTCAAAGCAAGAATGCTGAAGTGGTTTACCATTTCTTCTCCAGTGAACCATGTTTAGGAACAAATATCTAGTACATGCTACAACACAATGAACCATGAAGACATTATGCTCAGTGTAATACACCAAACACAAAAGAACAAGTATTGTAGGATTCCACTTAAAGATCTACCTAGATTAGTTACATCCATACAGACAAAAAGCAGGACACTGGTTACCAAGAGCTGCTGGGAAGGGGAATTAGAATTCAGAAATTAAATGGTACAGAGCTTCAGTTGCATTATGAGAAAGTTTTGGAGATGGATAGCTGTAATGGTTCCACAACAATATGGGTGTACTAAATGCCACTGAGCTCTATATTTAAATGGTAAATCTCATGATATGCAATTTTAACATGATAAAAAATTGGAGACAACCAGAAATTAGAACACTCATATTCTGGTGGTAGGGATATAAATTTGTACTTTCTGTTTGGTAGGTGTTTGGTAGTTTGACTAAAAGCCAAACATTTGTATACAATATGATCCATTCTACTCCTGGGTATTTTCCAAATGAAATTTAATGTATATGTCAATACAAAGATTGGGTACAAATGCTTGTAGACTCTTTACTTATAACAGCCTCAAATTAGAAACAACCCAAATCTCTATCAACAGATGATTGGATAAATGATGGTATACCCATGCAGTGAAGCACTACTCAGCTGTAAGCAGGAATTAGCTATGCATAGATGTTGAGGCATAGTGTAGCTCAAAAAATATATAGTAAGTAAAAGAAACCAGATCAAATAAAAACAAATTCACACTGTGATTCCATTCATATGGTACCCCTGAAAATGAAAACTAATGTATAGTGACATAAAGTGTATCATTAAGTCCTTAAATATGGGTAAAGGGAGACAGGTTAAGAGGGCGGAACTGCAAATGAGAACTTGGAAACTTTTGGGAATAGCAGTTATGTTCATTACACTGATTGTGATCATGATCATGGGTGTATACACATGGTGGCACTTATAAAATTAGAGCCTTTAAATATATGCAGTTTATTATGTCACTTATACATCAATAAAAATTACAAAAATGAATGATGATATACCAGTAGACACCTATTAAAGCAGCTAAAATGTAAGCAAATGTAAATGTTGGAGGGAATATGAATGAACTTTAATTTTCATGGACTGCTGGTGGTAATGTAAAATATCTAACCATTTTGGAAAACCATTTGGAAGTTTCTTAAAAATGTAAACAAGTACCTATCATATGATTCAGCTATTCATTCAACTTTTAGGATTCTCTCAAGATAAATGGAGGCATGGGTCCACAATTACTTGTGGTCAAATATTCAATGTCCAGCAGTAGGTGAAGGTGTAAATATATTGTGGTATATTCATACAATGGAATATCACTCAGTGATAAAAATGATAAACTAAAACTAATCTCACAGGAGCTGTATAATCTTGTTATATAGGAAATTAGAACTTTTCATACATCAAAGTAGACTACTGTAAATGGGTAGAGATAACATGTTCATGGATAGATAGAATCAGGTGGCAAATTTATACTCACTTCTTGAGTAACAGGGTGAGCTGACTCTAAAATATATCAGAAAGAACAAAGTCCTAAAATATCAAAGATACTCTCAAAGAAGAATGGGCTAGCAAAATTAGATGTATTAGACAACAAGGCTTTTAAAGACGCTATAGTAATTAAGAGAGACTGAAACCGGCTCAGGAATAGTGTTTTGACATAAACAGATCCACCCGTGCATGGTGCATGCAGACATGCTATGACATAGCTACTTTTCAGGTGAAGAGAAAAGGACGGATTATTCAATTGGCAGTTACCCAGATTTGATTTTAATAGAATAACTATCAGGTGAATAATCCTACATTAACTAAATTATGGTTGGTCTAAAGAACTCCATTAGAAATCAAAGCTTTAAAAAATCTACATGAAAATCTGGAAAAAGTGTTTATGGATTTGAGGGTGAAAGTGTTTTCTCCATAAGATATTTAAAAATACAAACTGTAAAAAAGACTGATACATTTAAACAAATTAAAAATGAAACAAAAGCAAATTGAAACAAAAGCAAAAGTACAAATTTCTATGTACTAAAAAAATGAAAAAGACAAACCACAAACTGAGAGAAAACATTTGCAATGTATAAAACAAAGAGACACAATCTAGAATATATTAAGAAGTAAATTTTAGAAAATCCTAAAAATCCAATGGACACAATGAACAAAAAGATGTGATCAAGCATTTTATGGGATAAACATGAAATATTTAAATATAAAATATATAAATATATATTTATAAAGTACTATATATTTTAAATATATTTTAAAAATACTCAACCTTACTAGTTATCAAGGAAATGCAAATTAAAAAATTAAGTAGTATTTGGCACTTATTAAATTGGCAAATATAAGACAGGACAGCACTAAGTTTTGGTGAAAATATGGAGCTAAAGTCACTCATCTACTACTGGTGGAAGTTGACACGTATTTGGAATTGGCATTTTCTTGTAAAGTTGAAGATATACGTATCTTATTATCAAGCAATCCTAAGCCTACTAGAAAAATTTTCCTCCTGTAGAAAATCTTGAATGCTTGCACAGGAGACAGCATGAAAGGTTTATAGCAGAAGGGTTTGTGATAGGAAAAAATCTAGAAATGATGCAAATGTCCATCCATAAATGGTATGTTCATTTAATAGACAACTACAGAGCAGAGAAGATGAAGGAACTGCAGTCACACACATCAGCATGAATGAATCTCAAACACTTACTGGTGGGTGAAAAAGGCAAGTCACAGAGAAACAGAAATACACATTGCCATGTATAACAAATTCCTAAGGGATAAATATTTAACTGCATTTATTTAGGGAAGGGGATGATATACTTTAAGAAAGGTATAGAAATGTAGACAACAAAGAAGCCAGGTGGAAATTAATAAAATAATTTCATTTTTATAACTTAAAGTTGTTATATGCTTTTATATATAGGAAATATTCCATAATATTAATTATTATTAAAATAAAAACATCTAACTCAAGGTACAACTTCTGATATTGGTTAGAGACAACACAAATGATTCTTGAGCCAGATAATTAAGAAGAAACATGAAATTGGAGGAACAAGTAGAAGATGGAGGTCTTTTCAAATCTGTACTTACACACATGTACATGGGCATCTGAGTGTAGAATGAATTCTTCTATTTCTTTGACTTTTAGTGACACAATCTTTTTGATGCATAATTAAGAATTGGGAAAGCATTTTTGAGGCTGTGGCTGCTAAATAGCAAGGTTGTATATTTGCAGCTTATTTTAAAAAAGCATTAATTAATTAATTCTCAACAACAGCTGGAATGACTACAGTTGAAGAATTAGACCAGTGTTGCTCTTGCTTAAAGCTGGATTTGAGCAAAGCTGAGATAGAGGCACTGCTATGAAACTTTTCCTTTTTTTAAGAAAAGTGAATTGATGCAACTTTCTCAATTCAAGGTTACATTTCTATAATATTTTTTAGTTTTGGCTTATCTTCCTTCCTCTGGTCCATCCTAGCATCTAGGGTAAGTTGATGCCTAGTTAATTGTTTTTTTTTTTTTTTAATTGGCATACTTTTATTTTTGGCTATACCATGTAGCTTATGGGATATTAGTTCCCTGACCTGTGACTGGACCCAGGGCCCTGGCAGTGAAAGCACCAGGTCCAAATCACTGAACCACTAGACAATTCCCAGAGTTGGCCGATTTTTATATACCAATATTTTTTTTAATTTATAATTTATATTGGAGTACATTATAATTTATATTGGAGTTTATTAACAATGTTATGTTAGTTTCAGGAATATAGAAAGGTGATTCAGTTATACATATTTGAGTATCTATTACTTTTCAAATTCTTTTCCCACTTAAGTTATTAGAGATTACTGAGCGGAGTTCTCTGTGCTATACAGTAGGCCCTTGTTTGTTATCTATTTTAAATATAGCAGAGTGTACATGCAAATCTCAAATTTCCTAACTATCTATTCCCCCAACCCTTCCCTCTGGTAACCATAAATTCATTCTCTCAGTCTGTGAGTCTGTTTCTGTTTTGTAAATAAGTTTATTTGTATCGGGCTTCCCTGGTGGCTCAGATGGTAAAGAATCCACCTGCAAGGCAGGAGACGTGGGTTTGATCCCTGGGTTGAGAAGATATCCTGGAGAAGGGAATGGCTACCCACTCCAGTATTGTTGCCTGGAGAATTCCATGGACAGAGGAGCCTGGCAGGCTACAGTCCATGGGGTCACAAAGAGTTGGACACGACTGAAGTGACTGAGCATGCACGCAAGCACGCATTCTTCTGTCAAGGGTGTAAAAGTAACTGTGCTTTTTTGTTAGAACCTTCAAACAAGCTCTCAGGTCACTGTTAATATTTAGTTTTTGGTGATTTCTAGATTCCTTGAAATAAGGGGAGTTTAGATAGAAAGGCACAGCTGTGTCCAGAGCTCATACTTATAAGACCCACCCACAGGAAATAGGTGGAGTAGCATGAAGCCCAGCACTGCCCACCTTGGCAGAATCATTTATGCTCCTTAACATGGAGCTTGTTTTTGAGGCAGGAACTGTATTTTATTAATCTTTACCTTGCCAATTCCTAAAACAAGACCTATACCCAAGTAGGAACACTGGAGCTCATTATCTTAATAAGTGTATGAGTAGATGAATAAGCATGTCCAGCGTGGACACCATAGTGCTGTTGCCGAGCACACAACCTCACTATGAACACTGCAGTCTTGTAGGTGAGCATAGAACCCCAGAGCAGACTCCACAGTCCTGACGATGAGCAGAGAACCTCAGGGTGGACACAGTGTTTATGATGAGTTCAGAAGTGTATAAGGTTGATTCTATAGGCTAACCAGAGTGGGCTTCCCTGGTGGCTTAGGTAGTAAAGAATCTGCCTGCAATGTGGAAGACCCAGGTTGGATCCCTGGGTTGGGAAAATCTCCTGAAGAAGGATCTGACAATTCACTCCAGTATTCTTGCCTGGAGAACCCCATGGACTGAGGAATCTGACGATGTATAGTCCATGGGGTTGCAAAGCGTCAGACATGACTGAGCAACAAACATACAGCTAGGGTGCATATGTGCAAAGAGTGACAGAGAATAATTTATTAAACCCCTGCTACATGGCAGTGATGTTACTACTTTTTTTTTCACTTAATCTTCTAGATTAAATGTTCTAATATTCAATTTGTAATGCAAATGTTGAGGCTTAGTGAAATGAATACATTTTCCTTTGATTTCACAACCAATACATTGTGGAACATGCTTTGGGCCAGATATTCCCAGGGCTAACACCTGTAGTTTTTCCATTAAACAACATTATACCATTTTTAAAATGGTAGTGTTGTTACTGAGCCAAACTTTAGTCCATTCTCAGTATACATTAACCAATCTATTAATACTGGGTTGTGGTGAAGAAAAGAACAGCATTGATTGCTGGTGGGCAAGCAAGGAGAACAGGCAGCTCATGCTCCAAAGACCCAACCTCCGTGATGGCTTTCAGGGAAAGGGTTTTCAGGATGGTGTGAGGGAGGAGGCTGCAGTGTGTGGCTCAGCTTATTTCTAGTTCTCAATTTGGTTGGTTCAAGGTGAAGTTTCAAGCATAATCAACCTTCTGGTTTCAACCAGTCTAGGGTCTCTGTGCTTCTGGTCAGCAATTTTCATCTGGTGGGAGTTTGCTTCACATAAAAATAACTCAAGAATGTGTGTCAGGCCTTTATCTACATCTTTCAGGGAACTGTGGGTTCAGTGATTCTATGTGGTATATTTATAGTGTAAGTTGTTACCAGTGTTCCAGCCCAACAGCTATTCTTGATTTCTACATTTTCATATTTCCTAACTGTAAGCTCTTGAGTCAGCCTTTTGAGACCCAACAGAGGCCTGGCAGACTAAACCCTTTAACTTCAAAGGTCAGAGACACAGGGGTTTGTATAAGGTTGCAATTTTCTCTTTTTTTTGATACTCAGTCTTGAGTAAAAATCTTCATGAATAGTAAGGGAGTAAAGTTTTGAGTAGTGAGGTTAACCATAAACCTGGCAGACAAACTCAATTTTAGGGGGACTTGGTTTCAGTGTATCTGTTGGATTTGGTTAGCAGAGAACATACAGGCATTTCTGTATTTTATCAGTCATCAGTTCAGTTCAGTTGCTCAGTCGTGTCTGACTCTTTGCGACCCCATGAATCGCAGCATGCCAGGCCTCCCTGTCCATCACCAACTCCCGGAGTCCACTCTAACTCATGTCCGTCGAATCGGTGATGCCATCCAGCCATCCCATCCTCTGTCGTCCTCTTCTCCTCCTGCCCCCAATCCCTCCCAGCATCAGGGTCTTTTCCAATGAGGCAACTCTTTGCATGAGGTGGCCAAAGTATTGGAGTTTCAGCTTCAGTATCAGTCCTTCCAATGAACACCCAGGACTGATCTACTTTAGGATGGGCTAGTTGGATCTCCTTAGCCATGACTTATTTTTTTCTACTGCAGATCAATGGGATAATGACCTCACTTTCCACTCTATTTCACTCTAGATGTAAATAGTAGTTGATAAAGTTTAGTGAGAGTCAGAGGAAAAGAGAATACAAAGCCACCTCCCCCTGGCCCTTTGCTTTGGTTCTCCATGTGACAAATGACATGACTTGGACTTCCCCAGCATGCTCCCTGTCAGAGGAGGCCCTGGCAGTCTGTGTTTCCTCTACAGGCCTTGCTGGATGGCAGGGCTCTACAGAATTTCCCATCAACTACCTGGAGCCTTGTAGTGGCATATACTTGCCCTGATGTACATACACCAAAGCATGGGGTTCTTGGGAGCAGTCTCCAGTGTAGTAACCCCTCAGGAACCTTATGTACTCTGCCTTCAGGAAAAATTAAGGACAGATGAGATAGAAAGGCCCTTGGCTTTGGGAACTGCTAAGGCAATAGGGGAGAGTTTTGTCCAGAATGTTTGGAAGATGTCGAAGAGGGTGCTGGGCTGTGAGAGAGGCTCTGGGCTGCATGGGGGCCATACTGGGACACAGGAGACATGGTCCTGAACTTGGGCAATGGAACTGAAAGGCAATGGGTTTTCCTGGTTTTAGAAAATATTTATTTATTTATTGGCTGTGTTGGGCCTTAGTTGCAGCTTGTGGGATCTTGTTGCATCATTCAGGATCCTTCACTACGGTGCACAGACTCCCTAGTTATGGCACTTGAGCTCAGTAGTTGTAGCATGCAGGCTTAATTGCTCAGTGGCATGTGGGATCTGTTTCCTGACCAAGGATTGAACCCGTGTCGCCTGAATTGCAAGGCAGATTCTTAATCGCTGGACCACTAGGGAAGTTCCTGGATTTCTTTTTAACATTATTGTTGTGCTTAGTCACTCAGTCATGTCTGACTCTTTGCAACCCCATGGACTGTAGCCAGCCAGGTTCCTCTGTCCATGGGATTTTCCAGGTAAGAATACTGGAGTGGGTTGCCCTTCCCTTCTCCAGGGCATCTTCCCAACCCAGGGAGCAAACCCAGGTCTCCTGCATTGCAGGCTGATTCTTTACCATCTGAGCCACCAAGGAAGCTCCTTTTAACATTATATTTGAGTATAATTCCATTTTTCTTCATACTTTTCTATATTTCCCAAAGTAAAACTAATAAATATCATTTGTTTTATAATTGGAAAGAAAAGAAGAGCATAATTACTGTATGGAAGACAAAGCAAAATCTCTTAGCACACATACTATTTGTAACAAAATAATGTGAATTTACAATCACACTGTTGAGAACATGGAGTCAGGAATTGTGAACCTAGCAAGCAAGGAGGTATTTCACATTCATGCCAGGGCTTCTTGTGAACCTGCAAGTACAAAGAATGTAAGGTGTTCATGGGACTTCTCTGGTGGTCCAGTAGTTAAGAAAGACTGCACTTCCAATGCAGGGGGCTGGGGTTTGACACTTGGTAAGGAAACTAGGATTCCACATGCTGTGTGGTGTACCCAAAAAAATAAAAAAAAATAAGTAAAAGAGTATAAGGTGCCCTTGATAGCCCATTATCTTAGGACAATTTTGGAACCAGACTCAGCAGTGGAAACTGTGGCAACTCTTTAGGAAGCTTCCCAGGTGGCTCAGTGGGTAAATAATCTGCTTACAATGCAGGAGACACAGGAGATGTGGGTTTGATTCCTGGGCTGGGAAGATCCCCTGGAGGAGGGCATGGCAACCCACTCTAATATTCTTGCCTGGAGAATCCCATGGACAGAGGAGCCTGGTGTGCTATAGTCCATGGGGTTGCAAAGAATCACACATGACTGGAGTGACTGAGTGCTCATGAAGAAGGGAGATGACAGCCTGCAGGATGGCGGTGGCCACGCTGGACAAAACTACGTCCAGAGGAAACTCTCCTGGATGTCTGAACACTGACCTGTAAGAAACCTACAATGTGATTTAAAGCGGCCAAAGAGGCAGGGGAAGCCTTTGTCTAGATTCGCTACATTCAGAGCCACTGAAAGAAATGGAATCTTTTTTTCTTTTGTGTGTTTTAAGTTTGAATATGCCTAAGAATTCTGATTCACTTTAGTAGAGGGAGAAAAAAGTCACTTGTCAGTGCTTAGCTGGCACTGAATTCACTTCCTTTCCCTTCTCCGTTATTCAGATCCATGATCAGAAATAGGTTCCCTGTGAGGTATAGCACTACTATTTCAAAGGCTGTGTGACCAGAGCACGCAAATGTCTATTCAATACCATCACAAAACCATCACTTCTATCCTAAAGGATTTCCAACCGCCTGAGCACTGGGTTTGCAAGATGCTGCATTGGGAAAGAGCAGGTAATGTCTCCCCAAATGATGGGTCCTGCCATGAGGTAGCCATGCAGTTACAGCCTCAAGCCTCTCATCCTGTGTGTCCTCTCAGTATGCATGGCTCTGTTCCTCCTCCACTTTCTCATGAGTTCCTGAGCACAACCTGGTATTACACCTGCCTCCAGGGGTCTCACCAGCGGCTCTGTCCCTTGAATACTTTCTAGTCACCTGATTCTACTGATGGAATAGAGTTGATTTATCCTTCAAAGCTCAGCTTGCAGGTGGTGCTTCCTCCTAGCTCTGTTACCCAGCTGTTTATGCTACAGACCCTGTTCTCCTTTATCTTAATCATGGTTCCTCGTCTATTTTGTTTCTTCTACCACTTCACCTTTATGCACTATGAGTGTCTGAACATCCTTATTGAATGTGTATCTTCTGATCTTTAGGATGACAAAATCTTCATGCACTTGCTCACATACCCCTCCCACCTGCTGCTGGGGCCCCTGACATCCTGTGCAGATGATCCACATTCCTCTGGAACTTGTCCCCAAAATACTCCCTCACCTGATAGTGGCAGTGCCCAATGCTGATGGCCTGGGCAAGAATCTGGATCCTTGACTTCTGCTTCCTCCACATGCTGTCAAGACCAAGAGGCACATCCTCATCTTGCCTCCCCTCATCTCCAGAGTGTTTGCCTGCCTCGCCATCCTGCTGCTTCTCTGGTTCAGGCAACCTTCAACTCTTTCTGGACAGCTCTCAATGTGTACTTGCCGCTTCTATTTTCTTCTCCATGCTAGGGCTAGGACCACCATCAACTTGGTCCTCTAAGTCTTCAGAGCCCCTTCCTTTCTGTTGCATATCTCTGCACCTTACAGGGCAGGCAGCCAAGGATGCCTGCCTATTGGAAGGTGAGAACTGCTCCTGAAGAACAGGTGGGATGCTGCCTGAGGTTGTGTGGGCCTTGGAGGGATGGGTCTGCCTTGGTGCCCCAGTGACCTCATACATTCTCTCACACTTTCTATATCGGCCCCCAGCCAAAAGTTAGAACTGCAGCTTGTTTGAGTCTTGTAAGATGCCTTGTGAAGAGTTGTTCTAAGGCCATCTCTTGCTTACCTGTATGCCCTATGGGAGGCTGTCAGTTTCTATGGCTTCCCAGGTTCTGAAGAGACATGGAGGTTTCTGTTCCAACTTCCAGGATGTAGCTGCAGACAGTGAACTGCTTAACTTGGGCTCCTCAGGACCAAGGTTTCCCCATATAATCTCCATTGTCCAGCCCCTATTTTTTCATTGCTAGGGAGAAGGACACAGGAGTTGATAGCCACTCTGCCTGTGCTGTCTAAGTTATTAAAAAGTAGAATCTAAAGGGGTTCTATTGTCCCTTCACTGGCCAGATCAGCAAAGCCTTGGCCTTGGTCTGTATGCTTGACAGGCCTCTGTATGGGGAAGCAGCCACATCCCTTTATCCAGGTGGATGATGCCAAAGTGTGGCTAATGGTAGGGAGTAGCAGGATCTGGGGCATGCTTGCTCTTCCTTGCACAGTGGGGGAAAGCTTTCTGAACCAGTTAGTTCCAAATGCAGGCTCTCTGTATGTTCCTGGGCAGACTGCAGAGGGGGCAAGGCCATAAGGACACTGAGAAAACATACCCTCAGAATCAGAAAGGGGAGGAGTAAGAGGACTAACCCTTGTCAGGAAATTAAAAGTTGAAGGAGAGCTGCTGGGCATTGGTAGGCACTGTTATGACCACTAATTTTTCCCCAAATGGGTGCCAGCTTTGATAGCATGTGAGATAACTTCAAAGTGGTCTTACATTTCAGATGTTGGGTTCTGTGGACCTTAACCAGACTTGATAGGATACTAATTAGGTTACCTCTTCTATACTAGAGGGAGGGAGTTGGACTTTTAAAGGTGTAGAAATATCTAGGAGAAACCTAACACAGAGCATACCTATGTCCTTCCTGATGGGCAGCACCTGGGGATGAAGGGGTGACAGTATCTACGGGGCCAAGAAGTTCTGGCTACTGGAGATGGCAGTGAGTGCCCCGAGGGCAGGGCCAGCCCTGCTTCGTGGAGCAGCTGTGGGTCATCATGGGTGATGTGCACAGCTGCATGCAGGATCCTTCCAGGCTTTTCTGAAGTTGGAGGCTCAAGTCAACCATGGCCTACAGGCACTTTGTAGAAAGGAAAGTTGCCATTCCCTAGGCATATGGTCCCATGTCAAGAAATTCTGATTCAATTAGTCTATGATATGGTCTAATCAACCCTGAATTGGAAGGACTGAATTGGAATAGGAAGGGCTGATGCTGAAATGGAAGCTCCAATACTTCAGCCATGCGATGCGATGAACCAACTCATTAGAAAAGACCCTGATGCTGGGAAAGATTGAAGGCAGGATGACAGAGGATGAGATGGTTAGATGGCATCAATGATTCAATGGACATGAGTTTGAGCAAGCTCTGGAAGATGGTGGAGGACAGAGAAGCCTGGAATGCTGCAGTCCATGGGGTCACAAAGATTCAGACATGGCTGAGCGTCTGAAAACAACAACAATATAGTCTGGGCATCTGAATTTTTAAAGTCTCCTCAGGTAATTCTAGTGGCAGTCAAGGCTGAGAAAGGCTATCTCTGGAGTTATCAGCTATGGGGAATGGCCTCTCATCAGTCTTCAGACTCAGCTGTTTTCTTCTCTTGGGAGTCAGAAACTAAGGTCATTTCCCCCCATGCTGGGTCAGAATGCTTGTAAGTATTTCAGTGTCCCATTTCCTCCATCACTTGTAGTAAAATCTGACTCATCTTTGAAGACTCACTGTCTCCCAGAAACCTTCTATTGACCACCCATCCTGTCTGATTTTTATGTTGTTGATGTGGCTGGTGTCTTCTGCAATGTCGTCCACTGCATCTGTCATGGGCCTCTGGCACAGGGTAGAGGGCCAAAGGTGAATGCTTGGCAAGTATTGATTTGGCCAGAACTTGTGCCGAGACTTAAGCTGGAATACACTAAAACATCATCAACATTTCTAGAATATTTACACTGTGTACTGAATCTTAACTATGCACAGTGTTTAAAATAAATACTTATACATATTTCCTTTAATTAAAGGGTATAATTTGCTATCTTCCTAATTAAAAGCCAGTAGATGTTTCATGGCAATAAATAAAATATAAATTTTTTCTTCTAGTTTTATTGAGATATAGTTGACATTCGGCACTGTTCATGCTTAAGATTTAAAATAAAGTTATTTGATTTGCATAAATCATGAAATGATTACCACATTAATTTTAGACAACATGATTATCTTGTATAGATACATAATTAAAAAAAAATGTTTTCCCTTGGGATGAGAACTTAGGTTTACCCTCCTAACAATGTTCATATATAGCATAAAACAGTGTTAATTATATTTATAGTGTACCTATATAATTATATTTATCATGTACTTCCATCTGTAGTACTTATTTATCTTAAAACTTGAAGCTTGGATCTTTTGTTCACCTTCATCCAGCTCTCCCTCCCTTCATTTCCACTTCTGGTAACCACAAATCTGAGTTCCTTCTCTATGAGTTTGTTTTGAAGTTTAATTGGTCGACAACACCATGTTAGTTGTGATGTACAACATAGAAATTCAATATTTTCATACATCGCAAAATAATTACCAAGGTAAGTCTAGCTTCCATCTGTCACCATACAAAGATATTGCATTATTGTTGACTGTTCCTCATGCTATGTCTCTCATCCCTGTAACTCACTTATTTTCTAACTGGAAGTTTGTACCTCTTAATCTCTCTCAGCTATAACTTTTTTCTCCCTATCACCTCCCCTCTGGCAACCACCTTGCTTGTTTTCTATATTATGAGTCTGTTTCCATTTTGTTATGTGTGATCATTTGTTTTTTAGATTCCACAAATTTAGCTTTGGAAAGGAATTTAGATTCCATTCCATAAATATAATCATGTGGTATTTGTCTTTCTCTTTCAGACTTGTTTAATTTAGCATAATACCCTTTAGGTTCATTCATGTTGTAGCAAATAACAAGATTTCACTATTTATGGTTGACTAGATAGATAGATAATATCTCACACGCTAGTAAAGTAATGCTCAAAATTCTCCAAGCCAGGCTTAAGCGATACAAGAACTGTGAACTTCCAGATGTTCAAGCTGGTTTTAGAAAAGGCAGAGGAACCAGAGATCAAATTGCCAATATTCTCTGGATCATCAAAAAAGCAAGAGAGTTCCAGAAAAATATCTATTTCTGCATTATTGACTATGCCAAAGCCCTTTGACTGTGTGGATCACAATAAACTGTGGAAAATTCTGAGATGGGCATACCAGACCACCTGAGCTGCCTCTTGAGAAACCTGTATGCAGGTCAGGAAGCAACAGTTAGAACTGGACATGGAACAACAGATGGTTCCAAATAGAAAAATGAGTACGTCAAGGCTGTATATTGTCACCCTGCTTATTTAACTTATATGCAGAGTACATCATGAGAAACGCTGGGCTGGAAGAAGCACAAGCTGGAATCAGAAGCACAAGCTGGGAGAAATATCAATAACCTCAGATATGTAGATGACACCACCCTTATGGCAGAGAATGAAGAGGAACTAAAAATCCTCTTGATGAAAGTGAAAGAGGAGAGTGAAAAAGTTGGCTTAAAGCTCAACATTCAGAAAACTAAGATCATGGCATCTGGTTCCATCACCCCATGGGAAATAGATGGGGAAACAGTGGAAACAGAATCAGACTATTTTTTTGGGCTCCAAAATCACTGCAGATGGTAATTGCAGTCATGAAATTAAAAGATGCTTACTCCTTGGAAGGAAAGTTATGACCAACCTAGAAAGCATAGTAAAATGCAGAGACATTACTTTTCCAACAAAGGTCCATCTAGTCAAGGCTATGGTTTTCCCAGTGGTCATGTATAGGTGTGAGAGTTGGACTGTGATGAAAGCTGAGTCCCGAAAAATTGATGCTTTTGAACTGTGGTGTTGGAGAAGACTTTTGAGAATCTCTTGGACTGCAAGGAGATCCAACCAGTCTATCCTAAAGGAGATCAGTCCTGGGTGTTCATTGGAAGGACTGATGCTGAAGCTGAAGCTCCAATCCTTTGGCCACCTGATGCGAAGAGTTGCCTCATTGGAAAAGACCCTGATGCTGGGAGGGATTGGGGGCAGGAGGAGAAGGCGATGACAGAGGATGAGATGGCTGGATGGCATCACCACCTCGATGGACATGAGTTTGAGTAAACTCCAGGAGTTGGTGGTGGACTGGGAGGCCTGGTGTGCTGCGATTCATGGGGTCGCTAAGAGTTGGACATGACTGAGCGTCTTCATTTTCACTTTTCACTTTCATGCATTGGAGAAGGAAATGGCAACCCACTCCAGTGTCCTTGCCTGGAGAATCCCAGGGACGGGGGAGCCTGGTGGGCTGCCGTCTATGGGGTCACACAGAGTGGGACACGACTGAAGCGACTTAACAGCAGTAGCAGATAGATAGATAGTCTATATTAATGGAAAATTAGTCAACCATAATCTGGTCTGGAGAATTCCATGGACTGTGTATGTACAGTCCATGGAGTTGCAAAGAGTCAAACATGACTGACTTTTACTCACCCACTCATAATATATATGCTACATCTTCTTTATCTGTTCATCTACTGTTGGTCACATAGTTTTTTGTTTTTGTTTTTTTCCTTTGGAAATGTACTCAGAAGTGAAATTGTTGAATCTTGTGGTAGTTCTATTTTAAATTTTGGGGAAACTTCATACTGTTTTCCATAGTGCTTACATGAATTTACATTCCAATGAACAGTGCATTAGGATTACCCTTTTCTACCCTTTTTTACTCATCCTTACCAATATATGTTATTTCCTGTCCTGATAATTCTTCCCAGGTGTCCTGATAATAGCTATTCAGACAAGAGTGAGGTGATATGTCATTGTGGTTTTCATTTGCATTTTCCTAGTGATTAATGATGCTGAGCATTTTTTTTTTCATGTGTCTGTTGACACATATATATATCTTCCTGGGAAAAATGTCTATTTAGATCTTCAGACCATTTTTCAATTTGATTCTTTGTTTTTTTAATTTTGAGTTGTACAAGTTCTTTGTATATTTTGGATATTTACCCCCTTCAGATATATTGCTTGCAAATATCTTCTCCCATTCAGTAGGTGTAATTTTTGTTTTGTGGATAGTTCCCTTCATCATGCAAAAGTTTTTTAGTTTGATATAGTCCCATTTGTTGATTCTTGCTTTGTTTACCTTGCTTGAGGTGATATATCTGCCACCCTCTCCCCAAATATTGCTAAGAGCTGTGTAAAAGAACATACTGCCTATTTCCTTCTAGGAGCTTTATGGTTTCATTTCTTACATTTAAGACTTTAATCAATTTTGAGTTTATTTTTGAGTATGATGTGAGAATATGGCGATAGAATCCACCCTGACTCTTTTTCAGGTGGTTGTCCAGTTTTACCAACACTATTAATTGAAGAGGCCGTCTTTTTCTTTGTATATTTTTGCTTCCTTTGTCATAGCTTAACTATGATCCCATAGTGGTAGGAGTTACTTCTGGGATCTATATTTTGTTCCATTGGTCTAAGTGTTTGTTTTTATACTTCTACCATTCTGCTTTGATTATTCTAGCATTGAAGTTTGAAATCAGGAAGTGTGGTATCTCCAGGTTTGTTCTTTTTCTCAAGATTGTTTTGACTATTTGGAGTCTTTTGTGTATCCATACAAATTTTAGAATTATTTGTTCTAGTTCTATATTGAATCTCTGATGCATTGGGGAGCATACTCATTTTAATAACATTAATTCTTCCAATTCATAAACATGGCATATCTTTTCATCTGTTTGTGTTATCTTCATTTTCTTTCATCAGTGTTTTATAGTTTTTCAAGAGCATGTCTTTCACCTTCTTGGTTAGATTAATTCACAGGTATTTTGTTCTTTTTGATGCAATGTAAATGAAATTATTTTCTTAATTTCTCTTTCTGATTGTTCATTGTTAGTGTATAGAAATGTAAGAAATTTGTGTATATTAATTTTGTATCTTTAATGTTCTTAAATTCAGTGATAAGTTCTAATAGTTTTTTGGTTGGTGTTTTTAGAATTTCTTATATATCTACAAAAAGTGACATGATTTTATATATATATATATATATATATATATATATAAATATATATATATATATATATATATAAATATATATATAAGTTTTACTTCTTTTCTGATTTGGCTTCTTTTTATTTTTATTTTTCTTGTCTGATTGCTGTGCCTTGGTCTTCCAATATGAAAGTGAAAATCACTCAGTCATGTTTGATTCTTTGCAACCCCATGGACTATACAGTCCATGGAATTCTCTAGGCCAGAATACTGGAGTGGGTAGCCTTTCCCTTCTCCAAGGGATCTTCCCAACACAGGCATTGAACCCAGGTCTCGCACATTGCAGGTGGATTTTTTACCAACTGAGCTATCAGGGAAGCCCAGTCTTCCAATACTATGTTGAATAAAAGTGACAAGAGTGGATATCTTTGTCTTTGTTCCTCACCTTAGAGGAAATGTTTTCAGGTTTTCACCAGAGTATGATGGTTATGGGTTTGTCATATACAGCCTTTATTATGCTGAGGTATATTTCCTCCACATTCACTTTGTGGAAAGTTTTTTTTGTTTTTTGTTTTTTTTTAAATCACAAATGAATGTTGAATTTTGTCACCAGATTTTTTTCTGCAGCTATTGAGATAATCCAGGTGCCATCCTTTCAGTTCCCCAGAGAAGGCTCTTCCTGGTTTGCAGTCTCCTTTGCACTGTGTCCCCACATGGCAGACAGAAAGAGATATCTCTCTCTCCTTGTAAGTATAGTATTTCCATCATGGGTGTTCCAACCTCATCAGTTCAGTTCAGTTACTCAGTCATGTCTGACTCTTTGCAGCCCCATGGACTGCAGGAAACCAGACTTCCCTGTCCAGCACCAACTCCTGGAGCTCGCTCAAATTGTTGAGTCGACTAAGTGTGTTAATAATAGTTGAGCACTTGGCTTATTGCTTGATGTGTAGAAGACGCTCAGTGTGGGGAAACACATGTCTGAGTTTGGGCAGGAACCCATCACTGTCTATGTGCTGTCTCACAATTTTGCTCCATAGAACCCAATAGCAGTATGAAGGCTCTAATAAATCCTGTAGTAAAGTAAACTTCTTCATTTTGATTTTTTCTTATTAATTGATTAAAACAATTTTTGGTATACAAAAATCTGTACATAATTAATATATATATACAATTTGATGACAGTGGAGATAATTATACACTTATAAAACCATCACTACAATCTATGCCATAAGTCTATCCATCATTTCCAAAACCTTTCTTTCTCCTCCTCATTTATTATTATTATGACTATTATTATATTATTTACTATTACTATTATTGTAAGAACTTTAACATGGGATCTACTTTTTCAGAAAATCTTTATGTTATAATATTGTTAACTATAAACATTATGGTTATAGTATTTTGAATCTCTAGATCTTATTTATCTCGTATAATTGAAATTTTGTGTCTTTTGACTAATACCTTGCCATATTCCCTCCACCCAGCTCCCATCTATCACTATTTTACATTGTGTTTCTATGAGTATGGCTATTTGAGGTTCATCACTTAAGTGGTATCATGCAGTCAATTTTTGCTTTTGTTACCTGTATTTTTGGTATCATATCTAAGAAATTTTTGCCAAGGTAAACATCAAGAAATTTTTTCCATGTGTAGTCTTCTAGGTTCTTTACTATTTCATATCTCACATTTAGGTCTTTATTCCATTTATTCCAATTGTTTTTTAATTTCATTTTTGGATAATTTCTTATTAGTGTACATAAATGTAACTGATTTTTGCATGTTTATTTTGTATCTTGTAACTTTGTTGAATTCATTTTAGTTTTTATGTGGAGTTAAATATTGTCTCATTTTAACATTCTATAGAACTGTGATTTATTGAACATGTCCTGGACTTAAATTTTATTTTAAGGCTAAAATTTGCATGGTTAAATGATAGTTTGGTATGGTGTGATGAAGGAGACTGAGAAATCTAGAGTATTTCTCATGTTACTTTTTGGATGACTAAAGGATATGATAGGACCTCAATAACAAGAGAGAAATTACTGCTAGCAGAACAATTCTCATACTTACCACACTTACTCCTTTTCACAGTAGAGGTATCTTGTTGAGGTCACTAGGGAAGTATGAAAGGACAATGAGTTTCTTGGCCGTTAATGGTAGGAAAAAATGAAGAGGCCAAGGAGACACTGAAGAATAATTAAAGAGATAGCTGGAGAAGCAGAAGATATGGAGTTACACAAACCAAATAGAAAATGTAGTTTCAAGGAAAAGAGAATTACTAGTGGTGACAGGCAGAAACATGGCTCCTCAAAAATACATTTTGTATTTCAACATTAAGAATTAATTGGCAACCTAAAATAAAAGAGTGTCATTGAACTGTTGGCAAAAGAAGCCAGATTTGGGAAACCGTAATATGATCAGAGAAATCTATTTGAGCAATGTTTGGATTAGAAAGAGAGGGAAGATACTGACCTGGTGTAAAAAGGAAATGCTGGGTCAATGCCCATCATTTTGTCTCTTCCAGCATCTCTCTGCTCTTCCTTGTCAGCCCTGACTTTGCCCATCTTCAACCTAGCTCATGGCCCTCTTGCCCAAAATCCTTTTGGACTGAACACATATGATGACTTCAGGTAGGCGAGGGTATGTGTGCTGATGATCAGTCAGGCACCCAGATAGATCTGGCCAAGAGTAAGTTTGGCTGGACCCTCTCAGAAGCCCACCTCTGCTTTTGAGCTGGGTGGCCTGAACTGATTACATGACCATGAGGAAGCTCCTTTCCCTCAGCAGAACATATACTTCAACCAGGTCTGAGGACTATGGTAAATATTACAAATAATTTATGTAAAGATCCCATAATTGTACCTAGTATATAGATGCTCAATGAATTATTGATTTCTTTTATTCATAGGTACAATATCCACTAGATTAAAACCTTAGAGGTCATATATAATTGAATCCAAAATCCTGCCACATATGGCCTATATGACTTTTGTGTTTCATTTAATTTTACTGTGCCTCAGTTTCCTCAAATGCAAAGCAAGTATAATAAAATCTCCTTCATGGAATATGTAATTTGTGAAGTTACTATGCAATTCGGGAGTGAAAAGCCCTGATAATCACTTTCTCCTTTCCCTTCCTGTGCTGAGGCAGGTCTGAATCTTTGCCCTTAAGAAGCCTGTCATCAACACAGCAGATTTGCTCTTGAACTTCCTCAGTGTGCTGATGTGAAAGCCACCTATGCACCAGGATGTGCTCAACCACGGCCCATGTGGCTCAGATGCATTTGGGACCTTATTGTTTTTAGCAACTTAATTGTTCATTAAGAGGAAGGGATGTTCACAGAGCTAGCCTGACATCCTGATAAAATACCAAATGACTTTCTTTGTTTGATTTATGGGCACAGGCTTGGCTCCTGACAGAATGGCTGGAGAGATAACCGCACACTTACCTCTAGGTCTTGATGAATGACAGGGAAACCCTGTATCAGAAAGACAATGAGGCCACCCTTTGGGAAGAGGACTGTCACAAAGGGCATTGGGAAAGCCCAGTCAGCCTCTTTGTGTGAGGACAATTAACAGAATTAAAAACTTAGAATGTTGATTATCATACAATTAGAAGGAAGTTAATCAGCTCATATTTTATGAAATGTCTTGGTGTAGAGCATCGCCAGTGAAGTTTTATGGCAAATCTTTGATTAATTGAGACACAGCACAAAGGTATAAAATGCAAACTTCAGTCACATGTTAATATCTCCCTCCCTTTATCCCTGGGCTGACCCAAGGTTAGAAACTGGGTGAAAGAGAGATGGGTGATGCTAGAGGACACACATTCACACATGCAAATGCAGCTCTTGGGTGATTTAGACAAGATGTCTGTCTTTTCACACTTTTTCGATGTGAACAAGAATCTTCTGCACCTACCTTATCTTCTTCATAGATGTCCTTTGTCCTTTCTGTTTTCTGCCAGCCGTCATTTGGAGAGAGACTTCTGAGTACATTATCCCTTGACTCTGGGAAGACATCCCAGGACTGAGGGTCACTGCAGAGTCATCAGTCAGAATCTGTGTCTATGTGTCTATCCTCCCATATTTCCCCAGGGCCCTGGGCCAAATCAAAAATGGGCAACTGAAAGATGCTTTTCACCAGATCAGCCCAGTAAATCTATAGTTCTGTGCCACTGTGTGACTTGAGTTCAGTCACTCAAGTCTGAGGGAAGGGTTTCAGAGACAGAAATGGACAGGTGACTGGAGTTTCTGGTCACATTAATGAAATGAGACCTGTCACTTTGTTGCTCCAAATACACAGGAGTTCCTAGTTTGCAGGCAACTATTCCAGATAGGGCGTTTGCAGAGACCTGGAAGGAAAGGCAATCTGTATGAGGCTGGAGAGAAGACATCTGCTAACCGAACATCTCATAAACGTGTCAAGTGTAGCATGTCTGACCTGGAGCTACTGCTGTACCTTGCACCCCTCACTTCACCCCAAACCTGTCCCTCTCACTGTCTTCTCCATTTTGGTAAATAGCATTTCGTCTTTTCAGGTGGTCAAGAAGATTTGGGGTCTCTGATCTTTCAGCAAATTTTGTCAGTTCCACTATAAAAACATATTCAAGAACCAACCATTTCTCCTCACTCCATTTAGACACTGCCCCACCCTCTGCTCCCTGTCACCCAGGTTACCTGGGTATGGAGGTAACTTCCGCCTGGGCCCCTTTTATCCTCGCCAACTTCAGCTGATTCCCAACAAATCTGCCAAAATGATTCAGTTAAAACATAAACTGAATCATGTTACCACACTGCTGAAAAACCTCTGATAACCTCGTGTCAGAGTAAAAGCCTGTCTTTATGGTGACCTGCAAGGCAATATGACCTGGCCCTTTGGCTTCTCTGGCCTCATGACCCACTCTTCTCCTCTTGTCACTCCACCCAGCTTGGTGCCATTTGTGCTTGCTCTGCTCCTGCCAGGAATGCTCTTCCCTCTGCAGCCATGTGGCCTGGCCCCCCTCACCTCAGGGCAGCCTTTGCTCAGATGCTCCCTTCATCCTGGAGTCCTCCTTCACCAGTTTTGCTAACAAGGGAGCCCTCCGCCTCTACAGGCCCATAGTGCAGGCTGTTCTGGTAAATGGGCAAATAGCTGACTCATGGCTTGGGGCATGTGGTGCACCAATCTGTAATGTTGCTGATTTCTGTGAGGTAAATACTTTTATCAAGGCTAATTCTGTTTTGTTTTGCTTTCTGGCCTGTCCAGGAATCGAACCTGTGCCTACTGCAGTGGAAGTGTGGAATCTTAATCACTAGACCACCAGGGCAGTCTCTGCTGAGGCTAGTTTTAAGCAGCCAAAGTGACAACAACAGCCTTCCAAATTTCCTGCAAATATAAACAATTGGCTTTCAGAAGCCAGAATAGCTGGTGACAATGTACTCTGCTATTTCTGTTGCTTTCTCTTAGCATCAATTCTTCTATTTTATTCATATATGTATTTTATTCATGTATATTAACTGTCTCTCCAATTAGAATGTAATTTTCATGTAAGCTGTAATTTTTTGACTGCTTTGTTCACTGCTGTGTTACCAAGCTTCTAATTACCATGCCTATCACGCTCAGTTCAGTTCAGTCGCTCAGTCGTGTCCGACTCTTTGTGACCCCATGGATTGCAGCACACCAGGCCTCGCTGTCCATCACCAATTCTCGGAGTTTACTCAAACTCATGTCCATTGAGTCGGTGATGCCATCCAATCATCAGATCCTCTGTTGGCCCCTTCTCCTCCCACCTTCAATCTTTCCCAGCATCAGGATCTTTTCGAATGAGTCAGTTCTTCACATCAGGTGGCCAAAGTATTGGAGTTTCAGCTTCAGCATCAGTCCTTCCAATGAACACCCAGGACTGATCTCCTTTAGGATTGACTGGTTTGATCTCCTTTCGGCCCAAGGGACTCCCAAGAGTCTTCTCCAACACCACAGTTCAAAAGCATCAATTCTTCAGCCCTCAGCTTTCTTTATAGTCCAACTCTCACATCCATACATGACCATGGGAAAAACCATAGCATTGATGAGATGGACCTTTGTTGGCAAAGTAATGTCTCTGCTTTTTACCATGCTATAGGTTGGTCATAACTTTCCTTCCAAGGAGCAAGCATCTTTTAATTTCATGGCTGCAGTCACCATCTTCAGTGACTTTGGAGCCCCAAAAATAAAGTCAGCCACTGTTTCCCCATCTATTTCCCATGAAGTGATGGGACTGGATGCCAAGATCTTAGTTTTCTGAATGTTGAGTTTTAAGTCAACTTTTTCACTCTCCTCCTCTTTCATTTTCATTGAGAGGCTCCTTAGTTCTTCTTCACTTTCTGGTATAAGTGTGGTGTCATCTGCATATCTGAGGTTATTGATATTTTTCCCAGCAATCTTGATTTCAGCTTGTGCTTCATCCAGCCCAGCATTTCTCATCATGTACTCTGCATACATTTAGTCTTATGTAAATGGAGGTGTGATTCTATAACTATTAATTGTGCTTGACCAAAGGTCCCTAGAAAATTAGCTTTGAATACCCTTTCTCTTTATCAAATTATATATATACACACACACACTCAGAATATGATGGTGCTTTCGTAAACTTGATGAGTGCCTCCAAATCCTCGAAGTAGATGTTAGCTAGACTGAAGCACATAACTCATGGCTAGGCCCACCATGTTCAATGTGCCAACCAACCAACTCTAGTGCCAGAAATAATTTTTACTTATTTATTTTTTTTCTGTTTCTTTTCTAGTTTTTAAATTATGAAAGTTTAATAATATATTTACAGGAGACTTGGAAAATACAGAATAAAGTTACATATATTTCTACTATACACTAAAATTATTTTAAGTAGATAAATCAATATTTTTAGTTGGAATTTCAATATAAAAGTCTCAAAAATAATGTAATTAATAATCAGAAAAGTACAAGGATATAATAGATCTGAAAATCACCATAAACCAATTCAACATAATTGATTTATATACTTTTCACACAACAGTAGGATACAAATTTTTAAGTTTCCCATAGACTATAAGCTAGGAGACACTGAAACATACCCAGGGACACAAAACAAGGTGTGAGAATTTCAAGGTCTAAAGGTATTGAAATCATACAGAGTATGTTCTCTTATCACTGTGGGATTATACTAAAAATCAATATCAAAAGATATTTGGAAAAAAAAATTTGGAAATAATCCTCATATTTTGAAGTGCAATGTGACATTTACCAAGAGAGATCTTTGACTTAGCCATTGAAAGCCTCAAAAAAGTTAGAAGACTAAAAAAACACAGAGGATGATTTCAGAAAAAAAAAAATTAAATGAGAAATTAATATCAAAGTTACTTTAAGAACTCTATGTATTTGGAAGTTAAATATCCACTTTTAAATAATTGGTATATCTAAGAAGCCACAGCAAGGAAAATTAGAAAATATTAGTAACAGAATAAAGATGACAAGGGAATTTGTCAGAATTTGTAAAAGCTCTTAATATTCCAGAATGAAGTAAAGTGAGAGTGAGTTCCTTGTACCTAATTAGGGGACCCTCTACTGTGTGTGGCATCTGTGGTCACAGAGACCTTGGAGAAGGTCACACCCACTTACATGGCTTATAAAACACAAGGCTCTTATTAACTAGCATATGTAGTACCGAAAGTGCATGACTCATTAGATTGATTTTTCCTTCACTGAAGAAGAATAAGGGGGGGATGAAGAGAGGGTTGATGCTTTTTCCTCCCCTTTTTGGATTGCTAGTGACTAACTGTGCAATCAACTCCAGGGACAGATGTGTTTTAAATTATGGTAGGATGTAGGAAATGAACACTTACGGCAATGCTAAGTTACTTGCTAGGTAGGACATGCACATATAGATCAAGAGTTTGGCTGACACAGTTCCATAACCTGGGTGGTACTTGGGGACAGGACATAGAAATTCCTGTGGTGGAAGTGTCTCGGTGCTTGTTCAGCATCCTGTATGCACTGAGCACATTCATGTGTGCTCTTCTCTGCTTTCCATCCTGCTTGGTGCCCTGGGATGTTGACCTAAATGGACTGAATAAACAGTGCCCAGCTCCTGGTTTGATTGGTCCCATGAGAAAGCCAAGGATGAGACTAGAGGTAGGGAGAGAGGGTCAGGCCATCTGTCCTGCTGGCCCCCTCATCAGAAACACTGATGACTCTGCCCTGCGCCAGAACTGCTTCAGTTCTCCTCCTATTAAAGTGGGAGGCACCTCTGAGCACCTGATGGTAAGTTGTCTTGGAGAGACTGGTAGGAATTTCTTGAAGACAAAGGTGGGTACTCTTTCAAAGGAGTATTATATATGCTATTTCCAAATCTGTGTGGGTCACAGGTGGGGACAACCTCAACCTGAGGTCCCATGACAGTTATATTCTCCCAGAGGGAAAAAATGTATAAAGACCAGAACTTCTTGGGGACTTTTTCCCCTCCCAAATTTTCTTTTACTTTTCCTGCTCACTCCTCCCAAGACAGTTGTCTCTGTACTTTCCTAGAATTAGAGGGAATGGCACATGAACCAGATTTGATTAGAAATTACCACGAAGGTAAAGTTAGTAGGCTTATAATGTCACCTAAGAGATTTTCACCCTGAGTTGGTCCTGGGCCATAAGGTCTGTCAACAAAAGCCACTGAATCCAAGCTCAGGTGTTTGGTATTGGTAAATTCCCACAGAATACTGAAACCCCAGCACTTGACTTACATTCTTGGTGAAAGGCTTTAATTTTTAAATTTAAAACTTCAAATTTAATTTCTTAAAATTATCTGGGAATTTCTCTCATCTCTTACATTTAAATGTTTTCCATGTGAAGAATATTATTCAGCATTTTCATTATTTTTAATGATTGGTTGCAGTGACCTCACCCTGGTAGTAGAAACTGGAAGCACGTGGGATGATCCTTATGAGATTATTGAGTTGAAAAACACCACTCTAATTATTTCAGAAGAGAATTGACAACACCTTTTTGAATGCAGGGTGCAATTAAGAAGTTAGTGGCCTCTAGGGGTGTTTTTAGCAAAGGGATATTCATGATTCGCTTCACACTTTTAAAAACATCCCTCTTTTCCTTTTTCCAGCAAGATGATCTATAGAAGAGCCCCCTTTAGGGGGATTTTCAAAGGTAGAGCATACAGAGCACTCTGGTTGAATGGTCCTGTCCTGGTAATGAAGATTGCTTTGGAAATCAGGGATGCTTGGGTTAAAAGTACTTGGTATAGATAAAATAACATTGAGATAACACCTTCACCTATAAGTTAGAAAATGTTAAAAATAAAAAAAGTTCACTCTAGTGCAATGACACAGGGACTTGCACTTATTAGTGTAGAGTAGAACATTCTTCCAAAGAATTTGACAACATGATAACAAGCTAAAAGATAATTATACCTTTGGGACTGTAATTTAACTTTTAGGAAATTGTTTTAAGTAAAATCTAAAGTGCTTAAAAGAGCACTAATGCATAAAGATTCCATTTATGCAATAAATATTTATTGAGAGTTACTATGTACCAGATATATATATATATATATATATATATATATATATATATTTTAAGTGCTGGGAATATAGCAGCAGATTAAGAACCAAAACCTCTTGCACAGAAGTGTTCCTTCAAGTCATGGAGGGGAATCAGTCAATAAACAAACAAGGAATTAAGAAAAAAATGTATCATTAAAAGTGCTTTAAAGTTGTCTATTTTAGGTCATAATGAAGTACGCCCACTGCAGCTTATTTTTTTTACAGTGATTACAACCAAATAAATGCACTGGACAAAATCCTGAAGACTCTAAAAAACAACAAGAGCAGACAGACTTGGAAGTAGAGTCAAAACTCACAATATGAAAAATTAACAAGACAGTAGCTGTGAGTTTCCTGTTTTTTTTTTTTTCTTTCTTAAATTCTCGGTTTTTATCCAAGAACAAATCAAAATGGGAAACTATATAGCAAGTGCTGTTGGCAAAATCCCCAAGAAAGGTCTATTTCTCAGGACAGAAAACAGAAAGAAAGCCCCCGTGGGCGAAGGAGCATGAAGAGAATACTCATAATTATTCTTTTTTCTTTTTTTTTCCTATTTTTTCCTCTCCTATTCTTCTCCAAGAACAGCACCAGTCACACTATGCACCACCATAGAGCAGGCAAGAGGGAATCACGCTATCAGAAACAGGAAGTGGGAAAAGTGTTTCACAAGGAGTGTGCGGAGTTTTCCAGATGTATTTTTTTCCTCTATTTTTCCTCACCACATTGTCTCAAAGGTTGACACTCTCATGTAGAACAGTACAGGTTGTGAAAACTCTGGGAGAACTCTGTCTCTCTGGTCAGAGAAACAGGAAAAGGAGCCCCTGTGAGGTAGACAGTATGGGGGCATGGGGAGGGATCTGAAAGAGTTGGGGAAGAAGATGAATCTATGTATGAATCATCTCTAGGCTGAACATGTACAGAACACACCCAGATAAACCTGGCAAAGGTTTTGAGGACTGAAGAACCATAGAAACCAGAGCCCTAGTCCTGGACCAAATCTGAGTGGAACAGGTGAGGGATAGATTAAATCCCATAGCCAGGGCCATGAAAACTGAACCAACGCTGGAAACACCATGCCCAGAGGTAAGAAAGAACCTGCAATCAAAACCTAATTGGGTTGGCTGCTTGTAAAACCAACAGAAAACCAACATTCTTCAGAGAATTTTAACGTGGCCCAGAGGTGCATGACATAATATTTAACATTTTTAGACAATGTAATTGTCGAGGGGAAAGTACAATCAGAAGCAGCAAGCCCCAAGATCACTCAGGTGTTGGAACTGTGAGATAGACTTGGAAGGAGCTCATGTAACAATAAAGGTGACCATTTTTTAAATGTATTTTTTAACTGGAGGAAAATTGCTTCACAATTTTGTGTTGGTTCCTGCTATGCTGCAACACAAATCAGCCATAATTATACATATATCCCTTCCCCCCTGAGCCTCCCTCCCATCCCCCACCCCACCCCTCTAGGTCATCGCAGAGTGCCAGGCTGGGCTCTCCCAAAGGCCTCCATCTCAACACCAAGACCAGGCCCCACCCCAAGGCAGGCAAGCTCCAGTGCTGGCCACCTCACACCAAACCATCAGCAAAACAGGAACACAACCCTGCCCGTTAGCAGACAGGCTGCCCAAAGCCATACCAAGCCCATAGAGACCCCAACACATGCTACTGGACATGGCGCTTCCCTTCAGAGAGACGAGATCCAGCTCCATGCACCCTAACATTTTTGAAGCACATGAAAATATGGGAATTCTCAGTGAAGAAACATAGATTATAAAAATAGAACCAAATATAAATTTTAGAACTATAAAAGGCAATTTCTGACTTACAAAATTATTGTTGACTCTGTTTAAAAAATGAACTTGCATGTGAATATAGAAGGATAGAAATGGTCTAATCTTAAGGACAGAAAGTGAACAAATTGAAAATAAAATGAACAGAGCCTCAAGGATCATTAAAATGAAGATGTCAAATGTTTGTGTCACTGGAATTTATAAGAGAGATGAGAAAGAGTGCAGTGCTAAAAAATGATGATATAACAACTGAAATCTTCCCAAATTTGGCAAAAAACATAAACTTTTAAATTCAAGAACCTCAGTAAAGTCCAAACAGGTTAAATGAAAAGAATATAATTTTCATGGAAAAGAATAATGTAGGATCTCTACCCCACACCATATATAAAAATTAACTCAAAATACATTATAGACTTAAATGTATATTCATTATTAACTATAAAACTCAAAAGAAAACATAGGTGTAGATCTTCATAACAGTGGACCAGGCAGTGGTTTCTTAGATAAAACAACAAAAGTGCAAGTAACAATAGCAAAAATAGGTAAGCTGGACACCATCAAAATAAGAACCTTGTGTGCTCAAGCGGACAGTATCAAGAAAAAGACAAGTCACAGAGGGGTAGAAAACATTTTCAAGTTTTATATCTGAGGAGACTTTTACTAGAGTATATAAATAACTATTCAACAATAAGAAGACAAAAACCCAGTTTTTTAAAAGGGGAAAATAATCTGGAGAGTTCTGCAAAGAAGATAAACAAATTTCCAATAACTATGTGCAAAGATGCTTGACATTATTTGCCATTAGTGGAATACAAGTCAAGGCTTGATGAGATACCACTTCAAACCCACTAGGATGCTCTAGTCAAAAGGACAGAGCAATAACAAGTGTTGGCGAACGTGTGGAGAAACCGAAACTTTCATACACTGCTGGTGGGAATGTAAAATGTTTCAGCTGCTTTGGAAAACAGCCTTGTGGTTCCTCAAAGGACTAAACACAGAGTTGCCATAGAGTCCAGCAATATGACTCTTAGATACATTAGATATTATAGATATATACCCCCCAAATGAAAAACTATGTATACACACACAAACTGTATGCAGATGTCCATAGTAACACTTATAAAAGCCAAAAAATGGAAATAATCCCAGTGTCCATGACTTGATGAATGGATGAAATCTGGTCTATCATTACATTGGGATATTAGTTGGCAATCACAGGGTGCTCAGGGCCGGTACACTGGTACAATCCTGAGGGATGGGATGGGAGGGAGGTGGGAGCGGGTTCAGGATGGGGAACACATGTACACCCATGGCTGATCCATGTCAATGTATGGCAAAACCAATACAATATTGTAAGTAATTGCTCCAATTAAAAGAAATTAATTAATTTTTAAAAAAGAAACAAAGTACTGACACATGCTACAGCATAGATGAAACTTGAAAACATTATGCTAAATGAAAGATGCCAGTAATAAAATATATCATTTGTGTGATATCATCTACATAAAATGTCCAGAATAGACAAATGTACACAGACAGAAAGTAGATTAATGATTTCTTAGGGCCAGAGATGATGGGGTGTAAAACTTTATTTTATATTAAAATTAAATATAAAATTTAATATTTAAAAAGACCAAAGTTGGTAGTACCCACAGATATTTTCAAAATCAAACTAGAATTATCTTTGTAGCAATCATTTTAAACATCAGCCTCAAGGAGTTCTCAAAAGTAAAGTTCTAAGCAACTTAAGTTCATAACTGTAAAATTTCTTATACATAAGAGGAAACTGGCCTCCATACATGAAGGTCAGCAGAAACCAAACACCACAGGATCAAAGGTAAGGTGGCAGACACCACCTTAGACAATTGATGAAGATGAATATATCCAGAGATAGCTTGTGGATGTAGACTAGATACGGTAGGATGTGATAAGAATGGCATGCACTTCACCTATAATTCAGCTTAGTCTAGTCATAAAAACAAACAAACAAAACCAAAAATGAAACATCAGCCAAAATGAAGCTGGAGGACATTCTACAATTTACTTGCATAGAATGACTCAAGACTGTAAAATATTAAAATTAGGAAAAGCTGAGAAACTTTTAGAAGAGAATAAGGAAGCATAACAAGCAGATACAATGGCATACCCTAGACTGTATCCTGGAGCAGAAAGAAGATGTCCACAGAAAAAACTGGTGAAATTCAAATAATGTCTGTAGTTTAGTATTTAATATTGTATTGTTGGCAGTTTTTAAATGTTGATAAATGTGCCATGGTAATATAAGATGCTAACAATAAGAGAACTGAGTGAGGAGTATATGGGGACTCTGCACTATTTTTGTGTTTTTTTCTACAAATGTAAAGTTATTCCAAAATAAAAAAAGCTTATTAAAAATAACAGTGTCTCAAGAATGTGTTAAACATAAGATTATGTAATGCCAAAGAGAAAATTGTTAACTGGAACATATATTTAAATATATGCCCTGGAATGAACTTCAGAGGGCAAAGAAACGGAAAATGTGAAAGCACAAGAGATGTGAATAAGAGGTTTCAAACATATTGATCAGAGTCTTGGGAGGAGAAAACAGAAAGAATAGACAATAGCACAGAAATGATAATGAGTAGAATTTTCTAGAATTTATGAAAGACTCTATCAACCTATTTTAGAAAACTCAATGAACCTGAATTAGCATATACAGTAGTAGGTAGTAAAGCAGCAGCAGAACTCCAAAAGAGAAAGAAGTCCTAAAATCAGGCAGAAAAAATACATGGTACCTTCAAAGGAACATGATTAAATAGAGAGTAATGAAATAATGGAACCCTTATACAGTATAGCAATACCTTCAAAATGTCAAAACAGAATATGGTAATGGGTTGCCATTTCCTCTTCCAGGGTGTCTTCCCAATCCAGGGGGTGAATCTGCATCTCCTGCATTGCAGGCAGATTCTCTACCTTCTGTTAGGGTAAGTTTACACGTATTTAAATTTTGTGGGCAGCATATGAAATGATACTGTATAACTAATAAGCTGTAAAAATGAAAGAAAAGAGGAGGGAGAATAGCCAAATCAATGTAAAGAGGGCAAGAATCAAGGACAAGAAAGAAAAGAAAGGAAATTTATAAAACAGGACAATAGATACATAAAAATGCCAGATAGAAGAGAGGACTTACTTAGGTGATATCTTCAGGGAAGATTTATCTGAGAAGAGGATATTTGAACTGAGATGACTCCTGAATAATGAGAATAACATTCTGAGAGAAATAAAAGTTGGTGGAAGTTAAAGTCATGGCCAGGGCAATAGGGCTGGAAAGTCGAAGGGAGCCAATTCACATGGGGTCATCAGAGATAGATTGACTTTTCCTACAAATGCAAAAGGAAATATTAATGAGTTTTAAGCAGAGTGATATGATCTGATTTTGATTTAAAAACTCTTTCTGGCTGCTCTTTGGAGAATGAATTGTATGGGAAATGAGTGGGGTCAGTGGGGCTATGAACGTAGTCCCAGAAAGATGTGGTGATGGTTATGCTATTAGGATTGAAGAAGAAAAGGAGGTTGCTGGATGAAGTGATGTGCCTTGAAAAGAGAAACAGGAATTTTAATGGCTTGGATGGATGTGCATGAGGAACACAGAAGAAACCAGTGGTAAACTTTAATTATGTGTGTGGTTGTGAAGGAGGATATAGAGTGTGTGACTCAGGGACATGACTGCAATTACTGGGGAGAAACAGGCTGGTGTGTGTGGGCAGTAGGGCTGGATCAAGTATGTCTTGATGAATGCAATATGTTTAAGATGTTTCTGACCCTGAAGTCAGGTGATTTATTTGAGCTGCACATCATCGGAAAAGGAAGCATTATATGTAAGTACATGAGACAACAATATAGCCACAGAACAAAGTGAGGTCACCAAGGAAGGGAGTACAGATAGATCACAGGTCCCAGGACAACTCTCCAAATTAGCATTCAGGTGGAGAAGAAGCCAGGAAAGGAGACTCAGAAAGCATCCAGTAAGGTGAGCAGAAATCAGGGGAGTTGTGGAGCCAGGAAAGGAGTATCTATCTGAAGGTGGAAGGGGCCCTAAGGGATCAAAGCCACTGGGTGATACTTACCATGAACACCTTGAGACATACTTTGGTGATAAAGAGGTCATTGGAGTCCTTGATATAATAATGACTCTATTTTGTAGAGAAGTGGAAGGATAACTGTAACAGCAGGAATAGAAGGTGGATTGGGTCAGTAGAAGGTGGTTTGAAGCAAGTTTGTGATGAACTGGGAGATGCAGAGGGTGTTGGTTTTGTGTTATGTAAAGGATGAAATCATGAGGACCAGAGGAAAGATGCTATTTAGCTAAGAGGAATTTTACTGAGTTTTTAGGATCTGGAATTCATGCCTACTTGGGAAACCTTTATTTCTCCTGCTGATGTGGCCAAGCCTTATAACAAGACTGGTGTTTGTGGGTTCCTGATGGCCCCAGTTGGTGTAGCTGTCAGGAGGGCAAACTGGGCTGGGAAGTAGCAGAGTTGTGACTTGGTGGCTTGTGGGAGCAGCCTGGTGATGCAAGCAACTGTTTAATCACTGCTACATTGTTTCTTCTGCTGGGGGTGACCCCATTCACCCAAGGATATAGCTGGAAAAGAACATGGGCTCACAATTTCTCAGATAAAGCAGTTCAGTTCAGTTCAGTTGCTCAGTTGTGTCCGACTCTTTGTGACCCCATGAACCGCAGCACGCCAGGCCTCCCTGTCCATCACCAACTTCCGGAGTCCACCCAAACCCATGTCCATCGAGTCAGTGATGCCATCCAACCATCTCATCCTTTGTCGTCCCCTTCTCCTCCTGCCCTCAATCTTTCCCAGCATCGGGGTCTTTTCAAGTGAGTCAGCTCTTCATATCAGGTGGCGAAAGTATTGGGGTTTCAGCTTCAACATCAGTCCTTCCAATGAACACCCAGGACTGATCACCTTTAGGATGGACTGGTGGATTGCCTTGCAGTCCAAGGGACTCGCAAGAGTCTTCTCCAACACCACACTTCAAAAGCATCAATTTTTCAGTGCTCAGCTTTATTCACAGTCCAACTCTCACATCCATACATGACCACGGGTAAAACCATAGGCTTGACTAGACGAACCTTGGTTGGCAAAGTAATGTCTCTGCTTTTTAATATGCTGTCTAGGTTGGTCATAACTTTCCTTCCAAGGAGTAAGTGTCTTTTAATTTCATGGCTGCAGTCACCATCTGCAGTGATCTGGGAGCCCAGAAAAATAAAGTCAGCCACTGTTTCCCCATCTATTTCCCATCAAGTGATGGGACCGGATGCCATGATCTTAAGTTTTCTGAATGTTGAACTTTAAGCCAACCTTTTCACTCTCCTCTTTCACTTTCATCAAGAGGCTCCTTAGTTCTTCTTCCCTTTCTGCCATAAGGATGGTGTCATCTGCATATCTGAGGTTATTGATATTTCTCCCGGCAATCTTGATTCCAGCTTGTGCTTCCTCTAGCCCAGCGTTTCTCATGATGTACTCTGCATATAAGTTAAATAAGCAGGGTAACAATATACAGCCTTGACGTACTCCTTTTCCTATTTGGAACCAGTCTGTTGTTCCATGTCCAGTTCTAACTGTTGCTTCCTGACCTGCATACAGGTTTCTCAAGAGTCAAGTCAGGTGGTCTGGTATTCCCATCTCTTTCAGAATTTTCCACAGTTTATTGTGATCCACACAAAGACTTTGGCAGAGTCAACAAAGCAGAAACAGATGTTTTTCTGGAACTCTCTTGCAGATAAAGCAAGACCCTATTAAAATCTCCTTTATGAAATGATCCTTTGAGAAGAGTTCATCTTGCCATTGGAACAGCACCCAAAATTTGTGTTTTCCAGATGTTGACATTTGATAGCATAGTTTTCCTCATGCAATAATAACTAATCATAGTCCAATATGTTGGGTGGTCAGGCACAATTCTAGAGGCTTTACATGCACTAACTTGCAGAACTATCACAGCATTTCTGTTGTTACCCCTTTTTGTAGTTGAAGAAACTGAGGCCCAGTCAGGTTAAGGGAAATTGTCAGGCTGGGAGGCGGGGTTTCAACACAAGCCTGCAGCCAGATGCCTCGCTCTGAGTCATTGTACACATTCTCTCAGTTAACTATTACGCAGAGTTAAGGAACTCACTAGGGAAAGTGCCGAAGGGTCCACAGACTCCACAGTGAATTGCATTAAACCAGCAACATGAGAGCTGTGTATTCTATGAAAATATGCAAGTGTTAGCTGGTTAGAAAAGTAGGGGAGAAAAGGAAAGAAAAACACTTCCGTACTGTCTACATTCCCCATTCTTGAAGGAAATTGTTTGGGCATTTGTGAATGCAGAACTTAAACACAAGAAGCATATGTGACACTATGTGTGTTATTTTCATAGCACCTGACATGCTGTTGGGCACATGTGGATATTCAGAAGATGTTTAAGATAATGGAGACTGTTTGGGCCAGGAATAGATAAGGTCTATATGATAAATATTTCAGGCTTTGTGGTCCATATGTTTTCTGTCACACTTCCATTGTACCTTGAAAAACATCATTCACAATATATGAATGGCTATTCATTGCCTGCCATGGTTGTGTTCCAATAAAGTTTTATGTACAAAAAGAGGTAGGGGCCAGATTTGGGCTATAGGTCATTGTTTGGCAACTGCAGGTTTAGCCTATCCTTAGCTAATGTGGGTAATTACGTACACACAAATGCACATATGTATGTATATACACATGTACAAATACATATGTGTATGAATGCACAGGCCCAGACAGATAGATGTTTGAAAGAGGTACAGCTATGTTTTTAAGAAAATAAACACTTCCTGTGAACCCTACTTATCATTTCTTCATTTCTCAGTGTGTTGCAGCTTTTTGAGTCACTTGGAACATGATGGGAGATGTGGCAGTCTGCAGTTCACAGGTGGATGTCACTGTTCATTCTCTTCCAGGGGATTAACTCTCATTTGGGTCCCAAATCAAAATGATCAGGTGAGGGGCTCTCTCCAAGCCAGTTTGGGTAGAGAGTTTGTCTCTACTCTAAGCAGCACTGGCTTGGAGGGTCAGGTTACTGTGGGCCATTCCTATGGAAGGAATTAATGAAGGTGTGTTAGAATCATCTGAGCTGGGCCTTCAACACCCAGAAAGATTTCCACTGAAGTGATGTCCCTTCCTCACCTGCTAAGAATAAATTATTTACCACATTCCAGAGACTCAAAGCTGGTGTCACTGTGGTTCCTAACCCCAGATGACTTGCTTTTTCAAAAATGGGAGAAATCCATCAGTGACACTCTAGTGTTGAAATTAGAATATACAAATCAAGAGGAGATACCAATGCAGTCAACCTTTAACAACTAGGTTTGTGAACCAGCTGCACAGGTTCACTGACATGTGGGTATTTTTCACTAGTAAATACTACAGTATTATTATACATGGTCCGTGGTTGGTTGAATCCATGAATGTTAAGAACAGGGGATGTGAACCAGCTATAACTTACAAGCAGATTAATCCTCATGTTGTTTCCAAGGGTCAGCTGTAATTAGTTGGGTGGTTTTCTAATTGCTTAAATTTTTTTCTACATATGTCCCGAACTGAATAAATTTCTTATATTACCTCTCAACCAGATATGAGCTATTTTGCTAATTATAGCAATGCTTGTTTGAGCTCTGTTTGTCTACAAAATTGGAGTGTTTTCCCTTTTTTTTTTTGTCAGATTTTTTTTTTTTTTTTTAAGAAGAGAATATGTTTGCTTACCTTTATCCTTTAAGACAATTAGCAAGTAGGCATAATTGCCAGAATTTAAACCTAGGTTTGGCCAGCTGTTTTTCCCATGACCTTTGCTGCTATTGTCGGGTCTTAGAAGGCAGAATTGGGGCAAATGGACAGAACATTTCAGGCCACATTTGGCTTTTCATAAGGAGGAGAAGGAGGAAGTGGAGGGGAAGGTAAAAGAGGAGGAAGAGAAAAAGGAAGAAAAAGAGGAGGAAGAAGAGGAGAATCAGAGATTAAATACATTTACAAGGTCACAGAGCTACTGACAGGCAGAGCTGAAATATGAATGAGACCCTGACTAGAGAGATGATGCTTTTACCCCAGTCCACTTCCTTTTGTAACCCTTAGTGCTTATGCAACAGCTGAGTGAACCCCCGTCTTTGTAAGTCCTCACAAAGAGCACAGTCACCAGGAGCTCGGTGGTATTCTTACATTCTGGGTCTTCTCTGGGGACTCAGTTGGTAAAGAATCCGCCTGCAACACAGGAGACCTGGGTTCAACCTCTGAGTCGGGAAGATCCCCTGAAAGGGATGGCAGCCCACTCCACTATTCTTGCCTGGAGAACCCCCCGGACAGAGGGGCCTGGTGGGCTATAGGCCATGGGGCCGCAAAGAGTTGGACACGACTGAGCAATGAACACACACACGCGTGGCACATCCAGCACCAAGTTTCCCTGAGTCTACTAGGAGTATCCTTGTAGCATCCCAAGGAAATGATGTCTCCTGGAACATGTTTTGATAGATCCTGCTGTCCCCTGTCTTTGGAGAGAGGGTAGTTTTCAGCAGCATCATTCGAAAGTAAGAAAATCACTCTCCTGGCCAGTGTATATATGTTAGAACCGTCAGTTATGGGTTGGCTCTGAAATGAGTAATTGGCAGTGGTTGGCTTAGGACCTCTGCAGATTGTAGGCACAGACAGAGCCCTGGCACAGTCCCCAGAGACCCCAAAGACTGAGCCTGGCTGCTGCTGTCTGCAATTTGGTGAGGTAACACTTCATTAAATAATGTTCTTTTTCCCTCTTCTGCATAGCACTCCTCTTGTCATTTCCACTTGTTAAGGCCTGTTTGGACTGGCTGGGGTCAGTCTAGGAGAGCCCCCCTGGGGCAGGAGTGACAGTCTTGGGGCCCATGTAGGCCCAGTCCCTGGGCCTCTGTCAGTGGTCTAGACATAGCCAAGTTTTCTCCAAGGCTTTGGAAGCTTTCCTTGAGATGGTCCTGCTGAGGTTACACTGTTCTGCCTCCCTGAAAAAGGAAGGCCTCTCCTAGATTCTTCTGGGGGTTTATCTGGGCCCAGAAGCTGTCATGTAGACAGCCTGGAATCCCCTTCTATCCTCATAGGAGCCCAGCTGCCACTGCTTCTCAGCTTTGTCTATGTAAGTGCCTGATTGTCTTATATCTGGTATCTGCTGGGGTGGGTGGGCATAGAGTCCAGCGGGGCCTGGGTGTCCAGGAGGGGTTGGGAGCAGTGGCCTAAGAGTCACTCCTGACCCAGTTGTGTGTGACTGTCAGCCAGGCTCAGCCTCTAGCCCTCTGTTGAACAACTGCCCTGGTAGTCTCCAGAGGGCTCCTGTAATTAGAATACAAAATCACCTAAACTCCATGGTCAACCTCCTCATTTAATTTAACCCTCACCACAACCCCATCTGGCTTCCCTGGTGGCTCAGGGGATAAAGAATCCACCTGCAGTGTGGAAGATCTGGGTTCGATCCCTGGGTTCGGAAGATCCCCCGGAGGAGGGCATGGCAACCCACTCCAGTATCCTTGCCTGGAGAATCCCCATGGACAGAGGAGCCTGGTGGGCTACAGTCCATGAGGTCACAAAGAGTTGGACACAACTGAGTGACTAAGCACAACTCCATCAAACCATCATGATTGCCAGCATCAAATACATAAACCTGTGATGAGAGAGTCCATGGTCTGAAGCCTGGCCCACTATGACTGGAAGCCTGGCCTCAGTGCTGTGATGGTGCCTCCCAGTGAGCATTCCCAGTCTACACAAGGAACAATGAGATCTGCCATCTCTGGCTTGGCTGAACAACTCTTCTCTCTCACTTACGATTCTCTCACATTCAACAATCTAAGGGAGCTGCTTCCCAGTTAGCAAAAAGCCTATGTGGAGACCATGCTCTGGGACTTCAAAGGGTTAAGTGGTTACTGTTTGACCTGTAATCTTGGTCACTTGACCTCTTTTGGGCTTTAGTTTCATTTTTTATGAAGTTAAAGAGTTGAACTGGAAACACTTGACACGTTATGTCTGGATCTAATATTTTGTAATTCTGTGAATAAATAATTGATAAGCTTATATTGCTCCTGCCTCAGCAATGTTCATCCTATTAGGTCTTTATTTTATTGTCTTTGAATAGTAACTTTAGTGATGGCATTTGTTTTATGCTTTATGGTTTACAAAACTTCCATATTCAGGATTCCTTTGAATATTATTACCCATTTTCAGAAATGCAATCTGAGGTTTATAAAGAGTACTTGTCCAAGTGACCAGAGCTGATAGTGATACAGCCTCTTGGAAACCCGGGCCAACCTGATTTCATGTCTATGGCTTGATGAAGGAATTTCTGGCATCAGCAAAGGACAGAAGTATTTTGAGGGTCAGCAGGAAACTCTCCAGAACTGTCAGAATCCTTAGACCTTGTAACTGCTTAGTCTACTTCCCTCTGCAGGTTCTGAGCAGGGCAGTGTGTGCACACCCAGTTTGTGAGCACATCATGCCTCAATGCAAGACAGACCAGAGCAGGCAGGTGTGGCCCTTCACCACAGAGACTTAGTGTTCTGATAGTAAGAGCCAGCTGAATAAGAAGAGACACAGGTCCTCACTGAGTGTGAGACAGTCGTTCTCCATCTAAATTCCAGTTAAGGAAAGGAGGGCTCAGAGAGGCTGGTGACTTGCTGAGCAAACATAGGAGTGCTCAGGGCTATACTTACTGCTCTTCTTCCACCCTGAACCACCAGCAATCCTACCTAACTGTTTGATTATCCTGTTTGATTACTCACCTATGCACTACTTTATACTTTCCAAAAATTCCTCCATGGCTAGGAAAGCTGTTCACCAAGTCATGCATATCACTCTTGATTATCACTCTGTCTGTTGTCCAGGAAGTGCTTAGGTGGCTTGTGATGTCCTTCCTTTTCTGGTGCTGTTGAGCAGCTTGCCCAGGGGAGGCATGAGCCCACAGCCATGAAGAGCTTGCCCTCAGAAACTTATTTCCATTCTGCCCTTCTCTTCTGGCATAGAACAGTCATGCAGTCCTTTCTTCTGGGATGCTGTCTACTGTCCTACAAGGGACACAGATGCCCATCCTATGATCACTCTCCAGGTGTGACATGGTGGATTATAGATTCTACTGTCTGAAATTCCCTGTATTCCCTGTAGCCTTCTTCTCTATTGATTGCAGAGGAAGGAGGATCTGCTGGCTGTCTGAGGCCATGTATTCCTGGCCAGAGCTTCATCATGCTGCATTGAGCTTTATGCTCAGTATAATCACAATTGTACCATGCAACTGTCTTTAACACTGCAGGGTACATGTCCATCAGATCAAGTTTGTTGCCCTCATGAGAATTGATTGTTGTTCTTGGTGCAGGCATCTCAGAAGAACCTGGGATATGGACCAGTGATTTCTCTGCATCGTGCTCCTTCTTAAATCACCAAAGCCTATTTCAAGACGTCTGTGCTCTTTAGGGGTTACTGTGCTTCATCTGATCTACCAAGGGCATTGCTTAATGTCTTTGTTTCAAGACTCTACTGGCCTGTGCCCATTTCACCCTGCCTTCTCTTCTCACCCTGTAAGTGTAGTACCATCAGCTGAAGGTTTGCAAAGCCTAGGTGCAGGGAGCACCATTTAGTCAATCATCCAAGGCCAGCTGTGTTTTTTTCTTGATGTGCTTTTCACTCTAGTTCCTTTCTGTGAATTTCTGGCTTTGATTTCTCTCTCTTAGTCTTTGATCTTTGGAGACTTATCCAGACTACCGTCCTTGATCCTAAACCTGATTTGTTATCCTGGCTTCTGCCTCCTGTCTGCCCTTCCTATTCTTCTCTGGTTCTTGGTCAGTAGCTGTCATCCTGGGAAACTGCTCCTCTTCACAACATAATGAAGCCAAATGATAAGTAAAGTTTTGGGGAACTGGGTTTATAA
Organism: Dama dama; assembly: GCF_033118175.1. Taxonomy (NCBI): domain Eukaryota; kingdom Metazoa; phylum Chordata; class Mammalia; order Artiodactyla; family Cervidae; genus Dama; species Dama dama. The sequence goes on along the minus strand of NC_083713.1, from coordinate 6,420,879 downwards.
CCTAATTCTGAAGCTTGTGGGTTGGTCTTATTGCTTTCTTTCTTGTGTTCCACTTTTAATGTTATAGAATAGACTTAGGGTTGGAGGGCTGGGAGTGTTGAATTTGTTTTGATCAGTTAGGGGCTTGTGCCAACTTTTGTTTAAAAGCCTGGATAAGTGTTGCAGTGTGTACTGTCTAAAAGAGAGGCCCCGAGAGGTCCTCCTTCCTGCTCTCTGCATTCAAAAGCTATAATTTGATTAGTTAGAGCTCTTTTCATACATGTGTGTGTTTATAGTTGCTGAGTCATCTCTGACTTTTTGTTGGTCCCATGAACTGTTGCCTGCCAGGCTCCTCTGCCCATGGAATTTTCTAGGCAAGAATTCTGGAGAGGGGTGTCATTTCTTTCCCCAGAGGATTTTCCTGACCCAGGGATTAAACCTGAATCTCTTGTGTCTCCTTATTGGCAGGTGCATTCTTGAAGAAAACCCAACACCAAACTGCACAATGGAATATTACTCATCCATTAAAAAGAATGAAATAATGTTATTTGCATCAATATGGATGGACCTAGAGACTGTCATACTGTGTGAAGTAAGTCAGACATAAAAATAGAAATATCAAATGGTATCTCTTGCATTCAGAATCTAAAAAAAAAATGAAGCAGATGAACTTACTTACAAAAGGGAAACAGATTCACAGACTTAGTGAACTTATGGTTATCGGGGGAAAGGGAAGTTTGGAAGTTTGATATCGGCATATAAATATTGCTATATTTAGAATGGATAACCAACAAAGACCTACAGTATAACACAGAGAACTCTGCTCATTGCTATGTAGCTGCCTGGATGAGAGGGGAATGTGGCGGAGAATGTATACATGTTTATATACGACTGAGTCTCTTCGCTGTCCACCTGAAACTGTCACATCTGAAATTGCTAATTGGCTATACGCCAATGCAAAATAAAAAGTTTAAAAAAACATGTAAAAAAATGCATGAACAAAGAAGTGATACTATGTTACAAAGAAATCCACAGAGAGGTTTAGCTTCAGGCACAGCTCCATCCAGGGACCCCACGTAATGCTATCTGCCGTCAAGTCTCCTTTTCACCCTGTATTTCTCTACTTCCTTGTTCTTCTGTTTCTGCTCTGTTTTCCTTCTCACTTTGCTGATGAACTCTTTTGGGTAGCGGGAGAAGATAGCTGCTTGTTTCCTCAGATTTATTTTCCCCAATATTTACCAATTCTGTCAAAAATTATTTCTCTGCCTAGGTTGCCTATATGTACCTGGACCTATCACTGTGTCCAAGAAAGTGGAGTATTATAATGTGTCACGAACTGGGCCACTAGGCCACTGCTGTGATCATGGGATTGGGACTTATAACCAGAAGGAAGAGCATGCCAGGATAGCTGCCTGGAATGGCAGCCACACTCTCTCCAATGCAGCCATGCAAGGCACCTTAATCTACAGTGGAACGTAGGAACAGGTGATCCCCACTCAGTGTTCCCCTGCTTGGGGCTTTCCCAGTCATTTCTTTTATCAATAAGAGGATGCCTTCCCATGTAATTGCAGTTACCAATTCTCCTATCTCCCTTGCCTTGGAGATTTGACTGTCCTTGTTAGATCTTGGCCACAGTCAAAGAAGGGACCATGGGCAAATCAATCCTCATGTAACTGGTCCTGCCTGTTTCTTAGGACAGCTTATATCATCTGTCAACATCATTAGTGCCTTCATTAAGAGAAAGAACTGGATACATGATTTTCTTTAATGTAGGATATAAACAGCTTTAATTCATGTGATTCTAAAAATGGCTTTGTGTTCAAGGAGTTTGCAATCATACATGTTAGCTGCTCCAAAAAAAGCAAACACAGCAGGGTAGCTGGCCCCAAGCAGGAGAAACAAGCACATTTGCACAAAGTGCCAGGGAAACCATCTTCATTTGAATCTTAACACTGTTTCACAGATGGTCTGTTAGCCTAGTGCCTTCATTAGAGGTGTGATTCACCACCAGGGCACCCACTGCACTGTGCCTTGCTTGAGTGGTTTCTCCTCCAACCTCTTTAGATAAAATATAAAAATTCTCAAAAATAACCTGCCATAGAGACTGCTCTGGTGTGTTTGTATAAGTGTTTTCATGAAGGGACACATTTTTTGGCTAAGAGTGAGATACTCGTTGCTTTATATTAAACCATGTAGAGATTATTTATTGCCTTTGTTAAAAAGCCAATTTACTTCCTAGTGTTGATAATTGAATCCAAAGCCCTGCCGTGCATCATCAGCACATGTTTTCGAGGAAAAACCAGAGACCATGTGCAAAACTGAGGCTCCAAGGCGCCTGTGAAAAAAGAAACTCATAATTCATTTTCTGGTGCATCTCTCATATCAATTAGCAAAACATGCATATTTCTTCATTTCCTTTATGTTAATATCTCCCTAATAAATGATCTTGTTGTATCCTTCCATAAGGGGAATACATCTTAGAGATGCACCCATCTGTATTAACTGCCACTCAGAAACCTTAAATACTGGATAAATAATATGTATGCAGTAAGCACAGAGTTGGAGGCCTGCTAGTTGAGAGTCGATTTTATGGTGTATGTGCATTTATGTATATGTTGTGTGTGTATATCCATATCTATATATAGTATTATTTCTAACAAGACACTATCATAGCTCAGATGGCTGTTAGCATCTATAAACCATACATATTTATCATATTTGCAGTATATAAGCCATATTTGTCTTGCTATAAGAAATACAGAAAGGCTCCCACGTCATTTCACTGGGGGGAGGGGGGTTCACCCCAGTGACTATATTCATATGTTAAAAGACATTAATGTAATTTCAATCTTTGATGGACAATGGTTCATTAGGAGATCGCTATTTGTTTTTCTGACTGTCTCATTTTCACGGATTTGAACTGAAATATCAAACAGAAGTAGCCAAATTTCACCTGTGCCTGCTTGGCTATCGTTGAAAGAAAGAGATAAAATGAGTAGATGCCATAATGAAGGTTGGATTGGAAGTTCTTTGAATCTGGGCACACCTCTTGATGTCTTACCTTGAGATTATGTGCTTGGTGATCTAATACCAGCCAGGTTAGGCTTCTTATCTTCAGAGCAAGTATTTGGAGGGCGTGTGATGAATATTCCAAGAAGTCTAAAGATCAGTTGATTATCTGAGAATTAAAGAGAAACTCTTAGAAGCATGAACAACATTAGTTTTGAATGTCAGGTGGGCTGACATGGCCCAGGAGGTGCCCTGAACACTTGCTGGCCCTGTGCCAATGGGTGTAAACTAGAGGACGTAAGGTTGTGGCTGTGGCTGGGCACTTGTAGCTCCTGCCTCAGGGATGTTGTCCCCTAACTGTGAGAGTTTGCATAAATACTCTTACTCTCACTCTTCACAGTCCTCCTATGGACAAATTAAATGGGCAATACATTATCTTCTTGGGTCAGAGATGTTGCAGAAGACCTGAGGAAATGATGACTATTAGAGCTAGTGCTAAAGAACTCACTTGCCAATGCAGGAGGTGAAAAAATATGGGTTGGATCTGTGGTTCAGGAAGATCCCCTGGAGAATGGCATGGCAACCCACTCCAGTATTCTTGCCTGGAGAATCCCAGACAATGGTCCATAAGGTCACAGAGAGTTAGACATGACTGAAGCAAATTAGCATGTGGGAACTTAAGGAGGTTGGGAAAAGTGTAACTCCAAAGGCTAATGAATATCATGTACCTTAGAGAAAAGCATTGGGAATGAAAGAGCCATTAACAAATGCCTTCCCTGCTTGCCACATATCTGGGCTCCTGAGCATCTGCTGTGTCCATAAACTATGTCCTAGCTTTCTTATGTCCAGTTCTGTTTCAGCATTGTCTACAGGAAGAAGGTTGAGTCAGTTGGTCTTTGCAGATTATGTTGCCTCCTCCAGACTCACCTACAAAGTGGCAGCAATAGTAGTTTAATCCTGTAAAAGACCAAGTGAGATAAGATGTACGAAGTGCCCAAGTAATAGGCATGGGATAGATGTGGTGCAGTTGTGGGCTGTAAGCAGAGCAATCATGACCTCTTTGGTTCAGACAGCCAAGGGCACATCTTTTTAACTTCAGCTGCATTTTCTGACTGCCCAATTTTGCATTCTCCCTTCAGCTAAAAGGGCCAATTGAAGTGTCTCTGTGGGGGATTAATCTTTTTTTGACTCCATCTCTCTGTCCCCAGAGTGACTTCCTGGGAAATTGGCTGTCAGCATCTGGTTAATAGAGGTCAGGGTATGGACTGTAGCCCACCAGGTGCCTCTATCCATGGAACTCTCCAGGCAAGAATACTGAAATCGGTGGCCATTGCCTTCTCCAGGGGATCTTCTCAACCCAGAGATAGAACCTGGGTCTCCTGCATTACAGGTGGATTCTTTACCATCTGAGCCATCAGGGAAGCCCCTAACACTAGTACTTTGTTAGTGGAGGTCAGAGTATTACCAGCAGGCCCACCACGGCTTGCCGTACATCTGGTTGTGATTGCAGAGGCCACTTGAGCTTGCAAAAGATTAAGCTTCAGTGAGAGGGGGTCTTTTGTTCCCCTCTCTTGGACACATGGCTGTCTGTGCCAGCCAGACTGAGAAGGTGTACTCTGGGCTAAGGGTTCTTGCAGCATCCACATGGGGAGAACATTGTGAGGACTGTGCCCCTGAGAATAGCTTTGGTACTTGCAACAAAGTCTTGGGATGAGGACTAGGGTACCAGAGATAGAACTAGCCTTTCAGAGACCCAGATTATGCTTGTAAAGGGTGAAAAGTGTATGCATCTGAGTGTATGAGTTTTGTGTGTTTCATATGTGAGTGCGTGAATGCATCATTGCATATTTAGAAGAACTGTTAGTGGTTCCTGGCTCTGGAGGCCTGCTGGGGGGTACCTGTATTGTTCACCATTTCATTTCTGGGATCATGTTCACCGGTACAAAATGAAGAAAACCAAATCAGTGACCTGGCAGACCAGGGATAAGGAGTGTTTCTAATCTCAGAGGAAAAATACAAAGGCATGGAAATTATGAGGAAGAAACCAAAAGTTCAGTTCAGTTCAGTTCAGCCGCTGAGTCATGTCCGACTCTTTGTGATCCCATGAACCACAGCACACCAGGGCTCCCTGTCCGTCACCAACTCCCAGAGTTTACTCAAACTCATGTCCATCGAGTCGGTGATGCCATCCAATGATCTCATCCTCTGTGGTCCCCTTCTCCTCCTGCCTTCAATCTTTCCCAGCATCAGGGTCTTTTCTTTTCTTTTTTTCATGTTGGAAATCATTGATTTTGTGGTAATTTTTTTTTATTTATTTTTTCCATTTATTTTTATTAATTGGAGGCTAATTGCTTTACAATATTGTAGTGGTTTTTCCATACATTGACATGAATCAGCCATGGATTTACATGTATTCCCCATCCCGATCCCCCCTCCCACCTCCCTCCCCACCCGATCCCTCTGGGTCTTCCCAGTGCACCAGCCCCGAGCACTTGACTCATGTGAAACCAAAAGAGCAGAGGACAAATCTAGGAAGCCTAGAATATTGATACTAAGAGATCCAGGAGGAGAAGAAAGAACAGGTGGAAATGGGGCAATGGCTAAATAACTAGTAGAGAGTAATTTCATTGATCTACAGAAAAACTTTTTACTGATTTAAAAACCTGCCTTCTAGGAAAGATAAATATCTTTCCCAACAAATTTCTGAAGTCCAAGGACAAAAGAAAATTCACATTAATTCAGACTGCAAAAGCAATTTATTAGCAGAGGAAAATGAATTTTTTTCTTATCTACAATAGTGTATGCTTAAAGACAGTGATCTCACAAGATCAGTTAAAGAAACTGATCTCACAAGATCAGTTCAGGAAAAAGATCTTAGAGATCACTGAAGAAAATAGATCAAAATCCAGAAACCCTCCAACCAATTCTGGCACTATTCTCCTATCTAGCTAGAAGAAAGACATTTGTGAAGGCTCAAGGATTCAAAGAACAAATAAAACAGAAAAGACCAAATATCTAGAAATCAGTAAATAAAGGAAATGTATACCAGGAGCCACAGATATTGATAATACTATGCTCAGATATAAACTTAGATTTGAGTTCATTATTAAAGAAAGACTGATAGGAAAGGAACTATGAACCCACATTAAAAATTAAAGTAAAATAGAGAAAAAGCAAGGAATTAATTCTGAAATAAATCAGTTGAAATGAAACTTTAAAAACAGTGGTAAGAACGAAGTCTGTTCTTGCTTGTTCTTAAAGAACAACAGAATAGACAATTCTCACAAGATCAGTTCAGGAAAAAATTAAGATTAAGAAAAAAAATAAAATCACAAATATAGAAAAACAAAGTTATAAGACTATTTTGCATAACTGACAAAAAAGAGAAAATGGATAATTTCCTAGAAAATACAGAACATCAAAATTTCAAAAGAAATAGAAATTTTGAAAAAGGGAAGTTATCAATCAGGATATTGGAAAGATAACTAGCAAGATATCATTAAACAGGGACTATATGAGGAGATATTTTATTTATTTTTATTGAAGTATAGTTGATTTACATCTCACATGTACAGCAAAGTGATTTAGTTATACATATACATATCTCTTTTTCAGATTCTTTTCCATTATAGATTATTACAAGGCATTGACTATAGGTCCCTGTGGTATACAGTGGGTCCTTGCTGTTTATTTTATATCTAGTAGTTTGTATCTGTTAATCCCAAACTCTTAATTTATACCTTCCCCCTTTCCCCTTCAGTAAGCATAAGATTTTTCTCTATATATCTGAGAGTCTATTTCTGTTTTGTAAATAAGTTCATTTTTATTAAATTTTTAGATTATACATATAAGTGGTATCATATGATATTTGTCTTGTCTGACTTACTTCATTTAGTATGAATATCTCTAGGTCCATCCATGCTACCGCAAATGACATTAATTCATCCTTTTTATGGCTGAGTAGTATTCTATCATATATATATATATATACACCATATCTTCTTTATCCATTCATCTGTCAATTTACATTTAGAGCTTCCATGTCCTGGATATAATAAATACTGCTGCAGTGAACACAGGGGTACATGTAGCTTTTTGAATTACAGTTTTGTCCAGACATATGCCCAGGAGGAGTGTATGGTAGTTTTATTTTTAGTTTTTTAAGGAAATTCCATACTGTTCTCCACAGTGACTGCACCAATTTACATTTCTATCTGCAATATAAGAGAGTTCTCTTTTCTCCACACTATATAAAGAGATATTTTACAGCAGTTTACCTAATCTTTATATCACATACAATTCCAGTGTTGTTCTTCACTAAATCATAGCTATTTTCAAAGTGCAATCCTTAGACCAGCAGAAATGCAAATTCTTAAGTCCTGCCTTAGATACAGCACATCAGAAACCTTGGAGATATGACTCAGTAACCAGTGGACTAACAAACCCTCCAAGAGATTAAGTGCTAAACACAGCTATACCTGGTCATAGAAAAATTGTGACAGCATTCTGTGGCAGATGTGTATTTGGTTATTATCTATATATATATATCATTTATTTATCTTTTTATTTTAGGTACACAGATTGAGAAAGTTCCTAAGTTGCTAAAAGCTTTCTTACTCATTTAAAGATGAAGGGGCATTGAATTTTAGCAAGTGTTTTTCTCAAATATCTTGATATAATTATATTTTATCTTCTTTATTTTGATAGTAAGATTTCCTTTTACATTAAAAAACTTTTATTATCATTATACTTTAAAATACAATACTTTAAAAATATTGTTCAAGCAAGTTTGCTGATATTTTTATCAGGGTTTTTATTCTGTTTTCATGAATAACACTGATCTCTAATTTCTGACTCAGATGGTAAAGACTCTGACTGCAGTGTGGGAGACTCAGGTTCTATTCCTGGGTTGGGAAGATCCACTAGAGAAGGAAATGGTCACCCACTCCAATATTCTTACTTGAAGAATTCCATGGACAGAGGAGCCTGGCGGGCTACAGTTCACGGGATCACAAAGAATTGGACACGACTGAGCGATTAACACACACAATTTCTTTTTAAAAGAATCTTGGAAAGATCTTTGTAACAGGGTTTGCAGGAATCATAAAAATGAATCAGGAATTGGTCCCCCTTTCTCTTTTCTTTAAAAGAGTTTGTGGAGTATTGCTTTTATTTCTTTTTTATTTGAATTTGTGAGTGAAACTGTTGTGCCTGGAGTTCTCTTCATAGAAAAATTTTAATTAGAAATTTAATTTCTTAAACAGTCATTTGTATTTTCATATTTTTAATTCAGATTTTCTATTTCTTCTTATGACAGTTTTGGTTAAATTGTGTGTGTGTGTGTGTGTGTGTGTGTGTGTTTTAACTTGTCTATTTTATCTAGAGGATTAACAAAATAATTATCAAATTATCATTAATTTGTTTAAAACAAATTGAGATATAATTTATATAACATAAAATTAATCTTTTAAAAGTATATAATCCATTGGTTTTCAGTATATTCACAGAGTTGTTCAACCACTGCCATAACCTAAGTAAAATTTTCACCATCCTGAAGAGAAACCTCTTCTGTCAGCAGTTGGTTCCCTTTCCTCTTGCCCCAAACTTAGACAATCAGTAATAAAATTTCAGTCTCCATTGATAAGTTGATTTTGAACATTCATGTAACTGAAATTATACAATATGTGTTCATTTATGATGAATTCTTTCATTTAGTTTAATGTTTTCAAACTCCATTTGTGTCTTAACACTTGTCAATACTTCTTCCAATTGCTGAATAATAATTCATCATGTGAGGATATATCATATTTTTTATTCATTTACAATTTGATGGCCATCTGTTATTTTCATTTTGTGGCTATTATGAATAATTCTATTACGAACATTTGTGTGTAAGTATTTTTGGGCATAAACTTTCATTTATCTTGAATATATACCAAGGTACAGGTTTGCTGGGTAATATGGTAACATTGTTAACATGTTTACTATTTTCATGGGTTATTTGGAGGAATGTCTATTGAGTTCCACCATCATTTGAAAAATTGGGCTATTGCATTTTTCTTATTAAGTTAAAAGGTACTTGGACAAATTCCTTTATCAGATATGGAATCTGTAAACCCATTTTCCCATTCTGTGGGTTATTTTTCTTCACTTTCTTGGTGTTATTATTTCAGTAGAAAAGTTATAAATTTTAATATCTTCAAAAAATTACTTATTTTTGGCTGCTCTGGGTCTCTGTTGCTGTGTGCAGGCTTTCTCTGGCTGCAGAAAAAACTCTCTAGCTGTAGTGGACTCCCTTGTTGCGGAGCACAGGCTCTAGGGTGCACGGACTTCAGTAGTTACAGCATACAGGCTCAGTAGTTATGGCGTACAGGCTCAGTAGTCACGGCTCTCGGGCTCTAGAACACAGGCTCAGTAGTTGTGGTACATGGAATTAGTTGCCCCATAGCATGTGGAATCTTCCTGGACCAGGGTTGAACCCATGTCCCCTGCATTGGCGGGTGATTCTCAACCTCCTGACCAATAGGGAAGTCCAATGCCCTCATATTCACACATATTTTCTTTTGTTGACTGTGCTTGTGATATCGTATCTAAAAAATAATTTGCTAAACCAAGATAAGGAAGATTTGCTTGTATATTTTCTTCTCATTGTTTTATAATTTTTAGCTTATACTTTTAACTGTCATCTATTTTAAATTACTTTTTCTGTATGCTGCACATAATGGGTTTACATTTAATATTTTGCACGTGGAAATTCAGTTGTCCCAGCACCATTTGATAAAAACTTTTTCCCTCATTGACTTGTACCCTCTGCCAAACTCAATTGATCACAGAGATATGAATTTATTTCTGGACTCAGAATTCTATTCCATTTATCTATATCTCTATCCTTATGCTAGTACCATACAGTGCTGTTTATATAGTAATACCTTTGTAGTAAGCTTGAAATTGAGAAGTATGAATCTTCCAACTTTGTCCATCCTATTCAATATTTCTAGTTATTTTTGGCCCTTTGTCTTTCCATATGAATTTTAGGAACAGTTTGCCAGTATAAGCCAAAAAAAAAAAAAAAAAAAAAGCAAGGTTGGATTCTGATAGGAATTTCACTTTGATTCATGAATGTGGGTTGTCTTTCCACTTATTTAGATTTTCTTTACTTTGTTTCAAAAAGCTTTGTAGTTTTCGTTATACATCGTACACTTATTCTGTAAAATTTATTCTTAAGTATTTCCTCTTTTATGACACCATTCATAGCAAATAGATGGGGAAACAGTGGAAACAGTGACTGACTTTATTTTTCTGGGCTCCAAAATCACTGCAGATGGTGACTGCAGCCATGAAATTAAAAGACGCTTACTCCTTGAAAGGGAAATTATGACCAACCTAGACAGCATGTTAAAAAGCAGAGACATTACTTTGTCAACAAAGGTCCATCTAGTCAAGGCTATGGTTTTTTTCTGTGGTCATGTATGGATGTGACAGTTGGACTATAACTTTAATAGAAAGTTTTCAGCTTTCTTTATAGAAAGCTGAGCACCAAAGAATTGATGCTTTTGAACTGTGGTGTTGGAGAAGACTCTTGAGAACCCCTTGGACTGCAAGGAGATCCAACCAGTCCATCCTAAAGGAGATAAGTCCTGGGTGTTCATTGGAGGGACTGATGCTGAAGCTAAAACTCCAATACTTTGGCCACCTGAAGATCTGACTCATTGGAAAAGACCCTGATGCTGGAAAAGATTGTGGGCAGGAGGAGAAGGGGACGACAGAGGATAAGATGGTTGGATGGCATCACCGACTTGATGAACATGAGTTTGGGTGAACTTTGGGAGTTGGTGATGGACAGGGAGGCCTGGCGTGCTGCAATTCATGGGGTCGCAAAGAGTCAGACACGACTGAGTGAATGAACTGAACTGAACTGAGGGCTTCCCTGGTGGCTCAGACAATAAAGCATCTGCCTGCAATGTGGGAGACCGGGGTTCAGTCCCTGGGTTGGGAAGATCCCCTGGAGAAGGAAATGGCAACCCACTCCAGTACTCTTGCCTGGAAAATTTCATGGATTGAGGAGCCCGGTAGGCTACAGTCCATGGGGTTGCAAAGAGTGGGACATGACTGAGCAACTTCACTTTTCATTTCCTCTTTTATGCTATTGCAAATGGAATTTTTTAAATATAATTTTATTTTAGAATAACTAATTGCTAATGTGTAGAAATACAGCTGTGTTTTGTGTATTAACCTTGTATGCTGCAACGTTGCTAAACTCAATTATTAGTTCAATTAGTTTTTGAATGGACTCCTTAGGCTTTTCTATAAACAAGATCTTGAAAATTACACTTGCTTCTTTTTCCTACTTAATTGCCAGAACTAGAACATCTAGTGCAATAGTGAATAGACGTTTTGAGACTAGACATTCTTGGTTTTATTTATTTTTTTCCCCTAATCTTACAGGTTTTACTCTCTCATTTACTCTTTGATTGCTAAGTACGGTGTTAGCTGTGGGCTATTTGTAGATGCCCTTTATCAAGTTAAAGAAGTTCCTGTCTATTCTTAGTTGTTGAGTGTTTGTTTGCTTTTTCAATTGGCTGGTGGATTTTGGCAAATGTTTTTTTCTGTGTCTATTGAAATGATCATATACATTATATTTTTTATACTTCTAACTGATTTTCACATGGTAATCCTACATGTCATGGCATATAATCCTTTACATGTGTTGCAGAATTTCATTTGCTAGTATTTCAAGAGTATTTTTGTGTCTCTATTCATAAAAAAATATTGATCTGTGGTTTCTTTTTCTTGTGATTTCTTTTGTTTTGGTAGTAAGAGAGGCTCTGTGGAATGAGTTGGGAGATATACCCTCAATTTCTTTTTTTAGGAGAGCTTTTGAACAATTAGTTTTAATGCTTCTTTAAATGTTAAGTAAATATCACCACTGAAACCATCTGGGACTTGGTTTTACTTTGTAAGTTTAGAAACTACTATTTAAATATCTTGTTGGTTATAGATATATTCAAAATTTTCATTTATTTTTAAATCAATTTAATAGCTTGTGTCTCTCTATGAATTTGTCTATTCATTTAAATTATCAAGGTTGTTAGTGTAGTCACAATATTCTATTTCCATAAGGTCAGTAGTTATATATTTTTATTCCTGATTTTGGTAGTTTACTTTCCTATCTTTTTTTTCTTAATCATATAGCCACATGTTTGTTAGTGTTGTTGAGCCATAAAAAACCCAGCTTTGGGTTTTTTTTTTTTTTTTTTTCATCTTTATTATTTGATCTGGTTGGTTTGGGCTTATATTGCTGTTTTCTCTAGTTTCTTAAATCGTTGATTTGATATTTTTCTTCCATTTTAATATAGGTATTTACAGCTATTAATTTGCATCTTGGCAGTGCTTTGGCTGCATCCCAGAAGTGTTAGTACATCATGTTTTAATTTCCATTGGGAATTGTCTTTGACTCATCAATTATTTTTCAAAATGTGTTTAATTTTTAATAGAAGCTTATTGCTTTACAGAATTTTGTTATTTTCTGTCAAACATAGACAAGAATCAGCCACAGGTACACCCACATGCCCTCCCTCCTGAACCTCCTTCCCATCTCCCTCCCCATCCCACCCTTCTAGATTGTTACAGAACCCCTGTTTGAGAAGTACTTTTACTAATTTTCACATCTTTGTGAATTTCATACATTTCTTTTTCTAGTTTCTAACTTTATGGTTTTGTGGTTGGAGAACGTACTTTGTATGATTATAAACCTTTTGTGTTTATTAAGACTTGCTTTATGACCCACCATATGGTCTATCCTAGTGAGTGTAGTTTCTTATATGTCTGCTCAGATTTATTACTATTGTTTTCCATGTCTTTTAGCCTAGTTACCTAACAGCTGCCTCAGTCAGCTTTAAATCAATTTGATCAACAGTTGTACTCAAGTGCCCTTAGCAGATAGATATTTATCTTTTTATCATTGGATGTATGCATGATTTGGAGACTGCTAGCACAGTTCCTAGAGATTATATTTTTGGTTCATGTTCAGCAGTGATTAAACAAGTTGTATTTCTCCTTTCTAATTACTCCTAAGAGAGTCCAGCCGTGTGTATGTACACAATCTTCCAGACTGCCTGGAATATGTATAATTTTACTTTTAATCTGCTGCTACCTGAGGAACTGGATACTAACTTGTGCATTTCTTGGAGTTGACAGAACCTAGTGAAAGGTCGCTGCTGCAAACCCTGTTCTATGTTGGGATTCATGACCTCCAGAGGAGAGGATCTTGATCTGGAGCCAGAAACCAGGTTTGACCCCTGGAGCTTTTTGTGTAACCAAATTTTATTAAAGTATAAGAGAGATAGACAAAGCTTCTGACATAGACATCAGAAGTGGGCAGAAAGAGTGCCCCCTTGCTAGATTTTAGCAAGATGTTTTATGTCTCTTAGCAAACTGCTAATCAGATAAGAGAGACCCCTCGAGGCTGAGGGAGTTTCACGAGGCCCCTCTCCCACTATATGCATTTTTGAGATAGGATGGCACAAAGTATGTCATCCCAGGTCATAAAATAATTGACATTAATACTGGTTTGTTGAGCCATTATCAGGGCTTTCCTGGTGGCTCAGAGGTTAAAGCGTCTGCCTGCAATGTGGGAGACCCAGGTTCGATTTGAGCCATTATCAGCCCAAGGCTTAAGAAAAAAAAAAAAATTTAATTTTAGGTGGAACCATCTTGAAGAAAACATATTCCAAAGCAAATACATAGTTTCATCAACATAGCTTAAGAAAAACATTTCCATAAGAAAATGTTGGTTAGTTCAAGGCAGAACCAAGTATCATCAACACAGAATTTTAAAAAGTCTCTCTTAATTTTGTGTAGAGAAGGAAAAAAAGTCTGTCACTGCAGTTTATTTCCTCCTGCCACTTGGGGACCTCTGGCTTTCGTACCTGTTACCCTCTCACCAGCATTCACTGGTCCCCTGAGACTCCAGGGAACAAAGAGGTGATATTAAATGGCTTCCCATGGCTCTTCCTTCTGGCTCTTATCCCCTTCCAACATAGAACAGGGTTCGCAGCAGCAACCTTTCACTAGGTTCTGTCAACTCCAAGAAATGCACAAGGAAGTGCATTTGCAGAATGAGTGAGTGAAACCCAACTCCCAGCTTCTCCTTGGAAGGAATTAGACAACAAAATCTCAAGCCCAACTCTTAGGACTTGTCTTACTGTTGTCAAAGGTTCTGGCTTCTAACTAGACCGCACCTGCCAGCTAACACAGTCCTTTGAGAACTTGAATGGGTGTGTCAGTACTTCCTGAGGTATCTCTCTCCTGCTCACACCAGTGATAAAACAATTTTTGTTTAAAACATAGTTTATCCCCAAGCACCACAACTTTTATGACTGCCACCTGAGGGGCCAGCTCCTAATTTCTCTATCTCTGTGAGCTCACAGGGCATGGCATTTGTTAGCCTCTGGGGCCATAGAGGACAAACAGCAACGTTAAATGGGCATGCTGTGGGTACTTCTTATGGTTCTCCCACTGGATCAGCACAGATAGAGCAGGAAATGAAGCCTAGCTCTCAGTTGCTTCCTGGAAGGGGATTGATTTCACATCTAGTACCTTGATTTCTCCAGCTGGTGACCATAGGTTTGACTTCTAACTACCTGGCATCTGGAAGTTGACAGGGTCCTTCAGGAACTTAAACAGGTGTATGGGCGCTTCCCAGAGCTGCCCCCACCAGCTTGCTCCAATGATAAAACCAAGACTCCAGCTTCCACTTTGAAGTCATACTATACACCTGGTACTCTGACTTTTCCAATTGTTGCCCAAGGGCCTGTATCTGAGTCTTGATGAGTTCCAGCTTTTGTTAGGCCACTCAGAATGACAGGGAGCAAAACAGCAATCTGAAAGACAGTATTTTTTTTTTTTTTTTTATTAGTTGGAGGCTAATTATATGTTTTGAAACGATGTGTGCTGCAGTTCCTATTCCTGGGTCAGTGCAGAGTGAGTGAATGAGTGATAAACTCCAGTTCCTATCTTCTCCCTGAGGAGAGAAGAAATTGGATCTAGCTGTTGCATGGGGGACTTGCTTCTATCTTTCCCATCTCAGGGTACTGACAGTACTTGGTATACTGTAGTACTCTGGAAGCCACTAAGAACAAAGACAGTGGTTTGGCTGGGCACAAAAATTTACCGGGCAGTCAGACTCTGGTCAGGTTGATTGGCGAGATCAATCTATAAAAGGCCAGTATGTAAAGACAGGGAGAAGTAGCTGTTTTATTTAATGTGCAAAAACCAATACAGAAAGTCAAGACAAGTAGAGAAATAGAAAGCTATGTTCCCAATAAAAGAATAAGAAAAATCTCCAGAAATCAACATGAATGAAACGGAAGTAATGTAATTTACTGGACAGAGGATTCAAAATAATGATTATAAAGATATTCACAAAGGTCAGGAAAGTACATGAGTAAATTTAGAATTTCAACAGGCAGAAAATATAAAAATGTACCAAATAAAAACAATAGAGCTAACAATGTTATGAGGCAGCCTGGATGGGAGAGGAGTTTGGGGGGGAATGGATAATGTACATGTATGGCTGAATCCCTTTGCTGTTTACCTGAAACTATCACAACATTTTTAATTGGCTATAGCTCAACTCTTGGGGTTCAGCTGGTAAAGAATCCACCTGCAATGCAGGAGACATGGGTTTGATCCCTGGGTGGGTAAGATCCCCTGGAGAAGGGGAAGGCTACCCACTCCAGTATTCTGGACTGGAGAATTCCATCGACTGTATAGTCCATGGGGTCTCAAAGAGTTGGACATGACTGAGAGATTTTCACTTCACTTCACTAAAAAATAAAATGTTTAAAAAAGTAACAGAACTGTGGGGATGGAGAAGACTCTTGAGAGTCCCTTGAACTGCAAGGAGACCCAACCAGTCCATCCTAAAGGAAATCAGTCCTGGGTGTTCATTGGAAGGACTAATGTTGAAGCTGAAACTCCAATACTTTGGCCACCTGATGCGAAGAGCTGACTCACTGGAAAAGATCCTGATGCTGGGAAAGATTGAGGGCAGGAGGAGAAGGGGATGACAGAAGATGAGATAGTTGGATGGCATCACTGACTCAATGGCCATGGGTGTGGGTGAACTCCGGGAGTTGGTAATGGACAGGGAGGCCTGGTGTGCTGTGGTTCATGGGGTCTCAAAGAGTCAGACATGACTGAGCAACTGAACTGAACACAATAATTAAACTTAAAATTTAATAGAGGGATTCAGCAACAGACTCAATCAATAAGAAAGAAGAAACAGCAAATTCAAAGACAGATCTTTGGAAATCATCCAATCAGAGGAGAAAAAAGAAGAAAGAAAAAGAATGAAGATAACTTATAGGACTTATGGAGCTTCACCAAGCAAAGCAATATATGTATTACAGGAGCCCCAGAAATAACCAAAGAAAGGTGTAAAGAAGCAAAAAGTTTACTGCAAGAAATAATGGCTGAAAACTTCCCAAATCTGGTTAAAGAAATAGAGATCCATATTCAAAAATCTCAATTAAAACCAAATAATGAATGCTTCAGAAATAAAAAATGATCATAACAGACTATTATGAAAAATTATATACAAATTGGATACCTTAGAATTAATGGATAACTTTAAGATATGTAAAATTTACAAAAACTAAATAAAAATAAACAAAACTCTGAACAGACAAAAAACAGAAAAGGAGATGAGAGCAGAAAAAGCAGTAATCAAATGTCAGGAAGCATTTAACAGGAGGCGTCCTGTGTGCTGTTTTGGATCTGTCATGAATCCTCTCTTCCTTATTAATTCCTGAATATTCAGGAATTAAGAGGAGAGGCAAGCCTTTCCTGGGACTGAGGAATGCATGCATTTCCTTCCTTAGCTTTTCCTTCTGGTGAAAAGTAACTATTTACGATCCTGTTTTGATATGGATCTATGGATCACCTTTTGGCCTTATGGCCTCTATTGCTCCTTGCTTCCTTGGTAAACTTGTAAAGTATGGTCTCTTGATCTTTATCTAAAGAAGCTACTGGTATATATACTCTTACAGAATTCAGTAAAGCACCCTTGTTCCATCAGAGCTTGGATCCCCATGTCTTTCTCTCTCTCTCTATTTCTGGCTGATTCCCTGGAGTGTGAAAGCTGGCTGCATAACCCAGGGAATATTAGCCTCTTTCCTTCTTTCACTTTCTCATCGTTGACTCTGGACCACCAGGTTCTGGTCCACTAAAGGACCCTAACAATCAAAACCCTCCCTGCACAGAAAAACTGAGGATCAGATAGTTTCATGGATAAATTTTACTAAACATCCAAAGGATGTTTAATACCAATATTTCTTAAACTATTGGAAAAAATGAAGAGGGAACACTTTCAAACTCATTTTATGAGACCAGCATCACCTTAATACCAAAGCTAGGCAAGGATGTCACAAGGAAAGAAAAATACATGCCAATATTGCTAATGACCATAGATGCAAAATCTTTAGCACAACACTAGCAAACCAAATTCTGCAGCAAATTCAAGGTGTTATACACTCTGATTAAATGAAATTTATCCTTGGAATAAAAGATGTTTTAACTTACACAAGTTGATCAGTATGATACAATACACTACATGAAGAGAAAGAAAGACAAAATCTATATGGTTATCTCAATAGGTACAAAATTTAAAAAAAAATCTGCACCCATTCATGGTAAACAAGCAAACAGACAACAACAACAACAACAACAATAAAAAAAAAACTCTCTGCAAAATAGGTATAGAAAAAAATCACCTTCAGCAAAATAAAGAACATATAGAAACACCACAGCTAACATCATAGTCAATGGGAAAAATTTAAGGATTCTTTTCTTTAATATGACATGAGACAAAGATACCCACTTTGACCATTCCTATTCAATGCAATACTAGAAGTCCTTGCTGGGACAGTTAAAAAGGAAAAAGAAATAAGAGGCATGAAAGTCAGAAAGGAAGAGAAAGAGCTCTATCTTTGCCATGACATATATATATACACACACACAAGACAGTGGAGTAGAAGGACATGTGCTCATCCCCTGCTGTGAATGCACCAAAGTTGCCACCAGATGTTGAACAACCATTGACAGGAGGATGCTGGAACCCATCGAAAAAAGACATCCCATACCCAGGGACAAAGGAGAAATAGCAACAAGACAGTAAGGGGGCACAACCATGATAAAATCAAATCCTATACCAGCCAGGTGGGCAATCCACAAACTAGAGAATAATAATACCAAATAAGTTCTCCACTGTTGTGAAGAATCTTAGCCCCACATCAGGCTTCCCAGCCTGGGGCCTCATCAAACAGACTAGGAAACCCCCGTGAATCTGACTTTGGAGGCCATCAGAATTGGATTAAAGGACTTGCAGAGGACTGGGGGAAGCACAGACTCAACTCTTGGATGCCAAAAAAACAATCTTGTGCACACCAGGACCAAGAGAAAAGTAGCACTGACCCAGTGGGAGATTAAACCAGGCCTACCCGTTAGTGTTGGAGGATCTCCTATGAAGGCGTGAGTTCGTAGTGGCTCACTCTGGAGACATTGACACTGGCAGAGACAGTCAGGGACATGCCCCTTGGCATGAGCCTTCTTGGCTGTCTCAATTAACCCTACCATAGAGCTTGTAGACTCCAGGGATGAGTCACCTTAGGCCAAAAAAAACAGCATCCCTACTCATTAGCAGACAATCAGATTAAACTTTTAGTGAGAAAGGCCCTTCCCAACAGAGCAAAACTCAGTTTTTCCCATCATCAGTCTCTCCCATCAGGAAGCTCACACAAGCCACTTAGCCTCGTCCACCAGAGGGCAGACAGAAGAAGCAAAAAGTATAATCCTGCAACCTCCAGAATGAAAACCACCATAACTGTAAGTTAATAAAAATGAAAATGCAGATGATTATGTCCCAGATGAAGGGACAAGATAAAACCCCAGAAAAATAACTAAATGAAATGGAGATAGGTAACTTTCCAGAAAAAGGATTCAGAAAGATGATGGTGAAGATGATCCAAGATCTCAGAAAAACAATGGAGAATATGCAAGAAATGTTTACCAAAGACATAGAAAGACTAAAGAATAAACAGAGATGAACAATGCACTAGAAGGATTCAATAGCAGAATCACTGAGGCAGAAGAATGAATAAGTGACCTGGAAGACAAAATGGTGGAAACCACTGCCACAAAACATAATATAGAAAAAAGAATTAAAGAAACAAAAACAAAATACACACACACAGTAAATAAAGACAGCCTGAGATCTATGGGACAACATTACATTCACCAACATTCACATTATAGGGGCCCCACAAGGAGAAAGGAGAGAAAGACCTGAGAAAATATTTATAGAAATAATAGCTGAAAACTTCCATAACATCGGGTATGCAAACAGTTAGCCAAGTCCAGGAAGCACAAGAGTTCTAGAAAGGATAAACACAAGGAGGGACACCCCAAGACACATGGTAATCAAAGTGACAAAATTAAAGAAAAATATTAAAAGCAACAAGGGGAAAATGACAAATAACATACAAGAGAACTCTCATAGCATTATCAACTGATTTCTCAACAGAAACACAAGTCAGAAGGGAATGACACAGTATATTTAAAGTGATGAAATGAAGAACCTATAACCAAGAATACTGTACCATCAAGATTCTCATTCAGATTTGATGGAGTAATCAAAAGTTTTACAGAGAAACAAAAGTTAAGAGATTTCAGGACTACCAAATCAGCTTTACAACAAATGCTAAAGCTACTACTCTAGGCAGAACTCACAAAAGAAGGGAAAGATCTACAAAAAGCAAACCAAAAACAATTAAGAAAATGATAATAGGATCATACATATTGATTGTTACTGCTATTCAGTTACTCAGTCACGTCCGACTCTTTGCGACCCCATGGACTTCGGCATACAAGGTTTCCCTGTTCATCACCAACTCCCAGAGCCTACTCAAACTTATCTCCACAGAGCTGGTGATGCTCTCCAACCATCTCATCCTCTGTTGTCCCCTGTTCCCCCTGCTTTCAATCTTTCCCAGCATCAGGGTCTTTTCCAATGGGTCAGCTCTTCCTGTCAGGTGGCCAAAGTTTTGGAGCTTCAGTTTCAGCATCAGTCCTTCCAATGAATATTCAGGGTTGATTTCCTTTAGGATTGACTGGTTTGATCTCCTTGCAATCCAAATGATTCTCAGGAGTCTTCTTCAAAACCACAGTTCAAAAGTATCAATTCTTCAGTCCTCAGCCTTCTTTATGGTCTAACTCTCACATCCATACATGACTGCTAGAGAAACCATAGTTTTGGCTATATGGACTTTTGTCAACAAAGTAATGTCTCTTCTTTTTAATATACTGTTAGGTTTTTCACTGCTTTTCTTCCAAGAAGCAAGCATCTTTTAATTTCATGGCTGTAGTCACCATCCAGTGACTTTGGAGCCCAAGAAAATAAAATCTGTCACTGTTTCCACTTTTCCCCCTTCTATTGGTCATGAAGTGATGGGACTAGATGACATAATCTTAGTTTTTTGAATGCTGAGGTTTAAGCCAGCTTTTTCACTCTCATCTTTCACCTTCATCAAGGTGCTCTTTAGTTCCTTTTCATTTTCTCCCAAGAGGGTGAATATCATCTGCATATCTGAGGTTATTGATATTTCTCCTAGCAATCTTGATTCCAGTTTGTCAGTTCAACATAGAAGCACTTCAACAGGTAAGGCAGATACCAACAACTATAATGGGGGAAATTGACAGTGGCGCAATAATAGTGGGGACTTTATCATGTTATTTTCATCAATGGAAAGATTAACCAGACTGAAAATTTGCAAACACAGTCTTTAAAGACCCTTTAGACCACGTGGACTTAACTGACATCTATAGAGCATTCCATTCAAAAACATCTGAGTATACATTCTTCTCATGTTCACAGGGAACATTCTTCAGGATTTACCACATGCTGGGTGACAAGATGAGCCTTGGAAAATTTAAGAAAATTGACATCACACCAGGCATCTTTTCTTATCACATTATGACATTAGAAGGAAATTACAAAAAAAATTTTAAAAAACCTATAAAAAAACAGAAACACGTGGAAGCTAAACAGTACGCTACTAAACAACTAATGGATACTGAAGAAATCAAAGATGAAATAAAAAATACTTTGAAACAAATTAAAGTTGAAACATAATGAAACGTTTGAGATGCAGAAAAAGCAGTTCTTAGAGGAAAGTTTATAGCAATTCAATCTTAACTCAAGAAACAAGAAAAATCTCAAATAAACCACCTAACCTTACACCTAAAACAACTAGAGAAAGAAGAACAAACAAGGCCTAACATTAGTAGAAGGAAGTAAATCATAAAGATCAGAGCAGAAATAAACTAAAAGGAACAAAAAAAAAATCAACATCAAGGATCAACAAAACTAAAAGCTGGTTCTTTAAGAAGATAAACAAAATTGGCAAACCATTAGCCAGACTCATCAGGAAAAAAAGGGAGAAGAATAAAATCAATAAAATTACAAATAAAATAGGAGAAGTTTCTATTGACTCCATGGAAGAGCCCATAAGAGACTACCATGAACTATATGCTGATAAAATGGATAACTTGGGAAAAATGGACAAATTCTTAGAAACATGCAGTCTCCTAAGACTGAACCACTAAAAAATAGAAAACATAAGCAGACCAATCACAAGCACTGAAATAGAAACGTTGATTTAAAAACTTCCAACAAATAAGAGTCTAGGACCTGATGGCTCCATAGGCAAATTCTGTCAAACATTTAGAGAAGAGTTAACAACTATCCTGAAACTATTCCAAAAAAATTCAAGAGAAAGGAAAACTTCCAAACTCATTCTATTAGGCCATGGTCACTGTGTTACAAAAACCAGATGAAGGTACCACAAAAAAGAATGTTACAGGCTAATATCAGTGATGATTATAGTTGTAAAATTCCCCGACAGAGTAAATACTACTAATCTGAATCCAACAATACATTAAAAAGATCACTCATCATGATTGAGTGGAATTCATCCCAGGGATGCAAGCACTTTTCAATATCCACAAATCAAACAATGTGATACACCTCATCAACAAACTGAAGAATAAAAACAATTTAAGATCATCTCAATAGATGTAGAAAAATTTTTGACAAAATTCAGCACCCATTTATGATAAAAGTTTCCAGAAAGTGAGCATTTAGGGAATATACCTCCACATATTACAAACCTACATTTAACATCATATTCAATAGTGAAAAGCTGAAAGCTTTCCTGTAAGATCAGGAACAAGACAAGGATGTCCACTCTTGCCACTTTTATTCAGCATAGTTTTTGAAGTCCTAGCTACAGCAATCAAAGAAGGAAAAGAAGTGAATGGAATCCAAATTGGAAAAGAAGAACTTAATCTGTCACTGTTTGCAGATGACGTGATACTATACATAGAAGAACTTAAAGATGCTACTATAAAACTACTAGAACTCATCAATGAAAATGGTAAAGTTGCAGATTACAAAATTAATACACCAAAATCTGTTACACTTCTATACACTAACAATGAAAGACCAGAAAGAGAAATTCAGGAAACAATTCCATTTACCACTGCATCGAAAAGAATAAAATACCTAAGAATAAACCTACCTAAGGAGACAAAAGACTTGTACTCCAAAAACTATAAGATATTTATTAAAGAAGTCAAAGAAAACACAATAAAATGGAAAGATATACTATGCTTGTGGATTGGAGTACTCAATATTGTCAAAATGATTATACTACCAAAGGCAACTACAGATTCAATACAATCCTTATCAAATTACCAATGGCATTTTTCACAGAACTAGAACAAAAAAATCTCAAAATACATATGCAGACACAAAGGACCCTGAGTAGTCAAAGCAGTATTAAAAAGGAAAAATAGAACTAAAGTAATCACGCTCCCTGATTTCAGAGTAGACTACAGAGTGACAGTCATCAAAACAGTGTGGTACTGGCACAAAAGTAGAAATATAGATTAATGGAACAGGATAGGAAATCCATAAATAAACCTATGTACCTACAGCCAATTAAGGTGTGACAAAGGAGGCAAGACCACACAACACTGAAAGACAGTCTCTTCAACAAATGTTTTGGGAAAACTGAACAGCTACACGTTAAAAATAAAATTAGATAATTTTTTTAACACCATACAAAAAAATAAGCTCTAAGTGGATTAAATACCTAAATGTGAGACTAGACACTATAAAACTCCTAGAGGAAAACATAGGCAAAAAACTCTATGATGTAAATTGCAGCAATATCTTTTTCCATCTATCTCCCAGAATAATGGAAATTAAAACAAAAATAAGCAAATGGGATATATTTAAACTCAAAAGTTTTTGCACAGCAAAGGAAGGAAGCAGTAAACAAAATAAAAAGACAACCTACAGATTGGGAGAAAATTTTTGCAGATGACGTGACCAATGAGAAATTAGTTTCCGGAATTTATAAACAGCTCGTGATGATTAACAGCACCAAAACAGACAACCCACTCAAAAAATGGGCAGAAGATCTAAATAGACATTTCTGCAAAGAATACATACAGATGGCCAAGAGGCACATGAAAAGATGTTCAACATCACTAATTATTTGAGAAATGCAAATCAACACTACAGTGAGATATCACCTCACAACAGCCAGACTGGCTGTCATCAAAAAAACCACAAACAATAAATGCTGGAGAGGGTTTGGAGAGAAGAGAACCCTCCTACACTGTTGGTGGGAATTGTACAAACTGCTATGGAGAACAGTACTGAGATTCCTGAATAAACTAAAACTAGAGCTACCATATGGCCCTCAATCCCAATCCTGAGCATATATCTGGAGAAAAAACATGATCCAAAAGGATACATGCACCCTGATGTTCACTGAAGCACTATTTACAATAGCCAAGACATGAAAGCAACCTAAATATCCATCAACAGAGAAATGAATAAAGGAGATGTGGTGCATTTATACAATGGAGTATTACTCGGCCATTAAAAAGAATGATATAATCCTATTTGCAGCAACCATGATGGACCTATAGATTGTCGTACTGAGTGAAATAAGTCAGACAGAGAGGGAGAAACAGTATGACCTCCCTTATATGTGGAATCTAAAAACAAGTGATACAACTGAACTTAATTACAAAACAGAAAGGAACTCACGGACTTAGAGAACAAATTTATGGTTGCCTGTACACACTGCTATACTTAAAATGGACAACCAACAAGGACCTACTATATAGCACATGGAATTCTTCTCAAAATTATATGGCAGCCTGGATGGGAGGGGATTTTAGGGGAGAGTGAATACATGTATATGTAAGGCTGAGTCCATTGGAAGGACTGATGCTGAGGCTGAAACTCCAATACTTTGGCCACCTGATGTGAAGAACTAACTCCTTAGAAAGACCTTCATGCTGGGAGGGATTAGGGGCAGGAGGAGAAGGAGATGACAGAGATAAGGTGGTTGGATGGCACCACCAATTCGATGGACATGAGTTTGATCAAGCTCTGGAAGTTGGTGATGGACAGGAAAGCCGGGAGTGCTGCAGTCCATGGGGTTGCAAAGGGTCAGACACAACTAAGCAACTGAACTGAACTGATCTTCAACAAGGGTGCCAAGCACATAGTATGTGAAAAGGATAGTCTCTTTGTTTAATGGCCCAGGGATAACTTGATATTCACATCAGGAAGAATGAAATTGGGCCCTTATTTCACACCATATACAAAACCCAACTCAACATGGATTAAAGACTTAAATGTAAGACCTGAAACTGTAAAACTACTAGAAGGAAATAGAGAAAATGTTTCTGACATTTTTCTTCACAACATTTTTTGGTCATAACACCAAAAGCACAGACAACAAAGGGAAAATGGGTAGGTGAAACTGCACCAAGTTAAAAAGTTTGTTGACGGCAGAAACTGTGAACACAGTGAATGTATGGAACAAGAGAAAATATTTGCAAATCACATAATGAATAAAGGGTTAATGTCATGGTCCCCTGGAGAAGGGAATGGCAAACCACTTTAATATTCTTGCCTTGAGAACCTCATGAGCAGTATGAAGAAGCAAAAAGTTGGCTGAATGGATAAAGACAATGTAGTTTATATGTATATACAATGGAATATTAGGCAGAATTTTAAAAGGAAGGAATTCTGGCCTTTAACAGTATGGATCTACCTGAAGGATATGATTCTAAGTGAAATAAGCCTGACACAGAAAGGCAATAGTGCAAGATCTCATTAATATGATGAGTTTAAAACAGTCAAATTCTTAAAACACAGGGTAGAACAGTGGTTTTCAGGTCCAGGGGGAACTGAGGAGATCCAGTCAAAGGGCCTGAAGTTTCATTTAGGCAAGATCAATAAGTTTTGGGGAACTAATGTATAGCATGGGGACAATAATGAACAATACTATATTGTGTACTTGAAAGTTTCTAAGAACATAAATCTTTAATTAGATCTTAATACACACAAACACACACACAATGGTAAGTATGTAAAAGTAATGGATAACTTATTTAGCTTGATTGTGGTGATCCTTTCATAATGTATACATATAGCAAAAAACCAAGTTGTATACCTTAAATACATATAATTTTTGTATGTCAAAGATGTCCCATTTGAATTGTTAAAAAGATCTTTGGATATAAGAATAAGCATTATTTTCCTCCAGAATAAACTACATCTTCTTTGGCAGGAAACTGATCATGTTAGTCAATCAGGTGTGAGCTGTTTCAGGTCTGGAATACATATTTAGTTAATTTTAGTTTATCCTGCTTAAATTTCTTGACAGTGAGATCTGGCCTGTGTGTATTATAGACGCCTCCCTGTAGAAGCTTTGAGTACCTTAAAAATTTCAATACTTTTCTCTCCTTTATCTGCTCAGTATCCAGCCTTCCATCATGGAACTTATACACTATACTCAGCAATTGTGTTATGGGGGAAATCATTCTCATCCTGGGCTCTTACAGATTCCAATCCATCCACTGTTTTTCCTAAACCAAGACAAATCCTCTGCTTATCCATGCACTCACTCAAGAGATGCCACCACAACTAAGTGGCTGCTAGTCTCTACTCTCCAGGAAGAACTTATTCCTCTTTAGAGTATAGTACTTTTAGGCTTCTTTACAGCAATGCCTCTCTAACACAGTGTTTTAATTTATTGTCTTTTAGTTGTTATGATGGGAAGATTAATATGATGTGAATGTGTACATGCTAACCAGAGTTGAAAGTCTTTCTTAGTTACTTTTGGAGTGATCTTCTGTTTCCTTTCCACCACAAGTGAAATCCCTGTTTGGAAGTGCTTTTGCCTGATGGCTTAGTTGTATGTGGCAGGGACGATAGGGGAGACAAAACAAGAAAAGTGTTGGTAAGTCATATTGATGAGTGGGCTTCCAGTACCACTGGAAGGTCAAATCATGGCATCGCCTGTGAGAAGAGTGGCCTCAGTTTTTCCATGTACTGAATGAGCTCCATGGACTTTTTGGTCCTTGGAAATTATTTGACACATTATTATTCAGGCTAAACAATATAAAGATGCCTGTAACCAAGAACATAGCTTAAGGGAAATCATAGAAATGCTGCTTCCTAAAAATGGTGATGAAAAACAGTAATTATCACTTGATTTGGCAGAAGGAAATCAGAATCTGTTGAGCAAACATGACCCACAAACTGGTAATGTCACAGGCAAGAGTGCTCTTTCCTTAGGCATGGGGTTGTTTCAGTTGCAGTGTATCCTGCTGTAATCATATTTTTCTTGTTTGATCTATATTACAAGACAGGTCCCCAGAGGCTGGAAGTGGATTCCCAATGCTATACAGCAAACAAGTGGCAAAACCAGTAGTCTAAAATCTAGGGCTCTTGACTCTCATAGCAAGACCAACATTCTTTAAGTATTTATAGGATGCCCCTGTGTGCCAAGAGCTATTATTCCGTTATCCTACCCGCAGACCCTCAAAAGCAGAGAATTGAGTGTCCCTTCTATTTTACTGCTATTAATCTACTGTCTATGCAGTAAGCACTTGGCTGGACTGGATTTAGAGTTG
This sequence comes from Dama dama, assembly GCF_033118175.1. Taxonomy (NCBI): domain Eukaryota; kingdom Metazoa; phylum Chordata; class Mammalia; order Artiodactyla; family Cervidae; genus Dama; species Dama dama. The sequence goes on along the minus strand of NC_083713.1, from coordinate 6,393,825 downwards.
AGGACCAGTAGAGTAATTTTGCTTTGTCATGATTTGGAATATGTTTTTCTCCCTAAAAATCTGTGTTTAAGTCCTAACTCTAGGACCTTGAAATGTGACTTTATTTTGTAATAGGGTCATTGCAAATGTGGTTATTAAACATGTGCAATAAAGTCATGTAATTAGGAACATTGTGTTATTGCCCAGGTTCTTGAAACTGAGTCCAAGGTCATTAGACACGTTCCTAATAAAATATGGCCGGGGTCCTAATTTAAAGGGGGATTTCGGACAGAGATGGATACACATAGAGGGAAGACACTGTGAAGAGGTAGAGGAGGACACAGCCACCTGCAAGTCAAGGACAGAGGTCTGGAACTGATTTTTCCCTCACAGGCTTCAGAAGAAACCCACTGAGCCCACACCCTGATTTCATACTTGGAGCCTCTGGAACTGCGAGACAGTAAATTTCTATTGTTTAAACCAAAGAAGAAAACGTATAAGACAAAGCAGAACTTTTCAGTACTCTTTACTATGGCAGAGTATCAGTCGCTCAGTTGTGTCCGACTCTTTGCGACCCCACGGACTGTCGGGGTTCTGTGTAGGGGTTCTGAGCCTGCAAGTTTCCTGTATCTATTGGACTCTCCAGGCAAGAATACTCAAGTGGGCTGCCATGCCCTTCTCCAAGGGATCTTCTACCCCAGGGATCAAACCTGGGTCTCAAGCATTGCAGGTGGATCTTTACCGTTTGACCCACCAGGAAACCTGTATGATACAAAAAATTATAGCCCAAAGATCAAATGTGGGGAGAGAGCAAATTAGCCAAGATGGCGTGTTCAGTCCCTCTCACCCCATGTTTCCTGAATAGTGGCTGGGTAACAGCTGAGATCATTTGTATCACTGTGCACGCATGTCACGAGGTACTCGCTTGGGCATGGGCTGTGTGTGGTGTGCACATGGTGAGTTCCACCCATAAAGCAGGGGGAGTCGCTGCTGCCTCAGGGCTGTGTCCATTGGGTCAGCCACGAGAGGAGAGAACTGTGGTATGCTGCTGCACCAGCGAAGAGAGGCTGTGTTACAGCTGCTCTGCCAGCCAGGAGAGTGTAAACGTGTCTTCAGTTCCTCCTCGGGGAGGAGTCTCCTTCCAGCTGTGGGGCTCCTGGCTCTAGTCTCCTTCCAGCCTCTTAGCTCACACCTTGCCTACCCTGGGTTCAATCAGCAGTGTGCACAGCGAGACACAGCAAGACAATTGGCATCACAAGCAGGATGATCAGCGATACACCAAGCAACACAGAAGTTAATAAATATTGAGAATATGAGTTAATAATATACAATTCTAGCCAGCACTTACTTTTGTGTAAGTATAAGACTATCATACAGAAAACTTGTTCTATTAAAAGCATCTTCTAGAAAAGGAAGAAACTATAAAGAAACAGCCTATGTTAGAGATTTAGTTATGTGCCCTCCTTCTACAAATTAGAGACTGAGACTCAATAAGTAACTTGTCTAAGACACATCTTAGTGGTAGAACCAGGACTGATTCCTGAACTTGACTTCTATTCTGGGATCTTGTTTATCATATCTGTGTCCTCTCAGTTTATGACTTAACCATATTATTTATTCACTACATTTTTACTTTAAATTTGGTAAGTTAAGAAGTGATGAAATGTCTTCTACCCAACAACTCTCTAGTTTTTCTAAAAAATGAGCATAACAAAAACAGGATGAAGTTCATAACATTAGAGCACTTTCTTAGCTTCATTAAGGTAAGAATTTTACACAAGAATAAGTTCACTTTACATATAATTTGGTTTGGCCAAAAAAAACCTTATGTAAAAGTCAAAAACTTTAAAATCTCTTTAATCTATATAATAACTTCACATGTTGTGAAATGGTTTTCTATAATTTTCTTCAGATAGCCAGTTTTCCTGTTTTAGCTACCTTTTAAGAGCTTCCAAAGACTTCAATCTCCCTAGAATTTGCTGTTCTTGTAACTCAAGGAGTTATCTTTGAATGTAGTTTAGACTTTCTGCCAAGGATGTTCCTTATTTACATTTGTCTGCAGTAAAAATGGAGAAGGCAATGGCACCCCACTCCAGTACTCTTGCCTGGAAAATCCCATGGACGGAGGAGCCTGGTAGGCTGTAGTCCATGGGGTTGCTGAGTCGGACACAACTGAGCTACTTCCCTTTCCCTTTTCACTTTCATGCATTGGAGAAGGAAATGGCAACCCACTCCAGTGTTCTTGCCTGGAGAATCCCAGGGACAGGGGAGCCTGGTGGGTTTCCATCCATGGGGTCGCACAGAGTCGGACACGACTGAAGCGACAGCAGCAGCAGCAGCAGCAGTAAAAATGCTCAATCTGTAAAACATCTGTCTCAAAGTCTATATCATTATTTGAGTCTTCAATGTCTAGGTCTTTAATGTCCATTTCCACTGTTTCTTGGGCAGGTATAAAAGAATTAATTGTAGGTTTGGAATTTTCTGTAGGTACAAAAATGGCAAAACAGATTCTTTATTTGTTTAATTCTTCACTGTTGGAGTAATTGTGCTGAATATGAATACATTTTCCTGTGCTGACTTAATTTCCACAGAATCATTTGTAATTGTGGGTTAGCAAGATAATTGGTAGTTATTTCAAGCATTTCTTCGGTTTCCAAAGGCTTCTGAATACCCTCTGAACTTGAAGTTGTTAAAGTAATAGTCGTAGAATTTAGATTCTCAAAAAAATGTGTGAAAACCACCTATATTCATGTCATGGTTGACTAATGTTTCCAAGGTAGATTCTGGTTTTCTGGTATCTTATTTAACCAGACTGAGTTAATATGTTATTTTTACACTTTCTGGTTTTGGATCTGGTGGCTTTACCAAAGCAGATGATTAAAGTAATTCTGCATGTTCAGGAAGGACATCTTAACTGGATGCTTTTTGGCTCATTTGATGCAAAAGATTCTTCTGACTTGGTTTTTAGACATATTTCTTTTTCATTTTTCAATTTTTTCTTCTGAGATTTTTTTTTTTCCAAGAGTCTTTCTCCTGATTGTCTTCAGGCCAAGAAAATATTGTTGAAATTGCAGATTATTTTAAATAGCAAATATCCCATCTGATGTCACAAAGTCAGGAGTCACTACACAGGAACTGGTATTTAGAGGGAAGCCGTGAATCTCGTTTCGTATTCTTTAACCATTTTCAAGTCTTTCTGTGTCATGCAGAGGAAATGGGTAAAAACTCAGCTTCCGGTCTTTATTGTTTCAAGCCCAGTGGTTCTTAGAGCAAATCTTGCTGTGTCTTACTATGACAAATGACACCTTTAACACCTAAAAATCAAAATTAAGGGAGAAATACCAACAGTGTCCGTTTTCCTATTGGAACCTCAAGGTTGTGAACAGATAATTCTGTACCTTTTCAATTCACTGCAGTAAACATCTACTGAGCACATCCTATGTGACAGGAACTATGCTGTGGATGAAAGTGAAAGTGTTCGTCGCTCAGTCTGGTGTCTGACTTTTTGTGACCCCATGAACTGTAGCCTGCCAGGCTCCTCTGTCCATGGAATTCTCCCGGCAAGGATACTGGAGTGGGTGGCCATTCCCTTCTCCAGGAGATCTTTCCTGGCCCAGGGATTGAACCCAGGTCTCTGGCATTGCAGGCAGATACTTTACCTTCTGAACCACCAGGAATGTCCCATGATGGGGATACACAAGTATGTATGTTTCAGATACAAAAGTAAATTAAGATGTTATCTTGAGAACAACAAAGGAGTGACAGCATTCCCTTGTGAGTTGTGCATGAGGGTGCTGTTGAAGCCCAGAAGACAGAAGTTAGAGGAAATCTTCCAGGGGAGACGACTGGACTGAGCCTTATAGCCTAAATAGAAATTAGCCTGAAGTAGGAAGGAAAGAATGGCACAAAGTTATAAGCACTGAGAGGTGAAGCAATGTAATCCCTTAACATTCCTGTGAGTGGACAGATGTGCTGACTTGGACTCACACACGCATGCCTAATCCCCCTCCCTGCATCCTCTCTGCACCCTAGCGTCAGAGCCTCACCTTTGCAGCCTTGGGTGAAAATGTGTAGGGCTTCTGCGGAGGCCTTTATTGTGTAAGATGAGCTCTGCTTCCAGCTGGTGTCACCATATGACAAATACAGGGGCAGGCACTCCCCCAGAAACAAGCCAGCAGCTGCTTATTTCAGGAGACTTACACTCATACTGAGATAGCATAGAGAGAAGTAAGTTTTCTGCGTTAACTGTTGGATTAATTGGGGGATGGGTGGAGATTGGGGAGAGAGAGACAGGGAAGGAGGGAGAGAGGAGAGTGGTGAGGTCTTCCACTGCCTGTAAGCTCTGCAGGGCAGGAGGCAGGTTTGGAGAGGCAGATGAGAGCGTAGAGCAAGCATATTGGCTCCTGCAGGGGTACTTACTTTGGATGTCAGTTGCTTGGGGAGCAGTCTGTTGGGGAGGAGAGGATGCCAGCCTGCTTTAGCAGCAATGAAAATCACAGTTTATTAGAACTAACAGTGCTAACAGCTAATGAGCAATGAGAGCAATCTGGCAGCTGTGAGCTGTGACTGTGGTACTGCTCAGGTGCCCGTGGTGGAGGCCCCTCTTGTCTCGCTTGCTTAGACCAGACAGCCAGCATAGTGTGCCCTCCAAGGCATCTAGCCTTCAGGCCAGTGATGCCCGAGAACTACAGTGTTCTCTAGACTCTATCTTTCCTGGCAAACTGGATAAGTGCAGGGGAGGGGTGGGTGCAAGGAGAAAGGGCATGAAATGACTTAATTGTGTGATTTATGTTTCCTTGCCTGGTTCCATCCACATTACTTAGAAGGGAGATGCATACTTTCTAGTGAGTTCACGTCTTGCTATTAATGTTAAGGAATAGTCAATAAAAATGTTCATTTAAATTTTGAGGAAACAATATTCAAATGTAGTAGAACAGAAATATAAAATAAGTGATACCTCAGTAAGGTTTAAGATCATAAAGTGTTTGAAAATATGCTTAAATAATTTTAGTGGTATTGGGAATTTTTGCAAAATGATGAGAAGTAGAAAATCAGGACACAAAATTGCATATAGCAATGTTTTTCAAAATACAGGTAAATAACACATTAATGGGTATTGCAATCATTTTAGTAGAATTCAAAGAATAGACATATTTTTAACGAATGATCAGAAACTATCAGAATTTATTGCAGGTAGCAAGGAAATGTGTGGGCTTTCCTGGTGGCTCTGTTGGTAAAGAATCATATGACTGCAATGCAGGGGACCCAGGTTCAATCCCTGGGTTGGAAAGAACCCCTGGAGAAGGAAATGGCAACCCACTCCAGTATTCTTACCTAGAAAATCCCATGGACAGAGAAGCTTGGTGGGCTAGAGTCCATAGTGGTCACAAAGAGTCATATGCCTTAGTTACTAAACCATCACCACCAAGGAAATGCATTGCTTTGTGAAACTTTTTTGGAATAATTCATATAATAAAAAATGTTATTGGGTTGTAGTCAATCAAATGAATCTGAGAAAAAGTATATATTATGTTTTTAGTGTTCAAAATATATATACATATATATAGTTGACTTTCTCCATATCCTCACCTATGTTTGTTAGTTTTAACTGTATAAAGATTGTAAGATTATTCTCAACACATTTAATAAGGATTGCTTCTGAGAGTGAACTTGGTGATGGTTTATGTTTTCTTATTTTTGCTTCTCTGTGTCTTCAAACTTTTCTCTAACTATTCATCATTTTAATTCTCAGAAAACTGAGCATAAGCACTATCACAAAAGTAAAGTAATATGCTGACCATCACGAGATGGTGGAAGGACACAGCTCACTTGGTGGGGTTGTCGTGAGCCTCACTATAGCTATTCTTTGTAGAGTATCAAAGGATCGTTACGTTCTGATGTGTCACATTGCTAGAACCCTAATTTTATGGCAGTTTTGAAATGAGAATGCTATTAAAGTTTAAGAAAGTAAAACTGGCAAAAGGACTAGGGAGCGTTCATTTTTTTTTGTTGACGCATAACAAATGGCCACAAACAGTGGCTTAAGAGAATACAACTCACAATTCTGTTGATTGAAAGTCTGGGCACATCATGACTGAACTCCATATTCGATCTTGTGAAGATGAAATCAAAGTGTTGGCAGTGTTATGGTCTCATCTAGAGCTTGGGATCCTCTAAGCTCATATGGTTGTGAAAATTCAATCCTGTGGCTATTTTCTTGCTAGTGGTCATCAGGGGCTTCTCTCAGTCCTGGAGGCCACCCACATCTTCAAAGTCAATAAGGTAAGATATCCCTCAGGGTGACTTCCTCTCACGGCATGGACCTCTTTTTCAAGGAAGAGCCCAGTATCTTTGAAGGACTCATCTGATCAGATCAGACCCACCAAAGCTAATTTTTGTCTTAAGCTCAACCAACTTGGAAACATACTTTCACTGTAAAATCCCTCCACAGCAGCACCTACATCAGTGTTGATTGAGTAAGTAGGAGACCTCGGGGCCCTTTTGCATTCTGACCAGCACACAGAATGATGGTGTGGGGCTGTTCAGAAGGAAGTAACCTGAAGTCACTGCCTTTCAGCACCAACTTTTATGGGAGCTGTGTGTGGATCCAGAGCAGATCAATGGAATGAGAGTTGAAGGCATGGACGTGTTTGTTGAGTATACGTGTTCATGGACACTTTGCTAGGTGCCAGAGATACACTGCTTTCACAGATTGATAAGGATTCTCACTGCTCAGAGAAAGGAAACAAGGCCCAGAGCCTTTAAACTTATGCATGATTATCCAGCTTGTGAGTAACAAAGTTGGAATTCAAGCCTAATATACATTTTCTCATTGCTCCCGGATGGCATAATGAGTAGATTGTGTCTTTAGATTAAGCGATTGGGCCAACAGTTGACACAGTAAATGATTCCCCAGCTCTTAGCACCTCAGAAGGCTTAGTACAGTTTTGGCAAAATCTTATGTCCTGTGTCCCACCATTCCTGCATGTGCCAATGTTTGCCATCACTATTCAACCACAACGTTCCACTCCTTGAACCAGGAGTAGTGCATGGGAAGCCATTAGCAAGGGACTAATTATAGCACAGTAGATAGTAACTGAGACAAGAACCAGTGTTCAAGAACTCAGGACTTTAAATACATTAAGATAAATTATATACCAGAAACATATAGGTTAAATCTTTGAAAGTCATGTTCTTCTGTTGTGTTTAGATGACCATGTATTAATAATATATCCACAAAACTTTGACAGTTACTAAAATCTGCTTATCTCTCACACTTTCTTTATTTATAACATATCATTTTCATTGACTCATGCATTTGTCATTCATGCAATAGACAAGTATTAATTTCCTTTTATGTAAAAGTGAATGTCCTAAATGGCAGACAACTCAGTGAGGTCTGACCTTGGCCCTCTATGTGCTCACAATGAAAGTTTAATATTGTTTGTCTTGGCTTCACTTTCAAATCTTTCTCCTACTTGCTGGGAATCTTCTCTGGCCTTGTTTGTATCAATTGCCCTGTTATTTGGGAGTCTGCGTAGAATTCAAGAGCTTCTTGGTGCTTAGATTAGGAAGAGACTGAATGAAAATAAGCTCTAACTTGATACTATTTATTCACTGACTCATTTACACATGTATTCAACATGTTTTTACTGGGATCCCTGGAGTGCTGATAATTATAGATGAATAAAACACAGTACCTACCCTCCAAATATTTACCACTCACAGGGAGGAGTTTACAAATATTAACATGGAAGTGTCAAATAAGTACCGTGAGTAGAATAAACACTTGGAAAAATGACAGAAAGCTTTGTGAAACTTCACCCTTCCCATAGAGTCTTGGACACATACTCCCACACCCTGCACTCTGCCCTCCCTCACATCTGTCCTTTGCCCTCTGGATTCCTGCTATGGCCTTCTGACCATTTCTGCCCTAGTCTAGCTTTTCTCAGATCCAGCTCACCTTCAACATGACTCTCTGCTTACTCTTCTGCAGGCCTTTTTTGTGGGGTGGCAGGGGAGCCTCCCGAGTGGAACTCTTTAGTGCCTCTATGACCTAGTTTGATAAGTGCATTTGTGCATTTGAAGCAGCTGGATGAAGGCAGCATTGACCAGAATTGCAGGATCATAGGCAGGACACACAACCCCCTCATGATCTGACCACAGCTTGCGTTCTACCTTTGTTGCTGTCATCTTTCCTTAACCCTCAATATTCCTGCCATCCTGAATTCCGGGAGCCCTCAGACATGCCTGGAGGGCACATTTCCTACCTTTGTAGTCATCACTGCCTCCTCTCAGACTGTTTTTTAAAGTTGAGCTTATGGTTGACTTTGGCCTGGATATGTTATCCACCATCCTCTTGACTCTGGGAAAATCTTACCATGTATTTCCTGGTTCTTTAGACACTGATCCCAGAGCACCTGTGGATTTCTGTGGGTGCAGTTTTGTTCATTAACACAATACAATCTTCAAATCCCTGGAAGTGACTGGAAGAAAAAGACACCATCTTCTGCATCTCTTGTAGCCCTGGATGAAAGGAGGGCACTGTTTTGAATGAATGAATAAATAAACAAATGAATACATGTTTTTATGTCCCACTGTAACTGAGAGGGAGGAGTAATGATAAGATGACAAGTCTGCAGTGATTTAAGGAAGCATTTTACTTCACAACAAGGCAATTCATTACCAATCTGCTGAGACTCATGTGTACCAGACAGTGTTTTAGATCAAGAAAAACATTTGAATATGTTTTAGCATTTTTGTAACTGTTTATTCATTCAGTTCAGTTCAGTTCAGTTGCTCAGTGAGTTCATGGCAGACAGATGGAGATAATAAAGTTATAAGGTAGAAAGATACAGAACATGCTTAGAAGAGAAGACAAATTTAGCTCCAGCTTTTTCTTTCATATATAAACTCACTTATCCTTTCACTACTAAAACAACGTTTGTTGTAGTTCATTGTTCAGTCACTAAGTCATGTCTCACTCTTTGTGACCCCATGAACTGCAGCACACCAGGCTTTCCTGTCTTTCAGAAACTCCCAAAGTTTGCTCAAACTCTTGTTCCTCTAATCCTTGATGTCATCCAACCATCTCTTCTCTGTCCACACTTCTCCTGCCCTCAATCTTTCTCAGCTCAAGGTCTTTTCCAATGAGTTGAATCTTTGCATTAGGTGGCCAAAGCATTGGAGCTTCAGCTTCAGTAACAGTCCTTCCAATGAAAACTCAGAGTTGATTTCCTTTAGGATTTAGGTTTGATCTTGTTGATGTCCAAGGGACTCTCAAGTCTTCTCCAGCACCACACTCAAAGCATCAATTCTTCAGTGCTCAGCCTTATTTAAGGTCCAAAACTCACATCAGTACATGACTACTGGGGGGAAAAAAAAAAAAAAGTTTTGACTAGACAGACCTTTGCTGACAAAGTGATGTCTCTGCTTTTTAATATGCTGTCTAGGTTGGTCATAGCTTTTCTTTCAAGGAGCAAGCATCTTTTAATTTCCTGGCTGAAGTCACCATCTGTAGTGATTTTGGAGCCCAAGAAAATAGTCTCTCACTGTTTCCATTTTTTCCCCATCTATTTGTCATGAAGTGATGAGACCAGATGCCATGATCTTAGCTTTTTGAATGTTGAGTTTTAAGCCAGCTTTTTCACTCTCTTCTTTCACCTTTATCAAGAGGCTCTTTTGTTTCTCTTCACTTTCTGCCATTAGAATGGTACCATCTGCCTATATGAATTGGTTGATATTTCTCCCAGCAATTGTGATTCCATCTTTTGATTCATCTGGCCTGGCATTTCGCATGAGGTACTCTGCATAGAAGTTAAACAATCAGGGAGACAGTATACAGCCTTGACATACTCCTTTCCCAATTTGGAAAAAATCTGTTTTTCCATCTCTGGTTCTCTTGCTTCTTCATCTGCATACTGGTTTGGCAGAAGGCAGGTAAGGTGATCTGGTATTCCCATCTCTTTAAGAATTTTTAATCTTTATTGTGATTCACACAGTCAAAGCCTTTAGCATAGTCAATGAAGCAGAAGTAGATAACTTTCTGGAATTCCCTTGCTTTTTCTACGATCCAGTGGATGTTAGCAACTTGCTCTCTGGTTCATTTGCCTTTTCTGTATCTAGCTTGTACATCTGGAAGTTCTCAGTTTATGTACTATTAAAGCCTAGCTTGAAGGACTTTAAGAATTACCTTGCTAGTATGTGAAATGAGCACAACTCTGCGGTAGTTTGACATTCTTTGGCTTTGCCTTTCTTTGGGATTGGAATGAAAACTTTACCTTTCCCAGTCCTGTGTCCACTGCTGAGTTTTCCAAATTTGCTGGCATATTGAGTTCAGCAGTTAAACAGCATCATCTTTTAAGATTTAAATCGCTTAGCTGGAATTCAATCAATTTTTGAGTATCTCCAGAGAAAAACAATACAATGGGAAAGACTAGAGATCTCTTAAAAAAAAAAAAAAAAAAAAATGGAGATACCAAAGAAACATTTCATGCAAAGATGGGCAGAATAAAGGACCAAAATGGTATGGACCTAACAGAAGCACAAGATATTAAGAAGATATGGCAAGAATACACAGAGGAACTATACAAAGAAGATCTTAATGACCCAGATAACCATGTTGGTAAGATCACTCACCTGGAGCCAGACATCCTGGAGTGTGAAGTGAAGTGGGCCTTAGGAAGCATCACTACGAGCAAAGCTAGTGGAGGTGAGGGAATTAAAGTGCTGCACTCAGTATGCCAGCAAATTTGTAAAACTTAGCAGTGGCCACTGGAAAAGGTCAGTTTTCGTTCCAATCCCAAAGGAAAGCAATGACAAAGAATGTTCAAACCATTGCATCATTGCATCATCTCACATGCTAGCAAACTTATGCTCAAAAGTCTCCAAGCAAGGCTTCAGTAGTACATGAACCAAGAACTTTCAGATGTTCAGCTGGATTTAGAAAGGGTGGTGGAACCAGAGATCAAACTGCCAGCATCAAAATTGGATCACAGAACAAGCAAGAGAAGTCCAGAATAACATCTACTTTTGCTCCATTGACTATGCTAAGACCTTTGACTATGTGGATCACAGCAAAGAGTGGAAACTTCTTCAAGAAATGGGAATACCAGGCTACCTAACCTGCTTCCTGAGAAATCTGTATGCAGGTCAAGAACAGCTAGAATCAGACATGGAAAAATGGACTGGTTCCAAATTGGGAAAGGAGTATGTCAAGGCTATATATTGTCACCCTGCTTACTTAACATATATGCAGAATACATCATGCAAAATGCCAGGTTGGATGAAACACAAGTTGAAATAAGATTGCCAGGAGAAATATCAGTAACCTCAGATATGCAGATGATACCACACTTATGGCAGAAAGCAAAGAGTAACTAAAGAGCATCTTGATGAAAGTGAAAGAGGAGAGTGAAAAAGCTGGCTTAAAGCTCAACATTCAAAAAACTAAGATGGTGGCATTTGGTCCCATCACTTCATGGCAAATAGATGGGGAAACAATGGAAATAGTGAGAGATTTTATTTTCTTGGGCTCAAAAACCACTGCAGATGATGACTTCAGTCAGGAAATTAAAAGCTATGGTCAAACTAGACAGCATATTAAAAAGCAGAGACATTACTTTGTTGATGAAGATCCATCTAGTCAAAGCTATGGTTTTTCCAGTAGTCATGTATGGATGTAGGGTTTGGACCAAAAATAAAGCTGAGCACTGAAGAATTGTTGATTTTGAACTGTGGTGTTGGAGAAGACTCTCGAGAGTCCCTTGGACTGCAAGGAGATCAAATCAGTCAATCCTGAAAGAAATCAGTCCTGAATATTCACTGGAAGGACTGATGCTGAAGCTGAAGCTCCAATACTTTGGCCACCTAATGTGAAGAACTGACTCATTGGAAAAGACCCTGATGCTGGGAAAGATTGAAGACAGGAGGATAAGTGGACGACAAAGGATGAGATAGTTGGATGGCATCACCGACTTGATGGACATGAGTTTGAGTAAGCTCTGGGAATTGTTGCTGCACAGGGAATCCTGGCATTCTGCAGTCCATGGGGTTGCAAAGAGTTGGACATAACTGAGCAACTGAACTAAATTGAGAATTATGCCATCTTCTGGTCATACTGAGATAAATCTGGGAGTTTTTCTGCCCTCAAGAGGCTTGCAGATTCCTGAGAGTTAGATATCTCATTAACAAATATAGGATGCATACTGGAAGAATTCTTGGCTTGGGAAAAAATCCCAGGGAAGATGGTATTTGAGCTGATCCTCGTTGACATCAGTCAGAGATCCAGGGACTCAGGGAATGTGACAAGTACAAAAGATCTTGAAAAGCAGGTAGCAGGAAATAGTCTCTCTGACTTTTATTTGAGCTTAGAGAGATGAAAAGGTAGATATGTCAAAATCTACAGGCTTCTCTTGGGTTTTCCCAATGAGAATACTGTGTGGGATTTTAGGAACAGGACTTTAAAGATCAAACATGCTTTAATATTTCAATGACAGCAAGCAGCACTTGTTGCCTGGGTGGTGAGAAGAGAGGGTTGACACTGCAGTCAGATACAACAGTGCCTTCCACACTGACCACCACACTAGCTGTTCCAGTCTTTTATGAGCAGCAAGTAGAGGAGAGCAACTTGCTGACAAGTGGTTGGTGTTCTGGGGCAGGGGGGGTTGGAGCGCTGGATGCAGACAAAGCAAGAGTGCCTTCAGAACATTCCAAGTGGTACCTTATGGGAAGGCAAAAGGGTGTTAGGAGGCAAAAGGCAGAGGGTTGGGGGAAGCTAGACCAGTACAACAGGCAGAGTTGTACTGTCATGGGCTAAATTGTATCTCCTATAGAATTTGTATATTGAAGTCCCAACCCTAATACGTGAAAATATGACCGTACTCGGACTTAAAACCTCTAAAGAAGTAATTAAGTTAGAATAAGGTTATTAGTGTGGGCCTAAATCCAATATAATGGGAGTCCTTATAAGAAAAAGAGATCAGGACACAGACACACAGAATGAAGACCGTGTGAAAACACAGGGAGAAGTTAACCATCTATAAGCCAAGACAGAGACGTCAGAAGAAACCATGTGTTCCAACAGCTTGGTCTTAGACTTCCAGCCTCCAATTCAGTTCAGTTCAGTCGCTCAGTCGTGTCTGACTCTTTGTGACCCTATGAACCACAGCACGCCAGGCCTCCCTGTCCATCACCAACTCCCAGAGCCCACCCAAACCCGTGTCCATCGAGTTGATGATGCCATCCAACCATATCATCCTCTGTCCTCCACTTTTCCCACTGCCCTCAATCTTTCCCAGCATTAGGGTCTTTTCCAGTGAGTCAGCTCTTCTCATCAGGTGGCCAAAGTATTGGAGTTTAAGCTTCAACATCAGTCCTTCCAATGAACACCCAGGACTGATCTCCTTTGGGATGGACTGGTTGGATCTCCTTGCAGTCCAAGGGACTCTCAAGAGTCTTCTCCAACACCATAGTTCAAAAGCATCAATTCTTCGGGGCTCAGCTTTCTTTATAGTCCAACTCTCACATCCATACATGACCACGGGAAAAACCATAGCCTTGACTAGATGGACCTTTGTTGGAAAAGTAATGTCTCTGCTTTTTAATATGCTGTCTAGGTTGGTCATAACTTTCCTTCCAAGGAGTAAGCGTCTTTTAATTTCATGACTGCAATCACCATCTGCAGTGATTTTGGAGCCCAGAAAAATAAAGTCAGCCACTGTTTCCACTGTTTCCCCATCTATCTGCCATGAAGTGATGAGACCGGATGCCATGATCTTAGTTTTCTGAATGTTGAACTTTAAGCCAACTTTTTCACTCTCCTCTTTCACTTTCATCAAGAGGCTATTTAGTTCTTCTTCACTTTCTGCCATAAGGGTGGTGTCATCTGTGTATCTGAGGTTATTGATATTTCTCCTGGCAATCTTGATTCCAGTTTGTGCTTCCTCCAGCCAAGCTTTGCAGAACCAGCCTCCAGAACCATGAAAAAACCAATATCCATTTAAGCTCCCCAGTCTGTAGTTTTTGTTATGGCCCATCCTTGCAGATGAATGCATCATGTAATAGAAGATCCCTGCAGCAGAAAGGCTATGAAGAAAGTGTAGCATTTTTTAGGAGATGTGCTCATGTGTCAGTATCTGATAAGCGTCCTGTTATTTGAGGAAAATGATTTGGGCTCCAAAGGACAAGAGGAAGCTTGACCTTGTTGGAAAATATAAGCAAATACTACTGGCATATTTCACACCATTCTCACTGTTGAGTGTGGCCTTGGCACTTCAGGTTTGGACCCAGCCACTGCAGTTTGTAAATTCACATTCATCTCTTTTAGACATTCCTTTTTTTGTTGTGCCCGTAGTCACATAGTGGGAAGAGGGATATACAGAGATGACAGGCATGTTGTTTCTGAGTAGTGGGCCTGAAGGAGGAAGCCTGAGCTACTCTTGCCTGAGACTTTTAACATGGCTTATGACTGGGGCCAAAACAAGTGGAACCAGTGATGGTCCAGTGCTCTGAAGTATAGAGCAATGGGGGAACTAGAGTTCATTCAGAGAGCTGCTCTGTGTCAGGGAGGCTGGTATGGGCTAGATCTGTCTTGGGTGGAGCTTGGTGGGACTAAGCTCTCTGTTACTGTGGCAATGGGCCAAGTAATTGTGGTTCTCAGAGGGCACAGATTCACATTTTTTAGTTGTTTTTCTTACTGAGCAATTCTGCAAAACATAGTGAAAGATAACAATCTTACAAATATATTATGTATCACAGTTCACAGAGTGTTTTTATACCTGTTGCCTCATCAAATCAAGTCTCCTTGGGAGACAGCACCCACAGCATCACTCCCTTCTTACATAGGAGAAAACAAGTCTCAGGAGGCCAGTGGATCCCTAGATCCTTGGGTTACTGACCCAGACTCAAGTCCCTCCTGTCATAGGTCCTCCTCTTAGCCGCTGGATTTGATGGTCAGGCTGACTTTCTGGGTCCCACTCCAGGGAGACTCTCCACTAGGAACACCTGGGCCCTAAGGCAACGAGGCCTGGGGTTTCCCTGCATCTTTTGATACCAAGGATCAACTTGGGAAAACTTGAATTTTCCTCTGAGCTGAAGAAGATGATGCCTCTGTGTTTTAGGAATAGGAGCATGCTGGTACACTACAGTGTGACCTCAATGCTGAGACCTACACTGAGTTCCAGTCTTCTTTCTGACATCTAGGGAAAGTGATATGTAGTGAGAAAGCCATTCTAGGGCCCTGAGCTTGCACACTAGCTCCGCCACTGTGAGTTCCAAGCCCAGAGGCAAGTTACTATACTCAACTTTTTGAGCTTCAGTTTCCTCATCTGTGAGATGGGAGTGATAATCCTCATCAGTCATGATCACTGTAAGAACTTAAATAGATAGACTAAATGGGAAATGACTAGCACATGGGTTGGGGGGCAAGGGTCAGGCCTTCCAGACAAGAACAAAGCAGAACAGTAAAAAAAAAAGTTTTGTGGTATTTGTCCTATTCCAACTACCCCAAGCCTCTCTTCCACATTTGCAACTAAGCTCATGAGTATTCTTGCTTCTATTAAAATTATAAAAATAGAAAATGTACAGAAAAATATACTTTGCTAATGATTGGCATATTTTCTGTGTATTCTCTATAAGCCCTAACTTTGTAGATATACATTTAAAGCTCTAATGAGTGCCTTTTCCCTCCCTGGCCACCAGAAGTCCAACTTTGGCTGTTTCTGCATTCCCAAACATGTTTTCAAATCTTTACTAAATGTTAATTTTTTTTTTTTTACACTGCAGATATGTATATACAGTAATAACCTGATATCTATTCTGTTGAAGACATGTAAGATGTTTCCAAATGTTTATTACTAAAAGAATTATGGTAAAAATTTTTGTACATGTCTCCTAGTGTGTGTGAAAAAGAGCTTTGGGTATAGAAAGTCTTTCAAATAGCAAGTCTTGGCCTATTAGTGAATCATAAAATCAAGCAGTGGGTTAAGGCCAGCATTTCAAAGAAGGTGGCATGATGGAATAAAAAGAAAAATAACAGTACATCATATGGGAGAAGGATATGTATTTTTCATGGAGGCACACTCACAGATATACACATAAATCAGATTTTATATATATATATAAATCATACACACCTATATGCTTCTTATGTTGACCCAAAATGTAAATAAATGGGGTTTCTACATAGAACCAGGTAAGAAGCATTTGGAAACCAAGATGCTAGTTAACTACATTAGAACGATTTGCTGATCACATGGTATGTGGACCTTTCAATTTGCCAGATAGCTCCAGATTCATTTTCAAAGTGGTCTTGTCAGTTTTAATACTCTTCCTCCAGATTTTTTTTTAACCAATCTGTTGGGTAAGAAATTATACCTCATTGTGGTTTAATTTGCCCTTCATGGATTAGTGGTACAGGCTGAGCATTTTGCCATATTTATTGCCCATTCAAATTTTCTATTCATATCTTTTGTTCATCTGTTGAGTGAATTGTTTGCTTATTCACTTTTGATTTATTGGGCATTTATATTTGACATGAATTCCTTTACAGTTACATGGACCACTTATCTTCTCCTTGTCTATCT
Source organism: Dama dama (assembly GCF_033118175.1). Lineage (NCBI taxonomy): Eukaryota > Metazoa > Chordata > Mammalia > Artiodactyla > Cervidae > Dama > Dama dama. The sequence goes on along the minus strand of NC_083713.1, from coordinate 6,377,263 downwards.
TGTCATTTCACATTGTTTATTATGTCTTTTGTATAAGTTTTTATTTTAACATGTCAAAAATGATTGTGTCACTATTCATCCTGTTCATGACACCAGTTGTCTCATTGTTCACACCATCCACATGGTTCACTGAACCCAGAGCAGGCAAGGTGTGAGCTAAAAGGCTGGAAGGAGACTTGAGGAGCTGTAGAACTACAGATATATTTATTCTCTCCTGGCTCCGACGCAGCAGCCCTAGCAGCAGGCACAACACAACCTAACGCAGCACGATCTCTTTCCTCTTATGCCTGACGCAACGGACTCAGCTGTGATGCAGCAATAATGTCCCCTCTTTCTAGGTGTAGGTCATATATCTGTAAAGCACAAAACATCCTATGACCAAGGAAGTACCTTGTAACGTGCATGTGCCATGTTATAAACGATCTCAGCTGTTACACAGTCATTATTTATAACACATGGGGTTAGAGAGCCTGAACATGCCATCTTGGCTAATTTGCTCTCTCCCCACAATCCACCCCACTTCAGGGTCTCTCGCCTCACACTCTATGTGTAGTCTATCTTCTGTGATGTTCCCTTGGTGAGTAACACTGACCCTTGGACTTACATCTTGCAACTGCAGTAACTACAACAACAAACAGTTACATCCTAAATACATAAAACCCAACGCCAGGTATCACCTGGAACTCATGTTGCAGTCCTTGCCCTCATGGGGCTAGAAGAACCAATCACCACATGTGGGGTGCATTTATCTTCCATGGCCAAGTCCAGTCCACTGTTTGTTCTTGTGAAATTGCAGGAAAGCCTCCACAGGGGCAACTTCACCTCGTGGGGCTTTTATTAAAGACCCACAAAACACCCCCACAGGCGCTGGGCCCACCCCTTCAAGGAGGGGGTTTTTGTGGTGTTCACCACCCACCCACAAGGTTACACTCTTGTAAATCTGAGGACATAGCCTCTACAGTACACAGTTATAAATTGACATATCTACACTGTTTTAATTCTTACAGTACCCTCATCAGAGGACAAAGCCCTTATACTTTACTCCACATGAATCAGCCCTCGTTTGCCCCTGTGTAACCTGGATAGGACTCCTGCCAGCTTGGGCCCTCTTCAGGCTCTTCACACTTTCAAAGTGGCATCTCACATGCTATTCCTCTACTTCTCTCAGTAAGGACCCACAAACACTCTACAGGTACGGGGCCCACCCCTGTGTCCCGGAGTCACAAAGGCCAAGCTGCCAAGGTTTCCTCTTGCATTTGCTGAAAATGCTTACCCAAGTTGACCAACTCTGCCTGAGTATATATGGTTGATATGTTGTGAACTCAGTCCCTCTGGGAGCCCCTTGAGGATGTCCACCCTGGGCCACAGGCTGCTCATGCCTCACTTTCTGCTGCACAACAGGTCTCACTGCCGACCGGGGACCTGCAGTCTCATAGTGTTCATCATCGCAGTCACTTACTGCCTCTCTGCCAGAGATGCCGGTTTCCTCACAGGATTCTTCTTTAATTCCATGTACGTTGCTCTAGTCCTTCCAAGAGTTTCTGCACATTGTGCACTGATATGGCATCACAGAGAGAACTATCGATCTTTGCCTTCAGGGCAGTCAGGAAAATCCACCCCACGGTGCCAGTGGCTCTTCATGCTGCCTTGTTTGGAAACCCACCACCCATAATGCCTTTTCAGTGCTATCCAGTGAATCCTCCACTGCCTTCCAATTTTCCACCAGAGCCCATGCCAAGAGGATTGAGAGGGTAACAGGTAGGAAGGCCAGGGGTCTCCAAACGAGGAAATAGACTGCAAGTATCACATTTGTTATCTCTCTCTTAAGCAGCAGGAGGAAACAAACTAGTGTTAGATTTTTTTCCCCTTCTCTATACAAATATAAAAAGAGGTTTCTCTTAAAATTTTGTATTGCCATAATGACACCTGGTTCCACCTGAACTTTTCTCAAATCTTGAGCTAACCAATGCATTTTTCTTATGGAAATGTTTGTCCTAAGCTATGTTTAAGACAAACATTTCCATAAGAAAAATGCATTGATTAGCTCAAGATTTGAGAAAGAGGAGAGTGAAAAAATTGGCTTAAAGCTCAACATTCAGAAAACTAAGATTGTCACATCCAATCCCATCACTTCATGGCAAATAGATAGGGAAACAGTGAAAACAGTGTCAGACTTTATTTTTGGGGGCTCCAAAATCACTGCAGATGGTAATTGCAGTCATGAATTTAAAAGACACTCACTCCTTGGAAGGAAAGCTATGACCAACCTAGACAGCATATTAAAAAGCAGAGACATTACTTTTCCAACAAAGGTCCGTCTAGTCAAGGCTGTGGTTTTTCCCGTGGTCATGTATAGATGTGAGAGTTGGACTATAAAGAAAGATGAGCTCCGAAGAATTGATGCTTTTGAACTGTGGTGTTGGAGAAGACTCGTGAGAGTCCCTTGGACTGCAAGGAGATCCCACAAGTCCATCCTGAAGGAGCTCAGTCCTGGGTGTTCATTGGAAGGACTGATGAAGGAGCTGAAACTCTAATACTTTGGCCACCTGATGAGAAGAACTGACTCATTGGAAAAGACCCTGATGCTGGGAAAGATTGAGGGCAGGAGGAGAAGGGGACGGCAGAGAATGAGATGGTTGGATGGCATCACCGACTCGATGGACATGGGTTTGGGTGGACTCTGGGAGTTGGTGATGGACAGAGAGGCCTGGCATGCTGCGGTTCATGGGGTCGCAAAGAGTCAGACACGACTGAGTGACTGAACTGAACTGACTGATGTTTATGTGCTATGTATTTACCCTAGATTCTGTTTTCGAGTCGGTTCTGCCTAAAGGCTCAGGACCAACTTAACAAACCAGTATGGTTTACTCATATATTGTTCTCCTAATCTATGTTAATAAAACTATATATTTGCTTGGAAATCTGCCTTTCTTCAAGATTCATGTCAATCGTTTTATGGCCCAGGATGACTCACCTGGTGCCAATGTTATCTCAATGCACATTGTGGGTGAGGGGCCTGGTGTCATTCTCTGAGTTTTGAGTCATTTCCTTTCTCTAATTAGCATACTACTAATAGCTATATAACATCTGGCTAAAGACTAGCAGGGGGACACACTTTATTACCCCTTCCGATATCTACGTCATAAGCTTTCTCTATCTCTTTTATACTTTAATAAAACTTTATCACACAAAAGCTGTGAGCAATCAAGCCTCGTCACTGGCCCCAGATTGAATTCCTCTCCTCCAGAGGCCAAGAATCCCAGTGTCTTTCGTGATTTAGTAACAACCTTTCAGGCTCACGGCCACACAGTACCACATGCTATATGGTGGCCGTTGACTTCCTCCATACAGTGTAGCCTCAGGCTCCCCTACCCACTGAGTATCCTGCCAACTCTTCCGTGGAGCCTCAGGCTCCCCTACCTGCTGGGTATCCTGCCAGCTATGTCAGTTGTATCACTAGTCATCCTGTTCCTGATGACAAATGTCTCACTGATCATACTGTCTGCATGGATCATTGAACCCAGTGTAGGCAAGGTTGAGTTAAGAGACTGAAGGAAACTTGAGGAGCCGTAGGAACTGCAGACGCATTTATTCTTGCCTGGCTGGCATGGCAGCCATAACACAGCCTCTTTCCTGGCTAATGCAGCAGCCATAACATAACTTAAAACAGCACAACCTCTTTCCACTCATGGCTGACCCAGTGGACACAGCCATGACACAGCAGTAATGACTGCTTTCTAGGTAGAGCTCATATATCTGTATAGCACAAAACAGCCCATGACGAAGCAAGTTCCTTGTGACGCGACTGTGCAGTGCTATAAATGATCTCAGCTGTTACTTAGTCATTATTTACAAAAGGTGGGGTGAGAGAGCCTGAACACACCATCTTGGCTAATTTGCTCTGTCCCCATAATGATCAATCTTCTTGATAAATCTTCAATTTAATGGATTGTTCCTTTGGAAACTTTTAAAGGAACACTTCCCTACAATGTCAGAAAAAAGCTCCCTATGTTTTCTTCTTAAATATTTAAAGAACTAATCAACTCCGTTTCATGTATTGAATGACCTATGCGTTCTGCACTGACTTGTCACATAGAATGTGTGCATGATTTTGGGTATGGGTTTTCTGTTCTCACATGGAGTCTACATCTGACCTTACATCAGTATTCCACTGTCTTAATTTCACTGTATGTCCTGCTATAGTCAGGTACCACATTCTTCTTCACAACTGTCTGGGTTCTCTTTGTCCCTTTGGCCCCTTTATAAAATAAAGGATTGTGTAAAAATTCATGAAAATATTTATGTAATTTTTATTAGAGTGACATTGAGTTTATAAATTTTAGAATAATTTACATTTTAATGGTTTTGAACCTTAAAATCTATGGATATATCATATCTCTTCATATATATAGGCTATCGGCAATGACGTTCAGTCATGATTTTAGAGTTTCCCAACAACTGTCTTTTGTGTACTTATTTCTATGACAGTTAGTAGTTTTTGTAACCACTTTGAATTTTTTTTCATTATATATTAGATTTGGTCATTACTGACATATAGATATACTATTTTTTGTTTTATATTCTTATATCTAGCAAGCTTGATGATCTCTCTCTCTCTAGCTATGATATTTTATTGGAACATTTGCTTTATGATATAAGAATTTTACAAGAATCTTATGTTTTGATTTTTTTATTCTGTCTAGAGATTATAGGTATGACTTTGCTGTTGTTCAGTCACTAAGCTCTGTTTGACTCTTTGAGATCCCATGGACTGCAGCCTGCAAAGCTTCCCTGTCTTTCACTATCTCCTAGACTTTGCTCAAACTCATGTCCATTGAGTCAGTGATGCCACATAGCCATCTCATCCTCTATAACTCATTTCTCCTTCTTTCTTCAATCTTTCCCAGCATCAGGGTCTTTTCCAATGAGTCAGCTCTTCTCATAAGGTGGCCAAAGTAATGAAACTTTAGCATCAGTCCTGACAATGGATATGCAGGGTTGATTTCCATTAGGATTAACTGATTTGATCTTGCAGTCCAAGGAGTCTCTTCAACAGTATTCTCCAGCACCACAATTTGAAAGCATTGGTTCTTTGGTGTTCAGCCTTATTTATGGTCCAATTCTCATATCTGAAAATTACTACTGGAAAATAGATTTGACTATACACACATTTTTTGGCATAATTATGTCTTTGCTTTTTAATATACTGTCTAGATTTTTCATAGCTTTTCTTCCAAGGAGCAAGTACCTTTTAAGTTCATGGCTACAGTTACCATTTGCACTGATTTTGGAGTCCAAGAAAATAAAGTATGTCACTGTTTCCACTTTTTCCCCTTCTATTTGCCATGAAGTGATAGGATCAGAAGCCATGATTTTCGTTTCTTGAATGTTGAATTTTAAGCTGGCTTTTTCATTCTCTTCTTTCACCTTAATCAAGAGACTCTTTAGTTCTTCACTTTCTACCATTAGAGTGGTATCATCCATATATCTGAGGTTATTGACAATCTCCCCAGCAATTTTGATTCCACCTTGTGATTCATCCAGCCTGGCATCTTGCATGATGTACTCTGCATGTAAGTTAAATAAACAAGGTGACAATATACATTTTGACATATTTCTCTCCTAATTTGGAATCAGTCCATTGTTCCATGTCCAGCTCTATTGTCTCTTGACATGTATGTGCTTCTCAGGAGACAGATAAGGTAGTCTGGTAGTCTGGTATTTCCATGTCCTTAGGAATTTTCCACTATTTGTTTTGATCCACACAATCAAAGGTTTTAGTGTAGTCAATGAAACAGAAGTATATATTTTTCTGAAATTCCTTTTGTTTCTCTATGATCCAGTGAATGCTGGCAATTTGATCTCTGGTTCCTCTGTCTTTTTAAAATTCAGTTTGTACATCTCAGTTCATATATTGCTAAATTCAGCTTGTTCTCAGTTCTAAATCCAGTTTATTCTCAGTTCATGTATTGCTGAAACCTAACTTGAAGAGTTATGAGCATTACCTTGCTAACATGTGAAATGAGTGCAATTGTATGGTAGTTTGAACATTCTTTTGTATTGGTTCTTTTTGGGATTGGAATGGAAACCGACCTTTTCCAGTCCTGTGGTCACTGCTGAGTTTTCCAAATTTGCTGTCATATAGAGTGCAGCACCTTAACAGCATCGTCTTTTAGGATTTGAAAAACTCAGCTGGAATTCCATCATCTCCACTAACTTTGTTCATAGTAATGTTTCCTAAGGCCCACTTGACTTCACACTCCAGGATGTGTGGCTCTAGATGAATGACCACACCATCATGGTTATCTGAGTCATTAAGACCTTTTTTGTACAGTTCTTCTGTGTGTTCTTGCCACCTCTTCTTAATCTCTTCTGCTTCTCTTAGGTCCTTACCATTTCTCTCCTTTATCATGCTCATCCTTGCATGAAATGTCTCGATATCTCCAATTTTCTTGGAGAGATCTCTAGTTTTTACCATTCTATTATTTCCTATATTTCTTTGCCTTGTTCACTGAAGAAACCTTCTCTCTCCTTGTGATTCTCTGAAACTCTGCATTCAGCTGGATATATCTTTTCCTTTCTTCTTTGCCTTTCACTTCTCTTCTTTCCTCAACTATCGGTAAAGTCTCTTCAGAGAGTCACTTTGCATTCTTGCATGTTTTTCCCCCCCTTTGGGATAGTTTTGGTCACCACCTCCTATACAATGTTATGAACCACTGTTCATAATTCTTCAGGCACTCTGTCTACCAGATCTAATCCCTTGAATCCATTCATCATCTCCACTGTATAATCATAAGGGATTTTATTTAGGTCAAATGGCCTAGTGGTTTCCCCAACTTTCTTCAATTTAAGCCTGATTTTTACAATAAGGAGTTGATGATCTGAGCCACAGTCAGCTCCAGATATTGTTTTGTGCTGACCGTATAGAGCCTCTCAGTCTCTGGCTAAAGAGATGACTGGCATTTGCCCTGGATTCTGGGAGGTCATTTCTGCCATATGCAACGTGAGTGTCTGTTTCACTGGGGTCTGGCCACACCCTGGTGTCTTAGGATGGGGTTGACCTGTGGGCAAGTTAAGTCCTGTGATTTAGGGTAGGGCCTTTGGGTCACTTTTTAGTTTTGATTTTATCAGTGGCTCTTTTTTGATATTTTATATAGGCTATCATAAAATCTCAATGTAAGGATGGTTTGATCTCTTCCTTCCCAAGTCTATAACTTTTTTGGTTTAGTTTTTAGTTTAGTTTTTTGTTTAGGCTATGTCTTTAATTAATATATTTTTTCAAACTGTAAATATACATACATTGGTTAAGTTTTTAGACAGAAAAAAAAAAGTATAATGAAGAAAATAAAACCTTTGTACTACTACCAGGGTAGGCTACTGTTAAAATTTTCTTTTTACTATTAAGCTTTTTAATCGCCAGCCCAGGTTGGATGCATGAGACAAGTGCTCAGGGCTTGTGCACTGGGAAGACCCAGAGGGATGGGATGGGGAACACATGTAAATCCATGGCTGATTCACGTCAATGTATGTCAAAAACCACTACAATATTGTAAAGTAATTAGCCTCCAACCAATAAAAGTAAATGAAAAAAAATATATATATAGTGAAATTCACAGTTTTTTGAAGTATAGTCTTATGAATTTTGAAAAATGTGTAGAATCTTAAAGGCATAACTACAATCAGGATAAGGAAAAGTTCCCTCATCCCAAAATATTCCTTTTTTCTACCCCCTTGTAAATAAACTCTTCTATCTATAAGCTCTGGCAACCAACGATCTAGCCATTCTCCTTATAATTTTGGCTTTTCTAGAATGTCATATAAATGGAATCACATACAATGTGAGCTTTAGAATTTTACTTCTTTCTCTAACAATAGAGCATTTGAGATTTTTCATTGATGGATATATCAATTGCTAATTACTCTGAATGTTGCATTGTGTGGATATACCACAATCTGTTTATTCATTCAACTGATGAAATATTTGAATTGTTTCAGTTCTTGACAATTATGACTAATGCTCTTATAAACATTAAAATGCAGGGTGTTTGGTTAACACGTTATTATTTCTCTCGGATGAATCCCTAATAGATTGCTGGGTCACAGTGATGAGTGTATATTTGAACTATAAGAAACAGTGAAGCTAATTTTCATAGAAGCATTAGCACTTTGCATTCCAAGAAATGTGAGATTTCAAAATAGTCTGCATCCTTACCAGCACTTAGTAACCATTTATGTTTCTTCTTTGATAAAGTGTTTGTTCAAATCTTTTAACCATTATTTAATGGGTTGTTTCCTTATTGTTCAGTTTTGAGAGTACTTTGTATGCTCTGAATACAAGTTCTTTGTGAGATTTGTGATTTACAAATATATGCTCTTAGTATATAAGGTGTTTTCCATCCTTTGAACAATGTCTTCTATAGAGCAAATTTTTTAAAAATTTTGATGAAGACCTATTAAGATTTTTTTTTAGGATAATGTTTTTGGTGATGTACATAAAAATCTTCAGTAATTCAAATACACAACAAAAATTTTCTCAAGTGTTTTTTTTTCTTAGGAGTTTTGTAATTTTACCTTTTAACTTTAGACCTACGATCCATTTTAAGTTATTTTTGCACAAAGTGACACATAGGTCAAGGCTTTTTTTAAGGGTACATAATTATTCCAAGACCATTATTGGAAAAAAAAAATTATTTTCTTTATTCAATTGCCTTTGAATATTTATTAAAATCTAATTGACTGTATTTTGTGCCTCTATTTCTAAACTCTATTCTATCCTATTAATATATGAGTCTATCAGTTCTCCAATACTACAATCTTGATTGAGATAGCTTAGAGGGCTTCCTCTGGTGGCTCAATGGGTTAAGAATGCATCTGCAATGCAGGAGACACAGAAGATTCAGATTTGATCCCTGGGTAGGGAAAGTACCCTGGAGGAGGAAATGGCAACCCACTCTAGTATGCTTGCTTGGAAAATTCCTTTGACAGAGGAGCCTGGTAGGCTACAGTCCATGTGATCACAAAGAGTCAAACATGACTGAGCACATGTCACATTGTCAGAGAGGGTAAGCTCATCTACTTTTTTTTATTTTCAAAATTATTGTGCTCTTTTAGCACATTTTCTTTCCAGGCAAAGTTTTCAAATTAGATTAGAAATTTTGACAAAAATATTAATGGGATTATAAAAATATAAACATTTCATTTTAGGACATTTTTACATTTACAAAAATATCATAAAGATAGTATAGATACCTCCCATGTACTATGAATTAGAATTTGTCTGATGTTTTTCTCATGATTAGACTGAGGTCATATGTTATTGGGAAAAAGACTTCAAAGATAAAACATTTTCATCGCATCATATTAAATGACTTACTGTTGATGTTAACCTTGAACATCTGGCTGACAAGTGTTTGTCTGCCTTCTTTACTATAAAATTATTGTTTTTATCTCTGCTTTCTTATTGAGCTCTTTGGAAAAAATGTCACTACATAGTGGCCAGTTAAGAGTTGTGTTTTACTTCTTTGAGGCACAGTAGTTACATAAATTATTTGGAATTCTGTAACTCAGTAGATTTTTCTCTTCTCTTCCACTTATTTATTTATTCTATCACTTATTTCTATCAGTAAGGACACATGGATATGTATGCTCTACTTTGGGCTATAGTCTAATATGCCCTTATTTTTGCCTATTTTTTTTGTGTTTTGTTTTGGCACTCAAAGCTTTATGTCTCTTTGAAATATCCATGGTGGATCACCATGGTGGATCTTTTTGTTTATTTGTTTGTTTTTAGCACTTTCTCACTTTCTGGCACTACAACATGCTCCAGGTTCATTTCATAGATTTCTTGCCCTAGTTCTAGAATCAGTCATTCCTCTGAGGAGTCCTGCTTATTTTTATAAGCAGGTATTAGGAATGGTATTAGGAACCAAGGTCTAGAGCTAGGCATGCTCATTGCTATAAATATTTCAGTGCTTTTAGTCCCTCTCATGTAATAGAGCAATGAAATATTTACATGTATATACACACATATATTGGAGAAGGAAATGACAACCCACTCCAGTGTTCTTGCCTGGAGAATCCCAGGGACAGGGGAGCCTGCTGGGCTCCCATCTGTGGGGTCGCACAGAGTTGGACACGACTGAAGTGACTTAGCAGTAGCAGCACACACATATATATTCCTACACAACTACCTAAGTGTATATTGTGCTAAATATAAGTTCACAGAAATCTCTATGACCCTAATCCATTTACTTCATGGGTCATTCTATGATTATCTATAAACTTTCACTCTGACAGTGAGGAACCTGGCTCCCACCATCCACCATTTATTGATTTATGTACTTAATTAGTCAGTTTATGAATAACATCAGAATTGTAAAACCCCCAAACTGAAAATGCCAAATACTAATAAGAATATGGAGCAAATACTCATTTATTGATGGGGAAGTTAAAAATGGTACAGGCACTTTGAAATATATTTTGGCATTTTCTTACAGTGCTATGAATAGTTTCAAACCAGTCAATCCTAAAGGGAATCAGTCCTGAATATTCATTGGAAGGACTGATGTTGAAGCTCAAGCTCCAATAGTTTGGCCACCTGGTGCGAGGAACTGACTCATTGGAAAGGACCCAGATACTGGGAAAGATGGAAGGCAGGAGGAGAAGGGGGTGACAGAGGATAAGATGGTTGGATGGCATCACTGACTCGATGGACATGAGTTTAAGCCAGCTCTGGGAGCTGCTGATGGACAGGGAAGCCTGGTGTGCTACAGTGCATGGGGTTGCAAAGAGTTGGACACGACTGAATGACTGAACTGAACCCTTGTCAAAGTAAAAATGCACTGGGCACAGTCAGACAAGCTAGAGAAGACTTTATTCAAGATTATTGCAATAGGGGAAAAGGGCTTAACTCAACTCCCCTGAAACATAAGGTGGGGGGTGTCCCACTGCTGGTGAACCAATAGAAAAGTACTGGATGAGGTTGGGGGGATGGTTGATCAATGAGATGTGTGGAAAACATTGATTTATGTATGGGTTTGCAAATGTTTTTCTTTGTGATTAGGCCACTTGTGTTTGTTAATTGGCATCAAAGTTAGGCTCCTTCTCTCCCACAGAGAAAGGAGCACTATCTTCCTCGATGACTGCATTTTAAAGGGATGGCTCCCAGGTTCTTAGAAAGACATTTCCCTGGTTTTAGAACTAACAAAATTCTGGGAGAAATTTTATATACATTTTAAAAGGGACAGAGCAAAGATTTACAGTTACAAGTTTATTTTTTTTTTTTTTAATAAATGCTGTAAGAAAGGGAGATCAGGGACCAACAGACAGAAGGAAGCTTGTCTAAAGTTGGGTCAAGCTGAGGGAAAGTTGATGGTTGTCTTGGTCATCCCTGTGGGAAAAAAATTACCATTAAGAGTTCCATGCTATACACATTTTCTTTTGCATACATTCCCCAAATTACTTAGGTCAACAGCTTTCTGTCCACTTCTGTCAGTGAGGCTGTTGCATACATTTGCAATAGAGTTAGATTCTTGGTCACTTTCCGCATTTCATACCAGTCATCCAACCTCCTAATTTTTTAAAAAATGTTGCTGATATTCAGGTTTACTCTTTGTGTGGTAAAGTTCTGCAGGTTTTGAAAAAGGAATAACATCATGAATCCACTGTATTGGTTTGTCATGGCCTTTGTGGCCATAACAAAAGGACCACAAAATGAGAGGTTTAACCAACAGAAATTTATTTCCTCACAGTTATGGAAGCTAGAAGTCCAAGATTAAGGTATCAGCAGGAATGGTTTCTTCTGAGATTCTTCTGTTTGACTTGGAAATGGTCATCTTATCCTTGTGTCTTCACAGAATCTTCCTTCCATGTACCTCTGTGCCCTAATTTTTTCTTCTTATATGAGACCAGTCATATCGCATTAGGCCTCACCCTAAAGTTGCCATTTTAATTTAATTGACTGCAATTCTTTCTCCAAATATATTCACTGTCTGAGGTATAGAACTTCAATATGTGAATTTTGTGGAGATACAATTCAGTTCATAGTATGTATTAATATAGTATCATACAAAATCATCTTAAAAAATCCCATATGCTTCACACATTCCACTGCCTCCTAAATCTAATTGCCTAGCAACTACTGATTTTTATTGTCTCTGTAGTTTTGCCTTTTCTGGAATGTCATATCATGAAATCACATTATATGTAATCTTTACAGACTGGCTGCTTTCAGTTAATGATATGTATAGAAGATTCATCTATGTATTTCCATTGCTTGAAGATGTATGTATTTTAAGTGCCAATTCTTCTTAACCATTTGACAAATACACCACAGTTTGCTTATCCATTTACTCACTGAAGATTATCTTAGTGGCTTTCAGTTTTTGTCAATTAAGAATAAAGCTGCTATAAAGCCACACATGTGCAGGTATTTATGTGGACATAAGTTCTCAAATCAACTGGGTTATTACCTAGGGGCATGGTTCTTGTATGATATGGTAAAACTATGCATTTATTGTTGATCAGGCACTAAGCCATGTCTGACACTTTGTGACCCCATGGACTGCAGCATGCCAGGATTCCCTGTCCTTCACAACTCCCAGAATTTTCTCAAGTTCATGTTCATTGAGTCAGTGATGCCATTGAACCATCTCACTCTCTGTCATCCCCTTCTCCTCCTGCCTTCAATTTTACCCAGCATCAGGGTCTTTTCCAATGAGCTGGCTCTTTGCATCATGTGGTAAAAATACTGGAGCTTCAGCTTCAGCATCATTCCTTCCAATGAATATTCAAGGTTGATTTCTCTTAGGGTTGACTGGTTTGAAACTATGCATAGCACTGTAAGAAAATGCCAAAATATATTTCAAAGTACCTGTACCATTTTTAATTTCCCAATTAATAATTGAGTTATTCAGAATTTCCATTTTGGGGATTTTAATCATCCTAATTAAAAGCCTCTTGATGAAAGTGAAAGAGGAGAGTGAAAAAGTTGACTTAAATCTCAACATTCAGAAAACAAAGATCATGGCATCTGGTCCCATCACTTCATGGGAAATAGATGGGGAGACAGTGGAAACAGTGTCAGACTTTATTTTTTGGGGCTCCAAAATCACTGCAGATGGTAATTGCAGTCATGAAATTAAAAGATGCTTACTCCTTGGAAGGAAAGTTATGACCAACCTAGATAGCATATTAAAAAGCAGAGACATTACTTTTCCAACAAAGGTCCGTCTAGTCAAGGCTATGGTTTTTCCAGTGGTCATGTATGGATGTGAGAGTTGAACTGTGAAGAAAGCTGAGCACTGAAAAATTGATGCTTTTGAACTGTGGTGTTGGAGAAGACTCTTGAGAGTCCCTTGGACTGCAAGGAGATCCAACCAGTCCATCTTAAAGGAGATCAGTCCTGGGTGTTCATTGGAAGGACTGATGTTGAAGCTGAAACTCCAATACTTTGGCCACCTCATGCGAAGAGTTGCCTCATTGGAAAAGAGCCTGATGTTGGGAGGGATTGGGGCCAGGAGGAGAAGGGGACGACAGAGGATGAGATGGCTGGATGGCATCACTGCCTCGATGGACATGAGTTTGAGTAACTCCGGGAGTTGGTGATGGACAGGGATGCCTGGCGTGCTGTGATTCATGGGGTTGCAAAGAGTTGGACACGACTGAGCGACTGAACTGAACTGAATAAGTGTGTAATGGTAGTTCATTTCAATGTGAAATTATCTAGTGCCAAAAAATTTTGAGTGTCTTTTTTATATGCTTATTTTCTGTCTACTATATATCTTCTATTCAAATAGAACATAGTCTAATAGTCTATTCAAATGGTTTGTCCAGTTTTTAAAGATTTTTTCCCCCTTTTTTAAATTACAAAAGTATGGTAATACATTTTCAGGAGACTTGGAAAATACAGAACAAATGTACCTATAATTCCACTGTATATTTCAATTGTTTCTTTTAAGTAGGTAAATAAAGATTTTTATTTGGAGTTTCAACACCAAACTCAAGAAAAGCAATAGAATGAATAGACAGAAAACAGAAGAATATATAGTAGGCCTGGAAAGAACTATGAACCAACTCAACATAATTAAGATATGTACAATTATCACACAACATCTGGATTAAAAATCTATTCAAGATCTCATAAACTATAACCTAGGAGACACTGGAACATATTCAGGGACATAACATGAGGTACAAAAATTTTATGGTCTAAAGGTATTGAAATCACACAGAATCTGTCTGCTTATCACTGTGGAAAAATGTTAGAAATTGATATCAAAAGATATTTGAAAATAATCTTTATATTTTCAAGTACAATGTGACATTTACCAAGAGAGATCTTTGACATAGCCACTGAAAGCTTTAATAGGTAAAACACTAAAAAAGCACAGAGGGTGTTTTCAGAGAAGAAATCTTTTAAATGAGAAATTAATGTCAAAATAAAAAATTAATATCAAAGATACTTTAAAAACCCCATATATTTATAAATTAAATGTGAGTTTTAAATGCTGAGTATATCTAAAAAGCCATAACAAAAAAAATTGAAAATATTTTTACATAATAAAAATGACAAGAGAGTTTAACAATTTGTTGCATGCAGCTGAAGATGCTCAATGAAACTAAATACAATGTGGAATCTTGAATAAAGTATGCAAACAAATAACGGACACTGGCATAAAACTTTGTGAAATTTGAAAAAAATCTATACTATAGTTAGTAATACTGTATCACATTATGAGTATACTGAATCACAATAAACTGTGGAAAATTCTGAAAGAGATGGGAATACCAGACCACCTGACTTGCCTCCTGAGAAATCCGTACGCATGTCAAGAAGCAAGAGTTAGAACTGGACATGGAAAAACAGACTGGTTCCAAATTGGGAAAGGAGTACGTCAAGGCTGTATATTGTCACCCTGCTTATGTAACTTATATGCAGAGTACATCATGAGAAATGCTGGACTGGATGAAGCACAAGCTGGAATCAAGATTGCCAGGAGAAATATCAATAACCTCAGATATGCAGATGACACCACCCTTATGGCAGAAAGCAAAGAAGAGCTAAATGAAAGTGAACTTGATGAAAGTGAAAGACGAGGGTGAAAAAGTTGACTTAAAATTCAACATTCAGAAAACAAAGATCATGGCATCTGATCCCATCACTTCTGGCAAGTAGATGGGGAAACAGTGGAAACAGTGGCAGACTTTATTTTTTTGTGTTCCAAAATCACTGCAGATGGTGACTGCAGCCATGAAATTAAAAGACATTTGCTCCTTGGAAGATAAGTTATGATCACCTAGATAGCATATGAAAAACCAGAGACATTATTTTTCCAACAAAGGTCCATCTAGTCAAGGCTATGGTTTTTCCAGTTGTCATGTACGGATGTAAGAGTTGGACTATAAAGAAAGCTGAGTGTTGAAGAATTGATGCTTTTGAACTGTGATATTGAAGAAGAGACTTGAGAGTCCCTTGGACTGCATGGCAATCCAACCAGTTCATCCTAAAGGAAATCAGTTCTGAATATTCATTGGAAGGACTGATGCTGAAGCTGAAACTCCAATACTTTGGCCACCTGATGAAAAGAACGGACTCATTTGAAAAGACCCTCATGCTGGGAAACATTGAATGTGAGAAGAGGAAGGGATGACAGAGGATGAGATGGTTGGATGGCATCAATGGACATGAGTTTGAGTATACTCCAGGAGTTGGTGATGAACAGCGAGGCCTGGTGTGCTGCAGTCCATGGGTTTGCAAAAAGTTAGACATGACTGAGTGACTGAACCGACTGACTAACTGCCCTCTGATAGATAAGTATAAGAGGTTGTTTATGGAAGTTTCCTGTTGAGAGAGACTGATTGTGGGGGAAGCTTGGTCTTGTTGTGATGGGCCGGGCCATGCTCAGTAAATCTTTAATTCATTTTTTGTTGATGGATGGGGCTGTGTCCCTCCCTGTTGTTTGATCTGAGACCAAACTGTGGTGGAGGTGATGAAGATAATGGTGACCTCCTCAAAAGGTCCCATACATCACTGCTGCAGTCAGTGCCCCTGACTCTGCAGCAGGCCACTGCTGACCCATGCCTCTGTCAGAGACTCTTGAACACTCACAGGAGTGCCTGGGTCAGCTTCTCCTGGGGCCACTGCTCCTTTCTCCTGGGTCCTGGTGCACACAAGATTTTGCTTGTGCCCTCCAGGAGTCTGTTCCCCAGTACTGTGTAGGCTTTCTAATCAAATCCCACTGATCTCCAAAGTCAAAGTCTTTTGTGGTTCTCAATCCCTTTTCCAGATTCCCCAGGTTGGGAAATCTGTTGGCAGTCCTAGAACTTTCTTAACAGTGTGAGAATTTCTTTGGTATAATTTTTCTGCAGTTTGTGGCTCATCTGCTTGGTGGCTCTATGGTGGGATTCATAGCAACCTCCTCCAAGAGCACTTATGCCACAGGCTGTGTAACTCAGGTAGGTTCACCCAGAGTCTCTGCCCCTACAGCAGGCCACTACTGACCTGTGTCTCCTCAGGAGACTCAAACATAGGTCTGACTTAGTCTCTGTGCAGTCTCTGGGTCCTGGTGCAACTCTATGGACTATACAGTTCATGGAATTCTCCAAGCCAGAATCCTGGAGTGGGTAGCCTTTCCCTTCCCTGGGGGATCTTCTCAACCCAGGGATCGAACCCAGGTGTCTGACATTGCAGGTGGATTCTCTACCAGCTGAGTCACAAAGAAAGCCCAAGAATACTGGAGTGGGTAACCTAATCCTTTTCCAATGAATCTTCCTGACTCAGGAATTGAACCAGGGTCTCCCACATTGCAGGCAGATTCTTTACCAGCTGAGCTTTCAGGGAAGCCCATGACCAACTTAGAGAGTGTATTAAAAAGCAGAGACATTACTTTGCTGACAGTGGTCTATCTAGTCAAAGCTATGGTTTTTCCAGTAGTCATGTATGGATGTGAGAGTTGGACCATAAAGAAAGTTGAGTGCTGAAGAATTGATACTTTTGAACTGTAGAGTTGGAGAAGATTCTTGAGAGTCCCTTGGACTGCAAGGAGATCAAACCAAGTCAATCCTAAAGGAAATCAGTCCTGAATATTCAATGGAAGGACTGTTGCTGAAGCTGAAGCTCCAATACTTTGGCCACCTGATATGAAGAGCTGACTCATTAGAAAGGACTCTGATGCTGAGAAAAACTGATGGCAGGAGAAGAAGAGGGTAACAGAGGATGAGATATGTGGATGGCATCACCAACTCAATGGATGTGAGTTTGAGTAAATTCCATTAGGTACTGAAGGACAAGGAAGTGTGACGTGCTCCATGCGGTCACAAAGAGTTGGACACAATTAAGTGACTGAACAACAAAAACAACCAGAATAATGGAAATAAAAGCAAAAATAAAAATGAGACCTACTTGAAAAACTTTTGCACCACAAGGGAAACAATAAACAAAATTAAAAGAAGATACACCAATTGGGAGAAAATATTTTCAAATGATGTGACTAACAAGGGATTAGTTTCCGAAATTCACGAACAGCTTATGATGCTTAACAGCATTAAAGCAACCCACTCAACGAGTGGGCAGATGATGTAAACAGACATTTTTCCAAACAAACCATACAGATGGACAAGTGGCACATGAAAATGTGTTCATCATCACTATTTATTAGAGAAATGCAAATCAAATCTAAAGTGAAATATCACCTCACAGCAGTAAAAATGGTTATCATAAAAAAATCCACAAACAATGGAGAGAGCATAGAAGAAGGGAACCCTTCTATACTCTTGGTAGGAATGTAAATTGATACAGCCACTATGGAGAATAGTATGGAGCTCCCTTAAAAAACTAAAAATAGAAAAATAGGGCTGTGATATGACCCTGCAATCCCACTCCTAGACAAATTTTGAGAGAAAACATGATCTAAAAGGATACATAACCACCATGTCCATTGCAGCAATGTTTACAATAGCCATGGCATGAAAAGAGCCTAAATGTCCAACACAGGGGTGGATAAAAACCTTGTGGGGCATATATACAATGGAATATTAATCAGCCATTAGAAGAATGAAATAATGTCATTTGCAGCAACATAAATGGCCCTAGAGAGTGCCATACAGAGTGAATTAAGTCAGACAAGGAGAAATATTGTATGACTTTACTTATATGTGTAATCTAAAAACAAATGACCCTAATAAACTTTATACAAAACAGAAAGAGACTCACAAATGTAGAAAACGATCTTATGGTTGCTGGGGGGAAGGTGTAATTAGAGAGTTTGAGATAGTCATGTATGCACTGCCATATTTAAAATGGATATCAACAAGGACCAGTTTTATACCACATGGAACTCTGCTCAATGCTTTGTGATAGCCTGGATAGGAGAGGGTTTCAGGGGAGAATGAATACATGTATATTAAAGCTGAGTCCCTTCACTGTTTACCTGAAACATGCAACATTGTTAATCAGCTACACCACAGTACAAAATAATAAGTTCAAAAAAAAAAAAAGTTTGTGATTTTCATTTTACGTTTAAGTGTTTTGAATTAATTTATGTGAAAATAGTAAGACCTGTGTGAAGGTATTTTTTCATAGTAATGTCCAATTATTGCAGCAATATTTTTTGAAATATTATATTTTCCATTGAAATTGTCTTTCTTCCTTTTCAAAGATCATTTGACTATAGATGGGTCTATTCCTGGGATTTCTATTTAGTTCTGTTAATCTACATGTCTGTTTTTTCCCTGACACCAAATTGTCGTGATTAGCTTTGTAGTAGCCATGAAATTAAAAGATGCTTACTCCTTGGAAGGAAAGTTATGACCAACCTAGACAGCATATTAAAAAGCAGAGACACTACTTTGCCAACAAAGGTCCGTCTCATCAAGGATATGGTTTTTCCAGTGGTCATGTATGGATGTGAGAGTTGGACTGTGAAGAAAGCTGAGTGCCAAAGAATTGATGCTTTTGAACTGTGGTGTTGGAGAAGACTCTTGAGAGTCCCTTGGACTGCAGGGAGATCCAACCAGTCCATCCTGAAGGAGATCAGTCCTGGGTGTTCATTGGAAAGATTGATGCTGAAGCTGAAACTCCAATACTTTGGCCACCTCATGCGAAGAGTTGACTCATTGGAAAAGAGCCTGATGCTGGGAGGGATTGGGGGCAGGAGGAGAAGGGGATTACAGAGGATGAAATGGTTGGATGGCATTGCCAACTCAATGGACATGAGTTTGAGTGAACTCCGAGAGCTGGTGATGGACAGGGAGGCCTGGCGTGCTGCGATTCATGGGGTCGCAAAGAGTCAGACATGACTGAGCGACTGAACTGAACTGAAACCTCAAATAGTAATAGTAATACAGTAGATCTCAGACAGCTGAGTCTTCAACATTGTCCTTCCTGTTTGCTAGTGTATTAGTTACCCTAGGTATTTTGACTTTTCAGATACACTTTAGAATTTGATTGTTGGTCTCTACAAGAAAGTCTGATAGCACATAGAATTTCAAGGGACCTCAGGTTGCCAAGGCAATCTCAAAAGATAAGAGAGTTGGAGGACTCATTTATCTTGATTTCAAAACATACTGCAGTGCTACAGTGATCTAAATGGTTTGATACTGGCATAAGGTTAGCCATATAGACCAGTGGAATAGACTCAATATGCCAGAAATTAATTATTATATCTACTGCCAATTGATTCTAAACACGTGTGCCAAGAGGATTTAATGGAGAAAGAACAGTCTTTTAACCAATTATGTTATTAGGACAACTGGATATCCACATTCAATAAAATTAGTTTTCCTATGTCACATATATACAAAGATTAATTGATCAGAGCAGATCAAACACCTAAGTGTAAAAATTAAAACTATAAAAGTCCTAAAGGAAAATATGGGAGTATTTTTTTTACTTTGGACTTTGCAAATGAGTCTTAACTATGATACTCAAATACAAGAAACAGAAGCAAAAAGAATAATTTGGATTCTTAAAAAAAAAAAAAAAAACTTCATCAAAGGACAATAACAAAAAAGTTAAAAGCTCACCTGTAGCATGGTATAAATATTTGCAAATAATATTTCTGATAATGGTTCGACATCTAAAATATATGAAGAACTCTTAAACAACCCAATTAAAATCTGGCCGAAGATCTTGTATAGACATTTCTTCAAAGAAGATATATAAATGGCTCCAAAGCACTTGAAAATGTGTTCAGTGTCGTTAGTCTTTAGGAAAATGTAAATCAAAACCACAGCGGGAAGGAGAACAAGATGGCAGAGAAGTGGAAGTGTAATACATCTCTCTCCACGGATGCATCAGGAACACTCCTATGGACACAGATGAGCTTGCAGACCACCAGCTAGGAGAGGGCAGAAGTACTTGACCACTGGAAAAGAACAGATATAAGCACACAAAACTCGGCTGGATGAAGGAAGTTGGGGGAAAAAGAGAAAAATTAGTAGGACTGGATCTGCCCTTGGTGTGTGGGGGAACAGAAGCAAGTATCTGATCTCCACATCAGGGCACTTGTTTGGGACAGAGGAGAAACATTTGAGGCAGAGAGAGTGAAGCACCTGATCTGCAACAGTCTAAATGGAATAAGAATCACACGGACAGTCCTTGCCATAGCCTTATGTACCTCAGACAGGGACGTGGGTCCCCTAGAAGGCACAGTGACTGGAAGCTTGAGTGTAGTGATCATGGAGCAATCCCAGGACAGGCCTGCTGTTGACTACAGGGAAGTGACCTGAGGGGACGTGAGGGAGGAGACTGTGGTGGGAAATGCCTGTGAAGGAAATCCTGACAGACATGGAGGCAAGGCAATACTGCTGAGTCATGTGTAGGGGGTGGAGCTATCACCGTAGCCTCTCTCTCCCCAAATGCCAGGACTGCTGACAGCTAAACTATAGAGAGTTTGGCCCGTTAAGTGCCTGAAGTGCCCAGCAACAGAGAAGGACCTCAGCCAGTGTGCTTTTCAAGTGCCTGAATGGGTGGAACAGCCTAAGAGGCCCCTTGATTGCCATCTGCCAGAGGCTAGAAAAAGACTGATAGGACCATGGCTCCTGCAACTGAGGGAGTCAGTGTCCCAGCACACTTGGCACTGCCAGGGTCCCTGAGACCCAAGCTGCTGCACCACCTTTGCATTCAGTCCTCACTGGGGCAGAGCTGCCACAGGTTAGAGAAAGCCCTGGTAGCGCCATATCTCCCGTGACAATAGCCACCAGTGCTCATATTTAGTCAGCATTGCCAGGGTTCCCATGATCCAAACAACTGCGCCACCTCCATGCATGATCCTAAGTGGGGCAGAACTGCCAGAGGCTAAAAAAGTCCTGCATCCATGCATGCTGCATCACTTCAGTCATGTCCAACTCTGCGAGTCTGTGGACTGTGACCTGCCAGATTTCTCTGTCTGTGGAATTCTCTAGGCAAGAATACTGTAATGGGTAGCCATGCCCTTGTAGGGCACCATATGTCCTGCTGCCCTAGCTGATGGCTCCCCTGAGTATCTGGTGCTGTCAGGGTATCTGAGACACAAGCAACTGCATCACCTCCACACCTGGCCTTCGCTGGGACAGACCCAAGTCCTCCAGGGCAAACTCAGGAGCAAACCCCCGTGGACGACTCACATGCAGTGAAGTGAAAGTAGCTCAGTCGTGTCCGACTCTTTGCGACACACATGGACTATACAGTCCATGGAATACTCTAGGCAAGAATACTGGAGTGGGTAGCCTTTCCCTTCTCCAGGGGATCTTCCCATCCCTGGGACTGAACCCAGGTCTCCCGCATTGCAGGCAGATTCTTTACCAGCTGAGCCACAAGGGAAGCAGAAGAATACTGAGTGGGTAGCCTATCCCTTCTCCAGCAGATCTTTCAGACCCCGGAATTGAACCGGGGTCTCCTGCATTGCAGGTGGATTCTTTACCAACTGAGGTATCAGGGAAGCCCACATGCAGAGGTGGAGATGAAACCACAATTGAAACCCAGGGGCAGTGTAGTTAAGGAAGAGAACTCAAAACCTCCCCACCAGTTGTAGAAGCTCAGATTAAATCTAGATGATCAACTATTCCATTGTTTATGGGATATACAAAAGGACAATGGCAGTTCCCACAAAAGAAAACACACTAGTTCTGACAACTGTGGACATTGGAGGCAAGAACACACAGGAGTAGGACCAGATTAGAGTGTGAACTGTTCCCACAGCAGGTCCAGAGTCTAGTCTAGTGTTGGAGGGCGTCCTAGGGAGGTGAGGTGGACAGTGGCTTCCAGCAAGGGAAAGGACGCTGACAGCAGATATTAAAGAAAAACATCAATTTATTCTTATATTTTGATCTTTTCTGTAGTTGCTTCTGGATTTTCTTTTTCCTTTTACCTTTTCTCCCCCTCTGTTGTTGTAGTTGTTGATTTTATTAGTACTATTAAATCTATTTAGACTTCCCTGGTGGCTCAGACGGTAGAAGCGTTTGCCTACAGTGTGGGAGACCTGGGTTCGATCCCTGGGTCAGGAAGATCACCTGGAGAAGGAAATGGCAACCCACCCCAGTATTCTTGCCTGGAAAATCCCATGGACGGAGGATCCTGGTAGGGTACAGTCCATGGGGTTGCAAAGAAGCTTTTGAGAATTTCTTTAAAATCACACTTTCTATTTCTTTCATATACTCCTGCCTCAACATTGGGCCTGTCATGGTTTTGTGGTGTTCTCTGTTTTTCTTTTTCTCTCTCTCTTTTTTTAACTTTAATTTTAAAATTTTCTACATTTATAATTGTTATTTTTTTTCCTACATTTATCCTTTTGTTTGTTTTTCCAACAAAAGAAAAAAGCCTTACTTCTGGGGTATGTATGGCTGTTTGTTCTTTTCTGTTGTAGTTAATCAATAACATATGTAAATTTTCTTTATCTGCCTCTGTGTGACTTTGCATTTCTATTCTTTCTTTCTTTTCTTCTTTTTCTCACCATGTTGTTAGTTTGTTTTGTTTTCATTGCTTTATTCACCAGTTGACACCTTGCTTTAATTTTGTTTTCCATTTTCTGCTTCAGTTAGTTTTGTTTTTAACTGTAGATATCATTTTTTGGTTTCTTTTGTTTGCTGGGTCAATCTATTGTTCTTTATTTATTTATTGGACTCTTTTGGTTTTGTCTGTTGGTGTATATGTATATGTGTATATTTCATTATTTTAGCTACCATTGCCTGATTTTGTAATTGCCATTTGTCTGGGGTGCATCTTTTGTCTCTCATTTTTGTGTATTTATTTTAATCCCATCTAATACCATAAAAACCTCCTGTGAAATCTCCGTTCCCCAGCCAGAGATCAAGTGCTGAGGCTTTGGAGTGGGAGCGCTGGTTCTAAGACCCTAGACTACCAGAGAACTTCTAACTCTAGGAAGTATCAATTAATGAGAACTCTTATAAAGGCAACCACTTGTATGCAACACCTGGCATCACCCAAGTGACACCAGCACCCTGTGCAGGATGCCTCATCCAAACAGCAAACAAGACAAAAATATGAACCCAGTCTTCAGCAGACAAGATTACCACTTCAAACAGACCAGCCTATCAGAGAAATAAAGAAAAAACATACAAACAAAAAACTAACCTCCTCCCACCAGAATGCAAGCACAAGTCACACCCTACACAAAGCTCACACAAACCACTGGACCAACCTTATGAGGGCAGAAACCAAAAGGAAGAAAGAATTCAGCCTCAAAGCCTCAGGAAAGTAGACATCAAGTACAATAAGTTAAGGGAAAAAAAAAAAACAAAAAACAGCAAAGGCAGAAAAATACTGCACAGATGAAGGAACAACCTAGAAACACAGAAGTCGAAATAAATAAGAGGGAATAGGCAAGTTTCCTGACAAAGAATTCAGGGTAATGGAAGTAAAGATGATCCAAATCCTCAAAGATAGAATGGAGAGAATGCAAGAATCAACACATTTAACAAAGACCTAGAAGAAATAAAGCAAAAATAAACAGAGACAAACAATGCAGGCATGCTAAGTTGCTTCAGTCATGTCTGACTCTGCATGACCCTACGGACAGCAGCCCACCAGGCTCCTCTGTCCACAGGATTCTCTAGGCAAGAATACTGAAGCGGGTTGTCATTTCCTTCTCCACAAATAATACAGTTACTGAAACTAAAAATACTCTAGAAGGAATCAATAGCGTAATATCTGACGCAGAAGAATGGATCAGTGAGCTGAAGATGGAATGGTGGAAATAATTGCTGAAGAGCAGAATAAAGTAAAAAGAATGAAAAAAAACTAAGGATAGTCTCAGAGACCTCTAGGAAAATATTAAACATACCAACCTTCTAATTATAGGGGTCCCAGAAGAAAAAGAGAAAAAGAAAGGGTATGAACTTTTTTTTTGAGGAGATTATGATTGAAAATTTCCCCAACATGGAAAAGAAAATAGTCAATAAAGTCCAAAAAGTGCAAAGATTCCCATGCAGGATAAACTCAAGGAGAAACATGTCAAGACAAATACTAATCAAACTAACAAAAAGTGAAACTGACTCAGTCATGTCTGACTCTTTGCGACCCCATGGTCTATACAGTCCATGGAATTCTTCAGGCCAGGATACTGGAGTGGGTAGCCTTTCCCTTCTTCAGAGGATCTTTCCAACCATGGGATTGAACCCAGGTGTCCTACATTGCAGGCATATTCTTTACCAGCTGAGCCACCAGAGAAGCACAAGAATACTGGAGTGGGTAGCCTACCCCTTCTCCAGCAGATCTTCTCTACTCAGGAAAGTAACAAAGATTAAACACAAAGAAAGAATATTAAAAGCATCAAGGGAAAAGCAACAAGTAACATACAAGGGAAACCCCATATATTTAATAGCTGATCTTTCAACAGAAACTCTGCAGGTCAGAGGGAATGGCAGGAGATACTTAAAGTACTGAAAGGGGAAAATTTACCACTAAGATATACTCTACATGGCAAGGAGCTCTTTCAAAACTGATGGAGAAATCAAAAACTTTACAGACAAGCAAAAATTAAGAGAATTTAGTACCACCAAACCAACTTTACAAAAAATGTTAAAAGGACTTATATAGTCAGGAAATACAAGAGAAGAAAAAATGTACAAAAACAAATCCCAAACAATTAAGAAAATGGCAATAAGAACATATATATTAATAATTACTTTAAATGTAAATGGATTAAATGCTCCAACCAAAGGACACTGACTGAATGGACACAAAAGCAAGACCCACATTTATATGCTGTCTACAAGAAGCCCACTTCAGACCTAAAGACACATATAGACTGAAAGTGAGAGGATGGAAAAATATATTACATACAAATGAAAATCAAAAGAAAGCTGGAGTAGCAATCCTCACGTCAGACGAAACAGTCCTTAAATTAAAGAATATTATAAGAGATAAGGAAGGACATTACATAATGATCAAAGGATCAATTCAAGAGGAAGACATAACAATTGTAAATATTTATGCACCCAACATAGGAGCACCTCAATACATAAGACAAACATTAACAGACATAACAGGAGAAATTGACAGTAACACAATAATTGTAGGGGACTTTAACACCCCACTTATACCAATGGACAGGTCATCAAAACAGAAAATTAATAAGGAAACACAAGCCTTAAATGACACATTAGACAGATGTGTTAGGTAGTTAGAATAGGAAAAATAAGTCCATAATGGCAGTGGCTAAAAGACAGTGAAAATATAACAAAGGAAGGCCTGAGGACCGGAGTAAGGATCTCAGGTAAAACAAACAGCCCTCCTGGCTAGCCCAGTTTACATAGGGCAGGCTCAAGAGGAGGAGAAATAAAACATATAAAAAGAGGAGCCAAAATTGAGACAGAGGCTTCTCTTCTCTTTGTGTCTTTTGGGTCAACTAGCCTTCACGACTTGAGGAATTTTCCTTTGCTTGCCAATAAAACTGAGCTATAACATTGGTTAGTCCTTTGCTTCAAATTTTTATGCAGCGAGACAGAACCAAGGAAATTATACACTCCCCCGATATCTATGGTGCCGTGACTCAGATTTAACCTGGCTGAAACAGCCTCAGCTTGGCCTCCCAGCAGAAGCCCAAATCAGTGAAAACTCCCACAGTGAAAGCTGACTGCAAAGAAAACCCAGGGCAGTGGAAGTGACAAGAAGCCCACCGTGCTGGAAATAGGGGTAGCAAAAACAAACTCAGCAGACAAACAAGCTCACAAGGCTCAGTCTCAGATTCCAGGAGACCTCTGGTTGGGGTAGGAAGTCCTCACCTCTATGGCTGGAGGGACATATGCCGGGAGCCAGCACACGAGATCCCACCCATGACAAGGTCATGAGGAGAAGGCCTGACAAGCAAGGCAGATCAGGACTTCAGGGATTTCGAAAAGCTGCTCCGGCTCTCACCTTAAAGATGATCTCTGTCTTTCTGATGCTTGCTATATTAGACTACTCTCTAATTTCTGTGACATGGGTAGAAGGCCTTCCCCAATCTCTTTCCAAACAGAATCAACTTAGAACTTTAATTAATATGTCTGCCAGATGGTGGTATCCTATAAGATTATCCAGGATGAAAGGAGTGTGTCAGTTTAGACCCCTTTGCTGGCATTCTAGCCTGCTTGGCAAATGTGTACTAATGCACATGACTGCTCACAACACCTTAATCATAAACAGCGTAAAGAACCCGATCACATAAAGGCCCTAATAGGCACAGAGCCCTTCGGGAGTGAGGAAGCCCTATTAGAGAACATAAAATATTATTCTAAAAGTGGTTATAGTTAAAGATTTAGAAAAATAAGAGTTTAGAATTGTTAATTTTAACCAGGAATGCTAAACAGGTGCTGCCTCGCTGGAGCTGCAGTCTTTGTGTGGTAAACCTTTTAGATAAATTTAACTGATAACTTCTGCAAAAGGACTGACCTTTGTGTTCATTAAAGAATGGATTATGGAAAACAGCTTTGCATTCACCTAGGTCATAAAATGTCAATAGGCCCCAAGGCCAGAAGATAATGTACAAGACCCTCATAAACAAAGAAGCATGCAGAAAACACCCTGGTTTCGTGAAAAACAAGCTGATGTAATGTTAAACTATCTTCCCCTTAGAAAGGTACTAATTTAGGGTGTAAAAGCCATGGTAAAAAATAAAGCATTGCCAGACTCTGCCAGACTCTGCTGCACCCCCCGTCTGGTCACTCTCTCTCTCTCTCTCTCCCTCGCAGACTTGGCCCTATCAAGGCTGGTCTCACGTCTCTCTCTCGCCAACGCTGTTCATCCTGAGGGTATCCCCTGGATCCTGCTGAGGCTGGACCCTGGCAGACATATGGCTAACAGAATCTTAATTCCTTTACAATCTCTCCTTTCTTGTTTCTCTGAAACCCCCCCTGACAGGCGAGCATCAGTGGGTGCAATTGAGGGACTCTGGAGCGGCTATTCCCGTGTGTCCTGAAGGCCTCACTATCTGCTGTGCCCTAGTAACTGTTGCCCAAGTGGGTGGGGGTTCTTCTGTCCTTAATCTTCTTTGTGCCAAGGATCAAGCCAATGAAAACTGTGAGCACAGGTCAGGTATTTAGCAGATTTTCCAGTAGGTTGTGAAAGGGATTCCTCAGCACATTTTTCTCACAGCTTTTTACTCCCGTCTTTCAGCTCCTCTCCAACTATGCCACTGCTTACAAAGTATTGGGCAGGTCATCGTCTTTCCATTTCTGAAAGTTGTGTTTGAAGCCATTTACCTAAGATTGGGACTCAAACCTATGTGGCAGGGACACTGTGCTATGCTTAATCACTCAGTTGTATCTGACTGGGACTTGAGCCCAGCCAAAACCCACAGTACCTGGTTTTAGGACTTAATAAAGCTCAGGCTCTTGATATCTCATTGCTAAAAATTCACTGAGAGACACTGAAGAGCCATAGGTAAGAGGTGGATTTGTTCAGATTTAGAGAAGCACACTTCACAGGGAGTGGGCCATTGCAGTGGTGCCCATGGAATGTTGTGTGGTTAGTTTTCCGGAGCTGGGTGATTTCATATGCTAATGAGTGGGAGGATCATTCCAACAATTGGGGAACCGTCCACTCTTTGGTCTTTTGACATGCCTTTGAGCTGTCCTGGCACCTCTGGCATTTAGCTTGCAGATTGAGGATCAAGGTTTAGTTGAATCTGACTTGTCATCTTGGACCCATTTGATTTTAGTCAATTTATATTATGCCCCTGGGCTATGTCATTCTTTCAAAAGTTGTGCCCCGCTCCCTTCCCTCCCATTTCATGCTCTTTTCCCGAGCCCCTTCCAGGCCCATAATGTTGCCTTCACAATCTTCTGGCGGAACAACCAGAAAATAGCTGGCCCTTGGGAGGGAAATACTGTATAGTATCCAATCCTTCTAGATACTCAGGCCTTCATCTTCCATGTTTCCTACAACATGTGCAACAGCAGCATTTCTCAGTGAACCCGCTAGGGCTGGTGACAGGCACACAATGCCTGCTAGAAGTCCATCTGTTGGTGGCATCCCTTCAAGGGCAACTGGGCTTCCAGGGATAATGTTTGCCACTTTGGGAGTTAGCCTTGCATGCAGTTTGAGCCCAAACCCTTCTCCTAAAGTTATAAACATAACCCCAGATCAAATCTTCACTCCACTTTTATGGAACATCTGGTCTGTTGCTTCTTATCAGTTTGTTCTTAAGCCACTTACTAACTCCTATAGCCAGGACCCTGCCCCCTTGTAGGCAACATGGATCTGTCCCACTTATTATTATTAAAATAATCC
Organism: Dama dama; assembly: GCF_033118175.1. NCBI lineage: Eukaryota > Metazoa > Chordata > Mammalia > Artiodactyla > Cervidae > Dama > Dama dama. The sequence continues at coordinate 6,348,558 of NC_083713.1, read as the reverse complement.
TAATGCCCCTAACAGGACCAGATAACCTGATCCTTTGTCATTACTTCTGTTATTACCTAAAGTGGGTCTATGACAATGAGATGTTTACCATTGGAAACATGTTAAATTGCTCTTATGGAGGACTAGGGGAGGAAATCAGTGACTTACATTCCCTCAGAGCAATAAGAGGATAAGGCTTCTTATGGCTGTTTCACCAGGTTCTCAGTCTCAGGGCACAAACTTGGATTACTTTACATCATGGTATCTATTCCTATCTGCTGTGGAAAAAACAGCAATGAGTTAAGATTACAACCCCTTAATCCTACCCAGCACTAGTTACTTGAAGACCCTGGGGATGCCAAACTCCAGTCAGGGAGTCCCAGGAGGTCGACCTGCCTCAACCTACCTAGGGATCTGGTCCTTGTAAGGTTGTCACACCTCAAACTGCTCAGGGATCTGCCAGTCCAGGGGTACCAGCAGGTCGACATGTCTCGACCTGCCCAGGGACCCAATTCTCAGGAGGCCGACATGCCTTGACCTGCCCAGGGATTCCATCTCCAGGAGGCTGTCATGCCTCAGCCTACCTGGGGATCTGCACCCTGACCCAGGGACACCTGGCTCTCAGGTTGCAACAGTATTGGGTAGGATATGTTTCAGAAAGACTCACACCTGAGGAAGTACACCCATCGAAACAGAAGGAAGCCTAATAGTTATGGGAATGTGCCGAGTCTCAGGAATAGCTCAGGAGCCCAACAAGAACGCCATTGCTTTTCTGGAAAGTCTAAAAGAGACCCTCCACAAGTTTGCTGATCTGGACTTGGACTCTTATGAGGGACAGATGATTTTAAAGGACAAATTCCTGCCTCGATGTGCATCAGACATTGGGATAAAGTTACAACAGCTACAGCAACAGGACCCTGATGTGCTTTGGCTAAGATGGTCCAGACAGCCACCAGTACCTCTCATAACAGAGTACACGAGAGGGAGGCCAAAACCCAGGAAAGGGAGAAAAGGAAAGAGAAAAGCCATGCCTACATGCTGGTAGCCCTCCAGGGAAGTCCTATGGCAAACCCCGAATCCTTAAAGGGCAAGACATGAGGCAAAAGCCTAATCTGTATACAGGCGGGACATTAGGCCAAAGAATGTACAAACCATGACAAGTTTCCTAAAACAGTGGAAACAGTGATAGACTTTATTTTGGGGGGGGGCTTTAAAATCACTGCAGATGGTGACTGCAGCCATGGAATTAAAAGACGCTTACTCCTTGGAAGAAAAGTTATGACCAACTTAGACAGCTTATCATAAAGCAGAGACATAACTTTGTCAACAAAGGTCCATCTAATTAAAGCTTTGATTTTTCCAGTAGTCATGTATGGATGTTGAGAGTTGGACTATATATAAAGAAAACTGAGTGCCAAAAATTGATGCTTTTGAACTGTGGTGTTAGAGAAGACTCTTGAGAGTCCTTTGGACAGCAAAGAGATCCAACGAGTCCATTCTAAAGGAAATCAGTCCTGAGTATTCATTGAAAGGACTGATGCTGAAGCTGAAACTTCAATACTTTGGCCACCTGGTGCAAAGAACTGACTTACTGGAAAAGACCCTGATGCTGGGAAAGATTGAAGGCAGGAGAAGAAGGGGATGACAAGCGATGAGATGGTTGGATGGCATCATTGACTCAACAGACATGAGTTTGAGTAAACTCCAGGATTTCCTGATGGACAGGGAGGCCTGGTTTGCTTCAGTCCATGGGGTCGTAAAGAATTGGACATGACTGAGCAACTGAACTGAACTGAGCCAGAATTAAAACAAAACAAAACAAAACAACAACAAAAAAGCTTGTGGGGATTTTGATTTTAATTATGTTGAATATATATTAATAGATCAATTTGAGAATAACTGATATCTTAGCAGTTTCCAGTCCATGATCATGAAATCTTTCCATTTATTTAGATCTTTTTTGTTTTTATCAAGATTTTTTCTGCTTGTTGACCCTATAAATATTTTGTTAAACATACATAACATTTTCAATTATTGTTGATAGTGTAGGTGAAAGTAATTTTGTAATTCAAATTACTTTTTTTATTGCGTATATACACAGAATTTATTTTTGTATATTTAGCTTGTATTTTGCAACCTTGATATACTTGTTTGTTTCATTAAATATCTGTTGATTCTGTGGAAATATCTATGTGACTTCCAGGTCATCTGTGAATAAAAATAGCTTATTTCTCTCCAATATGTAACTTTTATTTTTTTTGTCTTATTGAAATAGTTATGACTTCCAGTAAGATACTGAATAGGAGTGTTGAAAAGTTATACCTTTCATTGTTCCTGATTTTGTGGGAACCTATTATATTTTCTACCTTTAAGTATGATGTTAGCTGTTGGATTTTGTTGTTTTTAAAAACTGAAGTTGAGGAAGTTCCTCTCTACTTCTAAAATGCTGAGTTGAGATACTGTAGGCTTGTCCTTTTCATTACAGGGAACTGGAATGCAAAAGTAGGAAGTCAAGAAACACCTGGAGTAACAGGCATATTTGGCCTTGGAATACGGAATGAAGCAGGGCAAAGGCTAATAGAGTTTTTTTGCCAAGAGAACGCACTGGTCATAGCAAACACCCTCTTCCAATAACACAAGAGAAGACTCTACACATGGACATCATCAGATGGTCGACACCAAAATCAGATTGATTATATTCTTTGCAGCCAAAGATGGAGAAGGTCTAAATAGTCAGCAAAAACAAGACCAGGAGCTGACTGTGGCTCAGATCATGAACTCCTTATTGCCAAATTCAGACTTAAATTGAAGAAAGTAGGGAAAACCACTAGACCATTCAGGTATGACCTAAATCATCCCTTATGACTATACAGTGGAAGTGAGAAATAGATTTAAGGGACTAGATCTGATAGACAGGGTGCCTGATGAACTGTGGATGGAGATTTGTGACACTGTACAGGAGACAGGGATCAAGACCATCCCCATAGAAAATAAATGCAAAAAGGCAAAATGGTTGTCTGAGGAGGCCTTACAAATACCTGTGAAAAGGGAAGTGAAAAGCAAAGAACAAAAGGAAAGATATTCCATTTGAATGCAGAGTTCCAAAGAATAGCAAGGAGAGATAAGAAAGTCTCCCTCAGCAATTAATGCAAAGAAATAGAAGAAAACAACAGATGGGAAAGACTAGAGATCTCTTCAAGAAAATTAGAGATACTAAGGAAAAATTTCACACAAAGAAGAGCTCAATAAAGGACAGAAATGGTATGGACCTAACAGAAGCAGAAGATATTAAGAAGAGGTGGCAAGAATACACAGAAGAACTGTACAAAAAAGATCTTCATGACCCAGATAATCACGATGGTGTGATCACTCACCTAGAGCCAGACAACCTGGAATATGAAGTCAAGTGGGCCTTACAAAGAACCACTACAAACAAAGGTAGTGGGGGTGATGGAATTCCAGTTGAGCTATTTCAAATTCTGAAAGATGATGTTGTGAAAGTGCTGTGCTCTATATGCCAGCAAATTTGGAAAACTCAGCAGTGGCCACAGAACTTGAAAAGGTCAGTTTTCATTCCAATCCCAAAAAGGCAATGCCAAAGAATGCTCAAACTACTGCACAATTGCACTCATCTCACACGCTAGTAAAGTGATACTCAAAATTCTCCAAGCCAGGCTTTAGCAATGTGTGAACCGTGAACTTCCAGATGTTCAAGCTGTATTCAGAAAAGGCAGAGGAACCAGAGATCAAATTGCCAACATCTACTGGATCATCAAAAAAGAAAGAAAGTTCCAGAAAAACATCTATTTCTGCTTTGTTGACTATGTCAAAGACTTTTTCTGTGTGGATCACAATAAACTGTGGAAAATTCTGATAGAGATGGGAATACCAGACCACCTGACCTGCCTCTTGAGAAACCTGTATGCAGGTCAGGAAGCAACAGTTAGAACTGGATATGGAACAACAGACTGGTTCCATATAGGAAAAGGAGTACATCAAGGCTGTATATTGTCACCCCGCTTATTTAACTTATATGCAGAGTACATCATGAGAAACACCGGGCTGGAAGAAGCACAAGCTGGAATCAAGATTGCTGGGAGAAATATCAATAACCTCAGATATGCAGATGACACTACCCTTATGGCAGAAAGTGAAGAGGAACTAAAAAGCCTCTTGATGAAAGTGAAAGAGGAGAGTGAAAAAGTTAACTTAAAGCTCAACATTCAGAAAACTAAGATCATGGCATCTGGTCCCATCACTTCATGGGATGTAGACGGGAAAACAGTGGAAACAATGTCAGACTTTATTTTTTCGGGCTCCAAAATCACTGCAGATGGTGATTGCAACCATGAAATTAAAAGACGCTTACTCCTTGGAAGGAAAGTTATGACCAACCTAGATAGCATATTAAAAAGCAGAGACATTACTTTGCCAACAAAGGTCCGTCTCATCAAGGCTATGGTATTTCCAGTGGTCATGTATAGATGTCAGATTTGGACTGTGAAGAAAGCTGAGTGCTGAAAAATTGATGCTTTTGAACTGTGGTGTTGGAGAAGACTCCTGAGAGTCCCTTGGACTGCAAGGAGATCCAACCAGTCCATCCTGAAGGAGATCAGTCCTGGGTGTTCATTGGAAGGACTGATGCTGAAGATGAAACTCCAATACTTTGGCTACCTCATGCGAAGAGTTGACTCATTGGAAAAGAGCCTGATGCTGGGAGGGATTGGGGGCAGGAGGAGAAGGGGGCGACAGAGGATGAGATGGCTGGATGGCATCACCGACTCGATGGACATGAGTTTGAGTTAACTCTGGGAGCTGGTGATGGACAGGGAGGCCTTGCATGCTGCGATTCTTGGGGTTGCAAAGAGTTGGACACGACTGAGTGACTGAACTGAACTGAACTGCACTGAAGCTTAGAATAAGCCTATTCTCCAAGGATCCATGACTCATTTTATAAACAGTATTAGAAAACAAGTGTACATGCATCCAGTACACTCTAAATGCTAATTTTATTTTGGAGTTTCACTGATTCTAGGTCCTCTCAGCTGATGTATAAAGGAATATATGTTTATATACTAACTGATAAAATATATATTTAAATATGTAGTCTTCTGTATCTACATTGAATTAAACATATTTGTACTGATATCTGTGTCTCCTTTTCTTGCTGTAATATCACATTCCATCAGTGTAAACATGGCCATATCTGGCATTTACTTATCAAAATGTTCATTTCACTGTAAGTAGAATGATTCATCCATATTCCACATGTAACAAAGTACTGTGAAGAATGCAGAGCTTATGTGCAGTTCCTTTTACAGTTAGTTTTGCAGACTCCACTCATTTCCAAAGTTACATGAATTAATACCCTTTCTCCTGACCTTCAATGTAGTTTTTTGATTTATTCATTTGTGTGTTTGTTCTCTTCCCTCCTTTATTTTTGATACCAAGACCATTGACTGCACATGTTTTTTATACTGTTTTACTTCTTCTATGTTTATTACTTTGGGGTAATTCTTTTCCTCACTTATTTTCAGTTATGCAAGAAATTTTTATGCAGGAAATTTTTATATCATATGACTTTATGTAAATTATTCAATTGTGTCAACTGTCTTTTATTTTCCATGTAATCCAGTTTCCTTTCTGACATGATCTTTTCTCTCCCATTTATTTTATGAATTCTGCAAGTTCCCAACATTTTCCTATTTTATGTCCATTTATTCTCTAAGTTTTTTTTTAAGCATTTTATTACCTTCTTTCTTAAATGCATTCACTCACTTAAAAAATATATTGAAATATTATTTTGCTAGTCTCCTCTGATTTATGTATTTTATTGTATTTATTATTTATTTTATGTATTATATTTTCTGGCAAGTATTATTTTGCTTTTAATGGGCTCTGATTTTATACTTCTAATTATTTTTAAATTTAAAAATAATATGGCATTTTTTGGTATTAATAATTGAATGAACTGGTTCACTTATTAGCAGAACAATCATAGTGTTGAAGTATTTAAAGTCACTTTCCCTTTTTCTCAAGTAAAGCTTTCTCCTTATTGTCACAAGGAGGATTTATTCTTTCATATGTAGCTTTCTCCTTTATTTCCCAGTCCTTATACTCTTGTCATCTCAACTTGTTTTCTTTTTTTAATCTATTGGTTATTAAAGTATACCCATTATTCCCACACTGAGCTAGGTAATTTCTGAGTTGGAGTGAATTTTAGCCAGTATTGTTTGGATACCACTTTCTCTTGTGTGTACTGTGGTAAATTACACATACTGGTCATGCATACATGAGTTTATTTCTGGACACTTGACTCTGTTCAACTGGGGTATATGTCTGTCTGCACCAACATCACATCTTATTGATTACTGTAATTTTGTAATAATAAAATTTGAAATTGGGAAGTGTCAGTAATCCAACTTGTAATCTGAAAGTGAAAGGTTGTTGCTGAACCACGAAAGAGGCTGGGATTCTTGGCGTCTGGAGGAGAAGAATTCAATCCAGGGCCAGAGACGAGGTTTGATCACTCAGAGCTTTTGTGTGATAAAGTTTTATTAAAGTATAAGAGATAGAGAATGCTTCTGACATAGACATCAGGAGGGGGCAGAAAGAGTGCCCCCCCCCCGCCCCCCCGCCCCGCTGCTAGTCTTTAGCTGGATGTTATATAGCTACTAGCAATCTGTTAAAAAAAGAAAATCGCTCAAAACTCAGAGAATGGCACCAGGACCCTCACCCACATCACGCATTTTGAGATAGCATTGGCACCAGGTGAATCATTCTGGGCCATAAAATGATTAACATGAATCTTGAAGAAAGGCAGATTTCCATACAGATATATAGTTTTATTAACATAAATTAGGAGAACAATGTATGAGTGTAACATACCAGTTTGTCAACCAGATTCTGAGCCTTTAGGCAAAGGGACTTAAAGACAGAGTCTAGGGTAAATACATAGTACATTAACATAACTAAAGACAAACATTTCCATAAGAAAAATGCATTGGTTAGCGCAAAGTTTGAGAAAAGTTAAGTCCAGGTGGAACCAGGTGTCATTATGGCAACACAGAATTTTAAGAGAAACCTCTTTTTTATATTTGTATAGATAAGGGAAAAATTATATATATATATATATATATATATATATATATATATATATATATATATATATATGAAACACTGGTTTGCTTCCTCCTGCTGCTTAAGAGAGAGATAAAAATATCTGACACTTGCAGCCTATTTCCTCCATTTGGAGACCTCTGGCCTTCCTGCCTGTTACCTTCTCAAAAGTTTTCTGAGATTGTTTTGCCTACTGAGGGTCTTGCACTTCCATAAGAATTTTTAATATCAGCCTTTCAATTCTCTACAAAAGGTCATTCCGACTTTGATAGGAATTGTGTTGATTCATAGGTTGTTTGGGGGAATTTGGCATATTAACAATATTAATTCATTTAATTTACAAACATAGGATTGCCCTGTTTATCTAAGTCTTCTTTATTTCAACAATGTTTTGTACTTTAAAGTCAGGCTTGTTGGTTAATTCTTAAGCATTTTATATTTTAAATGTTATTGTAAATTAATGGTTTTCTTAATGTTTTCAGATTGTCTATTGCTAGTGTATGGAAATACAACTGATTTTTATGTGTTAATCTTCTATCCTGAAACTGCTAAATTCATTTATTAGCTCTAAAAGGTTGCTTCGTATATGTGTGTGTGTGTGTGTGTGTGTGTGTGTGTATTATTGAGGATTTTCTTTATGTAAAATAATTTTATCAGCACCTAGAGTTAGTTTTATTTCCTTCCAATTTTCATATCACCTGTTTCTTTTCCTTATCTGAATGCCTTGGCTAGAATTTCTAGTACAGAGTTGACTGAAGAAGCAAAATGAGGCATCATTGTCATAATCCCAACCTTAGGAGAAAGCTTTTGGTATTTCAAGTATAATCTTAGGTGTCAGTTTTTCATATATAGATATTTCATGTTGAAACTTCTTTTCTATCACTAGTTGATAGAGATACAACTTTGTTGACTGTTTTATAGAGGAAAACTGTTGGATTTTTCAGATGCCTTTTCTGTACGAGTCAAGATTATCATATGGTCTTTTCTTTATTCTATTTACATTATATATTACATTGATGTTTATGTATTGAAACACACTGCATTCCTTAGAGAACACACTTTGTAATGGGGTATCATTGCTTTTAAGGTGTTGCTGTATTCAATTTGACAGTATTTTGTTGAAGATTTTCTATTTATGTTCATAGGAAATTGGCCTAAAGTTTATTTATTTTTTGTGTGTGATGTCTTTGGCTAATAAGAGTAATTCTGGCCTCATGGAATGAGTTAAGAAATGTTATCTCAGAAGGATAAAATATTAACATGCAAATTTTTTTTATACTGAAATATCAGAAAAAGAATGTAAGCAAGCAATCCATCCACTTTAAAAATGCATCAAAAAAGTTACATACTTAGGAAGATAAGAGATAAGATACTCCTTACCAAGGTGAAAGACTTATGCTGAGAGCTAGTAAAGAAAATAGAGCAAGATTTAAAGAAATGGAAAAATATCCTATTCTCTTGGATTGGAAGAATTAATATCGTTAAAATAGTCATACTACTGAAAACAATCTACATATTTAATATAATACTTATTAAAATGCCAATAACATTTTCCACAAAACTAGAATAGATTATTCTAAAATTTGTATGGAATCATAAAAGAACCAGAATTGCTAAAGTAATCTTGAGGAAAAAGAACAAAACAAGAGGCATAACCCTCCTAGACTTCAGATGATACTGCAAAGCTACTGTGATCAAAACTTCATGGTATTGGTACAAAAACAGACATATTGATCAATCAAACAGAATAGAGAGGCCAGGAATAAACCCAAACACCTATGGTCAGCTAATCTTTGACAAAGGAGGTAAGACTATACAATGGGGAGAAGACAGGCTCTTAAGCAAGTAATAATGAGAAAGTTGGACAGCTGCATGCAAACCAATGTAGTTAGAACACAGCCTCACACCATATCCAAATTCAAACTCAAAATGGCATAAGTACTTAAATATAAGTCACGACACCATAAAACTCCTAAGAAGAGAACATAGGTAAAGTACTCTGACATAAATTGTATCAATGTTTTCTTAGGTCAGCTTCCCAAGGCAATAGAAGTAAAAGCAAAAATAAACAAAGTGGACATAATAAAACTTCTAAGCTTTTGCACAGCAAAAGAAACCATAAAACAAAAAGACAATCTATGGATTAGGAGAAAATATTCGCAAATGATGCAACTGACAAGAGTTTAATTTCCAAAATATACAAATAGTTCATACATTCAATAACAAGAAACAACCCAATATAATAAAGGGGAGAAGACATTTCTCCAAAGAAGACATATAGATGGGAAATAGGCATATAAAAAGATGATCATCATCACTTATTATTCAGTTCAGTTCAGTTCAGTTCAGTCGCTCAGTCGTGTCCTACTCTTTGCAACCCCATGGATCGCAGCACGCAAGGCCTCCCTGTCCATCACAAACTCCTGGAATTTACTCAAACTCATGCCCATCGTGTCGGTGATGCCATCCAGCCATCTCATCCTCTGTCGCCCCCTTCTCCTCCTGCCCCCAATCCCTCCCAGCATCAGGCTCTTTTCCAATGAGTCAACTCTTCGCATGAGGTAGCCAAAGTATTGGAGTTTCATCTTCAGCATCAGTCCTTCCAATGAACACCCAGGACTGATCTCCTTCAGGATGGACTGGTTGGATCTCCTTGCAGACCAAGGGACTCTCAAGAGTCTTCTCCAACACCACAGTTCAAAAGCATCAATTCTTTGGCACTCAGCTTTCTTCACAATCCAACTCTGACATCCATACATGACCACTGGAAAACCATAGCCTTTACTAGACGGACCTTTGTTGGCAAAGTAATGCCTCTGCTTTTTAATATGCTATCTAGGTTGGTCATAACTTTCCTTCCAAGGAGTAAGCGTCTTTTAATTTCATGGCTTCAGTCACCATCTGCAGTGATTTTGGAGCCCCCCAAAAAATAAAGTCTGACGCTGATTCCACTGTCTCCCCATCTATAAATGCAAACAAAAAGCAAAATGAGTTACCACTTGATACTGGTCACAATGGCCATCATAAAACATCTACAAATAATAAATTTTAAAGAGAGTGTGGAAAAAAGATAATCCTTTTAAACTGTTGTTGGGAATTGTTAATTGGTGCAGCCACTAAGGAAAACAGTATGGAGCTTCCTTAAAAAAACTAAAAATAGAATGCCATATGATCCAGCAGTCCCACTCCTGAACATGCATATACCCATGCAAAACTATAATTTGAAAAGATATATGTATCCCTATGGGCTTCCCGTTACCTCAGCTGGTAAAGAATCCACCTTCAATGCAAGAGACACTGGTTTGATTCCTGAGTGAGAAAGATCTGCTACAGAATGCATAGGCTATCCATTCTGATATTCTTGGGCTTCCCTGGTGGATCAGACAGGAAAGAATTCACATGCAATGTGGGAGACCTGGGTTTGATCCCTAGGTTGGGAAAATCCCCTGGAGAAGGGCATGGCAACCCATGTTAGTATTCTTGCCTGGAGAATCTCCATGGACAGAAGAGTCTAGCAGGCTACAGTCCATGAGTGGCAAAGAGTTTGGAATGACTGAGTGCATAAACACAGCGCATTTTCACAGCAGAGCTGCAATGTTCATAGTAGCACTATTTACAAAAGCTAAGACATGGAAATAATCTAAATGTCTACTGGCAAACTAATAGATAAAGAGATACATGTGTGTGTGTGTATGTAATATATGTATATGTGTGTATACATATATGTATACATATACATATGCACATACATGTATATGTGTGCATATATACAATATACACGTGTGTGTATATATATACATATATATACACACACATATATATATACACACATATATATATACATGGAAAGTGGAAGCGCCAGTCACTCAGTTTTGTCTGACTCTTTGCAATTCCAAGGACTGTAGCCCACCAGGCTCCTCTGTCCACGGGACTCTCCAGGTATAATCCTGATATGATTATTGTTTGCTGGAGGTCTTCAGCCATATTATATTAGTTTGATCAATAGTCTGTACTAACAGTGCAATTTATGGTGAAAAGGTTTTTGTTCTGAAGGACTAGAGTCTTAGTGGCTGAGGTCAGTCGTACAGGAGATGTATGCTCTTATAAATGATCCCCAATAAAATCTCAAGTTTTGAGTGCTCTTCATTGGTTGACAAAATTACACATGTGTTACCACACATTATTCCTGGGAGAACAAAACAGGTCCATATAACTCTTGGACTTCACCCATGTACATTTTTTTCCTTGATTATTTTCTACTCCATGTCCAAGGTGAGGAGCAGTGGCTGCACTTTGCTAGAGCAGCCATGAAGAGATACCCCAGGTCCAAGGTAAGAGAAACCCAAGTAAGACGGTAGACACTGAGAGAGGGCATCAGAGGGCAGACAGACTGAAACCACAATCACGGACAACTAGCCACTCTGATCACATGGACCACAGCATTGTCTAACTCAATGAAACTTAGCCATGTTGTATGGGGCCACCCAAGAAGGACAGGTCATGGTGGAGAAGTCTGACAGAATGTGGTCCACTGGAGAAGGGAATGGCAAACCACTCCAGTATTCTTGCCTTGAGAACCCCATGAACAGTATGAAAAGGCAAAAAGATAGGACACTGAAAAGGTGAGCTCCCCAGATCAGTAGGTGCCCAGTATGCTACTCAAGATCAGTGGAGAAATAACTCCAGAAAGAATGAAGGGATGGAACCAAAGTTAAGAAAAAAAAAAAAAAAAAACCAGTTGTGGATGGGACTGGTGATAAAAGCAAGGTTTGATGCTGTAAAGAGCAATATTGCCTAGGAACCTGGAATGTTAGGTCCATGAGGTGAGGCAAATTAGAAGTGGTCAAACAGGAGATGGCAAGAGTGAACATCAATGTTCTAGGAATCAGCGAACTAAGATGGATTGGAATGGGTGAATTTAACTCAGATGACAATTATATCTACTACTGCGAGCAGGAATCTCTTAGAAGAAATGGAGTAGCCATCATAGTGAACAAGAGTCCAAAACACAGTACTTGGATGCAATCTCAAAAATGACAGAATGAACTCTGTTCATTTCCATGGCAAATCATTCAATATCAAGGTAATCCAAGTCTATGCCCCAACCAGTAATGCTGAAGAAGCTGAAGTTGAACAGTTCTAGGAAGACCTACAAGACCTTCTAGAACTAACACCCCAAAATTATATCCTTTCTATTATAGGGGACTGGAATTCAAAAGTAGGAAGTCAAGAAACACCTGGAGAAACAGGTAAATATGGCCTTGGAGTACAGAATGAAGCAGGGCAAAGGCTAATAGAATTCTGACAAGAGAACACACTGGTCATAGCAAACACCCTCTTCCAACAACACAAGAGAAGACGCTACACATGGACATCACCAAATGGCCGACACCGAAATCAGATTGATTATATCCTTTGCAGCGAAAGATGGAGAAGCTCTATACAGTCAGCAAAAATGGACTGTGGCTCATAACATGAACACCTTATTGCCAAATTCAGACTTAAATTGAAGACAATGAAGAAAATATTATACCATTCAGGTATGACCTAAATCAAATCCCTTATGACTATACAGTGGAAGTGAGAAATAGATTTAAGGGACTAGATCTGATAGACAGAGTGCCTGATGAACTATGGATGGAGGTTCGTGACATTGTACAGGAGACAGGGATCAAGACCATCCGCATGGAAAAGAAATGCAAAAAAGCAAAATGGTTGTCTAAGGAGGCCTTACAAATAGCTTTGAAAGGAAGGGAAGTAAAAAGCAAAGGAGAAAAGGAAAGATATACCCATTTGAATACAGAGTTCCAAAGAATAGCAAGGAGAGACAAGAAAGCCTTCCTCAGTGATCAATGCAAAGAAATAGAGGAAAACAATAGAATGGAAAAGACTAGAGATCTCTTCAAGAAAATTAGAGATACTAAGGAAACATTTCATGCAAAGATGGGCTCAATAAAGGACAGAACAGTATGGACCTAACAGAAGCAGAAGATATTAAGAAGAGGTGGCAAAAAATACACAGAAGAACTGTACAAAAAAAGATCTTCATGACCCAGATAATCATGATGGTGTGATCACTCACCTAGAGCCAGACATCCTGGAATATGAAGTCAAATGAGCCTTAGGAAGCATCACTACAAACAAAGCTAGTGGAGGTGATGGAATTTCAGGTGAGCTATTTCAAATCCTGAAAGATGATGTTATAAAAGTGCTGCACTCAATATGCCACCAAGTTTGGAAAACTCAGCAGTGACCACAGGACTGGAAAAGTTCAGTTTTCATTCCAATCCCAAGGAAAGGCAATGCCAAAGAATGTTCAAACTACTGCACAATTGCACTCATCTCACACGCTAGTAAAGTAATGCTCAAAATTCTCCAAGCCAGGCTTTAGCAATGTGTGAACCATGAACTTCCAGATGTTCAAGCTGGTTTTAGAAAAGGCAGTGGAACCAGAGATCAAATTGCCAACATCCGATGGATCATTGAAAAACAAAAAGAGAGTTCCAGAAAAACATCTATTTCTGCTTTGTTGACTATGCCAAAGCCTTTGACTGTATGGATCACAATAAATTGTGGAAAATTCTGATAGAGATGGGAATACCAGACCACCTGACCTGCCTCTTGAGAAACATGTATGCAGATCAGGAAGCAACAGTTAGAGCTGGACATGGAACAACAAACTGGTTCCAAATAGGGAAAGGAGTTCGTCAAGGCTGTATATTGTCACCCTGCTTATTTAACTTATATGCAGAGTACATAATGAGAAACACTGGGCTGGATGAAGCACAAGCTGGAATCAAGATTGCCAGGATAAATATCAATAACCTCAGATATTCGGATGACACCACCCTTATGGCAGAGAGTGAAGAAGAACTAAAAAGCCTCTTGATGAAAGTGAAAGAGGAGAGTGAAGAAGTTGGCTTAAAGCTCAACATTCAGAAAACTAAGATCATGGCATCTGGTCCCATCACTTCATGGGAAATAGATGGGGATACAGTGGCTGACTTTATTTTTGGGGGCTCCAAAATCACTGCAGATGGTGATTGCAGCCATGAAATTAAGAGACGTTTACTCCTTGGAAGGAAAGTTATGACCAACCTAGACAGCATATTCAAAAGCAGAGACATTAATCAACAAAGGTCCATCTAGTCAAGGCTCTGGTTTCTCCAGTGGTCAGGTATGAACGTGAGAGTTGGACTACAAAGAAAGCTGAGCACAGAAGAATTGATGCTTTTCAACTGTGGTGTTGGAGACGCCTCTTCAGAGTCCTTTGGACTGCAAGGAGAACCAACCAGTCTACTCTAAAGGAAATCCGTCCTGACTATTCATTGGAAGGACTGATGCTGAAGCTGAAACTTCAATACTTTGGCCACCTAATGCGAAGAGCTGACTCATTTGAAAAGACCCTGATGCTGGGAAAGATGCTGAGGGCAGGAGGAGAAGGGGCTGACAGAGGATGTGATGGTTGGATGGCATCACTGACTCAATGGATATGGGATTGAGTGGACTCCGGGAGTTGGTGATGGACATGAGGCCTGGCATGCTGTGGTTCATGGGGTTGCAAAGAGTTGGACACGACTGAATGATTGAACTGAACTGATTTTAATCTGTATCCTTTCACTGTGATTAGCCATTATTATGGTTATAACATCTTTTCTGAGTTCTGTTGTCTTAGAAAGTCAAGTCTGAGAGTAATCTTAAAGGATTATTGACACATTTACCTTTTAGCTTGCATTGTTATTTTCTTTTTATTAAAATTATTATTCAGGTGCAATTCATGAAAGTCCTTTCATTATTATTATTTTCCTGTTTAAAAAAATTTGACAAGTTTTTGCCTTTGCTATGTACTTAGAGAAAACAGAGAGGCAGAAGGTTAGATTAAGATGTAAACTCACACACACACACACAAAAAGATGTAAACTCACAACCCTATCTGACTAGGTTTGATTTTCTCTTTTATTTTTCTGTTAATTTTTTTTTTCTTGGCTTTTGAAATCTATTCCTCTTCTTTTTAAACTTTCTTTTTTCCTCTTCAATTTAAAATTTTTATCTACTTGGAAATTATCCTTGTCTTTCCTATTTTCCTTTCTGTCTATATACCTTACTGCCCTTCTACTTTCTTGTCTTTCATAGATAGTTCTACTTTCCATACTTCTACTTTTCTATACTTCTATTTTCTACTTCTACTTTCTTCCATAGCTGTGGCTTCTACTTTCTTGCCTTCCATAGCTACTGTTTTATTTCCAACATTCACAGTTGACCCAGGCAACTTTATCATTAATTAATAATATCTACCAATTCTTGAATAAGACAAAGACATGGAGTGCTTGATTATTATTCTCTACTCTCATACATTTTATTATATTATTTCCATGTCATTTTATATCTATCAAATTAGGAAGTAGTACTATTGCTGTTACTTGTTATAAATCACATGCAATTATTCAGCTCTGCCAATTTCTTCTCTCATCATTTCCCCCCATTATGATCTTCCCAGTGAGACAAATTTCTTCTTGTCTTCATACTTCATTTTATTGCTCTTTGCAGATATTGTGATTTTTACAATTGAAAGTTTAAGGCAACTGTGCCTGGTGCAAATCCATCAGTATCATTTTTCCAACAGTGTTCTTTCGCTTTGTGTCTGTATATCACATTTTGATAATTCTTGCAATATTTCCATTTTCATTATTATTGTGTTTCTGATGATGGTCTGTGGTTAGTGATCTTTGGTGTTACTTCTATGACTAATGAAGACTTAGATGATTATTTTTTAGCAATGAAGTTTTTTTAAAATTAAAGTATGTACAAAAAATAAAAAAAATAAAGTATGTACATTGTTTTTTAAAGGATATAATGCAATTGCACACCTGATAGAGTACACTATGATGTAAACATAACTTTATATTCACTGGGAAGACAAAATATTCATGTGACTTGCTTTATTGTGGTGGTCAGGAACAGAGCCCACAATAACTCCAACGTATACCAGTACCCTGTAGAAGGAAATGGCAACCCACTCCAGTATTCTTGCTTGAAGAATCGCATGGACAGGGGAGCCTGGTGGGCTACAGTCCATGGAGTGGCAAAGAGTCAGACATGACTGAAACGACTTAGCATGCATACCAGTATCCTGTAATTATTTTGATGAGAGTTTATGAGTAGTAACCTCTCAAAAATTGTTCAAAAGTATCTTAATTTTTCCCATATTCTTGAATAATAGCTTAGTTAGCCATATTACTTTAGTTTGACTAATAGATATATTTTTTGTGAAAGAAAGTGAAAGTGAAAATCACTCAGTGGTATCCAACTCTTTGTGACCTCATGGACTATACACTCCATGGAATCCTCCAGGCCAAGAATACTGGAGTAGGTAGCCTTTCCCTTCTCCAGAGGATCTTCCCAACCCAGGGATTGAACCCAGGTCTCCCACATTTCAGGTGGATTCGTGACCAACTGAGCTACCAGGGAAGCCTATATTCTCTGTGTATTGAAGAAAAATGTTCTCTGTTGAATTTTCTTGCTACTGTAAGTCTGCTGTCAGCCTATTTATTATTTCATTACAGGTAATATGATTTTTACAGAAACTAACAACTTTAGGATCTCAATGCCTTGGCATTTTTCAATTTTACTGTAATGTATCTATGTATCATCTTTTTATTTAGTTGCTTTGGAATCCATTGCACATCTTAAATGTGAGAGAGTGTGCTTTTAATCAAATTTGAGAAATCTAATCTATTTTCTCTTGAAATAGTACTACCTGTTCATTCTATATTTCTAGAATTCATGTATGACATAAATTGGATCTTATATCTTTTAACTCTTAACATTTCAGTATGTTTTTGAAAATTATTTTAATTTCTGGATTTTTAAAAAAAATGTGGATGTACTTTATCTTGATGTCTTATTTTTTATTATAATTTTATTTAGTTTATATGTTTAATAATTTTAAATATGCTAATTTATACTCATCATGTGAGATTTAGGGGACTCATTCTTTTTATTTTGATCTTGAGGATCATGCAGGATCATTTTCTGATTCATTTTATTACTTTGGATTGTGAGTTCATTTTGCTTTACCTGTAGGAATCTTTTATAGCCTGCATTTATGACTTTACTAGCAAACTTTTTAACTGGTTCTACAAGTCACTATAGGAGAATCACTGGCCTCACACTGCTTTTCATGTTAATGTCTTGGGATCATGTATCATTCCAGGTTCTCCAGAAAAACAGAACCAATAGGATAATCTGTCATTTATCTATCGATCTGTCTATCTATGTCATTATCATTATGTGCTATATACAAAAAGATATATTATAAGAAATTGGCTACTACAATTATGAAAACTGGCAAAAACAGTGCAAAATCTGCAGAGACAATGCCCTCATTGAGTCTGAAGCCACTTCTAGAGAAGTTATCTTGCTTTGAGTCCAAGGCCAGGAGACTGCTGTAGAGCCAGGCAGAGCTAATGTCCAGTTTGAAGGCCATCAGACAGCAGAATTCTCTTACTTGAGAAAATGTCTATCTTTTGCTATATTCAGGCATTTGAGTGATTGGATAGGCCCATCTGCATTATGAAGGGGGATTGCTTTACTCACAAATACTGATTTAAATATTAATCTCATCCCAAATCACACTCACAGAAACACACATTAATGTTTAATATCTGGCCTGGTCAAGTTAACACATAAAATTAATCATCACAGACTGTGATGACAAATTAAATTCAAATCTCAATTAACAAAGTGAAAGAGCTTACATTATGTATTCTTAGAGGATAATTCTTTAATCTTATATTCTGAACCCAGGTAAAATGAGCTAAGTTTTGTTGTTTGTTCTTTTTTTTTTTTTTTTTTCCTATTTAATCTCATGCTCATGGGTGAAATATTTCAAATTAAATAATTTAGTAATTATTCAGATATATTTATATAATGGTCTTAGTTCCAATTCCCTATCCATTACTCCCTTAAAATGTCTTTTTTTATTATCACTGAAAAGACATTAAATTCTATTTCCTCAGTTGCAGATACTGGGAACCCTCTTAGCCTATCCCTCTCCTAGGGTGGTTGCTGCATGACCTCTTATATTTATTGGTCTTTGTTTCATTTCTAGTCTCTTGGAATCTGAGGATTTCTCTATTAGTCACATTCTTTTATACAAGCTAAATATTGCATTTAATGTAATGCTTATTAAGTATTCTAGCATTTATAAAGGTTTGTAGTAAGAAATTTCCAGTATGTAGTGTCCTATTATACTAATGCCCAGAAGTCAAATCAATCATTGATATTTTACAGTTTTGGGAGCCAGTCTACACAAATATAGTATTATTATATTCTAAAACTAGCAGACTAGAATCAGTAGTTTCTGAAAATACCTGAGGTAAATTATGGTCCATTCATTCAGTTAAATTCCTTTCTTTATTGTAACATTTTTGAATTTTATACCTCCAAACTTGATTGTTTTAAGCTCAGCTCAATTTTTTTTTAATTAAATTGTACATGATAAATGGGAAAAAATATCTTCCCTTTGTTTATCCTCATATATGTAATTATGATTAGAAGAGCAATATTTATAGTTTGTTCAATGATAATTCCTATTTTATTGTATTTACTGGAAAACATAAAATCACAGCTTCTAATGAAACCTCTTGCTACATGCTCCATGTACCAGTCTGTGTTTGAAAACCAATAGGATAAATGAGCTTTTATTCCCACAGATGATATATTATTCCCTGTATGGTCACCCTGGACAGATAATGAAAAAATACTCTTGCCTCAAGTCCTGCTGAGTCACTTGCATGGAGATTTTTAATTAGATTCTGGTACTGGTTTGATCTTCTGTAGAGAGAAAGGATTGCTGAATGCAGATATTCACTGCAGAGTTATCTCAGAGCAGCTGGGAGATCCAACTGGGAAATTGTAGAAATATGGACTCCAACCTGTATTTTCAGGGAAGGCAGTTATTTTAGATCTAATGTGAATTACTTGGGATGCTCAGGAAATTTAAAATAAAGCTACATTTTAAAAAATTGTTGAGAGACTATTTTATAATAAATTTATAAAACATAACATTATACATTTAATTCTATGATAGATGTTAACTTACAGAAAAGTTGAAAGAGGCTACATACATTTTCCATATAATATAGACCCAGTTTTCCTATGATTAATATTTACATTGGTATGGCAAACTTTCACAGCAAGTGAATTACTACTGATACATTATTATGAACTAGAATTCATACTTTATTCAGAATTCTTCGATTTTCCCTTTACTCTTCCAGGATTCCACCCATAATAACACATTATATGGAGTCATCAAGTCACTTTAGGATACTCTTGGCTATGACATATTTTCAGACATATTTATTTTTTGTGACATTGAGAGATTTTAGAAATACTGGCTATGTACTTGTTAACTGAAAAACTGGGGTTTTTCGGGTATTTTTCTCATATTAGGATGAAGCTATGAGATTTTGAGGGGATGGCTACAGATGTAAAATGTCACTTTAATCATATCATATCAAGACTATATACTATCAATAAGATAATCAATTAGCTGAAGCTAATCTTGGTCACCAGGCTAATAGAATTATAGAGTTACTCTCCTTCATCTTTCTTTCTAAAATGTTTGTTTTTATTTATTTGGCTGTGCTGCATCCTAGTTGTAGCATGCAGGATCTTCAGCTGCAGCATGTGGGATCTAGTTTCCTGACTAGGCATAGAACCTGGGCACCTTGCATTGGGAACATAGGCTCCTAGCCACTGTACCACCAAGTTCCTTCTTCCCCCTTTCAATATAATACTCTTTGGAAGAAAGTCACTATGCAGAGCTTACACATAAAAGGTAGGGAGCTATGCATCACATATGCCTTCAATTGAAGGCATAGTATCTACAGAAATTATTTGGAAATCTTTTGCTTGAGAGATTTGTCTACAAACTCCCTCTTAATTTATTAATTTATGTCAATATAGACTCATGGATGTTTATGTTATATTTGAGTTATAATAGAAAATTTACCTTATTTTTTTTCCCCTCAATTTACTCCAGCTTTGGTTATTGGGAACTGATAGGGCCCACATGGGGGCACATGGTAGAAATGGCTCATTATGTCGACCTCACAAACAAAGAATAAAATCACAGTGATCCTTGAAACGGACCGAGTTGTCCAAACGACTCAATTTTCTCACTGGCACCTACCATCTCAAGGCTAGGAGACCCCCAGATTCCAGACTGCCTCCTTATGGTGACCACAGGACTCAACTACAGGCTAAAAATTAATCATCACTTTGGAGAATCTTTCATTGGCGGGGTGTTAGGAAGCATTGAACAGGAGGCTTCCTGTGTGCTGTTTTGGATCTGCCAGGAATCCTCTGGTCCTTGTTAATTCCTGAATACTCAGGAATTAAGAGGAGAGGCAAGCCTTTCCTGGGGCTGAGGAATCCAGGCATTTCCTTCATTAGTTTTTAGTTTTTCAATACGGTGATAAGTGCCCTCCTCCTTCTTATAAAACATACGGTAACAAGTGATTGTTTACAACTCTCTCTCTTTGATAGGGATCATCTTATGTTTTGTAAGTCTGGAATTTTAATCTTTGTCTTTGCTGAGAATAACCACCTTGTAAGACAGTATATATGCCCACGCCATGTTGATTCAAACACCTTTACTCCATCAGAGCTTGGGTCCCCCATCTCTCTCTCTGCCTCTCTCTCTCTCTCTCTCTCTCTCTCTCTCTATATATATATATATATATATATATATATATATATATGTATATGTATATGTATATGTATGTGGCTGCTAATTCACTTTAGTCGTGTCCGACTCTGTGCGACCCCATAGACAGCAGCCCACCAGGCTCCCCCTTCCCTGGGATTCTCTGGGCAAGAATACGGGAGTGGGTTGCATTTCCTTCTCCAATTCACGAAAGTGAAAAGTGAAAGTGAAGCCTCTCAGTGAAGTGAAGCCGTGTCCGACTCCTAGCGACCCCATGGACTGCAGCCTACCCGGCTCCTCCATCCATGGGATTTTCCAGGCAAGAGTACTGGAGTGGGGTGCCATTGCCTTCTCCGATATATATATATATTTTTTTGGCTGATTTCCTGGAGCGCAAAAACCGGCTGCGGAACCCAGGGAATATTAGCCTCTTTCCTTCTTTCACTTTCTCATCACCGACTCCGGGCAACCAGGTTCTGGTCCAATAAAGGAACAACAGTGGGGTATAAGAAAGCTACAATAAGAAAGGGAGGACACTGTTTCTCCTTCAGGGCCAGTCACCCTCTAATAAATTTTCATTTTGCCTGATTGCCCGGCTCGCTCTTTTTCTCTGCACTCACCTTACATTCTGGTGCCAAAACCCAGGAGGGAAGATCCACCACGACTGGGCTCCTCTCACAAGCCCACCTCTGCTGGTCCCCCTCCCTTGGACCTTGCCGAGAAGCTGAGGCGAGCTCTAGGACGGGGCTCTCCACTCGCCTTGCTGGACTGACACCCACACGTCCATTAGTTACAAGGGTGAGTGAAACCCATTTTCTCGGATCTCTGTCTCTGTCTCTGTCTCTGTCTCTGTCTCTCTGTCTCTCTCTCTCTGTCTCTCTCTCTCTCTCCCTCTCCTCCTTTCCCAGTACTAGTGCTAGGCGAGAGGACACCCACGGCCCTTGGGCCCTCAGCCTTGTGCCCGGTCTGACTTTGAAATAGGGGCTGCCCATTTCAAAGCAGACTATTATTACTCTCTGAGAAAGTCCTGAGACTGGGGACGCCTTTTCCCTCGGATCTTTCTCCTCACTTTCGCTTGCACTTGTCTAACCTCACCATTCAGCCACAATGGGAAATTCTCAATTCCAGTCCTCAAAATCTACTCCTCTAGGATGCCTTCTCCAAAACCTAAAAGCCTTAGGCTTCCAAGAGGAGATAAGGCCAGAAGGACTTACTTACTGTTCTAACACTCTCTGGCCACAATACAGGCTTGATGATAGGTCCCGATAGCCAGAAAACAGAACTCTCGATTATAATCCTCTATGGGACCTCAATAACTTTTGCTGCTGGAACAACATGTGGTTAGAAATCCCTTACGTTTAGGCTTTTTTTGCTCTTCGCTCTCAACCCTTTCTCTGTGAATTCTGTTCTACTTCTCAAACACTCTTAGCCCACTCTGGGCCACATCCTTCTAATACAATCTCTCCTGATCCCTGTTCAGACTTTTCTTCTTCCTTCGACCCTTCTGACCACAGCCCACCCCCTATTGCTCCCAATCCCATTGCAGCAGCTCCAGATCCAGTTCTGAAACCTCCACCTTATGCCCCCATCCTCCTTCCCCTCTTCTGCAGCTCCCAACCCCCTCCCCTGCCTGTGCCAGAGGCGAGCTCTGAGACCTCATCCCCACACTCCACCCCAAGGGTCCTAGGGCTCTATCCCGACCTCCCTAGATCCCCTCCCCATACCCAGCCCCGGAACAAGCTTAAAACAGGAAACTTCACAGCAGGACCCCACTCCTTTCCCTGTTCCATGCCTCTCTTTACAGAAAGCATCTGGAGCAGAAAGCATTGTTTAGGTTCATGTCCCATTCTCCCTCACCATCTGTCTCTAATTGAAAAGCATCTTGGCTGCTTCTCCTCAGACCCTAATACTTATCTAAAAGAATTCAAGTATCTTTCCCAACCTTCAGCTTAACCTGGCCTGATATTTACATCATCCTCCACTCTTCTCCAAGAAGAGAAGGAAGGAGTATGGCAAGCCTCTCAGGTGCATGCTGATGAGATACACAGGCCTGAGGACACTAAGCCTGTAGGGCAATGGCTGTCCCCCAGGATGATCCCAACTGGGATTATCAGTCAGGGAGACCTGGACAAGCACCCCGAAATCACGTGATTGCTTGCCTCATTGTGGGCCTTCAAAAGGCTGGGTATAGAGTCGTCAACTTTGATAAGCTCTGGGAAATAACAAAGACTAGACGTAAACCCAGCATAATTTCTAGCCAAGTTAATGGAAGCCCTACAAAAATATACAAAATTAGACCCCACTTCAGCAGAGGGCACCATTGTCCTTAACACCTATTTTATCTCCCAATCATCCCCAGATAGCCAAAAGAAACTAAAGAAAAGGCATAAAAAGGTCCTCAAACCCCTCAACAAGACCTTTTAAATTTAGCGTTGAAGATTTTCAATAACTGGGAAAAACAGGCAAAACTAGAGAAGGCCCAATGAGATTAGGCCAAACACCACCTTTTAGTCACTGACCTACATGGCTCCAAGCCTCCATCAACCAACAAAGAAAGGAAGCCCCCTGGGCCCTGCTTCAAATGTGGCAAAGAAGGCTGCTGGGCCTGCTCATGGCTAAAGCCAGGGCCCCGTCCAGGTCCATGTCCCAGCTGTGGCATCAAGGGATATTTGAAGGTCAACTGCTCAAATTCCCCTCTAGGGAGCCGGGCATCCCCTCCTGGTCCAAGCAGGAGTACTCCAATCCAGCTCTGCCCAGCCTCCTCGGACTTGCTACTGAAGACTGTAGGTGCCCAGGGACCCAGACCCCAACTCTCATCACCTCTGTGGAGCCCAGGGTAACTCTCACTGTGGCAGGTAAGCCGATCTCTTTTCTCATCGACACGGGGGCCACTTACTCTGCTGTGCCTACCTGCTCTGGAAAAACCAAGGTCTCTCAGGTCTTTGTTATGGGGGTTTAATATCTACACCAAGGATAACTGAGCCTCTACCTTGCACACTTCAAGATACCCCATTTCCCCATTCTTTTCTCATACTCCCAAAATGCCCCACTCCTATTCTTGGGAGAGATCTTCTCTCAAAATTCAAAGCCTCTATTACTATCCCAAGTCCACCTTTTGATCTAAACTGGCTACTGCTCCTCAACCCCATATCCTCTTCCCCGACCCCATTGCCCTTCTCATCTGTAAACCCCATAGTTTGGGATATACACACCTTTCATCATGCTCCAATTCATATCTGTCTCAAATGCCCTTCTAAATTCCCCAATCAACCACAATACCCCATCTCCCAAAAACATCAACAAGGGTTAAATCCTATCATCACAAAAATCATACATCAGGGCCTCTTGTGCCCAACTCTCTCCCTATAACATCACTGTCCTACCCATCAAAAAGCCAAATGACTCCTATCACCTGGTCCAGGACCTGAGACTTATCAATGTGGCTGTTACCCTATACACCCAATAGTTCCAAATCCTTATCCTCTTCTCTCTCTCATTCCTTCTTCCACTACCCACTTCACTGTTCTAGAACTCAAGGATGCCTTCTTTACCATTCCTTTACACCCAGACTCTCAAGACCCCTTTGCCTTTACCTGGACAGATCCAGACAATTGTTGCTTCCAACAGCTGACATGGACAGTTCTCCCACAAGACTTTCGTGATAGCCCTCATTTTCTTGGCCAAGCTTAAGCATCAGACCTAACCTCTCCTGACCTTACTGTCCTCCAATATGTGAATGATCTCCTCCTTTGTAGTCCTTCATTTACACACTGTCAACAACACACTATACAACTCCTTAATTTTCTAGCTGATAGAGGCTATTGAGTATGTCCCACCAAAGTCCAGCTGTCTCTTCCTAGAGTCACCTGTCTCAGAGTCCTTTTAACACCAAAACAAACAAGATATATTAGTACCAATTGAAAGTCCCTTATATCCATCCTACCACTCCCTACATCAAAAGGACAGAGATCCTGTCCTTCTTGTGGTTAGCTGGATACCCACACCTCTGTATTCCTAATTTCACCTACTTGGTACAAGCCACCTGAGGAGGTATTTCAGAACCCCTAGAGCTAAAATAAAATATCTGTTCAGCCTTTAACACTCGTAAGCAAGCCATTCTCTCAGCCCCAGCTCTAACACTTCCTGACCTTTCTCACCCCTTTATACTCTATACTACTGAGAGACACAAAATTGCCCTAGGAGTTTTGGGACAAAATCAGGGCTCCACTTTCACTCCTGTCACTTCAATCCTATGAAAGCAGTTAGATACCACAATTTGAGGATGGCCAGGCCTGCCTACATGCTCTGGCAGCAGCTGCACTCCTTACTCAGGAAAGTGAAAAAAAAACTTACTTTTGGAGTATCCACTGTCATTTGTTCACCACATGACCTTAAGGACTTATTGTCTCACAAATCAGGGCCCTTCTATTTCCTTCATGCATCCAACTAAATCTTGTCACCCTTCTCAAATCTCCTGAGTTCTCCTTTGAACACTGTCCTACTCTTAACCCTGCCACCCTTATCCCTAATTCTTCCGTACTTGCACAGAGGCATTAAAAGACCTGATGCCCCATTTCTCCCACATTTTCTCAACCCCTTTAAATAACCCTGACTTTACTTGGTATATTGATGGCAGCTCCTCTATGACATCAGAAGGAAAAAGAGTAGCTTGATATGCAACTGTCTCTGACACCAAAATTATTGAATCACAACATCTCCCCTTGTGAACCTGTTCCCAAAAGGCGGAACTTACTGCACTAACTAGAGCTCTAATCCTCACAGCTAACAAGATAGAAAGCATATACACCAATTCTAAATATACTTTCCACATCATACACTCACATGCTGCCATCTGGAAGGAGCAAGGGCTCCTATCTACTAAAGGTTTTCCCAAAACACTCTGCTTATACTACAACTTTTAAAAGCAGCTAACATGCCAACTGAAGTAGGCATCATACATTGCCAATGTCATGTATGGCCTCAGACCCCATCTCACGGGGCAACGATGCTGCAGACAGAGAAGAAAAACAAGCCTCACTCTGATAATCGGCTCACCAACTTATAGTAATCCGCAACATAAAGACCCTTTACCTGCCTGAAGAAAATGCATGATTATTACAAGAGGGAGCACAACCACAAGGAGATTGATTACAAAAACAGGCCGCTATGTCAGGCCACACAGATTCTTTTTTTTTTCCCCCAATTATTTTTATTAGTTGGAGGCTAATTACTTTACAATACTGTAGTGGTTTTTGCCATACATTGACACAAATCAGCCATGGATTTACATGTGTTTCCCATCCTGTACCCCCCTCCCACCTTCCTCCCCATCTCATCCCTCTGGGTCATCCCAGTGCACCAGCCCCGAGCACTTGTCTCATGCATCCAACCTGGACTGGAGATCTGTTTCACACTTGATAATATACATGTTTCGATGCTGTTCTCTCAGGTCATCCCACCCTCACCTTCTCCCACAGAGTCCAAAAGTCTGTTCTGTACATCTGTGTCTCTTTTTCTGTCTTGCATATAGGGTTATCATTACCATCTTTCTCAATTCCATATATATGCATTAGTATACTGTATTGGTGTTTATCTTTCTGGCTTACTTCACTCTGTATAATGGGCTCCAGTTTCATCCATCTCATTAGAACTGATTCAAATGTATTCTTTTTAATGGCTGAGTAATATTCCATGGTGCATATGTACCACAGCTTCCTTATCCATTCGTCTGCTGATGGGCATCTAGGTTGCTTTCATGTCCTGGCTATTATAAACAGTGCTGCGATGAACATTGGGGTACACGTGTCTTTTTCAGATCTGGTTTCCTGGGTGTATATGCCCAGGAGTGGTATTGCTGGGTCATATGGCAGTTCTATTTCCAGTTTCTTAAGGAATCTCCACACTGTTCTCCATAGTGGCTGTACTAGTTTGCATTCCCACCAACAGTGTAAGAGGGTTCTCTTTTCTCCACACCCTCTCCAGCATTTATTGCTTGTACACTTTTGGGTAGCAGCCATTCTGACTGGCGTGTAATGGTACCTCATTGAGGTTTTGATTTGCATTTCTCTAATAATGAGTGATGTTGAGCATCTTTTCATGTGTTTGTTAGCCATCTGTATGTCTTCTTTGGAGAAATGTCTGTTTAGATCTTTGGCCCATTTTTTGAGTGGGTCATTTATTTTTCTGGAATTGAGCTGCAGGAGTTGCTTGTATATTTTTGAGATTAATCCTTTGTCTGTTTCTTCATTTGTTACTATTTTCTCCCATTCTGAAGGCTGTCTTTTCACCTTGCTTATAATTTCCTTTGTCATGCAAAAGCTTTTAAGTTTAATTAGGTCCCATTTGATTCTTATGGACATTCATGAGACCCTACATGTAGACACTAAACCTCTTTATCATCTCTTAAGACCTCTTATCACCTATCCTAACCTTCTTTCACTCCTACAACAAATCACTCACTGTTGGATTATCTGCTCCTTAGTCTCACTGCAGGGAGTCCTCAAGCCTATTTCCTCATTCCCAACACATCGGACTCCAGGACATATCCCAGAAGAAGAGTGGCAAATTGATTTCACTCATATGCCACCAACACAAAAAATAAAACTCATGCTCACTCTAGTAGACACTTTTTCAGAGTGGATTGAGGCTTTTCCTATGAGATCAGAAACTGCCTCAGAGGTAACACAATTTCTTATATGAGAAATCATCCCTCACTTTGGCCTCCCACTCTGCCTCCAATCCGATAATGGGCCAGCTTTTATCTCCCAGATCACTCAACAGGTAGCCCAACCCCTTGGCATAACCTGGACACTACATATTCCTTATAGATCCCAATTCTCAGGAAAACTAGAAAAGGCAAATTCTGTTCTCAAAACACACCTAACCAAACTCTCTCTAGAATCACAAAGACCATGGACCAAACTCCTTCCCATGGCTTTGGCTCGCATTCGGGCTACTCCACAGGCCCGGTCTTTCCTCAGTCCTTTTGAACTCATGAATCGATGCCCTTTTCTCTTAGATCAGTTCGATACTGGGAGGTTATCTTCCCACCCTCAACCTTATTAGACACCTCATGAGAGAATGTGAAGTTTGCTCTCTCCTAAAGCCTCATCCAAAAAAAAAAAAAAAAAAAAAAATCCAGCTGATTTAACATGCATACCTGGGGGATTGAGTCCTTCTTAAGACCTTACACCACTCCAGCCTCAATGGACTGGTCTGTTTGAGGTTGTTTTAACCGCACCAAGAGCTGCTCAGCTAGCAGATCATTACTCTTGGTTTTATATCTCTAGATTAAAGCAAACCCCAAGAAACTCTCCATCTCTGCCAAGAAACATTCCTCACTCAGACGCTCCTCACTACACCACCATTGTTCTGTGACCCACCAGGCTTCAACTGGATCGAATTCCTAAAGAAACAGAATAGTCAAAAACAAATATCACTAAGTAAAACAAAAACAGATGTATTGGTTGCTAACTGGGTTGGGATTTCCCCTACTTACCCTATTCACAATAGAATTTTATTCGGTGTATCCCCCAAGTGGACTATCATTCAAAAGCTTTCCCTCTGTTTTACCTACTTCTCCATAGTTCTTGTTTTTTGGGGTGTGGTCCTCCTCTTACTGTGATCAGCCTAGAGGAATCTATTATCCGTTTTCCTTCACATAGTAACACAAGACTTTACCTTTCCTAGAAACACCACTGTTACTGATCTCCCTTTACTCCTTGACTTTATAACTGATCTTTGGCTCCAGGGAGATTTCACAGAGTTCACACCAACCCAAATTGATTTCTACACCTGTATTCTTATTTTATCATTTTATCCCCTTAGACATGAGATGCTAAATCATGATTTTACTCTTACTCCCTCTTCTTTTACAGTCCAAACTTCACATTAATACCTTGCCTATAACTCACCCTGCCCCAAACCTTGTCTCCCTATGCAGAACTCTAAATCTGACTCTTTAGTCAACACCTCAAACCCGACCCTGACCAGTGATTGTTGGATTTGCTTATCCATCTCCTCCTCCAGAGGATCAGCACTCCCCAGGTCCACAGATCAATGGGCTCACATAAACACTTCTCTTTTTCACACATGACCCCCCCCCCTTTTTTTTAAATCATACATATGTTATTTATATTCAATTGATAAAATTCACAATTCTGAGAAGATACTGACCTCCCTCCTTACAGATCTCACTTCTGCTCATAAAGGACCAGCTATAGGATGACCCACCACCTCTGATGCTGATCTACAACAACAGGATCCTTTCTGTTTTTCCAGAAAAAAACCTCTATAAACAAGTCTTACCCCCCAGTTAGGAACTATACCGCCACATTGCTGTAACCACAATTCATATCTCTCCTTCCTTTCAGGCCTCTCTGTCTACCATGTCTCTGAAACTGTGGGACATTTTCTTACTTTCTCAGGGAGATGCCCTTATGCATATGCCATAAATACTCCTCCTCTAGGGGCTACACTGGAGAGTATACTGTCCTTTCAGAGACTACTAACCTGTTCCCAGAAAAACTCCTATTTGCTATTGATTTCAGCTGTTGTCTTTTTACTCCTGGAATATTTTTCTTATGTAGAGCCACCGCCTGTTTATGTCTTCCCACTAACTGGGCAGGAGCATGCACTCTGGAATATCTAGCTCCAGTTATTTTTATTGCTCCTAACAATCAGACCCTCCTTATCCCACTAACTCATAACCAACTCAGATGGGCAGTTCAATTCATTCCTCTATTAATCAGTTTAGGAAGAATGGCTGGAATTGGGACAGGTGCTGCAGGAATTGCAACCTCTTTAAATTACTATCAAGGCCTTTCTAAAGACCTCACTGAGAGCCTAGAAGAAATAGCTAACAGCCTTATCACTATCCAAAACCAGCTAGATTCCCTGGCAGCTGTGGTCCTCCAAAAGAGGAGAGGATCAGACCTCCTCACAGCAGAAGAAGGAAGCCTATGCCTATTTTTGGAGGAAGCCTGCTGCTTCTACACCAGTAAGTCAGGCATTGTAAAGGAAGCAGCAAGAAATCTGACAAAAAGGGGCTCGAGAATACATCAGCATTTCAGTAGTTCGTGGGAAAATTGATTAAGCAATTGGAATTGGATGCCCTGGGTTCTACTTTTTCTAGGCCCTCTCCGTCTACTTACCCTCATTCTAATTTAGAGTTCATGTTTAATGCATCTTTTTTCAAAATTTCTTCAGGACCACTTACAAGCCTTCACCAACCAACTATCCATGAGCTACTTCTAACTCGCTCAAATTATCAAAAACTTCGACCCCACACAAATCCCCTTGACCCACATTCCAGCCGTTTCTTATCTCACCCCCATGACACCCCTGTCCCAGAGGAAACAGTTACAGAAGACTGATCTTCAGCCCTCATCCTAAATCAAAAAGGCTGGAATGATCAGGCCCACATGGGGGCTCGTGGTAGAAATGGCTCATTATGTTGACTTTGCAAACAGAGTAAAATTACAGTGATCCTTGAGACTGACCAAATTGCCCAAAAGACATTCTGTTTTCTCACTGGCACCTACCTTCTCAAGGCTATGAGACTGCCAGATTCCAGACCTCCAGCTACGTGACCACAGGACTCTATAGCCTAAAAGTTAACCATCCCTTCAGAGAATTTTTCATTGCCAAGGTATAAGAAAGACTCCATCAGAAAGGGAGGACACTGGTTCTCCTTAAGGCCAGTCACCCTCTCATTTCCCTCTAATAAATTTCCCTTTTGCCTGACTGCCCAGCTCACTCTCTTTTTCTCTGCACTTGCCTTACATTTCCCACTTCTGAAAATCCTGTTGACAGAGGAATCTGGCAGACTACAGTCTGTGGAGTCACAAAGAGTCAGACACAACTGAATGACTAGCACTTTTTGTTAGCTACTTTGTCCCTTTGACATATCCCTATCATTGTAGTTTGAGCACTTTCTCAATTTTGAATTCTTCATATGCACCTTATGTATTTACTACCTTTTTCCTAGAACCATCCATTTGCCCAAGGATCTCTAGTTTCTTTTACTGGAGATTGATATTAGAAACCAAGATCTGAGCACTAGGCTCATTACTTCTGAGGTATTATTTCTAGGTTCTCTCATCTGGAAGAGAAAGGAAACATGTGTGCATGTGTACTGATCTGTGTATATACCCATATCAATACATATATCTGTTTAATGATATATATATGTATAAAAATAAACATGAGTTCATTAATATCTTTAATTTCATTTTGAAGAAGGAATTCATAGGACCTAGATTCCATCTTAGGCCTGTTAATGCTGATCATGCTCAGCCACCTCTCCAACAGACTCTGAACTCTGTGTGCAGTGTCTATGGAAATGACAACAGAAGGATAAGACCCCCTCCAGACAGGGGAATCTTGAAGATCGTATCCAGGTTACTCGTCGCCTAAGAGAACACATACACTAATCACCCCTTCCTCCAGACAGGCCATAAGTTTTTCTGTAAATGTCAGGGTGTAACCTCATGTTTATTGATTATTGCCTAATTGAAAAAGCAAGAAAGTTCCAGAAAAACATCTATTTCTGCTTTGTTGACTACGCCAAAGCCTTCGACTGTGTGGATCACAATAAACTGTGGAAAATTCTGAAAGAGATGGGAATACCAGACCACCTGACCTGCCTCTTGAGAAACCTGTATGCAGGTCAGGAAGCAACAGTTAGAACTGGATATGGAACAACAGACTGGTTCCAAATAGGAAAAGGTGTACGTCAAGGCTGTATATTGTCACCCTGCTTATTTAACTTATATGCAGAGTACATCATGAGAAATGCTGGGCTGGAAGAAGCACAAGCTGGAATCAAGATTGCCAAGAGAAATATCAATAACCTCAGATATGCAGATGACACCACCCTTATGGCAGAGAGTGAAGAGGAACTGAAAAGCCTCTTGATGAAAGTGAAAGAGGAGAGTGAAAAAGTTGGCTTAAAACTTAACATTCAGAAAACTAAGATCATGGCATCTGGTCCCATCACCTCATGGGAAATAGATGGAGAGACAGTATAAACAGTGTCAGAGTTTATTTTGGGGGGCTCCAAAATCACTGTGGATGGTGACTGCAGCCATGAAACTAAAAGACGCTTACTCCTCGGAAGGAAAGTTATGACCAACCTAGATAGCATATTAAAAAGCAGAGACATTACTTTGCCAATAAAGGTCTGTCTGGTCAAGGCTATGGTTTTTCCAGTGGTCATGTATGGATGTGAGAGTTGGACTGTGAAGAAAGCTGAGTGCCGAAAAATTGATGCTTTTGAAGTGTGGTGTTGGAGAAGACTCTTGAGAGTCCCTTGGACTGCAAGGAGATCCAACCAGTCCATCCTAAAGGAGATCAATCTTGGGTGTTCATTGGAAGGGCTGGTGCTGAAGCTGAAACTCCAATACTTTGGCCACCTTATGCAAAGAGTTGACTCACTGGAAAAGGGCCTGATGCTGGGAGGGATTGGGGGCAGGAGGAGAAGGGGATGGCAGAGGATGAGATGGCTGGATGGCATCACCGACTCAATGGACATGAGTTTGAGTAAAATCTGAGAGTTGGTGATGGACAGGGAGGCCTGGGGTGCTGCAATTCATGGGGTCGCAAAGAGTTGGACACGACTGAGGGTCTGAACTGAACTGAACTGAATTGTTTAACTGTCTGAGTACATGGCACATGACTGATGGGGTTATTGGGATTGTATTTACCCTTCCTTAGTTTATGTAAGTCTCAAGGAATTTGGGGTGGTAGGTTTAGACATGTACACATGGGGTGTAAAATGTTTTCACAAATGGTGGTCGGGGTCCTTGGCTAGGAGGAGACTCTGCCTTGGGCCCGCCGGTGTAATAAACTGCACTCCACTATCTGCTTTGTCCTTCTGAGTGAGTTTGTTTCCTGGAACGTGTGGCTACAACAATTTCATTACCGTGTGAATCATTCTATCTTCCTCCCCCAGCTTATCTGTAACTTTCTTCTTCAACAGTGAGAAACTTGGCTCTCCTTATCTTCAGTAAATTTATTTAATTTTTCAATTCCAATACACATTTATAGAGGTTACTGTGAAATGAAAATATTTCCTGTCATATCAATAAACAAGAAATGCCACAGCCATCGGTGATTTTTGGCCTCAAATGTGAATAAATCTTCCCCAAACTGCCCTCCCAGCAGGCAGATGCTGCCACCCCCCATGGGGATTGCTGAGCAGCTGGGGGAATACAATGAGTAATCATCTGCCACTCCTTAAGATGAACAAAGAAACAGGATTTGGCCCCAGATAGCTGAGGTGCATATGAAAGGAATGTATTCAGTGAGCCCAGAGGCTTGCATCTTCCCATACACAAAATGCTGAATTCCTTAACTTGATACCTTATCTTGATGTTCAGATTGCCTGCTCCCTTTGTTACAGATTTGTGTATAGCATGACTTCCCCTTCTGCCTCCTTGGGGCAGTCTCCCAGAGCTAACTGATGTGCCATCTCCTGAGCTGCAGTCCTCATTTTGCCCCAAATACAACTTAACATGCAACTCTCAAGTTGTGCATATGTTTAGTTGACATTACAAAATTATTTAATGCATACCTGATATGAAGCTACTTTGTTTTCATGTGCAGATTCATTTACCTTCCATTTATAGACCTCACGTTGCCAGAGTTACGTAGGTCAGTAATTTTTCTCACATTCTTTTCTATAATAGAAGTTAGTTTATTTTGTCACGCTCTACATTCCATTTTGGAGTCTGATGACCTAATTCTTAACATTTGCATACATAAATATTCATGGTTCCAGTTGTAGAATTTTATGGGTTCACATGTCCATCATTATAATGTCATTCAAAATTGTTTCAACACTCTAATCAAATTCCTTTTGCATCTCCTATTGAACCTTTATCTCCCTGAATCTGGGGTGAACAATGATAGCCTCTCTGTAGTTTTTCATTTTGTCATATAAATAGAGTCATACACTATGTAACCATGTCCTTGAAAGACTTGATAGCTCATCTTTTAAATCACTTCATAGTATCTCATTATGAATATGCACCATTTGTCTATCTACTTCCATAATGAATATTGGTTGATTCCAGGGCTTTTTTTTTTTTTTTTAATGATTATGGATAAGGTTTCTATATATATTAAGTTATTGTGTGGACATTAAGATTATTGTGTGGACATAGTTTTCAAATCAGTTGGGTAGATATGTAGGCACAAAATTACTGGATTGTATGGTGTGGTAGACTGAATGATATCCCACAAAGATAACCAGGGCTTATTCCCATGAACTCAAAATAATACCATATACAGAAAAATGGACTTTTTATGTGCTGTCAAGCTAGAATTCTGAAGTGAGGAGATTATCTGGGATTATTTCGGTGAATCCTAAGATTAATCACATGTGTCTTACAAGAGAAAGAAAGAAAATTAACTGCAGTGTAGAAAATGACATAAAAACAGAGAAAGGTTTGAAGATGTTACACTGCTAGTTTTGAAGATGGAAGATTTCAAAAGCCAAGGAATGGAAGGAATGCAGCTCTAGAAGCTGGAAAAGGCAAGAAATTAATTGTTTTGAAAGTGAAGTGGATATTGATTCATTAGGACTGTTGTGCTATCTTTTTCTGCTTTAAATTGCTTATATTTGTTTAATATATTTAAGATGTTCTGATGTTGCTTGCATATATACCTACAGGTGTATATTTTCTGGATGATTTGATCCCTTTACGTTGTTGCTGTCTATTCAGTCACTAAGTTGTGTTCGATTCTTTGTGACCCCATAGCCAGGTTCCTCTGTTCTCCACTATCTTCCAGAGTTTGCTCAAATTCATGTCCATTGAGTCAGTGATGCCATCCAACTGTTTCATCCTCTGCTGCCCTCTTATTCTTACATCTTAGATCTTTCCCAGAATCAGGATCTTTTCCAATGAGTTGGCTCTTTGCATTAGGTCGCCAAAGTATTGGAGCTTCAGCTTCAGCATCAGTCCTTCCAATGAATATTCAGGGTTGATTTCCTTTAGGATTGACTGGTTTGATCTCCTTGCAGTCCGAGGGATTCTCAAGAGTCTTCTCCAGCACCACAGTTTGAAAGCATCAGTTCTTTGGCACTCTGCCTTCTTCACGAACCATCTCTCACATCTGTACCTGACTGCTGGAAAAACCATAGCTTTGACTGGACAGACCTTTGTTGGCAAAGTGATGACTCTACTTTTTCATGTACTGTCTAGGTTTGCCATAGGTTTTCTTCCAAGGAGGAAGCGTCTTTTAATTTCAATGCTGCAGTCACCATCCACAGTGATTTTGGAGACTAAGAAAATAAAATCTGTTATTGTGTCCATTGTTTCCCCTTCTATTTGCCATGAAGTGATGGGACTGTATGCCATGATCTTAGTTTTCTGAATGCTGAGTTTTAAGCCAGCTTTTTCACTCTGCTCTTTCACCTCATCAAAAGTCTCTTAGTTCTTTTTCACTTTCTGCCATTATAGTGGCTTCATCTGCATATTTGAAGTTGTTGATATTTCTCCCAGAATCTTGATTCCAGCGTGTAATTCACCAAACCCAACGCTTCACATGATTTACTCTGCATAGAAGTTAAATAAGCAGGGTGACAATATACTGCCTTGTAGTACTCCTTTCCCAATTTTGAACCGGTCAGTTGTTCCATGTCTAGTTCTAACTGTTGCTTCTTGACCTGCATACAGTTTTCTTGGGAGACATGTAAGGTGATCTGATAATTCCAACTTTTTAAGAATTTTCCACAGTTTGTTGTGATCCACTCAGTCAAAGGCTTTAGCATAGTCCATGAAGCAGAAGTAGATTTTTTTTGGAACTCCCTTGCTTTCTCCATGATCCAGTGAATGTTGGAAATTTGATCTCTCACTCCTCTGCCTCTTTGAAACCCACTTTGTACATCTGGAATTTCTTGGCTTACATACTGCTGAAGTTTATCTTGAAGGATTTTGAGCATACCTTACTAGCACATGAAATGAGCACATTTGTATGGTAATTTGAATGTTCTTTGGCATTGCCTTTCTTTGGGACTAGAATGAAAGCTGACCGTTTCCAGTTCTGTGGCCACTGCTGAGTTTTCCAAATTTGCTGACATACTGAGTGAAGCGTGTTAACAGCATCATTTTTTAGGATTTTAAATAACTCAGCTGGAATTCTGTCACCTCCAATAGCTTTCTTCCTAAGTAGTAATACTTCCTAAGTCTCACGACTTTACACTCCAGGTTGTCTGGTTCTACATGAGTGACCACACCATCATGGTTGTCTGGGACATTAAGGTTCTTTTCAATAGTTCTTCTGTGTATTCTTGCTACCTCTTCTTAATCTCTTCCACTTCTGTTAGGTCCTTGCTGTTTCTATTTTTATCATCCATGTAATGTTCTCTTGATATCTCCTGCTTTCTTGAAGAGATCTCTAGTCTTTCCCATTCTATTGTTTTCCTCTATTTCTTTGCATTGTTCATTTAAGAAGGCCTTCTTATCTCTCCTTTATTTTCTCTGGAACTCTACATTCCATTGGGTATATCTTTCCCTTGCCATTCACTTCTCTTTCTACCTCAGCTATATGGAAAGACTCAGCAGACAAAAAAAAAATTGCCTTCCTGCATTTCTTTTTATATGGGATGGTTGTGGTCACTGCCTCTTGTACAATATTATGAACTTCTGTTGATTTTCATTCAGGCATTCTGTCTACCAGATCAAACCCCTTGAATCTATTCATCACCTTCACTGTATAATCATAAGGGCTTTGATTTAGGTCATACCTGAATGACCTAGTGATTTTCCCCACTTTTTCAATTTAGGCCTGAATTTTGTGATAAGGAGCTCAAGATCCTCAAGCTCAAGATCTGAGTCACAGTCAGCTCCATTTTTACTGACTGTATAGAGCTTCTCCTGATCTCTCTGTCTCCTTTTACAGTTCTTTATTATTATTTTTTTTCCTTTAAGTTTATTTTGTCTGATATTAGTATAGCCATGGGCTTCCCAGATGGCACTAGTGGTAAAGAACCTGCCTGCCAGTACAGGAGACATAAGAGACACAGGTTTGATCCCTGAGTTGGGAAGATCCCCTGGAGAAGGAAATGGCAATCCACTCCAGTATTCCTGCCTGAAGAATCCCATGGGCAGAGAAACCTGGCAGTCTACAGTCCATAGGGTTGTAAAGAGTCAGACAAGACTGAAGTGACTTAGCATGTACACGATCCTGTTCTCTTTTGGTTTTTTACTTGGATGGGATATCTTTTTTGCATCTTTTCACTTTGAGCCTTGTGTGTCCTTGAAGCTGAAGTGAGCCTCTTGTA
The DNA here is from genome assembly GCF_033118175.1 of Dama dama. Taxonomy (NCBI): domain Eukaryota; kingdom Metazoa; phylum Chordata; class Mammalia; order Artiodactyla; family Cervidae; genus Dama; species Dama dama. The sequence goes on along the minus strand of NC_083713.1, from coordinate 6,311,458 downwards.
GGCAGTATGTGTTGAGTCTTTGTTTTTTCAATCCCTTCAACCACTGTGTATCTTTGAACTGTCCAATTTAATCCATTTAATTTAATGTAATTATTGATAGGTGAGGACTTTCTATTCCCATTTTATCATTTTCTGTTTTGTAATTCCTTTATTCCTTCTTTTCTCTATTGCTGCCTTTCTTTGTGGTGTGATGACTTTTCATGTTGGAATGCTATGCTTTATATTTTGTTTCTAGTATAAGTTTTTGCTTTGTGTTTACTGTGAGGCTTACATATTAATAAAATATTTATATCATAGCAATATATTTTAAGCATAACATAACTTTGATTATAAAGAATTCTTCCCTCCACATTTTATGTTTCTGATCTCATGATTTGCACCATTTTCTATTGTGTGTCCATTACTAAATTATTGTAGTTATATTTATAATAATGTTTTTTAAATGTTATATGAGTTAAATGACTTATATACCATTTTTATAGTACTAGATTATTCTGATTTGATTATATACTTACTTTATTAAGAGGTTTTATACTTTAATATGTTTTAATCTTAATAATTAGTGTCCTTTAATTTCAGCTTGAACAACTCTTTTGAGAATTTTTGGTAAGAAAGGACAAGTGGTGATATATTACCTCAGCTTTTGTTTAACTGGGAAAGTCTTATTCTCCCCTTCATTTCTGAAGGACAGATTTGCTAGGTAAAATATTCTTGATTGGCAGTTTTTGTTTTCTTTTCTTTTTTTAATTTCAGCACATTGAATATATCATCCCACTCTCTCCCTGGCTGCAAGGTTTCTCTTGAAAAATCCACTGATAGCTTTATGAGATTCCCTTTTATGAGATATTTGTTTTTTCTCTTACTGCTTTCAAGATTTTATCTCTGTTTTTTATTTTTGACAGTTTGATTACAATGTATTTCAGTGAAGTCTTTTTTTTTTGGGGGGGGGGGGTTGAATTTGTGTGAAGACCTATATTCAAATCTGGATGTTCACATTTCCTCCCAGATTTGGTAAGTTCAGCCTTCATTTCTTTAAATAAGCTTTCTGCCCCTTTCTTCTTCTCTTCCCCTTCTAGGACTCCTACAATACAAATATTGTTTTATTTGATGATATTCTATAATTGATATAGGCTTTCTTTAGTTTTTTTTCTTTTTCTCCTCTGATTGGATAATTTCAAATAACTTGTCTTTTAAGTTCACAGATTTTTTCCCTTTGCTGATCAAGACTGCTATTGATGCTCTCATGATTACATTGTTCATTTCATTCATTATATTTTCAGCTCCAGATCATTGCTTATTTTAATTACTTATATTTATTCATTGAACTTCTCATTTTATTCATTACTTTCCTGTTTTCGTTGAGTTGTCTCTGTACAGGAGTGGGTAACCTTTCCCTTCTCCAGGGGATCTTCCCAGCCCAGGGATCAAACCCAGGTCCCCTGCACTGCAGGCAGATTCTTTACCAGCTGAGCCACAAGAGAAGCCCATACTGTCTTTTAGAGTTTCCTTAAAACAGTTACTTTGAATTATTTGTCTGACATGTTATAGTCTATTTATTCAGGCTTGGTTACTAAAAAATCATTGTATTTCTTTGATAGTCTGCTGCTTCCATGATTTTTTATCTTTTAGACTTGCATCAATGCTTGTGCATATGATTAAAAAACCAACACTTCCAGTTTTTGCAAACTGATTTTGATGGGGAAGGATGATTGTCTATGGGTGTGTGTAAGGATAATGACTGGGTGGGGTATTGTGGTCACAGATCTGAAGGATGCCCAGCATCAGAGTCTCCATGAAGCTTATTCTGCTGAGCTCAACTTTGTCAACTTTGTCAACTTTGACAAATATTTCAGGGATCCTCAATGACCAAGGTTACAGGTAATCTACAGTACAGGTGAAAATAGTTGGTTTCTTTGGTGGCAGGACTCCTGGGAATCATTTTATCTGTTTTACATTCATGGGGGATGTTGTGGCTGAGGGCATCCCTTCTGGCATCTGATCTGGCTTACAGATGATCTTATGTTGGTGGTAGTAATGGTATCTGATTTACAGAGATCTTGGGCACTGGTTAGCAAGCAGCAATCATGCCTCTAGTGCCTGAGTGCTTGAGACCTCATGGAGTCAGGGACAGGAGTGTGGGCACTTGCAAAGCAACATGGTTTGAAACTTGAGTTAATCTATAGCCGTGGTGACTGGCATAAGTAATGAAGGTAGACACTGTACAGCTAAGGGCCAGGGTCTTAAGTATAGATACATGTGAGGAAACAGGAGCTCTGGGCTTAGGAAGCTGGTCAGCCCACAGAAGTGGTGACTCTGGTACCTGAGATACAGGTGCAAGTAGAGCAACCACAAAGTCACAGTCTGAAACATATGTGTGCAGGGCCCACCTGCAGAGCCAGAATCTAGATTATGGGCTGTAGGTTATTTCACTAGCAAAAGCTCCTGGTGTCCTACGTGGAGCAGGCTGCTGGGGTCTGTACAGAGATACACTCCTCAGTCCTTTACTATGAAATTTGTGGAGAATTCATGGCCATCTTTAAGGATGCTAAAGTCCTTTGTGGTTATCCTGTATTTTTGTTTGTTTGTTTGTTTGTTCTTCTATGTTTTTGTACACTTTTAATGGCACCCTTGAGCCCACCTGGGCTATTTTTGTTCATGGAAAACTGTTTAATTATGTTATTTTGGGAAGATGGGTGGGTAGAAAACTGGTTATTTCCTACTCTGCCATTTCATTGATGTCAAACAGCCTGCAGCCTGCACTGATTGATTTTGAATGTTGAACCAGGTTTGCACTCTTGTAATATGTGTCCTAATTCTTTTTTACATTGTTGAATTTAATTTGCTAATATTTTGTTGAGAATTTTCACATGTGAGATACTGTTCTGTAGCTTTCTTTCCTTGAATGTTTTCTGATTTTAGTTTTAAAGTAATGTCAGCCTCATAGGATAAGTAAAAAATGTTTCCTCTGCTTCTAGTTTATGGATATAATTATGAAAATTATATCTTAGTTGAATATTTACAAGAGTTCACCATCTTAGCCTTGAAATTTGATTTTTGATAGTGACTAATTACTAATTCAATTTCTTTAATAGATAAAGGGATATTCCTTTTTTTTTCTTGTATGCATTTTGGTCATTTGAATCTTTCAAGAAATTGTTTCATTTCATTTAAATTATAAAACTTGAGACATCATAGCTTTTCTTTATTATTCTTTTAATGGCAATGCAATCAGTTATGATGATTCCTTTTCATTCCAATATTAAAATTTGCAAATTCTTTCTTTTTTTTCTTACTTAGCCTAGCGAGAGATTAATTTTTTGATCTATTCAAGCAATCCTTTTATTGATTTTCTCTATTGTACTAATTTCAATTTTATTGAATTCTACTGTATTTTTTAATAACTATTTATTTTTTTGACTGTATTGGGCTTTCTCTAGTTTCCTAAGGTGGGAACTTATTTTATTAATTTAGTTATTCTTCTTTTCTAATATATATATTTATTGCTGTAAGTTTCCCTACAAGTATTATTTTCACTCATACTACAAATTTTGATAATTTGTTTTTCATTTTTATGTTGTTTAAAGTACTTTTTGAACATTATTTTGCTCATGTATTATTAATACATGTGTTTAATTCTCAAATATTTGAGGAATTTTCCAATTATCTTTTTGTTTGTTGATGATTTGTTATTGATTTTTTGTTTAATTATACTGTGGTCTGAGAACATGCTTTGTATGATATTATTCTTTTTAATTTGTTAGTGTGTTTTATCTTGGTGAATGTTTCATTTGAGCTTGAGAGTAAAGTGTGTTGTGCCATTGTTGAATAAAGTATTCTATAAATGTCAATTTGATCCGACTGATTGATGTTGCCATCTAGTTCAAACATTGACATTTAGTTCAGCTGTATCATTGGGGTTTCCCTGGAAGCTCTGCTGGTAAAGAATCTGCCTGCAATGCAGGAGACCCTGGTTCAATTCCTGAGTGGGGAAGATCCACTAGAGAAAGGATGGGTTATCCACTCCAGTATTCGTGTGCTTCTCTGGTGGTTCAGCTGGTAAAGAATTTGTCCGCAATGTGGGAGACTTGGGTTCCATCCCTGGGTTGGGAAGATCCCCTGAAGAAGGGAACTGCTACCCACTCCAGTATTTTGGCCTGGAGAATTCCATAGACTGTATAGTCCATGGGTTCGCAAAGAGTCAGACGTGACTGAGTGACTTTCACTTTCAACTTTCAGCATATCATTACTGATTTACTGTTTGCATCATTTTCAGTTACTTTAAAAGAGACGTTGTGCTCTCTAACTATAATAGTGAAATGTCTATTTCTCCTTCAGATGTATAAGTTTATAACTTCATGTATTTTGTTGCTTTTTATTTTTAATTAAATATGTATTTTGTATTATTACTATTTAGTGAATTAAATCCTCTGTCATTAGGTAATAGGCCTCTTTATCCCTTATAATATTTCTTGCTCTGAAGTCTGTTTTGTCTAAAATTAATAAAGCTACTGCAGTTTTCTTTTGATTAGTGTTAATATGGTATATTTTCACCATTTCTTTACTTTTACCCTATCTGAATCTGTTTTTAAAGTGGATTTCTTACAGAAAACTTACAGTTATCTTATTTTTTAATCAACTCTTGACACCTTTTGTCTTATTATTGATGTATTAATGTTTATATTTGCAACTGCTTTCTATTGATTGCATTTCTTTCTTGTTTTATTTTCTCCTTTTGATTTCTTCTCTTGTTTGGAGCATTTTTTATAAATTCAGTTTATGTCATGTCTTGCTATATCAAACATTATTTTAAAAATTGTGGTTGCAGTGGAGTTCACAATATACATTTTTAACTGATAAAAGTCTACTTTTAAATGACAGTATAGCAAAAAATAAATAAGTAAATAAATGACAGTATAGCATCTCACATGTAGTGGTGGTACCTTATAATAGAGTGTTCTTTATTTCTCTCTCTTATCTTTTTGGATAGTGGTGTCATTCATTTCATTTGTCCAATCTGTAATCACACAATATATAGCTACTATTATTGTTTTAAACAGTAATCTTTTAGGTCAATTAAGAATTAGAAAGATAAAATATTTTATACTCATTTATTCATTTTATAATTATCTTCCTTACTTTATATATATTCTAGTGTCTGACTTACATAATTACTTTTCCCACCTGAAAAATTTTTTTCAACAGTTCTTGATGGACAGGTATGTTGATACTGACTTTTCTTGGGTTTTAAAAACTTTTTTTCTGGAAAAAATCTTTCTCTCTCTTTCAAATATGAGCAATATCTTGCTCAATACAGAATTCTAGGCTGGTGGCTTTTTCTTTCCACACTTCAGGTATTTCATTCTCTCTTATTGGCATGGTTTCTGATAACTCCACTGTAATTCTTTTTTTTTTTTTTTTTAAATTAAAGGATGGTTATTTTACAACATTGTGATGACTTTTGCCGTACAACAACAAGAGTCAGCCATAGGTATACATGTGCATGCCCCATCCCTCCAGATTTTCCCAGAGCACCCACTGTTATTCTTATCCATGTTCTTCTGTATATAAGCCCCTCCAGCATCCTGCCACTACTTTGGGTTTTACTCTTTTTCTTTGTCTTTGGTTTCCTGCAACTTTAATACATGTTGGTGAATGGGGGAATGGCAGTTTTTCTCCTGCTTGGTGTTTTCTGAGCTGCTTGATCTATGGCGGTTTAGTGTTTATTTTACATTTTGAAAAGTTCTTGGCCATTGTTACTTCAAATATTTTTTTGCCCTATTCACTCATCCTTCTCTTTCTGATGCACTAATTACTCATGCATTACATCTTTTGATATTATACCCCATTTCCGGAAAAATTTGTTCTGTTTTATTTATCACTATTATTTATTTATTTATTTTCTTCACACTTTAGTTTGGGAAGTTTCAGTCGTCTTATCTTCAAGCTTGTTGATTTTTTCCCTTGTCTGTCTCAAATTTACTGATGAAACCATGCAGGCATTCTTCATTGTTGCTATAGTATTTTTGATTTCTACTATTTCTTTTAGATTCTCTCTTAGCATTTCTATTTCATTTGCACGTTGTCTACTTTTTTTTCACTAGAGCTCTTAACAAATTAATCCCAGTTCTTTTAAAAGTTTTCTGACAATTCCAAAATCTGTATCTTAGCTAGGCCTGGTTCTTACATTGCTTTGTCTCTTCAAACTGTTTTCTTCTTGGGTTTTTACATGCACTGCAATTTTTTGCTAAAATTCAGCAATTAGAAATATGCCAGTAGAAACTGAGGTAAATAAACCTTTAGTATGACTTATTTCACAGTGGTTATTCTTCTCTTTCCTTTGCTAGAGGCCTAAAGTGGTTTTTCTTGATCTTTACCACAAGAATCTAGTTTTCCCAGAGTTAAGCCCATAAAATTCTGGGGTCCCCTAAGACTGAGACCCTCAGGCATAGTTTAGCTTTAAATTAGTCCACACTTATACTCTAACACTTTGTCAAAATTAGCATTTACATGTTTCTACTAGGTTTTGGTTTCAGCAGCTTCCACCTAAGGTGAGTGGACCTCAGCTGTGTCTCACTCAAAGGGTTGGTTTCTCCAGGATTTGAAGCAGCAATTTGCTCTGTAGCCTCAGTTTTCTGATAGGCCTATATAAAGTTGCTGATTTTCAGTTTGTCCCGATTTTTCTTATAGCTAGTTTGGGAATTATTATCCAAGATCTCTGCATACTAGTACTGAAATAGGAAATTATAAGGAAGATTTTAGAATTTGGAGTTTAGGTGTGGCTTCTGCCTTCTACTTGAGAGGAATCCTTTCAAATGCTGAGTCCATTTACAGTTGTTTGTTTGTTTTTTTTTTTTTTAAACCAGATATGACCTGTAGACTTTTACTGTAACACAAAACAGTGGCAAGGAAAGGAGAAAAATGAAGTTGACTGATCATATGTAGTGCTAACATAAGGGAATAATATTAAAAGTTTTCATTTAAAAACAAATAGAACAAATGTTACATATTTGAGGATCACATATTGAGTTTTTGGTGCCTGAGTACTACCTTACCTTTTACTAAATCTTTTCCTTCTATCAATCAAGGGTTATATAAACAAAGGTATTACATTACTGATTTGTATTAACATATGGGCAAATGTCTTCCATCTCAAAACCAGGCTTCTTTGAAAGATAGACTGGAGAAGGTGGTTTTGGCCAATCTCTACCTCCTCCACCTGTCTGGGGGCTGAAGCATTAGGTGAGAGACAGAACTAAGGGATACTGTTGAATAACTTCAAATGTGTTTATGGATATCCCCCTGAGACTCTGGAATCCACAAGTATCAAATGCAGCCAGACCTATCTTCTCAGTGGATTGCATTGCCTGTGTACAACCAAGAACTTAGATGAAATGGTGGAACAATCATTAACTTTGGACTCTGGCAGATCAAGTTTCAGGTGACAGAGCTATCACTTCAGTGGTAGGGAAGCATTGCTCAGACCTCCCTGCAGAGTGCCGTTAGCTTACAGCCTCCAGAGGTTAGAAATTTCAGAAGCCAATCTCAGCTTCTGATTTGTAACTCTTCTTTAGGGTCTCCAACCAGTGACTAAAAATGGCTGAGATACCAGAGTCTGCACATATCAAGCTAACACAGAACTTCCTTTTCAGGCAATCTCTTTTTTCTTAACTTTGGAATATATTGAGTCAGCATCTTGTGGCCTGGTATATAGCCAATTTCCTTTATTTTTTGTCTTCTTATTTTTTTATTTTAAATTTGTTTATTTTTAATTGGAAGGTAATTGCTTTACAATGTTGTGTTCATTTCTGCCATGCATCAACATGAATCAGCCATAGGTATACATATGTTCCCTTCCATTTGAACCTCCATCCCACATTCTACCCAATCCCACTGCTCTAGGTTTTCACAGGGTACTAGGCTGGGCTCCTTGTGTTATACAGCAAATTCCCATTATCTATTTTACACATGATCATGTTTATCTTTCAATCCTTCTCTCTCAATTGTCCCACCCCTTCCTGTTCTCACTGTGTCCACCCAACTGTTCTCCATGTCTGCGTCTCTATTCCTGCCCTGCAAATAGGTTTATCAGCACCATTTCTCTAGATTCCATACATATGCACTAATATGCAATATTTGTTTTTCCCTTTCTGACTCACTTTACTCTGTATGACAGGCTCTATGTTCATCCACCTCACTAGGACTGACTCAAATTCATTCCTTTTTATAGCTGAGCAGTATTGCATTATATATATATATGTGTGTGTACTAAAACTTCTTTTTCCACTCATCAGTTGGTGAACATCGAGTTTGCTTCCATGTCCTGTCTATTATAAATAGTGCTGCAATAAGCATTGGGTACCTGTGTGTTTTTCAATTATAGTTTTCTTAGGGCATATTCAGACAATTTTTGTACTTGAGCTCCTAGTTGGATTGGCTGAGACTGTCAGTTGTCATTGAGATGTGAGGCTTACCTTCCCAATCCTGATGTCCCATCCTCTTTTTTATTTGCAGATGTAAGCCTCTCCCTCCCCACTTCTTACACTCTTAGCTTTTGTTTGTTGTAAAAGAAATGTGGGGAAACTATATTAAGTCTAATGGATCTCTGATTCCATTCCTGTAACTCACACTTAGGTAGTATCTGACAAGTACAGTATGTTACCATCCATATTTATATACACTGTACACATTCTCTATATTGTAGGGGGAGTGTTCAAGGTGAATTGAAGTAAAAGTGAGAGGTAAGAGAGGAGATAGATCAGGAGGTGGAAATGGAAAGAGGTGGAAAAAGACAACTGGTTCTGCAGATTAAAATCTACCTACTAATGAATACCAGGTCATCAGGTCATGTAGGAAGACTATATAAATGTTATAGAGCAAAAGACTCGCTTTGCCCTGTAAGAATTATCTGATAGAATACTTTTGTTTCTCTAGAAACTCATTGTTAAGAGGGTTGGAAACAGGTGGGCTGGTGACCCTGGAATTCAAGATAAACGCCAATGAATAAAGTCTGAGGTCTGCAAAAGTTCTAGGATTGGGGTAATGGAAATCAAGAAGCACATGTGTATTTTAAATATCTCTATCACAAATATCTCAAAAACAGTTGTTGAAATACACTGAATTCATTTAAAGTCCTTCATATAAATTACTTCTTGTACTTAACAAGAGTCTTGCAAATTAGAAATTATCTTTTTCATTTTGTTAGAGAAGGGAAATAAGGCCAAGCCCCTTCCCAAAGTCATACAAGAGAAAGTGATGGGCTAGATTCAGAATATCAAATTAACAGCATCTGTACCATTGCCTTTATTTAAAGCATGTTTAATGAGCAAAATTGTTCTGTTCAAGCAGAGCAGATTGTCCAATGTCTGCTTAGAGACATTCATTTTTAACACAGCTCATCTTTGAGTTCAAATTATTTACTAAATGGAGAAACCATGAAACCTCAGAGAATTTGGCAGATGCATGTAAATGGACTTTGAACCTACCCTGGACTAGCACTGCAAAATCAGTGATTAACAAATTCAGTCCAAAAATCCCATTTCACAGGCAGTGGGAGGGGTAGGTGGCAACTGCAGCTCCAGGTGCCTGTGTACTGCCAGTTTCCTTCCTGCTTGTGGAGATTCCCCACACTGACATTTAGCTCAGTCTTATTCCAAGGAAGAGCTATTCAAAAGGGAAGCTTATTGCCTAGTTAGTAAAACAATTATATAACAAGGCAAATACCAGAAACTTGTCTAATGTCTGGTATACAGTAGTGCTCAAAAGCTTCTTTAAAGATTGAATAAGGCATTTAATATCAAGAAACTTCTATTTTCCTACATAGTTTCCTTTAAAAAGGCAGATACATCTAGGTTGCTTCCATGTCCTGGCTATTGTAAACTGTGCTGCGATTCATGTCAATGTATGGCAAAAACCACTACAATATTGTAAAGCAATTAGCCTCTAACTAATAAAAATAAATGGAAAAAAAATAAAAAGGCAAATACATAGTGGTTTGGAAAAGGTTTTCAACAAAGACTAAGCAAAATCATTATTATTTATTAAATGCCTAAAGTGATGGCTTTCAGCTATGTAATTTATACAATCTCATTTAATCCATATGCTTATCTTGAAAGCTTTTATTTAAAAAGAAAAAATAATCAGATAAATTAAAAACACGCCCACAGTTACCTGCAAGTAAATGGTGCTGTAATGATTTGGATCCAGGAGAGACTGACTTCAGCTGCATTGCATGTTTTCTATCACATCTGGTTTCTAGGTGTGGTTCTTGGACTAACAGCATCAGCATCACCTAGAACTTGCTAGGTGAGAAAATGTCTTGGTTCCAACTCAGAAATACTGAATCAGTAGCTCTGGAGATAGCACTCAGAAGTGTTGTTTAGACAGATCTTCAGGAGATCCTGATGTAGTTCAAGTGTAAGAGTTCTTTTGCTAGATTATCACCTTCTCAGAGTTTATTTGCTATCCTTTCACTATGCCTTTGCTCTTATCCTTGAATTTGTGCATAGGCATACCCTGGGGATATTTGCAGGTTTAGCTCCAGACCACTTCAATAAAGCAAATATTGCAATAAAGTGAATCACATTAGTTTTTGTTTCCCAGTGATTTTAAAAATTACATTTATAGTATACTATAATCTAATAAATGTGCACTAGCATTGTGTCTAAAAAATGCACAAATTATATTTTAAAAATATTTATTACTAAAAATGCTTACCATCATCTGAGCCTTCACTAGGTCATAATTATTTTGCAGGTGGAAGGTCTTATATTAATATTAATGGGTACTTACTTATCAGGATGGTGGTTGTTGAAGCTTGGGGTGGCTCTGGAAATTTCTTAAGACAATAATGAAGTTTTCTGAATTGGTTAACTCTTCCTTTCATGAATGATTTTCCTGTAGCATCTGATGCTGTTTGATAGCATTTTACCCAAAGTTACTCTTACTGTTATTAGCCCAGTCATGCCCAACTCTTTGCAACCCCATGGACTGTAGCCCACCAGGCTCCACTGTCCATGGGATTTCCCAGGCAAGAATACTGGAGTAGGTTACCATTCCCTTCTCCAAGGGATCTTCCCAACCCAGGGATCAAACCCAGGTCTCCTGCTTCACAGGCAGATTCCTTAACACTTGAGTCACCAGGAAAGCTCAAAGTAGAACTTCTTTAAAATTGGAGTCAATCTTCTCAAACCCAGATAGAGCTTTATCAACTAAATTTATGTAATATTATAAATCCTTTGTTGTCATTTCTGTCATCTTCAAAGCTTCTTCAGCAGGAGAAGTTTCCATCTCAAGAAACCACTTTCTTTGTTCATTCATGAGAAGGAACTCCTTAGTCATTAAAGTTTTATCATGTGATTACAGAAATTCAGTCACATCATCAGGCTCTACTTCTAATTCTAGTTTTCTTGCTATTTCTACCACATCTGCAATTCCTTCCTCCACTGGTCTTGAAGCCCTCCAAGTCATCTATGAGAGTTGGTATCAAATTCTTTCAACTTCTGTGTTTTTTGATATTTTAACCTCTTCCCATAAATTGAAAAAGTTCATGGCATCTAGAATGGTGAATCCTTTCCAGAAGGTTTTCAATTTATTTTGTCCAGATCCATCAGAAGGATCATTGTCTATGGCAGATACAGCATTATACAATTTATTTCTTAAATAATACAAACTGAAAGTAAAAATTACTCCTTAATCCATGGGATGAAGAATGAATGTTGTGTTAAGCAGACATGAAAACAACATTAATCTCCTTGTAGTAGAACTGATGTTTTTGAATTGTGGTGCTGGAGAAGCCTCTTGAGAGTCCCTTGGATTTCAAGGAGATCAAAGCAGTCATCCCTAAAGGAAATCAGCCCTGAATATTCAATGGAAAGACTGATGCTGATGCTGAAGCTCCAATACTTTGGCCACCTGTTGCTAAAAAACTGACTCACTGGAAAAGACCCTGGTGCTGGGAAAGATTGAGGGAAGGAGGAGAGGGGGCATCAGAAGATGAAATGGCTGGATGGCATCATTGGCACAGTGGGAATGAGTTTGAGCAAACTCTGGGAGACAGCGAAGGGCAGGGAAGCCTGGCATGCTGCAGTCCATGGGATCATGAAGAGTTGGACACGACTTAGTGACTGAACAACAGCAACAAACATCTTCATCAGAGCTCTTGGGTGAACAGGTGCATTGTTGATGAGCAGTCCATGGGGTCACAAAGCATCAGATATGACTTAGCAACTCAACAGCAACAATCATATTTGAAGGAAATCTTTTTTTTCCCCCTCAACATTATGTCTCAATAGTGGGCTTAAAATATTTATTAAACCATGTTGTAAATAAATGTCATCCAGACTTCATTTTTTCTGTTTATAGAGCAGAGTAGATTTAGCATAATTCTTAAGAGCCCTAAGATTTCCAGAATGGTAAATTAACATTGGCTTCCATTTAAAGCTACCAGCTGTGATAGCCCCTATCAAAAAAGTCAGCCTGTTATTTGAAACTAAGCATTGACTTTGCCTCTCTAACTATGAATGTCTTAGATGGCATCTCCTTACAGCAGTAGGTTCTTTAATCTACAATAAATGTCTGCTGCTTAGGGACACCATCTTCATCAATTACCTTACCCAGATCTTTTGGATAAGTTGCTGCAACTTCTATATTAGCACTAGATGCTCTATTTTGCATTTTGATATTATGGAGATGACCCTTTCTTAAACCTCATGAAGCACCCCCTGACAGCTTCAAACTTTTATTCTGTAGCTTCCTCACCTTTCTCAGTCTTCATAGAATTGATTGAAGTTAGGACCTTGTTCTGGATTAGGATTTGGTTTAAGGGAATGTTGTGGCTGATTTGATCTTCTCTCCAGACCATTAATAAACTTTCTTCATATCAACAAAAGGTTATTTTGCTTTCTTACCGTTCCTGTGTTCACTGGAATAGTACTTAACATTTCCTTTGAGAACTTTTCCTTTGCATTCACACTTTGCTAACTGTTTTCAGCCTGTCTCAGCTTTCAACATGCCTTTCTCCCTAAGTTTAATCATTTCTCACTTCTGGTTTTTAACTTCAAGTGAGAGATGTGTGACCCTTCCTTTCACTTGAACACTAAGAGGCCATTGTAAGGTTATTAATTGGCCTAATTTGACCATTATTGTGTCTAAGGGAATGGGGGAGTGGGGAGGGGGAGAGGGAGAGGGAGAACAGCTGATTGGTGGAGCAGAAGGAACACACATATATCACTTAAGGTCAAACTCTTATATGGGAGTGATTTGTGGTGCCCCAAAATAATTAACAATTGTACATCAAAAATCACTGATCAAAGATCACCATAACAAATATAACAATGAAAAAACTTGAAATACAGTGAAATTTACCAAAATGTAAACTTGGAGATACAAAGTTAGCAAATGCTGTTGACAAATGGTACTAATAATCTTGCTCAACTCAGGGTTGCCACAAATCTTCAATTTGTAAAAAACCACAAATATCTGTGAAGCACAATAATGTGAGGTATAAGAAATAAAGTGAAAATGTTAGTCACTCAGTCTTGTCTGACTCTTTGCAACCCCATGGACTGTAGCCTGCTAGGCTCCTCTGTCCATGAACTTCTCCAGGCAAGAATACTGGAGGGGGTAGTCATTCCCTTCTCCAAATCCAGGGGATCTTCCTGACCCAAGGGTCAAACTTAGGTCTCCTGAATTGTAGGCAGACTCTGAGCCACCAGGGAAGTCCCATGCCTGTATGCTATTTACAGGGATTGTACTGACCAAAAATGTTTTCTGTTGGCTTCAATAATTTGTCAGACCATTTCTGCAATGGAAATATTTTTCTCACATAAAAAATAACAACATTGCACAGTTCTTCTGGGGATACTAAGTATCTTGGAAATCAATTTTTAAATAAGGACATTTTTCCCCCAAAGAAAATTGCTACTCTTTATAGTTTTATCACAAATCTTAATAGAGTTTTACTTTACCTGCCAAATTATTTCAGTATGAAAAATGATCCTACAATTAAATGTTAAATGGTGATTCATTGTGGGACATTTCCCAAAAAAGATAAAAATGATCAACTAAGTAGACTAGTCACTGAGGTGGGATTTGTTCACCATCATTGTAAATGATTCATTTTTTTATCAGTGTCATCTGAAGGTGGCCCAAATTCTGTGGGCAGCTTCTATTTTCCACAATGAGGTCCAAGTCAGCACTTTATTGCATCCATCCATGACCACAGAACAACAGCGCAGTAAGAGTAACCTTGATTCTGACTACAGCAGCAGTATGCTGGGAGGAAGCTTTCTAGGAAAGCCAGAGAAAGGGCAATCTTGCAACACACACAGAAAAATGAGATTATGTTCTGCGAACCTGCCGGTGCCAGGCCTGCTGTCCCTCTGTGATTCTCCAGACAGTCTGTCCCACTCTGCTGGCTCCAGCCTCCTCCCTCTGATCTTTCCCCTCTCTCTTCCTCCCTGATCCTCTACAAACAAAGAAACTTTCTTGAGATCCATTTCTCCAAGATGCAGAGCTAATCATAAATGTGTTTCTATTATATATATTTAAAATGAAGTGACGTGAAGTCGCTCAGTCATGTCCGACTCTTTGCGACCCCATGGACCATAGCCTACCAGGATCCTCTGTCCCTGGGATTCTCCAGGCAAGAATACTGGAGTGGGCTGCCATTTCCTTCTCCAGGAGATCTTCCCAATCCAGGGATCGAACCCAAGGAAACATCTAATTTTTGAAACTACCCACACTGATTTTACAACACCATGATGGAGCATGGAGATGTCACAGAGGTTTTCAGTAAAAGCAGGGACAGGCAATAGAACAGGTGCTGCCGCCACCATGGACCTTGCCATCCAGACATGCCAGCTGGTGCTGGGTCTGAGCAGTGTTGGTGGCCCCATGATATGATGTCAACCTTCCCGTTAGATGGAACCAAGCAAAAGATGAGGCTTGCTTTTGCGTATGAATTTAGACTTAAATTTCTGTTTTCTCTTCATCTCTCTGCTAGCTCCCTATTATCTTTCTCTGGGGAAAGAATAACACTGATGACAAGCAAACACCTCACCTGTGATTACGCATGTCTAATTTTGTGTTGATTATTATTGAATCTATTTAAGAAGCACGATATACCCTTTAGTGACAGATTTTTATGCTCTCTTTTGCCCTTAAGGAAACAGCCACCACATTCTTAGAAAAGCAAAATATCCCACAAGCAAGACAAACATTTGAGGTGTTACGAAAAGTAACAATGCTGATGTTTGAGGCCTCACAGGACAGAGGTCTCTGAAACACAGGAGTTCAGTACTGAAGGTGAGGCAGCCAAGTGGGAGACATGACCCAAGACAAGCTCATCTGGCTTTCAGGACTTGTCCCCTCCCATCTGGCCTCATGACAATTGGTATCGGACCCTCACAGGAGGCGGCATTCTGGAACCAGACAGTTTGGGGACTAAAACCCTGGTTCTGCCACTGCATAACTGCGTCACTGTGGGGAGTTGTCTACTTTCTCTGTGCCTCAGTTTCCTCATTGATTAAATGAGGGATAACAAAGTACCTGTGCCTGGTTATCATCAACGGTGCTTGTACTAAGTCACTTCAGTCATGTCCGACTCTGTGATATGCTGTGGACTGTAGCCTGCCAGTCTCCTCTGTCTGTGGGGATTCTCCAGGCAAGACTACTGGAGTGGGTTGCTGTGTTCTCCTCCAGGGGATCTTCCCAGCCCAGGGATCGAACCCACTTCTGTTATGTCAAACCTGCATTGGCCACCTGGGAAGTCTCTATGATATACTACTGTGTAATAAATCACCAAATAAGTGGTTTAAAGCAGCAGTCATTGCGTTCTCTCTCACAAATTTTGTGGGTCATTAATTCAGGAAAGGCTCTGCTGGCCAGTGCTAGCTCAGGGTCTCTTCCTGGGTTGTGGTGGTCAGGCAGTGGTGGAACTGGACCTGAGGGTGAACATATAAAGCAACAGGGGATGGCAGCCGCTTCATCTGCATTTGAAAATGTTACTAATAATTTATTGTCAGTAAGAAAGACTGGCTAATGGTAGTTTTCAGTAACAACCTCTACAAGTCCATTGCATCACAAATATACAGACACTATGAAAACCAGGTCTTAGTGGTGGTTTTGGTTCTAAACAGGTCTGCAAAAGGTCCACATTACACTTTCCAAAAATGAAAAATGTGTAAATATAAAATATAGCAACCTACTTAAGACATGTCCATGTATCAGATCTGTCCTTATCCTGTGTACAGCTGGAAAGGAATGACTATACTGAAATACATGAATGAAATGTCATACTTCGGTTGAAAATGATGTACAGTGAAATCCTGGTTATGTTAAAAAATCAGGATGCTATGTAACAACACTAAACCACCAAAATTTGGTCAAAAAAGTGCACAAAGTGTCTTGGAAATATCTCCCCAGGCAGCCTCAGAGCTTTCTCATATTATCTCTCATGGGCAGAGCTTTCTCATATTATCTCTCATGGTCACCTCATGGCAGTCGGGCTGCTAATCAGGCAGCTAAAGGTTTTGAGGAGTATGCTAGCAAGCAAAGTGGAAGTTGTGTCATCTTCAGAGAACCAGCCTCAGAAGTCACTCCACCAGACACTGTTGATGGAAGTCACAACAGCTGCACTCTCAAGGAGATGCTGCTTCTCCAAGGGACGAACATCAAAGTCTCATGCTACTTACCCAAGGGAGGGGAGGCAATGGTGTGATCATCTCTGCAAAGCAGGATCTGTTGCAGCAAGTGGGCCAAGGGGTGTAAATGGGTTAGTTTGTGTAGTGCTCAGACTGTGCCAACTAATTAACATGAAGGAGATTACTTAGAAAAGGGCATTTGGGAAGGGAATGGATATCCATTAGCTTACTTGACCTTCTTGGATTCTGGTAAAATCATTATTATTATTTACTGGAGTATAGTTGATTTTTGGGCTTCCCAGATGGTGCTGGTGGTAAAGAACCCTTCACCAATGCAGGAAACATGAGACGTGTGTTCAATCAAGATGACTGAAGCTACTTAGGACACCTAGTCATTTTACAATGTGTGTTAGTTTCTGCTGTACTGTGAAGTAAATCAGCTGTATGTAAACAGATATCCCGTCCCTCTTGACATTTCCTCTCACTCCCCTGCCCATTCCACCCTCGGGGCCACCACGGAGCACCACGCTGATCTCCCTGCGCTGCACAGCTGATTCCCACCATCTATCGATTTTACACATAGTAGTGTATATATGCTAATCCCAATCTCCTAGTTCATCCCACCCCCACCCCCCACCCCACCATGTCTGCATGCCCATTGTCTGCATCTGTGTCTCTATTCCTGCTCTGCAAATAGGTTCATCTCTACCATTTTTCTAGATCCCGCATATACATATTATATGATATTTGTTTTCTGACTTCACTCTGTATGACAAACTCTACATCCATCCATGTCTCTACAAATGACCCAGTTTTGATCCTTTTTATGGCTGAGTCATATTCCATTGCGCATATGTACCACATCTTCTTTATTCATTCAGAAAACCATAACTGTGACAAAAAGACCAGCTCTCAGAATGGGAGAAAATATTTGCAAACAAAGCAACTGACAAGGGTTTAATCTCCAAAATATATAAACAGCTCATACAGTTCATAACAAAAGAACAAACAGCCCAGTCAAAAAGTGGGCAGAAGATCTAAATAAACATTTCTCCAAAGAAGACATACAGGTGGCCAAGAGGCACATGAAAAGATGCTCAACATCACTAATTATTAGAGAAATGCAGATTAAAGCTACAATGAGGTAAAATTATTTTTGATCTTCAGAATTAAAACAATTTTCTCTCTGGGAAAGTGGCTTCTTGTATACAAGTTTGTGTGTTTAATTCCATTTCTTGGAGGTTCCTCATCAATGACCTAGTAACCCTTAGATTATATCTTTGTCTCTCTTTCACACTGACCACCTTCTCTCTAGTTAATTTATTTATATAAAAGCAAGGCTTTCTGCTTGAAATTTAGTTGCCAGCGGTGATCATTCAGTTCTTTAGAGTCACAACATTTCACTGGGTCTGAGATAGTACACTCATAGTATTACTTTTGTTCTCAATTTAACTTAAGCCTGCAGTCTTACCTTTGGCCTCATTCTATGGTTTTTATCACCTCTTCTTTGAATTTTGAATCATGTTCTTATTAACCTATTCTGCAGAATAAAGGTGTATTGGTAAGTTTTCCTGTATGTCTCTGCTTAGCTTTTTTTGGATTTGGCATGATGCCATCTGTCTATCTATATTTTAGTTTTAGTGAGTTTGCATACTTGTCATGTTGACTCTTTTTCTCCTGCTCTTTTCTATGGTGTAGAGTGAATGATTCATTCCCTTTCACCACACAATGTCTGAGAACAGCTTGTTTCCTTTTCCATATGACCACTGGAAGGCAGGTACTGGGTGCTCAGAATTCTGGCAGATCTTGGTAGCCTGAAGGTATGGTGAGCACTTGAAGAAATCTATGTTCCAACTATAGACAGCCTTAGTTGGGTGGCCTAGGTGTGACTCTCCCTGTGACTTTTTTTTAATGTTTCACACTAAGATTCCTCAGCCTGCCATTTGAGGTGTAAATACCATTCCCATGAGGGAGAACTCGCTGGGGCCTCAATGTCAAGACAGAACCAGTACTGCTCTGCACAGTTCTCTTTCTTACTCATTTCTCCCCAGCCCTTACTATCTCTTTGCTTTAAGAACAAGAGGAATATGAGAAGGCAAACTACTCACTTTGTGTCTCTTCAGTTTTGGGGTTACTATGCAAATTTTCATGATCAGCAGGCTTCTGGGATGTGGGAACAGGATTAACATTGGAGTCCTTCAGTACCTTCCAGATGTTCTAGAATGGGATATTTTCATTAGTCACAATTTTTGCAGTGTTTTTGGTGTGTTATAGTGTAACTCCAGTCATCTGTGCTTGCTGGTGGCTAGTTTTACTGCAGAGCTACACTTCAGATCTGTCATCTTATTTATGACTTTTCTTCTAAATGAGAGCTTCCATGGAATCAATACTCATGTGGTTCAGACCCAAAGCACTGTTGCACTTGAAGTGCAATCTGCCACCAAAAACAAGTAATAAAATAATCTTAAAGGACTCTGTTTCTCACTTGCACCTCTTAGAGGGTTCAATCAGTTCAGTTCAGTTGCTCAGTCGTGTCCGACTCTTTGCAACCCCATGAATCGCAGCACGCAAGGCCTCCTTGTCCATCACCAACTCCCAGAGTTTACTCAGACTCATGTCCATTAAGTTGGTGATGCCATCCAGCCATCTCATCCTCTGTCATCCACTTCTCTTCCTGCCCCCAATCCCTCCCCGCATCAGGCTCTTTTCCAATGAGTCAACTCTTCACATGAGGTGGCCAAAGTATTGGAGTTTCAGCTTCAGCATCAGTCCTTCCAATGAACACCCAGGACTGATCTCTTTAGGATGGACTGGTTGGATCTCCTTGCAGTCCAAGGGACTCTTAAGAGTCTTCTCCAACACCACAATTCAAAAGCATCAATTTTTCGGCACTCAGCTTTCTTCACAGTTCAACTCTCACATCCATACATGACCACTGGAAAAACCATAGCCTTGACTAGATGGACCTCTGTTAGCAAAGTAACGTCTCCGCTTTTTAATATGCTATCTAGGTTGGCCATAACTTTCCTTCCAAGGAGTAAGTGTCTTTTAGTTTCATGGCTGCAATCACTACCTGCAGTGATTTTGGAGCCCAGAAAAATAAAGTCAGCCACTGTTTCCACTGTTTCCCCATCTATTTCCCATGAGGTGATGGGACAAGATGCCATGATCTTATTTTCTGAATGCTGAGCTTTAAGCCAACTTTTTCACTCTCCTCTTTCACTTTCATCAAGAGGCTTTTTAGCTCCTCTTCACTTTCTGCCATAAGGGTGGTGTCATCTGCATATCTGAGGTTATTGATATTTCTCCCGGCAATCTTATTCCAGCTTGTGCATCTTCCACTCCAGCATTTCTCATGATGTCCTCTTGGAGGGTATCAAGAGGCAAGTGATTCATGATCACTTACCTGTTCCTGCAACACCCCTTATGTTCTCCTTTCTCTTCTACTTATTTTTCTAAGGCTAATTTCTTCCAAATTCAGAAACATTCTTCAATCAGCTGTAGTCTAAAACATCTTTTGTCCATCTTATATTCTCCTTTCTCTCCCATTCTACTTCACAGAACATAAAATAACCAGTTTAGGAGGGAAATCTCTCCTTTCTTGGGGGGTAGGAGAAAGGGATTAGCTAAAGCCCCCTGGGAGGGATAGGAACAGAGGTTGATGATTTTCACATGGTTGCCACCTCTGTGCTATGATAAATAAGACAGACGGAAATGCCTGCAGCTGTTTTAACTAAAAAAAGGCCCATCATTAACCCAGTTTTTCCACTGACCTCACTCCAACTTCATGGATTTTGAAAGACACCTTATAGGACCCTAGAGCTTAGCAAAAATCCCAGCTTGATGAATACTCCCAGGAATATGGACAATGTAAAACTCAGCACTGCAAAATAATGGAGAAAGGTCTAGTCTCTTCAGTTGTGTTAGGACAGTTGACTTGCTTTTGGATAAAAAAAAAAGTGCACTCTACACAAAATGTATGTCCTTCATGGGCTAAAGATTTGAATGTGAAAAAAGAGAAAAAATAAAAACATGAAAGTTTAAAAGAAAATACGTCTTTACTACATCAGGATAGGAAATAGTTTCTTTAAAAATACAAAATAGTATACAACATAGAGGAAGAGATAGATAAATTTTATTTATTAGAATAACAAAATAGTTAGGCTCCAAAAAAGTCAAAATAAGCACAAAACTTCTGGGCAAGAGGAGATGTTTGCTAAGCAAATTCTGGTAGCCAGAATGCATAAAGAATTCTTACAAATCCAGACAAAAACCAGCAGTACAACAAAGTGAGTGTTGGAAAATATATGCAGGAGAGAAAAACACTTGCTCCATCAACAGTTAGTAAGATGCTTCACCTCCTTAGAAACCAGGAAAACTCCATGAAAGCAACACAGTAAGGGTGGTAGTTCATTGTTATCAGATTGGAAATAAACACCCCAAAACAAAACAACACCTCTGATAGTTTAATGTGTTAGGGATGCAGGCCTGGGGGTTCTGCTGGTGAAAGTGAAAATGGGTTTAACTGCATTAAGGAACCAGTTGACAATGTCTGTAAAAGTAAGAATGCACATTCCTTAGATCTCTCCTACTCTACTTATAGGTAAATATTCTCCAGATGCTCTTGCATGTCAAAGAAGGCGTGCCAAAGAGTCTTATTGGAGACTTGTTTGAAATAAAGTTAAAAACATATATATATATATATATATATATATATAAATGCTTATCAGTAAGAAAATGGATAATTAAGTTGTAATGTATTAATACAATTAAATATCATGCAGGCTTAAATGTACAATTTAGATACACAATGATGAGTCTCAGAAAATAAAACCCAACGATAGAAGGCTTGCTACTGAAAAAGCAGAGTATACCATTTTGTAAATTTAAAATATTTCAAAAAATGTTATATGCTGCTTGCTTATTCCTATAAATGGGGTCGTTGTTCAGTCACTCAGTCATGTCTGACTCTTTATGACCCCATGGACTGCCCCACAGTGCAGTTCCATCATTATTTATCAGACAATGTCTATATGCCAAGACATACCTAATCTTTGCTTGGCTATTCAGAGGACCATCAGATGCAGTCACTGTCAAAAAAAAACAAAAATCAAAAAATGTTTTAAGGTAGGTGTCTTGGTCAGCTGGAGCCCCTACAACAAACACCATAGACTGTCTCAGTCTTGGAGGCTGGAAGTCTGAGATCAGGACACCAGCAGGGTGGGGTTCTGGTGAGAGCTCGCTTCCCAGCCGGCAGGTGACAGCACTCACTGCACTCTCACAGGGTGAAGAGAAAGAGAGGGGAGCTCCTGGGGGTCTCCTCTTACTGTTGTTCAGTCCCTCAGTCGTGTCCGACTCTTTCCCACCCATGGACCGCAACATACCCGGGCTTCCCTGTCCTTCACCATCTCTTGGAGCTTGCTCAAATTCATGTCCACTGAGTCAGTGATGCCATCCAACCATCTCATCCTCTGTCATCCCCTTCTCCTCCTGCCCTCAATCTTTCCCAGCATCAGCGTCTTTCCCAATGAGTCAGCTCTTCTCATCAGATGCCCAGAGTATTGGAGCTTCAGCTTCAGCATCAGTCCTTCTTATGAATATTCTGGATTGATTTCCAGTGTAAAAACACTAACTTTATAATGACTCCCCCAAGGAAGAGGGAAGAGGACATGTAAGGGATATGGTAGGTGTGTGAAGGATATTACAACAATTTAAGGTGTTTATACACACAAAATAGAACATGAAGCAAATCTGACAGAGACTTGTCAACACTCGTTTGTCACATACTCACCTTACCTTTTGATAGTTTGAAATATTTCCTAATAAGCCCCAGTAAAGAGAGAAGAGAGGAAGCTGGCTGCTGTAAGATGAATCTGGCTGCTGAGGCGGGCACTCCAATCCCCGTGATGCGGCCCAGCCTCCCACTTCAGCCTCATCTTTATGCATATCCTCCCTCAAACCACATTTGTGCTTTCAGTGTATGAATCTCCTGTAGATTCACACAAGATGCTCTTTCCTCACACTTCCATCCTCCTGCTCCTGCAGCATCCTCAACCTTTCCTCTCCTGGGAAGCTGACCCTCCAAGCTGGGCTAGTTGGCTCTTTGCAGATCACTCTATACTTACAATGTTTATTCATTTATCACAACAGTCTGTAATTATCCATACGTATGCCCCTTTGGATAGACTGAGAACATGCCGAAGGCTGAGCTCTGTCTTTACTCCAATTCAGTCTAAAACCCAGTGGAGTCTCAGGGAATGTGTGTTGAACTCAGTTGACCTCAGGGATGCTCTTGGCCATCTCCTGGGGTGTCAACCAGTGCTGCCACTGGGACCAGTGCTTCCAGGCCTGCTGGTGATGGGAGGTTTACAATCATGTGTTACAGGTAAAGGTGCTGCAAACAGAGCTGACCTTGTTTCATTTCATTTGGGGAATTTTTTAAATTTTTTTTTTTAATGAAGAATCATTTTTTAAAAATGGCTTTTATCTGTATTTCAGCTGGGCTTATGAGAAGCTTATCTTTCACCCCCACCAGGCTGTTCCCACCTTGGTTCTTTGCTTTCAGGGACTGGATTCACTGTTTTTTTGGTTTTTTTTTTCCTGCCCCCAAAATGAAGAGCCAACTCATTGCTCTTTACCAAGTGAGTCTCTGCTCTTTACCAAGCACCTTCCATAATTATATCATTTAAGTGTGTGTCATTCCTGTGAAGTGTGTAATCCTGTCTTTATTTCCCAAATGAGTAAACAGAGATTCAAAAAATGCAAAATGACCCATGCAGTCATCCAGCAAGGACCAGGTCCAGAAATTCTCCCCAGGATGGTATAATTCTTCACTCAGTTCTGTGCATTTTCCGACACGCTGCTCCTCCCAACAGCTCCTGCCCCCACTGCTCCTTCCTCTGAGGTCAGTGGTCCTCACTGTCAGTGTTGTCAAACTGAATCAGCAAAACAGACATGCTGATGGCAAAGATGTGTCTGAGCCAGGCTGGAGGAAAGGCAATAAATGATAAATAACCTCATTACTCAGGCAATCACACACAGTTAATAGATTTGCTAATCTTATCATTCCTACCTTTCAATAAATGTACAGCTTCATTTCATATGTGAGGTTATTGTTCATTTATCAATATGAGATTGCTCCACTTTGATGAATTAGTTGAAAAGCAGTTGGGGGTAGGCATCAAGGCTGAGTGATGTCCAGAGTCATATGGGCAAAGGCAGAATGTGCTGCTGTCCATAAGCCTTTGTCAGTGAGCTGGCATCTCTGAAGGCAGAATCCACTATGCAGATGAGATCATTAGCAAAATTACATAGCTAATGAAGGTCAAAGTAATGAAACTCTGTAGAATTGTATAAGCCTGTACAAACAGCAACTTGTCATACATCATTGATAAATAATTGCTGGAGAGTTGTTTGGAATATACTCATTAAGTCTTAACAATAGCAACTGGACAGTGTATCCCCCATGGGTAAGCTGATTCAAATGTGTTTCTGTCTTTATCTCAGGCTCTGAGAAGTAAATTTCAGGTTGTGACTCCAGACAGTTATCTCACCTCCTGGGCATATTTAGGGAAGAGCTAGAGGAGATGGAGAGAGATGTTCCACTCCACAGCAAAGGGCAACAAACCATCAAATTGCAAAAGTGTTGTAGATGTTGTTACAACATAAGTTCTTTTCTACTCTTACTTTCCAATACTTATTTTTAAATGGAAACCCACTCCAGTATTCTTGCCTGGAGAATCCCATGGACAGAGGAGCCTGGCAGGATACAGTCCATGGGGTTGCAAGAATCAGACGTGACTTAGCGACTAAACCACCTTCGCCACAGTGAAGGAACGATGGCACGTGTTTGCACCAGTGAGCACATGGAGTCGGGATGCTTCTGAGCAATGCCCTGTAGCCCTGTCTTACACAACATACGGTAATGATAATATAATAGCATGGACACCAGTGTATGTCTTAAAATGATTAACATTCCTGAACTCTCATTAGTCTGGAATATGACCAGCTGAAATTTGGAAGTCCTTTTGCAAAGGTTCATGAGGCTGCAAATTAGGTCTATTCTTTGTGGGGCTGCTAGCACAGACACAAGTGCTGCATGCAGCCCAAAGTTCATTGTATGCTAGTTGGGCTGTGTATGGGGCCAGGTGGATGGTTGCGCCTGCCTGAAAGCTAACCTCTGTCTTATGGTGTCACCCTGTCAAGGTTACTATGGGAAGGTTAGTGTCCTGGTTCTGCTGGATGGGCAAGGGTGCTGGAAGGACTTTCATGGTTACTGAATTAGGAGGGAGAAAAGAAAGTAATAGGGAAAGACTGAGACAGGAGCGAACTGGGGAGAGCAGTTGTAAGAGCACTATGGATCCTCACATGACCTGTGTGGTCTTTCCTCCACCAGTCCCTGGGGCTCTGTCTCCTATTGAGGTCCTCAGATAAGCACCAGACAGGTTCTCACCGGAGGCTGGAGTGGTGTGTGCACTTACAGGTTCTGAGCTAACTCAGGAGCTAATGATTACAGCTATTGTCTGCAGGACCAGTGACAACAGGAGCCTCCGTGCAACCAGGTCAGGAGTTGGGGAGAGGCAAAGTGAGGCAGCTATGAGAGAGAATATGGACAAGCTCTGCAAAGACTGGGCGGCTGGCTCAAGTCTTCCTGCACTGCTCACTAGCTGTCCAAATACTAACAAGCATCAACCTCTCTAGGCTGTGGATTATCAAAAAAGTTGCTGTTATGGACTGAATTGTGTCTCCCCCAAATTCATATGTTGAAGCCTTAACCCCCAGCACCTCAGCACAGCTGTATTTGGACACAGGGTTTTTGTAGAAGTGATTAAGTTAAAATGTTGCCATTGAAGTGGACCTTTATCCAACTTGACTGGTATCCTTATAAGAAAAGGAAATTAGGACACAGACTTGCACAGAGGGAAGAACAGGTGAAGACACAAGGAGAAGACATATGTCAACGCACTGAAGAAAGAGGCCTTAGGAAGAACCAACCCTTCCAACATGTTGATCTCAGACTTGAAACCTCTGAAACTGAGAGAGATGGAGAAGGAGAAAGAAATGTATGTTAAGGAATTGACTCATGCAGTGATGGAGACTTGCACATCCCAAATTTGTAAGATGGGTCAGAAGGCTGGAGATCCAGTGAAGAGACTCTTCAAGTCTGAGTGAAAGGTGGTCTTCAGCCTAGGCAGTTCCTTGTAGGCAGGGGTGATGAGGGTCCTTAGAGACTGTCCTAGACCCTTCTTCCCTGGACTGAGCTGAGGGAGTTGCCTCTCCCCCAACCTATACTACCGCTTGCATAGAAAATGCAGGTCTGAGACCTCAGTGCTCTGTCCTGAGTGGTATCAAGGTCAAAGCAGCTCAACTTATAATGCAAAGCAGCACAAACCTTCCTCATCAGTTCCTTTTCAAGAGTATTAAGAGAAGTAAAAGTTCTTTACCATAGTATTTTCCATGTTTCCTTCCTTTTAAAAATTCTCTATTTGTTATACCTTACTGTCTCCAGGGCCATTCCACTCACCAAACTCACTCCCCTATAAAACGTAAAAGTCATCTCCTTGGTGTCCACAGCCAGGGCACCTTACTTTCTGGGTGTTCTTCTATCTCCTGTCTCTGTGCTGGGAGCATTGACCTACCTTCCTGCAGTGTAAACTTCCTGTCTGAACACTCTCGCTGAACGTCTCCATCCTATAAGCCTTCGGGATCAAAGTCACACAACAGGCGCTAGAGCGCAAGAATCCTTTGAAAGGCAGAAGTAGGGGAGGGAAAGAGGCAGGAAATTAGATCAGCAATTTCAAAATTTTCGCAGAGGATTGGGGGAGGCCAAAATCTGTACAATCCACCGTAGTCATTTTGTCTTGTCATATGTGCATTAAGATGCCTGTAGTATAGAAGGTGTATAAGATGGAGAAACAGGACATAAAGCTAGTTATCTCCTAATTGACAATTAACTTCATGAAAATAATTCATGAGAACTGAATGGACTGAGAAGCGCCTTCAGATTCTCTGGGTGTGAGGCTGAGCACATGGTCGGCACCTGAGAAGCCATCAGGATGGTAGAAGGAGGTGCCTAAAGAGGAGGGAAAAGGGCGATGGATAGAGAGAAGAGCTGTTCTCAGGGATCCTGACTGTCTATTTCTTGTGCTGACCACACTTCACTTGTTCTACCCAAAGCCTTGCCTGTGGAAGTTGGGCCTAATGTGCCCCCAGCCCCTCCTCCCTGTCCCACACCATAGTTCTTTGTATGGCAGAAGCTGGGCCTTCCTACAGCCTATTTATCTTTGCCCTTCATTACATCCCAAGTTAGAAGGCACCTGGGTTGTAAGGCAGCATTTCATAGGATTTGCTCTCAGAGCTAATGAGCTGTAAAGGCCTCTATAAATGATGGTGCAGGGTGACTGAGAGCCTGCTCCAGAGGACAGTAAGATAGGTGCCATAGGAGATCATGATTCATTGTCCAAGCTCCCTGAAGCAGCCACTGGTTCCCCTGCAGGACACAGCAGAGCCACACAAGCTGCTTTCCCAGATTGCTGCCGAGACAGCCTGCTCTCTGTGGAGTGATATACGCAGCTGCCGGACTCGCCTTGATTTTATCCTTGCCAAGCAGTGCAGGACCACTGCTGGTGATATAATACTCCTTACTGCCTCAGTGACAGAAATAGTCACGGAGAGTGAAAGAACAATTTTTGTGCTGAGCCGTCACCGGTATGTCTCTATTTGGGCTAAATTCATAACATTTATAATGGGATTTAGCAGAGAAGATCTACTGTTCTGATAAGAAGATGAACCGCTGTCTGCCAGGCTTTATGATTTCTTCCTTTGAGAAAAAACATGTTTGGAAATGTCTCACTTTCATTTATTTTCTCCTTCTTCATTTATACTGAAAGGCTCCCAGCATTGCTGTGTATGCATGGAAACACCTCAAATTGTCCTCACTCTACTTTTACAGTGACATAGTAGTATTTTCATTAATACCAGACCAGATAGCAACCCGGGACTCAGAACTCAAATTGTTAATCTTTGCTTTCCATCCTAGAAAACTAGAGAACAAGACAATGAAGTTGGAAATGGGTGTTTAGGGAGAGCAATGATAAATTACTATGATGTTTTATTTATAAACATTTATTAAATTTATTATATATTTATTAAGAGATTACACCTGAATTAGCAGATTTGAGCCTTGCCAACACTTTGTAATGTTGACAAAACATGTGCTAATGTTCCTCTTCACAAGGGAGAAAATTGAGGTATAGTGAGCTTGAATAATTTACCTGAGACCACATGGTTATTAAGAGGCAGGTTGGATGGAATCCCAAACCCAGGACTTTTGCCTCCAAACTTCTCTGTGAGAACCAACTAGACAAAGATACTACTGAAAGTTTTATGACAACTGAACATACTTTACAATACAGATTAACTATGTAAGCATTTTCACACTACACACAATATCTAAATGGCGTGTGTGTGAGCGTGCGTATGTATGTGTTATATAGATGTTTCAAAAACCAAACTACAGCTCCCTTCTGAACTCTTGACTGACAGACTCTATTTTACGATTTTATTTAACTCTTTAATGTGAGCATGCTTGTTTCTCTAACACAGCAGGAAGATAAAACACTTGGCCGAGAGAAGGAAGCTGGAGCTGGCATCCAGCTGAAGTCCAGCCACTGCCACCAAGGTCAGCTCGTCCCCTGGCCGGATGTCATTTTCTCTTTTTCTGGTCACCGAGTGAGCCCCTTAAAACAGGGACCTATGGGCCCTTGCAGCTCTCTGGGGGGTTTCATCAGAGCTTGGCTGTGTGCAAGGAACAGCACGGGGCTGTCCACGTAGCAAGCGGTCAGCGCCTGCTGATGTTAGCTATACTATAAGATGTGAGAACAGAGGAGGCATTTTCTTTCCTCTGGTCCATTAAAGAATAATATTGTATAGTGAGTCTCAAGTGAAGACGATACTCTATCAAAACCAGAGAAAAATGTTTATTAAAGAGAGGTAGAGTAGTCTCAAATTTAGCAGTTTGCCATCAAGTCTTGAAGTTTCAGTGGAATAAGACACTCTCAAGCAGTGCTGAAAGGCAGATTTTGTCTTCCTGACTTCAAGGTTTTACTATCATTAATGTACAGATTTTGATATGAACATAAATTTTTACTTTAAAAATATTGTAATATCTTTTTTCTAGTTTCTATGTGTTCTAATTAGATACTCACTTTTATTCAAATCTGTGTTACTCTAAAGATGATGTATAATTTCTTTCTGGCAACAGCAGCAGACACATGTGTTCTGATATGATTAATAGATTGTACTTGTGTCGAGATATCTGGTGTTTAATCTGCAACTTTTCCACTTAAATAGTGCCTATTGTCACTAGATATTGTTAGAATATCAGAGCCAGTATTAGGTAGTTAACAAATCAGGGTGATTAAGGGACATCTGCAGGTGGGATCCCGCTGCATGACGTGCCCAGCCCAGAGGGTGCTCCCCAGTCCCCCCAGGCAAGGCGGAACCAACCACAACAAACACCCGGCCAGGGAAACCTTTGTTCCTGTGGGCTTCAAATTCTCCTTCTCCTCCCAGAGACATCAAAGAATCTGTCCTGCAGAAATTTGCAGGTTTGCCCTCTCAGGCTGCCAAGTGGCTGCCCCAATGGTCCCATTTAAATCAGGCAGGCCAAAGAAACATCCCGAAGGTTCTGGTCATTAAATCATCCTTGGAACCACAGCCCGCAAAGTAGCCAGTAGCTGTGTGCAAATCTAAACAGTGCTAAACTATACAATTTAAATAGAATCCAGTCTTCTACATTACAGTTACAATCTCTAGGATACAATAGGAAACCACCCACCATAGCAACATTTAGGACAGATCACAGCTTGAATGAGAAAAGACAATCAGTTGATACTAACAGTAACAAATCAGATGTTAGAAGGATCTGACCAAGATCTTACAGTAGCCATAATAAAAAAAAAAAAAAAAAAATTCAAAAATATTCTCTTGAAACAAATGAAATAGAAGCTATGAAAAAATAATCAAATGGAAATGATCACTTTGTACATTTTAAGTAGATACAATTTGATTTGTCAGTTGTATGTCAATAAAGCTGGGAAAAATAATATGAGAAATAAAGTAACAGAAATTTAAAATAAAACCTCCTGATAGGGCTTAGGCTAGAGTGGAAATGACAGAATATAGAGTCAGAGAACTTGGGTACAGTTTAGCAAAATTTACTCCATCTGAATGACTTATGGCAAACAGACTAACAAATAAATAACCCAAGCCTCAGGGACATCTGGAATAATAATAACAGTACTAATAATTATAATGATTATAACAATAATAATAGCAACAATAATAGTAGATCTATCCTTGGTATCATTGAAGAAGGAATTCATAGGGCCTGGACTCCATCTCAGGCCTGTCCGTGCTGGCTGTGCTCGGCTGCCTCTCCAGCGGACTCTGAACTCTCTGCTTAGTGCCTGTGGGGACGACAATGGAAGGATAAGACCCCCTCCAGACAGGGGAATCTTGAAGATCACATTCAGGCTACTCATTGCCTAAGAGGAAGCATACCGTAATCACCCCAGTCTCCGGACAGGTCATAAACTTTTTTTTGTATCTATCAGGATGTAATCACAGGCTTATCGAGTATTAACTGGTTGGAATGTAACTGCGGGCTTATTGACCATTGACTGTTTGGACACGTACACATGGGGTAGGTGGTGGGTTTGGACACGTACACATGGGGTAGGTGGTGGGTTTGGACACATACGCATGGGGTATAAAAGATTTTCACAAATGCTGGATGGGGTCCTTGGCTAAGAGGAGACTCTGCCTTGGGCCCGCCGGTGTAATAAACTGCACTCCACTATCTGCATTGTCCTTCTGAGTGAGTCTGTTTCCCGGAAAGCGTGGCTATAACATCATGACAAAAGCCCTAGAAAGAGGGGAGAAAGACAAAGAAGACAAAGACAAGACAAAGAAATATTCAAAGTTAAAGAGTCTGAGACTTCCTAAATTTAGTGAAAGATGCAAACCAATATATTTCAAAAGCTGAGCAAATCCCAAATGGGATAAACTTGAGAAAACCCATACCAACACAGGTAATAATTAAAATTCAAAAATTTAAAGACTTAAAAGTAGCCAGGGAGAAATTATACATCATCTTTAGAGTAACACAAATTTGAATAAAAGTGAATATCTAATTAGAACACATGGAAACTAGAAAAAAGATATTACAATGTTTTTAAAGTAAAAATTTATATTCATATAAAAATCTGTACATTAATGATAATAAAAGCTCTATTCATAATAGCAAGAATTGGAAACGAGCTGGACATCTCTCAATAGGTAGAATGGTTAAGAAAAATCAAACTGCGGTACTCAAAAAAAGAAGAAAGTGGAGTAGGAGGCAGGAGGAGTAGAGGCAAGGAAGAAGTGTGAGGGGAAGAGCTAGTGACCCTTGGATGTGTCTCAAAGGAGTCAGGCTCTTTCAGAAAGAAAAAGAAGCCGACTCCAAAAGGTTACATGCTGCCTGATTCCATTTATATAACATTTTAAAATTACCTAATTTTAGAAATAGAGAACAGATTAGTGGCTGCCAGGGGCTAGGGGAGTTTTGGTGGAGGGAAGTGGCTCTTGTTATCAAAGGGCAACTGGGTATTCTGTGGTCATGGAACTGTTCTGTATCTTTACTGAAGTGATGGACACACAAACCTATAGATGTTAACTGTTAAATCTGTTAACAACAAATGGTAAATATGTATGGAACTAAAACACAACACACACACACACACATACATACACACACAAACGCAAATACTAAAAATACATACTCAGGGAGAATCTGAATGGGGGTGGGTGGGGGGTGTTGTATCGATATAGGTATCTAGTGTTACATTGCAGTATGGTTTTGCAAGATGTTACCATTAAGGGAAACCAGGAAAAGGGCACCTGAGATTTGATTTCTTATATATTATTTCTTAATTAATATTATTTCTGTCAGGATACATTTAACAGGAGGCTTCCTGTGTGCTGTTTTCAATCTGTCAGGGAAACTTTGGCCCTTATTAATTCCTGAATATTCAGGAATTAAGAGGAGAGGCACGCCTTTCCCAGGGCTGAGGAATCCAGGCATTTCCTTTGTTAGTTTCTCATTATGGTGATAAGTACCCTCTTCTCTCTTTAATAGGGATCGCCTTGTGTTTTGTAAGTCTGGAATTTTAATCTTTATCTTTGCTGAGAATTACTACCTTGTAAGACAGTATATATGCCCATTCCATGTTGATTAAAACACCTTTGCTCCATCAGAGCTTTGGTCCCTGTGTCTTTCTTTCCTTCTTTCTTTCTCTCCCTCTCTTTCTCTTTATCCATTTCTGGCTGATTCCCTGGAATGCGAAAGCGCGGCTGCGTAACCCAGGGAATATTAGCCTCTTTCCTTCTTTCACTTTCTCATCTTCGACTCTGGACCACCAAGTTCCAGTCCAATAAAGGACCAACATATTTCCAATACATGTGAATTTATAATTATCTCAATATATTTGTCAATTAAATAAAAGCAAATCCACATATACTCTAGACAAGAAATAAACATTTCCAACACTTCAGCTGTCTTCTCCACAATACATTCTGATCTTAACCTCCTTCCTTTCTCCAGGTAACCATTAAACTGATTTTTAACAAGATGGATTAATTTAAATTTTGTGGACTTTACACAAATGATGCAATCAGATTATACTTGTCTCTGCCTTCTCTCTCTCAGCTTTATATTAATAAGGTATTTGTATTCATAATATTTAATTGTTCATCCATTTGGTTTAGTCATTTGGCATGTTTCCAGTTTGAAGGTCTTGGGAATAGAGCTGTTATCATCACATGTGATGGGTCTTTCTTTTTTTTTTTTGGTCGTAGGAGCTTTTATTTATTTATTTATTTTTATTTATTTATATTAGTTGGAGGCTAATTACTTAACAATTTTGTAGTGGTTTTTGCCATACATTGATATGAATCAGCCATGGATTTATATGTGTTTCCCATCTTGAACCCCCCTCCCACCTCCCTCCCCATCCCATCCCTCTGGGTAGTGATGGGTCTTTCTGTATGCATATGCATCTCAGTGAATGCACACCTAGGGATTAAACTGCTAAGTGATACACTATGTTCAGCTGTAATAGGTTCTTCCAAATAGTTTCCCAAATCTGTACAGATTTATACCCCCAAAAGTTTTGTCTATAGTTGCTCCACATATTTGATACACTTGATGATGTCAGTCTTTTTAAACTTTAGCCACTCTAATTCCTGCGTAATGGTATCTCATTATGTTTTTAATTGCTTTTCTTGAGGATAAATAACATTGAACAATCTTCATGTGCATTGTAGCTTTTTAGAATTTTCTTTAGCAAAATGACTCTTTATTCACCATTTGGGTATGTTTACAAATTATTTACATATTCTGCATATAGACTGTTTTTATTATATGTGTTGCAAATAATTTCCCCATTTTGTGACCTGAGTTTTTACTTTCTCAGTGGTTTCTTTTGATGACTCTAATTTCTTAGTCTTAATTAAATCCAATTTTACCTGTTTTACCCTTTACACTTAATAAGATTATTTTTAATTTTATTTAGAAATTCTTTGCTTACCTCAAGGTCATGAAGCTATTTTCTTTAGTATTATGTTCTAGAGATATTATTATTATTATTATCATTATTTATATTTAGGCTTATATCTGTATATTGTATGAGGTGGGTGTATTGTTACCCCATTTATCCATCACTATTCACTGAATAAAATCTATCATTTCCAAGTATTCTTTGTTGCCAACTTTGCCATACATTAATTCTTCATGTGTCAATCTATCCTTGACTCTTTATTCTGTTTCACTGGTCTGTTTATCTATAAAGTAATTATTGTAACTTTTCTGAAAACTTGGCTATCTGGTAGTTTTAATCTTCCATGTTTTTTCTTTTTTCAAGATTGCCTCAGCTAGACTTGTCATTTTAAGTTACCATATAAATTTTTTAGAATTTACTTGCAAGTTTCCATATCTTACAAGAATATTAGATACCTTTGGCTCTGTTTTTGAAGAGAATGGATATTTGTACAATACAGAATCTTCCAATCCATGAGTGGAGTTTCATTTATTTGGTTCTTTGTGTTCACTTTGTTTATTAACTTGGCTGAGCTGCAGGTCCTCCACTATTCAAACCCTAGTCCAGCTGTTGTTGTGAAAGAATTTTGCAGATGTGATTAAAGCCCTAATCAGTTGACAGGGACATTATCATGAATAATCGGATGTGTTTTATTGACTTTAAAAGCAGAGCTTAAATTTCCCCAGTAGGGAGAAGAAATTTTAACTTGATGATAGCCTCAGCCCTGCCCATGAGCTTCCTTTCCTGATTGCATTTCCTATAGAATTTGGACTTGTTTAGTCACAATTGCATAAGACAATTTCTTTTAATGCATCAAAAATATATTCAGTTCTGTTTTTCTAGTCAAACACAGACTGATAAAGCTTTTAATTTCCCTGAATGTTTCCTAATTTTCAGTTTCAGATCTTGTGGATATTTTGCTGTATTTATATCTATGTCTTTTAATATTATTTTTATGGTAATATTCTAAAATTACAGTATACTCATTGTGTACTATAACTTCTCTGGCATGAAGAAATACAATTGATTTTGGTTATTTACAAAATCCATCCCATTATTCTGCTAAATTTACTTATCAGTTCAGTTCAGTTCAGTTGCTCATTCGTGTCCAACTCTTTGTGACCCCATGGACTGCAGGGCGCCAGGCCTCCCTGTTTGTCACCAACTCCCGGAGCTTACACAAACTCATGTCCATTGAGCGGTGATGCCATCCAACCATCTCATCCTCTGTTGTCCCCTTCTCTTCCCATTTTCAACCTTTCCTAGCATCAGGGTGTTTTCCAATGAGTCAGTTCTTCGTATCAGGTGATCAAAATATTGGAATTTCAGGTTCAGCATCCGTCCTTCTAATGAATATTCAGGACTGATCTCTTTTAGGATGGACTGGTTGGATCTCCTTGCTGTCTAAGGGACTCTCAAGAGTCTTCTCCAACACCACAGTTCAAAAGCATCCATTCTTCAGTGCTCAGCTTTCTTTATAACTTCTGTGAATTAATCTGTAGGTTACTTTGTCATGTCATCTGCAAATAATGACTGCTTTTCTTCTCTTCTCAAATTCCTATAATTTTATTTCTTTCCCTGACTCAACTTTATTAACTGGAATGCCTCATATAATGTTAGGTTAGTGGGAATCCCTGACTTATTCCTGACATCATGCACATGTATGTACTAAGTTGCTTCAGTTGTATCTTACTCTGTGTGACTCTATGGACTGTAGCCCACTGGTCTCCTCTGTCCATGGAATTCTCCAGGAAAGAATACTGGAGTGGATTGCCATGTGCTACTCCAGGGGATCTTCCAGACCCAAGGATTGAAACCGTGTCTTTTATGTCACCTGCATTGGCAGGCAGGCAGGTTCTTTACCTCTAGCACTACTTGGAAGTCCCAAATTTTGGTATTTCATGAATAAATATTATATCTGGGTAAGATTTCTGTACAAAGTATCAGATACATTATTTTCACTTCTATTCCTTGTTTGTAAAGAATTTTTCATAAATGATGAATTTTATCAAATCTATTCACATTATATAATTATTTTCCTTCATTTTCTTGATGTAGTTCATTACACTGACTTTTGAATGATGAACCAAATTTGGCTTTTTTTTTTGCATTGCTGGAATAAAATTACCATTGTTATAATAATTCCTTTCTATGTTTAATTAATTTTGGTCTTCAAGTATATTGCTTAGGACTTTTGCATTTGTGTTCATGAGAGATATTTACTTGTTGTTTTCCTTTTTCATAATGTCCTTGTCAGATGTTAGCATCCAGGGTATATTGTTTCATAAAATTAGTTGGGAAGAAGTCTTTCTTTCTTCTTCAGTTTTCTGAGAGAGTTTGTATAAGATTGAGACTTGCTTTATGGCTCACTTTATGGTTACTTTTGAACGGAACTCTATGTTTATTATTCTGTGTTCATGAATCAAAATTTGGTGGTTTTGTTGAAATTTATTGTATACTGGTTGATTATTTTTATCTATTTGTTTTACCCATTACTGAGAAAGATGTCAGTATACTTATATATTTTTTTATTTCTACTTGTAGTCAATTTTAACTTCATGTATTTGAGGCTATGACATTAGGTGCATAAAGAGATGCATTTGTTATATCTTCTGGTGAATTAAAACATACTCTTATCCTTTTTGTCTCTAGTAGTGGTTCCTGCCTTAAAGTCTGCTTTGCCTGATACTAATAAAGGCATATCACCTTTCTCTTGATTTGTATTGTATATTTGCATAGCATTTTTTCATACTTTTTCTTTCAACCATTTTGCATTCTTACTATTCAAGTTGAGTGTCTTACAAACAATGTATTTTTGTTATTTTTAATCCACACTTATCATCTTTACCTTTCAATTGGAATGTTTAGTATACTAACACCTAAAGTATCTGATGTATCTTTTTTCTGTTTGCTCCTCTAGTTCTCCTTCTTCATCTCTGTGCATTTTTGCTCTTTTTTAAAATCTTATTTTAAATTCATTTCTTTTTTTTAATTCATTTCTACTGTTATACTTTCATCTTATGTTTGTGTGATTAAATATTTTAATCATTACTTTAACAATTGCCATAGAGACTACAATATTAATTCTAAACTTACTAGAGATTAATAAAATTAGTTCTTTTCACTTTGTGGACATTATAGAGACTTTGGATTACTCAGCCTTCTGCCTGACTCTTATTATACAGATCTTTAGTATTTACATTTTCTATAATGTAGTTATACATTTCAGATTTTTGGAGGTGTGTTTGTATTAATTAGTCAATAATCATTTAGATTTATCTTTTGTGTTGCTCTTCAATCACTCTCTCCTGTATCTGAGCATTGCGTAATATGTATGATTCTTCCTAACCACTCTGTTGACTTTGGCCTCGGGCAGTGGAGTGTTATACCATGTCTGTACAGAAGCTTTATGTGTGATTGTGTGAATCAGTTCCACATTTCACTTTTCACTGCTCCATAAGGTTAAGCATGTTCCTGCTAAGGGCTGTTCTTTCTTATCCCATCATTTCTGATGATTGATATACATGGTTGTGTGAGGTATTAGCTTTGTTGTATAGAAAAGATAGTCAGTAAACTGAGCTTCCATTTTTGGACAGTTTCCTTCTACCCATATATTAATGGCTACCCTGATATTAAACACCATACATTCATTTCCCCTATTTTTGAACTTTATGTCAAGGGGGGGATTCCTGGTGACTCAGATGATAAAGAATCTACCTGTGACGTGGGAGACCCAGGTTTGATCCCTGGGTTGGGAAGATCCCCTGGAGAAGGGAATGGCAACCCACTCCAGTATTCTTGCCTGGAGAATCCCATGGACAGAGGAGCCTGGTGGGCTACAGTCCATGGGGTCTCAAAGAGTCAGACACAACTGAGTAACTAACATTTATATAAAGGGACTCTTACAGTGCATACCTTTTATCTGATGGTTTTGCTCATGAAAACTCTAATATTTGAAAAATATCCATAATATATAATTATATCAAGTTTTACATCTTTTATATATGACTACTTCTTTCTTTTTACTTTTTCATCCTTGCTATGACCATGTCACTTTTCAAAATAGTTGATTTTTTTGCCTGTTAATTTTGCTTTCAAGCATATGCCTTGTGATTACTGTTCCTCTCCTACATGTCAGGCACTGTGGAGTCAATGTGAATGCAGATGTAACCAGCACATTGTCTTAGCTTTAGTAGGCTCTCAGTCTAAGGTGCCCACAGGTGAAAAGCAATGCAATGATTATCACAATTGGGCTAAGTATGTTGTTGTTTGGGCTTCCCAGGTGGCGCTAGTGGCATAGAACTCATCTGTCAGTGCAGGAGACCTAATACACAGGTTCAATCCTTGGGTTGGGAAGATCTCCTAGAGGAGGGCAGGCTACCCACTCCACTGTTCTTGCCAGGAGAATCCCATGGACAGAGGAGCCTGGAGGACTAGGGTCCATAGGGTCCCAAAGAGTCAGACAGGACTGAAGCAACTTAGCATGCATGCACTCATCAGTCACTAAGTCATATAGGGCTCTTCTGCAACCCCATGGGCTATAGCCTGACGGACCCCTCTGTCCATGAGGTTCTCCAAGCAAGAATACTGGGGTGGTTGCCACTCTTTCTCTGGGGGATCTTCCCAATCCAAGGATTGAACCCATGTCTCCTGCACTGCAGGTAAATTCTTTGCCACTGAGCCATGAGGGAAGCCCAATACTTAGCGTGATGACTGTCACTATTGGATTTTCCAGACTCAGGGAATCTAACCTGTGTCTCCTGCATTGCAGGCAGATTCTTTACTATCTGAGCCACCAGGGATTTAAGAAGAGTTTAGCGTTTATTGAATAGATAAATGAAGGCCAAAAGGAGCTGTTTTCCATGTCCACTGCAGTCTAATTCAATTACTGATTGCATTGTTGTTGAGCACTTACGTATCATGTGCCTGGCGCTGGCCTAAGATACAGCAAAGGTTATAACTTCTAACTTTGAAGGGGGTTAGAACACACCATATACGAATAAAGTAATAAATGAATCATGTCAATCAGTGATGCCTGCTGTAGGCAGAAGGTAGAGGAGTACAGGGATTGAAAGGCACTTGGCAGGAAATGTTGAGGTGTTGAGGTGGGAACAGTTTAGTTCAGTCAAGGACAGAAAGGTCAGTGTGGCTATGTCCTCATGACCAAGGCAGTGATGAGTGGCATGAAATGAGACCAATTAAGTCAAGAGAACCAGCCATGAAAAGCTGTAAAGGCCATGGTCGGGAGTTTGGTCCCCTGGAGGAGAAAATGGCAGCCCACTCTAGTATTCTTGCCTGGAAAATTCTATGGATAGGGAAGCATGGCTGGCTGCAGTCCATGGGGTTGCAAAAACTTGGGCACAACTTAGTGACTGAGCATGAACACACATAAAGAAAGCCAGTGCAGTCCTTGGTGTGGGAGGTAGAAAATCAAAAAGAGGAGGATGTTCAGTGTGCTTGGAGGAAGATAACCTGGGAGACAGAGTCCCTAGTCTTACTGCAGTTTCAGGTACAAGAGGAGGTGGAGATGTGTGTGGAGAGACAGATGGTGAAAGGTCCTTGACTGTCAGGCTCAGAGTCTGAGACTTTACCCAGAGGGCAAGGAAATTTACTGAAGGATGAAACGTGAGAAAGGCACCTGAGCAAAGAGAAATTTTGCATATCAATCTGAGAGTGTGAAATGTGGCTTAGAGCAAAGATGACATATGTTACTCCTTAGAACTGATAAGGCTGGTGCTTCGCAAAATTGTATATTTGATAAGACACCTTAGGAAGACAACTAGAGAAAATATGGCTTTTTTTTTCTTTGCCTTCAGACTTCCTGTTTCCAGACCTACTGTCTGTGCAGCCTGATAAATGTGGACAATATCACAAAAATGAGGGCTGTGAACAAGGGCATGGGGTTGGGAACATGCTCCCAGTTTCCCCTCCTGTTCTCTGAGGCGTGCTTCCTGATCACTCTTATCCTTCTAAGAGAATACAGTCCATGATTTTGATTTTTTTTTTTTTTGTGCTGTTTATAGAAGAGGTCAGAGAGGCTGAGTAAGTGAAAGGTGTGGACCATATTGATGGCTAAAAAGCCTGAGTAAGGAGGAGTCAGAATTGGACACACTAGGGAACCATTGGTGGCTTTTGAGCAGGAGAGGGTGTGGAAAATGATTTCAGGAAAATTTGCCTGGCAATGGTACACAAGATAGCTATAAAAGCATCATTTTGATAATGGAGCCAGTAAAAAGCAGTAGGATTTTTTAAAAGTCATTACTTATAAATGTTGATCTTCATTCAGAAGGAATTACATAGGTATTTGAATATTTATGTTTCTAAATACAGAGAAAGTATAGTTCTCAGAGGGACATAATGATACTTTTGAGTTTTAGCCAGAAAGGTATTAAATGAATTGAAGTTGTTTCTGTATATATTACCACATTTTATTCCCATCACCCTTAAGAAGTAAGAAATGTAGGCAATAGTGTCATTTTCAGAGAAGGAAAATAAGCCAGCCTTTAGGCCCTTTCCCAGGCTGGCCACAGAGCTTAGAGGACAAAGACTGGAATCTTGACAATCAGGTCAATGGGGGTAATTCTACAACTGGTCTCCCATCCATACAGAGACTTTGAATCTAAGTTTCAACTCCATTTGTCCAATAGAATTTTATGCCATAATGCCAACCTTCTCTATCTCCTGTCAAATATGCTATCTACTGGCCACATCTGACTTTTGTGGCTTGAAACATGGCTGAGGTGACTAAGGAATTTTATTTTATTTAATTTTACATTAAAGTTACATTCACAAGACCACATGTGGTTGGTGATTCTGGCCTGAGCTCACTGCTCCTCCCTGGATGGAAACCATCAGTCAAATCTTGGATTGCTTTTTCATGCTCACAGACCAGATAAACAGCCCTTTTCTGAGGAAGAAGGGGAGGCTGCTAGAGGCTGG
This sequence comes from Dama dama, assembly GCF_033118175.1. Taxonomy (NCBI): domain Eukaryota; kingdom Metazoa; phylum Chordata; class Mammalia; order Artiodactyla; family Cervidae; genus Dama; species Dama dama. The sequence continues at coordinate 6,271,239 of NC_083713.1, read as the reverse complement.
TTCAGAGTCTTTCAAGGTGCATTTGATGTGATAAATGCTCTCTGTAGTCACATGGGGTTGATCAGATCTGGGTTAAACAAAGGTAAGTGAGGTCTTTACTATAGGACTTTTTTGAGCGTTTTCAATGCTAATGCTCCCTTTAAAACCAGAAAAGAAGAGATTCGGTAACTATAGGTCCATTTTCACAACATAGATAGTGTACCAGGGAGTATGTTTTTGAAAACTGGCTTTTGAGAAAGAAAATATGTTTGAGACACTTACTGGCTATGTGACCTTGAACTGCTTCTTCATCTTGCTTCATCCTTTATTCGCACAATGCTAATAATACATTCTAACTCAGAGGGTTGCTGTGAGTATGTGCTTACTTAGAAGCAATTAAGACTTGGTCCATGCCATAAGTGAGTCCAACCCTGACTGTTAATCAAGATGTGAAGTATACAAAGATGGGCAATTCTAACAGAAATGTCACAAAGCCTGCTGACGGACAGCAAGTTTTAAAACCTCTCTTTTCACCTTCATTCTTTCTGACTTACCCAGAGGTATGTAGTTACCTGAGTGGATTTGCACTTATATAGCATTGTTTCCTTGGGCTGTCTGCATCGTCCTTACCTACATTGGTAGCCTACTCAGTACTGGTCTAATTATTCCTTGTCTGGTTTATGCAATTGAATTTTAATGTGTGAATGTTAGATAACGCAGGAACAGCTGTTGACAAAGGAAGGACACACACCTTGGCAGCCCAATATTCTCGGTTACGGACAGATAGGGGTCCTGTGTTTTGAAATTTGGCTCACTGCAGTTTTGTGTTTGGCCAATGCATGGGAGCCAGGGGGATAGAATGTTAAGTCAAGGAGGATTATTTCTGAGTCTTAAGATCTAATGGTATTTGCCTTGCGAGGTTTTGGACTTCCTTCCTTCTCTCTTTTTTTCTCTCCTTTATCTCTTCTTTCTCTCTTGCTTCTCTCTTTTTTGGAAAGGTGATGTCCAATTTACGCCTGTCGTGCCATTATATTTTAGAAGGGGGCAACTCATCACAGCCAGAAAGGAAATTTTCCTCAGAATGAATTGCACCCAAGTCTCACCCATGTCTTATTAGACAATATTAGATGAGATTTTGGGCCTTGGACTTTAGAGGTGATGCTAGAATGACTTTGGGGGCTGTTGAGATGGAAGGAATGTGTTTTGTATGTAAGAAGGTCATGAATTTTGGAGGGTAGAATGTAATAAACTGAATATTCATGTTTCCTCAAAATTCATACATTGACGCTCTAGTCTCAACCACAATGGCATTTGTAGACGACATCTTGGGAGACGATGAGGATTAGATGAAATCATGAGGGTAGGCCTTCATCATGGGATTAGTGTCATTCTATGGTTTTCCTAGTAGTCATGTATGAATGTGAGAGTTGGACCATAAACAAGGCTGAGCACTGAAGAATTGATGCTTTTGAACTGTGGTTTTGGAGAAGACTCTTGAGAGTCCCTTGGACTGCAAGGAGATCAAACCAGTCAATCCTAAAGGAAATCAATCCTCAATATTCATTGGAGGGAGTGATGCTTAAGTGGAAGTTCTAATATTTTGGCCACCTGATGCAACAAGCCAACTCATCAGAAAAGACTTTGATGCTGGGAAAGACTGAAGGCAAGAGGAGAAGGGAATGACAGAGGAGGAGATGGTTGGATAACATCACTGGCTCAATGAGTCACTGACGTTCCTGTTAGAATTGCACATCTCCAGGAGATGGCAAAGGAAAGGGAAGCCTGGGCATGTTGCCGTTGATGGGTGGCAAAGAGTTGGACACAACTGAGGGACTGAACAACAGTAAGAGGAGACCCCCAGGAGCTCCCCTCTCTTTCTCTTCACCCTGTGAGAGTGCAGTGAGTGCTGTCACCTGCCGTCTGGGAAGCGAGCTCTCACCAGAACCCCACCCTGCTGGTGTCCTGATCTCAGACTTCCAGCCTCCAAGACTGTGAGACAGTCTATGGTGTTTTGTTGTAGTGGCTCCAGCTGACCAAGACACCTACCTTAAAACATTTTTTGGTTTTTGGTTTTTTATGACAGTGACTGCATCTGATGATCCTCTGAATAGCAAAGCAAAGATTAGGCAAGTCTTGGCATATAGCCATTGTCTGATAAGTAATGATGGAACTACTGTGGGGCAAGGCTTGGCATTCCACACAGCACTGCACATGGTTTTTTACTGCTCATGGACTTATATTGTGGCAAAGCAACTAATTGGGGAATGATTGTTTCTGAGAGAAAGGGCAGAAAGTAAAGCCAAATGAATTGGCTTTACCTGAAAAAGGCCATTCCCCTATGAAATATGGGAGTGAGCAAAGAGCTGAAGTTTCTGTGAGAGAAAACAGGTCTGTTTTTACAGAAGGAGGGGAGGGAGGTTAACTAGAACCTGGAGGAGTGGGGTCCATCAGGTACTCAGGGTGGGGGCTGCTTCCCTGGTGGGGCCTGCCAGTTGCCCTTTGTTACTTCACCTGCTACCCCAGCCTATGAAGTTATGAATATTTCTCACATTTATTATTTGGCTTATTATTTGGGCCTCCCTTGGTGGCTCAGTGGTAAAGAATCTGCCTGCAATGCAGGAGATGCAAGAGATACAGTTTCGATTCCTAGGTTGGGAAGGTCCCTGGAGAAGGAAATGGCAACCCACTCCAGTATTCATGCCTGGGAAATCCCATGGAACCTGGCATGCTACAGTCTGTGGGGTCATAACGAGTTGGACATGACTGAGCATGCATGCATGCATGGGCATCACTTTTATTTTACTTTGCCTTCACTCTGAAAGAAACCCTGTTCCTTTAGGGCCATGATCTGGAGAACTTCTGGCCAAACTGGTCTCTGATAGCAGAGGTGGCAGGCATGGAGTGTCAACTGTCAACAAAACAGGCCTTCCAGAACAGCCCTGCAGAGAGAGAGAGAGAGAGAGAGAGAGAGAGAGAGAGGCAGACAGGGAGCTTGCAGTGGATGCAGGGGTGCATGAGTCCTTGTGAGGAGGGTGAATGCTCTCTGGGCTATGCAGTCTCCTTGGGCATCTATGGATAATAAGTCAACAGAGCAGAGCGCTCCCCAGAACCCACAGATCAGGAAAGCATGTGAGAAGGACGGGCTAGCCTCCATGGCCCCACATAAAGAAGTGGAGTGCCCGCTTCTGTCCACATCCCAGAGATACAATGCAGGGGTGACTGTCAGCACCATGGAAGGCCAGGGTGGCCAGTCAGGCCCCACTCCACACTGAGCCAGAATGGGAGAAGAGGGGAAGAAACTGCAAAGGAAGCATGGCTACTTTGGGGCAAGAGATTATGAAATCTGTCCTAGGAAATGCACAGAAAAGAGGGCTTTGTCTTAACAGGTGCTGTGGGCCCCCCAGCTGGCAGCTGTATGGAACTAGCCTTGGATGTTAGCAAAAGTCAAATTGTCATAGTTTTTCCAAAGGTCCCAAGAGGTGAGGTGGGCTCTGCCTCCCACCTGAGGTGTCTTAGGATTGCGGTCAGACTGATGATTGTCATTGTTACTAGGCAGGATGTGTAACTACAAGTGAGGTCAAGTTTAATAGTATTCACAGAACGTTATGGCTCTGGGACTTTATCAGGAATTCCTGATAAAGAAAACCAGAAATGTATGAAGGAGGACTGTGTGGTAGTGGAAAGGTTCTTTCTATTCTGGATATAAATGCAAATTCATGAGATCTGAATGTCTTCTGGAAGACATTCAAATCCATAAGCCTTGGCCTCCTCATCTGTAAAGTGGAGTGGGGGCTACTCTTGCTCCACAGTTTCTTATACAAACTTTGTACAGATCTAGTTTGTGAGGACACTCCTTTGTTTATACACTGCTGAACTTGGAAGGTAACCAACTTATTGTGGGCAATAACATAGAGTTGCATAACATTATAGGCACTTTTAAGTAGAATTTGGAATTCATCTTTTTTAATGAAGTGAAAAAAATCATGAAAGAAAACGAGCTTAGGCAACAACCAGGATTAGTGGTATAGCTGATCCTTCTTACGTACATCAGATGACTACAGCTCTTTCTGAAGCATTTTCTAAGCATCATTTCTACCCAAACACTCAAACTAGTAGTGGCGAGGAAAAGAATCATTATGCCACTAATTTTTTTTTTTTTTTTAAATTGAGATATTGTATAAGAGGGGTCACCTCTTTCTTTCAAGTCAGGAAGTACCTTTGTGGTGTATCAAGTACTAAAAGTACTCCCTCTCCACTCATCTAACCAAACAGAATGGCCGAACAGGGAAGAGTCCGCAGTGTAGAAATGGCAGTGTAGAAATGTGTCAGTAGCAGGTCAGAATAGGCTGGAGTCAGAGAGCTCTACAATCCAATCCTAGCTCCACCGGCTGTGGGAGTTCAGAATGTTCTCTGATCTATCATCAGCTGTAAAATGAGGATGATAAGGGTTCAGTGGGGCTGTTGTGTTACATAATAGAAAGGATTTAAATGGTTATTTTATTAACTAACAGATATGTCTGGCAGTTAATGAGCACCCAAGTGTGATCTCACTTCACTGATATATTAGTGATATTATTTTAAAGATGTGTTTGTGGCCAGTTCAGGGCGCAGTGGAGGGGACAAGCTGTTGTTTCGTTTGTGCTTTTCCCAGGCACCCTCACCTTGTATTCATGGTATCACACTGCTGATGGTTGACCAGTCATGGTGCACTCTGACCTGACTATTCTCTCAGCCATCTGCCTGTGTGAATGGGGTATTCCCTATCATCTACTACACATTTTTGTTTTTGTTTTTGCTCAGGCCCACAAGAAAGTGTGTTTCTTGTGGACTCAGTCCACAAGAGTCGTGTCCAACTCTGCAAGTCCATGGACTGTAACCTGCCAGGCTCCTCTTCCATGGAATTCTCCAGGCAAACATACTGGAGTGGGTTGCCATTCCCTTCTCCAGGGGATCTTCCTGATCCAGGGATTGAATTCGGGTTTCCTGAACTGCAGATTCTTTACTGACTGAGTTACCAGGGAAGCCCACAAAGCAGAATAACAACGAATAAGATATTGCTAGTGATGGGTGCTGACAGATGCAGAAGAAAAGATAACCTATGTCCCCTCTATACAAAGACTACTACATTTTTGTCTTATGATTGTCTCCCAACTTTTATATTTCTCTCTCATTCTGGAAAGAAGTTCTACAAAATAATAGTTTATAATAACAAATGCAATTCTGACTTATTTGTTTTTGGTCTTCTTAAGGGCAGTTTACTATTTCTTTACAAGAGTAGCAGCAATACTCATGATAAAGATAATAATAGTAGCACTGTGTAGACATTTGACACATTTATATTGTACAACACCCTTGATGGTGGCTATTTATTATTCCCATTCTCAAGATGAAGAAACTAAAGATCAGAGATGTTAAGTAGCTAACTCCAAGTAATTCAGCAGGTAAATGACAGAATTTAAATTCAAACCTAGGTTAGTTTGGTGTCAAAGCTCTGTGAACTTTCTCCTGTACATGGACCTCCCTTTCGATTTGGTTTTTCCAGTGTCCTGCACAGAGTCTGATTTTAAGTGTGTGTTAAATGAGTAAATGGATGAATGGATAAATGAATAATGGATAATTGGTGTGGTTGAATTCAAACTCCTTTTGTAACCATGATTCATTGAGAGACCTTTTTTTTTTTTTTTTTTTTTCCTGGCCAAATTAACACATTTTTCTCTTGCTTGGTCATGTATCCCCTTAGGACAAATGACTCTGATGAGCTGACCTACTTTTTATGCTTCCCAGAAGCTCCTGCCAGGTGGGGAATTAGCTGTGTGCCTTTGCACTTAGAGTCCGTTCTAGCAGGAGAGACAGAGCCTGGGCAAGAGGGAGGAACCCGCCTTCTGCATTATTTTCCTTTCCTGCAATGTTTGCAAGAAACAGAGATTTACAAAGTGTAAGGGAACTGGCCTGGAGAAACTTACCGGCAGATATGATAACAGAAAGGGGCTCCTGTGCCTGAGACCAGCATGGGGCACGTTGGAGGGTCTTTGGCTCCCCAGAATTTCCCTGCCTCAGGATCCTGGACAGATGGTTTTCTTAGGCTTCCTGTTTGTTGAAAACAGGAACACAAGGCAGACTCAAGCAGAGACGCAGTTATCACTGTGAGGTCTCATACCTCAAGAGAGAATAGAAAGTTCAGATGTGAGTACCTGGACGGTGCATGGAGTAAAGGCTTCATCAACAGCAGCTTTGATTATGGATCTCCCCGGCAGACACGACTGGGCCTGGCTGCTCCGCCTCCGCCACTGCAATCCTCTTCACCCCCAGCGCCCAGTTTCCCACTGCAGTAACTTGCTCACGGTCGCAGTGCTCAGACCACCAGCTGGTGCTGGAACTTAAGGCACCCACGCTGTCGTCTATGTTTTACCACGCCGGTACAGGGCTGCTCTGTGCCTGCGGCTTTCCTGAGCACTTTACACGGGCAGTCTCATTTCACCATTTTATGTACCAAAAAACTCAGATTTAGGCAAAAACACATCTGGGTCATCTAGTTGGTAACCTGTGCCCGGTATTTCTGTGAACATTTAGTCACTGTTGTGATGCTATTGTACCATGCCATTCTGCTGTTAGGTGACAAGGTTTTTGCACTTACCTGGCTGAGCTCTGGTCACCAGCTGCTGGGAGCCTCAAGCCCAAGACATCCCAGCAAGGAGTGGCCTCTGTGGGTACCTCCTGTCTATTCTGAAACCCTGTCCTGTAAGGTCTTCTTGGTTTCTTGCCAGGGCTTCAGAAAGATCACTGCAGAGCCTCTGTCTGCTAAGTCTCTGAGAAATCCTTGGGCCCTTCTTGACCTCCTCCCTTTAATTAAGGGGCAGCACCAGAGGTTACTGTAGTGCTGAGCATCTATCTTCTACTGAAAGATCATGAACTGAGGGACAAAAGGATGAATCAAAGCATTTAGGGTCCACCTTTCACACTGAAAGCCATGCATGACTGATGGGTAATTTCATTTTGAGGAGCATATGCTGTGTTGTACAGATGGAGACACATAGCAACTTCTCTGATTCTTGCTTCGACACTGAATCACAAACAAAAAAAATCACTGAATCACAAATCTTCTCTTCTTTGTCTGCATGCATGCTATTTAAGAAAGGATGAAGCGTAAGGGAAGGGTTCTCAGTAATGGCGTGTTCATTAATTTAAAACTGGTTTGTCTCTGATTCTTCATTCAATCATTCTTTCAGTTACTGATAAAATATTAACCTGCCATCTGCTAAGTAATTGATAGTGAACTGAGGTTAAGGTTATAATCATCAGAAAATAAATGATTCTTGTTCTGGTAGCATCAGCCTGGTGGAGAGATAGCCAGTAATTAAAGAACACACTTGAATGTGAACTTTTTAAAGTTTTAGCCAAGTGTTTGGTGTAGTCATTGGAGGGGTCAAGAGAATCTTTGCTGAGAACACGACTCTTTAGGTGATATCTGACTGAATTAAGAGAGGAAGGGAAATACTGCAAATAAAGGAAGAAACATGTACAAAGGCCATGTGGCAGTAGGAGTATGCTGATTAGGAAAGATCTCAAGATGGTGTGTGGGTGGAACAGAGAAGCTCCCAGGAGGCTCAGGAGATGGGAGAGGAGTTGATGGAACCAGGCAGAATTTGAACCCCATATTCAGATGGTAGTTTTTTTGTTTGTTTTGCTTTTATCCATTAAAGTGCTTTTAGCAAATCATCAACATCGTCACACTTGTTTTCTTATTTTAAGAATTACTTTGTCTGTAGTTCAAAGAACTGACTACAATGGGTCAGAGAAGATTTGAGGAATCCAGTCTAAAGACAGTTGCAGCAGTCCAGAGGAAGAGGAAGGTGACTTGGACCAGGTAATGGTTGTGGTGCCAGTGAATAAAAGAGGATGGGTTTGCAAGATATTCAGGAGATAAAATCTGTTTATCAGATCGTGGTTTGGCTAGAGCAGAGTTCCCACGGGCCTCCTGAGCAGCTTGAAGTCAGGGAGAAACTCTGCACACTCAGATCTGGCATCTAGGTAGGTTCTCAAACTCAGCCCCAAGCCCTGCCCTTTGGATGTGTGAAAGCTTTTGGTTTTATGTTTATGTAGCTCACCAGAGCCCGGAGTCACAGCAGGCTGGGTACAGGGCACACTTTCTGTCTCGTTTGCAGCTTCCTGCTTTGGAAAATGAGAAAGGAGGCCCAGACCACTTCCAGTGCTCACCTGCAGCTCTGCGACTGGCAGTTCTTATGAGAATGTGCATTGTGACGGCCTCATGGAGACTCTTGTATCCTTGCTTCTTAATGTTTACTTCTTAACTGTAGCCCCTTATACACCAGGGATGGGTTTACACTCCTTTCCACACTTCTCAGTGGAGGTGCAAGGAGCCTTTGCTGATTTGATTGGATTTGACTTGATTTGATTTATTTCATTGGACTTGAATGTTGACTTCAAAGCCAAGATCAGAACCAGACAGACTGAGAAAAGCTGCCTAATCTTTACCTGTGTTCTGGCCTGTCGGTCACACTGCAGCTGGGATATGGTGAGCTAGGTCAATATGCACAAAAAGGAGTGGGTGGAAAGAATAGCTGGGAACTCCTCAGCTGATACAGGCAGAGGGGTAGCCACAGGATCAATCTGGTAATGTTTATACTTGAATTTGTAATACATGCACATAGTTAAAAGATCAAACAACTCTAAGAAAGATCACAGTAAAACAGCTGACCCCTCACTGCATCACTCCCCAACCTTCAGTTTCAAGATTTTTGGCTTTCTTCTTCCCTGTACCATCATATTTATAAATATAATGCTGATATTACTGCTTCTACACTTATCATTTTCAAGTATCATTTGTTGATACATGAGGTTAGGATTTAGCTCTCTTTACCCTCAGAGGCCCCCATCTTTCTAACTGAGTTATATCACAATTTTCATTAAATCTATGTTCACTGTACCTCGTGTTTATCCATATTCATCAAACTGTATTTGGGTGCACAGGTTCTGGGTCTTAGCTGTCAGCACAGGGCACTGGTTAGGTTGAAACAAAGAAAAATTTTACCCCTATCCTTGCCTTTCCTTGAACTCCATTGAATTTTCAGGCAAATGTTACATGGGAGATGGCACTTTTTCTAAGGTACACACATTATCTGGTTTCTCTCTGAGGAATATCTTTCTTTTTACTTTCAGTCTGTGGGTGTGAAGCCAATATTGTGATACTTGCTGTTCCCTGTCCAGATGAAAGGGAGCCAAAACCCTGAGTCACCTCTTTATTGTTCTTGATGGCCCAAGTGTGAAGTGGACCCTGCTGGGGGTGGTTGAGGAATAGGGGTGGGGGGCAAGGGAATGGAGGGAGTGACAAGATCTGGATATGTTCTGTTAGCTGTTTCACTCATTACAAAAGTTACACCAGAGATTATGGGATGATCATCTCAACTTTGGACTTGCTGGAGGAATGACAATTTCCTGGTTGTAGGCAGTTCAGCTCCTGAAAGAGTCCTGACACTATCCATACATTAAGGAATTCTTAGCAAGAGGATAAAATATGAGCCATAGACCTGAATTGGAAAAATTGGAAGTAGAGGGATAACATAAAATTATTCAGATATTTTGCTTCTTGGAAAATTGCAAAAGACATATTTTCCTTATTCTTTTTGCTAAGTAAAACTGAAAATATTGGATGTTCTATAGAAGCAAACAGGGAGACTTTGAGAACAGGAGAGAAGAGAATAGACTGGCAATGTATGTCAGACCTTATGTATCTCAGACTTGTAAAAATCCCACACAATGGGCACCACCTTATATCCTAATGTATTAATAATTACCTTGAATGTAAATGGTTTAAGTACACCAATTAAAAGATACAGATTAGAAGAGAAGAGTAGATTATAAAATATGATTCATCATATCCTATCTGCAAGAAATTCACATCAAACATGATGAATTTTGCAGGTTGAAAGTGACAAAATTAAAAAAAAAAGACAGCATGCATATATTAATCAAAGGAAAACATAAATGGCTTTGTTAGTGTCAGATGAAATAGACTTCAGAGAAAAGAAAATTATGAAAGACACAGAGGGACATTATACAATGATAAAATGGTCATTCAACCAAGATCAACCAAGTAATCCTAAATTTGTTTGACTAAACAACAGAGCTGCAAAATATATGAAGCAAAAACTGATGAAAATAAAAGGAGACATAAACAAGTTGACAATTATAGTTAATGGGTGTTAAGATTCTTCTCTTGTCAATTAATAGAACAGCTAAACAGAAAGACAGCAAGGATGTAGGAAAACTCAACAACATCAGCACTGAAAAGGCTTTATAGAGTCTTCTGCTCAACAAGAGCAGAATAACTTTTTTCAGTGGCACATGGGATATACACTAAAATAAACACTATCTGGAGTCATAAGGCAAATCGGCAAAGCTTAAATTGAAATCATACAAAGTGTGTTCTCTGACCACACTGGAAATCTCTAATAGCAATGAAGGGATAGTTTACAAATATATGGAAACAAGCAACACACTTCTGAGCAATTCATCATCAATGTTTCAAAGAAAATTAAAAACATGCTAAACTGAAAGAAAACATATACAACACATGAAAGTTTGTGAGACACAGCTCAAGCAATGCTTTTAGGTAAATTTATAGCATTAGATTCATACATTAGAAAACAGGAAACATCATGAATCAATGATCTATTCTCAATCTCAAGAACATAGAAAAAGAACAAACTGTATCCAAAGCCGGTAGACAGATTGGAACAAAAAAGACCAGAAATCAATGAAATTGAAAACCAAAATAATAGAAAAAAAAAATGAAGTAAAACTGTTTCTTTACAAATATTTTTAAAATGAAAAATACTTTGCAAAATTAACAAAAAGTGAGAAAATACAAATTGCTAATATCAGAAATAAAGCTACATATTACCATGGTTCCTTCAGACTCATGGGGATAGTGAAGGAATACCACAGATAATTCCATACATAAATATATAAGTATATAAGTTAGTTCTTCAAAAAACACAAATCCCACAACTCAACCAATATGAAATAGATACTGTGAATAGCTGTATAACTATTAAGGAAATTGAATTCTTAATTAAAAAACTTTACTCAAAGATCTCAGCTAAGTGCCCTTTGCAGGAGTGTGGGAGAGAGGTCAAAGAGGGAGGGGATATATGTATAAATATGGCTGATTTGCTTCATTGTACGCAGAAACTAACACAGAGTTATAAAGAAATTAACCCCAATTAAAAAAAAAAATAAAAACCTCTAGTCAAAGATTTCCAAGATCATGTGACTTCACTGGGAATTTTTCCAGATATTGTTAGAAGCATTAACTCCAAATCTAGAGCATTTCTCACAGATTGTGGAAGAGAAGGAAACACTTCTTAATTCATCTTTATGAAGATAAAATTACCCTGACTGTAAAACTAGAAAAATATAATTTTATTTCTTTTTTTTAGGCCTACTTAAATATTTTACTTAGAAAGCTAGTAGTTCATACATTCTTGTAAAAAATTTCTAAAAATAAAAATCAATCACAATTTTCCCCTTTACAAAGTTCCTTCAAAATCCATACCCCTTCCCAGTTGTTGTTCAGTCACCAAGTTGTGTCTGACTCTTGGTGAACCCATGGGCTGCAGCACGCCAGGCTTCCCTGTCCCTCACCATCTCCCGGAGTTTGCCCAAGTTCATGTCCATTGAATTGGTGATGCCATCCAACCATCTCATCCTCTGTCGCCCTCTTCTCCTTGTGCCTTCAATCTTTCCCAGCATCAGGGTCTTTTCCAATGAATCAGCTGTTTGCATCAGGTGGCCAAAGTATTGGAGCTTCAGCTTCAGCATCAGTCCTTCCAATGAATATTCAGGACTGATCTCCTTTAGGACTGACTGGTTTGATCTCCTTGCTGTCCAAAGGACTCTCAAGAGTCTTCTCCAGAACCACAGTTCAAAAACATCAATTCTTCAGTGCTCAGCCTTCTTTATGGTCCAGCTCTCACATCCATGCATGACCACTGGAAAAACCATAGCTTTGACTATATGGACCTTTGTTGGCTAAGTGATGTCTTTGCTTTTTAACACACTGTCTAGTTTTGTCATAGCTTTCCTGCCAAGAAGCAATCATCTTCTAATTTCATGTCTTCAGTCACCATCTGCAGTGTTTTTAGAGCCCAAGAAGAAGGAATCTGAGAAACCTATATGTGGGTCAAGAAGCAACAGTTAGAACTCTGTCTGGAGCAACTCTGTCTGGAGCAACTGGATTGAAAAAGGAGTACAGGATGAGTTACAAGCTGGAATCAAGACTGCCGGGAGAAATATCAGAAACCTCAGATACGCAGATGATACCATTCTAATGGTAGAAAGTGAAGAGGAACTAAAGAGCCTCTTGATGAGGGTGAAGGAAGAGAGTGAAAAAAAATGGTTTAAAACTCAATATTAAAAAAAAACTAAGATCGTGGCATTCAGTCCTATCACTTCATGGCAAATAGAAGGGGAAAATGTGGAAGCAGTGACAGGAAAAGATAATTTAAAAAAAAGAGAAAGAAAGTTATAGGCTTATAATCCTTATTAATGTAGATGCAAACTTCTTAACAAATGTTAAAACACAGAATTCAGCAATATATAAACAAGAAATTATATACCAAAGTTAGGGTTCATTCCAAAGATGGAAAGCTGGTCAGTATTTGAAACTCAATCTATGTAATACATCATGTTATTAAGTTAAAGAGAAAAATTAAAAAAACACAGGAGCATATGAATCAGTGTAGAGAAATAGTTTGCCAAAATTCAACACCTATATCTGATTAGCATGCCTTTCAATAAACTAGGAATAGAGGAAAACTTACTCAAATTGGTGAAGAACATCTACAAAAACCAATAGTTAACATTATTTTTGTTGGATAAAACTTGGATGTTTTCCTCCTAAGATTCAGAATAAACATAAAATTGTCTGCTCTCATTACTCTCATTCAAAGAGGTGTTGATGTTCTAGTCAGCGCAATAATGCAAGAGGAGGAATTAAAAGACATGTAGATTGGAAAGAATGAAATAAAATTGTCCTTATGTGCATATGACATCATTGTCTATGTAGGAAATTCCAAGGGATCTACAAGTAAACACTAGAACTAGGAAATTAGTTCAGCAAAATCATAGGAATGAAGATAAGTATGCAAAAATAAATTGTACATAACAGCAATAAACTCATGGACACCAGAATTTAAAATACAACAATTTAAATCTGTAAAGGAAATGAAATAGTTATATTATACATTTAAAAAACATGTATATAGCTTGTAGTTTGAAAACTAAAATCATTGATCAAAGAAATCTAAGCAAGATCAAAGAAGACTTTCTTGAATTAGAGGATCCAAATAGTAAAGTTAACAAGTCTCCTGATATTGATATACAGGTTTAACCCAGTTCTTTCAAGACCCAGCAAGATATTTTTGTGGTTAGAAAGATTAATACAAAAAATATGGAAAGGCAATGGAACTTGGTTAAAATGATTGTGGAAAAGAATAAGCTAGTATACCCAATTTGAAAATTATGTAACTCTAGAAAAGACTGTATAGTCTTGGAGGAAGGCTAGAAGCATACTTAAATGGGACGGAATAGAGAACCCAGTAGTAGATCCATACAAATATGCCCAACTGATTTTTCACCACAATGTAGAAGCAGTTCAATGGAGGAATGCTAGCTTTTTCAACAACAACAAAAAATGAATATCTGATTGGTATTGGAGCAATCAGACACTCAGGAAAAACAAAACTTCTACTTAAGTCTCACATCTTATACAAAAATTAACTCAAAATGAGGACTTCTCTGGCAGTTCAGTGATTAAGAATTTACCTTGTAATGCAAGGGACATGGGTTTGACCCTTGGTCGGGGAACTAATGTCCCACATGCCATGGAGAAACTAAGTCTGCACACATTGGGGCCTGCACTCCACAACTAGAGAGTCCATGTGTGGCAACAAAAGATCTCACATGCCACAACAAAGACCTGACACAGCCAAATAAATAAATATTTGGAAAAAAAACCTCAAAATGGATCACGGGCATAAGTGTAAAACTATAAAACTTTAGGAAAATCAGAGGAGAAAATTTTTAGGCCCTAGGGAGAGCTAAAGAGTTATTAATGTTCATTTCAAACTACATGAATGTACATTTTTATAAAACATACGTATTTTCAAAAGCATATCAGGCCCACGAATTATTTCCTCACTTTTGCAGTTGATGAAATGCTGGAATATGAACCACAGAAGTTTGTCAAATAAATCATTTTAAACTGCAAAAAAAAAAAAAAAAGAGTTATTAATGAACATCAAATGAACAATTCTAGGGAAAATGATAAACAGCTTCATCAATATTAAAAACATTTGCTTTGTGAAAAAGACTGTTAAGAGGTATGAATATAAAATGGTACAAGCTCTCTGGAAGAGTCTGCCAATTTCTTAAATACTAAACATACAAATATCATATGATATATGATATATCATGTGATACAAATGACCCAGCAATTGTGCTGTTAGGCATTTATTACAGAGAAATGAAGACTGATGTTCACACGAAAAATGTATAAACAAACTTTTTTTTGTATTGCTTTGTTTGTAATAGCCAAAAGCTAGAAACAACTTTTATGTCCTTCAACATGTAACTGGTTAGGCAAGGTGTGGTACCTTCATGCCAGGGAACACTATTCAGCAATAAAATGTACCATGTTGATACATGTATCAGACTTGGATGAATCTCCAGAAAATTATGTTGATCGAAATATCCCAGTCCCAAAATGTTACACACTATATGCATGGGTGCTAAGATGCTTCAGACATGTCTGACTGTGACCACACGGACTGTAGCCCGCCACACTACTCTGTCTGTGGGATTCGCCAGGCGAGAATCCCGTAGTGGCTTGCCATGCCCACCTCTAGGGGATCTTCCTGACCCAGACATCAACCCTGATCTCCTGCATTGGCAAGCAGATTCTTTACCACTCGTGACACCTGGGCAGCCCTACACATGCCACAGGGGAAGCCCACACACTATATGTGATTCCACTAATACAATATGCTTTGAATGATAAAATTATAGAAATTAAGAACAAATTAGTGATCGCTAAAGGTTAAAGAGGGGATGAAGGTAGAAGAGAGGTGAGTGGGGTGTGGCTATATAAGGGCAGTCTGAAGGATGCTCTTGGTTATGAAAATGTTCTGTATCTTGACTGCATCAATGTCAATATCCTGGTTGTGAAATTGTATTATTGTTTTATAAGTGATTATATCACTTGAGAAACTCTGTAAAGGATACACTGAACCTCTCTATATTATTAGTTACAACTGCATGCAAATCTAATGCATATGGAAGCTGTTAATTAAATTGTCTGGACATTAATTTGAGGACAAAATTCGATTTTTGAGATTGATTTCTTTATCAGTTCAGTTCAGTCTTTCAGTTGTGTCTGACTCTGACCCCATAGACTGCAGCACGTCAGACTTCCCTGTTCATCAGGAACTCCTGGAGTTTACTCAAACTCATGTCCGTTGAGTCAGTGATGCCATCCAACCATCTCATCCTCTGTCATCCCCTTCTCCTCCTGCCTTCAATCTTTCCCAGCATCAGGGTGTTTTCCAGGGTGCTTTCCTTCGCATCAGGTGGCCAAAGTATTGGGAGTTTCAGCTTCAGTATCAGTCCTTCCGGTGAATATTCAGGATTGATTTCCTTCAGGATTGACTGGTTTGATCTCCTTGCAGTCCAAGGGACTCTCAAGAGTCTTCTCCAATACCACAGTTCAAAAGCATCAATTCTTTGGCACTCAGCTTTCTTTACGGTCCAACTCTCACATCCATACGTGACTACTTGAAAAACCGTAGCTTTGACTAGATGCACCTTTGTTGGCAAAGTAATGTCTCTGTTTTTTAATATGCTGTCTAGGTTGGTCATAGCTTTTCCTACAAGGAGAAGCATCTTTAAATTTCATGGCTGCATCTTTTAATTTCATAATTTCATTGACTTCTTTATATTTTGAACTTTAATTTCTCCTGGGAACTTCTTATTAAGAGGGATTTTGTATTCAAATTTGGGGTATCTATCAATATGTTGCTGGGAGTTTATGAGTAGAATAGCTCTAGGTTTTTAATACCATTATAAAATTTTGATGAGCTATTTTGGAATGGGAAATAGAAAAGCAAATTCACTTACAATCTTGGGTCCAAGTGGCCTTGGAATTTACTCCTATTTTGGAGTCTCTTGGGGACAAGTGCATACTGCCTGTCAGTGTCCACAAAGAAGTATTTTCATTTTTACGATCAAGACTGTATTGAAAGCCACATGAGTGTCTGGTTTCAAATTCATGATATGTCCATTATGTTAAGAAAACAAAACCTGATGATTACTGGGGTTGGGTATAATGTGGAAGCAGTGTCCAGTGAGTGGAGGAGGATTCTTAATTGCA
Organism: Dama dama; assembly: GCF_033118175.1. Lineage (NCBI taxonomy): Eukaryota > Metazoa > Chordata > Mammalia > Artiodactyla > Cervidae > Dama > Dama dama. Next base: position 6,254,813 of record NC_083713.1, on the reverse strand, counting down.
AGTTTGAAAGAAGCAGTTGAGTTCCTTCCTCTTGCCCTCTGGGCTTTTCCTGTGGAAATCTCACTCTCTGCTTCTCTGGACTTTGGATTTCTCAGGGCAGCCTCCCAGAGAGGCACATGGCTGTGGGCATGTTAGCTAGCATACTTAGCCAGCAAACCTCAACCATATTCTCCACTTCCTCCTATGACTTTCTTTTGGTTAGTTGTGAATAAAGATATGAATAAAAATGATTTTGTGTTAGGTTCCTATAAATCTCAGCTGCCTTTAGTCAAAATTACAGAGCAACAACTCTGTGTTTGTCATTTTTGCAGGGTAATGAAATTTATTTCTGTATGTAGGACCCCAAGCACCAGAGGATCTTTGGATACAATTTTTTCTCAGATCAAATATGTAGACCCTGGCATATTCTATCACATTCACTGTTCATATTCTTAGTTTATCTTTTTTTTAAATGTATTTTTCTTGAAGTAGAGTCAAATTACAATGTTGTATTAATTACTGCTGTCTAGCAAAGTGACTCAGTTACACATATATATTATTTTTCATATTCTTTTCCATTATGGTTTATCAGAGGTTATTGAATGTAGTTCCCTGTGTGGTACAGTAGGATCTTGTTGTTTATTCATTCTATATATACCAGTTTGCATCTGCTAATACCAAACTCCCAATACAACACTCCTCAAGATAAACCGTAATTTATCTTTGTAGTGATTTGTTTGCAAAAGTAGCTTCACAGCAGTTTCCCTTCCTTTTTCCACCCTGAGGTAGTCTGTTCTCGTAGTGACTTGACTAAGCTATATAAATTGCTTTGCTGAAAGATCAATAGCAAATGGGTTATAAGCAGACATCTGAAAAGTGTTTACACGCTGGACCTTGATTTTTCTTGCTACTGTTGGGAACTTGTGTCTACCGCCAAGTGAGCTTGGGCGAGTCTGATGGGTGATGAGAGACACACAGAGAATCTGTTCCCATTGCCTTAAATGACATGTACATATGAATGGGACCACCCTAGACTATCTAGCTCCAGCCTAGTCAGCTCAGATCAGAAACACACAGCTGAACTCATTATAATGAGTGATAATAAATGTTTGCTGTTTTAAGTTGCAAAGTTTTGTTGTGGTTTATATGCTGCAAAAACTAACTATTTTATACATACATTTGTTCAAAGTATTGTCTCCTATTAGGATCAGTTTAAAAATTTGCCGCAACATGTCAAAAACCTTCATAAATAATCACAATCTCCCATCTGAGTCAGAAATGACAGATTTAATATATAAACTCCCTTTGTTCTATACCCAGTCATCAATAGGATTCTCATGACTCCCTCACTGTAGTTCTGCCAGTCTCAATCGTAAAATCACTTCCAAAAGTAAATAAGGGTTTCTCACAAACACTTTCAGGTGAACTCTCTTCTTTAGCAGCTATAAATAGCCATAATGGTCCCACTGAAATTTGATGAGATGCTTGCTCTTATCATGACAATTCTGTTTCTATTGATTTTGTTGTTAAGAGATTCTGTTCACAGCCTCACAGCCCATGTTGCCCATAAAACCTTGAAGTCATCATTAAGGCTGTAGCATCTTAGGACTCAGATTTATTCAGTGCTGTTTTATGTACTGTGTGAAGGTGCGGGCTGCCCAAGACTCCCGAGTCATTGCCGTGAGTCAGGTTGGCTTGGGGACCTGCACAGATTCTCTCCCCTCCTACTTTTCTGCCACGGGCACCCACACCTACTCCTTCCTCCACCTTCTTCCTCATTATGTCCTCTGCCATCTTTATATCTTGAGCATATTTGCGTGGTTGGACTGTTCCACACTGCACTTGACTGTGGGCCTCCTGGGGACAGGAATCATGTGGCTCCATCGTCTCTATCTTCCTCTCTCGAGCACTGCATATGAAACTTGTCAGGTGCAGAATAAGCACTTAGTGTTTTCAGGGTTAAGTTCAATTCATTTTGTTCATTTCACAAATGTTTGTTGAGTTTTAACTATATGATAAACACTGGGAAAATGTTCTGTATAGGATAGTGAATGAAGTAGATATCATCACATATCATCACACAAGTAAATATATAACTGTGAAGTGTGATGGTTTTATTGAGAAGAAAGTATCAAGATGTTAAAGAGACCTGATTTGTGTTGAAAACTTGGGGTAAGCCTTTATGATGAAGTATGTTTCAGGTAATAATGGAAGCAGAAATAATCTAGGCTTTGCCTAGATAATTCACTTGACAGTGTATGAATGGTGTCTCCTGGAGCAGAGAAACTCAGTCACCCTAAGGCATAACATGATAGATTTTTCAGGGAGAGGAACAATCTGGGCAACCAGAGAATAGAAAAGTGCTGGGTTTAAAAGAGACCTATCTGTGCACGAGGAGCATCATGAAGTCCACCTCCTTTCCTGTTCAGTTCAGTTGCTCAGTCGTGTCCAACTCTTTGCAACCCCATGGACTGCAGCATGCCAGGCCTCCCTGTCCATCACCAACTCCTGGAGATTGCTCAAACTCATGTCCAATGAGTCAGTGATGCCATCCAAATATCTCATCCTCTTGTCATCCCCTTCTCCTCCTGCCTTCAAACTTTCCCTGCATCAGGGTCTTTTCTAAGGAGTCAGTTCTTCGCATCAGGTGGCCAAAGTATTGGAGCTTCTGCCTCAGCATCAGTCCTTCCAATAAATATTCAGGACTGATTTCCTTTAAGATTGACTGGTTTGATCTCCGTGCAGTCCAAAGGACTCTCAAGAGTCTTCTCCAACACCCCAGTTCAAAAGCATTAATTCTTCAGCACTTAGTCTTCTTTATGGTCCAATTCTCACATCCATACATTACTACTGGAAAAATCATAGTTTTGACTAGACAGACCTTTGTTGGCAAAGTAATGTCTCTGCTTTTTATATGCTGTCTAGGTTTGTCATAGCTTTTCTTTCAAGAAGAAAGTTTTTTTAATTTCATGGCTGCAGTCACCATCTGCAGTGATTTAGGAACCCAAGAAAATAAAGTCTGTTACTGTTTCCATTGCTTCCCCATATATTTGCCATGAAGTGATGGGACTGGATGCCATGACTGAATGCCTGGCTCCTTCCAGTAGCCATTCATTTCAAGCACCTGCCATGATATAAAGCAAGGTGCTAGGTAAGATTTCTTAGAAAGAAGTGGTATTGGGTAATTGTGCTTGGGACATGAAATATAACTCTGGGATAAAGATATAGATTAGTAACCTTTGGCCCATAAATGATATTTGAAGTAATGGGAAGAGTAGAGTTAACTGGAGAAAGCCCATAAATAAGACATGAGCTTGGCTGGTACGGAAACCCCCAGGAAAGCCAGCATGGGGGGACTGGCAGGGATAAGGAAACTCATGAGGAAGCAGGAGAAGTGTAACTAGCACAGCATGGTGACCAACTCTACTCCAATATAAAAGTCAAAAAATGAAGAACGGAGCTTAGGGGAGAATGCATGGAGAAGGAGCAGGGGGTGGACAAATAGCCCAGGCCGGTGGACTCCCTTACAGAGTAGCTTCTTTAGCTCCCCACATCGTGTGGTACATGAGCCATCTCACTGCTTCTCATCTTGTGGTTACCTGCTTCAGCATCCATGCTTCCAGGCCCCATAGTTGGGGTCATGTCTGTGTGCTTCTGATACCCTGTACCTAGCAGAGGGCCTGTGAACTGCTAAGTATGCTTTAATTTCTCACTCAAGAGTCACTCTCAAGGGCTGTCCTTGATTCCAGTCATTTCCCCCACCTTCCTCATTGCCAGCATGAGTTCAGTGCTCTCCTCTGAGATCTCTGAATATCCAGTGAACTTCTGTTACTGTCCTAAGTTTCATGTCTGTCTTATAGTGAATTCCACCTAAACAGATTCCAAGTCAAAGATTCAAGTCCAACAGTTTATTTGGGAAGTGTGAGGATGATGGGAAGGAAAGACAGCCAATTAAAGATGCATTATTAAATCAGGCAACATTGGGCAATTTGAACTTAACCCCACATTGCATCTGAGAGCTGGTGTAATAAACTCAGAGTTTTCCTACCCAAGGTGGGTATTTGCCCACCAACTCCTGAGACTCACTGGGTGAGGACTGTATATGTGCACATATGTGTGTGTAGACTGTCTCACTCTGGGTAGAGTGCCTCATAAAATTCTAGAAAAAGACACAAGTTATAGAAATAAGGTGTTGAACTCAGAATTGCTAAGGTTGGAGGCACATGGCGGGGGGTCACATAGAGCATCTGCTTCACCTTATCACACACACACAGAAATCATCCATTCATTATCTATCTATCTTTCTATACACACATATATCTATATCTATCCATCTATTTAAGGGTCTGATTTTCTTAGACCTTGCCCAATGCATGGCACAGGGAAGGAACACAGTGAATATAAAATGAATGAATGAATGAATAAATCAATGGATGAAATAAGGCAAGGCCATCCAAACAATTAATTTCATATATTTTGCTTTCTGGCAGACTGGGGCTAAAGTGGGGGAATTTATAAGATTTTTAGAAAAACATAGAGAAAGACAGTAAGCTTGCTCCATGGAATTTTTCCTATGTAGATGAAGGAGGAACATTTAACAAACTCATCTTTATTGATTGATGCAGTAATTAAAATACTGCCTTTAATTATTTTATCATATTTAGAGTCAAATGTTTTATAAACTTATTAAGAAAAGAGTAACTCCTCTCTCCATCATTTCCCCAATTTTATCTTCTCCAGAGGGAATTGATTTACTTTGTTTTTAACTGTTTTCTCTTTGCTTTTGTTTTGATATTTGCTTTTGCTTCCTTGAAAACATGCTTTTATTTCTGTGTCAGTTTTTCAGTTTTAGGAATTGTGCATTTGCCTTTCACTATATTGATAGGAGATTTATTTCTTTCATCAGTCTTTCTTTTGCTACACACCATCCTCCCCATTCCACCTACTCAAGTACACATTATTGTAATCGTACAAGTGCCATCACCAGGTAAGCATATGCCACAATTGCTTCTTCACTCCTATCCACTCATTTTTTTATCCTATAATATTTATTTCTCTGTCTTTCACTGTCTTTTTATATTTATCTTCTATATACTTATTATAAATTTGGCCTAAAACTGTATAGTAATGTTAAGATAATTCAGTTATTTATAAATCTTATCTTCATGAAGAGATCTTTCCCAAGGCCCTTCCAGTCTGTATCGTTGCTGTCTTAAGCCTGGTACATAGCTGCTATTTCTGTGGCCTTCATTTCCCATTATACTTGGAATTCCCTTCCATTTATGTTATCTGCTACTCTTTGTTGCATTCCTACACAGGTATACCTAAGAGATATTGCAGACTTAATTAGCGATCACTGCAATAATGTGAATATTACAATAAAGTAAATCACATGAATTCTTTGGTTTCTCAGTGCCTGTAAAAGTTATGCTTATACTATACTGTAGTCTATAAGTGTGCAGTAGCATTATGCCTAAAATATTATGCATATACCATAATTAAAAATACTTATTATTAAAAGTGCTAGCCATCGTCTGAGCCTTCAGTGAGTTACAATATTATTGGCGGTGAAGGGTCTTGCCAAGTTGTTGATGGCTGCTGACTCCTCATGGTGGGGGCTGTTGAAGGTTGGGATAGCTGTGGCGATTTCTTAAAGGAAGACAATGATAAAGTTTGCTACATCAATTAACTCTTCCTTTCATGAAATATGTATGTGCTATTCAATAACATTTTCTCTACAGTGTAACTTTCTTAAAATTGGAGGAAATCTTCTCAAAAACCTGCCACTCCTTTAAGTAATATTATAAGTCCTTTGTTGTCATTTCAACAATCTTCACAGCATCTTCACCAGGAGTTTATTACATCTAGAAGACTTTCTTTGCTCATTCGTGAACAGCAACTCCTCAGCCATTAAACTTTTATCATGAGATTGCAGCAATTCAGTCACATCTTCAGGTTACACTTCTAATTCTAGTTCTCTTGTATTTCCACCACACCTGCAGTTACTTCCTCCACTGAAGTCTAGAAACCCTCAAAGTCATCTATCAGGGTTGGGATCAGCTTCTTCCAAACTCCTGTTAATGTTGATATTTTGACCTCTTCCCATGAATCATGAATATTCTCCATGGAATCTAGAATTGTGAATGCTTTCTGAAAGGTTTTCTGTTTATTCTGTCCAGATCCATGAGAGGAATCACTATAGCAGCTAGAGTTACAAATATATTTCTTAAATAAAAAGACTGGAAAGTAAAAACTACTCCTTGATCCATGATCTGAAGAACAGATGTTACATTAGCAGGCGTGAAAACAACAATAATCTCCCTGTACATCTCCACTAGAGTTCTTTGTAGATGTTGTTGATGAGCAGTAATATTTTAAAATAAATCTCTTTCTGAGAAGCAGGTCTCAATATATTTCCTGTTTCATGTTTCATGTTCTGTTACATGCACAGAGCTCAGGCAGAGTGTGGATTTAACAAAATTCTTAAGGGCCCTAGGATATGCAGAATAGTAAATAAGCATTTGTTGTTGTTTAGCTGCTCAGTCATGTTCAGCTCTTTGTGATGTCATGGACTGCAGCACACCATGCTTCCTGTCCATCACCATCTCCTGAAGCTTGCTCAAACTCATGTCCATCTCATCCTCTGTCATCTCCTTCTCCTCCCACCTTTGGTCTTTCTCAGCATCAGAGTATTTTCAACTGAGTCAGCTCTTCACATCAGGTGGTCAAAATATTGGAGTTTCAGCTTCAGCATCAGTCCTTCCAATGAAAAGTCAAGGTTTATTTCCTTTAGGATTGACTGACTTGATCTCCTTGCAGTTCAAGAGACTCCAAAGAGCCTTCTCCAACAGTTCGAAAACATCAGTTCTTTGGTTTTGATATTTTGAGCACTGGCCTCACTGAAAGTCCCTAGCTGTGTCAGTTACTAACAAGAGAATCAGCTTGTTCTTTGAAAATTTGAAGCTAAGTATTAATTTCTCTTCTCTTACTATGGAAGCCCTAGATGACATCTTTTTCAAATAGGAGTCTGTTTCATCTATATTGAAAATCTATTGTTTAGTATAGACACCTCCATTACTTGTCTTACCAAGATCTTCTGGACAATTTTCTGTAGCTTCTGCATCAGACTTACTGCTTCATCTTGCACTTTTATGGAGATGGCTTCTTTCCTTAAACCTCATGGCCCAACCTCTGACAGCTTCACACTTTTCTTCTGCAGCTTCCTCACCTCTCTCAGCCTTCACAGAACTGAAGAGAATTAGGCCTTGCTCTGGATTAAATTTTGGCTTAAGGGAATATTGTGGTTGGTTTGATCTTCTATCTAGACCACTAAAACTTTTTCTGTACCAGCAATAACACTGATTCACTTTCATACCATTTGTATGTTTCCTGGAGGAGCAATTTTAACTTCCTTCAAGAATTTTCTCTTTGCATCTACAAGTTGCCTAATTGTTAAGCATCAGAGGACTAGATTTCAGCCTCTCATGGCTTTTGACGCGTGCTTCTCACTCAGTTTAGTTCAGTTCGGTTGCTCAGTGGTGTCAGCTCTGAGCAACCCCATGGACTGCAGCACACCAGGTCTCCATAACCATCACCAACTTCTGGAGCTTACTCAAACTCACATCCATTGAGTCGGTGATGCCATCCAAATATCTCATCCTCTGTCGTCCCCCTTATCCTGCCTTCAGTCTTTCCCAGTATCAGGTTGCCAAAGTATTGGAGCTTCAGTTTCAGTATCAGTCCTTCCAATGAATATTCAGGACTGGTTTCCTTTAGGATTGACTGGTTTGGTCTCCTTGCAGTCCAAGGGACTCTCAAGAGCCTTCTCCAACACCACAGTTCAAAAGCATCAATTCTTTGGTGCTCAGCTTCCTTTATAGTCCAACTCTCACATCTATACATGACTACTGGAAAAACCACACTTGACTAGATGGACCTTTGTTGGCAAAGTAATGTCTCTGCTTTTTAATAAGCTGTCTAGGTTGGTCATAGCTTTTCTTCCAAGGAACAAGCATCTTTTAATTTCATGGCTGCAGTCACCATCTGCAGTGATTTCAGAGCCCCCAGAAATAAAGCCGGTCACTGTTTTCACCATTTCCCTGTCTATTTGACATGATGTGATGGGACCAGATGCCATGATCTTAGTTTTCTGAATGTTGAGTTTTAAGCCAACTTTTTCACTCTCCTCTTTCACTTTCATCAAGAGGCTCTTTAGTTCTTCTTCACTTTCTGCCATAAGGGTGGTGTCATCTGCCTATCTGAGATTATTGATATTTCTCCCAGCAATCTTGACTCCAGATTGTGCTTCATACAACCAGGCATTTTGCATGATGTACTCTGCATATAAGTTAAATAAACAGGGTGACAATATACAGCCTTGATGTACTCCTTTCCCGATTTAGTGTTTCTCACTAAGCTTAATCATTCCTAGCTTTTGATTTCAAGTAAGAGACATATGACTTTTCCTTTCACTTGAACACTTAGAGGTCATTATAAGGTTATTAATTGGCCTAATTTAAATATTGCTGTGTCTTAGGGGATAGGGAGGCTTGAGGATAGAGAGAAAGAGATAGGGAGGCAGCTGGTCAGTGGAGCAGTCAGAACACACACACAAGTTCACTGTCTTATATGGGCATGGTATGCAGCAACCTAAAACAACTACAATGATAACATCAAAGATCATGGATCAGTGATCACCATAACAAGTATAATAATATTGAAAATTTTGAAATACTGTGATAATAACCAGGATGTGAAAACAGAGAAATGAAGTGAGCAAATCCTCTTGGAAAAATGATGCTGATAGATTTGTTTGACTCAGGGATGCCAAAAGCCTTTTAATTTGAGAAACAAAACAAAAAATTGCTTATTGATGAAGTGCAAAAGTCAAAGTGCACTAAAATAAAATAATAAATTGTGTGTTTTTTTTTTTTTTTTCCTTAATCTCCTCCCTTTCTGTGTAGAACCTATCTTCCACTAGCTTTCTGAGAAAGAGGGTTTGGGAGAGAAAGTTTTGAAACTGTATCTATAGAAAGGTTGATTTTTTTCTATCCTTATTTTTGAGTTTCAGTTTACTGGGGTATAGATTTGTTTTAAAAGTTTAATGATTCTTTTATTGTCATCTGTCTTCTATGGAGATTGTTGAAAATACAGGATATATGATATTCCCTGATTCTGTGCATTTAACCATGCTTTTCTGTCTAGAGTCTTACAGAATCTTTATTTTTGTCTTCAGTTTCATAATTTTGTGCTTTGTGGATATCTGATTTTTCATTCTATGGGCCTTTTTAAGCAGAATATTTGTTTCCTTTGGTCTGAGAAATCTTCTTGCATTATTTCTTTGATAATTTCTTCCTTTACATGTCCTGTGTTCTCTTTTCCTGGTGTTTCTATAATATTTTTCATATGTTGGCTATATTGGACTGGTTCATATATTCTTTTTCATATTTTTCATTCTCTTTTTCTTCCTTTCTTGGGACATTTTTTCAGAATTATATTCTGAATCTATCATTCTCTTATTTCTGCTATCTTATTTTTAGCTTCTACAAGTTATTTTTTCTTTTTTTCTTCCAATTCTATAGCATCACACAGTGTCTTTTTTTACATTACTGAAAATATTTATGACAGTTTGGTGGTGGTGTTGTTTCCTGAAAAGTTTCTATTTCCTTTGATTTTTTAAAAAGTCTTTCTTAGTTTTTGTCTTTCATTTTCATGGTAATCACATTCTTCAATTATCTAGTGATAGTTGGTTTCTGATTGCATTTAAAATGAGGTATTGGGAGGCTGACTGAAGGCTCTGTTACAAGAGTGAAATTCTCCGCATGTGGAGTTCACTCTGAAATGATATGTCAAGGACTTTCCTTGAGGAGTCACCCAACATCAATATCTTTATGACTTTTCTCTCAGATTAATCAGATTTTCTAAAGGGATACGTTCTGATCTCTGACTTGGAGTGTAGAGAATGGAGTCCTGGAAACTGTATGGATAAAGTGGACTATACAGTTCATGGAATTTTCCAAGCCAGAATACTGGAGTGTGTAACCTTTCCCTTCTCCAGGGGATCTTCCCAACCCAGGGATCAAACTGGGGTCTCCCACGTTGTAGGCAGATTCTTTACCAGCTGAGCCACAAGGGAAGCCCAAAAATACTGGAGTGGGTAGCCTATCCCTTCTCCAGCAGATCTTCTCAACCCAGGAATTGAACCAGGGTCTCCTGCATTGCAGGCAGATTCTTTACCAACTGAGATATTAGGGAAGCACCTGGTAAGGGGGGGGGGGGTGGCGGCGTCATAAATTCTTCAAGTGACTATTTATTTAACCCATTTCAAAGCAAGAAAGCAAAGAGAAAAGTGTGAACTAATTTAGCAAGTCCATGAAACTTGGTTCCTAAACATAAAATGGGAAAGATAAGAAATTACTTAGGATATACAGCAAAGCACTAAGAAGCACCAGGTGACCCTAAATGTTGGGATTAAAAACAAGGCGGAAGGCTGACACTCCCAGTAGAGTGAGCAGCAGGTCTCCCAGATGCCCTCCACTCTCTGGCAGAGGACTGCAGGGTTCTCCCCTGGAAGGGGGCTGATTGGGCAAAGTCTGCAGGTCAAGAATGGTCTTGCCCTTGATACCATGACTTTTTCTCCTTAGTTTCCCATGGCACCTTGCTCCTTTCCCATCACTGTGATAGACACCACAGTGGCAGACTGTAAGCTCCCTGAAGTTAGCACTGTGTCCATGACCCTGTTGACCTGCACGGAGCCTGCACTGGGTAGACTTATAGAGACTGAGTCATTTCTAATAGATGACGTAGTGATGTTGAAAACTTATCAGATGTTTAAATTCCTCTCCCTGTCATCTCCTCTGGCATTCTCTGGTATGTGACTATTATAAGAAGCACTGGGTACAGGCCTGAGAGGGTTTCCTGTAACAACATGCAGGGAAACAAAATGTTTGCAATGCTTCTTAACATGGAAACATTATAAGGTATTTCCTAAGTCATAAGGGTCATTGGAAGGACTGCTGCTGAAACAGAAGCTCCACTACTTTGGCCACCTGATGCAAACAGCTGACTCATTGGAACAAACCCTGATGCTGGGAAAGATTGAGGGCAGGAGGAGAAGGGGTCAACAGAGGATGAGATGGTTAGATAGTATCACCAACTCAATGAACATGAATTTGAACAAGTTCCGGGATATAGCGGAGGCCAGAGGAGCTTGACGTGTTGTAGTCCATGGGGTAGCAAAAAGTCAGATACAACTTAGTGACTGTACAACAACAAAGGGTCAATTCACACATGAACATGAAACTTTGGATTAAGAGAGTAAGTCACAATTAGAATATTGATATCTTTGTCATCTTTCCTACCATTACTCTAGATAACAGATGCCCATGTCTTTACTGGGCTTCCCAGGTGGCTCAGTGGCTCTAGATAACAGATGCCCATGTCTTTACTGGGCTTCCCAGGTGGCTCAGTGGCAAAGAATTCTCCTGTCAATGCAGGAGTCACAGGAGACCCTGGTTGGATCCATGGGTTGGGAAGAGTCCTTGGAGAAGGAAATGGCAACCCACTCCATTATTCTTACCGGGATAATTCCCATGGACAGAGGAGCCTGGTGGGCTACAGTCTATGCAGATCTCAGAATTGGACGCAACTGAGTGACTGAGCACACACACATAGTCTTTACCAGTCAGCATATGCTATAATACCAAAAACATTACAGCATCATTTATATTTTTACTATTTACCGTGTAAGTTTTTTTTTTTTAAATGAGTGACACTTATTTGACCCTCATTAAGTAGAAAAAGGAAAAAGTTGACTAATAATTATGATCCTTTTGCAAGACACACTAAGAGGCTACTTATCCTTTTCTAAGACTGTTTTAGCCTTTCTGAGATAACATTCATTAAAAGCACATGAAGAAAGACATTAAAAATACAGTTGTATTTTATAGAAAATCCTTTTTGTCTCTAATATTTTACTACACAAAGTTCATATTTTTTCTTAGGAAAATGTGTATTTTATTATACAAGTGATTGATGTAGCAGGGCTTCCTCAATGGCTCAGTGGGTAAAGAATCCACCTGCCATGCAGGAGACATGGGTTAGATTACTGGGTTGGGAAGATCCCCTGGAGGAGGAAACGGCAACCCTCTCCAGTATTCTTGCCTGAAAACTCCCATGGACAGAGGACCCTGCAGTCCAAAGGGTCGCAAAGAGTCAGAAACTACCGAGAGACTAAGCACAATTGATGTAGTGAATATTTAAAACCGCAAAAGCATAAAAAAAAAAAAAAAAAAAACTGTAAAAGACATCCATTATTCCACCTCTCATGGGTAACCTGGAGAAGGAAATGGCAACCCATTCCAGTATTCTTACCTAGAGAATCCCAGGGACAGACAGAAGAGCCTGGTGGGCTGCCGTCTATGGGGTCGCACAGAGTTGGACACAACTGAAGTGACTTAGCAGTAGCAGCAGCAGCATGGGTAACCAATGAAAGCAGCATCTTGGTTTATTTTTAAAATTTTCCCCCAAATGTATATGTTGTTTTTCACACTTAGAAAGATTCTATAAGAAAAATTGTATGTCCTGCTCTCTGTATGGTTTTAATCTACAATATACTAGTTCTCTACATCATAAAATGTGTTTAAACATGGTTTTGTACCATTATTTATTTGATAATTTCCCATGTTGGATGTTTAAGTCCCTTAAAAGTTGTCACTATTATAAGTGATGCTGCGAGGGACATCTGTATGCATCAACATTTGCCTACATCTCTGATTCATTCCTTAGTATAGATTCCTGGAGGTGGAATTGCTCTTTCAAAGATGATATTTATAAGATTCTGATGCATGTCTTTGAGTTGGTTTCCAGAAGGATTGCAGGGGTTTCTCCTGCCCTACACAATATCACTAGAAATGTTACTGGAAAAAACACTTTTGGTGCTAGTGACAAGTTCCCTTCCACCCAGGAGAGATCAAAGCAGATCACATAAAATCTTCTTGTTAGACACTGGTCAGAGTCAGGATAACTGCAATGCCTGGCTTTTGCCAGAAAAGCTTTGAACAGTTCATCTAAAACACTTTCTGTTAAAATGTCTATATTCAACATTCGACTATATACCTCTCCCCCTGCCTTGCCAAATACAGTGGCTTCATGGCATACAGAGCCCATGAAGGTAGGACTTGAGACAACATAAAGGGCAAACAAATACTTCTCTATAAGTTCACTCACTCACTTGTCCATCCATCCATCCATCCATGCACCTATCCATCTATTCAACCAACCTCTCCTTGTGGATGGGCATCATTCTGGATACAGGGAAGAATGAAACAAAATTCCAGCCCTCACAAGCTCTCAATCTATATGGGAAGACAGCACTCTAATTGACTTCTTTGTCTTTTTGTACTTTGTGAATAGATCATGTGTTTTTATTGGCTTGTGTTAATACAATCCTCTTTCACTATAGCTGGGACAGCAAAGTGTCACTTATGAAAAGTTGAGCCCCAGGCTTGATGCACTTATTCCACATCCTCACGCCAACTACAAAAAGATAATGCTTCTACAACCATTCCACAGAGAGGGAAACCGAGGTTCAGAGTGAGCAAGTGGCCCAGGATCACCGCAAAAATCCCTGGGTGTGGTGCTCCTCTCTCTGTGGCAAACACACCATGGAGCTCAAGCAAGCTCCAGCTTCCTCCAGATTAATTTGGTTCCTTAAAATCAGTTTAGCGTCAGCTTCTGACACTAAAGGCACAGAGGTGGCACATGTGAGCACAGACTGATGCCCGTTTCCAAGACAGAGTGCTGGGGGCGGGTTTCAGGTAGATGAGGTGTACTCTGTCTGCTGGGGAGGGGGACTGCGAAAGCTTCCCATGGGTCAAGGGACTGCTGCAGATGACAGCCAGGCTTATAGGTCTTGACAGAAACCTCGTGTCAAGTTGCTGCCTAGGTGAAAATCCCGCAGGACTGGACTCCAGGGGCAGGAGCTGAGAAAAGCTGTCAGAAGAGAGGCAAGGAGCAGAAGAACTGCAGTTTGGTAGTTCTAGCAAGTAGTCTTTGAGACCTTAGCAGTGGTCTTCATATTAAGATAGTGAAAGATGCCTTTGTCCTTGGCTTTCAACCTGGGTGCAGCAAAAAGCTGTGAAACCAGACCCAAGTAGAGAGCAGGGCTGTGCTTATGTTGCTGACTTGGGCATCCCTTGTGGCTCAGGTGGTCGAGAACCTGCCTGCATGCAGTGCAGGGGTCCCAGGTTTAATCCCGGGGTCAGGAATATCCCCTGGAGAAGGGAATTGACTGCCCACTCCAGTATTTTTGCCTGGAGAATTCCATGGAAAGAGGAGCCTGGCAGGTTACAGTCCATGGGGTCTCAAAGAGTCAGACACAACTGAGTGACTAACACTGTTTTTTTTTTTTTTTTTTTTTTTTTTTTTTGCTGAGAGGACTACTTGGAACAATACAGGACTTAGGAATCAACACTAATGACTTTCTTCTTTCTCCATTTAAAAGCTCAGAAATACAAAGCTCAGAAAGATCAAGAAACCTGCCCAAGCCTCAAATATCTTGGGGCTGTGATGTTCTCATTGTGACTCATTGGAGTGAATGCTGTGCTTGAGATTGATCCTAAACATTACATCATTTCTTAAGAAGGAAAGTAGTGCTAGTTCTTTATTTACTTCATTTATTCAATTATTACTTTATTCAAAAATGTTGATTAAGTACTAACTCTCTACCAGGCATGGCCTGGTCCTGGCTCTACAGAGACCAGTTCATTGGGTCTGGACCTAACGAAGTCTAGACCTGAGTGGAAACACCTTAGTGTGGATGCAGCATGGTTATTTATATTATTATGCTGCAATCAGTCATGTCTGACTCTTTGAGACCATATGGGCTGTAGTCCACCATGCTCCTCTGTCCATGGGATTTTCCAGGAAAAAATACTGGAGTGGGTTGCCACGCCTTTCTCTAGGGGACCTTCCCAATCCCATGATGGAACCCGTGTCTCCTGCATTGCCTGTACTGGCAGGCAAATTATTTAGCACTGAGCCACCTGTAGCACATTAACTGGCATTTTCTGTGGCAATGAATGTGAAAGTGAAAGTCACTCAGTCGTGTCTGACTCTTTGTGACCCCATGGACTATACAGTCCATGGAATTCTCCAGGTCAGAATACTGAAGTGGGTAGCCTTTCTCTTCTCCAGGGGATCTTCCCAACTCAGGGAGGATGGAACTGGGGTCTCCTGAATTGCAGGTGGATTCTTTACCAGCTGAGCCACAAGGGATGCCCAAGAATACTGGAGTGGGTAGCTTCTCCCTTCTCCAGTAAATCTTCCCCACCCGAGAATTGAACTGGGGCCTCCTGCATTGCAGGTGGCTTCTTTACTGACTGAGCTCTTAGGGAACAGGAACCCATTGTTTTAGAATAAAAGTTAATATTGTAACAAAGATTGTATTTGGTTCAGCTCCAAGAAAATCAAAGCAACAATAAAGAAATGCTCACATTCTACCTTTAGTTGTTACTAGTCCACTGTGGTCTTATTTTCAGCCTTCGATATTAGCTTCAACCATATAAGGTAGGTCAACCATATTAGCTTCAACCACATAAGGCAGGTAGGTAAAGATGGTTAAATAGCAATCTCAAATTATTCAGCCCAAGTCATTGGGCTGAGACATTCAGAACCTTGAGACATTCCTAGAATATCTCTTAGGACACAACTCCTCATCTCCAAGGTGGTAAGTGTGGAGTTCTTCAAAGGCTAGACTATCTCACATGTTACAGACAAAGAGGAGCTCCCACCTGACCTCATCCTCTTACAGAACAAAGGGAAGGGCTGGGAGTTGGCTAGAAGTTGTGTCAACTTCCATCGCCTTTATTAAAGGATAGGATTAATAAGCACTGGCACCTCTACCCACACATTTAAAACGGTAGAATCCTCATCGATTCCTCTGGGAGTTTTCTCCACAGTCAGCCTGTCCATTGGTACCTTTTGTTTGTCTGTTTATTTGATAACTAAAGCTGATACTTCTACCAATTTAAAAACATTTTTGTTTTTAAATTTTGTTCATAATTTTCAAAAATGAAAACATTTTTGGATGAGCCAAGCCCAGCTCAGTCCTCAGCAATTACTTAACAACATCCCTGAGTTGATTCTGATTCTGCCCAACATCAGTTATGCTGCAGGCTTACCAGAGCATAGCTAGGCACATTTACATGAAACACTAAAAAGGGTTTAAAATGGCCTCATCCAGGGGCGTCTCCTAGTTAACTTGCAGTGTCAGACTACCTTGATGGGACACAGTCCCTGGAGTAAGCTTTATAAAAGTGGAGAACTTACGGGTACAGAGCCTCTAGTTTCCAAATGGTGTGACTTGGCTTAACTAGGACAGGTGCCCTTGGCAAATTACCCTCAAATTTACAGAGTCCACAAAAGTTACAATGTGTATTTTTTGCACATGCTGAAGTCTTCCATGTTGTCAATGTAGATGCAGCCAGATTAAAATGATATAACATATTTGTCATGCACTTTTTCCTCTAGAAAAAGAGAACGAAAGGGAACAAAGCTTGAATTTGGAAGATCTAGGGAATGAGAAGGCAACGGCAACCCACTCCAGTTCTCTTGCCTGGAAAGTCCCATGGATGGAGGAGCCTGGTGGGCTGCAGTCCATGGGGTCGTGAAGAGTCAGACATGACTGAGCGACTTCACTTTCACTTTTCACTTTCACGCATTGGATAAGGAAATGGCAACCCACTCCAGTGTTCTTGCCTGGAGAATCCCCGGGATGGGGAAGCCTGGTGGGCTGCTGTCTATGGGGTCACACAGAGTCAGACACGACTGAAGTGACTTAGCAGCAGCAGCAGCAGCGGGCATGAAAGATTGTGTGGGCCTCCATGGACCTTCTCCAATACATTGCTTCACTGGAAGTCTTAATGATCACAATCCTGCAAGAAGGTTACAAGGGAGCCAGGGACAGTGGAATCAGCCCACCTGCCTCTAGCAGATTTAATTATTTTTTCTCTCTATAGTTGCTCGTATGAAGAAATGTGCCTGGAACACAGACACACCAAGACTCATACCACAGTCAGCAAAGCTCCCCATCAACTTGTTTCTGTTATTTACTTCCTCAGGCCCCTTCTGGACTGTCCACTTCTTCATGCTAGCTGCCTCACAGCCCAGCACTGAGTCTCAGCTCCAGAATATCCTATTCCTCCAGAAAAGCATCTCTGAATAATCCCCATCCCAGCCATACCTACCTCTGATCAGTTCTGCAGGCACTATAATGTGATTTTTATAAGGACTGACTTTATAAGGATTCTTTACATTATTCTCTTCAAAGTTCTTTTGGACTGGGATGATCTGTTACTTTTGTATCATCAGCCTCCATCTCAAATTGGCATATTGTTGGAACACAATAGAAATACAAATTTTGGGGTATATATTTATTTTTTATGCTTTTATTTTTCATTTTTTTATTGGAGTATAGTTGCTTTACAATGTTGTGTTAGTTTCTGTTCTACAGCAAGTAAATCAGCTATATGTACACATGTTATATAAGCATAAAGTCTTTTTGGATTTCTTTCCCATTTGGGTAACCACGGAGCGTTGAGTAGAGCTCTCTGTACTATGCAGTATGTTCTCATTAGTTATCCATTTTACGTTGTTGTTTAGTCACTAAGTCATGTGCGATTCTTTGCGACCCTATGGACTATAGTCCACCAGGCTCCTCTATCCATGGGATGCTCTAGGCAAGAATACTGGAGTGGCTTGCCATGCCCATCTCCAGGAGATCTTCCTAACCCAGGGATTGAATCCACATCTCTTATATCTCCTGCATTGGTAGACAGGTTCTTTACTACTAGTGCCACCTGGGAAGCCTCTCTATTTTATACATAGTATCGATAATGTGTATATGTTAATCCCCATCTTCTAATCCATCCTGCCTCCCCCCTTCCCAAATGCAAATTTTAAAAGAAAGTATGTGTGATGGTTAATTTTATGTGCTAAATTGCCTGGACCATAATGCATCCAGATACCTGGCTAAACATTATATCTGGGTGTGTCTGTGAGAGTGTTTCTAGATAAGATTCAAAAATTTGAATTGGTGATGAAGTAAGACAGAGGGTGGACAACATCCCCTCAGTTGAGAGAACAGAAAGGTGGGAAAGGGAGAATGCACTGCATAAGCTGGGACACTGGTCTTCTGCCCTGAAACTGGAACTCACTCCATCAGCTTTTCTGGTCTTTGGCTTACACACAGAAAACCGTGGGACTTTTCTGCTTCCATAATCATGTGAGCCAATTTCTTATAACAAATCTTGATAGATAAGCTATATTTGGCTTGGTTTCTCTGGAGAGCTAACACAATATGAGTGGAAAATATAACAACAACAACAACAAAAAAAAACCCTGTCAATTCAATTTGTGGGGAGGGAGACCTGAAATCCCCTCCCATGCCTGAGTTCCTGACCTCACTTGCTAGCGGCTTTCCTTCAATTATCCACTGCTCTGCTCCTGACTATGTCTGGCCCAATGTAAGCGCAAGAAGGGTTAGCACTGAGACCACTGAGGATGAGGCTTGAGTGATGAAGAAAGTCCACTTAAAATAGAATCTGATCTATGGCAGGCCCACTGCTTTCCCCTAGGATAGGGTCTGAATCATGTGAATTAACTTGAGATTTTATACTTGCAGCTCTTATGGGGTTTGACAGAGAGAACTTGATCTTTGGAGAGAACATTAGAGCTGCATCTACTTACTCATTCCACAGACAAGCCTATTCTCCTGTGTGCTATGAGTAGTTCAAAGCTCCAGTCTCGTGGAGACAGACAGTAAATACACATCTGAGTAATATCCCCAGTGCTGCTAAGTGTCACAAGGGCTATATATATAGCTCTACATATATAGTGCATCTTCCTTATCAATTCTTCTGTTGATGGACATTTAGGTTACTTCCATGTCCTGGTTATTGTAAATAGGGCTGCAGTGAACATTGGGGAATATTTTGGAATTATGATTTTCATATATATAGTGGAATATTACTCAGCCATTAAAAGGAACAAAATTAAGCCATTTGTAGAGACATGGATGGACCCAGAGGCAGTCATACAAAGTGAAGCAAGTCAGAAAGAGAAAAACAAATATTGTACACTAATGAATATATGTGGAATCTAGAAAAATGGCACAGATGAACACATTTGCAAAGCAGAAATAGAGACAGACATACAGAACAATGTATGGGCACCGAGGGAGGAGAGGTGGGATGAATTGGGAGGTTGAGGCTGACATGTATGAAACACTGCATGACAGATGGAACTGTGCTCAAGTCTCTTTGGTGACCTGAATGGGAAGGAAATCAGAAAAAGGGGCTCTATGTATATAGAGAGCTGATTTGACTTGCTGTATAGTAGAAACTGATACAGCATTGTAAAGCTACTCTACTCCAATAAATTTTTTAGAAAACAAAGGGGGACTCCTCAGGTGGAGCCTCTCTGATGAGAGGATGTGGGCATGTGACACTGTTATGGTCACTGACTTGGAATTCGTCTAAATGAGATGGAAAGGTTTGAACAGAGAAATGACATGATGTGACTGAATTGAGAAAGATTCCTGGTTTCTGTTCTAGGGCAGTGTAAAGACCCACCTGGGCAAGAGCAAAGGCTCGCTGTGTGGCCTCTGACGAGCGTGGTTACACCAGGGTGAGAGGGTGGCCAGAGGAGGTCTCCAGGGAGGTGGCAGGCTGGGCTTCAGGCTGGGAGAGGACGAGAGGGACTCAATGGCTCTGAGGGTGGATAGCAGAGGTCCATAAGGGCTGGATCCAGAGCTCAGCTCTGGACAGGGTGGCTCTGAAATACTGTCTGCCAATGAAGGGAGATATTGACTGCGTGGCTGGACATGGTCTGGAGTAAGGAGCAGGGTTACAGGTGAGAGTCACTCACACAGAAGAAGAAGGCCTGAGTCTGTGTAGGAAGTGAGAGCATACGGGGGAAAGGAGGCTGAGGCCCAAGCCCGAGGCAGTTTGGAAGATCGAGCCCAGGACATGCAGACAGAAAAATAATCTCTTATTGAGACCTGTGTTTTCCCCACTTGAAAAGTTGGCAACTTGATCTGGGGTCTCCACACACAGCATTGAGTGTCCACTGTGTTCCAGGTCTTTATTCACATTGGGGATGCATGCCTATGCCCTTCATGAGAGTGGGGCTCCCACCCATGAGGGTGTCCATCCATAAGGGTGGATCCAGAGGGAAGTGGTTCCGCGGATGTGAGTGCATTAGGGCAAGCAGTGGCACTTACCTCACCTGGCTGTCAGGGGAGGCTGAGGAGGGTGCTGATCTGGAATGATGAGTGGGTAATCACCTGGCCCACAGTGGAGGCCACAGCAGGGTGAGAAGGATGTTCCAGAAGGGACAGGAGTATGAAACATCCTGGATGTTTTTACCAATGCAAAAGATTCTCCAGTCCACCCTCCAGCAGGCCCTGGTGTCTGTCTCCCAATGTAGCACATTCTTTCCTTGCTGAAGACATAAAGGCCCAAATCTCCATAGTCATTCATTCAGAAATAAATGAATCACCTCTACTATGTACCAGTCTTTTAGGAGCTAATCTGTTGGACTGTGAGTGAAAAACATGATAGCTGTAGGTCCTGTGAAGCAAATAAAACTCAGAAATATGAAGAGGGGCTGTGAGTGTCTGCTGGTCAGGACAACAAATTTGGGAAGAAGACAATTGAGCTGGATGGTCATGTCTGTCTGTAAGGAGAAGCAGGGCCAAGTCAGGAGGTATCCCAATAACCACCAAGTTATCCAGGGAAGGAGGGGATGGTTCAGACTGAGACAAAGTATTCACAGGAAGAGAGCATACTGGACTTTGCTAAAAAGTTAAGTTTTATTCTAAGTGGAAGTAAAGCCATTGCTCAAAGTATTGAGCAAGGGAAAACATCACTGGCTGCTGAGTGGATAATAACTTTCAGAGAAGTGTACAGCTAGGAGTCTCTCTGGTATGGGTGAATGGTGGCCTGGATATATCTGGAGTTGTATTTGGGATGGTGAGAAATGGCTGGATCCAGGTTGTGCTTTGGAGGTAGAGCCCACAGCCTTGTTAAAGGCTTGCATCTGAAAAGCAAAGAAAAGGACAGGCTCAAGAATGATTCCTGGGTTTTTGCAGTAAGCTATTGGGTGATACTCCACAGACATAGGAAAGACCTTCCTACACCCTTTGTTCTTCAACATTGGATGCCACATAGAGGTCACTCAGACTGAAACTCCCCAAGGATGTGGTCTCCTTGACCACAGTAACTCTGCTTGGATGCATCCAGCAATGTTTTTCACTGCCCAACCAGTTTGTCCTGGCAGCCTGCTCTTTGAACACAGGAGGCTGGCAGAGTGGATGCCCAGTTGCACTGCCAAATGGATTTACAGGAACGAGGCCCCTCCAGGAACTGTTCCAAATTCTCATCTTTTAATTTATTTGTTTGTCTCTTAGCTCTGCTGTAGAAGCCAGCAGAGGGCCTAGCACACACGATCAAGTAGTCTCCCTTGTAGCATTTCATTTATTGCATCTGAGAAAGTGAGAGCCCAGGGGCCATGTGCCAGCAGATGTGCATATTTTCCCTCTGCATTGAAGCATATTCAGGTGATGTCACATCAAACACTCAAATATGTCTTGGGGGACTAGTGTGTACTCAGAGCTGAGCTGAATTCAAAGTGTTCCTCTTGTCGTAATAGCTCTGGGATCTTGGCCAAGTTACCAATCTTTCTGGGTCTTCCTTTCCCCTTTTTGTTAAAGAGTTCTTAACTCAAAAATATTATGACTATCTCCAAAGGTGGTTGTGCTGTTGCTCCTCCATGACTTTATTTCGCAGGGTAATGAAAACATGCCCTTAATCAGGGAGCACAGGGCCAGATGTGGAGTAAATATCCCATCACCGTGAGCTCTTCTCCAGAGAGGTGGGACCTGCTCTGGGGTGTCAAGTTGTGTGCACCTGTCAAGTAGCTGTTGTGGTCCTGTGATTCTATCTAGTAGTTTATGGAAGGTCTCTGGGGTTTCTTTTGGAAGCTGCTTAAATTTTATATTGAGAGGTCACAATGTGCTCTGCTTACTCAGTGGTGTCCGACTCTTTGCGACCCTATGGACTGTAGTCTGCCAGGCTCCTCTGTCCAAGGGGATTTTCCAGGCAAAAATACTGGAGTGGGTTACCATGCCCTTATCCAGGGGGTCTTCACAACCCAGGGCTTGAACCCAGTTTCCCATGTTGTAGGCAGATTCTTTACCATCTGAGCCACCAGGGAAGCCCAACTGATGCTGAAGCTGAAACTCCAATATGTTGGCCACCTGATGGAAAGAAATGACTCATTGGAAAAGACCCTGATTCTGGGAAATATTGAAGACAGGAGAAGAAGGGGACCACAGAGGGTGAGATGGTTGGATGGCATCACCGAATCGATTGACATGAGTTTGAATAAGCTCCAGAAGTTGGTGATGGACAGGGAAGCCTGGTGGGCTGCAGTCCATGGAGTCGCAAAGAGTTGGACATGACTGAGTGACTGAATTGACTGACTGGGGTTTCTCTTTTCCCAAGTTCAGGCTGGGACTTCGTGAACTTGCATGCCATCAATGGGCTGTCCTTTAGGCATAGACTGTACGTCTGCTCAATGCTTTTAATCCATATTCAGTCGATGAATTTATGAGACAGAAGTAGCCTTATTTCTTTTGTTAGAATTGGTGTGAAATAAGGTCAATAACTCACAAAACATTGGTAAAATGAGATAACAATATTTGTCCTGGAGAGGTATGCTGAGCAGGTGGAAGCACATGGCACAGTACCTGTCATTTTCAGTTCAGTTCATTTTAGTAGCTCAGTCGTGTGCGACTCTTTGTGACCCCATAGACTGCAACAAGCCAAGCCTCCCTGTCCATCACCAACTCTTGGAATTTATTCAAACTCCTCTCCATTGAATCAGTGGTGCTATCCAACCCCAAGCATCTCATCCTCTGTCGTCCCCTTCTCCTCCCACCTTCAATCTTTCCCTGCATCAGGGTCTCTTCCAATGAGTCAGCTCTTCACATCAGGTGACCAAACTGTTGGAGTTTCTGCTTCAACATCAGTCCTTCCAATGAACACTCAGAATTGATCTCCTTTAGGATGGACTGGTTGGATCTCCTTGCAGTCCAACGGACTCTCAAGAGTCTTCTCCAACACCACAGGTTAAAAGCATCAGTTCTTCGGGGCTCAGCTTTCTTCACAGTCCAACTCTCACATCCATACATGACCACTGCCATCTGCAGTGATTTTGGAGGCCAAGAAAATGAAGTCTCTCACTGCTTCCTTTGTTTCCCCATCTATTTGCCATGAAGTGCTGGGACCAGATGCCATGATCTTAGTTTTCTGAATGTTTAGTTTTAAGCCAACATTTTCACTCTCCTCTTTCACTTTCATCAAGAGACTGTTTAGTTCGCTGCTTCCTGACATAGGGTGGTGTCATTTGCGTATCTAAGGTTATTGATATTTCTCCCAGCAATCTTGATTCCAGCTTGTATTTCATCAGCCTGGCATTTCACATGGTGTACTCTGTATATAAGTTAAATAAGCAGGGTGAAAATATACAGCCTTGATGTGCTCCTTTCCAGATTTGAAACCAGTCTGTTGTTCCATATCCAGTTCTAACTGTTGCTTCTTGACCTGCATACAGATTTCTCAGGAGTTAGGTCACATGATCTGGTATTCCCATCTATTTCAGAATTTTCCACAGTTTGTTGTCATCCACACAGTCAAAGGCTTTGGCATAGTCAGTAAAGTAGAAATAGGTGTTTTTCTGGAACTCTCTTGCTTTTTTGATGGTCCAAAGGATGTTGGAAATTTGATCTCCGGTTCCTTTGTCTTTTTTAAATCCAGCTTGAACATCTGGAAGTTCATGGTTCACATATTGCTGAAGCCTGGCTTGGAGAATTTTGAGCATTACTTTGCTAGTGTGTGAGATCAGTGAAATTGTGTGATAGGCTGAACATTCTTTTGGATTGCCTTTCCTTGGGATTGGAATGAAAACTGACCTTTCCCAGTCCTGTGGCCACTGCTGAGTTTTCAAAATTTGCTGTCATATTGAGTGCAGCATCATCTTTTGGGATTTAAATTAGTTTGATTGGAATTCCATCAACTCTACTGGCTTTGTTGGTAGTGATGCTTCCTAAGGCCCACTTGACTTCACAGTCCAGGATGTCTGGCTCTCGGTGAGTGATCACACCGTTGTGGTTATCTGGGTCTTGAAAATCTTTTTTGTATAGTTCTTCTATGTATCCTTGTTAGCTCTTCTTAATTTCTTCTGCTTCTGTTAGGTCTACATATATACATGGAAAATGAAATATTGGGGTTGGCTGATTTTTTAGAGGTAGAATTTATTCATCACTTCTGCTTAGGGAACTGGGCACTTGGTTCACTTCACTAAAAGTAAATCAGATGCTATTAATACTTCACAGAAGAACGAGTGGTGACTCAGTAAAACCAAATACTTTACCAAGGGTCCCAGAGGCTGTCAGCAGGATAGGTGCGATTTGAGTCCCACTGTGGCTCCGAAGTACCTTCTGGTTACTCTTTCCATTTGGCTGTGTTGTCATCAGGAGAAGCTAAGCTCTTGGGGTCTGACTGTGAGAGTCAGCACTGAGGCATTGGGGGAGGACTCTGTGTGGACGGTGAGGGGGAGCTAGATTTGAGGAAAGAACACAGGTTGGAATAAGGTTAGGGTTTTCAAGCTGGACAGTGGGCCAGATGCAGGGAGGGTGGAAACAGACAAGGAGCAGGATGCTCTGTGGAGCCTGAGTTCAAGTGGTCAGACTGCTGGCAGTCTACCAACCCCCACTCCCACCATGGCAGGAGTGGTGGAACAGGGAAAGAGAAAATCTGGGAAAACAAAAGGAAAGATTTCTGGTTTGGATGAGTTGGATTTGAAATGTTTGTGAGGCAGCCTAGTGGATTGGCCAGCATCAGTTGAGGATGGGGTGTGAAGCTCCAGAGAAGGGCTGGACTGGTCATTATCTGGGGTCTGTCTATACAATAGGTGAGGACATGGATCCTGGAGCCTCTGCCTGAGGTCAAGTCCTACTCAGCACGTGCCTGGGAAAAGATTCCCAGATCCTTGGAGAAAAACAGGGATTGTGATCATTCAAGGAATGAAGGTTATTCCAGAGAATCTCTTTGGTAGTGCCTGGCACATGTAGTATAGACTTAAGAAAAAGTATGGGTGAAAGCTGGGCTCAGGAGAGAATGTCACATGCGTGATCTCCAAGTTTAGTGAAATCTTGTCTCCAGATATAATTAAACATAACATCTATTCCAAAACTGTTTTCAACCAGGGCTCTTTGATTTAGACTGAGTTGCTATGTTTTGGGTATTTACAGACTTCAAATATGGTTCATATCTCTGAAGAAGACAGAATGAGTCGACTGCGTGGGTTGTAGGGTCTGACTGGAAATCGGTTTCTTGTTTAGTCAGGGTAGTTGTAAAATTTATAATCCACAGCAAGACATGTCTGAGAGTGAATGAGGACAGGGTACAATTATTAACGACACAGAGAGAGCAGGTGTCAAGCTGGGGTACACCTAGACATGGAGACAACTCTTGTGTTAAAGGGCAGTCATCCCAAGAGGAGTGTGCTGCTATGGACAGCTTGGGAAATGTCCCAGGTTAACAGGGCAGGTTGGAAGTTTAGCTGCTGTCCAAAGTTCTAGCCCCATTTCATACTTCTCTTCCCTCCTGTCCCTCCAACTTACTCCCACCGCAATAATTTCCTGCATGGCTATTATCACAACAATTATCTTATTATCTCTCTGCTTTGCTTAAATATGAGATCCACAGAGACAGTGACTGGTCTGCCCTGTTCTCAGCTATATCCTCAGCACCTAAGACCAGCAGTGCCTGGAATACTGTAGCCAGTCAAGAAACATGAAGAAGTAAAGTAGGCATGACTTCAAGCTGATCATGCGGGTAACCTCTGTTTTGAAGTTTTATTAGATCTAATATGTCTATTCTGTTCTTGATTTGGGGGAGTTTATTTGTCTGTCTGAGGCCAATGGCCAATTAAAGAAATGTGTGTGCTTTCCATGAAAAGAGCTCATTGAGTGTCACTTGAAATACCCTGCCTACCCTCCCCACTTTTGCTCCCAGCTAACTTCTCAGGCCTTGCCACTTCCAGATGGCCCTTGCTGCTGTCCCAGAGAACCCAGAGTCACTCTTTGCCCCTCTCCCACTCTACTGTAATTGCCCACTTCAGTTCAGGATTGTCTCCCCTGTAGTCTGTGCATTGTACTCAAGACAATATCTGGCACAAGGCAGCACTCAGGTTACTCAGTGGGTGCATGAATGATGGCGAGGGGCACCCAAGTGCACCAGCGGCCAAAGATCCTGAAAGGGGGGCTTGTAGAGGAAAATCCTACCCCACAGGGCACCACTCGGTCTTCTATCGGCTGCAGATGCCAAATGCTAATGGTGGAGGAAATTTATTCTGAATAAAAAGGCGGTTAGCATTCAGCAAACATTTTCTATCTCAGACACACACACAGTAATTTTGATGAAATGTGTTGGTTTACAGAACCTTTGGTATTATGCACATTCACTGAAATGCATTTGGACCTGACTCTGCCTTGGAGGACTGTTGTGGAGGAATGTAATCAAATCACTTGTGCACTCAATATTGCTTTCCTATGGATTATTTGGATGTGGCTCTAATAAAAATGCTTGCTTTTTTTCCCCTCTCCAGCAAATCATTGCTATGTGCAGTCATGAAATGTTGTTGCACTCCTACTTTATTGCAGATTTAAATTACTTGGATTATTTTGTTGGACAGTGGCTCCCCGAAGCACAATGAATCAAATCATTAATTACTGCTCTAGTGTGTGATCCATTGGCAAACATTAAACTCCACTCAGGAGCTCATTTCGTGATGATGGCTTCTGAGTCAGTCCCCTGAGGCCTGGACCAGATGGGAACTTCCGGACAAGATGTTACCATTTGCTCTTCTGGTGCTTAAGTGGCAAACACTGCATCACTGGTGACCACCTGGCACCCTACGGTTGCTGATCTTGTTGGAATTGGCGCTCTTTTCATCCTCCATTCAGTGGACCTGGAAAAAGTGCTGTGGCACCTGGATTTCCCCACAACAGGAAAAAAAGTGCAAAGCTCCTGCTTTGCACTCCATACATCCTTTAGTGACTATAAATAGAAGGAATTTTATAAAATGCAAATATAGGCACTCCCTTTCCCTTGAAAAATACTTCAAGACCTTTCCTTTGTCGTTCAAGGTAAATGAAATCTTCTCAACTGCAGTCTGACATGGTCTGTTTTTTCCTACCACTCTGGCTTCCTTCCCTGACACTTCTTCCTTCCCTCCCTGCCCTGTGTTGCCTGCCAAGCTGGCCTTCTGACGTCTCCTGTGCTTTTATGTCTATGGACAGTCCCCCAGCCTCCGCTACTCTCTGTGTATGGCACCCACATCAGTCTACTCAGGGATTTTTGATCAGACCTCTGACTGGGTGAGCTCCCAGCACCCTCTGGTTCCCAGGACGCACCCCACCATGCAGCCTGGAGGGCATCCCTCTGTGTTATAAATGGGGGGTAAATTCTTCCTTGTGGGGTCTGTGAGTACCACTCCAACAGGGCCACAGAAAAGCACAAGTGATAGGAAAACGTTGGTGGGCACATGGGAGGAGCACCAGGGGACTGGGCTCAATTATGCACGTGAGGGGCTGAGAGTGAGGGCCCTCAGGCAAGTCAGGGTTGAGGAACACACCAAGAGGCATGAGGGTCGCAGACAGAGGCAAGCCGGAGGGGGAAACTGTGGAGGGCCAGCTTAACATCTTGATGCCTGAGCAGGGACTACTGCTCTTGTGTGGGGATGCTGAGACAGCAGGAAAGTAGAAAGTTTTTCAAATTTATAGCAAAATCCTCACATGCACACAAGTATAGCAGGTGGCTCCCGTGAGAGGCAGAGGCAGAGGCAGGGTCACGGGGCGAGAGCACTACCACCACCCTCCAGGTGAGGCCGCAGGGAAGCCCGGCTCTGTGGGACCGGACCCTTTCACAACCCAGGAGGCAGGAAATACAGGCTCACTGTGAAATCTTCCTGGATTTCTCCTGGACCTTTTTGTGTTGTAGCAAAAACTGAGTTTTTTCATGTAGTTTGCTTTGTAAATGTATTTTCACAACTGCTGTGTTCTAAACAAAATCCTTCTACCTGTCAGATGTGGCCCACAGGCCACCAGTGCTCGTTTCCTCTGGCTTAGATGTGAACGGTGGATGAGAGAAGCAGATTTTGCTATAGGAAAAATGGGGCATGAGATGATGGTTATGTTCCAGGTCTCAGGGGAGTTCCTGGGATGACCAAGTGAGGGTCCTTAGCTGTGAGCAGGAAAGAATTCAAGAATGAGTCATAATAAAATGAAAGCAGGTTTTTTAAAGAGATACACACTCAGAGTATGGACTGTCTCAAAAGGCAAGAGAGGCCCCAGGGTATGGAGGTGATTAGTTCCTAGTTAAAGAATGGGAGGATTATTCCAACTATCTTGGAGAAGATGGAAAAGCTTAAGAATTGACAGCACTGATGTCTTGGCCCTGAAACTGTCATGTAGCTTGTGGGTGTGTCATTAATTAATGTAATGCAAAGAGTGTATACTGAGGCTCAAGGTCCACTGGAAATCCAATCTTCTGCCATTTTGGGCCTGGTCAGTTCTAACTGGGTTCTGTTGTAACCTGTTCTCAACAGCTGTGTCATACTTTTAACAATTACCCCCTGTCCCCTTCCTTCCTGTCTCAAATTGTTTATAATCATCAGCCTCAGGAAAAGGCACACACCTCTCTGGGTGAATTCTGGCTTTGAGTTGGAATGGAAGCAGGTAGACGTCGGTGTGGAGGCAGGTGACCACACCCAATCCACGCTCCCCACCCTGCCGGGCATACACACAGCTGGCCACATTTCCCAGAGGTCCTAGATGTGAGGTGTGGCCACAGCATTGAGCTCTGGTCAGTGGACTCAGATGGGAGGGAAGTGTGTCGTCACTTTGCACTCCAGCCCGTAGAAATCTCTCCCTCCGTTCTCATCCTCTCTTCATTGTCTGTTCTGTGGTGGGGTGGGAGGGAGGCATAGAGAGTGACCTCAGAAGCCATAGGATTAAGAGAGCAAAACCTCTGTCAACCTAAGTCTCTAAATAACTTGGTGAATCCCCACATGCTCCACCCAGCCTCTCACCAAGTATGTTTTACATGAGCAAAAACCAAACCTCTACTGTGGTGAGCTGCTGGGATTTTATAATTTACCTATAGCATCTCATGTTACCCTAGCTAATACAGCAGGGCTATGCCCAGAGGGAAAGCCTAGACTATGCCTGTCCCTCGGGACAGGTGAGACCACACACAGCAGAGGGACTGAGCCTGCCTCAGGCCCCCTCTCATATGAGCAGGGAGATGGGAGGCCCGTCCAAGT
Source organism: Dama dama (assembly GCF_033118175.1). Lineage (NCBI taxonomy): Eukaryota > Metazoa > Chordata > Mammalia > Artiodactyla > Cervidae > Dama > Dama dama. The sequence goes on along the minus strand of NC_083713.1, from coordinate 6,225,383 downwards.
CTCACTTGGTCTGCAGCCCTGAATGTCCTTTGGTCTTCGCATTGTTTGCTGCTCTCCTGGTAGACAAAGGAGAAAACTTTTATTTTTAAAATTATAGTTTAATTTATTATTCTAAAGAGTTCCCAGAGCAGGAGCATCCATGTGTGTTTGTGCAGGACTTGCACTTGCAGACAGGAAAGGGAGCCTGGGGGCAGGAGTGAAAGTCTGTGTTCCCTTTATATTCTCTATGTCAGTGTAATTAGATTTTTTTAAATAAGCTCGCATGCTATTTTTTTTTCTTTTTTTCTTTTTTTTATTTATTTTTTCAGTGGGTTTTGTCATACATTGACATGAATCAGCAATAGATTTACACGTATTCCCCATCCCGATCCCCCCTCCCACCTCCCTCTCCACCCGATTCCTCTGGGTCTTCCCAGTGCACCAGGCCCAAGCACTTGTCTCATGCATCCCACCTGGGCTGGTGACCTGTTTCACCATAGATAATATACATGTTGTTCTTTCGCAACATCCCACCCTCACCTTCTCCCACAGAGTTCAAAAGTCTGTTCTGTATTTCTGTGTCTCTTTTTCTGTTTTGCATATAGGGTTATCGTTACCATCTTTCTCAATTCCATATATATGTGTTAGTATGCTGTAATGTTCTTTATCTTTCTGGCTTACTTCACTCTGTATAAGGGGCTCCAGTTTCATCCATCTCATTAGGACTGGTTCAAATGAATTCTTTTTAATGGCTGAGTAATATTCCATGGTGTATATGTACCACAGCTTCCTTATCCATTCATCTGCTGATGGACATCTAGGTTGTTTCCATGTCCTGGCTATTATAAACAGTGCTGCGATGAACATTGGGGTGCACGTGTCTCTTTCAGATCTGGTTTCCTCAGTGTGTATGCCCAGAAGTGGGATTGCTGGGTCATATGGCAGTTCTATTTCCAGTTTTTTAAGAAATCTCCACACTGTTTTCCATAGCGGCTGTACTAGTTTGCATTCCCACCAACAGTGTAAGAGGGTTCCCTTTTCTCCACACCCTCTCCAGCATTTATTGCTTGTAGACTTTTGGATAGCAGCCATCTTGACTGGCGTGTAATGGTACCTCATTGTGGTTTCGATTTGCATTTCTCTAATAATGAGTGATGTTGAGCATCTTTTCATGTGTTTGTTAGCCATCTGTATGTCTTCTTTGGAGAAATGTCTGTTTAGTTCTTTGGCCCATTTTTTGATTGGGTCATTTATTTTTCTGGAATTGAGCTGCAGGAGTTGCTTGTATATTTTTGAGATTAATCCTTTGTCTGTTTCTTCATTTGCTATTATTTTCTCCCAATCTGAGGGCTGTCTTTTCACCTTACTTATAGTTTCCTTTGTAGTGCAAAAGCTTTTAAGTTTCCTTAGGTCCCATTTATTTATTTTTGCTTTTATTTCCAATATTCTGGGAGGTGGGTCATAGAGGATCTTGCTGTGATTTATGTCGGAGAGTGTTTTGCCTATGTTCTCCTCTAGGAGTTTTATAGTTTCTGGCCTTACATTTAGATCTTTAATCCATTTTGAGTTTATTTTTGTGTATGGTGTTAGAAAGTGTTCTAGTTTCATTCTTTTACAAGTGCTTGACCAGCTTTCCCAGCACCACTTGTTAAAGAGGTTGTCTTTTTTCCATTGTATATCCTTGCCTCCTTTGTCGAAGATAAGGTGTCCATAGGTTTGTGGATTTATCTCTGGGCTTTCTATTCTGTTCCATTGATCTATATTTCTGTCTTTGTGCCAGTACCATACTGTCTTGATGACTGTGGCTTTGTAGTAGAGTCTGAAGTCAGGCAGGTTGATTCCTCCAGTTCCATTCTTCTTTCTCAAGATTACTTTGGCTATTCGAGGTTTTTTGTATTTCCATACAAATTGTGAAATTATTTGGTCTAGTTCTGTGAAAAAATACCATTGGTAGCTTGATAGGGGTTGCATTGAATCTATAGACTGCTTTGGGTAGAATAGCTATTTTGACAATATTGATTCTTCCAATCCATGAACACGGTATGTTTCTCCATCTGTTTGTGTCCTCTTTGATTTCTTTCATCAGTGTTTTATAGTTTTCTATGTATAGCTCTTTTGTTTCTTTAGGTAGATATACTCCTAAGTATTTTATTCTTTTTGTTGCAATGGTGAATGGTATTGTTTCCTTAATTTCTCTTTCTGTTTTTTCATTGTTAGTGTATAGGAATGCAAGGGATTTCTGTGTGTTAATTTTATATCCTGCAACTTTACTATATTCATTGATTAGCTCTAGTAATTTTCTGGTAGAGTCTTTAGGGTTTTCTATGTAGAGGATCATGTCATCTGCAAACAGTGAGAGTTTCACTTCTTCTTTTCCTATCTGGATTCCTTTTACTTCTTTTTCTGCTCTCATTGCTGTGGCCAAAACTTCCAACACTATGTTGAATAGTAGTGGTGAGAGTGGGCATCCTTGTCTTGTTCCTGATTTCAGGGGAAATGCTTTCAATTTTTCACCATTGAGGGTGATGCTTGCTGTGGGTTTGTCATATATAGCTTTTATTATGTTGAGGTATGTTCCTTCTATTCCTGCTTTTTGGAGAGTTTTAATCATAAATGAGTGTTGAATTTTGTCAAAGGCTTTCTCTGCATCTATTGAGATAATCATATGGTTTTTATCTTTCAATTTGTTAATGTGGTGTATTACATTGATTGATTTGCGGATATTAAAGAATCCTTGCATTCCTGGGATAAAGCCCACTTGGTCATGGTGTATGATTTTTTTAATATGTTGTTGGATTCTGTTTGCTAGAATTTTGTTAAGGATTTTTGCATCTATGTTCATCAGTGATATTGGCCTGTAGTTTTCTTTTTTTGTGGCATCTTTGTCTGGTTTTGGAATTAGGGTGATGGTGGCCTCATAGAATGAGTTTGGAAGTTTACCTTCATCTGCAATTTTCTGGAAGAGTTTGAGTAAGGTAGGTGTTAGCTCTTCTCTAAATTTTTGGTAGAATTCAGCTGTGAAGCCATCTGGTCCTGGGCTTTTGTTTGCTGGAAGATTTTTGATTACAGTTTTGATTTCTTTGCCTGTGATGGGTCTGTTAAGATCTTCTATTTCTTCCTGGTTCAGTTTTGGAAAGTTATACTTTTCTAAGAATTTGTCCATTTCATCCAAGTTGTCCATTTTATTGGCATAGAGCTGCTGGTAGTAGTCTCTTATGATCCTTTGTATTTCAGTGTTGTCTGTTGTGATCTCTCCATTTTCATTTCTAATTTTGCTAATTTGGTTCTTCTCTCTTTGTTTCTTAATGAGTCTTACTAATGGTTTGTCAATTTTGTTTATTTTTTCAATAAACCAGCTTTTAGCTTTGTTGATTTTTGCTATGGTCTCTTTAGTTTCTTTTGCATTTATTTCTGCCTTAATTTTTAAGATTTCCTTCCTTCTGCTAACCCTGGGGTTCTTCATTTCTTCCTTCTCTAATTGCTTTAGGTGTAGAGTTAGGTTATTTATTTGGCTTTTTTCTTGTTTCTTGATGTAAGCCTGTAATGCTATGAACCTTCCCCTTAGCACTGCTTTTACAGTGTCCCATAGGTTTTGGGTTGTTGTGTTTTCATTTTCATTCGTTTCTATACATATTTTGATTTCTTTTTTGATTTCTTCTGTGATTTGTTGGTTATTCAGAAGCGTGTTATTTAGCCTCCATGTGTTTGAATTTTTAACAATTTTTTTCCTGTAATTGAGATCTAATCTTACTGCACTGTGGTCAGAAAAAGATGACTGGAATGATTTCAATTTTTTTGAATTTTCCAAGACTAGATTTATGGCCCAGGATGTGATCTATTCTGGAGAAGGTTCCGTGTGCACTTGAGAAAAAGGTGAAGTTGATTGTTTTGGGGTGAAATGTCCTATAGATATCAATTAGGTCTAGCTGGTCCATTGTGTCATTTAAGGTTTGTGTTTCCTTGTTAATTTTCTGTTTAGTTGATCTATCCATAGTTGTGAGTGGGGTATTAAAGTCTCCCACTATTATTGTGTTACTATTAATTTCCTCTTTCATACTCTTTAGCATTTGTCTTACATATTGCGGTGCTCCTATGTTGGGTGCATATATATTTATAACTGTTATATCTTCTTCTTGGATTGATCCTTTGATCATTATGTAGTGTCCTTCTTTGTCTCTTTTCACAGCCTTTATTTGAAAGTCTATTTTATCTGATATGAGTATTGCGACTCCTGCTTTCTTTTGGTCTCCGTTTGCGTGAAATATTTTTTTCCAGCCCTTCACTTTTAGTCTGTATTTGTCTCTTGCTTTGAGGTGGGTCTCTTGTAGACAGCATATATAGGGGTCTTGTTTTTGTATCCATTCAGCCAATCTTTGTCTTTTGGTTGGGGCATTCAACCCATTTACATTTAAGGTAATTATTGATAGGTGTGGTCCCATTGCCATTTACTTTGTTGTTTTGGGTTCACGTTTATACAACCTTTCTGCATTTCCTATCTAGAGAAGATCCTTTAGCATTTGTTGAAGAGCTGGTTTGGTGGTGCTGAATTCTCTCAGCTTTTGCTTGTCTGTAAAGCTTTTGAATTCTCCTTCATATCTGAATGAGATCCTTGCTGGATACAGTAATCTAGGTTGTAGGTTATTCTCTTTCATTACTTTCAGTATGTCCTGCCATTCCCTTCTGGCCTGGAGGGTTTCTATTGATAGAACAGCTGTTATCCTTATGGGAATCCCTTTGTGTGTTATTTCTTGTTTCTCCCTTGCTGCTTTTAAGATTTGTTCTTTGTGTTTGATCTTTGTTAATTTGATTAATATGTGTCTTGGGGTGTTTCACCTTGGGTTTATCCTGTTTGGGACTCTCTGGGTTTCTTGGACTTGGGTGGCTATTTCCTTCCCCATTTTACGGAAGTTTTCAGCTATTATCTCCTCGAGTATTTTCTCATGGCCTTTCTTTTTGTCTTCTTCTTCTGGGACTCCTATGATTCAAATGTTGGGGTGTTTCACATTGTCCCAGAGGTCCCTGAGGTTGTCCTCATTTCTTTTGATCCTTTTTTCTTTTTTCCTCTCTGCTTCATTTATTTCCATCATTTTATCTTCTACCTCACTTATCCTATCTTCTGTCTCCATTATTCTACTCTTGGTTCCCTCCAGAGTGTTTTTGATCTCATTCATTGCATTATTCATTTTTAATTGACTCTTTTTTATTTCTTCTAGGTCTTTATTAAACATTTCTTGAATCTTTTCAATCTTTGTCTCCAGGCTATTTATCTGTAACTCCATTTTGTTTTCAAGATTTTGGATCATTTTTATTATCATTATTCTAAATTCTTTTTCAGGTAGATTCCCTATCTCCTCCTCTTTTGTTTGACTTGGTGGGCATTTTTCATGTTCCTTTACCTGTTGGGTATTTCTCTGCCTTTTCATCTTGTTTAGATTGCTGTGTCTGGACTGGGCTTTCTGTATTCTGGAGGTCTGTGGTTCCTTTTTATTGTGGAGGTTTTACCCAGTGGGTGGGGTTAGACGATTGGCTTGTCAAGGTTTCCTGGTTAGGAAAGTTTGCGTCGGTGTTCTGGTGCGTGGAAGTTGATTTCTTCTCTCTGGAGAGCAATGGAGTGCTCAGTAATGAGTTTTGAGATGGGTCTATGTGTTAGGTGTGACCTTGGGCAGCCTGTATGTTGACGTTCAGGGCTATGTTCCTGCGTTGCTGGAGAATTTGCTTGGTATGTCTTGCTCTAAAACTTATTGGCTCCTGTGTGGTGGTTGGTTTCAGTGTAGGTATGGAGGCTTTTGGACGGTCACTTATTACTTAAAGTTCCATGTAGTCAGGAGTTTTCTGGTGTTCTCCGGTTTTGGGCTTAAGTCTCCTGACTCTGGATTTTAGTTTTATTCTTCCTGTAGTCTCAGGACTTCTCCAACTATACAGCACTGATAATAAAACTTCTGGGTTAATGGCGAAAAGATTCTCCCCCATTAGGGACACCCAGAGAGGTTCACAGAGTTACATGAAGAAGAGGAGAGGGAGGAGGGAGATAGAGATGAGCAGGAGGAGAAAAAGGGGGACTCAAGAGGAGAGAGACAGATTTACGCAGTTGTCTGTTCCCAGAGTGTTCTCCGTAGCCCAGACACCCACCAAGATTCCCAGAATTGGATTGGGAAGAGATGGGGAAAGGAAGAAATAGAGGTGTTCTGAGGTAGAAAACAGAGAGTCAAGATTGGGAGAGAATAATCAACACACTCCTGAATAAAAATGGGAACTGAATATTGGATTCTTAAATGTTCACAATTTATATCATATATTGAAAAACAAAAATTAAAAATCTAGAGTAGAGATTAGACTCTTAAAAATACTATATTAAAAACAGAAACCAAAACACACACAGAAAAATTTTAAAAATATATATGAAGTTCAGTTTAAAAAATAGGGCTTCTCTTCTTCTTTTTTTTTTTTTTTGGTAAGGTTATAGTGTATTGAAAATGAAAATTAAGGAGTAGTAGAGGACTACTAGAGGACTTTAAAAGAAATATGAGAAAAAGAAAAACAGAAAATAGAAGAGAAAAAGGAGAAAAAAAGAAAAAAAAAAAAGAATTTTCCCTAATTAAAAAAATCGTAAAAATCTATGAAAATGAAAGTCAAGGAGTAATGGGGGAGTAATAGGGAATTTTAACGGAAAATAAAAGAGAAAAAATATAAAAGAAAAAAAAATTTTTTTCTTATTAAAAAAAGTAAAAATATATCTAGGAATTTCTCTGGAGCTGTTGCAGTCAGTGTGGGTTTGGCTCAGTTTCAGATATCTCCTCGTTCCAGTTTACACTTCTCGATATCCACAGGCCTCTTCCGTTGTAATCGGTGTTTTCTACAGGGATTTTAATCTGTTGCACCGCTCTCTTCTGAAGCGGTTCCCTTCGTTTATTTGGCTTCTGTTTGCCAGTTTCTTCAGAGCCTCACTTCCGCCCTGACACAGGCGGGCGGAAGTGGATTCTTATTCAGGTAGCTAGTTCTGTCGCCCTGCTGGGAGGGGCTGGCGCTGCGGGGAGGGGCTGGCACTGCGGGGAGAGGCTGGCGCTGCTTTCTCCGTCTGCGCTGCTCAGGATCCCGGCTGCTCTATATGGAGCGCGCCCCGCGCTGCGCGCAGCTCCAGCCCTCGGGTGTTCCACAAAAGCATGGAGCAAAAGGCTGCGTCCGCTCTTGTGCCTTCCCCGTCAGAGCGGTCCAGGCAGCCAGGAGCTTGACAGGCGCACTCTCCCCGGGTGCGGCGCGCCCACTACCTTCCACGGTCCCAGTCTCAGTTTCCTCCGGCGCCAGTCGGGTGTGTGCGCCCTCTGCCCTCCGCGTCCCCAGCCCCAGTCCCCGCCCGTGCCGGTCGGGTGCCTGCGCGCTGTGTCTCGCCGCGACCTGCTCCCGCCTCCGGCGGGTCTGGGCCGGTCCGCAGTCTGCGAGCTCTTCTCTGGACTTTCTCGGTCCCTTAGTTCTGTGAACAGCCGGCAGCGTGTTCGGGCAGGTTAATTTTCTCTCTCTTCCCTGCTCTCCCACAGTTCAAGTTGGCAACTCACAAAACCTCCCTCGCCCGGACCCTACCCCCAAGCAATGCCGCCCGCTCCTCTCCGTGCCGCCCCCACTTGCTGGTGGCGGATGCGGGTGTCTGGGGTACTTTTCTGCTGAGAGTTGCTTTTAGGCATGTAATCTGTGGGTTTTATTTATTGTTTCCCTCCCAGTCAGGTTGCCCTCCTAGATTCAAACACTTCCCCCAGGCCCGCCTGTGAGAGGGTTTCCCGGTGTCTGGAAACGTCCTCTAGACTCCCTTCCCGGGACGGATCTCCGTCCTTAGCTCTTTTTGTCTCACTTTTTATCTTTTATATTTTGTCCTACCTCCTTTCGAAGACAATGCGCTGCTTTTCTGGGCGCCTGATGACCTCAGCTAGCGATCAGAAGTTGTTTTGTGAAGTTTGCTCTGCGTTCAGATATTCTTTTGATGAATTTGTAGGAGAGAAAGTGGTCTCCCCGTCCTACTCCTCCGCCATCTTGGCTCCTCCCTGCATGCTATTTTTTAATTAAAAAAGGGGGGGAGGACAAATGGAAAGAAGAAAGCTAAGAAAGATAATTAAGGGGAAGGAAAAAGAGAAAGAAAAGAAGTGAAAGAGGAAATGATGAGAGATGAGAGATGTAGAGGGTGTCCTTTGCAGGGGCGGGGCTGGGGGAGGGCAGAGAGCAGAAAGATCCAGCAGCCTCTCAAGACCAGTCCGGAGCCTCCTGCCCTCTGCAGGGCTTTGGAATCACTCAAAGCTGCAATAAATCGGTAACTGCTCTGCTTCTTTCCTTAACTGCTTTTCGTTTTTAAGTATTAGGAACCCCTTGTCTAAAGTCACAGCTCTCCAGGGGTGAGAAGTGCCTCTCCAGTCTGCAGGGCAGGAACTGCGGCACTTGACACCGCTGTGGCCATCAGGGTTGGGGGATGAATCGAAGATATACGAGCCATCCCAGCCGTAGGTACGGCCCCATTCCGGAAGCAGGAGAATCACTGGGCTCTTTACCATTTTCCACACTAAATCCTGTGTTCACTCTTTACCAAAGCCATTTGCCAACCAAGGAAACCACATTTCTTATGTTCAAAGGCTCTCTGTTGTGCCTCTGCATGAAGGGATGTGTTGCATTTACACAAAAGCAGCAACCCTCATGTCATCTGCGCCACTACTCCCCTCCTTGTCTTGGTGGTGCAGCATCTTTAGACATTGGTGCTGGCTGTACCTTCTGTGTGTGAGTTGTTAAACTGCTTCAAGGCAAAGGAAGGAAGAAATAGTGTGAATGTGACAGACTTCTTGGTTGAATACAGAGGAAGACAGAGGTCTCTGCATTCAACTTCCTTCTCATTTTTTGACAAGATAGAACCAAATGAGTGATTTGGTTTTGAATGAAAGCAATATTCTATAGAAGATCATCTTCAGATTTCTCCAAAATTGTGTTTTGATTTTGAAGAAAATATTGGAAACTTCCAGGAGCAAATTGTTTCATTTACAAGCAACATAAGTTGCCTGATTGTTTGCTATTGCCAAATTGCCTGCAAGAACTTTCTAATGAAGTCTTAAAACTGTATCCCAAGATGCTTTCTGTACTCTTTGGGATGTTTGACTGCCTAACAGGGCATTGAAGTTACAACAGGGTGAGGCCCCATTACAGAACATAATCTTTAATTTACATTTTTAATATGAAAATTTTCAAATGAATTCAAAAGTAAGATCTTATTATGAGTTTTGCTTCAACTTATCAACAAGAAGAAAATCTTGTTTCATCTATAGTCAATAACCCTTCTCTCCTTTTCTGTTTTATTTCCTAGCAAAAAACGAGTCTTGGCAAGACATAGAAGTCATCCTCTAGGACATAGCTGAGAGCTTATTAAAGAGCTTCTTTCTGGGTGTAGGAGGATTATGGGAATGATCTGGGGCTGGAGGGCATCTGTGCGTTATCAACAACATATCTTTCTGGCTATCACAGAAGAGGAGTTCCCCCACCAGGAGCTGTGGATGCTAGAGTGGAACACATTCCTGCTGATATGTGGCAGGGAGGGAGCCGGGAACAAATGCCTCCTCTCTCTCATCCTCTCATTCCTCTTAGATTCCCTGATGATGGCTCATTGGCTGAGCCTCACCAGAAGCCAGAGGGAAGAGACGCTGAGTGGCAATGTTTCACCAATAACATGCTCAGAAGGGACATACAGATAGGGACTTTTTTTCCTTTCTCAAAATAATCACAAATCTAGAGTTACTCCTAACAAAAGGAGGGAAAGAAAGAAAGAAAGTGAAGTCACTCAGTCGTGTCTGACTCTTTGTGACCCCATGGACTGTAGCCTATCAGGCTCCTCTGTCCATGGGATTTTCCAGGCAAGAGTACTGGAATGGGTTGCCATTTCCTTCTCCAAAGCTAGCAATAATTCCTAAAATCAATGGACACCCAGTCCATGAAACAGAAGATAACTGCCATCTTTAAATTTTTAAATTGAAATATAGCTAATTTACAATGTTTTGCCAGTTTCAAGTATAAAGCAAAGTGATTCAGTTTTATATATATTCTTTTTCAGATTCTTTACCATTATAGGTATTACAAGATACTGAGTATGGTTCCATGTGCTATATGGTAGGTCCTTGTTTTTACCTATTTTACATACATTGAAAGTGTGTGGAAGTGTTAGTTGCTCAGTCGTGTCTGACTCTTTGTGATCCCATGAACTGTAGCCCCCCAGGCTCCTCTGTCCATGGAATTTTCTGGATAAGAATTCTGGAGTGGGTTGCCATTCCCTTCTCTAGGAGATCTTCTTGATTCGGGGATTGAACCTGGGTATCCTGCATATCAGGCAGATTCTTTACCATCTGAGCCACAGAAGAGATTATATACATTAGTATATATAAATTGATCTCAAACTCCTAACTTATCTCCTCCCCTGCTATCCACAAGTTTCTTTTCTATGCTTTTGAATCAATTTCTGTTTCATAAATCAGTTCATTTGCCTCATTTTTTTTTTAGATTCTACTTATAAGTGATATAATATGCTATGTCTTTGACTTACTTCGTAAAATATGATAATCTTTAGGTGCACACAAGTTGCTGTAGATGATATTATGTAATCCTTTTTTTATGGTTGAGTAGTATTCCTTTGTGCATAAAGACCACATCTTCTTTATCCATTTGTTTGTCAATGAACATTTGCGCTTTGTTTGCATGTCTTGGCTATTATAAATAGTGCTCCTATGAACACTACGAACATTGGGACCATCACCTTTTTTTTTTTTTTTTTTTTTTGCAGTTTAAATTTCAGTGTCCAAACTTATTTATACATTTACCTAAAAGATGCTACCTTGATTAGTCAATGTCTGTTTGCATTTCTACACATGAATTTCTTTAGTCTTGAATTCCATATGAATGTGCTACAGTGAAACTTTTTAAAATAAAACAGTAAGCCCTTTAAAGCTAATCTTGAGATAAGACATTCAGTCCATCTATTTGAAAATTATTTATCTCTGCTGTGCACATTAGCCTGGCTGGAACTTGGTCACAGACATGGATGCCCTAATGACTATTTTAATAGCAAAGTCAGACAGGAGCATGAAGGAGAAGTCATTTGCCACCAACAACCTGGTATCCCAAATCAAAATTCCAAACTGGCTGAAAAGAGCTAACCTCTACTCAGGAGTCAGCTTCTCTGCCTAAAAAGCTGTTGATGTCTCACCTAAGCTGCCATCCATCGAACATCCTGGCCAAAGAAAATAGGCAGGGGCTGAAAGGAGCTATCCCAGGTCAAACATTCCAGAGGAAAGCAAATAAACTCATCACTGACTCTCAGGGTTCCCCACCACTGTCCTGGGTGAAGGCACTGCCTCATTTGCTATCTAATGAGTCTGTTAAATCTCTGGGCCCAATTACTTATTTCAAGGAATGTCATTTTTGCTAAAGAGAGGATTGTTTGTGAGGGCTCCAACCTAATCCAAAACTAGTTAAGTCTTGTAAACATCGGCCAGAAGGAATCCATCATCCCACCCCAGGAGGAGGAGATTCAGAGAAAGAGGACTATTATATGGGGCAGACACCATTAACTTACTCTATGAAAGGTTTCAAGGCTTTGTTTTACAATTTTATTTCTCTAAGCAGCCCCTCTGTGTTCTCTCTCCTGTGACAGAAACATCCTTTGTCCTTTGAAGTCTCTACCTATGTGAACAAAAAACACAGGCTTACTTTAATAAACAGGAAAAGGGACGTGATCCCAAGGCTAGGGTACCGGAACTAGCAAAAACCTTGAAAGGTCATCTGGTCTAGCTTCTACCTCAGGTGGAAAGACATCCAAAGTCACACTGCCCGGACCGTTGTCTCACTCTTGATACATTAAGTGACAAAGACCAGAAGACTTTCTCAATAATTCACCGCAGTGTTTTCCAGAACTCAGCTCTCTCATGGTGACATACAGCTTTTACCCATCTCTTCAAGTCACGCAAGGGAGAGGTGAGAGAATCTGCCCCAAACCCAGCAGCAGCAGCTCTGAAAGTGGTGGCTTCCAAAAACCTACCAAGGCAGGACACAAAACCAAGGCACTCTATTCTTACCTTTAGGGAGGAAGGGAAGTGCAGAAATTACATTTATTGGAAGTATAAACAATATTTCTTTGTCAGTTTAATAAAAAATCAGACTATTTGGGGCTGGGTGAACTTCCTGTGTAACAGCAGCTCACCCCTTTGTATGGGCAACAGAGGTTGTCAATGACAAACATGAAATTGATGTCATAAGCCTCCAGCAGGTTTGTAAGAAAGCCCTGGTCTCCTTGGGGATCTAACATTGCAGTGTAATGGTGAGAGTCAGATAACAGGGGGGGGGCTGATTTGTAATCTACTGCATATATCATTTTAGGCAAAGATACTTGGTGACTTCATCTGAAAATCAGAAATGATGATTCCTGCCTCACGGGGTTGTTGGAGGATTAATTGGTTTGAGGGGTGAGGATCTAGTTTCTTGACACCCCATTCCTTCATGTCACATGGAAGATTTTACTGTTTTCTTATTGTTTATAAAATATAGTCATAATGGAAGTCTTGCTCTAGAGCCATTGGTTTTAAAATGTCCAATTGTAAAAAAATTAAAAGATATTTGCAGTTTAATGGCTATTACAAATCTTGTCCCCAACTAATCTATAAATCTCTGTTTAGCACTTATTATTTGCCAGGTGTATTATCATAGAGAAGCCTAAAATGGTTGACCTCTAAAATGTCTTTCAGTCTTAAATTTATGACTCTTTCAGTATCACTATATAACACAGAAAAGTCTTCTGCTCCATTGTGTCTTAATTTCTTTATCAGTTCAGATGGGTACAAGGTCTGTCTGAGGTAACCCAGATGGCTGTGGGAAGGCCACTATATCTCACCTGAAGGGTTGGATGCTGGATTATTTTTACTTATTAACAGTTATTCTTAAGAATTGTATGATATTGTTGCGGGGGGGGGGGGGAGGAGTCTAGTGATCTCTTTCATAGGTAGGCAGACCAAGGCTTACAAGAATTTAATGATCTGCTTAGTGGTATGAAGGTAGCATTATGATGGCATTAAAAACAGCCACTGTGTATTAAGAACCTACTGTGTCCCAGGTATTTCAGTAGATGTTTTTTTCTCTTAGTCTCAACAATGAGCTGTGTGATATTATTATCTACAGTTTACAGATAAAGAAATCAAAAGAAGCTTCAACACAATTAAACCTCCACAACTTGTTGAAAGTCAAGCTAGGGTTTGAACTCTGATCACTCCACACTACCACAGTTCTGTTGCTCTAACCCAGTAAGTCCAGAACAAGGATGCCAGGCAAGAAGGGTCCAAGATTAGGACAACAGCCTGAATGAGGGGACTAGCATGCAATGGACAGACTACTGCATGCTTTGATTCCTTGCCCCAGCCCAAACTCTGTTGCAGGTACTCTAACTATACAAAATCTCCTGGTGTCTGGTAGGTGCTCTTTGTGGGAACTATTCATATTATTGTGACTCCCATGTGCCTGCAGGATATGCTGCTCCATTCCCTCAGTCTGGTAGGAGAAAGATGGACCAATATCTCCTTAGCCCTGGCCAGAGTCCCAGCAGGAGCTGGAATTGAATGAATCTGCCAGCATCCAGATATCTTTACTTGCATGTTTCAGATGGCCAAACCCCATCCTGAGTAACCATAGAACTTTCCTTGAGAACCTGCATGGGCTACCCCTTGATGGGCGTGAGGACACAGCCATGAAAAAGGGAGTCCCGAAGGGGCTTACAGCTCAGATGGAGAGGCTGATGCATAACCAGGAGATTCCTCTGCACTCCGGGGGCGCTGAGGCAGGGGGCATATGGAGGACTCCCACTACACAGCAAGGACACTGGACTCTGTTCCACAACACTGAACTGAAGAGTCTTGGTGTTGCCTGATTGGGAGCCAGTCCTTATACCTGCCCAGCCCTTCCTCTCAAACCTATGACCATCTGCCTCCGTAGAACAGACCTTAGTTTGAACCTTGATTTCATTTTCCCTTCTCCACCCTCATCCTTCATTTGATCTTAGATAGCTTCCACCCCTAAATAATTTTTCCCTCACTCCTGTCATTTTACACCTCCCACTAGGGAATTCTTCCTTGATTTTCAGTCTTCAGTTAGCCCTGAGCATACCATACCCACCATTGGCATATCATACCCAGGCCAGGCACTTGCTGGAATGTTAGTAAAACTGAACTCAGCAAAGTCAAGATGGTTCTATCCATCAGTAGACACATAGGATGTGTTTTTCATGCTAGGTCTTCTGCTGGAACTAAAGATGCCAGGATTACTAACACATGTGACAAATTTGATGAAATCACCCATTATTCAGGGACAGGTAGATTGTAGCACTAGGTCACCCTATGCTTGCCCAGGACAGACATCACTAATCAACCACAGTATGCATTCCTGCTGAGTTAGAACTTGGGTTTAGAAACTTTCTTTTTAATTTGATAAGAAATATGAAATGTATGTGTTCTTACTGCTCTGCTATGTAAGAGCAGATACTATGAAGAGTTCAAATTTGAATGGACAGAGATTTTTTATCAGGGTGGGAGCACCAGCAGGTGGGAGAAACTGTGAGCTCAAGAGTTCCCACTCTAATTTTCAGGTTACCTGTCATGGTTGGCAAAGACCCTGATGCTGGGAAAGATTGAGGGCAGGAGGAGAAGGGGGCGGCAGAGGATGAGAAACTCCTGGAGACAGTGAAGGATAGAAAAGCCCGGTGTGCTGCTGTCCGTGGGTTGCCAAGAGTCAGCTGTGACCTAGTGACTGAACAACAGTAGCACCAGCAGGTGAGAGACTGTGAGCTCAGGAGTTACCACCCTCGTTTCCGGGTCACCGTGCTATGGTTGGAACAGTGCAGGTCCTGTGTCAGAGCCGTGCTATTCATTGGACGGAGGTGAAAGCTCCATCTGTGCCACATGCTGCACTCACAGAGCACATTAATGCTCATCACCCCACAGGGCAGGCACTGCTCCTGAGACTTCACAGGTCAGCAGAGTGGGCTCAGAGGATGGCAGCCCTTTGCCTAGGTTTGCACAGTGGGTATAATGGGACCTGATTTTGAGTGCGTGGTCTGTCTAAACCCTGAGAACCAAATTCATTCCATTGCACAAGTCTGCCTGTCTGTAAAGACAGTGCTTCCGAGGGTCCATTCCTAACTCAAGGAAGGGAAGTTGTTTTTATTACTCTAGGTTGGATCATGGTCACTACTACAGAGCTAGAACAAGGGCTGAGTCTTGGGACTTGTAAGTCCAACATTCTTTCTCCTTAACTGTGAGTCTGTTCAGTGAAATGCAAGATGTGGGTAGTTCTGAAGATACTGACAATGTAAATACCTAAAGTGTCATTTACCTACTGTTATGCCCCTTCTGAGAGGATCCCAGGAAGTTGGGGGAATGATTCTTCCCGGGATGAACTCACCTGGTGTACAAGTGTATAGGAGGGAAAAAAAAAAAAGAAAAGATCCTGTAAAAAAATATTAACACTGGCAGACAAGAAAGCAAAGGTGGAGAGTGGGCCCTTTATCTCCTTAGTGGGTTTGAATCAATGCAGCTATCTTGTTTTCTTTAAAGATATATGTGTGTGACCCCCAAACATAACAGAACAAAAGAGGCCAGGCTGAGTCAATTAGGCTTAATTCCTCTGTGAGGACTAGTTTGCAGATATGGCTAATGAAAAATCCTAAGTGTTTCTTAAAGCTCTAGCGACATTAGTAGACATAACCCAGATTTGAACTAGACTGAATATGTTAAAGATTTATGAAATTTTGAGAGTTTAAAGTCAGCCAGATTCCTGGCCCTCTTTCCCATCCCTCCCCACAACTGATATGTGACATGACAATTTTTTTGGAGAATTGCTATTCCAGTTTTATCTCTAGATGCATCAGTAGAGCTGCTGGTGGAGAGGAAGAGGGAGGCGCAGGACCAGGCAAGAACACAGTCACTTCTTCAGAAAAACTACTTTCTGGAACATACAGATGCAGCTGTGTCCACCAGTGGCCTGGATGGAGCTGGTCAGTGTACTGATCCTTAGTGACAGCTATGCCAGCCTTGCTGCCATTCTGTTTCTCCTTCTGTGTCCTGCCTGACTACTGTAAAGCTGGAGCCACTGAAAGCAGGCGCCAAACACCCTTGATATGGCCATAGGGAGTCATTAACTGCCTTTTACCATTCCTTCAGCTCATCTTCACTTCCCACAAGAGTCAGTCTGCACAGTGAGCCCTGAGAGTTAATTTTCTATTCCAAAGTAGCATAAAGCTAATTCAGTGACTCAGGTATGTATTTAAGCTTGCAATCCAGCCAATCATTGCTTTTATTCTCTTGTTTATTTCAGAAGTAAAGCCTACCACTTAACACAATAGCATTGCCTCTTTGTAGAGAAGGGAATGAGAAATTAAAAGCAGGCATTTTAAAGTTAAGTGCACAAGAATCTCAGGAGTTTTGGACATTGAAGATGGTGAACTTCAGGTCAGATATGTTGGAGATAATGTATCCTGGCTGAGTCCTGCACTTCATATTGCATATTAGATTGATAGCTCATCAGAAACATTAAATTTCCAAGGCTGCAGCTTGGAAACGGTTAAGTTTTTTTTTTAACTTAAGTTTTTAAGTCAATTTTAATGTTTGTGAAATAAGACTATAGTCTCTCTTCCTGTCCTGCTCCCTATGCTTATATGTCCTCACTGAGGTTTTATATACATAGCCCTTGGTGCATTGAACATTGATTAAAAGATTATAGCTGTAGTTACATGACAAAAGTCAAGAGGGCATACTGGAAAGGCACCGCAGTCTTAGTAGGAGTGATGGGATCTGTCTGTACCATAGCAGGTTAGAAGCAGGTGGGAATACTCAGAGAGGGTATCTTTGTGATTGGTAAAGGGCTGGATCTCATAAAAGTCTAGAAAAGGCTTGGACTTCCTTGCAGAGTTTGGAGGTAAGAGCTATGTGATGTTGACTCATATCTGGACTCAAGAAAAATAGAACTGGAATGCTGTCAGTCTCCCTTTCTGAGTATGGATGGCTTTTTGCTCCTTCTTGTCAATGCATAGTAGAGGGGGATCTTTTGCAAGTCTGTCATGAACCTCTGGGAGCTGCAGGAAGAAATTGCTAAGTAGTGGTTAAGCTGGTGAGCTGAAGGTGGGCAAGTAGAGCACCTCATCTAACATACCTCACTGTGGGAGGTAGGATTAGCTCCTCTCTGAAGACTGCAACCACTGACTGTAGGGAAAGGTACTCACATGTACGTTATCAATGGGAATTTTAAAAATAGCGTCATCCCTATGGAGGGCAGCCTGGCAATATTTAAGCAAAAGTACAGGTGGATAAACTTTGCAGTGTGTGCTCAAGAGAACATATGTCCAGGATTATTAATTGAAGCAATTAATTTTAGCAAAAGATGGGAAACAACTCCAATATCTATCAGTAGGAGACAGTATATTTATATAATGGGATCTCTGCAGCAACACAAAGAAATAAGGTACTTTCCATAAATCGATATGAAAAGACCTCCAAGAGATATTGATTAGGTGAAAAGAGTAAACAGCATTAGACTAGAATGCACAATGTGCTGCATTTATTTAAAGGGGGGAGAGTACTAAGAAATGCTATTAATTTGTTTGTATATAAACAAAGAAATCAGAAGGATATGTAAGAGGAGAATAAATGTGGTTACCTGTGAGTGACAGTGGTGAGAACCAGGAAGATAATGGGTACTTTTTCAAAATACAATTTTTTTTCTTTTTTTTTTTTCCATTTATTTTTATTAGTTGGAGGTGAATTACTTTACAATATTGTAGTGGTCCCTGCCATACATTGACATGAATCGGCCATGGATCCACACATATTCCCCATCCCTATCCCCCCACCCACCTCCCCCTCCACCCAACCCCTCTGGATCTTCCAGCCCCAAGCACCTGTCTCATGCATCCAACCTGGGCTGGTGATCTGATTCACCCTTGATAATATACATGTTTTGATGCTGTTTTATGTAAACATTCCAACCTCACCTTCTCCCACAGAGTCCAAAAGTCTGTTCTATACATCTGTGTCTCTTTTTCTGTTTTGCATATAGGGTTATCGTTACCATCTTTCTCAATTCCATATATATGCATTAGTATACTGTATTGGTCTTTATGTTTCTGGCTTACTTCACTCTGTATAATGGGCTCCAGCTTCATCCATCTCATTAGAACTGATTCAAATGTATTCTTTTTAATGGCTGAGTAATATTCCATGGTGTATATGTACCACAGCTTCCTTATCCATTCATCTGCTGATGGACATCTAGGTTGCTTCCATGTCCTGGCTATTATAAACAGTGCTGCGATGAACATTGGGGTGCACGTGTCTCTTTCAGATCTGGTTTCCTTGGTGTGTATGCCCAGGAGTGGTATTGCTGGGTCATATGGCAGTTCTATTTCCAGTTTTTTAAGGAATCTCCACACTCTTCTCCATAGCGGCTGTACTAGTTTGCATTCCCACCAACAGTGTAAGAGGGTTCCTTTTTCTCCACACCCTCTCCAGCATTTTTTGCTTGTAGACTTTTGGATAGCAGCCATTCTGACTGGCGTGTAATGGTACCTCATTGTGGTTTTGATTTGCATTTCTCTGATAATGAGTGACGTTGAGCATCTTTTCATGTGTTCGTTAGCCATCTGTATGTCTTCTTTAGAGAAATGTCTGTTTAGTTCTTTGGCCCATTTTTTGATTGGGTCATTTGTTTTGCTGGAATTGAGCTGCAGGAGTTGCTTGTATATTTTTGAGATTAATCCTTTGTCTGTTGCTTCGTTTGCTATTATTTTTCTCCCAATCTGAGAGCTGTCTTTTCACCTTGCTTATGGTTTCCTCTGTTGTGCAAAAGCTTTTAAGTTTCATTAGGTCCCATTTGTTTATTTTGCTTTTATTTCCAATATTCTGGGAGGTGGGTCATAGAGGATCCTGCTGTGGTTTATGTCAGAGAGTGTTTTGCCTATGTTCTCCTCTAGGAGTTTTATAGTTTCTGGTCTTACATTTAGATCTTTAATCCATTTTGAGTTTATTTTTTTGTATGATGTTAGAAGGTGTTCTAGTTTCATTCTTTTACAAGTGGTTGACCAGTTTTCCCAATACCACTTGTAAAAGAGGTTGTCTTTTTTCCATTGTGTATCCTTGCCTCCTTTGTCGAAGATAAGGTGTCCATAGGTTTGTGGATTTATCTCTGGGCTTTCTATTCTGTTCCATTGATCTATATTTCTGTCTTTGTGCCAGTACCATACTGTCTTGATGACTGTGGCTTTGTAGTATAGTTTGCAGTCAAGCAGGTTGATTCCTCCAGTTCCATTCTTCTTTCTCAAGATTACTTTGGCTATTCAACGTTTTTTATATTTCCATACAAACTGTGAAATTATTTGTTCTAGTTCTGTGAAAAATACTGTTGGTAGTTCAAAATACAATTTTATACTCTTCCTTTTTTTAACAATGTAATTGCATTTATCTGCAAATAAACAAATATTCTTTAAAAGCTTAAAGGAAGACCACAGAGAAAGCTGTTCATCTATTTCCTGATGGTTGTCCTGAGATCTCCAGTCAGACCCATATTGTCTGCAGAGATAGTAAATCCAGTCACAGCCCATATCAGCTTACCCAGAGCAGAAGTTGCTGGAGTCATAATGAATGTGATCTCATTTAAATGTCAATTTTGACAAATTCCTGGAGGCTGAGTGTGGACTACTGTGAGACTGAGAAACTTTGGGGGGGGGTTAGTCTTAATGCTTTTGGAGGCTTTCGTGCTTTTTTTGATTTTACCTCTAGGAATCCACCATGTTCTCATGGAAAAGATCTGAGAATATAATTTTAGAGAATCTGGCAAGGGAAGGGAAAGAATTGTTGTAGAGTTGCTGAGTCATATCCAACTCTTTTGCAATCCCACTGACTATAGCCTTCCAGGCTCCTCTGGCCTTTGGATTTTCCAGGCAAGTACACTGGAGCAGGTTGCCGTTTCCTTCTTCAGTGGATCTTCCCAGCCCACAGATAGAACCTGTATCTCCTACATTGGCAGGCAGATTCTTTACCATTGGACAACCTGGGAAGCCCAAGGGAAAGAGTAATCCTTGTGAAATATGCCAAGAATGTTCTATTTAATGCAGGACTTTTTTCAGGGGAAAAGACTTTACCAGAGTCTCATCCTGCCAGGGGAAGGGCATTTCTCCCATTCCAGCTCCGTGTAGTCAGTCTTCCTATTTAAACTAAGAATGAAGCAAAATGAAAAAGCTAGCACTTTTGAAGGCCCCAGCATAGAGACACAGTCCACTAAAGACTGGGGTTTAGTCACAAGATCATAAAACACTTCCTCTCCCCAGGCCTTCCCACCACAACAGTATGAGAGAAAAGGATGGCAGCTAAAAGAGTTACAAGATACCGACTCTGTGGGGATGAGTGTTTGGAAAACACAAAGTTATTAATAATACAGGGAAAAATAAAGAACATTGGAAGAATTTGAAGTGTGTAGCACTTATGGTTATAGCCAGCATTAAACATAGCTGAACTGCTAGCCAGTTTAACATAAATTCTCATATATGAAAGATCTCTTTTCCATCATTTCTATTACTTGATACATCACGTCTGGTTTTCAAATAAAACCACAAACCACACAAGAAGCCATAACCATAACAAAAACAACATAGTCTGAAGAGACAAAGCCATCAACAAAAGCAGACTCATTACATAATACAGATGTTGAAGCTGTCAGACAGGAGATTTAGAGGAAATTTGATGGATATGTTAAAGACTGTAGTTTTAGAAGTACATAACATGCAAAAACAGGTGAGTAGTATAAGCTGAGAAATAGAAATTCTAAAAATGAATCAAAAGGAAATGCTACAAATTAAAAACAAAAGTAAGAGTGTCTTTGATGGTCTCATAAGTATAATAGACTAGACAGAGTGAGAAAAAAAATTAGTGATTTGAAGACAGGCCAATAGAAATTCCCAAACCAAAGTGCAAAGATAAAAATAACAATAAAAATAAAAAGCAGAGCATCTAAGATTAGTGAGAAAATTTCCAGATGTGTAACTGTGCAAAGTTGGAATGTCAGAAAGAGAAAAGAATGTTGAAGTAGAGAAATATTTAAGGTATTAATGACTGAGAACTATCCAAAATCAATGGCAGATACCTACGCACAGATCCCAGGAAGCCCAGAGAACACTAAGACAGATGTTCATCTAGGCATATAATATTCCAGCTGTTAGGAGCCAAAGGGAAAAAGAAAATCTTGACTTAAGATTGAGGGGGGGATGATTTAGAACCAAGTAATATAAGAGTACATTGGACTTTTTTAGAAAAGTGAAGTAAAATATTTAAAATATTGAAAGGAAATATCCACAACTTACTGTGGTACATATATACAATGGAATATTACTTGGCCATTATAAAGGAATGCATGAGAGTCAGTTGAACTGAGATGAATGAACCTAGAGCCTGTTATACAGAGTGAAGTAAGTTAGAAAGAGAAAAACAAATATAGTATATGAATGCATATATATGGAATCTAGAAAAAAATGGTACTGATGAACCCATTTGCATGGCAGAAATAGAGATGTAGACAGAAAGAATAGACTTGTGGACACAGCAGGGAAAGGAGAGTGTGGGATAATTTGAAAGAGCAATATATATATATACATTACCATGTGTAAAATAGATAGCTAGTATGAAGCTGCTATATAACACAGGGAACCCAGCCTGGTGCTATGTGATGACCTAAAAGGTGGGATAGGGGTTTGGGGGGGGAGGCTTCTGAGGGAGGGTATATATTTATGCCTAATTCACATTGTACCAGAAACCAACACAACTTTGTAAAGTTTTGTGTTTATCCTCCAATTAAAATTTTTAAAAAGATACCCACAACTTAAAATTCTATATCCAGCAGAATTGTTCTTCATAATAAAAGAGAAAGAAACACTGAAGGACTTCAATCTACCAGCACGAAATGCTGACAAATGCTCTTCTGGAAGAAGGAAATGATACAGACCAGAAACTTTATAGAGCCACATAAAGAAAGGAAGAGTGTTGGAAAATGAATAAATAAAGGTAAAATATTTTTTAATCTTTAATTGAATTGAAGATTTTTAAAAAGTTATAATTACATATCAGGCTGTGTAGGATGTGAAATGTGAAATGAATGAAAGCTATGCCATAATAGGGGGAAGAAAGAAGCTAGGAATACTTTGTTGGAAAATACCTGCATGACATATAAAGTGGCATAATGTTGTTTGAAAGTGTACTTGAATTAGTTTAAAAATGTATATTTTACACTCTAGACAAACTCTAAATTTTTTAAAAGTATAACTGATATGCTACTAGAAGAGATCATCTAACATACTCACTTAAAACCAGTGAAGGTGGGAAAAATAAGAAAATAAATAATAAATAATACACACTTATTAAATAGTAACAAACATGACAAGTATATGTCCAGTTATATCAATGGGACTTCTCTGGTACTCAGCTGGAAAAGAATATACCTGCAGTGCAGGAGACCCCAGGTTGATTCTTGGGTCAGGAAGAGCCACTGGAGAAGACATAGGCTACCCAGTCCAGTATTCTTGGGCTTCCCTTGTGGCTCAGCTGGTAAAGAATCTGCCTGCAGTGCAGGAGACATGGATTCGATCCCTGGGTTGGGAAGATCCCCTGGAAAAGTGAAAGGTTACTCATTTCAGTATTCTGGCATGGAGAATTTCATGGACTGTATAGTCCATGGGGTCACAAAGAGTCATAAATGACTGAGTTATATCAATAGCCACCTATTTTTAAATTAATTAATTAATTTTAATTGGAGGCTAATTAGTTTATAATATTGTAGTGGTTTTTGCCATACATTGACATGAATCAGTCGCCACTTTAAGTGTGAATGGTATAAATAAAACCATTAAAAGACAAAGATTATCAGAGTGTATAAAAAATAAAAAAGATCCAAATACCCAATACACCAAGAAGACATCACAATCTGAAATGCATTATAACCTAAAAATGAAATGGAAAAATGCATGAAGCAAAAGCTGACACAAATGAAATAAACAAATTCAAAATACTTGAAGGCTTCAATGCCCCATGTCAAGAATTGATAGAAATTGATACAGAAAATCATCAAAGATATAAATTCCTCCTGTTTCTGATAACTTTCTTTGTCATGAAACCAAATGTGGTCCATTTAATATCATCACTGAAGTTTTTCTTTGATTAATATTTATATGGTATTTATTTTTTCATCCCTTATCTTTGAATTGTGGTAAATCATACAACATTAAAATTTGCCGCTTTAACTATTTTTAAGTGTATGCTTCGTATAAATATAAATTCTAAAAAAAGCAGACTTTAGAATGAGGAAACTTATCAGGCGTAAAAGAACAATTCAGCTCAGTTCAGTTCAGTTGTTCAGTCGTGTCTGACTCTTTGTGACCCCATGAATCGCAGCACACCAGGCCTCCCTGTCCATCTCCAACTCCTGGAGTTTACTCAAACTCATGTGCATCGAGTCAGTGACGCCATCCAGTCATCTAATCCTCTGTCATCCCCTTCTCCTCCTGCCTCCAACCCCATCAGGGTCTTTTCCAATGAGTCAACTCTTCACATGAGGTGGCCAAAGTATTGGAGTTTCAGCTTCAGCATCAGTCGTTCCAATGAACACCCAGGACTGATCTCCTCTAGGATAGACTGGTTGGATTTCCTTGCAGTCCAAGGGACACTCAAAAACATCAGTTTTTCAGTGCTCAGCTTTCTTAACAGTCCAACTCTCACATCCATACATGACCACCGAAAAAACCATAGCCTTGACCAGATGGCCCTTTGTTGGCAAAGTAATGTCTTTGCTTTTTAATATGCTATCTAGGCTGGTCATAAGTTTCCTTCCAAGAAGTGTCTTTTAATTTCATGGCTGCAATCACCACCTGCAGTGATTTTGGAGCCCCAAAAAATAACACTGTTTCCACTGTCTCCCCATCTATTTCCCATGAAATGATGGGACCTGATGCCATGATCTTAGTTTTCTGAATGTTGAGCTTTAAGCCAACTTTTTCACTCTCCTCTTTCACTTTCATCAAGAAACTTTTTAGTTCCTCTTCACTTTCTGCCATAAGGGTGGTGTCATCTGCATATCTGAGGTTATTGATCTTTCTCCTGGCAATCTTGATTCCAGCTTGTGCTTCTTCCAGCCCAGCATTTCTCATGATGTTCTCTGCATATAAGTAAGAGAAACCCAAGTAAGACGATAGGTGTTGTGAGAGGACATCAAAGGACAGACACACTGAAACCATAATTACAGAAAACTAGCCAATCTGATCACAGGACCACAGCCTTGTCTAACTCAATGAAACTAAGCCATGCCGTGTGGGGCCACCCAAGACGGACGGGTCATGGTGGAGAGGTCTGACAGAATGTGGTCCACTGGAGAAGGGAATGGCAAACCACTTCAGTATTCTTGCCTTGAGAACCCCATGAACAGTGTGAAAAGGCAAAATGATAGGATACTGAAAGAGGAACTCCCCAGGTCAATAGGTGCCCAATATGTTACTGGAGATCAGTAGAGAAATAACTCCAGAAAGAATGAAGGGATGGAGCCAAAACAAAAACAATACCCAGTTGTGGATGTGACTGGTGATAGAAGCAAGGTCTAATGCTGTAAAGAGCAATATTGCATAGGAATCTGGAATGTTAGGTTCATGAATTAAGGCAAATTGGAAGTGGTCAAACAGGAGATGGCAAGAGTGAATGTCGACATTCTAGAAATCAGCGAACTAAAATGGACTGGAATGGGTGAATTTTACTCAGATGAGCATTATATCTACTACTGTGGGCAGGAATCCCTTATAAGAAATGGAGTAGCCATCAATGTCAACAAAAGAGTCCGAAATGCAGTACTTGGATGTAATCTCAAAAATGTCAGAATGATCTCTGTTTGTTTCCAAGGCAAACCATTCAATATCACGGTAATCCAAGCCTATGCCCCAACCAGTAATGCTGAAGAAGCTGAAGTTGAATGGTTCTATGAAGACCTACAAGACCTGCTAGAACTAACACCCAAAAAAGATGTCTTTTTCATTATGGGGACTGGAATGCAAAAGTAGGAAGTCAAGAAACACCTGGAGTAACAGACAAATTTGGCCTTGGGGTACAGAAAAGAATAACTACATAAAGCCAAAAGCATCAATTATCCAAAGACATATTCATTGTAAATGTGCATGCATCTAACAACAGTGTTAAAATATGTGAGGTAAAATGGAGAGAACCAAAATTATAAATCCATAAATCCACTATTATAGTTGATGATTTCAACACCTCTCTTTCAGTAATTGATAAGACCTGCGAGTTGAAATCAGTAATGATAAACTTGCTCTGCCCAGCACTGTCAATCAACTTGATCTAATTGACACTTATAGAACCCCATCCCATCCAACAATAGCAGAAGTCACTTTTTTCTTGAGCTCACATGAACCATTCACCAATACAGACCATGTGCTGGGCCAAAAATCTTACCTGGGCATATACTCTGAGAAAACCATAATTCACAAAAATTATACCTGGAAAACAGGGTATATGAAGTGGCAAAGTAATGAACTAGAGACACTAATTAGGACACTTACTCTCACAGGCATTCATTTATTCAACCATTCATACATTCACCAAATATTCATTGACCCTGCTGCATAGATAGTGCCATGCTAGATGCTGAAAGGCAGAGTGGAGACCATACAGTTTGATAGGACAGGGACAGAAGGGAATAGAGGGGAGTGAGAGGAGACATAAGACAGGTATATGGATGTATATTAAATATAAGATGGTTACTATGTAAAAACAAACAAACAAAAAGAAAAGATTAAAGTGCCAACAAGAATGTAGAAAGCTTGGAATTTCTGTGCATTGCTAGTGGTGATGTAAAATGATGCATCTTCTTTGTAAAAGAGCATGAAATTTCTTCAGAAAATTAAACATTAACTGTGTTCTAATGAGGTGGATGAACCTGGGGCCTATTATAAAGAGTGAAGTAAGTCAGAAAGAGAAAGACAAATATCATATATTCACACATATACATGGAATCTAGACAGATGGCACCAATAATTCTATGTCAGCCAGTAGGTCAGATGGTAAAGAAATTGCTTGCAGTGCAGGGGACCTGGGTTCAATCCCTGGGTTGAGAAGATCCCTTGGAGAAAGGAATGGCAACACACTCCAATATCCTTTCCCTGAGAAGCCCATGGACAGGGGAGGCTGGTGGGCTACAGTTCATGGGGTTGCAAAGAGTCAGATGTGACTGAGTGACTAACACACTCATGGGAATTTGTTGTACGATACAGGAAACACAAAGCCAGTGCTCTGTGACAACCTGGAGGAATGGGGTAGAAAGGGAGGTGGGAGGGGGGTTCAGGAGGAAGAGGGCACATGTATTCCTATGGCCAATTCTTGTTGATGTATGGTAAAAACCATCACAATATTGTGAAGCAATTATCCGCCAATTAAAATAAGTAAATAAATAAATTTGAAAATTTTCACAATGTAATCTAACAATTCCACCTCTGGTTATATACCTAAAAGGATAGAAAGGAGGAACTAAAACAGATAATCATACACTAATGCAACATTATTCACAATAGCCAATAGGTAGACATAATCCAAATGTTCATCAGTGAAGGAATTGAAAAACAACTTATGGAATACACATTCAATGGAAAAAAGACTTAAAACTCAACATTCAAAAAAATAGGATCACAGCATCTAGTCCCATTTCATGGAAAATAAAAATGGAAAATTGGAAGCAGTGAGAGAATTTATTTTCTTAGGCTCCAAAATCATTGCAGATGGTGACTGTAGCCTTGAAATTAAAAGATGCTTGCTCGTTGGAAGGAAAGCTATGACAAACATAGACAGTATATTAAAAAGCAGAGACATCACTTTGCCAACAAAGGTCAATATAGTTAAAGCTATGGTTTTTCCAGTAGTCATGAACATATGTTAGAGTTGGACCATAGAAAAGTTTGATCAATGAAGAATTGATGCTTTTGAATTGTGGCGCTGGAGAAAACTCTTAAGAATCCCTGGGGCTGCAAGGAAATAAAACCAGTCAATACTAAAGGAAATAAACTCTGAATATTCATTGGAAGGACTGATGCTGAAGTTCCAATACTTGGCCACCTGATGCAAAGATCCAACTCAATGGAAAAGGCTATGATGGAGTAGTCTTTTCCCAAAAGGGACAGGGGGAAGCCGAGGATGAGATGGTTGGATGGAATCACTGAATGGACATGAATTTAAGCAAATTCTGAGAGATAGTGAAGGACAGGGAAGCCTGGTGTGCTCCAGTCTATGGGGTCACAAGGACTCAGACATGACTTAGTGCCTGAATGACAGCAGCAACAACAACAACAACAAAAGGCTAATGAGGAACATTGTGAACAACTCTAGGTACATAAATTCTGTGAGTTAGTTAAAGGGGATCAATCACTGGAGACCTACAAACTATCAAAACTCATCCAAAGCTAAGTAGATTACTTAAATGGTACTAGAACTATGAAAGACATTGAATTTTTAGTTAAAAGTCTTTCAATAACAAAAATCTTCAAGTCAATATAGTTTTGTTGGAGATGTTTCCTAAACATTTAAAAATGAAATCACACCAATTAAACACATCTCTTTCAGAAAATTGAGAAGGAAGGACAATGTCCTATCTTGTTTTATGACACTAGAAATTATTCTCATACCAAAACCAAGCAAAGGAAACATGAGACGGGAAAATCACCAATTGAAAACTTGACATAATCTCCTCTCTGGTGCTCTGTGACACGCTAGAGGGATGAGGTGGGAAGATGGGTGGGGGGAGGGCATTCAGGAGTGAAGGGACACATGTATGCCTATGGCTGATTCATGTTGATGTCTGGTAAAACCATCACAATATTACAAAGTGATTATCCTCTATGATTTTTCCAGTAGTTATGTATGGATGTGAGAGTTGGACGGTGAAGAAAGCTGAGCACGAAAGAATTGATGCTTTTGAACTGTGTTGTTGGAGAAGACTCTTGAGAGTCCCTTGGACTGCAAGAAGATCCTACCAGTCCATCCTAAAGGAGATCAGTCCTGGGTGTTCATTGGACAGACTGATGCTGAAGCTGAAACTCCAATACTCTGGCCACCTCATGCGAAGAGTTGACACATTGGAAAAGACCCTAATGCTGGGAAGGATTGGGGGCAGGAGGAGAAGGGGACGACAGAGGATGAGATGGCTGGATGGCATCACTAACTCAATGGACATGGGTTTGTGTAGACTCCAGAAGTTGGTGATGGACAGGGAGGCCTGGAGTTATGCGATTCATGGGGTCACAAAGAGTCAGACACGGTTGAGCGACTGAACTGAACTGAATTGAACCTCTAATTAAATAAAAAGTATTAAGAAATGCCCAGAAATATATAAAAGAATAATGTCATGTGCAAGTAGGGCTTTGTCCACTGAATTCAAGGCTGGTTCGATATTGTAAAATATATAATCCATAATATTAACGGTCTGAAAAAGGAATGTATAATGTCATATCAGTGTCAGAATACACGCTGGACGAAAAACACCTATTAATGATACAAACTCTAGGAAAACTAACAATAGATTTAAACTTTCTCAACCTGATAAAAGGACTCTACTAAAAACCTTCAACTCTCAGTATTTTAATGATGAAATGAAATAGTTTGTCCTCTACATTAAGAACAAAGCAGGACTCACTATTCCTATCAATACTAAACAGGAATTAAGCTACTACAATAAGACAAGAAAAACAAACACAAGGTGTATAGACTGGAATGGAAGAAATAAGCCTATTTCTACACTCAGATGATATGATCATGAAGACAATCTCAACTAACTGACAATACACAGACACATATACTCTTTCTAGAATTAGAGAATTGGATTGGTGACTGTTATTTTCAGAAGTCACACACAAATTAACCTTATTTTTGTTTATCTGAGATGAACAATTGGAAAAAATGTAAATAACTATGCCACTTACAATAATTTCAATAATATAATTCTTTGCTATAAATCTAACAAAACATGTAGGGAATCTGAATGCTAATGATGACCACATATTGACGAAAAATCCCTCTGATTTCTTATTTGTAAATAAATGGGGAATTATACCATGTTTATGGATTGAAAGGTGTAATGACATAAAGATGCCCTTTCTCCTCAAATTGACTTACAAATTAAATATAATGCCAATAAAGATTCAAATAGGATTATTTATAGATATTATAAAAACTGTGTACAAAGTCAAAAGAACTAGAGTAACCAATAAAATTTTGTAAAAAAAAAAAAAAAAAAAAGAAAGAGGAGTAACATGATCATGTTTACTGTAAAGTCACAATAATGAAGTCAGTTGGAATTTCCAAGTGGATAAATGTACAAACCCAAGGGCCTGGGATGGAAAGCCCAGGATGTAAAGCCATCCACCTGTATTTTGATGAGAGAACAGAAACAGAAAGGGGAAGATAGTTTACTCAACAAGTGGCATTTGACCAATTGTGCATCCATATACATAAAAATGTTTGATGCAAAGATTTAACTCATACTGCATTACAGATTTAAATAAATCATTTAAAACTATACAATTTTAGAGGAAATATAGGAGTAAATCTCTTTGACCTGGGATTAGGTAGTGAGCACTTACATATGACATATAAATGTGCAACCCATAAAAGAAAAAAAAAATGCATTAGAATTCATTCAAATAAGAGAAAGAACAACTTTTATTCTGCACAATACACAGTTAAGAGAATAAAGAAAAATAGATAACAGATTGGGAGAAAATATTTGTATATCACATATACAACAAATAATTTGTATCCAAATTACATAAAGAATTCTCAAAACTCAAGAATATGAAAGCAAACTGACTGAAAAGCAGGCTAAAGATTTGAATACACACTTTATCAAAGAGTACATACAGATGGCAAATAAGTACTTGAAAAGATGTTCAATCATGATAGAAATGCAAATTAAAACCACAATGAGACAGCCATATGCTTATCAGAATGGCTAAAAACAAATACTGACTGTATTGAGTACTGATGAGAATGTGTAGCAACTAGATTATGTAGGTTACTGGTGAAAATGTAAAATGGTTTAGCCACTCTGAAAAATAGTTTGGTAGTTTCTTATGAAGTTACACATACACTTATCATATGTCCCAACAGTCACACAACTTGCTATTCACTTGAGTGAATTAACAATTTAGTTTACACAGATATCTGTACACAGATGTTTAGTAGCCCTTCTCTGAAATAGCAACAACCAAAAACAACCCAAACGACCTCTACCTGGTGACTGGCTGAGTGACCCGCAGTACATCTATGCAATTGGCTACTACACAGCAATCCAAAGGACTAAGCTACTGAAAAAGAAAATAACTTGGACAACTTTCAGAGACATTATGATGGGGAAAAGCAGCCAGTCTCAGAAGGTTCCATATTGTATGATTTCATCCTTGAAGAGAGAAAACTAGTGACAGAGAACAGATGGATGCTTAGAGAGAGAATGGGCATGTGACCTCAAAGACATGGGGCAAAGGAGTTTTTGGAATATTGGAACTATTCTGGGTCTTATAATCCTGTCTGTGTTAATTATACATGTGTTAATATTAAGCTTCACAAGTTTATACATAAAAGCATTAAAATAATGTTGCATTTGTTCATTTCAATAGGTGTTTATTGAGCACCTGCATTGTGGTAAGACTGTACTCATGTAGTCAGACCCAAAGATTGCTGCTTTCCCTTAGGAACCCTTGGTCTGAGAGATTTTTTTATTCAGAAACTATTGTCATCACAGACTGTGAAAGCCAAGGAATTTGCATGAGGCTCCAACCGCTCTCCAACCCAAATTCAGTCCCCTGCTGAGGCCACAGATGGTATTCCAGGAGCAGGTCCTATAGCCTGGAGGCTGATTAGTATGTAAAGATGACATATTAGCTTAATTAAGGTAAAATATCCTTCACTGAGCTATGGCTGAGTTATGAAGGACATCACAATGCCTGTCAGGTTCTTGTCAGAAAATATAATGTTGCTGTTGATAGAGATAATAGTAAAAACTGGAGGAGAGAGACTTTGGGGTCAGTAGGAGCTGGTTTCCATCTCAGCTTTACCACTAAAAAGCTACTGGGTAGAGCCCAGACTTTTGCATCTCCCCATACATAGAAAAGTTCTAAATTCCTTAACTTGGGTTCTCTGATTTTCTTTAATTAGCAATAATATTTTGATGTTCAGACTATCTGCCCTGTGTGACAAAACTTCTATACAACCTGGTTCCTTCCTTTACCTCCTGAGAGGAACTCTCTCAGGGTCACTTGAGATGCTGCCTCCTGAGCTAAAAGTCCTGAAGTCCTAAAACTTCCCACTGATAAAACATAACTCTAAAAAAAAAAAAAAACTACTATGTCTCAAAAGGGACTCTACTCGATACTCTGCAATTACCTATGTGAGTAAAGAATTTAAAAAGTAGACATTAATATATGTATATGTATAACTGACTCATTGGTGTACAGCGTCAGTTCAGTTCAGTTCAGTTTAGTTGCTCAGTCGTGTCTGACTCTTTTCAAATCCATGAACTTCAGCACGACAGGCTTCCCTGTCCATCACCAACTCCTGGAGCTTACTCAAACTCATGTCCATTGAGTCGGTGATGCCATTCCACCATCTCATCCTCTGTCCTCCCCTTCTCCTCCCACCTTCAATCTTCCCCAGCATCAGGGTCTTTTCCAAGGAGTCAGTTCTTCGCATCAGGTGGCCAAAGTATTGGAGTTTCAGCTTCAGCATCAGTCCTTCCAGTGAATGCTCAGGACTGATTTCCTTTAGGATGGACTGGTTTCATCTCCTTGCAGTCCGAGGGACTCACAAGAGTCTTCTCCAACACTACAGTTCAAAAGCATCAATTCCTCAACGCTCAACCTTCTTTATAGTCCAACTCTGACATCAATACATGACTACTGAAAAAAACCATAGCTTTGACTAGATAGACCTTTTTTGGCAAAGTAATGCCTCTGCTTTTTAATATGCTGCCTAGTTTGATCATAACTTTTCTTCCAAGGAGCAAGTGTCTTTTAATTTCATGGCACAGTGTAAACTAACACAACACTGTAAATCAACTCTATTCCAATATAAATGAGAATAAAAAACTCATAACCTGTCTGTATGAGACTCAGGATCTTCCTGAGATTCTCTTCTGTCTGTCAGAAAAGGAGACAATATCTTACTCATAGACTGTTATAAAGATTAAATTAGATAGAATAATTTATCTAAAACATGCTAGTAGAGTCTTGACCCTTAAGAGAGCACTCAGTTAGTGGCAGTCTCCTGTGAGAGAATGATTATGAAATATTATTTAATATCATCTTAGTGTTTATACAATCATATTTGTGATTAAGAACATACATATGATTAAGAATTTTTTCAATTTATTATGTCATTTATCATAGCATTCGTTTAAGAATGGTTATAGGCACCCAAGGCTGAAGTTATAAGTGAGGAGTGAGCCTGGGCCTCTGTATGCCCAGGGCTGGGGTCTTCCCAGTGGGTGTGCTAGCACATTGCCTCAAGCAACCAGTTTGGAGAGCTAAGGTGGCACAACCTATTGCACTTGTAATGAACATGCTTAAAATGTCAACTGAAGTTGGACTCTTCTGGAATTTTCCAGTTGTGGGTTGTAGAGGGGGAAATGGAAAGTAAAAGTGTATTGGTCTCCAACCATGCACTGAGTCCTTTGAGTTGCCAGCTCCTGGAGGCTAGATAGGACATTAATTCTGTATCTGCATGAGTTTTAGTCCTTAAGCTTACATTTTATTTTAGAAAACAATGGCCAAGTGGCAGCATCTACAGATTGAATCTTTCCTATCTTGGATTTGTATAAAACATGTACCTTTTGCATTCTTTGTAGGAGAATTTTAATATACACCCTTGAGCTTAGGATTTATGATTTAATTAGAATCCCTCAGTGTTTCTCCAGTGCTTTGCATGTGTTACCCACATAGTGACTATTTGTCAGAGAGATGAAACTTTCTTTGCTTAAGAAAAGACCATCTGTAAGGACGTATGGCCACCATTTCACTTCTGACTCGCTGGAATTTGACATCTGATCTGTCCTTACCAAAACACTTCAGCCAATACATCAGTCTGTCTGTTAGAGGCATGTCTCTGAAATTCTCCCCAGTATACTGAAGAAGAAGAACAAGGCTTCTTGCAATGGCTATGGCATTATAAATTGGGAAATTCAAAGAAGAGAATCTTGGGTAGCTGTTTCTGTTGGAGCAGGTTATACTTTTTCATTAGGCTGAGCATCCCTTATTTTATGTGATGTCACACTTTCACGTTTTCCCATTGCAGCATAAATGAGTGGAAAATTGTCCATCTGTTTTTGTTAGCAGCTCTAATTTATTAAATTTGGCTCAAATGATAAATTCAGTATGACACACAGAAAATCTCTTCAGTTATATTCCACCAGTTCTAAAAGTAAAACATGACTCTCAGTACAGTGAATGAATTCTTTTATTTGTAACATTGGTCACTGGATTTCTTGCTTGATATTGGCAATTAAAACACGGGATGTTCACATCCTTTTGCCATCAGGTTTCGGGGAGGTATTTTTACTTCTTTCCTCTACTAAACTGGAACCTGCTGAAAATATTTAGTTTTTGTAACAAG
This sequence comes from Dama dama, assembly GCF_033118175.1. NCBI lineage: Eukaryota > Metazoa > Chordata > Mammalia > Artiodactyla > Cervidae > Dama > Dama dama. The sequence goes on along the minus strand of NC_083713.1, from coordinate 6,191,679 downwards.
TATTGACTGAAGAAGATATGGTGCTACAAGAGCTCAATGGGGTCCCAAACTGAAAAATGTCATCTCTGCCTGATGCATATGACTTTGAAAAAATAATTGTAGTACTTCTGTGCTTCCATTTCCATAAGCATAAAATGGGACTATGTGTGCCCATCTTTTAAGGGTTGTGAAAATTAAAAATTGGAATATATTAGGCAATTGTGTGGGTTTTTTAAGTATTTCTTTCACTCCTGCACTACCTAAAGGAAGACTTGTGGATTTTACTTGTGGGAGTCAGTTACTAGTTTATCGACTCTCAGCTCTGAATACACCCTCCAGTATATGATCTGTGATAAGCAATAGAGCTCCACTGGGAATCTCTCCTCCACAGTGGCATTAATGTTACGCTTTTCAGTAGAGGTGCTGGTAGGACACTAAAGGAGGAAAAGGCTCTCCTGCAGTTTCCTGTGTATATTGGAAGTTGATGTGGACTGGAAGAAAGGAACACAGGTCATCCAGATTGGACATGAACAAGTAAAACTATCTATTCTCATATATGATATGTTATTCTATAAAGAAATTCCTAAAGATTCCAGTAAAAATCCTATACAGTCAATAAAGAAATTAAGAAAATTCATATGAGACTGAAGTTGCTCAGTTGTGTCTGACTCTTTGCAACCCCATAGACTGCAGCCTGCCAGGCTCCTCTTTCCATAGGATTTTCCAGGCAAGCATACTGGAGTGGGTTGCCATTTCCATTTCCAGGGGATCTTCCTGACCCAGGAATTGAACCCAGGTCTCCCGCACTGCAGGCAGGCTCTGCCATCTGAGCCACCAGGGAAACCGAGGAAGAAAATTCACATGGTACATGATCATTGAACAATCCAAAAATGAGATTATGAGACTAAGAAAATAATTTTATTTACCACAGCATCAAAAAATATTTGGGAATATACTAATGAAAGATGTGCAAAACTTGTAAGTTATAAACTTCAAAATGTTGTTGAAATTAAAGATGTAAGTAAATAAAATGACAATCATGTTCATGGATCAGAACACAATATTGTTTAGATAGCAACATTCCCTGAAGTGAGCTATAGATTTAACTTAATCCATGTCAGAATTCCAATTGGCTTTTTTTTTTTCAAACAGAAATTAATAAAGTGATTCTAATACTCATACAAAACTATAAGGGACACAGAATAGGGGAAAATATTCTTGAAAAAGAACACAAGGAGGACACACACTTCCCAATTTCAAAATTTATTATAAGACTACAGTAATCATGACAGCGTTTTGTGGCATAGGATACGCCTATAAATCGAAAAATCATATTGAGCGTCTAGAAATAAATTATTACATTTACGGTAAATAGATTTTGTGACAAAGGTGCCAATAGTTCAATGGGGAAAATAACAGTCTTTTCAACAAATTATACTGGGACAATTGGATATCTATTTACAAATGAAAAAGAATAAATTTAGAGCCGTTCCTCACACATTATTGAAAAATCAACTCATGGAACTAAATGTGGAAGCTAAAACTATAAAACTCTTAAAGAAATCCTAAAGAAATAAGTATTTGTGACTTGGGTTAGGCAACAAATTCTTAGATTCAACATCAAGTCATGAACAACAAAGGAAATTATAGGTAAATTGAACTTCATCAAAATTAAAAAAAAGCTTTTGTATATTAAAGGACATTATCAATAAAGTAAAAAGACAAAAAATAGAGTGGGAGAGAATATTTGTATTTTATATAGCTGACAAAGGCTTAACATCTGTAATATATAACAAACTTCTACAGTTCAACAGCAAAATGATAAACAACTCATTTAAAAAAAAATAGATGGAGTACTTAGAAATTTCTCAAAAAAAGATAAACAGATGATTAGTATGCTCATGAAAAGGTGTTCAACATCACTGGGCTTTAAGGAAATGAAAACCAAGCACAATAAGGTATCACTTCATACCAATCAGTATCGTTAAAATTAAAAAAAAATAAAATAAAAATAAAATATTGGTGAGAGATGTAGAGAAATAGGAGCCCTCACACATTCCTAGAGATGGTGCAAAAAGATATAGCCACTGTGAAAAATAGTTTGGTAGTTTCTCAAAAAGTTAAACATAGAACTATCACATGATCAGCAATTTCACTGTTAGGAATATATTAAGGGAAGTAACATTTTCCCACAAAAAAGGAAAAAAAAAAACTTTGTACATGAATTTTCATAACACCATTATTCATAATACTGAGAAAGTGGGAAAAAAAGTCCCAATTAATGAGTGAATCTAGAAAATGTGGTGTAGTATATCCATGTAATTAAATATTATTTGGCCATAAAAAAGAACATAGATGTGCTTCATGGAAGAAGCCAGTCACAAAGAACCACATATTGTTTGAGTCCATTCATATGAGGTGTCTCAAATAGGCAAAGCCATAGAGACAGAAAGTAGACTGGTGTTTGCCTCTGGGGAGAGGATGGGACTATTCAGAAGTGATTTCTGATAGGTGCTGGGCTTCTTTTGAGGGTGATGAAAATGTTCTAAAATGAATTATGGTAAAGTTGCACATCTTTTCAGAAATGCAAAAACCCATTGAATTGTAGCTAACTAGGTGAATTTCATGGTATATGAATTCTATCTCAAAGCTGGAAAGGGCCTATCTCACAGCTGGTAGGTCCTCTCAGGCCATCTGTTAACACATCCTTCTGACTGCAATCATCATTCCTCTTTGCTTTTTCAACAAATGGGAGATCAGAATGTCCTTCCTGAGCAGCAGAGTTACCAGCAGCATTTCATTTCAGGATGTGTCTGCAAAGCCACTGGTTAAATCTGCCTGGTGCTCTCTAGGATCTGCACTTGCTCCTGGAAGAGTTTTGAGCTGGTTTTTGACTCCCTTGAGTGCTTCGCTTAATATTTCCTCAACTCTGATTGCACACCCTGGCCAAGTTCGTACTGGCCGGTGTTTAGTGTTAGGAAAAACGCCGCGGGAGGAAAAAAAGCCGCCTCTAAGGACCGGTGGTAAAGGCCTTTATTAAGCGTCGCTCTCGGGCAGAACTCCCGGGGGCTGGTGAGTGAGGAGACAAAGGGAGTCTGCAAGGTATGAGGGGTGGGGAGGGGTTTTATAGTCCGGCCGGCGTCCAGGCCAGGTCTTTTCATATAAGGAAGAAAGCGCGGGCTACAGCGGTGGTCAGTGTCCGAGGGCTCTATGTTGGTACCTGATTGGACCAGGCTGCAGGGGGCCAGCCCCTGGAAGTTTAGCTAGCCTCCGGAATTTGCCTTGCAGCACTTTCCCGGGGCATGCCCCGACCTTTCATTTAGTTTTTATTCTTCTATTTTAGCAGCAAAGATATTCATTTCATTTTAACAAATCCCTGAGTGACAAAATATGGAACTTTACTGATGAGGTTATAAATTCAGGTACCCAAACTGTAGAAACTGTAGAAACATTTCTGTCGTAATGAAACATATATGATATGAAAAGACATGTTAATTTTATAGCTTAACTAGTATCTATTTCAGTAAACTTTGCAAAGGAAAATTATGTTATTATGAGCAAGGTTACACTACCTGAGTATTCTAACTTTCCTGGATCAGAATTTCGCATTTTTAATTGGATGGCTTTATTATAGCCTCACTGTGGCCTTTTCTGTCTTCATTTGATAAACATATTTACAATGCAGGCACATAGACTTTCTAAGGACATGCTTTTCAATTGCCTTTCTAGGATCAATTCCCTAGTTTATGCCTAATTTATACCTTTGGGGCAATAGTTAGACAATTCGTTATTCAGTTATATAGTTCTTTTTAGTTTAAGCATTCACCCAAATGCATTTCTAATATTTCTGAAAGCTTTGTTTTATTTTAACTTTTTTTATAATAATATTCTGGTCATTAAACAATTGAATGCTTCATCACATACATGCAGAGTAAGGAAGTTTTGCAAATGCTTTCACTACCATGGTACCATAGGACCTCCTTGTCCCAGGGCCTCCTGGGTAGTGGCAGGCCTTAGACTGGGGTCTGCACAGGATTTTTCTCCCTCAAACTGCCTCGAATAACTCTTCAGGTGACCCACCACTCAAGCCACCTTCTCCCTATATCTTGCTGGGTCCTGCGTCTTATTGTGCAGGACTCCACTCTGGGGCAGCATGGACCAAGGCACTCTGAGGGACAGGACAATTGCAAAGTGATGTACTATGTCCAGTGCCTACACTGGAACACTTAAAATTTTCTTTCCTTCCTTCCTCCCACCAACAAATATATTGTGAGCAATTTTGCTACGTCAAGCAGAGTGCTGAGTGCTGGGGACATCACCTGCCCACTCTGCTTTAACTATCAGTTCTGCAGCACACACACACTGGCAGAAGCAGGTGGCAAGAGGCTCACTCCTCAGCCAAAGTCTGGGCTTCTTCAGCTTCCCCCATTCCAACCTGTTCAGCTGCTAACCCTGCTTCATACTTTAAATTTTACCTAGAGATTGCGAAGAGCCTTAACTGTAACCCCTCCATGCAGGGAACTGAGAGGGTAATAGGCAGGAAGGCCAGGGGTCTCCAAACAGAGGAAATGGGCTGCAAGTGCCAGACATTTTTATCTCTCTTAAGTGGCAGGAGGAAACAAACCAGCGATATATATATATATTATTTTCTTCTCTATACAAATTTAAAAGAAGGTTTCTCTTAAAATGCTATGTTGCCATGACACTTGGCTTCACCTGAAGCTAACTATTCTCAAACCTTGAGTTAACCAATACATTTTTTAATGGAAATGTTTATAGTAAAACTATGTTAATTTACCCCAGACTGTGTAAATTTCGCCAAATGGCCCAACCTATTTACTCAAGTATTGTTCCTTAATCTATGTAAATGAAACTATTTGTGTGGTAATCTGCCCTTCTACAAGATTCAAGTCAATCATTTTATGGCCTGGGATGAATTATCTGGTGCCATTCTAAATTCTAAGACATTCCTTTCTTTTCATTAATAGACTGCGAGTGACTATATAACATCCTGCTGAAGACTAGGAGAGGGGTAATCTTTCTGCCCCCTTCTGATGCCCATGTCAGAAGCTTTCTCTATCTCCTTTATACTTTAATAAAACTTTATTCACAAAAACTCTGAGCGATCCAGCCTCGTCTCTGGCCCCGGATTGAGTTCGTCTCCTCCAGAGGCCAAGAATCCTGGCATCTTATCATTCAGCAACAACCTTTCAGAACCCTTTGCTTGGGCTTCAGCCCCAGCTCTCACCTCCATCTCTGCCTGGTACAGTTTTGGCCTTACCTGACCTCTCTCTGGCTTCCCTAAGGGTGGTCCTTCCCTAAGGATGCTTCCAGATCACCTGCATCACTTGTGGAACTGCATGTTCCTAGTCTCCAGTGATGTCTGCATTCAGGAAAACTAAAATTCTGCACTTTCCACAGCTCACAAGGTACATTATAGTTTGCGAACCATTGACTTAGGCAGGAAAGAAAAAAGACAAAAACATATCAAAAAACTGCTTAGAAGTCTAATATGGAAAATATATGGTTCCTTCCCTTCACTGAAGCTCAGGAAACTATAATTTATTTAGAACCTGTATATGCCAGTGTTTGAATTAGGTGCACTCATTTAATCCCTAAAGTGCCATTTGAAGGATGGATTATACCTGCCTCCTGTTAGCCAAGGTGCCCATGGAGGCCAGAATCTACCCCAAACCATAATTTCTTTCCTGCAGAGCCACAAAGACACAAGGAATAGTGACTAAGGGGAGGAGATGTAACCTTTGATCTTTACCTGGAACTTTGACACACCAGTCATGGGGTGGGAGTGGGGGTGGATGTGGAGAAAGTCATTTTTCCTTAGCCAGTCAGACCTTGATGCCTTCATGCCAAAAACGTCTGTCAGACCGACGGCTCTGTCAGTGGCCCCAGTGTGTCCCTACCTGCCAGACCCAAATCTCACCTTGAAGCAGGAGAGTTGCAGGGTGGATGCACAGGGCCAGGTGTGAGCTGGCCCAGGACAAATTCCCACCCAGCCCTAGCTTCAGTTGGTAGAGAGAAAGAGAGGAGGATCATGGCAGGCATCATCCTGCGTAGGACCTGCCCTGAGCCCTCAGGTCCCAGCGCAGAGGGAGACGGCAGAAAGACAGTTGTATTTGCACCCAGGTGCAGTGACTCCTGAGCACAGCCTTGTCTAGCCACAGGTGCACAACTTAGCCTGAACCTGGAGTGTGAGCCACTGTCTGGTCCTCAGGACCACCCGCAATCCTTGCTAAGCCCCTAGACCACTCTCCTGGAAGCTCTGATTCACTGTGTCTGCCAGAGGTCCTGGAGTTTGGTAAGAACCAGGCAGTCCTTATCACCAGGAAGGTTTGGGCTTGGGAGAGGGGGCTGTGAGCAGTGGGCAGAGAAAGGGCCTGTGAACCAGGCCCGCTGGGCTCCAGTCCCAAAGGCCCTGCTTCTGCCGCCCCCTTTTCCACAGCCTGCTCTGTGCTGAGGGAGAGCTCAGACCCCTCCTACACATGCTGTGGGGAGATGGATGCCCAGAATCTGGTCAAGAACAGATCGGAAATGCAAACCTAGGAGGTTGGAGGCTGAGATGGAGTGGGCAGCATACAGCTGGGGGAGCAGACACGTCTATCTGTCAGTAACAGCATCCTAGAGGGGCCCGAGGCAGCCCGGGGGCCAGGTGAGGTGACCTGGTCCACATTTGGCCCTGTGTGTGGGGGCTGTGCCAGCCTGGCAGTTCTCCCTTTTGCAGTAGCGGTGACCCTTCCTCCTGCCTGTGAGTTTGTGGATGCTTCAGACTTAGAAGTGATGAAGAGATCATCCTAAAGTTTCATGTATTTCCTTCACAGCCCAAAGACTTTGGCACCATTTTCTCCACTATCCTTGTGCAGGTGGAGAACATGACAAGTGAGTTACACAGGAGGACCCAAGTGGGGGCCACATGTTTCACAAAACATTTCTAGGGATTGACTTTTCCAGCCACTGGAAGCTCGTGTGTCCCTTCATCTCCCTCCAGGAGTCCTCCTTTCTAAGGCTCGTGTCAAGAGATGCTGCAAAGACAAAGAATGCAGTGTGGAGCCTGGTCTGGCATTGCTGTCTTTGACCCATCATCTTCTGCAATCATTTCAGGGCCACTAGTAAGCTGTGACCTGGTTCGTGCAGCAGGAGTTTGGGACACTTAGGGGGGCCACACTCAGGGTGAAAGCCCTTTCATGTGTCACTCACTGGCCTGAATGTCACAGAGGACACATAGCTTCTGGTTCACACTCTCCCACCAGGTGACCTTGGGGAGCTCCATACCCTTCCTGGGCTTTAGTCTCAGCAACTGTGAAAGTAGCAGACACAGCTATGATATAGAAGCTCAGAGCCTGGAGCCCCTGCCCCACACCCACAGGGGACAGCACTCTTGGGGTACTGCCAGAGGCCCAGTGACCCTTTGACTGAGCATACTCTCATATGCTCCACTGGGAGTGTTGGAGAGCTATTGCTCAAGGAAGCCAGAGCTGCTCAAAGTGATTTTTCTCATTGTAAATCACAGCACTGCTTTGCAGTTTATGTTGAGCAGAGTTTATTATTTTCTTAAATAAACCATTCATGAAATTGAACTAGAAGTCAGAGGAGGAGAAAAAAAGAAAAGCAAGTCAAGCCATGTTTCATGAAAGAGCACAACAAAAATAATTATCCAGAGGGCTTGATCAACAATTTTTCATTTTTCACTGAGAACAAAAGGCCTTAGGGTGAATGGGAAAGAGGCTGGACTGTAGGGACTCCTGGGTGTGGCCGCCACTTGGGTACACCTGTGTAACTAGGGTCAGATCCTGCCCCATCTCTGTGCAGCAGGCAGACTGGTGGACTAGAGGCCCTGTCCGCTCTGAGACTTGGCATTTGTGATCACAGGGCTGGAGGAACCAGGTAATACCACAGTACGAGGAACTCAGGTGGAGACTCCACTCAGCAAGAAGGTAGTGGATGCCTGTCATGCCCAGGACCTTCTGAGCATCGTGGGCCTGTGAGCCTGCACATGGTCTGTGGCTATCTCGCTGAGAAGTCAGCAATGGGAGCCATGTGGTACAGTGCTGCATGGCGAATGGCTGGTCAGGTGCAGCCGTATTGGTGCACAGGAACATAATCTCAGGGGAAGAAGGTTACCTCCACAGAGGACACGGAAAGGGAGGCTGAACACAGAGGGATGCAGTGCGCTAACTCCAGGTCAGAGACAAGGCCCTGGGAAGGAGACTTGTGAGCTGAGGTCAAGTCAGGACCCATGGATTCCTACACCTGAACCTTTGTGCCAATTGGCCTTGTGAGCAACAGAAAGGGGTGGGAGATCTGGGGTGGTGGTGGGGGCATGATTCTTTAAGTCATCCTTTAGTAAATCCAGTCATTTTCCTCAGTTTTTACAACTGAGGTTGAGAACGTTTAGGTGATTGTTCCTAAGCTGCACAGCTCACAGAGATCAGGGAAAATCCTTGAGCCCTAGTCCTCTGACTCCTGATGCTAAGCAGTGCTCTACTTATGAGACCAGGCTTGTTCTGGCCCAAGGAAGAAGTTTCTGCCTGTGGGTGAGCTTGAGAAGTAAGCAGCAGAGAGTGTGTTCTTGGCTCAGGTCTCAGTGCAAGGCCATTTCCCATGTATGATGTCAGCCAATTTAGCAGTTCTCTACCGGCTGTATACCCTGTCTTGGGTAATTGTGTGGGTGCTGGGGACAAAAAGAAGAGAGAAATGGGGCTGGCATTGAAGAACGGAAGACACAAGGTGACGTTCATGCATTTATCTGACCAAGAAGCCTTCACTATTCTCTTCTCCTGTGTCAGGGCTGGGATGACATTTAGGGGCACAGCAAGATGATGGGAGCAGCTGTGGTCCCTTCATAAATGCATCACACCCAACAGGGGTGAGTCCCATGAAGGAAGTCCTGACCGAATTAGTGGCAACAGTGGTGGGAGGACAAAGGGCTTTGAGGCAACACTCCAGGTGATGAATGGGAAGCCTTGCTTTAGGGTGAAAGGGGAATCTGACCCACTGGAAAACAACCTGTGCATCTGAAGGCCTGGGTAGACCAGGTACTATTGTTCCTGGTGTCGAACTAGGTCAGATGTGGACACACTTGTCATGTGGAGAAGAAGCCCCAGCCTCTGGGAGGCAAGACTACCAGCAGAAAGGCAGGTTGACTGGTGGCCACTTTCCCCTTAAGTAGGATAAGCCTGTAATTTATCATTCAAACCAGGGCATTATTGGGTGTGAAAGGATATGCTATTGATAATTATGCTGGGTCAATTGTCTACTGCCAACAGAAGTGCATGGCTCCTCACTTAGAAGGCACCCCCGAAGGCACTCCAAAGCCTTCCATGGGGAGATAAGCAGCTGTCAGCAGAGCAGCTGGGGTCTCCAAGATCAGAACCTTAAAGGCTACCTGTGCCAGGAAACCTGGTGGACGGGTTATCCAGGCTTCCTATTCCTTGAAGCTATGGATTGAATTCCAGTTTGTGTTCCTTTGTACCTGGGTTATACTTTCCCTCTGTGTGCCCCTGATGAAGTTTCTGTTGTCAGTAGTGGGAGGTGATGAAGGAGGGGCAGACCTTTTAAGACCACATTCCTGTGTGATCTTAGGCACATTATTTAATGGACTGAACTTCGGCATTTTTGAAAAGGTCTATGATAAGTCCCACCTCACAGGCAGTGAAAGCACGCATATGGGGAGACTCCCGTCAGGGACCTCCTCCCTTAGCCTTTTGTGTGTGCTTGCTCTTTCCCCCAACCAACCTCGGTGGTCTCTACAGAGAAGAGAATCTGATATTTTTGAGACAGGAAGGAAAGGGGCTGGGTATAATGATTAAGAACAAGATGTGACATAAACTTGTTAGAACCAACTAGACCCAAGATGGTGGGAGATTCAACTTTCAGTAGACCTTGAATCTCAGTATATACTCATCGTTAATACATTAGCTAAACAACACATACACTGGTGCCATGACAGCTCTGAAGCCAACTATAAAAGCCCAGAAAGTAAGTGAGTGTTGCCCCAACTTCTGGACATCGCCCCTTCCCTGAAATAATTGGAATAATCCTCCCACTTATTGGTTTATGTAATTACTCCCCCCATAAAAATTAATCACCCCCACATCTTAGAGTGACTCTCACCCACACTCTATGGAGTTTCTCCCTACACCCCTGTCACTTTCTGAGACAGCCCACACTCTGTCTGTGGAATGTATTTCTCTATAAATAAACATGCTTTCACTTTACTATGACTTACTCGTGATTTCTTTCCTGGGTGAAGCCAAGGACCCTCACTTGGCAGCCCTTCCCACAGACTCATCTGAGACCTGGGATATGATCAGCTTCTTGCACCCTATTTTTTCCTACAACATTTTGTTTCAGCTCACTGAAGAGAGGGCAGGAGAAGAACTCTGACCTGGAACTGGGTGAAGGCACAGGTTTAATGGTGAGGGTGATATACATGTGTTCTGGGAATATCAAACTGAAAAGACTTCATGTTTTTGAGCTTTTAAAGGTGCCTGAGAAAAAACGGGTGAATGAGAGGCTGTCATGTTGCAAGGTTTGGCCAGGGACCAGTCTGGGAGTTAACTGGAGAGCATCCCTGGGCCTCGTGCCTAGACTGATAGAACAACCCTTAAACAAAAACTGTTCCAAGAGGCACTGGGTTTTCATAAAGCTGGAGTTCACTCACAAAGTCCAGTACCACTGTCCATGGCCACAGTATGGTATATGTCCTAGCAACCACATACTTACTGAAAAAGAAAGTATGTTTTAAAGTTCTGGAGGAATAATTTCAAGAAAGAATGTCTTTGAGAAAAAGTTGTCCATACATGAAATCCCAGGGGCCCTGGTCTCTCCATGTAAAACACAAAGCCACCTATAAGATCCCTCTGAGGCATCCCCATGAGGACCTTTCTTTCCCTCGGTCCTCCTCCCACTAGCTCTGGTCTAGGTCCCTGGTCCCAATTTCTGGTCTCACTGGCTTCCATTGTGAGGAGTGCTGGTCCATCTCTCCTTGAGAAAACAGATTCCTCTATTTGGAAACCTGGCTGTAGAGGGGTTGTGGTGTCCCCAGCTCCCCTTTTCCCTCTAAGCCAAGTGCATAGGCCTTTTATGCTTTAAGGGTTTCACTGCTTATTCATGCAGCAAAATGTGCAAAAGTATGTAAGTGTTAGTCACTCAGTTGTGCCTGACTCTTTGAGACCCCATGGACTTCAGACCACCAGGCTCCTCTGTCCTTGGGATTTTCCAGGCCAGGATACTGGAGTGGTTTGCTATTTTCTTCTCCAGGGAATCTTTCCAACCCAGGGATCTAGCCCAGGTCTCCTGCACTACAGGCAGATTCTTTACCAACTGAGCTACCATGAAAGTCTTTATGGACAAAGACTTAACATAATACACACATGGAAGAGAGAGAGAAGACTTTCTGCCCCTGGAATCTGATCTCTGGCTCCTGACTCAAGCTCAGAGGCTTTGGAGAAGTCCAAACTTGGAAGTTTAAATTTGAGGGGAGAAGTCATCCAACTTTCCTCAGTTCCTGTCCTCTCAGCTTATCTCAGCTCCTGGGGTTCTGCCATTTGGAGTAGTGCCCCTGCAAGTTTGGAGGGTGGGCATCAGCTTATTGTGGTCTGGGTTACATCAGACATGCATGTCCTCTAGCTCATCTCAAACCTGCCCTGATGTCAGCACCAGCACTCAGGCATTTTGAGACTCATGTTCATGGAGAACTTATGTACTTGTCTGGGATCTGGCAGAGTTGCTGACTGTCAATCACTTCTGCTAATTAACTGAGAAAACCTCATTGCTTATCCAGTGAGGTGAATAGATTGGAGAGAATAGCAGATAATTTTAGACATAGCCCATTGTCCTATAAATAAGGAAGAGAAGTTTAGAGAAAGGGAGGTTCCTTAATAACTCTTCCCTCCTCAACTTCACCCTCCAGTTGGTGATGGTCCCACTGATCCCCTCTTTTCTAAAATATATTTTTATTTTTTAATTAATTAATTATTTGGTTTGGTTGCACTAGGTCTTCGTGCTGTGCCAGGACTTTCTCTAGTTGCGGGAAGTTAAGGCTGCTCTTTGTTGCGGTGCATGGACTTCTCACTGCTGCGGTTTCTCTTGTTGCGGACCAACAGCTTCAGGGCATGTGGATTTCAGTAGTTCTGATGCATGGCTTTAGTTGCTTCTTGGTCTGTGGGATCTTTCAGGACCAGGTATTGAACCCTTGCCCTTGCAATGACAGTGCAGTTCAGTTCGGCCACTCAGTCGTGTCCGACTTTGTGACACCATGGAATGCAGCAAGCTGGGCCTCCCTGTCCATCACCAACTCCTGGAGCTTACTCAAACTCATCTGCATTGATGGTTGGTGATGCCATTCAACCATCTCTTCCACTGTCATCCCCTTCTCCTCCAGCCTTTAATCTTTCCCAGCATCAGGGTCGTAGAAGGCAATGGCACCCCACTCCAATACTCTTGCCTGGAAAATCCCATGAATGGAGGAGCCTGGTAGGCTGCAGTCCATGGGGTCGTGAAAAGTCGGACACGACTGTGCGACTTCACTTTCACTTTTCACTATCATGCATTGGAGAAGGAAATGGCAACCCACTCCAGTGTTCTTGCCTGGAGAATCCCAGGGATGGGGGAGACTGGTGGGCTGCTGTCTGTGGGGTCGCATAGAGTCGGACACGACTGAAGTAACTCAGCAGCAGCAGCAGCAGCATCAGGGTCTTTTCCAATGAGTCAGCTCTTCGCATCAGGTGACCAAAGTATTGGAGTTTCAGCTTCAGCATCAGCATCAGTCCTTCCAATGAACACCCAGGACTGATCTCCTTTAGGATGGATTGGTTGGATCTCCTTGCAGTCCAAGGGACTCTCAAAAGTCTTCTCCAACACCACAGTTCAAAAGCATCAATTCTTAAGCACTCAGCTTTCTTTATAGTCCAACTCTCACATCCATACATAACTACTAGGAAAAATATAGCCTTGACTGGGTGGACAGTTGCTGGCAAAGTAATGTCTCTGCTTTTTAATATGCTGTCTAGTTTGGTCATAACTTTCTTTCTAAGGAGTAAGTGTCTTTTAATTTCATGGTTGCAGTAACCATCTGCAATGATTTTGGAGCCCCCCAAAATGAAGTGTGCCACTGTTTCCACTGTTTCCTCATCTATTTGCCATGAAGTGATGGGACTGGATGCCATGATCTTAGTTTTCTGAATGTTGAGTTTTAAGCCAACTTTTTCACTCTCCTCTTTCACTTTCATCAAGGGGCTCTTTAGTTCTTCTTCACTTTCTGCCATAAGGGTGGTGTCATATGCCTATCTGAGGTTATTGATATTTCTCCCAGCAATCCTAATTCCAGCTTGTGCTTCTTCCAGCCCAGTGTTTCTCATGATGTACTCTGCATATAAGTTAAATCAACAGGGTTACAATATGCAGCCTTGATGTACTCCTTTTCCTACTTGGAACCAGGCTGTTGTTCCATGTCCAGTTCTGACTGTTGCTTCCTGACCTGCATACAGTTTTCTCAAGAGGCAGGTCAGGTAGTCTGGTACTCCCATCTCTTTCAGAATTTTCCACAGTTTACTGTGATTCATACTGTCAAGGGCTTTGGCATGGTCAATAAAGCAGAAATAGATGTTCTTCTGGAACTCTCTTGCTTTTATGATGATCCAGTGGATGTTTGGCAATTTGATCTGTGGTTAGTCTGCCTTTTGTAAATCCAGCTTGAACATCTGGAAGTTAATAGCTCATGTATTGTTGAAGCCTGGCTTGGAGAATTTTGAGCATTACTTTGCTAGCGTGTGAAATCAGTGTAATTGTGTGGTGGTTTGAGCATTCTTTGGCAATGCCTTTCTTAGGGGTTGGAATGAAAACTGACCTTATCCAGTCCTGTGGCCACTGCTGAGTTTTCCAAATTTGCTTTCATATTGAGTGCAGCACTTTCATAGCATCATCTTTAAGATTTGAATTAGTTTAACTGGAATTCCATCACCTCCAATAGCTTTGTTGGTACTGATGCTTCCTAAGGCCCACTTGACTTCACATGCCAAGATGTCTGGCTCTAGGTGAGTGATCATACCATTGTGATTATGTGGGTCGTGAAGATCTTTTTTGTTTAGTTCTTCTTTGTTTCTTGTCACTTCTTCTTAATATGTTCTGCCTCTGTTAGGTCCATACCACTTCTGTCCTTTATTGAGTCCATCTTTGCATTAAATTTTCCCTTGGTATCTCTAATTGAAGAGATCTCTAGTCTTTCCCATTCTATTCTTTTTCTCTATTTCTTTGCACTGATCATTGAGGGAGGCTTTCTTATCTCTCCTTGATATTCTTAGGAACTCTGCATTCAAATTGGTATATCTTTCCTTTTCTCCTTTGCTTTTCACTTTTCTTTTCACAGGTATTTGTAAGGCCTCCTTGAAAGGTTGTTGCTGAACAATAAGATGCCAGGATTCTTGGCCTCCGGAGGAGAGGAATTCAATCTGGGGCCAGAGACGAGGCTGGATCACTCAGAGCTTTTGTGTAATAAAGTTTTATTAAAGTATAAAGGAGATAGAGAAAGGTTCTGACAAAAGCATCAGAAGGGGGCAGAAAGAGTACCCCCCTTCTAGTCTTTAGCTGTATGTTATATAGTCACTCACAGTCTGTTAATGAAAAGAAAGGAATGTCTTAAAATTTAGAATGGCACCAGATAATTCATCTCCGGCCATAAAACGATTGACTTGAATCTTGTAGAAGGGCAGAGTACCACACAAATAGTTTCGTTTACATAGATTAGGGAACAATACCTGAGTAAGTAGGTTGGGCCGTTTGGCAGAACTTACAGAGTCTGGGGTAAATTAACATAGCTTTAAGATAAACATTTCCATAAAATATATGTATATATATATATTGGTTAACTCAAGGTTTGAGAATAGTTAGCTTCAGGTGAAACCAGGTGTCATGGCAACACAGCATTTTAAGAGAAACATCCTTTTAAATTTGTATAGAGAAGAAAAAATATCACTGGTTTGTTTCTTCCTGACACTTAAGAGAGATAAAAATGTCTGGCACTTGCAGCCTATTTCCTCCGTTTGGAGACCCCTGGCCTTCCTGCCTATTACCCTCTCATCCTCAGACAGCCATTTTGCTTTTTTGCATTCCTTTTTCTTAGGGATGGTCTTGATCCCTGTCTCCAGTACCATGTCATGAACCTTTGTCCATAGTTCATCAAGCACTCTGTCTACCAGATCTATTCGCTTGAATCCATCTCTCACTTCCACTGTATAATCGTAAGGGATTTGATTTAGGTCATACCTGAATGGTCTAGTGGTTTTCCCTACTTTCTTCAATTTAAGTTTGCATTTGGCAATAAGGAGTTCGTGATCTGAGCCACAGTCAGTTCCTGGTCTTGTTTTTGCTGACTGTATAAAGGTTCTCCACCTTTGGCTGCAAAGAATATAATCAATCTGATTTCGGTGTTGGCCATCTGGTGGCATCCATGTGTAGAGTCTTCTCTTGTGCTGTGCTGCATTGACATGCAGAGTCTTAACCACTGAACCATCAGGGAAGTCTTTATATCCTTCTGACAGTGCCAGTATCATTTCACCAACCCCCTTTTCTCCACCAATCCATCAACTCAACAATTATTTCCCTTGCTATGTGCCAGGCCCTGTGTCAGATGCAGAAGCACGGCCCTCATTCTCACTGTCTTGAACTATTGTGATGCACAGTGAGTGACTCTTGCATTTACTTACCTCCGCTGCTACCCTACAGCCTTGCTTCTTCCATGCCATGAGTAAAGATGCTCTCCAAGGCAGAATATGACTACCCTCAGCCTTTAGGATGAAGTTGACACTCTGAGCATGGAGCAAGGTGTTCCTAGGTCTGATGTCCCCTGCCAGCTCCCCAGGCTCTTCTCTGCTTTCTGATAGATCACAACCAGTAGTACAAAATCATTTTTGAGATGACACATGCCTGGTACCTTCCCTCACCTTTGGCCCTTTGCTTAAACCTTTCTTCTTACCAACAATGCCCTTTCCTATCTGGTGGATACTGATTCCACTGTTCAAGATTTAGTACAAGAGTATTTAAAAAGTCTTTCTTGAACACCATCCCTACCCTGTTCCCAGGCAAGTGTGACCCTACCTCTGCTTCATGCCTCACTGCAGACCCCTCATGGAGCATCTCCAGGGTCACACATCTCCCTGCCTTCTCACTCCAAGTCCTAGAAGACAAGTTGCAACTTTGCTCAATCCACTCTGGGTCTCCCACTCCTGGCCTAACACTTAACTCATGTTTGTCCACAATATGTTTCTGTTGAGTGGATTTCCTCCTGTGGTACCTCAGCAAAAATGTAAAAGGCTGGTGATAAAGAAGAATGAAGATGAAATCAGCTTAGTTACTTTTTGTGTTTCACTGTCTGCATTTGTTTCTAGTGCATTGACCAGCACAGAGAAGAGGCTCACTAAGTCATCACTGATTAAAAGGAAATGATGAGGGAATGAGAACTCATGCCTTCTCATCCCCATTTCAGGGCTGCTATTCTCCCTGGAAGGCATAGTCAGCAGTGTCTTGGTGTTATTGGTGATAACCGCAGCCTTTAAACACAGTTGAGTCCTGGCACAGTTTCTTTTATACATAGGCACATGCTCATTGTTCTAGATTGGCTGATGTTTGTCTGTCTTTCTGGCCTTGTGTGGGTGCAGGGAAAGAAATGTTCAAGTCAGCCTGCCTCCCTGGATCAGGGATGGCAGATTTGGGGCTGAGAAGCAAGTGTACCTCGACTCCTCCCTTCTTCTGCACTCATGGCATGTGTGGCTCTTTTTTTGTTGAGCACAGATGAAGCACAGAATTCTTCTCTACAACACAGTGATATAGTCAATCACTCCAAGTCAATTCCACATATAATGAAGTTGGTTTGACATCCTTGTCCAACAGCTTCCTAGCCCATCCTTTGCTTGGCAGGTTTTCCCACTGTATCCTTAGTCAGCAGGTTCAAGAGTGCCTTAGGATGACTAGGTTTCTGGAACAACCTTGGGGCCATCCAGAAGGTACAGGAGGAAATAAGATAGCTCCTGCAGGGCCATAGTGCTCTGCATGTCTGGGGCACAGGGAGTCTGGCCTGGAATCATCTGAGCTTCAGTGACAGGTCTCTCCATCTGGGGTTTCAAGTGCTCTCTTGGCTATTAAAAGTGCAAACCCAGGATAGCATTAAAAATGTTAACATGCTGTAAAACTTTCTATGTGCAAAATCTCACCTGAAAAGAAAAAGAGATGAGCCCATAATGGCTGGCTTTCCATCTTCTCGATGGATCTTATTAGAACAGTAACAAGAGCAATTCCACTTAAAAGACTCTTGTCAGGGAACAGTTAGAGTAGATTATAACTTGAAATAGGAAATGAACTCTACTCCATACAGATTTGGAATGACCAGGGAAAAATGAGCATCAAGAAATACAGTTCCCTGGAATTATGCCCATGAAACATTTTGAGGGATATGGGAGTGGGGGGAGAAACTGTGGGTGGGTTAATTAAGGAGGTAGATCACATCGCTCTATTAGTCCTTCACCAGCAGAGCACAAAATAGGCTCAAGAGGAGCCCAGAAATACAATTTTTTATCACTCAAAAATTGCACCCAAGACCGGGAGGAGCATCTGCCAGTCTTGTTATAAATGCAAACCTGGCACCTCTAATTTTAAGTATCCAGGATAGCACACATACCTTGGAAATAGGAAGGGGGTTCTCAATACCAGGAAAATGAGTCCAGTAGGAAGACCAAACCATACTGTTGAAGTGTCTCAGTGGGAGAAAATGTATTCTGTTCTCTTACTTTCTATTGCCTGACTCATACACATCACCCGTGTTCCCTGTGACACACCACGGCCTCTCTTGAAGGCAATCAACATTCAGTGACAGCAGCTCTGTGTCCTAAAACTGGCCAATGGCTATCTTCACTTCTCACCTGGTGTGCCAGGGACTGGAAGACTGATTTTACCCCATACTTGCAGGGATCAGTAGCCAAAATCCCACTAAGTGGTAGTCTTCAGTGCAAGAGCCATTTGTGAAAGGCAGATAACCTGATTGGTGTCTTTGGAGCAAGATTATCTCTCAGCAGAGTCTTGGCCTCTGAGTTCCCTTTCTCAGCTGCCTGTGGGAGGCTGGCCCCAGTTTCCGGGTCTACTGTGTTGGGAGACTGACACTAACATAATATCTGGGATGAAGTCTGGGCTTAATAGATATAATAGTGCAATTGTAGAAAGTGTCTTTTAGTAAATCTTACATATTTTATGGTTTATATGACAGGCAAAAACTTCTGAGAGATAAGCCAGGTCACAAAATCTCTCATTCACACATTTTAAGGAAATCAGCTCAAATAGTGAAAACGAAGCCAAACTTAACACCATTAACTTAGCACAGAAAGGCTATGTCCCTCAAAGCATCAGACAAGGAAGGAAAGAGAAGATTTTGGCACAGTGTCTCTCTCTGTATAACCAAAATTCTCCTAGGGAGCATTGTTAGTGTTTTTCTTTTTAAGTATTCAACATAAGAAAATGTGTAATTAAACTATTATGCATCTGTTTAATGATCATGATGAAGCCATTAAAATTAATGCTCACGACTCTTTTATAACAACTTGAAAGTGCTTACATAGTATACAAGTTGAAAAAAAAGGACTCAAAATTATATATGCGATGCTATTCAAATTTTGAAAAACCAGTGAAACCTGCATTAATAAAACCTTGAGAGAAAGTGGATTAAGACCATTTTAAAAAATAAACTTTAAAAATGTTTAGAATAGATTTATAGAAAGTTTGCTAAGATAGTACAGGGTTTTCTATATACTCCATATCAGTTATCCCCTATTGTTAATATCTTACATTATGGTGGTACATTTTTACAGATGAATCCATATGAATCTGTGTTTAAACAGAGAACATGAGTCAAAATCCTCTGTAGCAGAGTTTTACTTTTGCATGAAATCCTGAAATCTGATCCCTTGTACTTTGTCTTTTCTATTCATGAGTCTCATTACAGGATTAGTTGTGCATCACACAGACATACAGAGGCTGCATCCTGGTAGCTGAGGCTTTTTCTGAAGCTCAGGGAGTACTTTGTGCTGGGGCCAATGAAATAAATTGGGTCCCTACAGAGAAGTTTCACAGATCCACAAAGTTTAGAGTGGGTCAAACTGGCAGAACTTCCTTCTCATGTTTTGGCAAGGTTGCTTCCAGAGACTAGAAGGACTTAAGCTTACCCTTTCAAGACAAAGGTAGAAAGGAGCCATAGACTCACCTAATTATTCCAGCTGGTCTCCCCTGATTTTAGCCCACATTCAAGATGGCCATTAGAGGAGCTACTGGCTTTTCATCTACTTTGCTAAGAAATGGGATTTAGAATCCTAACTTCATGGGTAGAAGCAGAAATAGGCGAGTGCAGAAATGCAAAGAAGCTGGATTCAGGGTTCCTTAAGTTGGAATGGGCTTGTGGCATAATATAAAATGGTATGTTAGATCCCAAATTCAATTCATTGAACTGAGCCAGAAAAAAAATACTTGCCGTTTATCTCCTGATGCGTTCATCAAAATGTTTGAGTACATACCGTGTGCCTGGAATTATGTAAGTGCTCAGTTGTGTCTGACTCTTTGCAACCCCATGGATTGTGGTCTGCCAGACTCCACTGTCCATTAAATTCTCCAGGCAAGAATTTTGGAGTGGGTTACCGTTTCCTACTCCAGGAAATATTCCTGACCCAGAAGTCAAGCCTGTATCTCTTGTGACTCATATACTGGCAGGCAGATTCTTTACCAATTGTGCCATGTAGGAAGCCCAGAGTTATAAAAGATGGCATTTAAAACTAAATTAGCCATTATATTTCCTCCTTTACTGAATTACTTAAAAGCCCAAATATATTTTACATCATGTGAAATGCTTGGCTAGATGAATCACAAGCTGGAATCAAGATTACTGGGAGAAATATCAATAACCTGAGATATGCAGATGATACCACCCTAATGGCAGAAAGTGAAGAGGAACTAAAAGCCTCTTGATGAAGGTGAAAGAGGAGACTGAAAAGGCCAGCTTAAAACTCAACAGTCAAAGAATTAAGATCATGACGTCCTGTCCCATCACTGCATGGCAAATAGATTGGGGAAAAAATGGAAACAGTGACAGACTTTATTTTCTCAGGCTCCAAAATCACTGTGAATGCACCCATGAAATTAAAAGATGCTTGCTTCTTGGGAGAAAAGCTATGACAAGCCCAGATAACATAGTAAAAAGCAGAAACATCAATTTACTGACAAAGGTCCATATAGTGAAAGTTACGGTTTTTCCAGTAGCAATGTACAGATATGAGAGTTGGGCCATAAAGAAGACTGAGTACCAAAGAATTGATGCTTTCCAACTATGGTGCTGAAGAAGACTCTTGAGAGTCCCTTGACCAGCAAAGAGATCAAACCATTCAATCCTGGAAATCAACCCTGAATATTCATTGGAAGGACTGATACCGAAACTGAAGCTCTAATACTTTGTACACCTGATGTGAACAGCTGACTCATTGAAAAAGACCCTGATGCTGGGAAAGATTGAGGGCAGGTGAAGAAGGGGGAGACAGAGGATAAGATGGTAGGATGGTATCATTAACTCAATGGACATGAGTTTGAGCAAACTCCGGGTGACAGTGAAGGACAGGGAAGCCAGGGGTACTACAGTCCATGGGGTTGCAAAGAGTCAGACATGATTTAACAACTGAAAAACAACAACAATGTATTTTAAATTGGATTATAATGTTAATATAGCATTATATTCATTTCATGAGTATAACATGCTGATTTCATATTTCCATATATTGTGAAATGATCACTGCAATAAGTCTGATTAATGTCAATCACTGTGTAGAGTTAGAAAAATTTTTTCCTGTTGTAGGAACTTTTAAGATTGACTCTCTTAGCAGCTTTCAAATATATGTTATGATTAATTATAGTCACCATTACATAGCCAGGACTCATTTATTTTATAACTGGAAATTTGTATCTTTTGACCCCTTTCACCCATTTAAACCCTTCCCTCACTACCCCCACCACTCTGGCAGCCATCAGTCTGTTTTCTGTGTCTATGAGCTAGATTTTTGCTTGTATATTTTCCTGTTTTGTTATTTTTAAGATTGCACATATAAGTGCAATACAGTATTTATCTTTCTTTGTCTAAATTATTTCACTTAACATAATTCCCTCAATGTCCATCCATTTGCTGCAAATGTCAGTATTTCCTGTCTTTAATGACTGAATAATAATATGTATTATAACATCTACAGTAAACAGGTCTTACTTTTGTTGAACTTTTCTCTCTTTTAATCTCTAATTTATTTCTTTTACCATCTTTGTTTCCTTTCTTCTACCAATTTTGAGCTTTATATTTTCTCATTTTTTCTTGTTCTCTGAAATGTAGGGTTAAGTTCTTTATTTGATATTTTCCTTCTTTATTGAAGTAACATTCTTTTTCTTTGATTTTTTTTTTTTAATTAGAGGATAATGACTTTACAATATTGTGTTGGCTTCTGCCGTACATCAACATGAATCAGCCACAGGTACATATATGTCCTCCTGCCCTCCTGAAACTCTTACCGTCTCCCCCCTCCATCCCACCCCTCTAGGTTGTCACAGAACATTGGATTGAGCTCCCGGTCTCACACAGCAAAATCCCACTTGCTATCTATTTTACATATGATAATGTATATGTTTCCATGCTATTCTCTCAATTCACCCACTCTCTCCTTCCTCCACTGCTGTGTCCGCAATCTGTTCTCTATATCTCGTCTCCATTGCTGCCCTGCAAATAGGTTCATCAGTATGCTCTTTCCATATGCATGCGTTAATACACAAGATTTTCTTTCTCTTTCTGACTTGCTTCACTCTGTATAATAGGCTCTAGGTTCATCCACATCATTAGGACTGACTCAGATGCATTACCTTTTATAGTTTTTTAATATTCCATTGTATATATGTGTACCACAGTTTCTGTATCCATTCATCTGTTGATGAATATCTAGATTGTTTCCATATCCTAGCTGTTGTAAAAAGTGCTACAGTTAATACCAGGGTGCATGTGTCTCTTTCAATTATGGTTTTCTCAGGATATATGTCCTGAGACATATATGTCTCAGGATATATGTAGTGGGATTGTAGGGTTATATTGTAGTTCTATTCCTAGTTTTTTAAGGAACTTACATACAGTTCTCCATAGTGGCTATATCAATTTACATTCCCACCAACAGTGCAAGAGGGTTTCCTTTTCTCCACATCCTCTCCAGCATTTATTGTTTGTGGATTTGTAAATGATGGCCATTCTGACTAGTGTGAGGTGATACCTCATTGCTTTGATTTGCGTTTCTTTAATAATGAGTGATGTTGAGGATCTTTTCTTGTGTTTGTTGGCTTTCTGTATGTCTTCTTTGAGAAATGACAACTTGTTCCCATATTCTTGTCTGGAAAATCCCAGGGACAGAGGAGCCTGGAGAGTACAGACCGTGGGGTCACAGAGTCGGACATGACTTCGCCACTACACTACCACCACCATGCTTTCTTTGGAGAAATGTATGTTTTTGCCCATTTTTTGATTGGGTTGTTTGTTTTTCTGGTATTGAGCTTCATGAGCTGCTTGTATGTTTTAGAGATTAATCCTTTGTCAACTGTTTCATTTGCAATTGTTTTCTCCCATTTTGAGAGTTGTTTTTTAATCTTGTTTATTGTTTTCCTTAGCTGTGCAAAAGCTTATAAGTTGAATTAAGTCCCATCTGTTTACTTCTGATTTCATTTGCATTACTCTAGGAGGTGAGTCAAAGAGGGACTTGCTCTGATGCGTGTCAAAGAGTGTACTTCTAAGAGTTTTATAGTTTTTGTCCTAATATTTAAATCTTTAATCTATTTTGAGTTTATTTCTGTGTATAGTGTTAGAAGAGCTTCCCAGCTGGTGCTAGTGGTAAAGAATCAGCCTGACAATGCAGGAGATGTAAAAGATGCAAGTTTGATCCTTGGGTCAGGAAGATCCCCTAGAAAAGGACATGGCCATGCACTGTAGTATTCTTGCCTGGAGAATCCCATGAACAGAGGAGCCTGGTGAGCTGCAGTCCATATAGTCTCGAAGAGCTGAACAAGACTGAAGTGACTTAACACACATACACATGGTGTTAGAAAGTTTTCTAGTTTCATTCTTTTATGTGAAGCTGTCCAGTTTTCCCAGCACTACTTATGGAAGAGGCTGCCTTTTCTCCATTGTATATTCTTGCTTCCTTTGTCAAATATAAGGTGCCCATAGGTGCATGGGTTTATCCCTGGGCTTTCTATCTTGTTCCATTGGTCTATATTTCTGTTTTTGTGCAAACACCATTCTGTCTTAATGACTGTAGCTTTGTAGTATAGTCTGAAGTCAGGACGGTTGATTCTTCCAGCTTCATTCTTCTTTCTCAAGATTGCATCGGCTATTTGGGGTCTTTTGTGTTTCCAGAGGAAATTTTTTTTTTTTTCCTATTTTTGTGAAAAATGCCATTGGTAGTTTGATAGGAATTGCATTGAATCTGTAGACTACTTTGGGTAGTATAGTCATTTTAATCCATTTACATATAAGGTAGTTATTGATATGTATGTTCATATTGCCATTTTGAATTAAGAATAAACATATTCTTAATTGTTTAGTTAAGAATATCTTTTTCCATCCCCTGACTTTCAGTCTGTTTATGTCCTTAGGTCTGAAGTGGGTTTCTTGTAGGCAGTATATACATGGGTCTTGTTTCTGAATCCATTCATATAGTCTGTGTCTTTTGGTTGGGACATTTAATCCATTTAAATGTCCATTGGGTAATATGGTCATTTTAATCCATTTACAGTTAAGGTAGTTATTGATACATGTGTTCCTATTGCCATTTTCTTGTTTACAGTTTGTTTTTGTGAGTCTTCCTCTTTTATGTTCCTACTAGAGAAGTTTCTTCGGCATTTTTTGTAAGGCAGTTTTGATGGTCCTGAGTTCTGTTAGGTTTTTTTTTTTTTTTTTGTCTATAAAGTTTTTGGTTTCACTGTCAAATCTGAATGAAATCCTTGATGGGTAAGTAATCTTGGTTGTAAGTTTTTCTCTTTCATCACTTTAAGTATATCCTGCCACTCCCTTCTGGCTTGCAGAGATTCTGTTGAAATATCAGCTGTTAGCCTTATGGGGATTTCTTCGTATGCTATTTTTTGCTTTTCCTTTGTGACTTTTAATATGTTTTTCTTTGTGTTTAATTTTTGTTAGTTTGATTAATATGTGTCTTGGTGTATTTCTTTTTGGGTTTATCCTGTATAGATACCTCTGGGCTTCCTGGACTTTATTTCTCCTAGGTCTTTGTTAAATGTGTTAAATGTTTCTTGCATTTTCTCCATTCTACTTTCAATATTTTGAAGCTCCTTTACTATCGTTACTCTAAATTCTTTTTCAGATAGGTTCCCTATATCCTCTTCATTTGTTAGGCCCTGTAGCTTTTTTACCTTTCTCCTTTATTTATAACTTTTTTTTTTTTTTTAATGGGTGGGACCGTGTTCCTGTCTTACTAATTGTTTGACCTAAAGTTTCCAGTAATGGAGTTTATAGGCAGTTGAGTAGAGTCAGATTTTGGTGTTGAGATGTGGACCTCTGAAATACCTAAACTAATTAATATTCCTTGGGGCCTGGGGTTCTCTCTTACTCCAGCAGTTCAGACTCAGCATTCCTGCCTCATTGGCTCAGGCCTGATCTCTGGCCCATGAACCAGGATTCCACAAGCCATAGGATGCAGGGAAAAAGAAAGAAATAAAGGGAGAATAGTAACAAAGAATAAAATACAACACGTCCTGAAGGGTAAAATTCAACTCCAATTGCAAAGGGAGGGAAGGAAACACACACACAGCCAGCCAGCCAGCCAGCCAGACAGACACACACACACACACACACACACACACACACACACACTTAAATAAAAAACAAGAAAAATAAAAATAATAGGGTGCAGAATAATAGCAAAGATTAAAAAATAATTGAGTATGTTTACAAAACTAACAGAAATAGTAGGAAAGATATGAATAAGTATGAAACAACCACCGAAGGGTAAAACTGAACTCCACTGGCAAATAGTGAAACAAACAAACAAATTAACTCACAAACAAAAAGGTAGGAAAAAACCTTTACTGTGAGGGCAGAGCTTAGGTGTAGAAGAGCTTAGGTATTGGAGGTGTTTAGGTTGAGGTGGGATTTAGACAAGGGTGGGGTTCTGATTGAGGACCCAAGCCTTCAGAAATGGCCCTGGGTCGATACAGACAAAGAGACCTCTGCAGTGCCTCCAGCTTTGAGGTACAGAGGATAAGGCCCAGGTCCCCAGGAGGCTTCCTGAGGCCATGGGTTGGGCAACAACAGATGGATTCCCCTCTCCTCCACACCTGGAGGGACCGTCCCAGCCGGCCCTGCTCCATTCCCCCTCCTTCCGGCACCCACAAGGCCTGTGTGGGAGAGGGTGCCCTCCCTGGTGTCTCTGGAGGACAGAGGAGGCCCTGGAGGGCAGAGGGTTTGGGCTGGTGGGCGGAGGGTGCTCCAAGGGAGGGTGGCCATGGAGGATGGAGGTGGCCCCCAAAAGGCAAAGGGAACCAGAGGGTAGGAGGAGTGCTAGATGATGGTAAGCCCAGTCCAGAGGTCAGACAAGGCCCTTGGAAGAGTGAGGGGTCAGGTTGAGGACGGGGATCCTGGAGGGAGGGGAAGGCCCAGAAGGGAGGAGAGGGCCTTGGAGAGCAGAGGCAGGCCACAACGGGCAGAGGGGAGCCCCTGGGGACAGATGGCTCAGTCCAGAGGGCAGATGTGGGTCGCTAGAGGGATAAGGGTTCTTTAGAGGGTGGGGACTCCAGAGGGAGGAGGAACCTGGGATGTGGGAAGAGAGGCAGGTGAGGAGGGGAGTTCCGGAAGGTGGACAGGCCAGGAGCATGGAGGTGGTTCTGAAGGCTGAAGGGCTCAACCTGGGGGTCTTAGGAGGCTCCCCAGGGCTGAGTGGGTGGGAGAACACCAGGGTGTTCCCTATTCCTGGAACCGCTCAGGAGGCTCTTCCCTCAGTCTCGTAGTCAGAAGGCCCATGGGAGGGGGGTCCCTGAAGAGTGGAGGGCTCCCTGGAGGGCAGAGGGCAGAAGATTCAGCTAGAGGGTAGAGAGGGCCCTGGAGGGCACAGGGGGACCCAGAGGGCAGAAGCCCCAGCCCTCAGGCCCTTGAAAACTCCTGGGCCCAAGTGAAAGGGGGAACACCATGGGCTTTCCCAGTGAATCCTCCAGCCTGGACCTTCCCCACCCTCTCCTATCAGTACCTGGTGGTCCCTAGGGCCCCTCCTGCCCGCCTGCTTGCCAGAGGCCTCCCCTAACACCCACAGGCAATCTAGGCATGGGAGACATGACTCTGCATCTCCCCTCACTGCCGTCTTGGCCCTGCCCCTGGAGTGAGAATTTTGAAGTAACATTTATTGCTATGAGCTTCACTCTTAGAACTACTTTTGCTACATTCCATAAACTTGGTATATTGTATTTCTATTTTCATTTATCTCAAGTTGCTTTTTTTTTCTGTTTTTTTTTTTTTTTAAATTTCTTCCTTGACCCATTGATTGTTTAGTAATGTGTTGTTTAATCTTCACATATTTCTTAACTTTCTAGTTTTCTTCTTGTAATTGATTCTAATTTAATTTCATTATGATTAGAAAAACACTTTGATTAAATTTAGAAAAGTCCCACTTTCTTGTTATGATATATCCTAAAAGCGCCTTTCTGATATATTTGGAATCTATTCACATACATGCCCCAGATAAAGACTGAAATTCATAAAGACCCTAAATCATATCTTAGGTGATCCAGAAGACAAGGGAATTCTTCGTCTAATACCAATGTTCCAAGCTGAGTACAATAACAACCATGACCAGGAAAACCAATCTAGCAAAATCACGCCTTATCTGTACCTTGTGACTCCAAAAGATAAATGTAGCTTTTCTTCAGTCTTGCTTTATGGACTGGTCATAAGAGGTCTAAACAGACTTCAGGCTTAGAATGTAGGTCAGGCTTGATGCTCAACAAATGAACATTTAGGATAAATTCTCATGTGGTGCTGAGTCATGGATATATCAGAAAGCTATGACTGCTGGAGAGCTGAGGCTTCACTTAGTGAGTCTTGGTATGTTTGAGGGAAGAGATATATGTAGAACGTGAGTATTTATCCTAAAGGAGATCAGTCCTGGGTGTTCATTGAAAGGACTGATGTTGAAGCTGAAACTCCAATACTTTGGCCACCTGATGCGAAGAGCTGACGCATTTGAAAAGACCCTGATGCTGGGAAAAATTGAGGGCAGGAGGAGAAGGGGACGACAGAGGATGAGGTGGTTGGATGGCATCACCGACTCAGTGGACATGGTTTTGGGTGAACTCTGCGAGTTGGTGATGGACAGGGAGGCCTGGTGTGCTGCAGTTCATGGGGTTGCAAAGAGTTGGACACTACTGAGCGACTGAACTGAACTAAACTGAGTATTTAAGGAGAATGTGGGGAGAAGTTTAAAAAAGAAGATGAAACTATCAGAAATAATAATAATTTCAGTTGACAAAAAGATCAAGATGCTTTGCAGAGAAGCGTTGAAGGCTAAGAAAGATTGGTACCCAGAGGAGAGTAGAATGTAACACACTCATCATGGTAACCATGGTAATCATGCAGCAGCAGTCTTCATACCCTGAGGCCTGTGATGAGTCAGCCTGTTGTTAGCACATCTCATGCATGCATTATCTTTTGAAATTGCACACAGCTAATCTGTAGTGTAGTGTAGCGTAGTACTGTGTTTCCTAGAAGGAACATAGAGAAGCATAGAGAAGTGAAATTTGGCTTGCCTAACATCAAAGTTGGCTGATTTACTTCAAAGCCCCACCTTCTGAGCACTATACTCATCCATCCATCCATCATCATCTTATTCAGTTAATCACCTACCCTGTTACCCATTGATCCACACATCCATCTACCCATCTACCCATCCATTTACATATCTATCCATTCCATCCATCCTCCCAGCCAGCCATCCAGCCATCTATCCATCCATGTGGAAATTTGGTGGTGCCACCTGATGAATGAGCATTGGGTGTTTCAGAGTCACTTCTGAGAGCCTCCTGCTATGTTGGCTAATGAAGTGAAGGCCAGAGGACAATGACATGGGCACAATTTCAATAGGAGAAAAATATTTCTTGAAACTAAGTGTGAACAGAGGGAACTAATGACTGAAGAATGGGTGAAGCTTTTTATTCCCTTTTAATGAAATTAAAGCTAGGTTTTCACCTGACTTGATAAATAATATTTTTCTCCAACACAAAGCAAGGAAATGAATAAGAAGAATATTTTTTTTTCTCTCCCAGTCCTAAGCTTCAGTGGTTTTCTGAGTGTCTTGGAATATCTCTATGTGAGGAGGGATCTGGAAGAGTTGTTTTTACTGTTTCTTTCCTTATTTGGGGGTGGGTAGTGTGGGAGACAGTTTAGGACCTCTTGTAAGAGTGCAGTCTAGTGAACTAAATAGTTTGAAGAAATCACAAAATGCTGTCATTTTTCAAATGGCTACATAAAATTGTTTTAGAATTTTAGTTTTAAAAATGTATCCTAGCATGACAAGTTTTTATTTCAAAAGAACTTTTTTTATAGCCAACTGATAAACTATAGTAGTAGTACCCAATAAAACTGCATGCAGATCTTTAACTACAGTGGCATAAATGTTGTCACTGCAATAAAGGGAATAAGAGCATTGTCAGACCTGCCTTTTTACATATACACTGATGTCCTCAGTCTGTGAAAGGATAGAGGACTGATTATATTCATGAAGTCGTAAGAGTTACGAAAACATTGACAAATATACAGCTGTGTACAGAGTAACCCAAATGAAATATTTTCACTCTACAATTCAGTCCTGGCTGGTGACAGAGAGCTTGGGACACACCAAGCCTCTGCATTATTTATTATGGTTGTGCCACTCTTATAAAAGTGTAAGCAATATTAGAAGGCACCTGAGTGGAAAAACTGATTATTTTGTCATTTCATGCCTTTGATGCATGGCATTCTTCATGTTGGTTATCTGAGACACTTCACGCTATTAGCAAAGACCATTTTTTCACATTGACAAAACTCTGCTGAAGAGCCAGATAGTAATCGTATTAAACATTATGAAGCTGGGTTCATTAAAAAGGGGGAAAGTGCTTCATGAGTACCGATAGCAGCCTCCCTCACGCTGCGTGTTTAGTTTCTGTAGAGAATCATATTCCGATACAATAACAGATCAGGCAGATAAACATGGGGATCCACACGAAGAACTGTGTAATGAACTGGAAAGGATGTGATGAAAAGAAGCAGCTGGCAGAGAATTCTACCATGGCAAGAATTTGGTACTGAATCTTGTTCTTGGGGCTGGGAAAAATGAATATGTTCTGGTGTCTGCTGGACCAGTAGGTAGTTTTGCTTATTCAGCTTACACTAGATAGAACAGCTGAAGAAAGACTTCAAACTGTAGATAAGAAGAGTTATTAATAGGATAATACCCAGGAATGTTGATCCTGCATTAGCTGGAGGGAGGGCAGGCTTTTGAAGAGAACATAGATAATTTGGATCCTGAGAACATCAAGCAGCAGGAGATCTATCTTCAGAGCATGAAGGCCGGTGTTAGGACAAATCCTAAGAAGAAGAAGAGGAGAGTATGACCAAGTCCACTGGGAGCTGGCTTGGGGTGAATGTGTGCTATAGTATTCTTTAATTCCTCCCTCTCTCAGTAGTACATAACCTTCCTCACAGGTCTTCTGCTCCAGGGTAGCTGAAGCATGTGCCTGAGCCCTAAGTAAGAATTTCACTGCTGCTATTGTCCACTGCCATTCCTGCACCTACTAGACTCTGTCTTCCTGGAGGGTGAGGACTGAGCCGTGACAGCCTGCTTCTCAGCAAAGTTTTCCTCACAGGGTATAAGTGCTCCTCAATTGCCGGTTCACTAAATAACAAAATATTTACTGCTACAGAGGCTCAATTAGTTTTTGTTTTATCCTAAGCTCCTTTAGGGTAAAGATGTTCTTTCTTTTTTATTTTTATTTATTTATTTTTTTGTTCTTTCTTTTTTAATGTGGCTCTGTTCCTTGTATATTCACATAGTTGCATTGATAGGTATATGAACAAATACACTCACAATTTAATGAAGCCTAAAGTGTTTTCCCGGAGAAGGAAATGGCACCCCACTCCAGTACTCTTGCCTGGAGAATCCCAGGGACAGGGGAGCTTGGTGGGCTGCTGTCTATGGGGTCACATAGAGTCGGACACGACTGAAGTGACTTAGCAGCAGTAGCAGCAAAGTGTTTTCCTATGCACATTAAACTTCTCAAAGGAATTTAAAGCTTCTGTATCTCCTTTTGGCCTATTAACTAAAGCAGTGCCAAGAATAGAAATTTAGTAAATATTGGCAGAATGGAAGGAAGGAAGAACTGACAAATAATAAATTCATCCTCTGTGTAAGAACCTTTTAACCTGGACAATGAGTAAGAACCTTCTTTTAACACTTTGGGTAGGGATATGACAAAGAATCTGCTAGAGTCAAGAAGACTGTAGTAGAGTTTCTGAAATAAAAATAGGAGGAGTCTAGGATTAATTTTGGATGATTCCGACTTCGCATTGTTTCCAGCCCTCCTGTCTCTACCTTAAAACCTCATACTCAATGGTGAGCTCTAGAATTTGATGTTATTGGCAATATCTGTGCCTCAAAGATGGTATATTTGGCTGAAGAATTGCAGACACAGTTCTCACAGGGCTGGTAGGCTTAGATGATGCTACTGGCCCCATGACCTCGAGTGAACACCTTTAACCCTACGAGTCTCAGATCCGTCACACGAGAAATGAATGACAAGTTTTTGCTTTGCCTGACTACGTGTGTAAATCAGAAGTAACTGGTATTCAGTCCCTCACAAGCAGTAGATAAGAAAAAGTTTGTGAAATTTTTGTCTACAGTGAATAATTTATTCCTTTTATAATTTGCAGAAATAAACTGAATGCTTCATTGTTTCAAGAGTTCAAAACACACAGAAAATGTGAAGCTTATCTTTCATTACTACAAATTCCCAACACAACTTGGCACCAAAGATATCTGGAGTGACATTAAATACCTACATGTAATAAGTGCATGTGTGTTTGTGTGTGTGTGTGTGTGTTTTATAAATATGATCCTTCTTACACATGGCTCATTGTTGTTCAGTCATTAAATCGTGTCCGTCCCATTAACTGTAGCACACCAGGCTTACCTATCCTTCACTATCTCCCAGAGTTTGCTCAAATTCATATCAATTGAGTCAGTGATGCCGTCCAACCATTTCATCCTCTGTCACCCCCTTCTCCTTCTGCCCTCAATGTTTCTCAGCATCAGGGTCTTTTCCAATGTCCGCTCTTCACAGCTGGCCAAGGTATTGGAGCTTCAGCTTCAGCATCAGTCCTTCCAATGAATATTCAGGGTTGAGTTCCTTTAGAATTGACTGGTTTGATCTTCTTGAAGTCCACAGGACTCTCAAGAATCTTCTCCAGGGCCACAATCTGAAAGCATCACTTCTTTGGTACTCAGCCTTCTTTATGATCCAACTTTCACATCTGTATATGACTACTGAAAAAAACAAACAAACAAAAAAAAACATAGCTTTGACTATAAGGGCCTTTGTCAGCAATGTGATGTCTCTGCTTTGTAATATGATGTCTAGGTTTGTCATAGCTTTCCTTCCAAGGGGCAAGAGTTTTTTAAATTCATGGGTGTAGTCACCATCCTCAGTGATTTTGGAAACAAAGAAAATAAAATCTGTCACTACTTCTATTTTATCTCTATCTATTTGCCATGAAGTGATGGGACTGGAGGCCATGATTTAAGTTTTCTGAATATTGAAGTTTAAGCTAGCTGTTTCACTCTCCTCTTTCACCCTTATTAATAGGCTCTTTACTTCCTCTTCACTTTCTGTCATTAGCGTGGTATCATCTGCATATCAGGTTGTTGATGTTTCTCCCAATAATCTTGATTCCAGCTTATGATTCATCCAGCCTGTCATTTCACATAATGTACTTTGCATATAAGTTAACTAAACAGGTTGATAATATACAGCCTTGAAGTCTTTTCCAATTTAGAGCCACTCCATTTTTCCATGTCTAGTTCTAACTTTTGCTTCCTGACTCACATACAGATTTCTCAGCAGGCAGGTGAGGTGGTCTGGTATTTCCATCTCTTTAAGAATTTTCCATGGTTTGGTATGATCCACAAGGTCAAAGGCTTTAGAGGAGTCAATGAAGCAGATGTTTTTTTCCTGGAATTCCCTTGCTTTTTCTATGATCCAATGGATGTTGGCAATTTGGTCTTTGGTTTCTCCACTTTTTCTAAATCTAACTTGTACATCTGGAACTTCTCAGTTCACATACTTCTGTAGCCTAGCTTGAAGGATTTTGAGTATTACTTTGATAGCATGTGAAATGAGAGCAATTGTATGATAGTTTGAACATTTTTTGACATTGCCTTTCTGTGGGATTGGAGTGGAAACTGACTTTTTCCAATCCTGTGGCCACTGCTGAGTTTTCCAAATTTGCTGACATAATGAGTGCAGCACTTTCACTGCAGCATCTTTTAGAATTTGAAATAGCTAAGCTGGAATTCCATCACCTCCACTAGCTTTGTTTGTAGTAATGCTTCCTAAGGCACACTTGACTTCAAACTTCAGGATGTCTGGCTCTAGGAGAGTGATCACACCATCGTGGTTATCTGGGTCATTTAGGCCTTTTTAAAAATAGCTCTTTTGTGTATTCTTGACACCTCTTTTCAGTCTCTTCTGCTTCTGTTAGGTCCTTACCATTTCTGTCCTTTATTGTGTCAGTCTTTGCATAAAATGTTCCCTTGGTTCCTCCAGCTTTCTTGAAGAGATCTCTAATCTTTCTTATTTTATTGTTTTCCTCTATTCCTTCGCACTGTTCACTTAAGAAAACTTTCTTATCTCTCTTTGCTTTTCTCTGGAACTCTGAATTCAACTGGGTGTGTCTTTCCCCTCCTCCTTTGCCTTTTGCTTCTCTTCTTTTCTCTATTTGTAGTGTTAGTCGCTCAGTTGTGTCCAACTCTTTAAGACCCCATGGACTGTAGCCCACCAGGCACCTCTGCCCATGTGGTTCTCCAGGCAAGAATACCGAAATGGGTTGCCATTCCCTTACCCAGGTTTTCTATTTGTAAGATCCGCCCCCGCCCGGCCCTGGCCCAGACTTTGTCGTTTTTGTTTTTCACTTAATTGGGCCTTCCTCGTGTGTAGGCTTCCTCTAGTTTCAGTGTGCAGGGGCTGATCTCTAGTTGCACTAGAAAGGCTTCTCATTGAGGTCACTTCTTAATTGACTAGGATGGTGGAGCAAAAGATCATGCACTCATCTCCTATGAGAACACCAAAATCACAACTAGCTATTGAACAACCATTGGCAGGATGTTGTTGGAACCTATCAGAGAAAGATACCTCATGTTCAAGGACAAAGGAGAAGGGTAAGAGGGGCACAATCATGTTAAATTCAAATCCTATACCCATCAAGCGGGCCACCCACAAACTGGAGAACAATAATACCAAAAATATTCTTGCCCTGTTGCAAATGTTCTAGACCCCACGTCAGAATTCCCAACCTGGGAATCCAGCAAAGGGACTAGGAATTCCCAAGGAATCTGACTTTGAAGCCCAGCAGGATTTGATTACAGGACTTCCACAGGACTGGGTGAAACAGAGACTATTGGAGGGCACAAACAAAATCTTGTGGGCACCAGGACCCAGGGGATGAAACAGTTACTCCACAGGAGACTGAGTCCGACTTGCCTGAGAATGTTTGAGGGTCTCTGGAAGAGAAGTGGGTCAGCAGTGGCATGCTCCAAGGACAGGGACACTGGCAGCAGCAGTCCTGGGAGGTGCATGTTGACATAAATTCTGTTAGAGTTTGCTAATAACCATACCATAGAGGCTGTAGACTCCAGGACTGGGACTGCCTCAGACCAAACAACTAACATGGAGGGAGCATAGTCCCACCATCAGTCAATCAGTTCAGTTTCTCAGTCATGCGCGACTCTACAACACCATGGACTTCAACACATCAGGCTTCCCTATCTATCACCAACTCCCAGAGCTTACTCAAACTCATGTCCACTGAGTCGATGATGCCATCCAAGCATCTCATCTTCTGTTATCCCTTTCTCCTGCCTTCAATCTTTCCCAGAATCAGGGTCTTTTCCATGGAGTCAGTGCTTCACATCAGGTGGTCAAAGTATTGAAGTTTCAGCTTGAGCTTCAGTCCTTCCAGTGAACATTCAGGACTGATTTCCTTTAGTAATGACTGGTTTGTGCCCCTTGCAGTCCAAGGGACTCTCGAGAGTCTTCTCCAATACCACAGTTCAAAAGCATCAGTTCTTTGGCACTCAGCATTCTTTATAGTACAACTCTTATATCCATACATGACTGCTGGAAAAACCATAATTTTGACTAGATG
This sequence comes from Dama dama, assembly GCF_033118175.1. Taxonomy (NCBI): domain Eukaryota; kingdom Metazoa; phylum Chordata; class Mammalia; order Artiodactyla; family Cervidae; genus Dama; species Dama dama. Next base: position 6,157,193 of record NC_083713.1, on the reverse strand, counting down.
GACTTTTGTTGACAAAGTAATGTCTCTGTTTTTTAAGTAGACAATTGGATTAAAGATTTATCGAGCATTGCCCTGCCAACCTGAGCAAGACCTAGTTTTCCCCACAGCCAGTCCCTCCCATCAGGAAGCTTACACAAGCCTCTTATCCTCATTCCTCAGTGGGCAGACAGAAGAAGCAAAAACTATAACCCCACAGCCTTCAGAATGAAAACCACAATCACATATGGTTTTACTTACTGTTTTCTTTTCAAACAGTCATTAAAGATAATCTCTAAGATGCACTGTATAATGTTGTATAGTTTTCCCTAGCATGGAAGCATTGCTCCAGTATTAAAGGGGACTTAGGTTACTTGTTGGATGCTGAAGTGAATGCCTTGTCCATGCCACTCTGAGCCCCCATAAAAGCATTTCTCTCAAAGATATGATTGCATCCCTAGTTCACTGTGTCCCAAGTTCCTACTGTCACAAAGGCAATCTTTCTCCTTGACTTTGCCTGTGGCTTCTCAGCAGTGTACATCTTTTTAAAACAGTTCTTTCTTCATAAACAGTGGGAGTCAGCTGACACATATTTTAGCACTGGCTGAACAATTTGCACAATTTTTCAGCTTTGGTTTCAATTATAATTGTTAAAGTAGACTCTATGTTTTAGAGCAATTTTAGGTTCATAGCAAAATTTAGTGGAAAGAACAGAGTTTTCCCATTTACCTCCTATCCCCACACATACACAACCTGTTTATTATCAACATCCCCACCAGAGTGGTGCATTGGTTACAGTTGATGGTTCTACACTTGACACATCATTATCACCTGGAGTCCACAGGGTTCACTCTTGGTGTTGCATAGTCTATGGGTTTGGATAAATATATAATGACAAGCATCCACTGTGGTTTCAATTGTCTTCTAAATGACACAGACTCAATGGAGAATGGAAAATGAATTGATCTCTTTCTCTTAGGGGTGCAGTGAACCTTCCTGCTGACTCTGTTCCTGACTTTCTGCTTAAGCACAGCACCACAAAGAAAGGTTTCAGGGGGATTTATTTGAAGGGCAGCCATGAAAGAATCTGACTTATTAGGGGCCAGGTGGACTTGTGTGGGCACTGAGGGGCACTGAACTGGATATTCTGTCCTGGAAAACTGTGCTGCCCTGGAAATCAAACATAACAGATCTGATCTGCAGTTTGTGCTTCCCGTGTAGCTAGTTTCATACAAGGTACTTGGTATGTTATAAAAACAGGAAACAAGTATCTCAACATCAAGGACCTAGGGATGTGTGTGTGTGTGTGTGTGCATGCATATGTGCATATGTGTATGTGTATATGCATGTGTGTATATGTGTATGTATGTGTGGGTAGATATATGCATGTATGGATATGTGTGTGAATGGTATGTGTGTGTATGACTAGATATATATGTGTATTGGGGGAGTATATGTGTATCTGTGTTTGGGGGAGCATATTTGGAGAGTGACTTATCACCTAAAGGTCACTATTACAGAGGTAGGTGTCACCATAAAAATTACCAACATAAGAAGAAGTGTTGGGGGGCCAGGGATGAAGAAACCAGGCTGGGAGCACGCTGCTTGCAGGGGCTAGAAAGGTAGCACTGGGCACTCCTGTTGGAAGAACAATGAAATGGGTGTCCAGAGGCCTGGGCTCCATAGGGTGACTGTCTCCTTAAGCTTCAGCCTTTCCTTGGAGCAACAAAGTCGAGATATTATCTAGGGGATGGAACTAGATGACAAACACAAGAATGCTTTGTAAGCTATAAAGTACTATGTAGCATAGTTATTAGTCAAACAAATCATGAAGGAGAAGATTTGAGGTGGGTGCAGGGTGGGAAGAAGGGGGAGTTAGACTAAGCAAGGGTTTGGGGTAGAATCTGACTAGATATATTTGGCCCCAGGAATCTGGTCTGTGTGTCTGGTTGGCTGGCCAAAAAGTACCAACCCTGGAGGTATAGGAATGAGTGAAGCCCAATAAAGGAAATGGTAATGAAAAGAGAACATCCATGCAGCAGTCTGTGTAGGAACCAAGCGGAGGGGTGTGAGGACAAGCATTAAAACCAGTCTAGGGTGGGGGATAATGCTGTTGCATCCCTACTTCTTGCAGATATGAGAGCAGTACCAACCAGGCTGTCAGGCACTCATGAGAGTGAATGATTGCAGATTTGTCCTTGGAGGCTGTGGTTCACTCCCTGTTCTTATAAGCCTTCATGACAGAGGTGTCATGTGAAAAAAAAATAAAAAAAAATTATTATTGCACTAATTCCTCAAAGAAGCAAACTTCTAAACTCTGAAAACAAAGATAAGTTGCTTGCTATGTCAATTTCCTTATTTTTATTTCCGATAAAATGGTTTAAAAGCATGCATAGTTCAACTGATGACACTCACTTTAAAAGAGAATAGATTATCTTCATTTAAATCTACACAATAAATGAGTTACATTTCATTTGTGAGTCATTTGCTATTTTTTTTTATCTTACAGATAATTCATTTCTGAGAATCATCATCATTGGCTTCTAGTGACATTGATATAGCTGGTAAGATAAGCACACATGCACACACATACCTTCCTAAGTTTTCAGTTGAAAGCTTACAGATCAGAGATCTGAATGTGTACGAAGATCTTAGTTTTATCTTTTTCCCCTCCAGGGCTTGACAAGGCTCTTGCTTGGTTTACTTCTATGTGAGGCTCTGAAGGCTTTGAGCCCCCATTGATATGGCATCATTTATACTGTGTTTGAAATGACCACTGCTATATCTGTCTTGATGAACTATTTCAAGGACACATGCCGTAAAAATGGATCTGGGACTGCTCTTCAAAGAGGATAATGAATCTTCCTGATATAAATATGAACTGTGAATCCTTCCAAAGAGAATAGTCCGTGAAAGCATCTCAGAGTTCGTGAAATGGGAACTGTGATGTATGAATATTTCCGTATCAATGAAACACCTTTGATTAAATAGTTTGAAGTAAAATGCCAAAAACTGATAGTGTAAAGAGACATATCTTTAAACAGAACATGGTCTTAGTCATATTTCTGGACCCAACAAAGGATACGTTTTCACTGGCTGGTCTTGTTGAGGTGTGAGAGAACTTCTACAGTTCAGGAATTAGTTTCTTAGTCACCTTGAAGTCACAGCACACTGGCAGACCCTTCCTGTTCCTAAGGGCAAAGCTAGGAAAACAGTGAGAGCTGCAGGTGTGGAGACATCATGCTCTATGCACCAATATGGACTTTCCCCTATTCCAAACCTTCCTGACCCATTCCTCTGACACCTTGGTAGTCTACCATGCACACACGTCATATGTGTGACACACAGTCACATAATTCCTCAGCTCCCCTGTGGGTTGACAGCTCTTTGGAAGCTGAAGCTCTTCTTGACACTTGACACAAAGCTCTTCTTTGGTTTCTTGGCACTTGCTGTATAAACTGGAACATTGGGATTTCTGGGAAATGTTGGTTGCATGAATGGAAGCTACAGAATGTTGCACACCTGCCAGGTACTAGGCCACTCCATTGATCACCTCACCTGCATGCTCTTGCATATCTACAGGGAGGGACCATCAGCCCTTTGCACATGTGAGGAAACAGGTAAGAGTGTTGAGGTCTTCTCCAGGCTCTCACTGTGGGTATAAGATGGAGTTGGGCTGTGAATCTACTGTGCAACCACAATGCCTGGGGTTCTCTTGCGCAGGCTTTGAGCTCTTTAGGTTCTGGGGTGTCATGGAAAGAACTTTGATCCTTTAGTCACAAGACTGGTGTTTTGTCAGGGCTCTGCTGCCAACCTGCCTTAGGATGGCATCACTGAGCTTCTGCTTCTCTCTGGGGGGTAGGTGTTGGGAGGGGAAGTGCCTGTGGTTCAGAGGCTTGTGAGATGAGAATGGGTATGTGTTTTGGAAAGAATATAATGGAAATCACTGGTCCCCTGGCCCTAGCCCTCAAGCACATGAAAGGGTTTGTAGAGCAGCATGAGGGGCTGGGGAAGGTCCCATCTCTGATGCTATCTCTGCCTACTTGCTTTCCAGGCCCTAGGCTCTTAGAAATGAGTTCATTTTTTAAATATGGAAATCTAAATGATTTTAGAAAAAAATTCTCTACCATCTGCACCCTGAAGGATTTTTGTTGTTGTTGTTGTTTGTTTGTTTTTTGTTTTTCTTTTTAACAGATTTTACTCATGTGACAAATGGATCTTCCAGTCAAAGCCAAGTCACCCATCTCTTTGCAATGTCCATGCAAGGAGAATTGAAGTAGTAGACCAGGTCCATTTCTTGGTTGACTTGTCTTTGCTCCTAGGCCCCACTCCTTCCTCACCATCTTCTCACACCTTGCTTATAGTTACTTCGCATTAACCAGAACTTTAAACTTCAAATTATTCAGACTCAAGAGGCCCCAGAGCTATGAAATTCATCCTAAATTTTCCAGCAAGCGACAGAGGCCTCTCTGAGCAATGTGATAAGACAAATAGTCAGGAGGTGATCACTGACCACTAAGAGTAGAGGTGACTAGAGCTTGAGATGGACATGAGAGGACAGCCAGAGGTCAGCTAAGAGGGACAGCTCCATAAGACATCAAAACCCGTTGGCCCTGGACCTTCAGACTGTTTCTAAGACACACAAAGAAAGCCAATTTCATGACTTTTCCACTGATTTTTGAAGCCAGTCCCATTTCATTTCTGTCCTTACTTTCCAGGCAGCCGTGACTCAGAGATAGTGTATCTGATGCTTGACACTGTCTGAGTTTGAATTCTGGTCCCTTCATTTATGAGCTGTGCCACCTTGGACCAACTACTTAACTTCTCTGAGCCTCATTCTTTATGTTTAATTGAGAAAAATTGAGGAATCTACCTGATAAGTGTTCGGTAGACCAATGTTCAAGTTCTGGTTAATTTGTTGCAAGTCCTTAAGGAAGTTTTGGTAGCTCTCTGGTAACATCCTCAGAGTGAAAATGTTAGGATAGATATTTCTTCTCCTGTGCCCAGCTACACTGCAGGCTAGTCAGTTTGCAATGTCAATTGCAAAGAACTTATTGTTGTACAAATTTAAATAAATAGATTAACCACATGTGAGATGTGCTTTCATTTACATCATCTCACATAATTATATAGACATCCCAGGTCTGGTTGCTGAGGACTTGCCTCAAGTTGGACACTGTGCATATCATCAAATATGAGGTTTAGTCATTAAAGGATGAAACACATTCCCTTCAGTGCATTTTAATTTGGCTCTGAAACCATCCTGAAAGAATAAACCCATTAATCAATAACCTCCCTTTCCCCATCTTTCTTCACTTTTGAAATCTAATCCAAAAGCAGATCTGAAATAGTTAAAGGTGAGATGGAGCTCCCCCACCCCAACCAAGAGGCCAGTGGAGCCTGACCTAAAGGGACTTTGGTGGGAAGATTGAAGGTCTGAGGACATAGTTCCTGGTTTATTTGCCTCTGTTCAATTACATGCCTTCCATGTCTTTCAGGGCAGTTAGAGACTTTAGCCCAGTTCAATCTGATGTGAGCCTGCATAAAGATGCTATTGTTTCATCAACCAGTGAAGACAAGGATTCCCAGAGAGGTTGGACCTTGGTCATTTGGCGGAGGGGGTGGTGGTGTGAGTGCAGTGAAGTGGCAGAGATATGTGTCTTGGCACACTTGTCCCCAGAGTCTGGTTCTTTCTGCTCTTTATTTCTTCTGCCTCCCACTTATGGCTGTTTTGCAACTCCCATACCACTGGGACTCTGACTTTGCATCCCTAAGCAGTCAAACTAAGCTCAGAGGCTTCACTTCCAGTTGGCCTACAAGGAAGACCCAAGGACAGATGGTGTCATTGAGATGAGTGTGCAATCCCTCAGGTGTTATCTTGGAATAGAACTATGCATGCGCATATGCCCAAGATGTGATATATGTGTTACACAGTACTCATTTAGAAAAATGTCCATTTCACCCCTGGATAGCCCTTGAAAGTTTATAAAGTACTTTCCTATATGCTTGATATTTGATCCCTACAATTCCACCAGGAGGTAGCTATTCTAATCCCATGTACAGGCCAGAAGCAGTGCCAGACCCAGGTGACCCGATCCTTACCCAAGTCCTAGGGCGCAGGAGCAGAGGTCTGGCTCCATTATGCACCTTCTGACCAGATCAGGTGCCAGGCTTTCCTCCCACCAGGATTCCTCTTATTCAGTGCCCTAGGGGCAGAGTAAATTCTCAAGACCATGAAGAAGTGAAGAACAATGCCTGGGCTGAGGGCATGTCTCCTATCATAAGACTAACTTTAAATTAGAAATCAGAATATTACTGGAGGCAAACACTGACTGAGTTCTCTGCCCCAGCTCTGTTGCAGCCTCAGATACACAGAGCCACAATGTGGGGAGGGTCAGAGGAGGGTATGAGGGCTCATGTTCAGGACCCTCAAACTCCAAATTTTGGCCATCTACTTAATGCTTCAGTTTCCCCATTTGCAGGGTAGGTGTGTGAATTGGTTGAGATATGGCTGGCATAAGGCCTGGGTCCAAGCAACTTCTCAGTACACAGTCTTTATGGCTTCTGCCATTTTTGTTCCTATCTTATCCTGGACTCCCGCAAGGCCCCTCCTTGCCATCCTTGGTTTGCATCATTGGTTTTTCACTTTCTGTGGTTGCATTTTCTTTGTAAGCACACTGTTCATCTATATTAGACATGAGTATCCTGTAATCACTGCAGCCATCCTGCCAGAACATCTGTTAGAGACCTTCTGTGCAGGTGATCTTCTAAGGGACCAAACAGCCCTTCTGATACCAGATTATCAAGCGAGATGTGGTGTATCAGATGCCAGGGTGGCACTGACAGGGTACTTCCCATGCCTCCCATAGGAGGTGGTGCTTTACACTCGCATGAGGAACCATCACGGCACTGCCCACAGTAGGGCTGGGAAGAATGCCCATTTGCTGCACCAGTCTGGTGTGGTTGCTAAACACCTCCAACAAGGGCCCAGGTATGGATTTCTCTTCTCCATCTTCTGATTACTTGATGTTTTTGGTGTCTGCTGGATTTGTGGATTTCCAGACTGCTTACTGATTGATGGATTTTCCTAGACTTTGTGATCCCAGGGCCAACTTTTCCATCTGTCCTCCAGCCCTTTAACCTCCTTTGACAGAGTGGCTGTGAACACTGATTGGAAAACAACAGTGAAATTAATTTCTTATAGCTTGGCATGGCCCAGCAGTAGAAAGATATTTTTTTGTATGTTTTTAGCTTCTATCATTCTCTTTCTTTTTAAGATGGTTAACCCTAAGCCTTATCACTAGTAAATAAAACCGTGATGTTGGTAGTCATTGACCTTACAATAATTATTTATGTAAACATCCTAAGACTTATCCCTTTGTTGCTTCAATTTCCTTTTGAGTTGTAAAAAGTTCCCCAATTTAATCAGACCTAAACTCCCCTGCTTCCATTATTAAGCAAAGTCTGTTACTAGAAGCTTTCTAGAACTGCGTATCTATTGCCCCTTGATAGATGACCACCAACATCCTTGGATCTGTTGCCGTCTTCTCTTGAGATCCAGATGTCAGGCACTCATTTAACATCAATCTGTCCAAACCAGATCCTCCTGGAGCCCCCATGCCTGTGAAGAGTATCCCAGTGGTCCAGTAAAGGTTACTTAGGCTCCTCCCACAGTCCCTCTCCCCATGTACAGTAAATGATCAATCCACTTTGTCTAGTTATCTATTTTTTTTGGCCCTGCTGAGAAGCTTGTGGGATCTTAATTTCCCCAACCAGGGATTGAACCTTGGCCCTGGGCAGTAAAACCATGGAGTCTTAACCACTGGGCTGCCAGAGAGTTCCCCTACATTATTTTCTCACATCCTCTTTTCCATTCCCATCCCTGTTCCTTTATCCCAGTATTTTTACTTTACATTTAGATAATTGAAATAGCCAAATAGAGAATCTTGATTTCTATAAGCTCACCTATAGTTTGCTGCTTTGCAGTCAGTCTTTCCCAACCATCCCACAAATGCCCTGAGGATTATTTGCAAAATTCATTATTTTTTTTCCAACAAATAAGATCTTTTGTTTGTCACCATTAAAAGTCTGCATTTTAAACAGATTCTTGGACTGATGGCTTGTATCCATCATCCCGTTCACCTTTAGCACCTGTCTCACCCCCAGCAGCTTTTCCAGAACTACCACTTCACCATGTAACTCCATGAGTTTTCCCAATTCAAACTTGGGCTTCTTCAGCACTTTTTCTTTTCTAATGAAGACATCATGGAGCAGATAAATAGATTGGCAAGATTTTTCTATGTCTTTCCCAAGGCTATCTGGAATCAATTTATTGACCAACTCTTTCAAGTCATTTGTCTGCACCTTTCAGGTCATGATTTCCATCATCTTCTTGCAAATCTGGTGCACCTGCTGGTGCTGGACATAAGAGGTCATCTGAATCTGATTGCTGCATTTTTTTTTTTTTTTTATTAAAACCCATACAAAACAGACGAAGCAAGTAACCATTGGTAATCTTGACAACAACATGAGCTTTAATCATGGTCTGCCATTTTTTGATCCATGCCATGGAAATTAATTAAGCATTTTTTCGCCCTGAACATCCTCAATAATTAGTCTGAGTTTTCTAAATGCAACTTTATCATTGTGCAGATCAGCAAGACTCACTTCAGAAACATGCCCCTTCAGGTCATCAGATGCAATTTTGGTTCCTTGAGATCTTCTGACCAATGTTTTACCAATATTCTTTATATTGAACGTAGCTGGTGCTTTCACATCATACCCATCTTTTTTAGAAAATGGGTCAACCACTTTCTTCTTGGCTCCCCTTTTGCCTCCTTTCATAAGCTGCTTGTTCTTGCCAACCACCATGGTGCTGCTCAGAGAGCCAAAAAGGGCAAAATTCTTTATTCTTCTCATATTATTTCCTTGCAAAATTACTCTGTGGTTCTCACTGGTTTCTTGGTTTAAATTCCAAGCCCATGTGTGATATTTAAGACATCCACAGCCCTCTCTAAACTTGTCTCACAATGCTTCTCAAAGACTTCATTTCCTCCAAAAAACATTTCCATTCTACGCTTTCCTAACATGTCCACAATTCTTCATCTTTGTAGCTTTCATCTACTCATCAAGTAGTTAGTGGACCAATACTCAATGGCAAGGCCTGGGCTAGGTCTTGCTGATGATTCAGCCTCTTTTCCCTAAAATACACACCTACTCCCTCATGCTGTTTCTGTGACAGGGATGGCCTCCCCTCTTTCTTGTGACACCCTTCTCTTGAAATTCTGCAGTGAGATAGGATATGTCTGATGTTGTGAAAAGCATGTATCGAGAAATTCAAAGACATTCTTGCCCTTTGAACTAGTGATCCCCACTTTTTGGGAATCTAAGGGTATAATTATAATCCAAACTGCAGAAAATAGTTTGTGTAAAAAGATCCACTTTGCTACCTTATTCATCAGCTTTATTGATAGTATTGAAAATGGAAATAACATATATAATACAGGATGACATAAACAAAAATAATTTTATTTTAAGAATAATAGAAGACTTTTAAACTCTACTTGATAAACTTTGAGGAATATAATACATTTGCTCGATTTCCAAGTACAGAAGTTTCTCATAATATGAGAAAATGCCCATGATGAATTATTTGAGAAAAAATCATACTGAAAGAATGCATATGTATTTATGCATGTGTGTATGTATTTAATCTTTATAACTGTTTAACAAATTATTTTAAAATTATATATAGTAAAAAAGACTATGAGTAAACAAATTACAATATTACCAGTGATTATCTCTAGAATATGGATTGTAGATAATTTCTTTTTAATTTCTTTTATGTCTTCCAAATTTTCAATGTAGCAACCATGTATTATTTTCACATGATTTATTTTTACCTGCACTTGTGACTTAGCCAATTCTGTGTGGGTATTTTAGTGCCCAGATGTACTCCAACTTGGCCGCAGGTCACCAAAATGCACATCCCTTTCTATGAACTCGAGTAACACTCATCACCTTTGTCACCAGTCGGGCATATCACACAACAAAATATACTTTAATTGTTTGAGAAAGGACTTTTCTCCTCAATTAAATTGTGAGCAAGCAGGAAGCATGACTTAGGCATTGCTGTTACCTCAACATTGAGCCTGTTGACTTGTGGAAAAAAAAAAAAACTTCTGGGGGAATAATCCATGTTAATAAGTATTAAGGCCTTTTAGTATTAGTATAAGTAGCAAGTTACTCTTTGCTTTGAAAGAAGTAAGTGACTGCAAATTAAGTTCATATACGATATCTGTCTGAAATATCCAGGAAGGGAAGAATATGAGGACTGGCATTGTTTAAGCCCTTGCTAGGGCAAGGGCTTGTTGATGGCCACCTGATTTTATGACTATTTTATATTCTTCCAAACAGTTGTATGGGGTAGGTGCTTTTGCTCATTCAATAGATTAAAAGATGGAGGCCTTGGGGTGAAGGTCCTGAGCCCAAGGTCACACAGCTGGTGAGTGTCAGTTCTAGTCATTGATCCAAGCTTGACTGGCTTCAAAGCTCATTCTCCTTCCTCTGATTTCTCACATGATAAAATTCAGTTTCAGCAGAGACTTCTGACATGACAGACATACTCTCCCATCCCTCCTTGTTTCCTAGCCAGGTGTGTGGTTAAGGGAAGCCCAAAAGTCAGAATGAGAAAACCCAAAAGTCCAACTTCCAGTTTCCAAGTGTATTAAGATCCCCTGCATAATTAATATTGTCATGTGTATCACTGACTCTGTCCATGATGCCAATTATCTTGCTGTTCACACTGTGCACAGTGTTCGTTGAACCCAGGTTAGGCAAGGTGCAAGCTAAGAGGCTGGAAGAAGATGCAAAGAGCTGTGGGAACTGCAGATATGTTTATTCTCTCCTGGCTGATGCTGCAGCCATACCACAATGCTCTCCTCTCATGGCTGACCCAACGGACAGAGCTGTGATGCAGAATTAATGCTGCTGCTTTCTAGGGGAAGCTCATATGTGTCCAGAACATGACAAAGCAAGTACCTTGTGACACTCATGTGCAGTGTTATAAGTGATCTCAGCTGTTACATAATCATTATATACAAAATGTGGGGCAAGAGAGCCTAACCACACCATCTTGGCTAATTTGCTCTTTCTCTACACTGTGTAGTTGGAATCACTGTTGAAATTAATGAGAATTGAGTATTCAGAGGTTGCCACATCACTTACCTTTGGCAGACACTCAAAGGCAGGAAGAGGAATGGGAAAACTTTGTAATGAAGAACAAAGAAGGCTTCAGGTGTGCCTTGACTGGAGGCTGCTGGCCCAGGGAAGCTGCAAGTGAGGTAACTAGGAGCAGGACTCCATGTGGTTGGTTGGTCATAGGTTGCAGGCAGGGGCAAAAATTAAGGAAGTTGTCAATTATGTCAAGATGAGTGGAGGGTGAGGGGCAGAACTGCCTCATTCATTCAGACACCCTGGGAACCCACTCTGTTCCTGACTGTGAGAACACCAGGCCCCTCTCCACCCCTTCCACTCCAATCCCCAGTCACACAGCCATTGCCTCCCTGGAACACACATTTTAGGAGGTAAGAACACAGGCACAAGTCACCCCTAACAAGAAATCAACCCAAACTACTCAACCAACATTTCACACCAAGGGAAAAAAAACAAAACAAACAAACAAACAGAAAAAAACAACGAAGAAGGACCTCAGATATGCAGATGACCCCACCCTTATGGCAGAAAGTGAAGAAGAACTAAAAAGCCTCTTGAGGAAAGTGAAAAAGTTGGCTTAAAACTCAACATTCAGAAAACTAAAAATCATGACATCTGGTCCCAACACTTCCTGGCAAATAGATGGGGGAACAGTGGAAACAGTGGCTGACTTTATTTTGGGGGGCTCCAAAATCACTGTAGATGGTGATTGCAGCCATGAAATTAAAAGACACTTACTCCTTGGAAGGAAAGCTGTGACCAACCTAGACAGCATATTAAAAAGCAGAGACATTACTTTGCCAACAAAGGTCCATCTAGTCAAGGTTATGGTTTTTCCAGTACTCATGTATGGATGAGAGTTGGACTATAAAGAAAGCTGAGTGCTGAAGAATTGATGCTTTTGAACTGTGGGGTTGAGAAGACTCTTGAGAGTCCCTTGGACTGCAAGGAGATCCAACCAGTCCATCTTAAAGGAAATCAGTCCTGGGTGTTCATTGGAAGAACTCATGTTGAAGCTGAAACTCCAATAGTTTGGCCACCTGATGCAAAGAGCTGACTCTTTTGAAAAGACTCTGATGCTGGGAAAGATTGAGGGCAGGAAGAGAAGGGGATGGCAGAGTATGACATGGTTGGATGGCATCACTGACTCAGTGGAAATGAGTTTGAGCAAACTCCGGGAGTTGGTGATGGACAGGGAGGCCTGGTGTGCTGTGGTCCATGGGGTCACAAAGAGTTGGACATGACTGAGTGACTGAATTGAACTGATTCTTTACTTTTTTTGTGCTTCATTTTGAATAAGCTTTAGTGACCTGTCTTTGTCTTTACTTCTATCTTCACCTGTGGTTAATTTCTATTAAATGTATCCAATGAGTTCTTAATCTCAAAACTGTATTTTCTTAGCTTTTAGAATATATATGTGAGCTTTATAAATTCAAATTATCTGTTGATATGCTTTTTTAACTATTTTCCATCTTTTGCTTTATTTTTATTTAAAATATTAGTTTAACATATTAAATTAGTCTTTGTCTTCTAATTTTAATAACTAAATCATCTCCAGATCTGCTTCTGTTGACTATTTCAACTACTGATTTCTACTCATTTTGCCTGAATTTTCACATATTTAGTATCCAGTACATTTTTATTGTGAACTGTTCATATGAGTGATACATTTCAGAAGTTTTGGATTACATACTCTTCTCCAAATCATGGTAAATATTAAAATTTTTCTGGATGGAAATTAAATCACCAGTAAATCACCTTGATTTTCTTGAGATCTGGCAATAAGTTTTGTTGAGGCAGGCATGTTTCAGTATTTATCTTGTGTCTAGAGGGTGTATCTTGTTTTTATACTGTGGCATTTCTTGACCCTCAATCATCAACTTGACTGCACTGGACTCAACATTGCCCATCACTTTGTAGTCTCTAAAATATCAGCACAATTCTCCATCCTCCAAGAAATATCTGCTAGGCCTTCTAGACTGATACCATGCACATGAACAGTTTATGTTGAGGTCAAGAACTCAGTGGGAATTTTTAATATGAATGCTAGGAATCCTTTACTGTACTGCTCCCCTTGTTCCCTGTCTTGCATATCAGAGAGGAAGCTAAGATGAATGTGAAATTCTTCTTGTGTGCTTCCATTCTTCCAAAGATAATAGCCCTAATATAGTCATTGCTTTCAGTCTACAAGTTGTTGTCATATATTTTAACCAAATTCTACTGAGAATAGGAAAATGTATATTTGACGCCGGCAAATTCAACTTGGCTATAACTTAGAAACTATGTTTGGTACTATACCTAGAATCACTGTGAGCATACTCACACATGTATTTTGGTGAATACTTTTGTTGTTGTTTGGTCACCAAGTCATGTTTGACTTGCAAGCTCATTAACTTGCAGCACACCAGACTTCCGTCTTTCACTATCTTACGGAGTTTGCTCAAACTCAAGTCCATTGAGTCAGTGATGCCATCCAACCATCTCATCCTCTGTTGCCCCCTTCTCCTCCTGTCCTCAATCTTTCCCAGCATCAAAGTCTTTTCCAATGAGTTGGCCCTCCACATCAGGTGACCAAAGTATTGGAGCTTCAGCTTCAGCATCAGTTCTTCCAAAGAATATTCAGGGTTGATTTCCTTTAGGATTTACTGGTTTTATCTCCTTGTAATCCAAGGCATGTGCAAGAGACTTCTCCAGCACCACAATTCAAAACCATTAATTCTTCTGCTCTCAGCCTTCTTAACGGTACAAATCTCACAGAAGTACACTGTTAATGGAAAAACCATAGTTTCGATTATATGGATCTTTGTTGGCAAAGTGATATTCCTGCTTTTTAATATGTTGCTTAGGTTTGTCATGGGTTTTCTTAGAATATCTGCAAATAGTATCTTTATTGCCATAAAGATGCATCCTTTCCCTGAAGTTGACCTACTCTCCCATATTTAAGAGTGAGGACTTTCTGGGTCATAGTGAGAAAGTCAGTTCCTAGGCAGGTTGATAGGAAGTCTGGGGTCCCCAAGAAGGAGAGAGGGGTCTTGGGCTCTCAAAGAGGATACAGGGATCTGGAATTCTCAAGGAGGAGGAAAGGACACATATATTTTTCCTCTACATTCCTTAGTCAAACTTTTTTTTTTTTTTTTTAAGCCCAGAACTCTTTATTACACAACAAACAATTCAGTTTAAACTCTGCACTAAGGATTATATAACAATAATGTATCCTGCTTGAGGCCAGTTTCTCCTTCTTGGAAACCTTCTGATTAATCCTGATATTTTAGAATGTATATTATGGGAGTGGGTCTGGTAAATTTTATCTTTTGTTAAATTCTAATCCTGTTATACTAAAATGTAAATTTTGGGAGTGGGTCTGGTAAATTTTTACAACCTTGAGACATTCTTTTGATTTATTGTAATAACTAATTTAAAAAGTATACAATTTCCTTGTTTAGACTAGTGAGGGGGGCACTCTCTGTTCCCCTTCTGATGTCTATGTCAGAAGCTTTCTCTGTCCCTTTTCCACTTTAATAAAACTGTGCTACCCAAAAGCTCTTGAGCGATCAAGCCTAGTCCCTGGTACTGAAGCTAAATCTTTTTCGGAGATCACAAATCTGACATCATTCACCTTAAGTTATCAATAGAATTTGTTTTCAGTTCAGTTCAGTTCAGTTCAGTCACTCAGTCATGTCTGACTCTTTGGGACCCCATGGATGGCAGCACTCCAGGCCTCCCTGTCCATCACCAACCCCCACCGAAGCTTGCTGAAACTTGTGTCCGTTGAGTCGGTGATGCCATCCAACCATTTCATCCTCTGTCTTCCCCTTCTCCTTCCCCCTTTGATCTTTTCCAGCATCAGGGTCTTTTCAAATGAGTCAGTTCTTCACATCAGGTGACCAAAGTATTGAAGTTTCAGTTTCAACATCAGTCCTTCCAATGAACAATCAGGACTGGTCTCCTTAAGGATGGACTGGATCTCCTTGCAGTCCAAAGGACTCTCAAAAGTCTTCTCCAACACCACAGTTCAAAATCATCAATTCTTTGGCATTCAGCTTTCATTATAGTCCAACTCTCACATCCATACATGACTACTGGAAAAACCATAGCCTTGACTAGACGGACCTTGTTGGCAAAGTAATGTCTTTGCTTTTTAATATGCTGTTTAGGTTGGTCATAACTTCCCTTCCAAGGAGAAAAATCTTTTAATTTCATGGCTTTTTGACCTGCATACAAATTTCTCAAGAGGCAGTTCAAGTGGTCTGGTATTCCCATCTCTGGAAGAATTTTTCACAGTTTATTGTGATTCACACAGTCAAAGATTTTGGCATAGTCAATAGAGCAGAAGTAGATGTTTTTCTGGAACTCTTTTGTTTTTTCTATGATTCAGTGGATGCTGGCAATTTTATCTCTGATTTCTCTGCCTTTTCTAAATCCATCTTGAATATCTGGAAGTTCACTGTTCACGTACTGTTGAAAACTGGCTTGGAGACTTTTGAGCATTACTTTGCTAGCATGTGAGATGAATGCAACTGTGTGGCAGTTCATTCTTTGGCATTGTCTTTCTCTGGGATTGGAAGGAAAACTGACCTTTTCCAGTCCTGTGGTCACTGTTGAGTTTTCCAAATTTGCTGGCATATTGAGTGCAGCACTTTCAAAACATAACCTTTTAGGAATTTTAGGATCTTTTAGGATTTGTATATATTTATTTTTATCATTAGGACAAATCTAGGTGGAAGCACTGACAGATTTCCTCTTCATGGGCTCTAAAATCACTGAGGATGGTGACTGCAACCATCAAATTAGAAGGTGATTGCTTCTTGGCAGGAAAGTTATGACAAACCTAAACAGTGTATTTAAAAACAGAGACATCACTTTGCCTACAAAGCTCCATATAGTCAAAGCTACAGGTTTTCCAGTAGTCATGTATGGTTGTGGGAGTTGGACCATAAAGAAGGCTGAGCATTTAAGAGCTGATGCTTTTGAACTGTGGTGCTGGAGAAGACTCTTGAGAGTTGCTTGGACTGCAAGGAGATCAAACCAGTCAATCGGAAAGGAAATCAATCTTGAATACTCATTGAAAGGACTGATGTTGAAGCTGAAACTCCAATACTTTGGCCACCTGATGCGAAGAACTGACTCATTGGAAACGATCCTGATGCTGGGAAAGATTAAGGGCAGGAGGAATAGGGGATGACAGAGGATGAGATGGTTGGATGGTATGACCAACTGAATAGGCATTAACTTGGGCAAACTCCAGGGGATGGTGAGGAACAGAGAAACCTGGTGTGCTACAGTTCATGGGGTTGCAAACAGTCAGACACAACTGTGGGTTCAATCCTTGGATCCCCAGGAGAAGAGAATGGCAACCCACTCCAGTATTCTTGCTTGGAAAATCCCATGGTCAGAGGAGCCTGAGGGCCTACAATCCAAAGGGTCACAAAGAGTCAGGCATGACTGAAGCAACTTTGAACAAAAAAAAAATTAATAGGTACTGCTGCACAGTTTTTCAAAGTAGTTGCTCTACATATATTCACCAGTAAAGAAGCTTCCAGTTCTAATATCTTTGATATTTTTTAATATAGCCATTTTATGAAACATTCTACCATTTTTTCTTGAGTGTGTACCAGTATCTCATTGTGGTCTTTTCAAATGGGTGAATTGGACACTCATATGGGGAATAACAGACATTGACCTACCTTTACATCAAGAACAAAAGCAGATTCCTGATGGGTCACATACCTGTTTATGAAAGGTAAATATGCAAAGTTTCTTTAAGGAAATACAGAAGAATATTTGAGTAGACAACATGTGTTTAAATAGGTCCCTGACCACAAAGGAAAAGACTGATAAATTTGACATCAAAATTAAGAACCTCTTGCTACAACATTAAGAAAGGCCAAAAACAAGTCACATCTAGATAAGACTCTTTGTTACCCTATGGGCTGTAGCCCACCAGGTTCCTATGTCCATGGAGGAGGCTGTTTGCATCAGGTGGCCAAAGTACTGGCACTTCAGCTTCAGCATCAATCCTTCCAATGAGTATTCAGGATTAATTTAAGATTTACTGGTTTGATCTCCTTGCAGTCGAAGCGACCCTCAAGAGTCTTCTCCAATACCACAGTTCAAACGCATTAACTCTTTGGTGCTCAGCTGTCTTTATGGTCCACCTCCACATACATACATGACTACTGGAAAGGGCATAGCTTTGATTATATGGACCTTTGTTGGTAAAGTAATGTCTGCTTTTTTAATATGCTGCCTAGGTTTGTTATAGCTTTTCTTTCAAGGAGCAAGTGTCTTTTAATTTCATAGCTGCAGTCATCATCTGAAGTGATTCTGGAGACCAAGAAAATGAAGCCTATCACTGTTTCCATTGTTTTCCCATCTATTTGCATGAAGTGATGGGACTGGATTCCATGATTTTCATTTTTTGAAAGTTGAATTTTAAGCCAGCTCTTTCACCCTCTTCTTTCACTTTCATCAAGAGGCTCTTCAGTTCCTCTTCACTTTCTACCATAAGGATGGTGTCATCTGCATATCTGAGGTTGTTAATATTTTATTGATATTTCTCCCAGCAATCTTGATTCCAGTTTGTGCATCATCCAGCTTGGCATTTCACATGCTGTTCAGTTCCATTCAGTTCAGTCGCTCAGTCATGTCTGACTGTTTGTGACCTCATGGACTGCAGCATGCCAGGCTTCCCTGTCCACCACCTGCTGTACTATGCATCTAAGTTAAATAAGCAGGGTGATAATATACAACCTCGAAGTATTCCTTTCCCAATTTTGAACCAGTCTGTTATTCCATGACTGGTTCTAACTGTTGCTTCATGACCTGAGTTCACGTGTCTTGGGAGGCAGGTAAGAAAAGTAAGTTATTAAAAATCTACAAATCAATAGATGTGAAAATAAATAAACATGATTTATTACTCCATTTATTCAATTTTTTTCCTCTCTGTATTTTTTTTTTTCCTTTGGCAGAGGTGTCACATATCTTTGATCACATTTATTTCTAGGAATTTGAGTTCTATGTTTTTATAAATTATATAATATTTTAAAATGTTTTAAACATTGCTTTTCATTAGAATAACTAATTGGGGTTATGTAATGTTACATATTGACATTGTATCCAGCATCTTTTTACAATAATCAGCTATTAGCCAAAGAACCTACATAAGAAATCTATTAAGAGATCAGTGATAATGGATAAACTGATGAAGACCTGAATGAGAATGTGTGAGAGTTAGCTGGCATTTCTCTGCCTCTGAATGAGAATCTGGGAGTTGTTTGGGACAGCTCTGCTCCATGTGTCTCATTCCCACATACAGGACAGATGGACAGACATACCCAATATGTGTTCTCTGCTGGGAGGAGGTGAAAACCTTGCAGATGGCTCAATCATAAAACTCCCAAAGCCTAAGCACATCATTCATTTCTGCCCATGTTCCCCTTGCTGAGGCAAATCCTATGGCATGTTCAGTAGGAACATGCAAGTGAGGCAAACAGGTCTGCTTCTTCCCAGCAGTTGAGGAAAAGTAGCAAATACTTGCTGGTGTTGTTGGTGTTCAGTCGATAAGTCATGTCTGACTCTGTGTAACCCCACAGACTGTCCTTAACTACCTATTGGAGTTTGCTCAAATTCATATCCATTGAGTCAGTGATGTCATCCAACCGTCTCATCCTCTGCTGTCCCCTTTTCTCCTTTGGCCTTCAATCTTTCCCAGAATTAGAGTCTTTTCCAATGAGTCAGCTCTTTGCATCAGGTGACCAAAGTATTGGAGCTTCAGCTTCAGAATCAGTCCTTCCAATGAATATTCAGGGTTGATTTCCTTTAGGATTAACTGGTTTGATCTCCTTGCAGTACAAGGGATTCTCAAGAGTCTTCTCTAGCACCACAAATTGAAAGCATCAATTCTTCTGTGCTCAGCCTTCTTTATGGTCCAACTCTCACATAAGTACATTGTTACTGGAAAAACCATAGCTTTGACTATATGGGTTTTCTGGCAAAATGATGTCTCTGATTTTAAATAAATTGTCTAGGTTTGTCATAGCTTTTCTTCCAAGGAACATGCATCTTTAAATCAAATGGCTGCAGTCACCATCCACAAGATTTTGGAGCCCAAGAAAATCAAAACTGTCATGTTTCCACTTTTTCCCCATCTTTTTGCCATGAAGAGATGGGACTGGATGCCATGATCCTAGTTTTTGGAACGTTGAGTTTTAAGCCAGCTTTTTCACTCTCCTCTTTCACCTTCATCAAGATGCTCTTTAGTTCCTCTTCACTTTCTGCCATTAGAGTGGTATCATCTGCATATCATGTCGATATTTCTCTCAGAAATCTTGATTCAAGCCTGTGGTTAACCCAGCTCAGCATTTCGCATGATGTTCTCTGCATAGAAGTTAAATAAGAAGAATGACAATATGTAGCCTTGTTGTACTCCTTTCCCAATTTGGAACCAGTCCATTATTCCATGTCTTGTTCTAACTATTGCTTCCTGACCCACACACCAGTTTCTCAGGAGACAAGTAAGGTGGTCTGAAACTCCCATCTCTTTAAGATTTTCTCACAGTTTGTTGTGAACCACACCAGCCAAAGGCTTTAGCCTAGTAAATGAGGAAGCAGTAGATGTTTTTCTGTAACCCCCTTGCTTTTTCCATGATCCAATGAATGTTGGCAGTTTGATCTCTCATTGCTACATATGGCTAATTTATATAGGTGTTAAATTTGCCGATTAATTCAAGTACTATTTATGCATATCCTTTTTGATCATCTGTATGAATAATTGCCTTAACCTCAAATACTAATATTTTAATTTTTCCTTTCAAATAAGTAAAATTTTCATTCTTCTTCTCTTATTATACTGTATAGAACCCAGATAAAAGTGGACAGCTTTGTTTTATGCCTTAATCAAGGACTAATCTTTCCATATTTTACACACAATAGTAATTTTTGTTTTATTCTTGTTCAGTTCAGTTCAATCACTCAGTTGTGCCTGACTCTTTGCAGCCCCATGGACTGCAACATGCTAGGCTTCCCTGTCCATCACCAACTTCTGGAGCTTGCTCAAGCTCATGTCCATTGAATCAGTGATGGCATCCAACCATCTTATCTTCTGTTGTCCCCTTTACTGCCTGCCTTCAACTTTTTCCTGCACCAGGTTCTTTTTCTAATGCATCAGTGCTTTGCAACAGGTGTCAAAGTATTGGAGTTTCTGCTTCAGCATCAGTCCTTCCAATAAATATTCAGGACTGATTTCCCTTCAGATTGACTGGTTTAATCTTCTTGAAGTCCAAGGGACACTCAAGAATCTTCTCCAACACCACAGTTCAAAAGTATCAATTCTTTGGCACTCATATTTTTTTTTGTAGTCCAACTCTCACATCCATACATGACCACTGGAAAAACCATACCTTTAACTAGATGGACCTTTGTTGGCAAAGTAATGTCTCTGCTTTTTAATATGCTATTGAGGTTGATCATAACTTTTCTTCCAAGGAGCAAGCATCTTTTAATTTCATGGCTGCAGTCACCATCAGCAGTAATTTTGGAGCCCAAGAAAATAAAGTTGCTCACTGTTTCCACTGCCCTATATCTATTTGCCATGAAGTGATGGGACTGGATGCCATGATCTTCATTTTTGGAATGTTGAGTTTTAAGCCAACTATTTCACTCTCCTCTTTCACTTTCATCAGGAGGCTCTTTAGTTCCTCTTCACTTTCTGCGATAAGGGTGGCATCATCTGAATTTCTGAGGTTATTGATATTTCTCCTGGCACTCGATTCCAGCTTGTGCTTCATCCAGCCTGGCATTTTGCATGATGTACTATGCATATAAGTTAAATAAGCAGGGTGATAATATACACCCTTGACATACTCCTTTTCCAATTTGGAAACATTCCATTGCTCCAAATTCAGTTCTAACTGTTGCTTCCTGACCTACATACAGATTTCTCAAGAGGCAGGTCAAGTGGTCTGCTATTCCCATCTCTTTTGGAATTTTCCCCAGTTTGTTGTGATCCACATAGTCAAAGGTTTTGGTGTAGTCAATAAAACAGAAGTAAAGGTTTTTCTGGAACTCTTTTTTGCTTTTTTCATGATCCAACAGATGTTGACAATGGGATCTCTGGTTCCTGTGCTTATTCTAAATCCAGCTTGAACATTTCCAAGTTCTCGGTTCACGCACTGTAGAAGCCTGGCTTGGAGAATTGTGAGCACTACTTTGCTAGCATATGAGATGAGTGAAATTGTATGGTAATTTGAACATTCTTTGGCATTGCCCTTCTTTGGGATTGGAATGAAAACTGGCTTTTTTCAGTCCTGTGGCCACTGCTAAGTTTTCCAAATTTGCTGGCATATTGAGTGCAGCACTTTCACAGCATCATCTTTTAGGATTTGAAATAGCTCAACTGGAATTCCATCACATCCACTAGCTTTGTTCATAGCGATGCTTCCAAGGCCGCCTTGACTTCACATTCCAGGATGTCTGGCTCTAGGTGAGTGATCATACCATTGTGATTATCTGGGTCATGAAGATCTTGTTTGAATAGTTTTTCTGTGTATTCTTACCATCTCTTCCTGATATCTTCTGCTTCTGTTAGTTCCATACTATTTCTGCCCTTTATTTTGCCCATCTTTGCATGAAACGTTCAGGTGTTGAATTTTATGAAACAGCTTTTTTTTTTTTTTTTTAGCCATTTGGATAATCATATGCTTTTCTCCTTTTTTAAAAAGTGTGAATAATTGCAGTGATCATTTTCTTAATGTTAACATGGGCATATTTCTAAATCAATCCAATTTGGTTGCTATGGGCTATTGTCACTCAGTTGCTCAGTCATAGCTGACTCTTTGCAATTAATGGACTGCTGCATCAGGCTTCCCTGTCTCTCACCATCTCCTGGAGCTTGCTCAATTTGGCGATGCTATCCAACCATCTCATCCTCTGTTCTCCCCTTCTCCTCCTGCCTTCAATCTTTCCCAGCATCAGAGTCTTTTCCAATCAGTCAGTTCTTTGCATCATGTGGCCAAAGTATTGGAGCTTCAGCTTCAGCATCAGTCCTTCCAATCAATGTTCAGGACCAATTTCCTTTATGACTGACTGAGTTGATCTCCTTGCAGTCCAAGGGACTCTCAAGAGTCTTCTACAGCATTACAGTTCAAAAGCATCAGTTCTTTGGTGCTCAGCCTTCTATATGGTCCAACTCTCACATCCATACATGACTATTGGAAAAACCGTAGCTTTGACTATACAGACCTTTGTCAGCAAAGTAATAATGTCTCTTCTTTGTAATATGCTGTCTTGTTTTCTCAAAGCTTTTCTTCCAATGAGCAAGCTTCCTTGAATTTCATGGCTGCAGTCACCATCTGCAGTGATTTTGGAGCTCAAGAAAATAAAACACTGTAACAGTTTCTGCTAGGAGGAGGTGGAAAACTCTGCACTGTCATTGGTATCCCATCTATTTACCAAGAAGTGATGGGACCAGATGCTATGATCTTCATTTTTTGCATGTTGTGCTATAAACTTATACATATAGACTATGGGTTATATATGTATATATATACACACATATATATATTGCTATGGGCTTTATGTATATAATATATATTCAGTTTGCATGTATTTTTTAAAGATTTTTGCATCAATATTCATGAGGGAGTTTAATGGGAGTTCATATGCAATGATTTTCTTATATCCTTTTCAGATTTTTGTTATCTAGGTTGATGGTTTGATAGATTAAGTTGCAAGTGATTTTTCTTTTTCTATTTTCTGATAGAGTTTGTGTAAAGCTGATTTTTTTTTCCATAATTATTTGGAAGAACTCACCTTTCAGTAATCTGGGCCTGAAATTTCTTGTGTGAATAAGTTTCTTAAATTATGATTAAATTTATTTAATGCATATAGATTTATTCATATACTTTATTTCTTCTTGGTAACCACTGATAAAACATTTATTGATTAATGTCTGTTTCATCTGAGTTTTCAAAATTTCTCATATAAATTTTCATGTCTTTCAACAGTGTTTTGATTCTACAGAATCTGTAATTATGTTCCCATTTCCTGATTTTGTCACCATATCTTCTCTTTCCCTCTCCTTCTCACTGTCTTTTTCTATCTCTCTCTCTAAAGATGTAACACAAGTTTCTTAAAAATCATCTTTGCTTTGCTATCTTATATTTTTCCTTTCCATATTTTTGTGCTTTTATGTTTATTTTTCCTTCTACTTTTCTTTTGCTATTATACCATCCTTTGAGATAACTGAGGTGACTACTTAGATCAGGCTTGGCAGATCCCTGGTATCATGGCTATGCTGCTGCTGCTGCTACGTCACTTCAGTCGTGTCCGACTCTGTGTGATCCCATAGACGGAAGCCCACCAGGCTCCCCCGTCCCTGGGATTCTTCAGGCAAGAACACTGGAGTGGTTGCCATTTCCTTCTCCAGTGCGTGAAAGTGAAAAGTGAAAGTGAAGTCACTCAGTCGTGTCCGACTCTTAGCGACCCCATGGACCGCAGCCTACCAGGCTCCTCTGTCCATGGCTATGCTGGTAGCCCTGAACTCCAATTTGTGACTCCCTGTCCCAGTAAGACTGCTGAAAGAACTAAGCATGATATTTTCTGCTTAGTCTTTATGTCTCAGGCTTAAAGTTGTCAAATGTTCTAGGGTAAAATGCCATTGCAAATTTGAGGCCCTGAAGTGTTTTCCATCTTCAAATCTGGTGATCATTTGATCATTCAAACCCTGGTGTCTCAGTGGCTTTGTATATATTGTTGAGCCCCCTCTCATAAATTTTTATTTTATTTATGGTACTTTTCACTTTCAGAATTCCCATTTGGTTTTCTTTAATAATTTCTCTTTATTAACATTTCATGTTTAGTGAAATATTATTATCATACTTTCCTTTATTTTTTTAAACATAGTTTCTTTTAGATCTTTGAACATATTTTCAATGTCTGATTTAAACTCTTTGTCTAGTAATTTCAAAATCTATTCTTCCTCAAGGACTGTTTCAGTTGATTGTTTTTGTTTTCCTGCATATGGGCTATATTTAAGTTTTTTCCCATCTTGATTTTTTGTTGTTATTGTTGAAAAGTGGAATTTCAAATAATCTAGTGTGGCAACTCTAGAATAAGATTTGCCTCCCTCCCCAGAGTTTGTTGTTATTGCTACTAGTTGTAGTTGTTGGTGTTTGTTTAATGACTTCTGAACTAATTCTGTATACTCTTCATTTTTTGTTGCATGTGACCACTGGCATCTCTACTTAAATTAGCGATCACTTAATGATGGACAGAGATTTCCTGAAATTCCTGACACTAATATATCTGTGTCTTCCCTAGGAGCTGTGTGTGTGTGTTGCGGTATACCTTCAAACCCGACAAGGTCACTTACCACTCTGCCTTAACCTTCACTTCCTGCTTCTGCAGGTCTTTCCTGATCATATGCACAGCCCTGCATGTGTGCATGACATTCTATATTTCTAAGAGTTTATGGAGCTTTTCAAAATCCTTTGAACATCTCATACCTTAGTTTTTCCTCTTCAGGATTTTAATTAGTCTATTGCTTGCACCGACTATTAGCTATTATTCAGTTTAGCATACCTTTAAACACTTGCCAGTATATATTTCAACAAACACATTGGCCATCAGGAAATTGATTTCAGCATTGGATCACCAATAAAATAAAGCATTTCAGGTCAAGTATCCCAGGAAACCATTAGATAGGTCAAAAGAAACTATTTGGATATGACATTTCTCTGGCATTCGGTCCCATCACTTCATGGAAAATAGATGGGGAAACAATGGAAACAGTGATAGACTTTATTTTCTTGGGCTCCAAGATCACTGCAGATGGTGACTGCAGTCATGAAATTAAAAGATGTTTGCTTCTTGGAACAAAAGCTATGACCAACTTAGACAGCATATTTAAAAGCAGAGACATTACTTTGCCAACAAACGTCCATCTAGTCAAAGCTATGGTTTTTCTAGTAGTCATTGGCATGTATGGATATGAGTTGGACTATAAAGAAAGCTGAGTACCGAAGAATTGATGCTTTTGAGTTGTGGTGTTGGAGAAGACTCTTGAGAGTCCCTTGGACAGCAAGGAGATCCAACCAGTCCATCCTAAAGGAAATCAATCCTGAATATTCATTGGAAGGACTGATGCTTAAGCTGAAACTCCAATACTTTGGCCACCTGATGCGAAGAACTGACTCATTGGAAAACACCCTGATACTGGGAAAGATTGAAGCGGGAGGAGAAGGGGATGACAGAGGATGAGATGGTTGGATGGTATCACTGACTTGATGGATGGCAGTTTGTGTAAGCTCTGGGAGTTGGTAATGGACAGGGAAGCCTGGTGTGCTGAGGTCCATGGGGTTGCAAAGAGTCGGACACGACTGAGTGACTGAACTGAACTGAACTGCTCCTTCTAGTACCAAGAATAAAGTCTATTATTTTCAATGCTACTACTGAGCCAGGAAGTGGGTGATAAGAATAGTGTAACTTAAAATACCACCAAGATTCATCTGCTTTTTTCTTGTATAAACACTCTTTGGGAATAAACACCTGCATGTATACATGCCATCGTTTACATTATTTTCTATAAGTCATGGACTCTGGAAACTGGAATAACTAGGTTACAAGGTTAGTAATCATGCACTAATTCCTTGGGACAAAGTTTCTATAACCTTTGCAATTGCTTAAGTGATAAGAGTACCAGGAACATCTTTTGTTTTGTGATTTCTCCTTTGAGCCTGGTTTCTGATAGATCTTAAATCCCTTGAGATTACCTGAGTTATAGATCTTTTGTTCTAAGGAATTGACTCTTGGTAGGCTACTGTGTAACTTCAGAATGAGAGTTAGTTACTAGAAAAACTAAGCCATGATTAGAAGGTTAGAACTTTCCACCGACACCCACCTCCTTGTCTGGGAGGGAGATTGAGTTAGTAATCAGTTGGGGATATGTGATGCAGTTTCAATAAAAATTACAAAAGTAAAACGTTCAGGGAACTTCCAGGTTGCAAAGCACGGAGGTGCTGGAAGGCTAGTATACCCATAGAGGGTACGGATGCTCTGCACCCTGTCCTTATCCACCCCATCTATCTTTTCATTTGTATCTTTACTTATATCCTGTATAATACATTAGTAAATATAAGTGTTGTCCCGAGCTCTGTGAGCTATTCTAGCTAATTGTTAAACAAGGTGGTTGTCAGTCAGAAGTACCAGGCATAACCTGGGACTTGCAGTTGGCATCTGAACTGGGGACAGTCCTGTGGGACTGAACTCTTAACTTGTGGGATGTGATACTAATTCAAGGTGGATAATGTCACTAGTGAATTGAATTGTAGGGTACCCAGTTGGTGCCATAGACTTGATTGGTGTGGGAACAGACCTTCACATCTGGTGTCAGAAGTATTGAGTGTGAGTAGAAGAAAGCAGTGAGTTTTTCATGGGTGACTGTCTTAAACTGACAAGTAGGTTTGGGATTAGAAAGTAAAATTAATCCTATAATGGCTATTTTCTAATCCTCCTTTTTCTTCTAGGAAAGAAAAAGTATTTTGAAAATGAAAGTATTTTGGTTTGGGACTTAAAACATCCAACATCTTTATCCTAAATGACCTAATCATAATTTCTTGTGGGAACTTGTAGGAAATTGTGTGCATCAAACACTGCAGGACTATAATCCAGGACTCATCACATCCCAGTAGATTTGTGACCTATTATTAATTGCCTTGAACTTTAATTTTCCATAGGAATGTAGAAAGTAGCTCTATTTGCTCTAATGAAGTGTTAATTTTTAGATGAATGAAATGCAAAATATATCTTTCCCTTGGCTTGATTTGAGCAGGATCATAGATAGCACAGATCTATCATGGATGAACTTTGAAAGGTTAAAGGAGTCAAAAAGCTGCAAATTTCATTAACTAAACTCTACTGGCTGCCATATGAATGCAAAAGTAGCTAGACTGTCCTTCCTGGAGCACTTTTCTCTGGGTCTGTGCAGAGTACTAACAAAGTAAGATGAACAGAGATTGCTCAGCTAATTAACTGAAAGCTGAGAATAGATAATCAGGTCAAATGATCCTTTATGGTCTAACCAGGGCATGAATAATTGGGGGAGTCTCTGTTGAATGATGATTACTTTGTAGTGCTTGTATGTGGGTAATGATAGTATTTAGGAACTGATTATCATCTGGCAACAGAAAAAAATGTCTAAAAGAGTAATGAACAAACAGCATATAATTTCAACAAACAGGAAGGAGTCCAAATTTTAGGCTAAGCAATGCCTCTCCAGATTTCATTTTTAATATGCAAATTCTTGGGGGGGGGGGGGACATGTATTTAAAGTTCCTAGCATTTTAATATGAATGGAATATCCTGACTAGTGGAAGAGCAGACCTATTGAAATTATCTGACCTAGTTTCCAGGTCTTTTATGCAAGACCCAGCAAAGTGTGTTGGTATGGGTCAGGAAATTGGTTTCATACACCTTGCTTTGGCCTACTTCCCACGTGCAAAAACATAGCACCATGGATGGGGACAGAGGCAGATTGAGAATTGTTAAATTAAGTCTATTCTCTATGTCTGTTTCTCCACTGCTGCCCTATAAGTAAATTCTTCTTTACCATTTTTCCAGATTCCATATATATGCATCAGAATACTATATTTATCTTTCTCCTTGTGACCTACTTCACTCTGTATGATAGATTCTAGGTTCATCCACCTCAAATGTTCCCAAAATTAAAACCACAAGAGAACTCTTATGATGTGGTGAAGCATCATGAGCTTAGAATTCCCTAAGTCACCCTGGGGCAACATCCCCTCTGTGAATTTAAGATTCCTTACATATAAAATTAGAAGTATAGGGTAATTTATTAAAGTTTCTTTTTATCTAACAGTTCTAGGTTCAGTCTAACTCTTGATCAGTATTAAACTTGCTCCCATAGTTGCATTTTGGAGAAGTTCTTCTACAGCATTCTGTGCTTACCTGGCTTAAAATTCACCATGGTAACTGAGAGTTACTTGTTTGTCAGTTTCTCCAGTACAAGGTCCATTTTGTCTAAATCCATTAGCACTGGGTCATCAGTACATGGTGACATTCATGGCACATGTTAGTTCCTTGGGCACTCTTAGGGTGAGGGAGTGAATGAGTAAAGTTGACCATATATCTGCCTCTAAACATCCATGGGACTCAGAAGCAACTGATATTGTGCCTTCGTTAGTCCTATCAGGCAGGTAAGAGAGCACATAATTTGATTTTTTTTTTTTTTTAACCACAAAAGCATTATGAAAACTATGCTCAGAGCCTGATTTCCTGATTTTCTCCTGTGGGAGAAGAGCTGCTGAACTCTCCATGTCTTTGGAGGAGGTGAGAGGTGTGTCAAGGTCAGGCAAGGAGTCAAGCTCAAATCAAGATTAGTCTGAGGGTAGCCAAGAGCAAGACACAGACAGAATGAGAGAGGAAACTGGGAAAGGAAAGGCCATCAGGGACATTTCAGAAGACAAGGCTGGTGTCTGATTCTGCTGTTTACATAGGCATGTTGGTGTGTGATCAAAAATCAGGTTGAGCAATGGTAAAATGCTGCTTGACACATTTTTCCCATCTTCCCTGTTTTTCTTCCCTAGTACTTCCAACCTCATCTTTCTTGGTTTGAGGCCTCTCTCTAGTCAATCATGTATTCTCCTACATTGACAAAGAAATCTTTTGTAAAGCTCAGGGATCAGTCATCCCTTAAACTAAGATTTCTCAACCCTCATTATACATTAAGAACTGCCACCAAAAAAAAAAAAAAAGAAAGAAAGAAAGAGCACTCATTAGTGAGCCACAGGCCAGACTAAGACTCAGTCCCTTAGAAATTCAGCACAGTTCTATTTCCAGTTTTTTAAGGAATCTCCACACTGTTCTCCATAGCGGCTGTACTAGTTTGCATTCCCACCAACAGTGTAAGAGGGTTCCCTTTTCTCCACACCCTCTCCAGCATTTATTGCTTGTAGACTTTTGGATAACAGCCATTCTGACTGGCATGTAATGGTAATGGTACCTCATTGTGGTTTTGATTTACATTTCTCTGATAATGAGTGATGTTGAGCATCTTTTCATGTGTTTGTTATCCATCTGTATGTCGTCTTTGGAGAAATGTCTGTTTAGTTCTTTGGCCCATTTTTTGATTGGGTCATTTATTTTTCTGGAATTGAGCTTCAGGAGTTGCTTGTATATTTTCGAGATTAATCCGTTGCCTGTTGCTTCGTTTGCTATTATTTTCTCCCATTCTGAGGGCTGTCTTTTCACCTTGCTTATAGTTTCCTTTGTTGTGCAAAAGCTTTTAAGTTTCATTAGGTCCCATTTGTTTAGTTTTGCTTTTATTTCCAATATTCTGGGAGGTGGGTCATAGAGGATCCTGCTGTGATTTATGTCGGAGAGTGTTTTGCCTATGTTCTCCTCTAGGAGTTTTATAGTTTCTGGTCTTACATTTAGATCTTTAATCCATTTTGAGTTTATTTTTGTGTATGGTGTTAGAAAATGTTCTAGTTTCATTCTTTTACAGGTGGCTGACCAGTTTTCCCAGGACCACTTGTTAAAGATGTTGTCTTTTTTCCATTGTATAGTGTTGCCTACTTTGTTGAAGATAAGGTGTCCATAGGTTCATGGATTTATTTCTGGACTTTCAATTCTATTCCATTGATCTATATTTCTGTCTTTGTGCCAGTACCATACTGTCTTGGTGACTGTGGCTTTGTAGTAGAGCCTGAAGTCAGGCAGGTTGATTCCTCCAGTTCCATTCTTCTTTCTCAAGATTGCTTTGGCTATATGAGGTTTTTTGTATTTCCACACAAATTGTGAAATTATTTGTTCTAGTTCTGTGAAAAATACCGTTGGTAGCTTGATAGTGATTGCATTGAATCTATAGATTGCTTTGGATAGGATAGCCATTTTCACAATATTGATTCTTTCAATCCATGAACATGGTATATTTCTCCATCTATTTGTGTCCATTTTAATTTCTTTCATCACTGTTTTATAGTTTTCTACATATAGGTCTTTCGTTTCTTTAGGTAGATATACTCCTAAGTATTTTATTCTTTTTGT
Source organism: Dama dama (assembly GCF_033118175.1). Classification (NCBI taxonomy): domain Eukaryota; kingdom Metazoa; phylum Chordata; class Mammalia; order Artiodactyla; family Cervidae; genus Dama; species Dama dama. The sequence continues at coordinate 6,126,938 of NC_083713.1, read as the reverse complement.
TTCAGTGGTGAATGGTATTGTTGCCATATGACCCAGCAATCACACTGCTGGGCATACACACCAAGGAAACCAGATCTGAAAGAGACACGTGCACCCCAATGTTCATTGCAGCACTGTTTATAATTGCCACGACATGGAAGCAACCTAGATGCCCATCAGCAGACGAATGGATAAGGAAGCTGTGGTACATATACACCATGGAATATTACTCAGCCATTAAAAAGAATTCATTTGAATCAGTTCTAATGAGATGGATGAAACTGGAGCCCATTATACAGAGTGAAGTAAGCCAGAAAGATAAAGATCATTACAGCATACTAACATATATATGGAATTTAGAAAGATGGTAATGATAACCCTATATGCAAAACAGAAAAAAGAGACATAGATGTACAGAACAGACTTTTGAACTCTGTGGGAGAAGGCAAGGGTGGGATGTTCTGAGAGAATAGCATTGAAACAAGCATACTATCAAGGGTGAAACACACCACCAGCCCAGGTTGGATGCATGAGACAAGTGCTCAGGGCTGGTGCACTGGGAAGACCCAGAGGGATCGAATGGGGAGGGAGGCAGGAAGGGGGATGGGGATGGGGAACACATGTAAATCCATGGCTGATTCATGTCAATGTATGGCAAAAACCACTACAATGTTGTAAAGTAATTTGCCTTCAACTAATAAAAATAAATGAAAAAAATAAAATAAAATTTAAAAAAAAAAAAAAAAAAAAGAAGAAATTCAGCACAATCAATGGTATTTTCAAGCTCTTTTATGCTCAAGAAGTGTTTCTAATTTGCTTTTATTTTTTGGGAAAAGCCAGTTTTGTCTTGTCATTGCTTGGATTTGATCTCTGTTGGCATCTGAAAATTCTACACATATTTTGTTCTTCATTTCCTATTAACGCCACCATTTTTTTTTTTTTTTTCTTATTCTGCTCCTCTTCATTCATGACAAAAACAGAGTCTTATTCTTGGGAGACATTGGGAACAGATAAAAAATTTTGACAGGTGTATTTGTCTACCCAGTATCCAATTTTCTTTGTCACCTGTATGCATGTCTATACTCTTTCTAAAATTCAGCCTGTGTTCACTGGTGCTGAATAGAAACATAGAGACAGAGTTTTGGATGAAGTAGAAAAGGGTAGCTTTAATTGCTTTGCCAGGCGAAGGGGACCATAGTGGGCTAATGCCCTGAAGACCATGTGGCTCACCCTGGAGAAGATAGTAACAAGTTTTATAGTGTTCAAGGAGAAGAGCATGATCAACTCATGGACAGTTCTTGGATTGCTTGGCATCAAGGTGAAGTTTTAAGTATCATTAACCTTCTGGTTTCAACCAGTCTAGGGTCTATGTTCTTATGGTCAGCAGTTTTAATCTTCCTGTAAAAACAGCTTAGGAATATGTGTCAGGTCTTTATGTCTTTCAGGGAACTTGGAGTTCAGTGATTCTGTTATGTGGCAGAAGCACAGTCTAAATTGTTATCAGTTCCTTAGCCCAACAGCTATTCTTTGTTTCTACATCATTGCATTTCCCAATCATTAACTCTTGTGTCAGCATTTTACTTCAAAGACAAGGACACAGGGGCTTGTACATGGCTTCAATACCATGCCCCAGCACCCAAAGACTGTGAGTTTCGAGTTCCAGTCAATGTTTAAGAAGCTCTTGTCAATTTGCAAAATTTTGCTATGATTTTATTTATATTTACCTTGGAATTTTTGTTTGCTGTATTAGTTTTCTATTACTTCTGTAACAAATTATCACCAATGTAATGGCTTAAAACAGCACAAATTTATTTTCTTACAGTTCTATAGGTCAAGACTTCAATACTGGTTTCACTGGGCTAATATCAGGATATCAGTAGGGCTATATTACCTTCTGGAAGTTCTAGGGGATGATATATTGCTATTTCCTTGACCATTTGAGTTGTTGGCAGTATTCAACTCCTCAAATTATAGGTGAGAGTCCTCTATTTTCTTTCTGGCTGTAAGATGAGGGTCATTCTAACTTCTAGAAGTCACCAGCCTTCCTTGGCTTGTGGCTCTTCTCTTCATCTGCAGGTTGCATCTCTCTGACCACAGCCAGGAAAGGTTCTCATCTTTTAATAATTCATGTGATTAGAGATTTCTCTAGTGGGTCCAGTAGTTAAGAATCCACCTTGCAATGCAAGGGACACAAGTTGAATCTCTGATCAGGGAACTAAGGTCCCACATACCATGGGGTAACCAAGCCTGTGCACTACAACCACCAAGGCCCTCATGCTCTGGATCCCATATGTTGCAGCTACTGAGCCCACGTGCCACAATTAGAGAGTCTGTGTGCTGCAACAAAAGATCCCACATGATGCAACAAAATTCTGCTTGCCACGACTAAGACCTGATGCAGTCAAATAAATAAATGAAAGTGAAAGTGTTAGTCACACAGTCATGTCCGATGCTTTGTGACCCCATGGACTGTAGCCAGGCTCCTCTTTCCATGCAATTCTCCAGGTAAGAATATTGGAGTGGGTAGCCATTCCCTTTTCCAAGGGATCTTCCCAAAGCAGGGATTAAATCTGGGTCTCCTGATTTATAGGCAGATTCTTTACCAAACAAATAAATACATATTAAAAACAAACAAAAAAACAATTGATTTGATTAGATTGGGCCCATGAGGGTGACCCAGGGTAATCTCCACATCTGAAGGTCTATAACCTTAATCATATCTGCAAAGTCTGTCTGTCACCTAAGGTATTATATTCACAGAGATTAGGGTATGTATGGGAATTTCTGAAGGATTTTTATTCTGCCTACTTTTGTCAACCTCTGTTTTAGTTTTTAACTTCTATTTCAGTCTTTAACCTGTCAGAATTTGCAGTCCATATGCATTAAATGTCCAGAACAGGCTTGACACTTAGTAGGTTCACAGTGCGTGCTAATGGGGTATAGGAATGGATGTTGTGTGAGATTACTCTCTTCAGTATATGGGTCTGTGTTTTGCAACAGACTTTGCTTGGTTCAACATTCCTGCAATCAAAGATTAAATATTTCTGCTTTTATCCCAGCTCCTGGAAAACCAACTCCCATACCCAGGCCCTCATATAAGACCAGCAAACCTGCAACCTGGTATTATGGGCAGAAAAGTCACATTTCTGACCAACATTTCAAGCCTTGGGGTTACTGAGGTCTGGCAAATGAGATGGCAAAATGAGGCATGTGAGTTACTCATCATTCTTGTTGACTTCTTTTCTAATGTGTGAAACTGGCATTTCACAACTCAAGGTACAGAAAGTTTACAAATCCATTGATAAATTTCACAAATTTCTTATTAACTCCTTTGAGGTTATTGATGCTGTGGAGAAAAAATTATAGGTCCTTTGATTCTGCAAATGATAGAGTGAGTGACTATAGCCTTATTCTGGCAGTTTGCAGCATGCAGCAATTATAATTGCCTGTAGAGGGACAGAGAATTTCTGAGAACTGTGAGAGATCAAAGAGCATGAAAGAAGCAGCTTTCCAGGAGGATTTGTTTACAAGTTCTAAATGGAAAGAACATAACCTCCCTTCAGCTTCTTTTTTCTTTATAATCTTTTCCCTCTAGACAGTCATTTGTTCATTTAACAAATATTTACTGAGCATGTACTGAATGCCCAGCACTGAGGATACATGAGTAAACCAACAGTGATTCCGGATTCTGTGAACTTTTCATTCCATAGGCTACCATTTATTGAGGGCCTTCCCTGTGCCAAGCCCTAGATGATGATAAACACATCAGACCCAGCCCTTGACTAACCAGGCTGACTTGTGGTGGTAGAGATGCAGGGAAAATGACAATCAGAATACATGACAGTACACTATATCATTTTATGATAAATCTATGAGGGCCTGAGCAAGCACAGGGAAGGCCACACCTCACTCAGCCCAGAGGAATCACAGAGAGCTTGTTGCATACATGACACCTGAGTTCAATCTGAAGAAAAGATGTTCTAAACAGAAAAGAAGGGAGAGACTTTTCAGAAGGAAGAGATTGAGGCAGGCTGGGACCTGGACCCTTTGCTGTGGTGCTTGCACCTGGAAAAATGTCTCCTTGAGCAACAAAATACAAAGAAACTACAAGGGACTAAAAATAACTATATGCATTCATAGTTAGGGCAAATTATGAACAACAAGATAGGAAAAAAAACACAAAGTTCTGCCACTTCTGAAGAGCTGGGAACAAAAGCAGGAGTCAGAGAAGAAAGCAACATACAGCATATGTCCCCTGTATACAACACTAACAAAGGAATGGGCAAACCACCTAAGCCACCCTTCTGGCACAACCCCTAAAACTACCCCTACCTCACTCCATATAAGAAACCAGCTTGCCCTCTCAAACCAGGGAACTAGGGAACAGAAGAACCTCTTATTTGTTTTTACTCCCTCCTGCTACAGCAGGCAAGGCAATAAAACCTTGCCTGAATTTCTCATCTGGCCTGTTGTCTATTTGCAGGCCAAGAACCCTGGTCCGCAACAGGATGCTATGTGCCAGATTGCATAGGTGTACATCTAAAAGGTACTTTCTGTGTATGAGGCTAGTAACTGTAGAGATCAGAGGGGAGACCAATAATTTAAACCTTTTGCCACTGGGTGGGACTGGAACCTCAGCTTACCCCTACCCTAGGGCAACCCAGCCCAGGTGTATTTGAGTTCTGGACTATCAGCCTTGAGAGATCAGGGCAGCAACTCCATTTGCTAACTCAGGCCATAGGGTGAATAATGGAGACTAGTTGGGAGGTGAGATAGGATGCAGATCCGGCCACTGAAGTTACAGAACAAATTGAAAATTTGTTCTAAGAACTCATTTAAAAGATCTCCAAAGCCCTGAAACTCTGGAAGCACTGCAGACAATCAGCATTGATCAGGAGGACAAGCTGTATCACACAGACAAAAAACATTTCAAGCAGCCATTAAAAAATTCATTCAACATTAAATTCCATTCTTGAAACAAATGAAAAAAAATCATATCACAGGAAATAAATAGATGCTATTTGAAAGAATCAAATAGAACTTACAGAACTGAAAAATATCATAACAGAATTAAAAAAAATCCTCACCATATGAGTTAAAGGCTAGAGTGGAGATGAATTATGAAAAAGATTAGAACTAGTGAACATTAGGAAAAAGCAATAGAATCCAAAATAAATAGCAATAAGAAAACAGAGTATAATAGAAAATAAGGATAAGTAACTTGTGAATCTATAATGAGTGCAGACTTGGGGTACCATGAAGGATCCTCTAATTTACTTCTTTCGGAATAGTAATGCTTTGTGGATAACCTGGTTTTATGAAGTTAATCTCCATGCTTAGTATTAAAATTGGCTACCTGGCAGGCTGCGTGAACAACTGAGCACACACAGTTAAGACTCTCCACTGAAATTTGAAGTAATCTTTTTGTTTCTTCCCCTTCTTGCTGTGTCATTTGGAGATAGCTGTGGACTTCCAGAATGCTTGAGAGGGCCTTTATTTATTTTTCCCAGGAATGTCTTAATGACAAGTGGAGCTAAATGGGCATCTTAAGCACTGCTCCTAGTAGTAAATGTCCTAAATGAGTCACTCTCAAGGCCTTCAAAGCCTCCTTCTGCCAAACCAGCCATCCCATCCAGGAACATGGGTTAGGCAATAACAGTTACTTGCCAGTGCCAGCTGCCCCTAAGCACAGTCTGGATACACTATGAGGCTAGAATTCTAACAAGGTAAGTGGCTTTTTAAGTAACCTGGTATTTCTATGTGCGGAATAATAGGGCATTCATTCTTTTGGTGAGCTTCTGCTGTAGTTTTATTTTTAGCGTTTTTTTTTTTTTTTTCTAGAATATATCTTCTTGGTTTAAGTTTGGCATCATATATTACTGTCATAAAATCATTTGGAAATTGTTTCTATTTTTGCCATTTTCTGGAAGTGTATTTATGTAAATTATAGTTTTCTTAAGTGTTATTTTGAATTCACTGATGAAGATTTCTGGGTCAGAAATTTTCTTTGTGAGAAATATTTTAACAATTTTTTTCTCCAGTAGATATAGATATTCAGGTTACTTATTTCTTCTGCAGTAATTTGTGTCTTTCAAGAAATATACCCAAGCCATCTAAGTTTTCTTATTGATTAATTAAATTGCTCTCCTTTTAATGACATGGAGTTTCCCTTGTGGCTTAGATGGTAAAGAGTCTGCCTGCAATGCGGGAGACCTGGGTTCAATCCCTGGGTCTGGAAGATCCCCTGGAGCAGGAAATGCCAACCCACTCCAGTATTCTTACCTGGGAAGTACCATGAGGAAAGGATCCTGGAGGGCTACAGTTCATGGGATCATGAAAGAGTCAGACACAACTTAGTCACTAAACAATGATAATCTTTAAGGGTAGGTGTACTCACAATAAATTCTTTCATTCCTGAATGATAGTCTTATTGCATGTATAATTTGTGGTTGATGATTGTTTACCTTCAGTACTTGAAACATAGAATTACTTCTTCCTGAACTCTCTTGTTCCTTGTGTTGCTGCTATAACTAACATCAGCGTTTCCCTATAGATGATGTGCCATTTTTCTCTGGCTGCTTTCAAAACTTTTTTAACTTTAGTTTTCAAATGTTTATTATGTGCTTTTGGCATGAGCTTCTTTAGGTTTATCTTGTTGGGACTTTGCTCAGCTTCTTGGAATTGTAGGTGTGTATCTTTCACCAAATTTGGTAAATTTTCATACCCATTGTTTTTTTCCATTTTTCCTGGGACTTTGACAATAGAAATGGTTAGTCTTTCATTATTGGTTCATAGGTCACTCAGGCTTATTTTTTACCTTAGTCTATTTTCTCATTGTTATTCATGTTGGATGAATTATATTGCTTTTCCCTCAAGTTCACTAGTTCTATCCTATTTTATAATTCATCTCCATTCTAGTATTGAACTCATCTAGTGAGAGGTTTTTTTTTTAATTTTGTTACTGTATTTTTCAGTTCTGTAAGTTCTATTTTTTCTTTCAAATGACATCCATATCTTTCCTGTGATTTTAATTTTTTTTTCATTTGTTTCAAGAATAGAATTGAGTGTTGAATCAATTTTATAATGAATGCTTTAAATCTTTTTCAGATTGTCTTTATTCAGATTCACTATCTGTTCTTATTGGTGATTTCCTACTGTAACCTAGTTTGTTTGTTTTTCTATTATCTTGGGACACTGTTGGTCTTATTAAATCACTCATTTAATAGGCAATCACTGTTTAGGTTTAGTGCACAGATCTTCCCCTGCATCTGTTGTCTTTACATCCCAAGGCAGTTTCACTTCCAGAGCCTTTCTATTATTTTTCCTTGCTTACTTTGTCTGGTACTAATAGGATTCCCCCTGGTCCTGGCTGCTGCCGCCTGAGTGAATGCAGGGTCTCCACAGCCTGGGCTGTGGGTTGTATCTCAGTGGTGGAATGGTGTCATGATATCTCTTTATTAGGGCTGCCCACTAATCCTCATGTTACTGGGTAAAAAAGGAGAGTCTTAGACCATGGGAACAAAGACACTTCCCACACAAGGCTGTTTGCTGTTATTTGTTCCATCTGTTTACCTTGGTGTCTCTTATAGGAGTAGAGTTGATGGTCATTTGCCATGGTCATGGTCATAAAGAAAATTTCCTAAAAATAGCTGCTTACAACAGCTAAATCCTACATTACAGACACTACCTATTTGCTTTGGTATCTCTTCATACAAAAGGGGAATATCGAGTCTATCAATAAAGGATGGTATTTCCCTTGGTTGTTTATTTCTAGTGGGGCTTACATCCATCCTCCTTGCCTGTGATTCTGGCTAACCTGATATTGTCAGAGGAAATCTCACTTGACATAGGAAAGAAATGAGCATATTTGGGTCACCTTCTATTGCTAGCTCACTGGTCAGGAAATGCCAGATCAGGGTGACCATCCCCTGCTGAGTGAGCGATGCAAGATGCCCTGATGCTGTCTAGTCTGAAGATCCCAAACAAATATGTCTTTTTTGTACAATCTTTCAAAGTTTTTTGGTTGTCCCTTGAAGTACTTCCAGGGTTTACAGATTTGCTTTGCAAGGAGTATGGAAAAGTGAGCCCATGTCACTTGTTTCTACAGAAAACCCTTGTCTTTATTATTGAAGAAAATTTTTTCAGCAGATACAGAATTATGGCTACTGTTTGTTATTTTGCCACTTTAAAGATATCATTGCACTGTATCTTGACATCTATAGCTTCTGATGAAAAGATCAGCTGTTATTAAAAACATTTCATTTCTGCATATAATATGTAGTTTTTCTCCAACTGCTTTCACATTTTTTTCTTTACTTTTGACTTCTAGAAGCTTGACCATGGTGTGTACAAGTATGATAATCATCACATTTCTCAAATTTGGGGCTTGCTGAAATCCTTGAATCTGTAAGTGCATCTCTATTGTCAAGATTGAAAACTTGATTTTTGCTATTTTCTTTAGTTTCCTTGCTCTTTCTCTCTATCCTCTATGCTTGGAAATTTACCTTTCTAATGCTAGAGTTTTTGATATTGGTCTGTTCTTCCTGAAGAGAGGTTTATTTTTAAAATAATTTTTAATCTCATCTTCATATTGTTTCATCATTCTGTTTTCAAATATATTGAGTCTTTTAACCATCATATCCATAAATGGCATTAAATACACCAGTATTGAATTCCAGCTGAGTTATTTCAAATCCTAGAATATGATGCTGTGAAGGTGCTGCACTCAATATGCCAGCAAATTTGGAAAACTCAGCAGTGGCCAAAGGACTGGAAAAGGTCCATTTTCATCTCAATCCCAAAGAAAGGCAATGCCAAACAATGTTCAAACTACTGCACAATTGCATGTATCTCACACACTAGCAAATTAATGCTTAAAATTCTCCACGCTGGACTTCAACAGTACATGAACAGAAAACTTCCAGATGTCCAAGCTGGATTTATAAAAGACAGAGAAACCAGAGGTCAAACATCTGTTAGATTATAGAAAAAGCAAGAAAATTCCAGAAAAACACCTACTTCTGCTTTATTGACTATGCCAAAGCCTTTGACTGTGTGGATCACAACAAACTGAGGAGAATTCTTCAAGAAATGGGAATACCAGATCACTTTACTTTCCTCCTGAGAAATCTGTATGCAGGTCAATAAGCAACAGTTCTAACTGTTGGAAAAACAGACTGGTTTCAAATCAGGAAAGGAACACGTCAAGGCTGTATATTGTCACTCTGCTTATTTAACTTGTATGCAGAGTACATTATGCGAAATTCCAGGATGGATGAAGCACAAGCTGGAATCAAGATTGCCAGGAGAAATATCATAGCCTCAGATTTGCAGATGATACCACCTTTATGGCAGAAAATGAAGAGGAACTAAAGAGCCTCTTGATGAAAGTGAAAGATGAGAGTGAGAAAACTGGCTTAAAATTCAGCATTCAAAAAATGAAGATCATGGCATCGAGTCCCATCACTTCATGGCAAATAGATGGGGAAACAATGAAAACAGTGAAAGACTTTATTTTCTTGGTCTCCAAAATCACTGCAGATGGTGACTGCAGCCATGAAATTAAAAGACACTTGCTCCTTGGAAGAAAAGCTATGCCCAAACTAGATAGCATATTAGAAAGCAGACACGTTACTTTGCCAAGAAACGTTCATCTAGTCAAAGCTGAGGTTTTTACATTAGTCCTGTACAGATGTGAGAGTTGGACTATAAAGAAAGCTGAGTGCCAAAGAATTGATGCTTGTGAACTGTGGTGTTGGAGAAGACTCTTGAGAGTCCCTTGGACTGCAAGGAGATCCAAAGGAAAGGAAATCAGTCCTAAAGGAAATCAGTCCTGAATATTCATTGGAAGGGCTGATGCTGAAGCTGAAGGTCCAATACTTTGGCCACTTTAAGCAAAGAACTGACTCATTGGAAAAGACCCTGATGCTGGAAAGATTGAAGGTGGGAGAAGGGGACAACATAGGATGAGAGACTAAGCTACTGAACTGAACTGATCGTTTTGCACATTCTGTATTATTGAGTTTTAGAAATATTATTTAGTTACTATGCCTCCTCTTTCATTTTTCATTTTAGTTGATTTGTTTCCTGGTTAGTCTAGCTGAAGGTGATGTGTTTATATTTTCAAAATCCCAACTCTCAGTTTTATTTTTATTGCTTTTTGCTCCTTTATTTCTGCTCTGATCTTTGTTATTTCTTTCCTTCTGCTAACTTTCAGCTTTGCCTCTTCTTGTTTTTTAAGTCATTTGAGGTATAAATTTAGGTTTGTTATTTAAGAACTGTCCTTTTTTATTTTAATGAAGGTATTTATTACAATGAACTTCTCTCAGTATTGTTTCTTGCATCTCATAAATTATAGTAAGATGTTCTTGCATTTTTGTTTACTATATTTTTTCTCATTTAACTTTTTCTTTGACCCATTGGTTGTTTGCCTTATTGTATATTTTCCACATATTAGTAAAATTTCTTTTTTTCCTTCATTATTGATTTAGGGACATGTCTATGCAAGTTCTTTGCCCATTTATGAATTGAATTGTTTGGTTTTTCCTGTCGAGTTTTAGGGATTCTTTTTTTATCCTGGGTATTAATCCCTTATCAGATATGTGATTTGCAAATGTCTTTTACCTCTTCTGTGAGTTGCATTTTTCTGTTCCTGATAAGGTTTTGTGATGCACAAACATTATTTTTTTTACACTGAAATTTTTATTGAAGTACTATAGATTTACAACATTGTGTTAGTTTCTGGTATATAGCACAGTGATTAATTTATATATATATATATTTATATATTTGAATATAATTCCCTGTGTTATACAGTAGGACCTTACTGTTTTTCTGTTTTATGTATAATAGCTTATATCTGCTAATTCCAAGCTCTTTAATTTCTCCCTCACCCAGTTTCCACTCTGATAAACTTAACTGTCTTTTCGATGTCTGTGAGGCTATTTCTGTTCTGTAAATAAGTTCATTTGTGTCATATTTTATATTCTACATAAAAGTGATATCATATAGTATTTGTCTTTCTCTTTCTGACTTAACTTCACTTAGCATAATAATCTCTAGGTCCATCCATGTTGCTGCAAATGGCATTATTTTATTCTTTTTTTTATCAGTTCAGTCAGTTCAGTCACTCAGTCATGTCCAACTCTTTGTGACCCCATGGACTGCAGCATGCGAGGCTTCCATGTCCATGACCAACTCCTGGAGCCGGCTCAAACTCATGTAAGTGATACCACCCAACCACCTCATCCTCTGTCATCCCTGTCTCATCCTGCCTTCAATCTTTCCCAGCATCAGGGTCTCTCCAAATGAGTCAGTTCTTCACATCAGGTGGCCAAAGTATTGGAGTTTCAGCTTGAGCACCAGTCCTTCCAATGAATATTCGGGACTGATTTCCTTTAGGATTGTCTGGTTTGATCTCCTTGCAGTCCAAGGGACTCTCAAGAGCCTTCTCCAGCACCGCACTTCAAAAGTACCAATTCTTCAGTGTTCAGCTTTCTTTACAGTCCAACTCTAACATCCATACGTGACTACTAGAAAAACTATAGCTTTGACTAGATGTACTGTTTTATGGATAAGTAGTATTTCATTATATGTATGTATGTGTGTGTGTGTGTGTGTGTGTGTGTGTGTATCACATCTTCTTTATCCATTCATCTGTTGATGGATATTTAGGTAGCATTTGTATCTTCTCTATTGTAAGTTGTGTTGCTATATATATTGGAGTGCATGTATCTTTTTGAATTATAGTTTTTTTTCTGATATATTCTTAGTAGTGGAATTGCTGAATCATATGACAACACTATTTTTATTTTTTAAGGAACCTCCATACTGTTCTTCACAGTGGTGGTACTAATTTATATCCTCACCAATAGTGTAGGAGGGTTCCCATTTTGCCATAACGTTTCCAGCATTTATTATCTTTAGACTTTTCAATGATGGCCATCCTGACCTTTGTGAAGTGATATCTCCCTGTAGTTTTGGTTTTCATTTCTCTGATAATTAGCAATTTCAAGCATATTTTCACGTGCATGTTGGCAATATGTATATCTTCTTGGAGAAATGTCTATTTAGATCTTCTTTCCATCTTTTAATTTTTTGTTGTTGTTGTTGTTGTCATTGTTATTGAGTTGTATGAGATGGTTGTATATTTTGGAAATTAAGCCCTTTTCAGTCGCTTCTTTTGCAACTAATTTCTGTCAATTCATAGGTTGTCTTTTGTTTATGGTTTCCTTTGCTGCATAAAAGCTTGTGAGTTTGATTATGTCCCATATGTTTATGTTTGCTTTTATTTCTATTACTTTGGGGGACTGACCTCAGGAAACATTACTACAGTGTATGTCAGAGAATGTTGTCCTCTAGAAGTTTTATGGTATAAAGTTTTATATTCAAGTCTTTAAGTCATTTTGAATTTATTTTTGTATATGCTGTGAGAATGTGTTCTAACTTCACTGATTTATATGCTCCTCTCCAGCTTTTTCAACACCACTTGCTTAAGAGACTTTTTCTCCATAGTATATTCTTTCCTTTGTTACAGATTAATGGGCTATAGATGTTTGGGTTTATTTAGAGATTCTTTGTTCTGTTCCATTGATCCATATGTCTGTTTTTATGTAATTGCCATGTTCTTTTAATTACTGTAGCTTTATAATATTGTCTGAATCTGGGAGGGTTATACCTCTAGCTTTGTTCTTTTTTCCCCATGATTGCTTTGACAAATCTGAGTCTTTTATGGTTCCATATAAATTTTAGGATTATTTGTTCTGGTTCTATGAAATGTCATGGGTCATTTGTTAGGGATCATAACATATCTGTAGATTGCTTTGGGTAATATGGCCATTTTAATAATATCAATTCCTCCAATCCACGTGCATGAGTTATTATTCCATTTCTTTCAGTCATTTTCAATTTCCTTTATCAGCATTTTATAGTTCTTAGCATATAAGTCTTTTACCTTCTTGGTAAGGTTTATTCCTAAGTGTTTCTATTTTAATTTTGCATTCTACAACACTGCTAAATTTGATTATCAGTTCTCTCAGTTTTTGTGTGGAACCTTTAGAGTTTTCTATGTACAGTAACATGTTACCTGGCATATAAAGACAGTTTTACCTCTTCTCTTCAGGTTTGGATACCTTTATCTCTTTTCCTTATTTGATTGCTGTGGTTAGGACTTCAAAGTATTGTGTTGAATAAAAGTGGTAATAGTGGGCATGTGAAGTCCAAATATTTTAAAGTGACAAAAGATCAAAATTGTTTAATCTATATTTTGTTGCCTATGTCTTGGGCATCAACATCAAACATTCATTGCCAAATCAAATGTGATGAAGATTTTGCCCAATATTTTCTTCTGATAGTTTCATGTATAAGTCTAACATTTTTGATTTTGACCCATTTTGAGTTAATTGTTTATATAATGTTAGGTAAGGGTACAACTTCATTTTTCACTTATAAACATCTAGTTTTTCTAGTGCCATGTGTTGCAAAGAGTGAATGATCTTGATTGTCAAAAATCATTAGATGTATGAGTCTTTCTTTGCTCTGTTCTATTCCATTGGTCTATGTGTCTGTCTTTATGCTGAGGGCACACTGCTTACTTTAGCTTTGCAAGATATTTTTAATAAAGAAGCATGAATTCTACCCCCTTAATGGATCACAACTTTATCACAGCAAAGAAACTTGCATAACATAATGAAACCTATGAAGCTCTTGCCATGAGAACCCCATGAATAGGATAAAATGGCAAGAAGAAGTTGAATTCAGTAGGTTTGAAGATGTCCAATATGCTACTGGGGAAGAACTGAGGGCAATCACTAATAGGTCCAGAAAGAAGGACTGGGCCAAAGTGAAACAGCACTTAGTTTTGGGTGAATCTGGTGCTGAAAGTAAAATCCAATGCTCTAAAGAACAATATTGCATAGGAACCTGGAATGTTATGTCCGTCAATCAAGGTAAATTGGATGTGGTCAATCAGGAGATGGTAAGATGGAACTGATATCAATGTCTTAGGAATCAGTGAACTAAAATGGACCAAAATGGGTGAATTTAATTCAGATGACCATTACATCTAAAATTGCGGGCAAGAATCCCTTAAAAGAAATGGAGTAGCCCTCATAGTCAAAAAAAGAATCTGAAATGCCAAACCTGGGTGCACCCTAAAAAGTGAGAGAATGATTACACATTGTTACCAAGGCAAACCATTCAACATCACAGTAATCCAAGTCTACACCGAATCACTGATGCTGAAGAAGCTGAAGCTGACTGGTTCTATGAAGACCTATAACACCTTCTAGAATTAGCATGAAAAGAAATGTTGTTTTCATGATAGGGAATTGTAATACAAAAGTAAGAAGTCAAGAGATACCCAGAATAATAGGCAAGTTTTGCCTTAGAGTACAAAATGAAGCAGGACAAAGGCTAACAGAGTTTTGTCAAGAGAACATGCTAGTCATAGCAAATACCATTTTCCAACAACCCAAGGGAGAACCCTACATATTGACATCACAAAATGATCAAGACTGAAATCAGATTAATTATGTTCTTCACAGCCAAAAATGGAGAAACTCTATACAGTCAGCAAAAGCAAGACCTGGAGCTGACTGTGGCTTAGATCATGAGCTCCTTATTGAGAAATTCAGGCTTAAATTAAGGAAAGTAAGGAAAATCACGAGGGCACTCAAGTAAGACATGAATCAAAACCCTTATGATTATACAGTGAAGGTGATGAATAGATTCAATGGATTTGATCTGGTAGACAGAGTGCCTGAAAAACTATGGAAAGAGGTTCATACATTGTACAGGAGACAATGACCAAAGTCATCCTAAGGAAAAGGAAATGAAATAAGGCAAAGTGATTGAGAAGGCTTTACGAATAGCTAAGGAAAGAAAAGAAGCAAAAGGCAAAGGAGAAAGGGAAAGATATACCCAACTGAATGTAGAGTTCCAGAGAATAGCAAGGAGAGATAAGAAAGCCTTCTAACATAAACAATGCAAATAGAGGAAAACAATAGAATGTGAAAGACTAGAGATCTCTTCAAGAAAATTGGAGGATCAAGAGAATATTCTATACAATGATGGCCACAATAAAGGACAAAAACTGTAAGGACCTAACAGATTTAGAAGAGATTAAGAAGATGTGGTAAGAATATACCAAAGAAAAGGTCTTAATGTCACAAATAACCATGATGGTCAGTGTGATCACTCACCTAGAGCCAGACATCCTGGAGTGTGAGGTCAAGTGGGCCTTAGGAAGCTTTACTATGAACAAAGGTAGTGGAGGTAATGGAATTCCAATTGAGCTATTCAAATCCTAAAAGATGGTGCTGTAAAAGTGCTGTACTCAATATGCCAGCAAAACTCAGCAGTGGCCACAGGACTGGAAAAGATCAGTTTTCATTCCTATCTTGAAGAAGGGCAATGCCAAAGAGTGTTACAACTACTGTACATTTGTGCACATCTCACATGCTATTAAGGTTATGCTCAAAATCCTTCAAGCTAGGCATCAGCAGTACATGAACCAGGAACTTACAGATGTATAATCTGGGTTTAGAAAAGGCAGAGAGATCAGAGATTATATTGCTAACATTTGTTGGACCAAAGAAAAAGCAAGGGGATTCCAGAAAAACATCTACTTCTGTTTCATTGACTATTCTAAAGGCTTTGACTGGGTGAGGCTTTGACTGGGTGAATCACCACAAACTGGAAAATTCTTAAAGAGATGTAAGTTCCAGACCACCTTACTTGTCTCTTAAGAACTCTGTATGGGGGTCAAGAAGCAACAATTAGAACTGTACATGGAATAGCTGACTGTTTCCAAATTAGGAAAGGAGTATGATAAGGCTGTATATTGTCACCCTGCTTACTTAACTTGTATGCAGAGTACATCATGGGAAATGTCAGACTGGATGATTCACAAGCTGGAATCAAGGCTCCTGGGAGAAATATAAACAACCTCAAATATGCAGGTGATACCACTCTAATGGCAGAAAGTGAAGAGGAACTAAAGAGCCTCTTTATGAGGGTGAAAGAGGAGAGTAAAAAGTCTGGTTTAAAGCTCAACATACAAAAAACTAAGATCATGGCATCTGGTCACATCACTTCATGGCAAAAAGAAGGGGAAAAGTGGAAGCATTGACAGATTTTATTTTGGGGGGCCCCAAAATTACTGAGAACAGTGATTTCAGCCACTTGCTGGGTCCTTGGAAGGAAATATATGATAAATATAGACAGCATATTAAAAAGCAGATACATCACTTTGTTGATAAAATTCTGTATAGTCAAAACTATGATTTTCCAGTAGTCATGTACAGATGTGAGAGTGGGAACATAAAGAAGGCTAAGTGCCAAAGAATTGATGCTTTTGAATTGCAGTGCTAGAGAAGACTCTTGGGAGTCCCTTAAATTATAAGTATATCAAACCAGTCAGTTCTAAAGAAAATTATCCCTGAATATTCATTGGAAGGACTGATGCTGAAGTTGAAATTGCAATACTTTGGCCATCTTATGCAAAGAGCTGGCTCATTGGAAAAAACCCTGATGCTGGTTTCCCCTGAAATCAGGAACAAGACAAGGGTGCCCACTCTCACCACTACTATTCAACATAGTGTTGGAAGTCTGATTGCCACAGCAGTCAGAGCAGAAAAAGAAATAAAAGGAATCAAGATAGGAAAAGAAGAAGTGAAACTCTCGCTGTTTGCAGATGACATGATCTTCTACATAGAAAACCCTAAAGACTCCACCAGAAAATTACTAGAGCTAATCAATGAATATAGTAAAGTTGCAGGATATAAAATTAACACACAGAAATCCCTTGCATTCCTATACACTAACAATGAAAAAACAGAAAGAGAAATTAAGGAAACAATACCATTCACCATTGCAACAAAAAGAATAAAATACTTAGGAGTACATCTACCTAAAGAAATAAAAGACCTATACATAGAGAACTATAAAACACTGATGAAAGAAATCAAAGAGGACACAAACAGATGGAGAAACATACCGTGTTCATGGATTGGAAGAATCAATATTGTCAAAATGGCTATTCTACCCAAAGCAGTCTATAGATTCAATGCAATCCCTATCAAGCTACCAACGGTATTTTTCACAGAACTAGAACAAATAATTTCACAATTTGTATGGAAATACAAAAAACCTCGAATAGCCAAAGTAATCTTGAGAAAGAAGAATGGAACTGGAGGAATCAACCTGCCTGACTTCAGGCTCTACTACAAAGCCACAGTCATCAAGACAGTATGGTACTGGCACAAAGGCAGAAATATAGACCAATGGAACAGAATAGAAAGCCCAGAGATAAATCCACGAACCTATGGACTCCTTATCTTCAACAAAGGAGGCAAGGATATACAATGGAAAAAAGACAACTTCTTCAACAAGTGGTGCTGGGAAAACTGGTCAACCACTTGTAAAAGACTGAAACTAGAACACTTTCAAACACCATACACAAAAATAAGCTCAAAATGGATTAAAGATCTAAATGTAAGACCAGAAACTATAAAACTCCTAGAGGAGAACATAGGCAAAACACTCTCCGACATGAATCACAGCAGGATCCTCTATGATCCACCTCCCAGAATATTGGAAATAAAAGCAAAACTAAACAAATGGGACCTAATGAAACTTAAAAGCTTTTGCACTACAAAGGAAACATTAAGTAAGGTGAAAAGACAGCCCCCAGATTGGGAGAAAATAATAGCAAATGAAGAAACAGACAAAGGATTAATCTCAAAAATATACAAGCAACTCCTGCAGCTCAATTCCAGAAAAATAAATGACCCAATCAAAAAATGGGCCAAAGAACTAAACAGATGTTTCTCCAAAGAAGACATACAGATGGCTAACAAACACATGAAAAGATGCTCAACATCACTCATTATCAGAGAAATGCAAATCAAAACCACAATGAGGTACCATTACACGCCAGTCAGGATGGCTGCTATCCAAAAGTCTACAAGCAATAAATGCTGGAGAGGGTGTGGAGAAAAGGGAACCCTCTTACACTGTTGGTGGGAATGCAAACTAGTACAGCCGCTATGGAAAACAGTGTGGAGTGTTCTTAAAAAACTGGAAATAGAACTGCCATATGACCCAGCAATACCACTCCTGGGCATACACACCGAGGAAACCAGATCTGAAAGAGACATGTGCACCCCAATGTTCATCGCAGCACTCTTTATAATAGCCACAACATGGAAGCAACCTAGATGCCCATCAGCAGACGAATGGATGAGGAAGCTGTGGTACATATACACAATGGAATATTACTCAGCCGTTAAAAAGAATTCATTTGAATCAGTTCTAATGAGATGGATGAAACTGGAGCCCATTATACAGAGTGAAGTAAGCCAGAAAGATAAAGATCGTTACAGCATACTAACACATATATATGGAATTTAGAAAGATGGTAACGATAACCCTATATGCAAAACAGAAAAAGAGACACAGATGTACAGAACAGACTTTTGGACTCTGTGGGAGAAGGCGAGGGTGGGATGTTTCGAGAGAACAGCGTGTATATTATTTATAGTGAAACAGATCACCAGCCCAGGTGGGATGCATGAGAGGAATTGGGTGGAAAGGGAGGTGGGAGGGGGGATCGGGATGGGGAATACATGTAACTCCATGGCTGATTCATGTCAATGTATGACAAAACCCACTGCAATGTTGTGAAGTAATTAGCCTCCAACTAATAAAAATAATTGAAAAAAAAAAAAAAAAAACACCCTGATGCTGGGAAAAGATTGAACATAAAAGTAGAAGGGGATAACAGAGGATGAGATGGTTAGGGAGCATCACTGACTTGATGGACATGAATTTGAACAAACTCCAGGAATTATGGAGGACAGAGGAGCCTGGCATTGTGCCGTCCATGGTGCTACAAAGAGTTGTACACGACTTAATGATGGAACTACAGCAACAACTATATATTCACATGTACTATTACTGCACTTACAAAATTAACCTAAAACGGATTAACAACTAAAATATGATCCTTGAAACCATGAGACTCCTAGAAGAAAACATAGGAATAAATCTCCTTGACTTGAGTCTTGATAATAATTTCTTGAATATGGCATTTGAACCACAAAAAGTAGAATTTGAGACCTACATCAAACTAAAAGTGCTTTTGTACAGCAAAACATTCATTAACAAAGTGGGAAAACAACTTATGGAGTGGAAATATACATTTCCAAACTGTATATTTGACAAGGAATTACTATCTGAAATATATAAAATTCACAGAAACTCTTAACAGAAAACAAATAAATAATCCTGTTAAAAATGGACAAAGAATCTGCGTACACATTTTTTCCAAAGAAGACTTTTGAAAGGCCTGCAGACACATGAGATAATGTTTACTATCACTAGTTATTCAGAAATGCAAGTTAAACCCATAATGAGGATATCACTTCTTGCCTGTTAGAATGACCATCATCAAAAAGACAACAGACAACAAATACTAGCATGGATGTGGAGTAAAAGGAACAGTTGTGCACTCTTGGTGGGTTTGTAAATTGATAAGGGAAACAGTATGACGGATCAGTAAAAAATTGAAAATAGAACTACCATGTGTTGTTCTGTGCTTAGTCACTCAGTCATGTCTGACTCTTTGTGACCCCATGGGCTGTAGCCCACCAGGCTCCTCTGTCCATGAGGATCCTCCAGGCAAGAATACTAGAGTGGGTCGCCATGCCCTCCTCCAGGGGATCTTCCCAAACCAGGGATCACCCAGGTCTCCTGCATTGCAGGTGCATTCTTTACCATCTGAGCTACCAGCGAAGCCCAGAACTACCATATGATCCAGTAATTTTACTTACTGGGAATATTTCCAGAAGGAAACAAAGGCACTGATTCAAAGAGATATCTACGTCCTCACATTCATAGCAGGATTTTTATGTTATCTAAGATATGAAAGACAAATTAAGTGCATATAATAACTTTTTTTATCTATTCACTGATGGATATGTGTGTGTGGCCATAAAGAAGTTACTATAAATATATTCAGACATAAAAATCAGGAAATTCTTATTTGTGCAGCATGGTTAGACCATGAAGACATCATGTTAAGTGAAATAAATCAAAGTGAGACAAATAGTATGTGATCTAATTTATATGTAGAATCTAAAATAAAACCAAAACCAAAAAAACTTACTAAAAGCCTTTAATCTATTCTCTACCTTTTATGTGATTTAAAAGACTAGTGCAATGAAAAATACTAGTATAAATACTAGTATTAGTATAAATGCTAGTTGTTGCTTTGTTGTCTTTCAGGCACTAAGTTGCATCTGACCATGCAGCTGCATAACTGCAGCATGGCAGGCTTCCCTGTCCTTCACTTTCCCCAGGAGTTTACTCAAACTCATGTCCATTGAGTCAGTGATATCATCCAACCATCTTATCCTCTGTCACCCCCTTTTCCTCCTACCCTCAATCTTTCCCAGCATCAGATCTTTGTCAATGTGTTGGTTCTTTGCATCAGATGGCCAAAGTACTAGAGCTTCAGCTTCAGCATCAGTCCTTCCAGCAAATATTTAGGGTTGATTTCTTTTAGAATTGACTGATTTGATCTCCTTGCTTTCCAAGGGACTCTCAAGAGTCTTCTCCATCACCATAGTTCAAAAATATTTCTTCAGTGCTCAGCCTTCTTTATGGTCCAACTCTTATATCCTTCAGTTTATAACTCCACATTTTTCTACATAATTAAAAAAAAAAGTAATGCATTTTTAATTATTAGTTTATTATTTGATCACACACTGTATAAAGATGTAATTTTGTGACATTAACAACTGCAGGGGTGAGAACAGAGCTCTAAAAATGCAGTTTTTGCACGTTCTTAAAGTTATAATAGTATAAAGCTAAATTAGAGTGCTATGACTTTAAGATGTTAAATATAATCTGCATGGTAACTACAAATGCAATAGCTATAGAATATCTAGAAATGGGAACATACAAGGGATATAAATATTTTGCTTTTAAAAAGATCAACTAAGTGCAAAAGAAGACAGTAATATACGGCTTGAGGGACAGGAAAACTTTTAAGTCATACAGTAAACAAATAGCAAGGTGAAAGAAATGAATATCTCCTTAATTTGTACTTTAAATTTAAATTAGAGATTGAATTCTCCAATCAAAAGATAGAAATTAGCAGAATAGATTAAAAAAACAGCAATATAATCCCACTATATGTTGCCTACAAAGGTCTCAAATCCAAAGACACAAGTAGACTTCAAGTGAAAGACATGAACTAGTAAAAAAGAATGGAAATAGTAAGAAAGAATGGAAATAGTAGCCATAAGCCATAAAAGAGAGCAGGTGGCTTTACTGATACCATACAAAATAGATTTTAAGTTTTAAAAACTACAGAAAATAAAAAGAGCATTACAATATGTATAAGACAGTGAAATAAAGAGGGAAATTTATAACTATATTCACTTACATCAAAAAACAAGATGGTTTTCAAATCAGCAATTTTAGATCTCAAAGGACTAGAAAAGGAAGAACAAAATAAGTCCAAAGTGAATAGAAGTAGGGAAAAAATAAAAATTCAAAAAGAGACAAGTAAATTAGAGAATAGAAAAACAGTCAAGAAAATCAATGAAACTAAAATCTGGCTCCTTGAAAAGATCAACAAAATTGAAAAACCTCCAGCTAGATAGACTAAGAAAAAATAGAGAAGACTCAAGTTACTAAAATTAAAAGTGAAAGTGTAAACACACTACTGTTTTTACAAAAATCAAAAGAATTAGAATAATATGAACAATTGCACAGCAGCATATTGTATAACCCAGATAAAATGAAAAAAAAAAAAAAAATCCTACAAACACAAACCTACCAAAACTAAATCACAAAGAAATAGAACACTTGAATATAGTTACTAAAAAGATTGAAACAGTTATCAAAAAATCTCCCAACAAAGAAGAACATCCCTGAACTCAGTGGCTTCACTAATGAGTTCTACCAAGCAAATTTTGTTAAACTTATTCAAAAATTGAAGAGGAGGGTACAATTCCTAAATCACTCTATAAGGCCAGTTTCACCAGGTCAGGGTGCTATGAGAAAGAGCCGTTTCCTTGTTCTCTCAGGAATTTTTAGATGATAATGATCACTATTTACCAGGAAACTTAGTGACTTCTTACTACTTTCTATGGGCCAAGAATAAGCTCACAGGATTGAACAAATGCAAAACAAAGAATTTAAAGGAAACAGGCTGTTGACAGTTAACTCAGGGCTTCCCTGTTGGCTCAGTGGTAAAGAATCTGCATGTCAAGGTAGGAGACATGGATTTGATCCCTGATCTTGGAAGAGTCCACGTTGCCACAAAACAACTAAGCCCATGCACCACAGCTGTTCAGCCTGTGCTCTGGAGCCCCGGGAGCCACAGCTACTGAGCCCATGTGTGCCTGTGGCCTGTGCTCCACGAGAAGCCTGCACATTGCAACTAGGGAGCAGAGTCCACTTAATCTACTTGCTAATTACTGCTTTCTAAATCTACTCTATTTACTGCCACAATTAGAGAAAATCCCAAGCAGCCACGAAGACCCAGCACAGCCAAAAATAAAATAAATAAAAATTTTAAAAAGTTAACTCATGATTTATAAAAGTAAACTCAGTCATTTGTATTAAGAAAAATAAAATACATTTTATAAGGGATAAGAAAATCTAAATGGAGCTAAAATTAATTCCCACTCCTTATGTATATAATGATGTATGTGCTGCATACCTATATATCCATACCAAATATATTTAGAATTTAATATACATTAAGTAAATGGATGGTGAAGGATAAGAACCAGGCTTCCTTTGGTTGGAGAGGGGGTTACAAATAAAAAGGGAGAGGAGGCTAGAAATGCCTGGATGGTTAGGCACATGCATCCATATGAATTAATGCTCAGCTTAAAATAGTAATGGAAAGTTACACAGAGAAATTTGTATAGATATGTGTATATACACAAGTTGTGCCTTTATCCTGTATGCTAGGTTACTTCAGTCATGTCTGACTCTGAGACCCTATGGAATGTAGCCCATCAGGTTCCTCAGTCCTTGGGATTTCCCAGGCAAGAATCCTGGAGTGAGTTGCCATGCCCTCCTCCAGAGGATCTTCTCAACCCAGGGATTGAGCCCATGCCTCTTATGTTTCCTGCATTGGTGGCTGAGTTCTTTATCACTGGAACCACCTGGGAAAATCATATACACAGGTTCAGTTCAATTCAGTCGCTCAGTCATGTCCGACTCTCTGCAACCTCATGAATTGCAGCACACCAGACCTCCCTGTCCATCACCAGCTTCCAGAGTTTACTCAAACCCATGTCCATCGAGTTGGTGATGCCATCCAGCCATCTCATCCTCTGTTGTCCCCTTCTCCTCCTGCCCCCAATCCCTCCCAGCATCAGGCTCTTTTCCAATGAGTCAACTCTTCACATGAGGTGGCCAAAGTATTGGAGTTTCAGCTTCAGTGTCAGTCTTTCCAATGAACACCCAGGACTGATCTCCTTTAGGATGGACTGGTTGGATCTCCCTGCAGTCCAAGGGACTCTCAAGAGTCTTCTCCAACACCACAGTTCAAAAGCATCAATTCTTCAGTGCTCAGCTTTCTTCACAGTCCAACTCTCACATCCATACACGACCACTGGAAAAACCATAGCCTTGAATAGACGGACCTTTGTTGGCAAAGTAATGTCTCTGCTTTTTAATATGCTGTCTAGGTTGGTCATAACTTTCCTTCCAAGGAATAAGCATCTTTTAATTTCATGGCTGCAATCACCATCTGCAGTGATTTGGGAGCCCAGAAAAATAAAGTCTGACACTGTTTCTGCTGTTTCCCCATCTATTTCCCATGAAGTGATGGGACCAGATGCCATGATCTTAGTTTTCTGAATGTTGAGCTGTAAGCCAACTTTTTCACTCTCCTCTTTCACTTTCATCAAGAGGCTTTTTAGTTCCTCTTCACTTTCTGCCATAAGGGCGGTGTCATCTGCACATCTGAGGTTATTGATATTTCTCCCGGCAATCTTGAGTCCAGCTTGTGCTTCTTCCAGCCCAGCATTTCTCATGATGTACTCTGCATATAAGTTAAACAAGCAGCGTGAAAATATACAGTCTTGATGTACTCCTTTGCCAATTTGGAACGAGTCTGTTGTTCCATGTCCAGTTCTAACTGTTGCTATACCACAGCTTAGTATACTAAAATACGACACACATATTTTCTTGTTCTTTCAGCTGAACAGACCTAGAAACAATGACACTCCAGTAGCAGAGTGTGTACCTTCTGTCCCAATCTTGGTTTCTAATACTGTTATAAGAAAAAAAAAAAAAAAAAAAAAACCCACTAGATTTTTCCAACCTAAATAACTTTTACTCTCTTTTTTCATATTTGCTTTTATTTCACTAGCTCTGTGTTGTTGACTAAGTGTCTGTGTCTCTCTCCATCATGTATACACTGTGGCTCAGTTGCTAAGTATGTCTGATTCTTTGCAACCCCATGGATTATAGCCCACCAGGTGCCTCTGTTTGTGGAATTTCCCAGGCAAGATTCTGGAGTGGGTTACTGTTTCCTTCTCCAGAGGATCTTCCCGACTCAGGGGTCTTACTCATGTCTCCAGTATTGACAGGCAACTTCTTTGTCTCTGAGCCACCAGGGAAATCCCACACAAACACTACCATGTGTAAAATAGATAGCTGGTGGGAATCTGCTGTATAGTACAGTGAGCTCAGCTCAGTGCTCTATGGTGACCTAGATATGCCAAATGGATGAGGGTGGGTGGGAGGAAGCACTAAGAAAGAGGGGATATATGTATACATATAGCTGATTCACTTCATTGAACAGAATAAACTATTGTAAAATTGTAGAGTTTGTAAATAAAAAAATGCATAATGAAATTCTAATCCCCTACATTGACTATATTGAAACAGGACCTCTATGGAAGCAATTAAGATCATGTAATTAAAGTGGATCCCTAAACTATAGAGATTATGGCAAGGACCTAACAGAAGCAGAAGGGATTAAGAAGAGGTGGTAAGAATACACAGAAAAACTATATAAAAATGGCTTATTAATGGCCTGATGTGAAGAACTGACTCATTGGAAAAGACCTGATGCTGGGAAAGATTGAAGGCAGGAGGAGAAGGGGATGACAGAGGATGATATGGTTGGATGGCATCACCAACTCAATGGACATGAGTTTGAGCAAGCTCTGGGAGTTGTTGATGGACAGGGAAGCCTGGCATGCTGCAGCCCATGGGGTCCCAAAGAGTTGGACGTGACTGAGCAACTAACTGACTGATGGTGATGATAACCTGATAACTATGAATGTGTGATCACTCACCTAAAGCCAGACATCCTAGAGTGTTAAATCAAGTCGACTTCAGGAAGCATTACTATGAACAAAGCTATTGGAGGTGATGGAATTCCAGCTAAGCTATTTCAAATTGTAAAAGATGATGCTGTTAAAGTGCTGTACTCAATATGTCAGCAAATTTGGAAAACTTAGCAGTGACCACAGAATTGTGAAAAAGTTCAGTTTTCATTCCAATTCCAAAAGAAGGCAATGCCAGAGTGTTCAAACTACCATACAGTCGCACTCATTTCCCACACTATCATGGTTATTTTCAAAATCCTTTAAGCTAGGCTTTAGGAGTACGTGAACCAACCAGATGCACAAGCTGGTTATAGAAAAGGCAGAGGAATAAGAGTTCAAATTGCTAACATCTGTTGAATCATACAGAAAACAAGGGCATTCCAGAAGAAAACACCTACTTCTGTTTCATTGCTATGATCAAGTCATTGACTGGATGTGGATCACAACAAACTGTGAATTCTTAAAGAGATGGGAATCCCAGGCTACCTTATCTCTCTCCAGAGAGGCCTGTATGCAGGACAAGAAGGAACAGTTATAACCTTAAGTGGAATCATGGACTGGTTCTAAATTGGGAAAGGAGTATTTCAAGGCTGTATATTGTCACCCTACTTATTTAACTTCTTTGCAGAGTACATCTTGTGAATTCCAGGCTGGATGAAGCACAAGTTGGAATCAAGTTTTCCAGGAGAAACATCAAAGTCCTCACATATGCAGATATTACCACTTTAATGGAGAAAGTGAAGAGGAACTAATGAGTCTCTTGAGACTGACAGAGGAGACTGAAAAAGCTGGCATAAAACTCAACATTAAAACTAAGATTCTGGTATCTGGTCCCATAACTTCAAGATAGATAGATATCTATCTATTGATAGATAACTTTTGAAAGATAGATGGGGAAAAAGTGGAAATAGTTTCAAATGTGAGAGTTGAACCATAAAAAAAGCTGAGTGTTGAAGAATTGATGCTCTTGAACTGTGGTGCTCAAGAAAACTCTTGAGAGTCCCTTGGATAGAAAGGAGATAGAAAAAGTCAATCCTAAAGGAAATCAACCTTGAACAGTCATGGGAAGCTATTGAAAGTCATTGGAGCTAAAGCTAAAGCTCCAGTATTTTGGCCACCTGATGCAAAGAGCCGACTAACTGGGAAAGATCTTGGTACTAGGAAGGACCTAGGGCAAAAGGAGAGGTAGGCAACTGTGGGTGAGATGTTTGGATGGCATCACTGGCTCAATGGACTTGAGTCTGAGCAAATTCGAAGATAGTGAAGGACAGGGAAACCTGGTGTATTATAGTTCATGAGGTTGTAGAGTCAGACACGACTTAGTGGCTGAACAATAACAATGATATTATAGAATAAAGTGTCCTTAGAAGAAGAGACACCAGAGGGAATTTGACCAGACACACAGCAAGAATTTGTCCACTTGCAAGCAAGGAAAAGGACCCTCCCCCAAACCTGACTATGTTGGTCTCCTGATCTCAGACTTCCAGCTCCCAGAACTTTGAGAAAGTCAATTTCTGTTGACTACTGCAGCACATCGACTATCCCACTAGGATTTCCAGTATGATGTTGAACTGAAGTGGTTAGAGACGGTTCCTTATTCATGATCTTAGAGGAAAAGCATTAATTTTATCACAGTTGAGTGTGAGTTAATTTCAGTGACTTTGGAGATAATTTTAATCAAATTGTGAAGTTCCCCCTCTATTCCTAGTTTGCTGAGGATTCTTATGGTAAATGGGTATTGGTTATATCAAATGACTTCTCTGTATTGATAGATCTGATCAAATGGTAATAAATCATATATTAGACTGTTTATTCAAACCCCAAAATAGCTTTGCATTCCTGGAGTAGATCCCACTTACTCATGTTGTGTATGTATTATTATACCTTGTTGATACTCTTTGATAATATTTTGTTGACAAGTTTTGTGTACATGTTAAAAAGAGATAGATCTGTAGTTTTTTTCTTTCTTGAAACATCTTTACCATAATGGTGGCCTCATAGAACAACTTTGAGGCTACAGTAAGTCCCCTACATACAAATGAGTTCCATTCCAAGAATGAGTTTATAAGTCCAGTTTGTAAGTCCAACAAGGTTAGTCTAAGTATGCAATTAGCACAATCAGCTGTATAGTACTATACTATAGTAAGTCTATAATACTTTTTCAAACAAATAATACATAAAAACAACAAACACAAAAATAAATAAAATACTTTTAATTTTACAGTACAGTATAGTTCAGTTCAGTTGCTCAGTCATGTCCAACTATTTGCGACCCCATGGACTGCAGCACGCGAGGTTTCCCTGAACATCACCATTCCTGGAGCTTGCTCGAACTCAAGTCCATCAAGATGGTGGTGCCATCCAATCATTTCATGCTCTGTTATTCCCTTCTCCTCTTGCTTTCAATCTTTCCCAACATCAGGGTCTTTTCCAATGAGTCGGTCCTTTGCATCAGGTAGCCAGAGTTTCAGTTTTAGCATCAGTCCTTCCAATGAATAGTCAGGACTGATTTCCTTATGATTGGCTGGTTTGATCTCCTTGCAGGCCAAGGAACTCTCAAGAGTCTTCTCAAATAAGAAAATAAAGTCTGTCACTGTTTCCATTGTTTCTTCATCTATTTGCCATGAAGTGATGGGACCAGATGCCATGATCTTAGTGTTTTGTTTTGTTTTTTTTCCATTTATTTTTATTAGTTGGAGGTTAATTACTTCACAACATTGCAGTGGGTTTTGTCATACACTGACATGAATCAGCCATGGAGTTACATGTATTCCCCATCCTGATCCCCCCTCCACCTCCCTCTCCACCCAAAGCAATCTATAGCTTCAATGCAATCCCTATCAAGCTACCAACAGTATTTTTCACAGAACTAGAACAAATAATTTCACAATTTGTATGGAAATACAAAAAACCTCAAATAGCCAAAGCAATCTTGAGAAAGAAGAATGGAACTGGAGGAATCAACCTGCCTGACTTCAGACTCTACTACAAAGCCACAGTCATCAAGACAGTATGGTACTGGCACAAAGATCTTAGTTTTTTGAATGTTGAATTTTAAGCCAGATTTTTCACTCTCCTGTTTCACTTTCATCAAGAGGCTCTTTAGTTCCTCTTTACTTTCTGCCATAAAGGTGGTGTCATCTGCATATCTGAGGTTATTGATACTTCTCCTGGCGATCTTGATTCCAGCTTGTGCTTCATCCAATCTGACATTTCACATGATGTACTCTCCATATAAGTTAAATAAGCAGGGTGACAATATACAGCCCTGACATACTCCTTTCCCAATTCTGAATCAGTTTATTGTTCCATGTCCCATTCTAAATGTTTCTTTTTGACGTGCATACAGATTTCTCAGGAGGCAGATCAGGTGGTCTGGTATTCCCATCTCTTGGAGAATTTTCCAGTTTGCTGTGAGCTACACAGTCAAAGGGTTTGGTGTAATCAATAAAGCAGAAGTAGATGTTTTTCTGGAATTCTCTTGATTTTTCAATGATCCAACGGATGATGGCAATTTGCTCTCTGGTTCCTCTGCCTTTTGTAAATCCATCTTGAACATCTGAAAGTTCTCGGTTCATGTACTGTTGAAGTCTGGCTTGGAGAATTTTGAGCATTACTTTGTTACCATGGGAGATGAGCTCAACTGTGTGGTAGTTTGAACACTCTTTGGCATTGCCTTTCTTTGGCATTGGAGTGAAAACTGACAAAAATTTTACATAACAGTCCTTTGAAAAGTATAGTAGTGCAGTACAACAGCTGGCTTATGGGGGCTGGCATCAAATGAACAGGCAAGAAAAGCTATCAACTGTAGGTTGGAGAAAAAGTGGGATACAGAATATCTTTTTCCATCTCATTTACTTTCAGTCTGTGTTTTTCTTGTATCTAAAGTGAGCCTTTTGTAGGCAGCATATAGATGGTTCTTGTATATTTATTGATTCATTTCTCTTGTGAGGAATTTAGGCCATTTATTTTTAAAGTTACTGTATAAAGGTTTGTGCTTATTGACATTTTGCTCGTTGTTTTCTGGGTATTATTATTATTATTATTTTTGTAGTTCCTCTCTTTTGCTTTCCCCTTCTCTTGCGCTCTTCCTTTGTGGTTTGCTGACATTCTTTAGCGTTATGCTTATATCCATTTCTCTTTATTTTGTGTGTATTTACTATGGGTTTTTGCTTTGTGATTACCATGAGGCTTACAAATGATAACTTGTATTAGGTGTGGGGAGGTACTTTCAAGATGGCGAAGGAGTAAGACATGGAGATCACCTTGCTCCCCACAAATACATCAAAAATACATCTGCATGTGAAGCAGCTCCTACATAACATTTACTGAATGCTGACAGAAGACCTCAGACTTCCGAAAAGGCAAGTAATCTCCACGTAAAGAGATTGGGAGAAAGAAATAAGAAAAATAATGGAGACAAAGGAATTCGGACAGGACTTGCTCTGAAGGGAGGAGGTGTATAGGAGGAAATTTTGCCTCACAGGTGAGGATGGAGGGCACTTTGGGACCTCAGAGGGGAGTGCAGCAATAGGTGCACGGAAGGCAAAGCAGAGAAAGTTCAGCACAGAGGTCAGTGCAGACAGAACTACTCAGCCTGAGATGCTTGTATGCACACTCGCTGCAGTGAATGGGGTCTGGGTGCTGAGGCTCGGGTTTCAGATACCAGACTAGACTCCAGGGAGAGGACTTCCATGAAGACAATCTGACAGGGCTAGTACAACATAACTGAGGAGTCTAGGGGAAAGCCTGGAACAGCAAAGGAGGCAAGAGATCATTGTCATGAGAATCCTCTGACTCCATGCACTCACAGACAGCAGGATACCAACTTTGTGAGTGTCAGAAGGAGGATGCAATGTGACTACAGTCTGTGATCCCAGGGACGGACAGGCTGGCTTCTGCCAAAGCCTGCACCAGTGTCAGAAGTCAGGACCCAGCTGCATCTGTAGTCTATAGCCCCCAAGGTGAGCATGATAGCTGCCATAGTGGCCAAAATGAGGGAGACCTGGGTTTGATCCCTGGGTTTGGAAGATCCCCTGGAGAATTCCATGGACTGTATAGTCCATGGGGTCGCAAACAGTTGGACAAGACTGAGTGAGTTTCACTTTCACAGAAGAAACCAATGGCAGAATAACTGAGGCAGAAGAAAGATACATGAGCTGGGAGACAAAATAGAAATAATGGAAGCAGAGTAGAATAAAGAAAAAAGAATTAAAAGAAATGAGGATAGTCTCAGAGACCTCTGGGACATTAGCACACCAGCATTTGAATTATACCAGTCCCACAAAGAAGATAGATTTAAAAAAAAAAAAAAGTATGAGTAAAGATTTGAGGAGATTATAGTCACAAGCTTCTCTAGCATGGAAAAGGAAATATCCACCAAAGTTCAGGAGGCCCAGAACATCCATACAGGATAAACCCAAAGAGAAACATACCAAAAACAATAACAAACAAATTAACAAAAATTAAACACAAAGATAGATATACTAAAAGCAGATAGGGAAAAACAACAAATAAATGAATCTCCACAAAGTTAACAGCTGATTTTCAAAAGAAATTCTGCTGGCCAGAAGGGAGTGACAGGATATATTTAAAGTGATAAAACGGAAGAGATCTACAATCAAGATTACTCTGCAAGGAGCTCATTCGGATTCAATGGAGAAATCAAAAACTTGCAACAGTTAAGAGAATTCAGCACCACCAAAATCAGCTTTACAATAAAAGCTGAAAAATATCTTTCTCTAGACAGGCAACGCAAGATAAAGAAAAGACCTATAAAAACAAATTCATAGCAATAAATAAATGGTAATAGGTTCATACATATCAATAATTACCTTAAATGTAAATCAAGCAAATTCTCCAACCAAAAGACATAGACTGGCTAAATGAATACAGGCATAAAAGGCCTACATATGCTGTCTGCAAGAAATCCACTTCAAACCTAGAGATACATACAGATTGAACGTGAGGGTTCTGCAAAAAGATATTCCATGCAAATGGAAACCAAAAGAAAACAGAAGTAGCAATACTCATATCAGATAAAATAGACCTTGAAACATATGCCATCAGAAGAGATCAAGGGATCAATACAAGAAGAAGACATAACAATTATAAATCTATATTCACCCAATATCAGAATACCTCAATACATAAGGTAAATGCTAGCAAGTATAAAAGGGAAAATCAACAGTAACACGATAATAGTGAGGGAATTTAACATCCCACTCACCCCACTGGACAGATAATCCAAACAGAATATTAATAAAGAAAAGTGAAAGTGAAAGTCGCTCAGTTGTGATTAAAAATCTTTCAAGAAAGAAAAGTCCAGGACCAGATTGCTTCACAGGAAAATTCTATCAGATGTTTAGAGAAGACCTGATACTTATACTGCTAAAACTCTTCCAAAAAACTGCTGAGGGAGGGACACTCTCAAGCTCATTCTTTGAAGCCACCCTCACTGATACAAAGGTATCACAAAATAGGAAATTACAGGGCAATATCACTTATGAACATAGATGGAAAAGTCCTCAACAAAATTCTAGCAAGCAGAATACAAAAACATACAGAAAAGATCATACACCTTGATCAAGTGGAGTTTATCCCAAGGATGCAAGTATTCTTTAATATATACAAATCAATCATGTGATACACCATAATAACACACTGAAAGACAAAAACATATGATCATCTCAATAGCTGCAGATAAATCTTTCAACAAAATTCAACAATTGATAAAAACTCTGCAGAAAATCAGCATAGAGGTAACCTACCTCAACATAAAAAGACATATTTGACAAACTGAGAACAAACATTACTCTCAATAGTGAAAAACTGAAAGCTTTTCCTCTAAGATCAAGAATAAGAGAAGGGTGACCATTCTCAACACTATTATTCAAAATATTTTTGGAATTCCTAGCCATAGCAATCAGAGAAGAAAAAGAAATAAAAGGAATCCAGATTAGAGAAAAAGAAGTAAAACTATGTGTTGGCAGATGACATGATATTATATAGAAACCCTAAGTATGCCACCAGAAAATGACCCAGCAATCCTGCTACTGAGTATATAACCTAAGAAAACCACAATTGTAAAAGACACACGTACCCCAATGTTCACTGAAGCACTATTTACAATAGCTCAGACATGGAAGCAGCATATATGTCCACTGATTTATGAATGGTAAAGAAGTTGCAGTACATTTATACAATAGAATATTACTTAGCCATTAAAAACAACAAATTTGAGTCAGTTATAGTGAGGTGGATGAACCTAGAGTGTATTATGAAGAATGAAGTAAGTCAGAGAGAGAAAAACAAATATCATATATTAATGTATATGAAATCTAGAAAAATAGTATTGATGAAACTATTTGCCAGGAAAAAAATCACAGAGGTAGAGAACAGACTTGTGGACACAGTGGGTGAAGAAAATAGTAGGACAAATTGGGGAAGTATCATTGACATGTATATACTACCTTGTGGAAAATAGGTAACTAGTAGGAAGCTACTAGTTAACACAGGGAGCCCAGCCTGCTGCTCTCTCAGTGAAATGGGAGGGGGAGGGAGTCTCCAGAGGGTGAGGGTATATATATTAATATATAATTATGACTGATTCACATTGCTGTATGGAAGAAACCAACACAAGATTGTTAAGCAATTATCCTCCCATCAAATTAGTTAAAAGAGTGAAAAAAAAGCTTATACATATAATAAATTAATAACTTTAGTTTGATCCTAAAGTAAAGCTCAACATTAGTATTCCTCCTTCATTCATATTTTATACTTTTGATGTTGCATTTTTACATTTTTAATCTTGCTTATTCCTTAACTAATTATTGTATTCTTAGTTATTTTTTACCTTTTAAACTTCCAACTGTTAGTTTTTGAATGATTAGTCACTACTTTTACTGTATATTCACCTTTCTAGTTAGATTTTTTTTTTTCATATGTGTGCACATTACTAATCATCACCCCATTTTTTCAGCATAAATTCTTTTAACATTTCTTGTAATGCTGGTTGAGTGGTAATGAATTCCTTTAGCCTTTGCTTTTATGGGAAACTCTCTCTCTCCTTCACTGCCAAATGATAACTTTGCTGGGTGGAGCATTTTTGGTTGGATTTTTTTTTTCTTTCAACACTGAATATATCATAATCATTTTTCATTACCTGCAGAGTTTCTGCTGACAAATTTGCTGATATTCTCATGGAGGTTCCCCTGTATGCAAAATGTTTATCTTGCTGCTTTTAAAATTCCATCTTTACAGTAACAACAATCCTACATGCAGGGCAGCAAAGGAGACACAGAAGTAAAGAACAGACTTTTGGACTCAGTGGGAGAAGGTGAGTATGGGATGATATGAGAGAATAGCATTGAAACATGTACATTACCAAGTGTAAGATAGATGACCAGAGCAAATTTGATGTATGAAGCAGGACACCCAAAGACAGTGCTCTGGCACAACCCAGAGGGATAGGGTGAGAAGGCAGGTGGGAGAGGGGTTCGGGATGGGGGGACTCATGTATACCCATGGCTGATTCATGTTGATGTATGGCAAAAACCATCACAATAATACTGTAATTGTGAGCAATTATCCTCCAATTAAAACAAATTTTTAAAATTTCATCTTTAAATTCTGACATTTTAATTACAATATGTACTAGTGTGGCTCTCTTTAGGTTTCTCTTATTTAGACATCTCTGGACTTTTTGGACCTGGATGTAATTTTCCCCAAATTAAGGAAGTGTCAGCAGTCATTTCTTCATATATGACTTCTGCTGCTTTCTCTCTTTTCTCTCCTTCTAGGATCACTATTATGTGTTTTTTTACCCATATGATTTTGTCCCATAAGTCTCTTAAGCTGTTTCCTCTTTTTAAAACATTTTCTTGCTGTTCTGTATGGATAAGTTCCACTGCCTTGTCTTCAAGTTGACTGGTCCTTTTTTCTGCTTTATCTAGCCTCCTCTTGAAGTGTTCTGGTCTGTTTTTCAGTGCAGTTATATTCTTCAGCTCTGTTACTACTATTTAATACTTTGCTATATTTTCTATCTTTTTAGTGAAATTTTCACTGTATTCATTAATTTTTCTCCCCCATTCAGTGATCACTTTCTTTACCATTAATTTGAATGCTTTAGCAGGTTAATAGCTTATCTCCATTTATAATTTTTTTCCTGATGTTTTATCTTGCTCTTTAATTTGGAACATATTCCTGTTTCTTCATTTGTTCATTTTACTTGACTCTTTGAGTTGATTTCCATCCAGTAGATAAGACAACCACCTCTCCCAGTCTTGAAGGGGTAGCCTCATGAAGGAGATAAGCTTTGTCATTCAACCCTGTCTCAGCCCTTGGCTATCTCTCAAATTTCCATGACTGTCAAAACAGTCTTATATTTTTAATATCTCCCAGTAGTTGAGAGTGTGCCAAAATCAGTGAGTGTCCCAAAAAGATTTCAGCACCTAGCTTCAGGCTGACTAGAAGCCAGACTCTCAGACATCA
This sequence comes from Dama dama, assembly GCF_033118175.1. Lineage (NCBI taxonomy): Eukaryota > Metazoa > Chordata > Mammalia > Artiodactyla > Cervidae > Dama > Dama dama. The sequence continues at coordinate 6,092,097 of NC_083713.1, read as the reverse complement.
GCTTTTAAAGTATACTAATGTATACAATCCCGTGTGATTGAAAGAGTAAGCCCTGCTGCCCATGAGAACCCAGCAATTTGGAGGTGTCCCCTGGGTGGCAGTTAGAGAAAGCGAGCTTCAGTTTCAGTTCTCTGTGTCATACCGGCAAGCTAGAGCAAGGTAGATAGAGAACACATAGACGGTGTCCAGAGTCTATATTCCCTGAGAATGCCTCTGTAGGTTACTAAACGTGTGCCAAAGCCTGCTTCTCAAGCAAAACTCTAGGCCAAGCAAATAAACTTACTTCATGGAAAGACTCAGGAGTGTGCCTCAGTCCACTCTCTGTGCAGTGCCCTGGGGTTGGTACCTTCCAAGAACTAACTGTCTCTGATTGCCACAGTCCTGGGAAACTGAGGAATGCAAGCCACGTGGTCACCAGAGGCAGGTGACCAAAGCACATTCTCTGGGCAGCAGCTATACAAACCAGGGCACAAGATATAAAAGCCAGGGCACAAGGCAAACGTCTTCTTCAAGAGACACTGGTGCTCTGGAGAACAGCAGAGGGCGACCATGAAGAAAGTGCCTGACCATCAAGGTCTCTGGAAAGGATTAACGTTTCCTCACTCTGAAGTTTGCTTTATCTGAAATTCAAATAGCTACTCCAGCCGTTTTGTTTAGTGTTAGGATGGCATATGCTATACCATTTCTTATTTTAACCTATATGAATTGTTATGTTCAATATACATAGGTGTGCTAGTTTTCTTTCTATCATTCTAAATATTGATTGACATAGGTTAATATCAATCCATTGTTTGCATTTTTTGTTTGTTGCATTTGTCCTTTATTTATTTCTCCCTTCTTTTTCTGCATTCTCAACTTTTTAACTGACCATTTTATTTTATTCCCTTTCACCTTCCCCCTTAGAATATCAATTAATACCTTTTGTAAAAATTCTTGTTTCACGCAGTTTTAAATAATCTAAATTTCCCTTCAAACACATGTAGTGCAGTTACCTTATCAAAAGATATTCCCAATTCTCCTCTTCCATCCTTACAATACTGTTGTCACTCTTTCCATTTATCTGTATGTTATAAACAGCAAGTACATTGTGACTTTTACTTTAAAGTTATTTTTGGATCAGTTAAAAATAAGAAAAAGATCTTACTCAACTTTCATTTTTTCTTCCTCCATCATTAATCTTTTTCCTCCTTGTAATGTAAGAAATTTATGTGTAATGTAAATGTAAGAAACAGCATTTCTTACAAGGCATGTCTACTGGTATTAAATTAGGGTTGATTTAACTTTTTGTTGTCTGTAAAAATTTTTATTTCCCCTCTAATTCTGAGGGATAGTTTTGCTGATTATAGATTCTAGGTTGGGAAGGTGTTGTTTTTCAAAATATAAACATTTTACTCTACTGTTTTTTGTGGTTTCTGGTAAGTTTACTGTTATCCTTTTCCTTGTTCCTCTAACCCTAACCCTAACTCTAAACCTAACGCTAACCCTAACCCTAAGTAAGGTTGATTTTCCTTCTCTGAGTTCTCTAGCTATCTAGGTGTAGCTCTTTGGAATTTATCTTATGGTATAGGGGAGTATTTCTCTGAGCTCCTTATTTACATTGTTTCATGTCTGTCATTAATATAGAAAACTTCTTTGCTCTTTTGATTTCAAATAGTTCTTCTGATTGTCTCTTTCTCCTATTTCTGATATTCCAGTTACTTGTATTTTACACACTTTGAAATTATCACAGCTTTTGGATGTTCTGTTCTACTTGCTGTTGCTGTGGTTTTGCTTTGTTCTGGTAATTAATTTTTTTCCCTCTGTATTTCATTCTGGAAACTTTCTCTTTACCTCATTCAAGTTACTGATTCTTTTTTATTTGTGCTCAGCCTAGTGATAAGTCCATCGAAAGTATTCTTCCTTTCTTTTGCAGTGTCTTTGAATATGTCCTGTCAATTCTTTTTAGAAAGTGCATCTCTCAGCTACATTTCATTCTTTCTTGCACATTTCCACCAGAGCTATTTACGTATTAATTACAAGCATTTTGAATTCCCTATTTGATAATTCTAACAACTTTTTCAATTGGGTTTGTGGCTCTGGATTGAATATAGATTGTTTCTTTCCTCTTAGGTGAAACCAGAAAATTAGAGGGGACTTAGGAGGGAGCAAAAAATCTTTTTCCAGCTAGGGTAATGCCCTCATAGAGTTATTTATTACAGATAGAAGACTTTTGTTATAAAGAATGTTCTGGGTATATTTCACAACAATTATTCTTCTCCTTCCTGTCAGAGCTAGGAAGGTTTCTTTCTTTGAGTTTTGTTGTGAGAACTCAGTAGGGTTTCTGGAGGTAAACCATATAAGTGTGAGGATATTCTTAACACTGTGACCTGAAGAATTTCTCACTTATGAGTTAGCCTGTTCTTAACCTTCAGATAGGTCAAAGTTACTGTTTAAATATTTCTATTAATTTATGACACCTGTGACTTCTCTGCCTCCTGGCTATTAGGAAACTCTTGACTGTGATTCCTTGCATTTGCCTGCCTCAAGGCTTTGTGGTCATGGTTTGCCTTGAGACATTAGTTCTCTAATAAGTATAGGAAAAGTTATGAATTTTCACTTTGTTTAGCTTTCTCTTGGTGTAAAGATGAGAGTGATTACTCCTTAGATCATTATATATTACATCTAAAACCAGAAAACAAAAACTGGAATTTACATTTTTTTAGAAATGGTAGAAAATTGCAAAATGCAAATATGAGCTATCCACATTTACATCTTCTATATTAAACTACTCTGAAAATTGTTTTATATTTTCTTTCTGCTTTCCCCCCTGTAGTCTCAAAATTAGTATTATTTTTCAACAACACTTCCTAGTTTTAAATAATTAAAATCATACCAAAAAAAAAAAAACCATACAAAAAGGCAAGAATAAAGCAATAAATCATTTCTAATCCTACCATCTACATATAATGTTAGTATTTAGGTTTTCTAAACATTTCCTAGACATATATAGAGAGATGGAATGACAGATAAGATACTTTGATATAAGTAAAGTCATGTTTTTGTGGATGAAAAGGGATAAGTTAAAGCTATACTTTTAAAGTCTCTGCTATATCATAGGATACTTTGATATTTACTGTAATAGCATTTTCTCCATCTCAGTGTTAGATATATCCTCTTCTCAAGGGGAAATCTTCTGACTTTACATTTCTTCCAAGGTGTATGTGTATATCTTAAAACTTGGTCCTGATGGCTATATTCATTTTACCCCATCTGTCTCCATTAGCTATGTTTGATAACCCCTAGGACAAAAGTGGAAAATAAGTGGGCATATGACTAAGATTGCTCTTTTTCAGAATTTAAGTCATTTGTGAACAAATACAGAAAATGTTTTTTCTAATTTATCTTGATGATAGCAAAGTAAGTGGTAGCAAAGTAAGGGTTATTGATCAAGCTGAAATTCATATCAAAATTTTACATTATTTTGCCACTGGCTCCCAGTTTTTGAAGGTTGTTGCTTTAAGTTATAGTCCTTTTTTTTTTTTAATGTTGATGGGAAGTCTTTTGTGTTCTTTCAGTATTTTTTTTTTTTTTTTGCTCATTTAGTTAATTATTAAGAGAGGAAAATTCTCTGAAGTTTTAATTCATTATGTTAAAACCAAAGTCCTGTTTCCCCCCACTATAATCAGCAGTTTTATTAGTAAAATATTTTTTAAAATTTATTTGTTTATCATGGGTTTTTGTTCTCACTTTTTCCATATGTGTTGATTTTTATTTTTGCTTATACTTTGATTTCAATTTTTTAAGAAATATAGAGACTTGTTTTTGGCCTAACGTACAATCTATTTTAAGAATGTGCATTGTGAAAGAATAAGTATTCTGCTATTGCTGGGTGAGATGTTTTATTATATATGTATATATGTACACACACTATGCTATCCTGCTTACATAATTGTTATAACAAGTCTTCTATTTCCTTACTTATATTTAAATAATTGTTCTATCCAGTAGTGCAATTGCGATATTAAAGTCTGCAGCCATTAAAATAAGCCCCCTATATATGAACAAGTTCCATTCTGAGAGCATGTCTGTAAGCTCAATTTGTTCTTAAGTCCAACAAAGTTAGCTTAGGTACACAAGTAACGCAATTGGCTATACAGTACTATATTGTAATAGGTTTACAACACTTTTCACACAAATAGTACATACAAACAAATAAAAAATTAAAGAAAATACTTTAAATCTTACAGTACCTTGAAAAGCACAGTCGTATAGTGTAACAGTTAGCATATAGGGGCTGGCATCAGGTGGACAGGCAAAAAGAGTTACTGATCAGAGGAGGGAGAGGAGGTGGGAGTTGGTAGAGATAAAGGACCTTCAACAACAGGAGACAGAGGGCAAGCTGTGATTTCCTCATAACCTGATGTTGATGGAACACATACTTGCATCTTTAAAGTTTGCATCTTGAGTGTTTATATGTAGGGAACTTACTGTATTGTAGAATTGTTCATTTCTCCATTCAGTTCTGTCAATTTTGCATCATATGTTTTGTACTTTTTTGTTTATTGAATATATGTTTATACTAGTTTCATTTTATCAATGTATGCCCCTTTTTTCTCCTGCAATAGAGTTTGATTTAAATTTTATTTTGTCTGATAATATATAGCTATTTCAACTTCTTTTAGGTTACAACTTGTATGAAGGACCTTTAAATTTCAAAGTATTTGTTTATTTGTATATAAAGTGACACTCTTGTAGGAGCATAGAGTTGCATCGTATTTTGATTTTATTCCATTCTGCCAATACTTGCCTTTTGATTGAATATTTTGATCCAGTTACAATTAAAACCTTATTGATTAGCAATAATTTTTGCCATTTTGATACTTGTTTTCTGTATGTCTTATGCCTTTTTTGTTTTTTGTTTCACCACCCTTTTGGGTCAAGGCTTTTTTGTTCCATTTTGCTTCTCTTTTCATTTTCCTTTTGTATATATTTCAGATATTATTGTTTAAATGAAGATTATAATTAACAATACTAATTTATTTGTTGCTGTACAGTCACTCAGTCATGTCCTCCTCTTTGCAATGCCATGGACTGTATCACACTTGGCTCCTCTATCCATGGACTTCTCCAAGCAAGAATATTGAACTGAGCTGCCATTTCCTTCTCTGCTCTAAATTCATGACAATTCAAATTAATATCAACTTAATTTTGTTAAGGAGAAGGAAATGGCAACCCACTCCAGTATTCTTGCCAGGAGAATCCCAGGGATGGAGGAGCCTGGTGGGCTGCCATCTATGGTGTCACACAGAGTCGCACATGACTGAAGTGACTTAGCAGCAGCAGCAGTAATTTTGATAAGCATATTAAATCTCCACCTCCATTATTTTATTAATTATCACAAATTACATCTTTACATATTATGTATGTATTAATAAATATATATATATAGTTATTAAAATATGTGAAATGCAGGGCTGGATGAATTAAAAGCTGGAATCTAGATTGCTGGAAGAAATATCAACAACCTCAGATATGAACATGATACCACTCTAATGGCAGAAAGTGAAGAGGAACTAAAGAGCCTCTTGATAAAGATGAAAGAAGAGAGTGAAAAAAGTCGCTTAAAATTCAACATTCAAAAAACTAAGATCATGGCATCCAGTCCCATCACTTCATGGCAAATAGGTGGTGAAAAATGGAAACAGTGACAGATTTTCTTTCCTTGGACTTGAAAATCAATACAGATGGTAACTGCAGCGATGAAATTTAAAGACAATTGCTCCTTGGAAGGAAAGCTATGACCCACCTAGACAGTGTATTAAAAAGCAGAGACATCATTTAGCAACAAAGCTCTGTATAGTCAAAGCTATGTTTTGTCCCTGCCCCCGCCCCCCAGTAGTCATGTATGGATGTGAGAGTTGGATCATATAAAGAAGGCTGAGTGCCAGAACTGATGATTTCAAAATGTGGTACTGGAGAAGACCCTTGAGAGTCCCTTGGACTGCAAGAAGATCAAACCAGTCACTTCTAAAGGAAATCAACCATGAATATTCATCGGAAGGACTGATGCTGAAGCTGAAACTCCAATACTTTGGCTACTTGATGTGAAGAGCCGACTCACTGAAAAAGACCCTGATGCTGGGAAAGACTAAATTAAAACAATAGTGGCAGAGGATGAAATGGGTAGATAGCATCATGGCCTCAATGGATGTGAATTTCAGCAAATGCCTGGAGATAGTAGAAGACAGGAGTCTGAGTTGCTATAGTCCATGGGGTTGCAAAGAGTCAGACATGACTCTGGTTGAACAGTAACAGAACATATTTATTAATGCATTGACTTTTAAATATAGTAAGAAATAAAAGAGGAGCCACAAGTCAAAAATGCATTAATAATGAGTTTTATATTGACTCTTGTAGTGTCCTTTATAGGAGCCCTTTATTTCTTCACATAGCTTTATGTCTGTTGCCCTTTTATTTCAACCTGAAGGACTCCTTTTGGTTTTCTTTAAAGGATAGGTTTATTAGTGATAAATTCCATTAACTTTGGTTTGAGACTATCATAATTTCTCCTTCATTTTTTAAATATAGTTTTTCCCAATATAGAATTTTTGATTAATGGTATTTTTTATATAGTTTAAATATATCATTCACTCCCTTTTTGCCTCCATGGAAATCTGCTTAAATTTTATTAGGAATCCCTTGTACCTGACAAGTTGCTTTCCCTTGCTGTTTTCTTTTACCTTTGTTTTTTGATGCATCATTATAATGTGCTTTGATTCGGATTTATTTGGTTGCATCATACAGTTTACTGAGATTCTTTGATTTGTAGATTCAGGTATTCCATGAATTTTGGGAAATTTGAGGCCATTCTTTCTTCAGATTTTCTTTCTTCCCCTTTCTCTTTTACCCACTTCTGGGATTCTTATGATTCTTACATTGTGCACTTGATAAAGCCACATAGATCCTTCAGCCTCTACACACTTATCTTAATTATTTTTTAATTGCCCTATCTTTAAGCCTGCTGATTCTTTCTTCTGTGTGCTTAAGTCTGTTGTTTAATCCCTCTTGTAAAGTTTTTATTTCAGTTCTTGCTTTGTTGTTGTTGATTTTACTGGCTCTATAACTTTTATTTGCTTCTTCTTTATAGTTTTAGATTATAATTGATATTCTTAGTTTGTTCATGCATTGTCTTCCTGACTTCTTTTAGTTCTATTCCTATGATTTCCCTTGGATTTGAAGCATTTTTAAGACAGTTGAATTAGAGTCTCTGTGTAATAGGTCCAGTCCTCTAAGATTTACCTCAGTTTCCTCAAGGATGGTTTCTGTTAAATTCTTTATATTTCCTGTGAATGAATCATGTTTTCTTGATTCTTTGTATTCTTTGTAAGTTTTTACTGTTATTGAATATTACAATATGAAAATCCTGGAAATCAGATTATGTTCATCTTTGTTTTGACATCTCAGTTGTCAGTGAATGACCTGACAGAGGTTCTGTAAAATACCTGAAGTCAAAAATAGAAAACAAAACAAAACAAAAACAACAACAACAAAAAAAAAAAACACTCTTTTAGTGTTTGCAGCCTTGACTGTGAGCTGGAGGACTACTTCAATCCTAAGCTACTTATGATGTTCCCATAGACATCAGTTTCTACTTGCATGGAGTCTATATGTCTGACAAATGTATAAGCAAAGAATCTTCTCAAATCTTCTAGAGTATGTGCATGATCCTGGGTGTATATGTTGCATTCTGTCTTCCCTGGTATATGGAATGGGCATTCTGAGCCCTTCTTGTCCCAATAATATTCCTTATTAACTTCCTTCCTGTCCTTTTGGGTTTTATATGCCACTTGTCCAATCAATCTTACTGTGCCCTATGCAGGCAAAGCTTGCATATATGCTTAAATCTTTTGACAGACACCACAATCATCTAGAAATTCAATCCATCCAGAAGACAGAGAACAAAACAAAGTCAACCTCTGTGCCAGTCTTTCAGGGAACTACCAGCCAAGTCAAAATGCACAACCACAGTATTTTTAAAGCAAAGTGCATATCAGCTCCCCATCACCAGCAAGTCACACTAGAAATGTGCTCCGTAGTTCTCACATTAGCTGTTGAGCTAAGGAATGGGGGACAATAGGTGGTTGAAAATGCCATGGTGCTTTCTCACTGAATTTCAGCTGCCCACACTTTTAAACAATCCTTGGTTTATGCAAATTTCAAATTAGATTACAGAATCCCCAAAATGTTAATTCTATAAGACATAGCCAGTTTATAGTTGCTTTAATGGATACTGATTCTTAAAATGCCTTACTCCAAAATTTTTCATATTCCGTACCCTCATTTTTAAATTAAGTTTAGCTGATTATAGAATCTAAATATGACAGCTATTTTCCATCAAAACATAAAAATCTTCCATGTTTATCCAGCTTTTTTTTTCTTTTTTTGAGGATGAGGTACCTAGTATTAGTCTATTGCCATTCCTTGTTAGAAATCTATCTTTTCTCTTATGCTTCATACCTTTTTCTCCTTTGGTTTTATACATTGTCTTTTACCCTGATCTGTCACGATTTGTTGTTGTTGTCACTCAGTCATGTCCGAATTTTGTGACCTCATGGACTGCAGCATGCCAGGCTTCCCTGTCCTTCAGCATCTCCTGGAGCTTGCTCAAACTCATGTCCATTGAGTCAGTGATGCCACCCAACCATCTTGCCCTCTGTCATCTCCTTCTCCTCCTGCCTTCAATATTTCTCAGCCTCAGGGTCTTTTCTAATGAGCCAGCTCTGAATCAGGTGGCCAAAATATTGGAGCTTCAGCTTCAGCATCAGCCCTTCCAATGAATACTCAGGACTGATTTCCTTTAGGATTGACTGGTTTGATCTTGAAGTTCAAGGGACTCTCAAGAGACTTCTCCAACACCACAGTTCAAAAGCATCAATTCTTCAGCACTCAGCTTTCTTTATAGTCCAACTCTCACATCCATACGTGACTACTGGAAAAACCATAGCTTTCACTAAAAGGACTTTTATTGGCAAAGTAATGTCTGTCCAGATTATCATTATTTTTTATTTATTATTTTAAGAATTAAGCATTTTTTAATCTAAAGGTATGTGTTTTATTCAGCTTTGAATGTTGCTTCTCTACCATTCCTCATGTCTTTATTTCTGATATTCCTATTAGATAGATACTGTAGGCTCTTGGTAGATCCATGTCTTTTATCTTATTATCTCTCTATTTTGTGTTTTGGATGAAGTGAAAATCACTCATAATTTCCTTACATGCCCAAGTTACTTGTTATTATACTCATTAATATTTTAATGACTATACATTTTTCACTATGAGACTTATCATTGCTTATTCTTTTTTATCACCAATTGGTGAGATATTTATTGATAACATGTATTCTGATTATTAAAATGGTGTTTGCTTTTTGTATAAATTACAAAACATAGGGGAAAAACACAGGAAAGTATTAGAGCAGAAAATGAAATGCATTAAGAATCCCAGCTGCCAAACATTCCCGATTTCATCTGATTTATGTTTTTCTGTCTTGATTCTTTGCATGTATGTGTAAATATCTGAAAATACTTTAGTTCTATTTTGTATTTATTGCTGATTTATGTAACAATAGTCCTGAATTTATTGACAAGCACATCCTCAAGCTATATACCCTGACTTTGTTTTTCCTTTGTCTCATTTACTGAGGGTTACCCCAAATGTTATGAACTTCTTTGTCTAGGCCAATGGGTAAAACTATGCAAGTTATGAACTACACAAATCTATTTGCAATGTGTTAATTCCGTTCATTTCCTGACTTCATAAATAAATTACCTTCTTTAACATCTGAAACTGTATCATTGCTGTCCCCCAGAATCTCTAAAGAAGAGGAAAAGGAAGATAATATTTCTTGGAAATATGTTCTAAAAGAACTAAGAGCTTAATTTGGAAGGCCTTCAAACAAGTCTTACCTGGCATTCCATTATTTTAGGATCTGTTGCCCCTGATAGGGAGAAGTATGTCAGAGTATCCTAGGCCTTCATGCAAGCCCTGAGATGTGTCTGCTAGGAACTGCAGCCACTTCAGGGCGGGTTTTGTCTTCTCCCCATACTTCTGCATCAGAATTCTCTCCAGGCCCATGTGCTTCTGAGTGATAGCACGGCTGGTGGCTGACCCCATGGAGAAAGCTCTATCTGATGTGGTAAGTAACACAGACAACGCACACCAATGTAATCACTCTTCTCAGCATGACCTCTGCCTGACCAGGAGCAATGGAAGGGGCAGGGGAGACCACCCTGGGGTGTGGGCCAAGAACTGCTGCAAGGGCAGAATGTAGCACAAGCAGGGCCAGAGCTGGATTTAAACAGAAACAAAGGATTTTTCTTTTGCCTTCCTCAAAGCCCATGGTGGTTTCTCTCCCATCTATCTTTGTGCTTTCAAGTTCAGGGTCACAACTTTGAATTCAAGGCCACTGACAGTTCATTTGTATCCTTCCACTTTCTGACGTTCTGGGAAGCATGCTTGCCTGAAGCAATGATCTTATTGGTCAGGAGCTGGTTCTCTCACAGGGGAAAGCACAGATCTATATGTAGTAGAGGCTACCTGTGCAATGTTGAGGGAAGCAAGCCATTTGTGAGTGCTGTTTAGCAGAATTAGAAAGTTACTACTAATTTATTCAACTGTGAAAAAATGTATACAGAAGGGAAAATTTTTTAAATAGCAAATCTGACATTTCTAATAGTGATAAATTAGAGAAAACTTATTTGCAGTTGGTGGCTTCCTGCAGCCCCAACCTGACTGATCTGGGCATTGTATCACTAAAATCCACATCTGACTGCTTCAAAACTTACTTTTCCAAACTGTGCTCTTAAATCCAGTGTAGAAGGCAAGGCTTATAAATCTGAAGGCTTCCCTTCATCCCTCACTCCCTTGATGTTGCATATCAACAATTTGTTTCTTTACTCCACAACCGCCATCTCTCCTCTCTGCCCAGTAAATCCAGACCACCTTTGAAAGCAACTTTTGAATCCAATAAATTAGAGTCAACCTTCATTCTCTCACTTTTTGGGGAATTAGCTCACCTTCCTAATCCCCAGCATCTCCTTCTGTAATATGCAGGGATTTTGATATCTACCTTGACTGTTTATTGACACTTTAGCTCAGAGGCCAAACATATGTTAGGACCTGCCTTCATGATATCCATTGTTGCTTTCAATATTAATTTTGTTGCAGTTACAAAATTCAGCCCTTATTCCACTTTCTGGAACATGCCTTCACAGGCCCTGTCATCCCTGTTATCACAATCAGTCAGAAAAGAAAACCTTCATAAAAAGTCCAATTGCCCCAACAGTTGTAGAGTACTCTATTAGGAGTTCTGAGGGGAAGAACATGATGGAGACACAGTGTATCTGTTTGGAAGATGAGTCAAATATGAATGAGGTGCTGGTTCTACTCCTACCCATGGTCAATGCTGAGAAGTGGCCTGGGAGCCAAGCATTGCTGCAGGAAGAGGGTGCTGTGTGGCAGCTTCTAATAAGTAATTCAGTGGCCTCAAAAATCCTCTGAGTTCAAAAATATTTCTTCTGCATTTTAGAGAAGAGGCCGAAGGCGAATTGAATTTGAATGTAGTTGTGGATTTTGGGAGTCTCTCTCTCTCTCTCTTTTTTTTTTTTTACCCTTATAATTTCAGCTGAAAGGGGCGACTGGATATCACACCTGTTAAAATGGTTATTATCAAAAAAGATAAAAGCTAACAGTTGCTGGCAAGCATTTCAAGAAGAGAAAACTCTTGTGCAGTATTGGTGGAAAAGTAAATTGGTGCAGTCACTATGAAAAACAGAACTATCACATGATCCAACAACTACATTCTTGGGTATTTATCCAAAGGAAACAAAAACACCACCTCAAAAAGATATATGCATCCTCATGTTCATGGCAGCATTACTTATTATAGCTAACACATGGATGCAACAAAGTGACCATCAATTGAATGGATAAAGAAGATGTACATAGATATATATAATGGGATAGTATTCAGCCATAAGAAAGGAGTATTTGCCATTTGTGAAAACATGGATGAACTTTGAGAACATTAAGCTAAATGAAATAAATCAGACAGAGACAAATGCCTTATGGTCTCACTTATATATGCAATCTAAAAAAAAATACCCCCAAACAACCAAACTCACAGTTTCTGAGAGTATATTGGTAGCTGTCAGAGGCAGGGGGTGGGTGTGGCATGGGCACAATAGGTGAAAGTGGTCAAAAGATACAAACTTTTAGTTATAAAATAAATAAGTCAGGGGATAAAATGCATAGCATGGTGACTATTTGAAAGTTATTGAGAGAATAGGTTTTAAAAGTTCTTAGCACAAGAAAAAAAATACTGCTACTCTGTATGGTGACAGATGTTAACTAGACTTATCATGCTGAGCATTTTACAATATATACAAATACTGAATCATTATGTTGTACACCAGATATTAATAAGTTATATGTCAATTATACTCCAGGGAAAAATAACATAGCTGAGAGGTTGATCTCTTTGGAGTGCTCTGTTCTGCTTCCCTATGATCCATCCTTAAATACTAGCCAAGTGGGTCTTTATAGAATATAAATCAAGATGTTGCCACCTGTTTAGAAGCCTGCAATATCTTCGCAGTGGTATCTAGCATAGAGTCTATGTGGGTTTTTTGGATTATGTAGACCTTTCTGATGTCCTTCCTTGCCACACTCCCAGCTTGCCTCCTTTGACTCATGCTAAGGTAATCTTTACCCAGTTCTGCTGCTGGCTTGCTACTCCCTGCTTCCTCTGTGTCTTCTCCCTGGAATACTCCATCCCAAGTTTCTTGACAGGTCAGGTCCAAGCTTCTAGACCACTTTTTCAGAAACATCTTTACTGCCCAAACTTTTGTCCACCCCACTGCCACCTCTATCACTGAAAGGGTTTTTTTTTTTTTTTTTTTTTTTTCATTCGTTTGCTTGTTTTTGTTTTTCCCTATCACTGACCACTGGCATTTATACTCAGCCTGTATATAAAAAGTGAACTAAACTGTTTGTTTACTTCAACATCTGTCTTAATTGCTCATGGTCTTCACTCTGATGTATGAGATTTATGTTGTACTAACAAGATGACAGAGTAGAAGAATGTGTGCTCATCTTCTCCAGTGAGAACTCCAAAATTGCAATTAACCGCTGACAACCATTGACAGGAGAATGTTGGATGCCACCAAAAAAGATACCACACACCCAAGGGCAAAGGAGAAGCCCCAACAAGATGGTAGGACAGGCAAAGTCACATTTAGAATCAAACCCCATACCTGCCAGAGACGATCGGAGGGCTCAAACAAATCCTTGTGTACACCAGGGTCCAGGGACCCCGCAAGAGACTGAGCCAGACCTACCTTTGAGTGTCTGAGTGTCTCCTGTGGAGGCATGTGTCAGCAGAGGCCTGTTGCGAGGAAAGGGGCTCTGGCTGCAGTAGACTGGTAAGCGTGCCATATAAGACCCACCATAGAGCACCAAACAGAAAATCCACAAATTGGGGAATAATTATACCAAAAAAGTTTTCACACTGCTGTGAATGTCTAGGGTCCACAACAGATTTCCCACGTGGGGATCTGGCAGTGGGACTGAGAACTCCCAGGGAATTTGACTTTGAAGGCCTGTGTGATTTGATTACATAACTTTCACAGTGCTGGGGAAGAAGACTCTAGGAGGGCACAAATAAAACCCTGTGTGCACCAGGACCCAGGATAAAGAAGCAGTGACCACACAACAGAGTGATCCAGACTTTCCTGTGAGTGTCCAGGAGTCTCTGGTGGAGGCATGGGTCGACAGTGGCTGCCCTGGGATCAGGGGCACTGATTACAACAGTCCTGGCATAAATCCTTTTGAATGATGTTTCCGTTACTACCATTACCCATAACAAAGCTTGGCCTCAAGGCAAACTACAGGGAGGGAACACTGCCCCCTGCAAATCAACAGAAAATTGGAATAAAGATTTACTGAACATGACCCCACCCATCAGAATAAGACTCAGATTACCCATAGCCAGTCCCTCCCATCAGGAAGCTTCCACAAGCCTCTTACCATTATCCATCAGAGGATAGACAGAATAGAAACCACAGTTACAGAAAACTAACCAAACTGAGATACCCCTCGTCCAATGTAAGGAGTAGCAGCTGCACTTTGCTGGAGCAGCTGTAAAGTGATATGCCACGTCCAAGGTAAGAGAAACTGAAGTAAGACGGTAGGTGTTGTGAGAGGGCATCAGAGGACAGGCACTCTGAAACCATAATCACAGGAAACTAGCCAATCTGATCACAGGACCACAGCCTTGTCTAACTCAATGAAACTAAGCCATGCCGTGTGGGGCCACCCAAGACGGACGGGTCATGGTGGAGAGGTCTGACAGAATGTGGTCCACTGGAGAAGGGAATGGCAAACCACTTCAGTATTCTTGCCTTGAGAGCCCCATGAACAGCATGAAAAGGCAAAATGATAGGATACTGAAAGAGAAACTGCCCAGCATAGGTGCCCAATATGCTACTGGAGATCAGTGGAGAAATAACTCCAGAAAGAATGAAGGGATGGAGCCAAAACAAAAACAATACCCAGTTGTGGATGTGACTGGTGACAGAAGCAAGGTCCGATGTTGAAAAGAGCAATATTGCATAGGAACCTGGATGGTTAGGTCCATGAATCAAGGAAAATTGGAAATGATCAAATAGGAGATGACAAGAGTGAATGTTGACATTCTAGGAATTGACGAACTAAAATGGACTGGAATGGGTGAATTTAACTCAGATAACCATTATATCTACTACTGTGGGTAGGAATCCCTTAGAAAAAATGGAGTAGCCATCCATGACAAGAAAAGAGTCCAAAATGCAGTACTTGGATGCGATCTCAAAAATGACAGAATGATCTCTGTTCGTTTCCAAGACAAATCATTCAATATCATGGTAATCCAAGCCTATGCCCCAACAAGTAATGCTGAAGAAGCTAAAGTTGAATGGTTCTATGAAGACCTACAAGACCTTTCAGAACTAACACCCCAAAAAGATGTCCTTTTCATTATAGGGGACTGGAATGAAAAAGTAGGAAGTCAAGAAACACCTGGAGTAACAGGCAAATTTGGCCTTGGAGTACAGAAGGAAGCAGGGCAAAGGCTAATAGAGTTTTGCCAAGAGAACACACTGGTCATAGCAAACACCCTCTTCCAAAAACACAAGAGAAGACTCTACACAAGGACATCACCAGATGGACAACACTGAAATCAGATTGATTATATTCTTTGCAACCAAAGATGAAGAAGCTCTATACAGTCAGCAAAAACTAGATGGGGAGCTGACTGTGGCTCATCATGAACACGTTATTGCCAAATTCAGACTTAAACTGAAGAAAGTAGGGAAAACCACTAGACCATTCAGGTATGATGTAAATCAAATCCCTTATGACTATACAGTGGAAGTGAGAAATAGATTTAAGGGACTAGATCTCATAGACAGAGTGCCTGATGAACTATGGATGAGGTTTGTGACATTGTACAGGAGACAGGGATCAAGACAATCCCCATAGAAAAGAAATGCAAAAAGGCAAAATGGTTGTCTGAGGAGGCCTTACAAATAGCTATGGAATGAAGAGAAGTGAAATGCAAAGGAGAAAGGGAATGATATTCCCATTGAGTGCAGAGTTCCAAAGAATAGCAAGGAGAGATAACAAAGTCTTCCTCAGCAACCAATGCAAAGAAATAGAGGAAAACAACAGAATGGGAAAGAATAGATATCTCTTCAAGAAAATTAGAGATACCAAAAGAACATTTCATGCAAAGATGAGTTCGATAAAGGACAGAAATGGTATAGACCTAATAGAAGCAGAAGATATTAAGAAGAGGTGGCAAGAATACACAGAAGAAGTGTACAAAAGAGATCTTCACAAGCCAGATAATCACAATGGTGTGATCACTCACCTAGAGCCAGACATCCTGGAATGTGAAGTCAATTGAGCCTTAGAAAGCATCACTATGAACAAAGCTAGTGAAGGTGATGGAATACCAGTTGAGCTATTTCAAATCCTGAAAGATGATGCTGTGGAAGTGCTGCACTCCATATGCCAGTAAATTTCGAAAACTCAGCAGTGGCCACAGGACTGGAAAAGGACAGTTTTCATTCCAATCCCAAAGAGAGGCAATCCCAAAGAATGTTCAAACTACTGCACAACTGTACTCATCTCACATGCTAGCAAAGTAATATTCAAAATTCTCCAAGCCAGGCTTCAGCAATACTTGAACCGAGAACTTCCAGATGTTCAAGCTGGTTTTAGAAAAGGCAGAGGAACCAGAGATCAAATGCCAATATCCACGGAATCATCATAAAAGCAAAAGAGTTCTAGAGAAACATATGTTTCTGCTTTATTGACTATGCCAAAGGCTTTGACTGTGTAGATCACAATAAGCTGTGGAAAATTCTGAAAGAGATGGGCATACCAGACCACCTGACCTGCCTCTTGAGAAACCTGTATGCAGGTCAGGAAGCAACAGTTAGAACTGGACATGGAACAACAGACTGGTTCCAAATAGGAAAAGGAGTACATCAAGGCTGTATATTGTCACTCTGCTTATTTCACTTATATACAGAGTAAATCATGAGAAACGCTGGGCTGGATGAAGCACAAGCTGGAATCAAGATTGCTGGGAGAAATATCAATAACCTCAGATATGCAGATGACACCACCCTTATGGCAGAGAGTGAAGAGGAACTAAAAAGCCTCTTGATGAAACTGAAAGAGGAGAGTGAAAAAGTTGGCTTAAAGCTCAACATTCAAAAAACTAAGATCATGGCATCTGGTCCCATCACTTCATGGGAAATAGATGGGGAAACAGTGGAAACAGCGTCAGAGTTTATTTTCTTGGGCTCCAAAATCACTGCAGATGGTGATTGCAGCCATGAAATTAAAAGACTCTTACTGCTTGGAAGGAAAGTTAGAACCAACCTAAGTATCATATTAAAAAGTAGAGACATTACTTTGCCAACAAAGGTCCGTCTAGTCAAGGCTATGGTTTTTCCAGTGGTCATGTATGGATGTGAGAGTTGGACTGTGAAGAAAGCTGAGCACTGAAAAATTGATGCTTTTGAAGTGTGGTGTTGGAGAAGACTCTTGAGAGTCCCTTGGACTGCAAGGAGATCCAACCAGTCCATCCTAAAGAGACCAGTCCTGAGCATTCATTGGAAGTACTGGTGCTGAAGCTGAAACTCCAATACTTTGGCCACCTCATGTGAAGAGTTGACTCTTTGGAAAAGACCCTGATACTGAGAGGGATTGGGGGCAGGAGGAGAAGGGGACGACAGAGTATGAGATGCTGGATGGCATCACCGACTCGATAGACATGAGTTTGAGTAAACTCCAGGAGCTGGTGATGGACAGGGAGGGCTGGCGTGCTGCGATTCATGGTGTCACAGTGAGTCGGACATGACTGAGCGACTGAACTGAACTGACCTGAACCAAACTGACACTTGGATCACAGCCTTCTCTAATCCAATGAAACTATGAGCCATGTTGTGTTAGGGCCACCTAAGACTGATGGGTCATGGTGGAGTGTCCTGACAAAACGTGGTCCACTGGAGAAGGGAATAGCAAACAACTTCAATATTCTTGCCATAAGAAATCCATGAACAGTATGAAAAGGCAGAAGGATATGACACTGAAAAATGAACTCCCCAGGTCAGTAGGTTCCCAACATGCTACAGGAGAGGAGTGGAGAAATAGCTCCAGAAAGAATGAAGAAGCTGAGCCAAAGTGAAAACAACACCCCGTTGTGGGTGTGACTGGTGATGGAAGTATAATCCAATGCTGTAAAGAACAACATTGCATAGGAAACTGGAATGTTAGGTCCATGAATCAAGGTACATTGGAAGTGGTCAAACAGGAAATGACAAGAGTGAATATTGACATTTTAATAATCAGTGAACTCAAATGGACCAGAATGGGTGAATTTAATTGATGACTATTATATCTACTACTGTGGGCAAGAATCTCTTAGAAGAAATGGAGTAGCCCTCATAGTAACAAAAGAGTCTGAAATGCAGTACTTGGGTGCAATCTCAAAAACCTAAGAATGACCTCTATTTGTTTCCAAGACAAATCATTCAAGATCACAGTAATCCAAGTCTATATCCCAACCACTAATGCTGAAGAAGCTGATGTTGAATGGTTCTATGAAGACATACAAGATCTTCTAGAACTAACACCAAAAAAAAAAAAAAAAAAAAAAAAAAAAGATATCCTTTTCATCATGGGAGACTGGAATGTGAAAATAGGAAGTTAAGAGATAACCAGAGTAAAAGGCAAGTTTGGCCTTGGAGTACAAAATGAAACAGGGCAAAGGCTAATAGAGTTTTGCCAAGAGAACACACTGGTCAGAGCAAACACCCTCTTCCAACAACACAAGAGATGAGTCTACACATGGACATCACCAGATGGTCAATGCTGAAATCAGATTGATTATATTCTTTGCTGTCAGCAAAAACAAGACCAGGAGCTGAATGTGGCTCAGATCATGAACTCCTTATTGCAAAATTTAGACTTAAAATGAAGAAAGTAGGGAAAACTGCTAGGCTATTCAGGTACGACCTAAACCAAATATCTTATGATAATACAGAGTAAGTGACAAATAGATTCAAAGGATTAGAGCTTATAGAGTGCCTAAAGAACTATGGAAAGAGGTTCATAACATTGTACAGAAGGTGGGATCAAAACCATCCCTGAGAAAAAGAAATGCAAAAAGGCAAAAATGGCTGTCTGAGGAGGCCTTACAAACAGCTGAGAAAAGAAGAGACATGAAAGGCAAAGGAGAGAAGGAAAGTATATTCATCTGAATGCAGAGTTCCAAAGAATAGCAAGGAGACATAAGAAAGCATTCCTTAGTGATCATTGCAAAGAAACAGAGGAAAACTATAGAATAGGAAAGACTAGAGATGTCTTTGGAGAAGGCAATGGCAGCCCACTCCAGGACTCTTGCCTGTAAAATCCCATGGATGGAGGAGCCTAGTAGGCTTCAGTCCATAGGGTGGTGAAGAGTCAGACATGACTGAGCAACTTCATTTTGACTTTTCACTCTCATGCATTGGAGAAGGAAATGGCAACCCACTCCAATGTTCTTGCCTGGAGAATCCCAGGGATGGCGGAGCCTGATGGGCTGCCGTCTACGGGGTCGCACAGAGTCGGACACGACTGCAGCAACTTAGCAGCAGCAGCAGAGATGTCTTCAAGAAAATTAGAGATACCAAGGAAACATTTCATGTGAAGATGGATACAATAAAGGACAGAAACTGTATGGACCTAGTAGAAGCAGAAGATATTAAGAAGAGGTGGCAAAAATACACAGAAGAACTATACTAAATGATCTTAATGACCCAGATAACCACGATGGTGTGATCACTTACCTACAGCCAGACATCCTGGAATGCAAAGTCAAGTGGGCCTTAGAAAGCATCACTACGAACAAAGCTAGTGGAGGTGGTGGAATTCCAGCTGAACTATTTGAAATCCTAAAAGATGATGCCATGAAACTGCTGCACTCAATATGCTAGCAAATTTGGAGAACTTAACATTGGTCACAGGATCGGAAAGTCAGTTTTCATTCCAGTACCAAAGAAGGGCAATGGCAAAGAATGTTCCAACTACCGCACAATTGAACTCATCTCACAAGCTAGCAAAGTAATATTCAAAATTCTCCAAGAAACGCTTCAACAGTACTTGAACCGAGAACTTCTAGAGGTTCAAACTGTATTTAGAAAAGTCAGAGGAACCAGAGATTAAATTGCTAACATGTGTTGGAGCATAGAAAAAAAAAAAAGAATATTCTAGAAAAACATTTATTTTTGCTTTATTGACTACACCAAAGTCTTTGATTGTGTTGATCACACAAACTGTGGAAGATTATTAAAACGATGGGAATACTAGACAACCTTACCTGCTTCCTGAGACATCTGTATGAAGGTCAAGAAGTAACATTTAGAACCAGAAATGGAAAAACGGACTTGTTCCAAATTGAGAAAGGAGTACGTCAAGGCTGTATATTGTCACCCTGCTTATTTAACTTATACGCAGAGTACTTCATGTGAAATGCTGGGTTGGATAAAGCACAAGCTGGAATCAAGATTGCCAAGAGAATTATCAATAACCTTAGATATGCAGATGACACCATCCTTATGGCAGAAAGTGAAGAGGAACTAAAGAGACTCTTGATGAAAGTGAAAGAGAAGAGTGAAAAAATTGGCTTAAAATTCAGCATTCAATAAACGAAGATCATGGCATCCATTCCCACCACTTCATGGCAAACAGATGGGGAAACAATGGAAATAGTGAAAGACTTTATTTTCTTGGGCTCCAAAAATCACTGCAGATGGTGACTGCAGCCACAAAATTAAAAGATGCTTGCTCCTTGGAAGAAAGGCTATGACCAACCTAGACAGTATATTTAAAAGCAGAGACATTAGCTTGCTGACAAAGATCAGTATCGTCAAAGCTGTGGGTTTTCCAATTGTCATGTATGGATGTGAGATTTGGACCATAAAGAAAGCTGAGTACCAAAGAATTGATGCTTTTGAACTGTGGTGTTGGAAAAGATTCTTGAGAATCCCTTGGACTGCAAGAGATCAAATCAGCCAATCCTAAAAAACAACAACAACAAAAAAAATCAGTCCTGAATATTCATTGGAAGGACTGATGCTGAAGCTGAAGCTCCAGTACTTTGATCACCTGATGTGAAGACTTGACTCTGGAGAAAACCCTGATGCTGGGAAATACTGAAGGCAGGAGGAGAAGGGGATGACAGAGGATGAGATGGCCAGATGGCATGGACATGACTCAATGGACATGAGATTTTGCAAGCCCGGGGGGAAGTTGGTGATGGACTACGAAGCCTGGCAAACTTCAGTCCAAAGGGTTGCAAAGAGTTGGATGTGACTGAACTGAATTGAACATGAATAAATATTGATATTACTACCCTAACTACCACTCACTGCAAGTATCTTGTTTTTTGACTTGCTTTTTACCTATCTCTCCCCCACAGCCCTTCAGCTCCAGAGAAGTAGGAAAGATAGCCAGTGAACCCAGAGCATGTGGGCATGGGAGATATAGCAGAATGCATGGATGGCTTCTTCCAATAGCAATGTGCATCCTGAGGCCATATAATCTATTTCAAGATAGAAAACAAACAAACAAACAAACAAAAAACCAAAAACACTTCTTTAATCATGTACCTGATTATTGTTTCTGTTACTCCTAAGTATCCTCTATATTTCTTATGTTGAGTCTCCCTTTTCAGTTCTCGATTTATAGTATCCTCTCTGTTGTTATTCTTTTCTCTTTGCCTCTTTCTCTACTTCTGGAAATTGTATTTAACTCTGTTCCTGATGTTATTTTACTTTTTCCTAATGCCATTTATGTACTCCCCTGCTTCCAATGCAGTTTTAATTCTGCTAGTCAGTGTTTAATTTCTTTGAACTCTTGCACTGTTTCTTTTTTCTTCCATCTCTAGTTCAGCTTGTCCTATCCACTTACTTTTCTGCTACATTTTCATGGAAGCTATGTGCTTGCATCCTTTTGAGGACACCAAAGGATAATGTCCAAACATTCTTCTGTTTGCTATAGTGTATCTTTTTCTACATACACTTTAATTAACGCTCCAGGTTAGTTCCATTTACTTATTGTGTGGATTTTTTAGTTCTTTGTACAGTTTGTTATGCTTCTTTCCTGCACCTCACCCAAGGAAAGACTGACTCAGACTGCCCTGGCAGTACTCACAGGTGTTGTGAGTACCCTGTTTCTCAGGCCTAGACATGGAGAAGGTTGATTTGCTTGACTAGTTTTTAGAAAATATGCAAAATACCTATTTTTTTCTAGGTCAAAGTGGATCTTTTCTTAATCATGTGGCCTACTTCTCTAAACTGATGAAAAATGGACCATCTTTGCACATTCAATATGTACTGCTCCCAGCTGTGTCTAGATATTGATAGCCACTTCCATGACCCCCTAGATGTGTAGATGAAACTCACAGGATGCAGGGGCAGAGTCCCACCACTGCCTTGCCTGCTGTCTTCTGGGAGCTGTGGTCTGTATCTGGAGGCCCTAAAGGTTCTTCACTGGGATGGGGGTAAGGAAAAGATCTGTTCTCAGTGTTATAGTTTCTACATGGTCCTCAGTCTTGAACTATCATTTTAGAGGAAGGTTAGCAAACATGAGATTGAGGACAGGAATACCATTTTAAAACAAAACAAACAAACAAACAAAAACTTTTGAAGTTTTTGAAGGGGAAACCTTCAAGATTAACTTTTTAAATCTCCTGCATGTGATACTATTACTCTGATGTCTTATTTCCTTCACCTTTTATTCCTCCTTATTGCTACTTGCTGAAACATTCATCTCTCCTCCCTCTCAATTCACACACCTTCAACACCCTGAGATAGGCTTTCTGAATAGACCCATGGCCTTCCCTTTGTTACTATATTTTACCTGATATTTTTTGTCTTGTCCATTTCACTTTCACTTCATGGGCTCCTGGACCTGTTCCTTATTTCTTCTTCTCCCATAAGCACCTTTCCCACCAGTTAAGCCTCTGGTATTCACCATGGAGAGAACACCCATCACCTTTCTGGAGATGACTCTTTTGCCCTGAGCTTCTCCTCATCCACCTACAGAGCTTGCCCATCACCACTCTCCTCTCCCTCCCAGGGACAAAGGGAGAACTTTCCAAGCCCCTTTGTGGTTAGGTGGGACCATACAACTATATCTGTCCAAAGTAATGGGAGCAAAATTGAGACATATTTCACTATTAGACCAAAGTATTTAAAATCCACATTTTTTCTTTAATAATTTTTTTTAAATTTTAAAATAGTTTCAGATTTTTAAAAATTTGTAAAGATAGTACAGAAGGTTCCTGTATGTTCCATGCCTCTGTGTGTGTGTGTGTGTGTGTGTGTGTGAATCACTCAGTCATGTCTGACTCTTTGCTACCCCATGGAATATAGCTCACCAAGACTCTGCTATCCATGGGATTCTCCAGGCAAGAATACTTGAGTAGCTTGCCATTGCCTTCTTCAGGGGATCTTCCTGACCTGGGGATTGAACCAGGTCTCCTGCATTGCAGATAGATTCTTTACCGTTTGAACATTGTTCCATGCATAGGTTCTCTTTTATTAACATCTTACACTATATGGTAACTTTGTCACAGTTAATGAACCAATACTGACACATTATTAAGATTCATAGACTATTCAAGTTATCCTAGTTTTTACCTAATATCCTTTTCCTGTTCCAGAAATTTATCCAGGATAAAACATCACATTTCATCATTATGTCTCCTCAGGCTCCTCTTGGCTCTGACAGTTTCTCAGACTTCCCTTATTTTTAAGTAATCTTGACAGTTTTGAGGTATTTTATAGTCAGGTATTTTATAGGATGCCCCTCAGTTAGAATTTTTCTGATGATTGTCTCATGATTAGACTAGGGAAGTGTGTTTTGGGGAGGTAATACACCATTTTCATCATATCAAGAGTATGTATGATTGACATGTCTTTTCACCATTGAAGTAAACTTGATCACCTGGATGAGGTAGTGATTATTAGGTTTCTCCACAGTAAAGTGACTGTTTCCCTTTATTTCTCATACTGTGCCCTATGCTAAGTAATAGCTTACCGTGATGTCACTATGTACTGCCCACAATGAAGAGTGTACAGTTAAGGGCACAAGGTCCCTTCTTTTCCATGCTCTATTTTCCTCTGTTGCCATTGGAAAGAAATAAATATTGTTGTATTGAGGTTTATTTGTTATTACAGCTTTGGTTAATCAATCCTGATTAATACACCATTTTTTTTCTATCTGCCTGAATGGTTGTTCCAGTGATACCTTAATCTCAGTAAATCTGAAACTGATTTTGTCAAATTTCCTAGAAATACTTCCAAACTTCCCTTTTTACAATTAAATAAATCATGTTATTATTATAAATGTACAGATTCAGAAGCTTAATATGTGTTTATACCACAGAATATAGTCCACGGTTTGTAAAACAACTTCATGAATAATATATTTTTATCATTCATATTCTGCATTACTCAGAGTTCATAGTTGCAACAAGCCAACAGTAAATGAGTGACTGCATTAAGAAGAAGAGACAGACTGCTAAGCAGCCCCTCCAAAAATTGTTGGGAAGGATGAAGAGCCAATCTAGGTCACAACTTTAAATAGATGCTGGATATTTCATGTCAATGTTGATGAACTTGGCAATTCTCCATCAGCTCTATTCTCTCTGTCCTACAGCTCCTGATGAATGTGTCCATATCACTGCTGCCATGAGGAATTTCTCAGCTCTTCCATACTTGTATTATTCTTGCAAAACCCAAAGTTCCAAGGAGTACATTGGCTGGGCCAAGTCTGGGTCACTTGCCCAGATCTAGTTCCTAGGGGATGGGCTGAGGGAACACCTGGCCATCACTTCAGCCAAGATCCATACATTTGAGAGTGTCCAAATTAAAGAAAACCATATAGTAAAGGCACACATCCAATACAATCCTTATTTGACTATTGAAAATTTTGAAACTCAGAAGCTCCATGCCTGCCCAAGGCTATATGTTCAGCGGCAGAACAAATTTTAGACCCTGGATGTCCAGAATTAAAGTTTCTTCATTTTGACCTCTATACTATTCCTAACAGCTTTCCTTTCTTTTAAACATCAATGATGAAAGGGCTTTATTTAGGTTTTTTTTTAATTCATTTAGGGTTTTTATTACCAACTATCTAATCTAATGTAGTAAACTTCAATCTAGTTCCAAAAACATCAGGAATTCTTCAGCTACATAGAGAATAGAGTTAAAGTTCACTGATATTATTAAGTTTATCCATATTCCTGGGGTCTTCCTTTACTCCCCTTCATCTCTCTCACTTCACACTTCAGAAATCTCCAACCTAACTGCTTCTCAAAATGAGGTTGTTTACAGACCACTGTGGATCTTGTTACAAATACAGATTCATAATTGACTCCCACTCTGGATCTGATAGAGCAATCTGGAGATACATGGAGTCAAGAGATACCTGAACTAACAGGAAAGCTTGGCCTTGGAGGACAAAATGAAACAGGGCAAAGTCTAACAGAAACTTTCCAAGAGACTGCACTGGTCATAGAAAACACTCTTTTCCAACAACACAAGAGATGACTCTAAATGGACATCACCAGATGGACAATACCAAAATCAGATTGATTATATTCTTTGCAACGACAGATTGAGGAGCTGTATACAGTCAGCAAACACAAGACCAGGAGCTAACTGTGGCTCGGATCATGAACTCCTTATTGCCAAATTCAGACTTAAACTGAAGAAAGTAGGGAAAACCACTAGACCATTCAGGTATGACCTAAATCAAATCCTTTATGAATATACAGTGGAAGAGAGAAATAGATTTAAGGGACTAGATCTGATAGACAGAGAGCCTGATGAACTATGGACGGAGGTTCATGACATTGTACAGGAGACAGGGGTCAAGACCATCCCCATGGAAAAGAAATGCAAAAAGGCAAAATGGTTGTCTGAGGAGGCCTTACAAACAACTGTGAAAAGAAGAGAAGCGAAAAGCAAAGGAGAAAAGGAAAGATATTCACATTTGAATGCAGAGATCCAAAGAATAGCCAGGAGAGATAAGAAAGCCTTCCTCAGAAACCAATGCAAAGAAATAGATGAAAACAACAGAATGGGAAAGACTAGAGATCTCTTTAAGAAAATTAGAGATATCAAGGGAACATTTCATGCAAAGATGGGCTCAATAAAGGACAGAAATGGGAGGGACCTAACAGAAGCAGAAGATATTAAGAAGAGGTGGCAAGAATAAACAGAAGAACTGTACAAAAAAGATCTTCACGAACCAGACAATCACAATGGTGTGATCACTCACCTAGAGCCAGACATCCTGAATGTGAAGTCAAGTGGGCCTTAGAAAGCATCACTACGAACAAAGCTAGTGGAGGTGATGGAATTCCAGTTGAGCTATTTCAAATCCTAAAAGACGATGCCGTGAAAGTGCTGCCAGCAAATTTGGAAAACTCAGCAGTGGCCACAGGACTAGAAAAAGTCAGTTTTCATTCCAATCCCTAAGAAAGGCAATCCCAAAGAATGCTCAAACTACCGCACAATTGTACTCATCTCACACGCTAGTAAAGTAATGCTCAAAATTCTCCAAGCCAGGCTTCAGCAATACATGAACCGTGAACTTCCAGATGTTCAACGTGGTTTTAGAAAAGGCAGAGGAACCAGAGATCAAATTGCCAATATCCGATGGATCATCAAAAAAGCAAGAGAGTTCCAGAAAAAACATATGTTTCTGCTTTATTGACTTCGCCAAAGCCTTCGACTGTGTGGATCACAATAAACTGTGGAAAATTCTGAAAGAGATGGGAATACCAGACCACCT
This sequence comes from Dama dama, assembly GCF_033118175.1. Classification (NCBI taxonomy): domain Eukaryota; kingdom Metazoa; phylum Chordata; class Mammalia; order Artiodactyla; family Cervidae; genus Dama; species Dama dama. The sequence continues at coordinate 6,065,661 of NC_083713.1, read as the reverse complement.
GACCTGCCTCTTGAGAAACCTGTATGCAGGTCAGGAAGCAACAGTTAGAACTGGACATGGAACAACAGACTGGTTCCAAATCGGCAAAGGAGTACGTCAAGGCTGTATATTGTCACTCTGCTTATTTAGCTTGTATGCAGTGTACATCATGAGAAATGCTGGGCTGGGAGAAGCACAGGCTGGAATCAAGATTGCTGGGAGAAATATCAATAACCTTAGATATGCAGATGACACCACCCTTATGGCAGAGAGTGAAGAGGAACTGAAAATCCTCTTGATGAAAGTGAAAGGGGAGAGTGAGAAAGTTGGCTTAAAGATTAACATTGAGAAAACTAAGATCATGGCATCTGGTCCCATCACCTCATGGGAAATAAATGGAGAGACAGTGGAAACAGTGTCAGAATTTATTTTTTTGGGCTCCAAAATCACTGCAGATGGTGATTGCAGCCATGAAATTAAAAGACACTTACTCCTTGGAAGGAAAGTTAGGACCAACCTGGATAGCATATTAAAAAGCAGAGACATTACTTTGCCAGCAAACATCTGTCTATTCAAGGCTATGGTTTTTCCAGTGGTCATGTATGGGTGTGAGAGTTGGACTGTGAATAAAACTGAGCACCAAAAAAATGATCCTTTTGAACTGTGGTGTTGGAGAAGACTCTTGAGAGTCCCTTGGACTGCAAGGAGATCCAACCAGTCCATCCTAAAGGAGATCAGTCCTTGGTGTTCATTGGAAGGACTGATGCTGAAGCTGAAACTCCAGTTCTTTGGCCACCTCACGTGAAGAGTTGACTCATTGGAAAAGAGCCTGATGCTGGGAGGGATTGGGGGCAGGAGGAGAAAGGAACGACAGAGGATGAAATGGCTGGATGGCATCACTGACACGATGGACATGAGTTTGAGTCAACTCCGGGAGTTGGTGATGGACAGGGAGGCCTGGCACGCTGCGATTCATAGGGTCTCAAAGAGTCGGACACGACTGAGCGACTGAACTGAACTGGAGTGAAGTGATACAGTCATCAAAATTGCTGGGACAAATATCAGTAACCTCAGATATGCGGATGACACCACACTTATGGCAGAAAGTGAAGAAGAACTAAAGAGCCTCTTGATGAAAGTGAAAGAGGAGAGTGAAAAAGTTAGCTTTAAGCTCAACATTCAGAAAATGAAGATCATAGCATCTAGTCCCATCTCTCCACGGCAAATAGATGGGGAAACAGTGGCTGACTTTATGTTTTTGGGCTCCAAAATCACTGCAGATGGTGACTGCAGCCATGAAATTAAAAGACACATACTCCTTGGAAGGAAAGCTGTGACCAACCTAGAAAGCATATTAAAAAGCAGAGACATTACTTAGCCAACAAAGGTCCATCTAGTCAAGGCTATGGTTTTTCCAGTAGTCATGCATGGATGAGACAGTTGGACTATTAAGAAAACTAAGGGCTGAAGACCTGATGCTTTTGAACTATGGTGTTGGAGAAGACTCTTGAGAGTCCCTTGGACTGCAAGGAGATCCAACCAGTCCATCCAAAGGAGATCAGTCCTGGGTGTTCATTGGAAGGACTGATGCTGAAGCTGAAACTCCAATACTTTGGCCACCTGATGCGAAGAGCTGACTCATTGGAAAACACCCTGATGCTGAGAAATATTGAGGGCAGGAGAAGAAGGGGACAACAGAGGATGAGGTGGTTGGATGGCATCACTGACTCAATGGACATGAGTTTGGGTGGCCTCTGGGAGTTGGTGATGTACAGGGAGGCATACCGGGTCCATGGGCTCATGAAGGGTCGAACATGACTGAGCGACTGAACTAACTAATACAGTTAGCACAAACAAGACCAGGAGCTGAACGTGGCTCAGATCATGAACTCCTTATTGCAAAATTCAGACTTAAATTGAAGAAAATAGGGAAAACCATTAGACCTTTCAGGTATGACCTAAATCAAATCCCTTACAGAGGAAGTAACAAATAGATTCAAGGGATTAGATTTGATAGACAGAGTGCCTGAAGAACTATGGATGAGGTTTGTGACATTGTTAAGGAGGCTGTGATGAAGACTCTCCCCAAGAAAAAGAAATGCAAAAAGGCAAAATGGTTGTCTGAGGAGATCATACATTAGCTGAGAAAAGAAGAGAAGTGAATGGCAAAGGAGGAAAGGAAAGATATACTCATCTGAAAGCAGAATTCCAAAGACTAGCAAGGAGAGATAAGAAAGCCTTCCTCAGTGAAAATGCAAAGAAACAGAGGAAAACAATAGAACAGGAAAGACTGGAGATTTCCTCAAGAAAAGAAGAGATACCAAGGGAACATTTCAGGCAAAGAGGGGGACAATGGACTTAAGAGAAGCAGAAAATACTAAGAAGAGTTGGCAAGAATACACAGAACTATATAAAAAAGACCTCAATGACCCAGGTAACCATGACAGTGTGATCACTCACCTAGAGCCAGATATCCTAGAATGCAAAGTCAAGTGGGGGGCCTTAGGAAGCATCACTACAAATAAAGACAATGGAGGTAATGGAATTCCAGTTGAGCTGTTTCAAATCCTGAAAGATGATGCTGTTAAAATACTGCACTCAACATGCCTGCACATTTGGAAAACTCAGCAGTGGCAACAGAATGGAAAAGGTCAGTTTCCATTCCAATCTCAAAGAAAGGCAATGTCAAAGAATGTTCAAACTACCACAAAATTGCACTCTTCTCACACCCTAGCAAAGAAATGCTCAAAATTAAAGTGAGGCTTCAACAGTACCTGAACTGAGAATGTCCAGATGTTCATGCTGGATTTAGAAAAGGCAGAGGAACCAGAGATCAAATTGCCAACATCCATTGGATCAGAGAAAAAGCAAAAATGTTCCATTAAAACATCTACTTCTGCTTTATTGAGTACACCAAAGCCTTTGACTGTGTGGATCACAACAAACTGAAAACTTCTTAAAGAGATAGGAATACCAGACCACCTGACCTCCTGAGAAACCTGTATGCAGGTCAAGAAGCAACATTTAGAACCAGAAATAGAACAACTGATTGGTTCCACATAGGAAGAGGAGTATGTCAAGGCTGTATATTGTCACCCTGCTTATTCAACTTATATGCAGAGTATGTCATGTGAAATGCCAGGCTGGATAAAGTACAAGCTGGAATTAAGATTGCCAGGAGATATATCAATAACCTCAGAAATGCAGATGACACACCCCTTATGGCAGAAAGTGAAGAGAAACTAAAGAGACTCTTGATGAAAGTGCAAAAGGAGAGTGAAAAAACTGGCTTAAAACACAACATTCAAAAAACTTAGATCATGGCATCTGGTCCCATCACTTCATGGCAAATAGATGGGGAAACAGTGGAAACAGTGAGAGACTTTATTTTTTTGAGCTCCAGCATCATGGCAGATGGTTACTGCAGCCATGAAATTAAAAGACACTTGCTCCTTGGAAGAAAAACTATGACCAACCAGGACAGCATATTAAAAAGCAGAGACATTACTTTGCCAATAGAAGTCCAACTAGTCAAAGCTGTGGTTTTTCCAGTAGTCATGTGTGGATGTGAGAATTGGACCATAAAGAAAGCTGAGCACTGGAGAATTGATGCTTTTGAACTGTGGTATTGGAGAAGACTCTTGAGAGTCCCTTGGACTGCAAGGAAATCAAACCAGTTAATCATAAAGGAAATCAGTCCTGAATATTCATTTGAAGGATTGATGCCGAAGTTGAAGCTTCAATACTTTGGTCACCTGATGCGAAGAACTGACTCATTGGAAAAGACCCTTATGCTGTGAAGACAGGAGGAGAAGGGGATGACAGAGGATGAGATGGTTGGATGTCATCAATGACTTGAGTTTGGGCAAGCACTGGGATTTGGTGATGGACAGGGAAGCCTTTTGTGTTGCAGTCCATGGGGTTGCAAAGAGTTGAACATGAATGAGCTAATGACCTGAAATGAACTGGATCTGAATATTTAGCAGGGGAGCATAAGCCTTGCATTCAAGAAGCAGCCGAGATTGTTCTTATTGTAGTTGGAGAAGCTGGATCTAGTGTATAATAATACCAGAATAACTCCTGTTACTTAAATATGCCTTGAATTTTTTCATGTCTACATATTTGCTGCTACCGTGGTCCATAGTGCAGAGGAGTTGTCCATCTCATTTCTCCCTGTTTTTCATTTACAGACATACCCATCCTTTCCAGTACAGGCTCCGTGCCACCTCCGCTATGAAACACCAGCCCCCACGCTCCCAGGTGAACCAGCTGTCTTTTCCTGAAGCTCTCACACCTCCTTCCTTCCTGCCACACGCTGTGGTTAAGCAGTCCACCAGCCTCCCTTGCTGCCCTTCGTCTCTGTGAGCAGAGAAACCATTTTTTTTAACTTGTTAGTGTAGGCTTTCTACATAATAATTGTTCAAGTATTTTTGTTGATTTGAATTGTAGTGAAGTAGCTGGTGACACAACTGGGAATAATTGGGGAAAGGTCAGCAGCCAGGTGAGACTCTTTCCCATCTCTCGTTAGAAGACAGGAAAGAAGTTAAATTATAGAGTTGCATTTCACAGTGGGCATGGAGCCTGTGGTGGTATCAGATTCTCTCCTATTTTATCAGAAAAATGAAATACACACCCACACACCAGTCACGCATATATACCATGAGACATAAATGAAATTTCTGGATGTGTTGTCACTCCCAGGTTTGATTAATTGCATCACTTATGGAAATCTGAAAAGATTCTTATTTTAGGCTTATACTTGTCATGGCTCCATTCCTCCTGCTCTATAAATAAACTGCCAGGCAGCACTTCTGCATCAAAAGCCAGCCCACTATAGTCACTTCTCGAAGCCTTCATCCTACATCTCAAATGACAGTGCAGATTTGCCAGGACCTCCTTATAAGAGGTGGAACTCTATAAGTCAGGCCGAGAACCCAGCTGAGTATACCCATCAGTGATGGAGCCCATAAATGAGACACACAGAAGACCAGTTTTTGAAATGAGCTGAACCAAATGTTATCATACTTAGTGGGGGAGAAGTGTTGAAGAAGTTCTCTGTTCAGGGTCAATTCTATGATGCTATCGTATGCAATAAATACACTTTTCCAACAAGAAGCAGACTATAGTGTCCGACACTGTTTATCTGAGAACTAGTCCTTCTCCTTCTCCCTTTTTTCTCTCTCCTTACTTTATTCTATACTTTTTACTTTTTCCTTAAATTCACATAATTTCAGTCAATATAATGATAAGGAACTTGGATTTTCACCAGTGCATCATTTTACTTTCAAGTTACGTTATACTTGCTGAAAAATTCAACTTAATCCCTGGACTCAGCCTTCTCAGGGAAGATAGTGAGAGAACAGAGATCTCCTCCAGACTCTGTCTGGAGTTGATCTGGGGCTGTGGGTTAGCCACAGTGCCATTTATGATATTGGATCACACTGCTAAGCCAAGCTCATGTTGGGGAATCAGATTTAGCTACATCACAACCACTACATACTTCAAAGGGGAATGTCCTTCCATCTTTAGCAAAGTCAGCCTGTTTCACTGGACTGCTTGTCCATTCCTTTCCTGTCTGACACTGTGTGGCCTCCTTCTGCAGGATTATTACCCCATGGTCTCATGACATATCTAAGTTCTTTCTCATACATTTATATCTTCTAGAAAATAATCAAAATGATACTACATGAAGGTCCAAAACGGCTGAAAGTAAAAGAAAAAACAATGTGATATAAACACTACATAGCCTAAGAATCATGCATAAATTCTGGGAAAGTCTCCTGTGACTAAGAGGCTGAAAGAACTTCCTGTGGGCTTCCTATGAAGCAGAGTCCTAAGGCCAGTTCTGGGCCTGAGTGATCTTCCAAGTGATGGCCAGCACTTTGAGGAGGCAGCCTTTGAAGGCAGGTAAAAGCAGGTCGACAAGAAGCTGTGCTGTGTTCAACAAATCACTTCACCTCTCTGAGCCTCAGGGTCTTCATTTGTAAGTGTGGAAACTATCACCTTCCTTGGCCTTTTGAGATTTTCTTTTTTCTTTTCTTTTCTTTTTTTTTTTTAGAATTTATTTTTATTACTACTAAAGAGATGAAAGCATGGATATTCTGATTTTAATTGGGACATAACTGGGCAAATACCTAAGGATCTCAGAAGAAAACAGGCAGTCTCCAACTTGGAGCATCTTTAATTTCACTGGTTCCCCCTTTTCCATAGCTCCTCTCTGCCTTCTCAAAATGGTTGTATCATCTCTGTTAACTAAGCATTCCACTTGGTATTACTCTGGGTAATACTCTGGTGTAAGGACATCATCCTTGGTCTCAGAGATGAAAAGAGGAAAGGGGCAGGGAGAGGAGTGCTTGGTGGTTTCGGGGCACTGGGCTGCAACCACATGTTGCTTTTAAAACAATCCTGCCTAAATGATTTTTATCACCTCATTTTCCAGACAAAGACACTTAGGCTCATAGTTGAAACATTGTTAATAAGTATTTTTTCTAAAATGAGTGTGTACAAAGTATAGATGTCTAAAAAGCATAACTAACACAAAAATAAGGTTGGAAGATGCGACAATTATACTGGGGATGAGACACCGTGTGACATGGTTTCAATGTTGCTGAAAATAAAGCTTCTGGAGTCTGAGGAGGACAGAGAACAGCGGTGTATCCTTCTAAGTTTAGAGGATACACATGACAAACGCTGTCCTGAGCTAACTTCAAGCCAGGTGCACATGGAAATGAAGGGCTTGGTGGGGCAAAGTGTAGAAATGCGCTGGTCATCCATCCCCCACCTCCCTTCCTTCTGTGGGTTCCCTAGAAGCAGAGCCTGAGACAAAGACTCAGGTAGAAGAATTCATTTAGAAGGTGATCCGGGGAAGCAGAAATGAGAGAGAAATGAGTGTGAGATAAAGGGGGAGAAAAGGAGCCATAAAGTATGTCACTGATGTGTCTCCTGAGGGTACAATTTTACTAGAACCCCTGAGAAGCGCACAGAATGCCTCCTGGAACCCCCAGTCCCCCGTACCCCAGAAGGCAGGAGAAAGGACATTTATCATTGGGCTGGCTCCCACTGAGTGTGACTTGTAGTGGACATACTTCCCTTATCTGGACTCACCAATCAAGTCTTGTTAAGAGAGCAAGGAAGGACAAAGCACGAGATAAATTTTAGCTCCCATGGAACCATCCACTGCACCTGCATCTGAAGTCTGTGAGGCTCTGAGGGGTGTGACAGACACCAGAAGTGTCAACTTCATGGATAAAGAGAAAGCTTAGAAACCATTAAATAAAGGAGACCAGCCTTCTGAGCACTACCTACTGCTCCTCCTGTCACAGTTACCCCAGCACCTGGAAAATCACTGACAACTGATAAATAGCTGTTGAACAAAATGCAGTGATGTTTCCCAGTCTGTCATGTAGAAAGAATATATATATATGCTTTGTGATCCCAAAATATAGAACTGGGACATACAGATTGCAACTATAGGAGGCAAATTGTCTCACCAGGAGGTAATTCAAAGTAGAGTCTTCTTTGTGGGGGTAGGGTTGTGAACTGGGTCAGTGTGATGGTCTGGCAGAAATATTGTAGAATAACTTTCTACACCCAAAATAAAAGTGAAAGAGACGATTTTTTAGGCCCTTCTGCCTATAAATATGTTTGTTCTATGTGATTCAGAAAAACAAGATCCTACATGAAAGAGGAATAATAAAATCAGTGGTGACTGGATTTCCACAGGTAAAGCTGTTAAACTCTGGTGAGATAATGACCATGATAGATTGTGGGTTCCATTTTTTAGTTGACTATTACTCTTATCTGAGATCTCTGTAACTTTGTCCTATTCCAACAGGGGAAACTGAGGAAGCTGCCGCTGCTGAGGATGGAGAGAAAGAAGAGAAGGAAAAGAGCCTTTGGACGTGTAGCCGTTATAGCTTTGGGAGACCTTTATGACTGTGCAGCCCATCATTTCTGACTCAGTCTCTTCCTCTTGCTAATTCTGTCTTTCTTCCATGGTCAACTCATGTCGCCTCCTAGAGGCAGCCCTCCACGATTATCACTGGATTTCTGTGTTCTTGCTGGAGCTCCTTTTGCTCATCATCATCCACTTCACCCCGTGCCACATGGCCCAGATCACATTGCAAAATACAGTCAACGTCCTGCTCCATGCTTCCCTCAGCTGTGAGCTCCCACTGATCAGGACTCAGCTATGACTTTTCTGCTCTGTGTTTACAGCATTTAGAAAAGTCCTGGTTTAAGTGCTAAATCATATCTGACTCTTTCACAACCCCATGGACTGTAGCTCGGTAGGCTCCTCTGTTCATGGGATTTCCCAGGCAAGAATACTAAAGTGGGTTGTCATTTCCTTCTCCTGAAAGGCCATAGGACTGGGTAAATACTTGTAGAATAAATGAAGGAATAAGTAAACATCTCATTAAACTTCTTGACCATTAAACAAAGTGGGCAAGACAGACCTTCTTATTCTTTATATTTAGACAGGAGATTCAAGCCTAGAGGCTGAGCTGGGAGCTTGATCCACTGGCCCCTCATCCAGAGGCCTCTCCTTAAAAGAGATCCACCTGGGCCTAGGGCTCTACTATCGAGCTGATGGTCAGAAATTGTCTGCAGCATGGGGAGCAACTGTCAATCTCCCTACAGACAATTAGCTCACAAAAATGGGGAGGTGAGAGGAATTGACTTTCCCAAGTCACAGCCATCCTGGAGACCTGTTAGATTCAGATGTCCCCCTAAGTGGCAGGAGCCCATTGGCTTCATCATTCAGGGGGTGCATACTAGACAAGGCAGGTAGCTGACTTTTATCTGACAGAGTCAGACCCACTAAGGTATGTGGAGTTTGGGCCTCTGGCAGCTGCATCAAATCAATCTTGCCAAGGATCCCTGCCCCCTGGGAGAAACAGCTATCTCTGTGTGCTGCTCCTGTCTGGGCCCCAAGCCACCAGCGAGAGGAGAGTTTTAGTCTTCATTTTATCAAGGGTATATCTAGGAGCAGGTTCCTTGGTAACTACGGATTCTGTCTTGGATCTACTTGGAGACTATTGGCAATTTGGTTTAAAGCTGGTGCCCTGTGTCACAGAGCAAAAGGTATTCAGAACGATGGTTTCTCGCAACTCAGTAACCTATGTAGAAAAGGAAGCCTCCTTTCAAACTCACAGTAATCCAGGTAAGTCAGCTCTTAAGTCCTACCACTGACACAGTGGCTGCTGGGCCCTGTTTTCTCATCATAAAGTGAAGATAGCAATGTTTACATTTCAGGGTTTCCTATAGGAATTAGGAATAATACACTGATGCCTATCACACAGCAGATGTTAAGTGAATGATAGTTCCTACTTTTATTTGGATACAGAACATAAACTTAAGTGAGAGTTTCACTGACATGTTCTAGTGGCACATAAACATATCAAGAATTACAATGTAGAAGTGATGCTCTGGGATTTCTGCCTCTAGCCCAGATAAAGTAAGAGGAACCAGATTTATCCTCCTGTCAGAAACAAGAGCAACAAATGGACCAAATATATGAAGTAACAGGCTTAAGACACAAGATGTTAAGCAAAGAAGGACAGGGTTCCCTGGCAAATGAAAACCAGATGAGAAGAGCCTTCTGACAGCCACAGCTCTGGAAAGCTTCCAGGTGTTGGGGGAGAAAAAGGGAGTTGATGCAGAGTACAGACGTCTCCCTGAGTTGAGGAGACTGTGCTACAGATCCAAGGAGGCAACTACAGGGAGTTCATGGGACAGAGCACATAGATGAGAGGGCTGCTGGGAAAGAGAATTGTGAAGATACACAGAGAGTTCAGCCTGATTGTTCAAAAGAGTGCGGGTGCATACATTCATGTGAGAAGACTAGTCAGAAACGATGAAAAGCCTGGCCTAACAGACAAGAGGACATGCTACCATTGTCTGTTCCCTCTCGCCAAACCAGAAAACCCATAATTCATGGGGCACTGAGTAAGTTCCCATGGGGAACTCAGAAAGATGATGTCTTAATAACAGGGATAATTAACTCCAGACAGAGCACCACTTCTGCCCTGTCTCACAAACCTTAAAAGCAAACCTGGAATAAAACAAGCTTTCCAAGTAACTTACACAGATACACACACACACAAGCAATTTCAGGAAGAACAGTGATAAAAATATGTAAAAAAATTATATTCAGCAGAATTTGAATTCACCCTGGATACAAACAATTAAGGAAATACAAACCCACAATAAGAAGAAAAAATCAATCAAGCAAAACTGACCCAAAACTGATAGAGATATTAGAATTAACAGACAATTTTACTAAGCAGTAATTACAACTTTATTTCATATGGCAAAATGGTTTAAAGAAGATATGAAAGACATTACAAACACCCAAATTAAACTTCTAGAGTTTAAAACTACAATGTTTGAAGTAAAAAAAAAAAAAAAAATACACTGGATGAGATTAATAGCATTAAATATGGTGGGGAGAAAAGAATGTAAACATTAAGGAAAATGCTGGAATATGCAAAAGGAGACATAGAAACACAATTCAAGAACAAAAAAGATATCAGTGATTGAGAGTCAGGTCCAAGCAGCCTAGTGCATGCTGGCTGTCATGTCTGACTTTGCAACTCCATGGACCATAATAGGCTCCTCTCTCCATGGAGTTCTCCAGGCAAGAATACTGGAGCATTGCCACTTACTTCTCCAGGGAATCTTTCCAACCCAGGGGTTGAAACTGCATCTTTTGCAACTCCTGCATTGGCAGGTGGGTCCTTTATCATTTGAGACACCAGGGAAGGCCTCAAGTAGCCTAACATACATGTAAGTGGACTCCCTGAAGAGAGATGGTTTGTGACAGATAAGTGTTGAGGGAGAAAACCAGAGATGGTCAGACAGTCAGACCCAACTATGTGCTGGAGTTTCCCAGGTGGCACTAGTGAGAAAGAATCTGCTTGCCAGTGCAACAGATGCAAGAGACCCAGGTTTGACCCCTGGGTTGGGAAGATGCCCTGGAGAAGGAAATGACAACCCACTCCAGTATTCTTGCCTGGGAAATCCCATGGACAGAGGAGCCTGGTGGGCTACAGTCCATGGGGTCGCAAAGAGTCAGACATGACTGAAAGCAGCAGCAACTTTTCAGCAGCAGCAACTATGGGCTGCTTATAAGAATGGCTGGTGGAAATAGGTTAAAAGGAAAAATATGGGGAAAGATATGCTACGATGATATAGAATGAGAGAAATCATGAATGGCTTCACTCACTTTGTATTCATATTTTTCATTGGGCTTTCATGCAGACTTTTAAGTACTGGTCCAGTTTCACACTTCAAGCCCTGCCCAGACTGAGATCTGCTCAAAAAATTCACCCCTAGGCCTGGGTCTCTTTCCCTATTCCCTTCGCCCTGACTGACTACCTTTATACCTGCTCTTTCCCAAACTTGGCTGTAGTTGCCCCTACCGTAACTCCTGCAGGTCCACACCAGTGTAAAATACCCCATCCTGAGGTTATCAGAATGAAGTTTGACATCTTGCCCCATGCTGGGACCTCCACATTCCCTATCTGGTCTTGCCGCCACCTCCACTTCATGATAGACCTCCATGCCAGAGTTTCATCTGCTGCATCATGTCCTGTCCACACTTCTCTGCCACTTTGTGGCTAAGCTCTATAGCTATGTTGACCCTGGGCTCTGCTGCTTTGCGAGTTTTCAGCACACCCAGTCTCTGACTTAACCCTGACCAATGTCACCTCCTGGTGTTGGTGACCTGTGTTCATTTCTGGGTCCTGGGACCTGCTGGCCTTCATTGGGCCACTCTTCTCTCCTTAAAATCACCAGATGGGCATCAGCACAGTCACTTTCCAAGTGGGGCCCTACTGCCGTCTGGTCAAACAAAAGTCTGCAAAAATCCCTGTCCTCAGAAGAGTTTTCATATTGAACTCTGACAAAAGAGGAGATAATTTATTATGGCTGCTGCCCCAGGGCTTGTAAAAAATATTCTCTCCATGGGTGTGTTCTTGCCACTGTGGGTTTCTGAGATGTGTGCAGGCAGAAGAGACAGTAAGTTGCCAGGGGAAACATTTATCAAAAGAGAAATATCCATATTAAAGGAAACTGCAGGAAACTGGCTCCCTTGTGTGGGAGAAAATTAGCATATAAACATAGGGTCCCAGATGGCAGCAATTTATCCCACTTAGTAGCACAGGCTAAATGTTACAGGTGAGGACTAGAGGTCTGCACAGAGAGGTAGCCAGGCTCAGACCCACATGAGGACAAGAGTGCATGGGATACATGGACTGGTGGTGGATAATGGCCAAGATTTGCCACATCTGGGAATTGCCCAACCCCTACATGCCATCCCAAGGGATTTGTGTGCAGACAGCTGATTAGGCTCTGTTGTGCAGGGAAGATGTTTCCTCTCCCCAGAACTAGGGTTTTGAAGCTTGTAGATATAAATAGAGCAGGTTCTGGTGCTGGCTATGCATCAGAGTTACCTGGGAGCTTGTTAAATATATAGATCCTGAGAATCAGAATCTTCAGGGATGAGGCCAAGGAAGCTTTATCTTTCACTCCTCCTGTAGGGAAACAGCAAGTCAGCCAAGATGGTGGTGGTCAGGATCTCTTGCCCCATGTTTTGTAAATAATGATTATGTAACAGCTAAGATCACTTATAGCACTGCCCAAGCACATCGCTAGCTATCTGCTTGGCCATGGGCTACTTTTGTTCTGTAAGCATATATAAGCTCCGCCTGAAAAAGCCCTGGAGGCTGTGCTGGGGCTACGTTATGGCTGATGTTATGGCAGTGAGGCTGCATTATGGCTGGGTCCTCTGGATCAACCAAGAGAGGAGAAAATACAGCATGTCTGCTGCTGCTACAGCTGCTGCACTAGCCCAGAGAGAATAAATATGTACGCAGGCCCTAAGGCTCCTAGAGTTTTCTTCTAGCTTCCCTGCTCACACGGTTCAGTGAACAGTGAGAAACAGCAAGACAATTGCCGTAGTAAATAAGACAACACCCCACCCGCAATAACCACCGACCTGGCAGAGATTAGAGTCAGGAGCCACTGGACTGAAGTTATTTAAGCCAAATTCGTTTTCTCCACCTGGTCCAGCTGGGGTCAGGTATAGCTCTAATAATACAATAGTTGATAATTTTCCTTCCATTTGCAGGTCGTAAATACAAATGTCTACCCAGAGCAACAACAAAGCTGAGTTGAAGAAATGGTTCCACTTATTATTATCAGTATCAAAGTTATTTTCACCTCATGTTTTCCCTGATAAGTGTTCTTTGGGCTCAGAGACAAGACCCTGAGCTGACAAAACTTGGACAGATGCAGCCCAGGGTACTAGTGAGCAGTTTCCTCTGGAGTATCTTAGTTATCACATGCAATGACATTATGAAGGCAAGAATCCATTGATGTTTAAAAAAATCCAGATGCCAGAAGCAGGTAGGAGAAAACAGCAGCATGCATGAGTATTCATTAATTTACCCATCATCTGCTCATCTGTCTATCCATACATCCATTGACACATTACTTCAGTCAGACTCCAGTTCAATCGTGTAAGGAGTCAACTGGCACAGTTTGCTACAGTGTGCTCAGTAGTGAGGAGCAGAGTTAAATATACCTGATCTTTGCCCTCTGGGAACAGTCTCCTCCAGGAATGGTGAGTGACAGGCTCACCATCCTCTCACATACCCTTAACCATGCAGACATGCGTTCTTTCCCAAAGAATTCATATGCAGCTTCAGGATCCTTCAAAGCAGAGCAGTGGGAAGCTGCTGCCAATTGTTGTAGCTGAAAGGCAAAATAGAATTGGTTCCTATACTTATTTCAGAAGAGGGAAGCGGAGGAAATTAATATTATAGGATATTGTACTCATTAGATGCACAATATCTCTTTTAATTCTCAAAAATCCCTCAATCATTCATACAAATACCATATTTAACTAAAGAAAGTGAGATTTGAGAGACAATGCCAGTTAGCCAGAACTGGGACTGAATTTGGGTTTGATCTCAGGTGTGTCTGGAGCCAGAGTATGTTGGTTCCCTTTATTGGGCCATACTGTCCCCAGTACATGCCTGAAGTTGACCAGATGGAGCTGGGTGAGTGGGTGACAGCAGGCTGTCACACCAATGTGGGCATGCAGGTAGGAATGCCTGGATTGCTGTGTCTGGAATGAGACAGTCAGGCTGAGATGATGCTCACGTGGATGTGGAGAGTGTCTTGTTCTGCTGCCCCAGATGCTGGGGCAGGAGCCTCCCTCCTGGAGGAAAGAATTGCAGTGTAAGATAGGAAAACAACAACAACAACAACAACAACAAAACCACAGATGATAGTTAAGGGGGAACTTTGGACCAGAGAAGAAGTTCCACTAAAATGGAGTTTGTATGTGGATACAAGTAACTAGAAACCCTGAGCAGTGATGTAGGCAAATTTCTTTCCAGTACAAATAATATGTGTCCTAGTTTTGAAGTTTCTGAATTTTTTATGCTACTACATTAAAGCACTGGACAAGGCATATATGAGGCCCTAGCACACAGGACTAAAGCAGTAGTATGGTGAACATGGGCATCACCTTGCCGGGAAGGTGCAGAAAAGCAAGGCCTCTGGCAGGGGCTTCCTCACAGTTGCATGCTGGGCTGGTGACAGATGGCGCACCCAGGAGCCGGGTGATATTTTTCACTTTCTGTGTGAATAATCTGGCCATGAAGAGGAACAGCTGGTCTGTGCTAGGTGGCTACTTCACTTTTTCTTTCTTTTACTCTAAGATTTAGAGTTCTGGAAAGTTAGAGATGCCTCAGTTGACTGCATTTTATAAACAGTGCACTGTTGTACCTCCCAATTCTCCAGAAGCAAAAGCAATGGTAGTAAGTTCACCATATGGGCTCATGATTCCTTTCCATCGTCACAGGGGCCTGATAAGTTTGGAAAACACAGAATCGTATATTCATAGCACTTTTCCCCTTGGTCAAAATCCAACTGGAAAATAGTGAGTTTCCATTTTGCCCTAATATTTTTAGATAAATTCCCCACTATGACTCAAACAAGCTTTTTAATACTAAAAAGCAGAGACATTACTTTGCCAAAAAAGGTCTGCATAGTCAAAACGACGGTTTTCCCAGTAGTCGTTTATGGATATGAGTTGGTCTATAAAGAAAGCTGAGTGTTGAAGAATTGATGCTTTTGAGCTGTAGTGTTGGAGAAGACTACCGAGAGTCCCTTGGAGTGTAAGGAGATCAAACCAGTCAATCCTAAAGTAAATCAGTCCTGAGTATTCATTGGAAGGACTGATGCTTAAGCTGAAGCTCCAATACTTTGGCCTCCTGATGCAAAGAACTGACTCATTGGAAAAGACCCTGATGCTGGGAAAGACTGAGGGCAGGAGGAGAAGGGGAAGACAGAGGATGAGATGGTTGGATGGTATCACCAACTCAACAGACATAAGTTTGAGCAAGCTCCAGGTGTTGGTGATGGACAGGGAGGTCTGGCGTCCTACAGTCCATGGGGTTGCAAAGAGTTGGACATGACTGAGTGACTGAACTGAACTGATCACTGAAACAAGAAACCAAATAGACAGCAATAAAGAAAAATAAGTCCTCTCTCCTTAGAAAGGAAGACTTTATCCAAAGATAGCTTTCAAGTTTTGGGAAAAAAAGTGTGCTTTGTGGAGGCAGAACAATTATTTGTTCTTTGCCATTGCTGCTCAGGCTTCCAGATGGCATTAGTGGTAAAGAACCCACCTGTCAGTGCAGGAGACATAGAGGTGTGGGTTCAATCCCTGGGTCGGGAAGATCCCCTGGAGGAGAGCATGGCAACCCACTCCAGTTTTCTTGCCTGGAGAATCCTATGGACAGAGGAGCCTGGTGTGCTACAGTCTCTAAGGTCCCAAAGAATTGGACACACCTGAGGCAACTTAGCACACAGCACACACACCCCTGTTCAGGCCCCTTCCCCACTTGATCCTCATGCTTTCTACTTTAGGAAAGCCCCTTCATCACTCCAAGTCTAGGCTTAGAAGCAATAAAAGCATTGCATAGTCCCAGGCCTGAGGGGTGTCTGTAAGAACTTGAGAAGACTTAAGATTACAACTTGTGGGCCAGACCCTAGGGAAGGATGACAAGTAGTGTGGTTGTAACACGCAGACTGTCAGGGAACATGGTTAGGGATAAAAATTTGGGTGAGTATCCTGGTGACCACAGAGTAGAAAAGGCTGAAGTGATAAGAAGTTTTCCTTCCCAAACCAAAGGTATTTATATAGGCCCTGCCCTCTAATAGATTAATACTTAATAGGCACAAATACATGGATAATAAGTGAGAAAATGGATACACTTATTTTTATATTTCTCACCTCTTGCCTTCTCTAGGCACATTTCTTTTTGTTTTCCGTGTTTGGTTTTGGGTGGAAACTCAGAAGCTGTGGGTTTGAGTTTTGGTAACCCTTTTGGAACAAAAAAAGTTTTCAGAAAGTTATTCCTATAAATTGATCCCTTGGAAACCTTTCCTACATGAGCTCAGTTTTTTTGAAATGTGTCTAAGAGCCTCATGATATATGATTCTTTGCAAAAGAAAAAAAAAAATCAGCTTGAAACACATGCACTGAAGTTCTTTTTACCCTCTGATCTTTACACAGTCAGAAATTTAGCATCCTCGTCTCAAGAATTTCCATCTCAAGTTGTGATTTTCATCCCAACTGATGCATGCATGTGTGAAGAGCTCTGAGAACGCAAGGCTGAACTTTGTGAATGCCTTGTCAGTGCCTACTACTTCTTTTTTGGGAGGTCTGTTACTCTGTTAATATTTAAATGGGATTTGTATCCAGGGTTAAAACTCTTTCAGACTTTCATGTATTGCCAAAATGAAGTAATAAGAATTAGATTTATCCACCTTCATGAAACATCAAAAAAAAAAAAAATACAGAAAAACACATGGAACAATTACTATCAAGACAGTAGTCAACAAAGCACTGAAGTACAGTGACTCCCAAGAAGTAGGGATAAAACAATAACAACTCGAGCCCTACGGTTGTCCCAGATTACCACCTGGAGAAGGGGTTTAGAATAGAGCACCAAGATGGGGAACCAAGGAGAACCTGGTGGTGGACCTGAGTAGACTGAACAGAATCGGACCTCAAGAGTCAGCAAGGCAGTGTGGGTTAATAAAGCAGAGCCCAAGAGGAAAGAGCTGCACAGATGGAAGGAGAAATCTTCACAGGGAGTGGTCCAGGATTCAGCTGCGTACTCATCAGTTAGTTCATGCACATGAGAAAACTAACCAAAGTATGGTATAAGCATCTGAAAAAAATCATGGGGAAGGGCGCCTGGACCCTAAACAGATTTCAATATACTGCTTGATCCCAAAAGCCAGAGCAGAAAATTGTGTCATTAATAGGGCATTGGTTAGAGTTCTAAGAAGGTTCTTGCTTCAATAGTGGTGAGAATTAGCCTTAGACTTTGTGTGGGTACAAAAAACAAGTCATGAAGTGCTCAAACTGTATCAATCAACTTAACTGTGTCCCAGAAAGAAAAAAAAAAAAAATCAAGAGTAATTATAGGAATACAAAAGTATTCAGCACCCAAAAAATCAAAATTTACAATGTTTGACTGTGAATGTGAATGTCATGAAAGGCATGAAAAGAAACAGGAAAGCACAGCCCATGAAGAGAATAAGAGATAAAAGCTAAACAGTATAAAATAAACTATAAGTATTATTGTACAACATGGGGAATATAGCCAATATTTTTAATAATTATAAATGGAGTATAATCTTTAGAAGTTGCAAAGCACTATATTGTACTCCTGTAACTTATATAAATGTGTAAAATAACTTTACTTCATTTAAAACAATAATTTTAAAAATTGTTACTTGCAATTAAAAGGCATTTGAAATAGAAAATATGGTTGAGAACCTTTTCTGGTGGAAAATGTGGACATAAAAACCATATTCACTTTGCTTAAATAAAAATGGACTTAAGGCTCTGGATTCGGGTAAGATGCATTAGACAAATTTCTTTCCATTCTTCCCTCCAAAAACAGCTAAAAATGCTGAGCATTATAGATCTAACTCTGAAAGATGGAGCAAAGGGGACAGACTGGATAGGAGCCTTAGGAATTGGAATTGAGAACTAATATAGTGCTAAGTGTCTTGGGTCTTTCCTTTTGTGTAGTGTTATACACTGAGTGCTGAAGAATTTGGCATCTGGGAAATGCCAGTGGGCACGAACAAACAAACCAAAAACCCTACTGGGGTGGGTTTGAAAATGTGAGGTAGGTAGCTGGGACTTTCATCCTTAGCTGATGGTAAAAAGATCTGACTCCCAGCATGGTGCCAAGTATGCCATGTGGGAAGCAGCAAAAAGTTACCTTTCTCCCAGCAAGCGCAGTGCAGCAGAGACCTGGGAGACCATTAGGACACCCATTCATCATTAGAAACCATGGAGGCCAGAAGGAAGGGGTACAACATTTTTTCCAAGTGCAGATAGAAAAGAACAGTCATCTCAGAATTATTTTGAATTGATAAAATTCCCTTCAGGATTAAATAAATTGCAAGAAATTGGAAAAGATAAAAACAGCAAAGAAATCTATACAAAGTGTTGATTCTCTGGAAAACAAATCAATAAAATTGAAAAATCTCTAACAAGACTATGTATATATTCATATGTGTGTGTGTTTGTACACAAATCACCAATACTAGGAATGACATAGGAGATATCATAAAACACACTGCAGTCATTTGGAGGATAATAAGAAAATCTATGAATAATTCTATACACATAAATATGCACTGTAGACAAAATGTATCAATTCCTCAAAAAGCACAAACTACCACAACATACATAGTATGAAATAGGTCATTTGAATAGCACTATAAATTAAAGGAAGTTGAATTTGTAATTTGAAATCACTAGAAATGAAATATCCAGGTCCAGATAGTTTTGCTGGAGAATTCTACACACAAAAATATTAATTCTATACAAATTCTTCCAAAAATTACAAGGGGAGCAAGATCTTTCCAATTCCTTTTATGAGGTCTCTTGCCCTGATACCAAAACAAAGACAATATAAAAAGAGGAAGGAAGAAAATTGTAAACTGATATCTTTAATGAATATAGACAATGATAATCCTTAAGGAAATATTAGCATGTAGAATTCTGCATTATATAGGCATATGTACACACTGTGACAAAGTCAGGTGTATTTGTTAAGACTGGTTAAATATCAATATTTAAAACTCTACCAATGTACGGGACAATATTAACAGATTAAACAGAAAAATCACAGCCATGTCAATTTACTCACAAAACAAAATTCAATATCTACTCTAACAAAAATAAAACAATAGAAAAGCAAGTTTGAGAGAAACATCCTCAACTTGATAAAGCACAATCAACAAAAACCCTTCAGCTAAAGTAACATTTAATGGGGGAAAGACTGAATTCTTTCCCGTGAACTGGGAAGAAGATAAGAATGTCTGTACACATGACCAGTATTCAACCTAGTGCTGGAAGTCCTACACAGAAAAGTAAAGCAAGAAAAAAGGAATAAAACACATAGGGTTCAGAATAGTAGATCTATTGCACTGTCCTTCTTTGCAGATAACATGATAGTTCATGTAGGATATCTCAAGGAATTTATAAAAACAAACAAAAAAAGACCAAAAACAAAAACCTCAAACTAATGAGTGAGTCCAGCAAGGTCACGGGATATGTTTTCAATATGAAAACAACTGACTTTCTACATACAAGCAATGAAAATTAAAAAATAAAACATTTAAAATGACTAAAAAAATGAAAAACATATAAATCTAATACATACACATGATTTATATTTTGAAAATTGCAAAATGTTAATGAAAACCATCTAAGAGGAGCTAAATTATTGGAGAGATATATGGTTTTCATGGAGTGAATAATTCAATGTAGTAAACAGGTCAATATTCTCAAAACTAATATATAGGTTTAACACATTTTACAATTAAATGCCAGTAAGTGTTTGGGGTTATTCTGATAAATATTGCCAAGATTATATTAAAATATATTTGTAAAGGGTAAGGAACTAAACTAGATAAAATGATTTTGCAAAGAAGCATAAAATAGGAGGATTCACGTACCTGATTTCAAGACATTGTACAGCTACAGTAGTCAGGACTGTGTGGTATTGGAGAGATAGTCATAGACATCAATGAGACAGAACAGAGAACCCAGAAATAGACTCGCACAACTACAGTCAATTGATTCTTGACAAAGGTGTAAAGGCAATTCAATGGAAGAAGGTTAACCTTTACAACAAATGGTGCTGGAAGAAGACTATACAAAACAAAATGCAGAGAGACAGATTGGCTATCCACAGGCAAAAGAGAAACTACACATCATACAAAAAATAATTCAAAATAGGTCATGGTTCCAAGTGTAAACTGAAAAAATATAAAACTTTTAGAAGAAAACATAGGATAAAAATCTCCTTGGTGAAGAATTCTTAGATATGATGTTAAAAGCATGACTGATAAAAGAAAAAGATGATAAATTGGGCTTCCAGTTGAAATTTTTTGCTCTCTGAAATACTCTGATAACAGGATAAAAAGACAAATTGCATTTTTGGAGAAAACATTTGCAAACAATGTATCTGAAAAAGAATATATTAAAAACTCTCAAAACTGACAGTAAAAAATATTCAACTACAAAATGGGCCAAAGATATGAGGAGGCATTCCTTTCTTTTTTTTTTTTAATTAGTTAATTAATTTTAATTATAGGATAATTACTTTACAATATTGTGGTGATTTTTGTCATATATTAAGATGAATCATCCACAGGCATACATGTGGATGTAACCCTCAACCTGAACCCGCCCTCTAACCTCCCTCCGCACCCTGTCCTTCTGGATTCTCCCAGAGCCCTGCTTCATGCATTGAACTTGCACTTCAGAAGTGATTTACAGATGGCAATGAAATACATATGGCATGAAAAAAATGGCACATGAAAATATGTTCAACATTATTGGCTGATAGGGAAAATGCAGGTTAAAGTCACAGAGGTATCTCCGTGTACCTGTCAGAATGGGTGACAGCAATTACTGACAACACCAAATGCTTGGGGAAGATGCAGAAAGACTAGATCACTCATACATTCCTAGTGCGAATATAAAATTGCAGGGCCAGTAAAAACCAGTTTGGCCATTTCTTAAAGAGCTAAATATGCAACAATCATGCAACACTGTGTTCTGGGCATTAATCCCAGAGAAGTAAAAACATGTTAACACAACAACCTATACACAGAAGTATTTGTGATAACCCAAACTGGAAACAGCCAAAACACCCTTCAATAGTTGACTAATTAAAAAAAAAAAAAAAAAAAATGCATCTATATCATGTAAGATATAGCTGTGAGAGAGGGCATCAAGGGGAGACAAACTGAAACCACAATCACAGACAACTAGACAATCTGATCACAGGACCACAGCCTTGTCTAACTCCATGAAACTAAGCCATGCCATGTGGGGTCACCCAAGATGGCTGGGTCATGATGGAGAGGTCTGGCAGAATGTGGTCCACTGGAGAAGGGAATGGCAAACCACTTCAGAATTCTTGCCTTGAGAACCCCATGAACAGTATGAAAAGGCAAAAAGATAGGACACTGAAAGATGAACTCCCCAGGTCAGTAGGTGCCCAATATGCTACTGGAGATCAGTGGAGAAATAACTCCAGAAAGAATAAAGGGATGGAGAAAAAGAAAAAACAACACCCAGTTGTGGATGGGACTGGTGATAGAAGCAAGATTTGATGCTGTAAAAAGCAATATTGCATAGGAACCTGGAATGTTAGGTCCATGAATCAAGGCAAATTGGAAGTGGTCAAACACAAGATGGCAAGAGGGAACATCAGCATTCTAGGAATTGGTGAACTAAGATGGACTGGACTGGGTGAGTTTAACTCAGATGATCATTGTATCTATTACTATGGGCAAGAATCCCTTAGAAGAAATGGAGTAGCCATCATGGTCAACAAAAGAGTCCAAAATGCAGTACTCGGATGCAATCTCAAAAACGACAGAATGATCTCTATTCCTTTCAAAGGCAAACCATTCAACATCACAGTAATCCAAGTCTATGCTCTGACCAGTAATGCTGAAGAAGCTGAAGTTGAACGGTTCTATGGAGACCTACAAGACCTGCTAGAACTAACACCCAAAAAAGATGTCCTTTTCATTATAGGGGACTGGAATGCAAAAATAGGAAGTCAAGAAACACCTGGAGTAACAGGCAAATGTGGCCTTGGAGTACAGAATGAAGCAGGGCAAAAGCTAATCGAGTTTTGCCAAAAGAACCCACTGGTCATAGCAAACACCCTCTTCCAACAACACAAGAGAAGACTCTACACATGCACATCACCAGATGGTCAACACTGAAATCAGATTCATTATATCCTTTGCAGCCAAAGATGGAGAAGCTCTATGTAGTCAGCAAAAACAAGACCAGGAGCTAACTGTGGTTCAGATCATGAACTCCTTATTGCCAAATTCAGATTAAAATTGAAGAAAGTGGGGAAAACCACTAGACAATTCAGGTATGACCTAAATCAAATCCTTTATGACTATACAGTGGAAGTGAGAAATAGATTTAAGGGACTAGATCTGATAGACAGAGAGCCTGATGAACTATGGGAGGAGGTTCATGACATTGTACAGGAGACAGGGATCAAGACCATCTCCAGGAAAAGAAACACAAAAAATCAAAATGGCTGCCTGAGGAGGCTTCACAAGCAGCTGTGAAAAGAAGAGAAGTGAAAAGCAAAGGAGAAGAGGAAAGATATTCACATTTGAATGCAGAGTTTCAAAGAATAGCAAGGAGAGACAAGAAAGATTTCCTCAGTGATCAATGCAAATAAATAGATGAAAACAACAGAATGGGAAAGACTAGAGATGTCTTCAAGAAAATTAGAGATACCAAGGGAACATTTCATGCAAAGATGGGCTCAATAAAGGACAGAAATGGTAGGGACCTATCAGAAGCAGAAGATATTAAGAAAAGGTGGCAAGAATACACAGAAGAACTGTACAAAAAAGATTTCCACAACCCAGATAATCACAATGGTGTGATCACTCACCTAGAGCCAGACATCCTGGAATGTGAAGTCAAGTGGGCCTTAGAAAGCATCACTATGAACAAAGCTAGTGGAGGTGATGGAATTCCAGTTGAGCTATTTCAAATCCTGAAAGATGATACTGTGAAAGTGCTGCACTCAATATGCCAGCAAATTTGGAAAACTCAGCAGTGGCCACAGGACCAGAAAAGGACAGTTTTCATTCCAATCCCAAAGAGAGGCAATCCCAAAGAATGTTCAAACTAACACACAATTGCATTCATCTCTCACTCTAATAAAGTAATGCTCAAAATTCTCCAAGCCAGGCTTTAGCAATATGTGAACTGTGAACTTCCAGATGTTCAAACCGGTTTTAGAAAAGGCAGAAGAACCAGAGATCAAATTGCCAACATCCACTGGATCATTGAAAAAGCAAGAGAGTTCCAGAAAAACATCTATTTCTGGTTTATTGACTATGCCAAAGCCTTCGACTGTGTGGATCACAATAAACTATGGCAAAGTCTGAAAGAGACAGGAATACCAAACCACCTGACCTGCCTCTTGAGAAACCTATATGCAGGTCAGGAAGCAACAGTTAGAACTGGACATGGAACAACAGACTGGTTCCAAATTGGCAAAGGAGGACGTCAAGGCTGTATATTGTCACCGTACTTATTTAATTTATATGCAGAGTACATCATGAGAAACATTGGACTGGAAGAAGCACAAGCTGGAATGAAGATTGCCAGGAGAAACATCAATAACCTCAGATAAGCAGATGACACCACCCTTATGGCAGAAAGTGAAGAGGAACTAAAAAGCCTCCTGATGAAAGTGAAAGAGGAGAGTGAAAAAGTTGGCTTAAAACTCAACATTCAGAAAACTAAGACCATGGCATCTGGTCCCATCGCTTCGTGGGAAATAGATGGGGAAACAGTGTCAGACTTTATTTTTCTGGGCTCCCAAATTACTGCAGATGGTGATTGCAGCCATGAAATTAAAAGATGCTTATTCCTCGGAAGGAAAGTTATGACCAACCTAGACAGCATATTAAAAAGCAGAGACATTACTTTGCCAACAAAGGTCCGTCTATTCAAGGCTATGGTTTTTCCAGTGGTCATGTATGGATGTGAGAGTTGGACTGTGAAGAAAGCCGACTCCAACTAATAAAAAAAAAAAAAAAAAAAGAAAGCCGAGCGCCGAAAAATTAATGCTTTTGAACTGTGGTGTTGGAGAAGACTCTTGAGAGTCCCTTGGACTGCAAGGAGATCCAACCAGTCCATCCTAAAGGAGATCAGTCCTGGGTGTTCATTGGAAGGACTGATGTTGAAGCTGAAACTCCAATATTTTGGCCACCTGATGCAGAGAGCTGACTCATTTGAAAAGACCCTGATGCTGGGAGGGATTGGGGGCAGGAGGAGTAGGGGATGACAGAGGATGAGATGGCTGGATGGCATCACCGACTCAATGGACATGGGTTTGAGTAAACTCCAGGTGTTGGTCATGGACAGGGAGGCCTGGTGTGCTGCAGTTCATGGGATTGCAGAGTCAGACATGACTGAGCGACTTAACTGAACTGAACTGCACTGAAGACAGCATAGTAAAAAGCAGAGACATTACTTTGCCAACAAAGGTCCATTTAGTCAAGGCTACGGTTTTAAGCTGAGCGCCGAAGAACTGGTGCTTTTGAACTGTGGTGTTGGAGAAGACTCTTGAGAGTCACTTGGGCTGCAAGTAGATCCAACTAGTCCATCCTAAAGGAGATCAGTCCTGGGTGTTCATTGGTGGGCCTGATGCTGAAGCTGAAACTCCAATATTTTGGCCACCTGATGCAGAGAGCTGACTCATTTGAAAAGACCTTGATGCTGGGAAAGACTGAGGGCAGGAGGCGAAGGGGACAACATAGGGTGAGATGGTTGGATGGCATAACTGACACCATGAACATGGGTTTGGGTGGACTCTGGGTGTTGGTGATGGACAGGAAGGCCTTGCGTGCTGAGAGTCATGGGGTTGCAAAGAGTTGGACATGACTGAGCAACTGAACTGAACTGAACTGATATCATGTAATACCGCCCAGCCATAAGAAGGAACAAACTATCAATTTATGCAACAACTTGGTTGAATCTCAATGAAATTAGTGTTATAAGCCAGAAAGAGTCCCTCTCCAATTCCATTTCTATGTGCTGAGTCACTTCAGTGGTGTCTGACTCTTTGAGATCCTGTGGACTATAGCCCACCAGGCTCCTTAGTCCATGGAATTCTCCAGGCAAGAGTACTGGAGTGGGTTGCCATGCCCTTCTCCATGGGATATTCCTGACCCTTGGAACATAAGGTTCCAGGCAGGGATCAAACCCTGTGTTTTGCATCTCCTGTATTAGCAGGCAGGATCTTTACCACTAGCGCCACCTGTGAAGCTTACATGAAATGACTACAAGCCATTTTTAATAAAGCAGTAAAGCATTTCTATAACATTCTCAAAATTACGTTTAAGATATGAATTACAAATTAGAGGTTTCCAAGTGTAGGTGTGTAAGGGTAACACAAGTAGATTATTATGATGGTGGATTATTTTTGTATTTTTTTATGTACCTATAGGAATCTTGTTGTTTAGTTGCTAGATCAAGTCTGACTCTTCTGCGACCCCATGGACTGCCAGGTTCATCTGTCCATGGGATTTCCAAGGCAAGAATACTGAAGTGGGTTGCCATTTCCTTCCCCAGGGGATCTTCCTGACACAGGGATCGGACCTGCGTCTCCTGAATTGGCAGGCAGATTCTTTACCACTAAGCTACCAGGGAAGCCCTATAGGAATCTACATATCTAATAAAATGGTGATGTGCCAATGTCAAGTTTTTAATTTTGATATTGTATTATAACTATGTAAAATATGTATTTCATAAATTATGTATTTTATGTAAGTTATGTAAAGTTGGGGAAAACTGGGTAAAGAATTCATGGGACTTCTCTATTTTTGTCACTTTTTACAAATCTAAAATAATTTTCAAGCAAACAATTCCAAAATATAAGCTATAAAAAACGACTTAGGGATAACAATCATAGAATTCAGAATTCAGTAGACAAGGACATTAAATCAATTGTTTTCACTTCAATTCATATATTCAGTAAACAAGAGATAATTTTGTACATGTTAGGTAATGAGAGTAGGCTGTTAAAAATATCTTCAATCAAACTGTTGATGAACATTTTATAATGTTCAGAATGAAACATAGTCTGGATGAAATTAAGAACAACTTAGATATTGCAGAAGAAATGTTTCATGAACTTGAAAACATAGCAATATAAACTATACAACATGAAATTCATAAAGAAAGAATGGGAGAGCAGAGCAGAGGACCGGTGAAGTGTGGGAAAACTCCAAGGATCTGGATTTAGATGATTTGAATTGCCAGTTCAGTGGGGGCATAAAACATATGAGGAAATAGTGACTAAAATGTATAAATTAATAAAAATTTATAAATCTGTGCATCCATGATCAGTGACTGAAATATAAGAAACAGGGGAAAGAGGGGTGCCAAAGTACATAGTAATCAAATATATTATGACAAGTGATAAAGCAGAGAAAAACATATACACTTTGTGTACAGTTAAAAGTGGAACTGAGATAAGGATGGTAGCAGATTTCTTACTAAAAATGATGTAAGCTAGAAAACAGTGAGGAACAATATCTTTATAATACTAACAAGAAAACAAAGCCAAATAAAACATACTTCTCAACCAAAAAATCTTTAACCAGAGCAATAGCTTGCCAAAAGAAGTATGGAAGACTTTCTATAAATATATAAATCTAGAAAATGTTATTATCAGTAGACAAGTGCTACAGAAAATTTAGGAATTCCTTTAAGCACAAGGAAAATGATGCCAGGTAGAAATCTGAAGTTAACCAAAGAAATAAAAGTAGCAGGAAAGGTAACTGCATGTGGAATGGTAACTACAAACAGGAATCAGTTTCGTATTTATTTAAGATATAATTGGCTATTTAAACCAAAGCAATAACAATGTATTACTAGGTTTAGGATAAAATGTATAGCAACAGAACAAAAGTTTGAAGAGAAAAATGTATCATGTGGTGGCATTCTTATATTATACACAAAATAGTGTCACATAACTTGAAGGTGGACTGTGATAAGTCATGTGACAAGTCAAAGATGTATAAACCCTAATATAACCACTAAATATTACATCAAAGAATCACGGAGTCCACCAAAAAGATAAAACTAAATTATAAAGCCTTTCAAATAATATGAATGTAAACAGAAAAAATAGGAAGGGTGGGATAAAGCACAGATGGAAAATAAAAACAAGAAAATCATATTAAATGTAAATAGTATAGATATCCAATTAAAAGGCAGAGAATTTCAGATCAAATAAAAAAGCAAGACTTTAGTATATATTGCCTAAATGAAATCCCCTTAAAATAAGGAGTTTTACTTTTTAGAAGTGAAAGTATGAATAAATGTTTACCACATCAATTTTAAACAAAGCTAAAAAATGAGGTGTAGCTGGATCTACAGCTCAGTCTAGGAACTTGTGACAACTTTTCAAAGGAAATCTAAGGCCCCCGAGGGCCTTCCTCCTCTTTGAGGTTTGTTGTTGCTGTTGCTTTGCCAACTGAGGGTTTCAGAAAATTGTGCACACAGACTAAGTCTGGCCCCTTCAGAGGGATTCTCAGCCTAATTAGCTTCTTTATTTAGGTTTAAACCCACGTCAAACTCACACCTAAGTTTATGACCCTTCACTTATTTTTTAGCACCAAAAATTAAAACACATTTGGATTTTTATGTACATGATCATTTTATGAAAGCTCCGAGGACTTGACAATGGGCTCCCATGCTGCCCTGCACAGCCTTCCTTCATCTCGCTATGACAACATCCTCTCCATTTCCTTTGGGATTGGTACCCCTGGGATCCTCTTCTGTCCCAGCTCTGTCCAGAATCATAATCTTCCTTCTATGTTCAGTGCCCCAAGGGTATATTCAAGTAAATGCTTCTTCTAGATTGACCCATCCAGCCAGAATGATTTTCTTTTCTCTTGATTTACTCTGCTAATTCTCAGAAACACAAGGCAGAGTAGACTGGGACCATCACCTCACTGTGGGGCTCCAGGATAGATGCGCTCCCCAGAAGAACATGAAGGCTCATCCCCTGCTCAGTTTCACCGCCAGGCTTCAGCTATGCAAGCAGAGTTTACCTTCCTGGCTGTCATCTCAGGCCTGGTTCCTGGTCATCAGAGCTACTGTGTGCCTGTCAGTTTTTCTGGTTCTGTTTTCCTCCTGAGACTGACAGCACATCTGATGCATCACCTGAATGTACAGAGAAATGACCTTCCAGAGCTGCTGGATATGTCTTTGGGCAATAAAAATATATGAAAAGAGAGAGGGGGTGCTCAACTGATGTACTGAAATCGTATTCTGTGATGAGCACCTCACCTCAAGCCTATGTTCTCACACCTGAAAGCCTGGTCTCACATAGAGACCTGCTCCAGGTCTGCACTGAGCTCTGACCTTGGAGCTTTGTCTGCAGCCATTTTTTTTTTTTATCATCCTTCTAACCTCATTCCACTTGTATCTCAAACTCTTCCCCTTGGCTTTACTTCAGACAGCCTCTAAGGAAGTACTCATTCTTTTTCTCTGAAATAACTCTGCCAGGTGTGGCTGTCGTTCCCAAGGTTGAATTGGCCCAGGACTCTGCCCTATGACATCTCAGTAAGGATAGAGCCCAGATCTAAGATAGAGGATCTCATTCTCACACTCAGAGCTTTGCAGAGCTTGGCAATACCTTCCAAGAAAGGGGGCAACTTAAGAGGTATCAAAACAGGTAGAGGCAATTCTGAACCATTCTCTGATCCCACTAGATTCTGTGATAGAGATGAGATGTGGGGGTTTCCACCTGATAAATCAGAGCTACATGTTCAGGAATATCTCTGGAGATACTTGGTGCATTTTTTGTGATTTTTTTTTAACAAGAATAATATTTTGTTTTCTCATTCATTGTTCTTTTTGCAAAGCTTGTCATGGCTTTTCACAGTTACTTGGTTTTAAAGTACTACTTGAAAAAGTATATCAGAGGGAGGAGCCAAGATGGCGGAGGAGTAGGACGGGGAGACCACTTTCTCTCCTACAAATTCATCAAAAGAATAACTGAATGCAGAACAAACTTCACAAAACAACTTCTGATCGCTAGCTGAGGTCATCAGGCGCCCAGAAAAGCAGCCCATTGTCTTCCAAAGGAGGTAGGACAAAATATAAAGCTAAAAAGTGAGACAAAAGAGCTAAGGACGGAGATCCGTCCCGGGAAGGGAGTCTTACGTGGCATTGCTTGGGGTAGGGTCCGGGCCTGAGTGCCCTGAGGACAATCGGAGGGAGCTTCTGTGAGTTGCCAACTTGAACTGTGGGAGACCAAAAGAGAGAGAGTAAATTAACCGGCCCGAACACACTGCCGGCCGTTCGCAGAACAAAGAGACCGAGAAAATCCAGAGAAGAGCTCGCAGGCTGAGGACCGACCCAGCCCCGCCGGAGGCAGGAGGCAGGGGGGAGGGGAAGGTCGCGGCGAGACACAGGGCGCAGGCACCCGACCGGCGCGGGCGGGGACTGGGGCTGGGGACGCGGAGGGCAGAAGGCGCGCGCACCCGACTGGCGCCAGCGGAAACTGAGACTGGGTCCGCGGAAGGGAGTGGGCGCGCCACACCTGGGGAGAGTGCGCCCACCGAGCCCCTGGCTGCCTGGACCGCTCTGACGGGGAAGGCACAGAGAGCAGGCGCAGCTTTTCGTTCCGCGCTTTTGTGGAACACCCGAGGGCTGGACCCTCTCGCAGTGGGGGGCGCGCTCCATATAGAACAGCCGGGAGCCTGAGCAGCGCAGACGGAGAAAGCAGCGTCAGCCCCTCCGGGCAGCGCCGGTCCCTCCCCGCAGCGCCAGCCCGTCCCCGCGGCGCAAGCCCCTCCCCGCAGAGCGACGGAACTAGCTACCTGAATAAGAGTCCACCTCCGCCCGCCTGTGTCAGGGCGGAAATGAGGCTCTGAAGAGACCGGCAAACAGAAGCCAAATAAACAAAGGGAACCTCTTCAGAAGGGACTGGTGCAACAGATTAAAATCCCTGTAGAAAACATGGACTACACCGGAAGGGCCCTATAGATATCGAGAAGTGTAAGCTGGAACGAGGAGCTATCTGAAACTGAGCTGAACCCACACTGACCGCAACATCTCCAGAGAAATTCCTAGATATATTTTTACTTTTTTTTTTTCTAAGTAAGGAAGAAAAAAAAAAAATTTTTTTTTTCTTTTTTATTTTTTCTCTTTTATTTTCCTTTAAAATTCCCTATTACTCCCCCATTACTCCTTAACTTTCATTTTCATAGATTTTTACGATTTTTTTAATTAGGGAAAAAAATCTTTTTTTTTTCTCTTTCTTTCTTTTTCTTTTTTTTTTTTTCTTCTTTTTTTTCTTTCCTTTTTCTCTTCTTTTTTTCTATTTTTCTTTTTCTCTTATTTCTTTTAAAGTCCTCTAGTACTCCTCTACTACTCCTTAATTTTCATTTTCAATACACTATAACCTTACCAAAAAAAAAAAAAAAAAGAGAAGCCCTATTTTTAAACTGAAGATTATTCTCTCCCAATCTTGACTCCCTGTTTTCTACCTCAGAACACCTCTATTTCCTCCTTTCCCCTTCTCTTCCCAATCCAATTCTGTGAATCTTTGTAGGTGTCTGAGATACGGAGAACACTCTGGGAACAGACAGCTGCATAGATCTGTCTCTCTCCTCTTGAGTCCCCCTTCTTCTCCTCCTGCTCTTCTCTATCTCCCTCCTCCCTTTTCTCCTCTTCATGTAACTCTGTGAACCTCTCTGGGTGTCCCTAATGGGGGAGAATCTTTTTGCCATTAACGTAGAAGTTTTATTATCAGTGCTGTATAGTTGGAGAAGTCCTGAGACTACAGGAAGAATAAAACTGAAATCCAGAGGCAGGAAACTTAAGCCCAAAACCTAAGAACACCAGAAAATTCCTGACTACATGGAACTTTAAGTAATAAGTGACTGTCCAAAAGCCTCCATACCTACACTGAAACCAACCACCACCCAAGAGCCAATAAGTTTTAGAGCAAGACATACCATGCAAATTCTTCAGCAACGCAGGAACATAGCCCTGAACGTCAACATACAGGCTTCCCAAGGTCACATCTAACACATAGACCCATCTCAAAACTCATTACTGGGCACTCCATTGCTCTCCAAAGAGAAGAAATCAAGTTCCATGCACCAGAACACTGACGCAAGCTTCCCTAACCAGGAAACCTTGACAAGACAATCGTCTAACCCCACCCACTGGGTAAATCCTCCACAATAAAAAGGAACCACAGACCTCCAGAATACAGAAAGCCCACTCCAGACACAGCAATCTAAACAAGATGAAAAGGCAAAGAAATACCCAACAGGTAAAGGAACATGAAAAATGCCCACCAAGTCAAACAAAAGAGGAGGAGATAGGAAATCTACCTGAAAAAGAATTTAGAATAATGATAATAAAAATGATCCAAAATCTTGAAAACAAAATGGAGTTACAGATAAATAGCCTGGAGACAAAGATTGAAAAGATACAAGAAATGTTTAATAAAGACCTAGAAGAAATAAAAAAGAGTCAATTAAAAATGAACAATGCAATGAATGAGATCAAAAACACTTTGGAGGGAACCAAGAGTAGAATAACGGAGGCAAAAGATAGGATAAGTGAGGTAGAAGATAAAATAGTGGAAATAAATGAAGCAGAGAGGAAAAAAGAAAAAAGGATCAAAAGAAATGAGGACAACCTCAGGGACCTCTGGGACAATGTGAAATGCCCCAACATTCGAATCATAGGAGTCCCAGAAGAAGAAGACAAAAAGAAAGGCCATGAGAAAATACTCGAGGAGATAATAGCTGAAAACTTCCCTAAAATGGGGAGGGAAATAGCCACCCAAGTCCAAGAAACCCAGAGAGTCCCAAACAGGATAAACCCAAGGTGAAACACCCCAAGACACATATTAATCAAATTAACAAAGATCAAACACAAAGAACAAATCTTAAAAGCAGCAAGGGAGAAACAACAAATAACACACAAAGGGATTCCCATAAGGATAACAGCTGATCTATCAATAGAAACCCTCCAGGCCAGAAGGGAATGGCAGGACGTTCTGAAAGTAATGAAAGAGAATAACCTACAACCTAGATTACTGTATCCAGCAAGGATCTCATTCAGATATGAAGGAGAATTCAAAAGCTTTACAGACAAGCAAAAGCTGAGAGAATTCAGCACCACCAAACCAACTCTCCAACAAATGCTAAAGGATCTTCTCTAGACAGGAAATGCAGAAAGGTTGTATAAACGTGAACCCAAAACAACAAAGTAAATGGCAACGGGACCACACCTATCAATAATTACCTTAAATGTAAATGGGTTGAATGCCCCAACCAAAAGACAAAGATTGGCTGAATGGATACAAAAACAAGACCCCTATATATGCTGTCTACAAGAGACCCACCTCAAAACAAGAGACACATACAGACTAAAAGTGAAGGGCTGGAAAAAAATATTTCATGCAAATGGAGACCAAAAGAAAGCAGGAGTTGCAATACTCATATCAGATAAAATAGACTTTCAAATAAAGGCTGTGAAAAGAGACAAAGCAGGGCACTACATAATGATCAAAGGATCAATCCAAGAAGAAGATATAACAATTATAAATATATATGCACCCAACATAGGAGCACCGCAATATATACGGCAAACACTAACGAGTATGAAAGAGGAAATTAATAGTAACACAATAATAGTGGGATACTTTAATACCCCACTCACAACTATGGATAGATCAACTAAACAGAAAATTAACAAGGAAACACAAACCTTGAATGACACAATGGACCAGCTAGACCTAATTGATATCTATAGGACATTTCACCCCAAAACAATCAACTTCACCTTTTTCTCAAGTGCACACGGAACCTTCTCCAGAATAGATCCCATCCTGGGCTATAAATCTAGTCTTGGAAAATTCAAAAAAATTGAAATCATTCCAGTCATCTTTTCTGAGCACAGTGCAGTAAGATTAGATCTCAATTACAGGAAAAAAATTGTTAAAAATTCAAACACATGGAGGCTAAATAACACGCTTCTGAATAACCAACAAATCATAGAAGTAATCAAAAAAGAAATCAAAATATGTATAGAAATGAATGAAAATGAAAACACAACAACCCAAAACCTATGGGACACTGTAAAAGCAGTGCTAAGGGGAAGGTTCATAGCATTACAGGCTTACATCAAGAAACAAGAAAAAAGCCAAATAAATAACCTAACTCTACACCTAAAGCAATTAGAGAAGGAAGAAATGAAGAACCCCAGGGTTAGCAGAAGGAAGAAAATCTCAAAAATTAAGGCAGAAATAAATGCGATAGAAACTAAAGAGACCATAGCAAAAATCAACAAAGCTAAAAGCTGGTTTTTTGAAAAAATAAACAAAATTGACAAACCATTAGCAAGACTCATTAAGAAACAAAGAGAGAAGAACCAAATTAGCAAAATTAGAAATGAAAATGGAGAGATCACAACAGACAACACTGAAATACAAAGGATCATAAGAGACTACTACCAGCAGCTCTTTGCCAATAAAATGGACAACTTGGATGAAATGGACAAATTCTTAGAAAAGTATAACTTTCCAAAACTGAACCAGGAAGAAATAGAAGATCTTAACAGACCCATCACAGGCAAGGAAATCGAAACTGTCATCAAAAATCTTCCAGCAAACAAAAGTCCAGGACCAGATGGCTTCGCAGCTGAATTCTACCAAAAATTTAGAGAAGAGCTAACACCTATCTTACTCAAACTCTTCCAGAAAATTGCAGATGAAGGTAAACTTCCAAACTCATTCTATGAGACCACCATCACCCTAATTCCAAAACCAAAGATGCCACAAAAAAAGAAAACTACAGGCCAATATCACTGATGAACATAGATGCAAAAATCCTTAACAAAATTCTAGCAAACAGAATCCAACAACATATTAAAAAAATCATACACCACGACAAAGTGGGGTTTATCCCAGGAATGCAAGGATTCTTCAATATCCGCAAATCAATCAATGTAATACACCACATTAGCAAATTGAAAGATAAAAACCATATGATTATCTCAATAGATGCAGAGTAAGCCTTTGACAAAATTCAACACTCATTTATGATTAAAACTCTCCAAAAAGCAGGAATAGAAGGAACATACCTCAACATCATAAAAGCTATATATGACAAACCCACAGCAAGCATCACCCTCAATGGTGAAAAATTGAAAGCATTTCCCCTGAAATCAGGAACAAGACAAGGGTGCCCACTCTCACCAATACTATTGAACATAGTGTTGGTAGTTTTGGCCACAGCAATCAGAGCAGAAAAGAAGTAAAAGGAATCCAGATAGGAAAAGAAGAAGTGAAACTCTCACTGTTTGCAGATGACATGATCCTCTACATAGAAAACCCTAAAGACTCTACCAGAAATTTACTAGAGCTAATCAATGAATATAGTAAAGTTGCAGGATATAAAATTAACACACAGAAATCCCTTGCATTCCTATACACTAACAATGAAAAAAACAGAAAGAGAAATTAAGGAAACAATACCATTCACCATTGCAACAAAAAGAATAAAATACTTAGGAGTATATCTACCTAAAGAAACAAAAGACCTATACATAGAAAACTATAAAACACTGATGAAAGAAATCAAAGAGGACACAAACAGATGGAGAAACATACCGTGTTCATGGATTGGAAAAATCAATATTGTCAAAATGGCTATTCTACCCAAAGCAATCTATAGATTCAATGCAATCCCTATCAAGCTACCAACGGTATTTTTCACAGAACTAGACCAAAGAATTTCACAATTTGTATGGAAATACAAAAAACCTCGAATAGCCAAAGTAATCTTGAGAAAGAAGAATGGAACTGGAGGAATCAACCTGCCTGACTTCAGACTCTACTACAAAGCCACAGTCATCAAGACAGTATGGTACTGGCACAAAGACAGAAATATAGACCAATGGAACAGAATAGAAAGCCCAGAGATAAATCCACGAACCTATGGACACCTTATCTTTGACAAAGGAGGCAAGGATATATAATGGAAAAAAAAAAACCTCTTTAACAAGTGGTGCTGGGAAAACTGGTCAACCACTTGTAAAAGAATGAAACTAGAACACTTTCTAACACCATACACAAAAATAAACTCAAAATGGATTAAAGATCTAAATGTAAGACCAGAAACTATAAAACTCCTAGAGGAGAACATAGGCAAAACACTCTCCGACATAAACCACAGCAAGATCCTCTATGACCCACCTCCCAGAATATTGGAAATAAAAGCAAAACTAAACAAATGGGACCTAATGAAACTTAAAAGCTTTTGCTCTACAAAGGACACTATAAGTAAGGTGAAAAGACAGCCCTCAGATTGGGAGAAAATAATAGCAAATGAAGAAACAGACAAAGGATTAATCTCAAAAATATACAAGCAACTCCTGCAGCTCAATTCCAGAAAAATAAATGACCCAATCAAAAAATGGGCCAAAGAA
Organism: Dama dama; assembly: GCF_033118175.1. Lineage (NCBI taxonomy): Eukaryota > Metazoa > Chordata > Mammalia > Artiodactyla > Cervidae > Dama > Dama dama. The sequence continues at coordinate 6,030,029 of NC_083713.1, read as the reverse complement.
CTAAACAGACATTTCTCCAAAGAAGACATACAGATGGCTAACAAACACATGAAAAGATGCTCAACATCACTCATTATTAGAGAAATGCAAATCGAAACCACAATGAGGTACCATTACACACCAGTCAAGATGGCTGCTATCCAAAAGTCTACAAGCAATAAATGCTGGAGAGGGTGTGGAGAAAAGGGATCCCTCTTACATTGTTGGTGGGAATGCAAACTAGTACAGCCACTATGGAAAACAGTGTGGAGATTTCTTAGAAAACTGGAAATAGAACTGCCATATGACCCAGCAATCCCACTTCTGGGCATACACACTGAGGAAACCAGATCTGAAAGAGACACGTGCACCCCAATGTTCATCGCAGCACTGTTTATAATAGCCAGGACATGGAAACAACCTAGATGCCCATCAGCAGATGAATGGATAAGGAAGCTGTGGTTCATATACACCATGGAATATTACTCAGCCGTTAAAAAGAATTCATTTGAGTCAGTTCTAATGAGATGGATGAAACTGGAGCCCCTTATACAGAGTGAAGTAAGCCAGAAAGATAAAGAACATTACAGCATACTAACACATATATATGGAATTGAGAAAGATGGTAACGATAACCCTATATGCAAAACAGAAAAAGAGACACAGAAATACAGAACAGACTTTTGAACTCTGTGGGAGAAGGTGAGGGTGGGATGTTTCAAAAGAACAGCATGTATACTATCTATGGTGAAACAGATCACCAGCCCAGGTGGGATGCATGAGACAAGTGCTCGGGCCTGGTGCATTGGGAAGACCCAGAGGAAACGGGTGGAGAGGGAGGTGGGAGGGGGGATCGGGATGGGGAATACGTGTAAATCTATGGCTGATTCATATCAATGTATGACAAAACCCACTGAAATGTTGTGAAGTAATTAGCCTCCAACTAATAAAAAAATTTAAAAAAAAAGAAAAAGAAAAAGTGTATCAGGTCTTCCCTGATAGCTCAGCTGGTGAAGAATCCACCTGCAATGCAGGAGACCCTGGTTCAATTCCTGGGTTGGGAGGATCTCCTGAAGAAGGGAAAGGCTACCCACTCCATTTTGGATATTTTGAACATACTTGCATGCCCTCGCATCCCTCTGAGCCCTACTATAAGCACAGGGACATTCACTGCTATCATCTATCCTCTCATCCTCTGGGACTTGATTAAATGTTCATTTTGAAATCACACGTTGAAAACATTCTAGATTAACCTACAATTTATGTCACTTAAGTGTGAACTACTGTTGCATTTTCACTGAAAACTATCTTGCAGAAAATGAAATACAAAGACTTTTTAAAAATCACTTTATTGAGCAATGATTTAGATAAGGCATATTTCATCCATTTTAAGTGCAATTAAATGAGTATTCCCATTCTATTCACCCATGAATAAGTCAAACCAGTCAAAATAGAAAACATTTCCATCACAGCATAAAGTGTTCTTTTTTCATCAGTCAGTCCCGTTCTAGGCAACTACTGGAAGGGATTCTGTCAACATAGCTTGATGTTATCTGCTCTGGAATTTCACACAAACAGCATTGTATAGTATATACTCATTTTTTGGACTGGGTTATTTAATTTACCATAATGTTTTTTGAAATGTTTCCATATTGCTTCAAGTATGATATGCATGTCTTTATATTACTGAGAAGTAGTCTGTCATATGTATAGACATGATTTGCTTATGCATTCATGAGCAGGAGGACACTTTAATTGTTTTCCAGTTTTTGTTATTATTAGTAAAGCTACTATAAATACCTATGCACAAGTATTTGTGTAGATGTATGCAAGGAAATCCAACCAGTCTATCCTAAAGGAGATCAGTCCTGGGTGTTCATTGGAAGGATTGATACTGAAGCTGAAACTCCAGTACTTTGGCCACCTCATGCGAAGAGTTGACTCATTGGAAAAGACCCTGATGCCGGGAGGGATTGGGGGCAGGAGGAGAAGGGGACAACAGAGGATGAGATGGCTGGATGGCATCACTGACTCGATGGGCATGAGTTTGAGTAAACTTCGGGAGCTGGTGATGGACAGGGAGGGCTGGCGTGCTGCGATTCATGGGGTCGCAAAGAGTCTGACTCGACTGAACGACTGAACTGAACAGAACAGAACTGATGCTTTTATTCTCTTGAGTATTTATCTAAGAGTGGAATTACTAGATTGTATGAGAAATATATATTCATCTTTGTGAGAAATTGCCAAACTGTTTTCCAATATATTTGTACAATTTTATATTCCTAACAGCAATGTATGAGAGTTTCAGTTCTTCAACATATAGCTGACACTTAGTATTAAAACTTGTTTTAATTTTATCTGTTCTTATTAATGTGTCATTACATCTTACTGTGGTTTCATTTTATATTTCCTGATGACAAAAGATGTTGAGCATATTTGCAATCTGTACCTCTACTTTCCTGAAGCTGTCTGTTCAAAAGTGATTCCCATTTTGATCTTTTTGTCTTACCATTGAGCTCTAAGATTTTGTAGCATGTTCTAAACATAAAATCCTTGTAGGATGCAATTATTTAGAATAACATTTTTTCTCACTCTATAGTTTGCCTTTCTAAGACCAGAGGGGTGTGTGTGTGTGTGTGTGTGTGTGTGTGTGATGTCTAGTTATCCAAAAACCCCACTAAAATTTACGTAAAATTATTATCTAAACTATAGACTTTATAAAGAAGCAGAAGATATTAAGAAGATGCGACAAGAATACACAGAAGCACTATAAAAAGAAGATCTTTATAACCCAGATAACCACGATGGTGTAATCACTCACCTAGAGCCAAACATCTTGGAATGCAAAGTCAAGTGGGTCTTAGGAACTATCACTATGAACAAAAATAGTGGAGGTGATGGAATTCCAGTTGAATTATTTCAGATACTAAAACATGATGCTGTGAAAGTGCTGCACTTATGCCAGCAAATTTGGAAAACTCAGCAGTGGCCATAGGACTGGAAAAGGACAGTTTTCATTCCAATCCCAAAGAGAAGCAATCCCAAAGAATGCTCACACTACCACACAATTGCATGCATCTCACACACTAGCAAAGTAGTGTTCAAAATTCTCCAAGCCAGGCTTCAACAGTACATGAATCATGAACTTCCAGATGTTCAAGCTGGATTTAGAAAAGGCAGAGGAACCAGAGATCAAATTGCCAACATCCATTAGATCATTGAGAAAGCAAGAGAGTTCCAGAAAAACATCTACTTCTGCTTTGTTGATTATGCCAAAGGCTTTGATTGTGGATCACAACAAATTGTGGAAAATTCTGAAAGAGATGGGAATATCAGACCAACTGATCTGCCTCCTGAGAAATCTGTATGCAGGTCAGGAAGCAACAGTTAGAACTGGAAATGGAACAACAGACTAGTTCCAAACTGGGAAAGGAGTATGTCAAGACTGTATATTGTCACCCTGCTTACCTAATTTATATGCAGAGTATATCATGTGAAATGCCAGGCTGGATGAAGCACAAGCTGGAATCAAGATAGCTGGGAGAAATATCAATAACCTCAGATATGCAGATGACACCACCCTTATGGTAGAAAGCAAAGAACTAAAGCGCCTCTTGATGAAAGTGAAAGAGGAGAGTGAAAATGTTGGCTTAAAACTCAACATTCAGAAAACTAAGATCATGGCATCCAGTCCCATCACTCCATGGCAAATAGATGGGGAAACAGTGGAAACAATGAGAGACTTAGTTTTCTTGGGTTCCAAAATCACTGCAGATGGTGACTGCAGCCATGAAATTAAAAGGCACTTCCTCCTTGGAAGAAAAGCTATGATCAACCTGGACAGCATATTAAGAAGCAGAAACATTACTTTGCCAACAAATGTCCATCTAGTCAAAACTATGGTTTTTCTAGAAGTCATGTATGGAGGTGATAGCTGGACTATAAAGAAAGCTGAGTGTTGAAGAATTGATGCTTTTGAACTGTGGTGTAGGTTAATACTCTTGAGAGTCTCTTGGACTGCAAGAAGATCCAATCAGTCAATCCTAAAGGAAATCAGTCCTGAATATTCATTGGAAGGACTAATGCTGAAGCTGAAGCTCCAATACTTTGGATACCTGGTGTGAAGAACTGACTCATTGGAAAAGAACCTGATGCTAGGAAACATTGAAGGCAGGAGGATAAGGGGATAACAAAGGATGAGATGGTTGGATGTTATCACTGACTCCATGGACATGAGTTTCTGCAAGCTTTGGGAGTTGGTGATGGACAGTGAGGCCTGGCGTGCTGCAGCCCATGGGGTCACAGATTTGGAAAGGACTGAGCAACTGAGCTGAACTAAATTGATAGACTTTATTCATACTTTGCAACTTTTTTGAATAATGTCTTTTTCTTTTCTATTTCAAAATCTAATCTAGAAGAAGACATTATTGCACTTGGCCATCAAGTCTCCTTAGTCTTCCCCAATGTTTATAGTTTCTCAGTCTTTCTTTGTGTTTTTGTGAACTGACACATTGAAACTTTACCCAGGTATTATATAGTATGTATTTCCATTTGTATTCAGCTGATACGTTTTCATGTGTGCTGGAGTGATAGAATTTATGCGATAATACCACAGAAGTGACGTGCCAGTCATACCTCATCACATCAGCAGGGATGAGATATCAGTATGACTTATTACTGGTGATACTAACCTTGACCTCAATTATTACCTGTCAGCTGTCTCCACTGTAAAGAGACTATCTTCTTTCCACACTCTGGTAGTTAGAAAGAAGCCATTAAGACCAGTCCACTTTTAAATAGGGGGAATTAACTCCACTTCTTGGATAGAGGTATATCAAATAATTGTGGATACACATTAAAACCATCAGAATAATTAATAACAATTTTAATACTTTAAAACTGTACAGATGTTCTGTTTCTTCTTAAAGTTTAGTTTTCTAATTTTAGAATTCATTAGTGGATCTTGCCAAGAGTATTTATTACAATGGTATTTTAAGGGTGATTTTCTATTTCCCACATTCCATGTACATTTATTATTTGAAATTCATCTGTAAGAAAGATCTATTCTTTCTCCCAGTTTATACATTTAATCACTTATTTAAATTAGCATTGGCATATATTTATTTTTTACTTTGAATTATAATCCAATACCACATTATTTATTTTGTTGCCCATATATTTTTTTTTTTTTAATTTTGGTCTTTGGAACTCTTTCAGGCTGGCATTACATACCTTTTTTAAAGTTCCTCCTTAATTTTTGGCATAAGATGCCCCAGGCTCAGTATGTGTTTTCTAAGACCCAGCCCTAGAATGGTCCATTTCTCCAAGAAACCTTAATTCATTTTAGTGGAGGATGGTAATTAGGAATTAAGATCTGGGCTCTGACTCTGCTCACTGTTACTGTAATGTCACCACTTTGAGGTCCTCTCAGGGGACAGAGCTAGAATATATTTATGTACAGTATATACACACACACACACACACACACACACATATTGTATGCATGGTAGTGGTGGTTCAGTCACTAAGTCACCTATTCTTGCAACCCCATGGATTGTAGCCCACCAGACTCTTCTGTCCATGAAATTTCCCAGGCAAGAATATTGGAGTGGGTTGCCCTTTCCTTCTCCAATATATTATGCATATGTTCATACTATCTCCCCTCAATATCTATGGGGATTTGTTTCCAGAACCCTTCAAAGATACCAAAACCCATGCATACTTGAATTCCTTCATAAAAAGGCATAGTATTTACATACAAGCTACATCTTTCCATATACTTTAAATAATCTTTAGATTGTTAAGATATAATACAATGCAAATGCTTTATAATGCAAATAGTAGTAAATACAATGCAAATGCTATATAAATATTAACAGTTGTCCATGTGTGGAAAATTTAAGTTTTGTTTTTGGTACTTTCTGGAATTTTTTTTTTTTTTCAAGTTTTTGATCTGAAGATTTTTGAATCAGCAGATGTGGAATTCACGGATATGGAGGACCAACTGTAAGTTTTTGTATATAGCTAAGTGTCCATATATATTAAAACAAATCAGGTTTGGGGGTGATGTTTTTTAATTAAAATTTTTATTTTGAGATCACCATAAATTATTAATAATATACCATTTTGAGAAATAGTACAAATATGCCTTTATAGCCTGTACTGTTTTCTTTAATGTTAGCCTCTTGAAAAACCATAGCATAATATTATAACCATGATACTGACATCAATCCAGTCAAGATAGAGAATATATTCATTACAAATATCATTCAGGTGGTCCTTTTACAGTAACACTCTGCTCCCTATTGCTCTCCTCCACTAGTTAATGCTGGCAGCCACAATAACTTCTTCATTTCTCTGATATTATTCTAGAATGTTATATAGGTGGAATAATGCAGTGTATCCTTTTGAGATTGGCTTTCTTACATCCACAACAATTCCTGGAGAGTCATATAATATTCAGTTTCTGTACTGAGTATTCTGTTTTATGGACATATCACAGATTGTTTAACCCAACTAAGTTCATCTGGGTTGATTTTAGTTTTTAGCAAATAAAAGTAAAGCTAGGATTTTGTGTAAATATAAGTTTTCATTTCTCTGGGATTAATATTCAAGAGAGAAGTTGCTGCGTTAATAGTTGTTGCATACTTAACTGTCCAGGAAATTACCAAATTTTAACAAAGCGGCTGCGTCATTTTACATTACCACCAGCAATATATTAGTGCTCTATTAATAGTTTCTGTGTTCATTTTAGGATTTAGTATTACCACTAAGTTTTACATTATTCTGATAGGTGTGTGGCAGTAGTTCATTGTGGTTATAGTTTGTATTTCATATGCTCTTTTGTCACCTGTACAGACTTTTTTGATGAAATCCCAATTGATGTTTTTTGTCCATTTTCAAATTGAAATCTTTGTTATTTTATGTTGACTTTTTGAGAATTCTTTACATAATTCAAATACTGGTCTTTTATCAAATATGTGGTCTTCAAATGTTTTCTCCCTGTTTGTCTCTTCTATTTCATTCTCTTAACTAGATCTTTTCCTGGGGAGAAATTTTTAATTTTGATGAGGTCCACTTCTTTTTTCTTTTATGGATCATATGGCTCAGATAGTAAAGAATCTGCCTGCAATGTAAGAGACCTGGGTTCAATCCCTGGGTCAGGTAGATCCGCTGGAGAAGGAAATGATTACCCACTCCAGTATTCTTGCTAGAGAATTCTGTGGACACAGGAGCCTGGCAGGCTACAGTCCGTGCGGTCACAAAGAGTCATACATGACTGAATGACTAACACTTTCACACTTTCACTTTTGATATTAAGTCTAATAACTCTGCCTAGTTGTAGGTGTTGATGATTTTCCCCTATTTTTAAAAATTTTGCTTTATGTCTATGATTCAAGGCAGGAGGCGAAGGGGATGACAGAGGATGAGCTGGTTGGATGGCATCACCAACTAAATGGACATGAGTTTGAGCAAACTCTGGAAGGTGGTGAAGGACAAGGAAGTCTGATGTGCTGCAGTCCATGGGGTAACAAAGAGTTAGACATGACATAGTGACTGAATGACAACAAACAAAAGCCTATGCTCTAATTTGAGTGAATTTTCTTATAGGCATGAGGTCTAAGGTTTTTTTTTTTTTTTAATCTTTTTGTTTGTTTGTTTGCTTTGTTTTTTCTCCCATGGATATCCATTTTTTTCCAACAACATTTGTTGAAATGACTGTCTTTTCTTCATTGATTTCTTATGCACACTTGTCAAAATAAAACAAACAAAACACATTTTGTGTTCTTTACTCAGTTCCATTGACTTATGTGTCTAGTTCTGCCTCAATAATACACAAACTTGATTACTGAAGCTATATTAGCGCTTAGATTGGATACATTGATTCTTCCACTTTTCTGTTTTATTCACAATTGTTTTTTTAGTTATTCAAGTCTATATCTTTTATTTTTTAGTATTATTCTACTTTGTGGACATGCCACAATTTACTTATTCACATTTTGTTGGTCATCTCAGTGGTTTCTAGTTTTGAGACTTTATAAATAAAACTGACATAAATATTTGAGTTCTGTGTGTGCATATGTTTATAATTAGCTTGGTTAAATACTAAGAAGTGGAATTTCTAGGCTGCATGGTGAATGCTGCGATAAGCATTAGGGTGCATGCATCTTTTTAAATTAATGTTTTCATTTTCTTTCTACTTAAAAAAAAGCAACTTTATTTACATTGGATCATAGCCAATTAACAATGCTGTGATAGCTTCAGGTGGACAGCAAAGGGATTCAGCCGTACATATATACGTATCCATTCTCACCCATTCTCTCTTCTCATCCAAGCTACCACATAACTTTGAGCACAGTTCCATGTGCTATACAGTAGGGCACTGTTGGTTATCCATCTAAATGCAGCAGTGTGTAATGTTGATCCCAAATTCCCAGCTATCCCTTTCCCCCATTCTTCCCCCATGGCGACCATAAGTTTGTTCTCTAAGTCTGTGAGTTAGGTTATGTTTGTAGAAAAGTTCATTTGTATCACTTCTTTTTTAGATTCCACATCATATGAACTTGAAATACCTTTGCGTTTATTCCTACTATCTTCAATTTCTTATTGTTTTCCTAGTACATGTCTTTTACCTCTTTGGTTAAATTCATTTCTAAGTGTTTTATTCTGTTTAATGCAACTGTAAATGAAATTGTTTTCTTGATTTCTCTTTTCTCTTTTTTTTAAATTGAAGTATAGTTGCTTTACAATATTGTGTTAATTTCTTCAGTACAACAAAGTGAATCAGCTATATGTATACATATATCCCCTCCCTCTTGGACCACACTCCCTACTCCCCCACCTAAGTCAACACAGAGCACTGAGCTGAGCTCCCTGTACTATATAGCAGGTTTCCGCTAGCTATTTTACACATGGTAATGTGTATATGTCAATCCCAATCTCCCAATTCACCCACCCCTCCCCCACCATGTCCACACCTTTGTTCTCTATGTTTGCATCTCTACTCCTGCCCTACAAAAAGGTCATCTATACTATTTTTCTAGATTCCACATATATGCATTAATATATATTTGCTTTTCTCTTTCTCACGTCACCAACACTTCTCAATTTCTCTTTCTATAGTTCACAATTAATGTACAGAAATTGGCAGATTTATGTATATCAATTTTTGTGCCCTACAGTTTTACTGAATTCATATATGAGTTCTAATAGTTTGTGGGGATCTTTAGGCTTTTCTATATATAGTATCATGTCATCTGCAATTAGTGACAGCTTTACTTCTTCCTTTCCAATTTGGAGGCCTTTTAGTTCTTTTATTATCTGATTTGCTGTGGCTAGAACATCCAATATTATATTAAATAGATGTGGCAAAAGTGGGCACCCTTGTCTTCTTCCTGATGTTAGAAGAGCAGCTTTTTGCTCTTCACCATTAAGTATCGTGTTGGCTGTACACTTGTAATAAATAGCATTTATTACATTGAAATATGTTTCCTATACACACATTTTGATGAGAAATTTAATCATGAATGGATCTTGAATTTTTCAAATGTTTTTTTCTCCTTCTATTGAAATTATCACGTAATTGTTATCTTTTATTTTTTAATGTGCTGTGTCACATTGATTGATCTGTGGATACTGAAATATTTGCATCCCTACAATAAATCCCACTTCAGAATGATGTATGATCCTTCAAATGCATTATTGAATTTGATTTGCTGATGTTTTGTTGAATAGTTTTGCATCTGTTCATCAGTGATATTGGTCTGTAATTTTATTTTTCTATAGTTCCTTTGTCTGATTTTGGTATCAGGGTTGTGCTGGTCTCGACAATGAGCTTGAGTGTTCCTTTTCAATTTTGGGGATATAGTTTGTGAAGGTTCTTAGCTTCTTTTAATGTTTGGTAGAATTTCCCTGTGAAGCAATCTGGTCTGTGACTTTTGTTCATTCTGAAGATTTTCTGACATTTTATTCTGGAAGCTTAAGAGTTTTAGCTTTCAATTTATATATAAGAACCTTAAAAAGTAAATATTGTAAACGCCATGAAGTAGTGTGTAAAGTTTTTTTTTTTTTTTCCCCTTTCATATGCGTATCCCATAGTCAAAGCACAAATTTTCTGAAAAGTATAATTTCTTCCCACTGAATTGCCTTGAAGCTTTTGTAAGAAGTCAGTCATGATCTAATGAGCTATATCTATTGACACACAAAATTTCCACTGTCTTCAGATGTCAGTTCAGTTCAGTCGCTCAGTCGTGTCTGACTCTTTGAGACCCCATGAATCACAGCACGCCAGGCCTCCCTGTCCATCACCAACTCCCAGAGTTTACTCAAACTCATGTCCATCGAGTCAGTGATGCCATCCAGCCATCTCATCCTCTGTCGGCCCCTTCTCCTCCTTCCCCCAATCCCTCCCAGCATCAGGGTTTTTTCCAATGAGTCAATTCTTCGCATGAGGTGGCCAAAGTACTGGAGTTTCAGCTTCAGCATCAGTTCTTCCAGTGAACACCCAGGACTGATCTCCTTTAGGATGGACTGGTTGGATCTCCTTGCAGTCCAAGGGACTCTCAAGAGTCTTCTCCAACACCACAATTCAAAAGCATCAATTTTTCAGCACTCAGCTTTCTTCACAGTCCAACTCTCACACCCATACATGACCACTGGAAAAACCATAGCCTTGACCAGATTGACCTTTGTTGGCAAAGTAATGTCTCTGCTTTTTAATATGCTATCTAGGTTGGTCCTAACTTTCCTTCCGAGGAGTAAGCGTCTTTTAGTTTCATGGCTGCAGTCACCATCCGCAGTGATTTTGGAGCCCAAAAATTAAGCCTGACACTGTTTCTACTGTCTTCCCATCTATTTCCCATGAGGTGATGGGACCAGATGCCATGATCTTAGTTTTCTGAATGTTAAGCTTTAAGCCAACTTTTTCACTCTCCTCTTTCACTTTCATCAAGAGGCTTTTCAGTTCCTCTTCACTCTCTGCCATAAGGGTGGTGTCATCTGCATATCTGAGGTTATTGATATTTCTCCCAGCAATCTTGATTCCAGCTTGTACTTCTTCCAGCCCAGCGCTTCTCATGATGTACTCTGCATATAAGTTAAATAAGCCGGGTGACAATATATAGCCTTGACGTACTCCTTTTCCTATTTGGAACCAGTCTGTTGTTCCATGTCCAGTTCTAACTGTTGCTTCCTGATCTCCATACAGGTTTCTCAAGAGACAAGTCAGGTGGTCTGGTATTCCCATCTCTTTCAGAATTTCCCACAGTTTATTGTGATCCACACAGTCGAACGCTTTGGCGTAGTCAATAAAGCAAAAATAGATGTTTTTCTGGAACTCTCTTGCTTTTTCGATGATCCAGCAGATATTGGCAATTTGATCTCTGGTTCCTCTGCCTTTTTTAAAACCAGGTTGAACATCTAGAAGTTCACGGTTCATGTATTGCTGAAGCCTGGCTTGGAGAATTTTGAGCATTACTTTACTAGAGTGTGAAATGAGTGCAATTGTGCGGTAGTTTGAGCATTCTTTGGGATTGCCTTTCTTTGGGATTGGAATGAAAACTGACCTTTTCCAGTCCTGTGGCCACTGCTGAGTTTTGCAAATTTGCTGGCATATTGAGTGCAGCACTTTCATGGCATCATCTTTCAGGATTTGAAATAGCTCAACTGGAATTCCATCACATCCACTAGCTTTGATCGTAGTGATGCTTTCTAAGGCCCACTTGACTTCACGTTCAGGAGGTCTGGCTCTAGGTGAATAATGTAGTTTTACAGTATTAAAAATTCTTGATATGAAATAGTATAATCCTTCAATCCTCTTTTTTAAGATGGTTTTGAATTGTCCTATAAATTTGGGTAAAAACTTGTCATTTTCAACAGAAAACTTGTTAGAATTTTGATTGAGTTGCAGTTTTGAATACACACGCTGAGTATAGAACTTCTTGCGAGTATTAACAATTTTCAGGGACTAGCGTTCCTTCCTCATTATTATGTAAGTTAAAGGGTTTTTGTTTTTTTTTTAAGATGCTTTTCATTAAGTTGCAAAATTCCTTTCTATCCTGAGTGCTCTGACAGTTTTTATCATGAATTGGTGTTGATTGCATATATTAATTGATGTTGATATATATATATATATATAGTTGATATATATATATATAATATATATTTCCTTCTTATTCTGTTTATATGGAGAATTATAATGATCGATTTTCAATGATTAAATCAACCTTGTATTCTTTGAACAAACTCAAGTTTCTCACGATGTATCATGAAATAAATTCACTAATATTTTAAATAATGTTTGTTTGTATGCTTATAAGACTTTTTGACTTCAATTTTTTTGCTTTGATGTCTGAGTAATAAGTTCCTCATAAAATAAATTTGTAAGATTTTTCTCTTATACTGTTTTTCAAAAATATTTTTTTGTAGAAGTGAATTTCTTCCTTTAAGGTTTGGAATAAGTTATCAGTGAAATTATCTGGGCCTATATTTTCTTTACAGATGTCTTTATCTTTACATGTGGTAGTTTAGTCAGTACATCGTGTACTACTCTTGCGACCCCACGGATTGTAGCCTGCCAGACTCTCCAGGCAAGAATACTGGAGTGGGTTGCCATTTCACTTCAGGAAATGGGAGGATTCTTTACCAGCTAAGCCTGAAGGGAAGCCCAAGAATCCTGGAGTGGGTAGCCTATCCCTTCTCCAGGGGATCTTCCCAACCCAGAAATCGAACCTGGGTCTCCTGCATTGCAGGTGGATTCTTTACCAACTGAGCTACTAGTGAAGGCCTATCTTTACATATTTCTATTTAAAATATGTCTATTCAAATTTTCTATTTCATACTTCTGTAAGTAATTTTTTTTCAGGAAATGTGACTCTTTCATCTGTATTGTCAAATTTGTTGACATAAAGTTATTAATAAAATAATATCTACCTAATATTCTTTTAATACTTGACAAATATATAGTGATAGTCTTTTTATTCTTGCTCCTGATATGGTATTTTTGTTTGCTTTAATTTTTCTTGCAAAAGTCTAGCTATAAGTCTAACAATTTCATTGCTATTTTGAAAGAAACACTTTTTAGTGTCATTAAATTCTTATGTTGATTTACAAAGTGTTAGTTTCTAATGGACAGCAAAGTGATTCATACTATGTAGTCTTTTTCATATTTTTTCCCACTGTGATTTATTAATTTTTTCTCTTATTTCTCTGGTTTTCAATTGACTTCTACTTTTGTTTTATTATCCCTTTGCTGTACTTTGTGTTTAGTTTTCTATTTTATCAACATAGAAATTTAAGTCATTGACTTCATATATTTATTCACATAAGTATTTAATACTAGATAATTGTTAGTCATTGAGTCATGTTCAACTCTTTGTAACCCCATGGACCATAGCCCTCCCGGCTCCTCTGTCCATGGAATTTACCAGGCAAGAGTATTGGAGTGGGTTGTCATTTCCTTCTCCACAGGATCTTCCCGACCCAGAGATTGAACGTGGGTCTCTCCTGCCTATTCTTTACCAGCTGAGCCATTGGGGAAACCCAGATAAGTCCTGATAAGATCCTAATAAGTCCTGATTTGTCGGCAGTTGTATTTTGAAGTGCTTTTGTTTGGTTTCTTTTGTGTTAATCTTACTTGGATTTTGTTATCTTCTTAGATTTACGGTTTATGAAAAAAAAAGGGAAAGTGAAGTCGCTCAGTTGTGTCCGACTCTTTGCGACCCCGTGGGCTGTAGCCTACCAGGCTCCTCTGTCCATGGGATTCTCCAGGCAAGATGCTGCTGCTACTGCTGCTAAGTCACTTCAGTTGTGTCCGACTCTGTACAACCCCATAGACGGCAGCCCACCAGGCTCCCCGGTACCCGGGATTCTCCAGGCAAGAAGAGTGGAGTGGCTTGCCATTTCCTTGGATGCATGAAAGTGAAAGTGAAGTTGCTCAGTCCTGTCTGACTCATTAGAGACCCCATGGACGGCAGCCTACCAGGCTCCTCTGTCCATGGGATTTTCCAGGCAAGAGTACTGGAGTGGGGTGCCATTGTCTTCTCTGCCAGGAAAGATAATTTATACCAAATTTGAAAGCTTTTTGGCTTTTGTTTGTTGAGGAACTTTTTCTTCACCCCTTCCTTCTTGAACTCTTAATTACACATCTGTTGAAAATTCAAGCTATCCCAAAGTCACTAAATCTTTGCTTATTTTTTTTTCTTTGTGCGCTTCAATTGAATAGTTTCTATTGTAATTTTTTTTTAAATTTTTATTAGTTGGAGGCTAATTACTTTACAATATTGTAGCGTTCTTTGCCATACATTGACATGAATCAGCCATGGATTTATATGTATTCCCCATCCCGATCCCCCCTCCCACCTCCCTCTCCACCTGATCCCTCTGGGTCTTCCCAGTGCACCAGCCCCGAGCATTTGTCTCATGCATCAACCTGGGCTGGTGATCTGTTTCACCCTTGATAATACTGTAATGTTTTAACTTTCCAAATCTTTTCTTATGTAGTGTCTAGTCTTGTATTATGTCCACCAGTTAAAGTTTAAACTTCACATATTGTCATTTTCTTTATCCCTGAAAACTTCATCTAATTTTTCATTTTTAATCTCTTTCTCATTATGTTTTATGTTTACTTTAAACATTTAGTGGCTCAGATGGTAAAGCGTCTGCCTGCAATGCGGGAGACATGGGTTCAGTTCCTGGGTTGGGAAGATCCCCTGGAGAAGGAAATAACAACCCACTCCAGGACTCTTGCCTGAAAAATGCCATGGACTGAGGAGCCTGGTAGGCTACAGTCCATGGGATTGCAAAGAGTTGGACATGACTGAGCGACTTCACTTCTTATAATGGATGTTTTAAGGTCCTTGTCTTCTAATTCTATCATCTATATAATTTGAGTCTGTGACTGATTTTTCTTCTGGATATAGTTGACATTTTTCTCTTCTTTTTATGTTTATTAATTCTTTTTGTTGGATACTAATATTGTGATTCTTATGTTGTTGAGCATCTGGATTGGGGGGAGGTCATTTTTAAAGATTATTGATTTTAAGTTTTGGCTTTCAATTTACTTGAAGATCAGTTTGTTGTGCAACACAGATTGTTGGAGACAAAAGAGCTGCACATAGAAAACTATAAAACATTGATGAAAGAAATCAAAGATGACATAAACAGATGGAAAGATAAACCATGTTCTTGGAAGAATTAATATTGTGAAAATGACTATACTACCCAAAGAAATGTACAGATTCAATACAATCCCTATCAAATTACCAATGACATTTTTCACAGAACCAAAACAAATACAAAAATCACAATTCATATGAGGCTTGTTTTAATCTGGTCATGTGTAGAATAGTTTCTATTATAGGTGGAGTTTACTTTTACTGTTAAGATGTGATTTTTCTTCAGTTTTGACAGATTGTCCTGGGTTTTTTAACAAGGTAACTCCACCTTGGCTCTTTGAAATTTAAAGTCTCTTTATACTGTGTGAGTTGCACAAACTATCAGCCTTCATCACCCTGAAAGTTTCTTGCTTGGCCTGATGGCATTTTACCCAACCCAAGCATAGCTTTGTATTCAATAACAAACAACATGACCACTCTCCATTAGTTAATCCTGTAAGTTTTAGCCATATCCACTTTACAATTCCATTTATTTTCTCAGTTCGTTGAGACCATGGTGCCCTGGGGTGTTCTTTCTCTGCTCTTATCTGGAAAGTATCCCCAGCAGAAAACTGGGAAAACTTAGATGTCACTTCATTTTTTCTCTTTATCTTAGTGATCATATTTTTGTGTTTGTTCAGTGATTGAAAGCAATTTTCTGTATATGTTTTCAGTTTACTAATTAACCAGTAGTGTGGAATGGTGGAAGGAGAAGCCCAAATACATTGTTACTATTTTTGTGCTTTTCAATATTTCTCTCAAGACAACCCTAAATTCCAACCCTGGATTTACCTGTATTAGGTATTTGTCCTTGGAATTATTTAAAATACATGACTCTCAGTTTCTTCATATTTAGACTAAAGACAATAATAGAAGTGGTTATAAATTTATAAGCATAAAACAGCATTGTTGATAGGAATATATTAAAATACTTTAGAAAAATATGGTTAAGACTGCCTAGCCCAGTATGTGTCATAAACATAGTCTATCAAAAATTATCTGTTTATATACTACATAAAACTTCTTGTCATCTAGGACTAATACTTAGGTGTGATGAATTACATCTATTTCCCCACTTCTGTAGATTTTTAGAGCAAGAGTTGAGAGCTTATTATACAAAGTGTATACTTTTCTGTGATGTACAATGCATATTTCTTAATGTTGGCAGGCAGCCCCTCCTCTTCCCATTGGCAATTTATTTTTAAATCAGTTCATGAACTGGCTTTATCTAACCAGGGAAGCTAGTGGTCTTTGGCCAAAACACATTTTTCTTTCTTTCTCCCTCCTTAGGTTACTATTCCAGTCATGGACATTTGAGAAGTTCTTTTTCAAAGATTTATTCAGCTCATCTGGATGAGATGGTGTGTGTTTTCCCCCTCACTTGGGGTGCCAAAATACAAAGCAACTATTCCAAATGCTGTCAGTTAAGAGATTTTTTTTTTTTTTTTTTTCATTTAGGCGAGAACATTCTTTTATCACAGAGACTGTGTGAGAAATGTGCAGGCAGTCTCACTTCTCTTTCTTTCTGGCAGCTCCCTGCGGCAGGTGGGATCTCAGTTCCCCAATCAGCAATACAACCTGCTCCCCCACATTGGAAGTGCAGAGTCTTAACCAATGAAGCAGGGGAGTCTCAGCCTCACCTTCTTGGTAAGCTCACCAGGCCCCTCTGGCTCCTTCAAACTGTCACACAGGCACAAGTCCTTCTGGTGTCAAACCATCAAGAGACCCACTCAGATGCCTTGTAAGCCAACACACACGACTCCTGAACACAGAACTTGAAAAGAAGGTTTCTTTCCAGTGAAGATGAGCCATCTACTTAATGGTGAGCAGTACATGAAAGACATTGGGCCTCATCACTGAACTAGATATTCTGTCCATAGTGGGGCTTCTCTTCTCAATCATGAGTCCAACAAAAGCAGCTGGTAAGATAAGCTGATTTTCTGTGCTTGGACAATGTGTAATGTCTGAAACTGGCTTCCCTTGATAAGTGGTCAGCTCATAAGCAGGCCCAGAATGGGATTAGGAGGTGTCGGGGTAGGTGTTACATCACAAAGGTAAGAGGTGAAGAAAGCCCTATTCATTCTGTCTCCCTAACCTCACTCCCAAGGCTCCTTCTAACGTGATGGTTTTTAATGGGCCTGAGAGAAGTGTACAATCCCATCAAGACAAATGAATCAAATTTGGTGTGTCCTTGGGGGTGAACTGGGATTATTTACTGTGTTGGTGACTATATTTGACAAACTACAGAGAAATCTGGTTGTTTGGTACAGATATAAATACAAATTGCAAGGACATGTCTTATGTAAACTGGTAAAAAAAATATTCAAAACATGGGAATAGAGCCTCTGTTTACAGGATACACTTCTTAGAATAAAGGGAACAGTTACACATTTTGTGTACAGACTTGGGAAGGGAGGGAGGTGGCACTGAAGCAGATCTGTGCTGACCACAGAGGAATGACTATTTATACTCCAGAGGGAATAAAGTTAACCAACTGGACCTCAGACAAGCAAGAAAGGTCACCTTCCTTGTGAAGGCACAAGTTACTCAATCCTCCAACTCAGTTCAACCGTACCATCATTTGATTCAAGACAAGCTGGAGGTTCCATTTATGATGTGAAATATCCCATTTGCTAAATGATGGAAACTGCTTTTTAAAAATATATGGAGAAACAATATAAATGTGCAACATATATATAATCAGCAAACATAAAAAGAAACACATTGAAAATATCAGTTACCAGAACCCAGTCAAGAAACAGAAAATTGTCAGTTCCACAGAAACCCCACTGTACACATTTCTACTCACATGACCCCTTGACACAATATAGAGTTTACTGGAAAATATGTACTTTAACTGAAGAAGGTAAAGTGAAAAGAAGAAAAGAAAGAAGAGAAGGAGGAGGAGGAGGAGGAAGGAGAGGAAAAGGAGGAAGAAGAAGCAAAGGAGATGAAGGTGGGGACAAGGTTATGTAAGGAAAATGCAGCTCACTTTCCTCAGTTGTCAATCTATGATTTGCTTTTCATTCCAACATTCTTCCTGCATTTCTACCATGGAGCCTGGGAATTTGAAGCAATACCCAGGGTTCTGTAAGTTCTTTAATTTTCTAGGTCTCTTCTGAACCAGATACTCTAAGGGCACTGAGCACCGCTAGTCTGTTGAGTATATGTGAGATAGTAATTTAATTGAGGCTACAAATACCAAATATTTCTAGGAGCAAAATTAATTGCACCTGTATTTACTGGAGAAGACAATCAAATATGTGTGTGATGAAGTAGCTGTGTTCAAATGGACACAACCCAAGAAGAGTGACATGGTTCTATGCCCCAGTACTCAGTACCTCAGTACTGAGACTGAGTGCAGAGCTCTGTTTGGGCCACTAAATTTAAAGCCTATTAGAGATTCCCTGTGAGTCACACCTTCTTATAGTATAAAAAGAGCTTCCCAAGTATCTTTGTCTAAATTATACTCCCATGACTTCCATAAGCTTCCACATAGCTTATGTTTTAGTGCCTATACTGCCAAATTTTATATTTAAAATTTCCAATATATTGTTTCAACCATGCCTTTTGCAAGATGTATGATGTTGGATTTTTAGTTTTGCTATAGCAAGTTGATATCTGTCTTTGATTTATAGAATTAAATTCTTTAAAACTAAAATGTTTGTGCTTCTTTCATTTGTTCTATACATTTTGATAAGTAAACAATGCCATTTTTGTCACTATCTCCTTTCGATATTTGGAGTAGATTTGTCTTTTTTCAATATCGTGATTATCATCAAGTTTTCAAAACACTTGTATACATATCAAAGACAAAAATCAAATATTATATTTTGAGTTTCCCAATGTAGGACAGGATATTTAGCAGAATTTTATTCCCCCAAATCTCTTTCTACTTTGCAGTTTTTATTAATATGCTGTAAGACATAGTGTTAGCCTCAAAATGCTATTATTAATTTTTCTTACATTAGATTCTGCTTTGCCAAGAATAATGTTCTGCATTGGCAGTGCATAGCAACAATATTCACTCTGATGATTCAGAATAACTCTTCATTCATTTAGTCAGTTGAAGTTTCGCTTCAGATAACTTTTTTCAGGATGTGACTTGGGTAGTTAGTATAAATTGAACTCCTGCATATCTGAGAAATCGTTTCAAATGAACACTACCCAGACTAGTACAGCCTTTCACTCTTGGAACCAGCACAAGACCCCATGTGAATGACCCTTTTTCTTCCAGCTTTTGTGGAGCAAGTAGGGTAGTGCCAGTCTCAGTGTGGCCCCCTTGTAGATGGCCTATTTTCCTCTTTCTGCCCAAGTGACTAAAAGGGTATTCTATTTTCCCCCTTAAACATCTTTAACACAAAATATTTTTTAAGAGATGTTCAGAGTGTGAAATTAAAATGATATTTTCAATTTTCACAGTCAAACTTTTTGTCAGATCAGCAAGGGTGCTGCTCTGGTTATCTTGATTTTGGGTGGAAAGGCTCCTGACTCTATGTCACATTTCTGTCCTTTGTCCTACTTGGATCTCATCTTCCCTCTTATCATTTCTGAGCATTTATCCCTTAGTTCTTCCTTCTGAAAAAGCTACTCAGGCATGTATTCGACATCACTTAGCTATCCCAAATGTTAAGTTTGCATTATGTTACCTCAAAGATATATTCATTGGTAACACGTATTCATTTCTTTGCAATCTTAAGCATTCCACCCACTTTCCCTTTCAGCTCATCCTGTGGTCTTAAAAAGTTCAACTTGTTTCCTATTGAATGTTTTGCTCAGACTCATAGAAACTTTCTTCTTTCACCCTATTGAAAAGGTAAATATTTTTCTAAAATGCAGTCATTTATATTTTCTCTGTATCCCTTGTTTTGTCATTTTAGAAACTACTGTTTTGGGAACTTATTGATTTTTAAATGAGAAGACTTCTATCTGGATCAACAGCCAAGCTATGTTGTTTGCCCATCTCTTTTCTAGTTTACTTGGATGATCTCAAACCCCCTCCATCTCTAGAGTTAAGGGCCGTACCAGGGTATGCTGCTCCTGGTCCAGTCCCAGAAGTCATGGGAAAGGCCCTGGTGATTGAGAGAATCTTCTCCTAGTCTCATCATGACCTTGATTTCTGGGCCAAAAGGACACGAAGAGCTACATGCCCAGTACACAGATACATCAAATCTTCCAATTTGTATTTATTCGATTTTCTTCTCCCAGGAAGCAAAGCTCTGTGGCTGGGTCACTTCCTCTGACTTGGTGAATGGGGTGAGATGTAATGACAAAAAGTGGGATGAATGGGGTGATGAAGATTGATGGCATCCTTTGTATTATGTAAAACACGGTGCCTGTTCAGCAAAGGGACATCTCAGTCTGCCAAACGCACAAGTCCTGCACCTCTGAGCTGAGTGTCAGAAATAGCCTTTGCCACACTGCAGATGGTGAACTCCATGTCTCCCAGTAACCTGACACTTGATTCAGCTTCACCTGTTTTGAGGGAGATCACTCACACATTGGCAGTGCTTCATTTTCAGTATTGTTGTGTCACTGTTTTTTAGATATCTGTGCTTTTGTAGCCTGTGATTATAAAATTAATATCCAACTTGTGATACTGTTGATTACCACCATCCATGTGGAATTGGCGTCCTCCCCTGGCTACACCTGGAACACACCTCTCTCCAGATAAATCAGATGAATAACAAGTACATCTGTACATGGACCTGCCGCATGACTCTGGCAGGCTTCAGGTAAAGTGCCTGTCATGCTGTCCCCTGAAACTTTTCTTCTCCCGGTCCCTCTATCCCAGTTCTCCCCCAGCTCTTTTTGTTTCTGCTGTGTTGTCTGCTCAAAGGGACACTGAATCAGGTGTATGTGTGTGTATGTTAGTTGCTCAATTGTGTCCAATTCTTTATGATCCCCTGGTATTCCCCAGGTAGGAATACTGGTGTAGGCAGCCATGTCCTTCTCTAGGGGATTTTCCCAAACCCAGGATTGAACCCGGGTCTCCACCATTGCAGGCAGATTCTTTACCATCTGAGCCTCCAGGGAAGCCCGCATAAGGTCTTAGCTTCACTCATTTTTCGTCCCTCGGCAACCTTTGTGAGGTCAAGTGCATTCATGATTTCCACATTGCCTAGAGACTCACAACCTTCTGTCAACCTCTGTATGACAGAAAACATACACATCCAGTCCAGCTTCTGCTCAAGCATCTGGATCCTGAAATCTGCCTCTAATGGACTACCTGGATATGCTATGGATGGACCTTCATGTCCTGACCCTTTTGGACATGTGTTTCTGAATATCTCCCATGGATCACATGTCCTATAAACTATATTTCTGTAGAGCTTACATTTTCTCTAGGACCTAACTTGTGAAGTGATTTTAACAATTACATTAAATAATTCCAGCAGCAATGGAGAAACAGACATAGAGAACAGAATTATGGACACGGGGAGAAGGGAGGAGAGGGTGAGATGTATGGAGAGAGTAATGTGGAAACTTACAATATCAGATGTAAAATAGAGAGCCAACAGGAATGTGCTGCATGGCTCAGGAAACTCACACAGGGCTCTGTACCAACCTAGAGGGGTGGGATGGGGAGGGAGACGGGAGGGAGGTTCAGAAGGGAGGGGATACATGTATACCTATGGCTGATTCATGTTGATGTTTGACAGAAAACATCAAAATTCTGTAAAGCAATTATCCTTCAATTAAAAAATAAATACATTTTTTAAAAATTAAAAATAAATAAATAAATAATTCCAAAGAAAGTCCTTTGATGTCTAATAGAGCATAAGATGATACTTGCTTTTACCACCCACCTAGTTTCACCAGGTAGAAGTCTCCAACTTTTCTCAGATGCCCCCATTCTTTTTCTCCTTGCCTTCATGCCCATGCCCTGAGTATTTGGAATATGAGTGACTTTGACTTCTCTGCTCCTCTTCTCTGCCCTCCTTGCCACTGCTCTCATTGGATCTTGTCATTTCTCAGGTGGGCTAGGGCAGAAGTGAGGTAACAGTTCTCCTGGCCTTGACACAATGGGTTATCTCTGTGGGCATCACATCATGTCCTGCCCAGCCTGAAATATACTGCTCGTCTCCTGGTCCTCAGGTTACTAGAGTCCCAGCTCTACTCCTAGGTACAAAGCCCAGGAATAGGCCCTCTGTCCTGCTCTCTGCATCCAGGTGACAGTGGGGAAAAGCAGGCTCAGTGCCGAAGGCCACAACGCACATCAGTGACCTAGGCAGACAGGCTGAAGCTCCAGGTAGCAGGTGCGAGGTCACCCTCCAGTCTGCTGCTATGAACTAGTAGAACTTGAGTAAGAGAAAAGCCTGCAGGTAACTTCCAAGTCAACATTTAATTTCATTCACAGCCATTCACCTTTGAAAATGGAGCGTGTAAAAGCACACACGTGACAATGGTCTGATTTTGCCTGGCACATTTAAAATGTGAAAATGAATGCCTTTATTGATTTTTGTTCACCACAAAATAAGCCATAAAACACAAATAAATCAGCCTTCCAAGCAGAGCCCATTTGCAGAGAGAAAGCAGGCTGGTTGACATAGCTCATCCATTATAGGTCCCCTCCGGGCTCTGAGTCATTTCTGAGCTTAAGTAAAACATATGGGCCAAGCTCAGAGTCCATGACAGCCCTTCTTCATCTGTGATTCCACTTTTTGAGCTCGCTTTAAGCCATAGGTCACTTGTGAGGAGGAAGTTCTCCTGACAGGAGCTCTGGGGAGCTCTCCAGAGAAGTGTACATGTGTGCTGGATCAGGGCACAAAGAGAAATGTGAGGTGGACATTGCCACAGTCCTGACCACATGCATCCCTAGGAGCTGTCCTGGCCTGCATCTGCTGACTCCTCTCCCTGCAGTTTATCCATTTTTCCATGCATACAACCTGTACTCCATCCCAATTATACAGTTTTTCATTCTGCATCAAACAGGCTTCCATCTGAGTGGCAGAAATACTACCCATGGTGTAAATTAGGGATTTACTATAAGAACTATGGCTTACACTGTGTGGGGATGGTAGCATAGTCTGGGCAGACTACTACATGCATTATTGGCCTGAGGCTGCCCAATAGGGCAGTGGTGAAAAACAAGAAACTGCCTGTAGACAAGGCCAAAGATCGAGGGAAGCAGACCAGGAAGGTCACACTGGAATGCAGGTCTGCCTCTCAACCTCCTACGACACTGTAGGCACCTATAGGGGAACATGACTGCCTTTGCCACGTAGCTGGCCCTGCACCTGGCCTAGGCCTTGAGAAGCTGAAAGAAGAGACTCCATGGAGACCAGAGATACCATGTGGATCTGAGTGCTGCTTCCTGGCTGCCAGCTGGCATCAGCAGACCATGACAGCAGGCAGGAGCTGCATCTTTATCCCCATCTTCAGAGCTTAAGAATATAACTGCAAAATGTCCCTTGAGGGGAACACTGACTGGGATTCCTACAGTGAGTGGAATATGGTGGCTGTGGGTCCAGCCTAGCTCAGATGGCACAGTCACAGCCACCACAGGAGACCAAGGGCTCAGGTTCTTCTCACGCCCTTTCACCCACATGCCTGTTTTTATATCTGGAATTTACAATGATAGTCATTAAAGTGGTAGGAAGTGGTGAGACTTTGTCCCTGGCCAACTCCCTACTGTTGGCAAAATAAAATCTACCTGTGACTGCCCATGTTCCCTGTCCTGGGTGATGTACTTAGGATACGCTAACCCTAAGAAGTCAAGTGAGCTTTAGGAAGCATCACTACGAACATGGCTAGTGGAGGTGATGGTATTGCAGCTGAGCTATTTCAAATCCTAAAAGATGATGCTTTTAAAGTTCTACACTCAATATGCCAGCAAATTTGGAAAACTCAGCAGTGGCCACAGGACTAGAAAAGGTCAGTTTTCATTCCAATCCCAAAGAAAGGCAATGCCAAAGAGTGTTCAAACTACCACACAGTTGCACTCATCTCATATGCAAGCAAAGCAATGCTCAAAATTTTCCAAGCTAGGTTTTAACAGTACATGAACCAAGAACTTCCAGATGTTCAAGTTGGATTTAGAAAAGGAAGAGGAACCAGAGATCAAATTGCTAACATCTGTTCAACATAGAAAAAGCAAGAGACTTCCAGAAAAGCATCTACTTCTGCTTTATTGACTATGCCAAAGCCTTTGACTATGTGGATCACAGCAAACTGTGGAAAATTCTTCAAGAGATGGAAATACCAGATCACCTGACCTGCCTCCTAAGAAATCTGTATTCAGATCAAAAAGCAACAGTTGGAACCAGACATGGAACAATGAACTGGTTCCAAACTGGGAAAGGAGTACGTCACGGTTGTATATTGTCACCCTGCTTATTTAACTTATTGCAGAGTACATCGTGCAAAATGCTAGACTGCATGAATCACAAGCTGGACTCTTTGCGAACACACGGACTGTCCGTGGAATTCTCTAGGCCAGAATACTAGAGTGAGTAGCCTTTCCCTTCTCCAGGGGATCTTCCCAACACAGGGATTGAACCCAGGTCCCCTGCATTGCAGGCGGATTCTTTACCAGCTGAACCACAAGGGAAGCCCAAGCTATGATCAAACTAGACAGCATATTAAAAAGCAGAGACATTATTTTGCTGACAAAGATCCATCTAGTCAAAGCTATGGTTTCTCCAGTAGTCATGTATGGAAGTGAGAGTTGGACCATAAAGAAAACTGACCACCAAAGAATTGATGCTTTTGAACTGTGGTATTGGAGAAGACTCTTGAGCTTCTCTTGGACTGCAAAGGTAAAACCAATAATGCTAAAGGAAATCAGTCCTGAATATTCATTGGAAGGACTGATGCTGAATCTTGAGCTCCAGTACTTTGGCCACCTGATGCGAAGAACTGACTCCTTGGAAAAGACCCTGATGCTGAGAAAGATTGAAGGCAGAAGAAGGGGATGACAGAGGATGAGATGGTTGGATGGCATCGCCAACTCAAAGGACATGAGTTTGAGCAAGCTTTGGGAGTTGGTGACGGACAGGGAAGCCTGGAATGCTGCAGTCCACGGGGTCACAAAGAGTCTGACATGACTGAGCGACTGAACTGAACTGGACTGAAGTGAACTGAATTCTGCCATTTTTTTTGCTATCTATAATCCACCCATCAGGACAGCTAGAGTGTCCTACAGTCCTTGAGATGGACTGTGTATCAGCTGGGACCCCACAGTAAAAGAGAAATAACTCTGAATTGTTAAATTTCTTCAGCAACCCGGGAAACAAGGCAACCCAGATTTATTAAGCAGGACACTGCCTCTGCCTCTAGCCTCAAGGAAAAAAGGACAAGAATTGTGTGGCCGAAGCCCAGCAACCATGGGCCACTTTGAGAATCGAAGCTACTTCTGCCAATTTACACTCACATAAGGTGGACGGTGTCTTCCTTTCTCTGTCTCACTGCTCCAGGGTTCCCACAAAGCTTCCCAGGCCCCACACAGATAGATCAGGGAAAAGGCAAACAGATAACTGCAGGCAAACAGACCAGCTCCCCGCAGCACTGACTCTGTGCTCGATGCAGCACTAGGTAGATCCAGCAGGAGATGCCATTGCCCCTGTTCTCAGGAAGCTTGAAGGTGTGAGAAACATTTTTTTTTTTTTTTGCAGAGAGGAACCCAGAGAGAAGGGGATATGTGAAGGTGCTCTTGTAGCCTGGAGGAAGGCAGGAGTGGGGCCTGCCTGAGCCCAGACTTTGATAGCAGCCTGAGAGAAATCTCAGCTCATCCCCCAATATCAGGAAAGGTGACCTATGAATGCACCACAGATATTCACTCATTCAGCTAATATTTTATTGGGCACATACTGTGTGCCAAGTATCACGTTTCTTATAATGATCTCTCCTAGGCCTAGCAATTTGCTAGAACTTATAGGACTGAGGAAGCCACTATAGTCATTATTATTATTTTTTTTACAGGTAAAGGACATAAATCAAAATTCACAAAGGGAAGGATGTATGAGGCAATGTCCAGGAGAAACCAGATACAAGCTTCTAGACTCTCAGTGGAGTTGCATATTGACACAGTTAATTCTCCAGCAATGATACATGACCACACACGTGACATGTTCTCAACAGGGAGGCTTACTGCGGCATGGCATTGGACTTTTTATTTGGGGGTTGTTCACCTGGTGTCTCAGACAGTAAAGAACCTGTGGCAATGCAGGATACTCGGGTTCCATTCCTAGGTCAGGATGATTCCTCGAGAAGGGAATGGCTACCCAATCCAGTATTCTTGCCTGGAGAATTCCATTGACAAAGGAACCTGGCGGTTATAGTCCATGAGGTTGCAAAGAGTCGGAATCAACTGAGTCACTAACACTTTCACTTTTCTTTCACATAAGCATGCAGTGCTTACAAGACTGACATTGGCTACTCAGTCTCCAGTCCAGGAGAGACAAAACTGATACAGCACAGCCCGAGGCTTGAAACATACAAAGCAGTCTCTTCAGGTCACACATTCCAAGGGCTCAGAGATTATCTCCCAGGAGATGGTCAAGGGCCAATCCTGAACCTTGGCCAATCAAGGGCCAAGGCCTTACTTTGAATGTGCAGGCTTTGAGCAAACCATACCTGCTAAAGCTTTATTGCATACTCAAGTATTCCCATTTTGATCCAGTTTTCACCTGCTCTCTGGTCTCTGCTATACCTCCATGTGTTATTTCTCCTCTGAGACTTGGGATTTGCATTTAGATCACCTCACCAGAATCACTGAATTATAACTCTTGAGGTCCAGTGTATGACTTTCTATTCAGAGATATTGCCTTAAGATTGATACACATTTATCTATTCATTCAGTCACCATTGACTGAACATGTAGGATGTACCAAGAATTGTAAGCACATTGGTTACATTAGTCAATGTAATAAACCCCAGTTCTGCCCTAACAAACAGTATGATCTGGTAGAGCAGGGCAAGTGAACAAGAAAATATAATATAACTGATACTTCACTAGATCAAATACTGCCACCTAATACTTGTGTCTATCCAGAACCTCAAAAATACTAACTCTGTTTGGAAATAGTCTTGAAAGTGTAATTGAGTTGAGATGTATTCTTAAATGATTAGAGTGACCCTAATCCAGTGACTGATGTTCTTATTAAGGAAAGGGAGATGTGGACACAGATACACAGAGGAGGGCAATATGGAGACACACAGGGGAGAACTCCCTGTGATCAG
Source organism: Dama dama (assembly GCF_033118175.1). Classification (NCBI taxonomy): domain Eukaryota; kingdom Metazoa; phylum Chordata; class Mammalia; order Artiodactyla; family Cervidae; genus Dama; species Dama dama. Next base: position 6,002,715 of record NC_083713.1, on the reverse strand, counting down.
GCGGGCAGATGTCAGACTGAAGTGTCCACAAAGCAAGGAAACCTAAGAATTGACGTTGACTGCCAGAAGCTGGAAGGGAGAGGGAGAATCCTGTCCTCTCCCAGAGTCTTCAGGAAGACAGTGATCCCAGCCACAGCTCAATTTTGGACTTCCAGGCTCCAAAACTGAATAAAATGCATAATAAATTTCTAGGAGGTCACCAAGTTTGCAGTGGCTTGCTATGGTAGCCCACAGGAATGAATACAGATAGTATTGAACTAAAAGAAAAATGAGATACCAGAGGAGGAATGCCTGAAATCCAACTCTGAAGGCCAGAAATAAACTCCAGAGATAGTGAGAACTTCCAGAAGTTTTATGCTATGGAGGCTGTAAAGAAAAGCATACAGGGAGAAAATTTTTGGCATAGGGAGGAGTATATGCAATGGCATGGAGGTAAATGAGAACATGGCCCACTAGAGGGTCTGGAAGAAAATAAAGATAATCATATCCTGAAGTGTGAGACAAGGTTGGGAAGATTGGAGCCTTCTTCTTCTGAGTGTGAGCACAGTCCTTAAGTTGTATATATGTGATACACCTGCATGGCTAGTTACCTGTTGGGTCTCAGAAATCAGTAATAAATCTTCTGACAGATTTGGTATCATCTCTGGTTCACACTTTACCCCCAGGTCAGGGGATAATAGGACCAGTTAGGAAGCGCTGCAAACTCAGCCTGTTCTATAAGAATACAATGAATTTGGTACCTGTTTACAATGTTGGTGCTTTACTTGACATCAAACCCTATCATGGCGATTATTGATTTTCCTTCCATCATATAGCACGGTAGATTTTCTGGGCTGGCACTAAAGCCCTGCAGAGTCACTGTGTATGACTCGGCGCCATCAGTTCTAATTAGCACTGCTGGTAACAGACAGAAGAGCTTTACTTTTTCTTGTGAGCAGTATCACACTCTCATTGCAGGGAACCTGTCAGTGTCGCCTCACACTTCATTTCTCTCTGCATGCTGTTGGGCTTAGCTTTATGATTTGGTAATTCTATCATGATACTGCTTTTGAACTATGCTTTTTAAAAATATTTATTTATTTGACTGTGTCAAATCTTAATTGTGGCACATTGGATCTTCAATCTTTTTTTTTTTTTTTTTTTTTTTTTTTTGTGGCATGCAGAATCTTTTTAGTTGTGGCATGTGGGCTCTAGTTCCCTGACCAGGGATCAGACTCAGGGCACCTGCATTGTGAGCATAGATTCTTAGCCATTGGACCACCAGGGAAGTCCTGCTTTTGAATTGTGTTTTAAGCAAACATATCATGACTGATGTCTTACCATTTAAGACTCTTGCTTGAAAGAACAAATAAACCAGAAAACACTTGAGTTATCTCTGTCATTCAGCCAGTTGGGAAATTATGAGAAGAGAGCAGAATGAAAGTCTACAGACCCAGTTTTCTTCCATTTCTCTGTTGACTAGCATGACTGAAGTTAGTAGTGACACATGCTAAAGGAGAAACAAGGAATCAGATGTGTGCCAGGATATAGCCACCCATCAACAAGATGCTCATAGGAATGTTGGCACAGTAGATGCCTCCAGAAAGACCCTGTAGTAGAGTTTAAAGAGCATGCTCAAGGATAGGGAGGCTTGGGGTTGAATCCTGACCCAGTGACTTTATGGGATGACCAAGAGGAACCCATGGAAAAGAAACAATGATATCCCCCTCAGAGGAGTGATGATGGTGGTTTAGTCATTAAGGCATCTTCGACTCTTGCAGCCACTGTGGACTGTAGCCCATCAGGCTCCTCTGTCCACGGGATTTCCCAGGCAAGGACACTAGAGTGGGTTGCCATTTCCTTCTTCAGGGGATCTTCTAGACCCAGGGATCAAACCTGGGTACCCTGCATTGTAGATGGTCTCTTGCATTACAGGCAGATTTTTTATCTACTGAGCCACCAGGGAAGACCCCTCAGAAGAGCAGATAGGGTAAATTTACATACATTATGTAGATATATACATACAGTATATACATAAGTAATATGTATAATATACATACATGTATTGACACATATTAATAATATACATATAAATCACACATACACATGTATTTGTATACATATATTCATTCATATATAACATGCATATATATGTACACATATAAATTTACATGCATATGTAAATTTTTACAACTTCCTCTTCTGAGGAGACTACTATTGTTTCATTTCCATGGGTTTCCCTTCATCCCATAAATAAGTGTGAGAGGAAAATGTGTGTGTATAAACACATGAAAAATACACAGTTTGGAAAAGTTCCTGGGATTCAAACCCACCTTTGTGTTTATATTCTGTTTTCTTTTCACTACATGGTCTTTTCTCATTCTTTAAAGTATTTATGTAACCTCTTATTATTGGAAAAGACCTTGATGCTGGGAAAGATTGAGGGCAGGAGGAGAAGGGGATGACAGAGGATGAGATGGTTGGATGGCATCATGGACTTGATAGACATGGGTTTGGGTGGACTCCAGGAGTTGGTGATAGACAGGGACGCCTGGTGTGCTGTGGTTCATGGGGTCGCAAAGAGTTGGACACGACTGAGCGACTGAACTGAACTGAACTGAAACTCTTATTAAGTGATTTTTTTAATCATTAACAGAGAAATAAAAAACATCTTAAGATTGTTTCCAGATGGGCAATTAAGACTGGGAAGCTCTGCTGCCAGGCAGACTAGAAAGAGGTTCTCAGCTCACATCTCACCACCATAGGGCAGAGGACAAGTCACTTTGCCTCTTTTTAAGACTCACTGTCTTCCTCTAAAACTCGAAGATCGAGGTCTGTGGAGGGAATTATAGGTAGTATGTCTACATTACCACATGGTATACAATAGTTGTTCTATAAATAAGGGCACCCATGAAATTGCACCCTATTAGGAAGCACCTGGACACCCTCCACCACTATCATGAAGATAGATTTATATCTGGTGGGGACCAAGGCTGCCCATTCAGTCAATCACATATGTGATTATATATATGTTCATTCTGCAAACACTTTACTAAACACATCTGCCTGGCTCTATGAGAGGTGTTGGAATACCAATAAGAGTGTCACATCACCCCACACTCAAGAAGCTCAGATTTGGTAAAGGGGAAAAATAAAATAAATGTTAATACATGTTAAGTTTATGAGATAGCAATGCAGATACATACTGGGTATTTATATCTATTAACTCATTCTATTTTATTTCAAAGCATAACCTTAAAAATGTATGCTTAAAAATCATAGGGCTCAGGTTTTTAATTATGTACTATCTATTTTGTTACAGATGTCTTTTTGTAAAGAAAATTAGCTCATACATAATTAGTACATAAGCAACTGTCAGTACAAACTCAAGGTGCTTTAGTATTGTTTTGCATCACCAAGTCGTAGCAGAATGAACATTACAGACGCTAAAAAAAAAAAAAAAAAATGATGAGCATTACTGATGCTAAAAAAAAAAAAACAAAAAAAACAAACTTGGACACAGCAAGCCACAGGGGATATATGCTCCATGGAGTAGCTATTCCCTGAAGTCCTCCTTCTAGTTGAGTTTGGCCATTGCTTTGCATTAAATGTTCTCATGGTACCCTAAGAAACCAGCATGTATCAACGAGTCAAAGCCAGCCATCTCTGGATGGTTGCATGTTGTACAAAACCACCTCCTGCTTTGCACCTGAATCTTCTGATAATGAGGGCATATCATTACTGTATCTCTATTAACTCCACAGCTTCAGCTGTATCTTACACCTGCTTCCGTCAGATTACTCTCACGTGTTCTATTACAGTGAAATTTTATCAACTGTAGCTCTCTTATTCATTAAAAAGTTTTACTATCTTTGTTGTTCAGTCACTAAGTCATGTTCAGCTCTTTGCGACTCCATGGAATGCAGCACACCAGGCTTCCTTGTCCTTCACTGTCTCCTGGAGTTTTCTCAAACTTGTATCCATTGAGTCAGTGATGCCATCCAATCCTCTCATCTTCTGTTACCCCTTTCTCTTCCTCCTCCTGCACTCAATCTTTCCTGGCATCAGGCTCTTTTCCAATGAGTCAGCTGTTCACATCAGGTGGCCAAAGTATTGGAGCTTCAGCATCAGTTCTTCCAATGAATATTCAGGATTGATTTCCTTTAAGAATGACTGATTTGATCTCCTTTCAATACAAGGGACTCCAAAGAGTCTTCTCCAGCACCACAGTTCAAAAGCATGGATTCTTCACTGCTTAACCTTCCTTATGGTCCACCTCTCACACCCATATATGAGTACTGGAAAAACCTTAGCTTTGGCTATACAGAACTTTGTTGACAAAGTGAGGTTTCTGCTTTTTAAAACATTGTTTGTCATAATTCCAAGGAGTAAGTATCTTTTAATTTCATGGCTGCAGTTACTGTCCCCAGTGATTTTGGAGTTCAGGAAAATAAAATCTGTCACTGGTACCACGTTCTCCCCTTCTATTTGAATTGAGTGATGGGAGTAGATGCCGTGATCTTAGTTTTTTTGAATGTTGAGTTTCAAGCCAGCTATTTTCCTCTCTTCTTTCACCCTCATTAAGAGGCTCTTTAGTTCCTCTTTTCTTTCTGCCATAAGGGTGGTGTCATTTGCATATATTAGGTTGATATTTCTCCCAGCAATCTTGAATCCAGCTTGTGATTCATCCAACCCTACATTTTGCAGATGTACTCTGCATACAAGTTGAATAAGCAGGGTGTCAACTTACAGCATTGAGGTACACATTTCCCAATTGTGAACCAGTCTGTTGTTCCATGTCCAATTTTAACTGTTGCTTCTTGACCTACATATAGATTTCTCAGTGAAAGTGAAAGTCACTCAGTCCTGTTTGACTCTTTGTGACCCCATGGACTATACAGTCCATGGAATTCTCCGGGCCAGAATACTAGAGTGGGAAGCCTTTCCCTTCTCCAGGGGATCTTCCCAACTCAGGAAGTGAGCCCAGGTCTCTTGCATTGTGGGCAGATTCTTTACCAGTTGAGCCACAGGGGAAGCCCTTGCCCGTGTCTAGATTTCTCAAGAGACAGGTACTCTCAAGAGTCTGGAATTCCCATCTCCTTGAGAATTTTCCACAGTTTGTTGTGATCCACACAGTCAAAGGCTTTAGTGTAGTCAATGAAGCAGAAGTTGATGTTTTTTTCTGGAATTCCCTTGCTTTCTCTATGATCCATTGAATATTAGCAATGTGATCTCTGGTTCTATTAGAAAGCTAATATGTCTTTAAAATGAGGTTAGTATTTTAACTTGATTGTTGTTATTGTTTTGTAGGATCTGGTTTAAAATACACATTTTCAGAGGTCTCACCCAATATATTTCCCCGTTATAGGTGTGATTTTGCAGAATTAAAGGCTTTTAAGGATTACATAGTGTGAAATAGAAAACTCTTGCAGTTTTCCACCATTCTTCTTAATGTGATATTCTGCATAATGTGTGCTATTAGAAGTGGTAGTGTTCATATCAGGAATCCATTGTCTGAGTCCTGTATTTCTTACTAACTCTGGGCTTACTTATTGTCACAGGAAATTCTCCTGACCAGGCACCACACTCCCAGCTGCAAGGCTCCCACACCATCTGCCTCTTCATTCCCATCTTACCTGAATCTTCTTAGTCCTTCATAGCCTCAGAATGAACATTGTGAGTGATTCCCCATGGTTTGGTCCTGTGCTTCCTCAGAGATGTTATTTCTCATATGCTTCCCCAAACTTCAGCAAGGATATAACAGACATCTTCCAGTCCAGGACTATGGGATTCAAGGGCTGATTGTATCTTTCCTCATACTTAATTTCCACAGAATTAGAAAATGTTATAATTTTAATGTCAACACACTCCAATATTCCTGCCTGGGAAATCCCATGTAGAGAAGAGTCTGGCATGCTACAGTCCATGGGGTTGCAAGGAGTCACACATGATTTAATAACTAAACAACAACAACAAGAGCAGAATTACAGTTTTTCTTTTCTTTCTTTCTTTTCTTTAAACTGCAATTAGAGCTTAGAAATCTTTCCTTCTAGTTCTGGATATTTATTTGGAATATGGGACTGAAATTATGGAGATATAACTCCTTAGAATTTTACTTCAGATATCTTTCTCTATAATTATGATGAATTTCATACTATAATGGCTTCCCTGATAGCTCAGTTGGTAAAGAATCTGCCTGCAATGCAGAACATCCTGGTTCAATTCCTGGGTCAAGAAGATCTGCTGGAGAAGGGATAGGCTACTCACTCCAGTATTCTTGGGCTTCCTCTATGGCTCAGTTGGTAAAGAATCTGCCTGCAATGTGGGAGACCTGGGCTCGATCCCTGGTTTGGGAAGATCCCTGGAGAAAGGAACGGCTACCCACTCTAGTATCCTGACCTGGAGAATTCCATGGACTCAAAGTCCATGGGGTCGCAAAGAGTTGGACAGGACTGAGTGACTTTCACTCACACCATAATTGATCCAATAAAACAATAGAATTCTAGGTTAAACTTTTTTAAAGGTCACATTTTAGAGGTTTTGATGAATTAGCAGGAAAAAAGAAAAGACTATGGTCCCATTACAAGAGAAACTTAAAAGTAAAAGACAAATTAGAGAGAAGCAATGTGCAATGAATCAAGCTTTTACTCTGAGAGATTTGAAAAATCTTTAGTAAATTGAGGATTAATTTTTGTTGCCATACAGGGTACGGGATTTAGACACAAATCTCAGGGAAATCCCAGGTAGGTATATCTAATAAGAGATTCTTATATTTCTGGGACCCCAACCAAGGGGCTACAAAACTTGATGTAAGTGTGAACTAAATAAAACCTCCTCCAAACACACCAAGGTCTAGGAGAATTCTCCGCCTAGGATATTTGTGCTAAGTGATTTTTTAAAAAAAGAATCCATAACTACAGTGAGACCCTTATGCCACTTTGCAGCTCAGATTTATACTACGTGAGATATCATCTCATGCCTATTAGAATGGCTGTCATCGAAAAGACAAGTGATGGCAAGGATCTGGAGAAAAGAGAACCCTTGTATACCATTAGTGGGAATGTAAATTGATTCTCGTCACATGTGGAAAACAATATGGAGTTTTCTCAAAAAGTTAAAAATAGAACTACCATATGATTGAGCAATCCCACTTCTGGGTGTTTATTGGAAGGAATTGAAACCATTATTTTGATAGATATCTGCCACCCCTTGTTCATTTTAATATATTTATAATAATCAAAACATGAAAATTATGTCCATCAAAAAAGGAACGCATAAAGAAAATGTGGCACACACGTGCACACACAAATGTTATTCAGCCTTAAACAGTTGAAAATCCTGTCATTTGTGACAACACGAATGAAACTTGGAGACATTATTTCAAGTGAGATGTCAGAGAGACAAAAGCAAATACTCTATAATGATTGTTGCCAGAAGCAGTGGGTGGGGTATGGACGAAATGTGCAAAGGTGATCAAGAATTCAAACTTCCAGGTATAAGATAAATACATTAAAACTGAAAGTTTGAACTTTTGACCATCTTCACACATTCTGTGGATTTAACATACAGCATGGTGACTTCAGCTGACAGTACTGCGTTGCATATTTGAAAGTTATTGAGAGTAGATCTCAGAGGTTCTCATCACAAGAAAAATGTAACTGTGCAGTGATTCATGTTATCTAAACTTTTTGTGCTAATCACTTTTCAAAATATGCAGATATCAAATCATTGTTATACACTTGAAATGTACTCAGGGTTATGTCAGTTATATCCCAATACCTTAATCAAACTAGAAAATAAAATGATTGTTTAAAGCATTTAAAAATACTTTTTATATACATTTTTATAAAAATGTATTAAAAGACATTCAGCAAGTTGAATATAATAGACATTTATGAATTTCATACACCTCCCAAAAAAGACTATAGAATATTTTTTAAAAGTTGTAGGACATTTATAGAAATTGATCACTTATTCATAAATCAAGGTTTAAAAATATTTATAAGATTTGTAACTTAGTGTGTAGATTGATTGTATTAATAGCTTAATACTTCATCCCTCCCTGTATCTTTCATCAATCCTCTTAGTAAAGAGGTGAACTCCATCCGCTACCTCTTAAATGTGGGCTGATATTGTGTCTTCCTTTGGTAATATTTCTACCTTCTCTCTTGTCTTCTGCCATCACCATGAGTACTTACTGAAAGATGAAATATATTTACAGGCTAGAGAGGTATCAGCTTTATCATCCAAGTGAAGGTCATCTTAAAAAAATGACAGCTACCTAAACTCCAAAAATGTGACAAAACCCAATCAAGACCAACAAAACTTCCCAGCTACCCTGTAGAGCCAGAAGCTAAATAAAACCTTATGATAAGCCAATTATTTTGGGGGAAGTTTATTACACAACATCATTCTGTCACAGATAACCACCGTGCACACTAAGCATGCTGTCAGATCAAAATTAACATGTCAGAAGTGCATAGTAAAAGAACTTTCAAAACCTCATAATTTGGAAATTAAGAAACATACTTTTAAAGAAATCACAATTCAATTAAAATGATAATTAAAATTTTAAATTTGGATGTAAAACATAATGTTTCAAATCTCTTAGGATATAGCTGAAGACACTTTTAACACTAAATGTTATAGTATAAAAAGAAGGAAAGTTACAATAAAATGTCTAATTTAAAACTTAGCAAAATAACCTAAAAAGATCCAAAGAAAGTAGAAGGAAGAGAATATAAACATTAGGCCATAAAGTGTTTATATAAAAAGAAACCACACATAGAATCAGGAAGTCTAAAGTATGTTCTTTGAAAACAGCCAGAAAAATTGTTAAACCTATGGTGAGTCTAATCAAAGAGAAAGAGAACAGTAAATGTAAATGCTGTCAATGATTTATCTTCTACCTCACTTATCCTATCTTCTGTCTCCTTATTCTTCTGTTGGTTCCCTCCAGAGTGTTTTTGATCTCATTTATTGCATTACTCATTTTTAATTGACTCTTTTTTATTTCTTCTAGGTCCTTATTAAACATTTCTCACATCTTCTCAATCTTTGTCTCCAGGCTATTTATCTGTAACTCCATTTTGTTTTCAAGATTTTGGATCATTTTTATTATCATTATTCTAAATTCTTTTTCAGGTAGATTCCCTATCTCCGCCTCTTTTGTTTGACTTGGTGGGCATTTTTCATGTTCCTTTACCTGTTGGGTATTTCTCTGCCTTTTCATATTGTTTAGATTGTTGTGTCTGGAGTGGGCTTTCTGTATTCTGGTGGTCTGTGGTTCCTTTTTATTGTGGAGGTTTCACCCAATGAGTGGGGTTGGACGATTGGCTTGTCAAGGTTTCCTGGTTAGGGAAGCTTGCATTGGTGTTCGGGTACGTGGAACTGGATTTCTTCTCTCTAGAGTGCAATGGAATGTCCAGTAGTGAGTTTTGAGATGGGTCTATGTGTTAGGTGTGACTTTGGGCAGGCTGTATGTTGATGCTCAGGGCTATGTCCCTGCATTGCTGGAGAATTTGCGTGGTATGTCTTTCTCTGGAACTTATTGACTCTTAGGTGGTGGTTGGTTTCAGTGTAGGTATGGAGGCTTTTGGATGATCTGTTATTACTTAATGTTCCGTGTAGTCAGTTTTCTGGTGTTCTTAGGTTTTGGGCTTAAGTCTCCTGCCTCTGGATTTCAGTCTTATTCTTCCAGTAGTTTCAAGACTTCTCCAACTATACAGCACTGATAATAAAACTTCTAGGTTAATGGGGAAAAGATTCTCCAGTGTGAGGGACATCCAGAGAGGTTCACAGAGTTACATGAAGAAGAGGAGAGGGAGGAGGGAGATAGAGATGAGCAGGAGGAGAAAAAGGGGGGCTTAAGAGGAGAGAGACAGATCTATGTAGTTCTCTGTTCCCAAAGTGTTCTCCGTAGCCCAGACACCCACAGAGATTCACAGAATTGGATTGGGAAGAGAAGGGGAAAGGAGGAAATAGAGGTGATCTGAGGGAGAAAACAGAGAGTCAAAAGTGGGAAGAGAGTAATCAACACACTCCTGAATAAAAATGGGAACTGAGTACTGGATTCTTAAATGTCCAAAATTGATATCAAATATTAAAAAACAAAGGTTAAAAATCTAGAGTAGAGGTTAGACTCTTAAAAATACAATATTAAAAACAAAAACAAAAACACAAAAGATTTTAGAAATATATATGAAGTTCAGTTTAAAAATAGGCCTTTTCTTTTTTTTTTTTTACAAGATTATAGTGAGATGAAAATGAAAATTAAAGAGTAATAGAGAAGTAATAGAGGACTTTAAAAGAAAATAAGAGAAAAAAAGAAAAAAATTTTTCTAATTAAAAATAGTAAAAATATATGAAAATGAAATTAAAGTTAAGGAGTAATGGAGGAGTAATAGGGAATTTTAAAAGAAAATAAAAGACAAAAAATAAAAAAAAGAAAAGAAAAAAAATTTTTAATTAAAAAAAAAAAGTTAAAATATATCTAGGAATTTCTCTGGAGCTGTTGTGGTCAGTGTGGGTTCGGTTCAGTTTCAGATAGCTCTTTGTTCCAGCTTACACTTCTCAATATCTATAGACACCTTCTGGTGTAGTTGGTATTAACTACAAGGATTTTAATCTGTTGCACCGGTCAGTTCTGAAGCGGTTCCCTTTGTTTACTTGGCTTCTGTTTGCAGGTCTCTTCAGTGTCTAATTTCCGCCCTGACACAGGCGGGCGGAGGTGGTCTCTTGTTCAGGTTCGCTTGTTCAGTCGTGCTGCGGGGAGGGAGGGGCGCTGCAGACAGATGTCACTGGCCTGTGTGGGGAGCCCTCGCAGTGTTCCGGCCACACGGGGTTTGCCCCACTCACGGGGTGTGTGCTTTCCCCATCTACACTGCTCAGGCTCCCAGCTGCTCTACAGGGAGTGGGCCCTGAGTTGCATGCGGTTCCAGTTTTCGGGTATTTCACAAAAGCGCGGACTCGGTTGGGCCTACATTTTGTGCCTTCCCTGCCTGAGCAGCTCAGGCGGCCAGGAGCTTGACGGGCGCACTCTCCCCGGGTGTGGTGCGCATTATCCCCTCCGCGGTCCCAGCCTCAGTTTCCACGAGCATCAGTCGGGTGCGTGCTCCTTGTGTCTTTTCTCGGGAGCTGGCCTCTAGCCGCGACCCTCCTGATGGATGTCGACCATCCAGAATCTCAGGAAGTCTTTGGTTAGAAACTGGGAGCATGTTTGCCATTTGGTAGGGGGTGCCGTCTCTGGGGCCAAGTTTGCCCCTTTCCCCTCCCCCCTGCCTCCTGCCTCCAGTGGGGGATGGGCCGGTCCGCAGCCGGCTAGCTCTTCTCTGGAATTGCTCAGTCCCTTTGTTCTGCGAACTGCCGGCTGTGTGTTCCCGCCGGTTAATTTTCTCTCTCTCTCTTGCTATTCCACAGTTTAAGTTGCTATCTCACGTTAGCTCCCTCCAATTGTCTTCAGGGCACTCAGGCCCGGTCCTTACCCTTAGCAATGCCGCCCGCTCCTCTCCGTTCCGCCCCCACTTGCTGGTGGCAGATGTGGGCGTCTGGGGGTACTTTTCTGCTGGGAGTTGCTTTTAGGCATGTAATCTGTGGGTTTTATTTATTTTTTCTCCCAGTTAGGTTGCCCTCTGAGGTTCGAAAACTTCCCCCAGACCCGCCAGTGAGAGAGCTTCCTGGTGTTTGGAAACTTCCTCTATTAGGACTCCCTTCCCAGATGGATCTCCGTCCCTAGCTCTTTTGTCTCTCTTTTTATCTTTTATATTTTGTCCTACCTCCTTTCGAAGATGATGGGCTGCTTTTCAGATGTCTTCTGCTAGCAGTCAGAAGTTGTTTTGTGAAGTTTGCTCAGCGTTCAAATGTTCTTTCGATGAATTTGTGGGGGAGAAAGTAGTCTCCCCATCCTATACCTCTGCCATCTTAGCTCCTCCCCCTATCAATGATTTAAAAACATATAAAGATTTCAGTTTCATTTCAGTTGCTCAGTCATGTCCAGCTCTTTGGTGTTCAGCCTTCTTTATGGTCTAACTCTCACATCTGTACATGACTTCTGGGAAAACCATAGCTTTGACTAGACGGACCTTTGTTGGCAAAGTGATATCTCTGCTTTTTAATATGCTATCCAGATTTGTCATAGCTTTCTTTCCAAGGTGCACATATCTTTTGATTTTATAGCTGCAGTCATCACCTGCAGTGATTTTGGAGTCCAAAAAAATAAAATCTGTCACTGTTTTCCACTGTTTCCCCATCTATTTGCTGTGAAGTGATTGGACTAGATGCCATGATCTTAAGTTTTCCAAATGTTGAGTTTAAAACCAACTTGTTAAATCTCTTTCACTTTCATCAATCAGCTGCTTAGTTCTTCACCTTCTGCCATAAGTTTGCTGTCATCTGCCTGCCTGAGGTTATTGATATTTCTCCAGGCAGACTTGATTTTAGCTTGTGCTTCATGCAGCCTGGTATTTTGCATGATATACTCTTCATATAAGTCAAATAAACAGGGACACAATAAAGATGAATGTCATTAAATAAGCAAACGTGTAAAAAGTCTTAAAATAAAGATATGTTGGCCAGTTTCATGTCATCATATCTAAGCTTTAACTTAGATAAAATAAACACATTTCCAGAAATACCTTACCAAAATTGGCACAAGAAGTGAGGGTAAAAAATCTGAAAATGTCTATAACCATTAGAGGTACTATTTTTTTCTAATTAAAAAAAAAGCTATATATTTTAAATTTTATTGGAGTATGTTTAATTTACAATGTTGTGTTAGTTCAGATGTACCACATACTGAATCTGTTAAACATATACATATGCATACATATCCACTTTCTAAGATTCTTTTCTCACATAGTCCACTAGAGTATTGAGTAGAAGTACTCTGTGCCATACTGTAGGTCTTTATTGTGTGTGTATATGTGTGTCTGTGCCTGCACCTGTTCTCAGTCACTCAGTTGTCTACAACTCCTTGTGACCTCATGGACTATAGCCCACCAGGCTCCTCTGTCCATGGAATTTTCCAGGAAAGAACACTGGAGGGGTTGCCACTTCCTTCTGTAGGGGATCTTCCCAACCTGGGATGGAAACCATGTCTCCTGCATCTCCTTCACAGGCAGGTGGATTCTTTATCACTGTGCTTTGTTATTAGTTATCTATTTTATATATAGCAGATCAGTTCAGTTCAGTTGCTCAGTCGTGTCTAACTCCTTGCAACCCCATGAACTGTAGCACAACAGGCCTCCCTGTCCATAACCAAATCCAGGAGTTTGCTCAAACTCATGACCATTGAGTCAGTGATGCCATCCAACCATGTCATCCTCTGTCGTGCCCTTCTCCTCCTGCCCTCAATCTTTCCCAGCATCAGGGTCTTTTCAAATGAGTCAGCTCTTCGCATCAGGTGGTCAAAATATTGGAGTTTCAGCTACAACATCAGTCCTTCCAATAAACACCGAGGACTAATGTCCTTTAGGAAGGACTGGTTGGATCTCCTTGCAGTCCAAGTTACTCTCAAGAGTCTTCTCCAACACCCCAGTTCAAAAGCATCAATTCTTCAGCACTCAGCTTTCATTATAATCCAATTCCCACATCCATACATGACCACTGGTAAAACCATAGTCTTGACTAGACGGAACTTTGTTGAAAAAGTAATGTCTCTGCTTTTTAATATGCTATCTAGGTTGGTCATAACTTTCCTTCTAAGGAGTAAGCATCTTTTAATTTCATGGCTGGAGTCACCATCCACAGTGATTTTGGAGTCCAGAAAAATAAAGTCTGACACTGTTTCCACTGTTTCCCCATCTATTTGCCATCAAGTGATGGGACTGGATGCCATGACCTTTGTTTTCTGAATGTTGAACTTTAAGCAAACTTTTTCACTCTCCTCTTTCACTTTTTCATCAAGAGGCTCTTTAGTTCTTCTTCACTTTCTGCTGTAAGTGTGGTGTCATCTGCATATCTGAGGTTATTGATATTTCTTCCAGCAATCTTGATTCCAGCTTGTGCTTCCTCCAACCCAGCTTTTCTCATGATGTACTCTGCATATAAGTTAAATAAGCAGGGTGACAATATACAGCCTTGATGTACTCCTTTTCCTATTTGGAACCAGCCTGTTGTTCCATGTCCAGTTCTAACTGTTGCTTCCTGACCTGCATACAGGTTTCTCAAGAGGTAGGTCAGGTGGTCTGGTATCTCTGTCTCTATCAGATTTTTCCATAGTTTGTTGTGATCCACACAGTCAAAGGCTTTGGCATAGTCAATAAACCAGAAATAGATGTTTTTCTGGAACTCTTTTGCTTTTTTGATGATCCAGTGGATGTTGGCAAGTTGATCTCTGGTTCCTCTGCCTTTTCTAAATCCAGCTTGAACATCTGGAAGTTCATAGTTCATGTATTGCTGAAGCCTGGATTGGAGAATTTTGAGCATCACTTTACTAGTGTGTGAGATGAGTGCAATTGTGCAGTAGCTAGAACATTCTTTGGCATTGCTTTTCTTTGGGATTGGAATGACAACTGTCCTTTTCCAGTCCTGTGACCATTGCTGAGTTTTTCCAAATTTGCTGGCATATTGAGCTATTTGAAATAGCTCAACTGGAATTCCATTACCTCCACTAGCTTTGTTTGTAATGATGCTTCCTAAGACCCACTTGACTTCACATTCCAGGATGTCTGTCTCTAGGTGAGTGATCACACCATTGTGATTATCTGGGTCATGAAGATCTTTATTGTACAGTTCTTTTGTGTATTCTTGCCACCTCTTCTTAATATCTTCTGCTTCTGTTAGGTCCCTGCCATTTCTGTCCTTTATTGAGCCCATCTTTTCATGAAATGTTTCCTTGGTATCTCTAATTTTCTTGAAGAGATCTCCAGTCTTTCCCCTTCTGTTGTTTTTCTGTATTTCTTTGCATTGATCGCTGAGGAAGGCTTTCTTATCTCTCCTTGTTATTCTTTGGAACTCTGCACTCAAATGTGGATATATCTTTCCTTTCCTTCTTTGCTTTTTGCTTCCTGTCTTTTCACAACTATTTGTAAGGCCTCCTCAGAGAGCCATTTTGCTGTTTTGCATTTCTTTTTCTTAGGGATGGTCTTGATTCCTGTCTCCTGTACAATGTCGCGAACTTCTGTCCATAGTTCTTCAGGCACTCTGTCTATCAGATCTAGTCCCTTAAATCTATGTCTCACTTCCACTGTATAGTCGTAAGGGATTTGATTTAGGTCATACCTGAATGGTCTAGTGGTTTTCTCCACTTTCTTCAATTTAAGTCTGAATTTGTCAATAAGGAGTTCGTGATCTGAGCCACAGTCAGCACCCGGTTTTGTTTTTGCTGACTGTATAGAGCTTCTCCATCTTTGTCTGCAAAGAATATAATCAATCTGATTTTGGTGTTGACCATCTGGTGATGTCCATTTGTAGAGTTTTCTCTTGTGTTGTTGGAAGTGGGTGTTTGCCATGACCAGTGTGTTTTCTTGGCAGAACTCAATTAGCTTTTGCCCTTCTTCATTCCATACTCCAAGGCCAAATTTTCCTGTTACTCCAGGTGTTTCTTGACTTCCTATTTTTGCATTCCAGTTCCCTATAATGAAAAGGACATCTTTTTTTGGGTGTTAGTTCTAGAAGATCCTTTAGGTCTTCATAGAACTCTTCAACTTCAGCTTCTCAGCATTATTGGTTGGGGCATAGACTTGGATTACTGTGATATTGAATGATTTGCCTTGGAAATGAACAGAGATCATAATGTCATTTTTGAAACTGCATCCAAGTAGTATGTATTAGTTTATGTCAACCTCTGAATTTATCCCTTCCAAATTCACCAGTGTGTGAAAATATAATACATTGAGTTTTTTAGTTTTTATTAACAAATTGATATAATCCATTTCAATGTCAAATTGAAGGCAAGTTGATTATATAATCAACTCAATGATTTTCATAAACAAAAACCTTTTGGCAAAATTCAAAACCCATTGAGTAAAAAACAATAAGGAGTCTATTAAGGATGTATAGAGTAAGAAACTGCAGTAAAAATAACAACAACAAGAAACTAACAACCTAATTGCAAATGGGCAAGAGAATTGAACGTACATCTCACCAAAGATTTTCAGATGGTTATTATGTATGTGAAAATTGCTCAGCATCACTTATGATTGGTGATGGCTGTTTAGTCCTTAAGTCTTGTCTGACTCTTGCAACCCCATGGACTGTATCCTGACTGATTCCTCTGTCCATGGAATTTTTCCAGGCAAGAGTCCTGGAGTGGGTTGTCATTTTTTCCTCCAGGGGATCTTTCTGACCCAGGGATTGAACTTGGGTCTTCTGCATTTCAGGCAGTTACCTGCATCGCAGACAGATTCTTTAACAACTGAATCATAAGGGAAGCCCTCATTTATGATTAGGGGATTGAAAATTAAAACAATAATGCAATGCCACCATGCATCTATTAGAATAGCTGAACTACAAAAATATTGATTGATGGTATTAACTTTTGGCAAGGATATGCAGCAACAGGAATTTTCATTCATTGCAAGTGGAAATGCAAAATGGTACAGCTACTTTGGAAGACAATATGGCAGTTTCTTACAAAACTAAATATAAACTTACTATAGAATTCAGCTGTTGTATTTCTTAGGCATTGCCAAAGTAAGTTAAAACTTAAATTCACATAAAACTAGCAGCCAAAAGTTTATAGAAGTATTATCCATAATTACAAAAAAACTGGAGGGAACGAAGATATCTTTCAATAGATAAATGAATGACCAGTCTAGTCGTGAGAAAAATAACCCAGCTGGAGATAATGCTACAAAATACCTGACCAGTCCTCCTCAAAATTGTAACAGTGATTTAAAATAAAGCCTGAGACACTGTGAGTGATATAGGTGAAATGAACATAAAATGCTAGCAATTGGGGGAACTGAGTGTGAGGTATTTGTTAACTCTCTGTACTAGAAACACAATTTGTTTGTAAATCTAAACCTATTCTAAAGCTAAAAGTTTATTTAAACATGTATGATAAACATCTTATATACAAATGTAAAAGCTTACCCTTATGATTAGAAAGATTTTTTGCTATTATTATGTTTTATTTTTCTAATTATACTAAATATCCTGGCAAGTTGAGCAAAATGAAAATAGATATCAAAGACTTTAATATTATAAAATAAGAAAACTGTCATTAGGCATCTATCTTTTAATTGTCCATATAGCAAATCCCCAAACATTCTAGGATAAAGTGTTAGAATAAATGAAATTATTTTAGTAATAATAATATTTAGTAATGCTGCTAGATACAAAATCAATGTGCAAGATCAATTGCATCTGTCTACATCACAAAAAAATAGGTAGAATATATATATATAAAAAAACCCTGTTTATAATACCATCCAAAAAAATATAAGCAGAGAAGAAAGCTGCTTCACCTGGTAGGTATTAAAAGGTATTAAGACAAATGTTTCTAACCTGGTAGGTATTAAAAAGCATTTCACTGTGTTGTTAATTTACATTTTAATACCTTTTAATACCTACCAGGTTAGAAACTATTGTTATATAAGACAATAGATTTTAAGCATGAACATATTTTAAGGATGAACTGTTTTTGCATAGTGAAAAGAGCTTCACTTTAGCAAGAATATTTAATTAAAGAAAAAAATCTAACAAAATAAATGTAAGATGTTATGGAAATATATATATATATAAATATATATATATATATAATTATTTGCAGTTATTACTACATTTTAAGTAAATAAAAATTCATACTGTGTGCAAAAAAACCCTCAACTCCAGATAATGCAAATCATCCCTGAATTAGTAAACAAATTTAATGGAAACTCAAATCAGCATATTGAAGCTGTTTTGGATGTGTATGTGTGTATGTGTGTGTATACCCTGCAAGATTAGCTCTAAAATTTACATGGAAACACAGAATCATAAGAATAGTCTAAGCACTCCTAACGAATAACATATCAAAACTTAAATATTGTAATAATTTACATGGAGTGATATTAGAACAGAAATGGACAATTGGACCATCAGAACAGACACCATCATACAGGAAAACTTTTTCATGGGAGAACCATGATGAAGAGACGGAGTTCTTAATAAATGGTGCTGATCCATGTGATTACCCATATAGAAAATTACTTGGACCTCCATATCACATGATATACCCATACCACAGCATCTGTACCATTCCAGATGGTTAAAAGACTTATGTATTAAAGGCAATATAATAACATTTGAAAGATTATATTTTCATCTTGGGTAGGGGAGTGAGAATTTCTTAAATAAGAATTTTAAAAGTGTGAAATCTAAAGATAAAAACACATAAATGCTATCACATAAATATAAATGCTTCAGAAAGTAAGTAAAATAGTAAGCCATAGACCGAAAGATGAACTCCTATAAATTAACTAAAAAATAAAAGCAACCAGTAAAAATACCAAAAGATGGAAAGAACAAAACCTGGCCTTCAAAGTAGAAAGCAACAGTCCAACAGGCAGCAACACCATTAGTAAATGTAAATTAACAACACAGTGAAATGCTTTTTAATACCTACCAGGTTAGAAACAAAATTGAAAAATCTGACATTACCAAATTTTGTCAAAGGCATGTAGAACCCTCATACATTGCTGGTGGATGTTATACATTGTTCAACCACTTTGAAAAAACAACTTGTCATAATCTGTTAGTGCTAGAAATGTGCAGTGTCTATGACCCAACAGTTCTACTACCTGGAGAAACCCTGGAGTACATGTACCAGGAAGCATAAAGGACTGTTGACTTTAACCACTTGTAGCAGCAAAAACTGGGAATAAATTGAATATTATCCTATATGTCACAACTGAATGATCATACAATAGAATAGTATTCAGCAGTGACATATAACAACACAAAAATATTTCAGGGACATGATATATTTTTTTTTAAGTCAGAGAAGTTTTATAGTATGCAGTATGCTTAGATGTATACAAAGTTTAAACCATGATGTGCCAAGAAAAGCAATATATTATGGAAAATATAAACATTTTCAAAATAAAGTTATGAAGAAATAATAAGGAAAAATTAAACATAAAATGTAGGATAGGGCTTACTTCTAGAGGGAAATGATAATAAGATGCCCCTTCTGTAATTAGGTTAAATAAGATGGTGCCTTCTAACACAGACACACACACTCACACAAACCCTAAATTTTATCTGCTCAACGTTACATAAAAGCCATTCTTAAAACGTTATTTTGAGAGTTCACCAGGCACTACAAAGGGGGCTGGGAGATTGAAATAGAGTAGCAAATTAATTCTTAGTCCCCCTGTGTGATTACATTAAGCAAAAGGCCTCATTTCCTTGATTTGCTGCAGGAATTGGATGTGGTTTTTACATATTTCTGAAGACATCCTTAATTTCTTTATCAGAAGAGAAAAGGAAACATTAAGTGCTGAGAATGAGTCAAATCCAATGACTGAGCAGTTGGGACTACATTTTAGTCTTACAAAATCTGATTATCTTCTGCTTTACAGGTTCTTCAGCTCTATAAGTGATAGTTTGAGGCTTTTCAAGCTACTCAATCTACTGATGTGATATAGCACTTGAAACTTGAACAAATCTCTTAAAACTATATAAATGGCTTTTGCTGACATTTTCAGTATCAGGAAGAAATATTTGTCCTCATTCTATAAAGTAACATAAACAATTTTCTTCCTGACAGCCAGAATACTTTTACATGGAAGAGCAGAATTTTATACTCACTGTTCATTTCTTGGAAGAGGACGCTGAATAAAAGCATGCATTTACTGACTTCAGTTTTATGCATTCTCAGATTTAAATATTTTCTTCATTACTGATTCAAAAGCAGGAAACATTTTGTTAAGTTGTGGATGTTAAATTACAAACGATGTTACTGTTAACAAGAGACTTCAAAGGCAGACATTTAAACAAGGCAGAGATTTATTTTCTATGGAATAACTATTGGGACAGTCAGTCCATGGCAAATGTGATGGATCAGTGGTGCTGAACCTCAGTCTCCTTTCCTGGATCTCTGCAGGGATAAGACGTTGCACTCATTCACAACACCCAGGATGGCTCATAGCCTTAGCCACGTTCTAGCCGTAGGAGAGTGGAGAAGAAATGAGAAGAGGTCACTCATGCTCACATGGTTGAGCAGAATGTTGTTAGGTGGCCACACCTAACTGCAAGGGCAACCAGGGTAGGGAAGTCAAGAGTTCTGTTATGGAGAGGGTGTCAGTCCACCTCCTAGAACACACTCAAATACCCATGAGTACCCTTGTTCCTACCAGATACCATACTCATTCCTTCTGAAAGGAACAAAACCTAAATCCCCATTCAGTTCCTGCAAGGATCACTTTTCAGGAATCACAAGCACTTAGGAATGGAATGCCCATCAGGCCATGCCAAGTTTTTCCTTCTGAGAAGTTGTTCTTTGCCTATTAATCTCCAAACCCTGGTATGAAATGGACATCAGAGACAAGGCCCTTTTGGGGGTTTGCTGGATTGCTAACCTTTCATAGGCAGTTTCCTAGAGGTGAATGTTGGCATCCTGGATGTCTAAGACTAAACTTGGAATTGCTTCTGAAATCAATTTCTTCAAACACTGTTTATGTATCTACAATGTTTGCATCTATAGCCCAAGAGATCCCTTCTAAATATGCAGTCTTGAAACATCTGGTCTTTGATTAATTAACTTTCCCCTCTTTCCTCTCCTTGTTTCTCTCTCTCTCTCACACTCACACACTCACACACATACACAGACACACACACACACACACACACACACACACACACAGAGGTACCTATCTTGGGGTCATCTGAAACCAGAGGCTTGGACAGGAATTAACATCCCTTTTATGATTTATGCCACAGTGATAGCCCCATTGCCTAGCTAAGGGTTTTTAACCTAAACTGCTACATAATGCCTTCAAGCCACAATCTGTTGACTGAAAAGTACCTTGTTCAGAGACCTTTCTTCAAAGGCTCAATTTTTTCTTCCTTGAAGGCTTTAGTGAAGATGAAATTGTGGTCTCCTTTTCAAGGTTTTGCAAGAGAAAATTTTGTGAAATGATTTTCTATGATATAATGAAAGTCACTAAGCAAAAGACATAGTTTAGAACAGGAGTTAGATGATGTGGATCTGAAGCCTACCTCAGTTTATTCATAATGACCTCAGAGAGGCAACAGTGAGCTGTAGCTTGAAGCAAGACCTTAGTTACCTGCCCAGGAATTGAACCTGGGTAGCCTGCATGAAAACCAGCAATCATAATCACTAGTCCACCAGGGATTAGAAGCTAGAAGTAAAATTCCCTTGGCCCTTGCATCCATTGAAAAATGCATTTCCAAGGAGGCAAAAACTAAGAGAGATGCAAAGTTTATTATCAGAGACACAGCACAACAAATCCGAGAGTACATAGAGAAATAGTTTATTTAAGCCAGAAGCAATACAGAGATGCACACTTGGGGAGTAAGCGTGTGAGTGTCCTCCCTAGTGATGAGGAGTACAGTAAAGAGAAGGTTAAATCACGTATGTAGGGCAGTTCTTCCCGGTCTTTGTTTACCTTTGGCCAATTGTCTGGTTTCTTTTTCCACACATGACCTGCCTTAAGACTCTTCCCACTATGCACGTTGCATGGATTCCAGCCCAGAGACCTATGAGGCAGGCCTTGGCATCACCTATTCTCAGGTGGTACCCACTCATTTTTGATCCCCACAGAGTCTTTCTGTGAATCTGCAGTGTCTCCTTTGCCCCAAGGATGGGAAATATGACATCTTGATCTTTTACACTCTGTTTCTGTCATAACTGTTATCTTACTGTGTCCACAGGAGGCAAAGGCTGATTATTTACCCTATTTCTATTGTTATTTCTATTTGAAATGTAAACAAGAGGTAGATTGTAAATATCTAGCCTCAAAGCCACCTGCTTTCTTCCTCAGGATATGTAAACAGGAGGCTAGCTATAAATTCCTAACCTGGAGCCCATCTATCTCCTACCTCAGTTCTTACATAACTAACAAATTATGATAAACTTGGTGACTAAAAAACAACTCAACTTTATTATCTTAATGTTCTGGAGGGTCAGAAACCTGGGATATCTGACAGGGCTAACATCAAGATATTGGCAGGGCTACAAACCCTGCAAACTTGGAGTCTCCAAAGGGAAATCCATTTTCTAGTCATCTCCGATTTCTATAGGTTACCTGCACTAAGGTAATGCTACATGTACATTGGGCTTCCATGGTAGCTCAGCTGGAACATAATTCACCTACAGTGCAGGAAACCCTGGTTCAATTCCTGGGTTGGGAAGATCCCCTGGAGACAGGATAGGCTACCCACACTAACATTCTTGGGCTTCCCTGGTGGGTCAGATGGTAAAGAATCCACCTGCAATGCAGGAGACCTGGGTTCTATCTCTGGGCCGGGAAGATCCTCTGTGGGAGGGCATGGCAACCTTCTCCAGTATTCTTGCTGGAGAATCCCCATGAACAAAGGAGCCTGGCAGGCTACAGTCCGTGGGGTCGCAAAAAGTTGGATACGACTGACTGACTGTAAAAAATGTACAAAAATGTATTTGTACATTTGTACATATAAATTTGGTTAATTTAGCAGCAATCCACTCTTGGTAGTAAATCTTATGTTAATCAGATTATAGTGGAACAGATCAGACTGGAAACAAAAAGTCTTCATCTACAATGGCTTGAATAGAATAAAAATATATCCTCTCTCATGCAACATCTGGGTATATAGCTTAAGGCCAGTATGATGGTTTCACAGCATCTCTAGTGTTGCCTTGGGTAATGAAAAATGGCTAAACACCACAGTCACATTCTGGCCAATGAAGAGGGGATGAGAGGAAGGAAGGCTTGGCCATTCCCTTCTACAAAATGACTCAAAATCCTTGTATTTGTAGCTGAAAAGGAAAGGGAATTAGATGTTTTAGTTGTCCATAAAATATTTGGAAGATTTCATGTTAAGGAAAGAAGAGAAACATTAACCAACCATTGATCCCTGAATAAAACAAGTGGTTGGTTTTCAGGTTTATTTTCAACATCCTTCATTCTGCATACTTGCCTGGCAGCTTATACATTAATCTTGGGGATTTCTGCAGCTATGGTGCACTAAGGAATATGAATCAAAGTTGCCACTAAGGACAACATAAAAGCAAAAGAAGGTATCTTTAAAGGCTGCTTGAACACATTAGAGAGATTGAAATAGTGAAGAACCTCTATGCAATGATGCAGGGGAAGATGAAGGCTCAGGGAAGTAAGCATAGAGTTTGGGGCATCTTTTTCCCTGGAATTGTTTGTTGATTTCAAAGAGGTTACTTAGGTGACTCAGAGAAGGTTTTTGGTGTTTTTCCAGTTTTGTTGTTTGTTTGTTTTACAGTCACTCAAGATGGAACTATGATGTATGTATGCATGCTAAGTCACTTCAGTCACATGTGACTCTGTGCAACACCATGGACTGTAGCCTTCCAAGCTCCTCAGTTTATGAGGTTTTCCAGGCAAGGATACTGGACTGGGTTGACATCCCCTCCTCCAGGGGATCTTCCTGACCCAGGGATCCAAGCTGAGTCTCTTGTATCTCCTACATTGGCAGGCAGTTTTTTTTTTTTTTTTTTTAAAAACCATTAGGGCCACCTGGGGAGCCTGGAGCCATAATAAACCCCATTAATTTGAATGGGAACACTAAAGGAATACATAGTAGTGATCATGATGAACTAAAAGTAAACTGAGACTAAAAATATGCTATAAACAATTTCAGGTCTTGAAATTGGACTTAGCATATTACTTGGAAAGTAAAATAGAATAGGCAATTTTTTTTTTTTTTCCTGGGATAATATAACACTGTAGAAAGAAAAAAAGTGAAGTTGCTCAGTCATGTCAAACTCTTTGCGACCTTATGGACTGTAGCCCACCAGGCTCCTTTGTCCATGGGGATTTTCCAGGCAAGAGTACTGGAGTGGGTTGCCATTTCTTTCTCCAGGGGATCTTTCCAACCCAGGGATCAAACCCGGGTTTCCCACATTGCAGGCAGACTCTACTCTCTGAACCACCAGGGAAGCCCCACATAACACCATCCTGGGCTTCAAATCATTTTTACAAATCATTTAACAAAATAAATGCCACAGAAACAAACAAAAAATAAGCTTGCACATGAAGAGACAAGCAATATAAATGACTCAAACAGAAATTCCACTTATTCAAATAAATAAAAATAGCAACATTAAAATTTAACCACAGAATTAGAGACCATAAGTAAGACCAAATAGAAATTTGAGAATGAAGAATGGAATAACTAAAATAACAGACTCAATGGACTGGTTTTGTAAATGTTTACACCCAACTGAAAAGAAAAACAAAAACTAATTAGAAGCATAAAGAGGAAAACAGTAATGAAAAATAGAAAAGAAATGATAGAAAGCAGAAGATACAGTGAGAAAATCTAAAATATGAGCTATCATCTTCCCATAAGACAGTTGAAAGGGGTGGAAGCAAAATTGAAGACAGAAGGTATAAAAATATTCTAAAATTGTTGACATAGATATACATATTTAAGTTTTGTGTACAACAAGACTAGAAAAATTTCTCTTAAAAATATGACTAAGAATATTTAAATAGCAGCCAGAGAATTTCCAGCCCTGCTATGATCATATAAATACATAACAGTATATATTTCTTGCTCACTAAAATGAAAATCTCAGGACGATCCACATAAAGCAGCTACCTAAGAACTAATAAAAGTAAACTAAAGCAGGAAAAATGTGGAAGAGAATTAAAACGTAAAGAAGCGACCTTCATGGAATTGAAGATGCCATTTTTCTCACGACTCTGTTCCATGGCAGGCCCAGTTGTGAGGCAGTGCAGAAGGATGAGAAATTAGAACTCTCAACAGAAACCTCTGTGGTCTGAGAGTATTGGTGGAGTGGTCCCTGATAGGAAAGTGTTGAGAAAGGAACCCACTGCTCACTACATAAATCCACTCTCAGTGTCTCAGTGTCACCCCTGAACACCACATGCATAGTAAAACCAAACCAACATGGAGGTTTTGAGAACTGAAATAGAATTTAAACCATAATACTAGTCAAACTACAGCCTGAGTGGGACAGACCCACAGTAGCACAGCAAAAGCTTTAAAAAAAAATACTCAACTCAAATTAGATAAAACTTCTGATCTGAAGCTATCATCTAGGAGAAGAAGAAATATATTCCACTTCTGGAGTGACATCAACCAGACCCTAGCTCCCAATTCGCCATAAAGATCAGCAGTTGATGGCTAGCCACAAGCAAAAAGCAGCACCATACTCACATGCTAGGCTATCCCTCTAGCTGTAGACATGCATGCTGCTGTCCTGACACATTCGCCAGTTTCCACTGTGTGCATGCACACAGTAGGAAGCTGTGCAGCCAGCAGCCAGGCCACTCACAGTGGCTTGCTGGCCCAGATCGGTACCTTCTTTCTGTCACTGGCCTATCCCCCTGCACTCAACTGCAGCTGGGTGCCCACATGGCCCTTCTTCAACCTCTGTCACCAACCCACACAGCAATGCACTGGTGGTGAGACTCAGCAGTCACTGTAGTACATGTCAACAGCAATGCTCCCTGGTACTCTTGTGTCTGAAGTTGGCCCCCGCCCTTGCTGCCCAACCTGGTCCCCATCACTACACGTGTGTCAGCAGCCAGCCCCTGATAACACCCAGCCGTCTCTGGCTGGCCCTACTGCTGCAGCAGCGTGGGTGCAACGCCAGCTCTGGGCTCCCACACTCCTGCTGTGGTCCCTAGCTGTTGGACACAGACGTGCCACAGAAGACCCTAACAGCCTTGGCAGTTTCTGTGGATCCCCCCTAGTGTTCAACAAATACACACAGTTGATGTTATTGACCCCAGTATCCTGATCCAGACCTCCCACCCTCCTGGACAAGTGCTACCACACACCACTGAACACGGCACCCAGCACCAATGGAGCAGGATCACAGCATGCTCCAGCATGCCTCCACCCACAGATGTGTAAGGGCTTCCACCTCTTCTTTTTACTATTTCTTTTTTTATTGTGGTTTCGTTGCCTTATAATGCTGAGTATTGCTGTATGAAGAAGTGAATCAGCTATATGCATACATATATTCTCTCCTCTTTGAGCCTTCTTCCTATAACTCCCATCCCATCTCTCTAGGTCATCACAGATCACTGAACTGAAGACTATAGAGGTATCTGGTCCTGAACTTTTGGTTTAAAGAAGATTCTTGATTACTATTTCAATCTCTTTTGGGGTTACCCCACTGGCTCAGTGGATAAGGAATCTACCTGCAATGAAGGAGACATAAGCAATGCGGGTTCAATTCCTGAGTCAGGAAGATCCCTTGGAGGAGGAAATGGCAACCCACTTCAGTGTTCTTGCCTAAAAAATCCCATTAACAAAATCATGGACAGAAGAGTCTGGCAGCCTACAGCTCATAGGGTTGCAAAGAGTCAGACACTACTAATGCCCCTCTCAATAACTCAATCTATTCAGGTTTTCTATTTCTTCATGATTTGGTCTTAGAAAGTTGTATGATTCTAAGAATTTCTGTGCTTCTTCTAAGTTGTCCAATTAGTTAGTTACTATATCATGCCTGACTCTTTTGCAATCTCATTGACTGTAGGCCACCAGGCTCCTCTGTTAATGGGATTTCCCCGGCAAGAATGCTGGAGTCTGGAGTGGGTTGCCATTTCCTTCTCCAGGGGATCTTCTCAACTCAGGGATCAAACCCACATCTTCTGCACTGGCAGTCAGAATTAACCACTGAGACACCAGGGAAGCCTACTTGTTATCGTATGTCTGTTCATCATATTCTCTTATAATCTTTTGTACTTCTGTGGTATCCATTGTTACTTCTCTTTCATTTCTGATTTTATCTGAGCTTTCTTTTGTTCTTAGTGAGTCTAGCTAATGTTTTGTCAATTTTATCTTTTCAAGGAACCAGCTCTTAATTTCATTGATTTTTTAGACTATTTCATTTATTTCTGCTCTGATTTTTATAACTTCTTTCATTCTACTGACTTTGGACTTTATTACTCTTTGTCTAGTTCCTTTAAGTATACAATGAGATTGTCTATTTGAGATTCTTGTTTCTCTAAGGTAGACCTGTAGTATGATAAACTTCCCTCCTAGTACTGTTTTTGCTCTATCCCATACATTTTGGTATTATATTATTATTTGTCTTTAGATGAATTTTTACTTCTCCTTTAATTTCTTTCTTGAGTCAATAATTATTCAGTAGCATGTTGTTAAGTCTTCACATATTTGTGATTTCTCCAGTTTCTTGTAGTTGATTTCTAGTTTCATATCTTCCTGATTGGAAAAACATGATTGATATGATTTAAAAATTCTCAAATTTATTTTGACTTGTTTCATGTTTCAACATATGAACTATTCTTGAGAATATTTCATGTGAAATTGAGAAGAATGTGTATTAAGCTGCATGTGTATGAAATGTTCTGTATAAATCTATTAAGTTCATCTGGTCTAAAGTTTTATCTAAGGCTGCTGTTTCATGGTTGACTTTCTGTCTGAATAATCTATCCATTGATGTAAGTGGAGTATTAAATTCTCCTATGATCATTGTGCTGCTGTCAATTTCTCCCTAAAGGTCTCTTAACAATTGCTTTGTATGTTTTGGTGCTGCTATGTTAGCTGCATACTTATTATTCACTATTATGTCTCCTTGATGAAATGTCCATTTTGGTCTCTTGTTACATTTTTTGACATGGAGTCTATTTTGTCTTATATGAGTATGGCTACACCTAGTTTCTTCTGGCAGCAGTTAGCTTGCAATATCATTTTCCATCCTTCCTCTTTAAGCCCATGCTTTTCTCTAGAGCTGATCTTTAGAGGTGATTCTCTTGGAGACAGTGCATATTTTGCTTTTGCTTTTTAAAAAATCCACTTAGCCATTTTATACCTTCTGATTGGTGAATTCAATCTATTTACATTTAAGGTGATGGGGATTTAGTTCTGCCATTCAGTGTTTTGTTTTCTGCTTGCTCTGTATCTTCATTATTTCTTTTCCCTTTTGTTTCTGCCTGACATTTTGGTTTCATAGTTTTCCATGAAATTTTTCTCAGTTTCCTCTTTAATATACTTTCTGTCTCTGCTCTAGATTTATGTTTAGAGGTTACCATGAGATTTTCAGAAGAGACATGAGAGGCAAAGAGGAAAAGGAAAGTTATACCATCTGAAGGCAGAGTTCCAAAGAATAGCAATGAGAGATAAGAGAGCCTTCTTAACTGAACAATGAAAAGAAATAGAAGAAAAAAATAGAGAAAGAAAGACTAGGGATCTCATGGAGAAAATTAGAGATACTAAGGAAATACTTAACATAAAGATGGGCACAATACATGAGAAATGGTATGGACCTAACAGACGCAGAAGAGGTTAAGAAGAGGTGGCAAGAATTCACAGAAGAATGGTACAAAAAAAGTCTTAATAACCTGGATAACCACGATGGTGTGATCATTAACCTTGAGCCAGACATCCTGGAGGGTGAAGTCAAGTGGGCCTTAGGAAGCATTACTACAAACAAAGTTAGTAGAGGCCGAATGAGTTATTTTAAATCCTAAAGTTGATGCTGTGAAAGTGCTGTATTCAATTTGCCAGCATATTTGGAAAACTCAGCAGTGGCCACAAGACTGGAAAAGATCAGTTTTCATTCCAATTCCAAAAAAAGGCAATTCTAGAAAATGCTCAAGCTACTGCACAATTGCATTCATTACACATACGAGCAAAGAGTTGTTCAAAATCCTTCAATCTAGGATTCAATAGTATGTGAACCAGGAATTCCAGATGTACAAATTGGATTTAGAAAAGGCAGAGGAACCAGAGATCAAGCTGCCAACATTCGTTGGATCATAGAAAAAACAAGGGAATTCCAGAAAAAAATCTACTTCTGCTTCATTGACTATGCTAAAGCCTTTGACTGTGCAGATCACAACAAACTGTGGAAAATTCTTAAAGGGATGGGAATACCAGAACATCTTACCTGCCTTCATAAAAACTTATATGCAGATCAAGAAGCAACAGTTAGAACCGGACATGGAACAACAGACTGGCTCAAAATTAAGAAAGGAGTACATCAAGGCTGTATGTTGTCACCCTGCTTATGTAAATTCTATGCAGAGTACATCATGGGAAATGCTGGCCTGGATGAAGCTTAAGCTGGAGTCAGGATTGCTGGGAGAAATGCCAATAACCTCAGATATGCAGATGACACCACCTTAATGGCAGAAAGTGAAGAGGAACCAAAGAGCCTCTTGATGAAGTTGAAAGAGAATGAAAAAACTGGCTTAAAACTCAACTTTCAAAAAATTAAGATCATGGCATTTGGTCCCATCACTTCATGATGGGGAAAAAAATGGAAACAGTGATAGACTTTACTTTCTTGGGCTCTAAATCACTGTGGATGGTGACTGAAGTCACGAAATTCAAAGATGCTTACTCCTTGCAAGAAAAGTTATGACAACCCTCGACAGTATATTAAGAAGCAGAGATTTGACTTTACCAACAATGGTCTGTATAGTCAGAGCTATGTTTTTCCAGTAGTCATGTATGGATGTGAGAGTTGGACCATAAAGAAGACTGAGTGCTAAAGAACTGGTGGTTTGGAACTGTGGTGCTGGAGAAGACTCTTGAGAGACTGCAAGAAGATCAAACCAGTCAATCCTAAAGAAAATCAACCCTGAATATTCATTGGAAAGACTGATGCTGAAGCTGAAGCTCCAATACTTTGACCACCTGATTCAATGGTTGGATTCCATCAACAACTCAACGGACATGCATTTGAGCAAACCCTGGGAGATAGTGAAGGACAAGGAAGCCTGGTTTGCTGTAGAATCAGGGGTTGAAGAATCAGAGACAACTTAGCAACTGAACAACAACAATAGGAGAAGTGTAAATCATCTAATAGATAAACCTATCTCTAGCCTACTAATAAGATTGTATCTTCTTCATTACTCATTCAGGTTCCATCCTTTTCTTCTTCCCCTTCTGTTTTTGTTATGTAAAATTATCTCTTTTTATTTTGTGAGTTTGTTACCAAATTGAAGGAGCTACAGTTATTTGTTTCTTTTCATCTCCCCCTTTCTAATCTTTATGCTATAATAAAATGTTCAATAGCCTATTCTGTTAAAGAATTACAATTTTCTGATTCTGTTTATTTCTCACCTTACTCAAAGTCTTGTTTTTTTGCCTTTATTTTTTTAATAGAAGAGCACCTTTCAGTATTTCTTGTAAGGCAGGTGTAGTGTTGATGAACTTCCTCAGCTTTTGTTTGTTTTAGAAAGCCTTTATTTCTTCTTTGTACCTAAAGGACAACTTTGCTGGATAGAGCATTCTTGGGTGACAGTTTTTATCTTTCTGTATTTTAAGAATGGCATTCCACTCCCTCTTTGTCTGTAGGGTTTATACTGAAAAGTCTGCTAATGGACTCATGGGGTAATTTCATTTTTTTTTTTTTTTAACTTTTTATTAAGGTATAGTTGATTTACAATGTTGTGTTAGTTTCTACTCTACAGCAAAGTGAATCTACTATATATATACCTAAATTGACTCTTTTTTAGATTCTTTTCCTATATAGGTCATTACAAACTATTGAAGCAAACTCCCTGTACTGTACAGTAAATCTTTACTGTTTCTATTTTATATACAGTATTTTGTGTGTTTGTTAATCTCAATCTTTCAATTTATCACTTCCCCTTTCCCCCCTCATTTTCTACATCTGTAGCTCTATTTCTGTTTTGTAGATAGGTTCATTTGTATCTTTTTAAAAAGTATATTCTGCACATAAACAATATAATATGATATTTGTCTTTCTCTACCTGATTTATTTCACTCAGTATGAAAAATTCTAGGTCCATCAATGTTCCTGTAGATGGTATTCTTTTGTTCTTTTCTATGGTTGAGGAATATTCTATTGCATATATGTATCACCAATTCTTTATTCATTTCTCTCCCAATGGATATTTAGTTTGCTTCTATGTCCTGGATATTTTAAATAGTGCTAAAATGAATATTAGGGTGCATGCATCATTTGTAACTATGATTTCCTCTAGATATAGGCCCAGGAGTGTGATTGCAGGATCATATGGTAGCTCTTTCTTTTCAAGGAACCTCTAACTTTCTCCATGGTAGCTATACCAATTTGTATTCCTATACACCTTGTAGATGGCTTCCTTTTCTGCACACTCACAGCATTTATTGTTTGTAGATTTCTTGATGGTCATTCTGGTGGGTGTTAGATGATACCTCCTCATTGTAGCTTTGATTTAATTTCTCCATAAGTAGTGATGTTGAACACCTTTTAACATGCTTTTTAACTGTGTGTATGACTTCTTTGGAGAAATGTCTACTTAGATCGTCCACTGATTTTATTTTTATTTTTTTAATTGAGTTACAGGAGTTGTTTGTATAATTTGGAGATTAATCTTTTATCCGTTGCCTCGTTTGCAAATATTTTCTCCCATTCTGAGGGCTATCTTTTCAGTTTGTTTATGGTTTACACAGATTCAGTGTAATCCCAATCAAACTACCAATGGCATTTTTTAAAGTATTTGAACAAAAAAAACTGCAATTTGTATGGAAACACAAAAGACCCTGAATAGCCAAAGCAATCTTGAAAAAGAAAACCAAAGCTGGAGAAGTCAGGCTCTCTGACTTCATACTATTCTAAAAAGCTACAGTTATCAAATGGTATTATACTGGCACAAAAACAGAAATATAGATCAATGGAACGAGAAAGTTCAGAGATAAATTCATTCACCTATGATTACTTAATCTATGATAAAAGAGACAAAAATATACAATGGAGAAAAGACAGCCCCTTCAATAAATGGTGCTGGGAAAATTGTACAGCTACATGTAAAAGAATGAAATTAAGGCACTTCCTAACACCATACACAAAAATAAATTCCGAATGGACTAAATACCTAAATATAAGGCTGGATACTCTAAAACACTTTAGAGGAAAACATAGGCAGCACACTCTCTAACATAAATCACAGTATGATCTTTTTTGTTCTACCTTTTAGACTAATGAAAAGAAAACCAAAAATAAATAAATGGGACCCAGTTAAACTTAAAAGGTTTTGCACAGCAAAGGAAATGATAAACAAAATGTCATTCTATTTTTGCAGTACAATGTTACAGTTACACTATGGTTCACTGTAGTGCTTGATGTGTTTTCTACAAGCACATTTGAAGTACCAACAGGTGAGAAACTAGAGACCTCTTGCTTTCCAGAAAGTGGTGCCCCAGCACAGGCTTTTGGTTTTTCTTACTTGCACTAACTGGTCACAGTTACTGGTTGTAGCTTGAAGGGAAAGACAAAAGGGGCTTTTGCTCCACCATGTTGCTGACTGGTGGAGTCAGCGACTAGTTTTCTTGTTTATTGTTGCCATATATTAATCACAAATGAAGTGAAAGTCACTCAGTCACGTCTGGCTCTTTGTGACCCCATGGACTATATAGTTCATGGAATTCTCCAGGCCAGAATACTGGAGTGGGTAGCCTTTCCCTTCCCCAGGGGATCTCATAACCCGGGAATCGAACCCAGGTCTCCCACATTGCAGGCAGATTTTTTACCAGCTGAGCCGCGAGGGAAGCCCAAGAATACTGGAGTGGGTAGCCTATCCCTTCTACAGAGGATCTTCCTGACCCAGGACTCAAATCAGGATCTCCTGCTTTGCAGGCAGATTCTTTACCAGCTGAGCTACCAGAGAAGCCTTTATTAATCACAAAGTAGATAATAAATGCATTTTAATAGAAAAAAGTAATAAAAATACTTAGGAATAAATTTAACCAAGAATTTGAAAGATCTGTACACCGACAAATATTCAATGTTCATGGATTGAAAATAATATTGCTAAAATGTCCAAAGTACCCAGAGTAATATATAGGTTCAGTGCAATCCCTATCAAAATCCGAATGCTATTTTCTAAAACAAGAAAAAAAAAAAAATCCTGAAATTTGTATAAAATCACAAAATACCCTGCCTAGCCAAAGCAATCTTGAGAAAAAATTCTGGATTTATTATAATTCTTGATATCAAACTATATTACTATAATAATCTAAATACATATGTCCTTGGTATAAAAAAATAGACACATTTACCAATGCTCTAAAGTTAAGAATCCAGTAATAAAATCTCACATAGTCAGTCAAGTAATATTTGACAAAGAAGTCAAGAAGATTAATTAGAGAATGTATAGAGTCTTATACATGGTGGTTTGAAAACTGAATAACCACATGCAGGAGCATAAAATTAGATGCCTATTTTACACTGTTTGCAAAAGACAAATTAAAATAAATTATAGACTTAAATGTAAGAATTGAAACAACAATAACAAAAATCTCCTACAAGAAATTAAAGGGGTTAATACAAAAAAAAAAAAAAAAAGAGGGGTTAATAGCTAAAGTATATACAGAGCTCACACAATTCAATAACAAAACAGTGAGCACTACAATTAAAAGTGAGCAGAGAATATGAGGAGACATTTTTTTTCCAAACAAGACATACAAATGTCCAACTGCTACATAAAAATGATGCTTGACTTCACTAATTATCAGGTATCAAGGGAATACAAATCAAATACACAATGAGATATCAATTCACATTTGTTAGAATGGCTGTTATCAAAAAGGTAAGTGATAACAAGTATTGGAAATGATATGGAAAAAAGAGATCTTTGTGAAATATTCTTTTATTTATTTATTTGGTTTTGCCAGGTCTTAGCTGTAGCACGCGGGATCTTTTGGAGAAGGCAATGGCAATCCACTCCAGTACTCTTGCCTGGAAAATCCCATGGGCAGAGGAGCCTGGTAGGCTGCAGTCCATGGGGTCACAAAGAGTCGGACGTGACTGAAGCAACTTAGCAGCAGCAGCAGCGGAATCTTTGATCATCATTGTGGCCAGCAGGATCTTTAGTTGTGGCATCAAAACTTTTAGTTGTGGCATGTGGGATCTAGTTCCCTGATCAAGAATAGGACCCAGGCCTACTGTATTAGGAGCATGGAGTCTTAAATCCTGGAACACCAGGGAAGTCTCCCTGTGCATTGAGAGTGTACTGAGAGTTACTGAGAGTGTACACTGGTGTAGCTATCATGGAAAAAATGTTTTGTTATTGCTCTCCAGAGGATCTTCCCAACCCAGGGATTGAACCCAGGTCTCCCATATTGTGGAGATATGTGGACATATCTTTATGTGGACATTCTTTATGTCCACATAAAGAATATGTGGACATATTCTTTACTGTCTGAGCTACCAAGGAAACCCAAACATTATGAATTCTCAAAAAAATAGATATAGAACTACCTTAAGATCCAGGAATACCATATAGATATTGAAGAGATATCCACATTCCAATGTTCATTACAGCATTATTTCCAACAGCCAAGACATGGAAACAACTTAAGTGCTCAATGGATAAATGGAGACAAAATATTATATGGTGGCTATAACTACTTTGTCCCATATTTGGTAAATGCAAACAAAACAAAACACTTTGAAGTGAATAGAAAAATAGATATTCTTAGAAAAGAAATAAAAACTATGAAAACAAAATAATATAAATATCAGAAGTTGAAACTATAGTCTGTGACAGGAAATGCTAGATGAGCTCAATAGTAGAATAGAAAGAAAAGAAAACAGAATCTTAAAAACAGATTCAAGCTAATTATTAAATCTAAATAGCAAAGGAAAAACAAATGAGTTGGATAAAATGAGAAGAGACTCAGAAATCATTGGAACTATTTGGAAAATATAATATGAACAACATTTAGTCAAGAGATGAGTAAAGAAAGAAATGAGCCGAAATAAAGCAAACTAAAATAAATAAATCAAGGAAACCATTAAAAATTTTTGAGTGCATTCCAAGATATCTATGGAAACACAAAAAGCCACAGCAAAATGTTAAATGTGTATCAAATCAAATTTTATATATAGTTTTTGGATGTGTATTTTTTTTTTTTAATATCCCTCTTCCAGTTTGTAGGAACTTCAGTTGACAAAAGCACATGCTCAATGACATCACAAGGATGCAATTAGCAAAATCTAGGATGTGGAAACTCCGTAGGATCACTGGTCTTTCTTCAATAACTAAATTTCAGGTTTAAAAGAAATAGGAATTGAGGGCTTGGGAGTCAAATGAATAATGTGGATCTTAATTCAAAGAATCCTATTGAGAAAGTTCAGTGCAGTTCAGTTGCTCAGTCATGTCCAACTCTTTGTGACCTCATGGACTGCAGCACACCAGGCCTCCCTGTCCATCGCCAACTCCCAGAGTTTACTCAAACTCACGTCCCTTGAGTCAGTGATGCCACCCAACCATCTCATCCTCTGTCGTCCCCTTCTCCTCCCGCCTTCAATCTTTCCCAGCATCAAGGTCTTTTCAAATGAGTCAGTTCTTCATATCAGGTGGCCAAAGTATTGGCATTTCAGATTCAGCATCAGTCCATCCAATGAATATTCAGGACTTATTTCCTTTAGGATGCACTGGTTTGATCTCCTTGCAGTCCAAGGGACTCTCAAGAGTCTTCTCCAACACCACAGTTCAAAAGCATCAATTCTTTGGCATTCAGCTTTCTTAATAGTCCAACTCTCACATCCATACATGACTATTACAAAAAGCATAGCCTTGACTAGATGAACCTTTGTTGGGAAAATAATGTCTCTGCTTTTATACATATATATATATATATTTTATACATATATATATATATTTAGGAGGTATTTTTTATTTATTTATTTTAATTGGAGGCTAATTACTTTGCAATATTGTAGTTGTTTTTGCCATACATTGACATGAATCAGCCATGGGTTTACATGTGTTCCTCATCCGGAACCCCCTCCCACCTCCCTCCCCATCCCATCCCTCCTGGTCATCCCAGTGCACCAGCCCTGAGCACCCTGTCTCATGCATCGAACCTGGACTGGTGATCTGTTTCACATATGTTAATATACATGTTTCAATGCTATTCTCTCAAATCATCCCACCCTCACCTTCTCCCACGGAGTCCAAAGACTTCTATACATCTGTGTCTCTTTTGCTGTCTCACATATAGGATTATCATTATCATCTTTCTAAATTCCGTATATATGCGTTAGTATACTGTATTGGTGTTTTTCTTTCTCACTTACTTCACTCTGTATAATAGGATCCAGTTTCATCCACCTCATTAGAAGTGATTCAAGTGTATTCTCTTTAAAGGTTGACTAATATTCCATTGTCTATCTGTACCACAGCTTTCTTATCCATTCGTCTGCTGATGAGCACCTAGGTTGCTTCCATGTCCTGGCTGTTATAAACAGTACTGCGATGAACATTGAGATACCTGTGTCTCTTTCAATTCTAATTTTCTTGGTGTGCATGCACAGCAGTGGGTCATATGGCAGTACTATTTCCAGGTTTTTAAGGAATCTTCACATTGTTCTCCATAATGGCTGTACTAGTTTGCATTCCCACCAACAGTGTAAAAGGGTTCCCATTTCTCCACTCTGTCTCCAGCATTTATTGTGTGTAGCTTTTTGTATAGCAGCCATTTTGACTGGCATGAGATGGTACCTCATTGTGGTTTGATTTGCATTTCTCTGATAATGAGTGATGTTGAGCATCTTTTCATGTATTTGTTAGCCATCTGAATGTCTTCTTTGGAGAAATGTCTGTTTAGTTCTTTGGCCCATTTTTTGATTGGGTCGTTTATTTTTCTGGAATTGAGCTGCAAGAGTTGCTTGTATATATTTGAGATTAATTATTTGTCAGTTGCTTCATTTGCAATTATTTTCTCCCATTCTAAAGCAAAAACAATACCCAGTTTTGGATGGGACTGGTGATAGAAGCAAGTTCCAATGCTGTAAAGAGCAATATTGCATAGGAACTTGGAATGTTAGGTCCATGAATCAAGGCAAACTGGAAGTGGTCAAACAGGAGTTGGCAAGAGTGAACGTCGACATTTTAGGAATCAGCAAACTAAAATGAACTGGAATGGGTGAATTTAACTCAGATGACCATTATATCTACTACTGTGGGCAGGAATCCCTTAGAAGAAATGGAGTAGCCATCATAGTCAACAAAAGAGTCTGAAATGCAGTACTTGGATGCAATCTCAAAAATGACAGAATGATCTCTGTTTGTTTCCAAGGCAAACCATTCAATATTATGGCAATCCAAGTGTATGCCCCAACCAGTAATGCTGAAGAAGCTGAAGTTGAACGGTTCTATGAAGACCTACAAGACCTTTTAGAACTAACACCCCAAAAAGATGTCCTTTTCATTATAGGGGACTGGGATGCAAAAATAGGAAGTCAAGAAACACCTGGAGTAACAGGAAAATTTGGCCTTGCAGTACGGAATGAAGCAGGGCAAAGGCTAATAGAGTTTTGTCAAGAGAACACACTGGTCATAGCAAACACCCTCTTCCAACACACCAGAGAAGACTCTACACATGGACATCACCAGATGGCCAACACCGAAATCAGACTGATTTTATTCTTTGCAGCCAAAGATGGAGAAGCTTTATACAGTCAGCAAAAACAAGACTGGGAGCTGACTGTGGCTCAGATCATGAACTCCTTACTGCCAAATTCAGACTTAAGCTGAAGAAAGTAGGGGAAGCCACTAGACCATTCAGGTATGACCTAAATCAAACCCTTTATGAATATACAGTGGACATGAGAAATAGATTTAGGGACTAGATCTGATAGACAGAGAGCCTGATGAACTATGGATGGAGGTTCATGACATTGTATAGGAGACAAGGATCAAGACCATCCCCAAGGAAAAGAAATTCAAAAAGGCAAAATGGTTGTCAGAGGAGGCCTTACAAATAGCTGTAAATGAAGAGAAGTGAAAAGCAAAGGAGAAAAGGAAAGATATTCCCATTTGAATGCAGAGTTCCAAAGAATAGCCAGGAGAAATAAGAAAGCCTTCCTCAGCGATCAATGCAAAGAAATAGAGGAAAACAACAGAATGGGAAAGACTAGAGATCTCTTCAAGAAAATTAGAGATACCAAGGGAACTTTTCATGCAAAAAAGGGCTCAATAAAGGAGAGAAATGGTATGGACCTAACAGAAGCAGAAGATATTAAGAAGAGTTGGCAAGAATACACTGTACAAAAAAAAGATCTTCATGACCCAGATAATCATGATGGTGTGATCACTCACCTAGAGCCAGACATCCTGGAATGTGAAGTCAGGTGGACCTTAGAAAGCATCACTATAAACAAAGTTAGTGGAGGTGATGGAATTCCAGGTGAGATCTTTCAAATCCTGAAAGATGATGCTGTGAAAGTGTTGCACTCAATATGCCAGCAAATTTGGAAAACTCAACAGTGGCCACAGGACTGGAAAAGGATAGTTTTCATTCCAATCCCTAAGAAAGGCAATTCCAAAGAATGCTCAAACTACTGCACGATTGCACTCATCTCACATGCTAGTATAGAAATGCTCAAAATTCTCCAAGCCAGGCTTCAGCAATACGTGAACCGTGAACTTCCAAATGTTCAAGCTGGTTTTAGAAAAGGCAGAAGAACAAGAGATCAGATTGTCAAAATCCACTGGATCATCGAAAAACCAAGAGAGTTCCAGAAAAAAAAAAAACATGTATTTCTGCTTTATCGAATATGCCAAAGCCTTCTACTGTGTGGATCACAATAAACTGTGGAAAATTCTGAAAGAGATGAGCATACCAGACCACCTGACCTGCCTCTTGAGAAACCTGTATGCAAATCAGGAAGTAACAGTTAGAACTGGACATGGAACAACAAACTGGTTCCAAATAAGAAAAGGAGTACATCAAGGCTGTATATTGTCACCCTGCTTATTTAACTTATATGCAGAGTACATCATGAGAAACGCTGGAATGAAAAAAGCACAAGCTGGAATCAAGATTGCTGGGAGAAATATCATTAAACTCAGATATGCAGATGACACCACCCTTATGGCAGAAAATGAAGAACTAAAAAGCCTCTTGATGAAAGTGAAAGAGGAGAGTGAAAAAGTTGGCTTAAAGCTTAACATTCAGAAAACTAAGATTATGGCATTTGGTCCCATCACCTCATGGGAAATAGATGGGGAGACAGTGGAAACAGTGTCAGACTTTATTTTTTGGGGCTCCAACATCACTGAGGATGGTGACTGCAGCCATGAAATTAAAAGACACTTATTCTTTGGAAGGAAAGTTATGACCAACCTAGATAGCATATTAAAAAGCAGAGACATTACTTTGCCAACGAATGTCTGTCTGTTCAAGGCTATGGTTTTTCCAGTGGTCAAGTATGGATGTGAGAGCTGGACTGTGAAGAATGCTGAGTGTTGAAAAATTGATGCTTTTGAACTATGGTGTTGGAGAAGACTTGTGAGAGTCCCTTGGACTGCAAGGGGATCCAACCAGCACATCCTAAAGGAGATCATTCCTGCGTGTTCATTGGAAGGACTGATGCTGAAGCTGAAGCTCCAAATCTTTGGCCACCTCATGCGAAGAGTTGACTCAGTGGAAAAGACCCTGATGCTGGGAGGGATTGGGGGCAGGAGGAGAAGGGGATGACAGAGGATGAGATGGCTGGATGGCATCACCGACTCGATGGGCATGAGTTTGAGTAAACTCTGGGAGTTGGTGATGGACAGGGAGGCCTGGCGTGTTGCGATTTATGGGGTCGCAAACATTCGGACACGACTGAGAGACTGAACTGAACTTAAACCAAACAAGTTTTTAGTGGTTTTGTGTTAGTTCCAACTATCATTACCACAGAAAGCAGCTGCAATGTTATTCAATTTACACTGATTATTTGATAGATGACTTTGGGAAAAAGCTATTTGCATAGAATATGCTCTGGGTCAAGTCAAACAAACAATAAGCCTGTTAGTAGCCTTTTTAAAGGGAACTGCTAGATATTTTAAATAATGATAATTCTATGCAAATGAGGCTTTGGGGAGGGGGGGAACCTCAAAATCTGTTCTGCCTTGTAGCTGTTAGCCTGTTGTTTACCAAAACTATTATGATGGCAAGTCTGTCAGTTTTCAAGGTTACTAAGTAGAGCAAGATGGAAATAAGGTAAATTAAAATTACACAAACTCTCTGTTATTACTTACATTTAGCCATTTTCCTTTTTTTGTGTTAATTTTGGATTATTCTCCAGGGTTTTTAGAGGTTGCCATCAAACATCTTTCCAGTGTTCTCATTGCTTTATGGGGAAATAGATTTTCATTAGTCCTTACCATACCATTCTGCAAGTGTTTTCCATTTTCTCTTGAATATGTAATATTCACTATCTGTTAATTTAGCAAACTCATGAGTCAGAGGAAGAATACCTGTCACACTACACACTTGACAACAGGACTATCTATTTTAGGTTGTACATTCAGAAAATGCCCAAAACCTACAAACTTTAAAATATGCCCAGATATTTGATTAAGTTTTATAGGGGTTTGGTTGCTTCAGGATTATGAAATCAGTTTTTAAGTCTGTAGTCTGTCGAACTCCTCTAAAAAACTTTGATTGAGCACCAGATCCTACACAACTCTCTTTTCTTTGAGAACCTTCAGTAGTTATAATAAAAAGCAAGCCATCTGTTACAATGTGTGTCTGTGTCATGGTGCTGAGTGGGCCTTTTCTCTGCATTTGGTGACCAGAGTCCACAGTAGAAAATACAGAAATACTAAGCTCTCATGATCTAAATTGGTTCTTGGTACCTCCCCCAGACTTTTCTAAGAGTGAAGTGCTGATTCAGTGACAGAGAGGGACAAATAACACACAACACTCCCCTCAAAGTCATCCCACACAACATCTATATGGGGAATGACCAGTACCACATAAAAAAGACAACTCAAAAAGACCAAAATGGCTTTCCATCAAAATAAGTAGCAAACAATCTAAGAAGAGTTGGTTTCTCTGACCCATAGTCCCTTTTCCTAAGATCATAAGAGTTAGACCCAAGCAAAGAGGAGGGGAAATGTCACCACAGAAATGACATTTGGTAAAGTGCAATTGGGGGAAACGTCAAAATCAAAATAATATTGAGCTCTTTGCTGTGTATACTCTGAGAATGAAACCCACTTTAGGAGCCATCCCAGAACACATCAACATCAACCCGAGTTGGAACACAGTTACAGTAAAGAGCCCTAGAGGAATCCTGGGGTGGGACTTCAATCACGTCAATGTAGAACTCAGTCTCCTTGGAAAGAAAGGTCCCCTTTGGGTAAACAAAAAGGAAATGGTTGTAGTTTGCACTCCTTGCCAGTATGACTGAGGGCAATGCTGCACTTGGTCATTGCTACTTCTACATCCTTTTTCACCACAGTGAATATTTTATTGAAATCTAAAATTTCTCATGAGAAAAAATGCTCACAATATTTGAAATAGGTCAGATGTGTTGTGTTCAGAACTTCAAGCCCCAAAAGATGAGTTAAATCTTGAAGGAAATGATATTAAATGCATGTCAAATTTGGCTGCTTTGAGTTAGAGATGATATAAAAACATTAATGACAGTGTTTAGGTCTCTACAAAGGGAAAGATCAGTAGCCCGGTAGATATGATCTAGGAATTGCCTAGTTTCAGAAATAAAAATCTCAAATGGTACCTAAGACTTTGTATTTTAAAGACTTGATATTTTAAATTTGAAAAGAAAGCTATTCAATTTTAAAAGTTGAGCTTTTAAATTAAATATTATTTTCAATATGTGCTAAAAAGAATACAAAGGAAGTAAATTTCTTGTTCAATCACTAAGTCTTGTACAACTCTTTTCTACCCCATGGACTACAGCTTGCCAGACTTCCTTGTCCTTATCTCCCAGAGTTGGCTCAAATTCATGACCATTGAGTCGTTGATGCTGTCTAACCATCTCATCCTCTGTTGCCCCCTCCTCTTTTTGCCTTCAATCTTTCCCAGCATCAAGATCTTTTACAATGAGTCAGATTGTCTCATAAAGTGGCCAGGGTTGGAGCTTCAGCTTCAGCATCAATCTCTCCAATGAATATTCAGGTTGATTTCCTTTAGGATGGACTGGTTTGATTTCCTTGCAGTCCAAGGGATTCTCAAGCGTCTTCTCCAGCACCACAGTTCTAAAGCATCGATTTTTTGATGCTCAGCCTTCTTTAGAGTCTAACTCCCACATCCATACCTGACTGCTGGAAAAACCATGTGCATATGTGCTAAGTTGTTTCAGTTGTGTCTTCCGAGCCTTTGGACTCTTTGTGACACTGTGCACTGTAGCCTTCCAGGCTCCTCTGTCCGTAGGATTCTCCAGGCAAGAATACTGGAGTGGGCTGCCATTTCCTCCTCCAGGGGATCTTCTCAACCCAGGGATCCAACCCCTGTCTCTTACGTCTTCTGCATTGGCAGACGGGTTCCTTACCACTAGCACAACCTGAGATGTCTTCTGGAAAAACTTTGACTACAAGGACCTTTGTTGGCAAGGTGATTTCTCTGCTTTTTAACATGCTGTCTAGGCTTGCCATAGCTTTCCTTCCAAGGGGTAAGTGTCTTTTAATTTCAAGGCTACAATCACCAGCCTCAGGGATTTATTTTTTAATTGGATAACTGTTTTACATAATTTTGTTGTTTTCTGTCAAACCTCAACATGAATCAGCCATAGGTATACATATATCCCCTCCCTTTTGAACCTCTCTGCCATCTCCCTCCCCATCCCACCTTCTAGGTTGATACAGAGCCCCTGTTTGAGTTTCCTGAGCCATACGACAAATTCCCATTCACTATCTATTTTACACATGGTAATGTAAGTTTACATGTTACTCTTTCCATACATTTCACCCTCTCCTCCCCTCTCCCCATGTCCATAAATCTATTCTCTATGCCTGTTTCTCCATTGCTGCCCTGTAAGTAAATTCTTCAGTACCATTTTTATGGATTTTTTATATATGTGTTAAAATACAATATTTATCTTTCTTTTTCTGATTTACTTCACTCTGTATAATAGGTTTTAGGTTCATCCACCTCATTAAAACTGACTCAAATATGTTCCTTTTTATGGTTGAGTAATATTCCATTGTGTATAAGTACTACAATTTCTTTATCCATTCATCTGTCAATGGACACTTAGGTTGCTTCCATGTTCTAGCTATTGTAAATAAGTGCTGCAATGAACAAAGGAATGCAAGTGTCTTTTTCAATTTTGTTTTCCTTAGGGTATATGCCTAGGAGTGGGATTGCTGGGTCATATGGTGGTTTTATTCCTAGTTTTTTAAGGAATCTCCATACCATCTTCCATAGTGGCTGTATCAATTTACATTCCCACCAATAGTGAAAGAGCGTTCCATTTTCTCAACACCATCTCCTAA
Organism: Dama dama; assembly: GCF_033118175.1. Classification (NCBI taxonomy): domain Eukaryota; kingdom Metazoa; phylum Chordata; class Mammalia; order Artiodactyla; family Cervidae; genus Dama; species Dama dama. The sequence goes on along the minus strand of NC_083713.1, from coordinate 5,959,426 downwards.
GTTAGCCTTTTCACTTTCTTATTTTACCCTCATCAAGAGGCTCTTTAATTTCTCTACATTTTCTGCCATTAGAATGGTATCATTTGCATATCTGAGGTTGTTGATATTTCTCCTGGACATCTTGATTCCACTTTGTGATTCATCCAGTGCAGTATTTCACATGATGTACTCTGCATAGAAGTTAAATAAGCAGGGTGACAATATGCAGCCTTGTTGTACATGTTTTCCAATTTTGAATAAATTTAAGAGAAACTACTTTTCTAAATTGTGTTTTCTTTTTTCACCTTCTTAGCTGTGGGTCCCCAATAATCACTGAAATGATTTGTTCATTTTTTCCATCTAGATTATATTTTCCCCAAAACTGAGCTTCTATACAAGGGTCATATTTTCTGTCTCTGTCTCCCCTCAGCTGGTGAATCCCTATGCTGGATTCCTAAGAGCCACTAAGTAAAATATTAGTAAAATGATAAATATTTGATTCCTAAGATTGAAGAGGCTCAGCAACCCCCTCTTCATTCCCCTCTTGGCTTTCTTGGGGTATGATATGTCTCAATAAATTAGTCATCTGCTTAGCTGTCCTATAGCGATGAAAACACTAGAAAACTCGGCAAAATTATGGCACTTACAGAACTGTAAAAATGCATGTCTTTATGTGTAGGGTTAGTAACAAACTGTGGAATATAATGTCTGCACAATTCACAACATGCATTTCATCATCCAACTCAGAGATTATATGGATTTACATGGATTTGAGAATCAAAGAGAGGGCAGTGAAAATACCAGGGTCAAAGTCCTCCTGGTTTTGTTCCATGAGTCCCTGGCTGTGTGGCATGGGCAACACACTCAGTCTCTGTGGCCTCAATGTTTTTGTTTTGCAAGCCAGGTTGGAAGTTCCTGGACTGGTTCTCAGAAATGAGGGGAGATCACATGTATCATAGGAGCAATAATGGTTACAGTGGATCTTTATCATTTGGCTGCTCAACATCTAGACTCCATTCCCACCATGGGAGTTGGAGATCCTGGATGTTGCTGCCCCATCACTCACCAAAAGATAGGTTTGGATGGTTGAAATCTTGAGGAAGATCAGAATGCAGGTGTGGTAGCAATAATGAGAAGTATGGTGATGAGGAGAACAAGATGTAGCAGTGAGGATCTGGTTGGGGTCAGGAGTATGATCCTCAGCTGGATGGTCTCCAGATTGTGACAGCACTTGCTCCTGTTTGGCCCTGCCTCCACCTGTGCCCCCTGTTTGCTAGGTGTGATTTTCCAGCTTTCCCACTCATCCTTTACACTATGCAGTCTTATTCGATCAGCACTTTTCTAAGCTAGCTAGCCCAAGTTCTGTTGTTCGTGGCTAGAAATCATGGAATAGATAAGTATTTTGGAGTTTATAAAGTTATTTTCTATTACAACTTTCTATTTGAGCCTTAGATACTGAAAACTGAGTATTTTCTCCAACTCAGAGGAGTGGCTCACCTAGTTAATAACTCAACTAGTAGGTGCCAGAATCTAGACTTAAACATTTCAAGTCTTTGCAAGAATTTATGTGCTTTGTTCAGAGAATCATATGTATTTCAGGGATGAACCTAATAATAGGTCAAATGTTATTCCCATTGGGAACACCCAGACCCGGGAATCTGGAGGCCTGACCCCAGCCATGGCAATCTCACTAAGACTACACAGAATTTTCACCTATAAGATGAGTAAATTGGTGTAGGTTATATTTAAATAACATCCCACCAAGATCTAGATTCACATGATATAAGAATTTCAATGCATCAAACCTCTTAACCATTTTATGGTAGCCATAGTTACATTCTGATCAGACTTTTTCATGCTGTTGCAAGTGATGGATTTTTTTTTTTCCTCCTGAAAAGAGACCAAGCCCTTCCTATAGCTCAGGTTAAATGCACAGATATATTTCTAATTAATTGGTTATAGAGTCTATGTTTGTCCTTGCAGACTCCCTCCACAGAAAATGCCTAGATTTTAATGTTTATGTTACTAATTGGAATTTTCTTTCAAAATATAAATTCTGCTTACTGTAGAAAAGTTAGAACCTATTTTTAAAGTATTAGTAAGAAGTAAAAATTATCTATAAGGGTGTAGGTGACTTCCTGAATGACAGTATGAGGAGTTCTGTGTACTTACCATAAATGGTGATAATTATTTTAAAAAACATTTAAAGACTGTGGAAGTTGCCCTAAGGACATATGGGAAATGCGGGGACATTTATTCAAGAATATCTACTAAGTCTCATTAAACAAATAAGAGTGTGACATCTAAGCCATGACACACTCCCACCCCACTAGTTCAATGTGTTGGAAGTTCTATCTATCAACCAAGAACACAGGGCTTCCTCTCACCCAATTCCAAGTCTAGGACTATAGTGTCTTCCTTAGAGAAGCAGACCACCAGAATCTGTCATCCACACTGTTCTATGTTAGAGAAGCTTTATACCAACCAAGAGTTTCCAAGAGATCTGAGAATCTCTTAATCTACCAACCCCCCAAGTTGGAAGTTGAAAGCTCCATCCCAAATAAGTATACTGGGCACCAATACCCCATGCCCCATCTTCCTTATAGGGTAGAGTTTCTATGCTGAAAATAGCAGGCTGAGAAGACCAGAGGTTATTTTCCCTGCTTACTTCCCTGATGGTAAAAAGACATGTTACTTTTATAGAAATGGGCCATTATCCCCATTTCTGTAACAGTGGCACAGAGGATTTGCACAGTGGGAGAGAGAGGCAATAAGAACAAAGACCTCAGTAACTCTTTCCAAAGAAACTGAATTTACTTGGACCAGAGCATGGGGAAGTTCAACCCTACAGTCAGTGTCAAAAAACAATAAATATGTTGGTATTAAGAGGAATCTGGTATTTTCATTATATCAATAAACATTATACTCAAGCTAAAAGTTTAGTATAAGAACCAAATAAAATAATTCTTAAAGATGATTAAGATAGAATAGCAATGTCTCATCAAATAGAGAATATAAATTAATATATAAAATACTCAAAAGTTAAAATACTGGAGTTGAGAAATATGATAATCAAAATGAAAAATACACTGGAGGGGATCTACAGTAAATATGATCTAGCATTAAGAAAGAGTCAACACACTTGAACACATATCAACAGAGATTGTGTAATTGGAATAATAGAGAATAGGAAGGAAGAAAAATGAACAGAGTGCAAGAGAAATAGGGAATGTGGTTAGTGCACTAACATAAGGGAAGAACCAGAACAAAAAAGAGAGAGGGATAAGAACAGAAAAAAATACTCAAAAATAATGGCTTAGAAATTGTATTTGTAATAAACTACACACTCAACAAGTTTAATCAATTTGAAGTAGAATAAAATAAAATACACACCCAGAAACATCATAGCAAAATATTGAAAGACAAAAACAAAGAGAAAAATTCTTGAAAGTAACAAGAAAACCTTGACTTGTAATATACAGGGGAAATCAAATAGCAATTTAGTTGACTTGTCAGAAACAATGGAGGACCAAAAGCAATGGAATGATGTATTTAAAGTTGTGGGTAGATGTGGCTGTCAGACAAGAATCATATGTAGTAAAATTATTTCTGAGAAATTGAAGGCATAATAAAAATATTCTCAAATAGGCAAAAACTGAAAGAAGACATTTCTAGCAGATGTATCTTTCAGAAATAATAAACACTGTTCAGAAAGAAATAAGTAACCCAGAGAGTCATTTTAATTTAAATAACAAAACAAGGAATATTAGCAAACATAATTAATAAAAAACAATATCATTGCATATTTCCTCTTCATTCTTCTCTTACTGATTTAGAAAGCAATGACTATTGTGTGTGTAAAATGTAATATATTTGACAATAATGACAAAATAAACTTAAGAAGAAATAGAAAATCTGAATAACCTTGAAAAAGGAAAGAAACTGATTAGTAATAATTAAAAATATCCACACAAAGAAAATCCCAGGCAAACACATTAGTGGTACTGGTCATTTAAAGAATAATTAACACAATCCTTTACAGCACGTTCCAAGATGTGGAAGAAGACTGAATACTTTCCATTTAATTGTATTAATACCAATGTCAAAACAAATGTATAACCCCAATATCAAAACCAGAGAAAAATATATCAATAAAAAATGCTACAGACCAATACCCTTATGAATTTTTATGCAAATATCTTCGGTGTAATACTATTAAAGCAATTCCAGCAACATATAAAAAAAGGTTTTACACCATTACCAAATGGAATTTACCAGGAATGCAAAGTGTATTGAAAACCTAAAAATCAATTGATGTAATACCCTATATCTATAAATATCTATCTATCTATATATAACCCTATATCTATAAATGTAGAATAAACACAAAAAACCACATCATTACCTCAATAGATCTATGAAACAATTAACACCGTTTCTAACAAAATCTAACAAAATCTAAATCTAAATCTAACAAAAAAATCTAGCACCTTTTCATTAAAAAATAAAATCAGCAAACATAAAAATTAACTTTCCCTACATGATAAGAAAGATATATGAAAATCTCAGAGCTACATCAGGGCTTCCCACATGGCTCTAGCAGTAAAAACAATGTATCTGACAATACAGGAGATGTAAGAGACATGAATTTGAAACCAGGGTTGGGAAGATCTCCTGGAATAGGGCATGGCAAACCTCTCCAGTATTCTGGCCTGCAGAATTCCATGGACAGAGAAGCCTGGCAGACTACAGTCCACAGAGTCTCAGAGAGATGGACATGACTGAAGCAACTTAGCATCCACCCAGAGCTACATCATACTTAATGATGAAAGACTGAAGATCAGGAATAAAAGGAGGATGTCCACTCTTGCCAACACTCAACAGTTCCAATAAGTTATGGGCAAATAATATGTATGCACATTTGAAAGGAAGAAACAAAAGTATCTATGTTTTTATATGGCATGATCTTATATAGAAAAAAATTCTAAATAGTGCACTAAATTACTACTAGAAATGGGTTCAGAAAAAAAACAAGTTCAACAAGTTCAGTAATTAATAAAAATTTTGTTGTACTTCTATACACTAACAATGAACAATCCAAAAATGAAATAAAGGAAATGATTTTATTTATAATAGAATCAAAAGGAATAAAACAAGGGATTAATTTACCAAAGAAGCACAAGGCTAATACTTTCAAAAGTCTAAAATATCACTGAAAGAAGTTAAAGATCTAAATAAGATTTGAAATTGTTTAGAGAGAAATTTTTTCAAAATTGATCCTAGATGCAGTATTTCTTTACCAAGAAACTAGCTGTTTTGGGTTTGTTTTGTTTTGTTTTTTTTTTTTTTTGCAGAAATAAACACAATGATTCCTAAACTTATATGGAAAAGTCAAGGGGTATCTAATAGTCAAAACAATATGGAAAAAGGATATCAAAACTGGAGGACTAAGACTTCATCAAAGTGGTGAGCTAGAAAGCTCCAACTTAAAAAAAAAAGAAAGCTCCAAGTTCTCCTTCTTAGACAAAAGGCCATCTAGGCCAACTTTGTAAGGCCTTTGGTAAACAATCAAAGGCATACAGCAACTAAGCAGACCCCCAATCAAAAACTATGTGTGTATTTACACTCTCCCTTGCCTCAATCTCTCACAGCATAGCCATGGTGGTCTTGGTCTTGAGCAGCAGCAGCCCAGTTCTCAATTCCTCACATAAAATCAGAGGAAATAGTGCAAACATTATCCATAAACTATTGTGTATTTCTTTTTTTTTTTTTAACTTTACTGTAAAAAAATAAACAACACAAATTCAAAGCAAAAGTTGCTTACAAGTCTGTCACTTAATTAAATCAATGTTTTAATTTGTCTATGTTACCTTCTAGCTCTTACTCATAAACATTCAACTTTAACCTATTTTTTGTAATCTTTTCTAACTTATCTGGGGGCTACCTAAAATTTTGGGCTCTGTAAAAATAAAAAAAAAAAAATGTGCTGCAAATTATACCACCAAAGGAAGTTAAAAACAACCAATAGAATAAGAGAAGTATTTGACAAAGACTTTTTACCAACAATATATAAAGAAAACTCACAACTCAATGGTAAAATAGATAACTCAATATTATTGGCAAAGGCCAATTGGCAATTGATCAGTTGGCAAAGGTCAATCAGCATTTCTCCAATGAAGAAACAGTTCAGTTCAGCTCAGTTGCTCAGTCGTGTCCAAGTCTATGCAACCCCCTGGACTGTAGCTTGCCAGGTCTTTTCCAATGAGTCAGTTCTTTGCATCAGGTGGACCAAGTATTGGTGTTTCAACTTCAGCATCAGTTCTTCCAATGCATAAAGTGAAGTCGCTCATTCATGTCCGACTCTTTGCGACCCCATGGACTGCAGCCCACCAGGCTCCTCTGTCCATTGGATTTTCCAGGCAAGAATACTGGAGTGGGTTGCCATTTAGGATGGACTGGTTGGATCTCCTTGCAATCCAAGGGACTCTCAAGAGTCTTCTACAACACCACAGTTCAAAAGCATCAATTCTTTGTCACTCAGCTTTCCTTACAGTCCAACTCTCACATCTATACATGACTACTGCAAAAACCATGCTTTTGACTAGATGGATATTTGTTGGCAAAGTAATGTCTCTGCTTTTTAATATGCTATCTAGGTTGGTCATAACTTTTCTTCCAAGGAGAAAGCGTCTTTTAATTTTATGGTGGCAGTTACCATCTGCAGTGGTTTTGGAACCCAGGAAAATAAAATCAGACACTGTTTCCACTGTTTCCCCATCTATTTGCCATGAAGTGATTGGACCAGATGCCATGATCTCAGTTTTCTGAATGTTGAGTTTTAAGTCAACTTTTTCACTCTCCTCTTTCATCAAGAGGCTCTATAGTTCCTCTTCACTTTTTGCCATAAGGGTGGTGTAATCTGAATAGCTGAGGTTATTGATATTTCTCCTGGCAATCTTGATTCCAGATTGTACTTTATCTTGCCCAGCATTTCTCATGATGTATTCTGCATATAAGTTAAATAAGCAGGGTGACGATACACAGCTTTGATGTACTCCGTTCTTGATGTGGAGCCAGTCTGTTGTTCCATGTCCAGTTCTAACTGTTGCTTCCTGACCTGCATGCAGATTTCTCAGGAGAAAGATAAGGTGGTCTGGTAGTCCCATCTCTTGAAGAATTTTCCACAGTTTTTTTGTGATTCACACAGTCAAATCCTTTGGCATAATCAGTAAATCAGAAGTAGATGTTTTTCTGGAACTTTCTTGCTTTTTTGATAATCCAAAGGATGATCCAACCAGAGATTGGCTAATTTTGATCTCTGGTTCCTCTGCCTTTTCTAAATCCAACTTGAACACCTGGAAGTTCACAGTTCACGTACTGTTGAAGGCTGGATTGGAGAATTTTGAGCAATACTTTGCTAGTGTGTGAGATGAATGCAACTGTGCAGTAGTTTGAGCATTCTTTGACATTGCCTTTCTTTGAGATTGGAGTGAAAACTGACCTTTTCCAGCCCTGTGGCCACCGCTGAACAAGCAAAAACAAGACCTGGGAGCTGACTGTGGCTCAGATCATGAACTCCTCATTGCCATATTCAGACTTAAATTGAAGAAAGTAGGGAAAACCACTAGGCCATTCAGGTATGACCTAAATCAAATCCTTATGATTATACAGTGGAAGTAAGAAATATATTCAAGGGATTAGATCTGATAGACAGGGTGACTGAAGAACTATGGATGGAGGTTCCTGACATTGTGCAAGAGGCAGGAATTAAGACCATCACCAAGAAAAAGAAATTCAAAAAGGCAAAGTGATTGTCTGAAGAGGCCTTATAAATAGCTGTGAAAAGAAGAGAAGTGAAAAGCAAAGGAGAAAAGGAAAGATATACCCATTTGAATACAGTGTTCCGAAGAATAACAAGAGAAATAAGAAAGTCTTCCTCAGTTATCAATGCAAAGATATAGAAGAAAACAATAGAATGGGAAAGATTAGAGATCTCTTCAAGAAAATTAGAGATACCAAGGGAAAATTTCATGCAAAAAATGGGCACAATAAAAGACAGAAATGGTATGGACTTAACAGAAGCAGAAGATATTAAGAAGAGGTGGCAAGAATACACAGAAGAACTATTCAAAAAAGATCTTCATGACCCAGATAATCATGATGGTGTGATCACTCACCTAGAGCCAGACATCCTGGAATGTGAAGTCAAGTGGGCCTTAGGAAGGATCACTATGAACAAAGTTACTGCAGGTGATGGAATTCCAGTTGAGTTATTTCAAATCCTAAAAGATGATGCTGTAAAAGTGATGTGCTCAATGTGCCAGCAAATTTGGAAAGAAAATACAGAGATGGCCAATAAGGATATGACAAGATGCTTACTCTCATTGTCATTATGAGGTAAGAAGGAAGGAGATAGAACAAAACTGTTAAAAGAATGACATCATCATTGAAAACAGGATAGCACATAGAGTGGATAGAATGAACAAGGCCTAACATGGCAGAAGAACTAGGCCTAAGATGGCAGAAGATTCTACTTCCAGCAGACCTTGAGCATCTCATGTTTTCACTGTAATACATTAGCTAAGCAACACACCCACAGGCACCATGACAGTTCCAAGACTGACCAGGAAAGCCGAAAATGTGGGCTGTAGTCCAATGCTTGGAAATCCCAACCCTTCCCAAAATAGTTGAAGTAATCCTCCCATTCATTAGCCTATGAAACTTCCCAGCCCCCCAAAATTAATCACCCCATATTTTGGGTGTGCTCTCACTTTCCAAGATGAGCCTGTGCCCTGGGGCTACCTCTCAGCCTTCTGAGATTCTAATGAGTGTGTACGCTTTCTAAATAAACTTACTTTCAGTTTACTCTAGTCTGTTCTTGAATTCTTTCCTACTTGAAACCAGCCCATCTCAGGGACTCACCCAGTACCTAGACATGATCTTCCTCTCACATCCCACTTTTTCTGCAACAATTAGGGAAAAGCAAATAAAATCACAATGGAATACCACTGCACATTCACTAAGATGGATAAAATAAATAACGGCATAAAATACCAAGTGTTGGCAAAGATCAAAATATGAATCTTCATATATTGCTGGTAGAATTCAAATGGTGCAGCTATTAATAAGTGCTAAACATAGATTTATGAAATGAACCAGAAATTCCACTCCTAGGTATGTATTCAATAGAAATGAAACCAAAAGTCTACACAAATCTTGTACAGAACATTCTTCATAATATCACAAAATTGGGAGAAACTCAAATGCCTATCAACTCATGAATGAGTAAATAAAATGGAGGTATGTCCATGTAGTTATATGCCTTTTAACAATAAAAATGAATAGGGTACTTATATATGCTGCAAATGTGTGGGCTTTGAAAACATTTCTTCTTAGAAAAACTTTCTAAGGAAAATTCTTAAAAGAGATGGGAATACCAGATCACCTTACCTGCTTCCTGAGAAATCTGTATGCAGGTCAAGAAGCAACAGTTAGAACCAGACAAGGAAAAATAGACTGGTTCAAAATTGGGAAAGAAGTACAACAAGGCTGTATATTGTCACCCTGCTTACTTAACTTATATGCAGAGTACATTGTGTGAAATGCTGGGCTAGATGAGTTACAAGCTGGAATCAAGTTTGCTGGGAGAAATATTAACAAACTCATATATGCAGATGATACCACCCTCATGGCAGAAATAAAAAGTCTCTTGATGAGGAGAGTGTAAAAGCCAGCTTGAAACTCAATATATAAACTAAAATCATGACATCTGTCACTTCATGACAAATAGATGGGGAAACAATGGAAACAGTAAGAGACTTTATTTTGTTTTTTCTTGGGCTCTAAAATCACTGCAGATGGTGACTACAGCCATGAAATTAAATGATGCTTGCTCCTTGGAAGAAGAGCTATGACCAAACTAGAGAGCATATTAAAAGCAGAGACATTACTTTGCCAACAAAGGTCCATCTAGTAAAAGCTATGGTTTTTCCAGTAGTCATGTATAGATGTGAGAGTTGGGCTGTGAAGAAAGCTGAGTGCCGAAGAATTGATGCTTTTGAATTGTGGTGTTGGAGAAGACTCTTGAGAGTCACTTGGGCTGCAAGGAGATCCAACCAGTCTATCCTAAAGGAAATCAGTCCTGAATATTCATTGTAAGGACTGATGTTGAAGCTGAAACCCCAATCCTTTGGCCACCTGATGCGAAGAACTGACTCATTGGAAAAGACCCCGATGCTGGGAAATATTGAAGGTTGGAGGAGAAGGGGATGACAGAGGATGAGATGGTTGGATGGCATCACTGATTCAATGTAAACGAGTTTGAGTAAGCTCCAGGTGTTGGTGATGGACAGGGAAGCCTGGTGTACTGCAGTCCATGGGATTTCAAAGAGTTGGACATCACTGAATAACTGAACTGGGAAATTGGGAAGTGAGAATTCTGCTGGCAGAATTCCCTCTTCCTCAACAAAAGTCAGCTGTTTCCTTAATGCCTTAAATTGGTTGGATGTCACCCATGCATGTTTAAAAGCAATATGAGAAGGAGGTGACTTTTGTATACCCATGGCTGATTCATGTTGGTGTTTGGCTGAAATCAACCCAATACTGTAAAGCTTCAGTGAAATCCTTCAATTAAAAATAAATTTTTAAAATACATTTTTGTTTACTCAAAGTTTACTGATTTAAACACTTATCTCATCTGAAAAATACCTTCTAAGCAACAAATATCTAGGTACTGTTGTATAATCAAGTGTGAAGTGTGAAAGTCACTCAGTCATGTCTGATTCTTTGCAACCCTATGGACTGTAGCCTGCCAGAGTTCTCTGTCCATGGGATTCTCCAGGCAAGAATACTGGAGTGGGTAGCCATTCCCTTCTCCAGGGGATCTTCCCAATCTAGGGATCAAACCCAGGTCTCCTACACTGCAGGCAGATTCTTTACCATCTGAGCCACCTGGGAAGGTGTTGTGGTTAACCAAGTTGACAAGTAAAATTAGCAGTCTCAGGTGCTACACATGCTATACATGGATGAAGCTTTAAAATATTATTCTAAGTTAAAAAAAACCAGACAGAAAAATTGCATATTGTGTGGTTCCATTTTATAAATTACCCAGAATAGGCAGATTCATAGGGATAGATAGCAGATTAGTAGTTGTAACATGAATTGAGAGTGATGCTAATGGGTAGTGAGTTTCCTTTTCACATGATAAAATATTTTGGAACTAAATAGTGGTAATGATTGCACCACATTGTGAATGTACTGAATGTACATTGTGAATGCTGCTGAATTATACACTTTAAAAAGTTTAACATCTTCAAAATCAGAATTCAATACAATTTCATACCCATTAAGGGTGATTGCTACAAATATTAAAACAAACAAACAAACAAAAATAGTAAGAGAGGATATAGAGAAACTGGAACACTTGTGAATGCCTGATAAGAATATAAAATGGTGTAGTCATTGTGGTGAAAGGTATGGTAATACCCCAAAATTTAAACCTAGAATTACCATGGAATTACTGGAATTTTACTTCTGCATATATGTATAATACAAAAGAAGTAAAAAGATACATCCTGGTTCACAGTAATATTATTCACAATAACCAAAAGGCGGAAGTAACCCAAATGCCCATTAATAGATGAACAGAAAAGCAATAAACATGTGACTATCTAGATTAGTCAAATTCATAGAGACAGAAAGTAGAATGGTTGTTGCCAGAGGCTAGGTTGAGGGAAAAATAGGGAATGTTTAATGGGTACAGAATTTAAGTAGGTGCTTCATATAATATTTGTGCTTTTGTGATTGGCTTATTTCACTTGGGCTTCACCTGCAATGTGGGAGATCTGAGTTTGATCCCTGGGTTGGGAAGACACTATTTTTGCTTTCACTTTTTTGTCCTGGTCATGGTACACAACAACAACAATGACAACAGTTCTGTCACTATTGAATTTTTACTGCGTACTAGTCACCATTCCAAGTTCATTACATTCACCATCTCATTTTTCCTCTTAACAATCTCATGAGATCTCTTGGAGGAAAGCTCTTAACTGCTCCTTCCTTGCATAAGGACCTGCGCTGAGTTAGGAGTTCACCCCTCTCTCTGCAATGAAAGAAGTGAATTAGCTGACTGGTAAACTTTGGAGCAGGAATGGAGCACATGTGGTTCAGTTTCTTTTTCTTATCTCCTGGGAACTGGCCACCTGTGAGAACCTTCATTTGGCTCCACCCAAATGGAGACACAGGTGCTGCCCAGGAAGGGAGTCCTGAAGCTTTGCTCCTTACTGTGACTTGGTGGGTTGATCCCACCTACCATTCAGTGTGAGAACAGCCCTCATCAGCAGCTCCGTCACTGCCAGATGACACTCTGATGTCCATCCACACAGCTTTCTCTCATTCAGGGGCATATGTCCTGTCCAGAGAAAACAAGACTGAGGAACTCTAAACCAAAGGGAAAAAGCAGATGGTGGGGTGAGCCCTGTCACAGCAAGGGATGTGGCTCTGAGCTGGCTTTGCCACTGTCCCCACAGTGGGATGGGTAGTGGGCCAGGGGCCTTTGACAAATGGAGGTGAAATAGACACTTTGGAGACTTTGAGGAAAGGAGAGGCCTACAGGAGAGAAAATGATTTCATAAAGGAAACAGCTTGGGTTAGGTGTCACTGGAAGGCGAGTGCATTATAGGTTAAGGGTGTCAAGCCACTTATGATGGAGGTGATTCCCCCTGTGTTGGTATCAGGCCTGGCCAGGTTGTTAACTGCCATGTGAAATTCTGCTAGGTGACGTGAAGTCTCCCTGTGGTCTTCCAAAAAAACACCTTGGGTGGAGATGCAGGAGGTGTCCAGCTTGTCCAGCCTTGCCCTGCCACTTGCTCATGCCCTTCCTAACCCTTCAAAGGATTCGGCTCAGTAGGAAACTAAGTAAGATGTGTTTTCCACAGGCTGCATCTGGTGTATCTCCACAGCAGGGGCCTTGCTGACCCTCATGGGGAGGATCTCATTAGCAGTTTTGGAAACAGAGAATCAGAGACTTTAGAGTTTATATTCATGTTCCTTCTCTTCATTGTTTTCTCTTTTTTATTATGAAGTATTGCAATTGTGTGAGAAGCTGCAGAGAACTGAAATGAAATAATGAAGGACCCTGCTTATTCCTCCTTGAGGCCATTCTTGACCTCCATCACAGAGGCAGCAATTTCTGTGAATATAGAGATGTGTCAAATACCAATAAACAGCTTTCTTGTAAATATTATTATCTTCAAAACACAAAGTACTAATTTTGCAGTTTAAAAAATTTTAAATACATAGTATGATACTCTAAGTATTATTTTGCATTTAGTTTTTACTCAAAAGAATATTTGGAATATATAATAAACAAAATATTCATAGATGCATTATGTTTAAATCTTTGAAACTACTGTTTTCTCAGACTTATAACAGTATAGTGTTAGCACTGCATATCATTCAATGGAATTAATCTAATTAATACATTGTAAAAATAACATTGTATGAATTTATTTCACCTTATCTATATAATCAAATACTGACAGTCATTTAGGGTGTCTCTAGCTATCTCCCATTTTTTTTTATAAGAATTCTTATTTATATGTGTGTGTGTGTGTGTGTGTGTGCACACGCGTGCGCATGCGCTAAGTCACTTCAGTCATGTCTGACACTTTGAGACTCTATGGGCTGTACCCCACCAGGATCCTCTGTCCATGGAATTTTCCAGGCAAGAATACTGGAGTAAGTTTCCATTTCCTGCTTCAGGGGATCTTCCCAACCCAGGAATCAAATCTGAGTCTTTTGCGTCTCTGAATTGGCAATATCGCCATGTCACCTGGTAAGCCCCTTTGTGTGTGTGTGTGTGTGTGTGTGTGTGTGTATACACACATATGGAACACTGTGCCACCTGGGAAGCACACATCTACATTCCCAGGAAGCACAGCTGGGAAGTATACATAAACATTCACATACACACACACACACACATACACACACAAACACACTTAGGGCTTCCCAGCTGGCACAGTGTTCCATATATATATATATATATATAACACTATATAAGAATACTCTGGAACTGTGCCATCCAATGCAGTATTATAAACTGCATATGGCTATTGAAATTAATTTAAATCAAATAAAAAAATATTCAAATCTTCAGTCAGACTCTGAGACACATTTAAGTTGCTCATTTTAATCAACCAACAGCTACCACATTATATAGCACAGGACATTTTTACATCATAGAAAGTACTATTAGGCAGTGATTTTCAAAGAACCAATTTTGTTTTTCTTGATACTGTCATTATATCTATCTCTGTTTTTTTTTTTTAACATTTCTTTCTTTTCACTTTTTCCATTAGTTTCATCTGTTATTTTTATTATTTCTTGAATTTGGATGTTTATCTTATTAGTATTTGTTGTTGTTTAGTCACTAAGTTGTATCCAACTCTTTATGACCCCATGGACTGCAGTATGCCAGGCTCCTTTGTCCTTCACTATCTGTAGGAATTTGCTCAAATTCATATCCTTTGAGCCAATAATACTATCTAACTATCTCATCCTCTGCTACTCCTTTTTCCTTTTGCCTTCCATCTTTCCCAGCAGTAGGGTCTTTTCCAATGAGTCATCTCTTATTAGTATCCTTCATTGTTAATATAAGCATTTGAGACAATTTCATTCTAGAAACTATTCAGCTGTATCCCATTCATTTTTATATAGCATTTTCATTATTCTCTATTAATCTATTAATATATATTACTTACGTGCTTACTATGGGCTGGATGTCTTGCTCTGGGTGCTGAGGATACAGCTGGTGAAAGAGATACCCAAGCTTCTGCTCTCCCAGGGTTTGTGTTCTAGAGGAGGAATCAGACAATGACCCAAGGAGCTTCATTCATGTCCTCTGTTAGAAGGTGATAAACACCAGATAGAAACAATGGTGTAGAGCAAGGGTAACAGGAGCTCTGGGTTCAGGAGGGTAAGCTTCAACAAGCATATGATATTTGGGCACAAATTTGAAGGAGGCATGGGGATGAGCAAAATCTAGGGGATGAGGATCCAACTGGAGGGAACAGCAGACACAAAGGCCTGTGAAGGTAAGACTGTGCCTGCCACTTTGGAGGACAACCAGGGAGATATGTGGATCATAACAAACTGTGGAAAACTCTTAGAAAGCCGGGAATACCAGACCATTTTAACTGTCTCCTGAGAAACCTGTATGCAAGTCAAGAAACAACATTTAGAATCTTGCATAACAACTGACTAGATCAATGCTGAGAAAGGGGTGTGACAAAGCTGTCCCTTGTCACCCTGTTTGTGTAACTAATAGGAAAAGCACTTCATGGAAAGGCTGGGCTGGATGAGTCACAAGGTAGAATCAAGTCTGCTGAGAGAAACACCAACAACCTCAGATGTCCAGATGACACCACTGTAATGGCAAAAATAAAGAGTCTCTTAATGAGGGTGAAAAAGGAGAGTGTAAAAGCCAATGTGAAACTCAAAATTAAAACTAAGATCATGGCGTCTGGTCCCATCACTTCATGGCAAATAGAGGGGGGAAAGGTAGAAGGAGTGACAGATTTCCTCTTCTTGAGCTCTAAAATCACTGTAGATGGTGACAGTAGCTATGAAATTAGAAGACAGTTGCATCTTGGAAGGAAAGCTATGACAAACCTAGACAATGTATTAATAAACAAAGACATCACTTTGTCAACAAAGGTCTGTATAATCAAGACAAGGTCTTTCCAGTAGTCATACATGGATGGATACGAGAGTAAGACCATAAAGAAGGCAGAGTGATGAAGAATTGGTGCTTTTGAACTGTGGTGCTGGAGAAGACTCTTGAGAATCCCTTGGACAACTAAGAGATCAAATCAGTTGATCCTACAGGAAGTCAACTCTGAATACTCATTGTAACGACTAATGTTGAAGCTGAAACTAAAACACTTTGGCCACCTGATGTGAACAGCTGACTCATTGGAAAAGACCCTGGCAAAGATTGAAGGCAGAAGAAGAGGGTGACAGAGGATAAGATGGTTAGATGGCATCACTGATTCAATGGACATGAACTTGGGCAAACTCTGGGAGATGGTGAGGGACAGGGAAGCTTGGTGTGCTGCAGTCCATGGGATCGCAAAGAGTCAGACTCAATTTAGTGACTGAACAACAACAAAGGAGATCAAAAGCAGAATGGGATGAGGGAGGTTTTTAGAGCCTTGTGATATAGTGCAAGGCTTTTGACTTTTACCTTGAGCAGAATGAAGAGCCATTGAGGATTTTGAGCAAGAGTGCCAAAATTAAATTTTCATGGGAAATAGACTGTAAAGGTTAGAAAAGTAAAAGCAGCAAGACAGGAATAGGTGGTAAGTCAAGAGAGAGGCTTAGAACAGGGTAGTAGCAGTCAATGCAAAGATAAAATTCTGAATATATTGTGAAATGACTGCCAGCAAGACTTTCTGGAGATTCAGTATAGAATATATGAGCAAAAGAATAATCCATAAAGATTCTAGGTTTATGGCCTGAGTAACAAAAAGAATAGCTTTTCTATGAACTGAAATGGGAGTCTATAAGTGGACTAAGGTGGGGAAAGGTCAGGGACTCGTGTGGTGGCCAGTAAGGTTCAAGGTGCTTCTTAGGCATCCACGTGTAGTAAATATGAAGGTGAGACCTGGGAATTGGTCCAGCTGGAAAAGCAAGGTGAGAGTTGTAGGTATACAAGTAGCATTTAAAGACATGCAGTGGGTGAGATGCCCAAGAGGAGAGAGAAGGAAATTAGCTCACCAGCTAACTTTTTTTTTTTTCCATTCATTTATATTACTTGGAGGCTAATTACTTTACAATATTGTAGTGGTTTTTGCCATACATTGACATGAATCAGCCATGGATTTACATGTGTTCCCCATCCCGATCCCCCCTTCCACCTCCCTCCCAATCCCATCCCTCTGGGTCTTCCCGGTGCACCAGCCCTGAGCACTTGTCTCATGCATCCAACCTGGGCTGGCGATCTGTTTCACACTTGATAGTATACTTATATCAATGCTGTTCTCTCAGAACATCCCACCCTCGCCTTCTCACAGAGTTCAAAAGTCTGTTCTATACATCTATGTCTCTTTTTCTGTTTTGCATGTAGGGCTATCATTACCATCTTTTTAAATTCCATATATATGTGTTAGTATACTGTATTGGTGTTTATCTTTCTGGCTTACTTCACTCTGTATAATGGGCTCCAGTTTCATCCATCTCATTAGAACTGATTCAAACATATTCTTTTTAATGGCTAAGTAATATTCCATTGTGTATATGTACCATAGCTTCCTTATCCATTCGTCTGCTGATGGACATCTAGGTTGCTTCCATGTCCTGGCTATTATAAACAGTACTGCGATGAACACTGGGGTGCATGTGTCTCTTTCAGATCTGGTTTCCTTGGTGTGTATGCCCAGGAGTGGGATTGCTGGGTCATATGGCAGTTCTATGTCCAGTTTTTTTAAGGAATCTCCACACTGTTCTCCATAGTGGCTGTACTAGTTTGTATTCCCACCAACAGTGTAAGAGTGTTCCCTCTTCTCCACACCCTCTCCAGTATTTATTGCTTGTAGACTTTTGGATAGCAGCCATCCTGACTGGTGTGTAAGTTGATATCTATAGAACACTTCGCCCCAAAACAATCAATTTTACCTTTTTCTCAAGTGCACATGGAACCTTCTCCAGAATAGATCACATCCTGGGCCATAAATCTAGCCTTGGTAAATTAAAAAAAAATGAAATCATTCCAGTCATCTTTTCTGACCACAATGCAATAAGATTAGATCTCAATTACAGGGAAAAAAAAAAAAAAAACTATTAAAAATTCAAACATATGGAGGCTAGATAACACGCTTCTGAATAACCAACAAATCATAGAAGAAATTAAAAAAAAATCAAAATATGCATAGAAATGAATGAAAAGGAAAACACAACAACCCAAAACCTATGGGACACTGTAAAAGCAGTGCTAAGGGGAAGGTTCATAGCAATACAGGCTTACCTCAAGAAACAAGAAAAAAGTCAAATAAATAACCTAACTCTACACCTAAAGCAACTAGAGAAGGAAGAAATGAAGAACCCCAGGGTTAGTAGAGGGAAAATAAATGACCCAATCAAAAAATGGGCCAAAGAACTAAACAGACATTTCTCCAAAGAAGACATACAGATAGCTAACAAACACATAAAAAGATGCTCAACATCACTCATTATCAGAGAAATGCAAATTGAAAACAGCCAACATTTGAGGTGCTCCCATGGGAAGAAGTTATAAGAGGAGGAAGCAGCAAGGGAGACTGAGAAGAAGGGTTGATGAGAAGTAGGGGTTGGAAGGACAGGGAAGAAAATTTTATAATGGAGGGAGTGATCCTGTCAACAGAAAACAAAATGAAGATTTGGAATTGACTACTGGATTTAATAATGTGGAAGAGGTTTTGCAAAATTTCCCTTGTATTATTTTCTAATTCCTATCATCTCTTCTTTGACCCAAGATTTATGAAGAAGCTATGTTGTCTCTCTCTCTCTCTCTTTTTTTCTCTTTTGTCTGAACAGGTGGGATTTTTTAAACTTGATTTACTACTTAATTGTATGTTAGTCAGATGAAATGGTCTATAAGATACCTCAGATACCAATTCCTTAGTTAATGTGGGGACTTTGCAATTAAGTGTTTAATTAGCATAGTTAAAAATAAGCTATATTCTCACATTATTGAGGTGAGATGGTTTTAAATCAAGCTTTTTAATTATATTTTTAATCCCATAAATTTGCTACTTTTTCCTCATGAAGTAAATCAATCACTGAGAGAATCATTAAATTACTCATATGATGTTGGACCTATAATTTTCTGCTAAACCTACCAATGCTTGCTTTGTCCAATTGAATATTATGCAAATTAACAAATAAAGTTCAGAATTCTTATATCTTCCTGAGTATTTTATCCTTTTATCAGCTAGCAAGTGTCTTTATCCTTAATGTTGTTTTTCTCAAAATAAAGTATATTTTGCTGGTATTAGCACTGCTCAGCGATTTTATTGATATTTTACTTGAATACTTTTTTCCATGTTTTTACTTTTAACCTTTCTTTGTCCTTATGTTTTAAGTATGTCTCATAACTAGCAAATAGATTTTGGTTTAATATATAATTTAAGACATTGTTTTTAACTAGAAAGTATAATCAATTTATTTTCATTACTGACAATTTTATATCTATTCTTATAACTATACTATTCTGAGCTATTTTCCCTGAAATTTCTATGATTACTCTTTTTCTCTTTTTCCACCTTCTACTAGATTGATTAAGGTATTTATATTTACTCTATACTTCTATTGCTTTGGTTGTTAGAAATCTGAGTTTTGTTCTTTTGGTGGTCATATTTGAGTTTTGAAGAGGTATACATCATTTCAAAATGTATAAAGTTGACCTGTAATTTTCACCTTTAGTCAGAAAAAAAATGTAAGATGTTTGAAACCTGTTTCTTGAAGCTCTGAACATTCACCCCTCCCATTTGCACGTTCTTCCCATTTCCCTTCCACTGTGTTTCCATAGCTAGATCTTATTCAATGTATCCTATCTGGGTCACTTTCTTATTCTTTATTTTCTTATTTATCTCAGTTCTTTGTTCAGGATTTAATTTCTTTCTCCATGAAGTATATATCTTATTAGCTCTTGCAGTCTGTTGATTGTTAACTTAGCCTTTGTTTATTTGAAAAAAAAAAAAATTATTTCAATAACCTTCAATTACTTATGACCACTTTGTAGATACTGTTTTATGGTTTCTGTTACTGTAAAGAGAAGCCTTAGTCTGGTTGTCATTTCTTTATTGATACTCTTGAATGTTGCAGTTTAATTACAGTGGTTTTTTTTTAATCTGGATTTATTTATCTTTTTTTTTTTTTTTTCCATCCTTCTTGGGTCTCAATGTAATTTAGGAAAAATCTAGGAATTAGCTGTCAGAGGAGTGGCCACTGTGATTGAATATGAAGTCCTATCTTCAGCTTCACATAGCATAACCTAATTGTACTGTATTTATTACTAGTGACCTGCATTTCCCTTAAGGCTTAAAATTAAACTTTTCCCTTAAAGCTTAAAATCTTAAAATTAAGATTAAAGTCATTACTTTTGTTTTAGCTACAAAGAGGAAAGTTGCTGCAAGCTAGGAAGGCCAGGAAAAAAAAAATGTAAGAGCTAAGATCAGATCTGTGTCATCCATGAACTGGAGAGAAAAGCCATTGTCTACAGTTGCTTTGTCAGCCTGGGACATTCTCTGACATCCCCAACTAAGACTGCTTGCTCATCATTCCTCTTAGATGGGGTCACAATCCACTATGACTAGGGTCAGATCTGAAGGGAGAACCCATGCTCACTCTATCAGGAACTTCCTTAATGAAGCTCCTGCTTGCTAAAAAAGAAAGTCAAGATAAACTCATCTTCATGCTTAATCAAACAACTCTGACTCTTCTTACTTTAAAGCAAAAGCATTTTCTGCTCCCACCTGTCAAGGACTGCCCTTATTCTGATCCTAACTCTTATCAGGGAAAAAGATGTGTTTGTACAGAAGTACACAGTTTTCCTCACTGACCAAGTCATCACTTGTCTATTTCTTCAGAAAAGCTGGAATGCCTTTTAAAACCTTATCTTAGTGTGCTTCTGGTGTAAGTGAATAAAAATTATATTTGCAGTGCATATTTGCTAAGTCACTTCAGTCATGTCTGACTTTTTGTGACCCTGTGCACTTGTAGGTGTCAGTCTCCTCTGTCCACAAGATTTTCCAGGAGAAAACACTGGAGTGTGTTGCCATGCAGTAGGCCCTCCATATCTTTAGGTTTCACATCTGGGGATTCAATTAACAATGGATTGATTTTTTTTAAAATTACGATTAGTTTAAATAAATTTAAAATTAATTTTAATTGAATTTACCACATGTTGACAACTATTTATACAACATTTACCTTGTATTTGGTATTATAAATAGTCTATACATGATTCAGAGTAAAAGAGGAGACTGGTGGCTAAGATAGCAGAGTAGGAAGACCCTGAGTTCACCTCCTCCCTTGGATGCACTAAAACTACAACAATTTATAGAGCAACCATTGATGGTGAAGACCAGAATCTAGTAGGGAAGATCTTCTACAACCAAAGATAAGAAAAAGGAACCATAAGGAGACAGATAGGGGGGAAGGAAACAGAGTACCGTCAGAATCCATACTCCTAGGTAGCTGCCTACAAATGGAAATAGAATTGCAATTGCAGAAGTTTTCTTCAAGGAGCAAGAGATCTGAGCTTCACATTAACTTCTCCAGCCTGGGGGCTCTGCCCCAGGAAGATGAACCCCCAAAATGTTCAGCTTTGAAGGCTAGTAAAGTGTGCACAAAAATTTTCACATGCTTTGGGACAGAAGGCAGAAGCAGTAATTTGAATGGGACCTGTTCAGACCCACCTGCTGACCTTGGAGAGCCTCTGGGAGAGTCAGGTGTCAATTGCAGCTCACCCTGGGGACACGGATACCGGTGGCAGTCATACCAAGGAGCCTATTTTACTACAAGGACACTGGTGCTGGTGCCATTTTGGAATCCCCCCTCTAGCTTATTGGTGCTGGGACCTGTTTTACCACCAACCTTTTACCACCATTACTGGGCTATCTCAGGCCAAACAAGTATCTGAGCAGGGAAACAGCTCCACTAGTTGGCAAGTCAGTTGTGGTAAGACTCTCTAAGCCCGTAGCAACCCCAGGACCTGACCCTGTCTATCAGGGACCCAGGACTTCACTCCACCTACCAGTGGGCCTGCACTAGCCTCAGAACTCAGCCTTATCCACCAGTGACAAATATACTAAAAAAAGAAAGAAAAAAGCAATAGGCCAATATCATTGATCAACATAGGTGTAAAAATCCTCAACAAAATATTAACAAACTATATTAAACAATATATCAAAGGATCATAGATCATCAAGTGGCATATATCCCACAGATAGAATGATTTATGGCTCAACAATCACAAATCAGTGTGCTATATCAAATTAACAATTAAAGAATAAAAATCATATGATCATCTTGATAGGTACAGAAAAAGCGTTTGACAAAATTCAATGTCCATTTATGATAAAAACTCTCAAGAAAAAGTGGGTAGAGAGGGAACATATCTCATATTAAAAGCCATATATGATAAGTTCACAGCTAACATCACATTCAATGGTGAAAAATTGAAAGCATTTCCTCTAAGATCAGGAGCAAGACAAGGATGCCCACTTTTACCACTTTTGTTCAGCATGGTATTGGAAGCCCTAGCATAAAAGTCAGATAAGAAAAAGAATTTAAAAGGAACTCAAATTGGAAATGAAGAAGTAAAACTGTCACTGTTTGTAGATGTTTCTATACTATACATACATACTATACATAGTAGTGGTGAGGTCTTTAGTGTTTTCTACATAGAAAACACTGAAGACCTCACCACTACTAGATCTCATCAGGAATTCTGTAAATTTGTAGGATACAAATTTAGTATACTGAAATCTGTTGCATTTCTATGCACTAACAATGAACTATCAGAAAGAAAAATTAATGAGACAATCCCATTCATGAGTGCATCAAAAAGAGTACATACCTAAGAACAAATCTACCTAAGGAGGTAAAAGACTTGTACTTGGGAATCTATGAGATAATGATTAAAGCAATTGAAGATGACACAGACACAAGGAAAGATATTCCATATTCTTGATTGGAAGAATTATTATTATTAAAATTATAATGCTACTCAAGGCAACCTACAGATTTAATGCAATCTCTATTAGAACAGACTTTTAGACTCTGTGGGAGAAGGCGAGGGTGGGATGTTCTGAGAGAATAGCATTGAAACAAGTATACTATCAAGGGTGAAACAGATCACCAGCCCAGGTTGGAAGCATGAGACAAGTGCTCAGGGCTGGTGCACTGGGAAGACCCAGAGGGATGGGATGGAGAGGGAGGTGGGAGGGGGGATCAGGATGGGGAACACATGTAAATCCATGGCTGATTCATGTCAATGTATGGCAAAAACCACTACAATATTGTAAAGTAAATAGCCTCCAACTAATAAAAATAAATGGAAAAAAAAAATGCCAATGGCATTTTCACACAACTAGAGCAAATAATTCAAAAATTTGTATGGAAATTCAAAAGACCCCAAAGAGCCAAAACAATCTTGAGAAAGAAGAACAAGATTAGAGGTATCACACACTCTAATTTCAAACTATAATACAAAGCTACAGTAATCCAAACAGGACGGTACTGGCAAAAAGAAAAGGCAGGTACATAGATCAATGGAACAGAATACAAAGCCCAAAATGAGCCTGCACTTATATGGGCAATTAATTTATGACAAAGGCAGCAAGCATATTAAATGGAGAAAGAGAACCTCTTCAATAAACAGTGTCGGGAAAACAGGACAAGTGTATACAAAAAAATCAAACTGGACTACATTTTCATGTTGTGAAGAAAAATGCATTAAAATGGATTGAAGACAAATGTAAGATCATAAAAAGCATATGCAGAAAAAAAACATAGGCTGTGTGCTCACTGACATTGGCCTTAGTAATACACAAAGGAAACAAAAGCAAAAATAAATAAGTGGAACTATATCAAACTAAAAAGCTCTCTTTCACACAGTGAAGGAAACTATCAACAAGACAACAAGACATATAGTGAATGGGAGAAGATATTTGCAAACAATATAGCCAATAAGGTATCAATGTCCAAAATATAGAGCAATCCTGTGGGCAGTAGCCCACCAGGCTCCTCTGTCCAGGGGATTCTCCAGGCAAAAATGCTGGAAGGGGTAGCCATGCCCTTCTCCAGGTGATCTTCTTGACTCGGGGATCAAACTCAGGTCTCTGGCATTGCACGCAGATTCTTTACTGTCTGAGCCAAAATGGAAGACTTAATAGAAGGTCAACATCAAAAAAGAAAACAATCTGAGTACAAAGTGGGCAGAGCATTTAAATAGACATTTTTCCAAAGAATACATACAGATGGTCAAGAAACACATGAAAAGATGCTCAGTTTCACTAATCATCAGTGAAATGCAAATCAAAACCGCAATGGGATATCATGGCACCCCTGTCAGAGTGGTTATTATCAAAAAGAAAACAGATAAATGCTGGTGCTCTCAGGCACTAGCCCTCATTCAGTGCCATTCACTGAGGGACTGTTTTGTATTGGGCTGTCTAGTAGGTCCTTGAAGCCTTGTAATAAATCACTTTTAAAAGAAAGTAGAGAAGACAACCAAGTAAATAGTTTGCTGTGGGTATTTGAAAGGAGAATATTTTTTTTTGCCAAAAGTTTTCTTTTTCCCTCATAGCTTCCCTGGTAGCTCAGTTGGTAAAGGATCCACCTGCAATGCAGGAGACCCTGGTTGGATTCCTGGGTTGGGAAGATCCCCTGAAGAAGGGAAAGGTTACCCACACTAGTATTCTTGGGCTTCCCTTGTGGCTCAGCTGGTAAAGAATCCACATGCAATGCAGGAGACCTGGGTTCAACCCCTGAGTTGGGAAGATCCGCTGGAGAAGGGAAAGGCTACCCACTCCAGTATTCTGGCCTGGAGAATGCCATGGACTGTATAGTCCATGGGGTCACAAAGAGTTGGACACTACTGAGGGACTCTCACTTTCACTTTTTCACTTTCCTCTCAGGTACAAAGGATTCGTTAACAAAATAAGCCACTCGTTATATACAAACAAATAATGCAAATATTTATTTAAGAATTATCTAGCTTACTTTCAATATACTAACATTAAAAGAAAATAGAAATAGAGCAGAGAGTACATCACCAAATTGGGTTTTGACCAACATCCAGACTGAATCAGCACTGGGAAGTCCCGTGTCAGAGCACATCTGGAGTCCCAACAGGGAAAGTGTCCCAGACAGTGCATCTGCTCATGGGTGAGACTTCAAAGACTGCAATTCAGGTTACAGTTTATAATCCCAGAATGGATGAAAACTGATATTATCACCAATCTGTGACCAAATTGCAAGCCTAGTTTCCTGCTAATGCTATTTGTTTTGTTGTGCAAAACTTGGAATGTAGCTAAGCTGGGGCTTGGTTGGCTAGACCCCCTCCAGGGTCTCAACAATCTCAAGATTTCTCCCACATCTTATCTATGGTGCTGCAAGGCTTGCGCTCACAACTGGCAGTCACTCCCAGTCAAGGCAGTGTCCAGGAAGGTTAGAAGCAAGGTCAGAGGTCTGCCCTATTTTGTCTCTGAAGCCTAAACAAGACTATTCATTTAATTCCCCTAACACACACCCATCAGAATACAAATATATTCTTTTAACTTTCATCTTAAAAAAAAAAAAAAATTAACTTTCCTTAAGCCTCATGTCCCCCTCCAGCTATGGCTTCCATCTCACTATTGCTTTCCCTCTATGACAAATTTCTTGAAATTATTTCTATCTACCTATATGTCTATTTGTCTATCTACTTTATCTATATATCTAAATTGAAAAAAGTAAATTGCCCTTTCTTCCAAGCCTGCAGTTCATTCTTTATTATTTTCCAACCAGGTTTATTCTGGCTCCACTTAAAGAAAGTGCTGTTCTTAAGATCACAATGACTCATAATTTAGTAGGTACTTCCTTGTCCTTATACCCTCTACTTCAATCAACAACATTTTACAGAGTTAAATTCTTCATGAAACACTCTCCTCTCTTGAATTCCATGTCTACAGTCTTCTGAATCATCTTACATTTCAAACGCTGTTTCTTCTCAGCTTCACATACTCTCTTCTCTTCTGCCATATACTTCTGTTTCATAGAACCTGAACCTATGCTCTTTTTATTCATTTTCTTCACACTTTATATCTGACCACTTCTACTAGTATTTATTCAAATTTGTTTACTTGTTGATGATGCCCAGACATATATCTCTTATCCATTATTCACCTCAAAGTTCCTGAATACTCATATACAAATGTCCCACCCACTGTCTCCACCAAATATTTTAGCAACAACTGAGTTTAGAGGTTTACTATGGAATATATATATATATATATATATATATATATATATATATATACTTTTCCCCTGCCTCTATCCTAAACAATTTTTCCCCCAAACTCCTTTCCCAATTCAGGAAATTCTATTCATATAGTTGCTTAAATCAGAGACTAAAGGTCTTGATTACTCTCCATCCTTTAGGTCAGTATCAGCAATAATACTCTTGATTCTACCTCCAAAACATATCATGAAATAATTTTTTAAAATATCTATTTATTATTTATTAGGCCATCACCTTGTTCAGAATCTAGCAACCACTTTTAGCTTTGTCTTGTGTCTATTATTGCTTGGGCTTCCGCATGTCTCAGTATATTTCTATTGACTCAGCATAATTATTAATAATGCCCATTTCACACTGAAAAGTGTTCCAGTGGGTGATAAATTACATGGCAACCCTAGTACTGCTTTCATATAATTCACTATACAGCAGTTGATGAGAATTTAAGTATAAATCAGATAATTTCACTGCCCTATATAAAGCCCTTCATTGGGTCCACTGTGCCTAGAAGAAAATTGATCCTGCATACTACAGTATCTGAAGCTCTGCCTAATGGGCTTACTTTACTCTGTATAATGGGCTCCAGTTTCATCCATCTCATTAGAACTGATTCAAATGTATTCTTTTTAATGACCGAGTTATATTTCATTGTGTATATGTACCATATCTTTCTTATCCATTTGTCTGCTGATGGGGAGGGAGTGGGAGGGGAGATCAGGATGGGGAACACATGTAAATCCATGACTGATTCATGTCAATGTATGGCAAAAAACACTACAATATTGTAAAGTAACTAGCCTCCAACTAATAAAAATAAATGAAAAAATATATATATATATATAAATAAAGCTCTGCCTAGTGTGAATGTTGACTGCATGTCCAGCTTCATCTCATGCTCCATCCCTTGCTCACTACCACCACCCATACTTGCTCTTCAGTGCAAGGAGCTCTCTTCTCCCTGAGTACAAGTCTTTTCATGAAATGCATTTTCAGTGAGACAATTTTTCCAGTAAATACAAAAGGATCCTACTCAGAAATGTCTTTAATTCTTTCTTAAAGTAGGATCTCCTTTGTCTTTTAGTTTCTATCTTTGTCCTTCATTTTTTCTTTAATACATGTATTTTACTGATGTACAGTTGACTTCAGTCAGTTCAGTCACTCAGTCTTGTCCAATTCTATGTGACCCCATGGACTGCAGCATGCCAGGCTTCCCTATCCAACACCAACTCCCAGAGCTTGCTCAAACTCATGTCCATCGAGTCGCTGATGCCATCCTGCCATCTCATTATGTCATCCCCTTTTCTTCCTACCTTAAATCTTTCCCAGTATCAGGATAAGTCAGTTCTTCACATCAGGTGGCCAAAGTATTGGAGTTTCAGCTTCAACATCAGTCCTTCCAATGAATATTCAGGATTTACTTTAGGATTGACTGGTCTGATTTCCTTGTAGTTGAAGGGACTCTCAAGAGTCTTCTCCAACACCACAGTTAAAAAGAATCAATTCTTCAGTGTTCAGCTTTCATTATGGTCCAACTCTCACATCCATATTGGAAAAATCATAGCCTTAACTAGACAGACCTTTGTTGGCAAAGTAATATCTTTACTTTTTAATATGCTGTCTAGGCTGGTCATAACTTTTCTTCCAAGGAGCAAGTGTCTTTTAATTTCATGGCTGCAGTCACCATCTACAGTGACTTTGGAGCCCAAGAAAGTAAAACTGGTCACTGTTTCCATTGCTTCCCCATCTATTTGACATGAAGTGATGGGACCAGGTGCCATGATCTTCATTTTTTGAATGTTGAGTTTTAAGCCAGCTTTTTCAATCTCCTCTTTCAAATTCATCAAGTGGCTCTTCAGTTCCTCTTCACTTTCTGCCATAAAGGTAGTGTCATCCACACATCTGAGGTTACTGATACTTTTCCCAGCAGTCTTGATTCCAACTTGTGCTTCATCCAGCCCAGCATTTTGCATGGTGTACTCCCCATATAAGTTAAATTAACAGAGTGACAATATGTAGCCTTGACATACTCCTTTCCTGATTTGGAACCAATCCATTCATCCATGTCCAGTTCTAGCTGTTGCTTCCTGACCTGCATACAGATTTCTCAAGAGGCAGGTAAGGTGATCTGGTATTCCCATCTCCTAAGAATTTTCCACAGTTCATTGTGATCCACAATCAAAGCTTTTGGCATAGTCAATATAGCAAACGTAGATGTTTTTCTAGAACTCTTTTGTTTTTTGATGATCCAATGGATGTTGGCAATTTGATCTCTAATTCTTCTGCCTTTTCTGAATCTAGCTTGAACATCTGAAAGTTCTTGGTTCATGTATTGTTGAAGCCTCGCTTCGAGAATGTTGAGCATTACTTTGCTAGCATGTTAGATGAGTGCAATTGTGCGGTAGTTTGAACATTTTTTGACATTGCCTCTCTTTGGGGTTGAAATGAAAACTGACCTTTTCCAGTCCTGTGGCCACTGCTGAGTTTTCCAAATTTGCTGGCATACTGAGTGCAACTTTTTAACAACATCATCTTTTAGGATTTTAAATATCTTATCTGAAATTCCATCACCTTCACTAGCTTTGTTTGTAGTGATGTTTCCTAAGGCTCACTTGACTTTGCACTCCAGTATGTCTGGCTTTAAGTGAGTGATCATACAATCATGATTATCTTGGTCATTAACATCTTTTTTGTATAGTTTTTCTGTGTATTCTTGCCACCTCTCAATATCTTCTGCTTTTGTGTCCATCTTTGCATGAAATATTCTCTTGGTATCTCTGATTCTCTTGAAGAGATCTCTAGTCTTCCCCATTCTATTATTTTCCTCTATTTCTTTGCATTGATCCCCGAGGAAGGCTTCTTATCTCTCCTTGCCATTCTTTGGAACTCTGCATTCAAATGAGTATATCTTTCCTTTTCTCCTTTGCCTTTCACTTCTCTTCTTTTCTCAGCTATATGTAAGGCCTCTTCAGACAACCATTTTGCATTTCTTTTTCTTGAGGATGGTCTTGATCACCATCTCCTGTACAATGTCATGAATCTCTGTCCATAGTTCTTCAGGCACTCTGTCTATCAAGTCTAATCCTTGGAACCTATTTGTCATGTCCAGTGTATAATCATAATTGATTTTGGTCATACCTGAAAGGTCTAATGATTTTCCCTATTTTCTTCCTTTTAAGCCTGAATTTGGCAATAAGGAGTTCATGATCTGAGCCACAGTCAGCTTCTGGTCTTATTTTTGCTGATTTTATAGAGCTTCTCCATCTTAAACTACAAAGAATATAATCCATCTAATTTTGGTATTGACAATCTGGTGATATCCATGAGTAGGGTCGCCTCTTGTACTGCTTGAAAAGGGTGATTGTTATGACCAGTGCATTCTCTTGGCAAAATTCTGTTTGCCTTTGCCCTTCATTTTGTACTCCAAGGCCATACTTCCCTGTTACTGTAGGTGTCTCTTGACTTCCTTTTTTTGTATTCCAGTCCCCTATGATGAAAAAGAGATCTTTTTTTTTGGTGTTAGTTCTAAATTGTAGGTCCTCATAGAACAGTTCAACTTCAGCTTCTTTGGCATTAGACTTGGTTATTTCTATTTCCATGTTAAGAAAGCTTTTGCTATTATCTCTTCAACTATTTTCTTGAGGCCTTTCTCTCTCTCTTCTCCTTCTGTGTGTTAGTCACTCAGTCATGTTTGACTCTTTGTGATCCCATGGACTATAGCCTGCCAGGTTCCACAATCCATGGAATTCTCTAGACAAGAATAGTGGAGAAGGTAGCCATTCTCCTTTCCAGAGGTTTTACCTGGCCTGGGGATAAAACTTGGGTCTCCTGCATTGCAGTCATATTCTTTACTCTCTGAGCCACCAGAGAAGCCCCTTTTCCTTCTGATACCCCTATAATGAGTGTTTAATGTTGTCCCAGAGGTCTTTTAGGCTGTCTTCAAAATTTTCTATATTCTGTTCTGTGGCAGTGATTTCCACCATTCTGTTTTTCAGGTAACTAATTTGTTCTCCCTCAGTTATTCTGCAATTGATTTCTTCTACTGTATTGTTCATGTCAGTTTTTTTTTTTTTTTTTTTTCTTTAGTTCGTCTAAGTCTTTGGTAAACATTTATTGAATCTTCTCCATTCTGCCTCTGAGATCCTAGATCATTGTCACTATCATTAATCTGAATGCCTTTTCTGCAAAGTTGCATATCTCACTTCATTTAGTTTTTCTGACTTTTATCTTGTCCCTTCATCTGGGACATAACTACCTGATTTTTTATCCTGATAACTTTCTTCAATGTGGTTTTTGTTCTAGCCACTGTGAGATTGTGTTTCTTCTTGCTTCTTCTGTCTGTCCTCTGGTGGATGAGACTTAAAGGCTTGTGTAAACTTTCTGATGGGAGGGGCTGGGTGGGAAAAACTGGATCTTGTTCTGGAGGGCAGGACCTGGCTCAGTCACTCAGTCAGTCAGTTCAGTCGCTCAGTTGTGTCCGATTCTTTGCGACCCCATGAGTCTCAGCACGCCAGGCCTCCCTGTCCATCACAAACTCCTGGAGTTTACTCAAACTCATGCCCATAGAATCGGTGATGCCATCCAGCCATCTCATCCGCTGTAGTCCCCTTTTCCTTCTGCACTCAATCCCTCCCAGCATCAGGGTCTTTTCAAATGAGTCAACTCTTCTCATCAGGTGGCCAACGTATTAGAGTTTCACCTTCAGCATCAATCCTTCCAATGAAAACCCAGGTCTTATCTCCTTCAGGATGGACTGGTTGGATCTCCTTGCAGTCCAAGGGACTCTCAAGAGTCTTCTCCAACACCACAGTTCAAAAGCATCAATTTTTATGCGCTCAGCTTTTTTCACAGTCCAACTCTCACATCCATACATGACCACTGGAAAAACCATAGCCTTGACCAGACAGACATTTGTTGGCAAAGTAATGTCTCTGCTTTTTAATATGTTATCTAGATTGTCATAACTTTCCTTTCAAGGAGTAAGCGTCTTTTAATTTCATGGCTTCAGTCACCATCTGCAGTGATTTTGGAGCCCCCCAAAATAAAGTCTGACACTGTTTCCACTGTCTCCCCATCTATTTCCCATGAGTTGATGGGACCAGATGCCATGATCTTAGTTTTCTGAATGTTAAGTTTTAAGCCGACTTCTTCACTGTCCTCTTTCAGTTTCATCAAGAGGCTTTTTAGTTCCTCTTCACATTCTGCCATATGGGTGGTGTCACATACATATCTGAGGTTATTGATATTTCTCCTGGCAATCTTGATTCCAGCTTGAGCTTCTTCCAGGCCAGCGTTTCTCATGATGTACTCTGCATATAAGTTAAATAAGCAGGGTGACAATATATAGCCTTGACGTACTCCTTTTCCTATTTGGAACCAGTCTGTTGTTCCATGTCCAGTTCTAACTGTTGCTTCCTGATCTGCATTTCTCAAGAGGTAGGTCAGGTGGTCTGGTATTCCCATCTCCTTCAGAATTTTCCACAATTTATTGTGATCCACACAGTCGAAGGCTTTGGCATAGTCAATAAAGCAGAAATAGGTGTTTTTCTGGAACTCTCTTGCTTTTTCAATGACCCATCGGATATTGGCAATTTGATCTCTGGTTCCTCTGCCTTTTCTAAAACCAATTTGAACATCTGGCAGTTCTTGGTTCACGTATTGCTGAAACCTGGCTTGGAGAATTTTGAGCATTACTTTACTAGTGTGTGAGATGAGTGCAATTGTGCGGTAGTTTGAGCATTCTTTGGGATTGCCTTTCTTAGGCATTGGAATGAAAACTGACCTTTTCCAGTCCTGTGGCCACTGCTGAGTTTTGCAAATTTGCTGGCATATTGAGTGCAGCACTTTCACAGCATCATCTTTCAGGACTTGAAACAGCTTAACTGGAATTCCATCACCTCCACTAGCTTTGTTCATAGTGATGCTTTCTAAGGCCCACTTGACTTCACATTCCAGGATGTCTGGCTCTAGGTGAGTGATCACACCATTGTGATTATCTGGGTCATGAAGATCTTTTTTGTACAGTTCTTCTGTATATTCTTGCCACCTCTTCTTAATATCTTCTGCTTCTGTTAAGTCCCTACAATTTCTGTCCTTTATCAAACCCACCTTTGCATGAAATGCTTCCTTGGTATCTCTAATTTTCTTGAAGAGATCTCTAGTTTTTCTCATTCTATTGTTTTCCTCTATTTCTTTGCATTGATCGCTGAGGAAGGCTTTCTTATCTCTCCTTGCTATTCTTTCGAACTCTGCATTCAAATGGGAATATCTTTCCTTTCCTCCTTAGCTTTTTGCTTCTCTTCTCTTCGCAGCTATTTGTAAAGCCTCCTTGAACAACCATTTTGCCTTTTTGCATTTCTTTTCCATGGGGATGGTCTTGATCCCTGTCTCCTGTACAATGTCACGAACCTCTGTCCGTAGTTGATCAGGCACCCTGTCTATCAGATCTAGTCCCTTAAATCTATTTCTCACTTCCACTATATAGTCATAAGGGATTTGATTTAGGTCATACCTGAATGGTCTAGTGGTTTTCCCTACTTTCTCCAGATCAAGTCTGAATTTGGCAATAAGGAGTTCATGATCTGAGCCACAGTCAGCTCCCAGTCTTGTTTTTGTTGACTGTATAGAGCTTCTCCATCTTTGGCTGCAAAGAATATAATCAATCTGATTTCGGTGTTGACCATCTGGTGATGTCCATGTGTAGAGTCTTTTCTTGTGTTGTTGGAAGTGGGTGTTTGCTATGACCAGTGTGTTCTCCTGGCAAAACTCTATTAACCTTTGCCCTTCTTCATTCCATACTCCAAGGCCAAATTTGCCTGTTGCTCCAGGTGTTTCTTGACTTACTACTTTTTCATTCCAGTCCCCTATTATGAAAAGGACATCTTTTTTGGGTGTTAGTTCTAGAAGGTCTTGTAGGTCTTCATAGAACTGTTCAACTTCAGCTTTTTTAGCGTTACTGGTTGGGGCATAGGCTTGGATTACCGTGATATTGAATGGTTTGCCTTGGAAATGAACAGAGATCATTCTGTTGTTTTTGAGATTGCATCCTATTACTGCATTTCAGACTCTTTATTGACTATGATGACTATTCCATTTCTTCTAAGGGATTTCTGCCCACAGTAGTAGATATAATGGTCATCTGAGGTAAATTCACACATTCCAGTCCATTTTAGTTTGCTAATTCCTAGAATGTTGACATTCACTTTTGCCATCTCCTGTTTGACCACTTCCAATTTGCCTTGATTCATGGACCTAACATTCCAGGTTCCTATGCAATATTGCTTTTTACAGCATTGGACCTTGTTTCTATCACCAGTCCCATCCACAACTGGGTATTGTTTTTGCTTTGGCTCCATCCCTTCATTCTTTCTGGAGTTATTTCTCCACTGAAATCTAGCAGCATATTGGGCACCTACCGACTTGGGGAGTTCCTCTTTCAGTATCCTATCATTTTGCCTTCTCATACTGTTCATGGGGTTCTCAAGGCAAGAATATTGAAGTGGTTTGCCATTCCCTTCTCCAGTTGACCACGTTCTGTCATACCTCTCCACCATGACCCGACTATCTTGGGTGGCCCCACACAGCATGGCTTAGTTTCCTTGAGTTAGACAAGGCCGTGGTCCTGTGATCAAGCTGGCTAGTTTTTTGTGATTATGGTTTTAGTGTGTCTGCCCTCTGATGACCTCTTGAAACACCTACCCTCTTTCTTGGGTTTCTCTTACCTTGGACGTGGGGTATCTCTTCATGGCTGCTCCAGCAAAGCGCAGTCGCTGCTCCTTTCCTTGGATGAGGGATATCTTCTCATGGTCGCCCCTCCTGACCTTGAACGTGGAGTAGCTCCTCTCAGCTCTCCTGCGACCTTGCTCAGTAAAACTTTAATCCAACTTTCTGCTGATTGGTGGAGTTGTACTCCTCCAAGTCAGTTGTTTGGCTTGTTGCAACCCAGCCCTGGGATCTATGGGTTCCATGATAGGGTTAATGGTGACCTCCAACAAGACTTATGCCAAGGGGAACTTCCAGGACTGCTGCTGCCGGTGCCCCAGTCCCTGTGGTGAGCCCCTGCTGACCCATGCCTCCACAGGAGACCCTCTAACACTAGCAAATAGGTGTGGTTCAGTCTCCTGTGGGGTCACTGCTCCTTTCCCCTGGTTCTTGGTGCATGAAAGATTTTGTTTATGTCCTCCAAGAGTGGAGTCTCTGTTTCTCTCAGTCCTGTGGAATTCCC
Source organism: Dama dama (assembly GCF_033118175.1). NCBI lineage: Eukaryota > Metazoa > Chordata > Mammalia > Artiodactyla > Cervidae > Dama > Dama dama. The sequence continues at coordinate 5,925,182 of NC_083713.1, read as the reverse complement.
ATAATCAAATGCCACTGGTCTTCAAGGTCAGATTCCCAGTCCGTTTGCCAAATCCCCAAACTAGGAAGCCTGACATGGGGCTCAGAAACTTCACAAGAGTCAGAGAACTTCTTTGGTATTATTGTTCTCCAGTTTGTGGGTCGCCCACTTGGCAAGCATGGGATGTGATTTTATTGTGATTGCGCCCCTTCTACCATCTCATTGCAGCTTCTTCTTTCTCTTTGGATATGAGGCATATTTTTCTGGTGGGTTCTAGCATCCTCTTGTTGTTGACTGTTCCACAGCTAGTTGTGATTTTGGTGCTCTTGCAGGAGGAAATGAGCACACATCCTTCTACTCTGCCATCTTGAACTAGAATCCTCCTTTTTTTTTTTTTTTCTTCTTTATAATGATTATCATAACATAACCTGGGTTTGTGTTATTTAAACATTTCTAGTTGGTCTTTTATCAAGATTGGAGGTTTATCCTAGGATAGATTATTGTATCCCAAAAGTAACTCTATAACACAGTGTTTGTGATCGAAGAATAAATAGAGAGCAGTACCACATCAGACTAGGAAAGATGAGGAAACACATTTATAGGGACTTTCTTGGTGGTCCAGTGGGTAAGACTCCAATCTCCCAATGCCGGAGACCCAAATTCAATCCTTGGTCAGAAGACTACATTCCATATGCTGTGACTAAGAATTCACATGCCACAACTAAGACCTCGCACAGCTAAATAAATAATTAAATATTTTCAAAAAGACACATTTATAGGAATGGCTCAGAGATATACTCAGTAGGATCAAATGATTTATCCAGGTGGACACAAACAGAAGGGCATTCCAATCAGACAGAACAATGTGCTCAAAATGAAGGTTATGAGAGCTTGAGGGGAGTTTGAGGAACAGGGACTGGATAGGTATGGCTGTAGTAATAGATGAAGTTTAAAATATATATATATATATATATATATATATATATATTTATATATTTTATATATATATAGACTATAAATGTCTTTAAATACTCAGGCATCTGGACTTCATCCTATAAAGAAAGAATATCTCTAAGTAATTTTGCATGTGCCCTGGAAATAAAATTTAAAATTACACTCTAATCCACTCCCATAGAAATAAAGGAATAAAAGAAAGAAAAAGAAAATCACTAATCAAAGAACAAAGTTGGGGGGTGGTAGACACTACCTCACTTCAAAACTTACTGTAAAACAACAGTCACTAAGACAGGGTGATTCATTGCAACACTTAGTGAAAGGATAGATGAGACAGACAATGAGACAGAGAATAGAGACAGAAATAGATCCACATAAATATAGCCAGCTGATCTTTGAGAAAGAACCAAAGACAATACAATGGAGAAAATAAAATTCTTTTAACAAATGGTGCTGTAGAAACTGGATATTCAAGTGCAAAATAAATAAATAAAATAGAGTTTGACTTTTCACCTTTCACAAAAATTTACTCAAAATGGATCACAGACCTAAATGTAAAATAGAACTATAAAATTCCTAGAAGATAATATAGGAGGGAATCTAAGTGAGGTTAGGTTTGGTGACGATTTTTTAGATACAATAAAGAGTAAAGTCCACAAAAGAAAAAAAACTGATAAACTGGACTTCAATAAGAATAAAAACTTCTGGTCTGCGAACCCATGGTTATGAGAATGAAGAAACAATCAACAGACTGGGGAAAAAAAATGTTTGAAAGATTCATATCTGATGAAAGACTGTCATCCAAAATATACAAAGAACACTTAAAACTCAACAATAAGAAATCAAGCAGCCATTTAAAAAAATGGGCCCAAGACCTTAATAGATGCCTTGTCAAAGAAGATAAACAGATGAGAATCAGCATAAGAAAGCATCAGAAAAATGCAAATTAAAAGTAGATACTACTGTAATGAGATACATCTACTAGAATGGCCTAAATCCAAAACACAGTCAACATCAAATGCTGGTGAGCAATAAGAACTCTTATTTGATGTTGGTACATATGCATAATGATGTAGCCACTTTGGAAGACAGCACACCAGTTAGTTGAAAAGTTACATAGTTTTGCCATATGATCCAGTAATTGCACTCTTTGATATACCTAAATGAGTTGAAAGCCTATATTCACACAATAACTTGCAAACAAATTTTATAACAATTCTGAAACTTGATAGCAACAAAACTGTCCACCAATAAGCAAATGGATAAACAAACTGTGGTACATCCACACAGTGAAATGTTACTCAATAATAAAAAGAAATGAGGTATCAAGCAACGAGAAAACATGGGAGACCCTTAGATAATATTGGTAAGTGAAAGAAGCCAGTCTTAAAAGGTTAGATGCTCTAATACTGAAAGGTTGTTGCTGAACCACAAAAGATGCCAGGATTCTTGGCCTCTGGAGGAGAAGAATTCAATCCGGGGCCAGTAATGAGGCTTGATTTCTCAGATCTTTTGTGTAATAGTTTCATTAAAGTATAAAAGAGATGGAAAAGGCTTCTGACATAGACATAAGAAGGGGGCAGAAACAGTGCCCCCCTGCTAGTCTTTAGCTGGATCTTGTATAGCTACTAGCAGTCTGCTAATTAGAGAAAGGAAATGTCTCAAAACTCAGAGACTGTCACCAGGCCCCTCACCCACAAAATGTAATTTTGAGATAACAGTGGCACCAGGTGAGTCATCCCATGCCATAAAACAATTGGCATGAATCTTGAAGAAAGGCAGATTTCCAAGCAAATACAAGTCTCATTAACATAGCTTAAGAGAATATTTTCATGAGTAAAACATACTGGCTTGTCAAGTCAGTTTTTTTTTTTTTTTTTTTTTTTAATTGGAGGCTAATTACTTTACAATATTGTGGTGGTTTTTGCCATACACTAACATGAATCAGCCATGGGTGTACATGTGTTCCCCATCCTGAACCTCCCTCCGTCCTCATCCCATCCCTCTGGGTCATCCCAGTGCACCAGCCCCGAGCACCCTGTCTCATGCATCGAACCTGGACTGGTGATCTATTTCACATATGATAATATACATGTTTCAGTGCTATTCTCTCAAATCATCCCACCCTCACCTTCTCCCACAGAGTCCAAAAGTCTGTTCTTTACACCTGTGTCTCTTTCCCTGTCTCGTATATAGGGTCATCGCTACCATCTTTCTAAATTCCTTATATGTGTGTTAATATACTGTATTGGTGTTTTTCTTTCTGACTTACCTCACTCTGTATAATAGGCTCCAGTTTCATCCACCTCATTAGAACTGATTCAAATGCATTATTTTTAATAGCTGAGTAATATTGCATTGTATATATGTACCACAGCTTTTTTATCCATTGTCAAGTCGTTTCTTAGTCTTAGGCAAAAGCCGATTTGAAGACAGAGTCTAGGGTAAATACATAGTCCGTTAATGTAGCTTAAGACAAACACTTCCACAAGAAAAATGCATTGGTTAGCTCATGCTTTGAGAAAAGTTAAGTTCAGGTGGAGCCAGATGTCATCATGGCAAGGCAGAATTTTAAGTGAAATTTCTTTTAAAATTTGTATAGAGAAGGGGAAAATATCTTAACACTTGTAGTTTGTTTCCTCCTGCTGCTTAAGAGAGAGAAAAATGTCTGACACTTGCAGCCTATTTCCTCGTTTGGAGACCCCTGGCCTTCCTGCCTGTTACTCTCTCAATACCAACTACATGGCATTCTTGAAAAGGCAAAACCGCAGGGATAATTTTATATACATAATTTTTCAAGAGGGCTTCTATGGGAGAAGGAGGGAGAAATGAACAGAAAGAGCACAGGGGATTTTTAGGACAGTAAAACAATTCTTTATGATACCATAAATTGTGGGTACATGACATTACACATTTTCCAAAGCCAATCTAGCTTTAAAATATGAAGAATGAACCCTAATGCAAGCTATAGATTCTAATTAATGATATATTACTATCTATTCATCCATTATAACAAATGTACCCCCCTAATGTAAGACATTAATTAAAGTAGAAACTAGGAAGAGGAAAGTCTATGAGAGCTATCTAAATTTTCTGCTCAGTTTTTCTCTAAAGCTAAAATTGATCACTAATAATAAACCCTCCTTGCATGATTTTTGTTTTCAGATCCAAATGTTGATGTTTTCTGGCTGTACTATTTCATCATAATTTCTTAGGTTACATTAGCCATGGTACCTTCAAGAAAAGGTACTTTGATTTTGCTTTTCTTGCATTCCCCAAATACCTATTAAAAGCCCTGAGGTGGTAAATGGATTGAGTTAAACCATACTTAAACCATAATTTAACAAAGATGAAAACTTGAAATAAATTCATATTCTCCTTGAATATGAAAGCATTTTAGCCTTATGTTAGATAAAACTTTTGAGTTATCCAATACCCAGTGAACATATATTCCAGCTCATTGAACCTGAATATTGTGAGGAATGGTTGAATTAATGTGTGCAGGAATGATATTTTTAAGAGAATCCATTGTAAATTCTAAGTCATAAGGACTATCTTAGCACTTCAGATAAGAAAATTCACTGCTATTATGAATGCAGCATTTGATTCCTAAAAGAATGAGCAGAATGTCTTTATCTTTTTATATTTTTGTTTATCATTTTGCTGTAGGAAATTCTTAAATAAATCACATTCAGGAATTGAACAGGGATGACTGAGCCTGAAGTCATATTCAAACAGCATGTGGTTTATCTTGCAACGCCCATTGTTATTAAATTCACCAAATACCTACTAAGTCTAGACCATGACACCACACAGGTTCTCTGTCTTCTTTCTTTCTGGGCACCAGTATAGACCACACTTTTCATCCTTCCTCGTCATTGAGGTGATCACATATATCCAATGGATTATGAACAAAAATGGTGTGTTTTACTTCTGGGCTTGGCCCATCAAATCCTTATATGACTAAAGGTCCTCCTGTTTCCTTCTCTGCAAGGTGGAATAAAAGGTTTCCAAGGAGCCTGTACTTTAGTGTCTAACATCCTGAAAAAGCCTCTAAGTTCAACATCATGGAGGTTATGCTGTTTAAATGCTGTGGGTTAAAGGAGTAGCAGCCCAGGAGAAAGTCAAGCAGAAAATAGTGACTTAGCAGATCCCCTGGAGACTTCTAAGGATGGAAGAACAACAACAACAACAACAAAAATAGCCACATAACCAACAATAGGAATATAACAATGGAAAATATACCAAGATATAACCTTAACCATAATATTAGGGTCAAGAAAATAGACAGTAAGACGGATAAATTCATTAGAGGACTAGAATATATCAAAATAAATCAAATGAAATTTCTAAAACTGAGATACAAAAACGAAATTAAGAACTCAGTAGGTTGGACAAAGTTGAAAGTAGGATTGTTAAACTGAAAGATAAGCTAGTAGAATAAACTCTTATTACCTATTTTTCTAAATATTAGTAAGGGGGAAGAAAAGATAAACATGCATTAAAACAAACAAACAACAACAAAATAACACAGTGAAAATATCTAGCATACATTTAATTTGAAAACAAAAGGGGAGACATGAAGAATGGGTTAGAAGAAACATATGGGAGAGTGGATGAGAGTTGTCAACCAAGAAAGATACACACAACAGATTTAAGAAGTGCAATGTGTTTTAGTGTAGTGTTTATCCATTGCTTCTGGGACAAATTACCCAATACCAGAGACTTTCCCCAAGGCTCAGTGGGTAAAGAATCCTCCTGCAATGCAAGAGACAGGAGATGCGGGTACTGTCCCTGGGTCAGGAAGATCCCCTGGAGGAGGAAATGACAACCCACTCTAATATTCTTGCCTGAACAATTCTATGGACAGAGAAACCTGGCAGGCTACAGTCCATGGGGTAGCAAAGAGCTGGACATAAGTGAGCACAAGCACTGCACTGCCCTCAAGGCTGCAGAAATAACTGACAGGAACCTAGCCAATCAGTTGACTTTTAATTGGGCTTCCCTGGTGGTTCAGCTGGTAAAGAATCTGCCTGCAATGTGGGGGATCTGGGTTCAGTCCTGGGTTGGGAAGATCCTCTGGAGAAGTGAACTCCAGTAATTTGGCCTGGAGAATTCCGTGGACTGTATAGTCCATGGGGTTGCAAATAATCAAGACACGACTGAGCAACTTTCACTTTCAGGGACTTAAAACAACACACTCCTGTAGGTTGAGTTCATCCAGTTCCTCTCCTGAGAGTCTAACAAGGCTGAAAACAAGATGCTGACCAGCCTGAGTTCTTATCTAAGTTGTTTAGGTTTTCTGGCAGAATTCAATCCCTTGTACCTATAGAACCCCATGCCTGTGGCTATCAGGTGGGGTTTTCTTTCAACTGCATTCCCCAACATACTGCACATCCATCTTCAAACCAGGGGTAGTTTACTGATCCTCCTAACTCTTTAAATCTCTCTGAGATTGTGCAAGGTACAGTGTTGCTAAGAATTCTACCACTGCATAACAAGAATGCCCCTTCCTTCAGTTTCCAATCACATGTCCCTTACTTCCTTCTGAGTCTTCACTTCTAGTATCCTCCAAACACAGATGTCTATTAACAGTCTCTTCACTGAAGTTCAGGCTTTTTCTAAGACAATTGAGGACTTTTTCTAAAGTTCCCCTCATTCACTTCAGCAGGGTTCCATATTTAACACTATGTTCCGAGTAACCTCGGCTTTTCCCATTATGCTTTTCAAATTCATTCAGCCTCCACCCACTGACTAATCCCATTCACTATTTTAGGAGATATAGAAGTAGAGGGAATGCCAAGTATGAGAAATAGTAAAGGAAGGGACTGTGAAGGTCTTAAAAGTGTCTAAGAGCCGTCAGTCATTCCACTGACTGTTTATTAGGAAGGGAATGTTGTTTGGAAAGTTCTTGGAGAATCTTGAAAGCCATCGTAAGGTGTTCACAATCTCTTCTACAGGCAATGAAGAAGCATTAAAAGACTTATTAAGACAAACAATAAAACAAGTTGATTTAAAAAAAAAGAATTTATTAAAGCAATCCAAATAAAAATATGTAAAATTTCAGAATTTAGCAGGCCTCTTGGCAGCATAACGTGGCCAAAAATGTAGCAAACTCTGTGTTCAAGGCCTCTCTCAGTATCAATGGGTATGGTGAATTGAGACAAACTCCTTGTTTCTGAGCCTTTTTATATATGTTTATTTATCTGTTTTAATGGGGTACTTATAAGTTGGAGACTCCGGTTGCCCTAATAGAAATAAACTGCTAAGTTTATGTGTAAAAAGCAGGGATGGGCCAAGTCAGCTTCAAGACATGGAACAATTACCAAACAAGTAAAACCTAATTTAAGAGTAACTGGCTAAAGTAGGATACTGGTCAAATTCTAAGTCAATATTTTGACTTAAAAATGAAGAATTTTGCTAGTAAGTGTAAGACATCTCTTGTGCCCCACTGAGGTCCTCAAGTCGCATCTCACTCCAGCCACTACTGTTAGGGCCCCTTTAGCAGGTGCTACTCAGTGGAGCCTTACCTCTGACCTGTGTTTTGGATCCCCCCCCTTTATGCCTTGGGATTCTTCTGTTGTTGCAGCTGGGGCATCTGTGCACCTTAGCCTTGACGCTTGTACAGCCTAGAACATCACAGAATTAATACCTTGGGCCACCCTCTGCCAAGTTGGGTCAAGAGTTGAGAAAGTGTTTGTAGAACTCTTCAGGAATTTCCCTGGATTCCTGTACTCACGACAGCTAGCTCCACACTCATTCTTGCCTTGACTTTCTCTTCTCTGCGACATTTTCCTACCTTCTTGTTCCTCATGCATATTTGTTTTTCCAGCCCCCGATTTCTTGAGAAGCCAAGCTAGGGAAACAATAAGTAAAGTAGCTTATAGAAAGGTGAGGTCAGTCAGAAGAGAGGCACAAAGAGTCACAAAAGCAGAGTCAAAAGGACAAATGCAGGAGCCCCAAGGTCAGTGTGGTCCAGAGGAACTTCAAATATTCCCAAGTTGGTAACACAGACACCAGGCTGGCTCAGCAGATATGCCATAGTTGGACATGCTATTCCTACACTGAACTCACCTATTCGAATTCCAACTGGTCAAGCACTTTCTCATCACGATTTTGAGTTCATTGACCTATCTCAGAGAAAACACTGGGAACACCACAAGGTCTAGGCCTATTTGCACTTTGTTCTCCCAGTGAATTAATGAACTGACACTCTGGATGTCATTCCAGGAGCTGATAACTGACACCTGTCCCCCTTCATCCCACCTAACTTCTCTCTCTCATCTATACTGTTGTTTTAAAGCAAGCACTGTGGTCTGCGATTACCTTTTTTTGGCCTGCAGATTCCCTACCAGAAGAGAAACTCCTCCATTATGCACCAGTAAGTCCTCAGAGCTTAGACAAGTAGCTTTCCAAAGGGATACTCAACAAACACTTACTGAATGAATGGAGGCGCCATTCACTGAACTCTATTTCTGAAGCTGCAGGCTGTTCACCAGTGTCTGGACAGGGGGGATATCACCACGCCAAGGCCACATGCCTGGCGGAATCTGGATTTCTCCCCATTTTGCCAAGCCTATCTTTCTCAGACTTGCTACGCCGCCTGGTTTTCAGGATAGGTAAGGAGGTAGAGGAACAGAGAAAGAGCATGCAGAACCTCAGCCACAGTACTTGGCACATAGCAGATACTCAGCAACGGCCAGCCACTTTGATGGCAAGATGGCAGACAGCAGTCTGACACGAGGTGACTTTGGAGGGCCCCAATGTCTCTTAAAGTCACCTCATGGCAGTATCCCTCTCTGCGCAATGAAGTTTGCCTTGGGTTTCAGAACTGAATTTCCTCTGACATTTTCCCTTTTTTTTCCTATAATGGGAAATGAAGTATAAAAATTTGTGCACGGCCTACTGCTTTCATCACGGATCTTTGGAGAGATGTTGGCATTTAAATGCCAGACTCCTTGGTGATGTCAGGATGAGGCCAGCCTCAGGCTTGTCTTGGGGTCAGGGCTATGGGGCAGGGGTCCTCTTTGGTTTCTGATTTAATAAGAGCATTGCTTCTAGCCAAATGCAAGGCCAGTGAGGTCAGTGCTGAACACACACAGCTCCACTGAGAAATAAAGGAGCTAGATGGTTATTACACTGTGCATTTCTTGTAAAAATGAAAAAAAAAAAAGAAGTCTAAAAGTGACTGTAGCAGAAGCTGTTCATCAAAAGAGAGGCTCAGCTTATCAGGCAACCCATGACTTCACTCTGTACCAGAGGGAAGCTTCCTTGCGAGGAGTCTGATGGTCTGATATGTGATCCAAAGCATGCCCACAGACTCCCATGGCAACATGGCTGGTAGCAGAGGTCATGGCACTTCCGCATTGTGGAAACAGAACACTCACACCCTTCAATGTAGCCTCCTATTCTGATGCTTCAGAAAGCTCCTGAAAGATGACAGATTGGGTGGCTTGTGGGCCAGAGTAATGTGAGTCCAACTCCACTCTACCCCTTAACAGCTGTAATATGTGGGCGTGTCAGTGAGTCACTTTAACATTCATTTTCCCATTTGTAAATATATATTAGAAATATGCATCTTCCTGTAACAAGGTTACAAGGAGATACCTTACCTAGGTCACCTGGTGCACATCAGATAATGTTGGGTTCCTCCTCTTTTAGACTTGGGGGCTATTGGAGGGACATTGAGAGCCCTGAAGAAGGTCTTATTCCCTGAATAGAAGATGTGTTGGTGAGAAGTCCTGTAAGCTAAGATGTGCAGTGATACTCCAACACTGCTGGTCTGGTGGCCTTTACCTCAGGTGCATCCGTCACCCTAGGTGCTTTGGTGCTGATGTAATCCTCCAAGGATAGTCATGGCACTGCCATGGTAATGCCGTGTTAATTAACTGGGCTGTTATTTCAAAGTGTTAATGGCCAGAACTGTAATTCAGTCAGGTAAATAACATTTCAAGCAGTTAATAAAAGCAATGAAATTTGTAACTGCCCGTTAATATGACTTCATAAATCCGTCAGTGGTCAGTCCTTGCCACACAAATATCAGACAATCAGAATTACTAATGCTGTGAATCTGTTGAGAATTCTTCCTCCATATGTTTTTTAAACAAATCATGTTTCTTTTTGTCTCTTCCCAGCTCATTAACTTTCAAAACATGTTTTCCTTAAGGTTCTACCATTAGGGAAATAGCATTCTCACCCACTGACATTGCTTGTGAGTTCAGTCTGATTATGAACTAAGACTCCAAGAACCACCCAACTTGTTACAATTCTTTTAATGCCAGTCAGTTTTTCAGTTACAATTTATTTTTCAAATCCAAAAGTAATACAGTTCTAGGTCCTCTCAGGGTTCTCAGCTTGTGAATGTGAACATTAAGTTCAGAGAAGTGGTTATCTTGTCCAGTGCATTTGACAGTTCTCTCCCTTCAACCCTTCACTTCCTAGTCTCTGAGGCCCCGTCTGTCAACTTTGAGCTGGGTCCTGAGGACTCACGGATGAATAGGACACTGCCTCTGCTCTCAAAAAGTCACATCAGTGGGCCTGTGTAGCGCATGTATCCTGTCGCCTACATTGAATGTAAGGGCTCTGCCAGAAAGGAGATGCTCATCCTTAGCCCTGTCACCTCTTCTGAGCCAGGGACTGTGGTGAGGGGTCCAGCAGAAGCTGTCTTCCTCTGCTCCAGTCTCTGGGCTGAAGGAGGTTCCATGTGGTCTGTACCTTCTGCTTCTGAATGAGTCTTTGGCACATATTTGAGTAAACTGGAGGACAGTGAGGGTGTGAAGTGACAGGAGCTAATATCCAGAGAGAGGGTTAGGGGCAGCATAGGTGCGGAGAGTGAGGGCTCTGGCTCCCACTTTGGTTTTGTCATGTTGCTCTCTTCTCCACTCCACTGTCTTCTTGTCCTCCACATCTGACCCACCTACTCAATCCCCAAATCACTCAGATGCCCACTGACAGCCCCACTCCCCCATTGACTTGCCCGCTTGCTCACTGCCCACTCCAGCTCACCCGTGTACTCACTCCTAACCCCTGCCCTCACACACCATCTGCCTAACTCATGAACACACCCTCCCCACATACTAAGCTGCTCACCCTCTTCCCTACCACCATTCATCCACCCGTGTGGACCTACACCCACTCCCACATTCACAAAGCTGTCCACCCAACCCCTTCTCATTCTCTCACGAAAGGCTACTGACCAAGTACTCTGTGGGAGCTGTGGGTTTTGTTGCGAGAGACAGATGAATCAGATATGGTAACTGGCTGAGAAGGGCTTCTGGGCCAGTGGTAGGTGAACATAGGTAGCATTACTAAGAGCATGAAGATGGGAGAGGAGTTAGGGGGACAGGAGCAGAGGAGAGAAAATCAACCAGTCTGGGACAGGCATGAGAGAGGCTTTGAATCAATAGCTGAGCCACTAAGGAAGGAAGGAGAAGGCAAGGAAAGGCATGAATGGTGCACCATATTTTGAGGAAATGCCAGAGTTCAGAATAAGGGGATGGAGAGAAGGGGGTGGGAGGAAAGAAATGGTCAGTGGAGACTCATGAGCAGAACTGTGACTGCTCATGCTTCATAGTAGGAGGCTCCTGGCAGAAGAAGACTCCAATTCACTCCCTGCCCTTGTCCCTCTGCTTGGCTGGAGCACTTTTCTCCTGTCATCTAGCCTTGCCGTACCTTAGTCCAGTGGAGACCTCAGGAAATTTGACTAGAACAACTTAGAGCAACTTTCCCAGGCCTACTGACAGAGACTTAAAGTCCAAGTGTGGAATGACACAATTCTCAACTTGACAAACGTTTCTTATCTACAGTCCCAATGAGATCCAGTTGCTCAAAAACAGAACTGTGGGCATTTCCTGGAAGGCCTCTCTTGGAGGGCCTTTATCTAATTCCTCCCTAGATAAGCACAAGGTTTGAAGGCCATTGTCTTTTCTCCTTCCATAACCACAGTTCTGAAGATACCTTCCCAAGATGGGCACCTCACAATGATTTAGGAAGTTAAGAAAAATTTGATTACACCTAGATGCTCACATAAACAATTCACACAGGTACATACAGACACGTGAGGCTGTAATTACTCAAAAGTCTTGCTCCCTTTGATAGATGGTGTTCCAGAGCTTTTCATTCCACAGTCATTCACTGACTTCCTGCCATGTGGGAAGTCATTTGCCTCATCCTATGAGACACATGGCTGTAAATATCAGCCCTGCCTTCAAGTTGTCTCCTTGGATTCCTCAAACGAGGCCTTTGAAATAATGATTACAATGTAGTTGGACAAATTTATAACAGTGACTAACAAAGAAAAGGATCGCAGAGAAAGGGTAAATGCCTTCAGGTTGGCAGCTAGACAAAGGTTTGATGTATGAGGTGGGTTTTCAAGAATGAGGTAGAGAAAAGATTAGGAACTCTCTAGCAAATCGAGGAGATTTGTGCAAAGGCATTGTGCTTTTCAAAGGGTTTTCACACCTGCAATCCATTCCATGTGCCCAGACTAAAGGGCAGGCTGTGGTGTGGTGGAGGATGAGACTGGGCCATGAAAGGGAGTGCCAGGGAGGCCTAATCTCTAGGGAGTTTGGACCAAAGCCTGAAGCTATTATTATTGCTGTTCAGTAGCTAAGTCTTGTCCAACTCTTTGTGACCTCATGGGCTTCAATACGTCAGGTTTCCCAGTTCTTCACTATCTCCCAGAATTTGGTTAAACTCATACCCATTGAGTTGGTGATGCCATTCAACCATCTCATCCTCTGTTGCCCCCTTCTCCTCCTGCCCTCAATCTTTCCTGGCATTAGAGCCTTTTCCAATGAGTTGGCTCTTCACATTGGGTGGCCAAAGTATCAGAGCTTCAGCATAATCCTTCCCATGAGTCTTCAGATTTGATTTCCTTTAGGATTGACTGGTTTGATCTCCTTGCAGTCCAAGGGACACTCAAGAATCTTCTCCAGTACCACAGTTCAAAAGCATCAATTCTTCAGTGTTCATTGAAGATATCCGTACATAACTTCTGGAAAAACCACAGCTTTGACTACACAGACATTTCTTGGCAAAGTGATGGTGCTGCTTTATAATATACTGTCTGGGTTTGTCATAGTTTTCCTTCCAAGGAACCTAAAACTATAGGTGTTCCCTAAAGGTTGTTGAGAAGATGAATGACAAAATCAGATTTATATTAAATAACTATCCTTGCTGTAGACGGAGAATAGATTGGAAGGGAACATTACTAAAAGAGGTACTTTCTAGCCATGATGAGGACTTATTAGCAATAAAGACAAAGGTGTACACTGAAGGTATTAAAGGGGTGAGATTGACAAGACCAGTTTTCCCATCAGATGTGGAAAATAAGAGTTGTGGCAAAGGTCAACACTTTTAGGATGCTGGAATAAGGCAACCTTCACAAGAGAGGCTGTGCAAGGGTAGGGACAGAGTCCGAGGATGGAAACTTAAGCTTAGTCTGTGCAAATACAGACTTAAGCACTCACAGTATACAGGCCTGTTTCCTGACCAAGCGCACAAGTGGCTATAGTCACAGCTCTTTGCAGTGTGCACTAAGTGGAGCCCTGGATAGGTCTGGTCAATGAAATAAGAGCATTAGGCACAGGTGTCTCTTCCTGCTGAAGCAGTAAAAGCAGTCCCAGAGAGCTGCCTGTATTCCAGAATGGACTTCCCATGAGTGAGATGAAATGTAAACTTTTTTTATGTAAGACTGAAGTCTGGTGGTTGTTAGTTATTACAGCATGATCTGTCTAAATAGAATCAAATGGATTTCTTCTCAAAACTTTTGTTTTAGTGTTTCCTGGGTTTCTCTTTGCTTTGAATAGGGATAAAACAGACAGGAGAATTAGAAGTAAACTGTTGCCCATACTTGAGGCTTCCTAGATGGCGCTAGTGGTAAAGAACCCACCTGTCAATGCAGGAGATGTAAGAGACATGGGTTTGATCCCTGGCTGGGGAAGACTACCTAGAGAGGGAATGCAATCCAGTCCAGTACTCTTGCCTGGAGAATCCCATGGACAAAGAAACCTAGTGGGTTATGGTCTACAGGACTGAAAAGAGTCAGACATGACTAAAGCAACTTAGCATAGCTGGCATCATACCGCTCCAAGAGGGGACAAGGACAATGAGACATTGCCAGGAGGAGTTCTAGGAGCCGCCTTTCCAGAGGTCTAGAACCCAACTCAGATTCACCTCATTAGGTGAATTTAAAGTGTGTGAAAGCCGTTCTTACTTAGCATATATGCAGAGTACATCATGAGACGCTGTGTTGGAAGAAGCACAAGCTGGAATCAAGATTGCCGGGAGAAATATCAATAACCTCAGGTATGCAGATGACACCACCCTTATGGCAGAAAGTGAAGAGGAAGTAAAGAGCCTCTTGAGGAAAGTGAAAGAGGAGAGTGAAAAAGTTGGCTTAAATCTCAACATTCAGAAAACTAAGATCATGACATCTGGTCCCATCACTTCTTGCCAAATAGATGGGGAAACAGTGGAAACAGTAGCTGACTTTATTTTTCTGGGCTTCAAAATCACTGCAGATGGTGATTACAGCCATGAAATTAAAAGACACTTACTCCTTGAAAGGAAAGTTATGACCAACCTAGACAGCATATTAAAAAGCAGAGACATTACTTTGTCAACAAAGGTCTGTCTAGTCAAGTCTATTGCTTTTCCAGTAGTCATCTATGGATGTGAGAGTTGGACTATAAAGAAAGCTGAGCGCCGAAGAATTGATGCTTTTGTACTGTGGTGTTGGAGAAGGCTCTTGAGTGTCCCTTGGACTGCAAGGAGATCCAACCAGTCCATCCTAAAGGAGATCAGTCCTGGGTGTTCATTGGAAGGACTGATGCTGAGGCTGAAACTCCAATACTTTGGTCACCTGATGTGAAGAGTTGACTCATTGGAAAAGACCCTGATGCTGGTAGCGATTGGGGACAGGAGGAGAAGGGGACGATAGAGGATGAAATGGTTGGATGGCATCACTGACTCAATGGACATGGGTTTGAATAAACTCCGGGAGCTGGTGATGGACAGGGAGGCCTGGCGTGCTGTGGTCCATGGGGTCACAAAGGGTTGGACATGACTGAGTGACTGAACTGAACTGAAATGAACTGAACTGAATACCCAGGAATACTACCTAACATTGATGTTGGGGATCACAGAGGGATTGAAAAGAGAATTTGATCAAGAGACCTGAATTGTCCTGCCCCTACCAACAACCATTTACAGGAATTTGAGCAAATCTTCCTTTTCCTCTTTGAGCTTCAGTTTTCTTATGGAAAAACTCTTCTAGCCTACAAACCCTCATTATTCTGAAATGGGTTACTGTGTAGCAGTGGTTTAATTCTTGGCCAGCATATAAACACTGAAGCTAACAGAATTCTTCTGTTCAGGGAGTGAGCTCCCTGGATATGTGTTTATTTAATTTATTTATATACAAATTGTGTAGGACTGCCTGAATAGTGGACTGGAATGCAACACATACACAAGGTCAGAGACAATAGCCCTTTTGTGACAGAGGTTGATTAGACCTGCCCATGGCCAGCCAGCCCCATTCTGGCTGCATGTTTGTCAAATCTCTCTTTATACTCAATATGTTTCCAGGTTCTCTGCTTTCCAAGCCTGCAGTAATTTATCTTGTGCACAGAAAGGGTACAAAATGTGAACTAACTAAATTAGAAATACTCAATTATTGGGACGCTAACAGAGGAAACCACTGTAGTTGAGAGATGTTATGACCACTCCATCAATAACACACTTCTCTCACATGACTCACCATCACAGGATGCCTCCCATCCCACTAAATACTGATGCTGTTTGTAACCACAACAGGCAGAACAGGATATTTCAGAATCCATGTTCTCTATTCTGTATCCTGAATTTGCAGGTCTGAGCATCTTTTTCATTCTTCTTATTCAATATGAGATCTCCCTCCAGTTTGCTTCAAATCTTAATGCGTTGTTTTATGGGAAGGAGTGGTCACTAAAAACATTGATAGCGTAACAAAAGGCAGTCATTAACAGACATTATTTTAGAAATACAAAATTAAGTTGTAGAATATAGAATTTCCTTGAAAATCCCCAAAATGTCATTTTTGGAGTTTTTCTTTGAAGTATTTATTGTCCAAGTCTATGGAATGCAAATGAACTAATGAAAAAAAAATTAATTACCCTAAGAGTAGCACTGTGCCATCCAGAGACTGTCATTCCAGAAGCTCTGGAGATGAAAATACAGAGTCACACTAATTATAAGTGGAAAGATGCTGACTAATAGCATAGGAAAGAGGGGCCCAGTCCAGAGAGCAGAGCATGAACTCCAGAGCACATCACAGTGTAGCTTTGTCTCAGTTTTGTCTCTCATATGCTCCAAGCTGTTTAATTGATTTGTGCATTAAGAAATTCACTTGTAAAAGGGATTTAACTTCTTCTGAGGGGTTGTTGTGAGGCTTGAAAAAATTGATACATGCTATGTAGATGTCTGACATATATACTTGTTAGATTATCCAGGGCAGCTGTGCTTGAAGAAAATCTCACAACTGGCAGCAGGATGTGCTGGTCTGTAATGGTGGCCTACAAAAATAAAGGTCAAATGATATTTTTGCTATTTATTAAATTGGTACATTTTAAAGGCATTCACTTAAATAATCTCTTTGTCATGCACATTTCAGTGACCAGCCTTCTCTTGCATATATAAGCAGTGTTATTACTTATGTGCTATACAAATAGTTGAAAGTTAATTAGCAGTATAACTAAATAGTAATGTTGCCAGTCTCCTTCACACAAATTTTTAAAACTCTTCCTCTTTGTAAGAATGTGGGGTTACCAGCCCAGGTTGGATGCATGAGACAAGTGCTCAGGGCTTGTGCACTGGGAAGACCCAGAGGGATGGGATGGAGAGGGAGGTGGGAAAGGGGATCGGGATGGGGAACACATGTAAATCCACGGCTGATTCATGTCAATGTATGGCAAAAACCACTATAATATTGTAAAGTAATAAGCCTCCAACTAAAAAAAAAAAATAAATGGGGAAAAAATAAAAGAATGCGGGGTTACCACAGAGAGTGCAGTTTGGCTCTTGCACCATTAATCAGATCAGGGATTACTGGTGAGGAGTATAAGGACCCTTTGCAGACCTTGCAGTGAAGTGCCCATGACCCAGGGACACTCAAGTGCAATACCAAGAGAGAGGCTGCAGTCAAGGGGTCCTGAAGGACATGAAGGGCAAGAATCTTGGGGAGCAAGAAAAGCTCAGAAACTGCAGCCTGAACCCTGAACCTGGCCTGCTGCTCCAAAGATAAGGAGACCTTGGGACTAAGATTAGTTCATTCTTTGTTTTTTTCTAAACATGAAGAATCCAGCTGGGGCCAAGCAGTGTGATGGTGGTCTAGTCTGACTTGTGCTGGTCTCTCTTGCTAAAGAATTGAGATGGGGGTCAACCATGTAGAAAGCAGCTTCTAACCCATGCCATTTCCCCTGCGCTACCAGGAAGCCTTTGAAGGGGCCTTTCCAGGTGTGGATCTCACTTTCTCTCACCTGTGTTACTAAAGAAACAGTCTTGAGAAGAGTGAAGTGACCTTTTATTGACCCTGAATCCCACCTGCTATGGTTTGATGCCAAACACAGAGCACAATCAGGCTTCATATGCAAAGGACTAATCTATCCCAGTCTGTGGTTGTTAGTCTTTTACTTTAGGTGTTGAGCAAAATCCATCATTCTTTCCTTTTCCCACCTGAGCATCTTCTCTCTTCCAGGCACTCTGTTGGTTATAGAGGTCACAGAGATGTGCTTCATCCTAGAATAGGAGGTGGCTGACAGTGTTACACAAAGAGTAGACCATAGAAGGAAAATGACAATGCCAGCAGCTATTCCCTGTTTCCGCTAGAAAGTAAGCTCCCGCCTGCAGAGGCGTCCACCCCCGGCATACCTCCACCACCATCACTGGCAGTGTGTCAGACACTGTAGTAGCTCTTCCCCTTCCCCTCCCCTACTCCTCCACTCCCTCCCTCTGCCCTCTCTGCCATCTACTCTTCTCTCTCCCCTTACTTTTCTTTTTCTTGTCTTCTCTTATCCTTTTATATCGTCCTCTCTTTTCTGCCCTTCATTTCTTTCTGCTTTTCAGACTTTTGGTAGACCACTTGCACTCAAATCTTCCACTGTCATGGAGCATTTTAAAAGAACTTCTATTCAAGAAATTGTCTTTTTTAAATGTGACTTATTTATTTGGCTGCACATTGTGGCATGTTGGATCTTAGTTCCCCAACAAGGAATCGAACCTGTGCCCTCTGCAGTGGAAGCATGTGGAGTCTTGGCCACTGGACCACCAGAGAAGTTCAAAAGATGCGTCTTCTTGAACTTAGGGGACAAATGGGGAGGTCAAGTCTTCTTTCCCTATTCCTCCTGTCTTCTCTAGCTCTCCCTCCAACCCCCCACCCCTGTTCTGTGTCTTTTTCCTTGGAACGAGGCTGGCCACTGTGCCTCCAATTTGCTTCCTCCCACCTGCAACACTATGGAACCACCAGTCATCTCTTGGGATTAGGGTCCACTAGAAAGCAGGCCTGGATACTGGGAGCAAGAAACCGCACACAAGTCTAAGTCACTTGATCCAACCAGTCCTGGATAAGACCCCATACAGGACATTTGGAACCAGATGCTAATTCGCCCATCTCTGCTCCTCCTTGGGTCTTTGTGTCTTGATGACACCTCTCTATTGAGAGTTATAGGAAAAGGGGCAAGAAAGCCTGAATCATGCTGGAAAAATATCTTATACTTCAGATATTCACCCTGATTCCCTAAAAGCATCAAAGGTGTCAAGGGGCATCACAGATACCTGGGAAGGGAGAGTACATGGTACTCAAGGGGTTGCTTCTCTTTGCATCTACTGAGAATAAAGCAAGTAAGAAGGGGTGTGCTTGCAGGGAGGCCTTGGACTTAGTCCCTAGTGCACTGGTTTAAGATTAGAGGTAGGTGAACATTACCTCTGACTAGAGTCAATTGACTAAGAGGATAAAAG
Organism: Dama dama; assembly: GCF_033118175.1. Classification (NCBI taxonomy): domain Eukaryota; kingdom Metazoa; phylum Chordata; class Mammalia; order Artiodactyla; family Cervidae; genus Dama; species Dama dama. Next base: position 5,906,255 of record NC_083713.1, on the reverse strand, counting down.
ATCTGTTATTGAACCTCATTAACCACAAGAGTGGAACAAGCCCATTGTTTTTCTGATTCCTGATTCCCTCATCTACAAAACTGGAGATGACCAGACAATGTGTAACTTTTTTTTCCTAACAGTTTGTGGAACTTAATATCAAAGTCTTTCTTCAATTGCAAAATAGAAATAGATGGACTACAGAGAACATTAGAAAGAGTACTCGGATGGTTGCAGGAAGTCAGTGAACAGAAAATGTGACATTTGGAATGACTTGTGTAACAGGTTACTGGCAGAGTTAACTGAGATGGGAGCAACTGCCCTCAGGAAGTGAAGAGTGAAAAAAGGGAAGAGTAAGATATCCAAGTTGGGCTCACTGTATGAAAGCCTAAAATCTATGGGTAAAGAAAATTTGGAGAAAATATTTTATAACTAGGAAATTCCCAAGTATTAGTTGTTATTTAGAAACATAGGTGACATATAGGCTTTGTCAAGAGTGGATAAGACTGAAATGATCTAGACCTTGAAAAGGGACCCCGTCCTAGAGAGGGGTTGTGGTAGGGTCAGAGCCCACTACAGGTGCCTAGCGGGTGTCTGACCATCTACAGAAACCTGTGGGGACAGCAGAGAGGGGTGGTAATGAAGGGTCTATAGCAGAGCCACTGAGATCTTCTTCACCCTCTCCTTCAACAGAATCCACATCCATGTCATCATTATACTCTTCATGGGAAGTCATGTTCTCATAGGGCTCAGAAAACTCTCCTTCCTCATATTTTCAGTTATGCACCAGGGAACAAGGGCACTGATGAGATCAGTGGAAAGACTCTAAGAGTTCCAAGAAGGCAGCTCCCTAGAAAGGGTTCCATCAACCAGGCAGGATTCTCTGACCTATGGATAGGGAGGACTGTGCTGCAAATCAGGGCACCAGTGAGAGGGGAACAGAACTGCTTGTTCTTTAAGAACAGGCAGTGAGGCAAGGTTATGGTGTCAGGATAAGGACCCAAGGCCATTCTGGATACAGTGGAAAGAGAAAGGAGCCAGCATGTGTTGATGGGTATTACAACATATTGCACTCAACCTTTTTTCATGAAATCCTCTCACAAGCCAGAGGTGTACTGATGAACAACTTATTTTTCACCTGAAGTAACTGGGCTCAGTTAAGAAGCCTGAGATCATCATGAGGACTTGAAGTTAGATGTAAACTCTGTTTGGGCTCCCAAGTCTGTGCTCCTGCTCCACTCCTGGAGTCCCTTGTGCCTATGGCCAGGTTGCTTCTGGGGCCTGAGAAGAGAAGAGCTTTCTTGAACAATGGGAGTTAGAAGGTTTGTTACCCGCCATCATGGGAGAGAGAACCAGCACACAGGCAAATAGCTGCAGGCAGTAGGAGCCAGTCTAGAATTACACCGCAGAAATACAGTGTGTGTTGCAGCTCCTGAATGCTGCTGCAGGTCTGCTGGCTCACTCATTGACATGAAGATGCAGCCAGTTCCCCAGTCTCTGCTGACTCCTGAGGCTGCTCCCATTCCAGTGGCCACAAATGGGCTGACAGCTCCACCAGCTCCTTTGAAGTCTTCTCCTTGGACACTTGGGCCAGATTCATGTGTAGCTCCATAAATAATGGCACCAGATTTTCTGTAGGACACCATCATCATCAAAAGCGGCTTCCAGGCCATTTCCATAGGATCCAACTGCTTTTTGCAGGTTTCCATTTGTCTTTGCTTTCTTCTACTGCATGCCCATCTTCCCTTCCCTACTGCCTGCTGAAGCCCTGCTGACCACAGATAAAACATCAGATGCAGAATAAAGAGCCATACTTAAGCTGCTAAGTTGCTTTCATAAAGGCATAGGATCAAGTCCCTGTAATCAATCCCTTACTCCTCATCACTCCTAGTAGTTCTACTCCTTATATTGAACTCTGACTGATATTGTCACTGTGCACCCCTGCAGAGAATCAGATGGGCATCAATAATGAAAGTCATTCATAGTTACTATAAAGATTTTAAAACATCAAATGCAAATAAAGACCTAATCTAATGTCTAGCATATAGTAGGTCCTCAAATGATGGTAGCTATCACTGTGGCATTAGGGAACTGGACTATTTCCCTAGTGCCAGGAGCTATTTCCACATGGATAGAAATACTTCATAATTTTTGGAACCTGAATATGAGATCAAAGACTCTGCACTACAATTCCCACGATGAGGAGTTTAATTATGAACAATGAAAAGGATAATGCATCTGGATTGTTTACAGATAGTTAATGACCTGACATTCTAAATATAGCTGTGGTTCCCCAACTGAAAGTCAATCTGCTCTGTGGAAGCAGACAGAAAGCCTGACTGCTGGGCAACATTGGTGAGAACAGCTGGAACAAACATTTTCCTCCTCGCCACTAAATGATAAATCACAGCTGTCAATGAATAAAACATTCAGTCTCAGCAATCAAGCAATGGATTTTTAAGGAGCCCTCCCATTTATTAGGTTAGCTATTGATTGCTTGTGAAAAGTCATTGCATCAGAGGGATAATGAATGGGAGAGCAGAGCTCCAACACACAAGGCGAACTGGTCTGTAAGCTTGCCTTCAAGAACTTGATAATATTTAAATTTGTCCCTCATATTTAAAGAATTTATAATAAATATAACCACATGCCATTGGATTTATGATAGGTAATAACAGTTATGTAAAGCAAGAAACAAATGCTGATTAAAGGAATCCAAGCCAGTCGCCCAAAAAGCACCCCCCACCCAGAGCCCTAGGCCGCTGATGGAAATATGATATCGCTTTCATATCAATAATGGGGTCCAGGCAGCAGTTGGGAGTGCACAGCTGAGGAGTTCCTCAAATCCTAGACAAATTAGATACTGTTTCATTCAGTTTCCCTTCCTCTCTCTTTTTTTTTTTTTTTTTGTCTTGGAACTTGATTTTACTTGTCTGAAGAGTTTAATGAATCTGTGTGCTAGTCAATGTTTAACAACTGGCTCTCAGAGAGGAAAAAAAATCCCTTGTTTGTATTGTTTGTCACATGTGTGCTAGAAATGTTGATACTTCCACCGTGCATGATTTTAAGTATCAATGTGACATCACTGAACACAGAGTTGGGAAGAAATGGTACCAATGGACTCTGTTGCAGCAGTATGAGCAAACTCCAGTACACCATCTCAACTGTATTGTCTCTGCTTGTGTCCTGGGAGTTGGTTCTACCTATAAATTAAAGAGTGAGTGGCTAGGACCCCTACCTTTCCTGAATTCCACATTTATACCACACCTTCTTCCAAGAAACCTTATTCTGTGTCTTATTTGCACAGAGATTAAAAAAACATAAAAATTAAATGAATTGTCTCACCCAGGAAGGTTTAAACTACCAAAATGAGGATGTATAAAACACCTTGGCCTTCTGAGATCAAAAAATAGTGGTGGTCTATCCTAGGTTTAAAAAAAAAAAGTAGACTTTTTTGGATGTCTTCTGTATTAAGCATGGAGGATTCAACATGTATGTCTGCTCCATCACTGTGCTTAACAGGTCATCATCCTCTTTGTACTCATATCATAAGAGCTTCTCCTTATCAACCTAAACCCAGCTTCCTCATGACTAGTCTTTTATGGAGTTAGATATTAACCCAGGGTTTATATGTTTTTGTTGTTAATAATGAATGCTCTAAGGTAGTGCTCTAAATTATCCTTATCCTGGAGTTATCAATTTTTAGATAGAAATGTAGTTCTAAGATATAGTAATTAAAGAGGTAATACAGAATAGTAGTCAAAAGTGCAAACTATACAGTCATAATTGAATGTGAATACTGGACCCACTGCTTACCAGTTCTTGGATAATTACTTCATTGTATCAGTTTCCTATTCTGTGAAATGGAGATGAATTTAGTAATTGCATGCAGCAGATAATGTCTGTGGGTTGACCCAATAGACATTCCAAATTCTCATTCTCTCTTATTGCAGTTCATCCCACTGTGATGAGAAAGAATCTGAGAAAAAGAAATGCATAGTTGCAGTCTTTCTTGCTGAAAGGATAGCCCTATAACATAATTTTGGCCATTACATGGAAGCAGAAGTTTCCTTGCATCTTCTGGAAAGGGTTTTACTTTGTCTGATGCAGCCAGCAACAACTTATCCTTCCTGTCTTGAATCAAACGGACGTTTATGGGAGCAGCATTAGCCACTGTGTGAGCATGGGGTAACAGGCACTTAGAAAAGTCCAAGAGAATCACAGAGAGCCTTGAAACCGAGGTCAGGAATACTCTCCAGATTTCCCAGATACAGGATGAAAAAAAATCCCTAACTTGTGTGAGTCACTCTGTATGCAGGTTTTCTCTTATCTTAGCATTCCTAATAATAGACTACTTGACAGAAATTTGTGGAGATTATATGAAATGATACTTGAGTGCTAGCACACTGCTTGACAAATAGAAAGCACTACAGAGGGTACACTGTTATTTATTACTTTCAGTCTATCATTATTCATTACTATGCAGGACAACACCTTCTACTACATCCCTGACAACATCTAACATGGCCAAGTGCATCAACGTAAGGGTTGCCATTTGATGCCACAATCTATGCCTTGGAGGAATTTTCAGGTTTAATAAAGACATAATCATATGATATATATATATATATCAATCTCAAGGCATTTAAAGGCAATGATTAACTGTATAAGCATTTGGTTCAGGAAGGCACTTGTAGGACTTCTGAAAAGGAAAGATCACTGTGTGGAGTGGTCCAGGGAGGCATCCAGAGGGAGGCTGGTCTTAGAATGGGCCCTGAATGGCAATGTCAGAGTGGGCTGCAGGCGTTGGAAGTGCAAACTGATGGAGGTTTCTCTGAGGAAATGTTCATAACACTGTAATAATGTCTGCCCAAAAAGGTGCTGTTGGCTCCTGCCAGTCCCCTTCACCTCGAGTACTCCTTCCCAGCTCCTGCTGCCCTTTTCTCCAGAGAATCACCCTTGGCTGATAGGAACTGTCTGATTGGGAGATTATGTCCCCTCCCACATGGGCAGCTCACAGCTAACGGACTGAGAAAAGTCTGCTCCTTGTTCAACTGCACTCTGTGGTCCAGTCTCCACTCCAGAACCCCCTGTGGGATCAGGCTGAAGTCAGACTCCAGTTGAGAGCACACCTTTAGCTCCGTGCCTGGTTCTATCCTTCTTCCTTCATCTTCTTTCTCCTGAGATCACTCTCTCAACAAATCAAGTGCACGTGACTCTCTGTCTCAGGATGTGCTTCTGGGGACATTGATCTGGTTCATTGCAGATATTAAATCGAGAAATGCTGAGCAAGTGATTGGAGCAATAGTAGCTTCATGCACTCATTTGCTTATTCGTTTGTTTATTCTTTCAATAAACCCATGTTGAGCAACTGCTGTAGGTTCACTGCACAGGCATTTATGAAGCAGAGCAAAGACATGATCTGTGTCTTCCACAGACTAGCAGATAAAAGTAACCATCAGTGTCCTTTGTCCATGGGATTTCCCAGGCAGGAATGCTGGAGTGGGTTGCATTTCCTTCTTCAGTGGATCTTCCTGATCCATGGATCAAACCCGGGTCTCCTGCATTGCAGACAGATTCTTTATTGCCACACCACCAGGGAAGCCCCATAAAAGTAACCAAGCCACAGTGAAACAGGAATAGATGTGCAGGCCAGAGGCACACGGGCTTGAGCTGAACGCTGATTTATTGCTAGTATCACCTTGAACCAGTCACTTAACTCCTCTGAGCCTCTTTGTTTTCTTCTGAAATAAAATAAATAAATAAATAAACCTATTTACTTGGTAACTGATGGAAGTAAACAAGATAATGGATGTAATTTCCTAACTCATGGCTAGAATCCAATTATGCTGGATCTCAGTGCTAAGATTATAAGTCTTTATCTTGGGCTAAAGAGGAAGAATGATCTATGTATTGGAAAAGGGCAATATTTAGAAAAGGGATGCTTCTATTTCTGGTTCCTCTATCTAAGATTATTTTGAAACTCAACCTTCAAAATCTTTGAAGCTCAACCCCAGATATTATAGAAATTCAACTTGAATCTCTCCTCCTGCTCAGCAATCTACCTACACAAGATAGCTTTATATTAAGAAGAAGAAAAGAAGGGGGTGAGGATGAGTAGGAGAAGAAAACAAAAAGAAAGGTAAAGAAAAGAAAAAAATTATTGCAACCCAACCCAGGGTTTATGGCTGCTGATTTATCAAAAATTTCCTGCCAGAAGTGACCTTTCAGAACAGCCCTTGAAATATTCCTCTCCTGTGGGAGACAGGGATTCAGTGAGCCCAGTAGCAGCTGCCGTGCATGAAATGAGAAATTATTCTGAGCAGCTTATTTGCTGGAAAAGTACTGATTTGGAGTCACCCCACATTTTGTGAAATATTTCCCATCTGTATCTTGGGTTCCAAATATCCTGGAAGGATCCTACTAAGTAGACCATGTGGCTTGGATTTCTAGCACAGAGACTGGTATATAGTCATTTTTGAACCTGAAATTTATCTAAAGAAGAATTAGTAACTTAGCCTTACAAAATGTTATTCATTTATTCTCATAACTGCCAAAAACAATAGTTTTTAATGCAAATGAAAAGGCCAGTTTCCTGCAATTACCTGAGAATGTGCTTTACTTTATGCAAGGTATTGTATCAACTTGCAGCAATTACCAAGCCCGTTTGTGATCCATCACAGAATCTGACAAAACATGGATTTTCAGTGTGAGAGTCCCAGAATGCTAATTTGTAAACCTGTCAGATTTGTCACAGTGGTGAGAAATGGTGTTAAAATTGCTTTCGATGTCTTAATTAGTGGTAGCCTTCCAGAGAAATACAATATCTCCAGCTCATTTTTCTTTTCGTTTCTTGATTTGTTTTTCAACAAGATTATTAAAATTTGAATCATGATGATCCTCAGAAAACAGCATGCAATTTAAGAACGCTGATGCAAATATGATTGGGTTGGAGGGGAGCTTTTGGTTGCTCCAGAATGCTAAATGACGGGGTCAGACTTAGTGTCCTGTCTTTTATTTTTACATTGACCTTTGGGCCTTAAATGGAGACACCCTTTGGAGGAACTGTGGCATCTCTGGTATGGTAGAGCAGCAAGTCACTTACATCCAGTGTAAAAAACTTCACTGTGTAATACCCTCAGGTAGTAACACTGTCATAGTTATTCTTTACTGGGCACTAACACACCAGAATGTTGTAATAGACTGCATCTCCTCCTGTCTAATTGTTCCCACAACCCCAGAGCATAGTATCCAGATATTCCAAGTACAAAACAGGGACTAAGATCAGTAACGAGATGCACCTTGATCACACAGCCAGCAAATTATCCCATTGCTGGAATCTGCACTGGTAGTTGCTGCTTTGTCTTGCACTTGGAAGGAAGGTTCTGAATATTTTCACCGGGAAAGTAGATGATGACAGCAGGGTTCCCAGTCTCCTACAGGCCTTGGTCTTTCACATGGTCTCTGAGCCACAAATGGCTGGTGCCCACTCATCTCTGCCTTTTGCCAGATCTGATTTATATATACCTTTTTAGGACCTCCATAATTCACCTCCAAGTTCTATGTTGAACATTTATTGTGTATTTTACATGCTGTTTTGTTATCTGTCTAATCCCACAGAATTTTCTGCAGAGTTTATTAAGAAGAAAAGAAGATTAATTTTAATATTGTTTTCAGGCTTTTCCCCCTGAGTTAGAACCACTGCACTGTACTGTATGTTTGATGAAGAGAGGAAGCCTGAGACTCAGCTTCTTCTAAGTGTCTGTCTCTTTGTGACCCCATGGGCTGAAGCCTGCCAGACTTCTCTCAGCAAGAATGGTGGAGTGGGGTGCCATTGCCTCCTCCAGGGGACCTTCCCTTCCCATGGATTGAACCCACATCTCTTAGATTTCCTGTGCTGACTGGAAGATTCTTTACCACTAGCACTACCTGTGAAGCCCTGAGTGTCTGTCTAGCAGCTGGTTTTTCCATGCAGAGTGTTCTCCCCCTACAGGAGGAAAATGCTCCAGGAAAGCAAACCATTAAAAGTAGCTATTAATAGAAAAGAAGAGGTTTCTGCAGCATCTCTGTGGGACCACAGTTATTTCTGTCCTATGTTGAAATATTTCACCCCAAGAAACAATGGCACTGAATGGTACTGAAGTTTCTATTTACCATGAAATGGCCCCTTCTCTATGGTTCTCACCTTTGTTTGTAAAGTGGATGCAAGCAGCTTTTTTTTTTTCTTTTTTTTTTTGTGGGAAAGAGCTCTCTGCAGGAAGCTCCTTTTGTCTTGTCACTTTAGCAGATCTGTATTGTAACCAACCTTAAAACAGCAGGCCATGCTCTACTCATCTCCAGCCCAAGCACAACTTTTGAATCTTTTGATCACACTGTACCTTGCCTAATTTGTTGGTTCTTTCCTTCATCAAAGAAGTAGACATGAAGAATAAGTAATTAACAGATGACCAAGCAAGCAGTCATCTTTCAAATAGACTGTATGAACAAGGTAGCTTGTGTACACATTGTGTGAACAAGATGGCATCTAAAGAAAGATTACTAGGAGTCAACAAGCATGCAAACAATGGGAGATGACTATGAGTTTGACCCCTTATCTCAATAATTAGCTAAGATTACTTCCTGCTTTCCCTTTAAAAACTTTCATGGCTGAGCAGAATATTCAGAGTTTTGGGGGATTTGAGTTCACTTTGGACTTCCTTGGTGGTAAAGTGGAAGGAAGTCCATCTGCCAATTCAGGGGACACATATTCAATCCCTGATCTGGGAAGATTCCACATGCCATGGGGCAACTAAGCCCATGTGCCACAACTACTGAGCTGTATGCTGTAACTGCTGAAGCCCACATGCCCTAGAACCAGTGTAGACTGCACGGAGAACAAACCAGTCCATCCTAAAGGAAATCAGTCCTGAATATTCATTGGAAGGACTGATGTTGAAGCTGAAACTCCAATACTATGGCCACCAAATATGAAGAACTGACTCATTGGAAAAGACCCTGATCCTTGGAAAGAATTGAAGGCAGGAGGAGAAGGGGATGACAGAGGATGAGATGATTGGATGACATCACCGACTAGATGGACATGAGTTAAAGAAAGCTCTGGGAGGGAAAAAAAAAAAAAAAAAGAAAGCTCTGGGAGTTGGTGATGGATAGGGAAGCCTGGTATGTTGCAGTCCATGGGGTCACAAAAGTCAGACATGACTGAGCGACTGAACTGAACTAGACAGAGTTCACCTTCTTCCAAGATGCTGGCTTCCTGATTAAAAGCAATAAACAATACTTGCCCCACAGGTATCAATTTTCAATCATCAAGCAAGTAGTGGGACTAGAGTTCAGTAACATGTATACGTAGACACCTCCAAGCAGGCACCTGGGGAGCCCATAATGAGGCAGGCCCCATGAGATCAGATTTTTAAAGTTCCCCCATCTTTAATATGTGCATTACCTGTACATGTGTACATTTGGCTTTTTTTTTTTAATAAATAATTCTATAAGAGATGATCAATTCTCTGTATTTTATCTGAGTTTAAAAAAACCACTGTATTTTATCTGAGTTTTGAATAGGTATCATCTAAATCTAGAGATTAAAAAGTTTTCAACACATGATGCCAAATTGATGCTTGCTGTGATGTGTTGAGAAACAAAAAGAAATAAACGCAGGAAGAAAAAAAAAAAAAAGAATTCACCACAGTCAGCTAGGTTTACTGTCAGAACTAGACATAGCCGTGGCCTAAGAAGCTGGCTAGAACAAGGCATGTGCTAGAGTCCCATACCAGACCAGAGTACCTATTTTAATTCTGTCACATCGTGCCAAGAGATCTTAGGCAAGTCATTGAGCCTCAGTATTTAACACTTCCTTCATCCATAGCCAGTCTCTTCAACACAGTAGGAGTTGGCACAAGGGGAATTTTTTTAAATCAAGTATAATGTTTGACATCCATGAAGCACTAAATACAATTTTTTTTTTTTATATTGTGATTATCTTGTTGAAATGGGTTCATCTCAAATCATGGCCATAAACCTAGAAAATATGTAATATTCTTGGTGAGATAGGAAAGCTACAGATAAAAATAAGTAATACAAAAAAACAGAGGTAAATTCATCAAGGTCCAAGTGGCTAAGAAAATCAGAGGAAAGAGAGGATTCCACATAGGCTAAGTGAGAGTTCAAGGTGCCGGTGGGGTTTCTCCAGAATCTGTAAGGAGTGGAGGCAGGAGGGCAGTTAGAGGTGACAAGATGCAGAGCCAGCCCCACATATGAAAGTGGTGAGGCCACCCAGGAGGTCACCAGGCAACATGTAGAGGGGCACACCGTCCTATAACCTCCAGGCTCTGCTGGAAAGTGGGTCTTCCCAGCTCAGGAAATGGGCCACACAACAGCACCTGGCTTAAAGACCACCAGAGGATCCCTTCAGATCAGATCTCCTAATGATCCCTGACACTGCAAGAAAATGTGTGTGTGACACTGTTCTCAAAGAGGGGATGCAGAATTCTCAAGAGATTTGTGATGAAGGCTCTAATTCTGAGCAGTTAAGAAACAGTGAGTTAGAAGGAGAGCATACCCCAAACCATTTCGAGTAATGCTCAAAATTCTCCAAGCCAGGCTTCAGCAATACGTGAACCGTGAACTTCTGGATGTTCAAGCTGGATTTAGAAAAGGCAGAGGAACCAGAGATCAAGTTGCCAACATCTGTTGGATCATCAAAAAAGCAAGGGAGTTCCAGAAATAAACACCTACTTCTGCTTTATTGACTACGCCAAAGCCTTTGACTGTGTGGATCACAACAAACCGTGGAAAATTCTTAAAGAGATGGGAATACCAGACTACCTGACCTGCCTCTGGAGAAAGGTCAGGAAGCAACAGTTAGAACTGGACATGGAACAATAGACTGGTTCCAAATAGGAAAAGGAATACATCAAGGCTGTATATTGTCACCCTGCTTATTTAACTTATATGCAGAGTACATCATGAGAAATGCTGGGCTGGAGGAAGCACAAGCTGGAATCAAGATTTCCACAAGAAATATCAATAACCTCAGATATGCAGAAACCACCCTATGGCAGAAAGTGAAGAAGAACTAAAGAGGTTCTTGATGAAAGTAAAAGAGGAGGGTGAAAAAGTTGGCTTAAAGCTCAACATTCAGAAAACTAAGATCATGACATCTGGTCCCATCACTTCTTGGCAAATAGATGGGGAAACAGTGGAAACAGTGACAGACTATATTTTGGGGGGGCCAAAATCACAGCAGATGGTGACTGCAGGCATGAAATTAAAAAACGCTTCCTCCTTGGAAGAAAAGCTATGACCAACCTAGACAGCATATTAAAAAGCAGAGACATTATTTTGCCAAAAAAGATCCATTTAGTCAAAGCTATGGTTTTTCCAGTAGTCATGTATGGATGTGAGAGTTGGACTATAAAGAAAGCTGAGAGCCAAAGAATTGCTGCTTTTGAACTGTGGTGTTGCAGAAGACTCTTGAGAGTCCCTTGGGCTGTAAGGAGAACCAACCCAGTCCATCCTAAAGGAATACAGTCTTGAATTTTCATTGGAAGGATTGATTCTGAAGCTGAAACACCAATACTTTGGCCATCTAATAGGAAGAACTGATTCATTGGAAAAGACCCTGATGCCAGGAAAGATTGAAGGTGGGAGGAAAGGGGGATGACAGAGGATGAGTGGTTGGATGGCATTACTGACTCAATGGACATGAGTTTGGGTGAACTCCGGGAGTTGGTAATGGACAGGGAGGCCTGGCATGCTGCAGTCCATGGGCTCACAAAGAGTTGGACACAACTGAGCAAATGAACTGAACTGAACTGAATACCCCAAACCATCTGGTTTAGCAAGTGAAGCAAATAGTTATGAAATTTATTAGACAGAGAAAACATTTATAGAAAAAGTATTTAAAAATAAACTCAAGAGCAACCATCAGCAAATAGAAATAAAATCCCAGATGTTAGTATGTGAAAAAACATGTGGCGCATGATCGATGTGTAACCATATGATTTTTGTTTCAAAATTGGGAACATTTGAGTGTGAGAGAAAGCATTAAAAAGATCTAAAGTTTAAAAACTATTTATTGATTACAAATTAGTTGTATTATATTGTTGAAGCCACAAAATTGTCCTATTCAAAATCTATTTTAAAATAATTTAAAATATAATCTATATAAATTAACTTTAAAACAAAAATTACAAAAACAAATTTATATCAATTATGTGGACCTCTTATATCCTTGGTTTCTATTCATGCAGTTCAACCAACTTTTCAATCATATCTTTCTAATAACAAGACACTACTATTTTTCTGAAGAAGGTATTCTCTTTCATTGTAAGTTTTACCTTTTGTAAATTGTATTGAAAAATAATATATGTATGTTACTATATATTTTATATATATATATATACATATACACACACACACTGATGTTCACTGATCGTTAAGTGTAGAGTTTGATGAATTCTCACAAAGTAAATAAGTCCAGGTCAGGAAGATCCCCTGGAGGAGGAAATGGCAACCCAGTATTCTTGCCTGAGAATTCCATGGACAGAGGAGCCTGGCATGCTACAGTCCATGGAGTGGCAAAGAATTGAACATGACTGAAGTGACTTAGCAAGCACGCAACCAGCATTCACAGCAAGAGATTAAGTGTTACTAGCACTCCAAAAGCCTCCTTGTGTTGCCTCCCCACACTCCCCACTCAAATTTAACTACTCTCCTCACTGTTGACAACATGGACTACTTTTGCTCACTTTTGAACTTTATAAAAATTCAAATGCACATGTTTCTCTTAAGATTATGCTTTTGATGCTTATATGTATAGCTGTGTATTTGTATATAATTGTGGTTTGTTCTCATGTCTGTATAATGTAGGAATATATCACAATTACTTTTTTATCCATTTTACTTTAAAAGGATATCTGAGCTATTGCAGTTTTCACATTTATAAATAGTGGGGCAATAAACATTTTTACATGGGTTTTAGATGCATTTTATCTTGAGCATGTAACTAAGGAGTGGAATTGTTGGGTGCTGGAGTATGTGTATGTCTGACTTCAGTAGATACTGTCAAGTGCTGTTCACCTCTATGGTGTAAGAGTTCCAGATGCTCTGCATTTGGTATTGTCTTTGTTTTTCATTTTAGCAACTATGGTGAGTGTGCAGTGCTGCATCATTGTTTTAGTTAGCAATTGCTGTGTAACAAAATACACCAAAACGTACAAGCTTAAATAACCACTATTTTACTACATGGGCCAAGTATATGGGTCAAAAGTTTTGGCCTATTGTTTAGGGCAGTGCTTTTGCTAGTGTTTCCAGGGAACACCCATGCTGCTGTAGTCATCCAGAGGCTAAACTGGTACTGGGCCATCATGGCTACAGTCACATGTGTGATATTTCATAGTCATGACTGGCTCTGCTTCCCTCTCCAGATGTTCTGTCATCTTCAAGGGGGCTGGCCTGGGCTTCTTTGCATGGTGGCTGCAGCATTCCTAGGAGATCTTCAGCAACACTTCTTCCACGTTCTACTGGTCAAAGTGAGTTACAAGGTCATTTCAGATTCAAGGCCTTCTGGTGTCTTGTATGAAAGCTTGTCAGTCTTGTGGAAATTAATGTTATCCTCTCATGGAAGGAAAAACTAATTCTCATTTCAAAAATCCATGCCTACAGAAACTAAGAAGTTAATGAAGCCTCCTTTGCAAACAGTATAGCTGCAATTATTGCATGTTAATTTACATTTCCCAGATGATTAATGGATTTTGTCATTTTTATTACTTTCTATGGCCCTTTCAATGATTGCTCTTGTCTTTTGCCCTGTGAAACTATGTATTATATATTTTGGACAAATGACCATTGCTAGATGTATTTATTATATATAATCTCTGCTCTATGCACTGGCCTTTTAACACTTAACAATGTCCTCTGATAAATGCAGATTCTCGATTTTAGTGTGGTTGGCAGTAGTTTTCTAAAATATTAGCACTTCTATTCCCTATTTAAGAATATCTTCCTACCATCAAGCCATGAAGATATATTTTATGTTGTATTCTTAGAGTTTAATAGTTTTGCTTTCTATATTTACATGAACAATCCACCTGAAATTGATTTTTGTGTAAACTGGGAAGTAGGGGCCAAGATACATTATTCTTCCCATGTGGTAGCCAATTAAAACAGTATGTTAAATATAATAACTTTTACATATTGCACTGGAGTATCACATTTGTCATAAGTGGTGGTGGTCTTGAAAGGTTGTTGCTGAACGATAAGACACTGGGATTCGTGGCCTCCAGAGGAGAGGAATTCAATCCAGGGCCAGAGATGAGGCTGGATCACTCAGAGCTTTTGTGTAATAAAGTTTTATTAAAGTATAAAAGAGATAGAGAAAGCTTCTGACATAGGCATCAGAAGGGGGCAAAAGAGTACCCCTCTCCTAGTCTTTAGCTGTATGTTATATAGTCACTCACAGTCTGTTAATGAAAAGAAAGGAATGTCATAAAATTTAGAATGGCACCAGATAATTCATCCCTGGCCATAAAACGATTGACTTGAATCTTGTAGAAGGGCAGAATACCAACAAATAGTTTCATTTACATAGATTAGGGGAACAATACCTGACTAAGTAAGTTAGGCCGTTTGGCGGAACCAACTTGAAGATAGAGTCTGGGGTTTATTAACATAGCTTAAGACAACATTTCCATAAGAAAAAGAAATGTATTGGTTAACTCAAGGTTTGAGAGTAGTTAGCTTTAGGTGAGACCAGGTGTCATGGCAACACAGCATGTTAAGAGAAGCCTCCTTTTAAATTTGTATAGAGAAGGAAAAACATATCGCTGGTTGTTTTTTCCTCCTGCCGCTTAAGAGAGATAAAAATGTCTGGCACTTGCAGCCTCTTTCCTCCGTTTGGAGACCCCTGGCCTTCCTGCCTGTTACCCTCTCAGTCTGTTTTCTTGAATGATAGATCATATTATAGTCCCAATAGCAATACAGGAGGGGTTCAGTTTTCCTTTGCCCCAAAAGTATTTGATGTTGTCACTATTTTTTAAAAATTTTGCTTTAGTTACTCTGATATGTCTATATTGATATCTCATTGTGATTTTAATTTGCATCTCCTTGGTGGGTAATTATCCTAAACATCATTTCATGGGCTTACTTTCCATCTGTATATCTCTTTGTTGAAATTTCTGTTCATGACTTTGGTCATTTTCTAATTTTAAATGTCATTTTCTAATTTTAATTTTAAATTTCTAACCTGTTAAATGTTTGGAGTCCTTTATATATTATATATAGTAGTACTTTGCTGAATATGTGGTTTGCAAATGTTTTCACCCGGTCTATAATTTGTCTTTCATCCTACCTATGTGAGTTTTTGCAGAGCAACAGTTTGGGGTTTTTTATATTAATAATACCCAGTTATCAAAATTCTCAGTTTTAATCATTTCTGAAAGCATGCTATTTTTATAAAATCAATTTTATATAAACATTGACTCATTTTGTCTTTTATCTACTGTATTACTATTTGTTTTCTATAATATCTTTTCAATGTTCCATTTTATCTTTTTACCTTCTAAATTAATTAGATATTTTCATCAGTATCATTTTTCTATTAACTTATGACTGATACCTTCTTTCATTATTCATACAGAATTAATCCTAGATATTCTAAAGGCATGTTATTTTGACTTAGTATAAGAAAAATTAGTAATTTTAATTTTTTTCAATAGTTCTAAAATCTAAAAACACACTTTTTTTTTTTTTTTTTTTTGCATATACCTCTTCTATTGTTCTTTATCTTTTCCCACAGTTCTGTTTCCCTGTGGGGCCACTATCCTTGTGCTCAAATCTCTTTTTTTTTTTTTAATTTTTTTCCATTTAGATTTCTTTTATTGGTACAGGTCTGTTTGTTAGAAATCCTCTCTGTTTTTCATATTATTTAACTGATGGAAGTTTTTCTTATAAGAGAGCCAATTCATTTTCAGCAACTACTCTTTTTAGCATGTGTGCAAGAAATATTAGAATTAAAAATATATTATTTTGGAAAATGAGTCAATTGATCTAAAAGAAAAATTGTGCTTTACTGAGTAATATGTAAATGTTCCTGTAAATGGAGATAATTTGCTAAAACATTATCTTTGAGTGCAATTTTCCTAAAATAAGAACTGACTTTTGAAATAAATATTGATGCATCTTCATCAGACTTCTAGCCTCTGCTTTTGTGTGGTTCTTAATAACACTATAGGCTTCCTAGTAGTTCAGTTGGTAAATAATTTGCCTGCAATGTGGGAGACCTGGCTTTGATCCCTGGGTTGGGAAGATCCCCTGGAGGAGGGTAAGGCTACCCACTCCAGTATTCTGACCTGAGGAATTCCATGGACTGTATAGTCCAGGGGTCGCAAAGAGTCGGACACAACTGAGCGATTTTCCCTTTCACTAATAACACTATAGCTCTCATAATGGTTACACCTGCATTTTGTACATGTTTATTAACATTCTTGAAAAACTAATTTTAGTACTTTGTAATTAAACATTCATTTTAAAATTTTGACTTACTGCTACTGAAAGGATATATTAAACTTTTAAAAACAGTATTACCAAACAATATAATTAACAACTAAACTTGCAAGGTGCAAAACACATTAAGAGCATTCAGACTACTGTCTACATTCTCAGTGACAAGATTCTTCAGTGTATATTCTTCTCACCATATTTTGGATGTCTTCAATCTATTGTTACACACTTCCCACAGATCTTACTGACTAGTTGAGCATGGTGAAACTTTGAACATTTAAGAGACTGACTGGAGCAGCAGCTTTGACTACTTCTCCAACCACCCACCACAGAGACAGCAAGAAATCAATTGTCCCTAGCCGTTAGGTCTAGTCACAGTTCATTTTGTCAGCAAACTTTCTGCATGCTGTCCCCCAAAAGGGAGTTCTTAGCTACAGGTTGGAGAGGATAAGAAAAAAGGAACAAAAGCTGTTGCTGGAGGTTTTAGTTTTAATCATGAGTTAAACTGAAAAACTTTGTTTACTATGTACACTCTTCACATGCATATACTACTTGATGAAATCATGGCAGAAATAGGAACATCAAAATTCAGGTTCACCAAAACCAACATGAACTGCTTTAATGGAACTGTTAATAATGAGTTGCTAAAATGAGAAATATGTTAAAATGTAATCTTTCACTAGATAGAATGCCAAGACTATAGTCATGAAGATTTGTGTTCACTAAGGACTCATAGAAGTGGATTAGCAGAATGAGGTAAATACATGGAGGAAAGGGTTCAGGTAGGAGTAAAGCAATTATTACCATCATGATAAGGTATTAAATACCATTAAACTTAAATTAAATTTAAAGGTATTAAATTGCCATTAAATACCAGTGGAAGAGATTAAGAGTTTCCATTAATTATCCAAATGTCTAGTATTTAGAATTTTGGGTGGAACTGCTTGAGTTAACAGTACAATTGTCACCTTTTTAGAAGTTAAATCATTCCTACTAGACATTCTTGATCCAAGAATCCATTTGTCCAGCTCCTGTTATGAGTAACCTACTTCTAATACCTGGCAGAATCAAAGTCAAGTGAGTCTATGGAGTGTTAAAATTTCAGGGTCTGCTACATATTGCATTAGCAGAGACAATGAAACAGGAACATTTAATGTAGGCTGGAGTCTTCACTCCTAAAAAAGCATAACATTTGAATAAAAAAAGATGATGAAAAGTAGGAACGTTGATTTGCCCAAATGCAAAGAGTTCTGATATGGCAAGTGAACAAGCTGGGACATCCATCCTCAGGTACAGGGAACCATGGAAGGACTGTGAGCAAGAAGAGGGACTATGAGAGGAAAACTGGAGGAGGATTAATCTGGTAGAGACGGGGTAGAGGAAAAGCCTGAAAGCAAGGCCATGTGCTGGAAAACATTGCAGTTGTCCAAAAATGAGGCAATGAGATTAAGAGGTTGCTTTTTCCCTGTCATTGGGTTTACTTTGTGTGTCTAAATTTCACCATTGACTAGAAGTTTGTGGCAGAAAAAAAATATATGCAGGCTGGGGCTCACCTGGTATTAACAGATTGGGTTCCAGAATTTTGCTGTTCAGGGTCTAAAACTGTATTATTGGATCATCATTCCTTTTAGAGGTGATGGCTTTTATCTGTCAACAGGGAATTAGAATAAGGCCCCAAAGAAGAAAGAAGGAGGAAGAATTATTATTTCTTGAACACTAATTTTATGCTTTAACATCTCGTGTAATTCCTAAACACTAGAACACAGGTATACAATACACATCAACAGATAAATTCAGATTCAGTTTAAATTATACAAGATGATAAAGTTAGTACTTGGCAGAGCAAAGATTCTAAGCCATGAGTTGATTAGCTATGGAGTTTATATTTTTTCTGTCACTGAGCTGTCTCATGTGGGTGAAAGAAAGAGAGGGACGGAAGGGGTAAAAGAGAAGCTTGGTTTTCCTGTGGTCATCACTATAATAATTATACATCAGAAAATATATCATAAGTCTTTTCATTTATGTATACTGTAGATTGGGTTTCCCCAATGACTCAGCAGTAAAGAATTCGCCAGCAATTAAGAGCCTCAGAGATGCCTTTGATCTCTGGGTTGGAAAGATCCCCTGGAGACAGAAATAGCAACCCACTCCGGTATTCTTGCCTGAAAAATCTCAGAAGAGCCTGACTGCAGTTGAAGGGTTTTAAAGAGCCAGACAACATCTGAGCAGCTGAGCAACAAATACCTTAGATTGACTAATGTATCTACTACTACCTGAGTATCTACTAGATGCTAATTTAGAGCAAGACTTTAGATGTAAGGCAGTATCAGCATCTCCACATATGTCAATAATCAATCAGTCTCCACTATTCTGATAACATGAAGTGATGGGACAGGATGCCATGATCTTAGTTTTCTGAATGTTGAGCTTTAAGTCAACTTTTTCACTCTCTTCTTTTACTTTCATCTAGAGGCTCTTTAGCTTTTCTTCACTTTCTGCCATAAGGGTGGTGTCATCTGCATATCTGAGATTATTGATATTTCTTGTGGCAATCTTTATTCCAGTTTGTGCTTCATCCAGCCCAGCATTTCTCATGATGTACTCTGCATATAAGTTAAATAAGCAGGGTGGCAATATACAGCTTTGACATACTCCTTTTCCTACTTGGAACCAGTCTGTTGTCCCATGTCCAGTTCTAACTGTTGCTTCCTGACCTGCATACAGGTTTCTCCAGAGGCAGGTCAGGTGGTCTGGTATTCACATCTCTTTCAGAATTTTCCACAGTTTATTGTGATCCACACAGTCAAAGGCTTTGACATAGTCAACAAAGCAGAAATAGATGTTTTTCTGGAACTCTCTAGCTTTTTCAATGATCCAACAGATGTTGGCAATTTGATCTCTGGTTCCTCTGCCTTTTCTAAAACCAGCTTGAACATCTGGAAGATCACGGTTCATGTATTGCTGAAGCCTGGCTTGGAGAATTTTGAGTATTACTTTACTAGCGTGTGAGATGAGTGCAATTGTGCGATAGTTTGAGCATTCTTTGGGATTGCCTTTCTTTGGGATTGGAATGAAAACTGACCTTTTCCAGTCCTGTGGCCACTGCTGAGTTTTGTAAATGTGTTGGCATATTGAGTGCAGCACTTTTACAGCATCATCTTTCAGGATTTGAAATAGCTCAACTGGAATTCCATCACCTTCACTAACTTTGTTCATAAGGCCCACTTGACTTCACATTGCAGGGTGTGAAGGTAAATAATCACACCATCATGATTTTCTGGGTCGTGAAGATCTTTTTTGTACACTCCTTCTGTGTATTCTTGACACCACTTCTTAATATCTTCTGCTTCTGTTAGGTCCCTCCCATTTCTGTCTTTTATTGAACCCATCTTTGCATGAAATGTTCCCTTGGTATCTCTAATTTTCTTGAAGAGATCTCTAGTCTTTCTCATTCTATTGTTTTCCTTTATTTCTTTGCATTGATCACTGAGGAAGGCTGTCTTATCTCTCCTTGCTGTTCTTTGGAACTCTGCATTCAAATGTGTATATCTTTCCTTTTCTCCTTTGCTTTTCACTTCCCTTCTTTTCACAGCTATTTGTAACACCTCTTCAGGCAGCCATTTTGCTCGTTTGCACATTTCTTTTTCTTTTCTTTTCTTTTTTTTTTTTCATTTATTTTTATCAGTTGGAGGCTAATTACTTTACAATATTGTAGTGGTTTTTGCCATACATTGACATGAATCAGCCATGGATTTACATGTGTTCCCCATTCCGATCCCCCCTCCCACCTCCCTCCCCATTCCATCCCTCTGGGTCTTCCCAGTGCACCAGCCCTGAGCACTTGTCTCATGCATCCAACCTGGGCTGTCGATCTGTTTCACACTTGATAGTGTACATGTTTCAATGCTATTCTCTCAGATCATCCCACCCTTGCCTTCTCCCACAGAGTCCAAACGTCTATTCTATATATCTGTGTCTCTTTTTCTGTCCTGCATATAGGATTATCATTACCATCTTTTAAAATTTCATATATATGTTTTAGTATTCTGTATTGGTGTTTATTTTTCTGGTTTACTTCACTCTGTATAATGGGCTCCAGTTTCATCCATCTCATTAGAACTGACTCAAATGTACTATTTTTAATGGCTGAGTAATATTCCATGGTGTATATGTACCACAGCTTCCTTATCCATTCGTCTGCTGATGGACATCTAGGTTGCTTCCATGTCCTGGCTATTATACACAGTGCTGCGATGAACATTGGGGTACACGTATCTCTTTCAGATCTGGTTTCCTCGGTGTGTATGCCCAGGAGTGGGATTGCTGGGTCATATGGCAGTTCTATTTCCAGTTTTTTAAGGAATCTCCACACAGTTCTCCACAGTGGCTGTACTAGTTTGCATTCCCACCAACAGTGTAAGAGGGTTCCCTTTTCTCCACACCCTCTCCAGCATTTATTGCTTGTAGACTTTTGGATAGCAGCCATTCTGACTGGCATGTAATGGTAATGGTACCTCATTGTGGTTTTGATTTGCATTTCTCTGATAATGAGTGATGTTGAGCATCTTTTCATGTGTTTGTTAGCCATCTGTATGTCTTCTTTGGATAAATGTCTGTTTAGTTCTTTGGCCCATTTTTTGATTGGGTCATTTATTTTTCTGGAATTGAGCTGCAGGAGTTGCTTGTATATTTTTGAGATTAATCCTTTGTATGTTTCTTCACTTGCTATTATTTTCTCCCATTCTGAAGGCTGTCTTTTCACTTTGCTTATAGTTTCCTTTGTCATGCAAAAGCTTTTAAGTTTCATTAGGTCCCATTTGTTTATTTTTACTTTTATTTCCAATATTCTGGGAGGTGGGTCATGGAGGATCTTGCTGTGATTCATGTCGGAGAGTGTTTTGCCTATGTTCTCCCCTAGGAGTTTTATAGTTTCTGGTCTTACATTTAGACCTTTAATCCATTTTGAGTTTATTTTTTGTATGGTGTTAGAAAGTGTTCTAGTTTCATTCTTTTACAAATGGTTGACCAGTTTTCCATTGTATGGTCTTGTCTCTTTTGTCAAAGATGGATTTATCTCTGAGCTTTCTATTTTGTTCCATTGATCTATATTTCTGTCTTTGTGCCAGTACCATACTCTCTTGATGTCTGTGGCTTTGTAGTAGAGCCTGAAGTCAGGCAGGTTGATTCCTCCAGTTCCATTCTTATTTTTCAAGATTGTTTTGGCTATTTGAAGTTATTATATTTCCATACAAATTGTGAAATTATTTGTTCTAGTTCTGTGAAAAATACCGTTAGTAGCCTGATAGGGATTGCACTGAATATTTCTCCATCTATTTGTGTCCTCTTTGATTTCTTTCATCAGTGTTTTATAGTTTTCTATATATAGGTCTTTTGTTTCTTTAGGTAGATATACTCCTAAGTATTTTATTATTTTTGTTGCAATGGTGGGTGGCATTGTTTCCTTAATTTCTCTTTCTGTTTTCTCATTGTTAGTGTATAGGAATGCAAGGGATTTCTGTGTGTTAATTATATATCGCACAACTTCACTATATTCATTGATTAGCTCTAGTAATTTTCTGGTAGAGTCTTTAGGGTTTTCTATGTAGAGGATCATGTCAACTTCAAACAGTGAGAGTTTTACTTCTTCTTTTACTATCTAGATTCCTTTTATTTCTTTTTCTGCTCTGAATGCTGTGGCCAACACTTCCAAAACTATGCTGAATAGTAGTGGTGACAGTGGGCACCCTTGTCTTGTTCCTGACTTTAGGGGAAATGCTTTCAATTTTTCACCATTGAGGGTAAGGTTTACTGTGGGTTTCTCATATATAGCTTTTATTATGTTAAGGTATTTTCCTTCTATTCCTGCTTTCTGGAGAGTTTTTAACATAAATGGATGTTGAATTTTGTGAAAGGCTTTTTCTGCATCTATTGAGATAATCATATGTTTTTTTATCTTTCAATTTGTTAATATGGTGTATTACATTGATTTGTGGATATTAAAGAATCCTTGTATTCCTGGGGTAAAGCCCACTTGGTCATGACACATAATCTTTTTAATATGTTATTGGATTCTGTTTTCTAGAATTTTGTTAAGGATTTTTGCATCTATGTTCATCAGTGATATTGGCCTGTAGTTTTCTTTTTTGTATGGCATCTTTGTCTGGTTTTGGTATTAGGGTGATTGTGGCCTCATAAAAGGAGTTTGGAAGTTTACTTTCTTCTGCAATTTTCTGGAAGAGTTTGAGTAAGATAGGTATTAGCTCTTCTCTAAATTTTTGGTAGAATTCAGCTGTAAAGCCATCTGGTCCTGGCCTCTTGTTTGCTGGAAGATTTCAGATTACAGTTTCGATTTCCATGCTTGTGATGGGTCTGTTAAGATCTTCTATTTCTTCCTGGTTCAGTTTTGGAAATTTATACTTTTCTAAGAATTTGTCCATTTCTTCCAAGTTGTCCATTTTATTGGCATAGAGCTGCTGGTAGTAGTCTCTTATGATCCTTTGTATTTCAATGTTGTCTCTTGTGATCTCTCCATTTTCATTTCTAATTTTCTTGATTTGGTTCTTCTCCCTTTGTTTCTTCATGAGTCTGGCTAACGACTTGTCAATTTTATTTACCTTTTCAAAAAACCAGCTTTTAGCTTTGTTGATTTTTGCTATGGCCTCTTTTGTTTCTTTTGCATTTATTTCTGTCCTAATTTTTAAGATTTCTTTCCTTCTACTAACCCTGGGGTTCTTCATTTCTTCCTTCTCTAGTTGCTTTAGGTGTAGAGTTAGGTTATTATTATTTGACTTTTTTCTTGTTTCTTGGGGTAAGCCTGTAATGCTATGAACCTTCCCCTTAGTACTGCTTTTACAGTGTCCCATAGGTTTTGGGTTGTTGTGTTTTCACTTTCATTCCTTTCTATGCATATTTTGATTTCTTTTTTGATTTCTTTTATGATTTGTTGGTTATTAAGAAGTGTATTATTTAGCCTCCATATGTTTTAATTTTTAATAGTTTTTTTTTCCTATAACTGAGATCTAATCTTACTGCATTGTGGTCAGAAAAAATGACTGAAATTATTTCAAATTTTTTTGAATTTACCAAGGCTAGATTTATGGCCCAGGATGTGATCTATTCTGGACAAGGTTCTGTGTGCACTTGAGGAAAAGGTGAAATTGATTGTTTTGGGGTGAATTGTCCTATAGATATCAATTAGGTCTAGATGGTCCATTTTGCCATTTAAACTTTGTGTTTCCTTGTTAATTTTCTGTTTAGTTGATCTATCCATAGGTGTGAATGGGGTATTAAAGTCACCCTCTATTATTGTGTTATTGTTAATTTCCCCTTTCACATTTGTTAGCAATTGTCTTACATATTGTGGTCCTCCATTGGCACCCCACTCCAGTCCTCTTGCCTGGAAAATCCCACGGATGGAAGAGCCTGCTAGGCTGCAGTCCACGGGGTCGCGAAGACTCGGACATGACTGTGCAACTTCACTTTCACTTTTCACTTTTATGCATTGGCGAAGGAAATGGCAACCCACTCCAGTGTTCTTGCCTGGAGAATCCCAGGAATGGGGTCACATAGAGTTGGACACGACTGAAGTGACTTAGCAGTAGCAGTATGTTGGGTGCATATGTATTTATAATTGTTATATCTTCTTCTTGGACTGAACCTTTTATCATTATGTAGTGTCCTTCTTTGTCTCTTTCACAGCCTTTATTTTAAAGTCTATTTTATCTGATATGAGTATTATGACTCCTGCTTTCTTTTGGTCTCCGTTTGTGTGAAATATTTGTTTCCAGCCCTTCACTTTCAGTCTGTGTCCCTTGTTTTGAGGTGGGTCTCTTGTAGACAGCATATACAGGGGTCTTGCTTTTGTATCCATTCAGCCAGTCTTCGTCTTTTGATTGGGGCATTCAACCCATTTGCATTTAAAGTAGTTATTGGTAAGTATGGTCCCTTTGCCATTTGCTTTGTTGTTTTGGGTTCGTGTTCATACAACCTTTCTGTGTTTCCTATCTAGAGAAGATCCTTTAGCATTTGTTGAAGAGCTGGTTTGGTGGTGCTGAATTCTCTCAGCTTTTGCTTGTCTGTAAAGCTTCTGAGTTCTCCTTCATATCTGAATGAGATCTTTGCTGAGTACAGTAATCTGGGTTTTAGGTTATTCTCTTTCATTACTTTAAGTATGTCTTGCCTTTCCCTTCTGGCCTGAAGAGTTTCTGTTGAAAGATCAGCTGTTATCCTTATGGGAATCCCCTTGTGTGTTATATGTTGTTTCTCCCTTGCTGCTTTTAATATTTGTTTCTTGTGTTTGATCTTCGTTAATTTGATTAATATGTGTCTTGTGGTGTTTTGCCTTGGATTTGTCCTGTTTGGGACACTCTGGGTTTCTTGGACCTGTGTGACTATTTCCTTCCCCATTTTAAGGAAGTTTTCAGCTATTATCTCCTCGAGTATTTTCTCATGGCCTTTCTTTTTGTCTTCTTCTTCCAGGACTCCTATGATTCGAATGTTGGGCATTTCACATTGTTCCAGAGGTCCCTGAGGCTGCCCTCATTTCTTTTGATCCTTTTTTTCTTTTTTCCTCTCTGCTTCATTTATTTCCACCATTTTATCTTCTACCTCATATCCTATTTTCTGCCTCCATTATTCTACTGTTGGTTCCCTCCAGAGTGTTTTTGATCTCATTTATTGCATTATTCATTTTTAATTGACTCTTTTTTATTTCTTCTAGGTCCTTGTTAAACATGTCTTGCATCTTCTCAATCCTTGTCTCCAGGCTATTTATCTGTAACTCCATTTTGTTTTCAAGATTTTGGATCATTTTTATTATCATTATTCTAAATTCTTTTTCAGGTAGATTCCCTATCTCCTCTTTTGTTTGGCTTGGCGGGCATTTTTCATGTTCCTTTACCTGCTGGGTATTTCTCTGCCTTTTCATCTTATTTAGATTGCTGGGTTTGGGGGGGGGGGGGGGCGGTGCTTTCTGTATTCTGGTAGTCTGTGGTTCCTTTTTATTGTGGAGGTTTCTCCCAGTGGGTGGGGTTGGATAATTGGCTTGTCAAGGTTTCCTGGATAGGGAAGCTTGCGCCGATGTTCTGGTGGGTGGAGCTGGATTTCTTCTCTCTGGAGTGCAATGGAGTGTCCAGTAGTGAGTTTTGAGATGGGTCTATGGGTTTGGTGTGACTTTGGGCAGCCTGTATGTTGACACTCAGGGCTATGTTCTTGCGTTGCTGGAGCATTTACGTGTTATGTCTTGCACTGGAACTTATTGGCTCTTGGGTGGTGGTTGGTTTCAGTCTAGGTATGGACGCTTTTGGATGATCTCTTGTTAATTAATGTTCCCCATAGTCAGGAGTTCTCTGGTGTTCTCAGGTTTTGGGCTTAAGCCTCTTGCCTCTGGATTTCAGTCTTATTCTTCTAGTAGCCTCAAGACTTCTCCATCCATATAGCTCCCATAACTTCTAGGTTAATGGTGAAAAGATTCTCCACAGTGAGGGACATCCAGAGAGTTTCACAGAGTTACATGAAGGAGAGGAGAGGGAGGAAGAAGATAGAGGTGAGAAGGAGGAGAAAAAGGGGGATTCATGAAAAGAGAGACAGATCTAGGCAGTACGCTGTTCCCTAAGTGTTCTCGACAGCCCAGAACACCCACAGAGATTCACAGAATTAGATTGAAAAGAGAGGGAGGAGGGAGGAAATAGAGGTGATCTGGAGGAGAAAAAGGGGCATCAAAAGGGAGAGAGAGTAATCAAACCAGTAATCACACTCCTGAGTAAAAAGGGGTACTGAAGATTGGATTCTTAAATTCCAAAATTGATATCAAATACTGAAAAACAAAGATTAAAAATCTAGAGTAGAGGTTAGACTCTTAAAAATACAATATTAAAAAAAAATAAGAAATATATATGAAATTTGCTTTAAAAATAGGGTCCCCCCGCCCTTTTTCTTTGCAAGGTTATAGTGGGTTATAAAAATGAAAATTAAGGAGTAATAGAGGACTTAAAAAAAAGAATTTTTTTTAATTAAAAAAATAATAATAATAGTAAAAATATATCTAGGAATTTCTCTGGAGCTGTTGCGGGCAGTGTGGGTTCAGTTCAGTTTCGGATAGCTCCTTGTTCCAGCTTACACTTCTTGATATCTATAGGCCCCTTCCAGTGTAGTCGGTGTTAACTACAGGGATTTTAATCTGTTGCACCTGTCAGTTCTAAAGTGGTTCCCTTCGTTTATTTGGCTTCTGTTTGCAGGTCTCTACAGTGTCTAATTTCCGCCCTGATACAAGTGGGAGGGGAGGAGGTGGTGTCTTGTTTAGGTTCTCTTTTTCAGTCATGCTGTGGGGAGGGAAGAGCACTTCAGACAAATGTCCCCGGCCTGTGTGGGGAGCACTCACAGTGTTCTGGCCACACTGGTTTTGCCCCTGCTCATGGCGTGTGTGCTTTCCCCGTCTACACTGCTCAGGCTCCCCGCTGCTCTACAGGGAGCGGGCCCTGAGTTGCATGCACTTCCCAGGCCTAAGCCACTCAGGTTCAGGTTTTCGGGTACTCCACAAAGGCACAGAGTCGGTTGGGCATGCATTTTGTGCCTTCCCCAGTGGAGCAGCTCAGGGAATCAGGAGCTTGACGAGCGCACTCTCCCCAGGTGCAGCGCGACTTCTCCCCTCCCTGTCCCAATCTCAGTTTCCAGGCGCGCTGGTCCAGTGCGCCTTGTGTCTCTTCTGGGGAGCTGATCTCTGGCTGCGACCCTCCTGGCAGATGTCAACCATCCAGAATCTCTGGAAGTCTTTGGTTAGAAACTGGAAGCCTGTTTGCAGTTTGGTAGGGGATGCCCTCTCTGGAGCCCAGTTTGCCCCTTTCCCCTCCCCCCTGCCTCCTGCCTCCGGCGGGGGATGGGCTGGTCCACAGCTGGCTAGCTCTTCTCTGGAATTGCTTAGTCCTTCCTTTGTTCTGCAAATGGCTGGCAGTGCCTTTGGTTAGAGTTTTTCCCAGGTTAATTCTCTCTCTCTCTCTCTCTCTCTTTGCTATCCCACAGTTTAAGTTGCTATCTCACATTAGGTCCCTCTGATTGCCCTCAGAGCATTCAGGCCTGGCCCTTACCCTAAGCAATACCACCCACTCCTCTCCGTTCAGCCCCCACTTGCTGGTGGAGGATGCGAGGGTCTGGGGTACTTTTTTTGCTGGGAGTTGCTTTTAGGCATGTAATTTGTGGATTTTATTTATTTTTCCTCCTGGTTAGGTTGCCCTCCGAGATTCGAAAACTTCCCCCAGACCCGCCTGTGAGAGGGTTTCCTGGTGTTTGGAAACTTTCTCTATTAGGACTCCCTTCCCGGATGGATCTCCATCCCTAACTCTTTTGTCTCTCTTTTTATCTTTTATATTTTGTCCTACCTCCTTTCGAAGACAATGTGTTGCTTCTCTGGGTGTATGATGCCCTCTGCTAACTATCAGAAGTTGTTTTGTGGAGTTTGCTCAGCGTTCAAATGATCTTTCTATGAATTTGTGTGTGTGGGGGGGGGGGGAGTGATCTGTCCGTCGTATTCCTCTGCCATCTTAGCTCCTCCTCTGCATTTCTTTTTCTTGGGGATGGTCTTGATTCTCGTCATGGAAATAGACAGGGAAACAGTGGCTGACTTTATTTTTGGGGGCTCCCAAATCACTGCAGATGGTGATTGCAGCCATGGAATTAAAAGACACTTACTCCTTGGAAGGAAAGTCATGACCAACCTAGACAGCATATTAAAAAGCAGAGACATTACTTTGTCAACAAATGTCTGTCTAGTCAAGGCTATGGTTTTTCCAGTAGTCATGTGTGGATGTGAGAGTTGGACTCTAAAGAAAGCTGAGCACCAAAGAATTGATACTTTTGAACTGTGGTGTTGGAGAAGATTCTTGAGAGTCCCTTGGACTGCAGGGAGATCCAAACAGTCCATCCTAAAGGAGATCAGTTCTAGGTGTTCATTGGAATGACTGATGTTGAAGCTGAATCTCCAATACTTTGGCCACCTGATACGAAGATCTGACTCATTGGAAAAGACTCTGAATCTGGGAAAGATTGAGGGCAGGAGTACAAGGGGACGACAGAGGATGAGATGGTTGGATGGCATCACTGACTCAATGGGCATGGGTTTGGGTGTACTCTGGGAGTTGGTGATGGACAGGGAGGCCTGGCATGCTGTGGTTCATGGGGTCGCAAAGAGTCGGACACGACTGAGCTACTGAACTGAACTGATTCTGATACCAGTGATTATGTTCTCAGCAAACAATTAGTTTTCCTCTTCCAAAGAAAGTCCTCTTTCAAAGAAAGGCTGACTCACTCTCAGCCTCATTAAGCATCAGAGAGGACATAAAGCATTCTCATCAGGATGGCATGGACACAAAGATGAGATATGCTCAGTGGGACCACAGTTGGCAGCCACTGAGCTTACCCAGCACAAGACTCTGCTGAAGACAGTAGCATGGAAGGGTCTTCTTTGTTCACCTACCACTCAGCACATCAAAAATTTTCTGACTCCCTTTGTGCTCATAGCGCTGGAATGCCTGACTTTGATACTCTTCAGGCCCCTGCCCTTTGAGACTAATAGTTACACTGAGTGCTTCAGTTACGACAGTTGGTGTGTCCACAAACCCTGGTTTCATTAAGTTGATCTCTGGCATTCTTCACTCTTGGCTGTCTCCACTAAGACTCATTGCAATGGTTCAGTCAGACTCCAGTGGCATGCTCACTAGTGAAGCAGGAATCTGAGTTTTTGTTCATGGAGCTGAAGAATGAACTTCATGAACACACTAAGACTCACAGTAGCAAGAGAATAGGATTTATTAAACAGAAAGAAAGTACAAAACTCTCAGCATAAACACTAAAAAGGGGTAGAGTCCTGCAAAGGTGGGACTTGGAGCAACTTATATCCTTAATAGTATTAATCTCTCCATTTTTGGTTGGCTCCAGTCCTTAAAATATATCATATTTAACCAATCAGTGTAGAGGTAAAAATGTTTAACTTAACATCTTTATGTTTACCCTTTTCATGCCCCATGGCCATTTTACAGTGAACCAGATATATGGGCTAAAGATTAATGATCACCAGTTATTTTTCCCTCAGGCATATAGAACAGAAGTTAATTATTATTGCCCTTCTGCCCTTTTTTTCAGACCAAGGACACATTCCGGGAATTCAAGACAAAGGGTATAGTTTTAGCTTAAAGGAGTAAGATGCTTATTGAAAACAAGACCAAGGTCTCAGAGTCCTACACTGACTGCCTAGCAATTTCTACCTCACTAGGAACTCACGTGCCAGTACTTCACAGAGTTCCTGTGTCCTATTTTTATCATAACCCAACTAAACAAGTAAATACCACAAAAAGACAGAGTTGAAGAACTGGAAGATAGATATGAGAACATCCTGTGACTTGGTGTCCTCAAGCACGTGGGAAGGAGGAACTGGTTGCCACTGCACAAGGAATGGCAAGTTCAGACAATCCTAAATCCCATTGCTGATCCTCCTTCACACACATGGGAGCATAGAACTAAATGATCAGAGGAATTCTCCTGCCCCAAAACAGGGAATATATACTTTTAATTGAAGTCATGCCTTTCCTTGTACTTCATTTATTGTGTTCTTTAGTCATTCATTTAATAAACATTCTTTAAACATTTTACACATGCTGTACAACTTTCCAACCTTTTAGTTAACAGGAAAATGATATAAAAATTTCACAATAAAATATCACTGCACACCTACCAAGATGGCTCAATTTATCTTTTTTTTTTAAATTGGCATATTTTCAAAGAAAGTAGAAAATTAATTCACTGCTGATGGAAATGTGAACTGATATAGTCACAAATTATCTATATAGAATCCCAGATAAAGAAGAAAGAAAATAGATTTGATATGCATATTTGAAGAAAAAACAGAATATTCCATAATTAGTAACTAGCAACATATACTAAACCAGAGATCATTGAAGCTCAGAAATCAATCACTCAACCAATCAATATTAATATTAATATATATATATATATATATATATATATATATATAACCATGAGTACAACAAATTTCAAACCACTGAAAACCAAAGGTGAAGAGAAAACTTGAAGGCAGCCACTAATTGAACAGGTAGATGCTGTCAGCAGCTGTGTTCCTCATTCTCATTAATACTTATGACAACACATACATAAGCCTTTAAGTTCTGATAGTGCCATCAGATTCTCTTAGCTTTCTTATCTCCTATTTTAACTTTATTCCTGTTGACATACTGCGCCTATGTTTTCTGATATTCTCCTTAAGCCTCAGTCTCAAGCAGGCACTGTGAACATGCAGCTTGGGGTGTGGTCTTCATAAGTACCCCTCCCCCACTAGGTAAATTCTAGGCCTAGTTTATATACCTGCCCCTCTTTTGGGGCAGAGGCCTCTCCCCTCCATTCTCCACTCTCTCCCCCAGCTGTAATGAGTTGTCAGAGGTACCTTTAGGCTACATAATTTTTACCTTTCCCCTAAAGTTTGGTGGTAGTGGTTTAGTCATTAAGTCATGTTGGATTCTTGTGACCCTATGGACTATAGCCCACCAGACTCCTCTGTTCATGGGATTTCCCAGGCAAGGATACTGGAATGAGTTGCCACTTCCTTCTCCAGGGAATCTTCCTGACCCAGGGATTGAATCTGGGTCTTTAGCATTGCAGACATATGCTTTACCAGCTGAGCCACCAGGAAAGACTTCATTCATAGTTGTGAGGGGTTTTGGCAGTTTTTCCTGTGGCTGCTTTTTCCCCTCCCCCATCTAGGGGTATGGCTTTCTCTCAGGTCTCTCCATTCTTCTTTGTGGGAGCCTGATGGAGTTCTTGGGAAGTCTGCAAGTTTGTGTGAAGATTCCTGTTTTCAGCCCCTAGAGTCTGTCATACTCTCATGCCAGCCCATGTTTGGCCTTTAGAAACTGTATTAGAACATCTACTTTGATTTTCTTACAGACATACTTAGCATTTCATATTTTCTGTCCAGGTAAATCATCTGTCTTTGTCTCCTTGCAACTATCACTGTAGGTTGGTTTAAGGCTAACTATTTGCCCTCTTGGGCTTCCCAGGTGGCGCTATTTGTAAAGACCCGCCTCCCAAAGACAAGAGAGGTAAGAGACATAAGTTTGAGCCCTGGGTGGGGAAGGGAGATCCCTTGGAGGAGGGCATGGCAACCAACTCCAGTATTTTTGCCTGGAGAATCCCGTGGACAGAGGAGCTTGATGAGCTAAGGTCCACAGGGTTGCAAAGAGTCAGACATGACCAAAGTAACTTAGCATGCACATGCACACTTTTGCCCTAAGACCTCCATTCTCTGATTTGCTCAAAAAAAGTCATTAATTTGAAGTTTTCCAGCTTTTTTCTTATGGTGAGGGTAAGAGTGACATGCTTTTCAGCTCTCTACATCTTAGATCTGAAATGTGTTAAACTTTGCCAGTGTGCTAAGGTGCTTCAGTCATGTCCAACTCATTACAACCCTACGGACTGTAGCCCACCGAGCTCCTCTATCCATGGGATTCTCCAGTCAAGAATACTGGAGTCGGTTGCCATATCCTCCTCCAGGAGATCTTCTCAAACTAGGGATCGAACCCACATCTCTTACATTTTTTGCATAGGCAGCTGGGTTATTTACCACTAGGGCCACCTGGGAAGCCCATTAAACCTTAATATCATTTAATATTTCCTTAATAATAGGATTTGACCAACTCCAAGTAATACAGGTACTTTAGACCAGAGTCATTTACTATAATGGTATGTGAGAATAAATTGTTTCTCTGGAGTGATTCATCCTACCAGGGGTAACCAAGTAAGTTTAAAAAGTGCAGGTTGATTCTCTAACAGGCAGTCTTCTATGGAACAAAATCATTTTACTTGCTCATAAAGTATATGAATCACTTTCAATATTAAAATTGATCATGTACTTGAAGGTTATATAAAACTAAAATGAACTTAGACCATAAATTAATAACAGTTATTTTAATGATCTTTCAAAGACTCAAGTGAAGAAGAATAAAACATGCTATAGAATACTTAGGTGATAGCAAAAGTAAAAAGAGTGTATTATGTATCAAAAACTTGGTATGAAATCAAAGCTATACTTAACAAGATGTTCAAGTCCAGGAATATTATTACTATTAAATAAGGTAGAATGAGTATAACTAAAGTAATTTTTCATGCAAAAAATTTAAATATATAAGAAAATAAAATAAAAGCTCATAAAGCACATGAAAAATATTATGTCACTTCCTTCTATTCTCTATAATATTTGACAAGAAATCTGCTGTTATTTAAATTGGTGTTCCTCTATAGTAAATATGTCATTTCTCTCTGGTACGTTTTAAGGATAATTTCTTTAGTTTTTAGAAGTTTAAACATAGTTTGTCTTGGTATGAAGTTCTTTGGTGGTGGTGGTTTAGTTATTATGTCATGTTGGACTCTTGCGACCCTATGGACTATTGGGCCCACCAGAATCCTCTGTCCATGGGATTTCCCAGGCAAGGATACTGGAAAGGGTTGTCACTTCCTTCTCCAGATAATCTTCCTGACTCAGGGTTTACCCCTCTTGGGGTGTGAGAAAGTTTCTGATTCTTTGGGTTTGTCTTATTCCAAATTCAAGATATTTTAAAGCATTGTTTCTCCAAATATATTTTTAACCCCTTATTCTTTCTCCACTCTCTTTTTCTCTTTTTTATTGAAGTTGATATACAATGTTGTGTTTAGTTTCAGGTGTACAGTAAAGTGTACATATATATTTATATGTGTGTGTGTGTTTCAGATTCTTTTCCATTATAGGTTATTACAAG
This sequence comes from Dama dama, assembly GCF_033118175.1. Lineage (NCBI taxonomy): Eukaryota > Metazoa > Chordata > Mammalia > Artiodactyla > Cervidae > Dama > Dama dama. The sequence continues at coordinate 5,872,983 of NC_083713.1, read as the reverse complement.
ATGTTGAGTATAGTTTCCTGTTAAGTATAGTGTGTATATGTTAATCCCAATCTCCTAATTATCCCACCTTCTCCCTTTCCCCTTTGGTAATCATAAGTTTATTTTCTATATCTGTGGGTTTATTTTTGTTTTGTATATAAGTTCATTTGTGCCATTTTTGTTTTTTAGATTCTACATATAAGTGATAAAATATTTACCTTTCAGTCATGTTTACTTAATATGATAATATCTAGATCCGTCCATGTTGCTCCAAATGGCATTGTTTCATTCTTTTTTATGGATGAGTAATATTCAATTGTATAAACATGTTGTTACTATGCTGGGCTTAGTTGCTCAGTCATGTCTGACTCTTTGTGACCCCATGGACTATAACTTGCCAGGTTTCTCTGTCCATGGGGATTCTCATGGACAATACTGGAGTGGGTTGCCATGCCCTCTGCCAGAGGATCTTCCCAACCCAGGGATCAAACTCAGGTCTCCCACATTACAGGTGAATTCCTTACTGTCTGAGCCACCAGGGAAGTCCAAGAATACTGTAGTGAGTAGCCTATCCCTTCTTCAGGGGATCTTACTGGCCCAGGAATTGAACTGGGGTCTCCTGCATTGCAGGCAGATTCTTTACCAGCTGAGCTACCAGGGAAGTCCGCATAAACATGCCACATCTTCTTTATCTATTCATCCGCTTTAGGACATTTAGATTGACTCCATGTCTTGGTTATTGTAAACAGTGACACTATGAACATTAGGGTGCATGTATCTTTTCAAATTTTGGTTTTCTCTGGATATATGCCCAGGAGTGGGATTTAAGGATCAAATGGTAGCTCTATTTTAATTTTTTTAAGAGACCTTCATGCTGTTCTGCATAGTGACTCTACCAATTTACCTTCCTACTAACAGTGCAGGAGGATTCCTTCTTCTCCACATCCTCTCCAACATTTATTATTTGTAGATAGTTTGATGATGGCCATCTAATCAGTGTGAGGTGATATCTCATTGTAGTTTTGATTTGCATTTCTCTAATAATTAGCGATGTTGAGCATCTTTTCATGTGCACTTTGGCCATGTGTATATCTTCTTTGGAAAAATATTTATTTAGATCTTCTATTCTTTTTTAATTGTTTTTTGTTGTTGTTGTTGTTGTTGTTGTATTTTAATATATTGAGGTATATGAGCTATTTGTATATTTTGGAGATTAATTCCTTGTCAGTCAGATCATTTGCAAATGTTTTCTTCCAATTATCTTTTAGTTGTGTTTATGGTTTTCTTTGTTATGCAAGTAATTTTACATTTAATTAGGTCCCATTTATTTATTCTTGTTTTTATTTCCATTACTCTAGGAGACCAATCCAAAAAAAGATGTTGTTGTGATTTATGTCAATGAGTGTCATGCCTATGTTTTCCTCTAGGAATTTTATAGTATCCAGTCTTACGTTTATATCTTTAATCCATTTGACTTTATTTTTGTGTGTACCATCTCCACTCTTTCTAGGTTAATAATACAGATCTATAATATAGATCTTAGATCTTTTATGATTGATTTTCAGGTCACTGAGGCTCTGTTTTCATTGTCATTGTCCATTTTAGTCAATTTGCTCTCTTGTTCAGATTGAATATATTCTGTTTCAAGCTATATATGTACTTGCTGTCATGTACATGCTCCTATTGAGCCATTCCAGCAAGTTCTTTATATTGGCTTTTATATTTTTAGGTTCTATAATGTCTATTTGACTCTTTTTTCCTTAAATTCTGTTTCTTTGCTGAACTCTTCTTTTTGTTTCCATTTGTTCCAATGGAGTTCTTATCTACTTTGTTTAACCACTTCTATAATGGCTGCTCAAATATCTTTGACAGACATATCCAACTTCTCAAATTCATCTTAATGTGGTATCTCTTGACTGCCTTTTTCATTTAAGTCGTGATTTCCCTGGTTCTTGGTGTGATCAATGACTTTTTACTGTGTTCTGGATATTTTGGATATATTACAGGATTCTTGATCCTGTTTAAATCTGCTCTTTCAGCACGAGTCACCTTGCTTTAATGTGCAGGCTTGGAAACCCTCCAATATTCTGACTTTTCCATTCTGAGCAAATCAAACTAGTTGCAGCAAGTGGGTGGGAGGCTGGGGGAGAATTGGACTGGGTTCCACTGGAAATGCTCTAATGTACAGATAAGCTGCCGCTGCCTCTAACAGAAGGTTTTATAATAGAGAAGAACAAAACATATTGAATCCATTTCTTTTACCTTTATATTTGTGTTCTATTGCTTTTGCTACAAGCTAATTACTAGAGGTTTGTTTCTTATAGATTAAAGTATATATAATGGCCCATCTTTAGGAACCCTCCCTCCTGTTAAAGGTGTCTGAGTGTTAAGATAAATGCCTTTGTTTAGCTCACAGGAAACATTCTGACTAGGCCCACCTGTGAATGGTTGCAGGAAAGAAAATGTTAATACATCCTCACTGAGTATGGCTGGAACCAGGAAATACTTGCAACAATTTATCACCATTTTTACTTTACCTTTTTATCTTCTCCTCTGTTCTAGAAACTAGCATCCAAACCTGGACAAGATGGTTCTTTGAGACATGAGTTCACCAGCTTCTCTGTCTGCTGGTTTTCCAAAAAAAGTCACTATTCTTGGTCTCAAGAGCTTCTCAATTTATTGTCTTTTTGTGGAAAGCAGTGTGATATTGGATTTGGTAATAGTTTTACCTCACATCCCCACTGGGTTTTCCGTTTATTGGTCTTTTGGCCAGTGGATGAAGTTTTCCTTTCTTCCCTTCCCTTATTTTATCTTGATAGTGGCTAAGTTGTAGAATTATCTTGTACCCAGATCTTGTTTTCCCCAAGACACTGGGGCCAAACTTAGGGGAACATGACATTTTGAAAAACCCCAGAAACATCACTGAAGAAAGAGCACAGATGAAGAGGAAGATGAACTCATGTAAAGAGTAAGGTGATAGGTAATAAACCTAAAATGTAATTACTTTAGACTTCTTTTAGGAAAGATAGACACCGGAAAAATGAATGGGGAAGAAAATGATTCATGATAGGCTGCATCAGTATGAGATTTCCAAATTGCTTCCTCTTTCAATGGACTTCAGTTTCTTCAAGGAGAATTAATAACCTTGTCAATATTTAGCTCAGTCATAGTTAAGAGATATTTCTGCATGCCTACTACGTGTTGATGTTCAGTCACTCAGTCATGTCCGACTCTTTGCAACCCCATGGACTGCAGCATGTCAGGCTTTCCTGTCCTTCATCATCTCCCTGGGTTTGCTCAAACTCATGTCCTTTGAGTTGGTGATGCCATGCAAACACCTTTTCCTCTGTCATCCCTTTCTCCTCCTGCCCTCAATCTTTCTCAGCATCAGGGTCTTGTCCAATGAGTTGGCTCTTCATGTCAGGTGGCCAAAGTGTCCAAAGTTTGAGCATCCCCTTCAACATCAGTCCTTCCAATGAATATTCAGTTTGCTTTCCTTTAGGATTGACTGGTTTAATTTCCTTGCTGTCCAAGGAACTCTCAAGAATCTTCTCCAGCACCACAATTTGAAAGCATCAATTCTTTGATGCTCAGCCTTCTTCATGGTCCAACTCTCAAATCCATAAATGACTGCTGGAAAAACCATAGCTTTAACTATGTTCACCTTCGTTGTCAAAGTAATGTCTTTGTTTTTAATACACTGTTTAGGTTTGTCATAGTTTTTCTTCCATGGAGCAACTGTCTTTTAATTTCACTGCTGCAGTCACTGTTCATAGTGATTTGTGAGCTCAAGAAAATAAAGTCTATCACTGTTTCCACTTTCCCCCCATCTATTTGCCATGATGTGATGGGACCAGATGCTATGATCTTAGTTTTCTGAATATTGAGTTTTAAGCCAGAATTTTCACTCTCATCTCTCACCTTATCAATAGGCTCTTTAGTTCCTGTTTGCTTTCTGCCATTCACTTCAGTTAAGTAGTGTCTGACTCTTTGCAACCCCATGAACTGAAGCATGCCAGGCTTCCCTGTCCATCACCAACTCCAAGAGCTTGCTCAAACTCATATCCATCAAGTCAGTGATGCCATATAATCATCCTATCCTCTGTCACCCCCTTCTCTCCCTGCCTTCAATCTTTCCCAGCTTCAGTGTCTTTTCCAATGAGTCAGTTCTGCCATTAGAGTGGTGTTATCTTCATATTTGAGGTTATTGATATTTCTCCCTGCAACTTTGCTGCCAGCTTGAGCTTCATTCAGCCTGGCATTTTGGATGATGTGCTCTGCATATAAATTTAATAAGCAAGGTGACAATATACAGCCTTGACATACTCCTTTCCCAATTTGGAACCAGTCCGTGGTTAAATGCCTGGCTCTAGCTGTTGCTTCTTGACCTCATGCAGGTTTCTGGGAGGCAGGTAAAGTGTTCTTGTATCCCTATCTCTTTAAGAATTTTCCACAATTTCTTGAGATCCACACAGTCAAAAGCATTAGTGTAGTCAATGAAGCAGAAGTAGTTGTTTTTCTGGAATTGCCCTGCTTTATCTGTGATTCAATGGATGTTGGCAGTTTGATCTCTGGTTCCTCTGCCTTTTCTAAATCCAGGTTATATATCTGAAAGTTCTTAGTTCACATATTACTGAAGGTTAGTGTGAAGGATTTTGAGCAGTTCCTTGCTAGTCTGTGAAATGAATGCAATTGTGGGGTAGTTTGAACATTTTTTGGCATTGTCATTCTTTGGGATTGAAATGAAAACTGACTTTTCTAGTCTTGTAGTCACTGCTAAGTTTTCCAAACTTGTTGGCATATTGAGTGCAACAGTTTAACAGCATCATCTTCTAGGATTTGAAATAGCTTACCTGGAATTTTATTACCTCCATTAGATTTGTTCCTAGTAATGCTTCCCAATGTCCACTTGACTTCATACTCCAGGATGTCTGGCTCTGAGTGAGTGATCACACCATTATGATTATCCAGGTCTTTGTTCACTCACTCAGCCATGTCCAACTCTCTGTGACCCCATGGAATGCAGCATTCCAGGCTTCCCTGTGCTTCACCATCTCCAGAAGTTTGCTCAAACTCATGTCCACTGAGTTGATAATGCCATCCAACCATCTTATCCTCTGTCATCCCCTTCTCCTGCATTCAATCTTTTCCAGCATCAGGGCCCTTTCCAATGAGTCAGCTCTTCACATCAGGTGGCCAGCATTAGTTCTTCCAATAAATATTCAGGTTTGATTTCCTTTAGGATCAACTGGTTTGATCTGGTAGTCCATGGGACTTTCAAGAGACTTCTCCAACACCACAGTTCAAAGGTATCAATTCTTCGATGCTCAGCCTTCTTTGGTGATTAAGATCTTCTTTGTACAGCTCTTCTGTGTAGTCTTGTCACCTCTTCTTAATATCTTCTGCCTCTGTTAGTCCCATACCATTTCTGCCCTTTATTGGACCCATCTTTGCATGAAATATTCCCTTGGTATCTCTAATTATCTTGAAGAGATTTCTAGCTTTTCCCATTCTATTGTTTTCTTCTATTTCTTTGCATTATTCACTTAAGAAGACTTTCTTGTCTCCCCTGGCTATCCTTTGGAACTCTACATTCATATGGCTATGTCTTTCCTTTCTCCTTTGTCTTTCACTTTTCTTCTTTCTCTACTAGTTGTAAGGCCTCCTCTGACAACCATTTTGCCTTACATTTCTTTTTCTTTTGGATGGTTTTGATCACAACCTGATGTACAATGTTATGAACTTCTGTTCATAGTTCTTCAGGCACTCTGTCTAGCAGATCTTATCCCTTGAATCTATTTGTCACTTCCACTGTATAATCTTAAGAGGCTCGATTTGGATCATACATGAATGGCCTAGTGGTTTTCCCTATTTTATTCAATTTAAGTGTGAATTTTGCAGTGAGGGATAGATGATCTGGGCCACAGTCAGTTCCAGTTTCATTTGTGTTGACTGTATAGAGCTTCTGCGTCTTTGGCTGCAAAGAATATAATCAATCTGATTTTGGTATTGACCATCTGGTGATGTCCATGTGTAGAGTCATTTCTTGTATGGTTGGAGGAGAGTGTTTGCTATAACCAGTGCATTCTCTTGGCAAAACTCCATTAGCCTTTGACCCGCTTAATTTTATACTCCAAGGCCAAACTTGCCTGTTACTCTTGACTTCGTACTTTTGCATTCCAGTCCCCTATGAAGTAAAGGACATCTTTTATTTGGTGTTAATTCTAGAAGATCTTATTGATCTTCATAGAACCATTCAGCTTCTTCAGCATTAGTGGTTGAGATATAGACTTGGATTACTGTGATGTTGAATAGTTTTCCTTGGAAATGAACTCTAATCATATAATAGACTCTGACAACTTATGCATATGTTATATATATATATATAACATATATATATATATATATATGTTATATATATATATATATATACACACACACACACACACACAAACACACACATACACACACGTATTACATATACATAACTTTTCTGAGTCTATTTTTATTGACATGTTACCAGTTTAAATGGAGTCTAGAAATTTTTGTCCCTTTAAGCCCCCCATTATAATATAATGATGTTAAATATTTCCTCTATGTTTATTGATAACCACATAAGACAATGTAATTTTTTCAACTGTGATCATTTTGTCTTTTTTGAGGTTGCACTCAAGTATTGCATTTTGGGCTCTTTTTGACTATTTTTCTTAGGGATTCTTGCCCACACTAGTAGATATAATGGTCATCAGAATTAAATTCACCCATTCCCATCCATTTTCATTTACTAATTCCTAAAACGTTGATTTTTCATCTCCTGCTTGACCACTTCCAATTTACCTTTATTCCTGAACCTAACATTCCAGGTTCCTACACAATACTGTATCTTACAGTATTGGACTTAAGTTTCACCACCAGATGCATCCACAACTGCACACTGCTTCTGCTTTGACTCAGCCTCTTCATTCCTTGTGGAGGTATTTCTCCACTCTTCTCAAGTATCATACTGGACACCTACCAACCTGGGGGGTTCGTTTTTCAGTGTCATATCTCTTTTGCCCTTTTTTTCTTTTTAACTGCTGATGGGATTCTGAAGGAATGAATGCTAAAGTGGTTTGCTATTCCCTTCTCCAGTTGACCACATTTTGTCAGAACTCTTCACTATAACCCATCCATCTTGGGTGGCCCTACACGGCATGGCTCATAGTTTCATTAAGTTACACAAGGCTGTAATCCACGTGGTCATTTTGGTTAGTTTTCTGTGATTTTGGTTTTCATTCCGTCTGCCCTCTGTTGGATGAGGATAAGAGGTTTGTGCAAGCTTCCTGGTAGGAGGGACCGGCTGTGGGGAAAACGGTCTTGCTCTGGTGGGCAAGGCCACACTCAGTAAATCTTTAATACAATCTTCTGCTGATGGGTAGGGCTGTGTTCCCTCCCTGTAGTTTGGCCTGGGGCCACACTATGATAGGGCTAATGGCGACCTCCTCCAAAAGAACTTATGCCAACATGCTGCACCTCCCAGCACTGCCACTGTTAGTGTCCCTGACCAGAGGCAGGCCGCTGTCAACCCACACCTCTGCTGGAGACTCCCAAACATTCACAGGCTAGTCTGGCTCAGTCTCTTTTGGGGTCCCTGCTCCTTTCTCCTGGGATCTGATGCACACACATTTGTGTGTGTGTGTGTGTGTGTGTGTGTGTGTGTGTGTGTGTGTGTGCCCTCCAAGAGTTTCTATTTCCACCGTCCTGTGGGAATTCTGTAATAAAGTCCCGCTGAACTTCAAATCAGATTCCATGAGGATCCTCAGTCCTTTTGTCAGATCCCCAGATTGTGAAGCCTGTTGCAAGGCCTAGAACTTTCACAACAGTTTGAGAGCTTCTTTGGTATAATTGTTCTCTGGTTTGTGAATTGTCCACTGGGCAACCTTATAGTGACTATAGACTCACAACTCCAGTGTTTTTGTTGTTTTTATTATTGTTGTTTCATTAAATTGTAGATTTCTTCCTTCAGATAAAGAAGCCTAGAGTTGACTGTCCAGGGCTGTGTTATAAGCTGAAGTAAGACACAAGAAACCCAGGCTCCTTCCTTCTGCTTCACTATGTTGGTTTCTGTCTTCCTTTCTCAAAGTTGCAATATGGCTGCTGAAGCTCCAACTTTATATCTGAGTTCCAAAAGGGAAGTAGAGGAAGGTCAAGGAACAAAAAGAACACTCATGCTCAGTTTCCCAGAAACCTCATCCAATGGTATACACTCACAAATCATTAGCCAGTCTTACTGCAATGTATGGGCAATTTAATTTTGTAGCTGATCATATTAACACTGAATAAATCAGAAATTTTGTTCTTAAGTGTATCAGTCATGATTTAATAACAGAACCAGAATCATTATGTTGTATAGAACAAGAGATTTATTAGCAGCATTAGATCATTTGAAGTGGCAGACAGTAAAGTATGTAGACTTTTGCCTGTATGTCCAGTTTTGGTTCTGAGCCTAAACCTAGCCTGGCCATCAGACAAAAAAGGTGGATGTGAGATGGGTCATTGCAATGACAAAGCAAAGCCTGTGAACTAAGCATGAGGACAGCCTGCAAGCTATGAGAACAAAGTGGAACCTACATATGTCTCTCACTGCCTCTAACCTTAATGACATGGATGACCTATGGGAAAAGTCAGTGCCTGTTGCCAAGGAGTGATGCACACACCTTGCCCAAAACACAGAGAAGCTGGGGAAGGCAATCTGGTGGAGCTGCAGGAGCTATGAGCTAGCAAGGTGGGCCAAAAAGGCAGAGACAACACACATGAGAACAACAGCACCAGTGTTCCATGCAAACTTCAGAGCCTAAACAATGCCCTATGTTTCACCTCTGCCTTTTAAATCTTACACAAGTTATTTTCTGGTTAACCCTTATCCAAAACCATACAGAAAGAAATTTGGGGAAGTTAGTTCCAATTTAGCTAAGTGAACATAGTTAAAAACTACACCATCAAGATAGAAGGGATAATAGGTATTGTGCAGGCAAGGAGCTATGTCTACCACAGGAAGATAGCAGAAGTGTAAGACATCCAGGGAATGATGCTAATGAGCCAGCTCTGGGTTGTGAAGAATGCCATGTTTTTAGGGGATTAGTCATTCAGTAATGTCCAACTCTTTGAAACCCCATGGACCATTGCCCACCAGGGTCTTCTGTCCAAGGAATTCTCCAGGCAAGAATACTGGAGTGGGTTTCCATTCCCTTCTCTAGGGGATCTTCTGGACCCAAGGAACAAAGGTCTCTTATATTGCAGGGGAATATTTGACTGTCTGAGACACTAGGGAAGCCCTTTCAGGGGAGGATTCAAGGAAATATTCTCAGATGGAAATAATAGCATGTGGTAAAGAGGAATAAAGCAGAAGCTGAGTTCTAAAAGTACTTCCATATTGTTGAAGCATAGAATAGGAGTGGTTTTGGGAGAGTGAGAAGAGGGAAAGCTGAGGACCGTTTTCACCTTCTTTGTATTTACATAACCTCATAATGTGAGGGAAAGCATTATATTCTTAACACTCCCTAGTTTGACAGGACCTTGACCACTTTCCAAGCATGTGAGACTACAGTTGCCAGTTAGAACTGGATTCTGCTGAAAAGAATAGAAGTTCAAATGGCAGAAGCTTAAATACATTTTGTTTTATTTGTCTTGTATTGCAAAACACCTGAGTGCAGTTCAGGGCAGTTATGATATCCAACCAGTGACATTGTACTCTTTCAATATTTGTGCTCAGCATGCTTTGTATGTATGTTATATTGTGTGGCCTGGAAATAAACTCAGACTGCAGCAGGCTCACTGGGGAGAGTTTTGAGGAGATGCAACAGTAAGGTCATGAGGAAAGCAGGTCTAAGCAAAGGGAGAAGCTGAACAGCAAAAATGCTTGCAATTGATGACTCAGTCAATCCTACTAGAGTTCTGGAACTAGGATATTCTTATCCCAAATGAAGATACAGCAGTGGAGTCTCCATAACTCTGCTTTAGCCATCACCTTCATTGGGCAGATCATTGGAAAGATCATTGCCATCACCTTTCCTATGGAGGCCAGGGGAGGTAACTCTAAGTGAGCAGTTCCCATAGGTAAAGCTAAATTCCCAACCAGTGATGCAAATGTATTCTCAGCTATTATTGGTGTGTGGATCCTCAAAAAAGTGTCTTGTCCACTACAGTTAGCAAGGTTTCATCCTCATGCATGTTACCTAAAGGTCACAAGGTGGCTGCTGTGCCTCCTAGCTTCACATTCCCTTCCAGGCAGGCTCTAAAGGTGCAAATGGGCAGAGAGACTTTTTCCCAACAAGCCTGCACATTTTTGTTCATGAATACATTCGCTTCTAAGGGATTTCTACCAAGATTTCATTTGCTAGTAAACGTTGATCTGTCATCCACCCTACAATTGGAAAATGAGAGTTTAAAGCTAAGGACATTGCTGAAGACTGTATTCAACATTTAAGCTCTTTAGTAAAGGAAGAAAATGGGCATTTGGAAGGAAGCTAGCAGGTCTGATACCCTCATGTGATGACATTAAAAGGAATTTAGTAAATGTGCTCCCCATTCACCTTAAATTCAGGACTCAATTCATTGTACACTACCAGCATAAAGGAACCCTGGAACACAACTTTGAGGAATAATTTGTCTATGCCCATGAATGATAAAAATGTGCAAGACCTTCAGCTTAAAACTCCTCATCTGTGACTAGATTTTAGAGAAACTCTAGTACACATATGAATAAAGGAGACATGTATGGATATTCATTTCAACATGGTTTATAACTTCAAGACATATCTAAAATCTTTATATCAAAGGTAGAAATTGGTGAGTAATGTGCAATAAGTTCATACAATTCACAATTCAGATATTCCTTGAGGTTCCATTAAATGTTGGATTTATGTGCTTCTTTATTAAGGGCCTGAGAGGTAAACCAAGAAGACCTGGCCCATCTATACAGTACTGCTCTGTTACTGGTCCTGTCAATTCTTTCTGAGCTGTTTTTTTTTTTTTTTCTTTTAATTTTAAAAACTGAAGTATCTTTATAATACATAATCACTGTGATATAAATATAATACATATTATGTGTCATCATAATACAATATTATATAAGTTCCAGATGTACAATATAGTGATTCACAATTTTAAAATATTATGTTCTTTTTATCAGTTCAGTTCAGTTTATTATTAAAACAGTTATATTTCCTGTGTTGTACAATATATCCTTGTATCTTATTTATTTTGTATGTAATAGTTTGTACCCCTTAATTCTCTACCCATATATTGGCCCTCCTTTTCCTCTGTCCCCACTGGTAACCATTAGTTTGTTCTCTATTTCTGTAGGTCTGATTCTCTTTTGTTATATTCACTAGTTTGTTGTATGTTTCAATTCCATATATAAATGATATCATGCTGTATGTCTTTTTCTGTATGACTTATTTCATTTAGTAAATGCCCTTCAAGTCCACCTATGTTTCTACAAATGACAATTTTTCCCTCTTTTTTTTTTAATGGCTTGGTGGTATTCTATTGTATATATACCACATCTTCTTTATCAATCCATCTGTTAATGAAGGCTTAGGTTGTTTTCATATATTGGCAGTTACAAATAACACTCTTATGAACATTGGGTCACATTTATCTTTTTGAAATAGTGTTTTTGCTTTTTGCAGATATATATTTCTGGGTCTGCTTTTACTCAACATGTTATTTTCATAGAGTTGAGGCAAATATTTGATTTGACTGAATGCATTTTGTCCTGGAAGACCCTGTCTGTGTTGAATATCAGAAGATACAGCATTGAGAGCAAATAAAGCAGACGTGGTCCTTGGAGTCATGGCTTCCCCATAACAACTGGCAGTGTCTACAATTCTTGAGTCAGGCAGAGATCATGTCCAACTAGTCACCATTTATGATTATTACTTGCTTTAATTGAAGCCGATTGCTAGATAGTGAGAATGACTGAGGGAGCCTTATACCTTAGAACATAAAATGAAAGAAAACTGAGAGCATAGTTGTCTCAAATCTCAATACAAGTAACTTAATTCATCAACATTATTATTATATGGTTCTTAAGTCAAAGCCATTAGTTTTTAAATGCTTTTTCTTGTGGATTCAAAACTATATAATCAATTAATTATATCTATCAATTGTATAATGATATACTTATTTTTTTGCAATTCACCAATAAATGGCCTATTCTGTATAAATAAAAGTATTCTTACTTGTTTTTTGTGATGGTTGAAAGTTAAATTCATCCAGACTGAATTGAATAAGAATGAAGTGTAGAACACAAAACATCAAATTCTACCAGAATATGAGCTGACCAACCTCTTACTAGAGATGGTGGATGATAAAATGGGAATTGTCACAAACTTCCAAACAAACAAAAACAAGTGAAGCACCCACACCCACAGTGCAATGAGACCTCATTTATTTCTTCAGGAAGAAACTGAGAAAAAATGGAAAAGTCAAGACCAGGCGTCTAAGTTGTCAAAAACACCTGCTATTTGCTATGAAGAAATGCTCAAGCCCCTTTCAGATTCTCTTTATTCTTATTTTAGAAACAAACTTAACAACTGGTTATGGGAGCACTTATCGTCTTTACCTGGTGGACTCTCTTGACTCATCCACTTTACCTTGGAGGAAATAGCTTTCCCATGCTCTCAGGAGAAATATTTTCTCCTTAGGAGTTAAGGTCAGTGCCCAAGGGTTCACCTTTGGGTGTCTTGGCCAGGCGGATCCCTGGTACGCCTGCAGGTGGGGAGACCACACGTGGGAGCAGATCACCACCTATGTAGACTCTGTCCTCCAAGTCTACTATTTCCAACTCATCCTTCAAGAACTGGTCTTGAGCTTCTTTCTGCAGACGGTTTTCTAAAGGGCCCGGCAGGTGAGGTCTTACTGCCCTCTGTGGGAATACCAGACCAGAGACCACCATTGACCAGCTCTTTCCTTCATGGCAGCAGAAAAGACCACCTGCATATACCCTGCCAAACAAGACAGCCAACACCTCATGACTGGGATTTTATTGAAGGAAAACAATTATCAAAAATATAGGAAATATTGGCTTTCAGATGGTATAACTAAGATGAAATCCTCTGGGAATGAGAAGCAGGATCAGGTTCTCCCATCTTGCTCAGAGTCACAGTGAGAAGTAAATTTTTTTCAGGCATAGGGGGCCTGGGTGAAAGAGAAGACAGGAGATTCAGTGAAGAAAGACACACATCAACTCATTGGGAGGGTCACTCAGCATCCAGTCTCCTGCCAAAGCAATTTAGGCCAATAAGGTGCTTGCCAGGCTTGTGTCCCTTTATGGGAATGAGACCAACCGGGAGGAATGTCATTCCAGCTGTGTGAGTGGGCGTATGTGTGTAAGCATCTGTGTACGCCTGCACACACCTGGACAGTCAGAAAGCAAAGGCATGACCTTGTTGGACACGCATAAAGTTGCAAACTAGCATCTTAGATGCCATATTGCTTCATGAACAATCAGGACATTTCTTAACCTCAGGGTACAATTTGAAATTGGAGTATGGCCATAGGCAATACTGTGGAGCAGTAACTCTATCAATAGTGGCTCCGGGAATAGAGTTATTTTCTTTCTTTCTTTTTTTTTTTCCATTTATTTTTGTTAGTTGGAGGTTAATTAATTTACAATATTGTAGTGGTTTTTGCCATACATTGACATGAATCAGCCATGGATCTATATGTGTTCCCCATCCCGATCCCCCCTCCCTCCCCATCCCATCCCTCTGGGTCTTCCCAGTGCACCATCCCTAAGCTCTTGTCTCATGCATCCAAGCTGGGCTGGTGGTCTGTTTCACCCTTGATAGTATATTTGTTTCAATGCTGTTCTCTCAGACCATCCCACCCTCGCCTTCTCCCACAGAGTCCCAAAGTCTGTTCTGTACATCTGTGTCTCTTTTTCTGTTTTGCATGTAGGGTTATCGTTACCATCTTTTTAAATTCCATATATATGCGTTAGTATACTGTATTGGTGTTATCTTTCTGGCTTACTTCACTCTGTATAATGGGCTCCAGTTTCATCCATCTCATTAGAACTGATTCAAATGAATTCTTTTTAATGACTGAGTAATATTCCACTGTGTATATGTACCATAGCTTCCTTATCCATTCATCTGCTGATGGGCATCTAGGTTGTTTCCATTAGAGTTATTTTCTAAAGAAATGGACTATGTTAAAGTTTTTTCATTTTTCCTAAATACTGATAGGTATAATAGTGAGGTAAGGCCCAAAGGGACAAGAATTCCTTGGCACAGGCAGTTAGAAATCCCACTTAGTTAATGACATTTCTGGAGAGCTTCTCATGATGGCATTCTTTCTCCACATTTTTGACTCAATTTTCAGATGATAGCTGCTCTCCCACTCTTACCACCTACTTCAAGTCAGTGGAGAATCACACATGCATCAGTGAATAAAGTAATTAATACACACTGCTGGATTTGTGATTTTGGGGTCATCTAATCTGGATGTAAGAGCATTTATTTTCAGTCTTCAGAGATTCAGAAACATGGACAGTGGTAATAAGAGCATTCCTTGAGCACTTTGTCCATCCCCAGTTTAGTTTCTAGCACCCTTGGTATCAATAGACCTTCCCAAAGGGCTGTGAACCAGGCATGTTGATGGAGAATCTCTACTACCAAATGTCATACAACCTGGGACGGGTCACGTAGCTATATAGAAATGGTCATGATGCTGTGTCAGCTCACCTTTCAATGTTGTGAAGAAGTGAGAAATGGCCTTTGTCACTGTAGGTCCTGCATCTGACTCATTTATGTCCTGTAAAGCTGCCAGTGTGAGGCAGGCACAATACATGCAGCTGTCAGGAGAGGATGTATCTTTATCCTTACCTTTATCCTTTATAGCTTTATCTCTTTATTCTTACCTCTCTTCTTGACATGGTCTGGTCCAACCCTGCAGAAGCACTCATGAGAAGAATGGAGTCCTCTAGTGCCCAAAGATTCTCCTCCAGAGAGGAGACTGAGGCTGTACTCAAGAGAAATACTGGATGGAAACCTCTCAAATTTGGAGAGAAAAAAAGGTATAAACTACAGATTCATGACTCTGGTTAACCACAAACACAATTAAAGAAACTCACATCCAAAATATGACATAAATGAGCTTATCTATGAAACAGAAACAGATTCGCTGACACAGAAAACAGACTTGTGATTGCCAAGGGGTGGGTGGGTCGGGGAGGGATGGATTGGGAGTTTGGGATCAACAGATGCAAACTATTATATATAGTATAGATAAACAACAGGGTCCTACTGTACAGGACAGGGAACTAACTGTATTGAGTATCTTGTGATAAAACAGAATGGAAAATAATATGAAAAAGAATGTGTGTGTGTGTGTATATATATATATATATATCTGAGTCACTTTGCTGTATAGTAGAAATTAACACATTTTAAATCCATCATATTTCAATAAAATAAATTTAAAAAAAATAAAAAAGTCCATACCAAGATAAATCATTAATTTCCAAAAATTAAAACTAAGAAAAAATATTTAAATTTGTGAGAGAAAAAAGTGCAATTGATCCAAAAGAGAAAAGAAATATTATTCATGAATATAGATTCAAAAATTCTTAACCAAAAAAAAAAAGCAGTTTTTAAAAATTACTCACTGTGATAAAGTGCAATTTATTCCAGGAATGCCAGGCATAAAATATTTGAAATTAATTAATATTAACATACTAAAGAATAAAAAACATATCATATTAATTGATGCAGAAAAAGCATTTGGCACAAGGTAACATTCATGATAAAAATTCTCAGGAAATAGGAATAAATGAAAATTTTCTCAATTTGTTAAACAACATGTACAATCTACTGCTATCATTATACTTAATGGTAAACGACTGAACAAAGTAAAGATGTCTACTCTCTTCACTCTTATTCAGTGTAGTGCATCAAGTTTCAGTGTGAGAAAGCAACACATGAAAACAAAAAATCGGCAGATCACAAAGGAATAAATAAAATTACCACTACTTGCAGTTGTCGTGACTGTGTACATAAAAACTCCCAAGGAATCTGCCCAAAACCCCTAGAATTATTAAGTGATTCCAGTGAAGTTGCAACTTATTAGATCAACATAAAAATTAACTGTACATAGACACATACATATTAGCAATGAACAATGGAAACAAATTAAATTTCAAAAAATAATAAAATTGTAAAATCACTTAAAATATGAAATGTATAGGTATAAATTTAGCAAAGCAAGTGCAATGCTTGTATGCTGACAACTACAAAATGTTGATTCAATGACTCAATGAGGATCTAAATAAAAAGAGAGCTATATAGTGATCATGAATTAGCAGACAGCATATCAAAGGTGTAAGTTCTCCCAATACACAAGGTAAATGCAATTCCTTATCAAAATCCCTGTACACAGGGATATACAGACAAAATTATTCTAAAATTTATATTGAAAGACAAAAGAATTAAAATAGCTAAAATAATTTTGAAATAAAAACAAAATGAAAGGAATCAGCCTACCTGCTGTCAAGAGTTCTTATTTGGTACAGTATCAAAACTGTGATATTGACAGAGGAATAGCCACACAGAGATTAATGTCTGATTCAAGTGTGCTTTAAAAGGGTGCTCCTGGGACTTCCTTGGGGGTCCAATGGTTAAGACTCCGTGCTTCCACTGAGAGGAGTATGGATTTGATCCCTGGTCAGGAAGCTAAGATCCCATATGTTGCTCAATGTGGCCAAAAATAGTTTTAAAAAGGTGCTACTTAATTTCCAAATATTTGTAGAATTTTGAACTATCTTTCAGTTATTGATTTCTAGTTTAATTCCACTGTGATCTGAGTACATACTTTGTCTGATCTTTATTCTTTTAAATATAATATACAGTTCAGGACCTTGATGAAGTACATCATGGGATACATCTTAGTGGATGTTTCACATAAGCCTGAGAAGCATATGCATTCTGCTGTTGTCGTATGGAATATTTTATAAATGTCAATTATATAGTGCTGATTTATAATGCTGTTCAGGTTTTGTTAGTTTATATCTATCTATCTATCTATCTATATAAAGTTAAAAAAAAATTCAATAGAGAAAAACTAGCCCTTTTGTTTTGGGGTGGGGGCACTCTTCCAGGGCTGAGAATGGGCTCTTGTCTAATGCTTGGAAGTGAATTGTCCAAGGAGACATACATGCTGACAAAGCAAGAGACTTTACTGGGAAGACGAACCCAGGTGGAGAGCAAGAGGATAAGGGAAACCTGGAGGACTACTCTGCCACATGGCTTGAAGTTTTGGGTTTTATGGTGATGATATTAGTTTCCAGATTGTCTCTGGCCAATCATTGCTCAGTCAAGATGGATTCCCATGAGGAGAATTCTGGGAAGTTGGTAGGACATATGGCATCTCCTTTTGATCTTTCTCAAATTCTTTTGGCTGGTAGTGGCTTGTTAGTTCTGTGTTCCTTACCAAGATCTCCCACTGAAAAATAACTCAAGCAAATGATTACTATGGTGCCTGGCCAGGGTGGGCTGTTTCTCTCAGTGTTTCCTCTAACATTTTTGACAAATGTAAATAAGGCAACATGACATCATAGGCAAAGAAAAATGAACCTCCCGACCTAAATTTTATGCCTTATATAAAATGTTATTAAAGGTATCACAGATTTAAATATAAAATTTTAAACTATAAATATATTAGAAAAAAATATGCAAAAATCTTGGCACTTATGGCTGAGCAAAGAGATCTCTCATTTGATAGAAAAAACACAATCCCATGGCTGATTCATGTCTATGTATGGCAAAAACCATTACAATATTGTAAAGTAATTAGCCTCAAATTAAAATAAATTAATTAATTAAAAAAAACACAATCCATTAAAGGGAAAATAATAAATCCGATCTCATCAAAATTAAATATTTTGGTCTGTGGAAAATCCTTGTAAGAAAATGAAAAGATAAACTATTAACCAAGATAAAATATTGGTAAACCACATATGAATCATATAAGCAACTAGAACCTAGAGACTATTGAATACATATATCAAACTCAAGTCAGAAAAATGGACAAAACACCATGAAAAGACATTTTATCATTGAGGCTATACAGATGAAAAATAAGCACATTAAAATATATCCATGTTCATTAGTCATCAGGAAAATACCAACCAAAACCACAACAGGATATCAAAGCACACTTAATAAAATGCCTAAAATACAAAATAGTGACAAAATATTAGCAAGAATAAAAATAAACTGGATCAATGACATGCTGTTTGTAGGAATATAAAGTGGTCCAGTCACTTGAAAACTGTTTAGGAGTTTCATGAAAATGACTGATTATGCAACTACCATATGACTCACCAAGTTCACTGAGAAAATTCCCAAAGAAATAAATTCTAAGGGAAAAAAAGAATTAACGTCTATGTAACAATCTGTACACAAATGCTTATAGCAGCTTTATTTGTTAAAATGTAAACTGGAAGCAAACTAGTAGCCATGCATCAGGGAAATCAACTGTTATATATATATATATGTACTACAGCTAACCCAAGTAAGACAGTAGGTGTTGCAAGGGGTCATGAGAGGGCAAAAAAACTGAAACCATAATCACAGAAAACTAGCCAATCTGATCACACGAACCAAATTCTTGTCGAACTCAATGAAACTAAGCCATGCCATGGGGGGCCACGGAAGATGGATTGGGTCATGGTGGAGAGGTCTCACAGAATGTGGTCCACTGGAGAAGGGAATGGCAAACCACTTCAGTATTCTTGCTTTGAGAACCCCATGAACAGTATGAAAAGGCAAAAT
The DNA here is from genome assembly GCF_033118175.1 of Dama dama. NCBI lineage: Eukaryota > Metazoa > Chordata > Mammalia > Artiodactyla > Cervidae > Dama > Dama dama. The sequence goes on along the minus strand of NC_083713.1, from coordinate 5,854,186 downwards.
GATTCATATCAATGTATGAAAAAACCCACTACAATATTGTAAAGTAATTAGCCTCCAACTAATAAAAATAAATGAAAAAAGAAAAGGCAAAATGATAGGATACTGAAAGAGGAACTCCCCAGGTCGGTAGGTGCCCAATATGCTACTGGAGATCAGTGGAGAAATAACTCCAGAAAGAATGAAGGGATGGAGCCAAAGCAAAAACAATACCCAGTTGTGGATGTGACTGGTGATAGAAGGAAGGCCCAATGCTGTAAAGAGCAATATTGCATAGGAAACTGGAATGTTAGGTCCATGAATGAAGGCAAACTGGAAGTAGTCAAACAGGAGATGGCAAGAGTGAATATTGACATTCTAGGAATCAGTGAACTAAAATGGACTGGAATGGGTGAATTGAACTTAGATGACCATTATATCTACTACTGTGGGCAGGAATCTCTTAGAAGAAATGGAGTAGCCATCATGGTCAACAAAAGAGTCAGAAATGCAGTACTTGGATGCAGTCTCAAAAATGACAGAATAATCTCTTGTTTGTTTTCAAGGCAAACCATTCAATATCACAGTAATCCAAGCCTATGCCCCAATCACTAACGCTGAAGAAGCTGAAGTTGAACATTTCTATCAAGACCTACAGAATCTTTTAGAACTAACACCAAAAAAAAAAGAAGTCCTTTTAATTACAGGGGACTGGAATGAAAAAGTAGGAAGTCAAGAAAAACCTGGAGTAACAGGCAAATTTGGCCTTGGAGTACAGAATGAAGCAGGAAAAAGGCTAATAGAGTTCTGCCAAGAAAACACACTGGTCATAGCAAACACCCTCTTCCAACAACACAAGAGAAGACTCTACATATGGACATCACTAGATGGTCAACACCAAAATCAGATTGATTATATTCTTTACAGCCAAAGATGGAGAAGCTCTATACAGTCAGCAAAAACAAGACTAGGCGTTGACTGTGGCTCAGATCATGAACTCTTTATTGCCAAATTCAGACTTAAACTGAAGAAAGTAGGGAAAACCACTAGACCATTCAGGTATGACCTAAATCAAACCCCTTATGAATATACAGTGGAAGTGAGAAATAGATTTAAGGGACTAGATCTGATAGACAGAGAGCCTGATGAACTATGGACGGAGGTTCATGACATTGTACAGCAGACAGGGATCAAGACCATCCCCATGGAAAAGAAATGCAAAAAGGCAAAATGGCTGTCTATGGAGGCCTTACAAATAGCTGTGAAAAGAAGAGAAGCAAAAAGCAAAGGAGAAAAGGAAAGATATTCCCATTTGAATGCAGAGTTCCAAAGAATAGAAAGGAGAGTCAAGAAAGCCTTCTTCAGCGATTAATGCTGAAAATAAATAGAAAGAAAGGAGGAAAGAAATAGAGGAAAGAAATACAAAGAAATAGAGGAAAACAACAGAATGGGAAAGACTAGAGATCTCTTCAAGAAAATTAGAGATACCAAGGGAGCATTTCATGCAAAGATGGGCACAATAAATGAGAGAAAAGGTATGGACCTAACAGAAGCAGAAGATATTAAGAAGAGGTGGCAAGAATACACAGAAGGACTGTACAAAAAAGATCTTCATGACCCAGATAATCACAGTGGTGTGATCACTCACCTAGAGCCAGACATCCTGGTATGTGAAGTCAAGTGGGCCTTAGAAAGCACCACTACAAATAAAGCTAGTGGAGGTGATGGAATTCCAGATGAACTATTTCAAATCCTAAAGGATGCTGCTGTGAAAGTGCTGCACGCAATATGCCAGCAAATTTGGAAAACTCAGCAGTGGCCACAGGACTGGAAAATGTCAGTTTTCATTCCAATCCCAAAGAAAGGCAATCCTAAAGAATGCTCAAACTATAGCACAATTGCACTCATCTCACATGCTAGTAAAGTAATGCTCAAAATTCTCCAAGCCAGGCTTTAGCTATACGTGAACCGTGATCTTCCAAATGTTCAAGCTGGTTTTAGAAAAGGCAGAGGAACCGGAGATCAAATTGCCAACATTTGCTGGATCATTGAAAAAGCAAGAGAGTTCCAGAAATACATATATTTCTGCTTTATCGACTATATCAAAGCCTTTGACTGTGTGGATCACAATAAACTGGAAAATTCTGAAAGAGATAGGCATACCAGACCACCTGACCCATCTCTTGAGAAACCTATATGCAGGTCAGGAAACAACAGTTAGAACTGGACATGGACCAACAGACTGGTCCCAAATAGAAAAAGGTATACATCAAGGCTGTATATTGTCATCCTGCTTATTTCACTTATATGCAGAGTACATCATGAGAGACGCTGGGCTGGATGAAGCACAAGCTGCAATCAAGATTGCCGGGAAATATATCAATAATCTCAGATAGGCAGATGACACCACCCTTATGGCAGAAACTGAAGAGGAACTAAAAAGCCTCTTGACGAAAGTGAAAGAGGAGAGTGAAAAAATTGGCTTAAAGCTCAACATTCAGAAAACTCAGATCATGGCATCTGGTCCCATCACTTCATGGGAAATAGATGAGAAAACAGTGGAAACAGTGTCAGACTATTTTTTTGGGCTCCAAAATCACTGCAGATTGTGATTGCAGCTATGAATTTAAAAGACACTCCTTGGAAGGAAAGTTATGACCAACCTAGACAGCATATTAAAAAGCAGAGACACTACTTTGTCAAAAAAAGTCCGTCTAGTCAAGGCTATCGGTTTTCCAGTGGTCATATATGGATGTGAGAGTTGGACTGTAAAGGAAGATGAGCCCCAAAGAATTGATCCTTTTATACTGTGGTGTTGGAGAAGACTCTTGAGAGTCCCTTGGACTGCAAGGAAATCCAACCAGTCCATCCTAAAGGAAATCAGTCCTGGGTGATCATTGGAAGGACTGATGTTGAAGCTGAAACTCCAATACTTTGGCCACCTGATGCAAAGAACTGACTCATTGGAAAAGACCCTGATGCTGGAAAAATTGAGGGCAGGAGGAGAAGGGGACGGCAGAGAATGAGACGATTGGATGGCATCATCAACTCGACGGACATGGGTTTGGGTAGACTCCGAGAGTTTGTTATGGACAGGGAGGCGTGGCGTGCTGCGATTCATGGGGTCGCAAAGAGTCGGACATGACTGAGCGACTGAACTGAACTGAACTACAGCTATATATTCATATATAGTTACATATATATACACTACAGTTATATATTAATATATAGTTATATATATACACTACAGTTATATATTCATATATTGTTATATACATATATGCTATATATATGTATACACTAAGTTATATATCATATAGTTATATACATATGTGTTATATATATATACACTACAGTTATATATTCATATAGAGTTATATATATATTTTATAGATATATATATACTACAGTTATATATTCATATAGAGTTATATACATATATGATATATATATTATAGTTATATATTCATATATAGTTATATATGTTATATATATATACTACAGTTATATATTCATCTAAAGTTATATATATGTTATATATATAGACACTACAGTTATATATTCATATATAGTTATATATATGCTATATATATACTACAGTTATATATTATTATAAAGTTATAATTATATACTACTGTTATATATTCATATATAGTTATATATATAGAGTACAGTTACATATTAGTATATAGTTATGTATATTTATTAAAGTTATATATTCATATATAGTTATATACATATGTTATATATATACTAAAGTTATATGATTATATAGAGTTATATATATATATACTACAGTTATATATTAATACAGAGTTTTATAAATATGCTGTAGTTATATATTAATGCAGAGTTATATATATATGTTATATATATATACTACAGTTATATATTCATATATAGTTATATATGTTATATATATGTTACATATACTACAGTTATATATTCATATATATTTGTATATATATGTTATATATATACTACACTTATATATTCATATTTAGTTATATCTATATATGTTATATATATATACTAAAGTTATATATTCATATATAGCTATATATATGTTATATATATATACTACACTTATATGTTCATACATTAGTTCAACTCAGTCAATCGTGTCCGACTCTTTGCGACCCCATGAATCGCAGCACGCCAGGCCTCCCTTTCCATCACCAACTCCCGGAGTTTACTAACTCAAATCCATCGAGTCGGTGATGCCATCCAGCCATCTCATCCTCTGTCGGCCCCTTCTCCTGCCCCCAATCCCTCCCAGCATCAGAGTCTTTTCCAATGTGTTAACTCTTCGCATGCGGAGGCCAAAGTATTGGAGTTTCAGCTTCAGCATCAGTCCTTCCAATGAACACTCACGACTGATCTCCTTTAGGATGGACTGGTTGGATCTCCTTGCAGTCCAAGAGACTCTCAAGAGTCTTCTCCAACACCACAGTTCAAAAGCATCAATTCTTCGGCGCTCAGCTTTCTTCACAGGCCAACTTTCACATCCATACATGACCACTGGAGAAACCATAGCCTTGACCAGACGGAACTTTGTTGGCAAAGTAATGTCTCTGCTTTTTAATATGCTATCTAGGTTGGTCATAACTTTTCTTCCAAGGAGTAAGCATCTTTTAATTTCATGGCTGCAGTAATCATCCACACTGATTTTGGAGCCCCAAAAAATAAAGTCTGACACTCTTTCCACTGTTTCCTTATCTATTTTCCATGAAGTGATGGGGCCAGATGCCATGATCTTAGTTTTCTGAATGTTGAGCTTTAAGCCAACTTTTTCACTCCTCTTTCACTTTCATCAAGAGGCTATTTAGTTCCTCTTCACTTTCTGCCATAAGGGTGGTGTCACCTACATATCTGAGGTTATTGATATTAATCCTAGCAATCTTGATTCTAGCTTGTGCTTCTTCCAGCCCAGCGTTTCTCATGATGTACTCTGCATATAAGTGAAATAAGCAGGGTGATAATATACAGCCTTGACGTACTCCTTTTCCTATTTGGAACCAGTCTGTTTGTCCATGTCCAGTTCTAACTGTTGCATCCTGACCTGCATATAGGTTTCTAAAGAGGTGGGTCAGGTGGTCTGATATTCCCATCTCTTTCAGAATTTTCCACAGTTTATTGTGATCCACACAGTCAAAGGCTTTGACATAGTCAATAAAGCAGAAATATATGTATTTCTGGAACTCTCTTGCTTTTCTGATGATCCAGCGAACTTTGGCAATTTGATCTCTGGTTCCTTGACCTTTTCTAAAACCAGCTTGAATATCTGGAAGGTCATGGTTCATGTATTGCTGAAGCCTGGCTTGGAGAACTTTGAGCATTACTTTACTAGTGTGTGAGATGAGTGCAATCGTGCGGTAGTTTGAGCATTCTTTGTCATTGCCTTTCTTTGGGATTGGAATGAAAACTGACATTTTCCAGTCCTGTGGCCACTGCTGAGTTTTCCAAATTTGCTGGCATATTGCGTGCAGCACTTTCACAGCAGCATCCTTTAGGATTTGAAATAGCTCATCTTGAATTCCATCACATCCACTAGCTTTGTTTGTAGTGATGCTTTCCAAGGCCCACTTGACTTCACATACCAGGATGTCTGGCTCTAGGTGAGTGATCACACCATCGTGATTATCTGGGTCATGAAGATCTTTTTGGTACAGTTCTTCTGTGTATTCTTGCCACCTCTTCTTAGTATCTTATACTTCTGTTAGGTCCATACCATTTCTGTCCTTTTTTGTGCCGATCTTTGCATAAAATGTTCCCTTGGTATCTCTAATTTTCTTGAAGAGATCTCTAGTCTTTCCCATTCTGTTGCTTTCCTCTATTTCTTTGCATTGGTTGCTGAGGAAAGCTTTCTTGACTCTCCTTTCTATTCTTTAGAACTCTGCATTCAAATGTGAATAGCTTTCCTTTTCTTCTTTGCCTTTCACTTCTCTTCTTTTCACACCTATTTGTAAGGCCTCCTCAGACAACCATTTTGTCTTTTTGCATTTCTTTTCCATGAGGATGGTCTTGATCCCTGTCTCCTGTACAATGTCATGAATCTCCATCCATAGTTCATCAGGCTCTCTGTCTATCAGATCTAGTCCTTTAAATCTATTTCTCACTTCCACTGTATAGTCATAAGGGGTTTGATTTAGGTCATACCTGAATGGTCTATTGGTTTTCCCTTCTTTCTTCAGTTTAAGTCTGAATTTGGCAATAAAGAGTTCATGATCTGAGCCACAGTCAGCTCCCAGTCTTGTTTTTGCTGATTGTATAGAGCCTTCTCCATCTTTGGCTTCAAATAATATAATCAATCTGATTTTGGTGTTGACCATCTGGTGATGTCCATATGTAGAGTCTTCTCTTGTGTTGTTGGAAGAGGGTGTTTTCTATGACCAGTGCATTCTCTTGGAAAAACTCTATTAGCCTTTGCCCTGCTTCAATCTGTATTCCAAGGCCAAATTTGCCTGTTACTCCAGGATTCTCTTGACTTCCTACTTTTTCATTCCAGTCCCCTGTAATAAAAAGGACTTCTTTTTTGGATGTTAGTTCCAAAAGATCTTGTAGGTCTTCATAGAACCGTTCAACTTCAGCTTCTTCAGCGTTAGTGGTTGGGGCATAGGGTTGGATTACCATGATATTGAATGGTTTGCCTTGAAAACAAACAAGAGATTATTCTGTCATTTTTGAGACTGCATCCAAGTACTGCATTTCTGACTCTTTTGTTGACCATGATGGCTACTCCATTTCTTCTAAGGGATTCCTGCCCACAGTAGTAGATATAATGGTCATCTGAGTTCAATTCACCCATTCCAGTCCATTTTAGTTCACTGATTCCTAGAATGTCAACATTCACTCTTTTCATCTCCTGTTTGACTACTTCCAGTTTGCCTTGATTCATGGACCTAACATCCCAGGTTCCTATGCAATATTGCTTTTTACAGCATCGGACCTTCCATCTATCACCAGTCACATCCACAACTGGGTATTGTTTTTGCTTTGGTTCCATCCCTTCATTCTTTCTGGAGTTATTTCTCCACTGATCTCCAGTAGCATATTGGGCACCTACCGACCCTAACCCCAACCTTAACCCTAGCCATACATATGTATATGGAGAAGGCAATGGCACTGCACTCCAGTACTCTTGCCTGGAGAATCCCAGGGATGGGGGAGCCTGGTGGGCCACCGTCTATGGGGTTGCACAGAGTCAGACACGACTAAGTGACTTAGTCGCAGCAGCAGCATATATGTATATATACTTCAGTTATATATTCATACAGTTATATATATACATATATGTTATATATATATATAACAGCTATATATATATATGTATATATAACAGCTATATATATGTATATGCATCCATACAACAACCCAGTAGTTAGCAATGAAAATAAAAGACTAGTGAAGCCCTCAACCTGATGATTATCCAAAGAATTATCCTGAATGAATAAAAGCCAGTCTCAAAAGAATACATTCTGTTTGATTCCATTTAAATAGCATTTTTGCAATGGGAAAATTATAGAAATGGAGATGAGGATTAATGAGGTAACAGAAGCAGGAGGAAAATATGTGTCGCTGTTAAAAGGCAGGCCAGTTATAGTATCTTTGTGAGAATTTATTAAAATATTCTGTATCATATTCTGATACATGACTGTATCAATGTCAATAGCCTAGTTACTATAATTAACTATAGTTTTTCAAGGTGCTATTACAAGAGAAGTTGGGTTAAAGGAATATAGGACCTCTACGTTATTAATGTTTCAACTGTTAGTGAATTTACAATTATCCACAAATGCAAAGCTCGATAAAAGAAGTTCTCCATACCAGTCATCTCATCTACACAGTTTTAGTAGTGGTGGTGATGGTGTTCATGGCTGTGGTGTTTGCTGGTAGTAGTGGTAATTGCTGGTTAGTATGGTAGATTGTGGCAGTGTTGGTGGTATTGGAGGTGTTGGTGTGAGGATGAAAGAGGTGGGAGCAATGATGATGATGATGGTGATGATGATGGTCATGGTGTTAGAGGTAGCGGTGGCAGTACTTGTAACACCAATATTTTTGTTGGTGGCACTATTAGTGGTGGTGTTGTCAATGTTGGTCTTAGTCAGAGTTTTGGTGGTGGAAATGATAGTTCAGAGCTGTGGCTGCTTTTTATTGGTCATGGTGATGTTGGTGGGAGTGGTGGTTGTGTTGAGAATAGGAGTGAGGATGCAGATGAGTTGGGAAACAACTTAGGACTAGGTTCTTATGCTTAAATATGGCTACAGAATGAAGACTGTTGGTAAGCTTGAGACTAAAATGTATACATTCTTAGGGAGTGTCCAGAAAGGGTCAAAGTGAAGGAAGGAAATAGCAATGATCAACAATTTCAATAATATTCTCCATAAAAGCTGTCATACTCCTGAAGACATCAATCTTTCAGTTTGCTTTTATCTGTTTCCATATCTGCCCTTGACTCAGGATGTGACCTTTAGCAAAAGATTTCAGCTCATTGCCTACGTGTTCTCATTCACCAGATTTAAACATCAGCCTCACTAATGATTCTCCTGAAAAGAATGACTATTATTTGAGAACTCTTGCACTTAAAAGAGCTGAAAAGGCACACACCATGATTATCAGGGTGAAATACAGAAGGACCTCTCTAGTGGAAAATCTCAGCTGACAGCAGCTGTGTGATGAAGATCCCAAGGCTGCTGCAAAGGAGACATACTGAGGGACTGTAGGCTGCAGGAAGAAAATGGTAAAGTTTGAAAGTTCTTGATTACTTTATGATTAAAAGTGAGAGAAAAAGAGATGAAACAGATTGGATCGGTATGATGATAAGAATCCTGGGAAGAAAAGAAATCCAGAGTTGCCTGTTATTTAACAGTTGCCCATTATTAAAAAATATATAGATTGATAGTTTGGGATTGACATGTACAAACTACTATATTTAAAATAGATAACCAACAAGGACCTACTGTATAGCACAAGAACAGTGCTCAATACTCTATAATAACCTAAATGAGAAAAGAATTTGAAAAAAAAAAAAAGTACATGATATGTATAATTGAATCAGTTTGCTGTACACTTGAAATTAACACAACATTGTTAATCAATTTTGCTTCAATATAAAATAATTTTAAACACATAAAGGAGACTAGAGAAAAAATAATTAAAAGAGTGATCATCTTTAAATGTGCATCAAGCTTTGTTCCTTTAATATCCCTTTTGCAAGTATGATTATTCCTGAAGGTGCCTGGAAAGTAGAATAGGATAGATGTATAGAAAATTTAGATACTTTAAAGAACATGCCCAATGGTACAGCAATAGTTAGTGTGGAGTAGGGATTAAACTGAAGTATTAGCACATTGGAAAGAGCACAGAGATGGGTAGACAGTTCTGACAGTCAGAAGACACACTTCTGACCCCCTGCATTTCCTGTTTCTTCACCAAGGAAACTCCACAAACTGTCCTCCCTCTAGCACTCAGGAACACACATGAAGATGAAGGCTCTCTAGGCAGGAGGAGCCCTACTCTTAGCTGCTCCAGGAGATCATTGTGATTATAGAGGTAAAGGGAGATTAGAACCCCTGGAGATCGAACCAGAGGTGGTGGGGGGAAGTAAGGAAAGTGTGGATGAGCTGATGTCCTCATCAATAATTGCAGGGCAACCGTAGTCTTTTTAAAGATGAAATAGTTTTCAAATCAGAGAATGGCAATAAATAACCATAAACAATCACTTATTTCTTTTTATCTTTTTCTGTTTTCTCCTCTTAATTTCTGAGTTGTTTAGAATCTCATATCTCCTTTGATAAAGACAGTGATCAACAATGCCTCCTACTTAATTTTTGTTTCAACATTTTAAAATTTAAACTATTAAGTTTATTTAAAGATACTATTCAACCAGTCTCATTGGATGGCATCTAGAATAACATTTAACAAACATTAATTAATGTTGGGTAGTGGTACTTGGTTTGTCCTTTCACTTTCCTAAAATGCTGGAATTTTTACTCTCAAAATAAAGCCATTAATCTTTAAACCAAAACAAACTGCAAGACGACCACTGGTAAAAGAAGACAAGAAAAGAACATGCCATTTTACAAAAAAGAAAGCAAGATTTTTTAAAAGATCAATTTAATAAAAATAAGAAAATTTAAGGAGGTAAACAAACTAGAAATATTACAAATGGCAAATGTGAAATAAATAAAAGGAACATATCTAACCAGGCCTCCCCAGTGGCTCAGCAGTAAAGATTCTGCCTGCAATGTGCAATGTCGGAGACACAGGAGATAGGTGTTGGATTCTTAAGTCTGAAAGATTCCCTGGAGGAGGAAATGGCAACTCACTTCAGTATTCCTGCTGGGAAAATTCCAAGGACAGAGGCGTTCTTGGGGTCACAATAAGTCAGACTAACTGGGTGACTGAGCACACAGGCACATATATCTAACTGTATTAATTATAAATATAACCAAAATAACCATATTGATTATAAATAGAGTTATATTAATTGAATTTCTTTTATAAAGACATAGAAACCTGCATTGGGATTTTTTTTTCTTTTTTTGCAAATAGAGTAAGAGGGAAACAAAGGAAAAACATATAAGAAAGTTTGTAAGACAGTAGCATAGATTTATTGATGAAGTGAACAAAAAAGGAGTAGTTGTTCAATTACTATCAGACAGTGTGCTGAGGGCCAAGGCCACCAAGAAGACACGAGCCACTGACCTTATTATGTAATAGTGGAATTCATAAAAACCTAGAGTCTACTTAAAACAAACATAAGAATACTCTGAAAGGTAGATAGGACAACTGGCCAGGGATGTCAGGATGCAAAGAATGACAGATGGTGGCAGTGCAATGTGAGTAGTGAGCCTGAACTTCCCATATGGCGATAAGGAAGCAGCTGCCTTCTCCCAAAGAAGCTGCGCCATAAGAAAACTGCTAAAACAAGATTAAATAAGATCCAAAGTCTTACAATATAATATCTAAAATGCTCAGACTAGCAATAAAAATGACTCATCATCCCAAGAAACAGAAAAACATCACACTGAATAAACAGATGTCAATATTAAAAGGGCACAAAAGTTAAAGTTATCTCACAAAAATTTAAATGGCCCTAATAGAAAAAGCTTTAACAAACACTTGAGAACACACCTGAAACAAATTAAAAATAGAAAGCCTCATAAATAAAGTAAAAATCTCAGCAAATAAATGATATAAAGAAAAAACAAATTCAATCTTTATAATTGAAATATATAATAATCAAAATAGAACTTCACAAGAGGAAAACACAGCAAGAAAAAGGAGAAAGTAAGAGAAACTTGGGCTATAATAACAGAGATTATCCAGTTTGAACAACTGTGTACAAATAGCCTGGACAAAAAGATGAACAAAGCCTCTGAGACCTGTGAGACTGTAACAGAAGATATATATGTATATATCATTGGAATTCTAGAAGGAAAGGAAAACAAGGGTAGGGCCAAAAACTATTTGAATAAATAAAGAAAAAAAAATTTCTAAATTTTACAAAAGTATAGACCTCCATATCCAAGAACCTGAGCATATTTCAAACAGTATAAACCCAAGGAAATCATCCTATGACACATCTTAGTAAAACATCTGAAAACTAAGTACAAAAAATCTTGAAAACAACAAATGATAAATATTAACTGTAAGGAAAAATCAAGTCAAATGAAATTCATTTCCCATGAGAAATCAAGGAGGTCAGAAGTGGCACATTTTTCAGGAATTAAAAGGAAACTCTCAACCCAGATATTATATCCAGTAAAAATACCCTTTAGAATGAAAGGGAAATAAAAACATTGTCAGGTGAAAAGAAACTAAGAGAATTTTCTATCATAAGCCCTACACCAAAAGACTGCCTAAGGAAATATCTCTGATTAGAAAGGAAACAATAAAAATAGGAATCTGAAAATATCAGAAAAAAGAAAGAAAAGTAGTCAGAGTAAAAAGAGAAATAAATACATTACTTTGTTTTTCTTCTTGAATTTTTCCCTTGAGTTTTATAAATTGTGTTAGATGAAAGAATTACATTGTCTTATGTGTTTATCAATAAAGGCGGAGGAAATATTTAACATCATTATATTATAATGGGGGGCTTAATGGGACAAAAAATCTAGACTCCAATTTAATTAGCAAAATGTCAACAAAAATAGACTCTGACAAGTTATGATGTGTAATATGTGTGTATGTATCTGTATATAAGTATATATTGCATATGCATGACTTGTGTATATATGTATAATAATATGCATATTACATATACATAGCTTGTCAAGGTCTATTGTATGACCTTGGTTCGTTTCCAAGGAAAACTACTCAACATCACAGTAATCCAAGTCTATGCCTCAACCACTAATGCTAAAGAAGCTGAAGTTGAATGGTTCTCTGAACACCTACAAGACCTTCTCGAATTAACACAAAAAAAGATGTCCTTCTCATCATAGGGGATTGGAATGCAAAAGAAGGAAGTCAAGAGATACCTAGAGTAACAAGCAAGTTTGACCTTGGACTGCAAAATGAAGCAGAGCAAAGAAAGGCTAACAGAATTTTGCCAAACGAATGCACTGGTCATAGCAAATACCCTCTTCCAACAACACAATACAGCTCTATACATGAATATCACAAGATGGTCAACACCAAAATCAGATTGATTATATTCTTTGAAGCAGAAGATGGAGAAGCTCTATACAGTCAGCAAAAACAAGACAGAGCTCACTCTGGCTCAGATCACGAGCTCCTTATTGCAAAATTCAGACTTAGATTTATAACATTGTATGGGAGGCAGTGACCAAAACCATCCCCAATAAATGGAAGTGCAAGAGGGAAAAACGGTTTCCTGAGGAGGTTTTATCAAATAGCTGAAAAAAGAAGAGAAGCAAAAGGCAAGGAGAAACAGAAAGATACACCCACCTGAATGAAGAGTTCCAAAGTATAGTAAGTAAGGATAAGAAAGCCTTCTTAAATGCAAAGAAATAGAGGAAAATGATAGAATCGGAAAGACTAGATATCTCTTCAAGAAAATCAGAAATATCAAGGGAACATTTCATGCAATGATAGGCACAATAAAGGATAGAAATGGAAAAGACTTAACAGAAGCAGAAGAGATTAAGGAAAAGGGTCAAAAATACACAGAATTATTTAAAAAAAAAAAAGTCTTAATGACCCCGATAACCACAGTGGTGTGATAACTCACCTAGAGCCATACATCCTAGAGTGAGAAGTCAAGTGGGTCTTAAGAAGCATTACTACAAACAAAACTAGTGGAAGTAATGGAATTTCAGGTGAGCTATTTAAAATTCTAAAAGATGATGCCATTAAAGTGCTGTACTTGATATGCCAGCAAATTTGGAAAATTCAGGATTGGAAAAAGTCAGTTTTCATTCTAATCCCAAAGAAGAGCAATGCCAACAAGTGTTCAAAATACCATACAATGTTCAAACTACTGTACAATTGCACTCATTTCACATTCTACCAAGGTAATGCTCAAATCCTTCAAGCTAGGCTTCAGCAGTATATGAACCAAGAACTTCCAGATATACAAGCTGGATTTAGAAAAGGCAGAGGAACAAGAGATCGAATTTCCAGTATATGTTGGAAAATAGAGAAAGATAGGGAATTCCAGAAAAAAACATCTAATCTACTTCATTGACTATGCTAAAGTCTTTAACTGTGTAGATCACAATAAACTGTGGAAAATCCTTAAAGACATGGTAATACCAGGCCAACTTACCTGTCTCATGAGAATCCTGTTTGCAGCTCAGGAAGTAATAGAACCAGACGTAGAACAATGGACTGGTTCAAAATTGGGAAAGGAGTGCGACAAGGCTGTATATTGTCACCCTTCTTATTTAACTTATATTCAGAGTACATCATGTGAAATACCAAGCTGGATGACTCACAAACTGGAATCAAGATTGCCGGGAGAAAATCAATAACCTAAGCTATGAAGATAATACCACTCTAATGACAGAAACTGAAGAGGAACTAAAGAACCTCTGAAGAGGCTGAAAGAAGAAAATGAAAAAGCTGCCTTAAAACTCAATAAACTTCAAAAACTCAATGAAATTTAAAAAACAACATAATGGCATCTGTTTCCATCACTTCATGGAAAATGGAGGGGGGGCAAGTAGAAGCAGTAACAGATTTTCTTTCTTGGGCTCCAAAATCACTGCTCTCAGTGACTGTAGCCATGAAATTGAAAGACACTTTCTCCTTGGAAGTAAAGCTATGACAAATGTAGACAGTGTATTATAAAAGCAGAGACATCATTTTGCTGACAAATGTCTGTATAGTCGAAGTATGGTTTTTCCTGTAGTCATGTATGAATGTGCAAGTTGGATCATAAAGAAGGCTGAGTGTGGAGGAATTGATGCTTTTGAACCATGGTGCTGGAGAAGACTCTTGAGAGCCCCTTTGACTACAAGGAGATCAAATCAGTCAATCCTAAAGGAAATCAATCCTGAATATTTATTGGAAGGACTGATACTGAAGCTGAAGCTCCAATACTTTGGCCACCTGATGTGAAGAGCCAACTTATTGGAAAAGACTGTAATGCTGGGAAAAACTGAGGGAAGGAGGAGAAGGGGGCGACAGAGGATGAGATGTTTCAATAGATCACTGATTCAATGGGCCTGAGTTTGAGCAAACTCACAGAGACAGTGAAGGACAGGGAAGCCTGGCGTGCTGTAGTCCATGAGGTTGCAAAGAGTTGTACATGGCTGAGTGACAGAACAATGAAAACAATGCCCTAAAAAAGAAATGATTACATTACATGTAAATAGTCTAAATACAGCACTTAAAAGTCAGAAGTTGGCAAGAAAACAAAAATGTAACCAATTCATATGTTGTCTACAAGAAACACACTTTAAAATACCGTGATATTTATAGGTTAAAAGCAAAAGTATGGAGAAAGATACTGTGCAAACATCAATCAAAAGTAAGTGACTATACTAATATACAAATTTGTCTTCAGAGACAAAAAAAAAAAAATGTATATAGAGAGACCTAATGATGACATTCAATATACCAGAGAGACACAGCAATCCTAAAAGTATGCTGTGTGCACCAAGAACACAACAAATCTAGAAACTATGCAAAGTGAAAACAGAGAAACAAGAGAATTACAAAACCTACAATTACATTTGGGGACTTCAACACCTGTCTCTCAACAATTGGTAGACCAACTTGACAGAAAATCAAGCAAATAAGAGAACTCAACACCATCAACCAAAATGAACTAATCAACATTACAGAACAGTATACTCCCCGAAAAGTATCTTTTCAATAATACACTGAACATATAACAAAAACAGACCACAGTTACTCTTGAAGAACACAGGTTTGAAGTGTGTAGGTCCACTTATATGCAGTGTGTGTTTTTTGTTTTTTTTTCCAATAAATACTATAGTACTTCACAGTCTATGATTGACTGAATCCATGGATGAGGAACCCTGGCTACAGAGGCCCAACTCTACATGCAGAGTTTCAACTGCACAAAGAGTTGAGACCCCCTAACCCCAACATTATTCATGGACCAACTGTGTATTCTTGGCCATAAAACAAACCTCAACAAATTAAAAAAAACAAAACAAAACTGAAATCATGCAGAGTTATCTGACTATAAATCTAGAAATCAATAATATAACAGTAATAGAAGAACTTCCAAATAATTAGGAGGTAAAAAGCACACTTCTAGATAATCCATTATTCATGAGATGTCCCAAGGGAAATTAAAATTACATTGATCTGGGTGAAAACAAAAAGACAATGTACAAAATGCTTCCCTCAAAACACTACTAGAGCAGCATTAAGAGGAGCATTAAGAGCAGCATTAAATTTATAGCACTTAATGTTTACTTTTTTTACATGTCAGCCTGAGGCTTGCCAGTGTGTCTTGTCAAATGGCCAGGCCATTAGCAGTAGCCTATGAAGTTCATAGTGCTCCTCTGAACTACACTAAATGGTCATAACTGCAGTAATTCCTGCTAAGGCTTTGGAGGGGGGGTGGGGGGGAGAATAAGAGGGATGTACATAGACAATTCCCATAATAAATTCAGTAGTAGGGGCAATAGCAATAAAGTTTTGTAGATACCCCAAAGAACCTACCTATTATCAGGCTTGGCCAAGTGTTAACTTACAAGTTAACTTACAAGAGGAACTCATCAAGGAACTCCATGCTAAACAGAAGAACCAAAAGTTCCCCCTGGGAACCAAATAACTTATGTAAACAATTCCTTAGCATCCTACAACAATGCTCTGTGACTTCTATTAGCACTCCCCAAGACTCAGTAGCTTGGCTAATAAAGTGCCCCATGGGATGCTCTAGTACTTTCCAAGATCTGCTGGCAAAGTGCTTTGTAGAACTTTCATACTCTTGCAAATGATTTAGTAGTACCCCACCAGAATACCCCACATTCTCTGTTAGCCCTCTCCAAAGGTGCCCTATGATATCTTCAAGCTTTTTATGCTTCCATAATGACATTGTGCTTAATTGACTATCCAGTTTGATGTTTGTCAAGAACTCAGATCAGCTGGAGAGAGAACAGAGGGGCCAGATGTAGGAGCAGCAAGTTAGACAACAGCAAAATGAAAATAATAGTAATTTTGAATTTGAACGGCAATAATATAAGCAGGAGGCTGCACTGGAGAAAGTGCTGGCCATCTTTTGCTACATGTCCCAAGGGGATGTTGTCCATGTTAGATCAGATAGATGACACACACAGATTGTCTCACCATCAAAGGAAGCCCTAAACAAAATGCTCCTGCGTTTTGTAGACCCAAGGGCCTGAGGAAGATTGAGAGGGAAGATTTGAGGAAGATGTTGGTTGAAGAGCCAGATCGACAGGCCTCTGAATGGTGGTGTCTGGGCTGGGAAAGAACATGAGTTAGAGAAAGAGGCCTGACTCTGCAGCTCCCTTCAGAGGCTGCATTGCAGTAGCTGAGCACCAAGCCTATGCGGGGAGAGCAGGTAAGGCCTTTTTAATTGCCTGTGATTGGGGCTGGGAAATTATATATAAACATTAATAACAGGGACTTCTACTCCTTAGATGCTGGAAAAAGGAGAGCAATGTAAACCAAAAACAAGGAGAAGGAAAGAAATGATGAAGATAAGAGCAGATCGGTTAAAACTAAAGCAAACAACAGGGATGTTGATGAATTAAAGTGTCAGTTCTTTGAAAGGATCAATAACATTGACAAACTTCTAGCAACAGTGACAATGTACAAAGAGAAAATCACCAATATCAAGAATGAAACAGGTGATGCCTCAACAGTTCCCATAGACTTCAAAATGATAATAATAGAATACTATAAACAACTCTAATCATAAATTTGAATAGTTAGATAAAATGGGCTAATTCCTCAAAATCTACCTTAAACTATCACTATTCACCCAATAAGAAATAAATGACTTGAATGCTCCCATGGCTATCAAGAAAATTGAATTTATGATGAAATACTTTTCTAGAAAAAAAAAAATCTTGACCCACGAGTTTCATAAGGCAAACTATACCAAACATTTAAACAATTAAAACTAATTTTACACAAATTTCACCCAGAAAATAGAATAATATGCATAATTTCCAAGCTTATTCTATGAGCTAGTAGTACAGTGGCATCAAAACCAGACACAGTACTAAAAAGAGAAAAGAAAAAAATATATAATATTCCTCTTGAACTGATGTGGAAAAATCCTTAACAAAATACTAGAAAACTGAATCCAACAATGTATAAACAATATACATCATTGCCAAGTGGGCTTTATTCCAGAGATACAAAAGTTGTTCAGCATTCCAAAATCAGAAAATGTAATTCACCATGTCAACAAATTAAAGGGAAACCATGCAATCTTATCAGTTGATACACAAAAGTACTTTGCAAAATCTAACATCCATTTGTGATTTCAAAAACTCTTAGCAAACTATAAATAGAGTGGAACATCTAGGGGATGTTCCTAAATTTAATGAAGACCATCTATAAAAGAACTACAACTGACATCACACTTAATGATGAAAGAGTCAATATTCTACCCCTTTTAAATTGAGAAAAAGACAAAGATCTCTTTTATTAACACTGTAATTTAACACTGTACTGGGAGTTCCAGTCAGTATAATAACACAGATAAAGAAAATAAAAGACATACAGTTTAGAAAGAGAAAAAAAAAATGTTTTTATTTGTGGATGAAATGACATGACAATGATTCTACAAACAAATAAAAATTCCTGGAACTAATCAGTGAGCTCAGCAAGCTTATAGAGAACACTATTTACATTAAAAATTCAACTATATTTTTTTATACTTACAAATAAAATACTACTTAGTTGGTCAAAAAAAAAAAAAGAAGAAGAAGAAGAAAATATTTAGGTGCAAATATATCAAAATATATGTGGAATTTGTATCCTGAAAAATGTAAAATACTTATGAAAGAAATCAAGCAGGATCAAAATAATGAAATGTCTATATTCATGTCAAACTGTTAGACTTAATAAAAACTAAAAATTTCCCTCTGCAAACAGCCCTCCTAAGAAATGAGAAGATCAGTGACAGGCTATGTGAAAATATTTCAAACTGCATTTCTGGCAAAGAACTCAGATCTATAGTATCAGAAATAAACTCAACATTAAAGGAACAACCAGTTCAATTAAAAAATTAAAAAAAGTAAATGTAGAGACGTTTCACCAAAAGGCATATTCAAATGACAAATAAGCACATGGAAGTATGTTTAACATCACTAATCATTAGGGAGATAGAAATTGCGATCATACTAACATAACAATATACGACTAATAGAGCAGTTTATAAAATGGTCACAATTAAAAATACTGGTGAGTCTGCAAAGAAAGTGTATTTCTTGTGTATTGTTATGTGAAATGTTACAGCTACTCTGAAAAGGAGTTTGTAGATTGACACATCTTTTAAAAAATGAAACTAAACACAAACTCCTGGGCATTTATCTTAGAGACACAAAAATCTATGCATCTTTAGTAACAAGGGTGACTCTATGTTTAATGTTTGTCTGATGACTGCTTTAAAATCCTATTGCCCCCCTTCACTTTCTTCCCAACATCTGGCTAAATTAATAAGAAAACTTGAGTGCTTCCTCCTTTGGTCCTGGCAGGAGGTTCAAAACCTGTGAGCTGTGGAAAAGGAGTGTGCAGGAACACAAGAAGAGTAAAATATGGTAAGACACACTAGAAATTAATCTTTAAAAAAGCATAATTTAATAAAAATGAATAATAGAAAAATAATATTTTTTATCAAAAAAGCAAAAATCTGATTTTGTGAAACCAATATAATAAAATTAGCAAATATAATACAAAAAAAAACCAACTTGAAAACAAGGACTAAATTTAAAACTTGGAATTGAATAAGGGGACAAAGAACATAAATTGTTGTTGTTGTCATTGTTCAGCCCTAAGTCATGTCCAACTTTTTGCAACCCCATAGACTGCAGCATGCCAGGCTCCTGTGTCCTCAACTATCTTCCAGAGTTTGCTCAAATTCATGTTCATTGAATCAATGGTGCTATCTAAACAGCTCATCCTCTGACACCCCCATCTTTCGCTCTCAATCTATCCCAGCGTTAGAGTCTTTTGCAGAGTCCCTTCGTCACCTTAGATGGCCAAAATATGAGTTTCAGCTTCAGCATCAGAACTTCCAATGAATATTCAGGGTTGATTTCCCTTAATATTAACCGGTTTGACTTCTTTGCAATCCAAGGGACCTCCAGAATCTTCTCCAACACCACAATTTGAAAGCACCAATTCATTGGCACTCAGCCTTCTTTAGAGTCCAAGTCTCACATCCGTATATAACTACTGGAAACACCACAGTTTTGACTATACAGAACTTTGTCTGCAAGGTGATATCTCTGCTTTTTATTACACTCTCTAGGTTTGTAATAGCCTTCCTTCCAAGGAGCAAGTGTCTTTAAATTTCACGGCTTCAGTCACTATCTGCAGTGATTTGGGAGACCAAGAAAAGAAAATCTGTTAGTTTCCACTTTTTCCCCATCTATTTGCCATGAAGTGATGTGACTGAATGCCTGATGTTAGTTTTTTGAATGCTGAGTTTTCAACTAGCTTTTTCACTCTCTTCTTTCACCCTCTTTAAGAGGCTCTTTAGTTTTTCTTCAGTTTCTGTCATTAGAGTGGTATCATCTTCATATCAGAGGTTGCTGATATTCCTCCTAGCAATCTTGATTCCAGCTTTCCAGCTTGAGATCTATCTTGACCATCAATTCATACGATTTACTCTGCATATAAATTGAATAAGCAGGGTGACAATAGACTGCCTTAAAGCACTCCTTTCCCAATTTTGAACTAGTCTGTGTTGCATATCCAGTTCTAACTATTACTTCTTGACCTGCATACAGGTTACTCAGGAGACAGGTAAGGAGGCCTGGTACTACCATAACCTTAAGAATTTTCCACAGTTTGTTGTGATGCACACAGTCAAAGGCTTTAACATAGTCAAATAAGCAGAAGTAGATGTTTTTCTGGAACTCCCTTGTTTTCTCCATGATGTAACAAATGTTGGCAATTTAATCTCTGTTTCCTCTGTCTCTTGGAAACAGCTTATAAATATGGAATTTCTCAGTTCATGCACTGCTGAAGTGTAACTTGGAAGATTTTGAGCATTAACTCGTAGCATGTGGAATGAACACAACTGTATTGTACTTTGAACATTTTTTGTCATTGCCGTTTTTGGGGATTGGAATGAAAACTGACCTTTTCCAGTCCTGTGACCATTGCTGAGTTTTCCAAATTTGCTGACATATTGAGTGCAGTACTTTCACAGCATCATCTTTTAGGGTTTTAAAAAATTCAACTGGAATTCCATCACCTCCACTAGTTCCCATTCTATTGTTTTTCTCTATTTCTTTGCATTGCTCATTTAATGAAACCTTCTTATCTCTCCTTGCTTTTTTTCTGGAACTCTACATTCAGTTAGGTATATATTTTCCTTTCTCCTTTGCCTTTCATGTCTCTTCTTTCCTCAGCTATTTGTAAAGCCTCCAAATATAACAGGCAACTCTACACATGGACATCACCAGATGATCAGTACTGAAATAAGATTGATTACGTTCTTTGCAATTGAAGATGGAGAAGCTCTATACAATCAGCAAAACTTAAGACCTGGAGTTGACTGTAGCTCAGAACATAGCCCAACCAATTTGCCTTCTTGCATTTCTTTTTCTTTGGGATGGTTTTGGTCACAGTCTCTTGCACAATGTTACAAACCTCCATCCATAGTGCTTCAAGCACTCTGTCTTCCAGATCTACTCTCTTGAATCTATTTTTCACATCCACTGTATAATCATAGGGATTTGATTTAGGTCATACCTGAAAGGCCTAGGCCTTTCTCTACTTGCTTCAATTTAAGTCTGAATTTTGCAATAACGGGCCATGTTCTGAGCTACAGTCAACTCCAGGTCTTAGTTTTGCTGATTATATAGAGTTTCTCCATCCTCATTGCATCCTCATTGCAATGAACGTAATCAATCTGATTTCAGTACTGATCATCTGATGATATCCATGTGTAGAGTTGTCTTTTGCATTGTTAGAAGAGGGGGTTTGCTATGAACAGTGTGTTCTCTTGATAAAACTCTATTAGCCTTTCCCCTGCTTCATTTTGTACTCCAAAGCCAAACTTTCTTTTTATTCTGGGAATCTTTTGACTTATTACTTTTGCATTCCATCCCTTTATGAAGAAAATGGCATTGTTTTTTAGTATTAGTTTTAGAAGATGCTATACGTTTTCATAGAACCAGTCAATTTCAGCTTCCTTGACATCAGTATTTGGGGTATTGACTTGGAGTACTGTAATATTGAATTGTTTGCCTTGGAAAGGAACTGGGATCTTTCTGTCATTTTTGAAAATGCACCCAGGTACTGAATTTTGGGCTCTTTTGTTGACTATGAGGACTATTTCATTTCTTCTAAGGCTTTCTTCTCCACAGTAGTAGACATAATGGTCACCAAAATTAAATTTGCCCATTCCTGTCCATTTTAGTTCACTGACTCCTAAAATGTCAGTGTTCACTCTTGCTATTTCCTGCTTGACCACATCTAATTTACCTTGATTCCTAGGCCTAACATTCCAGTTTCTTATGCAATATTGTTCTTTATAGCATCAAACTAAACTTTTGCCACCAGACATATCCACAACTGAGTGTTGTTTCTGCTTTGGCCCAGCCACTTCATTCTTTCTAGAGCTATTAGTAATAGCCCAGTAGCATAGCTACCCCAGTAGCATATTGGACACCTTCTGACCTCAGGGTCTCATCTTCTGGTATCATATCTTTTTGCCTTTTCTTACAGTTCATTGTGGTTCTCCAGGCAAGAATACTGGAGTGGTTGGCCATTTCCTCCTCCAGTGGACCATGTTTTGTCAGAACTCTTCACTGTGATCTGTCCGTCTTGGGTGGCCTGCACAGCACAGCTCATAGCTTCATTGGGTTAAGCAAGCCCCTTCACCGTGATGAGGCTGTGATCCAGAAGGGGAAGAACCACAAGAACACAAACAGAGGCAATAAAGTATAGAAGAGCATAAAATACTATGTTTAGTTTATATGTGAATTTGAAAACTGATGCAAAATAAATGTTATATTTAGAAAAAAAATTATTAAAACCAACTCAAAGAGAAATAGAAAACTTGAATAGATCAATTAAATTGAGATATAGTAAAGATAGCTAAGTCTTTAGTGCATTTTAGCAAATTAAAGAGGGAAAAAAGCATATGATCACACTACAAATTAAACTTTGTTTTGATCCCTGGGTTGGGAAGACCAGTTGGATGAGAGCATGGCAACCCATGTCAGTATTCTTGCCTGGAAAATCCCATGGATGGAGGAGCCTGAGCTACAATCCATGGGGTCACAAAGAGTCAGACATGACTGAGCAACTTCAATTTCACTTTTCAAGATAGTTTACCTTATAAATATAAGATAACCAATTGAAAGATTAATTGAATTAATATGAGCTCAATTTAAAAAGTCAAATCAAAATTAGCATAAATATTAATGAAATTTCTTATTTAGCATCAGGAACCGACAACAAAATTGCCTACAGGGGGAAAAATCATCAGTCACACTAGCAAACAGAAAGACAAGTTATGTGAAAAATTAATCTCAGAAATATATCAAGATAATCCAAAAATGTGAAATATGAAATATATCTGAACAAATAGAAAGGCATACTATGCTTCTGACTGGGAAAGCTCTATATTGTAAAAACACTGGTTATTCTCTACTTGACCTACACATTCAAAAATTTCCAATCCAATCAAGCTTTTAGTCCCAAATAGTAGACTGACCTCATGCATTTATATTCTCTCCCTCTCAGGATTTCATTTAAATGAAAGCAAGGCAATGAGAAGACTCAAGAAGATGACATTTGCAGAAGAGAGAACTAAACTGAGTTCAAGAAGACATAGAGAAGATAAAAGAATGTTCACAAAATATTAGAGTTCAGAAGATGCAACATGGGTGCTTGGGAAAGTTCAGAATTACTGAAAGGTGCCAACTGTCCTCAACTCTGAATGGTTTTGGCTCTATGGAGTGTTTGCAGGATTGGTTGTTGGGAAGGTCAAGAATTAAATTTTTATATGGAATAGTAGATTCCTATTACCATGTCATCACCCACAAACAACAGACACAAAGGAATCTCAGTGGCCAGACTGGTTCTCTCCAGGCAGAGAGGTATGAACAAGCTGCTCAAGATTTAGAGTGTCTGATATGGTCATTAGAAGACTTGAGAGATGCATGCAACCTTATGGACCTGACGTTTCCTCCATTCAGTAAGACTGGCTGAGGCTTAATCTGCTCATTTCAAGGTAAAGGGCTCCAGCAGACAATCTCTACCAATGTGCACAGGCTCCCAGTCATGTTTATTATTGTTTCATTCTTAGATATGAAATTAAAAATGACAACCAAGAACACCAGAGATTTAAAGAAAGATCACTGATATACCCCAAGGGCTAGAACTGTTGATGCACATTGAAGATGTTCAATGAATATTTGCTGAATGAATGACTGGCCAAGGAAAAAGTAACAAAATCTGACAGTGGAACAAACAGGTAATTGGGAAAATGGAAGGTACATTAACATTTTTAAAGTCTAGAATCCTTAGTGAAGTTTGAAATTATATTCTTTCCATAAAACAGCAACAAGTTATTTAAAAAAGAGTGATAGTAAGATAAGAAAAGGCAGGAAGTAAGGAGGCAGAAGAAAGGAGGAAAAATAGAAAGAAGGAGGCAAGGAAGGAAGAAGGAAGATCTTAGAATTAAAAAAAAAAAAATGCAATGTTTCACTCCTTCTCCAAAAACATTGAAATTTGAAACAAAAACAAGTAAGCAAAATGCTGAATAAATGACAAATGATGAGGAGGTAAAAATAAATAAGAAAATGTTAATTTTGAAGATGCACAGTGAGCACATAGTCCATTTATTCTGGAGGAGTTCTGGAATTGTAAAGGATTGTACCCGACAACATGGCCTGACCCATACTCTGGAGAGTACACATGCACATGAATACATAGCACACATTCACTCACACACATACACATCACACATATGTACATGCACATGAAAGCACATATATGTGTGTGTGCACACACACAGATTGTGTGCTGCAGTAACATGTACACCTTGGTTTGGGGATGGAGACAGAGTGAGGGTCTAGCCACAGGCTTCTGCTTACATGCTTCCCACTGTCTCACAAATGCTCTTCCACTGATTTAAAAATAAACTTAATTTTGGCAGCCACTGTGTGGCTAAATTTAATTGAATCTTCTGATTGAATCTGAAATACAGTATTCCTAGTGCATCTCCACCCTCTCCTTAAGCCCCTTTACTTTGGCGTCTCTATCTTCTTCTTAAGTTCCTTTACATTTGACCAAGTCTAAGGTTTTTTTATTTTGACGGGCTCCAAAATCACTGCAGATGGTGACTTCAGCCATGAAGAAAAGCTATGACCAACCAAGACAGCATTTTAAAAAGCAGAGACATTACTTTGCCAGCAAAAGTCCATCTCATTAAAGCCATGATTTTTCCAGTAGTCACGTATGGATGTGAGAGTTGGACTATAAAGAAAGCTGAAGCATGTATATTATCTATGGTGAAACAGATCACCAGCCCAGGTGGGATGCATGAGACAAGTGCTCGGGCCTGGTGCACTGGGAAGACCCAGAGGAATTGGGTGGAGAGGGAGGTGGGAGGGGGGATCGGGATGGGGAATACGTGTAAATCTATGGCTGATTCATATCAATGTATGACAAAACCCACTGCAATGTTGTGAAGTAATTAGCCTCCAACTAATAAAAATAAAAAATAAAAAAACTAAAAAAAAAAAGAAAGAAAGCTGAGCGCTGAAGAATTGATGCTTTTGAACTGAGATCAAACAAGTCAATCTTAAGGGAAATTATCCCTGAATATTGATTGGAAGTACTGATGCCGAAGCTGAAGCTCCAATACTTTGGCCACCTGATGCGAAGAGCTGCCTCATTTGAAAAGACCCTGATGCTGGGAAAGATTGAGGGCAGGAGGAGAAGGGGACGACAGAGGATGAGATGGTTGGATGGCATCACTGACTTGATGGACATGAGTTTGAGCAAGCTCTGGGAGTTGGTGATGGGCAGGGAAGCCTGGTGTGCTGCTTTCCTTGGGGTCACAAAAAGTTGGACACAAATGAGCAAGTGAACTGAACTGAACTTAGGGTCTCCCACCTGACCAAAAGGACAGTTTCTGGACATAAAAGTGAAAAAAAAAAAAACAGAAAAACCTTGAGATTTTGGCTATGCTCAAAAGTTAATTTGAAATAAGTTATAAAGCTACATGTGAAAATAGTTAAAACCATAAAGTTCTGCTTAAAGACATAAGAAAATATTTTCCTGGTCCTGGAGTAAGCAAAAGTTTCTTAAAAAAAAAATACAAACAGCATTAACCAAAGAAGAATAAAAACATAAAACTGTCTTCATCAAAATTTTGGGCTTCCCTGGTGGCTCAGATGGAAAAATATCTGTCTGCAATGCTGGAGACCCGGGTTTGATCCCTGGGTCAGAAAGATTCTCTAGAGAAGGAAATGACAACCCACTCCAGTACTCTTACCTGAAAAGTCTCATGGACAGAGGAGCCTGGTAGGCTACAGTCCATGGGATTGCAAAGAGTCAGACACAACTGAGCGACTTTACTTTCACTTTTCAATTTTCATCAAAATTTAATATTTTGCTTGTCAAATACATCACCTAAAATATGGGAGAAAAAAACAAGCATAGACTGAGGAAAAATGTATTCAATATATTATATATATACACACACATATATATATATATATATATATATATATCTAATAAAATGTTTATTCAGAAGAGACAAACATGTACAAACATCAATGAAAACAAAACTGAGTTCAAAAATTAACAAAAGACTTGAACAGAAACTTCAAGAAGAAAATATTCATAAGCCAATAAACTTATGATTAGATGCTCATATTAATTAATTAACCAGAGAAATGCAAAAAGAAAGTCTATTATGAAAAATCATTGCACACTAACTGGGATGGCCACAATGAAAAATACAGATAATCCAAATGCTAAGAATAAAGCAAATGTACACTGCTTTTGGGACAGTAAAATGTGTAACAATTTAGGAAACTGGTAGTTTACAATAAAGTTTAACTGATTCTTATCCTGTGTCTCAGAAATTCTACTTCTAAGTGTATACCTATATTAGTATTCTAGAACTGTCATAACGAAATACACAAATTGAATGACAGAAACAACAGAAATGTATTATTTCACCATGCTGGATGCTAGAAGTCAGAGACCAAGGTATCAACAGGACCATTGCTCCCTCTGAAGGCACCAAAGAAAGATGTTTCAGATCTCTGTCATAGCTTTTAGGTAGTTCCTTGTCTGGTAGACAAGATCAGGTGTGTTCAGGGTGGTTAGGATTCCCTTGTGGCTCAGACGGTAAAGAATCTGCCTGCAATGCAGGAGACCCAGGTTCAATCCCTGGGACAGGAAGATCCCCTGCAAAAGAAAATTGCTACTCACTCCAGTATTCTTTCCTGGAGAATCCCATGGACAGAGGTCACAAAGAGTTGGACATGACTGAGTGACTAACATTTTCTTTCTTTTTTTTTTTCTTTTTTTCTTTTCCAGTCTTTTTAATGGATCCCATTATTTAGAGATTTTACATAAAATGACAGAAGATGACCAGAGATACAGTGGATCAATTTACCTGTCCGATTCTCATCTTACAGCAAATGGTTTCAAGACAAAGTTGATAGCAGGTATGATACTGTGGTTTAATATTAACATTTTCAACACTGCTTGGTAGAAGCACTGCAGTCTTCTCAAGGCAATCCCCCTGTGTGTGTATGTGTATCTAAAATCTCCACTTTATATAAGGACACTGGCCATATGGGAGTAGGACTACCCTAGTGGAGGTGATGGAATTCCAGTTGAGCTATTTCAAATCCTAAAGGATGATGCTGTGAAAGTGCTGCAATCAATGTGCCAGCAAATTTGGAAAACTCAGCAGTGGCCACAGGACCAGAAAAGGTCAGTTTTCATTCCAATCCTTAAGAAAGGCAATCCTAAAGAATGCTCAAATTACTGCACAATTGCACTCATCTCGCACACTAGTAAAGTAATGTTCAAAATTCTCCAAGCCAGGCTTCAGCAATACATGAACTGAGAACTT
Organism: Dama dama; assembly: GCF_033118175.1. NCBI lineage: Eukaryota > Metazoa > Chordata > Mammalia > Artiodactyla > Cervidae > Dama > Dama dama. The sequence goes on along the minus strand of NC_083713.1, from coordinate 5,826,501 downwards.
CCAGATGTTCAAGCTGGTTTTAGAAAAGGCAGAGGAACCAGAGATCAAATTGCCAATATCCGCTGGATCATCGAAAAAGCAAGAGAATTCCAGAAAAACATCTATTTCTGCTTTATTGACTATGCCAAAGCCTTTGACTATGTGGATCACAATAAACTGTGGAAAATTCTGAAAGAGATGAGAATAGCAGACCACCTGACCTGCTTCCTGAGAAACCTGTATGCAGGTCAGGAAGCAACAGTTAGAACTGGACATGGAACAATAGACTGGTTCCAAATAGGAAAAGGAGTACGTCAAGGCTGTATATTGTCACCCTGCTTATTTCACTTATATGCAGAGTACATCATGAGAAACGCTGGGCTGGAAGAAGCACAAGCTGGAATCAAGATTGCTGGGAGAAATATCAATAATCTCAAATATGCAGATGACACCACATTTATGGCAGAAAGTGAAGAGGAACTAAAAAGCCTCTTGATGAAAGTGAAAGAGGAGAGTGAGAAAGGTGGCTTAAAGCTCAACATTGAGAAAGCTAAGATCATGGCATCTGGTCCCATCACCTCATGGGAAATAGATGTGGAGACAGTGGAAACAGTATCAGACTTTATTTTTTGGGGCTCCAAAATCACTGTGGATGGTGACTGCAGCCATGAAATTAAAAGACGCTTACTCCTTGGAAGGAAAGTTATGACCAACCTAGATAACATATTAAAAAGGAGAGACATTATTTTGCCAACAAAGTCTGCCTGGTCAAGGCTATGGTTTTTCCAGTGGTCATGTATGGATGTGAGAATTGAACTGTGAAGAAAGCTGAGCACCGAATAATTGATGCTTTGAACTGTGGTGTTGGAGAAGACTCTTGCGAGTCCCTTGGACTGCAAAGAGATCCAACCAGTCCATCCTAAAGGAGATCAGTCTTGGGTGTTCACTGGAAGGACTGATGCTGAAGCTGAAACTCCAATACTTTGGTCACCTCACGCAAAGAGTTGACTCATTGGAAAAGACCCTGATGCTGGGAGGGATTGGGGGCAGGAGGAGAAGGGGCCGACAAAGGATGAGATGGCTCGATGGCATCACCGACTCAATGGGCATGAGTTTGAGTAAACTCCAGGAGTTGGTGATGGACAGGGAGGCCTGGCATGCTATGATTCATGGTGTGGCAAAGAGTCAGACACGACTGAGTGACTGAACTGAACTGAACTGAACTGATTCCAGTATAACCTCATCTTAACTAATTATGCTTGCATGATCCTATTTCCAAATAAGATCTGATTCTTAGATACTGAATGTTAGGACTTCAACAAAATGAATTAGGGGAGGCACAATTCAAGCCATAACAATTTCCAACAGAAATGAATGATATATCCACCAAAATACAATAATTATTCAGCAGTTTAATTCATAATCATCAAAAATGAAAATCAAATGTCCAAGAAAGACAGTACATTAACAAAATGGCATATATTTACACAGTGGCATACAAGGAAATGACATACAAGACAATGACAAGGAAAACATCACAGAACAAAAAGAAATGATTGCTACACAGTGTGAATGACTCTCAAAAACATTATATAGAATAAAACAAGCCAGAAATAAGATGCATACATACTGATTCCTTTTACATAAAGTATGTATAAACTATAAACATTTATATCAACAAACACACAGTGATAGAATAGAAAGAGATGACATATAGTTGGGGGTTGGGGAGTGAGAGTTGAGAGAGAAAAGCCATGAGGAAAACATCTAGGGAAATAAAAAGTTCAGTGCCTTCATTTGGGAACTGCTCAGTCAGGAGTAAAGGCAAAATTAACAGGATGTTAATTCTTCAGTCACTCAGTTGTGTCCGACCCTTTGCAACCCTATGAACTTCAGCATGCCTGGCTTCCCTATCCTTCACTATTTCCAGGAGTTTCCTCTAACTCATGTCCATTGAAGCAATGATGCCATCCAACCATGTCATCCTCTGTTGCCCTCTTCTCCTCCTGCTCTCAATCTTTCCCAACATCAGTGTCTTTTCCAATGATTTGGCTCTTTGCAGCAGGTGGCCAAAGTATTGGAGCTTCAGCTTCAGCATCCGCCCTTCCAATGAATATTCAAGGTTTATTTCCTTTAGGATTGGCTCTTTTGATCTCCTGGATATCCAAGGGACTCTCAAGAGTCTTCTCTAGCACCACAGTCCAAAAACATCAATTCTTTGGTGCTCAGCCTTCTTTATGTTCCAACTCTCACATCTGTACATAACTACTGGAAAAATCATAGCTTTGATTATATGGACATTTGTTGGCAAAGGTCTGCTTTTTAGTACACAAAGATCGTCATAGCTTTTCTTCCAAGGTGTGCTGGGAATGCATATATTTTACTCTGCATATTATATCTATGGAAAAACTATAAGGTAAAACAAAATCTATACATGGGGATTGGCATTCTTTAGCATAGTCTTAGGTTTTCCATACAATTTTGTTAAAATGCTGACAAGAAAATTTCATTTGAAGGATGCTTTATATAATCTATCTGGCAGGTGCTGGATAATCCATAGATTCCACATCTGGCCAGCATGAGCCCAGAGACACATTATTTTATGTGCTAATGTTACAACCTCTGAGCAAATAGAATCTAGAGATTCAATAGCTACATCATCTCACCAGTGCCTACTGTCATTTAATGCTTCTGTATAATATACATCATGAGCAAAACTGGGAGAGATGGTAGAGTTGGAGATGAAACAGATGGAAGAGGAAATTTACAAAGCAGATCCAGAGAGTATTATTTCTGAGTTTCTTATTAGACACACTAATACACAATAGATTGTCCACTTCCTTGAATGGGAGACAAGGAAGCAGAGAGCCAGGTTACGTCAGGAATGCAAGTTTCGGGGTTTTGGGCACAGTCAAGACGATTAGCAGTACTTATATAACTGAAATGGCTGCCGGGCGGTGGGCAGCGCTGCAGCACCACCCAGCAGCTGCATGGCAGTGGACCAGGAAGCCACCACAAGGAGATACCCCATGGCAAACAAGAATAGCAGCAACTGCGCTTTGCTGGAGCAGCCATGAGGAGAGCAGAGAAACCCAGTAACGTGGTATGTGCTGAGAGGGGCCATCAGAGGGCAGAGAGACAGAAACCACAATCACAGAAAACTAACCAATCTAATCACATGGACCACAGCCTTGTCTAACTCAAAGAAAATATGAGCCATACCATGTAGGGCCAGACAAGACAGACGGGTCATGGCGGAGAGTTCTGACAAAATGTGGTCCACTGGAGAAGGGGTTGGCAAACCACTTCAGTATTCCTGCCTTGAGAACCCCATGAACAGTATGAAAACGCAAAAAGATAGGACACTGAAAGATGAACTCCCAGTTCGGTAGGTACCCAATATACTACTGAAGATCAGTGGAGAAATAATTCCAAAAAGAATGAAAAGATGGAGCCAAAACAAAAATGACACACAGATGTGGATGTGACTGGTGATGGAAGCAAGGTCCGATGCTGTAAAGAGCAATATCGCATAGGAACCTGGAATGTAAGGTCCATGAGACAAGGCAAATTAAAAGTGGCCAACAGGAAATGGCAAGAGTGAACACTGACATTTTGGAATCAGTGAACTAAAATGGACTGAAATGGGTGAATTTAACTCAGATGACCATTGTCTACTACTGTGGGCAAGAATCCCTTAGAAGAAATGGAGTAGCCATCATAGACAACAAAAGAGTCTGAAATGCAGTACTTGGATGCAGTCTCAAAAACGACAGAACGATCTCTGTTTGTTTCCAAGGTAAACCATTCAATGTCACAGTAATCCAAGTCTAGGCCCCAACCAGTAATGCTGAAGAAGCTGATGCTGAATGGTTCTGTGAAGAACTACAAGACCTTTTAGAACTAACACTCAAAAAAGATATCCTTTTCATTATCAGGAACTGGAATGCAAAGGTAGGAATTAAAGAAACACCTGGAGTAACAGGTGAATTTTGCCTTGGAGTACAGAATGAAACAGGGCAAAGAACTGTTAAAAAAAAAAAAAAAAAAAGGCTAAGAGAGTTTGGCAAGAGAATGAACTGGTCAAAGCAGACACCCTCTTCCAACAACACAACAGAAGCCTCATATACATTGACATCACCAGATGGTCAACATCAAAACCAGATTGATTATATTCTTTACAGCCAAAGATGAGGAAGCTCTATACAGTCAGCAAAAACAAGACCAGGAGCTGACTGTGGCTCAGATCATGAACTCCTTATTGCCAAATTCAGACATAAATTGAAGAAAGTAGGGAAAACCATTAGACCATTCAGGTATGACCTAAATCAAATCCCTAATGATTATACAGTGGAAGTGAGAAATAGATTTAAGGAACTAGATGTGATAGACAGAGAGCCTGATGAACTATGGGTGGAGGATCATGATATTGTACAGGAGACAGAATTAAGACCATCCCTAAGAAAAAGAAATGCAAAAAAGCAAAATGGCTGTCTGAGGAGGCCTTACAAATAGCTGTGAAAAGAAGCAAAAAACAAAGGAGAAAAGGAAAGATTTACCCATTTGAATGCAGAGGTCCAAAGAATAGCAAGGAGAGATGAGAAAGCCTTCCTCAATGATCAGTGCAATAAATAGAGGAAAACAATAGAATGGGAAAGACTAGAGATCTCATCAAGAAAATTAGAGATACCAAGGGAATATTTCATGCAAAGATGGGCTCAATAAAGGACAGAAATGATATGGACCTAACAGAAGCGGAAGATATTAAGAGGCTACAAGAATACACAGAAGAACTGTACAAAAAAGATCTTCATGACCCAGATAATCACAATGGTGTGATCACTCACCAAGAGCCAGACATCCTGGAATGTGAAGTCAAGTGGACCTTAGGAAGTATCACTACAAACAAAGTTCGTGGAGGTGATGGAATTCCAGTTGAGTTATTTTAAATCCTAAAAGATGATGCTGTGAAAGTGATGCACTCAATAGCCATCAAATTTGGAAAACTCAGCAGTGGCCACAGGACTGGAAAAGGTCAGTTTCCATTCCAATCCCAAAGAAAGGTAATGCCAAAGAATGCTCAAATTACCACACAATTGCACTCATCTCATACGCTAGTAAAGTAATGCTCAAAATTCTCCAAGGCAGCTTGAATCTCTAGATGTTCAAACTGGATTTAGAAAAGGCAGAGGAACCAGAGATCAAATTGCCAACATCCACTGGATCATTGAAAAAGCTAGAGAGTTCCAGAAAAACATAAATTTCTGCTTTGTTGACTATGCCAAAACCTTGGACTATGTGGATCACAATAAACTATGAAAAATTCATCAAGAGAGAGGAATACCAGACCACCTGACCTGTCTCTTGAGAAATCTGTATGCAGATCAGGAAGCAACAGTTAGAACTGGACATGAGGCAACAGACTGGTTCCAAATAGGAAAAGGAGTACATCAAGGCTGTATATTGTCACCCTGCTTATTTAACTTCTATGCAGAGTACATCATGCTAATGCCAGGCTGGATGAAGCATAAGCTGGAATCAAGATAGCTGGGAGAAATATCAGTAACTTCAGATATGCAGACAACACCACCCTTATGGCAGAAAGTGAAGAAGAACAAAAAAGCCTCTTGATGAAAGTGAAAGAGGAGAGTGAAAAAGTTGGCTTAAAGCTCAATGTACAGAAAACAAAATTCATGGCATCCAGTGCCATCACTTCACTGCAAATAGATGGGGAAACAGTGGAAACAGTCCAGACTTTATTTTTCGGGGCTCCAAAATCACTGCAGATGGTAACTGCAGCTATGACATTAAAAGACGCTTTCTCCCTGGAAGAAAGTCTATGACCAATGTAGACAACATATTAACAAGCAGAGATATTACTTAGCTGACAAAGTCAAAGCTTTGGTTTTTCCCGTAGTCACATATGGATGTGAGAGTTGGATCATAAAGAAGACTGAGTGCCCAAAAATTGCGGCTTTTGAACTGTGTTGGCGAATACCCTCGAGAGTCCTTTGAACTGCAAGGAGATCAAATCCTAAAGGAAATCAACCATGAATATTCATTGGCTGGACTGCTGCTTGAACTGACACTCCAATACTTTGGTTACCTGAAGGGAAGAACCGACTCATTAGAAAATACCCTGATGCTGGAAAAGATTGATGGCAGGAGGAGAAGGGGATGACAGAGGACGAGATGGTTGGATGGCATCAACAACTCAATGAACATGAGTTTGAGCAAGCTCCGGGAGATGGTGAAAGACAGAGAGGCTTGGAGCACTGCAGTCCATGGGGTCGCAAAGAGTAGGGAGGACTGAGTAATTGAACAACAACAGTGAGTAGAGGGAAGAGGGGTGGGTCAAAATAGGGCTAGAGGATTCAGAAATACAAATGACTATGTGTAAAATATACAAGCAACAAGGATCTATTGTTCAGCACAGGGAAACACTGCTTATATTTGTAATAACTTTAAGTACAATCTATAAAAATATTGAATCACTATGTTGTACATCTAAAACTAATATAATATTGTAAATCGATTTACAATTATATTGTAAATCAACATACTTCAATTAAAAATAAATGAATGGATAAATATATAAGGTATAAATGAAAAAGGCAAGAATATATATTTTAAGCCAACTCTACTAGTGACACAGGAAATGTATTTTTAACTCGAATTATGGCTACATGAAAAGCTAATTAAAGAGCGAGTCAGAAATAATAAATGCAGAAGAAATGAGGGAAATAGAAGATTACTATTACAGCTCAATAATCATTGCTCCAGGCAATTTGATGAATACTAAAATTATTGATTGGGTAGTACTTTAAGGAGAAATAGGAATTTTTTTCACAGCCTCCATATCCCCTGCAAAATATTTAATTACTGTGCTAGCATCTCTAGGTGCCAATAGGTCCTTCATTCATCTGTGACAACAGGTCTTCAGATGTTATTGAGTATGTCTTAGGTAATAAAATCACTCCTAGGTATAATGTGGAAAGGGAAAAATAACTTGACATGTTTACAGTGGAAAACCTGGCAGAAACTACCCTAACTACCCTAACCCAGAGATCAACATGAACATCACCAGTGGAAAATCATGTTGACATGTATTCCCTGATGTTATGAGATGGGAAGGTACAGGTCTCATTACAAGAAGGTATCCAACAACCCCAAATTAAGGTAGATTCTGCAACTATATCTGGCAAGTATTCTTCAAAAGTGGCAAGGCCATGAAAAACAAGGAACAATTGGGGGGGGGGGGGCGGAATCACAGATAGGAGAAAACTAAGGAGACATAATCATTAAATGCAGCATGGTGTGTGGATTGAATGATGTAAGAGAGAAATAAACATTAATGCAAAAAATGGTGAAATATGGTCTATAGTTCAGCTTATAGTGTTGTACTAATGTAACTATTTTGTTTTGGTAAATGTATCCTGGTTCTGTAAGATGCTAATGTAAAAAGAGGGTATACAGGAAACATCAGTATCATCCCAACTCCCCTACAGATCTAAAATTATTTAAAAATAAAGTTAAACAATGAAAAAAGCAAGGTAGTGAGCACTAGACACAAATGAGGGCAGAGAACACCATCAATCTTCCTCTACACAGACAGGCTTCTGGTCTCTGTAGCTTTCCCTGACCCTACATTTCTACTACCCATCCTCAGTCCAAATTCATAAGTCAGCTACTACTTGTAGTGAATTCTGGGTTATCCATTTCACTCCAGTTCCACAAAAACCTCATCACTGCATAAGCAAGATATAAAATTTCCAGGCCTCAGGTTGAAAGAAATAGCTTGAGCAAAGTTTCCTGTAACCCACCTATATCTGAAGAAAAGCTCCTGGAAGTAAATTACTACCATCTATCCCCTTGTCTTTCTGAATGCCTAGCTAATGCTGCAGGTTCTCTGTGAATGGAGTCTCCTTTAGTGGAAAGGCTTATGTTGCTTTGAGTTTTCTCAACTGATGTATTCATGGATAAGCTGCACAGTGAGAGCTCCTAAATCCTAAATCATGAGGGTCATTAAGTTCTTCTAACTGGAGAAGTAGATGAAAGTGCAGAAATGTCACCACAGCCAGGTAGGGGTGAAGAAGTGCAGCAAGGGCAAGGGGGACATCATACTCCTGTCTATTTTAACAGGAAAAAACATTAATCATGGTTCCAAAGTCTCCTCTGCCCCATGTCCATGGAGGCTTCTTTGCTGGTCTCCTCTAATGCTTGGGCTGATCTATACTGGGAGTATGTGACACCTTAAGTGAAATTCCTTTCCATTATGCCTGGCCAACCAGAAGCTTTGAAAGATGTGTTCATGGAATATTTACATGCTTCTGCCCTAGCAAATGGTCGTTTAACGAGGGCATTTTTCTCCACTCCTTGCTAAACCTCCTTGGAGATAAGGATCATAGTGGTGTTTACCTGGGGGAGCAGGGAGGGAACTCCACCTCTCTCCTAGGAACTGTGAGGACAAAGAGTATGTGTATAGCCAACACTTTCTAGTATATGACACTGATGGTGACATCAATCTCTCTGACTGGCAATATTCAACCAAGAGGATTCTTAAAAGCTGTGGATGGATTCATGAAGTCACTAGTTTCATGGGAAGCTGACATGTCATCTCAAACCAAGAAAAGAATTAGGTTTTATGGCATAAGGAGACCTGTGATTTCGGTCCCACTAATGTGGAAATGTGAATATTTAAAATATGGGTTTCCCCAAATATAAAATAAACTTTTTTTTTTTAGAAAAGTAAAATATAAATTGAAAAATAAATTGAAAATTATATCAAAACTCTAAGCATGAAACAGATCCCAGCCAGATGCCACTAAGGAAAAAGGCTACAAGATTTGATTTCATAAATATTAAAATACTTGGTACTTTGAAAGGTATTATATAAATGGTTTAGAGACAACATGGGGAAAATATTGGAAATACATGTTATGAACAAAGAACTAATATTTATGATATATAGGGAGTACCTACGCAACACTGAAAAAAGAAAAAGAAGATCTGATAGTGGTTATGAACACATAATTTACATATAAATAAACACACATGTCCAATAAACATCTGAAATGATACAACTTTACTAATAATCAAATAAAAATTTAGGTAAAATAAATATTTAAATAAAAATTTAAACCAGAGTAATATACTCTTGAGAGTCCCTTGGACTCTAAGGAGATCAAACCAATCAATTCTAAGTGAAATCAAACCTGAATATTTGTTGGAAGGACTGATGCTAAATCTGAAGCTCCAATACTTTGGCCACCTGATGCCAAAGGCCGACTCATTAGAAAAGTCCCTGATGCTGGGAAAGATTGAAGACAGAAGGAATGGGACAACAGAGGACTAGATGCATCACTGACTCAATGGACTTGAGTCTGAGCAAGCTCCAGGAGATGGTGAAGGACAGGGAAGCCTGGAGTGCTGCAGTCCACGGGGTCGCAAAGAGTTAGACATGACTGAATGACTGAACGGCAACAATAACAAGATTTTTTTGACTGGATAGACAAAAACTAAAAAGAATACTTATATCAACTCAATATTAGCAGGAAAATTGGAGCTATCACCGACTATTGCCAGAAGTGTAGTTTTGTGTAAATTAAGTGATATACTTTGTACAAAAGTAAATTTATACAAATATCTTGAAGACCATTTGCCAAATTTAATAAAACTTAAAATGTGCATTATTCATACATTTAAGCAGTTCCCTCACACCAAGAATCCTGGTGTGTATGTCTACACAAATATACACAAATGATAATATCAACCCAAAGAAAGCTCTGAGACTTAGATTTTTAAAATGTATGTACAATTTTGAAATAGTGCATTAACGCCTTGTAAATAGCCAATGTCAACAATTTTTTTTAATTTTTGCAAAGATGTTAATTTTAGTGAGGATTATAGGAATCAGCAAAAATAAGGTCTATCTAAATGTTCATCATAGAAGAATAGTTGAATGAATCAAACTTTATCAACATTGGCATATGATTGTTGATCAATATGTATTTGTTCAACAAATGACTACTTCTGATTGACTATGGAAATGAGGTTTCATAGTGCAATTTTCAACAAAGGCTGGAAGATTCCTGAACATCTGCTTGTCTTTGTATTAGAGCATCCATGCTTTCTTGCTGATCCCTCTGTCACAGGCAGCCCCTCCCCAACCTGCCCACCTCCATGATTGCTGTGGAGGCACTTGACAGACTGCACCAGGGCATTTGCCAGAGCCTGTCTTCTGGGGGTGAGGACACCTCAACCTCAGGGGTGATGCCAGCTACTTGAGTCACAGTTCCAACTCTCCAAGCCCACACAGCCATGCCCCAGTACTCGGTGGGTGATTGTTGGGTTCTGGATCTTTTGCAGAGGCTGGCTGTCACCAGTTACACAACAACTGTAGGATGTTTCAGTTCAGGCCCCCTGCTTGTGACAGCACTGACTCTGAGCCAGAATATCTATCCCTGCTACAGCAGGTGCTCCATCTTCACATGTTGGAATGTACATTCTGATGCTTGTTTTACTGTATAGAGAATATTGTTTGTTTCCTATTTTTAATATGTCTTTCATTTGGAGCATGCCTTTTCCTTCCAAGAGCTATCACAGATGCACTGATTTCATGTGCTGGGGAAAAATAAAGGAAGAATTCCTTAAGGATGGCTAAACACACTGCATAGAATGCAGATTGGGTCATTAGCAGCCTAAAATCAATTATTTCAGCTTTGTCAATAGCTATTGGTTATCACACGTTAGTCCAGGAAACTTTAAGAATATTTCAGTAAGGTTTTCTATCAGGAAGCTTCCACAAGCTTCTTATTGTTTTCCGTCAGAGGGTGGACAAATGAAAAACAGTCACAGAAAACTAATCAAACTGACCATATGGACCACAGACTGGTCTAACTCAATGCAACTATGAGCTATGGCATGTAGGGCAACACAAGACAGACGAGTCATGGTGGAGACTTGTGACAAAACGTGGTCCACTGGAGAAGGGAATGGCAAAACACTTCAGTATTCTTGCCTTGAGAACCCCATGAACATTGTGAAAAGGCAAAAAGATAGGACACTGAAAGATGAACTCTCCAGGTCGGTAGGTGCCCGATATGCTACTGGAGATCAATGGAGAAATAACTCCAAAAAGAATGAAGAGATGGAGCTAAAGCAAAAACAATATCCAGTTGTGGATCTGACTGGTGATGGAAATAAAGTTCTATATTATAAAGAGCAATATTACATAGGAACCTTGAATGTTAGGTCAATGAAGCAAGGTAAATTAGAACTAGCCAAACAGGAGATGGCAAGAGTGAACATCAACATTTTAGGAATCAGTGAACTAAAGTGGACTGGAATGGAAAATTTAATTCAGATGACCATTTTATCTACTACTGTGGGCAAGAATCCTTAGAAGAAAAGGAGTAGCCATCATAGTCAATAAAAGATTCTCAAATGCAGTACTTGGTTGCAATCTTTAAAATGACAGAATGATTTCTGTTCATTTCCAAGGCAAACCATTCAATATCACAGTAATACAAGTCTATGCCCCAACCAGTAATGCTAAAGAAGCTGAAATTGAGTGGTTCTATGAAGACCTACAAGACCTTCTAGAACTAACAGCCAAAAAAAATGTGCTTTTCATCATAGGGGACTTTATGAATGTCCATTCATCATAGGAATGCAAAAGAAGGAAGTCAGGAGATACCTGGAGTAACAGGCAAATTTGGCCTTGGAGTACAGAATGAAACAGGAAAAAGGCTAACAGAGTTTTGCCAAGAGAACACACCGGTCATAGCAAACACCCTCTTCCAACAACACAAGAGAAGACTTTACACATGGACATCACCAGATGGTCAACACTGAAATCAGATTGATTATATTCTTTGCAGCCAAAGATGGAGAAGCTTTATACAGTCAGCAAAAACAAAATGGGGAGATATGACCATGGCTCAGATTGTGTATTCCTTATTGCCAAATTCAGATGTAAATTGAAGAAAGTAGGGAAAACCACTAGACCGTTCAGGTATGACCTAAATCAAATCCCTTATGATTTTACAGTGGAAGTGAGAAATAGATTCAAGGGATTAGATCTGATAGACAGAGTTTCTGAAGATTTATGAACGGGGGTTTGTGACGTAGTGCTGGAGGCAGTGATCAAGACCATCCCCAAGAAAAAGAAATGCAAAAAGCAAAAAGCAAATTGGTTGTCTGAGGAGGCCTTACAAATAGCTGTGAAAAGACAGGAAGTGAAAAGCAAGGGAGAAAAGGAAAGAAATACCCATTTGAATGCAGAGTTCCAAAGAATAGCAAGGAGAGATAGAAAGCCTTCCTCAGTGATCAGTGCAAAGAAATAGAGGAAAACAATAGAATGGGAAAGACTAGAGATCTCTTCAAGAAAATTAAAGATACCAAGGGAATATTTCATGTTATAGTGGGCACAATAAAGGATAGAAGTGGTATGGAAATGACAGAAGCAGAAGACATTAAGAAGAAGTGGCAAGAATACAGAAGATCTATACAGAAAAGATCTTCAAGACCCAGATAACCACAATGGTGTGGTTACTCACCTAGAGCCAAACATCCTGGAATGTGAAGTCAAGTCGGCCTTAGGAAGCTTCACTACAAACAAAGCTCGTGGAGGTGATGAAATTCCAGTTGAGCTATTTCAAATCCTAAAAGATGATGCTGTGAAAGTGCTGCACTCAATATGCTAGCAAATGTGGAAAACTCAGCAGTGGCCACAGGACTGGACTAGGCCAGTCTTCATTCCAATCCCAAAGAAAGGCAATGCAGAAGAATACTCAAACTACCACACAATTGTACTCATCTCCCACGCTGGTAAGGTAACGCTCAAAATTCTCCAAGTCAAGCTTCAACAGTACGTGAATCGTGAACTTTCAGATGTTCAAGCTGGATTTAGAAAAGGCAAAAGAACCAGAGATCAAATTGCCAAAATCTGCTGGATCATCGAGAAAGCAAGAGAATTCCAGAAAAAAATCTACCTCTGCTTTATTGAGTATGCCAAAGCCTTGGACTGTGGATCACAAGAAACTATGGAAAATTCTTTAAGAGATGGAACTACCAGACCACCTTACCTGCCTCCTGAGAAATCTGTATGCAGGTCAGGAAGTGACAGTTAGAACTGGACATGGAACAGACTGGTCCAAATAGGAAAAGGAGTAAGTCAAGGCTGTATATTGTCACCCTGCTTATTTAACCTATATGCAGAGTACATCATGCTAATGTCAGGCTGGATGAAGCACAAGTTGGAATCAAGATTGCTGGGAATATCAGTAACCTCAGATTGCAGATGACAACACCCTTATGTCAGAAAGTGAAGAGGAAATAAAAAGCCTCTTGATGAAGGTAAAAGCAGAGAGTGTAAAAACTGGCTTAAAACTCAGCATTCAAAAAACTAAGATCATGGCATCTGATCCCATCATTTCATGGCAAATAGATGGTGAAACATCGAAACAGTCATAGATGTTATTTTCTTGGGCTCCAAAATTCCTGTAGATGGTGACTGCAGCCATGATATTAAAAGGTGCTTGCTCTTTGGAAGAAAAGCTATGAACAAACTAGACAGCATACTAAAAAGCAGAGACATTAATTTTCAGACAAAGGTCTGTGTAGTGAAAGCTATGGTTTTTCCAGCAGTCATGTATGGATGTGAGAGTTGGACTATAAAGAAAGCTGTGTGCCAAGGAATTGATGTTTTTGAACTGTGGTGTTGGAGAAGACTCTTGAGAGTCCCTTGTACTACAGGAAATCAAACCAGTCAATCCTAAAGGAAATCAGTCCTGAGTATTCATTGGAAGGCCTGAGCTGAAGCTGAAACTCTAATATTTTGGCCACCTGATGTGAAGATCTGATTCACTGGAAAAGACTCTGAATGTAGGAAAGATTGAAGGCAGAAGTAGAGGGGAGCACAGAGGATGAGATGGTTGGATGGCATCACTGACTCAGTGGACATGAACTTGAGCAAGCTCCGGGAGTTGGTGATAGACAGGGAAGCCTGGCAAGCTGCAGTCCAAAGTAGAGTTCAGCCATCTTCTTTTTTTTTTAGTATAGTTGATTTACCATGTTATGCTAGTTTCTGCTGTACAGCAAAAGAGAATCATTTATACGTATACACATATTCACTCCTTTTAAGATTCTTTCCCGTACAGGCCATTACAAAGTATTGAGTACAGTTCCCTGTGCTATACAATAGATCCTTATTAGTTATCTATTTTATAAATAGTTGTGTATATTAATCTATGTCAATCTCTATCTCCCAATTTATCCCTCCCCCATCCTCCCTAGTAACCCTAAGTTTATTTCCTACATTTGTCACTCTATTTCTGTTTTGTAGATAAATTTATTTCTACTCTTTTTATTTTAGATTCCACATAAAAGCAATATCATACTGGTATTTGTCTTCATCTGACTTACTTCACTATGACAATCTCTGGGTCCATCCATGTTGCTGCAAATGGCATTATTTCATTTTTAATGGCTGTGTAATATTCCATTGTGGGCTTCCCAGGTGGTTCAGCAGGTAAAGAAGCCACCTGCATTGCAGGAGATGCAGGAGATGTGGGTTCGATCACTGGATTGGGAAGATTCCCTGGAGGAGAGCATGGCAACCCAGGCTAGTGTTATTGCCTGGAGAATCCCAAGGACAGAAAAGCCTGGCAGGCTACAGTCCATAGGGTCGCAAAGAGACATGGCTGAAGCACCCGAACACACAGCACAATATATACCACATCTTTATCCGTTAAAAAGTAAGATAAATAGACTAGAAATAGAGGTAGTAATGCCATACAATCCAGCAATCCCACTCCTGGGCATATACCTGGAAAAAACCATGATTTGAAAAGATACATGCACCCCCAATATTCTTTGCAGCAGTATTTACAATAGGCAGCATATGAAAGCAACCTAAACGTCCATCACAGAGGAATGGATAAAGCCATCTTCTATTAAGCCAGACAGTAAAGAGATTTGTGAAAAAGTAAAACAATGCCAGTTTTCTCACTACTTTTTTCTTTTGAAGGAAATTTTAGTTAATATTTATAAAACAGAATTAATTTTACTATCAAATGGGTTTGTTATTATTTTAAATGAATAATAATGATATTAATATATGTCAGTTTTCATGTCTAATATAGAAAATACCAAAAGACAAGATCTTGGGTGTGTAAGATAATTTTGAGAGAATAAAAGTAATCAAAGACTAAAAGATTTGAGAACTTCTCCTCTGTAGGATAATGTTTTAATTCTTCCTTAAGAGTGAGATAGCAAAGCATTTGACTCTAAGTGTCAAGGAGTTATCATCTATCTAGTCCAGGTCCAGCCTCCTACACTTTTTTATTCACATTTTCAGCTGAAAATGTGTCAGCTGATGCTCACTCACTGAGTCCCTGTCTGCATGTCCTATAGGCTTTCCTGCCTTGATTGACACAGCCTGCCTGCTGCCTCTCTAGAGTGGGTAAACTAAAGTTTTGCTCTTCTCTGATTTGCACTCTATTGAATATTACTGCTTCCCACCTATTAATCTTGTTCCCCAGTGAAACAACCATGGTTTTATTTGGGGTCCAGAAAGGTGAATTAAAGGCAGTCAACCACATTCATAATTTATTTTAGGAATATTGGAAAGGCTCACATCCACCTGCACATCCCACACACTATTACATCTTCTTATTGATGCTTTACAATTATTTTTTCCAAAAGTATTAAAGTAGTCACAGAATATAATTAATTATGTATTTTAATTTCAAGTTATATATGGAATAACAAAAAACCACGTTATTATAATTAAAGATAATTTGCATAAAATCTCAGTTCATTTCTTTAAAAATACATTTAGTGGCTTTAATTTTATAAAATAGCCAATGCATTCTCATAGTATGAAATATAGTCTTAAAAACATTTCTAATTGTTTAATAATACATAATTTTACAAGCATATCAGAAGTTATATAATATTTTTCTTACTATGGGCATTTGTGCTGCTTCTATTTGTTTTTTCTATTATGAACTATCTATTTCAAAAAATCATATACCAAAAACCTTTATTAGAAACCACAATTGTTTCCTAAGAATAAGCTAGAAATTGATATATTAGCCCGTAAAGCACAGAAAAGTTAAAGTTCTTCAATTTTTAGCCAAATTGATTTCAGAAAACTTATCCCAACCCACACTCCATCAGTAGCATATAACAAAACTAGTATCATTGGATTTCCTCAGAATAAAGTAGCTTGATCTTTTAATATAATTTAGGTGGGAAAATGTGTATGTCTTTGTTGTTTTTAAAATATATTTACTTGCATTTGTTTGTTTGTTTGTTTGGCAGCACCAGGTTTCATTTACAGCACATGGGATCTTCAGTATTTGCTGCAGCAACACACGGAATCTTGTAGTTTAGGCCTCTTTTCTTGACTTATAGATGCTGCCCATCTTCTCCCTGTGTCTCTTCACATCATCTTGTGGGCTTACTTCTGTGTCTAAATTTCTCCTTGTTATAAGGACACCAGTTATAATGTTAGAGCCCCTAGTGGCCTCATTTAAATTATTTCTTTAAAAACTGTCCCCAAATAAGATCACTTACTGCGGTACTGAGATTTAGAACTTCAAATGAGTTTTGGCAGGACACATGCAACCCACAACAGTATTTTTCAGCTTAAGCTTTGTCTGCATTATTTTCTCAGATCAAATTCTCAGAAATAAAGATAATGACTATAATTTTTTAGATCTTTGTTGCATGCTATCAAAGTGATAGCTTGCATTTCTGTAAGAGAAATATCTTTCATTTTTAATAAAAGAAGAGACTTATAAGAAGCATCTTTAGTTTCCTAGCAAGAATAGGATCCATAATGCAAAGGGAAGGATAAGGGACCAAAAGCAATGCCTTGTCTGTGTCGCATTCCACTAGGCGAGGGAGAAAGATGAAGGCTTTAGATTGCAAATGGGTTGGGGAAAGAATCTTCTGAACAAGAGGACTACCAAGAAGACAGAATTGTCAGGGCAGACACTGTCTGGTTCTATTAACCCTTCCCCAACAGAGAACTCCTGCTCAAGACTGGGAGTCTCCTGGGGATGTTTGCTCCTTATAGACTGCAGACTGTTCTTACTGAGAGCCCTGGAGAGATGGTGTTTTCTTCAGGGCTTGAAAAGGTGGGCCTGGCAAGAAACTAGGACCTTCAGATACAGCATTTGCTTCTAATGACAAACACCATCCCTGAGGGATGCTGTACCCTGGAGGTCCAACCTGTGTCTTGTTCTTTCACATTCAATTTCCACTGGACAGAATCTAATTAAGAAACAATTTACAAAAAAAGAAGAAGAAGAAGAGGAAACAATTTAGAATAATTAGAAGCCAGTAATGAATAAAAAGCAGAAAGACATTTGATCTGCCAGTGATTTAATGGGAGCTCTGCCGTTACTAATTAGAAGATAAAGCCCTTGCCTGAACTTGGAGCTAACCCGCCGTGTGTCACAGACTCAGAAAGCAGAAGGAGTAGAGCAGAAGGGTTTGGCCAAGTCAGGGTCGGGTGCCTGTGTCCCCGTTCTCTAGTGCTTAAAATGCTCGGGCTGGGGAGGCTCCAGTGGAGAGAAGGCACAGTCAGATGCTAGTGGCTTCAGGTCAACAGGTCTTGACCAGGTGGCAGGATCTGGTTGAGGACATTAACTAAATGACCTCATTTAATCCCTGCGGTAACTTATAAATTCTGTATTGTTACCCTCTGGTTAAAAATGAGGAAATTATGACTATGAAGGAAAACTACAGAGTGAAAGGAAGAGCTATTATTAATAATCTAAACTTGTCTGATTTCAAAACCTGGAACGTCTCACTTTCCATCGCTGCCCTGGAAATCTTGAGACAATTCATCAGTTACTGAGGGAAAATTCCTGTCTCTGTTCTGTTTTTGTCCTAATGTTCTGTTTCCTTCCTAATCCTAATGTTGGATTAATTGAAATGTGCAATTTTTTATGACTACTAGTATGATTGCTTTAAGTCAGCTATGATGGTCCTGGTGAGACTTTCCCTAGTCTTGAGGGGAAAATCAGAAAAAAAGTAGATTATCTTCACTCCAGCCAACCCCACTAGGAGATACCTCTCTCAGCCCTCCACAATGAAATACCGCTGGTTAAAATGATAATGACTGGACTTTTCATAGTGGCCTCAATAAGGAAAGAACTTGGAAGCCATTACTTTAGTCCTTACAACAGGGAAAATGTGGACCAATTGGCAATCAACAATTTCTCTTGGGTCCATTAGAGACCCAAAGGTATAAGACAGGCTACCCTGAAATCTGTAGGGCCGGCAGCACCCAGAAAGACAGAGTTCCCAGACTCTTTACCTGGACAAGAAGGCACTGACAGAACTGACGGACACCTGACTAGTGATCATGGCAGTGCTGAAGGCTGAGCGCACACTGACAATAGAGAGAAAATTCTGAGGGTGGCCCTTACAGTCCAGGTGTGGGCAACATGGTCCCAGGCTGTGCCTCCAGAAACCTTACTAGGTCCTTCCAGGGAGAAGCCCAGAAGACCCCCTTATGGCTCTGGTGGCTGGGGATGTAGTGAGCAGGAGTGACCAGAGGACAACACCAAAAGCTTAATCCAGTGGACCAGGGTGTGGAATTCTGACCCAAACCAGTCCCTTCTAGGTTTTCTGTCTCACCTAGGGGAAAAAAGAAAAATTAAACATACTCGATAGGGGACTGGAATTTAAGGATATAAGTTGGAAATAGAGCAACAGAGACACTTCTAAAGGCCACACTAATAAGCAACAGGCTCATGGAGTAACAGAGACTTCATGTGATGGTTAGAATATTCCCCCACCCCACACCTTATGGCCAAACCAACAAGCTTCCAGCATAATAACAGTGCATTACAGAATGAAAGTACTGTAAAACACAAACTTACTCAGAGGAATAGCACAAAGATCAGTCCCTAAACCAAGAGGAGATATATATAAACAGAGATAGCAGAGGGATCTGTAGTCTCTGACACTATAGCTACAACAAACTTTAAACATGGCCCAATTCCCATAACTTAAGTTCTCACCCTGTTATAAAAATTCCTGTAACCTGATATCATCAGAACTGGGCTCATATACCATACAGATGTTGAAATTATCAGACAGAGAATTTTAAATTACTATGATAAGTTTGTTAAGGGCTCTAATAAATTAAAAAAAAAAAGTTCCCAAGTAAAAGAACAAATAGATGGGCAATGTTTGCAGAGAGATGGAAACTCTAGGAAAATAAATAAAAAGAAAATGCTAGGTATCACACTTATTGTAAGACAAATGAAAAATGTGTTTGATGGGCTCATGAGTAAACTTGACACAACAAGGAAGAATCAATGAAATTAAACAGGAAAATAAACACTTCCCAAACTGAAGCATCCAAGAGAAAAAAAAAATGAAAACCAGAACAGAACATCCAAGAATGGTGTAACAATTTCAAGAAGGTGTAGCATATCATAATAGGAATGCAAGAAGGAGAATATTAATGTCAAATATTTTTAATATGTCAAATATTTGATATATTAATGGCTGAGAACTTTCAGAACTTAATGATAGATATCAAAAGACTGAGGTTTAATCAGATGGTCAAGCTCAGAGAACACTGAGCAGGATAAATTTAAAAAAATAAAATCATACCTAGGCATAAATTATATTTGAACTATAGAAAACCAAAGACACAGAGAAAAATCTTAAACGAAGCAAGAGAATAGTTTCACCTATAGAGAGAAAGGACAAGAATTACAGTGGACTTTTTATAAGAAACCAGGAAAGCAAGAAGAACAGAATGAAATATTTAGTAATGAAAGAAAAAAATCACAACTTATAATTCTAAAAGTGAAGTAAAAATAGAGGTTTTAGCAGATAATTAAACACTAAAGAAATAAGTTCTTCAAGCAGAAAGATAATTATAGGGGTCAGAAATTCTGGACACGCATGCAGAAAGAATGACAGAAAAGCAGTAAATAAAGGCAAAATTAAATCCTTTGTTTTACTTGTAATTGTTTTAAAATGATGATGTTGATGACGGTGCAGATAAGTTGAGCCACCTGAAGACCCAGCGCTGTCTCTGCCTGACTCGAGTGTTTTCCTCAGCACAGAAACTTGCCCCTACTGCCTCCTTCACCACCTGACACCACCGCTCATACTGCAAGACTTAGTCCCCTTATCTATCACGCTGTGACACATTTCCTGGTGGTGGTTTGCCTCTCATTTTGTAGGAACAGGAACCAAGCCTTGTTTTGTGGTTGGGTGATCCTCCAGTTGTTGAGTCCAGGTGAATTGCAGACACACCTCTCTTTAAAGAAGAAGAGAAATGCTAGCTCTTTGGTCTTTAAGTTTCCCTTGAAGACTTTGCCAGCCACATCCATGGCTTCATAAGACTGTGTGTCCAAAGAGAAAGGACAGAGGACTGGCAGTGGTAGCACTGACAGGCAAACAGGACTGTTGCTTATGATAATTAGTGGTCAAACTGTGATTGCACACCCTGCTTAATGTGCAGAGCCTGAAACATTGCCTGCCCACAGTGGGTGTACAAGCATGTCTTCCTGAATGTATGAATGACTTAGGAAATGAATTAGTGAAGCTTCTAATGCTTGATGGTGGCTCCATTGTTTCCTTTTCCACACTGGTCATGATCCGGTTTAAGGAAATATTCCTGAAGCTTCCTCTTTTTTTCCCCTTTCTTTTCTTTTCTCTTTTTTTCTTTCTTTTGTTTTTCTTTTCTTTTTTTCTCTCTTTTTTTAAAATTAATTTTTATTGAAGTATAGTTGCTTTACAATGTTTCATTAGATTCTACTGTACAGTAAAATGAACCAGCTACACATATACATATGTCCTCTTTTTTGGATTACCTTTCCATACAGGTCACCACAGAGTATTGAGTAGAGTTTTCTGTGCTATACAGGAAGTTATCAATTGTTATCTATTTTATACATAGTATCAATAGTGTGCATATGTCAATCCCAACCTCCCAATTCATCCCACACTCCTCTCCTCCCACTTGGAGTTCATGTTTTATTTCTACATCTCTGTCTCTATTCCTGTACTGCAAATAGGTTTCATCAGTACCATTTTTCTACAGTCCACATATATGCATTAATATATAATATTTTATTTCCTCTTTCTTATTTACTTCACTCTGTATGACAGTCTCTAGGTTCATGCATGTCTCTACAAATGTTCCAATTTCATTCATTTTTATGGCTGAGTAATATTCCGTTGTATGTATGTACCACTTCTTCTTTATCCTTTGCTCTGTTAATAAACATTTAGATTGCTGAAGCTTACTCTTGAACTCCCATCTTTCCTAGTTCATCTATCAGTTTGAAGAGCCACCCACACATCCTTTCAGCAAACATTTGTATTTAGGTTTGGCTCTGGGTTCCTGAGGTGGAAAATATTTGTCAAAACATCTCCCACTATCCCCCATGCTCATGGTGAAGTGGTGAAATGAAAATCGCTCAATTGTGTCTGACTCTTTGTGACCCCATGGACTATATACAGTCCATAGAGTTATCCATGGAGGAGAGAGCAATCCCAGTGGAGGCACCTCTACTGCAGGAGCTTCCACGCTTTGTTCATAGTAATCTCTTAATATGTCTGCATCTCCTCCTGGGCTGAGCTTGAAATGATGGGAAGGACTACATATTTGCCTCTTTTTTATTTTTATTTTTATTTTTTTTTACTGCCAACACTTGAACTATTTGGAGTCATTGTGAAATCTCAGCTGATGTTTCCCATAGTAGCATGAAATAATGACATGACAGTTGCTGACTGGGTGAAGTATTTGCAGGAGGATTGTTAATGCCACATCCTATGGAGATGAGAAAGAGGCCTGATACCTGGCCCATTAGAGACAGCTGCATAAACAAACAAAACTGAATGGGACCAAAGTGTATCAAGGAAATAATTAGACAAGAGCCTACAGAAAGGGCAGAAAGGAAAGAACAAGCATGGCTTATTAGATTACTGTGTCAGAAACTGCAGCATTCTTTATACATGCTGGTCTCGGTCTTTCAACTCCTGAGAGCTCTTCTATAAACTAGAGATTAGCCACTGAACAAGAAAGAAGAGGCTACAGATAGAACTGCTTCTTTGAGTGCCAGCCGTCAAGCCCCTTTAGATTCATTTCACAGCATTTCCACCATGAAAGCTTCTGAACCAAAGTGGGGTGGGATTGAGAAGAAGAGGTATGAAACTTGATTGTGTCCTCCATCTGGTAGGCTTCTTCATGGAGATGGCAGCAATACTCTTATGAAAATGCCCTTTCTACCTAGCCTATATCTCTCCAATGATCACCGGACTTCAGAAGACCTTTGACCTTACTGTTCTGCCAGACTAGGTGTAGCTACTCTGAAAAGGGACTGTTTTCCTTCTAGCCAAAGTGCAAACCTCCACCTGATGGTTAATAAAATATCAAATATTTACTTCTAGTTTTTCACAATTTAAAGTTTAATGAAATAAAGTGTGCAATCCCTCTGTTCAATTTGTCTTGAAACACAAATGTTCAATGTCCCAGGTCTCATCTCTTCTTCCTGAATCTTTTCCCAAGAAAGTGTATAGTTTTATGAGGCAGACCTTCCACACCATCTTGGTGATGTGAGGATGGATGGGGAAGAAAGGAATCCTGATGGACTTTCCTTGATATCTTCTCTTTTCTTAACAGATTTAATTTTATAAAATGATGTGTATAGTATTACATTGTGCACCTATGTCATGTAGAAATGCAATATATTAGACAATAACAGCACAAAAGGAGAAGAATGGAGCCAAACTTATACTGGAGTAAAGAAAAGATACCCAAAGGTAACACAGATCTTAGTTAAGGAATGAAGAGACTATTACAAATTTTCTATTATCTATCTACCTAGCTATATACCTTTATACATATATTTTCTTTCTTTGTATCACTATAATAAGCACATGTTTAAATACCACAATAATTATAACTGTATATTAAATAATCTGTAACATACATTAAGCAAAGTAGTTAAGCAAGAAGAGGTACAGAAAAAAAGGAAAAGTGAGTGAAGCTAGAGAGGAATAAAATGTTAGCTTTTTTCAAAATCACTGAAATTAAAATAATGAAAATAAGTGATAAATCCTGATGATATATATCTTGTAAGACTTAGAACAACCACTAAAAAGTACTTAAAAATTATAAAGTAAAAACTCATAAGGTATTCAAATATCACACAAGAAAATATTCACTTAAAGAAAAGAAGGCAAAAAAAGAGGAAGAGAAATCTAAAAGAGGCATGAGTCATGTAGAAAACAAACAGCAAAATGGCAGACATAAACCCAATAATAATAATAGTAAATGGAACACAAGTAAAGAATTATCTCTGTTTGAAAATGTCATCATTCTCTACATATAAATTTCAATAAATCAGCAAAAATCTCCTATAACGAATAAATGAGTCCAGCAAGATTGGCAGGATATAAAATAAACACACACACACTTTCACAGCATCATCTTTTAGGATTTGAAATAGCTCAACTGGAATTCCATCACCTCCACTAGCTTTGTTTGTAGTGATGCTTCCTAAGGCCCACTTGACTTCACATTCCAGGATGTCTGGCTCTAGGTGAGTGATCACACCATTGTGATTATCTGGGTCATGAAGATCTTTTTTGTACAGTTCTTCTGTGTATTCTTGCCACCTCTTCTTAATATCTTCTGTTTCTGTTGGGTCCATACCTTTTCTCTCCTTTATTGTGTCCATCTTTGCATGAAATGTTTCCTTAGTATCTCAAATTTTCTTGAAGAGATCTCTAGCCTTTCCCATTCTATTGTTTTTTTCTTTTCATTGATCTCTGAGGAAGGCTTTCTTATTTCTCCTTGCTATTCTTTGGAACTCTGCATTTAAATGGGTATACCTTTCCTTTTCTCCTTTGCCTTTTGCTTCTCTTCTTTTCACAGCTATTTGTAAGGCCTCCTCAGACAACCATTTTGCTTTTTGCATTTCTTTTTCTTTGGGATGGACTTGATCCCTGCCTCCTGTACTATGTCATGAATCTCTGTCCATAGTTCTTCAGGAACTGTTATCTATCAGGTATAATCCCCTGAATCTATTTCTCACTTCCACTGTATAATTGTAAGGGATTTAATTTAGGTCATACCTGAATGATCTAGTGGTTTTCCCTACTTTCTTCAATATAAGTCTGAATTTGGCAATAAGGAATTCATGATCTGAGCCACAGTCAGCTCCCAGTCTTGTTTTTGCTATCTGTACAGAGCTTCTCCATCTTGGCCTAAAGAACACATCAGTCTGATTTCAGTATTGACCATCTGGTGATGTGTATATCTATCAATCTACTTAGATAGATAGATAGGCTTCCCAAGTGGTTTGCCCATCTATTTGCCATCTATGTGCTAGTGGTAAATAACTCAACTGCCAATCAATGCAAGAGATTTAAGAGACACAGGTTTGATCCCTGTCAGGAAGGTCCCCTGGAGGGGGGTTGGTAATCCACTCCAGTATTCTTGCCTGGAGAATCCCATGAATGAGGGAGCCTGGTGGGCTATAGTCCATAGGGTCACAAAGAGTCAGACATGACTGAAACAACCTGTTAGAGCACACAGCACATATATAAATATATATTTTACATATGCAGGCATCCCTGGTAGCCAGCAGGTAAAGAATCTCCCTGTAATGGGGAGACCTGGGTTCGATCCCAGGGTTGGGAAGAGCCTCTGGAGAAGGAAACAGCTACCCAATCCAATATTCTGGCCTGGAGAATTCTATGGACTGAATAGTCCATGGAGTTGCAAAGAGTTGGACATTACTGACATAATTTCACTGCTTATAAAATATATACTTATACATATATATTTGTATGTATGTATATATTTTATACAAAGGCAAACTTGTATAAAATATGTATACATACATTTATATGTGCATATATAAATAAATAAATTTGTATTTGTATATATTCTTTTTCCATTTATTTCCACTATCAGTCAGTTAAGTTCAATTGCTCAGTCAAGTCCGACTCTTTGCGACCCCATGAATCGCAACATGCCAGGCCTCCCTGTCCATCACAAACTCCCGGAGTTTACTTAAACTCACGCCCATTGAGTCGGTGATGCCATCCAGCCATCTCATCCTCTGTCGGCCCCTTCTCCTCCTGCCCCCAATCCCTCCCAGCATCAGGGTCTTTTCCAATGAGTCAATTCTTTGCATGAGGTGGCCAAAGTATTGGAGTTTCAGCTTCAGCACCAGTCCTTCCAAGGAACACCCAGGGCTGACCTACTTCAGGATGGACTGGATGGATCTCCTTGCAGTCCAAGGGACTCTCAAGAGTCTTCCCCAACACCACAGTTCAAAAGCATCAATTTTTTGGTGCTCAGCTTTCCTCACAGGCCAACTCTCACATCCATACATGACCACTGGAAAAACGATAGCCTTGACCAGACGGACCTTTGTTGGCAAAGTAACATCTCTGCTTTTTAGTATGCTATCTCGGTTGGTCATAACTTTCCTTCCAAGGAGTAAGCGTCTTTTAATTTCATGGCTGCAGTCACCATCTGCAGTGATTTTGGAGCCCCCAAAAATAAAGTCTACCACTGTTTCCACTGTTTCCCCATCTATTTCCCATGAGGCGATGGGACCAGATGCCATGATCTTAGTTTTCTGAATGTTGAGCTTTAAGTCAACTTTTTCACTCTCCTCTTTCACTTTCATCAAGAGGCTTTTCAGTTCCTCTTCACTTTCTACCATAAGGGTGGTGTCATCTGCATACCTGAGTTTATTGATATTTCTCCTGGCAATCTTGATTCCAGCTTGGGCTTCATCCAGCCCAGCGTTTCTCATGATGTACTCTGCATATAAGTTAAATAAGCAGGGTGACAATATACAGCCTTGACATACTCCTTTTCCTATTTGGAATGAGTCTGTTGTTCCATGTCCAGTTCTAACTATTGCTTCCTGACCTGCATACAGGTTTCTCAAGAGGCAGGTCAGATGGTCTGGTATTCCCATCTGTTTCAGAATTTTCCACAGTTTATTGTGATCCACACAGTCGAAGGCTTTGGCGTAGTCAATAAAGCAGAAATAGATGTTTTCCTGGAACTCTCTTGCTTTTTCGATGATCCAACGGATATTGGCAATTTGATCTCTGGTTCCTCGGCCTTTTCTTTTTTCTTTTTTTTTTTTCTTTTTTTTCATTTATTTTTATTAGTTGGAGGATAATTACTTGATGAGATGGATGAAACTGGAGCCCATTATACAGAGTGAAGTAAGCCAGAAAGATAAAGAACATTACAGCCTACTAACACATATATATGGAATTTAGAAAGATGGTAATGATAACCCTATATTTTCTGCCTTTTCTAAAACCAGCTTGAACATTTGGAAGTTCTCAGTTCACCTATTGCTGAAGCCTGGCTTGGAGAATTTTGAGCATTACTTTACTAGCGTGTGAGATGAGTGCAATTATGTTGTAGTTTGAGCATTCTTTAGGATTGCCTTTTTTAGGTATTGCAATGAAAACTGACCTTTCCCAGTCCTGTGGCCACTGCTGAGTTTTCCAAATTTGCTGGCACATTGAGTGCAGCACTTTCACAGCATCATCTTTCAGGATTTGAAATAGCTCAACTGGAATTCCATCACCTCCACTAACTTTGTTCGTAAGGCAGGGTGTGAAGGTAAGTAATCACACCATCATGATTTTCTGGGTCGTGAAGATCTTTTTTGTACATTCCTTCTGTGTATTCTTGCCACCACTTCTTAATATCTTCTGCTTCTGTTAGGTCCCTCCCATTTCTGTCTTTTATTGAACCCATCTTTGCATGAAATGTTCCCTTGGTATCTCTAATTTTCTTGAAGAGATCTCTAGTCTTTCTCATTCTATTGTTTTCCTTTATTTCTTTGCATTGATCACTGAGGAAGGCTGTCTTATCTCTCCTTGCTGTTCTTTGGAACTCTGCATTCAAATGTGTATATCTTTCCTTTTCTCCTTTGCTTTTCGCTTCCCTTCTTTTCACAACTATTTGTAACACCTCTTCAGGCAGCCATTTTGCTCGTTTGCACATTTCTTTTTCTTTTCTTTCTTTCTTTTCTTTTTTTTTTTTCATTTATTTTTATCAGTTGGAGGCTAATTACTTTACAATATTGTAGTGGTTTTTGCCATACATTGACATGAATCAGCCATGGATTTACATGTGTTCCCCATCCCGATCCCCCCTCCCACCTCCCTCCCCATCCCATCCCTCTGGGTCTTCCCAGTGCACCAGCCCTGAGCACTTGTCTCATGCATCCAACCTGGGCTGTCGATCTGTTTCACACTTGATAGTGTACATGTTTCAATGCTATTCTCTCAGATCATCCCACCCTTGCCTTCTCCCACAGAGTCCAAACGTCTATTCTATATATCTGTGTCTCTTTTTCTGTCCTGCATATAGGATTATCATTACCATCTCTTTAAATTTCATATATATGTTTTAGTATTCTGTATTGGTGTTTATTTTTCTGGTTTACTTCACTCTGTATAATGGGCTCCAGTTTCATCCATCTCATTAGAACTGACTCAAATGTATTATTTTTAATGGCTGAGTAATATTCCATGGTGTATATGTACCACAGCTTCCTTATCCATTCGTCTGCTGATGGACATCTAGGTTGCTTCCATGTCCTGGCTATTATACACAGTGCTGCGATGAACATTGGGGTACACGTGTCTCTTTCAGATCTGGTTTCCTCAGTGTGTATGCCCAGGAGCGGGATTGCTGGGTCATATGGCAGTTCTATTTCCAGTTTTTTAAGGAATCTCCACACTGTTCTCCACAGTGGCTGTACTAGTTTGCATTCCCACCAACAGTGTAAGAGGGTTCCCTTTTCTCCACACCCTCTCCAGCATTTATTGCTTGTAGACTTTTGGATAGCAGCCATCCTGACTGGCATGTAATGGTAATGGTACCTCATTGTGGTTTTGATTTGCATTTCTCTAACAACCTCTACTTCTTTGCATTGATCGTTGAGGACAGCTTTCTTATCTCTCCTTGCTATTCTTTGGAACTCTGCATTCAAATGGGAATATCTTTCCTTTTCTCCTTTGCTTTTTGCTTCTCTTCTTTTCACAGCTATTTGTAAGGCCTCCTCTGACAACCATTTTGCCTTTTTGCATTTCTTTTCCATGGGGATGATCTTGATCCCCGTCTGCTGTACAAAGTCACGAACGTCTGTCCATAGTTCATCAGGCTCTCTGTCTATCAGATCTAGTCCCTTAAATCTATTTCTCACTTCCACTGTATATAGTCATAAGGGATTTGATTTTGGTCATACCTGAATGGTCTAGTGGTTATTCCTACTCTCTTCAGTTTAAGTCTGAATTTGGCAATAAGGAGCTCATGATCTGAGCCACAGTCAGCTCCAGGTCTTGTTTTTGCTGACTGTACAGAGCTTCTCCATCTTTAGCCGGAAAGAATATAATCAATCTGATTTCGGTGTTGGCCATCTTGTGATGTCCGTGTGCAGAGTCTCCACTTGTGTTGTTGGAAGGGGGTGTTTGCCATGACCAGTGCATTCTCTTGGCAAAACTCTATTAGCCTTTGCCCTGCTTCATTCTGTACTCCAAGGCCAAATTTGCCTGTTACTCCAGGTTTTTCTTGACTTCCTACTTTTGCATTCCAGTCCCCTATAATGAAAAGGACATCTTTTTTGGGTGTTAGTTCTAAAAGGTCTTGTAGGTCTTCATAGAACCATTCAACTTCAGCTTCTTCAGCATTACTGGTCGGGACATAGACTTGGTTTACCGTGATATTGAATGGTTTGCCTTGGAAATGAACAGAGATCATTCTGTCGTTTTTGAGATTGCATCCAAGTACTGCATTTCGGACTCTTTTGTTGACTATGATGGCTACTCCATTTCTTCTAAGGGATTTCTGTCCACAGTAGTAGATATAATGGTCAGCTGAGTTCAGTTCACCCATTCCAGTCCATTTTAGTTTGCTGATTCCTAGAATGTCGACATTCACTCTTGCCATCTCCTTTTTGACCACTCCCAATTTGCCTTGATTCATGGACCTAACATTCCAGGTTCCTATGCAATATTGCATTTTACAGCATCGGGCCTTGCTTCTATCACCAGTCCCATCCACAACTGGGTATTGTTTTTGCTTTGGCTCCATCACTTCATTCTTTCTGGAGTTATTTCTCCACTGAAATCCAGCAGCATATTGGGCACCTACCGACCTGGGGAGTTCCTCTTTTAGTATCCTATCATTTTGCCTTCTCATACTGTTCATGGTATTCTCAAGGCAAAAATACTGAAGTGGTTTGCCATTCCTTTCTCTAGTGGACCACATTCTGTCAGACCTCTCCACCATGGCCCGACCATCTTGGGTGGCCCCACACAGCATGGCTTAGTTTCACTGAGTTAGACAAGACTGTGGCCCTGTGATCAAGCTGGCTAGTTTTCTGTGATTATGGTATTAGTGTGTCTGCCCTCTGATGTCCTCTCACAACACCTACCATCTTACTTGGGTTCCCCTTACCTTGGATGTGGGGTATCTCTTCACGGCTGCTCCAGCAAAGCGCAGCCGCTGCTCCTTACCTTGGACGAGGGGTATCTTCTCACGGCCTCCCCTCCTGACCTTGAATGTGGAGTAGATCCTCTCGGCCTTCCTGCGCTAGATTATTACAAGATACTTGATATAGTTCCCTGTACCATACAATAGGACCTTGTTAACCTATTTTATATATATTAGTATGTATTTGTTAATCCCAAACTCCTAATTTATCCCTTCCTCCTTTCCAGTTTTGTAAACATAAGTTTGTTTTCTATCTGTGAGTTTTTTTTTTTTTTTCTATTTTGTAAATAGGTTATTTGTTTTATTGTTTTTTAGATTTCATGTAAGTGATACCATATAATATTTGTCTTTGTCTGACTTACTTCACTTAGTACAATAATTTTCAGGTCCATCCATGTTTCTGCAAATGGCATTATTTCATCCTCTTTTATGGCTGAGTATTACTCCATTGTATATATGTATCACATCTTCTTTAGTCATTCATCTGTTCGTGAAAACTTAAATTGCTTCTATGCCTTGGCTATTGTACATAGTCATTACATGAATATTGGGAAGTATTTATCTTTTCAAATTAGAGCTTGTGTCTTTCCTGGATATAAGCACAGGGGCAGGATTGATGAATCATATTGTATTTCTATTTTTAATATTTTAAGGAACTTCCATACTGGTCTACACAGTGGCTCTACCAATTTACATTCCCACCAAAAGCATAGGAGGGTTCCCTTTTCTTCAGATCCTTTCTGGTATTTATTATTCATTGACATTTCAATGATGGCTATTCTGACTAGTGTGAGATGATAGCTCATTGTAAGGCTTGATTTGCATTTCTCTAATAATTCGCAATGTTGAGCATTATTTTATGTGCCTCTTGGTCATCTAGATGTCCTCTGGAGAAATGTCTGTATGTCTTCTGCTCATTTTTTGAATGGATTTTTAAAAACTTTTTATCTTGAGCTGTATGAGATGTTTGTGTTTTGGATATTAAGCCCTTTTTGTCACATTGTTTGCAAATATCTTCTCCCAGTCTATAGACTAAGTCTTTATTTTGTTTATGGTTTTCTTTGTTATGCAAAAACTTATCTTATGTTTGATTAGGGTCCATTTGTTTGTTTTTGCTTTTACTTATTTTGCCTTGGGAGACTGACACAGTTGCAATTTATGTCAGAAAATGCTTTGCTTATGTTATCTTCCAAGAGTTTTATGGTGTTATGTCTTATATTTAAGTCTTTAAGCTATTTTAAGTTTATTTTTGTATATGGTGTAAGGTTGTGTTCTAACTTCATTGATTTACATGCAGCTCTCCAGCTTTCCCAACAGCACTTGCTAAAGAGGCTGGCTTTGTATATTCTTGCCTCCTTTGTTGAAGATTAATAGACTGTAGATGTATGGGTTTATTTCTGGACTCTCTATTTTCTTCCATTGATACATATGTCTGTTTTTGTGCCAATACATAGTGTTTTGATCATGGTAACTTTGCAGTATTGACACAAAATTTTCTTTTTTAACTTATTTGTGTAAATACAAAGGACAATTTCTGGATCGTAGGGTGAGAATATGCTTAATTTTGTTAGAATCTAGCAAACTGTCTTCTACTGTGGCTGTACTATTTTGAATTCTTATCAGTAATGAATAAGAGCATTTGTGGTTGTCAGTATTTTGGATGTTAGCCATTCTGAAATTAGATGTGTTTTGTGGCATTATTATTTTAATTTTCAATTCTCTGATAACATGTTGTTGAGCGACCTTCCATGTGCTTATCTGTCATATGGATATCTTTTTTGGGAAGTACCTGTCCACATCATTTGCTCATTTTGTGATTGGGTTATTTGCTTTCTTATTGAGTTTCAAAACTTCTTTGCATATGCTAGGTACCAGTCCTTTATCTCATATATGCTTTACAAACTTGTTCTCTCTGTCGATGGTTTGTCTTTTCATTTCCTTAACAATCTCTTTCACAGTTCAGGAGTATTTAAATTTAATTTAGCCCAAGCTATCAATTTTTTCATTCAAGGGTTATGCCTTTGGTGTTGTATCTAAAAAGCCATTACATACCCAAAGTCATGTAGGTTTTATTTTGTATGCTACGAGTTTCATAGACGTATGTTTTTCATTTGTCTATGATCCATTCTGAGTTCATTTTTGTAAAAGGTACAAAGTCTGTGTCTGGATTTTTTTTTTTTTTTTTTTTTTTTTTCCTTTAGCATGGGGATGTCCAGTTGCTCTAGCATCAGTTTTTGAAGACAAGCCTTTCTCTAGTTAATTACCTTTATTCCTTTGTCACAGGTTAGTTGACTATTTTCATATAGGTCTATTTCAGGGCTCTCATTCTGGTTCATTTATCTTTCATTTACTCTTTGGCCAATATCATACTGTCTGAATTGTTGAGTAGTGTCAGTCCTCTGACTTAAGTCCTTTTTATTCAATATTTTGTTGGCTCTTCTGGGTGTTTTGCCTCTCCATATCAAGTTCAGAAAAAGTTTGCCAATATCTACAAAATAACTTTCTGGACTTTTTATTAGAATCACTTTGATCTTTAGATCATGGTGGGAAAAAAATAACATCTTAACAACATTGAGTCTTTTTATCCATGGACGTGGAGCTTATCTCCATTTATTCAAATATTTGTTTACTTTCATCAGACTTGGTAGTTTTCTTCATATAGATTTTGTACACAAATTGTTAGTTATACCTAAGTATAATGTAAATGAAATTAAATCATAATTTCAAATTTGTATTATTCATTGCTGGTATATAAGAAAGCAATTGACTTAATGAATGTCATGCTTGTGGGCTTCTGGTGGCTCAGACAGTAAAGAATCTGCCTGAAATGCAGGAGACCTAGATTCAATCCCTGGGTTAGGAAGATCCTTTGGAGAAGGGAATGACAACCCACTCCAGTATTCTTGCCTGGAGAATCCAATGGACAGAGGAGCCTGGTAGCTACGTTGCAGAGAAGCAGACAAAACTGAGGAACTCATACTACTATGTTATGTTTATATCCTGTAACCTAAGATAATAACTTATTAATTCCAGAAGCTTTTTGTTGATTCTTTGGGATTATTTATATGGACAATAATCTGAGAACAAGTACAGTTTTGTTTCTCCTCAGTCTGTATATGTTTTCTTTCTTTCTAGTTTTGTTTGTTTTGCATCCACTAGGACTTTCAGTACAATGCTGAATAGGTAAGGTGAGAAGAAACATTCTTACTTTATTCTGTTTTAGGTGAAAATCATACAGCTTCTCATCATTAAGTATGAATTAGCTATAGGTATTTGTAGATTTTTTTAAAACAAGTCATGTAAGTCTTATATTCCTAGTTTACAATGTAAATTATTCTTGTTTTCTTTGTTAGCGGGAAAGTTATTCTAAGAACTCTCATTCTTGTCTGATAAGGCATATATCAAAAGTCCCCTAAAATTCCATTATTATACAAAATTTAGAACTTGGTAAGCTCTGGTGAATTATTTAAATTATCAGCTTATTTTAAATGTCTAGTTTCACTTTATTGCCTTGAATTAAAGTACTCAAATGTTTTATTAATTATAGTAAATATGTTCTTTCTTTTTACTCATTGCCACATCTTGGGAAATTTCAGTGAGTTTTTCTTTGTATTGTTTTTCAACTGAAATCCCTAAGATAGAATTTACAAAAGCACACATGCTGTTGTTCAGTCACTCAGTTGTGTCTGACTCTGCAATCCCATGGACTGTAGCACACAAGGCTTCCCTATCCTTTCCTATCTCCCAGAGTTGGCTCAAACTCATACCCATTGAGCTGATGATATTATCCAACCATCTCATCCTCTGTTTATTCCTTCTCATGCCCTCAATCTTTCCCAGCACCAGGATCTTTTCCAATGCTCTTCATATCAGGTGGTCAAAGTATTGGATCTTCAGCTTCAGCATCAGTCCTTCCACTGAATATTCAGGGCTGATTTCATTTAGAATTGACTGGTTTGATCTCTTTGCAGTCCAAAGGACTCAAGAGTCTTCTCCAGGACCACAGTTCAAAAGTATCAGTTCTTTATGGTCCAACTCTCACATCCATACATAACTACCGGAAAAACCGTATCTTTGACTATATGAACCTTTGCCAGCAAAATTATGTCTCTGCTTTTTAATACA
This sequence comes from Dama dama, assembly GCF_033118175.1. NCBI lineage: Eukaryota > Metazoa > Chordata > Mammalia > Artiodactyla > Cervidae > Dama > Dama dama. The sequence goes on along the minus strand of NC_083713.1, from coordinate 5,792,852 downwards.
CTGTTTAGGTTTGTCATAGCTTTTCTTCCTATGAGCAAGCCTCTTCTAATTTCATAGTTGCAGTCACCATCCACAGTGACATTGGAGCCCAAGAAAATAAAGTCTGTCACTGTTTCCATTGTTTCCCCGTATATTTGCCATGAAGTGATGGGACCGGATACCATAATCTTAGTTTTGTTTTTTTTTTTTTTTTTTGAATGTTGATTTTTAAACCAGCCTTTTCACTCTCCTCTTTCACCTTCATCAAGAGGCTCTTTAATGCTTTTTTGCTTTCTGCCATAAGGGTGGTCTTGAACTGTTGTGGTTGTGAGGCATGTGCTATGCTGGGATTCGTGATCTCCGAAGGAGAGGATTTCTATCTGGGGCCAGAGATGAGGTTGACTACTTGGAGCTTTTTGTGTAGCAAAGTTTTATTAAAGTATAATAGAGATAGAGAAAGCTTCTGACATAGACATCAGAAGGGGACAGAAAGAGTGCCGGCTTGCTAGTTTTTAGCAAGGCGTTTTAACTGAGCTATCAGGGAAGCTCCTTTATGTCTGTTAGCAAGCTGCTGATCAGAGAAGAGAGAAACCTCTAGTCTGAGGGAGTTTCACCAGGCTCCTCTCCCACAATATGCATTTTTGAGATAGAATGGCAAAATGTGTGTCATTCCAGGTCATAAAAAAATTGACATGAATGCTGGTTTGTTGAGCCATTATCAGCCCAAGGTTTGAGAAAAGAAAAAAAAAAAATTAGTCTTAGGCAGAACTGGAACCAACTTGAAGAAAGAAAGATTCCAAAGCAAATAAATAGCTTAATTAACATATCTTAAGGAAAACATTTCCATAAGAAAAATGCATTGGTTAGCTCAAAGTTTGAGAAAAGTTAATTCAGAACAAGGTATCATCAACAGAAAAGGGTAAAAGGTCTATCACTTGCAGTTTATTTCCTTGCGCCACTTGGGGATTTCTGGCCTCCCTATAGAGGCTGTTAACACTCTCATTGTCATCTGCATATGTGAGGTTATTGATACTTCTCCCAGAAATCTTGACTACAGCTGGATTCATCCAGCCTGGCATTTCACATGATAGACTCTGAATATAAGTTGGATAAGCAGGGTGACAATATATAGCCTTGACATATACTCCTTTCCCAATTTCTAACCAGTCCATTGTTCCATGTCTGGTTCTAACTGTTGCTTCTTGACCTGCATACAAGTTTCTCAGGAGGCAGGTAAGCTGGTCTGGTAATTTCATCTCTTTAAGAATTTTCCAGTTTGTTGTGATCTGCACAGTCAAAGGCATAGTCAATGAAGCAGAAGGTTTTTTTTTTGTTTGTTTTTGTTTTTGTTTTTGTTTTTGTTTTTAATCCTCTTGTGTTTTCTATGATCCAATGAATGTTGGCAATTTGACCTCTGGTTCCTCTGTCTTTTCTAAATCTACCTTGTACATCTGAAAGGTCTCAGTGCATGTACTTTTGAAGCCTAGCTTGAAGGATTTTGAGCATTATCTTCTTAGCATGTGAATTGAGTCAGACTGTGTAATAGTTTGAACATTCTTTGTCATTGCCCTTCTTTAGGATTGGAATGAAAATTGATCTTTTCCAGTCCTGTGGCCACTGCTAAGTTTTCCAAATTTTCTGGCATATTGAGTGCAGTACTCTAATAGCATCATCTTTTAGGATTTAAAATAGCTCAGCTGCAATTCCATCACCTCCACTAACTTGGTTCATAGTAATACTTCCTAGGCCCACTTGACTTCACATTCTAGGATGTCTGCCTCTAGGTGAGTGATGACACCATCAAGGTTGTCTGGGTCATTAAGAGCACTATACCCTACACAGTCAACTTTTTTTCCTGCCATTTATACACCACTTTATTTCCAAGACAAGGTAAATGGTATTCCAATATGATGTAAGTGAATAGCAAATACTGAATTTTATAGAATCAATCTGCGATCACCTTAGAAGAACACTGGGTCCACTCCTCAGTCGTCATGGAAAGAGCCATGCAGAGACACTGAATAAACTGCTGTGCCACTGAAGCCCAAACCTTGCCTCACTCCAGGCCTCAATGGTTCTGTCTTAAGAGGACCAGTTTTTAACATGTTCAGGCTCTACACCCTGATGCACCTTTCTGCAGGCTCATTTAGACTTGTTAAACCAGCTCTTGTCCCCACTTTGCCCTGCCTACTCAAGTTTGTGTGCTCTGGGGCAGGGACTACTGGCTTTCTGTCACCCAGAGAATGGTAAAAACTGTCATGAGGAAACCAAAAGGCTCTTATTTGAAGTGTCACATCAGCTTCTACAAAAAGACTTTTTTAAAAAGTACTATGGTTCTTGAAAGAGCAAGATGGCAGAGAAGCAGGTGGGCATGGAGTACATCTCTCTCCACGGATACATCAGGAATACACCTTCAGACACAGAAGTGCATGCAGAACACCAGCTGAGAGTGGACAGGAGTACCCAACCAGCGGAAAAGAATATACAGAACCACACAAACTTGGGAGGATGAAGGAACTAGGGGGGAAAATAGGAGTGTTAGTAGGACTTGACCTGCCCGTGGTGTGTGAGGGAAAGAAACAGGGGTCCAATCCTCATATCAGGGCAATTGTCTGAGTCAGAGGAGAAACATTTAAGGCTGACAGTGAAAGAGCTGCTCTGTGGCAGCCTAAATGGAATGAGAATCAGACAGTCCTTGCTGCAACCATACATACCCCGGGTAGGGACACAGGTCCCCTGGAAGGCGCAGCAGCTGGGAGCTGGTGTTTAGGGATTGTGGAGCAATCCCAGGGTGAGGGCTGCTGTTGACTGAGGAGAGAGGGATCGAGGGGATGTGAGGGAGGAGATTGTGGTGGGAAATGCCCATGGAGGAAAGCCAGGCAGCCATGGAAGCAAGGTGATACACTCAGTCACACATAGAGGGTAGAGCCATCACCAAAGCCTCTCTTTTCCCATACAGCCAGCATCACATTGGCAGCTGAACAATAGAGAGACTGGCCCATTAAAAGTCAGACACATTGAACAACAGAGGAGGACCCCACCCAGCGTGCCCCTTTAAGTGCCTGATGTGCCGATCTAGAGAGTAGGACCCCAGCCATAGGAGCACCTCTATGTTCCTGATGCACTGAACAGCAGAGAAGGATACCAGGCAAGGGAGCCCTCTAAGTGCCTGCGGAGAAAGGCTGGCCAGAGAGGCCTTCTGATCGCCAGCTACAAGAGCTCAAAAAAAGACTCTGATAGGGCCATAACTCCTGTGGTGAAGGCAGTCCGTGCCCCTGCACACTTGGTGCTGCCAGGGTCCTCACAAGCCAAGCAGCTGAGCCACCTTCACACTCAACTCTCACTGGGGCAGAGCTGCCACAGGCAAAAGTCTTGCATCTGCGCACACAGGGTCGCTTCGGTCCTGTCCAACTCTTTGCAACCCTGTAGACTGTGGCCTGCCAGGCTTCTCTGTCAGGGGTGTACTCCAGGCAAGAATACTGGAATGTATTGGACAATCCTAGTAGCCATACCCTTCTAGAGCACTGTATTTCCTGCTCCCTAGTCGCCGACTCCCCTGAGTACCTGGTGCTTCCAGAACCCCTGCCACCCAAGCAGCTGCCCCACCTCCACACCCGGCCCTCACAGGGACAAACCAAGCCCTCCAGGGCAGCCTCAGGAGCAAACCCCAGTGGATGACCCACAGGCAGAGGTGGAAATAAAACCGCAATTGAAACCCAGGGGCAGAGTGACTAAGGAAGAAGACCAAAACCTTCCCACCAGCTGTACAAGCTGCAGATTAAACCCACATGATCAACTAGGTAGATTCTGTGTCTTTGGAATATATAAAAGGTCACTGAGAGCTCCCACAGAAGAAAGCACACTCTTTTCTGACAGCTGTGGACATCGGAGGCAAGAACACGCAGGAGTAGGACCAGATTAGAGTCTGAGCTGCCCCCACAGCAGGTCCAGAGACCAGCACAGTGCCGGAGGGCATCCTAGGGAGCTGAGGCGGACTGTGACTCCCAGTGAGGGAAAGGACTCCGACAGCAGTGACTCAAGAAAAACATTTATTATTCTTATGTTTTAACCTGTTCTGTAGATTATTTTGGATTTTTTTTCTTTTTTTTTCTCACCCCCCCCCACTGTAGTTTTCAATTTTATTGACACTATGAAATTTAATTAAGCTTTTGAGCTTTTGTTTTTATGTGTCACATTGTTTACTGTTGTTATAAACCTCTGCATCTATGTTGGGCTTTTGCAGTTCTGTGGAGATTTTTTTTTTTCTTTTTTTTTTCCCTCTCTCTCTCTCTTTTAATTTTTTAAACCTATTATTATTTTTTCTACATTCATTTCTTTGTTTGTTTATTCTACTGTTCTTTCCCCCCTTGCAGTTAATCTTGAAAGTATATAAATCTTTGTCATCTACTTCTACTTAACTTTGCATATATATTCTTTCTTTTCTTTCTTTCCTTTCCTCTCAATGTATTTATTAGTTTTATTTTCATTGCTTTATTCCCCAGTTGTCAACTTGCTTTAGCTTTGTTTTCCAGTTTTGCTTTAGTTAGTTGTGTTCTTAACTGGTAGATATAATTTTTGGTTTCCTTTGTTCACTGGTTCAATCTACTGTACTTTACTTTTGTTGGACTGTTTTGATTTTGCTTATGCACAGATAAGTATATGTGTATATTCAGTAACACTTTTTATTGTTGTTATAAACCTCTGCCTCTATGTTGGGCTTTTGCAGTTCGGTGGAGTTTTCCTTTTTTTCTTTTTTCCTCTCTTCTGTATTTTTAATTTTTTATTTCTTTAAGCCTATTATATTTTTTTCTACATTTATCCCTTTGCCTTTCCTACTGTTTTTTTCCCCTTTCAGCTAATCTTTAATGTATATAAATCTTCTTCATCTATCTCTACTTAAATTTGCATATCTATTCTTTCTTTCTTTTCTTTTTTTCTTTTCCTCTCAACATATTTGTTAGTTTTGTTTTCATTGCTTTATTCCCCACTTGGCACCTTGATTTAGTTTTGTTTTCCAGTTTGTGTTTTAGTTAGTTTTGTTTTTAACTGGTAAATATAATGTTTTTTTTTATTTCCTTTGTTCACTGGGTCAATATACTGTGTTTATTGTTGTTGGACTGGTTTGACATCGGTTATGGGTGTATATGTATATGAGTATATCCCGTTATTATAATTATTATTTGCTTGATGTTGTAACTGCCATTTGCCTGGGGCTCATCTTTGGTTTCTCATTTTGGGATATTTGTTTTAATCTCACTTAATGCCATAACAAAACACTTGTGGAATCTTCATTACTGACCAGAGATCAAGCCCTGAGCCTTTGGAGTGGGAGCACTGACTCCAAGACCCTAGACTACAGAGAACTAACCCTCAGTCAGTCAGTCAGTCAGTCAGTCAGTTCAGTCGCTCAGTCATGTCCCACTCTTTGTGACCCCATAAATCGCAGCACACCAGGCCTTCCTGTCCATCAACAACTCCCAGAGTTTACTCAAACTCATGTCCATCGAGTCGGTGATGCCATCCAGCCATCTCATCCTCTGTCGTCCCCTTCTCCTCCTGCCCCCAATCCGCCCCCAGCATCAGGGTCTTTTCAAATGAGTCAACTCTTTGCATCAGGTGGTCGAAGTATTGGAGTTTCAGCTTCAACATCAGTCCTTCCAATGAACACCCAGGACTGATCTCCTTTAGGATGGACTGGTTGGCTCTCCTTGCAGTCCAAGGGACTCTCAAGAGTCTTCTCCAATACCACAGTTCAAAAGCATCAATTCTTCAGTGCTCAGCTTTCTTCACAGTCCAACTCTCACATCCATACATGACCACTGGAAAAATCATAGCCTTGACTAGATGAACCTTTGTTGGCAACGTAATGTCTCTGCTTTTTAATATGCTATCTAGGTTGGTCATAACTTTCCTTCCAAGGAGTAAGCGTCTTTTAATTTCATGGCTGCAGTCACCATCTGCAGTGATTTTGGAGTCGAAGAAAGCTGAGCACTGAAGAGCACTGAGCACTGACTGTATAGAGCTTCTCCATCTTTGACTGCAGAGAATATAATCAATCTGATTTCGGTGTTGGTCATCTGGTGAGGTCCATGTGTAGAGTCTTCTCTTGTGTTGTTGGAAGGTGTTTGCTATGACCAGTGTGTTCTCTTGGCAAAAACTCTATTAGCCTTTGCCCTGCTTCATTCCATACCCCAAGGCCAAATTTGCCTGTTACCCCAGGTGTTTCTTGACTTTCTACTTTTGCATCCCAGTCCCCTATAATGAAAAGGACATCTTAGATATATCCAATTTTCCCCTGGATTCTCAACTTGGATGTCCACAGGTACATTAAAATCAGCAAGTCCAACACAGAATTGACTATTTCTTCTCACCTCCCACAAAATTAAAACAAAACAAATCAGAATACAACATGCTCTGCCTCTCAATTCTCCCCTCTCCAAGACACTGCCATCTAGCAGCATCTCATTATTTCTGCCCCTCTCCATCATCACATTCAAAAAATATCCAAGTTTTGTGATTTTACTTCCTAAATGTCCTGTATGAGGTTAAGAAGTTTTCTTCACAATCATGCCCTTTTCCAGATGGGGCACAGAGAGCATTTGCAGCCTGACTATGGGCACTTTCAAAGTTGCTGATGAGCATTTGCTTCAGAAAAGATGCAAGAGTCAAGATGAATATATTAGAGGCTCTATGTGCTCTACCACATTAATCAGTAAAACCCCAAACTCCATTGGTTTAACAAAGAAAAGACTTATTCCTCACTTAAGCAAAGTCCAAAGGTGGTAGGTGGGATTCTTGTTCCCTGTTCACACTGTGTCTTCATCACAGAAGAAGAAGAAACAGCTGGAGTAAAGGTGGGAGAGCTTTAAGGTCCAGATGTGGAACTGGTTTACATCACATATGGCTAAAACCCACTACCCACTTGTAAAGTAATGATGGAGGCTGGGAATGGACATTTTCAACGATCTCTGTGAGGAACATGTTTTGGTTTAAATGGCCATATGAACTGGAAAGAACTCTAAGTTGATCAGTCCTGAGCATAAAGAGTTTAAATGTCATTTAAATCTGACTGTCTTTAGTAAGATAAAAATACAGTGCCTTGCTGCTTTGATGAGGGTTTAGAAGAAATGGTGAGCCCTGCTTCACTGAAGAGACTGGGGAGCCCTGCTTCACCGCAGCACCTCTGGATTCACTGAAGAGACTGGGGAGCCCTGCCTCACTGCAGCGCCTCTGAAAGACAGTGTCCTAGCCACTTGCCTTGTTCTGACCATCAGGAGCTGGAGGGAGAAGCACAAGGAAGCCTGAGTTTCACCAGTGTTGGGACTTATTTGTTCCTTGTTTCAGCAGCTCACATGATATTTGATGATAATTTAACCTTTTATGAGTCATTCTGTGGAACTAACCACTGAAAACCTGATGTTGAGGGCAGTCATGGTCTCAGGCCATCTCCTGACTTTTGTGCCCATTTGGGGCCTCAAGAAAGTCTTGCAATGGGAGCAAAGTTAGAAGGAGATGTGATAGGTGGGAAGTTGGTGCCAATATTACCTATTGTGCCCAGGAAGTCTGGACCCTCTTCCTTCTGAGACCAAGCAATTGGCTAGTTGAGGAAGAATTTACCCTACTGATCAGAAAGAATTTTTGATATCCAACTTTAGGTTACAAAACTTGCTTTAACCTACTGAGAAAAACAATCTACCATGTTGCCTATATAACTCATATGTAATCTCAATTTTGACTGCCTCTCCTGATGTTCACAGCAGCATTGTCTGAGTTACTAAAATGAACTCTTAAGTGGATTCTCAGCTCCCCTGGTCCCACCAGAACTATTCCAGAGAGGAGAGTTATTTCCTGCCCCACTTTCAACCCATTCTCCATATCATAACCAAAAGCTCTGCTTTTCCTCAGTCTGAACTCTAAATGTTATGACCACCCTTAAAATGTTTTCAACTGTCCATCCTGTCTAACCTGAGTCCCACAGCCTGGCATGACAGGGCCTTCTCACTTCTCCATTCTCACCTCTCCTTCCACTTTCCAGGCAGTACATGGGCTGAAATTCTTTCACTTCCTTGAAAGTACCAACATTTTTCTAATTTCTCATCCTTCACATATGCTGTCCCTTCCACCTGAAATGCTATTCTGTTCACATACACCACCTAATTCCTGCCAAGCATTTAAGTCTCATTTTAAGACATTCCCAATACACCTCCACCCTGCCCCTGCCAACCAGGTTAGAGATACAATGGTCATCCTTTAGCAACTTCCACCTCCCCTTTAGAAGCACGTGTGACTCCATGCCTTCGCTGCCTCCTTGGACGAAGGTTCTGTGTTATTCATCATTTTGTAATTGGAGCACAGGACAACAGAGAAGTGCTAAACCAGTAATTATTGAATGATTGTTTTTTCAGTCACCAAGTCATGTCTGACTCTTTATGACTCCATGGACGGCAGCACACCAGGCTTCTCTGTGCCTCATCTCCCAGAGTTTGACCAAATTCATGCCCATTGAATCAGTGATGCCATCCAACCATCTCATCCTCTGTCATCCCCTTTTCCTTCTGCCTTTAAACTTTCCCAGCATCAGGGTCTTTTCCAATGAGTCAGCTCTTCACATCAGGTTGCCAAAGTATTGGACTTTAAGCTTAAGCATCAGTCCTTTCAAAAAAAAGGTTGATTTCCTTTCAGATTGACTGGTTTGATCTCCTTGCTTTCCAAGAGAGTCTCAAGAGTCTTCTCCAGCACCACAATTCAAAAGTATCAATTCTTTCACACTCTGTCTTCTTTATTGTCCAATTCTCACATCCATACATTACTACTGGAAAGATCATAACCTTAACTATACAGTCCTTTGTAGGCAAAGTGATGTCTTTGCTTTTTAACACACTGTCTAGGTTTATAATATCTTTCCTGCCAAGAAGCAATGGCCTTCAAATTTCACAGCTGCAGTCACCATCCATAGTGACTTTAGAGCCCAAGAAGAGGAAATCTGTCACTGCTTCCCTTTCCCCTTCTGTTTGCCATGAAGTGATGGAACCAGATACCATGATCTTAGATTTTTTAATATTGAGTTTTAAGCTAACTTTTTCACTCTCCTCCTTCACCCTCATCAAGAGACTCTTTACTTCCTCTTTGCTTTCTGTCATTAGAGTGGTATCATCCACATATCTGAGGTTATCGAAATTTCTCCTGGCATTCTTAACTCTAGCTTGTAACTCATCCAGCCTGGCATTTTGCAAGTTGTCATCTGCATAGAAGTTAAATGAACAGGGTGACAGTAAATAGCCTTATCATACTCCTTTCTCAATCCTGAACCAGTCTGTTGTTCCATACAAGGTTCTAACTGTTGCTTTTTGGCCCACATACAGGTTTCTCAGGAGACAGGTAAGATGGTCTGGTATTTCTGTCTCTAAGATTTTCCCAGTTTGCTATGATCCACACAGTCAAAGGCTTTGGCATAGTCAATGAAACAGAGGTAGATGTTTTTCTGGAATTCCCTTGCTATCTCTATGATCCAGCAGACACTGGCAATTGGATCTCTGGCTCCTCTGCATTTTCTAAACCCAGCTTGAACATCTGGAATGATTGCATGAAGAGCTTCCCATTTCCCCCTTTTCCATCTGCCCAATTCCTACTTGTCTTTCTGACCTCAGTTCAGGTGTGACCTCACTTTTTGAAGTCCCCTGTGGTTCTGTATGGACTTAGCACAAATTCCCTCCACCATTCATCTCACTCTGGTGTAATTGTCTGTTCTCATCAATGGAAGAGGGCTTCCCTGGTGGCTCATATCTACCTGCAATGCAGGAGAACTGGGTTCAATCCCTGAGTCAGGAAAATCCCCTGGAGAAAGGAATGACTACCCACTCCCATATTCTTGCCTGGAGAATTCCATGGACAGAGGAGCCTGGTGGGCTACAGTTCATGGGGTTGCAGAGTTGGACACCATTGAGTGACTAACACTTTCACTTTTTCACTTTTTTCATCACTGGAAGAAAGGACAGGAATGATGCTTACTCAATGTTTTATCCCTAGATATCGTTACAATATCCAGTAAAGATTAGCACCAGTGAGTAGCCATGGGATGCAAGAATGAATCCAGCATAACATTGGTGCTTAAGTTGGTATATTTATGTAATCTGAAATGCAGACAGTGCATGATTGAAATAATCTTATGTAAGTCACCTTAATAAAAGGCAACTCTGCTTTATTGACCTATCTGAAATGTATCTGCCATCCACCTGTGCAGTATCTAATCACCTGTGCATGATTAGAGAGCCCTTCTAGGCAGAGCCAGGATCATTCTATATAACCTTTATTGTTCTGCTTCAGTGCTCAGCCAGGCTCTCAGGCAAAGCCCAAAGGCTTACCGCTCATGGTGGGGATCATTTTTTGTTGACCTAAACACTATGGAGGGACCTTTACAATGACCTTCAGGTCACTGTAATTTCACTTCCTGATACCCAGCAACCAAGTCAAGCCTATGAATCTTATAGGAAATGTCAGTGCAGAATGAGAAAGATGAATCCTAGTATAACAAACAGGGACTTTCAAAGAATGCTGCATTCATTTTTTTTTTTTTTTCCCTGTGAGCATTCACTGAACCCTGGGTGAACACCAAAGGGATGGGTTAATCTCTGCACATGCATGGATGCTTCATTCCCTATGACTTCTTTGAGGAGCAGGTATTATTCCTGTATTAAAGATGAAGAAACTGAAGCTGAGAGAAATTAACTAAACAGCACAGGTACCCAGCCCTGTGTTTGCATAATCCCCAAGCCTATGCTCTGTGCACCAAAATCCTCTCAAGGACAGGATGTGGTTGACCATTAAAAGAAAACTGTACTGAAGAACAATCTCCCTGAGTTGGTCAAGTTCACATTGTTCCTAACTCCTCCCTTCACTTGTTCTCCCTAAATCCTTGAGACTTGCAAAGCCTCATCCTCTGCCATCTAGTCAAAACTATGGTTTATCCAGTAGTCATGTATGGAGGTGAGAGTTGAACTATAAAGAAAGCTGAGCACTGAAGAATTGATGCTTTTGAACTGTGGTTTTGGAGAAGACTGTTGAGAGTCCCTTAGACTGCAAGAAGATCAAACAAGTCAATCTTAAAGGAAATCAGTCCTGAACGTTCATTGGAAAGACTGATGTTGAAGCTGAAACTCCAATATTTTGGCTACCTGATGCGAAGAACTGACTCATTTGAAAAGACCCTGATGCTGGGAAAGATTGAAGGTAGGAGGAGAAGGGGATGACAGAGGATGAGATGGCTGGATGGCATCACCAACTCTATGGACATGAGTTTGAGCGAGCTCTGGGAGTTGGTGATGGACAGGGAGGCCTGGCATGCTGCAGTCCATGGGATCACAAAGAGTGGGACATGACTGAGCTACTGAACTGACTGACTGATGCCATATAGGAGTCCCCAAGAAAAGCCTCATACATGATTATGTGTCCTCTACTTCCAAAGTACTGTTGTTGTCTTCTACCCAGAGTAGACTTCAATGTGCTGTGGTAAAGATTTCTCTGTTTGTAGGCAGGGTCTCAGGGTCTCACCACTCAGGGCCTTGTGCCCCTTCTAGTTTTTAGCAGAACCTAAGTCCCGCTACACTGCACTCTATGAACCCCAGCCCAAATCTACAGGGAACATGGGCAGGGGCTATGATCTGCCTCTGCCTGGACTGCTAGACCAGTCTCCTTGTACCTTGAGCCTTTTTTTCTTCTGCCTGCCATCTTTCAGACACTGTGAAAATAGACTTCCCTTGGCCTATCCATGTACTCCATTTTAGGGTCTAGTTTGAGATCTTGCTACATAAGTACCTTCTTAATACAGTTAAGGATCCCAACCCAGATTCTTTATATATAAGCAAGAACAGACAAGAACACAAAGGTCTATTTGAGCCACACACTATAAAGGACAAGGAGACTTAACCAAAACTTCCAGTTTTTATTTTGTGCTTTCAGTTCAGCTCCTGGGCTCTTCAGTCTCCTCCTTCACCGGAGGTTGTCCTTTGGCTTTGGAAAGTGCCAAGCTGCAGAATTATGTTACAAAAGTGCAGCAGTGGTGACATCGTGCCCCCTCATCTCAGAGTTCATGGGCATTCTCATGTGATTCCCTCTGTTCATTCAGAGAATTCTGCTCCAGCACTGCTCCAGAGGCACTTACATTGTTGCCACCACCCACCACCAGTGAGAGTGACTCTCTAGGATTTAGAAGTGTCCTAACATGCCCACTCTGCAGGGCATCCATCTGTAAGCACTGCTGTGACACTGCTGGTTCTCTGAGTAGGTGAGCAGGGAGCTCTCAGCCTTTTTTGTGAAGACCACTTGCAGGGTTTGGCTACCAGCTGCCTTGAAGGGGGAGTCAACAAGAACAGTCTTTGGGAATCAGTGGGGAGAAAGGGAGAGAACACACCAGCAAGAAATAATCTTACAGATCCAAGTGAAGAGAGTTCTCTGGGAAAAAACATAACCAGTTGCAAGGTTGAGAACAAAGCCCCAGGAAAGGTAGCATGGTCTGAGCTAAGCAGAAGCCGGGCTGGAGCTGGACTGCTGTGGCTTTGTCCCCAGCAGCATGTAGACTGATGTGGGACAGTGTGCCCTTATAAACTTGCTTCTGGGACTCTGGGACCTTTGCTTACTATCCTGGGGAACCGCTACCAGTGAAAGAAAGTGACATAAATAACTATATGGGTCTTGTGGCATTTGGAAACACACACACACACACACACACACACACACACTGCATTATTTTATACTACGTATGAATCCCTGAAATAAATCATCTAAGTGATGCGGCTTGATATCTGGGTGGAGATCTTCAATGATTATACAAAACCCTCCCAGGAAACTCACAAACTGGCCTTGAAGTATTTGCAGTGTTTATCTGATTATTTAAAAGAAGTGGCTAGAAAACTGTTTTATCATGCACTACTCAGACTGGTAGGTAGATTTCTACTTTCTTTGGAGGACTATAGACATGGTAATCTTGCTATACTTAAAATGCTTTCATAGAGAAGCAAAGTTATATTTCAGCCAGGAAGCCTCAAGATGGGACCACTATATAAAAAATATGGGTTGGAAAAGGAAAGATACACCCATCTGAACGCAGGGTTCCAAAAAAATAGCAAGGAGAGATAAGAACGCTTTCCTAAGAGAACAATGCAAAGAAACAGAGGAGAGCAATAGATTGAGAGAGATTAGAGATCTCATAAAGAAAATTAGAGATACCAAGGGAACATTTCATGCAAAGATGGGTACAATAAAGGACAGAAATGGTATGGCAGAAGATATTAAGAAGACATGGCAAAAATACACTGAAGAACTATACAAAAAAGATCTTAATGAGGCAGATAACTATGAGGGTGTGATCACTCACCTAGAACCAGACATCCTGGAGTTTAAAGTCAAGTGGGCCTTAGGAAGCATCAGTGCAAACAAAGCTAGTGGAGGTGATAGAATTCCAGCTAAGCTATTTCAAATCCTAAAAGATAATGCTGTTAAAGTGTTGCACTCTATATGCCAGCAAATTTGGAAAACTCCCAGCAGTGGCCACAGAGTGGGAAAGGTCAGTTACCATTCCAATCCCAAATAAGGGCAATATCAAAGTATGTTCAAACTACCACACAATTGCACTCATCTCACACTCATTCTCCAAGCGAGGCTTCAACAATACTTGAATTGAGAACTTTCAGATGTTCAAGCTGGATTTAGAAAAGTCAGAGGAATGAAAGATCATATTCTCAACATCTGCTGGATCATCAAAAAAGCAAGAGAGTTCTGGAAAAACATCTACTTCTGCTTTACTGACTATGCCAAAGCCTTGGACTGTGTGGATCACAACAAACTGTGGAAAATTCTTAAAGAGATAGGAATACCAGAGCACCTTACCTGCCTCTTGAGAAATCTGTATGCAGGTTAAGAAGCAACAGTTAGAACCAGACATTCACCAACAGACTGGTTCCTAACTGGGAAAGGAGTATGCCAAGGCTGATTATTGTCACCCTGCTTATTTAACTTCTATGCAGAGCACATCATGAAAAATGCTGGGCTGGATGAAGCACAAGTTGGAATCAAGCTGCCAGGAGAAATATCAATAACCTCAGATATGCAGATGACACCACCCTTATGGCAGAAAGGGAAAAGGAACTAAGAAGCATTTTGATGAAAGTGGAAGAGGAGAGTGAAAAAGCTGGCATAAAACTCAACATTCAAACAACTAAGATAATGGCATCCTGTCCCATCACTTCATGGCAAATAGATGGGGAAAGAGTGAGAGACATTTTTTTTTTTTTTGATATATTTTTGGATCTGCAAAATCACTGCAGATGGTGAATGCTTTCAAGAAATTGAAAGATGCTTGCTCCTTGGATGAAAAACAATGACAAACCTAAACAGCATATTAAAAAACAGAGACATTACTTTACCAACAAATGTCCATCTAGTCAAAGCTATGGTTTTTCCTAATCATGTATGGATGTGAGAGTTGTACCATAAAGAAAGTTGAGCACTGAAGAATTGATGCCTTTGAACTATGGTGTTGGAGAAGACTCTTGAGAGTCCTTTGGACTTCAAGGATATCAAACCAGTCAATCCTAAAGGAAATCAGTCCTGAATATTCTTTGGAAGGACTGATGCTGAAGTTGGAGCTCCAATATTTTGGATACCTGACATGAAGAACTGACTCAATGGAAAAGACCCTTATGCTGGGAATGGTTGAAGACAAGAGAAGGGGGTGACAGAGGATGAGATTATTGGATGGCATCACTGACTCAGTGGACAAGAGTCTGAACAAACTCAAGGAGACAGTGAAGGACAAGGAAGTCTGTCATGCTGTGTTCATGGGGTCACAAAGAGTTGGACTTGGCTGAGCTTCCCGAACAACATCAACAACTATGGGATTTATGGGCATAATTACATTTTTTCCATCCACTTGCTTTCACTGCTAGTATTACTATAACTTGCATAGAACATACACCTGATATGTTTTAGGCCCTGTGTTTTGTATTTTGGATCTACAGTAAGTGACAGAAAAACAGATATTGTATAGGATAGAAATATGTTACTTTTTACTTAATTTTATTTTACCAATGCTTAAAAGAATGATTATGAAGCAGTCTTTAAATTTTCTAAGTATTAATTTCATCTTACAGAAAATGTGACTAATCATATCT
Organism: Dama dama; assembly: GCF_033118175.1. Lineage (NCBI taxonomy): Eukaryota > Metazoa > Chordata > Mammalia > Artiodactyla > Cervidae > Dama > Dama dama. The sequence continues at coordinate 5,777,709 of NC_083713.1, read as the reverse complement.
ACTTATGTTGTTGAGATAAATGAGATGGTCTTCTGGTCTGATTTTGGTGTTATAGGGTTGCAGAACCAATGGGCTGGAATGCTATGAATGTATAGCTTAAAGTAGGATTAGGCACATGTTGAGGGGCTGATACCCTAAAGACTTGATGGAATGCCTTTTCTGAACATCCAGACTGACCTAGAATTTCATGGAAGACATGGATGACATGGCTCTTCTCCACACTGAGAACTGTGATGAAATCCTCTCTGTTCTCAGTACATTCTATAGAGCTTGGTATAAAGCATGAGCTCAAGAGAGTTTAATCAAACTGAAATGCAGCCACTAATATGAAATTGCAGGACCATGACTAGATCTCTTTAGGAACTGGAGATGACCTCAGACTTTGAGGATAATTGAAAAGTACACAGAATTAGCCAGCAGGGGAAATACAAGTGTGGATTTGGTGGCCAATGGGAAGCCCCTGGTGGCAGTTTTGTTGCCGTGTTTGCGTGCTTACTGATAAAGCTCCATCTCTAAAAACTGCTTGCAGACTTATACTTAGCTGGAATAATGAAACAGAAACCCTCCTGCATGGGGGGTGGGGGGAGGTAATGACACCACCACCACGTACCAAACATCTGAGGATGAAACCTGGATCATTTAGCAGGTGTATATTTTAGGAAGCTGCCAAACTTTCCCAAGATGGTTGTACCATTTCCTTCCTCCCCTTCTACCCTCCTCCCTTCCTTCCTACCTTCCTTTTTTTCCTTATACTTCCACCTGCAAAGTTCTGGTTCCTCTACATTCTCATCACTAATACATATGGTCAGACTTTTAAATTTAATTTAATCATACTTACAGTGACTTGTGGTTTTAATTTGCATTTCTCCGACACTCCATAGATTGTGCCTTTGGTGTCGTTACTAAAATCCAAGGTCACAATTTTTTTTCTCTTTTGTTATCTTCTAGAAGTTTCATAATGTAGGTTTTACATTAGGTGTATGATCCACTTCGAGTTAAATGTTGTATATAGTTATGAGGTAAGGATCCTTTTACTGTAGTGTTGGATTCCATTTGATAAAATTTTGTTTAGAACTTTTGACTATATGTTCATGAAGGATATCAGTTTGTAGGTGTTTTGTTTGTTTTCATGGCAAAAAAAAAATTTTAATGATAAAAAAAGGCAGTCTCTTTATTTTCTGCATCTAATTTTTTAAGATAATAATACAACTCCAAAGTAAAATCACTTGTCAATCAAGGTAAAATTAAGCCTTTCATTTTGTTGAAATTTCTATTTTGTTTTTATTTCCCAGAGTGATTGCTAATAGTGAGGGAAGGAAAGTCAACTTTGGTTTACCATGGCTTAATATATATAGTATGTTTATATTTATAAATTAAAATTAATGCAAATGAAAGCCCTGATGTATGTTAGTAAAACCAAGCAAGATGTGTTGGTTTAAGGGGATCAGTCTTTTTGGTGGAAGACATAGCCAGTAATCTGAATTACCTACCTCTAGCACTCCCATTTGTAAAACTAGTGTCCAGTAATGAGTGGTTGGTGTTGATGTAATTATGATCTGTTTAAAGTAGTATGGATGTTGAATTAGATGGGGCAACAGGATAAACAAAAAATGAGCAGCCTAACTAGAAGTCAGGCTTCCATCTACAGTATTTAAAAAAAAAAAAAAAAAAAAGGAGTAAATGGTCTGGGGACCATAAGTAAAGTAAATCCAACAAGGGAGCAATAATGCAGATATATCAATCTTAGAACTAGGAAATGATGACTGTCACCTTCTGATGGCTAACAAAACATCCTGAGTTATATTTTTCTTGCTGTGGATGCTCTTTAGGGAAATGAGTTATTGACGGTCTCTCCTCTGCAAAAAGTAACCATCTAGGAGAACAGCACTCTCAGATCAGGTCCAGAGGGTGTCTGATGCAGTGGAAAGAGTGTGGGATATGGAGTCAGTATCTTACTTGCTGGGGACATCAGCAAGCAACTTTACCACTCTCTCTGATCATGTCCTTTCCACTGATGATTGGAAGCAATTGTCCTCTCTCACTGGAGCGAGGAATATACCAGCGAGGAAAGGGGTGCCATTGGCTTTGCCAATAGAGCTGAGTGACCACCCTGTGTACCCACTGCATCTTGTCAGTCTGCATGAAGGCCCCTTAGGCACCTGCTGTCTTCTTCCTGACCCTGTGCAGGAGCAGTTCCGGGTGAGGCCACCCACCCAGTTGGCCCCGTCATGGTGAATGATCTGGACCTAGAGAGACTCTTGCCTGCATGCTCACCCTTGTCCATCCACAAGACCAGGCCCGACTCAAGGCAGGATACCTAAGAAAACACTGAAATGGAGACCAGCTCTTGACTGAGTGCTGCCAATTATTTTTATGAATACTTCAGAAGTAAAAATCTAGCAGAAAGGAAAAACATACAGAGATATTTGCCCCAGAAATAAATAAATCAACCTTTCTTCCTTGTGAATAGCATAAAAATGTCTTTGCTTTAGTGGAAACCTTGTAATAGTGGTCTTGGCTTTTTGCCATCAGCAGATGTCTATAATAAGCTAAAGTCTCAGACAGAGATGAATTGATTTTTTTTTTTTTTACCTCAAAGCCTCACAAAAGAGGATTTGTTGTTGTTTCTAGTTGTATTATTTAATGGCGAACAGTTTAAAGCCACAAGTAATTGGTTTTTTTATGTTTCATTGACTGCTTTTGATTACCTTGCTAATTATATTGTAAACATACTCCTAGATTCTCAGACAGTAGTGACTTTAATGTTGTTTCAAGGTAAAGAGCCATTTCAGAGATCAGCAGAGCAGGACTCACACCATTCTTCTGTGCACTGAAAAGAAAACAGGAAATGCTCTGCAAGCTAATTTTATTCTTTTCACATATATTATGAGGCATGCTTACAACCCTAGGGGCCAGGAGGTTTATTTCTAAATAGGTCCAAGCAGACTGTAGTGTGCATGTGCCTGTGTGTGCATGTGTGTACAAATGGGTGTGTTAGGGGCAGTTGCCAGGTCTTGGATAGACCTCTGAAGTCTGCACGAGTCCATTCACTCCACCTTGGAAAGTTCATGGGATACCCCATGCTGCTACCATACCCAAAAGTATACCCTGGGCTCCTATAGCACTTCTTCTAAGATCCCATAAATGAGACACAGCAGGCCTTTAATTGGGGAGGGGGTGGGTAAAATGTCTGTTTATTGTGATATCACATGACCAACAAGCTAGAAGATAAAAGATCAACCCTTGGCCCGTTATTCTCACCCCCAGGTTTAGAGGGCAGGGTCCATATTCTATGACTGATTCCTTGCTCTTTAATTTCGTGTGATTGACTTCTCCCCATGTTTACCTGTTGCTTCCTTTGCTGACTCTCATTCACAGGGAAAAAAGCACAGAGTTAAGTGGTACTCGAGGGTGTGCACCAGCCCCCACATCCCCGCCACCTAGTACCGTGGAGACCAAGGACATGTGCATGGCAAAGAACATCTTTGTCTGTGTCCAGATGTTTATGAGGCAATGGGGTTCACTTCTCCTTCTGTACACAATGACCCAACATCACCTGACTTGTTCCTCAGGTCAGTCTCAGGACTCTGGAGAGCTCAGTCCCTTTGCCTTTCCACTGAACCCTGGTGGATTGAATGGGATCTGTGGTAAAGACAGGAAAGACACCAATAATCAATGCTCCCCTCCTGTGGTAACTGTGGCTAGAATGGAACTGCCTATCCAAACACTCACCTCCCAGCTCTCTTTTCATTCATGTGTAATCACATCACTCGTTCTTGCTGGAGCAGTCCAGTGGAAATGATGTGAACAATTCTTAGGCTGAAGCTGTTCGATATTAGATGTGAGAACCTTTGGTCTGCCTATCTAGGGACATCCACAGTGGCATGGGTGAGAATGAAACTTCATGAGAATAAACCATTGAAATCCACAGGCTGCTAATTATAGCAGTTATAGATATAAATCTGCTGTATAAATGGTCAAATTGTTCTAAATTTGAATCTAGTGTGTGCCATGTGACCGTTAATCCTAGGCAAGATTACAATCAGGATTATGTGTGTTTGTGAACACAACATATAAATGGACCAAAACCCAAAAAAACTTCTACAGACCTTTCACTGGACTTAACTGAAAAGGGGAGGTATTGGCTCGCAAAATCAACATGGAAGCCAGGGAATATAGAAGGAAATGGCACCACACTCCAGTGTTTTTGCCTGGAAAATCCCAAGGACAGAGGAATCTGGTGGGCTACAGTCCATGGGGTCACAAAGAATCACACAAAACACTAAACTACAACAAACCACAGAAAGAGAAGGGAAGGCTCTCCACTGGAAGATGACCAGTCCCAAGCTTCAGTGTCAGGACCAATATCACTGTGTCACAGTCTAATTCTCATCTCTGCAGGCTGTGGATACCATTCTAATTTTCACTCACTTGAGATTACCTTTCTCTACACCACCAAAAATGTAAAAATAGAGCTGCCAACAACTCTTATGCTTTATTTCCACTTCAGGAGAGGAGTGATTTGGTTTTCCAACTTCCAAGTCCAAGATGCCAACACAGAGATCTATGGCCAGTGCTTGTGTTTAGAGCAATAGGCTATAGCAGGTAGGAGTGGGTTGGCAAGAAGTGGTGGGGGAGGCGAAGGTACAGGCTGCATCTGAAAATCAGATTTCGTGGAAGCCAGATGCCAAGAGTAGGATCCACACTGCCAGCATCCACCATATAATACAAACCCTGGGGAATCAGCAGCCCAAGGAAACAGACAGGTAGCCCGAGCACTAGCTCTCCTTCAGACTGGAAATGATTTCTATAGCTCCTGGTTTCAAATGCCTAACCAACCTCACCACAATCTGTCTGAAACTGACCATTAGTGTCTCCAGCCAGCTGGCCTTCCTGGGTCCCTGCTCTTGTGAAAAGTCCAACCACACAGCCACAAGCTGAAAATCAGAGGCAAGGTGTACCTCTCCCATCTCTGGCCAGCCCCCAAGTCCTCTTGTTGTCTAGACAATAAAACATGGGTTCACCAAACACTCAGCAGTGAGCTGTCTCTGGCCTCGGGTCAGCTATACCCCTTCTTGGAAAGCTCATTCCTCACCCATTCTCCCCTCTGATCGCGATCAGTTTGGTGCAAAGTCTCCAGGAAACCCATGGTCACAATCACATATAGGTTGCTCTGAAGAGCTGCCTGCTTCATGCCCACCGTGTATTTTAATAACATCCCCAAATCTGACTCTCCCACTGGACTCTGCCTCTGTAAAGACTACATGGACAGTTGTGTTCCTGTGGTAGTATTTTACCACTGACAACCAGCAGGGACCTGGCAAGTGGCAGGTGCCCTAAAACTTCATGAAGTTGAAGGAAGTACGAAGAAAAAGTGTCATACATCTAAGCGATCTGCTCCAGAGTTCCTCCCCTAACTGCCTCCCTCCAGCTCTCCTTCGTGATTCACCTGGAGAGGCTCTCTCTGCGCAGCCTCGGGCGATCTCTGCAGTCACAGGGCACGCCGCACCTCCCACTCCCAGGCTTGATAAACTGTGTCACGCTGAGGTTTCACTGGTCTCCCTGGATTACACCTGAATGGAGTGAGTGTTTTCACATCACAGCACGGGCACCAGAACAAGTACACACCAGATGCAATTTTTACTGAGGAAACTGATAACTTGTAGAAAATAAATCTTACATTATATTGTATTACAATACAATTAACAGTAAAAGGTATGGTATTTGAGAAATTGTACCTAAATCTTCCCTTTATAGCTAAGTAACTTTGAGAGAATCATTGGCCTTCTGTGATGGCAGTGGTCACTTCTGTCAGACAAAGTTAAGAATAGGATCTCAGGCGTTGTGCAGACTATGTGAGATGAGGGCCATAAGGATTGCACCAGAACCCGTGGAATGGGGAGCCCTCAGCAATAGCAAGTCGTTGTCATTACTGACCTCAAAGAATGTCTCTTAGTTGACACATTTTACTAATTTATGTTCCATAGGCAGTGAGTGCTTCCCTGGTGACTCAGATCTTCCTGCAATGCAAGAGACTGGGTTTGATCCCCAGATCAGAAAGATCTCCTGAAGAAGGGAGTGGTTACACACTCCAGTATTCTTGCCTGGAGAATTCCATGGACAGAGGAGCATGGCAGGCTACACGGGGTCACAAAGAGTCAGACACACGTGAACAACTAACACGTTCACTTTTTTCACTCTTCAGTAGGTAAGTAAATACAATAATAATGATTTTAGAACATTTTATAGCATGCAGTTTTAAAGAGTAATAGTAATAGCTTACCCACACACCAGACCCATTCCAAACACTTCCATAAATTGTGTAGGCTAATTCTCATAACAATCCCAGAAGTAGAACTACTATTATCCCTGTTTTAAAGATGAGAAACTAAGACCTAGAGAAGTTCAGTGACTTGACCAAGGTCCCCCAGTTTTAATAGGCAGAAGTGGAATTTAAAGAAAACCATGGAACTCTAGACTCTATGCCCCTAAGAGGGTGTTGTGGACTGAACATATCCCTATGAAGTTGGTTTGTAGAAGTGATGACTTAAAGTATGACTGCGTTTGGAGATAGGGCCTCTAAGAAGGCAATTAAGGCTAAATGAGATCATAAAGGTGAGGCCCTGATCTGATAGGATTAGTGTCCTTGTAACAAGTAACACCAGAGAGCTCACCTTCCATCCTACTCCCCTCCTCTCTTCTCTCAGCATGTTCTCTTCTCTTTCCTTCCTCTTCCCTCCTCTTCCTTCTGCCTTCTTTCCTCTCTCTGTCTTGCCTCTCACTGTGTGAGGACACAATGAAAAGGCAGCCATCCATAAACCAAGAAAAGACCCTTCATCAGAAACCAAATCTGCCAGTCCCTTGATTTTGGCTTTCCTAGCCTCTAGGACTGTGAGTTTCAAAAAACTAAGATCATGGCATCCAGTCCCATTGCTTCACGGCAAATAGGTGATGAAAAAATGGAAAAAATAGTGGCAGATTTTATTTTCTTTGGCTCCAAAATCATTGCAGATGATGACTGTATCCATGAAATTAAAAGATTCTAAAAAAAAATAAAAGATGCTTACTCCTTGGAATGCAAGTTATGTCCAATATAGACACCATATTAAAAAGCAGAGACATCATTTTCCAACAAAAGTTTCTATGGTCAAAGCTATGGTTTTTCCAGTAGTCATGTGTGAATGTGATAGTTGGACCATAAAGAAGGCTGAGCACCAAAGAATTGATGATTTTGAACTGTGGTTCTGGAGAAGACTCTTGAGAATTCCTTGCACTGTAAGGAGATCAAACCAGTCAATCAAAGGAAATCAACTCTGAATATTTATTGGAAGGATTGATGCTGAAGCTGAATCTCCAATACTTTGGCCATCTGATGCAAAGAGCTAACTCACTGGAAAAGACCCTGACATTGGGAAAGATTGAGGGCAGGAGGAGGAAGGCAGGACAGAGAATGAGATGGTTGGATGGCATCATGGACTCAATGGACATGAGTTTGAGCAAATTTCAGGAAACTGTGAAGGACAAGGAAGCCTAGCTTGCTGCAGTCCATGGGGTGGCATAGAGTCGGACATGGCTTAGCAACTGAGAAATGAATAACAAGAAATTTGAGAAATAAAAGTCCATTTTTTAAGCGTCCTTTTTTGTTTGTTTGTTTGTTTGTTTTGTTACAGCACCCCAAGCTGACTAATACAAAGTGGAACACAATGGGCACTGCCTCTTATAAGTGAAAATAGCAATTGTATCATAGATAATTAGTTCATCTCATTGAAGAAACCATTGTATCTGATGAAATATTGTAAATATCAGGAGCTAGAGAGAGGTTGGAGTCAGCAGAGGGAACTCTGACCACAGCTTATTCTCCTGCCATACCCACTGGGTGCTCATCACTCCTAAGAGCTGGGTCAGACACATGGTCTCTTCCTCCCACACCCACCAAGGACTCAGAAGGAAGTTGATAGGAGATATATATTCTCAGCAAGGCTGACATGGCCTGGTTTGGAGGGTACTCATGTGGTGACAACACATTGGATGTCTATGTGCTCTTCTCATGTAAGATGCAAGGATTTGTGTCATTGGGTCCTCTTTGAGTTTATGGAGATTTGCCCTTTGCACTCTGTTATCCTGTTCATCTGTCATCTGCACCCACATTTAAGAAACATAGTGCCATCTTTTATTCTTTGATTCACAAATTCAGCAAAATTGACTTTCCCAAAGTATTTTCTAAGCTGCTATGCAGACCAAAGGAACCATTTTCTGTCTTTGCTTAAGAGAAAGTGTGTGTCCAATGTTAACAGTGTAATGAAAACACGTCACTCCCTCACATCCCCTAGACCACGTGTCCAGCCTCACCTCACAGCAGGCAGGCAGAAGCCCATTTGGGGTCCCTGGGGTGCATTATAGGAATGAACACAGCTTCAGAAGAGGTAGGCTCAGCCCCAACTTTGTTTTGGTCCTATTGTTAGGTAAATGCTGCTGCTGCTAAGTCACTTCAGTTGTGTCCGACTCTGTGCGACCCCACAGACGGCAGCCCACCAGGCTCCACTGTCCTTGGGATTCTCCAGGCAAGAACACTGGAGTGGGTTGCCATTTCCTTCTCCAATGCATGAAAGTGAAAAGTGAAGTCGTTCAGTCGTGTCTGACTCTTAGTGACCCCATGGACTGCAGCAGACCAGGCTCCTCCATCCATGGGATTTTCCAGGCAAGAGTACTGGAGTGGGGTGCCATTGCTTAGCTGAATAACCTTAGGCAAATCACAGAGCATTTCTGAATCTTAGCTTCTTAGTTCTAAAACAGCTAGAATCACCTGCCCTGTGGGGTTGTCAGGATAACGAAATCACTGAGAGTGAGTCTGGGGCTTAGCCCCATACAGAGAACTCCACACCTCATAAATGTTGTCAGGAAGCAATAGTTTAGGTACTAACCTCACACATTTCTTAAGGTTCCATCTCTGGATGCTTGGAGTGTCTTCCTCAAGTGTCTGCTCTGGAGGGAGTTGGGGTCTGTATACTGTGTGTGCTGTTGAGCCAGACCCCTGGGATAGAAGGGGACTCACCCCCCAGAGGGTTGTTGCACCTCTTCAGTGAGAATAGGGGTTCAGGGTGTGTTTCATGTTGGTTCTATGCCAGGAGGATTTGCAGGGGCCTAAGGAGGGTGCAGCCCCTTACATGCAGAAGGAAGCTCATACTGCTGCCCCCAGCCAGGACAGGTGGGAGGGTTCATATCTGAACACTTTCTATCAGCTCTGGAGTTTATCGTGCTTTCCCCATGCAGTTGGTTTTGATTCTCTGTGTTCCCCTCACTGACCCACTGCAGGGGACCCAAGTACACTGGAAGGTGGGTGGAGTTAGACTTGCAAGAACAGGGCACCAGCAGCTGCTCTGCTGGAACACCTTCCCTGGGCTGTGGGTTTAGGACAAATTGGACTTTAAAGTACTTACTGCCTTGTACCTCAATGAAATATCAGACTTCCACAGGCATAAATTGAGCTCACTTACATCACATCCCAAACCACTTTAACACCCAATAAGCAGCCTTAGCACAGGCAGGCTAAGTGGTCCATAACCCCCAGAGGCAGAACTACTGGTAAAGACTACAATATCAGACCCTGTTTCTGCCCTTTTCTCTAATTTTTAGTTTGATAAAAGTTGTGAGGCAGAACGGACTTCCCAGGTGACTCCAGTGGTAAAGAATACACCTACCAATGCAGAAGATGTAAAAGATGCACATTCGATCCCTGGGTAGGGAAGATCCCCTGGAGGAAGGCATGGCAACCTACTCCAGTATTCTTCCCTGGAGAATCCCATGGACAGAGAAGCCTTATGGGCTACAGTCCATGGGGTTACAAAGAGTTGAACATGCCTGAAACAATTTAGCATGCACGCAAGTGAGGCAGAAGAGGTTATAGAAGTGCGATTTGCTTCTCAGTGTTGCTTCCATCTCAGAGAAATGAATACATTTTTTAAGAATCAAACTTTTCTTAGTTAGACATCATGGTGCTGTGTCTGTCCACGGGGGAAGAAGAGAATTAACACTCCTCACGACACTGAGCCTCACAGATTGCAGTGGCAGCCTGCTGGCACAGCTGTGAGCTCGCCCTGCCGGACACCGAGCTGACTGAGGTGTGCGGTGTAGAGACCCAGTGGGTGTCAGTTACCACAGTACTGGGCTCTGCTTGCTGCTGAGAGCTGTCTGTCTGTGGAAGACACAGCCCAAAACACAGAAAGGGACAACCCCACATGCTGGTTTTAGAAGGGGAGAAGAAGGTGTGGAGTACAGAACTCTGACCCCCTGGAGGAGCTCAGAAAGTTTTCACCTGTAGCTGGAGATGTTCCTCTCATCTTTACCACCTGCAGAGATTCTGAAGACATCTTATAAACTGTGAAAGCTTTCCTTAGAAGAAAGGAATCTTTGACTCCAAAGGGAACTACTCTAACAATATAATTGTGGAGAATATATTTTCATTATTAATTCACTCACTTATCAGGCCCTAGTCTGGGCCAGTTACTATATTAGAAATAAGGATGAAATAATAGGTGCAATGTGGACCCTGTGTAGAGTCTAAGAAAGGAAAAGAAAGTAAAAACTATGAATTGCTCTGTGATTGAATTTTACATACACTTTTCATCACCAATGACATGTTTTATATCAGGCCCTTAACTACAAACATGAGAAGAGCCTCCGGGCTGCTTCCTCATTACAGCCTGGCCTTGTGCTGGAGTCTGTGATGAAAAGGGTTTTGAAAGCTCTCTGAACTTTGGGAGGGAGTTGCCCACCCTCAAGGGGGGACCATGGAGTCAGTCTGCCAAGGAAACTGACACCTGGGCCAGATCACCAAGGAGAAGTGGGAAGTTAAGCACTGGGTGGATGGTAGAGGAAGGCATTTCTGCAAAGCACAAGTAAGGCAGTCTGGGTACCTAGTCCAGATCCCAGGATCTCTGTCAAGAGCTGGTGGGTTCACCTTGTCTTATCCACTCATGACTTACCTGGCCTGTCCCTGTGAATGAGGCCTCAGAAGTGATAGGTAGAAAAGCCAATTCTGACTTCACAGTTTCTTTGACTTGATTCTCTTTGCTTTTATTATTATAATCATACATAATGACCTTCATCAGAGAATCCTGCCCCTCTGCCTAACTGTTAAAATAAAGTGCCTTTGTTAAGAACCCTGCCCACGTGTAGATAGCAGGAAGAAATTAACCCATCCCCTGCCTGAGGCTTGCCATTCTAGAAGATACTTGCAAGATTAATGGCCTTTTTATTTTGACTCTTCAACACCCCCATCTCTAATATCCAAAAGAATTTGGCATCCAGATCCCATAAAATGGTTATGCCCAGGTTGGGACATATTCTATTCACTTCCAAATCCTTCTAGGTGTCAGAATGTCTGCTTCAGACTCAGCTTCATAAAAGTTTGTTAACTGTGAATTAAGAAAACTGGACAACTTTTCATCCTCACTAAGGAACAGACCTTTTGTCAAATCTTAAGTCACTTTATTTATTTATGTTTTTTATTTTTTTTAAGTCACTTTAAAGGAACAAAGTAAGTTACAAAAAACAAAACTTTCACATGCAAATCAAACTGCTCTGGGGAAAGGCTGCCTGGAAATTAAGCTCCAAGAATTCTAAAAAAAAAAGGCTTCTGTATCAGACCTGACTTCTATTATCAGGGGTATTTGTTCCATTGCCACTTATTGGTTGAAAAGTTAAACACTGGAGAAAAGGAAGCAAGATCCTCCAAGTTTTCAAAGTCAGCTGAAGCCAGTATTCAAAGACATCAAGCGGCTGACATTTCATAATGCTGTGGAATTAAGCAAATGTAATTTGTAGATCCTCTACAAGGTTTAGTAATAAAATGTAACTTTAAATATTACAGTCTCCAGAGAAACCCCATCGTTGCTACATAGACTAAAAGCATCCCGAATGTCTCATTAATTTTTACCTACCTGAGAGACAAGATTTCTTTCGACCCATCTAAAGGTATTCGGTTAATGTCATTTGCTTCCAGCTGCCATCTTCTAAAATCCAAGAATGGGCTTCAGTCTGAATCGTGTTTTAGATTGCTCAGATGGTCTTTAAGATGTAGATGTGTTCTACATCACATTACAATAGTGTAATTGTAGTGTGTCTCAGGGAAATAAAATGATAAATGAAATTATGACTAGATTTCTAAAGTTGTATTGCTATATCAAGACTCAGGGAGAAGGTAAGCAAGTGTCCTTCTTAACTTGTTAGCCTGTCAGAGTCAGGTTTCTGATTCTTCTAAGCAGCTTGGGCTCTGGGTGGAATTCCAATGGCCATCGATTACTTTGTTTTGTTAGTACTGAAACATCCATTTTGCTTACCAGGTGGTTCTAGAGGTACAGATCTTGCTTGCCAATGCAGGAGACCTGAAAGATGCAGGTTTGATCCCAGGGTCAGGAAGATCTCCTGGAAGAGGACATGACAACCCACTCCAGTATCCTGTCCAGGAGAACCCCATGGACAGAGGAGTCTGACAGGCTATAGTCCATAGGGTCACAAAGAGTCAGACATGACTGAAGTGACTTAGCACACAACCATTCATTTCAGAATGTAAAGAACTATGTACAGAGAATCTGTGTTGTATGGGGATATTATCTATAGATTTGGGGTTCAGCGGGTTTCAGTTTTTCCTTTTAATAATTGTGCTTGGTTGATCTCATTAATGGTCTTCTGGTATCTGCATGTTTGCTTATGTAATTTTATAATCTCTGATTACAAGCCAAACCATGTAAGTTGCTTTGACAAAAGGAACGATGGTGTCAAGACTGACACAAGAAAATTCTTGAAAAGTGCTTATGTATTTCATTTATTTCTTGCTTCTCTGCCATTGCTATTAATCAACAATAACAGAATTCTTCCAAATCCAACCAGAGAAATGGGAGATGAGACATTTACACAGAAAAGTTTCACAGAGAAGACCAACTTGTCCCAGCTGAGTCATTCTAGGCCAGATATGTGAGTGAGCCCAGCCAAGAGCAGCAGACATGTCTGCTCAATCTGCCACTGAGCATAGACACAAGAGACCAGAGGAACCACACAGCCACCTCATTGACTTGGGAGGCAGAGTAAATGCTCATTATTTTTAGCCTCTGAGTTTTAGAGCAATTTGTTACACAAAAATAGACAGTGAAACACTAACTATGAGGATGTAAGTAAAATAATATGACATCACACACACACACACACACACACACACACAAACACACAGACGTGTGCATGCTCATCTCTTTGTATTGTTGTACTAAGATAATATACCCAAAACTGAGGTATCTAAAACATAGAAGTCAATCTATCTGTTATCCTGCAGTTTCATATTCTTATGGGCTTTGCTAATCTCTCTTCTATTCAAGAGTTTTCTGTTTGCTACTTGATAAATTTCAGATTTACTGATGAGCTATTCAAAAGATTCTATCCCATGTCTATTTCTCTATTTCCTCTATTTCTATTGTTGCTAACTCTACTCAGAGAACATTGATTATTAGAAGAGAGATGGCAAGACTGAAAGCATTTTCATTTGAACATGTGTGGCATGACTTTTCAAGCATGGTACTGAATGCTCTATATACATGATCTCATTTACATTTAATTCATTCCACTGGATAAGTGTGACCCTGCCACTTTGTAAGTAAGTATACTGAGACTTAGAGAAATTAAGGAGCCAGGAATTAGTGGCTAAACAGTGGTTTGAGCACATAAGGGTGGGGCATTAAAACAGATGCTTTCCCAAATATTCTCAAAAGTCCTAAAAATTACATGGACTGGACAATTAAAACACCAAGAAGATGGTAGATATAATCTCAATCAGAACTCTGTGGACAATGAAAATGAAGTGAGCATTAAGTGAAGAGTCCTCAGAATGTTAGAACTTACTTCTTGGAGAGGGTACTGGATGGAGAATATATATAACGGATATTGAGCCAAAAGTTAAAACATCAGTATATATTCTGGGAGAATGTGTTCTTTGAGAAGAAATGGAAAATAAGTGGATAAGGACTTGTGTCTCCTGGCTAGGTGTTTAGGATCCAAAAGGGAGTGTTTTAGTAGCACAAGCTAGAATCAAGATTGCTGGGAATATCAGTTATGCAGAGGACACCATCCTTATGACAGAAACCTAACAGGAACTGAGGAGCTGCTTGATTAAAGTGAGAGAGGAGAGTGAAAATGTTGACTTAAAACTCAACATTCAGAAAACTAGAATCATGGCATCTGGTCCCATCACTTCATGGCAGATAGATGGGGAAGCAATAGAAACAGTGATAGACCTTACTTTTGGGGCTCCAAAATCACTGCAGATGGTGACTGCAACCATGAAATTAAAAGACACTTTCTCCTTGCAAGAAAAGCTATGATCAACCTAGAAAGCATATTAAAAAGCAGAGACATTACTTTGCCAACAAAGGTCCATCTAGTCAAAGCTATGGTTTTTCAGTAGTCATATATCATTGTGAGTTGGACTATAAAGAAAGCTGAGCACTTAAGAATTGATGCTTTTGAACTGTGGTGTTGGAGAAGACTCTTGAGAGTCCCTTGGACTGCAAGGAGATCCAACCAGTCCATCCTAAAGGAGATCAGTCCTGGGTGTTCATTGGAAGGACTGATGCTAAAGCTGAAACTCCAATACTTTGGCCACCTGATGTGAAGAACTGACTCATTGGAAAAGACTCTGATGCTGGGAAAGATTGAAGGTGGGAGGAGAAGGGGACGACATGGTTGGATGGCATTCCCAACTTGATGGACATGAGTTTCAACAAGCTCTGGAAGTTGGAGATGGACAGGGAGGCCTGGCATGCTGCAGTCCATGGTGTCACAAAGAGTTGGGCACGACTAAGTGACTGAACTGACTGATTGAGATCAGTGTTGAAGTCTTACTCCTCCCCTCATGTTTTAACCTATTCTCATCCATTCTAATAATAATAATTTTTTTTAAAAAGTGCATAGAGCTTTCTCTTTTAAATAAAATCACAACTTTTCTGCTACAAATCTACTTGAAATTATGGTTTTCTCTGGATATGTGTCCAGGAGTGGCATTGCTAGATTATATAGTAGCTCTATTTTTAGCTTTTTAAGAAATCTCCATACTGTTTTCCATAGTGGCTGTACCACTTTACATTCCCACCAACAGTGTAGGAAGGTTTCCTTTTCTCCATAACTTCTCCAACATTTACTGTTTGTAGATATTTAGATAATGGCCATTATGACCTGTGTGAGGTGATATCTTGTAATTTTGATTTGCATTTCTCTAATAACTATTGATATTGAGTATCTTTTCATGTGCCTTTTGGCCATCTGTATGTCTTTGGAGAAATGTCTATTTAGGTTTTCTGCCCATTTTTTGATTGGGTTGCTTTTATGATATCTAGCTGCATAAGCTGTTTGTATAGTTTGGAGGTTAATATATATACTACTGTGTATAAAAGGAGCTTCCCTGGTAGCTCAGCTGGTAAAGAATCTGCCTGCAATATGG
The DNA here is from genome assembly GCF_033118175.1 of Dama dama. Classification (NCBI taxonomy): domain Eukaryota; kingdom Metazoa; phylum Chordata; class Mammalia; order Artiodactyla; family Cervidae; genus Dama; species Dama dama. The sequence continues at coordinate 5,762,228 of NC_083713.1, read as the reverse complement.
GAGACCTGAATATGATCCCTAGATTGGGAAGATCCCCCAGAGAAGAGAATAGCTACTCTCTCTAGTATTCTGGCCTGGAGAGTTCCATGGACTGTAAGCCATGGGTCTGAAAGAGTCAGTCGTGACTGAGTTACTTTCACTTTCACTTTAATGTATAAAATAGATAATTAATGAGAACCTACTGTATAGTACAGGGAGCCCTATTGAATGATCCATGGTGACATAAATGAGAAGGAAATTCACAAAAGGAATATATGCATACATATAACTGATTCATTTTACTATACAGCAGAAACTAACACAACATTGTAAAGAAACTATAGTCCAGTAAAAATTATGAGAAACAAAATACATCACTTATGCCATCTGCTAAATAACAATTAATATTTAAATCATAAATTATATGATAACACAAATTCTTCTATTGCTTTATTTATTATATTTTAACTGTTTTATTTTGAAATAAAGTTTTATAGGAAACTGCAAAAAAATTTCCAGAGAATTACTGTGCAACATTCATCAGCCTCTCCCAATGTTAATATCTTGCAAAGCTATCCTTCAATTTTCAAGCCAGGACACTAACACTGATGCAACCCAAAGGACTTATTCAGACTTCACCAGTCATTCTAATTTGTGTCCAAAATGCAGCACTTGTATGCAATCTCAAAAAAGACAGAATGATCTCTGTTTGTTTCCAAGGCAAACCATTCAATATCATGGTAATCCAAGTCTATGTCCCGAACAGTAATGCTGACGAAGCCAGAGTTGAATGGTTCTATGAAGACTTACAAGACCTTCTAGAACTCATACCCTAAAAAGGTGTCCTTTTCATTATAGGGGACTGGAATGCAAAAGTAGGAAGTCAAGAAATATCTGGAAAAACAGAGAAATTTGTCTTTGGAGTTCAGAATGAAGCAGGGCAAAGGCTAACAGAGTTTTGCCAAGAGAATATACTGGTCATAGCAAACACCCTCTTCCAACAGCACAAGAGAAGACTCTACATATGGACATCACCAGATGGTCAATACCAAAATCAGACTGATTGTATACTTTGCAACTAAAGACAGAGGAGCTGTACACAGTCAGCAAAAACAAGACCAGGAGCTGACTGTGGCTCAGATCATGAGCTCCTTATTGCCAAATTCAGACTTAAGTTGAAGAAAGTAGTGAAAACCACTAGACCATTCAGGTATGACCTAAATCAAATCCCTTATGATTATACAGTGGGAGTGAGAAAGAGATTCAAGGGGTTAGATCTGATAGAATGCTTGAAAACTATGGATGGAAGTTTGTGACATTGTACAGGAGGCAGGAATCAAGACCATCCCCAAGAAAAAGAAATGCAAAAAAGCAAAATGGTTGTTTGAGGAGGCCTTATAAATAGCTGTGAAAAGAAGAGAAACAAAAAACAAAGGAGAAAAGGAAAGATTTACTCATTTGAATGCAGAGGTCCAAAGAATAGAAAGGAGAGATAAGAAAGCCTTCCTCAGTGATTAATATAAGGAAACAGAGGAAATCAATACAATGTGAAAGAGTAGCGATCTCCTCAAGAAAATTAGAGATACAAAAGGAACATTTCCTACAAAGATGGGCTCTAAAGGACAGAAATGGTATGGACCTTACAAAGCAAAAGATATTAAGAAGAGTTGGCAAAAATACACAGAAGAACCATACAAAAAAGATCTTCACAACCCAGATGATCACGATGGTGTGATCACTCACCTAGAGCCAGACATCCTGGAATGTGAAGTCAAGTGGGCCTTAGGAGGCATCACTGCAAACAAAGCTAGTGGAGGTAATGGAATTCCAGTTCAGCTATTTCAAATCCTAAAAGATGATACTGTGAAAGTGCTGCACTCAATATGCCAGCAAATTTGGAAAACTCAGCAGTGGCCATGGGACTGGAAAAGGTCAATTTTCATTCCAATCTCAAAGAAAGGCAATGCCAAATAATACTCAAACTAACTCACCATTGAATCTCACATGCTTGTAAAGTTAATGCTCAAAATTCTCCAAGCCAGGCTTCAACAGTTCATGATCTGAGAACTTCCAGATGTTCAAGATGGATTTAGGAAGGGCAGAGGAACCAGAGATAAAATTGCCAACATCCACTGGATCATCAAAAAAGCAAGGGAGTTCCAGAAAAAACAACAACAACAAAAAACAAAAAAGAAAAAACAACAACAAAAAAACATCTATTTCTGCTTTATTGACTATGCCAAGGCCTTTGACTGTGTGGATCACAATAAACTGGAAATGAAAAATTCTGAAAGAGATGGGGATACCAGACCACCTGACCTGCCTCTTGAGAAACCTGTATTCAGGTCAGGAAGCAACAGTTAGAACTGGACATGGAACAACAGACTGGTTCCAAATAGGAAAAGGAGTACGTCAAGGTTGTATTTTGTCACCCTGCTTATTTCACTTATATGCAGAGTACATTATGAGAAACGCTGGGCTGGATGAAACACAAGCTGGAATTAAGATTGCCGGGAGAAATATCAATAACCTGAGATATGCAGATGACACCACCCTTATGGCAGAAAGTGAAGAACTACAAAGCCATTGATGAAAGTGAAAGAGGAGCGCAAAAAAGTTGGTTTAAAACTCAACATTCAAAAAACTAAGATCATGGCATTTGGCCCCATCACTTTGTGGCAAATAGATGGGGAAACAATGGAAATAGTGACAGACTTTATTTTTTTTGAGCTCCAAAATCGTTGCAGATGGTGACTGTAGCCATGAAATTAAAAGACGCTTGCTCCTTGGAAGAAAAGTTATGAAAACCCTAAATAGCATTTTAAAAAACAAAGATTACTTTGCCAACAAAGTCTGTCTAGTCAAAGCTATGGTCTTTCAGTAGTTATGTATGGATGTGAGAGTTGACTGTAAAGAAAGCTGAGTGCCGACGAGTTGGTGATTTTGAAAAGTGGTGTTGGAGAAGACTCTTGAGAGTCCTTGGATAGCAATGAAATGCAACCAGTCCATCCTAAAGGAAATCAATTCTGAATATTCTTTGGAAGCACTGACGCTGAAGCTGAAACTCCAATACTTTGGCCACAGATGCAAAGAACTGACACATTGGAATCTTCCCTGATGCTGAGAAAGATTGAAGGCAGGAGGAGAAGGGGATGACAAGAGGATGAGATGGTTGGATGGCATCACCGAGTCAAGGGAAGCCTGGAGTGCTGCAGTCCATGGGGTCACCAAGAGCTGGACACAACTGAGCAGTTGAACTGAACTAATTTGTGTGTATGTATTTGTGTGTGACTCTGTGTAATTTTAACACATGCAGTTTTGTGGAATCTTCACCATTACCTACATGCTTAACTGTCAGTTACTACAGCTGCTGCTGCTGCTGCTAAGTCGCTCAGTCGTGTCCGACTCTTCCAGATCCCATGGACTGCAGCCTACCAGGCTCCTCCGCCCAAGGGGTTTTCCAGGCAAGAGTACTGGACTGGGTAATTACTACAGTACCCGCTCAGACATCCTCTATAGCCTCACCTACCCTGACAGTCACTTCTCTGTTTTTCATATCTTCAGCTTTGTTATTTCATCTTATCTTCTATAAGGCATCCTGCAGTTTGAATTGTCTTTGAGTTTTTTTTTTTTCTTTTCTCTCAGCATAACTTCTATGAGGTTTACCCATATCATGTGTATATAAATAATTTGTTTATATTTATTAATAGGGATAATCCATGCTATGGATATACCAATTTATTTATCCATGCAGGATATTTAGGTGGTTTCCAATTAAGGGCTAGTTGCAAATACACCTGCTGTAAGCATTTGTTTATAAATATATGCCTGGAAATAATTTTTAATTTCTCTAGGATATATGCCCAAAAGGCAATTGCTGGGTTGTATGGAAAGTTCATTTTTACATTGAGAAGGAACTGTTGAGCTATTTTCCAGAACAATTATACTATATTACATCCTTAACATTAATGTATGTGAAATCCAGTTTCTTGGGATATCTTCACAAGCACATAGTAATCATTTTTTAAATTTTATTTTATTCTGATAAGTATGTAATATCTCTGATTGTGATTTTTTTCATTTATCTAACTAACTATGATGTTAAACATCTTTTCATTTGCTTTTATGACATTTATATAATGTACTTCTTCAGTGAATTGTCTGCATTTCTTTGCTCATTTTCTTTTGAATCCCTTGGGTTTTATTGCTGAGTTTTGAGAGAATTATATATATGAGTCTTTTATCACATGAATAATTGACAAATATTTCTCAAGCTGTAGTTTGTATTTTTATACTAAACAGAATGCTTCACAGAGGAAAAGTTTTTAATTTTCATAAAGCTCAACTTATCAATTTTTCTTTCTAAGTATAATACAAATGGTTTCAAGTTCAATAGTTTTAATAGTTTTATTCTAGAAGTTTTACAGTTTTATATTCTACATTTAAAATTGATAATCCATTTTGAGTTAATTTTAATGTAAAATGTGAATTCAAGATTCACTTTTATGCTTATGAATATCCAACTACTGTTGAATATTTATTGAAAGGCTGTTTCTCTTCAATTGAGTTCCTTTTGCTTCTTTGTTGAAAATTAATATTTGTGTTGATCTGTTTCTGGGTTTTTTGTTGATCCCTGAATATCCCTCTGCTAATAACACAACACTTGATCACTGCAATTAGATAGCAAGTCTTAATGTGAGAAAGAGTGATTTCTCCATGTTTATACTTTTGAAACTTGTTCTAACTATTCTAAAGTATTTCCCTTTCTTATAACTTTTAGAACATGTTTGTTTACAAGAAACACCTTGCTGAAATTTCAATATTAATTTTATTAAACCTACATTTCAATTAGGAAGCATTGACAATGCTTTACAATGTTAAGCCATCCACTCCTGAAACACTGCATTTCATGAAACACTTAAGTCTTCCTTGATTTTTTTCATTAACATTTGTAATTTTTTATCTGTACGTGTTTCATCATATTTATATTTCTAGTTCATTTTTTAAGCAAGTATTGAATTTCTATATAGGTTTCCACTTGTTCATTCCACTTGTTCATCAGTGTATAGAAATGCAATTGATTTTTATGTTTATCTTTTTAAATTTTTTTCTTTAATTTTGTATTGGAGTATAATTGATTAATAATGTCATTTTAGTTTCAGGTATACAGCAAATTGATTCAGTTATGCATATACATATATCTGTTCTTTTCCAAATTCTTTCCCCATTTAGTTTGTTACATAATCTTGAGATTTCCCTGTGCTATACAGTAGATTTTTGTTGGTTATCCATATGAAAAATAGTAGTGGATACATGTCATCTCAAACACCCTGACAATCCCTCCTCCCCTACACGTCCTCCTGGAAACCATAAGTTCATATATATCCAGAGAAAAACATTATGTAAGAGAATATATGCACCCCAATGTTCATTGCAGTGCTCTTTACAATAGCCAAGACATGGAAGCAACCTACATGTCCATCAACAGAGGAATGAATAAAGAAGATGTGGTGCATACCTGCAATAGAATATTACCCATCCTTTAAAAAATAAAATAATGTCATTTGTAGCAACATCGAAAGACCTAGTGATTGTTATACTGAGTGAATGGAGTCAGACAGAGAATGAGGAATAGTGTATGATATCACTTGTATGTGGAATCTTAAAAAAAAAAAAAAAGTTTAAAAAACTTATTTACAAAACGGAAACAAACTCAGATGTTGTATGATTACTTTATATCTTATGACCTAATTTAACTCAGTTATTAGTTCCGCAAGTCATTTGTCCCTAATGTTTTTACCTTCTTCATTCTTTAGCATCATCTCTCCGCTTGTTGTATGATTTCCATGGTATTAGGGCTTCCTTTGTGGCTCAGCTGGTAAAGAATCCTCCAGCAATGCGGGAGACCTGGGTTCAGTCCCTGGGTTTGGAAGATCCTCTGGAGAATGGAAAGGCTACCCACTCCAGTATTCTGGCCTGGAGAATTCCATGGACTACAGTCCATGGGGTCGCAAAGAGTCAGACGAAACTGAGCGGCTTTCACTTTCACTTTTGTTGGATTTAGAGAGATGCAAACAAGACTACTTGTCAGAAAAAGTAAGTATTTTCCACTTTGTTTTGGAACTGATCAGGAATTGTTTTTGTCTTCTATAAAGATTTTTAGCTGTGGTCTGGTAGGTATGGGGAAGTGGGTGACATTCCCATTTAGTTATTGGACTCAGTATGAACTGTATCTCAAGAAAGAGCAAGAAGAAAGCAACCTATCCATTTTTGTTTAGTCCTTAAGTCGCGTCTGACTCTTTGAGATCCATGGGCTGTAGCCTACCAGTCTCCTCTGACCATGGAATTCCCAGGCAGAATACTGGAGTGAGTTGCCATTTCCTTCTCCAGAGGATCTTCCCAACCCAGGGATTGAACCCACGTCTCCTGCATTGGCAGGCGGGTTCTTTACCACTGAGCCACCAGGGAAGCTCCTACCTATACATAGCAACTACCAAAATCTCTCCCCATACCTACTTTGCAACATCTGGAATTAATGATTTTCCCCTTGAACTGATGTGTCAGTCTTTAAAGTTATCCTTCTTTATAGTTAAAGATTAATAAATACAATTAATAAAACAACAACATGAACAGTTTTATGGTCACACATTTGAAAACTTAGATGATAGACTAATTTCTATAAAAAGTCACACAACTAAAACCTATTCCAGGAGAAATGAATAACTACTGAATAACTATGAATAACTTGAATATCTATTAAGTATAATATATATATATAAATACTATTAAAGAAATGGGATTAATAATTAGAATCTTTCAAACCCCAGAGAGTTTCACTGAAGAAGTCTATAAAGTATTCTGTGTGAATTCATTAAAAAAAAAAAAAAAACGCACTTTTAAAAACATAGGTTTCAAAAAGGCTCTAAGTTAACAAAGGAATATGTGAAAACATAGAGCTAACATCATATTCAAAGATGAGCAACTGAATACTTTCTCTCCTAAGACAGGGAGTAAAGGCAGGATGTCTTACGTCACCAGCCCAATTCAACATTGTCCCAGAAGTCCTATTTAGAGTAATAAGCCAAGAGAGAGAAATAAAGGAAACATAGATTGAAAAGGACAAAAGAAAACTTCATTTATTCCTTGATAATGTTATAGGCCATATAGAAAGCCCCAGGGAATCTACAAAAACTTCTTGGAAATAATAAGCTAGTAAAACAAATTTGGGGTATGCAAGGTCAATATACAAAACTTAGTTGCTTTCCTGTATATCAATAATAAACAACAGGATTCTGAAATTAAAAAAAAAAAAAAAACACATTATTTTTTACACTAGTGTCAGAAAAAGAAGTGCTCAAGTATAAATCTAACAAATTGTGCATGGGATCTATACATAAAAAAACTACAAATATTAATAAAATAAACTTTGACACAGACCTTTATGCAAAAATGAACTGAAAATGAATCATACATCTAAAGGTAAAATGCAAACATAAACTCTCTTGCATAAAACAAAAGAAAAAAATCTATATGATTTTGGATTTGGTATTGAGCTTCTAGATAAAACACTAAAGTATAATCCATAACATAATAATTAGATGTGTAATACTTTATTAAAACTAAAAGCTAATTCTCTGAAAAAAAATGATGTTGAGAAAAGACAAACAATTTATTGGGAAAGCACATATATTTGTATAGCATCTGTATGAGCTCAGTTGCTCAGTCATGTTTGACTCTTTTGCAACTCTGTGGACTGTAGCCCACCAGGCACCTTTGTCCATGGGATTTCCTGGGCAAGAATAAAGGAGTGGATTGCCACTGTACAGTACAATACTGTCTGATTCTGTTTGGTACTATGAGGATAGATAGACAGATGACAACACGCTTTTGTCAAAACTCATAGAATTTGTAGCACAAATAATGATATGATGTATACAAATTTAAAAATCATTTAGTATGTTGTTGGATTCTGTTTGCTAGAATTTTGTTAAGGATTTTTGCATCTATGTTCATCAGTGATATTGGCCTGTAGTTTTCTTTTTTGTGGCATCTTTGTCTGGTTTTGGAATTAGGGTGATGGTGGCCTCATAGAATGAGTTTGGAAGTTTACCTTCCAAAAAAAAGCTGTTTCCAATTTTTCCTCATCTATTTGCCATGAGGTGATGGGACTGAATGCCATAATTTTATTTTTTTGAATGCTGAGTTTTAAAATAGCTTTTCCACTCCCCTCTTTCACCTTCATCAAGAGGCTCTTTAGTTCCTTTTCATTTTCTGCCATTAGGATGATATCATCTGTATATCGGAGGTTGCTGATATTGCTCATAGCCATCTTGATTCCAGCTTGAATGTCATCCAGCCTGGCATTTCACATGATGTACTTTCACCGACTCAATGGACATGAGTTTCAGCAAGCTCCAGGAGTTGGTGATGGGCAGGGAAACCTGGCGTGCTGCAGACCATTGGGTCACAAAGAGTTGGACATGACTGAGTGACCGAAATGGACTTTGCATGTAAGTTAAATAAACTCGGGTGACAATATACACCCTTGATGTACTGCTTTCACAATTTTGAATGAGTCTGTTGTTCCATGTCTAGTCCTAACTGATGCTTCTTGACCTGCATACAGATTTCTCAGGAGGCAGATAAGGTGGTCTAGTGTTCCCATATCTTTCAGAATTTTTGACAGTTTGTTCCACACAGTCAAATGCTTTCTTATAGTTGATGAAGCTTATGTTTTTTTCTGGAATTCCTTTGCTTTCTCTATGATCCAACAGATGTTAGCAATTTAATCTCTGGTTCCTCTGCCTTTTCTAAATCCAGCTTGAACATCTGGAAGTTCTTCATTCACCCACTGGTGAAGCCTAGCTTGAAGGAATTTTAGCAATGCCTTGCTTGTTATCATGTGAAATGAGAACAAGTGTGTGGTAGTTTGAACATTCTTTGACATTGCCCTTCTTTGGGATTGGAATGAAAACTGAACTTTTCCAGTCCTGTGGCCACTGCTGAGTTTTCCAAATTTGCTGGCATATTCAGTGCAACACTTTCACAGCATTATCTGTTAGGATTTTAAATAGCTCAGCTGCAATTCTATCACCTCCACTAGCTTTGTTCATAGTAATACTTCCTAAGGCCCACTTGACTTCACACTTCAGGATATCTGCCTCTAGGTGAGTGACTACACCATTGTGGTTATCTGAGTCATTAAGATTTATATATATATATATATATATAGTTCTCTGTGTTCTTGCCACCCCTTCTTAATATTTTCTGCTTCTGTTAGGTCTTTGTTGCTTCTTACCTTTATTGTGCCCATCTTTGCATGAATTATTCCCTTGATATCTCCAATTTTCTTGAAGACATCCCTAGTCTTTCCCATTCTATTGGTTTCCTCTATTCCTTTGCTTTGTTTTGTTATTCTCTGGAAATCAGTGTTCAGTTGGTTATATTATTCCCTTTCTCCTTTGCTTGTCGTTTCTCTACTTTTCTCAGCTATTTGTATGGCCTCCTCCAACAACCATTTTCCTTCTTACATTTCTTATCTCTTTGGGATAGTTTTGGTCACTGCCCCCTATACAATGTTATGAACCTCCACCCATAGTTCTTCAGGCACTCTGTCTATCAGTTCTAATCCTTTGAACCTATTTGTCACCTCTACTTGATTTAGGTCATAACTGAAAGGGCTAGGCCTTTCTCTACTTTCTTCAATTTAAGTCTGAATTTTGCGATAAGGCATTCATGATCCGAGCCACAGTCAGCTCCAGGTCTTGTTTTTGCTGACTGAATAGTTTCTCCATCTCTGGCTGCAAAGAATATAATCAATCAGATTTCAGCATTGCTCATCTGGTGATGTCCATGTGTAGAGTTGTCTTATGTTTTGTTGTGATAGGTTGTTTGCTATGACCAGACTGTTCTCTTGAGAAAACTCTGTTAGTCTTTGCCATTTCATTTTGTACTCGAAGGCTAAACTTGCCTGTTTCTCCAGGTATCTCTTGACTTCCTACTTTTGCATTCCAATCCCCTGTGATGAAAAGGACATCCTTTTGACGTTAGTTCTAGAAAGTCCTGTAAGTCTTCATAGAACCATTTGACTTTAGCTGCTTTGACATTACTGATTGATAGACTTGGATTACTGTGGTCTTGAATGGTTTGGCTTGGACATGAACAGAGATCATTCTGTCATTTTTGGATTGTATGCAAGGACTTCATTTTGGACTCTTTGTTGACTATGAGGTTTACTCCATTTCTTCTAAGGGGTTGTTGCCCACAGTAGTAGATACAAGGTCATCTGAATTAAATTCACCCATTCCCATTCATTTTAGTTCACTGATTCCCAAAATGCAAATGTTCATTCTTGCCACATCATATTTACCTTGATTCCCAGACCTAACATTCAGGGTTCATGTGCAGTATTGTTCTTTATATCATCAGATTTTACTTTCACCACCAGACACATCCACAGTAGAGTTTCTTTACTGCTTTAGTCCAGCCTCTTCATCCTTCTGGCAATATTTCTCTGCTCTTTCTCAATAGAATATTGGAGCATTTTTATACTATTCAAGGGGTTGTCAAGGCAAGAATACTGAATAGGTTTGCCATTTCTTCTCTATTTCATTTCTTCTGACCTTTTGTCAGAACTCTCTATCATGATTCATCTGTTTTGGGTGGCCCTGCATGGCATGGCTCATAGTTTCATTGAATTACACAAGATTGTGATCCATGTTTATTCTGGAACTCTCTTGCTTTTTTGATGATCCAGCGGATATTGGCAATTTGATCTCTGGTTCCTCTGCCTTTTCTAAAACCAGCTTGAACATCTGGAAGTTCTCAGTTCACATATTGCTGAAGCCTGGCTTGGAGAATTTTGAGCATTACTTTACTAGTGTGCGAGATTAGTGCAATTGTGCGGTAGTTTGAGCATTCTTTGGGATTGCCTTTCTTAGGGATTGGAATGAAAACGGACCTTTTCCAGTCCTGTGGCCACTGCTGAGTTTTCCAAATTTGCTGGCATATTGACTGCAGCACTTTCACAGCATCATCTTTCAGGATTTGACATAGCTCAACTGGAATTCCATCACATCCACTAACTTTGTTCATCATGATGCTTTCTACTGTGAATGGTGACTGCAGCCATGAAATTAAAAGACATTTACTCCTTGGAAAGAAAGTTATGACCAACCTAGATGGCATTTTAAAAAGCAGAGACATTACTTTGCCAACAAAGGTCCATCTGGTCAAGGCTATGGTTTTTCCAGTGTTCATGTATGGATGTGAGAGTTGGACTGTGAAGAAAGCTGAGCGCTGAAAAAATTGATGCTTTTGAACTGTGGTGTTGGAGAAGACTCTTGAGAGTCCCTTGGACTGCAAGGAGATCCAACCAGTCCATCCTAAAGGAGATCAGTCCTGGGTGTTCATTGGAAGGACTCATGCTGAAGCTGAAACTCCAATACTTTCACCACCTCATGCGATGAGTTCACTCATTGGAAAAGACCCTGATGCTGGGAGGGATTGAGGGCAGGAGGAGAAGGGGACAACAGAGAATGAGATGGCTGGATGGCATCACCGACTCAATGGGCATGAGTTTGAGTAAACTCCGGGAGTTTGTGATGGACCGGGATGCCTGGCATGTTGCGATTCATGGGGTCGCAAAGAGTAGGACACGACTGAGCGACTGAACTGAACTGAACTGAACTGAACTGTGATCCTTGTGATTATTTTGGTTAGTTTTCTGTGGTGGTAGTTTTTGTTCTGGAGAGAATGGAATTATATTTCTTTGCTCTTATAAGAGGCTTGTGCCAGCTTCTTGATGGAAGGGGCTGGCTGTGGGATAGACTGAATCCTGCTCTGGTAAATCTTTAATCCAGGTTTCTGTTGATGGGTGCAACTGTACTGACTCCTTGTTATAGTTGACTGGCCTGTGGCTGCCCAGTCCTGGAGTATCCAGGTTCTATAGTAGGGTAAAATGTGACCTCCAAAAGGAATTATGCCATCATGGACCTCTCATTACTGCTTCTGCCAATGCTCCTGACCCTGCAGCAGACCACTGTTGACCCATGCCTCCACAGAAGACTATAAAACACTCACAGGCAAGTCTGGCTCAGTCTCTTGTGGATCACCCTCCTTTCCCCTGTGTCCTGGTGTGCCCAAAATTTTGTTTGTGCCTTCCCAGTGTTTCTGTTTCCCCCAGTCTTGTAGAAGTTCTGTAATCAAATCCTGCTGACCTTCAAAGTCAAATTACCTGGGATTCCCAGTCTTTTTGCTGGATTCCCAAGTTGAGAAGTCTGATGTGGGGCCTAGAACCTCACAACAGTGTGAAAGCTTCTTCAGTATAACTGTTCTCTAGTTTGCAGATCACCCACTTGGCAGCTCTGTGGTAGGGATAATGGTGACCTCCTCCAACAGGACTTATGCCAATATGCTGCACCTCCCAGGACTGTTGCTACCAGTGTTCCTGTCCCCATGGCAGGCCCGTGCTGACTCATGCCTCTGCAGGAGACCCTTAAACACTCATAGGCAGATGTGGCTCAGCCTCTTGTAGGAGTCACTGCTCCCTTCCCCTGGTTCCTGGTGTGCTCAAGATTTTGTTTGTGTCCTCCAAGAGTCTCTGGTGGGTATGGAATTTTATTTTAACATGACTGCCACTCTCTCCTATGGTCTTGTGGCTTTTCCTTGGCCCTTGAATGTAAGGTATCTTTTTTTAGTGGGTTCCAACGTTCTCCTGTCAATGATTGTTCTGCAGCTAGTTGCAATTTTTATGTCCTCACTGGAGAAAAGTGTATTCTCTTAGAAGACAGCATCTTTCATCTGGCTATTCCTGAATTATGTTCTTTTATTAACAAGTTATTGATCTATAAGTAAAATGTTTCTCTGTGTTCTGTGAGCAGCTCTTTTGCAAAGAAGCCAATTCTGGCTCCATGTTGGAAACTGGTTTTTTGACTTGCTTTTCATTGCTTTTGTATTATAATTATACACTCTGCACCCTGCCCCTCTACCTGACTGTAAACTAAAGTTCCTTTTTTCAGCTCGTAGATAATCTGGCCCTGCCTACCTGTAAATGGGGCTTCCCTGGTAGCTCAGCCGGTAAAGAATCCGCTTGCAATGTGGGAGACCTGAGTTTGATCCCTGGGTTGGAAAGATCCCCTGGAGGAGGGCATGGTAACCCACTCCAGTATTCTTGCCTGGAAAATTCCCAGGGACAGAGGAGTTTGGCAGGCTACAATCCATGGGGTTGCAAAGTCAGACATGACTGAGCAACTAAGCACAGACCTGTGATGACTGTAAGAAAGAAGAGATTAACACACCTCTTCCAAAGGTTTGCCCTTCACAGAGATGTTTTATAAGACTGAAAACCTTTTCACTTTATTTCCCTACTGCCTCTCTCTCCCTTTAACTTTACTTCCCCACTGCCTCTCCCTCTCTATTTTGCCTTCTGACTTTAGTTCCTCATTGCCCCTCTCTCTGGCCCTGTAAAAGAACTTGGCTTTCAGACTCTGACAAGGTGGTTATTTTAAGATGTTAGTCTGCCATCTTCTCTGTCAGCTGGCTCTCCAAATAAAGTTGTATCCATTGCCTCAATACTTCGTCTCCTGGATTTATTGGCCTATCAGGCATTGAGCAGAACAAACTTGGACTCAGTAACAGCTCTAACACTTTAGAAGGAAAATCTTGTAGGACTGAGCCCTTAACACATGGGAACTGATGTTCTCCATAGGTAGATAGTGTCAGAATTGAATTGATTGCAGGATACCCAACTGAAGCCCAGAGCATCTTGATGGTGATGGAGAAACTCCACATCTGAAATTGGGAGAAGAGCCATTTTATCATATGTACTAGAGCTGACATAAATGATTGACGGACTACGAGAGGATTTCTTACTTTGGGAGTGGAAGGTTACAAACAAGCAAGAGGCTAGAATTGAAATCATTTTCCTCAGTTGGGACTCAAACCCATTCAAAGCCAAGTTTGGGACTCTGACCCAGGTGACTGGGACATGAAAACAGCCAAAACCTAGTTTAATACTCTAACCCACATAACTAGGACTCAAAACCAGCCAAAACCAATGGTACTTGGTTTCAGGACCTAAGGAAGCTCAGTTTCTTAATGCCTCATTACAGAAAGAATTCAATGAGAGACAAAGTGATAGGTAAGAAGTGAATTTATTTAGAGAGAAACATATTCCACAAACAGAGTGTGACCCATTGCAGATGGCAAATCTGGCAGCCTCAAAATGTGCCATGGTTAGCTTTTATGGGCTGGGTAATTTTATAGGCTAATGAGTGGGAGGATTAATCCAAATATTTTGGGGAAGGGGTAGAGATTTCCAGGAGTTGGGCCTCTGCCCACTTTTTGGTCTTTTGATATTGCCTTGGAACTGTCATGGTACCTCTGGATGTGTCATTCAGCTTGCTGACTGAGGGTCAAGTTCTAGTCAATGTTGACTTGTCTGCCATCTTGGATCCATTTGATTCTAATCAGCTTATGTTGTATACTTGAGCTGTGTCATTCTTTCAAAAACTTTTGGTCTGCCCCTTTCCCTCTTGTTTCAGAATGATCAGTGTGATACTATATTGTTTGGATGTGTTAGTATCAGTTCACATTTCACTTGATATGGGTACAAATAGCTCATACAAAAACATTTATATATATATATATGTATGCATGCATTGCATAGTATATGCACACATTTTTACTTGCTATGTCAGCTGAGAGGGCCTAGTGGCAATCATACTCCATTAGTATGAGTACAACTAGTATTTGCATCTTCACTGTAGATCTTCTACCAAAGAAATCAGAACTCTCTGTAGAAATGATGGATTTCAGGACTGTGGCCTAACTGGCCTGGAGCAGCTTGTAGACTCGGAGTAAGAAAGTAAGCAGAAAGAAAGGAAGAAAAAACAAAAAACAAACTCACATTAGTGGGAGAAAGTCAACGGGACACAAGACTCAACTAAAGAATTCCAAGTGGCCAAAGCTGGAACAATCTGAGTAACTCGATAAATAAAGTAGTATATTATTTTAGGCCAAAGTAAAAAATAAACAAACACCAGTCCGTACTCATTTAACCACATTATTGAATAAACATAAAGGAGGAGAGCCTAACCTCCTATGCAAAAGAAAGCCCCAAACAATGTATGTAACACTCCTCTCTTAATTATGTGGAGTGTCACTGTCCCCACAAATGTGGGTTGTGCAGACAGAGTGACTTTCTATCAGAGAGTTCAGTACAGAAAGGGGTGGGGGAGAAGAATAATTTTACAGTAGAGAAAGCTAATGAATAATCCCTCAGCCCTGTGATCAAGTTTAACATCAATAGTGATAAATCAAGCCCTGAGGATAGACCCTTGGAATGTGATGTGTCTCTGTGGTCTTCCTTTCCAAAACTAATAACTTCAGTCTGATTGTGAGAACATCAGATAAATTCCCATAGAGGGCATGCTCCAAAACATCCTCTCAGCACTCCTCACAAATTTGCTTAAACTTCAATTAATGTGCCTGATGTAACAGACATAGGTAAAATTCAAGAAGTCAGAAAAACAGAAAGGAAATGCAAAGGCACAGAAAAAGAACAAAAATTAAAGCCAAAAATAAAGAAAAATGTACAATGTTGGGACTCCATGGGGGGGGGGGGGGGAAGAAAGCTAGCTTAATAGTCAGTTCACTATTTTATTCAACAGGTAAATAGTGTGGGACCGCTCTGTGCTAGACAATACTCTAGCACTGGGAAAACAGCGCAGAAGAAATAAGGCAAACCGCCCCATTCCCAATGTCAGTGCACTGGGTAGGAAGACAGACCAGTAACATCAGTGAGTGATATGGTGGGTCAGTTGATGGTAAGTTCCATGGGGAGGAAATAAGCATGGGAGAGGAGAGGTGATACTGTTTTACAAAAGTTTTCAGGGAAGGTCTCACTGGAAACTAATATTTGAACAAGGAAAGACAGGCAGGAGGATGAGCAGGGGCAAAATCTTGGGGTTTGAGTGTGTTTGCTGTCTTTGAGGAACAGTGTGGACTCCTGAAAAACAATGCAGTCTGAACAGTCACAAGTACCACTGTGACTGATGTGGAGTATGTGAGCGGCCCTTGCGTGTGTGAAGTGAGTTTAGCTTTAAACGAGAGCACTGGGATGCATCATAGATGACAAATATGTAGCATTCTCTCCATCCCAGCACTCATTACAGACAGTGGTGATTAATCACACTCCACTTGCCAGGTGTGGCATAAGCCCTGTTGACATTAAGTATTGCAATCCACTGTCAACTACTGATCAGAGGTGATGGAGTTCTCTTCTAGAAGATGATGGCTTTCCTGAAGGAAGAGGTGTCATATCAACCCAGTAGTTAACTGTCATCCAGAGGTGCCTTGGGAAAACAGGAACTCAGAAATGAGGACTGGATGAGAATAGGGTGAAGGATGAAAGCTGGCACCATATGTAATAACCAAAGTGGCAGTGTGGGAGCTCACCAAGCACAGCCAGGTAAGCACCTCTCAGGGTGGACTCGGGACACTAGAGGTTCAAAGAGGCACAGAGTGAATGATCCCTATTCCAAGATGCCTATACGCTCTAGACCTAGAACAACCTCTCTGGCCTCTCACTTTGCTTGGCCTTACCTCTGTTCTATGAACAACACTGCATTTTCATGCTTCCTGCATTTTCTTTAATTTAGTAAGTAACCACAGCATTCTGTTGAAAACAAAGCCTTTGACTGTGTGAATCACAACAAACTGTGTAAAATCCTAAAAGAGACAGGAATGCCAAACCACTTAACCTGCCTCCTGAGAAACCTGTATGCAGGTCAAGAAGCAACAGTTAGAACTGGACATGAAACAACGGACTGGTTCCAAATTGGGAGAGGAGTATGTCAAGACTATATACACCCTGCTTATTTAACTTCTGTGCAGAAAGCATCATGAAAAACGCCAGGCTGGATGAAGCACAAGCTGGAGCCAAGATTGCTGGGAGAAATATCAATAACCTCAGAGAGGCAGATGGCACCACCCTTAAGGCAGAAAGCTAAGAGGAAATAAAGAGCCTCTTGGTTAAAGTGAAAGAGGAGAGTGAAAAAGCTGGCTTAAACCTCAATATTCAAAAATAAAGATCATGGCATTCAGTCCCATCACTTCATGGCATAGATGGGGAAACAATGGAAACAGTAACAGACTTTATTTTCTTTGGCTCCAAAATCACTGCAAATGTTAACTGCAGTCACAAAATTAAAAGATACTTGCTTGCGGGGAGCCGGCCTGCTCAAGGCCCAAAGAGGCCCTAGGAAAGCCTTGAAAGAGGCCATTCCCTGTCCCGCCACCCCATGATAAAGTAGTAAAACATTTGCTGGGTCTCCTTTGTTCTTCCTTGAGAAAAACATAGTAGTGACCTTCACTTAGTAGTTTATCTTGGAATACCAAAAACAAGATGTAAGCTTCTGCAATCACTTAAGACAAAGAATTGTATTGATGTGACAAAAACCAGATGGCATTCTTATGAACTATGTTTTCTGCTTGTACTAGTATAAAGGTAGCTGTTTTACTCAATAAAATCACTGACTTGCCTAAAGAGCATTTCAGTCCTCTCGACCCCATTCTTTACTATCAGCTTTTTTCTCAGGCTTCCGTGCTGTTGCAATCGTGACTTGTTCTCTTTGCCGGCTGGTCCCGGCACTTGCTCCTTGGAAGAAAAGCAGTGATCAGCCTAGACAGCATACTGAAACTCAAGAGACACTGTTTTGTTAAGAATTGTCCATATAGTCAAAGCTATGGCTTTTTCAGTAGTAATGTATGGGTGTGAGAGTCGGACTATAAGAAAAGCTGAGTGCCAAAAAATTGATGCTTTTGAACTGTGGTGTTCAAGAAGACTCTTGAGAGTACTTTGGACTACAAGGAGATCAAACCAGTCAATCCTAAAGGAATCAGTCCTGAATATTCATTGGAAGGACTGATTCTGAAACTGACTCTCCAATACTTTGGTCACCTAATACGAAGAACTGACTCATTGGAAAAGACCCTGATGCTGGGAAAGATTGAAGGCAGGAGGAGAAGAGGACCACAGAGGATGAGATGGTTTGATGGCATCACTGACTCAATGGACACAAGTTTGTGCATGCTCCAAGAGATGGTGAAGGACAGGGAAGCCTGGCATTCTACAGACCATTGGGTCACAGAGAATTGGACATGATTGAGCAACTGAAATGAACTGAACTGAACCACAGCCCTCTGTTGAAAATACCACTTTATTGGAGGAAAAAATCTACTCTTTTTTATTTGCATTCTGAACTGATAAGACAGGATTAATATATCTGTTGGTATCTTGAATGAGTCAGTTTTATGACTTATCCCAGTTTGATATGGTCCAAGAATGAAAGAGATTTAAAACATTGCAGTGTAGCATAAAATGGACACTTGATTGATGGAAAAATAAAACAGATTTTAAAAGGTTTTTCTACTGATGTTAAATTTCTTCTGCCTAGGGAGAATGGATAAGTACCATTTGATGGTACCAACTAATGCCTGAGGGGAAGGGAAAAGTAAGTTCCCTTCTTTTCACCGAGAAGAGCAATATCATTTAAATGTATATTTAAAGTAAAATTAAATAATAAGTGTTGATAATGGGAGTGGCCTAAATGTGGCTAGGGTAGCTGAAATCTCGGGACCAGAAGTCCCAAGTAAATTCATCTCTGACTCATTTCTGATGACTTTGTCTGAGACTCACAAGAGGACTTTGGATTCCAAACCATCTCTGGCTTGCACTTTGTGACCTAGTTCTTTTTTTTTTTTTTTTATCTCCTGTCTAGTGGATAGCTTGGGTTACTACTAATCCAGGAAAGGGCTCTGAGTTTTATTATCTCAAAAGGCAATGAAAATATTCTAACATTAAATAGTGGTAAAGGTTGCACAACTCTGGGTATACTAAGCAACCACAAATTGTGTAATTTAAAATGGAGAATTTTTGGTATGTGAGTACAAACATCATTTTAAAAAATAGGTTGTCTATTTTTGGAATTTAAATTCAATTCAAAACACTGAAAGATTAAAAAAAAACAACAACAACAACATGATTTGAAGTCAGGTCAAGAGGTCCAAGGGCTTCCCAGGTGACTCATGGGCAAAGAATCTGCCTACCAATGTAGGAAAAGCAGGAGACACAGGTTGGATTGTGTTGAGAAGATCCACTGGAGAAGTATTGGTTACTACTACTCCAGGAAAATCTACTTTAATCTACTTTATTAATCTATATTAATCTACCTTATCTTTTCCTTGAATTGTCTATTACAGAGAATGCATAAAAATGGAATCATATAATATGTGGTCTTTTGTGACTGACTTCTTTCACTTGTGTTTGTTTACAAGGTTCATCCATGCCATAGCATGTGTCAGTGTTTCATTTCTTTTCCTTGACAATCCCTTTGCATATGTGATACACAAAGATTAGTACACATATAATACTTTGTATATGTGTATAGTTGGGATGAGTGAGTGGGAGAAAAGACATTTATTTAATAAGACTACATGGCCAATCTCTGCATGCCTGGCACCATCCTTTGTGTTAAGTACAGAATGGCAAACACAAAAAATATGCATATAGAGTCCCTGACTTTGTAGACCTTAGAGCCTGGGGGTGCGAGTTGGACATAAGGGGAAGCCTGCCTCTGAGATGTGGACCACAAGCATAGTCATCTACTGTTGGATACAAAGAGGTGGTCATTGGACTTCTGGTGTGCTTGTGTGCTCAGTCATGTCTGACTCTTTGCAACCCTGTGGACTGTAGACTGCCAGACTCCTCTGTGATAGGATTTTCCAGGCAAGAATACTGCAGTGGGTTGCCATTTCCTTTTCCAGTGGATCTTCTTAATGCAATCCAATCTGTGTCTCCTGCTTCTCCTTCATTGGTAGGCAGAGTCTTTACCTAGGAGTCACCTGGGAAGCCCTTGGACCTCTTGACCTGACTTCAAATCATGATTTTTTTTTTAATCTTTCAGTGTTTTAAAGTGAATTTGAATTCCGAAAATAGGCAATCTATTTTTAAAATGGCATTGTACTCATATACCAAAAATTCTCCATTGTAAATTATAGAATTTATGGTTGTTTAGTGTACGCAAAGAGTTGTGCCTTTACCACTATTTAATGTTAGAATATTTTCATCACCTTTTGAGGTAATAAAACTCTGAGCCTTTTAGCAAATATTCCCTAAATCTTTCTCTCCCAGTCCAGGAAAACCATTAATCTACTTTATTTTTTCCTAGAATTGTCTATTACAGACAATGCATAAAAATGGAATCAAATAATATGTGGTCTTTTATGACTGGCTTCTTTCACTAACATTTGTTTACAAGGTTCATCCATGTCATAGAATATATCAGTGCTTCATTTCTTTCCCTTGACAATTTCTTTGTATATGTGATATTGTGATTTAAAATAGGAAACATATATTTGACCTTCATCCCCTTTACAGCACAGAGCTACTAAAACCCAAATGTGTTTTTTGTTACATTAATAGGGTGGCTCTTTATTCTTAGAGCAACTAAGAATAGGAACAGAATTTAAGCATCAATGGCCAATGGTTTAACCAAGTGTGCCTGTCTAATAAAGCCTCTAAAAAAATCGTAAAAAGATTGAACTCAGAGACCTTCTGAGTTGCTGAATGCATGGAGATTTGAGGAGAATAGTGTGCTCTAAGAAACAATAGGAGCTCCAAGCCATTTCCTTGAACCTTGCTTTCTGCGTCTCTTCCATCTGGCGGTTCCTGAGTTATATCCTTTCATAATAAATCAGTGACCTATTGGGTAAAATGTTTCTCTGAGTTCTGTGAATCACTCCAGCAAATTAATCAAACCAAGGAGAGAGTGGCTGAAACGTCCAGTCTAAAGCTGCTCAGTCAGTCACACAGGTGACACTTTTTTTTTTTTTCTTGTGGTTGATATAAGAAGCATTCTATTAGGGCTTCCCTGGTGGCTCAGAGGGTAAAGTCTGCCTTCAATGCAAGAGACCCAGGTTCGATCCCTGGGTCAGGAAGATCCCCTGGAGAGGGAAATGGCAACCCACTCCAGTATTCTTACCTGAAGAACTCCATGGACAGAGGAGCCTAGTAGGCTACAGTCCATGGGTCACAAAGAGTTGGGCACAACTGAGCGACTTCACACACATTAGAAACACAGGACAGTCTTGTGGGACTGGGCCCTTAACTTGTGGGGTCTGATGCTACCTCCATGTAGGTGGTGTAAGAATTGAGCTGAATGGTAGGACATCCATCTGATATCAGAGCATTGCTTGGTGATGTAGGAAAACACTTTCCAAATGAAATTGGTTTGATCAGAACTTTTATCATGGATCTGTCTCATTTTATTTATCCATTAATTGGTTGATAGGCATTTTGGTTATTTCTATTTGGGGCTTTACCAAATATTCTCACTAGAAACAATTGTGTAAAAGATTCTGTGTGATTGTAGGTTTTTAATTGAATTGTTCAGTCATATGATAACTCAATCTTTAATATTTTTAAGAACTACCACTATTTTCCAAAATAGATGTACTATTTTATATTCCCAAAAACAATGAATAAGGGCCCTAATTTTTGCACATCCTCACCAAAATTTGTCATTGTATACCTTTTTTATTGTAGCCACCTTACCACATGTGAATGGAAGTTTAATGTGGTTTTCTTTGTATTTATCTAATAGCTAATGATGTTTATCATCTTTTCATTTGCTTACTGGTCATTTGTATTCCTATTTGGAAGAAATATGTAGTCAAATCTCCCCATTTTAATGATATTTTTAAAAATTATGCTTAAAGAAAAAGTAAGTAAAAAGTGCTGATTTTATAAATAACTGATCGGAATGGCCTAGAGTTGGCTATGATAAGTTAATTCTAGGGAATATAAATCCCTGTAAACTCACCTCTGATTCGTTCCTTTGACCTTGATCTTGCCATGGCCAGGCTCACCAGAAGACTGTGGCTTTCTAGAAAACCCATACATGCACTCTAAGGCCTGTTTTTCTCCTCTTCAGGGTAGATATCTTTGTTGTTGTCCAGTCATTCAGTCATGTCTGACTGTTTGTGACCCTATGGATAGCAGCACACCAAGCTTCCCTGTCTTTCACCATGTCCTTGGAGCTTGCTCAAACTCATGTTCATTGAGTTGGTAATACTATGCAGCCATCTCATCCTCTGTTGTCCCCATTTCCTCATGCCTTCAATCTTTTCCAGCATCAGGGTCTTTCCCAATGAGTCAACTCTTTGTATCAGGTGGCCACAGTATTGGAGCTTCGGCCTCAACATGAGTCCCTCCAATGAATATTCAGGATTGATTTCCTATAGGATTGATTTGTTTGATCTCCTTACAGTTCAAGGGACTCTCGAGGATCTTCTCCAACACCACAGTTCAAAAGCATCAATTCTTCTGTTCTCAGTCTTTTTTATGGTCTGAAACCTCACATCCATACGTGACTACTGGAAAAACCATAGCTTTGACTATATGGATCATTTGGCAAAGTAATGTCTCCACTCTTTAACATGCTGTTTAGGTGTGTCATAGCTTTTCTTTCAAGGAGCAAGTGTCTTTTAATTTCGTGGCTACAGTCACCATCTGCAATGGCTTTGGAGCCCAAGAAAATAAACTCTGTCACTGTTTCCATTTTTTCCTCATCTATTTGCCATGAAGTGATGGGACCGGGCACCTTGATCTTAGTTTCTTGAATGTTGAGTTTTAAGCCAGGTTTTTCACTCTCCTCTTTCACTTTCATCAAGAGTCTCTTTAGTTCCTCTTTGCTTTCTGCCATAAAGGTGGTGCATCTGCATGTCTGATGTTATTGATATTTCTCCCAGCAATTTTGATTCCAGCTTTGTTTCATCCAGCCCAGCATTTTTCATGATGTTCTCTGCATATAAGTTAAATAAGCGGATGGCAGTATACAACCTTGATGTACTCCTTTCCCAATTTGGAACCAGTCCATTGTTCCATGTCTGGTTCTAACTGATGCTTCTTGACCTCCATACAGGCTTCTCAGGAAGCAGGTAAGGTAGTCTGGTATTCCTATCTCTTTAAGAATTTTCCACAGTTTGTTGTGATACACACATTCAAAGGTTTTAATGTAGTCATGAAGCAGACATAGATGTTTTTCCGGAACCCTTTGGTTGTTTTTTTTATGATCCAATGGTTGTTGGTAATTTAATCTTTGGTTCCTCTGCATTTTAAAACCCAGTTTGTACATCTGGAAGCTCTCAGTCCACATACTCTTGAAACCTAGCTTGGAGAATTTTGAGCAATACTTTGCTAGCATGTGAAATGAGTACAGTTGTGCAGTACTTTGAACAATCTTTGCCATTGACCTTCTTTGGGATTAGAATGAAATGGATATTTTCCAGTCCTGTGGCCATGTTGCATCCTCCAAATTTGCTGGCATATTGAGTGCAGCACTTTAAAAGCATCATCTTTTAGGATTTGAAATAGCTCAACTGGAATTCCATCCCCTCCACTAGTTTTGGTTATAGTGATGCTTCCTAAGGCCCACTTGACTTTGCACTCCAAGATATCTGGGTCTAGCTGAGTGATCACACCATCATGGCTATGGTTATCTGGGTCATGAAGATCTTTTTTGTATACTTCTTCTGTGTATTCTTGCCATCTCCTCTTAATATGTTCTGTTTCAGTTAGGAACATGATGTTTGTCCTCTCTTGTGCCCATCTTTGCATGAAATGTTCCCTTGGTATCTGTAATCTTCTTGATGAGATCTTTCATCTTCCCATTCTGTTGCTTTCCTCTATTTCTTTGTACTGTTCACTTAGGAAGGCTTTCTTATCTCTCCTTGCTATTCTTTAGAACTCTGCATTTAGATAGGTGTATCTTTCTTTTTCTCCTTTGCCTTTCAATTCTCTTCTTTTCTCAGCTGTTTGTAAGGCCTCCTCAAACACCCTTTTGCATTTATTTATCTTGCGGATGGTTTTGATCAGCACCTCCTGTACAATGTTATGAACCTTCATCCCTAGTTCTTCAGGCAGTCTATCAGTTCTAATCCCCTGAGTCTATTTGTCACTTCCACTGTATAATTGTAAGTTATTTGATTTAGGTCATACCTGAATGGTCCTTTGGACTGCAAGGAGATCAAACCAGTCAATCCTAAAGGAAATCAGTCCTGAATGTTCATTGGAAGGACTGATGTTGAAGCTGAAGCTCCAATACTTTGGCCACCTGATACAAAGAACTGACTCATTGGAAAAGATTCTGATGCTGGGAAAGATTGAAGGCAGGAGGAGAAGGGGAAGACAAAGGATGAGATGGTTGGATGGCATCACCAACTCGATGGACATGAGTTTGAGTAAGCTCCATGAGTTTGAGTAAGCACCAACATGAGTTGGTGATGGACAGGGAAGCCTGGTATGCTGCAGTCCATGGGATCACAAAGAGTTGTACATGACTGAGTGACTGAACTGACTGAATGGTCTAGTGGTTTCCCCTACTTTCTTGAATTTAAGTCTGAATTTTGCAATAATGAATTCATGATTCAACCACAGTCAGCTCCTGCCTGGTCTTGTTTTGGCTGACTAGAGTTTCCATCTTCGGCTGCAAAGAATATAATCAATCTGATTTCGGTGTTGGCCATCTTGTGATGTCCATGTGTAGACTCTTCTCTTGTGTTGTTGGAAGAGTGTGTTTGCTATGACCAGGGCACTCTCTTAGCAAAACTCTATTATCCTTTGCCCTGTTTCTTTTTGTACTCCAAGGCCAAAGTTACCTGTTACTCCAGGTATCTCTTGACTTCCTACTTTTGCATTCCTGTCCACTATGATGAAAAGGACATTTTTTTTTTTTTTTTTGCTGTTAGTTCTAGAAGATCTTGTCAGAGACAGCAATGGCAACCCACTCCAGTACTGTTGCCTGGAAAATCCCATAGACGGAGGAGCCTGGTAGGCTGCAGTCCATGGGGTCGCGAAGAGTCGGACACAACTGAACGACTTCACTTTCACTTTTCACTTTCATGCATTGGAGAAAGAAATGGCAACCCACTCCAGTGTTCTTACCTGGAGAATCCCAGGGACAGCAGAGCCTGGTGGCTGCCATCTATAGGGTCGCACAGAGTCAGATACGACTGAAGTGACTTAGCAGCAGCAGCAGTGGCTAGAAGATCTTGTAGATCTTCACAGAACCATTCAACTTCAGCTTCTTTGGCTTTAGTGGTTGGGGCATAGACTTGGATTACTGTGCTATTGAATGGTTTGCCTTGGAAACTAACAGATCATTCTTTCATGTTTGAGATTGTACCAATATACTGCATTTTGAGACTAAGAGTGCTACTCTACTTCTTCTAAGAGATTCCTGCCCACAGTAGTAGATATAATGGTCATCTGAGTTGAATTCACCCATTCTGCTCCATTTTAGTTCATTGATCCCTAAATTGTCAATGTTCACTCTTGCTATCTCCTGTTTGACCACTTCCAATTTACTTTGATTCATGAACCTAACATTCCAGGTTCCTATGCACTATTGTTCTTTATAGCATTGGACATTCACCACCAGACACATCCACAAGTGGGCATCATTTCTGGTTTGGTTCAGGCTCTTCATTCTTTCTGTAGCTATTTCTCTGCTCTTCTCCAATAGCATACTGAGCACCTACTGACCTGGGGAGTTTATCTTTCAGTGTCATATGTTTTAACCTTTTCATACTGTTCATGGGGTTCTCAAGATAATAATGCTGAAGTGGTTTGCCATTCTCTTCTCCAGTGGTAGGTGTCTTGGTTTGCTGCTAATCTTTAGCAGTAAATTATTATCAAAGTTTAAGAGTCCCATATTTATTCTGAATAGAAGTCTCTGATCAGGTAAATGATTTGTTGATGTTTTTTCCTACTCTTTTTGT
Source organism: Dama dama (assembly GCF_033118175.1). NCBI lineage: Eukaryota > Metazoa > Chordata > Mammalia > Artiodactyla > Cervidae > Dama > Dama dama. The sequence goes on along the minus strand of NC_083713.1, from coordinate 5,736,407 downwards.
TATTTTATTAGAATCTTGATAATGTTCATTGAAGCACAACAGCTTTTAATTTTTGATAAAGTCTCACTTTTCTAATCTACTTTTGCTTTAGTATTATACCTAAGTTTAAATGCCAAATAAAAGTACATAAAGGTACAATCCTATGTGTTATTCTAAAAGTTTTATAGTGCTCTCAACTTTAGGTCTCTGATTAATTTGTGTTAATTTTTCTGTACATGTGAGTAGAGCATCAGATTCTCTCTTTGCATGTGGTTTACAGTTGTCCCAGCACCATTTGTTGAAAAGACTGCATTTCCCCCAGAAATATATTGGCATTCTTGCAGAAAAGTAATTGACCATACATTTAAGCATTTATTTACAAATTCTCATTTATACTCCACAGATATTTGTTTCCAGCCTTATGCCAGTAACACAGTGTTGCAATAACTATAGATTTACTATTGCTTCTAAAGTCAGAAAATATGAGTCCTCCAAGTTTATCTTTCCAAGATCATGTAATTCTGGAATCTTTGTATTTCTACATGAATTTTAGGATTAATTTGTTAGCTTCCATAAACAACAAAAACTTTAACTTTTGAATTGAACTGAATCTGCATATCAGTTTGGGAAGTATTTCCAAGTTAACAATGTCCAACTTCTTATCTATGAACATTGAAAGTCTTTCCATTTATTCAGATTTTTAATTGCTTAAATGATGCTTTGTACTTCTGAGTGTAAAACTCTTGCAATTTTTGTTAAATCTATCCCTAATTACTTATTCTCTGTGATAAAAATATAAGTGAAATAGTTTTCTTAACTTAATTTTCAGATTGTTTACTTTTAGTGTGTAGAATACAACTGGTTTCTGCATATTGATCCTGTATCCTGCAACCTTGTTGGATTTCCTTATTAGTTCTAGTATTTTGTGCACTCCTTATGGTTTTATACGGCCTTCCCTGCTATCTCAGCTGGTAAAGAGTCTACCTCCAATGCATGAGGCCTTAGTTCAATTCCTGGGTCAGGAAGATCTGCTGCAGAAGGGATAGGCTACCTATCCCAGTATTTTTGGGTTTCCCTGGTGGCTCAGCTGGTAAAGAATCTGCTTGCGATGCGGGAGATCTGGGTTCAGTTCCTGGGTTGGGAAGATTCCCTGGAGAAGGTAATGGCTACCCACTCCAAGATTCTGGCCTGGAGAATTCCATGGACTATATAGTCCATTGGATCACATAGAGTTGGACACGACTGAGTGACTTTTGTTTTCACTTATGGTTTCATGTGTATATGAAAGCATGTGTTCTGTGAATACAGATACTCTGTGAATACAGTTTTACTCCTTGCTTTCCAATGTGAATGTCATTTGTTAATTTTCTTCCCTAATTATCATGGCTAGAATTTCCAATAAAATATTCAAAAACAAACAGAAGAGCCATCCTTGTGTTCTTCCTGATCTGAAGGGGAAAGCATTTCTCACCATCAAAACGATGTTACTTAATGAGTTTTTATAGATTTCTTTTACTAGGCTTCCTTATAATTTGCTGAGTTTTGGTTTTGATTTTGCTTTAATCATGGAATAATGGTATTTGTCAAATATGTTTTCTGTTTCTATTGAGATGCTTTTTATGCTTTCTGTCCTTTATTCTGTGAATACAGTATATTAGATTGATTGATCTTGCTATGTTAAATAAACCTTGCATTTTGGGAATAAATTTTACTTACTTATGATATATAATCTCTTTTATGTATTGTTATTTTCAATTTACTAGCATTTTGTTAAAGATTTCTGCTTTTATCTTCATTAGAAACTCTAGTCTGTGATTTCTTTTCTTCAATTTTGGTATTTGGGCAATATTGGCTTCATAGAATAATTTGAAAAAATCTTCTTCTATTTTTGGAAAACATCTGTGGTTAATTAGTATTATTTCTGCTTTGAAACTTTAGTAGAATTCATCTGTGAAACTACAGCTATGGGATTTCCTTTGAAAGGGATTTTTGGTCACTATTTCAATCTCTTTGCTTGTTATAGACATTCAGATTTTCTTTTTATTTTTGATCCAGAGTTGGGAGTTGGTGTCTTTCAAGGAAAGTGTCCACTTCATGAAGATAATCTAAACTATTGTCACAAAATTGTTCATAGTATTCCTTCTAAGTGCTGCTTTAGCTGCATCCCCTAAATTTGTGTATGTGATTTACTTGTTTTTATTCATCTCAAAATATTTTGTAATTTTCTTGCTCTAATCCATTAGTTATTTTAGAAGTATGGTGTTTAATTTTCACATTTCCCTATATTTTTGTGAATTTTTCAAATTGCTTTCTCTTATTTATATGTAATTTAATTACAGTGTAATCAAAGAACAGCCTTATATGAATACAATTATTTTAAAATTTACTCAGGTTTATTTTACAACCTAGCGTATGGTCTATCCTAGAGAATGTCCCATGCAAGCTTAAGAAGAATATGTATTCTGCTGTTTTGAGGTGAAAGTTCTGTAGGAATTGTGTTAGGTCTAGTTGTTTTATACTTTTGTTCAAATATTCTACTTCATTTTCTATTTTCTGTTCAGTTGTTACATCCATTATTCATTGTGGGATATTTAAGTCTTCAAATTTGTTGTTGAATTATCAATTTCTTCCTTCACATCTTTCTATCAGCTTGTGTTTCATGTATTCATATTCATATATGATTGTAATTTTTTATGTTTACCTGATTTATTGACCTTTTTATCTTAAAATACCCCCCCCCCCTCTTTTTCTCTCTAAGCCCATTATTGCTTTATACCACAGTTTTTTTAATTATAATTGCAGGAGAAAAGTGGTGTCTTATTTCTTCAGGTAGATCCAAGTTACTATCTAGTGTTCATTCACTTCAGTGTGAAGGATTTTCTGAATCATTTCTTGTAGGACAGTTCTTCTGGTGATGAACTCTCTCCATTTTTCTTTAACTGGAATGATTTAATTTCTACATCATTTTTGAACAGTTTTGTAGATTAGATCAGGGCCCACCCAACAGCCTCATTTTAGTTTAATCATCTTTCAGGGCCCTATCCCCAAATACTGTCACATTCTGTGGTTTTAGGTGTTAGGGTTTTCACATATCAGTTGGGCAAGGGGGACCCAACTCAGTCCATAACAGACAGTTTCATGATAATGTTACTTTATGTGAATCTGTTTTAGTTTATCTTACTTGAAGTTCATTTAGCTTCTTGGGTATATAGATTTATGTGTCTTATGAAATTTGGGCAGTTTTCAATTATGATTTTTTCAAATGTTCTTTCTTCTAATACTTGTTAATTGTCTTTTGCACTTCAGCCCCTCTGGTGTGCTTGTAATGGTATTAAATCATTGTTTTAATTTGTATTTGTGTTTAATTTCTATTTTTCCAGGACTAATGAAGGTGTGTTGGGGTCCTTTAATGGACTGGAACCTGGTGGTATGGAGTCGACAATAAGAAAGTAAAAGAGAGAAAGAGAGAGAGAGAGAGAAAAAGACCCAGGGACCTAAGCTCTGATGGAGCAAAGATGCTTTAATGATTTTTCTATGAGTATATACAGGCTGCAGTACAAGAAACTTCTTTTGGGAATGATAGAGATCAGAAAACCAAACATACAACAACTGTTACCAAGGGAACAAGGGGTAATGTTAGTCACAAGGTCAGGAGACAATCCATATCTCAAGAAAGGGCAACGAGACTAAGCAGTTTTGTCCTAAAGAGAATGTTTACTAAAGGAGACCCAAGCCTGCCTCACACAATGACCTCAGTCCCTGGGAGCAGCGTGCTGTTCCTCTTGAAGAGGGACAAAGGACTCATGAGAGACAGCACGTAGGAATCCTCCCGTCAAACATTCCCTGACAAAGGTGATCAACTTTATATGCTTCTTATGTATTATATGTCTTCTTTTATAATGTCTTTATAGAATTTTGACTACTTTTCAATGAGTTCTTCTCTATTCTGTTTGCTGATTTGTAGTTCTTTATATATTCTGGATAAGAGCTATATTTGACCTTAACTGTACTTTAATGTGGCTGTAACAAGAAATTTATTTTTTTTTTTTGCATATAATATCCTGAACTCCTGTATTTCCCTGGGTACTGTCTACTGTTCTCTCTGTATGATAAATAATGAAGTGAACTATAATCCCCAAGCCATACTCTTTTTCTCTTCTCTATTATAAAGTGATATCCTTACTCCCCACTTTATCACCATCATTGATCTTTAGATCTAAAATTAAATACATTTAATATTCAAGATCACACTTTAATCCAAACCTTCTCCTGGTTTCTTGGTTGGCTAAACCTTATTCTTTTGATTCCTGTGTGCATGTGGACTGTAGTGTGCCAGGCTCCTCTGTCCATGGGATTCTCCAGGCAAGAATACTGGAGGTTGCCCTGCCCTCCTCCTCATCCCAATCTAGGGATCGAACCTCTATTTCTTATCTCTTGCAACGACAGGCAAGCTCTTTACCACTAGCGCCACCTGGGAAAGAAAAGAAATTCTATGTGCTCCAGAAAATACATGTCTGTTTAGTTTTAGCTTTTATAGTTGTTTGTCAGTCTGACCAACCATGACATTCTTGCTTCTCATTTTCATTCCTTTGCATCTTAGATGTTTCTTTATTGTTTTCTGTTATGAAATCTTACTTTCAAGTAGCATGGTAATTACCTATTTTTTTGCTTGTAGATTGAATATTTTCATCCTTTTTCAAAAAAATTTTTTCTACATATTTAAGGCCTACAACTTTATTGAAATACATCTCAGGATTGATTTTTCTGCCTCGATTTTCACAGTTTCACAGTGTGGGATTTCAATAAGTATCTGATGTCATTTCATATATACATTTCTTGAATTATAGCTTTGGTTTATGTTTGCTTCTTTTTTCGTTTGGGAATACTAGATACGGATATCAATATAGATGGTATATTCTTTTGTCTTCTACATCTATCATTTTCTCTAATTTAAAAATTTATTTTTCTTTATTTTTTCATTGTCTTATTCCTCTAATTCCCTTACTATACTTTATCACCTATTCATTTCCTTCTAATTCATTCTTCATTAATATGTATGTGTATATATATATATAACAATTTTTTAGCATGTCTGCTTCTCTTCATATACTTCATTTGTTTAGTAATTTAAATTCTGAAATTTTCTACATCTCATCTTTGGCATTTTTTTCTTCTCTTCATGTTTTTTTTTTTTCTTCATATTTTTTTTTAATTTTATCTTTTTTTATATTAGATCATGGTTTATCTACTCTGAACCATAATTTTATTTTATTTTTCCATTTATTTTTATTAGTTGGAGGCTAATTACTTTACAATATTGTAGTGGTTTTTGCCATTCATTGACACGAAACCATAATTTTAATGTATGCCTTCATTATCTATTAAATTATAACTCAGTTAACTTTTATCACTTTCATCATTTGTTTAATAATATCACTACATGAAGTTCATTTGTCATTTAGTGTTGCTTACTAAATATGAGGTGGTTTCTTCACTTTTAGACGGAGTTCATGCCTCATCAGAGGGATGGGACAGAGAAGTTTTAACAGTTTTCAAATACTCTATCTGGTCATCTCCACAGTTCTGAGATCTGACTCCCCTTTATGTTTCATCCTTTATATCAGAACCTTCTCTTTTATTAATCCTATTGTTCCTATTTTGCTAAGTTTGGATTCTCTTTTGACTATTTTTCTTACTAGTTCATCTTGCACTTCTGGAAATATTTTAAAGTGTATTTGAGAAAATCAGAACACAGGCTACATTCTCACAGTTTCACTGCTTGTTCTCATATCAGTCCTTAGAATAGGTTCCTCTCTTTTCTATGGGGACAACCACTAGTAACCCCTGGATTTTTCAGTAGCAGCAGAACACCCCATCATCTTACCTCTCCACACAGTTTCTTATTCTACAATAAAATCTCCATGAGTTCTGCTGGTGGTTTACACCATTTATGCATATTCTGGCTTAACTGTGATAATATTTTGAAGTATTTTTTTTCTGAGTTATCTTTGCTTGTCCATTTTATCTCCTATTTTGGTTTTTCATTTTGAGATATAATTAACATATCAAAATGTATCAAAAATTCAAGTGTTATAAATATAAAATTAATTACTTTCTAGTGTATTTACAAGGTTGAGTGACCATCACCAATATCTAATTCCAGAATATTTTCACCATTCCACTACAAAATGAAGCCCCATATATATTAACTATAACTCCCCTTTTTCCCTTTCCCCTATCTCTTGACAACCAGCAACAACTTTTGGTTTCTGTAGATTTTCTGTTATGGATATTTCATGGAAGTGGAATTGTTTAATATGTGGTTAATGTATCTGTTATTTTTCATTTAGCTCAATGTTTTCAAAGTTAATTCATGTTCTAGTATGTATCAGTACTTCATTTTTTAATGACTGAACAATTTTCCATTGTATGGATGCACCACATTTTATCTGTCCATCTATTGATGAACATTTGGCTCATCTTTATTTGAGGCTACCATGAATAATGGCACAATGTGTAAGTCTTTATGCAAATATATGATTTTAGTTACTTTTAGTATAATTGTAGTATCACAAGTGCTGGACCATAGACTAATTCTAAGTTTAGTTTTGGAGGACTGCCAAACTGTTTTACAAAGCCACTTCACTGTTCTGTGTTCCCATCACTAATGCATAATATAGGCATTTATTGCTATGAATTTTCCTCTTAGAATTTCTTTGGCTACATCCCACAAATGTTGGTACATTTCCATTTTGTTTGTCCTGAGGTATTTTTAAAATTTCTTTTCTGATTTCTTCTTTGACCAATTGGTTGCTCATTAGCATGTTGTTTAGTCTCTACATATTTGTGAATTTTGCAGTTTTCTCCTTGAAGTTAATTTCTAATTTCATACCACTGTGGTGGGAAAATTTACTTGATATAATTTCCATCCTCTTAAATTTATTGACTTGTTTTGTGGCCTAACATATGATCTATCCTGGAAAAGGTTTCAAGTGCATTTGAGAAGAACATATATTCTGTTGTTTTTGGATGAATGCCCTGTGTGTGTATTGTGTGTGTCTGTATGTGCATATGTGTATTAAGGTCATATGTTCTATTATGCCATTTAAGGGTCATGTTTCTTTATTGTTGTTTCTGTCCAGATAATTTACCTACTGATGTAAGCAGAATATTAAAGTCCTCTACTATTATTGTTGCTGTCAATTTCTCCCTTTAGGTCTGTTAATATTTGCTTTATATATTCAGAAGTTCTTATATTGGATGCATAAATGTTTACAAGTATTATATTCCTTTATTGGAGTGACCCCTTAATTTTTGTACAATGCTTCTGTTTGTTTCTTATTACAGTCTTTTTAAAGTGTATTTTGTATAAGTATTTTATATAAGTATAGCTACTCCAGCTTTCTTTTGGTCTCCACTTGCATGGGATATTTTTTTCCATACCTTCACTTTTAGTCTGTGTATATTCTCCATCTAAAGTGAATCTCATGTGGGCAGCATATAGATGGGCTTTGTTTTTGTATCCACGCAGCCACTTTTTGTCTTATGATTGGAGAATTTAGTGTATTGGTTTTATGTTATCTTTATTTTACAGGGAATCATTTGCAGTAAATGCTCACACTGTTGCTCTAATTTGGGAATTGCAGTTTCCCTGGGTTGTTAGATTGTGAAAATATTCACACAAGAGAGACCTGCTTCATTCATACTGAGAGTTAAAATGAACTCTGAGATTTTGTACATCAGTGTTGAATTTTTTATGGCTACTCACTGTGATACAGAATTTTGCCTTTTACATTAGTTGAGTTATTTTAGTGGAAAACTGATAAAATGTTTCAACATTCTCACTTAGGATATCATCTTGATTGATCCTGGAGAACCTTAGGTTTATTTCTTTTAAATATCACCTTAGAGATTGCCCTGTGTCGACTCACTTCGTATAGTGGTAATAATATTTTTTTTAATCTTTTTTTCTCTCTGTCACACACACACACACACACGCACACACACACACATGCACACACACACACACACACACACACACACAGACACCCACACAAATCCCCTCCCTGGGAACTTGTGTATGATCTTGGGCTCAGGTGTCAGTTTGATTCCATTCTGATCCATAATTGCTGTTGCTTTTTAGTCTCTTAGTCATGTCCAACTCTTTGCAACCCCATGGACTGTAGCCCACCAGGCTCTTCTGTCCATGGGATAAAAAAATGCATCTTGAATTGTTGTTGTTTTAAGAGAAGAACACATATAAGACTTGGAATGCAAACTTTTTCATGTGGATGATTTAAATGCAGAGGCTACATTCCCCAGGTGTCATGCTCTGTGAGGTGGCACCTACCAGAACTGCAGCGTACCTCTACAAGATGCTCATCTACCTGGAGACTGGAGCCACTCACCATCACTAGTGCCTCTGAGTATCATGGTACAGAGGTTCCCTAAAACTACCAAAGGCCTCACTGCTTTATATATTAAGGGAGCTCATGCCTGCCTACCCTGCCAAGCCACAAATGGTCAACACTTCTATATCTAAAGGACTTTCCCCAGAAAACCTACTCATTGATTTTATGCAAAGTTTATAAATATTCTCAACATAGTGTCCAGAAATTTTCTACATTGCTTTTTACCCCTTCATTTCCCTTCCCAGCCAAAGACTCTTTGCTTCTCATTTGGCTGTTTCTTGGCTTCTCTCTATATAAAATACTTTGAAAGGAAGACTTTACATTGTGACTTTCCCATGAGATTCTCTGGTATCCACTTGCAACTTCCATTTCTCACAGCTTCAGGTCCATGGAACCCTACCCATGGCACATTCCAGCCCCAGGACACCTTCCAAGCAGCTCTGTCCTTGTCTAGCCCACATCAGATAGGGGGGTCTCTTTAGAGAGCTGCTTCTGAGTTGGCCCTGTGTCATTTCTGAAGGCTAACAAGGTACCCAGTAGGCTCAGAGCACAGACACTTGGGCTTCCTCTTCACACCATGCTGGTCACCGAAATAGCTCTCTGTCCTGTGGCAAGTTTCACTGGTCTTAAACTTATCACTGATTAGCTCTAGTTGTTCTCTTACGTCTTGTCTTATTTTTATTGTGCCATCACATCAAATGTACTAACCTTAGTGCATTTAGTCAGAACACATGTCCGTTAAAGTTGTTTTTCCTTTTTTCATAAATTGCAGACATGTTTAGAGCTTGAACTTTAGAAAGACTCAGGTTTAAATGTACTCTATTGATTTCTTTCTATGATACCTTGCAAGATTCTCAACCTGGTCCAACCTCAGAATCTTTTGCTTTCAAATTGTGATAATATCAGTCAAGAAGAATTACATGATATCTGGAAATAATACTCATAAAATATCTCTTATTCAGGAACAATTTTATTAATAACTAGTTCCCTAGAATAGTGCTTTGTGATAGAAGATGTACTTGATACCCATGTTGAATAAACAAATAATACACATTGTACAAGAATGATGCCGGCAGCTTGAGAATGTATAATGTGCCTCTCCTTCCCCAGCCTTCAGTACCCCTTTCCAACCACAGTTTCAGGCCCCACAATCCCTCCTCTCTGGGGATCCAGGAGGCCTTCTAATATCCCACCCAACCAGAGCCAACCCTGGGCTATCTAGGAACTATAGAAGAAGGTCTGTGTTTAAAAAGAAACTCGCCACCTAGCAACACTAATGAAAAACAACCCACTGTGATGTGCCTTAGGAATGTGGGCTGTGCAAGTGTGTAGGCAAGCAGACTATTTTCTCTGGGCATGAGCATGGCTTTGAGGAGGAAAGTGATCACATAGGGAGACCTGACTTGGACACAAAGCACTGCTCCTTTGTGTCTTATTATACACACCCTTAGATCATCCTCATCCATAGAAGGAGATAACAATGCCTCTCCCTCCCCTTCTGTTCTGAAGATGGTATTTGCAAAGCCCTTTATACTTTTTTTATCCCATAGTTGTTAACCATTTAACTATAATCAATATGCATTAAATCCCTGAAAAATCACTGAGGTTGACCTAACTTCATTCATTCATAGTTGTCATTTCTTAGACATCTACCCTCTGCTAATGGTAGAGAATGTAATAATGAGTAAGACAAATCCCCCAAATCCTTATACTTATGGTTGAGATAAATGAGATGAAAACATATCTCCCACTAGGTAATAGTGACAGGTTCTATAATTAGGTAGCCAGTGCCAAAGATGAAGTCATTGAGTATTAAAGAGCCCCTTCCTTCCACATCATTGCTAACAAGATTTGGGTGGGCAACTTTCTAGTCCATGTGTAGGGAGAGGGCCAGCATCCCTGCAGCAACCCTGAAACTTGTAGTTTAGGAAAGAGTCCATTCCCCAAGCCTGGAATGCAATGTCAAGGTTATGGTATGTAGCAATAAATTATAGTGTAAATCTTAGCTACTCTCTGAATCTGACTATAAGCCAAGTCTAGGAATGTAATGATGAAAAGTAGAGCATCCCTCTCTTCTTTCTTTTAATGCCTCTGAACTGGAGAAGCTGGCTCCTAGAGCCTGATTTATAGATCCCTGAACAGTTTGTTGGATCTCCTTGATCAGCTCAGCTGCGCATCTGGCACAGAAGACTACAGGAGCTGTGTTTGCATCACAAACACTTTCCAAAGCCTGCAAGAGTATCATCTAACTTCCCCGAAGTAGAACTAAGAATCAAAAGATGAAGGAATGACAGTTCCTGAGAGAACGCTCTGACTTTTCCTTCTGGTATTTATAACTGGTCACAATCAGTATATTTCATAATTTTATGCCTTGTCATTAGAGCTCTGATCAATGAGTGGCTTTTGAGTCTTTCTTTAGTGACTTCACACACCGTAAATGGAAAAAACAAGCCAAAATAATATAGCTTAAATTTGACCACAAATAGGGAAATACTTAAACATCAATGAACTTAATGAGTGCTTAAAAAGTGCTAAAATTTCTTAAAAAGAAACTTATTAAAATTAGTCAGAATTTTCCCTTTACTTTGGAAATCTCTTAGTCTGGAAGGTAAGAAAAAATGGAACCAGGATTCTAAGATGGGAGCCTTCAAGTTCACACAAGGAGCTCTGGGAGCAGCAGCTATGGGAAGTGTGCCAGGGAGAACTTCCTTGGCAGAAGCCACAGAATAAATGGATAGGAGTTGGCTGGGCAAGGGGCAAGGGGCCGGGGTGGGGGGGTGGGGGACTCCTGTGGACCTGCAGAGATAGGAAGAAACCTAGCTTGTTGTTATGAACTGCCTTCCTACAATGGGTGAATAGCTGGCAGAGAAGATGGGAGGTGAACAAAAGTTGCACCGTGGGGAGCTCTGGTGCCAGGGTCAGGTTTGATGTATGCTGTCAGCTTGGGATGTCACAGACTATAAAACAGCATTTAACCACTTGGATGACACAAAGAAAAGAACTGAGAGGAATGAGACCAAATTTTTCTTACAGCACTTTGGGGCCAGAACTCAAGATTTGTCTTCCTGTGAAAACATCCCAGGAGGCAAGAGGACCTGTTGGGAGGTAGACCTGTTCCCCAGAACCATCTCTTCACAGAGTGGTCCTGAAAATGAATCTATATCGTTATACTGATCTGTTGAAATCTGTCGCCTCAGGCCCCATCCACCATCTGCTTCCCAGGACTCAGCTCCTCTCCCTCCCCGGGTGACAGCTCTCCCTGCCAGCCTTTCCGCCAGTCAATCCTTGGCCCAAGCTTGTCCCCACCCCTTCGCAGCTGATTTACACTGTCACCTCATTGCCAACCAACTAGTGACATCACTCACATTGGCTGCCAGCCCCGGAGGGAAGCCAGTCTCCTCCAGAATAGAATTCTGTCCAGACATGCACACTGAAATGGCTGGCACCTTCCACTTAATGGTATATGTGAAATTTCTCTTTACTGGATCTGATGGAATGCAGTTCTGTTCTAGTCTGCTATCGTTCCCACGGTTTCAAATTCCTGGACCCATCAACTGGATCCCTACTTTCATTTCTTCCCAGCTTCCAACCTTACCCTTACTCTTAGCCTCTGAGGCAATATCTCCCAGAATGAAATCCATCTTTTCCAGGGGTCTGAGCATGCCAGCATCCTTTAGGAGGGAAACACAGTATACACACAGACCTATGGCAGCCCAGTTAAAGGCCAGCACCATGCCCTCACACATGCCTGAGGGTTAGTGCACCTCTTGCTTGCGTGTGTTACCTGTGTGTGCCGTGTTTTCCTCAGGTGGCAGGCCATGGATAGTTTGCGAGTGCTCTTTATTTTTTATAATTTTTTTTTTTTTTTGGCCATACCTTGTGCCATGCAGAATCTTAGTTCCCTGACCAGGGATGGAAACCATGTCCCTTGCAGTGGAAGTGTGAATTCTTAACCATTGGACCACCAGGGAAGTCCCTGTGAGTGCTTTTTATTTTAGAATATAGAATAATCAGTTCTGGCAAGTGGTGTCTTCTGGTGTCACTGCTTGTATGTGGAACCCAATTCAACAGAGATGAGTGGCTTCTTGTTTGGAACAGAATTAGTGCTGCCCTGAGGAAATCTTTTTCTTCTGATAGATGTGTTAGAGTTGTTGCTCTGATCACACAAATACAGCTTTTGGTGGTTATTACCATGATTAAGTCTTTCTCAGTTTTTCTTCTGCTTGTTGAAAAAATAAAGCCATGAATGCTTTGTGTATTACTATCTCTTATAAGATGGTGGTGAGCAGAACTCAGTGAAGACCCTTATGCTCTGACCCATCTGCTATTTTCAGATTCCAGTCTTAACCAGGAAAGGTCTTTGGCTCTTTCCTGGAGACAGGACAGTGCAACCTGGCATGATGGTCTACCCTGCTACTTGTCATAGTCTTGTTTGATCATAGCTTAAGGACACAAGAGGCCTTTGTCACAAGCATCCTGCTGACTTGCAAATTAATGTGCCAAGGAAAGACACCTCAGGCATTAGAGGAATATCTGTTGCACTTTTTACTTATAAATTAAAGTAACATAAAATAACATGGGCCAGAAAAGCTGAGAGTAGCTTCAGCAGGTTCTTTGGTTAAATTGCATAAACTTTTCTCCAACTTCCCAAGAAAGGGGAGATCCTACAATACTTCATAGAAGGTAACAAGGCAAGTCCTCTTAAAGCGAAATACTCAGATCACTTTGGCTCTTGGTAACTCTCAGGAATTTTAAAAAGATCATTTTAAAAAAGGGTGAAACTTTGTGGTTATCCAAAGGAATAAAAAAGAATTATTGTGCATGATCTCAACAGAGAATTAAAGAATAAGAGTGGATTCATTTAGAATCAGTAACATTCTGCAACACAAGAATAAAGAGTGTGGAGAAAGAGTTCCTCCTATGATCTTCACTTCCATATATTTGCCAAAAAAGATACTGTCCCCAGAACTGCAAGAGGTTTTCTCTACTCAGCTAAACAGTATCATGATCGAGGGCATGGTCCAAGCCAATGTCCCCATGGTGGTGTTGAGTTCTCTGTGCTTCCTCACAGCCTTAGACTTTTTTAAAATTATCTGAAATTTCACTCATCTATTCATTTCTTTGCCTCTAAGTAGTAATATAGTTGATAGTTTTGTAGGTGGGACATTTATTATTTACCTTGTGTGCACAGCTCACATATTCAGCACCTCAATGAACAGCCACATGAATGTAATGGTGGCTTTGTCAGGAATGGCTCCAAAGAAGTTGTCTGATTTATCAGATCACTTCCTATTGGGTATCTCAGTCATGCTCAGCCAGAGTACACACAACCTGAGGAGCACTTTAAAGATACAGAGGGTGATATTTTAGGCCACACATTTGATATAGTAATTAGTCTGGAGTTGGTTCAGACATCTAATTTATCTCAGAGTCCACAAGATGTGAATCCAACCTTCAGCTGCAGTTGAGAACCACTGAGCACTGCCAGAAGAAGGAAAAAGAGTGCCCAGTTTTCCTTTTCTTTAGAAAACAGTAGTTTTTTTTTGTTTTTTTTTTTTAAAGTAAAGTTTACTTTCACAACAGAAGTGACAACACTTGCCACCTTTAAGTACAAATATTTTTCACACAAATTTCCCAAACTCTCATTTGGGAAACTTTATCCCTCTCTGCCTGACTCCCTCTTCAGTGTTGGTGGTTGGGATTAGGGTGTAGGACTGCTGCAGGGACCTGAGGACCCAAGGATGGAGCTCCAGACATGGCAGCTGCTCCGTGTCCTTCCCTTTGATCTCCACTTTTCTCAACAGCTGACCTGCTTTGCAAAGGTCAGCAGGCTCCTGGCCAGCAGAGTTAAAAGTTACACACATCCAGGTAGTTGAAAGAGGGTTCATTCAGCCTCTCTGATCTAGACAGGAAGCCTCCAGAGGGCCAGCCACACCCTCTGTGATTCCATTTAGGGTATTAGGCTCAAAACCTCATAACATTTGTTCATTTGCTAACCACTCTTTCCATCTGTAAAGAACCTGATAGGAAGATACAGCTAGACCAGGAGAAACATGAGTGTTTGTATACCCATGTTTCTGGCAAAATACAGTTGTTTCACAAACCCATAGCAACAGCACCAAACTATTGTGGGGTGGTGGTAGACTTCTCCAGGTGTAGGTAATGGGGTAGCATTGTCAGGTGTTGTTTTTGCTTAGTCACTAAGTTGTGTCCGATTCTTTTGCAACCCCGTGGACTATAGCCCACCAGGCCACTCTGTCCATGGGATTTCCAGTAAGAATAATGGAGTGACAGTGACAGTGAAAGTGAAAGTGCTCAGTCGTGTCCGACTCTTTGTGACCCCATGGACTGTAGCCTACCAGGCTCCTCCCTTCATAGGATTCTCCAGGCAAGAATACTGGAGTGGGTTGCCATTTCCTTCTCCAGGGGATCTTCCTGACTCAGGGGTCAAACCTGGGTCTCCTGCGTTGCAGCAGAAGCTTTAACCTCTGAGCCACCAGCGAAGGGAGTGACAGTAGAGGACTATAAAACAATAAAAAACTTACTAGAAGTTGACTTGCTCTTTGTTATCACCATTCTGAAGAATGTCAACAATATTTCTTCACTTCTAAAAACCTTATGTTGGTCTAAGCCCTAAACAACTGCTATGGTTACTGCTAAGTTTTAATAATATAAATATTAGCCTTAAGCATATTTTTATGACTTATCCTTAAGTAAACATTGTATTCTACATGGAAATTGATTCAGAGTATGTCCCAACACACACCATCTCAGCCACCCCTGTGTGTGTCAGTCGTAAGATGAGAGGCCTCCAGACTCTCCTAAGGGGCGGCTTGCAACTCTAACCTATATGGTACTTCATACCCTTGTGTTTTGACAACACATTTAAAATAATCAATGAAAGCACAAAGTCCAATATACAAAACTAAAGCTATTTCAATATTGTTCAACATGGAGTTTACATATGTGTGGAAAAGTTAAAACAGTGAAAGAGTAGATGTGACGAGGTATAATATCTCTCTTTAGTAAGTGCAAGATTTATTTCATATGTAATACTTTATTGAATGTAATGATATATATAAAATTGAATGCAAGAACATAGTGTTACTGGGTACAACAGGATTACTGAGTGTTTCCAAATCCAAACTTGATCTAACTGCCACAAGATAAGTCAATAAATTTGAGTTGAGGTGTTAGGATCAGGAAGGGACTTCATTCAGGAGTCAGCTGACCAGCTGACTGAGAACAATTAGCTAGCATCTCAAAATAGCCAAAATAACCAGGGGCCTGGTTGCCAGGTTTTTTATAGGATAAAAGATGGGGACGGGTGAGGAAACAAAGTAAAAAGACTATTCAATCTTTGCAAATGTCCCCTAGAATGGCAGGGGAATGACTTAGTTTCACTTCCTTACAGTCATTCACTGGTGGGCTGCTCAGGTTACCTCCCTGAGGCAGGACATTATGTATGCCTACAGTAACAAGAAAGGGGCAGGGGAGAGTTAAAGTCACAGAAGCAGATCCAGCATTAGTTCAAAATTAACTTTTCCCAGTTACAAGATGACAATAATTTTGTTAAGCAGAGGATGGAAGCAAGGCACCACCTGTGTTTGCAGTGCCGCCCAATGTTGACAATAGTTCATCTGTATAGCAGGTCTGCCCCACACCCTGGGTGGCCTCAGGGGACTCCTTTAAACTCTCAAACCAGTTCCCTCAACAACAAAATCAAACCGAGTCAGAAAAGCCCCTTTCAGGAATTGAGATCTAATGTTGATTCTAAAACTCCTGGTGCAATCACTACTTTGAGGCACTTGTAGCACAGATAGAAAGAGGAGACATGCAACTCACAAAAAGTTAAACAGCTGTAAAAGATGCCAGCACAAAATAAATAAAAATTCAGAAAATGCTAGGTGTGGAGTAAATGGAGCCCACAATTCCTGCCCTCAAAGCCTGGAGAGACCACATGGCTCAGAGAGGGCTGGGGAAGCTTTCTGAACACCTCGGGCAGCTCCTGGAAGCACTTCTGCTTAGTTGTCCTTAATTTACAACACTAGGCTCTTTTTGCTATTGTTTAAAACTGGATTGATGCAGTCTGCTTTAGAGGCGAGGACTGGGGGTTGGGGGGAGGTGCCTTCAGAACCCAGAGATGGTGCTGACATAGCGGGAGGACAGAATGCATGCCCATGGGCAGGCATGCACAGCCAGTTCCAAGGATGTAGGAGGCTTTTGGCTCTCCATGATTGTGATGCATCCTGTAGACTATAAGAAACCCATGTCTCCCCAGACACCAGGACACATTCTTCTAACACAACAGGAGCTGCATCTATGCTTCCCCATTAGCCCCAGGCTTGTCAGCCCTTCTGGCTTCTCTCCCACAGCTACTTCCTGTGGGGCCCACATGGCTCATGGGAGTCTGATTTCCAGTGGTGACTGCTGCCCTCTGCTTGGCCTGTCCTGATGACCACTGTGCTGGTGACCCAGGTTCATCACCTACCTTGTGCTCAGGGGGCTCAGCGGAAAGTGGCTGGACAGCATTTGGCAGCCCAGGTACGTTTGGGGTATAGGAGAATGAGTGCATGTGCTCAGACATGCCTTGAATCTCTTCACACCAGTAAGTTGGTTCAATTTTTCTCCTGTACCCCCAAAACTAGCTTGCTTCCTTTCCAACCAGGCCACATATGGCTGTCCTCCCTACAATTCCTCTGGTTTATTTATAAGATAGCTTTCTGCATTCTTACTTCTCCAGAGTGCCTGTTCCCCTGGGAGCAAATGGAAACCAGGCTGCCCCACATTTATGGCAGCTCAGTGTTCTCTGAAATGCAATTAAAATGTTAAGGAAGATGGAGAATCAATATTTTATAAACTATGCAAAAAATTGTTTCTAGTGGACTGTTGTGTGTTACAAAACTCGAGAGCCTGAGGCTGTCTACAAAATGCCAAAGCAACTAGTTGCAAAGTGAAAAAATTTCCCTCTCCTTGTCAATCTCCAGGACCCAGATCCCTCCCTAGCTCTCCTTCCCATAACTGATTAACTGGACAATTTGTTCTGACATTGGGGATGACAGGGCCACAGAACAGGGAGACCCAGATTCAAAGCAAGAGTGAAAGCCTGACAGAGACTTTGTCAGGCTTCTCTTTACTCTCTCCAGGAGAAGAACCACAAACATCATTTTTCTGAGCTCTTCAAAGCATGATGTTCTAGAGGGAAATGATACATGCAGGTACCAGGCACAGGAGTCACCATTCCAACTTTCTCTGTATTCCAGACCTGGACCCAGAATCCTTCCCATACACCCCCAGGCAGCTGTGACTAACTAGAGGCAGGACCCACAGGGTTAAGGATTGTGTCTCGGGCTAAGTATCTCTCCAAGGTTATGTCACTATTCCTCCCAGCAGCTCAAAAAAGAACAAAGTGCCCTATTGTTTAAAAACAGCCAAAAATGGGGCCCAGAGAGCTACTTAGTAGCTTGTCAATATCCACAGCTGGGAAGAAGCAGAGGGAGTTTGGAGTCAGCTGTCCGCAAAGCCCCAGACTCCTCCTGGCCCACATGCTACTCAGTTTCAGCATTGTGTGAGGCTTGGCGGAGCCCCAGGCAACATGTCAGACGTGAGGATGAAGTGAGACAGAACAGTCTTTCCCTCAGAGCACTCACACCATGGGGATAACTTGGCCCCTACTCAGGAAGGAGGCACTGCCTCTGCTTCTAGAAGGAAGACAAAGATGTTGTCCACATGCGTGCTAAGCCAGGAGGCTGGGAGCACAGCTCAATACCCAAGGTGGGGAGGGAGCTGGCTTGCAGAATGACCTCAATGGGTGGGGCCTGGCCTGCGGTCACCAAGGTAGACATAAGTATGAAATCAGATCTTGGCAAATGAGGTTTTAGACCAGAAGAGACAAAGCAGGCAGCCTGACAAATTTCAAAGCACAAATGCTGAGAAGTTCTTGCAAGTGAGACTAAAGGACAGGGAAGGGACAGGAACAGAGTAGAGACTTGTGTTGTTAGGAGAAAAGGCTCAGGGCTGTGGAGGGGCCGCCTGCATGTGCGGAGGCATTTCCAGCTCCAGTGTCCCTGTGAGGATAGCAGGTTGGCTGTAAAGTGAGTGTTACAGGTGAGGGCACTCAGTCCAGAGAGGTCAGCGACCTGCACCAGTCACACATCACGGAAGTCTCAGAGCAGACTGGAAGCAGGCCTGTGGCCTCCTCCTGCCCTCACAGGATATGACCTCCAGGTGGCAGACCCTGAGAACCACACTGTGTGTGAGATGAGAGACTGTGAAGACTGGCTTGATTATTCAGACAATGAGAAATTGATAAATATATTTGATAAGGGAAATTAAATGCATGATCAAAATTACATCTTATAAAGGTTGGCCATAGCATTAAGGGGTACAGAGAGGCAGGCTGAGATGGGAAATTTTGGAGGTGATCCTCTATCCAGGTAGAATACAGTCTAGACCATGGAAGAGAGAAGAGAAGAGGTAGTTTGGGGGCGGGGGGAGCGGAATGTAGGGTCTTGTGAGAGGCCAACCCCTGACTGTAACTAGAAGAGGGTGGAGCTGAATGAAGAAGAGTCAAAGGAGACTTGAGTCCTGGTGCCTGGGGGAAGAAGCAGACCTGTGGGATGGGAGCAGAATAGGTGCTGTAGGGAAGATGCAGCTTTCTTCCATGAGCACACATTCCCACTAAAAAGGCACAAGAAATGACACTATTTTCTCAAGAGCACTTGGCAAGCATGCATGCTAAGTCACTCAGTCGTGTCTGACTCTTTGCGAACCTATGGACTGTAGCCCACCAGGCTCCTCTATTCATGGTATTTTCCAGGCAAGGATACTGGAGTGGGTTGCCATTTCCTTCTCCAGGGGATCTTACCAACCCCCAGGGAAAGAACCCATGTCTCCTTTTGTTTCCTGCATTGGCAGGCAGATTCTTTACCACTAAACACTACCTCTGGGGCTTCTCTGGTGGCTCAGAGGTTAAAGCGTCTACCTGGAATGTGGGAGACCCCAGTTCGATCCCTGAGTTGGGGAGATCCCCTGGAGAAGGAAATGGCAACCCACTCCAGTACTCTTGCCTGGAGAATCCCATGGAGGGAGGAGCCTGGTAGGCTACAGTCCATGGGGTCGCAAAGAGTCGGACACGACTGAGCGACTTCACTTTCTTTTCTTCTTTAAACACTACTTCACTTCAGTTCAGTCGCTCAGTCGTGTCCAACTCTTTGTGACCCCATGGACTGCAGCATGCCAGGCTTCCCGGTCCATCACCAACTCCCAGAGCACCATCTCATCCTCTGTTGGCCCATTCTACTCCCGGATTCAATCTTTCCCAGCATCAGGGGCTTTTCAAATGAGTCAGTTCTTCACATCAGGTGGCGCCAAAGTATTGGAGTTTCAGCTTCAATGAATATTCAGGACTGATTTCCCTTAGGATTTACTGGTTGGATCTCCTTGCTGTCCAAGAGACTCTCAGGAGTCTTCTTCAATACCACGATTCAAAAGCATCAATTCTGTGGTGCTCAGCTTTCTTTACAGTCCAGCTCTCTCCTTTATAGGAGAAAGGAGCAGTGACCCCAGAAGAGACTGACCCAGACTTACTCATGAGTGTCCAGGAGTCTCCAGCACAGGGGTGGGTTGACGGTGGCATGGTGCAGGGTCAGGAGCACTGAGTGTGGCAATGTGTGCATGGAACCTTTCGAAGGAGGTCTCTTCCATTATCTTCATTACCACCACCATGGTTTGGCCTAAGGTCAAAGAACAGGGAGGGAACACAGCCTCAGCTATGAACAGAAATATGAACTGAACAAGACTCAGTTTCCCCCTCAGTCAGTCTCTCTCATTAGGGAGCTTCCATAAGCCTCTTTTCCTTATTCATCAGAGGGCAGACAGAATGAAAACTGCAATCACAGAAAACTAACCAAACTGACCACAGAGACCAAAGCCTTGTCTAACTGAATGAAACTATGATCCATTCCCTGTAAGGCCACCCAAGATAGACAGGTCATGGTGGAGAGTTCTGACAAAACTTGGTCTGCTGGAGAAGGGAATGGCAAACCACTTCAGTATTCTTTTCTTGAGAACCCTATGAAAAGCATGAAATGCCAAAAAGTGCCATCTGGGAAGCCCAAATTATTTTGAGCAAACAAAGTCAAGAATGCTTGCCCAGCAACCATATTTCCCTAGGAGTACTGAGTTTCAGAAAGATCAGAACACTCAGGCACTGAGCAGTAATGCAACAGGTTAAATGCTAGGTGGGGCTCCTGCTCTGAAGGCCTAACCCTTCTTTGTCTGCACTGGCTGGAGGCAGGCACACTCATCGGTAATCCTAGCCCTCCCTGCCTCCTTGTGCCTGCCCTCACTCTATCCTGAGACTTCAGAGTTCAACTGAATGGAGAAGCTAAGCTGGAGACCGACCAGCTACACCTAGGCTCTGCCAGAGCTCAGGTGTGGTTACTCTGCTTCTGGGTATCCTCTCTATAAAAGCAGGGAGTCATATATGTTAATCCCAACCTCTTAATTTACCCCTTTAGTAACATGTACATACTACTGTATATAAAATAATCAACAAGGACCTACTGTATAGCATAGGGAACTCAATATTCTATAATAACCCAAATGGGAAAAAATATCTGAAAAAGAATAGTTATATGTATATGTATAAATGAATCACTTTGCTGTACTCCTGAACCTAACACAACATTGGAAATCTATACTCCAATATGAAAGAAAAATATTAAAAAGTAAAAAGAGATAACACTACAAGAGAAAAAAGAATAACAAATAAAAGCAGGGAATCTGATTATGTTGTGTCTGCAGTCCTTCTCATGAATTTTGAATATTTCCAAATACTTTCTCCAGGGCCAGATTCACAAACAGCAAAACATTATCATGGGCACTTTAAGACTTGGTGAGAAGATGACCAAATATCTGGGAAAGACAGCTGGGGGCTGGCTACCTTTCTGCAGAGGATAAGCCATGGGCCTGGGGTTCAACCCCTAATTGGGGAAATAAGATCCCACAAGACTCAGGGTGCAGCTAAATGCATAAATACACACAAGATGTCAGAGAATGTTGTTTTGATTTGGATCTTTTGGTTTCTTGTGGAGACTTGCCTCCATCCTCCTCAGCCAGGAGCAAGACTGGTCAATTAATATTTGCCATCTTCCTCCACTCTCACCCTGACCTAAGAGGCTCAAAGACAATCAGAAAGGCTAGGAGCCAAGCACTGAGTTGGTTCTGGAAGTCTTGTGGCCTCCTCTCTGCCTTCCATGTGGAGCCCCAAGAAGTCCAGGCAACCAATGGGTCCTCACGCAGGACCCAGATGTGGGGTTTCCCCACCCATACCTGCCCATCCACACTGTCTCCTGAGGGGTTGCCCAGCACCTGTGTTCTCTCTTGCAGTGCTGTTCTGAATGACTGCTCTCCTTCTTTCACACTGAGGTCTGAGCACTGGACTTGCAACAGCCACACTCCCACTTGTGTTCAATTCTGACTTGGGTGTGCATTCAAAACTTAGGCTTATTTAAGAAAAAGAACACATAGCTGAGCCCAAAGATTTGTATTTCCAGGCCCAAGCCATGTGCTGGAAGAGTGGAACCCCTCTAGGGCCTCAGACTTCAATTCATTAGAAATCTAGAAAAGAAATATGCTTATTAGTCATTAATTTATTCCAAATCCCTTACTCTGAACAACAACAACAAAAAAAGAATGAAATATAATTTTCCATCAGAAAACATGTTTTCCTATTTATCATGTTTCTCTTACCTGAAAAAAGGATATGAATTCTTTGTAACAGTTCCTCCTTTTTTATGAAGAATGTTTTCTTGGTTCTTGCCTTCTTGCCCGACACAGAGGGCATATGTTCTGAAGAGGGTAAGGATTACAATTCACATTAGCAATGCACTCAGTGGGCTTCCTTGACAAGTGTTGTAACAATATGCCCACGACTCCAGACACAGGAGGAATATGAAGGTTGGCCACAGTCCCCTAGACATGTGCAACTCATCTTTTATTGTTTAATCTATTACTAACATCTTAATTATAAGTGTTTCTTATTACAAGATAACCAGATCAAGAACATCAATGTCCAAGTTAGCCTGGGTACCTGGTTTAGGGTCTCATCAGTGAGTCCTCCCAGTGAAACTAAACAATCCCTTTTGGTGCTCCTGGGCACAAAAGGGTTGAACCATAAAGAAGGCTAAGCATTGAAAAATTGATGCTTTCAAATTGTGGTGCTGGAGAAGACTTCTGAATATCCCTTGGGCTGTAAGATCAAATCAATCAATTCTAAAAGAATTCAACCCTGAATATTCATTGGAAGGACTAATGCTGAAGCTAAAGCTACAATACTTTGGCCACCTGATTCAAATAGCCAACTCATTGGAAAAGACCCTGATGCTGGGAAAGATTGAGGAGAAGGGGACAACAGAAGATTAAATGGTTGGATGGCAACACAACTCAATGGACATGAGTTTGAACAAACTCTGGAAGATGGTGAAGATTGGCATGCTGCAGTCCATGAGGTCATAAAGAGTCAGACATGACTTAGTGACTGAACAACAAAAACAACGACTTGCAATAAATTAGCGGTATATTACAAGTATTGGTAAAATTAGTAATGTGTTTAGATCTTTACCTCAAAAGAATCAATGCATACAGATATAGAACCATTAATATCTATGCCTAGAACTAATGTAATTTTATAATTAATTATACCTCTAAAAAATAAAAAAAAAGTTTTTTAAAAAAATCAATGCAGAAATACTACCAATAAATGCATGTCCCTAGCATATAAATAGTATGCTTGTGTGTACCCCATGTCTATGCCCTTCAACTCAGCACACCCTGTTCTTGGTCTGGCACCCTGCAAAAGTTGGTACAGACTCTGAAGGAGCACACAGTTTGGTTGTGGAAAGAAAATTGTAGCAGATGAAGAGGTAAATGCTGCAGAATGAGTAAGAGAGGGTTTCCCAAAAAGAGGTGAGATTTCAATTGGGTCTTAAAATATCACCTGATTGCTGTGTATTGCCTGAGTGAGTCTATGACCATCTACTACCCATCTTCGCTCCAAGCACCCTGATTTTTCTTCAGCAAGCCCCTTGATCCCATTAATCTACTTCATTTACTGCAGTGTTTGTTCCTGGGATGTGCACATGTCCGTCAGGGCCAAGAAGAGGGATGCGTGGGCCTCAGCTGGCACTGATGGAAACAGAAACTGTCTTTCTTCTGGGCATAACAAGTGAGGGATGTCAGCACAGAGCCCCAGAGGAGACTCAGGAGACTGAGACCAGCAGGTAGGAGATGAAAGACATCCTGACCCATCATGGAGTCTGATCCAGACACAACCAAGCAACCTTTGACTTTGGACTATTCAGTCGTTCCAGCAAACAAAGTCAATCCAATTTGAGTGGGATTTTCTCGAACAGAACTTTGAAGGACAAAGACATCAAGTGTGTTTGAACAGACACTTTCCACTGCTTCTAAGGGAAAAGCTGATGCAAACCCTTATCTAAGTGTGTGTAAGAGAAGGCTGTCTAGTCTGCTCTGCATCTTTTTCTCTTGTATCATCAGGTTCTGCAATTTCCCACAGCTCTGCACTGAATTTTCATTTCCATTTTACATAGTTCTTGTAATGTTTAAATTAAAAATATACAGTCGCAGTCTCCTGTCATAAAGTTAATCAACGTTTGCAGTAATTTTCAAGAGTATAACCTGTGTTGCCAAGGACCAAGGTCTTCCTAGGGTCTTACAGAATTAAGACTGCCTTGTGTCCACCATTTGTCACAACTGGAGAGGGAAGCCACTCTTAAAAGTCTTAAAAGTGGCTGTTTGCCACTCTTAAAAGGTCTCGGCCCTGACTTATCAGGGTGTTTCCTGTCCTGAATTTTCTCACTTCCGCGTACAATTTTTGTTTCTAACAGCGGTAAGCAGGTATTTACTCTGGTCACTTTGTTATAGTTAAAGGAACACCCTGAGTGAGCCTAACCTGAGACAGCCTTTCCTGATGGAAAAGATTCCTGTGTTGCACTATGAAACATTCCCCTTGTCCTCACAACTTTGGGCTTCATATTTAATATTCATCACTTGCTTTCACATAGGCCATATCGCTTATAGCCTTCCCTTTGTCTAAAATGCCCTCTAACCCAACACTTCCCCGTCATCCTCCAGGTTCTCTTCTTTCCAGGAGCAGATGAAATTATTTCTTCCCCAAGGAGTCTTCTCTTCCTGTATTCTGAGGAACTGACCTTCCCTCCAAGGTCTGTGCCCTAACCTTGTTGTTTGTACATGTGCCTTTCTCATTAATTTACGAGAGCTTCTGAGAACACAACTTTTGACCCAATCTCCTGGGACAATTTGTGGCTAACAAATGTATGCTAAAATAAGTATGACTGAACCAAGCCTAAGTAATCTAAAAACTAGCAGTAGGGAAATAATTTAGTAAAATAGCATCTCTAGATGTGTGTGGTCCCAGGGTTTATAGGGGGCAGTCAGCATTTAATGATTTGGTGCATCCTTTCAGAATGAGCTGCGCAGAAGCTGCGTGGGCACTATTGGTGGCCTGAGCAGCATTAATAATTCAGAGCCTGCATTTGGAGAGGCTCTTGTCTGCCAAGTTTGGAAGAAGAGGCAAATGACTCAAGCTGAGAAAGAAAGGCGAAAGAAAATGCAACAGCACAGTCATAATCTTGATGACTATTAAAAATCTCCAGCTATCAATTTTATATGCAGAACTTGTCAGACTCAGAAATGAACCAGGAGAGATTTCTTTAATAACAACCAAGGAAAGAATATAATTTATGTGGGATATTGAAAGAGAAGCATTAAAAAATACATCTTGATTAATAATTTGGAGAATTTTAAAAATATTTGGGATGACAATTTTGAAGCATCTCTGGGTATATTCATCACTGAAGTGGGTTCCCTGAGGCTTTGTGCTGTCTTGGTACAGAAAGAACAACATTTCTGTGAAACCCTGCAGTCATAATGAAGGCAGGGCACCTTGGGAAAGGAAAGCAGTTTAAATGCAGAAGTGGAAGAGGAAAGGAAATAAACTGCACTAGCTCTTCAAATCAACACATATTTACTGTAGCCACCACTTCCAAGTATGGGCTGCTAAGATGGGAGCTGGAAAAATACAACCAAGCCCAAGGCTCTGCCTCTCACAGCCCTCAGCATCTCACTATGGAAAGCAGGAGACAAGGCAAGAACCTATGAAAAAGCAAATAATGATCTAATATCTATGAGTCACTGTGAATATGGAGACGCAGAGAAAGCTGTTCCTTATCCACAACAGCATCCTCGGAAAACAATTCAAAATCCCACACACAGTCACACAATAGAAGTTTGCTAGTGGCACAAAACAATGAAGAAAGATATAGTGTGCGCATCACAGGCAGAGGTGGAATCGTGAGTCTAGCTCTAATCAGCCTAAGCCATCCTCTCTCCCTGCCAGAGTCTCCATTTCCCCATCCATAAGACAAAATGCTAGAGGCTCGTGATGGGCAATTCCAGTTCAGCATTCCGTGAAGTATGTAGGTGGAATGTTGGGGTTTGCTGAGGGTGGAGGCAAAATAGCAGGAAAACTAATTCAAGAAATGTGAAGGGAAGAGTAGCATTTGGTGGCAGGTACAGAAAGAATTAGGCTTCCCCTATGGCTCAAGGGCAAAGAATCCACAGGAGACGCAGAAGACAAGGGTTTGATTCCTGGTTTGAGAGATCCCCTGGAGAAGGAAATGCCAACCCACTCCAGTATCCTTTCCGGGAAAATCCCAAGGACAGAGGAGCCTGGTGGGTCATAGTCCATGGGGTTGAAGAGACAGACACAACTGAGGCAACAGAGCACAGAGCACGCACTGCTTGAAAGAACCCAGCAGTCAGCTCTGCAATGGCTGTGACGCCGGTTACCTTGGATTCACTGCACTCAGGTATCTAGCATATTATCAAGGACGCTTGTTTATGATCGAAAAGTGTTTTGAACAAAACAGTAGCAAAAAAATAATTTTTAAAATATAGATTAGGTTATGATAGTTTTGGCTATGTTATATGATAGTTCATCAAAGCTCAACAGAGGAATCTACACTTTTTCCTATCCAGCATAATTTCTGAAACAAGTTGAGTGAAGGGAAGACAGGAGATATAATCACCATCATGATTCTGGGGTAAGAATATCAGAATTTCATCATTTCACTCCCTTATGACTACTTTTTAAACAATGTTCAGGTTAACTCACAAATATTAAACATTAAGAAAAGACAAGAAAGGAATATAAAAAGATATATCAGGAAAAGCATTAATTAAAATGGTTTAATAAAATATGTTTTAAAGCAAAAGACAATTGCTACTGAGAAAAAGTATTTTGAACATGAAAAATGATGAATGAATTCACCAGAAAACTATAGCAATCCAGAGCCTAAGGTAGTTTTAAAATATGTAAAAGTAAAACACACAAAATTACAAGGACAAATTGAGTAATCTAAATACATACTTAACTCATCTCTCAGAATATGAGCACTCAGTAATATTTTAAAAATCAATAGAAATTTTGAATAATATGAGACATACAGTGTCAGGAAGCATTTAACAGGAGGCATCCTGTGTGCTGTTTTGGATCTGTCATGAATCCTCTGGTCGTTATTAATTCCTGAATATTCAGGAATTAAGAGGAGAGGCACGCCTTTCCCGGGGCTGAGGAATCCAGGCATGTCCTTCATTATGGTGATAAGTACCCTCTTCCTTTTTGTGAACCATACGGTAAAAGTGATTGTTTATCACCTTATGCTTTGTAAGTCTGGAATTTTAATCTTTATCTTTGCTGAGAATAACTACCTTGTAAGACAGTATATATGCCCACACCATGTTGATTAAATCACCTTTGCTCCATCAGAGCTTAGGTCCCCATGTCTCTCTCTCTCTCTCTCTCTCTCTCTCTCTCTTTCTGGCTGACTCCCTGGAGCTCAAAAGCCAGCTGCGTAACCCAGGGAATATTAGCTTCTTTCCTTCTTTCACTCTCTCATTGTAGACTCCGGACCACCAGGTTCTGGTACAATAAAGGACCAACAATACAGAATGTCACAAACAATAATTGTAAAAATCCTACATTAAAGAAAAAAAAATGAAGTAACATCTCACGCTGGTCAGAATGGCTGCTATCAAAAAGTCTACAAACAATAAATGCTGGAGAGGGTGTGGAGAAAAAGGAACCCTCTTACACTGTTGGTGGGAATGCAAACTAGTACAGCCACTAAAAATGCTGGAAATAGAACTGCCATACAACACCAATAATCCCACTGCTGGGCATATACACTGAGGAAACCAGAATTGAAAGAGACACGTGTACCCCAGTGTTCATTGCAGCACTGTTTACAATAGCTAGGATGTGGAAGCAACCTAGATGTCCATTGGCAGACAAATTGATAAGAAAGTTGTGGTACATATACACAATACTCAGCTATTAAAAATAATGCATTTGAATCAGTTCTAATGAAGTGGATGAAACTGGAGCCTATTATACAGAATGAAGTAAGTCAGAGAGAAAAACACCAATACAGTATATTAACACATATATATGGGGTTTAGAAGATGGTAATGATGACCCTATATGTGAGACAACAAGAGACACTGATGTAAAGAACAGACTGTTGGACTCTGCAGGAGAAGGCAAGGGTGGGATGATTTGAAAGAATAGCATTGAAACATGTATATTATCAGATGTGAAACAGATTGCCAGTCCAGGTTCGATGCATAATGCAGGGTGGGATGACCCTGAGAGATGGGATGTGGAGGAGGAGGTGGGAGGGAGGGTCTGGATGAGGAACACATGTACACCCATGGCTGATTCATGTGAATGTATGGCAAAAACCACTACAATATTGTAAAGTAATTAGCCTCCAATTAAAATAAAATAAAATAAAATGAAATGAAAAATAGACCACATGCTGAGCAAGGATAACCAGATATCAGATCAATTACACTATATTTTTTCTGGTTGTAACATATAAATAAAGTACAAATAAGCAAGAAACAGCACAAAGTAGCCTTCATATTTCCAAGGAAAAACATATATTTGTGAAAAAACTCCTAATGAAAATTACAAATTAGTAAGAACTTAACAATATTTTATTAGATAGTCAAGATCTAAGGACTAGTTGAGTTGTTTATATTAGAAAAGAAAAAGATTATCCAAACTTGCAAAGCAAGAGATTAGAAAAAGAACAGAACATAAAACTTAAAGTGCAGAACAATGAAAAAGTTGATAGGTTAAAATTTATAAGATATAAAATAAAGAAATAGTAATAGAGAAGATTATGAAAAACAAAAGTATATACTATTTTTAAAACTAATAACATGGACAGACTCTAAAAATAAAGGAAGAAATAAAATCCTCAGAAGAATATAGGGCTATAATTATAGAGATTTTAAAATCTTAAATGAACTATTTCATACCACTTAATTTATAAGTTATAAAATGAACACTTTATTAGATAAAAATAAACCTTGAAAGATGGGTATCACATGAGGGGATATAATGTGCAGTATGTTGACAATAGTTAATAACACAGGATTAAATATTTGAAAGTTGCTAAAAGAAAATCTTTAACATTCTCATCACAAAGAAAATCTTGTAACTATAGCAACTTTCAAATACATAATACTGTATTATTAACTACTGGGGGCTTCCCTGGTGGCTCAGACGGTAAAGAATCTACCAGCAATGAAGGAGACCCAGAGTGATTCCTGGGTTGGGAAGATCCCTTGGAGAAGGAAATGGTAACCCACTCCAGTATCCTTGCCTGGAGAATTCCATGGACAGAGGAGCCTGGCAGGCTACAGTCCACGGGAATGCGAAGAGTCGGACACGACTATGCAACTAACATACACATTAATTATCATCAACATGCTACACCTTACATCCTCAGGACTTATTTTGTAACAGGAAGTTTGTATCTTTAACTCCCTTCACCCATTTAGCTGCCTCCATCCCCCTTCCCTGCCACTGCTTTTGGGCAACCACCAATCTGTTCTTTGTATCAGTGAGCTAGTTTATTTATTTATTTTTTAAGGAGTCCACATATAAATGAGATCATATAAGCAGTCAGCTCTGTAATGGCTGTGTCCCACTGTTAACTTGGACTCACTGTGCTCTAATATCCAGGATATTGTCAAGGATTCTTGACAAATAAATGAGATCACATGGTATCTGTTGTTGTCAGACTTAGTTCACTTAGCATAATGCCCCAAAGAGTCACGTTGTCTGAAACATCAAGATATCCCTTTTTCACACGGTCGTTGAAGGATGCATGCTTCCCAGGTGGCGCGGTGGTAAAAAAATCAACCTGCCAATGCAGGAGACAAAAGAGACTGGGGTTCGATTGGACATGACTGGGCCACTGAGCACACAGCACACACAACACACATGATGATGGATGTTAAGTAGACTTATGGTGATCATTTTGCAATACATACAAATATCTAACCATTATGTCATACACCTGAAAATAATGCTATATTGCAATGAAATACAATAAAATAAAATAAAGTAGGTAGAAGAAAGCAAAAATGATAGCCTTGTCTTATGAAATAAATACAAAGATACCAAATAAATTATATTAAATTGGTTTATATCAGAACTGTTAAATAGTTAAATATTAGAAAACCTAAAATGCAGCTCACTTAATATGCTGTTGCATATAATACACATCAAATTTAATCTACCACTAAGAAAGAAAAACTGTTCCATTCAAGTAGTTTAACAGACTATAATTGTAAGACATATTTTCAAAAATGTTTAAGAATGTATTTAAATGCATAAAAAATGTATGTTAGAAAGACATTAAGTAGTAGTTAAAGTAAATCAGAGAAAATCTGATAATATATTCATTAATTAATTTTGACTGGAGGATAACTACTTTACAATATTGTGACTGTTTTCAGCATACATTTATTTAATTAAATAATTTTATTTTTAATATAAATGTATTTATTTTAATTGGAGGCTAATTATTTTACAATATTGTATTGGTTTTGTCACACATTGGCATGAATCCACCATGGGTATACATGTACTCCCCATCCTGAACCCCTCCCACCTCCTTCCCCGTCCAATCCCTCTGGGTCATCCCCGTGCACCAGCCCCAAGCGTCCAGTATCATGCATCAAATCTGGAGTGGCGATTCGTTCCACATATGATAATATACATGTTTCAATACCATTCTCCCAAAACATCCCACCCTCGCCCTCTCCCACAGACTCCAAAAGACTGTTCTATACATCTGTGTCTCTTTTGCTGTCTCACATACAGGGTTATTGTTACCGTCTTTCTAAATTCCATTCAGTTTAGTTCAGTCACTCAGTCGTGTCTGAATCTTTGCGACCCCATGAATCACAGCACGCCAGGCCTCCCTGTCCATCACCAACTCCCAGAGTTCACTCAAACTCATGTCCATCGAGTCGGTGATGCATTCCAGCCATCACATCCTCTGTTGTCCCCTTCTCCTCCTGCCCACAATCCCTCCCAGCATCAGGGTCTTTTCCAATGAGTCAACTCTTCGCATGAGGTGGCCAAAATATTGGAGTTTCAGCTTCAGCATCAGTCCTTCCAATGAACACCCAGGACTGATTTCTTTTAGGATGGACTAGTTGGATCTCCTTACAGTCCAAGGGACTCTCAAAAGTCTTCTCCAACACCACAATTCAAAAGCATCAATTCTTCGGCGCTCAGTCGTCTTCACAGTCCAACTCTCACATTCATACATGACCACTGGAAAAACCATAGCCTTGACTAGATGGACCTTTGTTGGCAAAGGCCTCTGCTTTTTAATATGCTATCTAGGTTGGTCATAAATTTCCTTCCAAGGAGTAAGTGTCTTTAGTTTCATGGCTGCAGTCACCATCTGCAGTGATTCTGGAGCCCCAAAAAATAAAGTCTGCCACTGTTTCCACTGTTTCCCCATCTATTTCCCATGAAGTGATGGGACCAGATGACATGATCTTAGTTTTCTGAATGTTGATCTTTAAGCCAACTCTTTCACTCTCCTCTTTCACTAAAATCAAGAGGCATTTTAGTTCCTCTTCACTTTCTGCCATAGGGTGGTGTCATCTGCATATCTGAGGTTACTGATATTTCTCCCGGCAATCTTGATTCTAGCTTGTGCTTCATCCAGACCAACGTTTTTCATGATGTACTCTCCATATAATTTAAATATATAGGGTAACAATATACAACCTTGACGTACTCCTTTTCCTATTTGGAACCAGTCTGTTGTTCCATGTCCAAATCTAACTGTTGCTTCCTGACCTGCATACAGGTTTCTCAAGAGGCAGGTGAGGTGGTCTAGTATCCCCATCTCTTTAAGAATTTTCCACAGTTTATTGTGATCCACATAGTCAAAGGCTTTGGCATAGTCAATGAAGCAAAAATAGGTGTTTTTCCTGGAACTTTTTGCTTTTTTGATAATCCGGGAGATGTTGGCAATTTGATCTCTGGTTTCTCTGCCTTTTCTAAAACCAGCTTGAACATCTGGAAGTTCATGGTTCACGTATTGATGAAGCATGGCTTGGAGAATTTTGAGCATTACTTTACTAGTGTGTGAGATGAGTGCAATTGTACAGTAATTTGAGCATTCTTTGGCATTGCCTTTCTTTGGGATTGGAATGAAAACTGACCTTTTCCAGTCCCATGGCCACTGCTGAGTTTTCCAAATTTGCTGGCATATTGAGCGCAGTATTTTCACATCATCTTTCAGGATTTGAAATAGCTCAACTGGAATTCCATCACCTCCACTAGCTTTGTTAGTAGTGATGCTTTCTAAGGCCCACTTGACTTCACATTCCAGGATGTCTGGCTCTAGGTGAGTGATCACACCATCGTGATTACCTGGGTCATGAAGATCTTTTTTGTACAGTTCTTCTGTGTATTCTTGCCACCTCTTCTTAATATCTTCTGCTTCTGTTAGGTCCTTACCATTTCTGTCCTTTATCAAACCCAACTTGCATGAAATGTTCTCTTGGTATCTCTAATTTTGTTGAAGAGATCTCTAGTCTTTCCCATTTTGTTGTTTTCCTCTATTTCTTTTCACTGATCACTGAGGAAAGCTTTCTTATTTCTCCTTGCTATTCTTTGGAACTCTGCATTCAAATGGGAGTATCTTTCCTTTTCTCCTTTGCTTTTTGCTCCTCTTCTTTACACAGCTGTTTGTAAGGCCTCCTCAGACAGCCATTTTGCTTTTTTGTATTTCTTTTTCGTGGGGATGGTCTTGATCCCTGTCTCCTGCACAATGTCATGAACCTCCATCCATAGTTCATCAGGCCCTCTGTCTATCAGGTCTAGTCCCTTAAATCTATTTCTTACTTCCACTGTATCGTCATAAGGGATTTGATTTAAGTCATACCTGAATGGTCTACTGGTTTTCCCTAGGTTCTTCAGTTTAAGAAAAGTGTATTAGAAAGCAAAGACATCACTTTGCCAATGAAGGTCTATATAGTCGAAACTATGATTTTTGCAGTAGTCATGTATGGATGTGACAGTTGGACCATAAAGAAAACTGTGTGTCAAAGAATTGATGCTTTTGAATTCTGGTACTGGAGAAGACTCTAGAGAGTCCTGTGAACAGCATGGAGATCAAACCAGTCAATCCTAAAGGAAATCATTCCTGAATATTCATCGAAAGGACTGATGCTGCAGCTGAAGCTCCAATACCTTCGCCACCTGATGTGAATAACTGACTCATTGGAAAAGACCCTGATTTGGGAAAAGACTGAGGGCAGGAAGAGAAGAGGGCATAGAGGTTGAGGTGGTTAGATAGCATCACTGACTCAATGGACATGAACTTGAGCAAGTTCTGGGAGATAGAGGAGGACAGGGAAGCCTGGTATTCTGCCGTCCATGGGTTCACAAAGAGGCAAACATGACTTAGCAAATGAACAGCAGCAACAATAGGTTAAAAAATAGAAGTTCTGTTCAATTCAGTCACTCAATCATGTCCCACTTTTGGCCACCCCATGGACTGCAGCATGCCAGGCTTCCCTGTCCATCACCAATTCCCAGAGCTTACTCAAACTCACGTCCATCGAGTCGGTGATGCCATTCAACCATCTCATCCTCTGTCATCCCCTTCTCCTCCTGCCTTCAATCATTCCCAGCACCAGGGTCTTTTCAAATGAGTCAGCTCTTCGCATCAGGTGGCCAAAGTACTGGAGTTTCAGCTTCAACATCAATCCTTCCAATGAATATTCAGGACTAATTTCCTTTAGGATGGACTGTTTGGATGTCCCTGCAGTCCAAGGGACTCTCAAGAGTCTTCTCCAACACCACAGTTCAAAAGGTTCAATTCTTCAGTACTCAGCTTTCTTTATAGTCCAACTCTCACATTCATATATGACTACTGGAAAAACCATAGACTTGACTAGATGGACACTTGTTGGCAAAGTAATGTCTCTGCTTTTTAATATGCTATCTAGGTTGGTCATAACTTTCCTTCCAAGGAGTAAGCATCTTTTAATTTCATGGCTGCTGTCACCGTCTGCAATGATTTTGGAGCCCCCCCAAAATAGTCTGCCACTGTTTGCACTGTTTCCCCATCTATTTACCATGAAGTGATGGGACCATATACCATGATCTTAGTTTTCTGAATGTTGAATTTTAAGCCAAAATTTTCACTCTCCTCTTTCACTTTCATCAAGAGTCTCTTGAGTTCTTCACTTTCTGCCATAAGGGTGGTGTCATCTGCATACTTGAGTTTATTGACATTTCTCCCAGCGATCTTGATTCCAGCTTGGGCTTCATTCAGCCCAGTGTTTCTCATGATGTACTCTGCATATAAGTTAAATAAGCAGGGTAACAATATGCAGCCTTGACATACTCCTTTTCCTATTTGGAACCAGTCTGTTGTTCCATGTCCAGTTCTAACTGTTTCTTCCTTACCTATATACACATTTCTCAAGAGTCAGGTCAAGTGATCTGGTATTCCCATTTCTTTCAGAATTTTCCACAGTTTACTGTGATCTGCACAGTCCAAGGCTTTGGCATAGTCAATAAAGCAAAGTATATGTTTTTCTGGAACTCTGTTGCTTTTTCAATGATCCAGCAGATGTTGGCAATTTGATCTCTGGTTCCTCTACCTTTTCTTTTTTTTTTTTTTTGTTTCTGTGAAGACATTTTTTAGATTACATTAACATTTCTTTTTTTTTTTTTTCCATTTTATTTTTTTATTATTTTTTTTTAATTTTTATTATTATTATTTTTTTTTCCAGTGGGTTTTGTCATACATTGATATGAATCAGCCATGGATTTACATGTATTCCCAATCCCGATCCCCCCTCCCACCTCCCTCTCCACCAGCTTGAACATCTGGAAGTTCACGTATTGTTGAAGCCTGGCATTGAAAATTTTGAGCATTACTTTACTAGTGAAAGGTTGTTGCTGAACGGCACAAAGACACTGGGATTCTTGGCCTCCGGAAGAGAATAATTCAATCTGGGGCCAGAGACGAGGCTTGATCGCTCTGAGCTTTGTGTGATAAAGTTTTATTAAAGTATAACAGAGATAGAGAAACCCTCTGACATAGACATCAGAAGGGGGCACAAAGAGTACCCCCTTGCTAGCATTAGCAATGGAGTTATATACTCTCAAATAAGTTATTACAGTGAATCAAAAGAATGTCTGGAGGTTGTAAAGACCTCACCAGACCTACTCGCATAATTCACATTTTGAGATAGCAGAATTAGCCAGAAGGTTTTTTTTTCCAGAGACTGTCCTCAAGCAGGATACATTATTGTTATATAATCCTAAGGAATGTAGAGGGGAAAAAAGAGTTTGTCCTTTCTTCCTCCTTGAAAATACCAGACCTGTCTCTCCTTGGGGACCCCTAGACTTCCTATCAACCTGCCTAGGAAAGGGCTCTCTCACTAGCATCTGAGATGAGTGCAATTGCACAGTAATTTGAGCATTCTTTGGCATTGCCTTTCTTTGGGATTGGAATGAAAACTGACCTTTTCCAGTCCTGTGGTCACTGCTGAGATTTCCAAATTTGCTAGCATATTGAAGGCAGCACTTTCACAACATCATCTCTTAAGATTTGAAATAGCTCAACTGGAATTCCATCACCTCCACTAGCTTTGTTTGTAGTGATGCTTCCTAGGGCCCACCTGACTTCACATTCCAGGAGGTCTGGCTCTAGGTGAGTGATCACACCATCATGATTATCTGGGTCGTGAAGATCTTTTTTGTACAGTTCTTCTGTGTATTCTTGCCACCTCTTCTTAATACCTTCTGTTTCTGTTAGGTCCATACCATTTCTGTCCTTTATCGAACCCACCTTTGCATGAAATGTTCCTTGGTATCTTTACTTTTCTTGAAGAGATCTCTAGTCTTTCCCATTCTGTTGTTTTCCTCTATTCTTTTCACTGATCACTGAGGAAAGCTTTTTTTTTTTTTTTAATCTCTCCTTGCTATTCTTTAGAAGTCTATATTTAATGGGTATATCTTTCCTTTTCTCCTTTGCTTTTCACTTCTCTTCTTTTCACAGCTATTTGTAAGGTCTCCTCAAACAGCCAATTTGCTTTTTTGCGTTTCTTTTTCTTGGGGATGGTCTTGATCCCTGTCTCCTGTATACTGTCATGAACCTCTGTCCATAGTTCTTCAGTCACTCTCTCTATGAGATCTAGTTCCTTAAATCTATTTCTCACTTCCACTGTATAATCATAAGGGATTAGATTTAGGTCATATCTGAATGGTCTAGTGTTTTTTCCTACTTTCTTCAATTTAAGTCTGAATTTGGCAATAAAGAGATCATGCTCTGAACCACAGTCAGCTCCCAGTCTTATTTTTGCTGACAGTATAGAGCTTCTCCATCTTTGGCTGCAAAGAATATAATCAATCTGATTTTGGTTCATCATCTAGTGATGCACATCATAATAGTAAAGAAATGTTATATAAAATAAGTATAAAATAACTTAATATAAAGCAAGTTTAAATAAATATAGGCAAGCCTTGTGTGTATAAAAACTACAACTTAATTGAACGGCAAAAGAAAAACTTGAATAATCTGAGAGCTATATCATGCTAATATACAAAATTCAATAGTTTATACATGTCAGTTTTCCCAAAACTAATTTTAAATTTCAATGTAAATCTAATCTGAATCCCAAAGGAATTTTTTTTCTGAAATTTGATATCTGATCCTAATATGTGCGTAGAATTCCAGAAGCCAAAGAAGATCAAGGATGATTTTAGCAAAAGAATTATAAAAAATTGCATACCGTGTTAGAGTCAAGATTTGCTATAAAGCAATAATAATTTTTAAAAACTCAGCAGAAGCAAGAAAAAACAATAGAATTAGATAGAGAAGGTGGAAATAGTCTTGCATATAGACAAAAAATTGATATATGGCAGTAGTGTCATTACAAATCAGTGGGGAAAGTTGTGTGTCCCAGTGGATGATGCTAGGACAGTTGGCAAATGTCAGACTTATATGAGGAAAGGAAAACTAAACTTCTGAGGGAAAATATGAAATGATATCTTTGGTAATATGAGTCACCAAAAGCAAAATACATGAAGAAAAACTCCAGATGTTTGACAAGAGGAAAACATAGGTCGTTTGTTTCATTTTAGCAAACTAAGGCATAGCATGATTTGCACAAAGGTCATTGAGGGTGCAGGACCACCCCCCACATTTCACAGGAGGATTTTGAGTTATTAGAGAAGAAATATCATGAATTCATACACATAATGTTAGGTAAGCACACCCTCATTGGAGGTTAGGTGATGACTCAGTGAAAACTCAAGGCTCCTGGTTTTGTCAATCCACTGGTTTACCTTTCAAGATTGACATTTTTAAAATCCAGATATGATTGTTGTGTATCAGATGAACATACAAGAAAAACTCAGGTGAAGAGTGTCACCTCTTTCCTATTCACCAGAAACCCTGTCAGGACTATCCTGTGTGTGATTGGGCTATGAAATCCACAAGGTCAAGAACTTGCCTTTACTCTCCTGAAAGTTTGAGCATGCTTTAGGATTAATCATGCTTTACATTAACTAATTAGGATTAATATAATGCTTTACATTAGTTAATT
Source organism: Dama dama (assembly GCF_033118175.1). NCBI lineage: Eukaryota > Metazoa > Chordata > Mammalia > Artiodactyla > Cervidae > Dama > Dama dama. The sequence continues at coordinate 5,698,956 of NC_083713.1, read as the reverse complement.
AATATAAACCCACTGCAATGAAGTCAATGTTTTGGTGAGATCATTCTCTAAGGGGCAGGAAAGGGGGTGGAGTCAAGTGGGATGGCTAGTCCAGGACAACCAAAGTGAATTGCATTTTACAGTAAGACCTTTGGTACTGTGAGGCTACAAGTGAAAAAGGAAGCATCATGCCTTTCAAAATGGTAAACCAACTTCCCGGACAATCCAGTGGTTAAGACTCCCAGCTCCCAGCGCTGGGGGCATAGGTGCAATCCCAGGTCAGGGAACTAAGATTTCACAGCATGCAAGGCCATGTCCTCCCCACAAAGAAACAGCACACACCGATAAATTTGGTGAATATGCATGAATAAGTGGTAAGATATGACATATGTGCATGAATGCTCTATAAAGTACTCTATAAAAAAGAAGGGATACCTCTAAGCCAGGAACTTTATATTATTATAACTCATTTAATCATAAAAACATCCCTTAGAATAAGCATTCTTCTTCACAACTTAGAGGCAAGTAAATGAGGTTAATTGATGCTGCCCAAGCGGCCGAGAGGAGCTACTCCACGCCCAAGGTCAGGACGGTGGCTGAGACGAGCAACCCCACATCCAAGGAGCAGCGGCTGCGGGGGTGCAGGAGGGCCGAAAGGAGCTATTCCACGTTCAAGGTCAGGAGGGGCGGCTGTGAGAAGATACACCTCGTCCAAGATAAGGAGCAGCGGCTGCGCTTTGCTGGAGCAGCCGTGAAGAGATACCCCACATCCAAGGTAAGAGAAACCCAAGTAAGATGGTAGGTGTTCTGGAAGGCATCAGAGGGCAGACACACTGAAACCGTAATCACAGCCAATCTGATCACATGGACCACAGCCTTGTCTAACTCAATGAAACTAAGCCATGTTGTGTGGGGCCACCCAAGACGGACGGGTCATGGTGGAGAGGTCTGACAGAATGTGATACAATGGAGAAGGGAATAGCAAACCACTTCAGTATTCTTGCCTTGAGAACCCCATGAACAGTATGAAAAGGCAAAATGATAGGATACTGAAAGAGGAACTCCCCAGGTCGGTAGGTGCCCAATATGCTACTGGAGATCAGTGGAGAAACAGCTCCAAGAAGAACGAAGGGATGGAGCCAAAGCAAAAACAATACCCAGTTGTGGATGGGACTGGTGATAGGTCCGATGCTGTAAAGAGCAATATTGCATAGGAACCTGGAATGTTAGGTCCATGAATCAAGGCAAATTGGAAGTGGTCAGACAGGAGATGGCAAGAGTGAATGTCGACATTCTAGGAATCAGAGAACTAAAGTGGACTGGAATGGGTGAATTTAACTCAGATGACCCTTATACCGACTACTGTGGGCAGGAATCCCTTAGAAGAAATGGAGTAGTCATCATGATCAACAAAAGAGTCCGAAATGCAGTACTTGGATGCAATCTCAAAAATGACAGAATGATCTCTGTTCGTTTCCAAGGCAAACCATTCAATATCACGGTATCCAAGCCTGTGCCCCAACTAGTAACACTAAAGAAGCTGAAGTTGAATGGTTCTTTGAAGACTTACAAGGCCTTTTAGAACTAACACCCCCAAAAAAAGATATCCTTTTCATTATAGGGGACTGGAATGCAAAAGTAGGAAGTCAAGAAACACCTGGAGTAACAGGCAAATTTGACCTTGGGGTATGGAATGAAGAAGGGAAAATGCTAATAGAGTTTTGCCAAGAGAATGCACTGGTCATAGCAAACACCCTCTTCCAACAACACAAGAGGAGACTCTACACATGGACATCACCAGATGGTCAACACCAAAATCAGACTGATGATATTCTTTGCAGCCAAAAATGGAGAAGCTCTTTATGGTCAGCAAAAACAAGACTGGGAGCTGACTGTGGCTCAGATCATGAACTCCTTATTGCCAAATTCAGACTTAAATTGAAGAAAGTAGTGAAAACCATTAGACCATTCAGGTATGACCTAAATCAAATTCCTTATGGTTATATAGTGGAAGTGACGAATAGATTTAAGGGACTAGATCTGATAGACAGAGTGCCTGGTAAACTACGGACAGAGGTTCATGACATTGTACAGGAGACAGGGATCCAGACCATCCCCATGGAAAAGAAATGCAAAAAAGCAAAATGGCTGTCTGAGGAGGCCTTACAAATAGCTGTGAAAAGAAGAGAAGCAAAAAGCAAAGGAGAAAAGGAAAGGTATTCCTGTTTGAATGCAGAGTTCCAAAGAATAGCAAGGAGAGATTGCTAGCAAGAAAGCCTTCCTCAGTGATCAATGCAAAGAAATAGAGGAAAACAACAGAATGGGAAAGACTAGAGATCTCTTCAAGAAAATCAGAGATACCAAGGGAACATTTCATGCAAAGATGGGCTTAATAAAGGACAGAAATAGTATGGACCTAACAGAAGCAGAAGATATTAAGAAGAGGTGGCAAGAACACACAGAAGAACTGTATGAAAAACATCTTCATGACCCAGATAATCATGATGGTGTGATCACTCACCTAGAACCAGACATCCTGGAATGTGAAGTCAAGTGGGCCTTAGGAAACATCACTATGAACAAAGAGTCAGACAGGACTGAGCGAATGAACTGAACTGAACTGAACTGAGGGAAACTAGTGAAGGATTTTAGTACAAAAACCTGTACTTTCTCCTCAGTCTCACCTCCTCATGGAGGTAGGTGGAGCTGGAAAAAATTGTCTGGAGGCCTTGAAAAATGCACATGATTGCAGGTGGCACTTACAGCAGGGGTCTGAGAGAAAGACTACCACCCACTGGGTGTGTGGATAGCAGACAGACACTAGTCCCACTTGAAGAAAGGAAGGAGTGAGATCCATCGCCTGAAAGACCGAGCCTAAGGCTAAGTGCAACAAGTGCAGCTTCTCCCCAGGCTGAGGTCAGCACTTACAACTGATGTTCATTCAGCTTGATACAGGTGATATTTGATTCTCCCTCTCCAATTAAACTCTGCAATTCTATCAGTCATGGGTATCACTTTGTTATAACAAATACACAATTAAGTTTCTATATATTGACACTAGTTTGTAATGTAAAGGGGGATCATTTATACTGGTAATTCTGGAAGGGAAAAAAAACAAACAGAGAACTCTTCCTGCTCCTGGTTCAAGCTTTTGTCTTATTTTTGCACACTTTTTCTTTTCAGATATAATGTGTTTGAATTGCCATCTTTCACAGCGAATAAGTTGGACTCCTTAAAATGTTGTTCCCAAACGGTGCATCTACTGTGGTTAAGTGGTCACCCCCAACCTTATACACATCCCCGGAGCTCCCCAACAACTCACCTACAAGTCTTGACCCAGCCCTCATCCATGATTCAAGGGGTTCTCCAAGACCCTGCCCTCTCCAAGGCAGAAAGTTGCAGGATTCCTCCAATCAAACACACAGAACAAGAATCCCTTTGCTCTTGCTAACAACCCATCCCCACTCCTGCAGTCCCAGGTTTTTGCTCTGGCTTCCACAAGAAGTGAAATATAGAACCATTCTAAAATACTGCCACTGGCGCAAGGAGGGAACTAGATAGAAACCAAGTCTTGGGGGTGACTTGGGGTGGAGGATGTGTGTCCAGGTGAGAAAGGGCATTTTGAGAAGGTTTATGAACTAATTGTCGAACTAAGGTAGCAGTTAGGCCAACAAATGGACAGTAGGTCTTCTGAAGAAAGTTTGATCCCAGGGAAGGAAAGATGGGGAAGCAGGCACATGATGTGGCCATGCCAAGGAGGAAGCCCAGGTCAGGGCAGCTGGGCAAGATGTGTCAGTGTTGTAGGATTGTGGGGGATGGGGTACATACAGATAAGGTGCCCTGGAGAGAGGAGGGAGTTTATAGAAGTAGTGTTTCTGCTTCTGTGCCATTGGTTTGTCTTTAATCAAAACCTCATTTCCATCCTTTTCTTGGAGTTTCCACCAGTCTTGAAACAAAACATATGTGCATGCATACACACAGATACACACAGACACACACACACAGACACACACCCCAACTGTTCTAAGCATTAGAGACCTCCACACAAATTGCTAAAGGCTCTGTAAGAGAAGGAAAGGCAACCCACTCCAGTATTCTCACCTAGAGAATCCCAAGGACAGAGGGGCCTGGTGGACTGTTGTCCATAAGGTCGCACAGAGTCAGACACAACTGAAGCGACTTATGCCGGAGAAGGAAATGTCAACCCACTCCAGTATTCTTGCCTGGAGAATCCCAGGGACAGAGGAGCCTGGTGGGCTGCCATCTATGGGATTGCACAGAGTCAGACACAACTGAAGCGACTTAGCATGCAAGCATGCTGTAGGGGAGGAAGCTGAGGCCCTTTAGCCTCAGTCACTAGCCTAATACTTTGGAGGCAATAAATTGTTATTGGAGAGGAAATTTTCTTCTACCCTTCTGGGTTCTTCTGGCTGGTCTAAGAACTAAATTGACATGACACAAATTAGCAGAAGATAATCAAACAAAGTTTAATAACATATTGTCTTTGATACACATTGGAGAGGGCTTCCCTAGTGGTTCAGCAGTGAAGAATCTACTTGCAATCCAGGAGACAAGGGTTCAACCCCTGGGTCAGGCAGATCCTCTGGAGGAGGACATAGCAACCAACCTCAGTATTCTTGCCTGGAGAATCCCATGGATAGAGAAGCCTGGCAGGCTACAATCCACAGGGTTGCAAAGAGTTGGACATGACAGAAGTGACTTAGCATGCACACACACACATGGAAGAAACCCAGGAAAACTGAATAATTCACCAAAATGGTTGAAATCCTCACCTTAAAAATCATCCATGGCTAAAGACAGAAAAGAATGTTGGGTCAGGGATTTGGATTGCTGTTGTTCAGTCACTAAATCATGACTGAATCTCTGCAATCCTGTGGTCTGCAGTAAGCCAGGCTCCCTTGTCCTTCACTATTTCCCAGAGTTTGCTGTGATTCATGTTCATTGAGTCAGTGATGCTATCTAACCACCTCATCCTCTGCCACCCTCTTCTCATTTTGTCTTCAATCTTTCCTAGCATCAAAGTCTTTTCCAATGAAAAGAAAAGGGGTTTGGGACTTTGACATAAAAATAGAAAAACAAATGTTTGATAAACAAATGTTTACTGGGTCATCAGATACAGTGGGACACAGAGAGGACTCTTAACAAACAGACTTTGCTGGGTTCCTCCCAGTCTGCACACCTAGTTCATATTATAGTCACCCTATGCTGATAACTCATTTCCTGGAACAGGTCCTCAAGGTATATTCTCCTAGGCTTTAGGGAGGAGTTTAAAGTTTCTTCCAGAGTTTTTGGGCTTTGATTGCTCTCAGTTTGAAATAACTCACATGCCATAGTGACATTTGGAGTGGCAGCTTTTTCTACCATCCACTGTCTTCAGTCACTCTGTTTCTCCTAAGAATCTTATCCTCTGCATCCCTACTCTCTCCCTCTGTGCTGGCAGAGAATCTGGCTTCTGTCACCATGAACCAGAGCTCCAGCCTGAAGCTGTCACTCTCAGCTGGCTTATCAAAAATACTTACCAATTAGGATTGCCAGTCCAACCGCCGAGGAGACCCTGTGTCTATCCATCTATGACAATCTAGCTTGTATTTCACTTTGCTTCTATCAGACCGGGGCAGAAACTGAAGGTGAAAGTCACTCAGTCATGTCTGACTCTTTGCGATCCCATGGACTATACAGTCGACGGAATTCTCCAAGCCAGAATACTGGAGTGGGTAGCCTTTCCCTTCTCCAGGGGATCTTCCCCACCCAGGGAGCAAACCTAGGTCTCCTGCTTTGCAGGTGGAGTCTTTACCAGCTGAGCCTCAAGGGAAGCCCAAGAATACTGGAGTGGGTAGCCTATCCCTTCTCCAGCACAACTTCCCAACCCAGAAATCTAACTGGGGTTTCCTGCATTGCAGGCAGATTCTTTACCAACTGAGCTAACTTGCTGCAAACAAGCTCTTGAAGTAATTCTGGAGTTTCAGAATCACTCTTCAGAGTAGAGTGATCTGGGAGAATTGCCTTGCAGGAATTTAAGAAGAGGCTTAGGAGATCTGTCCTTAAATATTTATAAAGTTACAGGCAAGTTACAAAAGATATGAACCTCAGTTTCCTTGGCTGCTGAATGGAGATAACAAACAGCTGCATTCCAAAAACTGGAGAGTGAGTAGGATGTGTAGGACATTTCTTTTTAGAAAAACCAGACAATGTCATGGGGGGGGGGGGGGAACCACGGGATTTGCTAGTGATGCCCTGTGCCTAATCCACATGGGATTTGCACCAACCACTGCCTCCTCCACGAATTGAAATCCCTTTGACTTCCTTGACTGCATCTCATTTTCATTCCCCCACCTGTATTAATTAGCTCTGACCACCAAAATAAATACCACAGGCTGGGTGACTTAAACAACAGATATTTATTTCCTCACAGTTCTGGAAGGTAGATGTGCTGGATCAAGGTGTTGGCCAGCAGGGTTGGTTTCTCTCAGGGTCTCCTGCCAGTTTACAGATGGCCATCTTCTCTCTGTGTCCTCACATGGTCTTTTCTTCTTTGCATGATTGCATCTTAATCTTGTTTTATCTTCTCTTGGATTAGGAAGAAATCCTTTAACATAATCACCTCTTTAAAGTCCCTAAGAGCAGAACTAAGATGGCTGAGGAATAGGACAGGGAGACCACTTTCTCTCCCATAAATTCATTGAAAGATCATTTGAACGCTGAACAAACATACCACAAAACAACTTCTGAATACTGGTGAAGGACACCAGGCACCCAGAAAGGCAGTCCATTGTCTTCGAAAGGAAGTAGGACAAAACATAAAAGATAAAAAGAGAGACAAAAGAGTTAGAAACAGAGACCCATCCTGGGGAGGAAGTCATAAGAGAGGAGAAGTTTCCAAACCCTCTCACTGGTGGGTCTGTGGGGAGTTTTGGGATCTCAGAGGGCAACATAACTGGGAAGAAAAAATAATAAATAAAACCCACAGATTATGTGTCTAACTGCAACTCCCAGTGAAGTAGCCCAGATGCGTCCACCACCAGCAAGCGAGGGCTGAACAGGGAGGCGTGGGTTGCATTGCTTAGGGTAATAACCAGGCCTGAATGCCCTGAGGGCAATCTGAGGGAGCTACCTAGAGATAGCAAACCAAACTGTGGGATAGCCAGAGAGGAAAAAAAAAAGAAGAAGAAGAAGAAGAAAGAGAGAGAGAACTTTCCCGGGAAAAGCTCTAACCTAAGGCAGAGTCGGGACGCTCACAGAACAAAGGACTGAGCGAATACCAGAGGAGAGCTAGCTATTAGCAGACTGACCCATCCCACACTAGAGGCAGGGAGGCAGGTGGGGGACAGCCAGAGCCTAAAGACAAGGGACAACTTCATCCCTGGACATGACATCCTCTACCAAACTGCGAGCAGGCTCCCAGTTGTTAAGCAAGCCTTCCTGGGATCCTGGACGGTTGACATCCACCAGGAGAGCCGCAGCCAGAGATCAGCTCCCCAGAGGAGACATGGCACACCTGAGATGGCACTCCCACTGCGCACCCAGGAAACCGAGGGACTGGGACTGGGAAGGTGATAAGATGTACCACCCACCTGGAGAGAATGCACGCGCCAAGCACTTGGTCGCCTGAGCTGCTCAGACCTGGGCAGGGCACAAAACGCAGGCCCAACCAAGTCTGTGCCTTTGTGGAGTACCCAAGAACCTGAATCTGAGAAGCTTAGACCTGGGAAGTGTACACAACCCAGGGCCCACTTTAGACAGTTCCCCTGCAGAGCAACCTGGAGCTTGAGCAGTGTAGACTGGAAAAGCACACACGCTGTGAGCGGGGGCAAACCCAGTGAGGCTCAGACACTGTGAGCACTCCCCACACATGCCAGTGATGTTTGTTTGCAGTGCTCCTCCCTCCCAAAAGCACTATTGAACAAGTGACCACTTGCCACCTTGTGTCAGAGTGGAGGTTAGATACTGAAGAGACTTGCAAACAGAGGAAGTCAAAATAAACAAAGAACAGGGAATGACTTTGGAAGTGACAGGTACAACAGATTAAAACCCTGAAGTTAGCACTAGCTACATATGAAGGGACCTATAGACCTTGAGAAGTATAAACTGGAACAAAGAACTATCTGAAACTGAACTAACCCCACACTGCCCTCAATAACTCCAGAGATATTCCTAGATATCATTTATTATCATCTTTTTATTTTTTAATTTTTCTGTTTTTAAGCTCTTTATTACTCTTTTAATTTTCATTTTTAAAATCTATTATTACCTTGAAAAAAAAGACCCTATTTCTAAAGCAAATTTCATATAAATATTTTATATAACTTTTGTGATTTTTTTTAATATTGTATTGATTTTTTTTTAAAAATATTGTATTTTTGAGAGTCTAACCTCTACTCTAGATTTTTAAACTTTGCTTTTTGGTATTTCTTATCAACTCTGTACCTTTAAGAATTCAATCTTCAGTACCCATTTTTACTTAGGAGTGTGATTACTGGCTTGATTGCTCTATCCCCTTTTGACTCTCCTTTTTCTCCCCCAGGTCTCCTCTATCTCCTCCCTCCCCCTTCTCTTCTCTACTTAACTCTGTGACTCTCTTTGGGTGTTCCAGGCTGTGGAGCACACTTATGGAACTGATCACAGGCTAAATTGGTCTCTCTCCTTTTGACTCCTCCTCCTCTCTTCCTGGTAACCTCTATCTCCTACCTCCTTCTTCTCTTCTCTTTGTAAATCTGTGAAAGTCTCTGGATGTTCCACACTGTGGAGAGCAAATAGGGAATTGATTACTGGCTAGATTACTCTCTCCCCTTTTAATTCCCCCTCTTCTCCTCCTGGTCACCTCTATCTCCTTCCTCCCTCTTCTCTTCTCCATGTAACTCTGTGAACTTCTCTGGGTGTCCCCCACTGTGGAGAATATTTTCACCATTAACCTAGATATTATATCATCAGTGCTGTATGGATGTAGAAGTTTTGAGGCTACTGTAAGAATAAGACTGAAAGCCAGAGGCAGGAGGCTTAAATCCAAAATTTGAAAACACCAGAAAACTCCCATTTCCAGGAAACATTAATCGACAAGAGCTCATCCAAAAGCCTCCATACCTACACTGAAACCAAGCTCCACCCAAGAGCCAACAAGTTTCAGAGCAATACATACCAAGCTAATTCTCCAACAGCACAGGAACATAACCCTGAGAACAAAAATACAGGCGGCCAAAAGTCACACCAAACCCATAGGCACTTCAAAACTCACTACTGGACACTTCATTGCACTCCAGAGAGAAGAGATCCAGCTCCACCTACCAGAAAACTGACGCAAGTTTCCCTAACTAGGAAACCTTGACAAGCCACTCGTCCAACTACACCCACAGGGAGGAACCTCCACAATAAAGAGGAACCACCAACTTCCAGCATACAGAAAGGCCAACCTAACAGAGCAACCTAAACAAGATGAAAAGCCAGAGAAATATTCAGCAGGTAAAGGAACATGATAATAGCCCACCAAACCAAACAAAAGAGGAGGATCTAAGGAGTCTACCTGAAAAAGAATTCAGAATAATGATAGTAAAAATGATCCAAAATTTTGAAAACAAAATGGCATAACAAGTAAATAGTCTGGAGACAAGGATTGAGAAGATGTAAGAAAAGTTTAACAAGGACCTAGAAGAAATAAAAAAGAGTCAATCAGTAATGTATAATACAATAACTGAGCTCAAAAGCAATCTGTAGGGAACCAACAGTGGAACTGAGGCAGAAGATAGGATAAGTGAGGTGGAAGATAGGATAAGTGAGGTGGAAGATAGAATGGTGGAAATAAATGAAGCAGAGAGTAAGAAAGAAAGAAGAATTAAAAGAAATAAGGACAACCTCAGAGACCTCTGAGACAATGTTAAACGCCCCAACATTTGAATCATAGGAATACCAGAAGAAGAAGACAAAAAGAAAGGCCATGAGAAAATACTTGAGGAGATAATAGTTGAAAACTTCCCGAAAATGGGGAAGGGAATAGCCACCCAAGTCCAACAAACCCAGAGAGTCCCAAATAGGATAAACCCAAGGCAAACACCCCAAAGCTCATATTAATCAAATTAACCTAGATCAAACAAAAAGAACAAATATTAAAATCAGCAAGGGAAAGACAACAAATAACACACAAAGGGATCCCCATAAGGATAACAGCTGATCTTTTAATAGAAACTCTTCAAGCCACAAGGGAATGGCAGGACATACTTAAAGTGATGAAAGAGAAAAACCTACAACCCAGATGACTATACCCAGCAAGGATCTCATTCAAATATGAAGGAGAAATCAAAAGCTTTACAGACAAGAAAAAGCTCAGAGAATTCAGCACCACCAAACTAGCTCTTCAACAAATGCTAAAGGATCTTCTCCAGACAGGAAACACAGAAAAGGTGTATAAACTCAAACCCAAAACAACAAAGTAAATGGCAACAGGATCCTACTTATCAATAATTACCTTAAATATAAATGGGCTGAATGTCCCAACCAAAAGACAAAGATTGGCTGAACAGATACAAAAACAAGACCCCTATATGTGCTATCTACAAGAGACCCACCTCAAACCTAGGGACACATACAGAACTGAAAGTGAAGGGCTGGAAAAAGATATTTCATGCAAATGGAGACCAAAAGAAAGCAGGAGTAGCAATACTCATGTCACATAAAAGAGACTATGAAATAAAGACTGTGAAAAGAGACAAAGAAGGACACTACATAATGATCAAAGGATCAATCCAGGAAGTTATAACAATTATAAATATATATGTACCCAACAAAGAGTACCGCAACATGTAAGGCACATGCTAACAAGTATGAAAGGGTAAATTAACAGTAACACAATAATAGTGAGAGACTTTAATACCCCACTCACACCTATGCATAGATCAACTAAACAGAAAATTAACAAGGAAGCACAAACTTTAAATGATACAGTGGAACAGTTAGACCTAATTGATATCTATAGGACATTTCACCATAAAACAATGAATTTCACCTTTTTCTCAAATACACATGAAACCTTCTCCAGGATAGAACATCCTGGGCCATAAATCTAGCTTTGGTAAATTAACAAAAATTGAAATCATCTCAAGCACTGTTTCTGATCACAATGCAGTAAGAGTATATGTCAACTACAGGAAAAAAAAAAAAAAACTATTGAAAATACAAACATATGGAGGCTGAACAACACACTTCTGAATAATCAACAAATCACAAAAGAAATCAAAATATGCATAGAAATGAATGAAAATGAAAACACTGCAACCCAAAACCTATGGGATTCAGTAAAAAGCAGTGCTAAGGGGAGGGTTTGTAGCAATACAAGCTTACTTCAAGAAACAGGAGAAAGTCAAATAAATAATCTAACTCTACACCTAAAGAAACTAGAAAAAGAAGAAGTGAAGCATCCCAGGCTTAGTAGAAGGAAATAAATCATAAAAATTAGGGCAGAAATAAATGAAAAATAAACAAAGGAGACCATAGCCAAAATCAACAAAGCTAAAAGCTGGTTCTTTGAGAAGATAAATAAAATAGACAAACCATTAGCCAGACTCATCAAGAAAAAAAGGGAGAAGAATCAAATTAACAAAATTAGAAATGAAAATGGAGAGATCACAACAGACAACACAGAAATACAAAGGATCATAAGAGACTACTATCAGCAACTAAATGCCAATAAAATGGACAACTTGGAAAAAATGGACAAATTCTTAGAAAAGTATAACTTTCCAAAACTGAAGCAGGAAGAAATAGAAGATCTTAACAGACCCATCACAAGCACAGATATCAAAACTGTAATCAGAAATCTTCAAACAAAGAAAAGCCCAGGACCAGATGGCTTCACAGCTGAATTCTACCAAAAATGTAGAGAAGAGCTAACACCTATCCTACTCAAACTCTTCCAGAAAATTGCAGAGGAAGGTAAACTTCCAAACTCATTCTAAGAGGCTACCATAACCCTAATACTAAAACCAGACAAAGATGCCACAAAAAAAGAAAACTACGGGCCAATATCACTTATGAACATAGATGCAAAAATCCTTAGCTAAATTCTAGCAAACAGAATCTAACAACATATTAAAAAGATCATACATCATGACTAAGTGGCCCAGGGATGCAAGGGTTCTTCAATATTCACAAATCAAAATCACAATGTGATACACCACATTAACAAATTTAAAGATAAAAACCATATGATTATTTCAATAAATGCAGTGAAAGACTCTGACAGAATTCAACATCCATTTATGATAAAAACCCTCCAGAAAGAAGGCATAGAAGGAACATACCTCAACATTAAAAATAAAAAAAAAAGCCATATATGATAAACCCACAGCAAACATTATCCTCAATGATGAAAAATTGAAAGCATTTCCCCTAAAGTTAGGAACAAGACAAGGGCGCCCACTCTCACTACTACTATTCAACATAGTTTTTGAAGTTTTAGCCACAGCAATCAGAGAAGAAAAAGAAATAAAAGGAATCCAGATTGGAAAAAAAGAAGTAAAACTCTCACTGTTTGCAGATCCTCTACATAGAAAACCCTAAAGACTCTACCAGAAAATTACTAGAGCTAATCAATGAATACAGTAAAGTTGCAGGATATAAAATTAGCACACAGAAATTTCTTGCATTCCTATACACTAACAATGAGAAAACAGAAAGAGAAACTAAGGAAACAATTCTATCCACCATTGCAACAAAAAGAATAAAATACTTAGGAATAAATCTACCTAAACAAACAAACAAACAAACAAACAAAAATGTATATAGAAAACTATAAAACACTGATGAAAGAAATCAAAGAGTACACAAATAGGTGGAGAAATATACCACGTTCATGGATCAGAAGAATCAATACAATGAAAATGAGTATACTACCCAAACCAATCTATAGATTCAATGCAAACCCTCTCAAGCTACCAAAGGTATTTTTCAAAGAATTAGAACAAATAATTTCACAATTTGTATGGAAATACAAAAGACCTCGAATAGCCAAAGCAATCTTAAGAAAGAAGAATGGAACTGGAGGAATCAACCTGCCTGACTTCAGGCTCTACTATAAAGCCACAGTCATCAAGAGAGTATCGTACTGGCACAAAGACAGAAATATAGATCAATGGAGCAAAATAGAAAGCCCAGAGATAAATCCATGCACCTATGGACATCTTATCTTTGACAAAGGAGGCATGAATATACAATGGAGAAAAGGCAATCTCTTTAACAAGTGGAGCTGGGAAAACTGGTCAACCACTTGTAAAAGAATGAAACTAGAACACTTTCTAACACCACACACAAAAATAAACTCAAAATGGATTAAAGATCTAAATGTAAGACCAGAAACTATAAAACTCCTAGAAGAAAACATAAGCAAAACAATTTCTGACATAAATCGTAGCAGGATCCTTTATGACCCACCTCCCACAGTGATGGAAATAAAAGCAAAAATAAACAAATGGGACCTAATTAAACTTAAATGTTTTTGCACAAAAAAGGAAACTATAGTCAAGGTGAAAAGACAGCCTTCAGAATGGGGGAAAATAATAGCAAATGAAACAACTGACAAAGAGTTAATCTCAAAAATATACAAGCGACCTCTGCAGCTCAATTCCAGAAAAATAAGTGACCCAGTCAAAAAAATGGGTCAAAGAACTAAACAGACATTTCTCCAAAGAAGACATACAGATGGCTAGCAAGTTCATGAAAAGATGCTCAACATCACTCATTATCAGGGGAATGCAAATCAAAACCACAGTGAGGCTAATTAATTTACAATATTGCAGTGGTTTTTGCCATACATTGACATGAATCAGCCATGGATTTTTATTAGCCTCCAACTAATAAAAATAAATGAAAAAAAACAAAAAAACAAAAAAACACAGTGAGGTACTATCTCATGCCAGTCAGAATGGCTGCTATGAATAAGCCTACTAACAGTAAATGCTGGAGAGGGTGTGGAGAACAAAGAACCCTCTTATATTGTTGGTGAGAATGCAAACTAGTACAGCCACTATGGAGAACAGTGTGGAGATTCCTTAAAAAACTGGAAACAGAACTGCCATACAGACCAGCAGTCTTACTGCTGGACATACACACTGAGGAAACCAGAATTGACAGACACATGTGTACCCCAATGTTCATCACAACACTGTTGACAATAGCCAGGACATGGAAGCAACCTAGATGTCCATCAGCAGATGAATGGATAAGAAAGCTGCTGTGGTACATATACACAATAGAATATTACTTAGCTATTAAAAAGAATGCATTTGAATCAGTTTTAATGAGGTAGATGAAACTGGAGCCTATTATACAGAGTGAAGTAAGCCAGAAAGAAAAGCAGCAATACAGTATATTAATGCATATATATGGAATTTAGAAAGATGGCGATGATGAACCTATATGTGAGACAGCAAAAGAGACACAGATGTAAAGAACAGACTGTTGGACTCTGTGGGAGAAGGCGAGGGTGGAATGATTTGAGAGAATAACATTGAAACACGTATATTATCATATGTGAAATAGATCACCAGTCCAGGTTCAATGCACAAGACAGTGTGCTCAGGGCTGGTGCACTGGGATGACCCTGAGAGATGGGATGCGGAGCGAGGTGGAAGGGAGGGTGAGGATGGGGAGCACATGTAAATTCATGGCTGATCCATGTGAATGTATGACAAAAACGACCACAATATTGTAAATTAATTAGACTCCAATTAAAACAAATAAGAAAGTTTAAAAACATAAAAATAAAGTCCCTATATCCAAATACAGCCACAACATGAGGTCCTGGGGATTAAAACTTCAACATATAAATGGGAGTGACACAATTCAGCCCCAAATACCCTCCTGACCTCTCCCCTCCTCTGCTTCCTGTATCCAGTCCTTGTCCTTAGTCCAAGCTCCAAATGATGAAGTATGGGAGATTTTTCTCTACATTTATTCCTTCTGAGTTTTAATCTAATCATTGGCTTCAAATTGCATCTTTTGGCCATGTATTTGGTGTACATTTTGGAAAAGGGGATCTTGGTCCAGATCTGAATGTGCAGTTTGGGAAGGGTGTATCACAAAGGACTGGAAGAATAACTGTGGCTATACAGGATGGAGTAGGTCATGGTGGAGGGGATCTCAGCTGCAACTTCTCCTTTCCCTGGTTCTGTGCTTATTAGAAGACCAACAACCAGAGGCAGACTTGAGCTGATCAAAGACAACAGCAAACTCAGGCCCTGTTGCTGTATTATACAGCTCCCTACAGTGCAGTGGGCATGTTCAATTCCACCTTTGGGGACCTGCAGGGACAACAGCATAGGGAGCAGAGTGATGACTTTGCTCAGATCAAGACAAAAGGAGCAATGACTGCCAAGTGCAAACATATCTGAATGGTGTCCACAGCATGCCACCTACCATCGCCATCCTCCCCTGATGTCACAATGCTGACCCAGCAGCCGTGGGCTATGAGAAGCATGCCAGACAGACTACAAGCCTTCTGAGGCCCTAGAGACAACAGGCTCCTTCCCCTGAGGTCTTTATAGGACTCCATTTACGTCTTGAAACATGTTGCTGGCCTTTCAAGTGTACCCCTTCCAGATGCACAGAATGACTTCTTGACTATTGAGAAAGAAAAAAAAAACAAACCTCATTTATTTCCTGAGACAGCCAGCATAGTTACGGTGTTCTGGCCCTCTCGGCTGAAATCACACTGAATAAGCCTAAGTTTGAGGAGAGAATGAGCAGATTCTAGGAGAAAAGCAATGCATAGACTTGAGAAACGGGCTTTGGGGGAGCCATAACCTTGCCCTACAACTCCTCTCTCTTGCCCCATGTTCTTTGAGGCTGGCCTGGAAAATTCACTGTTTCCCAAAGTGAAACCACAGAAATGTGTGGGAAGGGGTGGTGAGGAAGCCTCTGAGGAGCTCTGGGTCTTTATTTTTCAGTGCAGAAAGAGTTTAGCAAGAAGCAAAGCAATAGATAAGAAGGGATTTATTAGAGTAAAATGCTTGTGAAGCTTACAAGCAAGCAGGCAAGAGAATGCTGCCCTGAGGACTTGGTGGGCTACGGTTTTATAATCAAAGGAAAAGTGGGGAGGGGGGAAAGACCACCTTCTTCCTCATTTTTGAGCAAATAGCAAGTGTCCACGTCCATCATCAGCTCTTCCTCCATGTCAGATGGGGGAAATTTCTTGTCCCTACATGGCCAAATAGAGAATGTTATGGCACTATTCAAATTAACAGAAGGGTGGTAAAAAGCACTAAAATTGGTAAATCATCTCACGTTTCAGTATAATGTCACTTCCCTATATTTTTGCTCTTACTGTGTGCAAAGAAGCATGTCCTGGGAATCATTAACTTACTGAGCTCACTGGGCAGCATGTGGGTCTCATTCCATAATTGTTTATTGTTTTGGGGCATTCTTGTGCTTCTGTTGCATGGTTTTCTTGCTAAGCAAGCTTGCTTGGTTTTTCTGTTAAGCAAACCTGCTTTCCTGAGTGATCATGAATATATATGGGTTTCATAATTTTTTCTTTATTCTTGATCCCTTAGTGGAATTAACTATTTAATCACCTGTTTTCTATCTTTACTCTGTGCCTATCCAAAGGGCTCATGGCCAAACGAACCATTGCTGGGAATTCCACTCAGGGAAAGGTCCTGGTGATGTTCAGAGTTTTCCACAGGTAAGTGTCAGGGGTCCCTTGGGTGCCAGCTATTCTGACTGTCGTAGCCCACGTTGAAATTTACTTTATTCTCATCATCCAAGCATGTGAGCATTTGCTGCAATACAGGCAGTCCTTTCTACTGAGGGACAGTTTTACTAGAAAGATCTTTACTCATTTGAGCTCATAACTGTCATGTGTTATTTGTGTGCGTGTACAGCATGTGTGTGTGTGTGTGTGTGTGTGAATGTGCAGTTGATAGATATCAAAGTGGGAAATGAGCATACCCAGTTCCATTTCTAGGAATTTCTTCTTCAGAAATACCTGTACAATTGTGTAAAACATTGTGTTTTAAGGTGTTCATGGAGGAATTATAATAATGCCCTGCCTGGCACTGGGACTGTTAAAATCATCCTATCCAGTCTCCTATTTGATGGAGGAATTTCCACAACATACTTGTCAAAGAGATTATTCCAATTAGAAGTCCTTGAGCTTTCAGGAAGGGAGGGGAGCAGCTCTTTTCTCACTTTCTGTCTTCCCTTCCTTGCTTGTTTCTTCACTGTGACCCTCTTGACACAGGCCATAGAGATCCATGGAGAAGGAAACAGGAGCCTTGGTGGAATTCCTGGGCATCTGGACCTTCTCCTTAGTGACTACCTGGAAGAAACCCATCATAGCCCCACTGTGCCCGGCTCTGGAGGCCTGGGAGATGACTCCAATCACAGGGCACCAGCAGCAGGGCAGTCACAGGCCAGGCAAAGGTGGACAGTAACAGAACCTCCATAGCTGCCTGCCCAGGGCAGGTAACTGCGATGCTACCCGATCTGAAAAGAAGCCAAGCCAACATGTCCTCAGAGGGTGTTAACATTGCCCAGCAGGCTGCTTTCATCACAGATGGGGAACTCCAGACTTTGACACTGGTGATGGTAGAGCACAGAGCACTGATGACTTTGGTGAGTGATGACTTTGGTGTTGGTGGTGAGCACCAATGACTTTGGTGAGTGGTGACTTTTGGTGACTTTGGAAGGGACCACTGCAAGCCTATTGCAATAACAGTGAAGGTCAGTTGTGGGATCCTATCTCAGCCTTGCAGAATGCACACTAAAAAGTAAAGGTAAGAAGGCCAGACCATCTCTGTGCCCAGCACTGCAGCCCAGGGGAAGGGAAAGAAGAGAAAAGAAGGACAGAGGTTCTGTAGGAAGAGTGCCCATGCTGTAGGATTGTGCAATAAATTGAGAACACAGTGAGAAAAGCATATATATCATCTACTCACAAAAATTTGCTGACAAATAGCCATCCCCTACTTATCAGATAGTTTATTTGATCTAAGTGATTACCCCTTCCTTTCTGGGCATCTGCGAGCAGCATGTTCCAGCAGAAGGAGCAACCTACTATTATTCTCTATGAATTTGAGTGAAACACAAGAGTGAGCATCCTTTCCCTCAAATTGCTTCCTGTCAGGGAGAAGAGGAAGGCAACCAAGAAAATAATCCAGTCCCATGAGGGGATGACCAGTGTCAGGAATGAGGCAGGCAAAGTACTTTGTAAGCATTAAGGAGGGAGTCTTAACCCACAGGAGTAGCCCACCACTTCCTAGGGGCACTTACAGCTCAGTCAGAACCCAAAGGATCACTAGTAGTGAACTTGGCCAGGAACAAGGGGTGGACCAAGAGGCTGGTACTGAACAAACATTCACACTCCAAGTACACAGCAGAGGCAACAGACTGCAGCCACTAATCCAGTAGAAAGGGTGTGGTGTGCTTGTGAAGCCAGAACAGAGAATCAGGAAGGTAGAGAGAGGATGGATCAAGGAAAGTGGTCAGAGGACTGAACATGGTATGTTAGGAATCCTGGCACTTTACTAAGAGAAGTGAAAGCCTTGGTAAGTTTTAAGCTTGAAAACAAGGTTAGTGGAACACCAGCCCGCCAAATGTGAATTTCTGAACCCAGGAAGAACAATACCTGCTACCCAGCAGCCATTGAGCTGCCACCACAAGCTACCTCCATTCCCTATGGTGAACAAGGAATATGAATATGAATGTGAATACTCAAATTGCAGGATGCTGGCCCAAGATAGCTGAGATACATGTGAAAGGAATGCCTTTAGTAAGCCCAGACTCTTGCATCTTCCCATACGGAGAAAAGTGCTAAATTCATTAACTTGAGATGTCTGGTTTTCCTTAATTAACAATAATCTTTTGGTGTTCAGATTACCTGCCCCTTGCTGCAAACTTCTATATAAACTTACTCCTCCCCCCTCACCTGTTTCCCCAGAGGTTACCCAGTTCTTTCAAGGTTACTTGAAATGCTGTCTGCCAGGTTTGAAGTTTTAAAAATTCCCACCAAATAAAATGGAACTGTCCACTTCTAGGTTGTGACTATTTTAAGTGGACTTACAAATGAAGGGATACTCATTGGGGAAGGAAAGGTTTGGGGTCATGTTTGTCATGGCAACCTGAGCACAGGTTGGAAAAGAATTTCCAGACACAGAGTACTATAGCAAGGAGTGAGTTTATTAAGAACAAAGAACAGAGATAATGTGGGTGTTGTGAACACAGTGGGCCAACAACCTGATAGACCAGAGAAAGTCAATAGGACACTGTTGGAACAGTGGACTGACTCAGGAGAGAGCCAATACTTTTCATGGGTTTGTAGACAATTTTTATAGTCTAAAAACAAAGAAAATTGTTGCTGGAAGGGTGGCATTAGGTGATTGGTTAGCACACTATAGGGTAAGTACTGGGGTGGGCATTTTTGCCTAATCTGGGGCCAGGAGGCTGCATGGTAAGGATTAGGGAGGCTTTTGGCAATGGTTACAGTGAAACTCAGTAAGTTCCAGAGATGACCTTGGTTCTGTGCTTCATATCTATGGCCTTGATGCAAGGCCTTGCATCTGTGGCCTTGGAATAGGACTCTTCAGTATTCTCTGATTTTCATACCAGCTCCACCTTCCCACAGGGCGGGGGGCAGGGTGGCGGTGTGTGTGGATTTTTGTCCTTATCTAACCTTGAAGGGAAGTGTCATGACCTCAGTGCATAATGGTTGCTTCTTATCTGCAAGGCTAATTTTATTATGAAAGCATAATGAGCTAAAGGTTACATTCAAACACCAGAGGTTCCTACCTTTTCCTACCTTTCTTTATCTGCCTCCAGAACACTTATCCCTCAAAATATGTGGTTTTCTGTCTGTCTGGAGTTTCCTGCCTTTCTTTGCCCATGGACCCCTGCTCTTCACACAAAGTGAGGTTTTCTACTATCCGATCTCTGCTCATATCTGGCTACCTGCCTACTTTAACACTTCTACAAAGATGAGGTCACTAACTATTGCAGTCACTGACTTTTAACACACCCTGAAAGGTGTTCAAGTTGGAGTTTAGGAATGAAGTACTCTGTGCTCTGGGGAAAAATTGTTAGAACAAATCTTCAGATATTAAGATATTTACAGGAGAAGACTGTATGAGCTCAATTTCCTGCATCTTTCCATATCTATAAACACACTAAAATCACTAATGGAGACATTTGTTCCTCATGACTTGCAGCAAGCCTCTGCCAAAATGTGTGCTTGAGTACGCTTATCTCCCCTCACCAAAATCACATGTACTGACCTTCCCCTCCTCTGCTGAACAGTTCCTCAGAGCTTGCTGAGGACCTGTCTCCTGGGATATTGTCCTCATTTTGTTACCAATAAAATTTAATTTACAAGTCTCATGCTGTGTTTTGTTTTTTTTTTTTTTCTTTTCCAATTGACACTTCCCACCAGCCATGTGTTATTGAACACAAGTCTGTGTACCCAAATACACATGAGGCCAGGCAAACCAAAATGTTAGAATTTGGAGCAGAGATGCATTGATTACAAGGTCAAGCAAGGAGAATGATGGCTGATGCCAAAAGCTCTGAATTCTTCAATGGCTTTCAGGCAGAGTTTTCAAAGGCAACATCTGAGGTGAGGGCTGCAGGGGTGTGACTTTCCTCTGATTTGTGGTGTTCCACAAATCATGTGCTCAGTCTGAAGTTACCATTCTCTTTACTGGGTGGGGCTTTAGTTACTGCTCAAAGATATATTGTTATGTAAAATACTTGAGAAAGAACTAAGACCCACTATTGTTTCTTGACCGCTTTTCCTTTGCTTCTGCCTTCCCTCACTTACGTAACTAGTAACTGTTGGATCTGTCCTTTGGAATTCAGGAAGGTCTAGGAGTCTGAAGCCTTTTTCCTATAAACAAAAGGCAGGGGACAGAGAAGGGTTTTTGTGCACTGAGGGCCCCATAGTGTCCAGCTGTTTTTATCAGAACAGATGAGGGGGATAGGGACATAACAATTTTTTTTCCCAAAGTTTATCATAAAATGTACTCAGGAGCAGGAGACATCCATGTGACAGAATATGAACACCTTTCTTATCAACTTTTTGCTATTGTCCCCCTTTTATAGTAAGAACACTGGGGCTCCTGCCTAACTCCCACCACACAGACTTAGTGCCCCTGACAAGGTTTTTAAACTTGGTCTCTGGCCCAAATTCAGTTTGACTGTGTAGAATTTATTATCCCAAAATGTCCCTTTGGCATATTAATTGTTTTAAGCTGGTTATTTTCTAAAAAAAAAAAAGCAGACATGGGGAAAACCCTGAAAACCAATTACCCTTTTGTAAGAAAGTTTACATTTGCAAGGGAAAGCTCCAAAGATGGGGGGTCTCCTTTGCCATACCTAGAAGAGGAGGAAGACGACCAGATCTCTAGAAAGTCCTATTGGCAGAGAAAGCAGTGACTTATATCTGCATCACAATCACCCTTATTTACCGTGTTTTCCTGTTCACCTTCCAGGACTGAGTCTTCCCACCCTCCACATCACCTTGTCTTTAGCTGAAGCTGGTATATAAGGTGAGGGTTTTGGCCACTCTGGTGAATTGCTCAGTTTTCCTGGGTCTCTCCCATGTATGTTCTGTGCAAAGTGGCTTCAGTCGTGTCCAACTTTTTGCAACCCTATGGAACATAGCTTGCCAGGCTCGTCTGTCCATAGGATTCTCTAGGCAAGAATACTGGAGTATGTTTCTGTGCCCTCCTCCAGGGGATCTTCCCAACCCAGGGATCTAACCCAAGTCTTTTATGTCTCCTGCACTGACAGGTGGGTTCTTTACCATATGGGTAGCCCATGTATTCATGTTGTTAAATGTTGTTTGATTTCCTCCTTTTCATCTGTCTCATGTCAACTTAATTCTTAGACCAGCCAGAACACCTAGATGGATAGAGGAAAATTTCTTCCTCCCTGACAGCTGTTTACCAGGGCTTTCTTTAGAGTTGTCAGATAAAATACAAGTCAACTGATTAAATTTAAATTTAAAATAAACAACTTTTTATTTATTTTTTTTATATTTTATTATTTTTTTATTATTTTATTATTTTTTTAAATCTTTTTTTTTTTTTATTAGTTGGAGGCCAATCACTTCACAACATTTCAGTGGGTTTTGTCATACATTGATATGAATCAGCCATGGATTAACACGTATTCCCCATCCCGATCCCCGCTCCCACCTCCCTCTCCACCCGATTCCCCCGAGTCCTCCCAGTGCACCAGGCTGGAGCACTTGTCTCATGCATCCCACCTGGGCTGGTGATCTGTTTCACCATAGATAGTATACATGCTGTTCTTTTGAAATATCCCACCCTCACATTCTCCCACAGAGTTCAAAAGTCTGTTCTGTATTTCTGTGTCTCTTTTTCTGTTTTGCAGATAGGGTTATCATTACCATCTTTCTAAATTCCATATATATGTGATAGTATGCTGTAATGTTCTTTATCTTTCTGGCTTACTTCACTCTGTATAAGGGGCTCCAGCTTCATCCATCTCCTTAGGACTGGTTCAAATGAATTCTTTTTAACGGCTGAGTAATATTCCATGGTGTATATGTACCACAGCTTCCTTATCCATTCATCTGCTGATGGGCATCTAGGTTGCTTCCATGTCCTGGCTATTATAAACAGTGCTGCGATGAATAAAATAAACAACTTTTTAAAAATGTATAAGCATGATGGTTTTCCATTACTACTGCAACAAATTACTATAGAATTAGTGGCTTACAGGAACTGACATTTATTATCTCACAGTTCTAGAAGCTAGAAGATTGCAATGGGCCTCCTTGGCTAAGATCACGGTGTCAGCAAGGCCATGTTCCTGTCTGTAGGCCCTCGGGAAGAATTAAGCTATATGCTTTTTCCAAATTCTAAGGGCTGCCAGCATTCCTTGGCCTGTGGCTCCTTATCCATCTTCAAAGCACAACCAATTGAGCTTTGCATCATTCTGACACTGACTATTCTGCCTCCTTCTTCCCCATTTGATATTCCTTGTGATTTCACTGGTCTCATTCAGATAGCCCAGATAATGTTCTTATTTTAAGTTTATTAGCAATCTTAATTCCCTTTTGAACACATTCACAGTTTTCTGGGGATTAGGACATCTCCTTGGTGGCTTTATTCTGACAATCACTATAAATATCACCTAATTATTACATAAGGCATCAGTTCAGTTCAGTTCAGTTCAGTCAATCAGTTGTGTCCGACTCTTTGCAACCCCATGAACTGCAGCACGCCAGGCCTCCCTGTCCATCAACAACTCCTGAAGTTTACTCAAACTCATGTCCATCGAGTCAGTGATACCATCTAGTCATCTCATCCTCTGCCATCGCCTTCTCCTCCTGTCCCCAATCCTTCCCAGCATTAGGGTCTTTTCCAATGAGTCAACTCTTCCCATGAGGTGGCCAAGATACTGGAGTTCAACTTTAGTCCTTCCAATGAACACCCAGGACTGATCTCCTTTAGGATGGACTGGTTGGATCTTCTTGCAGTCCAAGGGAGTCTCAAGAGTCTTCTCCAACACCACAGTTCAAAAGCATCAATTTATGAGTCATCATTATACACAAATGTGTCCACTTTCCTCTAAACTTCAAATTTAGCTAGGCCTTCTGTATTTTATCTCTCCTATCTGATAACCTTCAGTCTGGTCCTGGGGTTCTGCTTCTGCCAGTCTTCTTTCAGGGATTGATATTGAGGACTCAACCTCTGTGCGCTGGTACTGAATCAAGTCTCAAAGACAGAGGCTTGGGTTGAAAATAATTGCTAAACTGCTTTTTTCAGGGAAAGGGAAAAAGTATGTGTCCTTCAAAACTGTGTGTCCCAACCCAGTTATATTTCATGAATAATTTTATAGCAGTGGTTTAAGGGCAGGTTTTCTGATAAGAATTCAAATATGTGAAGGGCCTGTACTCTTTGAATCTGGCCTCAGATGGTCTTTACTGTAATGAAGAATGCAAATGTCTTCCATTTGTTAGAGGTATTAGTTCTGTAAAGGCTTCCCTGGTGTCTCCGATGGAAAAGAAGCTCTCTGCAATGCAGGAGACCTGGGTCTGATCCCTGGGTTGGGAAGTTACCCTGGAGAAAGGAAAGGCTACTCATTTACCCATTCCGATATTCTTGCTTGGAGAATTCCATGGACAGAGGAGCCTGGTGGACTAGAGTCCATGGGGTCACAGAGTTGGAAATGACTCAGCAACTAACACTTTCTTTCTTTCTTAGTTATGCAAAGAGTTCAAAGATATTGTTATGTGTATCCCTTAAGGGGGATCCAGGACCCTGATTCTTGACTGCACTGTTGTTTCTTGGCTGCTTCTCCTTCATCTCTGTATCCCTTCTCTTCCCGGATTAGTAACCCTTTACTAAAGGCTGCCATGCCCAGAAGCCCCACAGGATCCTGCTTGATTTCAGTGTCACATATCATATGTCAGGCTTCATCCCACATCAGGGCTTTGTGCCAACATCCTCCCTGGAAATTCCCATGTTTCCTGGGTCTGGTTGGATTTAACAGCTTGGACTACCAGCATCTCCTAGTGATGTCATCTACCCAACCCAGCTCCTATGTGTTTTGCAAGACTCCTAAACTGCCAGCACCTCCCTGAGGTGTCATGTGTATAGCTTAGCTCCTGTTTGCCTTGCAAGTCTCCTGTCCAATCCTAGCATCTTTCACAGGGAGACCAGGAAGCAGGTGATGCAAACACTCCACATTTCTCAGACAAGAGATGTGCTCAGGACTGAGTTCATATCAAGCTAGCAGAAACAGAGCTGTACTAGGAAAAGTGTGTGGTTAAGGCACATAGCGCACATCAAACCAAAAGTTTTCAGGGTCAGAAGGGTGGCATGACTTCACTGGGGCTAAGTGACTCCACGGATAAGAAGACCCATGGGGAAGAAGACATTGAGAGAAGACCCACATTGGAGGATGGGTGGGAAAGATGTGTGAGGAGGAGGAGAGTTAATGAGATGGAGATAGGAAGGTAAAGGAGAAGAGATGAAGAAGGCTAACTAGATGACTTAAGAAAGAGGAATTTAGGCTGGCATAAAGGCAGGAGGCAGATCCACAGTCTGAGCTATAACAGGTGAGGCAGAAGCAATATCTTGCATCCCAAGTCCCTCCCCACTAACATGGAAACCTCATGAGGCCTTTCAGGGGAAGACTCCCTGTAGTGTCCTTCTGGGGCAAGACCACTCACTGCAAGTGCCTTCTCTGCTATCTTCTTCTTTCACCTGTATAAATCTCCAGGGGTCCTGAACCTCCCTGCAGGGCTGCCCAGCATGTTAGCTGGAATTGCACAGCCTTTCATTTGCTGTTGTTTTTGTTCAGTCACCAAGTCGTGTCTGACTCTTTGCGATCCCATAGGTTGGAGCATGCCAACCTTCACCTTCCCTTCACTTTCCCTTCACCATGTCCCAGAGTTTTCTCAAATTCATGTCCATTTTGTCAATGATGCTATCTAACCATCTCATCCTCTCCCACCCCCTTCTCCTTTTGCCTTCAATCTTTCCCAGCAACAGTGTTTTTTCCAATGAGTTGGCTCTTCGCATCAGGCGGCCAAAGTATTGGGGTTTCATCTTCAGTATCAGTCCTTTCAATGAATATCCAGGGTTGATTCCCCTTCAGATTGACTAGTTTGATCTCCTTGCTGCCCAAGGGACTCTTAAAAGTCTTCTCCAGCACCACAATTCAAAAACATCAATTCATCAACATTCAGCCTTCTTTGTGGCCCAACTTTCACATCCATACATGACTACTGGAAAAAAACAGAGCTTTGACTATATAGACCTTTGCAGACAAAGGTCTCTGCTTTTTAATACACTGAATGGTTTATCATAGGTTTCCTTCCAAGGAATAAATGTCTTTTAATTTAACGACTGCAGCCACCATCCACAGGGATTTTGAAGCTCGAGAGAATAAAATATATCAATCACTGCTTCTACTTTTTTCTCTTGCATTTTCCATAGAGTGATGGGATCAGATGCCATGATCTTAGTTTTTTCAATGTTGAATTTTAAGCCAGCTTTTTCACTCTCCTCTTTCACGCTCATCAAGAGGCTCTTTAGTTCCTCTTCACTTACTGTCATTAGTGGTATAATCTGCATAGCTGATGCTGTTGATATTTCTCCTGGCAATATTGGTTTAAACTTGTGATTCATCCAACCCAGCATGTTTTATGATGTACTCTACATTTAAGTTAAACAAGCAGGGTGACAATCTACAGCTTTGTTGTATTTCTTTCCTAACTTTGAACCAGTCCATTGTTCCATGTCTGGTTTTAGCCGTTGCTCCTTGACTGGTATACAGGCTTCTCAGGAGACAGGTAAAGACATCTTTTTAAGAATTTTCCAGGTTTTTTTTTTTTGTTGTTGTTGTTGTTTGTTTGTTTTGTTTTGTTTTTAATGAGTTCAATTGTACAGTAGCTTGAACAATCTTTGGCTTGGTCCTTCTTTGGAATTGGAATGAAAACTGACTTTTTTCAGTCCTGTGGCCACTGCTGAGTTCCAAATTTACTAACATATTGAGTTCAGCACTTTAGCTATATCATGCTTTATGATTTTAAATAACACAGCTGGACTTCCATCACCTCCATTAGTTTGTTCTTAGTAATGCTTTGACTTGTGTGCGGAGTGCATCTGAGAGACGCTGGGCTGGAGGAGGCAAAAGCTGTAATCAAGATTGCCAGGAGAAATATCAGTAACCTCAGATATGCAGATGACACCACCCTTATGGCAGAAAGTGAAGAGGAACTGAAGAGCCTCTTGATGAAGGTGAAAGAGGAAAGTGAAAAAGTTGGCTTAAAACTCAACATTCAGAAAACCAGGATCATGGGATCCGGTCCCATCACTTCATGGCAGATAGATGGGGAAACAGTGGAAACAGTGGCTGACTTTATTTTTCTGACCTCCGAAATCACTGCAGACGGTGATTGCAGCCATGAAATTAAAAGACGCCTACTCCTTGGAAGGAAAGTTATGACCAACCTAGACGGCATATTAAAAAGCAGAGACATTACTTTGCCAACAAAGGTCCATCTAGTCAAGGCTATGGTTTTTCCCATGGTCATGTATGGATGTGAGAGTTGGACTGTGAAGAAAGCTGAGTGCCAAAGAACTGATGCTTTTGAACTGTGGTGGTGGAGAAGACTCTTGAGAGTCCCTTGGACTGCAAGGAGATGCAACCAGTCTATCCTAAAGGAGATCAGTCCTGGGTGTTCATTGTAAGGACTGATGTTGAAGCTGAAACTCCAATACTTTGGCCACCTGATGCAAAGAACTGACTCATTGGGAAAGACCCTGATGCTGGGAAAGATTGAGGGCAGGAGGAGAAGGGGACGACAGAGGATGAGATGGTTGGATGACATCATTGTCTCGACGGACATGGGTTTGGGTAGACTCTGGGAGTTGGTGATGGACAGGGAGGCCTGGCGTGCTGCGATTCATGGGGTCGCAAAGAGTTGGACATGACTGAGCAACTGAACTGAACTGAACTGAATGCTTCCTAAGGCCCATGTGACTTCACATTCCAGGATGTCTGTCTCTAGGTGACTGACCACACCATCATGGTTATATGAGTCATTAAGTTATTTTTTTGTATAGTTCTGTTTATCCCTGCCATCTCTTCTTAATCTCTTGTGCTTCTACTAGGTCCTTTTCATTTCTGTCCTCTATTATGCCCATCCTTGAATGAAATTTTCCCTTGATATCTCCAATTTTCTTGACGAGATCTCTAGTATTTTCCAGTCTATCGTTTTCCTCTATTTCTTTGCATTGTTCATTTAAGAAGTCCTTCTTATCTTTTCTTGCTATTCTCTGGTACTCTGCATTCAAGTGGGTATACTTTTCCCTTTCCCCTTTGCCTTTTGCTTTTCTTCTTTCCTCAGCTATTTGTAAAGCCCCCTTAGGTAATCACTTTGCCTTTTGTATCTCTTTTTCTTTGGGATGATTTTGGTCACTGCCTCCCATATAGTGTTAGAAACTTCTGTCGATAGTTCCTCAGGCAGTCTGTCTACCAAATCTAATCCCTTGTATATATTCAACACCCCCACTGTATAATCATAAGGATTTTGATTTAGGTCTTACCTTAATGGCCTAGTGGTTTTCCCTACTTTCTTTAATCTAAGCCCGAATTTTGTAGTAAGCAGCTGATGATCTGAACCACAGTCAGCTCCAGGTCTTGTTTTTGCTGACTATACAAAGCTTCTCCATCCTTGAATGTAGATAATATATTCAATCTGATTTCAGTATTGACCATTTGGTGATGACCACATGTAGTGTTCTCTCTTGTGTTGCTGGAAAATGGGGGCTTGCTATAACAGGTGTGTTCTCTTGATACAATTCTCTTAGATTTTTCTCCATTTCATTTTGTACTCCAAGATCAAACTTGCCTGTTATTCCAGGTATCTCAGCCTCTCATTACCAGGGCACATTTTTCCCAAAGAAAATTCTCAGTTTTCTAAATATGGGAGGAGAGATCAAGAAGCACAGACATAGTCTCTTCAAACATCTGCATTGCAGGGAGAGGTGACCATAGAGATGGGAGCCAAAGAGTGGGACACCACTGTATGTCCCTATCCATCTCCCATGAAGAGGGTCATGCCTGACATTCCTGCTGATCCATTTCTTATTTCTTCCTAGACTGTTGTCTTTTGTTCTAGATTAGCTTGTGACCTCATCTGAGAAAAGACATTTTAATTTGTCATCCTTTTGGCTTCAGATTCTAGCTGAATCTTACCCTGCTCCAATCACCCGTGACTTGCTGGTACTTTGGAGATCTAATTCCTGGGCAGTCCACATTTTGAGAGAAAAGGTGTTTTTTTCAGAATGAATTCTAGACTGACTTTGACAAACCAGAATGAATATATCCTGGAAATCTCAACTCCTTAGAAGTCTTTTCTATTCTCCTCTTTCAAGACAAAGAAGCAAATCACACACACACATACACACACCCCCCACAGCAAGCTCTTTCTTTTTTTTTCTTTTCATTTATTTTTATTAGTTGGAGGCTAATTACTTTACAATATTGTAGTGGTTTCTGCCATACATTGACATGAATCAGGCATGGATTTACATGTGTTCCCCATCCCAATCCACCCTCCCGCCTCCCTCCCCATCCCATCCCTCTGGGTCTTCCCAGTGCACCAGCCCTGAGTACTTGTCTCTTGCATCCAACCTGGGCTGGTGATCTGTTTCACCCTTGATAGTATACTTGTTTCAATGCTATTCTTTCAGAACATCCCACCCTTGCCTTCTCCCACAGAGTCCCAAAGTCTGTTCTGTATATCTGTGTCTCTTTTTCTGTTTTGCATATTGGGTTATCGTTACCATCTTTTTAAATTCCATATGTATGCTTTAGTATACTGTATTGGTCTTTATCTTTCTGGCTTACTTCACTCTGTATGATGGGCTCCAGTTTCATCCATCTCATTAGAACTGATTCAAAGGAATTCCTTTTAATGACTGAGTAATATTCCATGGTGTATATGTACCATAGCTTCCTTATCCATTCGTCTGCTGATGGGCGTCTAGGTTGCTTCCATATCCTGGCAATTATAAACAGTGCTGCGATGAACATTGGGGTGCATGTGTCTCTTTCAGATCTAGTTTTCTCGATGTGTATGTCCAGGAGTGGTATTGCTGGGTCATATGTCAGTTCTATTTCCAGTTTTTTTAAGGAATACAAGACAGTATGGTACTGGCACAAAGACAGAAATATAGATCAATGGAACAGAATTGAAAGTCCAAAGATAAATCCAAGTACCTATGGACACCTTATCTTCGACAAAGGAGGCAATGATACACAATGGAAAAAAGACAACCTCTTTAACAAGTGTTGTTGGGAATACTGGTCAACCACTTGTAAAAGAATGAAACTAGAACACCTTCTAACACCATACACAAAAATAAACTCAAAATTGATTAAAGATCTACATGTAAGACCAGAAACTATAAAACTCCTGGAAGAGAACATAGACAAAACACTCTCCAACATAAATCACAGCAGGATCCTCTATGACCCACCTCCCAGAATATTGGAAATAAAAGCAAAAATAAACAAATGGGACCTAATGAAATTTAAAAGCTTTTGCACAACAAAGGAAACTATAAGCAACGTGAAAAGACAGCCCTCAGAATGGAAGAAAATAATAGCAAATGAAGCAACAGACAAAGGATTAGTCTAAATAATATACAAGCAGCTCCTGCAGCTCAATTCCAGAAAAATAAATGACCCAATCAAAAATGGACCAAAGAGTTAAACAGACATTTCTCCAAAGAAGACATACAGATGGCTAACAAACACATGAAAAGGTGTTCAACATCACTCATTATCAGAGAAATGCAAATCAAAACCTCAATGAGATACCATTACACGCCAGTCAGGATGGCTGCTATCCAAAAGTCAACAAGTAATAAACGCTGGAGAGGGTGTGGAGAAAAGGGAACCCTCTTACACTGTTGGTGGGAATGCAAACTAGTACAGCCACTATGGAGAACAGTGTGGTGATTCCTTAAAAAACTGGAAATAGAACTGCCATATGACCCAGCAATACCACTCCTGGGCATACACACCAAGGAAACTAGATCTGAAAGAGACACGTGCACCCCTATGTTCAAGCTCTTTTCAAGTAAGACTGCAAAAGTAGCTCTAAGGAACTTTTGATCTTAGAACCTGTGCAGGGTAAAGACCTAGGGATCTGAATTTTTAACAAGCTCTCAGATGAGTCTTTTGGAAAGGTTGGGAAACACCAACCAGACAACTGAAATGGGGTAAAGTCTCTTAGCCCATGCTGAGCATGATTTCAGATACTTTACACTATTGTTCTGTTTTATCCTCACATCAAATCAATACATAGTCAGCAGACGAATGGATAAGGAAGCTGTTGTACATATACACCATGGAATATTACTCAGCCATTAAAAAGAATTCATTTGAATCAGTTCTAATGAGATGGATGAAACTGGAGCCTGTTATACAGAGTGAAGTAAGCCAGAAAGATAAAGACCAATACAGTATACTAATGCATATATATGGAATTTTAAAAGATGGTAACAATAACCCTATATGCAAAACAGAAAAAGAGACACAGATGTACAGAACAGACTTTGGGACTCTGTGGGAGAAGGTGAGGGTGGGATGTTTCGAGAGAACAACACTGAAACAAGTATACTATCAACGGTGAAACAGATCACCAGCCCAGGTTAGATGCATGAGACAAGTGATCAGGGCTGGTGCACTGGGAAGACCCAGAGGGATGGGATGGAGAGGGAGGCGGGGGTGGGGGTGGGGGGATAAGAATGGGGAACACATGTAAATCCATGCCTGATTCATGTCAATGTATGGCAAAAACCACTAAAATATTATAAAGCAATTAGCCTCCAACTAATAAAAAAAAAAAAAAAATCAATACATAGCTATAGTTTGTCCATTTGGCTGTGAGGAAATAGACATACAGAGGCTTTAAATAACTTATAAGCTAAAGTTTATACTGGTAGTAAATGGTGGAGGCAGAGGCAGAATTTGAATTAGTTCTTAAGCTCTTGCACTATGGCATTCACTTACCTAGGAACTTACCAATGGTAGGTGAGAACCAGTGGACCCGTTTCTTCCCCAAGTGGATAATCATAGCAAAAGTTTACACAGAAGACCTGTGAGTTGAGCCTCAGTTGATGGTGGCCATGGCTGAATTTATAATGCTTCCTTATATTGGCTTTCCCCATCATCCTCCCCCTGCTTCTTTCTCTTGCTACCTGATATTTCTTCCCAAAAGAACTACCTTTATGCAAACTTTTGTCTCAGACTCTGCTTTTTAGAAACCTAAGTTAGATACTTATTTACTTTAATATAAGTTTTAGAATTGCAAGCAAAATTCTGTAACCCTTAAATGAAAGAGTCAAGTCATCTGCTTAACCACAGTATGCTCATTTTCCTGACTTTGCCTGATGCAAACTTGGAGTCATAGAACAGCTGGGGCTTCAGCACTGGATCCCTGCTTGTAATTGCCAGGCCCTAGTCATTTGTTTGTAAGGATGTTTCTATTGCA
Organism: Dama dama; assembly: GCF_033118175.1. NCBI lineage: Eukaryota > Metazoa > Chordata > Mammalia > Artiodactyla > Cervidae > Dama > Dama dama. The sequence goes on along the minus strand of NC_083713.1, from coordinate 5,666,939 downwards.
TCAGTCCAAATGTTAATGACTTGAGTACATGAGGCATTTGAGATAGTCATACCTTGTGTTGAAAAACCAAATAACTAGGTATTATGGTGGGAGCTTAAGCAGTGCAATGTAGAACAGAAATTTTTAAGACCTGTTTTAGGACTCCCTGCCCTCATAAGATCTTCTGGCCAGCCACGTGGAGACCTTCTCTCCTGCTTTGCCAACATGCCTGGTCTCCTCCCACCCTCCTGCATAGCTGGAGTGCACACTGGAGTGAGACCAAGAGCCCAAGAATTGGAATTTCCCTGAGAATCAATCTTACAGTAGATAATTACCCTGTCCACCCCCCAGCCACCACAACATCAGTTTATATTCATAGTATTGGGTTCTTCATGCATTACAATCACATTTTTGTTGTTTTCTTACTTAATTTCTACCTCTTTCACTCATTCCTAGAATGAACAGTCATCACTAGCACTGACTTGACAAGGAGCTTACGCTCAAAACATGTGCTGGACACATGAGGAAATGAGTATCTCTAGTGTCCCTGGTGAGTCAGTGAGGGCAGATATGAGGGAACACTAAGGAAGAAACAATAAGCCATACCAGGAAGGGAGTATAGCACTGAGAAGGTCACTGCATTTTCACAGAAGCAGGTGAGCATTCAACAGATGTGAAGTTGGAAAGAAAAGGAGAAATGGGCCACCTGAGTATTTGAGGATCTATACCCAGCATGGCCCAGTAGGAGCATGGGTACCCAGGGACTGGTAAAATGAAGTGACCACAAGTTGTTGGGGTTTCACCCTTTGCACAATTTGCAATTCTAGTTGCTGATAGTGTAATTCAGTCTAAGGGCAGGAAGAGATGGACATTCCAGGTCAAGAAGAGAGAGAGGGAATTGGTCCTTCCTTTGCTTTTTTGTTCTATTTGGACTCTCAACAGATTGAAAGACATTGGTGAGGTTGTTCTTCCTAACTCTCTTTACTGATTCAAATGCTAATCTCTTCCAGAAATATCCTCACCGATAAACCCAGAAATGGGCAGGTGGTCCTCAAAGCAAGATACAAGGCATACAGTCCCTTGCTTTCTGGTTCTGAGCAGAGACTCTATTTTTACACTTTCTTAAAAGCTTGGCAGTTTTTAATTTGATGTAAGCAACCAAAGCTGTTAGAATTATACTGACAACAGGGGCAAACTGTCTTGAAGGAAAATAAAGATATTTTCTCTCTGGTGAGTAAAATCATGAATATGATATATGAATTTTATATATATATTTTTTTCTACTTAATGGTTTTGTTCTTGTTTGGTTGGGTTTTGTTTCTTTATTTGTTTACCTACTGATCTTGGTAAGGGAGCAACATTTGCCATCCCAAAATGTCTCTTTGGAGGGTGGATTAGAGATGAGAATAATCAAGGCCCAAAAGACTAAGGAAGAAACTTTGATATTCCCTCTAACTGCCTAAATGAATGTATATACAGAGGACATGTTCCAGGAAGCTATCCCCATAGAAAAATATGGTACAAACTGGCTGTGCAGACAGGGAGGAACTTACCAAAGCCTGTCTGTTAAAATTTCTCTCTGTGTCTCAAGCTGTCCCTGTGTGGCCCAACAAACATTCATCTACCAAACCCTTGCTTTTCTATCTCCATGTCAATTGCCTTTCTCCCTTTTGAAGTCTCAAACTGCTTCCCCCAATGTACTCTTTTGTCTTTAGCTGAAGATGGAATTTAAGGTGAGGGTTTTGGCCATTTAGGTGAGTTACTCAGTTTTCCTGGCCTTCTTTCATGTAAACATGTCACTGAACTTTTGTATGATTTTCTTCTTTTAATCTGCCTCATGGCAATTTATTTCTTAGAATGACCAGAAGAACCTAGAGGTTCTTCCTCTCTGCCATCTAAAGTGATTTTGAGAGAGTTGAGCATATCATGTGACATCTGAATAAGTATAGCATTGTTACTCATTTGGACCAGAGGCTTACAGCTGAGAGCTCCCCCTAAAACCATTGTAGAGTCTTCAGATCAAGCAAAATTAAGTTTATTAATTTACTGCAGTAAAGGAGAACATCACCTTGACAGAATTCTAGGAACATCTCAAAAAGAGAAACCCAGTGGGATAATTATAAATTTTTAGGATATGAGATCACTTTAACACAAGTCGTTCAAGGAAAGAAACTGGTAGGTACTGGAAAGAACTTTTGCATAATAGATTTAGGTTGGCGGTCACAGACAGACGAGGGTCTTGAAGTGAATATTGATGTATCAAGAAGTTAGTTTTGATAAGTAATCTATTTTGTGTGGCTTCCAGTCTTATTTTCCAAGAGCAAGTGCTTTTCAAAGCAAAGTATCTGAGTTATGTTTGCTTGGTCCAATACTGTTTAATATAGAAAACAAGAAGGCCATTGATTACAGTTCTCAGGTGAAAGTGTTAGTTACTCAGTTGTGTTGAACTCTGCAACCCCGTGGACTATAGCCCACAGGCTCCTCTGTCCATGGAATTCTCCAGAAAAGAATACTGAAGTTGATTGCCATTCCCTTCTCCAGGGGATCTTCCCGACTCAGGGATTAAACCCAGATGTCCTGCATGCCACCAGGAAAGCCCTAGGTATGGGGACAAAAAACTGTTGCCTGTCATTTAAGTAAGCAATGATTGTTGCCCATCATCAAGCCATTACCCACTGCAGCTACCCTCAATGGTGCAACCTGAGGGAAAATCAGGATGGAGGAACACAGGATACCGGCCCTAGATCATTAAGATACACATCTAAGGAATAATTTCAATAAACCCAATTTCTGGCATCTTCATATACACAGAGAAGTGTTAAAATCATTAACTTGAGATGTTTATTTTTTTAATTAGCAGTAATCTTTTTATATTGATTGGCTTTTTGTTTTCAGCAAAAACTCCTATATATCCTGGCCCCTCCCTTACCTCTTTAGAACTGTTCCTCAGAGATATCTGAAAGGCTGTGTCCCAGGCTATAGTCCTCAGTAATGGCTAGAATAAAACATAACTTTCAACTTTTAGGTTGTACATGTTTCTTCTGTTACAGTTTCCATATCTAAATATTTCAGAACCTGTTAGGATAATTAAAATTAAATATTAAGTAAGAGTGACTTGAAAAGTAAATGTTTTCTTCCAGGTAATATACCTGCACAGTTCAGAGCAGTTTACATCTACCCTGTAAATTAGACAAGGCTCATGTACTAAGTTATACTGACTTGTTCCTTTCAGTGACCAAGGAGTTCAGATGGCTTGGGTTCAGATCTCAATGTCAGTTCATCTGGTAAGGTCTTTAATAAAGTCAACACTGAAGTCAAGTTGTTGAAATTTTAAGCCCCTGGTTCTTCCACAGCGTTTAGCCATTACCACTTGTGCAAGCATGATCTCTGGAACAAACCACATCTTCACAAAATCAAGATGATAGATTACTGTACTACTTCCCAGCACCAGGCACCATGCTAGAGACGAGTGATGAAGAAAGAAAGAGATCATATTCTGTGACTCCAGAAGTTAGGAGTCCAGTGACAGAGAAATCATTATAGTAGAAGTGATTCATGCAATGATTGGTTTTTACCAGACCCAGTGTATGTCCACCTGAAATATTGTTTGCATTGTATGTGTGTATATGTATTTAGGGGTGGAGGTGGCAGGGGTGGTGGTGGTTGTGAAAATAGATATGAAGAATAGGGAAAGCTTAGTAGAGGATTCAACTGGAATGGACTCTGAAAGGAATGCCTGAATTTCCCCAGATAATGAAGGAAAGAATTGGCATTCTTGGCAATGGGACTATTGTATGAAACCTTAAGATGTATCAGTGATTTCAAGGCATTACATTCTCCAGGAGTGATTTGGCTCATTTCTGTGGATGACTTTCCTTATGGAAGTCCCCACTGGTGTCGAACAGCTTGGTGCCATAAATGGAAGATTCTATGATGGGGAGTCCTGCAGAGTCTTGTGGTGCAGAGCAGAGTGAGCTATTGAGATCACATTGACTGAGTGGGTGGCTTAGAGGGAGAGGCTAGTTTTAACTGAACTTCAACTTAGAGCTTGGGAAGTTAGCACATTCCTAGGCAAAAGAATGAGCTAAAACCTAAAGATCTAACAAGGAGGGACAAAGGTGAAAGCAGCCTCCCACTCTGGGCTGAGGGTTTGAGGGCAATGGCCATAGGACCTAGGGCAGAGGGCTACAGTCTCACACTTTGCTCACCCCAACAAGCTCTCAGACATCAGCATGGGGGCCCTGAGTCCTGTGAAGGCTGTGGATCTATAATATATCACAGAATCAAAATGACTTTCTTTCAAAATGCACATTGCTTCAGGCATAGTAAATGTTCTCTGAGCCCCGGTATACATAATTTATCTGCCATTTACAGTGCCCAGCACTCTTGGCTAGAGTGGCATACCAATGAGGCTGCATGGGATGCCACTTGAATAGGCCTAACTGATTTTAGAGATCCTCAGGTGGAATTAGAGTAACTTTGTAGAAGACTGCCTCTCCTAATGGGATCTAAGGAGGGAGAAATGCAGTGCTGTCAAAGCCAAGCTTGTGTGCCCAATACAGTGAGATGAAATAGACCTAAATGTTTGAGGCTGGAGCAGAGGAAAGTTTATTTCTAGGGCCAGGCAAGGAGAATGAGTGGCTCATTCTCAAAACATCTGTACACCCTGATGGTTTTCAGGGAAGAGTTTGGGGTGAGGGCAGCAAAATGAATGACTTTTTTCTGATTGGTTGTTGGTGAGGTAACAGTGTAGTGTTCTAATAATCTCAATCACCAGTCTTCTGGTTCTGACCAGTCTGCTGTCTCAGCAGATGGTCACCATCCTCCACCTGGGTGGGAGCCCTCGTTCCTGCAGGAGAACTCAAACATAGCTTCAGATTGTTATTACATCCTTTGCAGAGGAACTCAAGGACTTTGTTTTATCACTGCAGTACTGTTTCTTGGCAGCACTTCCTTTCTTCCTGCCTTCCCTCACTACCCTAATTAGTAATGGCTTGAGTCTGCTCTTTGTTGGAAGTTGGGCTTCTCCTGTGGCTCAGTGGTAAAGAATCTGCCTCAATGTAGGAGATGCTGCTGATGTGGGTTTGATCCCTGGGTCAGGAAGATTCCCAGTAGGAGGGAATGGCAACCCACTCCAGTATTCTTGCCTAGGAAATCCCATGGACAGAGAAGTCTGCAGGGCTACAGTCCATGGGATCACAAAAAGTGGGACGCAAATAAGCATACACACATGCTATGCTGCTTCACTTAGCATAATGTTTTGGGGGCTTATTCACATTGTAATGTGTATCAGAATTTCTTTTTAACGATGAACACTCTTTCATTGCATGTGTGTACTACATTTTGTTTATCCATTCTACTAATGATGAACATTTGGGTTGTTGTCACATTTTGTCTATTGTGAATAATGCTGCTCTGAACGTTGGTATAATTATTTGGTTGAAACCTGGCTTTCAATGATTTTGGGTACATGCTAGCCATGGAATTGCTGGATCATATGGTAATTCCATGTTGAATTTTTTGAGGATGCTTACCTGTTTTCCACAATGGCTGCACCATTTTACATTCCATTAGTAATGCACCAAGGTTCAAATTTCTCCACATCCTTGCCAATACTTATCTCCCTTTAAAAAAATTCATCTTTATGGGCATCAAGTACTACCTCACTACAGGTTTGATTTGGTAGAATTCATCAACAATGCTATCCTGTTCAGGGCTTTTTGTGGTTGTAGGAGGTTTTTACTATTTTTGTTATTATGTCAATATCCTTATGAGCTGTAGCTTTATTCAGATTTTCTAGTTCATAATTCAGCCTCAATAGGTTGAGTGTTTCTATGAATTTGTTCATTTCATCTAGGTTGTCCAATTTTGTTGGTGTGTAGTTTTACATAATACTCTCTTGTAACTCTCTTTTTATTTCTGTAATATTGGTAATAATATCTCCACTTTTCTTTCTGATTTTAGTCATTTGAGTGTTCTTTTTTGATTTTTCTGAGTCAATATAGCTAAAGTTTTGTCAAGTTCATTAATATTTTCTGATAAACAATTTTTAGTTTTATTGTTTTTCTATCTGTAATTTATCACTCTTCTAATCTTTATTATTTTCTTCTGCTCATTTTTTATTTTAAAATTTTATTTTATTTATTCATTTTTAAATTTTATTTTGTATTGAGGTATAGTCAATTAACAACGTTGTGATAGTTTCAGGTGAACAGGGAAGAAGCTCGGTTATACCTGTACATGTATCCATTCTCCTCCAAACTCCCCTCCCATCAAGGCTGCCACATGACATGAGAAGAGTTCCATGTGCTATACAGTAGATCCTTGTTGGTTAATCATTTTAAATATAGCAATGTGTACATGTCTATCCCAAATTCCTTACCTATTCCTTTTCTTTCCCTCATTCTTTCCCTGGCCAACAATAAATTCATTCTCTGAGTTTGTTTCCATTTTGTAAAAGTGAAAGTGTTAGCTGCTCAGCTGTGTTCAACATTTTGTGACCAATGGGCTATATAGGCCACTAGGCTCCACTGTCCATGGAATTCTCTAGGAAAGAATACAGCAGTGGATAACCATTTCCATCTCCAAGGGATCTTCCTCACCCAGGGGTCAAACCCAGGTCTCCTGCATTGCAAACGGACTCTTCACCATCCGAGCCACCTTCCATTTTGTAAGTAAGTTCATTTGTACCATTTCTTTTTAGATTCCATATATAAGGGATGTCTCATGATATTTCTAATTCTCTGACTTATTTTGTTGTTGGGTTTGTTCCTCTTTTGCTGGTTCCTTAGGTATAAAGTTAGGTTATTCATTTAAAGTCTTTTATCTTTATAAATGCATCTATAGCTATAAATTTTCCTCTTAGCCCTGCTTATACTATATCCCATAAGTTTTCATTTTCATTGGTTGCTAGGTATTTTCTAATTTCCCTTGTGATTTCTCTTGACCTATTGCTTGTTTAAAAGTATGTTGTTTTAGAAGAAGGGAATAAAACAGTGGCATCAGAAGCACAGAGGTAGGTGAAATGGGGATATGTTGATCAAAGGGTATAAAGTTGAGGTTCTGTAGGATGAATAAGTTTATATAATGTACAGCATGATGACTATAATTAATGCAACTATATGTATGCTGGAAACCTAGAAAAGGAGTAGACTTCAGGTACTCTCATGACCAAAATAAGAAGAATGATAACTATGTGAAGAAATAGTTACATATCAACTAGCTTGACTGTAGTAATCATCTCAGATATATATATATATATGTATATATATATATATATATATGTATATATATATATATATCATACACACACACACACACACACACACACACACACACACACACACACATGTATATATGCTGTGCTGTGCTCAGTCACTTCAGTCATGTCCGACTCTTGCAACTTTTTGACTGTAGCCTGCCAGGCTCCTCTATCCATGGGATTCTCCAGGCAAGAATACTGTAGTGGATTGCCATGCCCTCCTCTAGGGGATCTTTCCAACCTCGTAATCCAACCCATGTCTCTGGCATCTCCTGCATTGCAGGTAGGTTCTTTACTCACTGAACCACCTGGGAAACCTAAATAAATATATATGTAAGCATATGCTGCACACTAAAAATATATGCAGTTTTTATTTTTAAAAGTGTGTTGTTTAATTTCTACAAAATTTGTATCTTCCAGATTCCTTCTGTGATTGATTTTTTTTTTTTCATTCTATTTGACTGGAAATTTCAACTGGGGATTTTTTAAGACAGTGATATTTATTATTTACATTATTTTAATCTATTAAAATGTATTAAGACTTTTTTGTGGCCTAACATATGGTCTATCCTGGAGAATATTGTATGTGCACCTAAGAAAAATATGTTTAGAGCCATTCACTGATTTTTTTTTTTTCCTTTAAACTAGCAATACCAGCTGATAGTGAGAATGCAGAGCAAAAGAAACACTCATTCATTGCTGATTAGAATATACAATTTTAAGACAGTTTGGCACATTCTTACAAAACTGAACAAAGTCTTACCATAAGATTCAGAAATCCACTACTGGAAATTCATTCACCCAAATGGTTTAAAAACACAAAAACCTATATATAAATATTTATAGCAGCATTATTAATAATTCCCCAAACTGGAAGCACCAAGATTCAGTAAATGAATGGATATTCAAACTGTGATACATCTATTCATATGATTCAATTCATAGATGGGTGCTATTCAGCAATAAAAAAGGAATGAGCTATCAAGTCATACGAAGGCATGGATAAAGGTTAAATGCATATTGTTACCTGAAAGAAGCCAGTTTCTGAAGAGGCTACATACTTTATTATTCTATTTATAGGACATTCTTGAAAAGGCAAAACTATATAAGCAGGTGCCACAGTTTTGGGGAAAGAGAGGTTTGACTAGGTAAAGCACCAGAAACTTTTTGGAATAGTGAAGATGTTCTGTATGATTCTCTATTGGTAAAAGCATGCCATCATGCATCTGTCAAAATCTTTAGAACTTTGTAGCACAAAGAGTGGAGCTTAATGCATGTGAATTTTAAAAACAACATTCAGGTGGTCGGAAAAAAACAGGATAAAATGTAGACTATGACCAAAACTGCTTACTATTATAGTGTATGATATGACCTCACTAAAGAGGATGGGAAAGAATGATTCTGACCTAAGTAACTTTGGAAATAAATAGAGCTTGTGACTAAATGTAAAAGACACATTTCATAATCCGTGTGTGTGCGTGCTAAGTCGTTTCAGTCATGTGTGACTCTTTGTGACCCTATGGACCATCACTTGCCAGGCTTCTCTGTCCATGGAGATTCTCCAGGCAAGAATACTGGATGCCATACCCTCCTTCAGGGGAATCCTCCCAACTTAGGGATTGAACCCACACCTCTTACCTCTCCTGTATTCGTAGGCAGTTTATTTATCACTAGCACCACCTGGGAAGCCCCAGTCACTGTACTCTTGCACAGATAAAAGTTTTCACATTGGAAGAAAACTAGAATGAACCTTAGATAATGGAGACATGACTGTGATCTCTTGTTGAGGTTAATATAGAATCAAATTGATACATTTAGAAATATTTGTAGATATGTATATAAGTAGGTCAATACATACATGTATTTCCTTGCTCTGTCAACTGAGAAGGCCTAAAAATAAATATGTACCAGTAGCATCCTTCAAACTTTATGATAAGATCTTGGTTTCTATGAAGAATCTTTGGAGAAATGGTTGATTCTAAAACTGGGATAATGAGACTGGGTCATCCTATAATGGCAGAAAGTACAGATACTCTTATTCATAGAGATGGAATATAAATTCCTGCCCTTAAGTGTGGAGTTTGAATAGTGACCTGTTCTGTAACGTAACAGCGTGGAGAGGACAAAATAAGAATAACTGTGCAGCAGAAAGCTCTACCCAACCCACCTCGACCAGGGGACGCATCATATACACGGTTCCATCCATAGCTGGATGCTATTCGACCATGAAGATGACTGAGTGGGCAAGCCATGAATACATGGACAAATGTTAAATGCATATTGTTAAGTGAATGAAACCAGTATCTGAAAAGGTCAGCGTCAACAGTGATAAGTGTCAGGGATCAAGGTAGGCTGCCCAAAAATGTATCTCAATGGTGTGCTGATTATTCTGAATTACAGTTCCTTAAGGCACAGCCAACACAAGAGGAATACTCTGACTCTCCTTTCTGTCTCACTACAAACAAGAAATAAATCACTTATGTGAAAGTTGCATCTGGAAGGAGAAGGATCCCGTTATCACCAAAGATTTAAAAACTTGGGCTGAAAAGCCTATGTAAACAAAGCAAACCTTGTTACTTCTCTAATTGCCTGCTGCTAAGTCACGTCAGTCGTGGCTGACTGGGATTCTCCAGGCAAGAACACTGGAGTGGGTTGCCATTTCCTTCTCCAGTGTATGAAAGCGAAAAGTGAAAGTGAAGTCACTGAGTCGTGTCGACTCTTCACGACCCCATGGACTGTAGCCTACCAGGCTCCTCTATCCATGGGATTTTCCAGGCAAGAGTACTAGGGTGGGGTGCCATTACCTTCTCCATCTAATTGCGTACCCAAGCCCAAATTCTATTCAGATTTCTCACTAATTGATCTCCCAAAACCAAAGTTGCTTTGTCCTGTCAATTTATCACAAACTCATTCTTTCTTTATTTGAAAAGTGTAAAAGCTGCCTGATTTGCTTACTTCATAAATTTCATTTCTATGGGACCTCTGTGTACAGATGATTAAGATTTATTTCTATTTCTCCAATAAATCTGTCTTGTGTCAAATTTTATTATTGGTCCAGCCACAAGAAATTAACAGTTGTTAAGGAGGAATGAAGCACAAGCATGGGTTGGATGAAGCACAAGCTGGAATCAAGATCACCAGGAGAAATATCAATAACCTCAGATATGCAGATGACACCATCATAAGGGCAGAAAGCAAAGAGGAACTAAAGAGACTCTTGATGAAGGTGAAAGGAGAGTGAGAAATCTGGCTTAAAATTCAACATTCAAAAAACTAAGATCACGGCAACTGGTCCCATCACTTCATGGCTAATAGATGGGGAAACAATGGAAACTGACAGTCTTTATTTTATTGCCAAAATCACTGCAGATGGTGACTGCAGCCATGAAATTAAAAGACACCTGCTCCTCGGGAAAAAAAGCTATGACAAACCTAGACAGCATATTAAGAAGCAGAGACATTACTTTGCCAACAAAGGTCTGTATAGTCAAAGCTATGGTTTCTACAGTAGTCACGTATGGTTGTGAGAGTTGAACTACCACCAAAGAAATTGGCACTGACCAATTTCTTCTTCAGAAAGCTGACCGCCAAAGAATTGAAGCTTTTTTTTTTTTTTTTAATTAGTTGGAGGCTAATTACTTTACAATATTGTAGTGGGTTTTGTCATACATTGACATGAATCAGCCATGGAGAATTGAAGCTTTTGAACTGTGGTATTGAGGAAGACTCTTGAGAGTCCCTTGGACTGCAAGGAGATCAAACCAGTCAATCCTGAATATTCTGATTTCCTTAAGGAAATCAACCCTGAATATTCATTGGAAGGACTGACGTTGAAGCTGAAGCTACAATACTTTGACCACCTGATGTGAACAAATGACTCATTGGAGAAGACCCTCATTCTGGGAAAGATTGAAGGCAGGAGGAGAAGGGGATTACAGAGGATGAGATGGTTGGATGGCATCACTGACTCGAAGGACATGAGTTTGATTAAGCTCTGGGAGTTCTTGATGGACAAGTAGGCCTGGCATGCTGCAGTTCATGGGATTGCAAAGAGTCAGACATGACTGAGCGACTGCACTGTATTGAGCTGATATTTGCAGTGTGATTTATTTCTTCTGCTTTTTTGTGTAGTGGTCACACAGTTGATACTCTAATAACTATTTTAAAGTATTTATTTATTTACTTGTTTATTTGACTGTGCCAGACTTAGTTTCAGGATGCAGATTCTTCAGTCGTGGCCATGGCATATGGGATATTTAGTTGCATGCAGCATGGAACACTTAGTTGTGGTATGTGGGATCTAGATCCCTGGCCAGAGATTGACCCAGGTCCCCTGCATTGGGAGGAGAGTTTTAGTCACTGTACTACCAGGGAAGTCCTGGTAGTATTTCTTCTAGGTATGATATAATGAGAATTGCAATTAACTTTGTGATTTTCCTCCCTCAAATCCATCACTCAGTCTAATCATGAAAAAAGTCTGTAAGAAAAATCCGTTTGAAGGATGTTCTACACAATACCTGCCCAGTACTCCTCAAATTTGTCAAGGTCATCAAAAACAAGGAACATATGAGACATTTTTTTATAGCCCAGGGGATCAAGGAACTATAACAACAACATTTTGTATCATGAATGAGATTCTGATACAGTAAAATCTGATGGAGAAGGAAATGGCAACCCACTCCAGTATTCTTGCCTGGATAATCCTGTGGACAGAGGAGCCTGGTGGGGTCCTCTATGGGGTCGCACAGAGTCGGACATGATTGAAGTGACTTAGCAGCAGCAGCAGCAAGAAAATCTGAATAAAGTATGTACTTTAGTTGATTATTATACCTCAGGATTGGTTCACTAATTGTGACAAATGTGTTGTATTAATATGAAGTGTAAATAGAAATGGAAGCTGGGTGTGAGGTGTCAGGAAACTGACATTTTTCTGTAAATCTAAAACCATTCTAAAATAAAAGTTTATTTAAATAAATATATCTGTAAGCATTTCAGTTACATCCATAAATTAATCTAGACTTAAAGATGGAACCTGGTAAAAATAAATTGCAAACATAAGAATCTAGGAATATATGAAAATTTCCCATTTGCAGTAGTTCTGCCATCACTAGCAGCAGCATCTGATGCTCACTGTGTATTGTATGCCTTAAATAGGTAGGTGGATTGCTAATCATTTCTTCATTTGGTCTGGTGCCACTGAAATACATGACTTTCATTTTAAATACAATACATCATCCCAGCATCTTGAGTCAATTTGATTGTAGGTAAGGGATGATGTACTGATGACACAGATGTACTGGAGTTATAATCCCTGATAAAGTTCTGGCAACAATGACTGAGCTCATAGCATCTGAGGGTGTCCTGGATCTGGTCAGCTCCACAGGGGTTCAGGGGAATTTTTCACTCCTTACAGAAATGTGAAAGATGAGTTTTATCCTGGTCTTATGGTTTCATTCTCCCAGCTTCCCCCCACCCCTCCACCACAGTAAAGAAGCTGTACATAATGCTTGATGTTCAGTGTTCCTCTTGAATTTCAATGAGCATTGTCCCAAGTAGAGTAATTCTGAGCCCCACAAGTAAAACACTCAGGATAAGGGGCTTATTAATACTATAATGTTGTCTTGTCTAAAGCATACTTCCTCTAAAATCATTTCTTGAACTTTAATATTGTAAGGGTACTAAGAGGGAATTTCTAGATAGAAATTTCTTCATCATCAAAACTTTAGGAGAAGGACAACTGGAAAAATTTGCAAAGCCTGAGCAAAGGATTAGCTTCAATTCTGCCTCAGCTATTCTCAGCACAATCTGCTCCATCTCCCTTGGCTTTCCTTATGTGTACCTCTGGCATAGCACACTCTCCACCAGATCTTGAGTTTGTTTCCATTATCTTGAAGGTTTTGATTTCTTCGCCTGTGCATCCTCACCCTACTCTCAAAGGCTGGCTACTGACTATGTGAGACAGCCAGTGTGGTGGATGTCCTCCTACCTTTCAGGAGCTTGAGCCTGATGCTAAGGGCTGAAAGTTCATTGATCACAACCTATGGGTTATCAGACAGCACTACAAGGTGCAAATAGTTTTACACCAGTGCATATGTTATTTTTGGCATCTCTGATCATGCAGCAGAGAAATCTACAGAGCATCTCATTTCAAGAGACATTGCTACAGGAGGAGTTCATATGAAGTTCCCAGAGAGAGCAGACCTCACTGAGTTACAGTATGGCCACATAAAGAGCTCCTTCCCTCCTTGAGCCTGACAGGACAGCAGAGTTATTTCTAAGGAAGACCATACATCAGGAGACTGACATTCACTGTATCAGTATCCTGAGAAATAATTCCTACTCTGTAGCCAAAGAAGTGATACTATTAGCCTTTTTGTGGATAGAAGATATTATTAAGCATTTGTCCAAACTCACAGCTGTACCATTTTTGAAAATCTGCCTCTTGATGGCACACACTCTTCCAACCAATTTTGAACTTTTTCCTGCCATGACTTATGAGGAAGGATGAAGCACTAGAAGTGCTTTTAAACCAAACTTTCTGTCTTATTACTGTCCCTAAGAAGCATCATTAAAACAGAAAGCTGCCTTCCAAACAGAGGTATTCTCCTCCACTTGGTATGAGAGCAAAAGTTGGAGTTAGGAGGGAGGTTAGTGTCATGAGCAGCACTTTCCAGCATAATGGTCTGAACATTTCTGCTTTTCTGTACCTATAAATGATCAGTTTCAGTTCAGTCACTCAGTCATATCAGACTCTGCAATCCCATGGACTGCAGTATGCCAGGCTTCCCTGTCCAACACCAGCTCCTGGAGCTTGCTCAAACTCATATCCATCGAGTCAGTGATGCCACCCAACCATCTTATCCTCTGTTGTCCCCTTCTCCTCCTGCCTTCAATCTTTCCCAGCATCAGGGTCTTTTCCAATGACTCAGTTCTTCGTATCAGGTGGCCAAAGTACTGGAGCTTCAGCTTCAGCATCAGTCCTTCAAATGAATATTCAGGACTGATTTCCTTTAGGATGGTCTGGTTGGATCTCCTTGTAGTCCAAGGGACTCTCAAGAGCCTTCTCCAACAACACAGTTCAAAAGCATCAATTCTTCAGCGCTCAGCATTCTTTTTGGTCCAACACTTACATGCATACATGACTAGGAAAAACCATAGCTTTGATGAGATGGACCATTGTCGTCAAAGTAATCTCTGCTTTTTAATATACTGTGTAGGTTGGTCATAGCTTTTCTTCCAAAGAGCAAGGGTCTTTTAATTTCATGGCTGCAATCACCATCTACAGTGATTTTGGAACCCAAGAAAATAAAGTCTGTCACTGTTTCCATTGTTTCCCCATCTATTTGCCATGGAATGATGGAACCAGACGCCATGATCTTTGTTTTTTGGGTGTTGTTTTAAGCCAACTTTTTCACTCTCCTCTTTCACTTTCATCAAGAGGCTCTTTTGTTCCTCTTCCCTTTTTGCCATAAGGGTGATGTCATCTGCATATATGAGGTTATTGATATTTCTCCTGGCAATCTTGATTCCAGCTTACACTACAGCCAGCCCAGAATTTTGCATGATGTACTCTGCATATAAGTTAAATAAGCAGGGTGACAATATACAGCCTTGACATATTCCTTTCCCAATTTGGAACCAATCCGTTGGTCCAAATCAACTGAGATTTATTAAACAAGATATAACAGTTTATGGCAATACAAAGTGAACACAGTTATTTGGTTTTGAAGAGGCACAGACCTCTCTTCCCACAGTGTCCTTCCTCCTTTGATATTCCTTTGTGGTCTTTTAGAAAGAATGTAAAGGAACGTTATCATGACACCAGGTGGGTGGGTTTCCAAGTGATGCATGAAGATTTATCTGTGCCATTGTCTTCAACGGCTTTGATAGTTATTTAACCAAATCCCCAGGAACTTCCTTCAAATTTACTGTGAGCTTGCAGGCTGACATTTATGGAGTCCATGGAACAGTGTCCAGGTGTCAGCCCAGGAGTTGGAAGAGTTCCTGAAGACAGCCTGCAGGGCTACTGGTCAGTTGGATGGAGCCCCTTCCTCTCATCTACAGGGCTCCCCATCTCAGGGCTGGTTTCT
The DNA here is from genome assembly GCF_033118175.1 of Dama dama. Lineage (NCBI taxonomy): Eukaryota > Metazoa > Chordata > Mammalia > Artiodactyla > Cervidae > Dama > Dama dama. The sequence goes on along the minus strand of NC_083713.1, from coordinate 5,651,609 downwards.
CTCTCCTGAGAAAAATGAAGAGGAAAGGCTGATGCCCCAGACTCCCTGCTTAGGCTTCTGGTGTTGCCAGATAGTAATGCAGGGAAGATCAGCAAGGATGAGGATCCCAAGGGGCCAGCCCTTCACAGCTAATGCTTCTAGAGACAGAGGATCTATCTAAGAAGGACCCTAGAAGATGATACTCACAGTCTTAACAAACTTTTTCACACTCCTTACCTGCCTCTGGGCTAGGCATACACATCACAGGTGCTTCCTGTGCCACCTAACATGGTTTCTTATCAAAACGGGCTTTCCCTCCTCCCTGCTCAGCCCTAGGCTAGTGAAAATGTCTCTGTTTTCACATCTTTTCCTTTCTCTCCAGACTTTGCTATGAAATGCTTTTCCCTTTCTATAAATATGCCAAAAGGAAAAAAAGAAAAGAAACAATTCCAGCTAACCACCATTTTTATAGGAAGGGAATTATCAATTTTATTAAAAGAACACATATCACTGTCAAAATGCATTATGTGTGCCAGAGCTGGCCCTGACTCTAAAACATACAGAGGCTTTGTACCTTAGACTATTTGAAAGCTGTCCTTTTCAACATTCAGGTCAGTTTCTGGAGCTTCTCTGTCAAAGTGGCCTCCATGATGAGCTTCACCCAGGAAGGAGGGTCCAGGTCTCTACTCACAGATTCAAATAATTTCTGGGGTTCTGTTAGTTCACCTCTGTGCCTAGGTGTCTCAACCTTTGATGGGGACAGGGTATCCTTTTTAGAGACCACCTCCACTCTCCATCTTTTGTCTTTCTTCCTCCTAGTTTTAATGAGATGTAACTTACATACAGTGCTGTATAATTTTAAGGCATATAGCATAATTATTTGACTTACACTTGTCAGGGCCCAAAGTAGGTAACCTCAAAATGTGCCTTAATCACATATTGATTATTTTGAATTAAAGTTACATAAGAAATGGCCAACATGAGGGCAGGGACAAGGAGGAAAGAAGGGGGAAGGATGGAGAGCAGACTTCCTGACACTGGAAGCCAGCACTTCTGCTCTGCACTTAAGAAACAAATTGGGGAATTAGGCACTGTTGGTTTGTAAGCACTTTTCAATGTCTACATGCATTCACGTGGTCTTTAAAATGAAGAGTCATTTCAATTGCAACATTTCCAATTAATGGGTTTTCCTTAAAAAAAAAAAAAAAGCAAAATGTAACTCGCTCATATGAAAGGTACACTCCTTGTATCTGAAGTTAAAGGGACACTCTTATTTCCAGAGAGAAAAATAAAAAAGAAAAATAAAAAGAAAAAAAAAACAAAAACAAAACAAAAAAAAACACCTTAGGCTGAAAAGCCAACATAAACAAACCTTGTTACTTTTTCTATATTTTCAAGTTAATTTTATAAACATTTGATTTAATTTTTATATATTTTCTCTTTTGCTGAATATCATGCTGCCTAATGTCATTAACATTGTCACTTTTTCCTTATATTATACATGTATATATAGTCCATCATGGATGGACTAAGAAGGTATTAAGCTAAGTGAGAGAAATCAGAAAGAGAAAGATGAGTACTGTATGATATCCCTCATATGTGCAATCTAAAAAATACAACAAACTAGTGAATATAGCAACAAAAAGGTTGATTCACAGATATAGAGAACAAACTAGTGGTTTCCAGTGGAGAAAAGGAAGGCAGGAGGGGCAACGTTGGAAGTAGGGGATTCAGAGCTACAAACTGTTATGGATAAAATAATCTACACGGGTATATTGTACAATACAGGAAAGATAGCCAATATTTTAAAAATTGTGAAATACTATATTGTACACCTGTAACATATAATAGTCACACCAAGTATACCTCAATTACAAAATAAAAATGAAATCAAAAACTACAAAGAAATCCTAAATACAACTCAGGAATGATATTGCTAATAGTAAATTTGGTAGCTTCAGTTTATTTATTTATTTTTTAATTTAAAACCATTATGTGTGTGTGTGTGTGTGTGTGTGTGTGTATGCATATATATATAATATGTATGTATATTTACATATAGAAGTATGTATACATACAATATGTATATACAAATATATATATATATAAAGTGACTATATATGTATATATACATACAATACATATGTATGTATGCATAGAATATGTATATACATGTATATGTGTGTATATATATATACATATACATACACACATAATGGTTTTAAATTGAAGCTACCAATTCTGGTTTCCTTGGTGTATATGCCAGAAGTGAGATTGCTGGGTCATATGGCAGTTGTATTTACAGTTTTTTAAGGAATCGCCACACTGTTCTGCATAGTGGCTGTACTAGTTTGCATTCCCACAACAGTGTAAGAGGTTTCCCTTTTTTCTGCACCCTCTCCAGCATTTATTGTTTTTGATAGCAGGCATTCTGACTGGTGTGAGATGGTACCACTTGGTGGGTCTGTTTTGCAATTCTCTGATAATGAGTGATGTTGGACATCTTTTCATCTCTTTGTTAGCTATCTGTATATCTTCTTTGGAGAAATGTCTGTTTAGTTCTTTGGCCCATTTTTTTATTGGATTGCTTATTTTTCTGGAAGTGAGCTGCGTGAACTGCTTGTATATTTCTTAGATTAATTCTCTGTCAGTTGCTTTGTTTGTTATTATTTTCTCCCACTCTGAAAGCTGCTTTTTAACCCTGCTTATAGTCTCCTTCACTGTGCAAAAGCATTTAAGTTTAATTAGGTTCCACTTTGTTATTGTTGACTTTATTTCCATTACTCTGGGAAGTGGGTCTTAGAGGATCCTGCTGTGATTTATTTCAGAGAATGCTTTGCCTATGTTTTCCTCTAGGAGTTTTATAGTTTCTTGTCTTACATTTAGATCTTTAATCCATTTTGAGTTTATTTTTGTGTATGCTGTTTGAAAGTGATCTAGTTTCATTCTTTTACAAATGGCTGACCAGTTTTCCCAGCACCACTTGTTAAAGAGATTGCCTTTTCTCCATTGTATATTCTTGCCTCTTTTGTCAAAGATAAGTCATCTGTAGGTGTGTGGATTTATCTCTGGGCTTTCTATTTTGTTCCATTGATCTATATTTCTGTCTTTGCTCCAGTACCATACTGCCTTGATGACTAGCTTTCTAGTATAGCCTGAAGTCAGGCAGGTTGATTCCTCCAGTTCCAATCTTCTTTCTCAAGATTGCTTTGGCTCTTCAAGGTTTTTTGTATTTCCATACAAATTGTGAAATTATTTGTTCTAGTTTTGTGAAAAATACCATTAGTAGCTTGATAGGGATTGCACTGAATCTATAGTTTGCTTTGGATAGTATACTCATTTTCAATATATTGATTCTTCTGATCCATGGACATGGTATGTTTTTCCATCTATTTGTGCCATCTTTGATTTCTTTCATCAGTGTTTTATAGTTTTCTATATATAGGTCTTTTGTTTCTTTAGGTAGATATATTCCTAAGTATTTTATTCTTTTCATCACATTGGTGAATGAAATTATTCCCTTAATTTCTCTTTCTGTTTTCTCATTGCTATTGTATAGGAATTCAAGGGATTTCTGTGTGTTAATTTTATATCCTGCAACTTTACTATGTTCACTGAGTAGCTCTAATAATTTTCTAGTGGTGTCTTTAGGGTTTTCTTTGTAGAGGATCATGTAGTTTGCAAACAGTAAGATTTTTACTTCTTTCCCAAACTGGATTCCTTTCATTTCTTTTCCTTCTCTGAGTGCTGTGGCTAAAACATCCAAAACTTGGTTGAATAATAGTGGTGAGAGTGGGCATGCTTGTCTTGTTCCTGACTTTAGGGGAAATGCTAATTTTTCACCATTGAGGATAATGTTTGCTGTGGGTTTATCATATATGGTTTTTATTATGTTGAAGTATGTTCCTTCTATGCCTGCTTTCTGGAGGGTTTTTATCATAAATGAATGTTGAATTTTGTCAATGGTTTTCTCTGCATCTATTGAGATAATCATATGGTTTTTATCTTTCAATTTGTTAATGTGGTGTATCACATTGATTTGCAAATATTGAAGAATCCTTGCATCCCTGGGATAAAGCCCACTTGGTCATGATGTATGATCTTTTTGATATGTTGCTGGACTCTGTTTGCTATAATTTTATCAAGGATTTTTGCATCTATGTTCCTCAGTGATATTGGCCTGTAGTTTCTTTTGTGTGGCATCTTTGTCTGGTTTTGGTATTAGGGTGATAGTGGCCTCATAGAATTAGTTTGGCAATTTACCTTACACTGAAATTTTCTGGAAGAGTTTGAGCAGGATAGGTGTTAGCTCTTCTCTAAATTTTTAGTAGAATTCAGCTATGAAGCCATCTGGCCCTGGGCTTTTGTTTGTTGAAAGATTTTTATTACTGTTTGGATTTAAATGCTTGTGATGGGTCTGTTATGATTTTCTATTTCTTCTTGGTTCAGTTTTGGAAGTTATACTTTTCTAAGAATTTGTTCTTTTCTTCCAAGTTGTGCATTTTATTGTCATATAGTTGCTGACAGTAGTTTCTATGATCCTTTGTATCTCTGGGTTGTCTGTTGTGATTTCTCAATTTTCATTTCTAATTTTGTTGATTTGATTGTTCTCCCTTTTTCTCTTGATGAGTCTGGCTAATGATTTGTCTATTTTATTTATCTTCTCAAAGAACCAGCTTTTCATTTGGTTGATTTTAGTTATTGTCTCCTTTGTTTCTTTTTCATTTATTTCTGCCCAAATTTTAAAGATTTCTTTCCTTTTACTAACCCTGGAGTTCTTCTTTTCTTATTTTTCTAGTTGCTGTAGGTGTAGAATTAGGTTATTTATTTGACTTTTCTCCTATTTCTTGAGGTAAGCCTGTATTGCTCTGAACCTTCCCCTTAGCACTGCTTTTACAGTGTCCCATAGGTTTTGGGTTGTCGTGTTTTCATTTTCATTCTTTTCTATGTATATTTTGATTTCCTGGTTGATTTCTTCTGTGGTTTGTTGGTTATTCAGAAGTGTGTTGTTTAGCCTCCATACGTTTGTATTTTTAATAGTTTTTTTTTTTTTTTTCCTGTAGTTGACATCTAATCTTACTGCATTGCAATCAGAAACAGTGCTTTAGATGATTTCATTTCTTTTTTTTTTTTTTTTTAATTTACCAAGTCTAAATTTATGGCCCTGGATGTGATCTACCCTGGAGAATGTTCCATGAGCACTTGAGAAAAACGTGAAATTCCTTAGGTCTAATTGGTCTAATTGGTCCATTTTATCATTTGAAGTTTGTGTTTCCTTGCAAATTTTCTGTTTGGTTGATCTATCCATAGGTGTGAGTGGGGCCTTAAAATTTCCCACTATTATTGTGTTACTGTTAATTTACCCTTTCATATTTGTTAGCATTTACCTTATGTATTGCGGTACTCCTATGTTCAGTGCATATATATTTATAATTGTTATATCTTCTTCTTGGATTAATCCTTTGATCATTATGTAGTGTTCTTTGTCTCTTTTCATGACCTTTATTTCAAAGTCTCTTTTATCTGATATGAGTATTGCTACTCCTGCTTTCTTTTGGTCTCCATTTGCATGAAATATCTTTTTCTAACCTTTCATTTTCAGTCAGTCTGTGTCCCTAGGTTTCAGGTGGGTCTCTTGTAGACAGCATACATAGGGCTTATTTTTGTATCCACTCAGCCAGTCTTTGTCTTTTGGTTGGGGTATTCAGTCCATTTACATTTAAGGTAATTGTTGATAAGTAGGATCCCATTGTCATTTACTTTGTTATTTTGGGTTTGAATTTATAAACCTTTTCTGTGTTTCCTGTCTAGAGAAGATCCTTCAGCATTTGTTGAAGAGCTGGTTTGGTGGTGCTGAATTCTCTGAGCTTTTGCTTGTCTGTAAAGCTTTTGATTTCTCCTTCATATTTGAATGTGATCCGTGCTGGGTTGTAGGCTTTTCTCTTTCATCACTTTAAGTATGTCCTGCCATTCCCTTTTGCCCTGAAGGGTTTCTATTGAAAGATCAGCTGCTATCCTTAGAGGGATCCCCTTGTGTGTTATTTGCTGTTTTTCCCTTGCTGCTTTTAATATTTGATCTTTGTGTTTGATTTTTGTTAATTTGATTAATTGATGTCTTGGGGTTTTTGCCTTGGGTTTCTTCCATTTGGGACTCTCTGGGTTTCTTGGCCTTGGGTGGCTATTTCCTTCCCCATTTTAGGGAACTTTTCAACTATTATCTCCTCAAGTACTTTCCCATGGCCTTTCTTTCTGTCTTCTTCTGAGACTCTTATGATTTTTATGTTAGGGTGTTTAACATTGTCTCAGAGCTCTCTGAGGTTGTCCACTTTTCTTTTAATTCTTCTTTTCTTTTTCCCTCTCTCCTTCATTTATTTCCACCATTCAATCTTCCACCTCACTTATCCTATCTTCTGCCTCAGTTATTCTACTCTTGGTTCCTTCCAGAGTGCTTTTAATCTCAGTTCTTGTGCCCTTCATTATCAATTAATTCTTTTTTTTTATTTCTTCTAGGTCTTTGTTAGGAGAAGGCAATGGCAACCCACTCCAGTACTCTTGCCTGGAAAATCCCATGGATGGAGGAGCTTGGTAGGCTGCAGTCCATGGGGTCACACAGCATTGGATGCTACTGAGTGACTTCACTTTCACTTTTCACATTCATGAACTGGAGAAGGAAATGGCAACCCACTCTAGTGTTCTTGCCTGGAGAATCCCAGGGATGGCGGAGCCTGGTGGGCTGCCGTCTATGGGGTCTCACAGAGGTGGACACAACTGAAGTGATTTAGCAGCAGCAAGTCCTTGTTAAACATTCCTTGCATGTTCTCAATCCTTGTCTCTAGTCTATTTATCTTTAGCATTGAAACATATATATTATCATATGTGAAGTAGATTGTCAGTCCAGGTTCAATGCATGAGACAGGTGACTAAGGTCCAGTGCACTGCAATGACCCTGAGGGATGGGATGTGGATAGAAGTGGGAAGGGGGTTCAGGATGGGGAACACATGTACACCCATGGCTGATTCATGTCAATGTGTGGCAAAAACCACTAGAATATTGTAAAGTGATTAGCCTCCAATTAAAACAAATTCATTAATTTAAAAAATACAAAACAAAATCAGTCATAAAAAAATAAAAATATATATGAAATTTGCTTTAAAAACAAGATCTTTTTTGGCAAGGTAATAGTAGGTTATAAAGGTGAAAATTAAAGGAGCAATAAAGAAGTTAAAATTTTTTAAAAGTTAAAAATGATATAGTAAAAATATATCTAGGAATTTCTCTGGAGTTTTTGTGGGCAGTGTGGTGTCAGTTCAGTTTCAGATAGTTCTTTTTTCTGTCCATACTTCTTCTTAAGGTCTATAGGCTCTTTCTAATGCTTAGTCAATGTTAACTACAGGGTTTTAATCTGTTGCACTGGTCACTTCCAGGTTTCTTCTTTGTTTATTTTGGCTTATTCTGTTTGCAAGTCTCTTCAGCATCTAATTTCCACCCTGACACAAGGGGGTGAAATTGGTCACTTATTTAGGCTCACTTGTTCAGTTGTGCTTTGGGGAGAGGGGAATACTGCAAACAACTATCACTGGCGTGTGTGGGGAGTGCTCGCAGTGTATGGAACACACTGGGTTTGCCCCAGCTCACAGCAGCATATGCTTTCCTGGTCTACACTGCTCAGGCTCCAGGTTGCTCTGCATGGGAGCTGTTCAAAGTGGGCCCTGTGTTTTGTGCACTTCCCAGGTCTAAGCTTCTCAAGTACTCCACAAAGGCACGGGCTTAGTTGGGCATGGGTTTTGTCCCCTTCCCAGATCTGAGCTGCTCATGCCACCAGGTGCATTGAGAGTGCATGGTCCCATGGGAGACGTGCATCTTAATCACCTCCCCAGTCCATGCTGCTCAGTCTTCCGGGTGTGCCATGAGAGCTCCGTCGTAGGTGTGCCATGTGTCTCCTCGGGGGAGCTGATCTCTGGCTGCAATCCTCCTAGCAGATGTCAACCATCCAGGATCCCAGGAAGACCAGGTGAGCAACTGGGAGACTGCTCACAGTTTGGTGGAGGATGCCATCTCTGGGGCCGAGATTGCCCCTTGCCTTCTGGCTCTGGCTCTCACATCCCTGCCTCTCTGCCTCTGGGGGGACAGGCCAATTTTCAGCTGGCTAACTCTCCTTTTTTTTTCGATGATCCAGCGGATATTGGCAATTTGATCTCTGGTTCCTCTGCCTTTTCTAAAACCAGTTTGAACATCTGGAAGTTCACGGTTCACATATTGCTGAAGCCTGGCTTGGAGAATTTTGAGCATTACTTTACTAGCGTGTGAGATGAGTGCAATTGTGCAGTAGTTTGAGCATTCTTTGGCATTGCTTTTCTTTGGGATTGGAATGAAAACTGACCTTTTCCAGTCCTGTGGCCACTGCTGAGTTTTCCAAATTTGCTGGCATATTGAGTGCAGCACTTTCACAGCATCATCTTTCAGGATTTGAAATAGCTCAACTGGAATTCCATCACCTCCACTAGCTTTGTTCATATTGATGCTTTCTACGGTCCACTTGACTTCACATTCCAGGATATCTGGCTCTAGGTGAGTGATCACACCATTGTGATTATTTGGGTCATGAAGATCTTTTTTGTACAGTTCTTCTGTGTATTCTTCCCACCTCTTTTTAATATCTTCTGCTTCTGTTAGGTCCATACCATTTCTGTCCTTTATCGAACCCATCTTTGCCTGAAATGTTCCCTTGGTATCTGTAATTTTCTTGAAGAGATCCCAACTTGCTGCAACTAGAGAAAAGCTCATGCAGCAAAGAAGACCCAGCCTAGCCAAATGAAAAGAAAAGAACCAAATTAAAATAATTGACAAATCTTTTGCATTTGGAAAGGTTCCTTTGTTATTCCTAGTAGCTTTAGTCACATATTAAAAATTTTAACTTATAAAAACCTTCATCTCTAGCAAAAACTGACAAGCAATAAGTAATGGTAAACTGTTTTTCATACCATCATTTCCTGATTGGAACATCCCATGAAACAGCCCCATGAAATACAAAGCATTTATTTCTTCAGTGTAGTATAAGACATGTATCTAATAAACCCAAACATCTTTGGTTTCTCTCCAGTAAGTAGGTAAATGTAAGCTTATTTAGCAATTAATGTATCAGTATCTTATTTTCTTTGGAAATGACCTAACTCTTCAATAAGCATTTATCTTTTAACTTCTTCTAGCAAAATTCTAGAATTTTAAGTTACCAAGTATCTGGAGAGATCATTTTAAGTTAACTTTTAAAAATAATTATTTCTCAAGAGTTTATCCAAAAACTCATCTCATGGATGAAACTGGAGCCCATTATACAGAGTGAAGTAAGCCAGAAAGATAAAGACCATTACAGTATATTAACACATATATATGGAATTTAGAAAAATGGTAATGATAACCCTATATGCAAAACAGAAAGAGACACAGATGTACAGAACAGACTTTTGGACTCTGTGGGAGAAGGCGATGGTGGGATGTTTAGAGAGAACAGCATCAAAACATGTGTATTATCTAGGGTGAAACAGATCACCAGCCTAGGTTGGATGTATGAGACAAGTGCTCGGGCCTGGTGCACTGGGAAGACCCAGAGGGATTGGGTGGAGAGGGAGGTGGGAGGGAGGATCGGGATGGGGAATACATGTAACTCCATGGCTGATTCATGTCAATGTATGACAAAAACCACTATGATATTGTAAAGTAATTAGTCTCCAACTAATAAAAATACATGAAAAAAAAAAAAAACTCATTTCATTTTTACTTAACTTACTTATAAGAATTTTATCAGACCAGGTTATTTTTTTGCAGATGTATTTATTAATATAACATATAGCAATATCTTATTTGACTTCTATTAAACCTAGGTGCAATAAAAGTGTTATACTTAATTATACTTAATGTTTATGTCTCTTCCAGACATGTCCATATTAATTATATTAGCAAACTTAATCTTATCTTAATACCCAGTATTAATTTAATATTGAATATTTCCCAGTTCATATGAACCTGAAAATCATTTTGGCTAGGTTTTTCATATTTAGAAATATTTAGTTTGGAAGTATGTACTTTTAAGTCAATTAAATACACTTCTTAAATAATTTTGATAATATTTTCCAGAGATAGAGGCATCTCATATGTGTAATGTATAACAGAGATCTTACAGCTTAACTTAAAGAAGAAAAAAAAAAAAAAAAAACTTAGTTATGAATCAAGTGATACAATATAAACTTGCTTGTTTATATTGCTGATTTAAACACTTGGGATAAATTAAATTTGCTTGCTTAGATGACTTAAGCTTTACTATTTGTGGAAAAGACTTTTACACTCGACCTTGGTAAAATTCTAAAGAGGATATGAATTAGATTTTCAGATGAGGGAGGCTTTCCAGCAGTATGAGTTTAACCTGTCATTTTATTTCAATTTTCTTTTTCCTTTAGTTTCATGTTCTACCTGATTGAACTAATTAGGCTCAGTTTCAGGTCCCTGTGGGCTGTACTTACTTTTCTGATTTGTAGAGATTTGCAAGACAAAGACAAAGTTGCTTTTAACCCTTCAAGAAAGGGTCTGTCCCCTAAACAGTATTAAAAGGAAGATCTGCCAAGCTATAAATTCTATATTAGTGAGAATATTTCTAACTAAGCTGAAATTTAAGAGATCTATTAATATACTCTAGACATTAAGGGTTAATTTATCATATCTCTTAAACCTTTCATAAGACATTTAACAAGAGCTTTCTTTCTGAGTGTACAATTTAAACACCAAATACTAGTTCTCAGTTTTACTTTAAAGCTCAATGACTTATTAGGTTTTTTCTAGTATGTTTAATTAACACTTTCTGGGGATAGGCTGATATGCCTTGTCAATATTGGTGTGTATATATACATATAAAAGAGGAAATTTTATATAAAATACTTTCATATAAAATATGAAAGAGGAACTCCCCAGGTCGGCAGGTGCCCAATATGCTACTGGAGATCAGTGGAGAAATAACTCCAGAAAGAATGAAGGGATGGAGCCAAAGCAAAAACAATACCCAGTTGTGGATGTGACTGGTGATATAAGCCAGGTCCGATGCTGTAAAGAGCAATATTGCATAGGAACCTGGAATGTTAGGTCCATGAATCAAGGCAAATTGGAAGTGGTCAAACAGGAGATGGCAAGAGTGAACAGCAACATTCTAGGAATCAGCGAACTAAAGTGGACTGAAATGGGTGAATTTAACTCAGATGACCATTATATCTACTACTGTGGGCAGGAAACCCTTAGAAGATATGGAGTAGCCATCATGGTCAACAAAAGAGTCCAAAATGCAGTACTTGGATGCAATCTCAAAAACGACAGAATGATCTCTTTTCATATCCAAGGCGAACCATTCAATATCACGGTAATCCAAGCCTATGCCCCAACCAGTAATGCTGAAGAAGCTGAAGTTGAATGGTTCTATGAAGACCTACAAGACCTTCTAGAACTAACACCCAGAAAATATGTCCTTTTCATTATAGGGGACTGGAATGCAAAAGTAGGAAGTCAAGAAACACCTGGAGTAATGGGCAAATTTGGCATTGGAGTACGGAATGAAGCAGGGCAAAGGCTAATAGAGTTTTGCCAAGAGAAGGCAATGGTCATAGCAAACACCCTCTTCTAACAACAACATAAGAGAAGAGTCCACACATGGACATCACCAGATGGCCAACACCGAAATCAGACTGATTATATCCTCTGCAGCCAAAGATGGAGAAGCTCTATACAGTCAGCAAAAACAAGACCGGGAGCACACTGTGGCTCAGATGATGAAATCCTTATTGCCAAATTCAGACTTAAATAGAAGAAAGTGGGGAAAACCACTAGACCATTCAGGTATGACCTAAATCAAATCCCTTATGACTATACAGTGGAAGTGAGAAATAGATTTAAGGGACTAGATCTGATAGACAGAGAGCCTGATGAACTATGGATGGAGGTTCATGACATTGCACAGGAGACAGGGATCAGGACCATCCCCACGGAAAAGAAATGCAAAAAGGCAAAATGGTTGTCTGATAAGGCCTTACAAATAGCTGTGAAAAGAAGAGAAGCGAAAAGCAAAGGAGAAAAGGAAAAGATATTCCCATTTGAATGCAGAGTTCCGAAGAATAGCAAGGAGAGATAAGAAAGCCTTCCTCAGGGATCAATGCAAAGAAATAGAGGAAAACAACAGAATGGGAAAGACTAGAGATCTCTTCAAGAAAATTAGAGATACCAAAAGAACATTTCATGCAAAGATGGGGTTAATAATGGACAGAAATGGTAGGGACCTAACAGAAGCAGAAGATAGTAAGAAGAGGTGGGAAGAATACACAGAAGACCTATACAAAAAAGATCTTCACGACCCAGATAATCACGATGGTGTGATCACTCACCAAGAGCCAGACATCCTGGAATGTGAAGTCAAGTGGACCTTAGAAAACATCACTACGAGCAAAGCTAGTGGAGGTGATGGAATTTCAGTTGAGCTATTTCAAATCCTGAAAGATGATGCTGTGAAAGTGCTGCACTCAATAAGCCAGCAAATTTGGAAAACTCAGCAGTGGCCACAGGACTGGAAAAGGTCAGTTTTCATTCCAATTCCAAAGAAAGGCAATGTGAAAGAATGCTCAAACTACCACATGATTCACTCATCTCACACGCTATTAAAGTAATGCTCAAAATTCTCCAAGCCAGACTTCAGCAATACATGAACTGTGAACTTCCAGATGTTCAAGCTGGTTTTAGAAAAGGCAGAGGAGCCAGAAATCAAATTGCCAACATCCGCTGGATCTTTGAAAAAGCAAGAGAGTTCCAGACAAGCATCTATTTCTGCTTTCTTGACTATGCCAAAGCCTTTGACTGTGTGGATCACAAAAAACTGTGGAAAATTCTGAAAGAGATTGGCATACCAGATCACCCAACCTGCTTCTTGAGAAACCTATATGCAGGTCAGGAAGCAGCAGTTAGAACTGGACATGGAACAACAGACTGGTTCCAAACAGGAAAAGGAGTACATCAAGGCTGTATATTGTCACCCTGCTTATTTAACTTACATGCAGAGTTCATCATGAGAAGTGCTGGGCTGGAAGAAGCACAAGCTGGAATCAAGATTACCGGGAGAAATATCAATAACCTCAGATATGCAGATGACATCACCCTTATGGAAGGAAGTGAAGAGGAACTAAAAAGCCTTTTGATGAAAGTGAAAGAGGAGAGTGAAAAAGTTGGCTTAAAGCTCAATATTCAGAAAACTAAGATCATGGCATCCGGTCTCATCACTTCATGTCAAATAGATTGGGAAACACTGGAAGCTGTGTCAGACTTTATTTTTGGGGGCTCCAAAATCACTGCAGATGGTGATTGCAGCCATGAAAGTAAAAGATGTGTACTCCTTGGAATGAAAGTTATGACCAACCTAGATAGCATATTAAAAAGCAGAGACATTACTTTGCCAACAAAGGTCCGTCTAATCAAGGCTATGGTTTTTCCAGTGGTCTTGTATGGATGTGAGAGTTGGACTGTAAAGAAAGCTGAGCACCGAAAAATTGATGCTTTTGAACTGTGGTGTTGGAGAAGACTCTTGAGAATCCCCTGGACTGCAAGGAGATCCAACCGGTCCATCCTAAAAGAGATCAGTCCTGGGTGTTCATTGGAAAGACTGATGCTGAAGCTGAAACTCCAGTACTTTGGCCACCTCATGCGAAGAGTTGATTCGTTGGGAAAGACCCTGATGCTGGGAGGGATTGGGGGCAGGAGGAGAAGGGGACAACAGAGGATGAGATGGCTGGATGACGTCACCGACTCGATGGACATGAGTTTGAGTAATCTCTGGGAGTTGGTGATGGACAGGGAAGCCTGGCGTGCTGCAATTCATGGGGTCGCAAACAGTCGGACATGACTGAGCGACTTAACTGAACTGATACATATAAAATCTCAGTTCTGTCACCTTGTATACTTTAAACTTTAGTTCTCTTTAGGACCCAGTGAACAAGTTTTCACATCACAGGAGGAATCTTAGAAGCTTTTCTTTCTTTTTATTTCCATTGTATCTAGTTTTATATAGAATGCTCTGGGATCCCTACAGAGGGCTTGAGCCAAGGAACTGAAGTCGAGTTATCAGTCTTGATTACTTGGCCTGGTTGTTGCCTCAAATACTTGATGGTCAAGTATCTCAGGGTAATTTTTTTTTTCTCTTTACCCTTAAATATATATATATATATATGTATGTATGTATGTATGTATGTATATAAGCTATGAATGACTTGAGCTGACCTGTTTGCCCTTTAATGTTGGGGACAAATAGGGGGGTCCCTTTTGGACCATTACAATTTTGGTACTGTAATATCAAAACCTTGTGCTTTAATCTCTTAAGTGTTTGTTTTATTTATCACATTTGAAATAACCATCTAAATTTCTTTATTCATTTTGGATAAGTCTCTCTAAGAGTTCTTCTTTGTTTGGGAAAAAGTCTCTAGACTATTCCTACAGTTGTGTGTTGTTGTTGTTGTTGTTGTTGTTTTCCTTCAACCTGATCAACATTAATTATTCTAATGTTTTTGGTAGCATCTATAAGAGCCATTTCAGGGAAGTTGAATGCTTTGCCAAAAGTTTTATTCTTGTTTTAGGTTTGAAGTATTCATTAATAAAAGAAACCACTTGTTACACACACATAAGCAGCTTCAATTTTTAATAGAAGACTATTTAACTTAATTTCAAGATACAGTCATTAAAAGAAAATAAATAATTGGGTGGAGAGGGAGGTGGGAGTGGGGATTGGGATGGGGAAGACGTGTAAATCCATGGCTGATTCATATCAATGTATGACAAAACCCACTGAAATGTTGTGAAGTGATTGGCCTCCAACTAATAAAATAAAATAAAATAAAAAATAAAATAATAAAATTTAAAAAAAGAAAAGAAAAAGAAAATAAATAGAAACAATAGAGAGAAGTAAAGCCTATGCATCACAAAACTGGGCTGACACCTACATCCAGATTTGAACAGCACTAGGAAGTCCCATATAACAGCAGTCTGGAGTCCCAGTTGGGAAAAGGTCTTGGGCAATGTGTCCATTGAACTGGTGAGACTTCAAATTGCAGATTTGGAGAGTTCCCACTTATAATCCCAGGCCACAGATGGATATTTTCATCTGATTTCATGCAAAAATACAACTGTTTTTTCTTCAATTTTTACAATGCTGTTTGTTTCACTCTGTGAGTCTTAGAGTTCCTAGACCCTGGGGACTGGCCAGGTTCCCAGGGGCTTAAGAAATTCCAAGCCTCCCTTTCTTATCTAAAGTTCTACTTGACTTCCTGGTAACAACTGGTTACCAAGTTACCTGCTTACAGGCAGGCATGTAGTCCAGGCAGGGCCATAAATCAATCAGAGGTCTGTTCCTCTACTTCTGTAGACAAAACAAGACTACCTCCATTTGAATTTCCCTAACACCAAGAACATGACAGTGCTTCCCAAACCAGTTTTTTTTTTTTTTAATTTATTTAAATTAAGGAAATTCTTATGTTAACCATCAGATATATTTTTTCATCTTTTAATTTTGTTTTTATAGGCAGCACTGACATAGTTGTTTATAATGAAAGTTCTCTAAAATTTATCAATTTTCTTCAATTTAAACTATCCACTATCTATCTACAAATGAGATATATATTAAGAGTGATTCAGGGGATTGGTCAACAGACTGCAGGGTAGAAAGATGTGAGTTAACCCCTTCTTACAAAAACACCAAAATTGCAACTACTGAAAAATTATTGACAAAAAAATGTTAGAACCTACCAAAAAAGATATCTTATATACAAAGGCAAAGAAAAAGCCACAATGAAACAGTAGGAAGGACCCAATCACAACAAAATCAAACCCTATACCACCATGTTGGGGACCCACAAACTGGAATCTAATTATACTACAAAAGTTCTCTAACTAGAGTGAAAGTCCTGAGTCTGACATCATTGACACCACCACCCCCACCACCACCCCTTGAGGGCCTGGTAATGGAAGGAAGAGGTCCTAGAGAACCTGGCTTTGAAAGTCAGCAGGCCATATGACCCAGCAATCCCCCTGCTGGGCATACACACCGAGGAAACCAGAACTGAAAGAGACACGTGTACCCCCATGTTCATCGCAGCACTGTTTATAATAGTCAGGACATGGAAGCAACCTAGTTGTCCATTGGGAGATGAATGGATAAGAAAGTTGTGGTACATATACACAATGTATACATGTGTATATGTATATATATATATATATATATATATATATATATACACACACACACACACACATATATATACACACACACATATATATATACATATATATATGTATATATACTCAGCTATAAAAAAAAAAGAATGCATTTGAGTCAGTTCTGATGAAGTGGATGAAACTGGAGCCCATTATACAGAGTGAAATAAATCAGAAAGAAAAACACCAATACAGTATGTTAACGCAAGGAATTTAGAAAGATGGTAACAACAACCCTATATGCAAGACGGGAGAAGGGACACAGATGTAAAGAACAGATTTTTGGACTCTGTGGGAGAAGGTGAGTGTCGGATGATTTGAGAGAATAGCATTGAAATGTGTATTACCATATCTGAAATAGATCACCAGTCCAAGTTCGATGCATGAGATAGAGCACTCAAAGCCAAAGCACTGAGACAACCCAGAGGGATGGGATGGGGAGGGGTGTGGGAGGGGTGTTTGGGACCGTGGGACACATGTACACCCATGGCTGATTCATGTCAGTGTATGGCAAAACCATCACAATATTGTAAAGCAATTAGCCTCCAATTAAAATAAATAATTTTTTAAAAAGATAATTCCGAATACTTAAAGAAAGAAAGAAAGAAAGTCAGCAGGGTTTGATCACAGGAATTCCACAAGAATAGAAAAAAAAAAGAAATTCCACTCAGGGAGGGCACACGCATGGTCCAGTGAGCATCAGGACCCAGGGGGAAAAAAAAACAAAAAACTAGTGACCACATAAAAGACTGGGTCACACTTATGTGCTGGTAAGAATTTCCTGTGGAGGTTGGAGGTGACTGTGACTCACAGCAGGGACAGACACCAGCAGTGGTATTTTTGATGAATATTAATTTGCATGAGACTTCCCAGAGGCCAACATTGCCTCCTCAAGACCCAGCCCCACTTAACAGCTGTAGGCTACAGTACTGGGATGCCTCAGGCCAAACAACCAACAGAGTGGGAACACAATGCCCATCAGCAGACAGGCTACTTGAAGTCTTCCTGAGCATGACTTGACTCTCCAGTGGGGGAGAACAAAACAAAACAGCTTCAACCGTGAGTGGGCAAGAACCTGCCAGCAGGAAACCTGTACAAGCCTCGTATACAGTCTCATCTACCAGAGGACAGAGAGTAGATGCAAGAAAAACTGCAATCTTGCAGCCTGCAGAATAGGATCCAAAATCACAGAAAATTAGATAAAGTGAGATGGCAGAGGAGCATATTTCAGATGAAGGAACAAAATGAAATATCAGAAGAGTGACTAAGAGAAGTGGCAGTTCAGTCACTCAGTTATGTCCAACTCTTTGTGACCCCATGGGCTGTAGCTTGCCAGACTCCTCTGTACATGGGGTTTTCCGGGCAAGAGTACTGGAGTGGGTTGCCATTTCCTTATCCAGGGAAGTGAAGTGGAGATAGACAATTTATAGGAAAGAGAATTCAGAGTGATGATAATAAAGATGATTCAAGATTTCAGAAAAAGAATGGAGGAAAAGACTGAGAAAATATAAGAAATATTTAACAAAGACCTAGAAGAACTAAATAAGTAACAGAGATGAAAAATACACTGAAATTAAAAATACAATACAAGGAATTAAAAACAAAATAATCAAGGCAGAAGAATGGACAAGAGACCTAGAGGAAAGAATACTAGAAATCACTCCCAAAGAATAAAATAAAGAAAAAAATAATATAAAGAAATGAAGACAGTCTATTAGACCTCTAAGACATCATTAAATGCACCAATATTCACATACAGGAGTACCAGAAAAAGAAGAGAGATAGAAAGGACCTGAGAAATATTTGAAGAGGTAATAAATGAAAAATCTCCTAACATGGGAAAGAAACAGTCACCCAAGTCCAAGAAGTTCAGAGAGTCCCTGACAGGATAAGCCCAAGGAGGAATATATTAGTCAAACTTATAAAAAATAAATTTAAGAATTGTTAAAAGTAACAAGGAAAATGTAACAACTAAGTTACCAGGGAGCTCCCATAAGATTATCAGCTGATTTCTCAGCAGAAATTCTGCAGGCCAGAAGGGAATGGCACAATATATATAAAGTGATGAAAGGGAAGGACCTACCTTCAATACAATGAAGTATTTTCTACCCAGTAAGGTTCTCACTCACATTCATTGGAGAAATCAAGTGAATTATAGGCAAGCAAAAGTTAAGAGTATCCAGAACCATGAGCCCAGCTTTGCAACAAATGCTAAAGCAATTTCTTCAAGCTGAAAAGACCACCAATAGAAACAAGAAAGTCGCAAATGAAAAAGCTCAACAGTAAAGAAATCATAAAGTGAATGTAGGAAATGATCTAACACAAATATGATCTCAAAACCAGAAATTGTGAGAAGAGCAGAGCACAAATGCACAATATTGAAAATGCATTAGAAATTAAAAGATCAGCCACATAAAAGAACCTTGTTTATATATAGACTGCTACATCAAAACCTCATGATAACTGCAAAACAAAAGTCTAAAATAGACACACACAGAAAAAGAAAAAGGAAACAAAATATAATGCTAGTTGGTCATCAAATCACAAGAGAAGACAACAAACGAGGAAGAAAAGTAAAAAAGCTACAAAAACAAATCCAAAACAACAAAATGGCAATTGGTGCATATATCAATGATTACCTTAAATGTAAATGGATTAAATGCTCCAGCCAAAAAAGGGTAGATTGGCTTAATAGATATAAAACAAGACCTGCACATATGCTGTCTATAAGAGACCCACTTCAGATAGAGGGACACAGACACAGGATAAGTGAGAGGATGGAAAAAGTTATTCCATGCAAATCAAAATCAAAAGAAAGCTGGAGTAAAAATATTTAAATCAAACAAAATAGACTTTAAAATACTTTTAAAAGAATCAATGGATGACACATGATGATCAAAGGGTCAATCCAAGAATATATATCAACTGTAAATATCTATACAGCCAACATATAAGTACCTCAATATATAGGGCAAATACTAATAGCAATAAAAGAAGAGACAGTAACACAATAATAGTGGGTAACTTTAACGACCCACTTTCATCAACAAACAGATCACACAGATGGAGTATTAATAGGAAACACAGACTTTAAATGGTGCATTATATCAGATGGATTTAATTAATATTTGTAGAGCATTCCATCTGAAATCATCAGAATACACATTCTTCTCAAGCACATGTGGGACATTCTCTAGCATTGATCACATGCTGGAACACAAAGTAGGCCTCAATAAATTTTAAAAAATTGAAATCATATCAAGCATGTTTTCTTTTTCTAATTAATTAATTTTAATTGGAGGATAATTACTTTATAATTTTGTGATTTTTTTTGCATATATCAATGTGAATCTGCTACAGGTATGCATGTGTCCCCCTCATCCTGAACCCACCTCCCTCCCCATCCTATCCCTCTGGGTTGTCCTTGAGCACTGGCTTTGGGCACCCTGTCAAGCATCTTTCTGACCACAAAGCTAAGAGATTAGAAGTCAGCTACAAGGAAAACACTGCCAAAAAAAAAAAAAAAAAAAAACTTGTGGAGGCTATACAACATGCTTCTAATCAACCAGTGGGTTGAAGAAAGCAAAGAGGAATTAAAAAAATGTTTAGAGACAAATGAAAACAAAAGCATAATGATCCAAAAACTATGCAATGGAGCAAAAACATTTCTATCAGGGAAATTTATAGCAATAAAATCTTGCCTCAGGAAACAAGAAAAATCACAAATAAACAACTACGCTTACACTTAAAGCAACTAGAGAAAGAATTAAAAAACTAAACCCAAAGCTAGTAGCTGTATAGATATCATAAAGATCAAAGCACAAATAAATGAAAGAGAAATGGAAAACAAATATATAAAAATTCAGTGAAACTAAAAGCTGGTTCTTTGAAAAGATAAGCAAAATTGATAAATCTTTTGCCAGATTCATCAAGAGGAAAGACAGATGGCTCAAATCAATAAGGTTAGAAGTGTAAATGAAGAATTTATAGCAGACACCACAGATAAACAAAGAATCATAAGCACCTACAAGCACTATACACCAATAAAATGAAAAACATGGAAGAAATGGAAAAATTCTTAGAAAGATACAATCTCCCAAGATTGAATCAATAAAAAATAGAAAATCTGAACAGATAATCACACTTAATTAAGTTAAAACTATGATTTTAAAACTTCCAACATTCAAATGTCCAGGATGAAATGGCTTCACAAGCAAATTCTATTAAACATTTAGACAAGACTTAGCACATATTTTGAAACTATTCCAAAAAAATTCAGAGAAAGGAATATTGCCAAATTCATTCATTCTATGAGGCCATCACTCTGATACCATAACTAAAGATACCACAGAGCAAGAAAATCACATATCAGTAACACTGATAAATATAGATGTGAAAATCCTCAACAAAATACTAGCAATCCAAAAAAGCTTTTGACAAAATTCAGCACCCATTTATGATAAAAATGCTCCAGAAAGTGGGTACTGAAGAAACATATCTCAACATAAAAAAATGTCATGTATGTCAAACCTGCAGCTAACAACATATTCAATGGTTAGAAGTATAAAGCATTTCCTCTAAGATCAGCAACAAGGATGTCTACTCATAAGACTTTTATTCAACACAGTTTTGAAAGTTCTACCCACAGCAATCAAAGATGGAAAAGAAATAACAGAAATCCAAATTGGAAAAGAAGCGAAACTGTCACTGTTTATAGACGGCATGACACTATACATAGAACGTCCTAGAGATGCCACCAGAAAAACTAGTAGAGCTAATCAATAAATTTAATAAAGCCATAGGATATAAAATTAATACAGAAATCTTTTGCATTCCTATAACTAACAATGAAAGATTAGAAAGAGAAATAAAAGAAACAATCTCACTTAGCATCACTTCAAAAAGAATAAAATACCTATGAATAAATCTGCTTTAGGAGAAAAAAGGCTTCTACTCCAAAAACTAGGAGATGCTAGTGAAAGATATGAAAGATGACACAAACTGATTTAAAGATATGTTCTTGGATTGGATGAATCGGTATTGTGACAATGGTTATACTACCCAAGACAGTCTACAAATTCAATGCAATCTCCATTAAACCATCAACTGCATTTTTTACTGAACTAGAGAAAAATATCTTAAAATTTGTATGGAGACACAAAAGACACAGAATAGCCAAAGCAATCTTGAGAAAGAAAACTAAAGCTGGAGAATCAGGCTCCCTGACTTCAGACTACAGTTCAAAGCTAACATCATCAAAACAGTATGATACTGGCACAAAAACAGAAATACAGATGAATGGAAGAGGATAGAAAGTCCAGAAATAAATCTACCCACCTATGGTCAGTTAATCTACAACAAAGTAAGCAAGACTATACAATGTAGGAAAAACTGTCTCTTCAATAAATGGAACTGTGAAAACTGGACAGCTGCATGTAAAAGAAAACAAAATTAGAACAATCTTGAACATCATACACAAAAATAAACTCAAAATTGATTAAAGACCTAAATGTAGGATCAGATACTATAAAACTTAGAGGAAAATGTGGACAGAACATTTTTTGATATAAACAGTAGAGATATATTTTCTTGGTTGTCTCCTAGAGCAATGGAAATAAAAAAAAAAAATTTAATGAAACCTAATTAAATTCAAAAACTTTCACACAGCAAAGGAAATCATTAACAAAATGAAAAGAGAACCTACAGAATGGGAGAAAATATTTGCAAATGATAAAATTGACAAAGGATTTGTCTCTAAAATTTACAAAAAGCTCATGTGTCTCATTATCAAAAACAAGCAAACAAACAAACAATCCAATCAAATAAGAGACAAACCTAAAAAGACATTTCTCCAAAGAAAACATACAGATGGCCAGGAAGCTCATGAAAAGATTCTCAACATCACTAATTATTACAGAAATGCAAATCAAAAATACAATGAGCTATCATCTCACACCAGAATGGTCATCATCAAAAAAATCTACAAACAATGAATGCTGAAGAGTGTGTGGAGAAAACAAAATCTACACTGCTGGTTTAAATGTAAATTGGTACAGCCACTATAGAAAGCAGTTTGAATATCCCTTAAGAAACTAAATATAGAGCAACCTTCATTTAGTTACTAAATCACATTGGACTCTGTAACCTCATGGACTGTAGTTTGCCAGACTCCTCTGTCTATAGGATTTCCCAGGCAAGAATACTGGAGTGGGTTGCCATCTCCTTCTCCAAGAGCTACTGTGTTATTCAGCAATGCCTGTCCTGGGCATATATTTGGAGAAAACCTTGTTTCAAAAGGATGCACACACCCAAATGTTCGTTACAGCACTGTTTCCAAAAGCCAAGATATAGAAGCAACCTAAATGCCCATCAGTAGATGAATGGATAAAGATGTGGTACATATACAATGGGATACACCTCAGCCATTAAAACGAATAAAATAATGCCATTTACAGAAACACGGATGGACTTATACATTATCATACTGAGATAGAGAAAGACAAATACCATATAATATAAATTATATGCATAATCTAATAAAAATAACACAAGTGAACATATTTACAAAACAGAAACAGACTCACAGGCTTGAAGAACAAACTTATGTCTATCAGGGTTTAGAGTGGGGGCAACGGGATAGATGGGGCATTTGGGATTGACAAGCACACACTGCTGTACTTGAAAATGATAACAAGCAAGGACCTACTATGTTGCACAGGGAATACTACTAAGTATCCTGTAATAACCTAGATGGGCAAAGAATTTGAAAAAGAATAGATACATGTATATGCATGACTGAATCACTTTGCTCTACACCTAAAACTCACACTGAGCTTCCCCAATGGCTCAACGTGAAGGAATCTGACTGCAGGATAAAATACACAGAATTTGATCACTGAGTTGGGAAGATTCCCTGGAGGAGGAAATGGAAACCCACTCCAGCACTCTTATCTGGGAAACTCCATGGACAGAGGATCCTGGCAGGCTACAGTCCATGGGGTTGCTATGAATTGGACATGACCGAGTGACGGAAGATGAGAGTGAAAAAGCTGGCTTGAAACTGCTGTGTGACTCAGGAAACTCAAGCAGGGGCTCTGAGACAGGCTGAAGGGTGGGATGGGGAGGGAGATGGGAGAGAGGTTTGGGAGGGAGGGGACATGGATGTACCTATGGCTGACTCTTGTTGGTATATGACAGAAAACCACAAAACTCTGTAAAGCAATTATCCTTCAATTTAAGAATTAAAAACAAAACAACAACAAAAAAAAAATAAAAAAGAAAGAAAGAAAGAAAAACTAAGATTATGGCATCTGGTCCCATCATTTCATGGCAAATGGAAGGGGGAAAAGTGGAAACAGTGACAGATTTTATTTTCTTGGCCTCCAAAACCACTGCCTACGGTGACTGTAGCTATGAAATCAAAAGGCATTTGCACCTTGGAAAGAAAGCTATGACAAACCTGGATAGCATATTAAAAAGCAGAGACATCATTTTGCCAACAAAGGTCCATCTAATCAAAACTGTGGTTTTCCCAGAAGTCGTACAGATGTGAGAGTTAGACCATAAAGAAGGCTGAACACCAAAGAACTGATGATTTTGAACTGTGGTGTTGGCAGAGACTCTTAAGAGTCCTTTGGATTGCAAGGAGATCAAACCAGTCAATCCTAAATGAAATCAGTCCTGAATATTCATTGGAAGGACTGATGCTGAAGCAAAGCTCCGATACTTTGGCTACCTGATGCAAACATCCAATTCACTGGAAAAGAACCTGATGCTGGGAAAGATTAAAGGCAAAAGAAGAAGGGAGTGGCAGAGGTTGAGATGGTTAGATAGCATCACTGACTCAATGGACATGAATCTGAGCAAGTTCCAGGTATAGTGAAGGACAGGAGAGCCTGGTGTCTTACAGTCCATGGTGGTCGCAAAGAGTTGGACATGAATTAGTGACTGAATCACAACAAAACTCACACAACATTATTTATCAACTATGCTCCATTATAAAATAAAAATTAAATGAAAATAGTGATTCAATTCACTTCCCCTAAGAGTATGGGTAGCATGCCACTTAAATAAGATCCAGAAAGTTTACTCTCCAAAGAAGTATGATAGAGATCACAATTTCAACACACACACACACACACACACACACACACACACACACACAAAATATCTTAAGAAGATCAGGAAGGGCATTTATGTTTTAAAGACACAGGAAGAGAAATGCAAATTTTCACTACTGGGCTTTTATTTAAGATCAGAATTTTCATAAGATGTCCACATTAAGCTGCATTTTTAACTTCAGTGCACACACAATAGAAAAGCCCTCTCATTTTCATGACAAGATTTTCTTTAATTTCCAATTAAGTACTTGTAAGTTCTGTATGTACGTAAACCAGACTGTTAGTTAGAGGTTGGAGATCTGCTGTTTCTCTTTCTTTTGTTTTGAAAAGAAAACTTTCAGAGGCCAGTTTGTCAAAATAAAATCGCTAGTGTAGACAATTGAAGGAAAAGTGACAGATCAGTTCGCCCCCCACCTTCCCCCACCCATTTACCTGGTCTAATCTTACTCAGTCTTTTAACTGAGTAAAAACTTTCCAGTACATTTCACTGAGAACCTGTTCAGTATCTGAACTGATCCCCAGTATGTTTCAACTGTGCTCCCATAATATCTTTAAATTAGGGAGCACACATTAACATTTTTCAACTGTTACCTGTTAAATGCTGTCAAATAAACTCAGAATCATCAACCAAAAATTGGGAAATCTGAGAACTAGGAGAGACTCACCCAAATTCATCTGGACTCTCTGAGAAGATGGATACAAGGGACCTCTACTAGTTCCAAGGCTCTAGTTCTTCATAGAGTTCAAACAAAGGACAGAAGTCTTCTCTGAATTCCTTCCTAAATGGTGACCAAAAGTGTCAACTGAAAATAATGCACAACCTAGAAGATGAGAGTTGGCTTTATTCAGTGGCCAGAACTGAGGACTGAAGCCCAAGACATAGCATCTCGGATAACTCTGAGAGACAGTTCCCAAGAGGCAAGGGTTGAGGGGCAGGATATTTAGGAATTTTTGGATCAAAGATCAGGTAGTTGGAACATCAAAAGATTACTGTTAGAGAAAAACAGATATCTCAAGTTAAGTCATTTAGTGCTTTTCTATGTATGGGAAGATGCAAGAACTCTGAGATAACATAAGTCATTTCTTTGATATGCACCTTAGCTATCTGGGCCCATTGTCCTGTGTTTTCACATCCTGAGTCTCTCCAGAGTGCACTGTTGGTGGGTGGCTGCAACATTGACTGCTAGATTGTTGAGGGTGGTATGGCAATTATCCTGAGTTCCCTCAATGCTCACAGTTGGGGTGGATGTAATGTGATGGCTTGAAGGCTGCAATATCCTATGTTTACTGATATAGGAGGCCATATTTTTCATTCACAGTAACATGGACTTTAGTACCAGTAACATAATTTTGTGTCTCTGACTTTCTCTTACATTTATAAATTACAACATCAAAGTATATTAGTAATTAAGTGTGTGGATCCAGCACTTTATTAATCATATTTTCAGGAGGAAGAAATTTTTCTCTACATTTCCAGGTTCTTCTGGCTGGTCTAAGAATTAAATTGATATAAGACAGATTATAATAAGAGAAAATCCTACAAAAGTTTAGTAACAGGTACACATGGGATAGACCCAGTAAAACTGAGTAACTCACAAAAGTGACTGAAACCTTCACCTTCAGGTGAAGAAATACCATTTTCAGGTAAAGGAAACAGAAGTTGTTGGGGGTACTGGTTTGGGATTTCCAAGGGGAGGAAGGCAACTGACATAAAGATGGAAAAGTAAATGTCCAGCAAACAAATACTTGCTGGACCATCAGAGACAGTGAGACACAGAGAAAGCTCTGATTTGTAGGCTCTGCTAAATTTTCCCCATTACCCTTGGCCCATAGTCTTTGCAGATATCTTTAGTAATATCCCGATTCCCGAAATAGACCCTCTCTCTAAATTTTTTAGGCAGTGAGGCAAAAGATTAAAATTTGTTTTTTCCAGAATCTTTTGGGCCTTGATTATTTTTAGTTTTGATAATCCACACAAAAGAGATATTTTGGAGTGGCAAGTTTTGCCCCTCTATTGTGGTGGGGGGTCTAGGTCTATAGGTAAGATTACAAATTTTAGAGTCCATTAGAACCTGTACAGGATGAATTCCTGCTCAGTGGAAACAAATTTTGAGACATTACAAAGTTACCTAATTTCTTCAAGACCCAATCTGTTCACTTGTGGAGTGACAACAATGGCATAGCAGCCCTCTGCCAAGGATAGTCAGGGGAGCATGTACAGGGAACAGGATATCTCGGCCTTAAAGGATGAGAACGTGCTCAGTACGCCAACCAGTGAGGGTAAGTTCTCCTTGCTGAGCTAACAATGAAACAGCAGGCATATCTGAGAGCCTTTATGTGGGTTAGTAGGAGGGGCTGTATGCACTCTGAGCCTGCATAAGAGGTGGAAATCCATGCAGTGAATGTGATAGAAAATAGACACCCTCTTTACAGGCACATGGGCTCATCCTCCCATTGTCACTCCCAAAACAATTCCAGCTGTGTGTGTGTGCATGTATATGCATGCCATGGTGATATATATAAATATATTTATTCACCATGGAATATTACTGAATGGTAAAAAGAATGAATTATTGCCTTTTGCAGCAGCATAAACGAACCTAAAGATTATCATACTAAGTCAGAAAGAGAAATACAAATACCATATGATATCACTTTCATGTGCAATCTAGAATTCTAAAATATGACACAAATGAACTTATCTACAAAATAGAAACAGACTCACAGACATAGAGAATGGACTTATGGCTGTCAGGGGAGTAAGGGAGGGGTAGATTGGGAGTTTGGGATTAGCAGATGCGAATTATTTTATGTAGAATGGATAAAAAATAAGATCCTACCCTAGAGCATAAGGAGCTACATTCAATATCCTGTGATAAACCATAATGGAAAAGAAGAAAAAAAATTAAATTAAAAGTTTTAAATAAAAAATGTGATCTGGTTCACATATAAAACAGGGGAGGCTCCTGTGGCCTGGAAACTGCCAGTCCTGACTTTCTTCAAGGACATACCCTCACCCTGGCCCTGGGACTATAGTCCTTTGCAGAACATTAGAATTCTCTTTCCTTCCCAGTCCATCCAGAATAATTTGCCTGGTTTTACTTTGAATTTCTTTCAGTGTCTCTCAGTGTTGGTTATTCCCCATGATTTTAAAATGTATCAATTTTATTCTTCATTCCAAATGGGTCTGCTCAGAATAATACTGCTACTGCTAAGTTGCTTCAGTTGTGTCCAGCTCTGTGCAACCCCATAGATGGCAGCCCACTAAACTCCTCTGTCCCTGGGATTCTCCAGGCAAGACTACTGAAGTGGGTTGCCATTTCCTTCTCCAATGCACTCTTTAAGTGCCCATAGTGCACATTAAGAATGTAAGAATTGATTTCATTAAAACCTTCACTCAACAGATTAAACGAAACTGAGCTAATTCTAGGTCAGTCTAATGTTGTGGAAACACCACTGGTTCTTTTCCAACTCAGGGAGTGTGTTTAGACAGACAGCAGATTGAACAGGTAACAAAATACTCCCCTCAAAACTGACCAGTAAGAACAGGCTCTCAGTATTTGCAGAGAGCTAGGTCCATTGAAATGTTTTTTATATTGTCAGAGACTCTAGCATGTAAAGAAAGTTGCCTGATTATGAGCTGCTTTTGGTCATCGGACCACCCTTGTGGGATAGACAGGGAAGGTGTTAATACTCTCACTACGCAGATGGAAAAACAGAGCAGAAAGAGATTAGTTGAGTTGCTCAAGGTTATGTGACCAGTGTGTGGCAGAGGTCAAATCAGAGCATTGTTTCATATGCTGTGCAGCAACTCCTTTCCAAATTAAAATATTGCTAAATCAGCTATCCAAAGTTTGGTTTATACGACTGCATATTTAGATGTGTATAGCTCTCAATTTGAGTAGAAAGAGTTCACAGTTTTAGTTATGGAGTACTGTAAACAATCTGCCTGCAGCACGGGAGACCTGGGTTCAGTCCCTGGGTCAGAGAAATCCCCTGGAGAAGGAAATGGAAACCCAGTATTCTTACCTGGGGAATTCAATGTACTGAGAAGACTGGAAGACTACAGTCCATGGGGTTGCAAAGGGTTGGGCATGACTGAGTGACTTTCACACACACACACACACACACACACTGAGGTGTCAGTTTCACACAGAGCTGTCATGCATGGCCCCTGGGGCTCTGTCAGGAATACTTGTATAATGCCCTGAACTCACACTGTGATCATCCAGTTGATAAACAGCAGATGCCTGTTTTGTGTGCCAGGCTCTGTGTTAAATGTTAAACCAAACAGATATGCTCCATGCACTCAGGACCTTACAGAATTTGGTAGCACAAAGGCACCAAGAAATCCTCAAAATGAAAACACGTTTAAGAATAGTAAACTCTCCCTTTTCTGTTGCAGTGGAGCAAAACTTATCACTCTAAGATGTCTCTTTGGCCTGTGGATTAGTTTGAGTTGAAAACAATAGAGGCCCAAAAGACTCAGGAAGAAATTTTGACCTTTCCCCTAACTGCCTAAATTACTGTAGATAGACAACCTGTTCCAGGAAGGGAGCTATTATCATAGATAACTATAGCATGAACTAGATTTATAAACAGAAAGGAGTCTAGCAAAGTCTGTTTGTTAAAATTTCTCTGTGTCCCATTGTCTCTGATAGCCTAGCACATTTGTTTACCAAGTATTTGCATTTCTAACTCCTTGTCAACTGTCTTTCTCTTCTTTGGAGTCCCAAATCAATACCCTCAACACTCTCTTTTTCCTTTACCTGAAGGTGATATTTAAGGTAAAGTTTTCAGCCATTTTGGTGAGTTGCTCAGTCCTTCTGAGTCTCTCATGCATGCATTAAACTGTGTTTGATTTTCTTCTACTAATCTGCATCGTGCCAATTTAATTCTCAGACTAGCCAGAAGAACCTTAAAGAGCAGAGGAAATTTCTCTTCCTTGACACTCTCCAACATCACTTGAAAATTAAGAAAATGGATTAAAAAAAAAAAGGAAAAACCCCTCAGCCAAATTTACTTGGATCATAACACCACTCAAAAAGTAAGGGGAAATCCTTAGCAAATCAAATTATTTTCAGAGTCCTGGAAAATACTCAACAGAAAGGGTCATACTAAGGAAGAAACGAGGAGAAGAACACTTATTTAGCCTAAAGCATGCCTAGGAGAAAAATCTTGCAGAAGTAATGCTGAATCCTATAGATATTCTGAGCTGAGTCAGTGGAGGTACTGGGAACCAGGCCTGGCCAGTGGTGGGGAGAAAAAAGACAGGAAGACAAGAGCAGAGCCATTTTGAAAAAGAATCGTGGATCGGCCTTCATCAAACAGGCTTGGCAGGCTAAAAAACAAGACCCTGGAGCCTGAATCCTGAGACCAAAATCCAGGCTTAAAAGATTAACTTATGTCTGTTACACTAAGGAGTGTACCTAGTTGCCACAAGACGAGAAACTCAAGTGTAAATTTTAACCTTTCCTATCCCTATGCTTTCTTGAAGAAATTTCTCATGCATTTCTTTCCCCTTGTAAGGTGAGTGCAGAGCAAAAGAGAGCAAGTTGGGCAATCAAGCAGGGGAAGGAAATTTATTAGAGGGAAAATGAGAGGGTGACTGGCCCTTAAGGAGAACCAGTGTAATCCCTTTCTGACAGGGTCGTATACCTTGCCAATGAAAAATTCTCTGATAGGATGGTTATTTTTTAACCTGTAGCTGAGTCCTGCAGTCACATAGCCAGAGGTCTGGAATCCAGTGGTCTCCTAGCCTTGAGAAGGTAAGTGCCAGTGGGAAAACAGAATGTCATTTGGGCAATTTGGTCAGTCTCAAGGGTCACTGTGACTTTATTCTTTGTTTGTGAGGTCAACATAATGAGCCATTTTAGCAATGAGCCCCCATGTGGGCCCTATAATCCTTCACAGAAGGACTCCCTGTTCTCCGTAGCCACCCCAGGATCACCTGTTACTGATCAAAGAAGTTTGACAATTTCTGGAAATTCTCAGTGATCATGAGCCAAATCCTCCCTTTTGTTATAAAAGCAACTCAACTCTTCTAATTGGAGAGCTGGCATTTTCTTCTTCTTCTTCTTTTTTTTTTTTTTTTTTTGTGCCTTCTCCCTTGTGCACA
Organism: Dama dama; assembly: GCF_033118175.1. Lineage (NCBI taxonomy): Eukaryota > Metazoa > Chordata > Mammalia > Artiodactyla > Cervidae > Dama > Dama dama. Next base: position 5,621,113 of record NC_083713.1, on the reverse strand, counting down.
AGCTATCTCTTTTAATAAAAAAGCTTTGCTTGCATAAGAGTCCAGGGGAAGCAATAATCATTTCTTTAATATTGCTGCCCGAGGATCTGGGAAAGGCTTGGTAACCATGAGGTTCTGTGCTAATCTGTGTTTGATCACTTCTTTCCTGTGTACCTGGGGACCAGTCCTCTTAATGGTGCTGGTAAGTAGGGCCATGTGACTACTTCTCTCCAGTGTGGTGGGAAAAAGAATTTCAGTATCTATGTGTCCCTTGTGGGCAGAAGCCAAGCAGATAGAGTGTGTGTGTGTGTGTGTGTGCGCGCGCAGCCATGTGCATGTTTGGGTCCTCCCTCCATGAGCTCCCTCCACCTCCACAATGAGGGGGGCATGTGTGGACATGGCTGAGCCACAAAGATGATCATGATGTAATAGCGTGGAGGACAGCTTCCCTGGAATATTGGCTACTCCAGCTTCAGAATTTAAGTGAGTGAGAAATAGGCCATTGTTTTGTTAAAGTCACAGAGATGGCTGGTTTAATTTGCTCATCAGCATGTTTAAGCTGTATGTTTAAGCTCTTCTTTCTAATATAGGTATTTACTTGATCAGAAGGTAGGACCCTTCTCCTTCTCTGCACTCAGACCAGTAGTGTTCACATGCAAAACCCAAGTACTGTTTTCTAAAGAAAGCAATCAATCTGCCTGGAGACAAGCCCTCATGTAGAAGCTGTAGACTGTGGAAGGCTGCAGCAGAGCCCAAGGAATGTTCACTCCCCAGGTAAGATGAGAAGCGGAAATAGGACGCCACTGTAGTCAGGAGGGAGCTACACTGAATTGATGAATCCCTCTTTCCCTGGGTAGTTGACCTGTCTGCTCCACACCCACAGACAGAAGCAAAGCTTCTTAGGGGACCAAGCTACCCTCTCACACAAGACCCATAGACTGGCTCCCAGTCCAATGAGGGGACTATTTAAGCAAGACAAACAAGCTGAGAGACCAACGCACCTGCCAGCCTAATCAATGCCCCCAGCATCCACCACAGTGCTGTGCTGCCACACTTCTTGTTGGAACTCCTTCATTTCAGCATCGATCTGGACAACTCTTCCCATAAACCTGTGTATTCAGCCTGTGGCTGTCCTGACCTCTCAGGCTTTATCTTGGCCACAAATCCCACCCTGGGTCTCTCTGTTGCCTTGCTTTTTCCCTGAGCACATGTTCTCACTTTTCTGTGGGATTGTAGTGTCTTCTCTGCCTTAATTCTTCCATATCCTCTTGCCTGTGTGATGGGCTCTATTCCTTTTGCAGACCACCTCAAGGATTTGCCCTGCCCAAGACTAGGCATGCTCTGCTGTGATGGTGAGGTGTGGTTCCCCTCCGTGTGCTGCTTCAGCCAGGTCACCCTCATAGTGCTCATCCCCTCATGTATGTCATTGTCATTCTGTCTCTTTCATAAGACTGGGGGCTTCTTAATATTAATCCCCCAGCTATTCATCTTTCTGCTGCTGTTTAGTCACTAAGTAATGTCAAACTCTTTGCATGAACTGTAGCCTACCAGTATCTTCAGTCCATGGGATTTCCCAGGCAAGAATACTAGAGTGTTCTTTCCTTCTCCAGGGGATCTTTCTGACCTAGGGATTGAACCAGCATCTCCTGCTTGGAATTCAGATTCTTTACCACTGAGCTCCAGAAAATCCTCATTTCAATTATTCAGCAGAGTGACCTGCACAGAGAAAAAGAAGGAAGGTAAGCAGGGAGGGAGAGACAGAGAAAGGAAGAGAGGAGACTAAGGTTTCCAACTGAAATGTCTGATATCCCTGACTGTAAGTTTCCTCAAAGAGTTGGAGTTTTAATCAGCCTGAAGATTCTAACCATGGGCTCAGTTGTAACATAGAGTGGAGTCTCTGTGGCCACATGGAGTTCTGGACCTGGCACTGATCTACCCAAATGTAGTAGTGGTTTCACAGAGCTCGGCTTGCCTGATTTGTAGGTGACTACTGGAGGTGGGATAAGCTGTCCATTCAGACTCTGTTCCAATGTAGCCTGAAAGACTTAAGGCTCAACTTGGATCCACAGCTCAGAGTGAGAGATGAAGCTGCTTTTGAATAGCAAACTCCTGTGATCAAATGTGATTAAAAAAAAAAAAAAAAGCTAAGGCCATGTGCTTAGTGATGCAGCAGAATAAGGGGAGGTTCTCAGATTACCCTAAGAGAACTCATGAAGGCTGGGAGGAGAAGGTGCCAAAATCCCCAAAAGCCCCCTCATTTCAGATATGGTTGAAGATGATATCAGTGTCCCTCCCCAGTGCAACAGAGCTTCCTATTAGCAGAGTACAGACACACTTGACAATGAGGAGAGGGTGGCAAAGACAAGCTGAGCTGTAGGGACACGAGATATGTCACTTTACAACACCAACTCATGCCCAGTTGCTTCCAGTCTGTGCCTCCAAAAAATCCCTGCTTGTCAGGGAACTTCATGTCTTCTCACTAAGAGTTAAAATCACAAATCTGAAGCCCACAAATATAAGAATCTCCTATCTTGCCACTTAAAAAAATTCAGACCAACTGCTTCACTGGAGAAAACCACAAACAAACCGAATCAGTTTCATGATTTTCATTATTCTGAAGCTGGCAGATTCTAGGAACGGCTCAGAACTCTGCTGAATATGCAATATAGTATCACTGAGACTTTTTTCCTTGGGAGTTAAAGGTTACAAGGGAAATGAAATATGTGTTTACTAGATGAGATGTGGGTAATATTTCTATGGCTTTAGCTGCAGGCATGGCTATGTTAGATTGCTGACTTCATCATTTTCAGCAATTGGTAAAGAAAAAAAAAAAAAAAAAAGAGTGAGAGAAAAGCCAGCCGAAACAATAGAACCCGCCTGAAAGCATGAACAGAATTAGTGGAAGAGTTAGTGCTGCTGTTCCTGAGGCCCCTCCGTGATTGACAATCACCGGCTTGATAGAGCCTCAAAGGGACAGAAGTAAATTAGGGATCTGAAGGGATTTCTGTGACTCATGAATGAAGGACAGAATAGGCTTCTCCTAGTCTGTGAGGGGCAATGCATTTGCTTTAAGGAAGAAACACAGGCCACGGAAAGCTAGATTACTCATGATTAACCAGATGTGCTTCCCAGGAGGCACTAGTGTGAAGAACCTGCCTGCCAGCGCAGGAGACATAAGAGACCCTGGTTTGATTCGTAGGTCAGGAAGATCCCCTGAAGGAGGGCATGGCAACCCACTCCAGTATTCTTGCCCGGAGAATCCCATGGACAGAGAAGCCTAGAGGGCGACAGTACATAGGATCACAAAGAGTCAGACACAACTGAAACAATTTAGCACGTACACTTGCACAACAATATGATACTGAGATTTGTATAGAACTGTTGCTGTGAGGAGAAGACAGACTAAGAGAAGTAGAGATTCTGGGGTGGTGAGCTGTAGGCTCACCTACCCTTTTTTTCATAAAAGCAACAAGAACACTATCAAAAATTGTCTGAAGAAACATTTACAGAACTCTGGAAATAAACCAATGCTTGCAACAATCTGAAGAGAATATATTCCAGGAAAACTGCTGAACCTCAGTAAGAACAGTGGGGCTATGGGTTATAACTTTACATAGACCCCTCCTCTCCAGCTCAGTATCAGCCCCCAATTCAGGAGCCTCACAACTACAGTAGCTGCAAAAACCAGCCGTCTTGAACTACTAGGAAAGAGTAAAATAGGATTTGGTGTGTCTCAAAAACTCCCATTCACAGAGCATTGTCACTACTTGGTCTGTCTCAATCTCACAGCTCTGTTGAAAAACTCCTCTCACAAGGCATTTATCAAAACACTACTGACAATTGTTGAATGTCACAGCTGCTTGAGACAAATGAGACCCTGAACAAAAGAGTAAATATTAAACCTCAAAAGGAAGATCTAAGGGACAAGATGCCTCAGGAAGCAGAGTGGATTTGAAGGGCCCAGTGAACACCCTCCAGTAAGACCTGAGGAGGCCTTACTCTCTCATGTATGACTAAACTTGAGGGCTTACACAGTAGTAAGTGAAGGTTAAGACAGAGTTATAAACTATCTTAGTGTTGGATTTGTACCCCAAAAGCCACACGGGTCACCTCAGCAAAGGGTGGAAGGAGCTCATTATTCAGGTAATTTAAGGAAATCTCTGCAGCAGCAGCATCTGATCACTATGCTGACTGAACAGAGACTGCTGGCTACCAGGAAGTCAGACTATTCACTCAGGAAATTCACTTAAGAAACAAACAGTAGTGACAGAAACAAAACAATAAAAACAACAGCAACAACAAACCAATGGGGGAGGGAAGTTCTGATTTTCAGAGTTGCCACATTATATATCTTAAATATCCATTCCAATAGAAATATATGAGACATACAAAGACACAAGAAATATGGTTCATTAACAGAAAAAATAAAAGCAGTCAATAGATGTTTTCCTTGAGAAAGCATAGATGTTGAGCTCTCTTAAAAAGTACTCTAAATTGGCTATTAATATTGTGTTCAAAGAACTGAAGGAAACCATGTGTAAAGGAAAGAAAGAAAATATGACAAAGTGACTCAGAAAATGGACACTTAATGAAGAGATAACTATTAGTTTTTATAAGTACCAGAGAGGAATTCTGGAATTAAAGAGTGTAACTGAAATAAAATAATTACTAGAGGGGCTCAATAACAGATGTAAAAGAAAGAATCAGTAAATTTGAAAAGAGGTACATGTGTCTTTTTTCAGTTCTGGTTTCCTCAGGGCATATGCCCAGCAATGGGATTGCTGGGTCATATGGCAGTTCTACTCCCAGTTTTTAAAGGAATCTCCATACTATTCTCTATACTGGCTCCCCCAGTTTGCATTCCCACCAACAGTGTAAGAAGGTTCCCTTTTATCCACACTCTCTCCAGCATTTATTGTTTGCAGACTTTTTGATGATGGTCATTATGACTGATGTGAGATGACACCTCATTGCAATTTTGATTTGCATTTCTCTAATAATAATGAGTTTTGATTTGCATTTCTCTAACTTTGACCACCTCATGCGAAGAGTTGACTCATTGGAAAAGACCCTGATGCTGGGAGGGATTGGGGGCAGGAGGAGAAGGGGACGACAGATGAGATGGCTGGATGGCATCACCGACTCGATGAACACGAGTTTGAGTAAACTCCGGGAGTTGGTGATGGACAGGGAGGCCTGGCGTGCTGCAATTCATGGGGTCGCAAAGAGTCGGACACGACTGAGTGACTGAACTGAACTGAACTGAATGATGCTCTAATATTGAGCATCTTTGTATGTGTTTATTAGTCATCTGTATGTCTTCTTTGGAGAAACATCTGCTTCAGTCTTTTGCCCATTTTTTTATTTGGGTTGTTCATTTTTCTGGTATTGAGCTGCATGATCTGCTAGTATATTTTGGAGATTATTTCTTTATCATTTGTTTCATTTGCTATTAATTTCTCCCATTCTGAGGGCTGTCTTTTCACCTTGCTTATAGTTTACTTCATTGTGCAAAAGCTTTTAAGTTTAATTAGGTCTCATTGTTTATTTCTGTTTTTATTTCCATTACTCTAGGAGGTGGGTCATAGAGATTCTTGCTGTGATTTATGTCAGAGAGTGTTCTGCCTATGTTTTCCTCTAAGAGTTTTATAGTTTCTGGCCTTACATTTAGGTCTTTAATCCATTTTGAGTTTATTTTTGTGTTTGGCATTAGAAAGTGTTCGTTTCATTCTTTGACACATAGTTGACCACTTTTCTCAGCACCACTGGTTGAAGAGACTGTCTTTTCTCCATTGTATATTTTTGCCTCCTTTGTCAAAGGTAAGGCGTCCATAGGTGTTTGGGTTTTTCTCTGGACTTTCTATTTTGTTCCATTGATCTATATTTCTGTCTTTCTGCCAGTATCATACAGTCTTGATGACTGTAGCTTTGTAGTATAGTCTAGTCATGAAGGTTGATTCCTCCAGTTCCATTTACACTCAAGATTGTTGGCTATTCAGGGTCTTTTGTACTTCCATATAAATTGTGAAATTATTTGTTCTAGTCCTAAAGGAATATTACTCAGCTATAAAAAGGAACACATTTGAGTCAGTTCTAATGAGCTGGATGAACCTGAAGTCTATTATACAGAGTGAAGTAAGTCAGAAAGAGAAAGACAAATACTGTGTATTAACACATATATATGGAATTTAGAAAGATAGTACTGACATTTAAGACAGAAAAGGAGACACAGATATAAACAACAGACTTTTGGACTCAGTGAGAAAAGCTGAGGGTGAATGATATCAGAGAATAGCATTGAAACACGTACATTATCATATGTAAAATAGGTAACCAGTACAAGTTCAGTGCATGAAACAGGGCAACCAAAGCTGGTGCCCTGGGACAACCCAGAGGGATAGCATAAGGATGGAGGTGGGAGGGGGTTCAGATGGGGGGAACACATGTATACCTGTAGATAATTCATGTTGATGTATAGCAAAGACCATAATAATATCATAAAGCAATTATCCTCCAATTAAAATAAGCAAGTTAATCAAAAAATAAAAATTAAAAAAATGTTTATTTATTTTTTAAAAAGAGAAAAGGGGTCAAATGAGACTATACAATCTGAGGAGCCAAAAGAAAAGGAGTGATGAAAAATGAACAGAGTTGCAGAGACATGTATCCATCAGGAAGTAATACGTGCATAATAATTCCAGGAAGGGTAGGATATATGGAAAGAATCTTATAAAAAATTTCCAGAATCTTCCTAATGATGGTAAACATCAATCTGCATGTCCAAGTTAAGTGAACTGAAAGTTGGAGAAACTCAAGGACATTCATACCATAACACATCATAGTCAAACTGTCAAGAGAATCTTGAAAAAGTAAAAAGCTCATATGCAAGTTGTCCTCATAAGATTAACTCTGTCTTTTTCATAAAAAAAAAAGAGCCTACAAAGAAATGGAATGGCATATTCAAATAGGAAAAAATAAGCTGTCAATCAGTAATTCTTTATCCAAAAAAAAATCTATCTTTCTGAAATGGAGGAAAAATTTAGACGTTTTCAGACATACAAAAACAGAAAACAGAATGTGTCACCAGCTTGCTTGTCTTAAAAATAAACACACACAAAAATAATTTAGGCTGATATGAAAAGACACTGGACAGTAACTTAAGTGTACACAAAGGAATTAAGGGTACCAATAATGACAAGACATTATAAGAGTATTTTTGTAACTTCTTTCTGGCATAAAAGACAATAGTATTAGTAATTCTTAAAATGATTCATTGATTGATTTAGGCTCTATAAAGCACAATAATAGCACAAAAGAGTAGGGAGGAAATGAGACAAGTGCCACTCTGATATAAGCACAAGACAAAGACATTACAAAATAAGGAAACTACAGAGCAGTATATTTTATGGATATAGATGTCAACATCCTCAAGAGAATGGTACCAAAATGAATCCAGAAATATATAAAAGGTACTATACATCAAAAACCAAGTGGAATTTATCCTAGAAAAGTAAGATTAGTATAATATCTGATCATTACTTTTTGTAATAAACAATGTTAATAGAAAAAAGGACATGATTCATATGTTCACCTCCATAGACAGATTAAAAAACTGATGAAATGTAACATCTTTTGAAATCTAACAGCAACAGAAAACCTCAACAAACTAGAAGTATAAAGGATTTTCCTCAATCTGAAAAAAAGCATCCTCTAAAAACCTGGATGTAAGAATAATGAAGAGGCGACAGTGTTCCCTCTCACCTTTTCTATTCAGCATTGCACTGGAGGCCTAGTCAAGGTGAGAAAAAAATAACAAATACATCAAATTTAGAATGGAATAAATAAAATTGCCTCTGTTTATAGATAATATGATATTATACATGGAAAATCTTAGGGAATACTTACATACACAGACACTCATTCTACTATTGGAATTTATAAACAAGCTCAGAAATGTTGCAAGATACAAAATCAGGAGGTAAAACTCAATCATATCTTAATATACTGCCAATGAACAAGCAAAAGAAGAAATTGAAGAAACAGCTCCATTCATAATGTTATCAAAAAATACTTAGAAACAAATTTAAGAAAAGAAGTGCACAAAATTTTTACATTGAAAATGACGAAAATTATTGAAAAAATTAAAGGTTGAAATAAATAGAAAAGAAGTTCAAATTTGTAGATAAAAAGAAATATTTTAAAGATGGCACTTATTCTAAATTGATTCAACACAATCTCTATTAAGATCCCAGCTGCATTTTTGCAGGAATGGGCAAGTTGGTTCTAAAATTCATATGGAAATGCAAGGACTGAAAATGAGTCAAAATGCTCCTGAACTAAGTTAAAGTACTCTCATTTACTAATTTAAAAATGTAATACCATGTTAAAGTAAACAAGAGAGTAGGGCATAATTATGGGCACAGAAATCAATGGCTTAGAATTTAAATTCTAGTAATAAACTCTTACTGCTACTGCTGCTACTGCTAAGTCACTTCAGTCGTGTCCGACTCTGTGCGACCCCATCCCTGGGATTCTCCAGGCAAGAACACTGGAGTGGGTTGCCATTTCCTTCTCCAATGCATAAAAGTGAAAAGTGAAAGTGAAGTCGCTCAGTCATGTCTGACTCTTCGTGACCCCATGAACTGCAGCCTACCAGGCTCCTCCGTCCATGGGATTTTCCAGGCAAGAGAACTGGAGTGGGGTGCCATTGCCCTCTCTGATAAACTCTTACACTTGTAGTCAATCGATTTCAACAAGGCTGGCAAGTGAATCCAAAGGGGAAGTAATAGTCTTTTCAATAAATGATGCCACTATTTTTCATACAAAAAATTAATTTAAAATGCATCATAGACCGAAATGTAAGATCAAAAGCTACAGAACTCTTAGAAGGACACATAGGAATAAATCTTTATGACATTGGGTTTGTTAATAATTTCTTAGTTTCAACACCACTAAATACAAGCATCACTAGAGAAAGTAAATAAATTAGATTGCAATTTTTTAAAAAATTTGCTACAAATGATACCATCAACAAAGTAAAAAGGAAAGCCAACAGAGTGGGAAAAATATTTTCCAATCATTTATCCAATAAAGGAATTGTATCCAGGATCTATAAATAACCCTTGTAATGCAATAATGAAAAGATAAAGCCATTTTAAAAATGAGCAGAGACTTCCCTGGCTGTCCAGTGGTTAAGGTACTGCAAAGGGCCCAGTTTCCATCCCTGGTCAGGGAGCTAAGATCCCACATGCCATGGAGGGTAAACAAAAAAATTGGGCATAGTCAAGTCTACTCATCCAGAATGTTTATGGAGTGATGGACATGATATCAGGTACTGGGCAGGCAGTAGGGAATATAGCATGGTCTTGCTTTTATTATTAAATTTTAGGAGTGGCTTTGGATGGAAGTGGCAGTCACCAACACAGACAATCCTATAGCTGGATGAAAGGAGAAGGAATGAGTTTGAGTTCAGATATGTGGAATATGTGGTGCTTGTGGGATGATGAGATACAAACGCAAGGTTGCCCAAACATCAGATCATGATGAAGCAATCTAGGCATTCTCAGTGTATGATAGGTCTCTGAGCCTGTAACAGTAGCTTGTATTGATGCAATGATATGTGGATGTAATAAAGAAAGTCCAACTGAAGTAGAAGGATGCTCTTCAAGGACTGCAAGACATTCTACTGACAGAGGAGCAGACTTTGAGAAGAATCCAAGGAAAGCAAGCTGCCAAGGATGCAGCTTAGGTGTTTCATGGGCATACCTAGAGAAGGAAAGCTAGAAATGCTCCAGTGAGATGTTCTGTCAGCTCAGCAACATATTCTCTGCTGTAGCTGGTCAGTTATTACTGTCCCTGCCCTTCCTGCCTGCCTTCCCCCTGCTGCCACTGCTCTCACGGGCTTTGTCTCCTGTGCTGCCTCTTTTTCTAAAGTCACTGTTTGCATCTTCCCCCTTCCTCTGACTCCCAAACACTTACCCTGCCATAGTTCTCCAAGTCCACTTATCCCTATAGCATCTGAAGTACACTCTGTGACCTGAACTTTGTATCTTCACTAAGAAATAGTAAAGGTTTAATTAAACAGCTAGGCAATACAGACAATACATCTGTGAGCTGTAACAGAAACATTGGCCCCCTTAATTCTCAAAGTGAGACCCCTAGAGTCATAAAAACCATGCAGATATTTACACCTTCATTCTTTATTGCCAGGATGTCCCAGACTGTGAACTACTAGCAAAGCCTTGCCTGTCCTTCGACATTGCATCCCAGTACCACTTTTCCCATGAAAACTTCTGAGATCCTGACAGTTCAAAGTAATTATCTGCCTTATTTTTTATGTTTATAAAACTTAGTGTACATCCCTTACATGGTACGTGGGCAGCCTGAGTCTACTGTGAGGAGATGATCATGAGTGTGCCAGATATCTATTGCTACGTATCAGGTTAGACAGTAAGTTGGTGGCATAAAATAATTGTCCATGTTCATAGTTTTTGTGGTTCAGGAATTTACTCAAAGCAAAGTTAGACAGTTTTTTGTGTGCGTGTTTTGTTTTTTGTTTTTTGTTTTTTACTGCTGCATGTCACTCAGGGCTTTGACTGGAAGCTTCAAATAATAAGAATGACTCAAAGCTTAGGATTTGAATAAGTTGAGTGCTTATTCACTCAAGTCTGGCAGCAATGCTAGCCTATCAGTTAGAAAATTAGTTGTGGGTTTCCATTGGATTACCTACATGTGGCCTCTCTGTGTAGCATATTTTCTCAGAACAATGTGACTATGTTCCAAGGGTGATCTTGCCCAAGGAAAACACAGCAGAAACTACTGCCTTTATTAACTTGGGCTTGGAAATTTTAGAACACTATTTCTGATGCGTTATAGCAAAGATAGCAATTGCATGAGCTTCCAGGTTCAAGGGAAGGGAAAGTAGTCCCCACCCCTTGATGGAAAAATGGCCAGGTTATAGGCTAGCATGAAGGACCAAAAATATTGTTGCTATTTTTGGAAAATACAATGTGCCGCGATGTGTAAAATAAAATTCTCAGTGGGATGGAGACAAAGGTAATTCCATGTTAGAAATTACAAAGATCTGAGGTAGAAGCAAGGAATTTTAGACTCATTGCAAATTTGATTTTAGATTGTTTTTGAAACAATTTATATAACAATAATTAATTAATTAAATAATCAATTAATGTAGCTCACTTAAAACTTACATGACCATATGTATAATAGATAACAGATGGGAATTTACTGTATGACTCAGGAAACTCAAACCAGGGCTCTGTAACAACCTAGAGGAGTGGGATGAGGAGAGAGATGGGAGGGTAAGGGGGAGGGTACATCTGCACACCTATGGCTGATTCATATCGATGTTTGCTAGAAAGCAGGACAGTTCTGTAAAGTAATTCTCCTTTAATTAAAAAACAAATAAATTTGAAATCTAAAAAAAAAAAAAAAATTTGACTAAACTTTCCTGAAGATCAGAATACCTGAAATAGCTATGGAAGTGAAGGGAGTCTTCTAACACAACTCTGGAATCAAGCACTCAAGCATACTTTGTTCATGCTGGGCACTTTATTCCATGTTACAAACTATAGGTACATTGGAAACAGTATGATCTAAATGGATAGAAAATGCACACACACACACACACATGCACATATACTTCAGGATATAAAAGCTCTTCAATCCAATGTAATAAATATTAAGTTGCAAAAAAAAAATTAAGTTGTATGGTACAAAATATGAGCACAAAGCCAGCAGAATAGAGATAAGATAATGTGGCAGGAGTTATTGGAAGAAGATGTACCTGAAATTTAAAGCATCCAAATCAATTTGGGAGCCAGGGATTTGTTGTTTCTTTTGCCTTGTTCTATTTACAGTGATGAGTGAAATAATTTGGGCTTTTATGAAACTTAAAGAACATAAGCAAAAGTGTATAAGTGGGCATGAATCTTTGAGGTAGTGAAGGTGGAAAGGGTTTTCATATGGGGCAAGGTTGTTCAGAGAGGCAGGAGTCTGACTGGAGTAAAAGAGTCCAATTAAAAGTGTCTTTATATTCAAAATTACAGCAGTATGAGAAATGGATAAACCAAAGAGCAAGACATTTAGTTTGTGTCCACTTCCAGAAATAGATCTAACCATACTCACTGAGTCAGTAGTCATCGTAGTCACTGCCACTAACTAGAAGTGTACCAGTTCTCAAGTGTTCCGTCCCAGTCCTCCAGCAGTGTGCTTCCTCCATGCTGTGAGATTTCAGACTGAACTGAGTGTGGAGGAATTATCAATAACTTAGTAATCAATCTGTTCACAGTTAATCTAATTGAATAATTAGCCCAGTCTTAGTCAGCAATCGCTAAAATTTGCAATTACCAGTGCACCAAATCATTTATCAAAATACTAGAGAGGCAGCAAGAATAATGATGCTGAGTTTTCTGGGACTGATTAGGTTTTGGTCTCCAACTACAGAGAAGAGAAAAAGAGATAGTCTCTGCAGTGTTCACATGGTGATCAGTCTACAGAGACACTATACAGGGGCTCTGAAATACATTTTTTTTAAAAGTACATTTGAATATATGTGGAAAACATTTTCTTGATTCTTGGCTGATATGATCTGATTTGACCTGGTATGATGTTATCTGATATGATATGATCATATCATATGATGTAATATGCAGATGGTCATACCACCCTAATGACAGAAGGTGAAGAGGAACTAAAAAGCCTCTTGATGAAGGTGAAAGAGAAGACTGAAAAAGCTGGCTTAAAACTCAGCATTCAAAAAACAAACATCATGGCATCTAGTCCATCACTTCATGGCAAATAGAAGGGGGAAAAAAATGGAAAGAGTGTCAGATTTCATTTTCTTGGGCTCTAAAATCACTGTGGACCCTGACTGCAGGCACAAAATTAAAAGATGCTTACTCCTTTGAAGGAAAGCTCTGAAAACCTAAACAGCATAGTCATATTAAAAAGCAGAGACATTGCTTTGCAGACAAAGTTCATACAGTCAAATCTATGGTTTTTCCATTAGTCGTGAGAGTTGGATCATAAAGAAAGCTGAGCACCAAAGAATGGATGCTTTTGAACTGTGGTGCTGGAGAAGACTCTTGATAGTCCCTTGGACAGGATGGAGATCAAAACAGTCAATTCTAAAGGAAATTAACCCTGAATATTCATTGGAAAGACTGATGCTGAAGCTGTGCTCCGATACTTTGGCCTCCTAATGCAAAGAGCTGACTCATTGGAAAAGACTGTGATGCAGGGAAAGATTGAGGGCAGAAAGAAGGGGTAACAGAGGATGAGATGGTTGGATGGCATCACTGACTCAATGGACATGAGTTTGAGCAAACTCTGGGAGATAGTGAAGGACAGGGAAGCCTGGTGTGCTGCAGTTCATGGGGTCACAAAGAGTTGGACATGACTTAATGACTGAATAATGGTATTATTATCACCTAAAGTCTATGAACCAAAAACTTATTTCATAAATATTTACAGATTACTTTCTAGGAGACAAATATTGCAATATTCATTAAAGATAATGATAAATAAGCACGATCCTTGACCAAATCTATGTTTAAAGTTGTCTTTTATTTTTTTAACTAATTAATATGTCCACATAACCTCCTTCTTCAAACTTCACTGTTCCTTATTTCCTTCAGCTCCTCAGAATGGTATCTCAGCCTTTCACTCCATGTTATGTATTGCATTTCTAAGTTCTCTTTTCCCTTGCCCATAGTTACCCAAATTCAGTGTTTTGCACCAAGGGTTCTTACTTACCCTGATATGTGTAAGCATTCTATAAATGCATACAACTGTCTGTTAGTGTACCTAGAGCTAACGGTTAAAATCAGGAGTTTTAAAGTCATACAGACCTGGAGTCATGCTTCCCTTAAGAAAGGGTAGACTACTAAAACATTCTCGAGGAAGAAGAACAGAGCTGGAGGCATCACACAGTCTTCTTTCAAAATATATTACAAAGCTACAATGATCAAAGCAGTATGGTAGTGGCACAAAAACAGACATACAGACCAACAGAATAGAGACCCCAGAAGTAAATCCATACGTATGCTATCAGCCGATCTTCAACAAGGCTGCCAAGAGTATGCAACAGGGAAAGGATAGTTTCTTCAACAAATGGAGTTGGAAAAACTGGATAAGCACATTCAAAAGAACAAAATTGGGCCCATATGTTACATGATACACAAAACCAGCTCAAAATAATTAAAGACTTAAACATAAGACCTGAAACTGTAAAAACTACCAGAAAGAAATATAGGGGAAAACATGACATTGGTCTTGTCAGTGATTTTGTGGGTATGATACCAAAGCATAGGCAACAAAAGCAAAAACGAACATCAAATTAAAAGGTCTCTACACAGCAAAGGAAAAAATCACCAGAATGAAAAAGCAACCTATAGACTGGGGAAAATATTTGCAAACTATATATCTGATAAGCAATTAATTTCCAAAATATTTAAGAAACTCATGTAACTCAATACCAAAAAAAAAAAAAAAAAAAACCTTTGTTACCCTATTTAAAAACGAGATATAAACTTGAATTGGCATTTCTGTAAAGAAGATACACAAATGACCAACAGCTATATGAAAACATGTTCAGTGTCACAAATCATCAGGAAAATGAAATAAAAATCACAATGACACCTCACACCTCATACCTGTTAGGACAACTATTATGTTTTTTAAAAAGAAAAAAAAAAATATTGGCAAGGATGAGATAAATTGGAATCCTGTTTTGCATCTCACAGGAATGCAAAATGGTACAGTCACTATGGCAAACAGTATAGCAGTTACTCAAAAAAATTAGAAATAGAACTGCCATCCAGCAATCCCACTACTATGATCCAGCAATCCCACTCCTAGGTATTTATACAATATAATTGAAATCAGGATTTCAAAGACATATTAGCACCCTCAAGTTTATTTCAGCACTCTTTACAACAACTAAGATGTGGAAACAGTCTAAAGGACTATCAACAGATGAATGAAAAGGATGAAAAAATGTGGTCATATATAGAGAATGTAATATTATTTAGCCTTATAAAAGAAGAAAATACTCTAATATGCAACAAGGATTTACCTTGAGGACACTATGCTAAGTGAAATAATTCAGTTATTGAAGGACAAATACTGCTTGATTTCACTTATATGAGGTCTATAAATGCCAAACTCATAGAAACAGAGAGTAAAATGGTGACTGCTAGAGGCTGGGGGGGGGGGGGTGGGCGTTATGCAAGATAAATAAATCTAGAGATATTCCATACAACACTGTGTCTACAGTACAATATCCTGTTGTGCACTGTGCAACCAAACTGTCAAGAGTGTGGATTTCATGTTAAATGTTTTTACCATAATTTAAAACAAAATTAGAAGAAGGAAAGAATTTTCTTGCTCATTATTTCTACTCATTGTCATACTGTAAACACTATTCCATAGAATAAGACCAAAAAATGGAGATATACAAATCAGAATGGGGAAAAAATAATCTTTATTCACAAATTATATACAATTATCTATGGACCAAAAAAACTACAAAAGAATCATGGATTTTAAAAACACATATGGCAAAATTTCATATGCAAAAGAAAGTTTCTTTCCTAGTACCAACAATGTAAAATTGGAACTTGAAATTTAAAAGATAATATCATTTATGATAGTGTGAAAAAGTAAAATGTTTAAGTATAAATTTAATAAAATGTGTATAAGATTTACAGACTGAAAACTACAAAACAATGATGAAAGAAATCAAAGAAGATCACAAAAGTATTTGTTAGAACATCAGCTAATCCCAATTAGATTTATAAACCCAACACAATTTCAGTAAAAATTCTAGAAAATTATTTTATACATAGAGAAATGACTTTAAAATGTGTGTGGAAAAGTAGAAGAGTCACTATAGCCAATAAATTCCTGGAAAAGAATGAACTTTTAAGACTTACTAGCCTATTTCCCAAAAAAAGACTTACTAGCCTATTTCAAGACTTAATATAAAATTCAAAGAATCAAGGCAGTGTGGTATTATTGAAAGAAGAAACACGTGTATTAATGGAATAGGATAGAGAATTCAGAAGTCCTTCAAAAATATAGTCAAATATTATTGATTATGGCACAAAGTCAATTAGACTGGGAAATGATAGCCTTTCAACAAAAGGTGATGGAACAACTGGACATTCATATTTAAAAAATAAAGATATACCTAGACACAGATCTTACATTTTACATAAAAACTAACTCAAAATCTTTCATAGATCTAAACATAAAATACAAAGTTCTAAAATTTTTCAGAGAAAATATAAATGACTTTGGGCTTAATGATTCATTTTCAGACACAACATAATCTAAGAATTTTAAAAATTGATAAGCTAGACTGGTTAAAGTTAAAATTTTCTGCTTTAAAAAAGATAGTATTAAGAAAATGAAAAGTGAAGAGTGTTACTTGCTCAGACATGCCTGACTCTTTGCAACCACATGGACTCTAACCCACCAGGCTCCTGTGTCCATGGAATTCTCCAGGCAAGAATATTGGAGTCAGTAGTTACTCCCTTCTCCAGGGGATCTTCCTGACCAAGGGATCAAACCTGGGTCTCCCTGAATGAAGTCAGATTCTTTACCTTCTGAATTACCAAAGAACAAGTCAAAGCCTTAGAAAACTATGTGCAAAATATATAACTGATAAGATTTATACCCCAAATATTTTTAAAAATCTTAAAACCAAATAATAAGAAAACAAACAACTCAATTAAAATGTTGAACCAATCTTGAACAGATACCTCACTATAAAGGATAGAGACATGGCAAATAATTTTTTGAAAAGATTAAAATTAAAAAAATGAAACTGACAATACCAGTTGCTGGTGGGAATGCAAAATTGAACAGCAATTTCAGAAGATAGGTTGACAGCTTCTTACAAAGCTAAAAGCCTTATCATATTACCCAACAATTGTGTTTGTTTATGCACACATCTAATTTGGAAACTCATTTCTCCACAAAAATCTTACATGAAAATATTTATAGCAGTTTAATTATTGCTAAAAAAAAAAAAGCTCAAAACAACAAAGATGTTCTTCAGTAGATGAATGGATAGGCAAAGTGGCCCATTCATACAATGGAATATTACTCAGTAATAAAAAGGAATAAGCTATCAAATCATGCAAATGCATGAATTCTAAGTGAAAGAATCAACTCTGAAAAGGCTACATAATCCAGCTATATCACACTCTGAAAAACACAAACTACACATATAATAAACAGATCAGTGGTTGCCAGAGGTTCACGGGATTAGGAGGTGAATATGTTAAACATGGGGGAATTCTTAAGGTAATGAAAGTATTCTTATGATATTGTATTGGAAAGCATTCTGTATGAGACTGTAATGGTGGGAGAATACAAAGTATTTCATATGACTGCATTTATCAAATTTCATATATCTTTAAAGGACAGAGAATGGACTTGAGTGAAGGCATATTTTTAAAAAGGCACATTCTGGATACTTTTGACTGTGGATCAAAATTATCAGGAAGCATTTAACAGGAGGCTTCCTGTGTGCTGTTTTGGATCTGTCAGGAATCCTCTGATCCTTATTAATTCCTGAATATTCAGGAATTAAGAGGAGAGGCACACCTTTCCCAGGGCTGAGGAATCCAGCATTTCCTTCACTAGTTTTTCAATACGGTGATAAGTACACTCTTCCTTCTTATGAACCATATGGTAAAAAGTGATTGTTTATCCATCTCATTAGAACTGATTCAAATGAATTATTTTTAATGGCTGAGTAATATTCCATTGTGTATATGTACCACAGCTTCCTTATCTATTCATCTGCTGATGAACATCTAGGTTGCTTCCATGTCCTGGCTATTATAAACAGTGCGCAATGAACATTGGGGTGCATGTGTCTCTTTCAGATACATAATTTTGGACTCTGTGGGAGAAGGCGAGGGTGGGATGTTTCGAGAGAACAGCATCGAAACATATATATTATCAAGGGTGAAATAGATCACCAGCACAGGTTGGATGCATAAGACAAGTGCTCGGGGCTGGTGCACTGGGAAGACCCAGAGGGATCAGGTGGAGAGGGAGGTGGGAGGGGGGATCGGGATGGGGAATACATCTAAATCCATGGCTGATTCATGGCAATGTATGGCAAAAACCACTACAATATTGTAAAGTAATTAGCCTCCAACTAATAAAAATAAATGGGAAAAAAAAGTGACTGTTTACAACGCTCTCTCTTCAATAGGGATCGCCTTATGTTTTTTAAGTCTGGAATTTTAATCTTTATCTTTGCTGAGAATATATATACCCACACCATGTTGATTAAAACACCTTTGCTCCATCAGAGCTCGGGTCCCCACGTCTTTCTTTCTTTCTCTCTGTCTCTGTCTCTGTCTCTCTCTCTCTCTCTATTTCTGGCTGGTTCCCTGGAGCACAAAAGCCGGCTGTGTAACCCAGGGAATATTAGCCTCTTTCCTTCTTTCACTCTCTCATCGTCGACTCCGGACCACCAGGTTCTGGTCCAAAAAAGGACCAACACACAATAAACTGAAAAATTCTGAAAGAGATGGGAATACCAGACCAACTGACCTGCCTCTTGAGAAACTTATATGCAGGTCAGGAAGCAACAGTTAGAAATGGATATGGACCAACAGACTGGTTCCAAATAGGAAAAGGAGTACGTCAAGGCTGTATATTGTCACCCTGCTTATTTCACTTATATGCAGAGTACATCATGAGAAATACTGGGCTGGAAGAAGCACAAGCTGGAATCAAGATTGCCGGGAGAAATATCAATAACCTCAGATATGCAGATGACACCACCCTCATGGCAGAAAGTGAAGAGGAACTAAAAAGCCTCTTGATGAAAGTGAAAGAGGAGAGTGAAAAAGTTGGCTTAAAGCTTAACATTCATAAAACTAAGATCACGGCATCTGGTCCCATCACTTCATGGGAAATAGATGGGGAGACAGTGGAAACAGTGTCAGACTTTATTCTTTAGGGCTCCAAAATCACTGCAGATGGTGATTGCAGCCAAGAAATTAAAAGACGCTTACTCCTTGGAAGGAAAGTTATGACCAACCTAGATATCATATTAAAAAGCAGAGACATCACTTTGCCAGCAAAGGTCCGTCTAGTCAAGGCTATGGTTTTTCCAGTGGTCATGGATGGATGTGAGAGCTGGACTGTGAAGAAAGCTGAGCACCAAAGAATTGATGCTTTTGAATTGTGGTGTTGGAGAAGACTCTTGAGAGTCCCTTGGACTGTAAGGAGATCCAACCAGTCCACCCTAAAGGAGTTCAGTCCTGGGTGTTCATTGGAAGGCCTGATGCTAAAGCTGAAACTCCAGTACTTTGGCCACCTCATGGGAAGAGTTGACTCATTGGAAAAGACCCTGATGCTGGGAGGGATTGGGGGCAGGAGGGAAGGGGACAACAGAGGATGAGATGGCTGGATAGCATCACCAACTCAGTGGACATGAGTTTGAGTAAACTCTGGGAGTTGGTGATGGACAGGGAGACCTGGCATGCTGCAATTCATGGGGTCACAAAGAGTCAGACACAAATGAACGACTGAACTGAACTGAGGGATCCCAGGATGAAATAACAACTGCAACAAAAGAATATAACTTTATTACATATATTTGAAACAACCTCACCTGTGCGTTGGGATAAAACGCTGACCTGAGACACTTTGGAAATGAATGGAATCTGTAGGACTAAAGACAAAAGGAACTGAACATAACACTTTAGTCCAGTTTGCAAAGTTGCTTCTAATGAGTGCACACATTCTAAAAGTGCTATACATGTATAGTTAAATGGAGCAATTAACTAAATAAATAGCTAATAGTGGGAGGCAGATTTCTCACTGTTGAAGTGGGGAGCTGATAGATACACAACATTGAATAACAGAAGAATTTATGAAGTACTAGATTAGAAATGGAGACTTTGGTATAAACTCTCGTTTAGCTTAGTACAGACAGATATAATTACATTTAGAAGTATTTAAACATATGCATGTATACACAGGTTAGTAGTATGTACATACATATTTCTTTGTCAGGTAAGAGTCTAGAACTAATGACATATCTAACAATATGAATAAATACACCTAGTATTGAAATCTTGGTTTCTGCAATCATTTTCCAGTAAAAGAAATCAGGACTGCTTTAGAAATGGTTGATCATAGAACTGGAGCAGGAATATGCAAGATGAGCCTACAGAATCTTGTACTATCAAAGGTAAGAGATGTTGCATGTGCCCACACACACAATGATGGAGATGTGTCAAAGGGATAAGCAAACCCACTGAAAGGGTGTCCAATGGCTAAAGCTGGAATAATATGAAGAATAAAATAAAATTTAACAGTACTGTATTATAACTCAAAGTATAAAATATATATCTATGAATCCTTCTTTATATAAAGGCCTTAGCTCTGGCTGCCATAGCAGAATACCATAGACTAGGTGGCTTAGAAACATGTTTGTCTTGGTTCAGGGAAGTCAAAGATCAGTGTGCCACATAGTCAGGTTCTGATGAGATCTCTCTTCCTGGTTTGTAGGTGGCCACTTCTTGTTGGGTTCTTATATGGCAGAGAGAAATAGCAAGCTCTCTGAGTGTCTCTTATTATAAGGTATAAATCCCACCAAAGGGTTTCACCTTCACTGTTTCATCTAAACTTAATTACTTTCCAAAGACCTCATCTCCAAAAACCATCTCATTAGAAGTCAGGGCTTCATAAGATGAATTTGCAAGTGTTACAATTCAGTCTACAGCAATAATAAACAGTAGAATAAAATAAGTAGATGGGAGTCAATTAAAGAAAAATTTATGCAGCAAAATTTCAAATTAATACATGAATTATTTTAGAAAATGTCCAATGGGATGTCAAGTACATCTCTCCACTCTTTAAGTGCGGGCTTCACATAGTAAATTTCTTTCAAAACAGTATAGCATGGAAATGGGAGAAATCTGTGGTGAAAGTTGAGAAATACAATCTCAGCACAGTGATTAAGGTCAACATCAACAGTGATAAATCACGGATAGCACGCCCTTTATATGATGTGATGAAAATGGCACTTTTCTCTGTAATTTCTCCCCCAAACTTACAACT
Organism: Dama dama; assembly: GCF_033118175.1. Lineage (NCBI taxonomy): Eukaryota > Metazoa > Chordata > Mammalia > Artiodactyla > Cervidae > Dama > Dama dama. The sequence goes on along the minus strand of NC_083713.1, from coordinate 5,600,014 downwards.
CCAGTCGAATTATACACCCCAATATACACAGACATACAAATCCAGCAAATCCCATTTGAGAGGCATTATTTAAAATAACAGACCACTATTTCTTAAAACAAAGCATCAAGAGCAAGGAATCTGAGAGCTTGTCAGAATTCTGGAGTGGGTTGCCATTTCTTTCTCCAGGGGAGCTTCCCGACCCAGGGATCGAACCCAGGTCTCCCACAGTGCAGGCAGACACTTTAACCTCTGAGCCACCAGGGAAGACCCCTGCTGGCAGTTTTAGATACGTCTATTTCCACAGCCACGTTGAAATGGCCCTCTCAGCATATCTTCACTGCCACCACCCCCCTACTTGTCCCTGGAATCACTGCTGGTGCTTCTGTTACCCAGCCCCACCCTGCACTACAGGCTGAAGCTTGCTAGGTAGAGGATTGTGTGGACCTTTTCTTGGCTCCCTGGCCCTGCCCTCTCCATCACAGAGACGTGTGTGGGCTTCCCTCAGCCCCCTGAGCTTGCCCTTTTTGTTGTGGGGCTTGTGTGCACTTGTTTCAGCTCATCAGACCTGCCTTCTGGGTCGCAGGGCTTGCGGCACTTGTCTCGGTTCCTCGGGCCTGCCCTCTGAGCCACGAGGGTTGTGTACACTGGAGAGGTTTGTGTGCTGTGTCTCTCTTGGCCCCCTGACCTGCCCTCTGTGTCGTGAAAGCTGTGTGTGCTGCAGCGGTGTGCACACCTCAGGCCTGCCCTCTGCACCATGGGGCTTCTGTGGGCTTCTCTTGTTTCCCTGAGCCTGCCAACTGGCCGGGACCTCCATCTGTTAGCTGTTAATGAGCTGAGAAGTGCAGTTTTCTCTGTTTTCTTCGAAGTCCCTGCTGTGCCTGCCTTTCTAAGATTCCACAACTGTCCTTTGGGCCACCCTGTAAGGGAGCTTCCTAGTACACCAGAACTCTTCCTGCTTCACAACTTTCTCCTTCCCGTGGGTCACAAACTCCTGTCCAGAAGTTCTCTGTCTTTTCCCTTTTTATGTCTCCATCCTCTCTTCTACCTCATTCCAGGGAGTGTAGCCTAGCCCCTGGAGGCCTGGGATCTTCTGCTGTTGCCTAGAATTTGCTCTGTAGGATTTGCTCCATATCTTGATGGTTTTTTGATGAATTTTGAGGGAAGCTGGCAATTTCCCAATCTTACTCTTCTGCCCACCCACCACATTCTAAAAATATTCTAAATAAAATTAAAATCTAGATTTTGACTTAAGCTGTTTTCTTTGAAAAAAAGACAACTAATTGTTTTAGATGTGTATAATTACCTAATCTTATTCTTGGTTAGGCTCTTGTGTGTGATCATCTAATCACTCTCTATCACCATTTTAAGAAAACCATCAAACACACTTTTTGAGTGTTTAGATAAGCATCAGACATGAAAGGGGGAGGTATAGAAGCAAAGGGAAGCACCACTGTTAAGTATAGCAAGTCACTGTTCCTTTACATAGTAAACTAGTATGAGATCAATGGGAGTGATCACTGAGGAAAGAAGAGAAAGCAGTTGAAATAGGGGAGGTAAGTTTAAAGGGCAGGGGTTCATGTCATGATTTTTTATGAGTGACATACTGAGTGTTTGAACTTTAACTTGTAAGACATGGGGCATTGCTAAAGAATATTTGCAAGGGATGTTGTGTATGAACTCTGCAAATCCATTTTATTATCCCCCATTATATAGCAATAACTAGGTTTGGGAAGAAGTGTGGCCAAGATGGCAAGGTAATAAGATCCTGAAATTACCTCTTCCGATGGGCATACCAAAGTTACAACTACCTACAGAGGAACTATCTATGAGAATACTTGAAGACTAGCAGAAGACTATATCATCCACAGCTAATGATATAAAAAGGACTCACAATGTGATGTGTAGGAGAATGGAGACATGTATATTCACAAACCACTTACCCAGCTAGCTGGTGCTGCTGCTAAGTTGCTTCAGTTGTGTCCGACTCTGTGGGACCCCATGGACAGCAGCCCAACAGGCTCCCGTGTCCCTGGGATTCTCCAAGCAAGAACACTGGAGTGGGTTGCCATTGCCTTCTCCACTTACCCAGCTAGGTGACTCACAAATGAGAGGATAATGATAACTGCACAAGTTCTTCCCAAGAGACTAAGCACCACATCAGGCTCCCCATCCTGGGAATCCTGCAGCAGGTAGATGAGCTCACACAATGTCAGAATTCCAGGTCCAGCAGGGTACAGGTAAGCCTGGAGACTATAGGAAACAGAAACTCCACTCTTACAGATCACACACAAAATCGAACATGGTTTGTGTCTCAGTGCAGAGGCAGTAGTTTGAAAGGAACCTGGATCAGGCCTACTAGGTAATCTTGGAGTGCTTTATCGATAGGGGGGGAGGCAACTGTAATTCCTACAGGGAACATAGTTATAGGTAGTAACCATTTTTGGAAACTCATTCTATCATGAGGACAAATACTAGCAACTGCCATTATGGAATCCTCTGGCTAGCCTATCAATGCCAGGAGTTTACCTCTCACCAGAAGGCCAGGGCCAGCACCAAGATTCCCTATACAGTGCAATCAGGATCTGGTCCCACACAGGTGGGCTGGCAGGCACAGAAAAACGTATGGCTTTGCTGTCAACCACCTACAAGCACCTCCATGATAGACAACCCTGTCACATAGAAAGGCATACTCAGCACACATAAGGGGAAATTTTGGAGCATATAGCTGGTGACCAGTGGGGAGTCTGCTGCTGAGATGTACAGGATGCCTCCCACATAAACCCATTTCTCCTAGACTTTAAAATGTAACTGATCTACCTAATATATAGAAATATAAATAGAGAATGAGGCAAAATGAGGAGACAAAGAAATATGATCCAAACAAAGGAAGAAAACAAAACCCAGAAGAGGAACTAAGAAAAATGGAGCTGGATGATCTGCCTAATAAAGGGTTTGAGGCAAAAGTCATAAAGAATCTCAGTGAATTCATAAAAAGAATGAACACAGCGAAAAGTTTAACAGAGAGAAACTGCAAAGAAAAACCAAATAGCACCAAAGGTTACCATAACTAAAATAAAATACATATGAGAAGTAATCATGAGTAGACTAGATGACAAAGAGGAATGGATCAGCAGACTGGAAGACAGAGTAGTGGAAATCATCCAAACTGAACAGAAAAATAAATAAATAAGTAACATTTTTAAGGAGGATAATTTAAGAGCATTCTGAGAGAACATTAAGGCTATTATTTGTATTAAGTAGTCCAAGAAGAAAAGAGAGAGAAATGCTTAAAAAAAAAATTTGAAAAAATAATAATTCAAAAATTCTGTAACATGAGAAAGGAAACAAATATCCATGTCCGGGAAGACCAGAGAGTCTCAAACAAGATAATGTCAAAGAGAATCTCACCAAGACACATTGTAATTAAAATGCCAAAAAGCAAAGATGAAGAGAGAATATAAAGAAAAAAGGCAACTAGATACATAAAAGAGAACTCACATGTGAGCATCAGGCAACTTTACAGCAGACATTTTGCAGGTCATTTTTCCTCTGAAAGGAGAAAGCCTACAACCAAGAATTCTCTATCCATTAAGCTATCAATCAGATTTGAGGAAATGTAAAGAGTTTAAAGACAAACAAATGATCAGAGTTCAGCCCCACTGAACTAAATTTGCAAGAAATACTAAATAAACTTCTCTAAACCAAAAAGAAAAGACTTCAAGTAAAACTATGAAAACTACAAAAGGAAAAATCTCACTGTCAAAGAACAACTGCTTACAAAGCCGCTAGGAAGTTTAAAAGACAGGAGTAACAAAAATCATTTATACCCACAATCAGTAGTGAACGGACACAAAACAAAAATATGTTAAATATGACACAAAAAAAAAAAAAAAGAAAGAAAGAAAAGAATAAATGTAGAGGATTGGGTAAAAACGTAGGTTTCTTTTTTTTCTTTTTTTTTTTTTTTTTTTAGTTTTTTGAATGTTTATTTTTTTATTTTATTTTTTTATTTTTATTAGTTGGAGGCTAATTACTTCACAACATTTCAGTGGGTTTTGTCATACATTGACATGAATCAGCCATACATTTACACGTATTCCCCATCCCAATCCCCCCTCCCACCTCCCTCTCCACCCGATTCCTCTGGGTCTTCCCAGTGCACCAGGCCCGAGCACTTGTCTCATGCATCCCACCTGGGCTGGTGATCTGTTTCACCATAGATAGTATACATGCTGTTCTTTTGAAATATCCCACCCTCACATTCTCCCACAGAGTTCAAAAGTCTGTTCTGTATTTCTGTGTCTCTTTTTCTGTTCTGCATATAGGGTTATCGTTACCATCTTTCTAAATTCCATATATATGTGTTAGTATGCTGTAATGTTCTTTATCTTTCTGGCTTACTTCACTCAGTATAAGGGGCTCCAGTTTCATCCATCTCATTAGGACTGGTTCAAATGAATTCTTTTTAATGGCTGAGTAATATTCCATGGTGTATATGTACCACAGCTTCCTTATCCATTCATCTGCTGATGGGCATCTAGGTTGCTTCCATGTCCTGGCTATTATAAACAGTGCTGCGATGAACATTGGGGTGCACGTGTCTCTTTCAGATCTGGTTTCCTCGGTGTGTATGCCCAGAAGTGGGATTGCTGGGTCATATGGCAGTTCTATTTCCAGTTTTTTAAGAAATCTCCACACTGTTTTCCATAGCGGTTGTACTAGTTTGCATTCCCACCAACAGTGTAGGAGGGTTCCCTTTTCTCCACACCCTCTCCAGCATTTATTGCTTGTAGACTTTTGGATAGCAGCCATCCTGACTGGCATGTAATGGTACCTCATTGTGGTTTTGATTTGCATTTCTCTAATAATGAGTGATGTTGAGCATCTTTTCATGTGTTTGTTAGCCATCTGTATGTCTTCTTTGGAGAAATGTCTGTTTAGTTCTTTGGCCCATTTTTTGATTGGGTCATTTATTTTTCTGGAATTGAGCTGCAGGAGTTGCTTGTATATTTTTGAGATTAATCCTTTGTCTGTTTCTTCATTTGCTATTATTTTCTCCCAATCTGAGGGCTGTCTTTTCACGTTACTTATAGTTTCCTTTGTAGTGCAAAAGCTTTTAAGTTTCATTAGGTCCCATTTGTTTAGTTTTGCTTTTATTTCCAATATTCTGGGAGGTGGGTCATAGAGGATCTTGCTGTGATTTATGTCGGAGAGTGTTTTGCCTATGTTCTCCTCTAGGAGTTTTATAGTTTCTGGTCTTACATTTAGATCTTTAATCCATTTTGAGTTTATTTTTGTGTATGGTGTTAGAAAGTGTTCTAGTTTCATTCTTTTACAAGTGGTTGACCAGTTTTCCCAGCACAACTTGTTGAAGAAGTTGTCTTTTTTCAATTGTATATCCTTGCCTCCTTTGTCAAAGATAAGGTGTCCATAGGTTCATGGATTTATCTCTGGGCTTTCTATTCTGTTCCATTGATCTATATTTCTGTCTTTGTGCCAGTACCATACTGTCTTGATGACTGTGGCTTTGTAGTAGAGTCTGAAGTCGGGCAGGTTGATTCCTCCAGTTCCATTCTTCTTTCTCAAGATTACTTTGGCTATTCGAGGTTTTTTGTATTTCCATACAAATTGTGAAATTCTTTGGTCTAGTTCTGTGAAAAATACGGTTGGTGGCTTGATAGGGATTGCATTGAATCTATAGATTGCTTTGGGTAGAATAGCCATTTTGACAATATTGATTCTTCCAATCCATGAACACGGTATGTTTCTCCATCTGTTTGTGTCCTCTTTGATTTCTTTCATCAGTGTTTTATAGTTTTCTATGTATAGGTCTTTTCTTTCTTTAGGTAGATATACTCCTAAGTATTTTATTCTTTTTGTTGCAATGGTGAATGGTATTGTTTCCTTAATTTCTCTGTCTGTTTTTTCATTGTTAGTATATAGGAATGCAAGGGATTTCTGTGTGTTAATTTTATATCCTGCAACTTTACTATATTCATTGATTAGCTCTAGTAATTTTCTGGTAGAGTCTTTAGGGTTTTCTATGTAGAGGATCATGTCATCTGCAAACAGTGAGAGTTTCACTTCTTCTTTTCCTATCTGGATTCCTTTTACTTCTTTTTCTGCTCTGATTGCTGTGACCAAAACTTCCAACACTATGTTGAATAGTATTGGTGAGAGTGGGCACCCTTGTCTTGTTCCTGATTTCAGGGGAAATGCTTTCAATTTTTCACCATTGAGGGTGATGCTTGCTGTGGGTTTGTCATATATAGCTTTTATTATGTTGAGGTATGTTCCTTCTATTCCTGCTTTTTGGAGAGTTTTAATCATAAATGAGTGTTGAATTTTGTCAAAGGCTTTCTCTGCATCTATTGAGAAAATCATATGGTTTTAATCTTTCAATTTGTTAATGTGGTGTATTACATTGATTGATTTGCAGATATTAAAGAATCCTTGCATTCCTGGGATAAAGCCCACTTGGTCATGGTGTATGATTTTTTTAATATGTTGTTGGATTCTGTTTGCTAGAATTTTGTTAAGGATTTTTGCATCTATGTTCATCAGTGATATTGGCCTGTAGTTTTCTTTTTTTGTGGCATCTTTGTCTGGTTTTGGAATTAGGGTGATGGTGGCCTCATAGAATGAGTTTGGAAGCTTACCTTCTTCTGCAATTTTCTGGAAGAGTTTGAGTAAGGTAGGTGTTAGCTCTTCTCTAAATTTTTGGTAGAATTCAGCTGTGAAGCCATCTGGTCCTGGGCTTTTGTTTGCTGGAAGATTTTTGATGACAGTTTCAATTTCCTTGCTTGTGATGGGTCTGTTAAGATCTTCTATTTCTTCCTGGTTCAGTTTTGGAAAGTTATACTTTTCTAAGAATTTGTCCATTTCATCCAAGTTGTCCATTTTATTGGCATAGAGCTGCTGGTAGTAGTCTCTTATGATCCTTTGTATTTCAGTGTTGTCTGTTGTGATCTCTCCATTTTCATTTCTAATTTTGTTAATTTGGTTCTTCTCTCTTTGTTTTTTAATGAGTCTTGCTAATGGTTTGTCAATTTTGTTTATTTTTTCAAAAAACCAGCTTTTAGCTTTGTTGATTTTTGCTATGGTCTCTTTAGTTTCTTTTGCATTTATTTCTGCCCTGATTTTTAAGATTTCTTTCCTTCTCCTAACCCTGGGGTTCTTCATTTCTTCCTTCTCTAATTGCTTTAGGTGTAGAGTTAGGTTATTTATTTGGTTTTTTTCTTGTTTCTTGATGTAAGCCTGTAATGCTATGAACCTTCCCCTTAGCACTGCTTTTACAGTGTCCCATAGGTTTTGGGTTGTTGTGTTTTCATTTTCATTCATTTCTATACATATTTTGATTTCTTTTTGATTTCTTCTATGGTTTGTTGGTTATTCAGAAGCGTGTTATTTAGCTTCCATATGTTTGAATTTTTAACAATTTTTTTCCTGTAATTGAGATCTAATCTTACTGCACTGTGGTCAGAAAAGATGACTGGAATGATTTCAATTTTTTTGAATTTTCCAAGACCAGATTTATGGCCCAGGATGTGATCTATTCTGGAGAAGGTTCCGTGTGCACTTGAGAAAAAGGTGAAGTTGATTGTTTTGGGGTGAAATGTCCTATAGATATCAATTAGGTCTAGCTGGTCCATTGTGTCATTTAAGGTTTGTGTTTCCTTGTTAATTTTCTGTTTAGTTGATCTATCCATAGTTGTGAGTGGGGTATTAAAGTCTCCCACTATTATTGTGTTACTATTAATTTCCTCTTTCATACTCGTTCGTGTTTGCCGTACATATTGTGGTGTTCCTATGTTGGGTGCATATATATTTATAATTGTTATATCTTCTTCTTGGATTGATCCTTTGATCATTATGTAGTGTCCTTCTTTGTCTCTTTTCACATCCTTTATTTGAAAGTCTATTTTATCTGATATGAGTATTGCGACTCCTGCTTTCTTTTGGTCTCCATTTGCATGAAATATTTTTTTCCAGCCCTTCACTTTTAGTCTGTATGTGTCTCTTGTTTTGAGGTGGGTCTCTTGTAGACAGCATATATAGGGGTCTTGTTTTTGTATCCATTCAGCCAATCTTTGTCTTTTGGTTGGGGCATTCAACCCATTTACATTTAGGGTAATTATTGATAGGTGTGGTCCCGTTGCCATTTACTTTGTTGTTTTGGGTTCACGTTTATACAACCTTTCTGCATTTCCTGTCTAGAGAAGATCCTTTAGCATTTGTTGAAGAGCTGGTTTGGTGGTGCTGAATTCTCTCAGCTTTTGCTTATCTGTAAAGCTTTTGAATTCTCCTTCATATCTGAATGAGATCCTTGCTGGATACAGTAATCTAGGTTGTAGGTTATTCTCTTTCATTACTTTCAGTACGTCCTGCCATTCCCTTCTGGCCTGGAGGGTTTCTATTGATAGATCAGCTGTTATCCTTATGGGGATCCCTTTGTGTGTTATTTGTTGTTTCTCCCTTGCTGCTTTTGATATTTGTTCTTTGTGTTTGATGTTTGTTAATTTGATTAATATGTGTCTTGGGGTGTTTCGCCTTGGGTTTATCCTGTTTGGGACTCTCTGGGCTTCTTGGACTTGGGTGGCTATTTCCTTCCCCATTTTAGGGAAGTTTTCAGCTATTATCTCCTCGAGTATTTTCTCATGGCCTTTCTTTTTGTCTTCTTCTTCTGGAACTCCTATGATTTGAATGTTGGGGCGTTTCACAGTGTCCCAGAGGTCCCTGAGGTTGTCCTCATTTCTTTTGATCCTTTTTTCTTTTTTCCTCTCTGCTTCATTTATTTCCACCATTTTATCTTCTACCTCACTTATCCTATCTTCTGTCTCCGTTATTCTACTCTTGGTTCCCTCCAAAGTGTTTTTGATCTCATTCATTGCATTATTCATTTTTAATTGACTCTTTTTTATTTCTTCTAGGTCTTTATTAAACATTTCTTGTATCTTTTCAATCTTTGTTTCCAGGCTATTTATATGTAACTCCATTTTTTTTTCAAGATTTTGGATCATTTTTATTATCATTATTCTAAATTCTTTTTCAGGTAGATTCCCTATCTCCTCCTCTTTTGTTTGACTTGGTGGGCATTTTTCATGTTCCTTTACCTGTTGGGTATTTCTTTGCCTTTTCATCTTGTTTAGATTGCTGTGTCTGGAGTGGGCTTTCTGTATTCTGGAGGTCTGTGGTTCCTTTTTATTGTGGAGGATTTACCCAGTGGGTGGGGTTAGACGATTGGCTTGTCAAGGTTTCCTGGTTAGGGAAGCTTGCGTCAGTGTTCTGGTGCGTGGAACTTGATTTCTTCTCTTTGGAGAGCAATGGAGTGCCCAGTAATGAGTTTTGAGATGGGTCTATGTGTTAGGTGTGACCTTGGGCAGCCTGTATGTTGATGTTCAGGGCTATGTTCCTGCGTTGCTGGGGAATTTGCGTGGTATGTCTTGCTCTAAAACTTATTGGCAAAATGTAGGTTTATTAAATGTGCTCAAATTTAAGAGATTAGAAACATAAAACATTTATATTGATATATCTATATAGAAAACACATGGTAACCACAAACCAAAAATGTATAATAGATACAAAGACACAGAGTGACAGGAATCCAAAATTTACACTAAAGACAGTCATCATCAATTCACAAGGGAAGAGACTAAAAAAAAAAAAAAAAAAGACAGAAAGAAATAAAAAATAAAGAACTGCTGTCTGTGGAGAGCAGACACAGAATTGCTATTGGCTGTGAGTAGACAGCCTGAGGGAATGAGAGTGAGGAACTCCACAAATGGGAATGTTCATGGAAGAAGCCCAGATCACCACAGAAGCAAAGTGCCATTTCATGAATAACATGAAAAAAGGTCAGGGTTGCCAATGCAAACTCAATTCTACAGCCCAAACCCATGCTTCTATAGGGACCAGGGAGGGCTCCCACCAGAATGGCTTAAGCACTCTGGCCACTGCCTCTTCTGTGCCCCCTTGCCTGGGAGACCTGCTCATCTCAATTGCCACCTCAGCTTTCACCTGCCTGATGGACTTATGTGTTTCAATAGCTGCCCAAGCACCCTTCCACCTGAGCAACCCAAGTGCCTGATCACTGTCTCCACCTTCTCCCACCTAACAGGCTCATCTGCTCTGGAAGCCTCTGGTACAGATGCTGGTGGGTGGCCCACATGCAGGGGAGGGGGCTGAAACCACAGCTGAGACCCAGGGGGCTTGTGACTAAAGAAAAAGAGCTGAAATCTCTCCAAATGGCTGCGTGAATGGTGGAGTTACACCACCACTGATGGCCTTCTAACTACAACTCCTGCAGAACATCCAAATGGACAAGTTCTCCTGCAGCTGAGAGGGTCTGCTTTTAGCAACTGTGGGCTTTGTGGGCCTGTGCACAAAGATTTTGGCCAGACCAGGATCTGGCCTCCACAGTTCCCATCGTGGGTCTAGGTATGTGACTACTGCAGTCCTGGGACCTGATCTGAGTGGATCTGAGCTAGTGGCCTAATGAAAACAATGTCCAAGAATCACCAGAGCCAAACGCCAGCATACCCATCGTTAAGGTGGAACTGAGAGCAGTACCAACAGGGTACTTTGTGAGCCCTCACAATGGGCAAAAGAGAAACAGTCAGTCAATTCGGTAGCTCAGTCGTGTCCAACTCTTTGTGACCCCATGAACCGCAGCATGCCAGGCCTCCCTGTCCATCACCAACTCCCGGAGTTTACTCAAACTCATGTCCATTGAGTCAGTGATGCCATCCAGCCATTTCATCCTCTGCCATCCCCTTCTCCTCCTGCCCTCAATTTTTCCCAGCATCAGGGTCTTTTCAAGTGAGTCAGCTCTTCGCATTAGGTGGCCAAAGTATTGGAGTTTCATTTTCAACATCAGTCCTTCCAATGAACACCCAGGACTGATCTCCTTTAGAATGGATTGGTTGGATCTCCTTGCAGTCCAAGGGACTCTCAAGAGTCCTCTCCAACACCATAGATCAAAAGCATCAATTCTTCAATGCTCAGCTTTGTTTATAGTGCAACTTTCACATCCATACATGACCACTGGAAAAACCATAGCCTTGACTAGATGGACCATTGTTGACAAAGTAATGTCTGTCTTTGTTTTTTAATATGTTGTCTATGTTGGTCATAACTTCCCTTCCAAGGAGTAAGTGTCTTTTAATTTCATGGCTGCAGTCACCATCTGCAGTAATTTTGGAGCCCCAAAAAATAAAATCAGCCACTATTCCCACTGTTTCCCCATCTATCTGCCATTAAGTGATGGGACTGGATGCCATGATCTTAGTTTTCTGAATGTTGAGCTTTAAGCCAACTTTTTTACTCTCCTCTTTCACTTTCATCCAGAGGCTCTTTAGTTCTTCTTCACTTTCTTTTTTTTTTTTTTTTCTTTTTTTTATTATTATTATTATTATTTTTTTCCAGTGGGTTTTGTCATACATTGATATGAATCAGCCATAAGAGTGGTGTCATCTGCATATCTGAGGTTATTGATATTTCTTCCTGCAATCTTGATTCCAGCTTGTGTTTCCTCCAGCCCAGTGTTTCTCATGATGTACTCTGCATACAAGTTAAATAAGCAGGGTGACCATATACAGCCTTGACGTACTCCTTTTCCTATTTGGAAAGTCTGTTGTTCCAAACAGAGCAAATTCAGAGGTGAACCACTGCAGAGGAAACTTCTCTCCCAATGAGAGGGCACCAATCTCTGTTCCATCACACCATAGATCAGAAACATGGCTTAGAAACAGATCTGGGGGCCTGTATTTCAACTACTAGGCAGAACATCCTGCCCTGACATGACAGCGACAACCACAGAACAAAAGGGATGCCCCGCTCAATATCCAGGGCAGGCTCTTCCCCTATCAAAGCTATAATGCCCAGCATACATTGAAGAAAGAGGTGGCAATAAACCATACTCAAAACAGCCCTCTCAACAACAACAACAACAATGACGAAAGGGGGGGGGGGGTGGGGAAAAAAGGAAAATTAAACCCACACAGGCTACACCAGGAAGTCCCCATGTAAAAATAGCCCTCTGTGATAGTCTGAGTGGCATTGGAAGAAAGAAGTCCCAAAGCATTTATTGAGTCCTGAATGTAGGAGCTCTACAGGGCTGAGAAAAATAGAGACTTGACCCTTTGAATGTGCAAACAAGGTCTCACATGCACTGGAACCCAACACAAAGCAATATCTCCATAGGGACCTGGGCAAGATTTACCTAAGGGTCTTACCTAAGGGTCTCGGGTGAACACCTGGGTTGGCAGGGGTTGCCTGTAGCTCACTGTGGGAAGAAGGAGACTGTATCTGAAGCCCAAGGGAGTATTAATCGGTGTGAGCTCTCCTAGAGTAAACTATTTTGGCACCAAGACCTGACCCCACTCAATAAATTGAAACCTCTAATACTGGAACACCTGAGGCCAAACAACCAGCAAGATAGGAACACAGCCCCACCTATCAGCAGACCGGTTGCCTAAGGTCATACTAAGCTCACAGAAACTCAAAGCATACCACTTAATATATGGCCTTGCAGCCCAGAGGAACAAGACACAGCTCCACCCAGCAAAAGGAAAGCACTAGTTCATCTCGCCAGGAAACCTTCCCAAGCCTCTGGACCAACCTTACCCACTAAGGGGAAGACACCAGAAAAAGAGGAACTACAATCTTGCAGTATGTAGAAAAGAGACAAACACATAAGTTAGAAAAAAATGATAGAACAGAGAAGTATACTGCAGATGAAGAGCAAGATAAAAACCTACAAGAACTACTAATGAAGAGGAAATAGGTAATCTACCAGAAAAATAATTCAGGCAATGATAATAGAGATGTCTCACAATCTCAGAAAAAACAGAGGCTCTGATTCAGGAGATATAAGAAATGTTTAACAAATACCCAGGAGAACTAAAGAACAAATAAACATATATGACCAAAACAATAACTGAAATGGAAAATACTCTAAAAGGAATCAATAGCAGAGTAACTGAGGCAGAAGAATGGATAAGTGAGCTGGAAGATAGAATGGAGGAAATCATTGTCATGGAACAAAATAAAGGAAAAAGGATAAAAAGAAATGAGAATAGTCTCTGAGACCTCTGGGACAAAATTAAATGTATCAACATTTTCATGATAGGGTTCACAAAAGAAGAGAAAGAGGAAGGGCCTGAGAAAATACTTGAAGAAATTATAATCAAAAACTTCCCTAACATGGGAAAGGAAATAGTCATCCAAGTCCAGGAAAGTCCAGGGAATCCCATACAGGATAAACCCAAGGAAAAACATACTAAGACACATATTAATCAAACTAACAAGAACTATCAGGCTTCCCTGATAGCTCAGCTGGTAAAGAATCCGACTGCAATGTTGGAGACCTGGGTTCGATCCCTGGGTTGGGAAGATCCCCTGGAGTAGGGAAAGGCTACCCATTCCAGCATTCTGGCTTGGAGGATTCCATGGACTGTGTAGTACATGGTATCACAAAGAGTTGGACACAACTGTGCGACTTTCAATATCAATATCAACAAAAACTAAAGACAAATACAAAAATATTAAAAGCAAAAGGAGAATAGAAACAAGTAATGTACAAGAGAATCACCATAAAATTATCACCTGATTTTTCAGCAGAAACTGCAGGCCAGAAGGCAGTGGCATGATACATTTAAAACAATGAAAGTGTAAACCTAAAACCAAGAATGCTGTACCCAGCAAGGCTCTCCTTCAGATTCAGTAGAGAAATCAAAAGGTTTAAGTAAAACTAAGAGAATTTAGCACCACCAAACCAGCTTTACAACAAATGCTAAAGGAACATGGTAGTGGTGGAGGTGGGGACACAAGAAATAAGAAAATCTTAAATGGAAAAGCTCAATGGTGAAAGCAAGCATATCATAAAAGAAGGAAATAATCAATACACAAATATGATATCAAAACCACAACCATGAATAGGAGAGGACAAAGGCTGGAAATGAGAATTGTATTCAAACTTAAGAGATCAGCAACTTAAAACAACCTTGTATAAATGAAGACTGCTATATCACAATCCCATGCAAAATGCAAAATAAAAAACTAAAATAGATACAGAGACCAAAAAAAAAAAAAAATCAACCCAAATACAATAATAAAGATGGTCATCAAACCATAAGAAAAGAAAACAAAAGAGAAAGGGAAGGGAAAAAAGCATATAAAAATAAACCAAAAACAATTAAGAAAATGGCAATCAGGAATACATATATCAATAATTACCTTAAATGTAAATGGATTAAATGTACCAACTAAAAAACATAGTCTGGCTGGCTGGATACAAATATATATATACACACACACACACACATGCACATACACACACACACATATTTATGCCATTTACAAGAGACTCACTTCAGATCGAGGGACACATACAGACTGAAAGTGAGAGAATGGAAAAAGATATTCCATGCAAATGGAAATTAAAGAAAGTTGGAGTAACAATATTCATATCAGAGAAAATAGACTTTAAAACAGGGACTGTTACAAGAGGCAAAAAAGGGCACTAATAATGATTAAAGGATCAATCTAAAAAGAAGACATAACAACTGTAAATATATATATGCACCCAACATAGAAGCACTTCACTATATAAAGCAAATGCTAACAGACATAAAAGAAAATATCAACAGTAACACAATAGTAATGGAGGACTTTAACCTCTACTTACACCAATGGACAGATCATCCAGACAGAAAATGAATAAGGAAACAAAAGACTTCAATGATACATTAAACAATATAGATTTGATTGTCTTTTATAAGATACCATTGTTCAGGAACCAAGTCTTGACTGACTGCCATGGACTGCAGCATGTCAGGCTTCCCTGTCTCTCACCAACTCCCGGAGTTTTCCCAAGTTCATGTCAATTGAGTCGATGATACTATCTAACCATCTCATCCTCTCCCACCCCCTTCTCCTTTTGCCTTCAATCTTTCCCAGCATCAGGGTTTATTCCAATGAGTCGGCTGTTTGCATCAGGTGGCCAAAGTATTGGAGTTTCAGCTTCAGCATCAGTCCTTACAATGAGTATTCAGAGTTGATTTTCCATAAGATTGACTGGTTTGATCCGCTTGCTGTCCAAGGGACCCTTGAGAGTCTTCTCCATCACCACAGTTTGAAAGCATCAATTCTTCAGCACTCTGCCTTCTTTATGGTTCAACTTTCATATCTGTACATGACTGTACACATCTGTAGAAAGACCATAACTTTGACTATATGGACCTTTGTCAGCAAAACAATGTTTTTATTTTTTAACACACTGTCTAAACAAGATATTTATCCAAAAGCAGCAGAATATGTATTCCTCTCAAATGCACAAAAAGTATTTTCCAGGATAGATCACATCTTGGGTTGCAAATCAAGCCTGGGTACATGTAAGAAAACTGAAATTATATCAAACATCTTTTCCCAAACACAACACTATGGGATTAGGAGCAAATTACAGGGGGAAAAAAGTTTGAAAAGAAAAAACAAATACATGGAGCCTAATCAACTTGTTATTTAATAACCAATGAATCACTGAAGAATTCAAAAAGGAAAATTTAAAAATTACCTAAAGACAAATGACAATGGAAACACGATGATCTAAAACATGGGACAAAGCAAAAGCAATTCTAAGAGGGAAGTCTATAGCAATAAAATCTTTCTGGCTTACTTCACTCTGTATAATGGGCTCCAGTTTCATCCATCTCATTAGAACTGATTCAAATGAATTCTTTTTAATGGCTGAATAATATTCCATGGTATATATGTACCACAGCTTCCTTATCCATTCATCTGCTGATGGGCATCTAGGTTGCTTCCATGTCCTGGCTATTATAAACAATGCTGCGATGAACACTGGGGTGCACGTGTCTCTTTCAGATCTGGTTTCCTCGGTGTGTATACCCAGGAGTGGGATTGCTGGGTCATATGGCAGTTCTATTTCCAGTTTTTTAAGAAATCTCCACACTGTTCTCCATAGTGGCTGTACTAGTTTGCATTCCCACCAACAGTGTAAGAGGGTTCCCTTTTCTCCACACCCTCTCCAGTATTTATTGCTTGTAGACTTTTGGATAGCAGCCATCCTGACTGGCATGTAATGGTACCTCATTGTATGGAATTTAGAAAGATGGTAATGATAACCCAATATGCAAAACAGAAAAAGAGACTCAGATGTACAGAACAGACTTTTGGACTCTGTGGGGGAAGGCAAGGGTGGGATGTTCTGAGAGAACAGCATCAAAACATGTATATTATCAAGGGTGAAACAGATCACCAGCCCAGATTGGATGCATGAGACAAGCGCTCGGGGCTGGTGCACTGGGAAGACCCAGAGGGATGGGGTGGGGAGGGAGGGAGGAGGGGGGATCGGGATAGGGAATACATGTAAATCCATGGCTAATTCATGTCAATGTATGGCAAAAACCACTACAATATTGTAAAGTAATTAGCCTCCAACTTATAAAAGTAAATGGGAAAAAAAATAAAATCTTACCTCAGGTAACAAGAAAAAATTCAAATAAAGAGCCAAATTTTACACCTAAAGCAACTATAGAAAGAAAGACAAACAAAGCTCAGTGTTGGTAGAAGGAAAGAATTCATAAATATCAGAGCAGAACAAATTAAATAAAGACAAAGAAAACAGTATCAAAGATCAATGAAACTAAATGCTGGTTCTTTGAAAGATAAACACAATTCATAAACATTTAGCCAGATTCATCCATAAAAAAGGGAAAGTACCCAAATCAATAAAATTAGAAATGAAAAAAGAAGTTATAATAAACAGCATAGAAATACAAAGGATCATAAGAGACTGCTACAAGCAACTTTATGCAGATAAAATGGACAACTTGAAAGAAATGGACAAGTTCTTAGAAAGGTACAATCTCTCAAAACTAATCTAAGAATAAATAGAAACTATGAACAGAACAATCACAACTACTGAATTTGAAAGTCATCTATAAACTCCCAACAAACAAAAGTCCGGGACCAGATGGCTTCACAGGCAAATTCCATCAAAGATTTACAGAAGAATTAATACCTATTTTTTAAGCTATTCCAAAAAATTGCACAAGAAGAAATGTTCCCAAATCCATTCTATGAGGTCACCATTACCTGAATAACAAAATCAGACAAAGATACAACACAAAAAAAGAAAATTATAGGCCTAAATCACTGATGAACATAGATACAAAAATCCTCAACAAAATACTAGCAATCCAAACCCAACAATATTAAAAGAATCACACAACATGATCAAGTGGACTTTATCCCACAGCTGTAAGGATTTTTCAATATCCACAAATCAATCATTGTGATACACCATATCAACAAATTGAAGAATAAAAACCAAATGATCTAGGTGGAGCTAGTGGTAAACAGGGGCTTCCCTGGTGGCTCAGATGGTAAAGCATCTGCCTGCAGTGCAAGAGACCCGGGTTCGATCCCTGGGTTGGGAAGATCCCCTGGAGAAGGAAATGGCAACCCACTCCAGTACTCTTGCCTGGAAAATTCCATGGACTGAGGAGCCTGGTAGGCTACAGTCCATGGGTTCGCAAAGAGTCGGACACGACTGAGTGACCTCACTTCAGTGGTAAAGAACATATTTGCCAATGCAGGAGACAGAGGATATGAGGGTCTGATCCCTGAGTCAGGAAGATCCCCTGGAGGAGGGCATGGCAACACACTCCAGTGTTCTTGCCTGGAGAATCCCATGGACAGAGGATCCTGGTGGACTACACTCCATAGGGTCACAAAGAATCAGACATAACTGAAGCAACTTAGCACATTTCTCAATAGATGCAGAAAAAACTTTTGACAAAATTTAACATACATTTATGATAGAAATACTCCAGAAAGGTGACACAGAAGGAATATACCACAGCCTAATAAGGGCCATTTATGACAAACCTGGGCTTCCCTGGTGGCTCAGGTGGTAAAGAACATCCTGCAATTCAGGAGACTCAGATTCAATCCCTGGGTTGGAAAGATCCCCTGGAGAAGAGGACAGCAACCCACTCCAGTATTCTTGCCTGAAGAATTCCATGGACCAGAGGAGCCTGGTGGGTTACAGTCCATGGGGTCACACAGAGTCAGACACACCTGAGCAACTTTCACTTTCTCTTCACATAATAAACCACTGCTAACATCATACTCAATGGCAAAAATCTGAAAGTATTCCCTCAGATCAGGAACAAGACAAAGATGTCCGCTCTCTTCACTTTTATTCAACATAGTATTGGAAGTTCTAGCCACAGCAATAAGAGATGAAAAAGATAGAAAACAAATCCAAATTGGAAAACAAGAAGTAAACAGTCACTGATTGCGGATGATATACTATACACAAAAAATCCTAAAGATGCTACCAGAAAGCAACTAGAATCATTCAATGGATTTGGTAAAGTTACAGGATGCAAAATTAATACAAAAAATATGTTTCATTTGTATACACCAACAATGAAAGATCAGAAAGAAATTAAGGAAATAATCCCATTTACCATTGCATCAAAAAGTATAAAGTACCTAGGAATAAACCTACCTAAGCAGACAAAAGACCTGTTCTCAGAAAATTATAAGGTAATGATGAAACAAAACAAAGATGAAGTAAACTGATGGAGAGAAATATTATGTTCTTGAACTAGAAGAATCAATATTGTGACAATGACTACACTACCCAAAGCAATCTACAGATTCAATGCAAGCACTATCAAATTACCAACGGCATTTTTAACAGAATTAGAACAAAAAAAAATTACAATTTGTATGTAAACACAAACGACTACAAATAGACAAAACAACCTTAAGAAAAGAAAATGGAGCTGGAGGAATCAGGCTCCTTGACTTCAGATTATACCACAAAGTGACAGTCATTAAATAGTAAGATCCTGGCACCAAAAAGAAATATAGATTAATGGAACAGTATAGAAAATCCAGAGATAAAACCACACTCCTATGATCACCTAGTCTATGACAAAGGAGGCAAGAATATATAATTGAGAAAAATAAGTCTCCTCAATAAATGGTCCTGAGAAAACTGGATGGTTACATGTAAAAAAAAAAAAAAAAGAAGAAGAAATTAGAATAATCTCTATACCATACACAAAAATAAACTTAAAATATATTCAAAGTAAATGTAAGAGCAGATACTATACAATTATTATAGGAAAACATAGAACACTGTCTGACATAAATCACAGCAAGAGTAATGATCCATCTCCTAAAGTAATGAAATTAAAAACAAAATAAAACCAATGGGAGATGATTAAATATAAAAGCTTTTCTACAGCAAAGGAAAGCATAAACATAAAGAATAGACAACCCTTAGAATGGGAGAAAATATTTGCAATTACAGCAACGTACAGGGTTTAATATATAAACAACTCATGAAGCTCAACATCAAAAAAAAAAAAAAAAAAAATGGGCAGACAGACATTTCTCCAAAGAGGACATACAAATGGCCAAAAAGGACATGAGAAGGTGCATCACTAATCATTAGATAAAATGCAAATCAAAGTTACTATGATGTAGTACCTCACACTGATGAGAATGGCCACCCTCAAAAATCCACGAAAGGAACAAACTTGTGGACACAATGGGGGAAAGAGGGACAAATGAGAGAGTAGCATTGAAATAAACACATTACCATACGCAAAGTAGACAGCAAGCAGAGAGCTGCTGTGTAGCACAAGGAGCTCCACCTGGTGCTGTGTGACAGCTTACAAGGGGTAGGTGGTGGGGTGGGCGTGGGAGGGGGGACCCCACAGAGGAAGGGTGTGTGTGTGTAAACTTACGGCTGACTCATGAGCTGTATGACAGAAATCAACACAATATTGTAGAGCAATTATCCTTCAGTTAAAAAAAAATACAGCAGCAAATGCTGGAGAGGGTGTGGGGAAAAGTGAACCCTCCTACACTGTTGGTGAGAATGCAAATTGGTGGGGCCATTATGAAGAACATATTTTTATAGATATTCCTTTAAAAATAAGCCATAGAACCACCAAATGATCCAGTAATCTCATTCCTGGGCATATGTCCAGAAAAAAGCCATTAAGTTGAAAAGATGATTATACCCCCATGTTCACTGTAGCACTACTTACAGTAGCTAAGACAAGGAAGCAACCTAAATGCTCTCAATTACAGGAATGGATAAATAAGATATGGTAACTATATACATATATGTATGCATGAATGCATGTATATATGCATATACATATGCATATATGTGCGTGTACACATGCATGTGTGTATACATACATGTGTGTGTGTATATGTAACGTGTGTGTGTGTGTGTACACAACAGACTGGTTCCAAATTGGGAAAGGAGCCTATCAAGGCTGTGTACTGATACCCTGCTTATTTAACTTAGATGTAGAGTACATCATGCGAAATGTCAGGCTGGATAAATCACAAGCTGAAATCAAGATTACCGGGAGAAATATCAACAACCTCAGATATGCAGATGACACCTCCTTCCTGACAGAAAGTGAAGAGGAACTAAAGAGCCTGTTCATGAACCTCAGAAAGGAGAATGAAAAACCTGGCTTAAAACTCAACATTCAAAAAACAAAGACCATGGCATCTGTTCCCATCACTTTATGGCAAATAGATGGAGAAACAATGGAAACAGTAAGAAACTTTGTTTGGGGGGACTCCAAAATCACAGCAGATGGTGACTGCAGCTATGAAATTAAAATATGCTTGCTCCTTGGAAGAAAAGCTATGACAAAACTAGATAGCATATTGAAAAGCAGAGACAGTATTATGCTGATAAATGTCTGTCTAGTTACAGCAGTGTTTTTTCCAGTAGTCATATATGAATGTGAGAGTTGGACCATAAAGAAAACTGAGCACCAAAGAACTGATGCTTTTGAACTGTGGTGCTGGAGAAGTCTCTTGAGACTCTCTTGGACTACAAGGAGATCAAACCAATCAATCTTAAAAGAAATCAATCCTGAATATTCATTGGAAGGACTGATGCTGAAGCTAAATCTTTAATACTTTGGTCACCTGATGGGAAGAACTGACTCATTGGGAAAAAACCCTGATGTTTGGAAAGATTGAAGGCTGGAGGGGAAGGGACGACAGAGGATGAGATGATTGGATGTCATCACTGATTCAATGGACATGAGTTTGAGCAAGCTCCAGGAGTTGGTGATGGACAGGGAAGACTGGCATGCTGCAGTCCATAGGGTCGCAAAGAGTTGACACGACTGAGCGACTGGACTGAACTGAACTGTATACAATATAATACTACTTAGCCATAAAAAGATCAAAATAATACCATTATAGCAACTGGATAGAACTAAAAATTTTCGTAGTAAGTCAGACAGAAAGACACATGATGTCACTTATGAGGAATATAAAATAATGGTACAAATGAACTTATTAACAAAACATAAATGGAATCACAGATGTAGAACCCAAACTTATGGTTACCAAGGGAGAAGTGGGGGGATATAAACTGGGAGATTGGGATTGACATATACATACTAATATATATAAAAGAAATGACTAGTAAGTCTTTCTGTAAGCACAGGGAACTCTATTCAATACTCTGTAATGGCCTATATGGGAAAATAATCTTTAAAAAGTGGATGTATGTATAACTGATTCACTTTGTTGTACTCCAGAAAATAACACAACCTTGTAAATCAACTATATTCCAATGGAATTTTTTTTAAATGAAGTTTTAGAAGAAGTTACAGTCAACAACACAAAAGTACCAGAAGTGGTAAGATGTCACTAAGAATAACCATAGACAATAAGATGGACAACCTAGAAGAAATGGGCAAATTCTTAAAACTGTAAAATCTCCCAAGACTGAATCAGGTAGAGCTAGAAAACATGAACATACCAATTACCAGTAATGAAATGAAGTCAGTAAAAAAAACTCCCCACAAACAGAAGTCTAGACCTAAACAGCTTCACAGGTGAATTCTAGCAAACATTTAAAGAAGAGCTAACACTTGTCATTCCCATATTCCAAAAGAATTTTAAAGGTAGAAAGTCTTCTAAATTAATTTTATGCAGCAAGCATGACCTGTTTATCTTCTGTCACTTAGTCTTATCCCAATCTTTATGACTCAATGAACTGCAGTATGTCAGTCTTCCCTACCCTTCACTAATCTTCTGAAATTTGCTCAAACTCATGCCCATTGTGTCGATGAAACAATCCAACCATCTCCTCCTCTGTCGTCCCCTTCTCCTGCCCTCAATCTTTTCTAGCATCTAGGTCTTTTCCAATGAGTTGGCTCTTTACATCAGGTGGCCAAAGTATTGGAGCTTCAGCTTTATTTTCAGTTCTTACAATGTATATTCAAAGTTGACTTCCTTTATGATAGACAGTTTGATCCTCTTGCTGTCCAAGGGACTCTCAAGAGTCTTCTTCAGAGTCACAGTTCAAAAGCATCAAGTCTTCAGTGCTCAGCCTTCTTTATAGTCCAATTCTCACATTCGTATATGACTTCTAGAAAAACCCTAACTTTGACTATATAGGCCTTTGTTGGAAAAGTGATGTCTCTGCTTTTTAATGCTCTGTCTAGATTTGTCATAGATTTACTTTCAAGGAGCAAGCCTTTTAATTTCATGGTTGTAGTGATTTTAGAGGCCAAGAAAATAAAGTCTGTCTGTTTCCATGGTTTGCCATCTATTTGCCGTGAAGTAATGGGACCAGATGCCATGATCTTAGTTTTTGAATCTTGAGTTTTAAGCCAGCTTTTTCACTCTTTTCTTTCACCTTCAAGAGTCTGTTTAGTTCCTCTTCACTTTTTACCATTAGAGTGGTGTCATCTGTATATCTGAGGTTATTGATATTTCTCCTGGTAATCTTGATTCCAGGTTGTCAGTCATCCAACCTGACATTTCACATGATGCACTTTACATATAAGTTAAACAAGCAGGGTGACAATATGCAGCCTTAACATACACTTTTCCCAATTTTGAACCAGTTTATTGTTCTTTGTCTGGTTCTAACTGTTTCTTTTTGATCTGCATACAGGTTTCTCAGGAAACAGGTAAGGTGGTCTTGTATTCCCATCTCTTTAAGAATTTTCCAGTTTGTTGTGATCTACACAGTCAAAAGCTTTAGTGTAGTCAATGAAGCAAAGTAGATGTTTTTCTGGAATTCCTTTGTTTTTTCTATGATTCAATGGATGTTAGCCATTTGGTCTCTGGTCCCTCTGCCTTTTCTAAGTCCAGCTTGTACATCTGGAAGTTCTCAGTTCATGTACTGTTGAAGCCTAGCTTGAAGGATTTTGAGTTTTAACTAGCTAGCATGTGATATGAGTGTAATTGTGCACTAACTTCATCATTTTTTGGCATTGCCCTTTGGGATTGGAATGAAAACTGGCCTTTTCCATTTCTGTGGCCACGACTAAGTTTTAAAAATTTGCTGGCATATTGAGTGAAGCACTTTAACAGCATCATCTTTTAGGATTTGAAGTAGCTCAGCTGGAACTACATCACCTCCACTAAGCTTTGTTTTCAGTAATGCTTCTTAAGTCCCACTTGACTTCACAGTCCAGCATATCTGGCTTTAGGTGAGGGAAGACAAAACTGTGGTTGTCTGGGCCATTAAGACCTTTTTTGTATAGCTCTTCTGTGTATTGTTTCCACCTCTTCTTAATATCTTCTGCTTCTGATAGGTTCACACAGTTTCTGTACTTTATTGTGCCCATCTTTGCATGAAATGTTACCTTGGTATCTCTAAGATCTTTAGTCTTTCCCATTCTGTTTTTCTGCATTTCTTTGCATTGTTTACTTAAGAAGGTTTATCTCCCCTTGCTATTCTTTGAATTACTCTGCATTCAGATGGTCATCTTTCTGTTTCTCCTTTGCCTTTCACTTCTCTTCTTTTCTCTGCTATTTGTAAGGTCTCCTCAGACAGCTATCTTGTTTTTGCATTTCTTTTTCTTGGGGATTGCTTTGATTACCGCCTCCTGTACAATATTATGAACCAACATCCATAGTTCTTCAGGTACTCTGTCTATCAGATCTAATCCCTTGAATATATTGTCACTTCCACTGTATAATCATAAGGCATTTTATTAAGGTCATACCTGAATGACATAGTGCTTTTCCCTACTTTCTTCACTTTAAGTGTGAAATTTGCAATATGGTGTTCTTGATATGAGTCACAGTCAGCACCTGGACTTGTTTTTACTGTCTGTATAGAGCTTCTCCATTTAGGCTACAAAGAATATAATCAATTTGATTTCAGTATTGACCATCTGGTGGTGTCCATGTGTAGAGTCATCTTTTGTGAAGGAAGAATGTATTTCCTATGATTAGTGTGTTCTCTTGGCAAAATTCTGTCAGCCTTTGCCCTGCTTCATTTTGTACCCCAGGGCCAAACTTGCCTGTTACTTAAGGGATCTCTTGAATTTCTACATTTGCATTCCTTTGCCCTATGATGATAGGGCATGATGAAAAGGACATCTTTTTTGGTGTTAGTTCTAGATGGTCTTTTATGTCTTTATAGAACTATTCAACTTTAGCTTCTTTGGCATCAGTGACTGGGACACAGACTTAAATTGGATTACTATGATATGAATGGTTTGCATTGCAAACAAACCGAGATCATTCTGTCATTTCTGAAACTGCACTCAAGTACTGGATTTCAGACTCTTTTGCTATGATAGCTAGTCCATTTATTCTTTGGGATTCTTGCCCACAGCAGTAGATATAATTGTCACCTGAATTAAATTCATCCATTCTCATCCATTTTAGCTCACTGATTCCTAAATTGTCGATGCCATCTCCTGTTTGACCACTTCCCCTTTACTTTGATTCATGGACCTAATATTCCAGGTTCCTATGCAATATTTTTCTTTAAAACATTGTACTTTATGTTCACCAACTGAAACATCCACAACTGGGCATTGTTTCTTTCTGCTTTGGCTCAGCCTCTTCCCTCCTTCTGGAGTTATTTATCTGCTCTTTTCAAGTAGCATATTGGACACTGACCAACCCGTGGGGTTCATCTTTCAATGTCATATCTTTTTGTTTTTTCATACTGTTCATGAGATTCTCAATACAAGAAAGCTGAAGTGGTTTGCCATTCCCTTCTCCCTTGTGCAGAACTCTACACAAGACCCATATATCTTAGGTGGCCTTACACAGCATGACTTATAGTTTCATTAAGTTACACAAAGATGTGTAACTTAATCAAACAATGTGCCATACCCCCCACCCCAAAAAAAAATGCAGGTCAATATCACTGATGAACGTAGATTAAGAAATCCTTGGAAAAAATATTAACAAAACAAATTTAACAATTCATTAAAAGGGTCATACACCATGATCAAGTGGGACTTTTCCCAAAGATGAAAGAGTATTTCAGTGTCTGCAAATCAATCAATATGATATACAACAGTAACAAACTGAAGAATAGATATAATACAATCCTCTCAATAGATGCAGAAAAAAATTTTGACCAAATTCCACATCTATTTATGATTAAAAAAAAAAAACTGTACAGAGAGTGGGTATAGAGGGAACATGCCTCACTCTATTAAAGACCAGATATCACAAAATCATAAACCCACAGCTAACATCATACTATTCATAAATGGGGAAAAGCAGGAAGCATTTCTTTTACAATCAGGAAAGAGACAAGTAAGCCCACTTTTGTCACTTTTATTCAATATAGTACTGGAAGTTCCAACTATGATAATCAGATGAGAAAAAGAAGCAAAATTTTTCCAAATTGGTAAAAAATTATTATTTCATTATTTGCAGATGACATGGTAATATTTATATAAAATGCTAATGAGATGGCTTCCCTGGTGGCTCAGACACTAAAGACTCTGCCTGCAATATGGGAGACCTGGGTTCAGTCCCTGGGTTGGGAAGATCTCCTGGAGGAGGGTATGGCAACCCACTCCAATATTCTCGCCTGGAGAATTCCCATGGACAGAGGAGCCTCGTGGGCTACAGTCCGTGGGGTTGCAAAGAGTCAGGCACAACTGAGTGACTAACCACACATATAATGAGACCACCAAAGAACTATTAGAATTCATCAATGAATTCTACAAAGTTGCAGAATATGAAATAATACAAAAATCTGTTTAATTTCTATAGTCTAACAACACACTATCATAAAGAGAAATTGATAAAGCAATCCCATTTAGTATTGCATCAAAAAGAATAAAATACCTAGGAATAAATCTAACTAATGAGGCAAAATTCGTGTACCCAGAAAACGACAAGACTCTGATGAAAGAAACTGAAGATAACACATTGTTCAACATCAGTAATCATCCTGGAAATGTCAATCAAAAGCACAATCAGGTAACCACCTCAGATTTGTCAATATGACTTTCATTAACAAGAAATAACAACAAATAACAAGCATTGGTAAAGATGTATAAAAATGAGAACACTCATACACTGTTGGCAAAATTATAAATTTGTATAGCCATTATGAAAACCAGTTGGAGGTTCCTTAAAAACATAAATAAATAGAAATAGAACTACTATAGGATCCAGCAATTTCACTTCTTGGTAGTTTTCTGAAGAAAAAAAAATACTAATTGGAGAAGATATGTGCACTCTAAGGCTCATTGTAGCTTTATTTACATTACCCAAGCTATGGAAACAGTTAAGTATACATTGATAGGTTAATGAATAAAGAAGATGCAATATATAATGAAATATTACTCTGCCATAAAAATTAACAAAATCTTGTCATTTGGGACAACATGGATTTACTTAGAAGGTATTATGCTATGTGAAATTAAAGATAAAGACAAATATCATACACTTTCACTTATATATGAAACTTAAAAAACAAAACAAACATAAAATAGAAACAGACTCAGAGATATTGAGAAACAAACTCTTCATTTCCATAGGGATGGAAAGTGGTGGGATGAATTATATAGGTGAGGAAGATTAAGAAGTACAAACTTCCAGTTGTAAAACAAATAAATTATGGGGATATGATGTACAACATAGCAAATATTGTCAACAATATTGCAATAACTTTCTATGGTGACATATGGTAACTAGACTTATCCTGGTGATCATTTTGTTACATATAAAAATATGCACTCACTATATTGCACACCTGAAATTCATATATAGATAATACTGTAGGCTTACATCAAGGGGAAAAAATAAGCTGGCACTGGATAAATAAATAAGTTTGTGAAAATAACCACCAGATCCATAAGAGCATCCATCAGTCTACAACAATGGCCATCTTATCTGCCTTGCATTTTGATACAAATGGAAACATGTAAGCAAATTTTATTTAATTAAAGGAAGAAGTTTGTCAGTGGCTTAGGATGGTAAGCTCCTTAATACAAGGTGTAAACTCTTTGTTTACATCAGAAATGTCTGATCTTGACTGGTTCTTCAGCCATTTAAAACCATGAGGAAATAAGCCATACTGAGACAAGCACAGCTAAGAAAGTGACACTGGTCAAGCTGTATAATTTCAACTCACCAATTTGTTTCTAGTGCTGTGAACCAATGAAATCCTTTCTTGCTCAATACAATATGAATCATGTTTCTATTTATTGGAGCTCAAAACACCCTACCTAATAATATTAAAGTCCTTTTTTAATCAAATTCCTTTTTAACAACTGATGCAAATCATTCTGTCTGATGATAGAACTGCTCGAATTAATCCATCTGCTTACCATTCCTGATTTTAGTAAGATTACAGGTTATGTAATTCCCTTCCAAGTGTAATTTTGTACACAACAAGGGGGTCTCTCATTAATTATCTTGAGGCTCTGTCATGGATGTTAGCACAGAGGCTTAATTAAATTTATTTTCCAAAGTAGGTCTTTAAAAAGGATTCCCATGAAATACGATGATATCTATACTTGCCTACAATATTGTTGATCTTGTTCAGCCACTAAGTTGTATCCGACTCTGTGACCCTATGGACTGCAGCATTCCAGGCTTCCCTGTCCTTCACTATCTCCCACAGTTTGCTCAAACTCAAGTCCATTAAGTCAGTGGTGCCTTCCAACCATCTCATTCTCTGTTGTCCCCTTCTCTTCCTGCCTTCAGTCTTTCCCAGCATCAGGGAAAGATTGTCTACACTATACCCCTTGGAAATCAATGGAGAGTATAGGGGATAGGATACTCTGAAAGTCAAATAGGGAGAGGGACATTTAAATGACAGAAAGAGAAGGCATAAAAACAGGGAACTGAGATACAGACAAGGGAAACTTAGGACCAGAGGATGGAACAGAGATGTAAAAATTGTGTCAAAGAAAAAGTATGCATGCCCTCACCCGCTGGGTCAATTTAAAGTATGTATGTCTGTATCTTACTATATTTACCAATCCATCAATATGATTTCCTATTAACTTCATAAATAGTTAAATAAACCTTTATAGAAAACTGGCAGAGTTAGTAAATGTGGTGAATTTCTCCCTTCATGGATTACTTTTCAAAAATTATTGTCACACAAGCTATACTGTGAAACTCATAGGGAAGCAAGCACATGTGATTCTTGGGCCCAGTGTTCTAGGAAAGCATACAGTCCCTAAATTCCTGGACTCAACTCCTCTGGGAACCAAGAGTCAGCATACCCTTTTCCTAGACAGCTATGTCAGGCAAGTTCTCAGGATCCACCTGATACATGTTGGAACAAACCTTCATGTTAGTTGTTTATACCATAAATAATACCAGTGTCACTGAGCCTTAATCTTTGGGGATGCAGGAGTGAAGGGGAGGAGCATAATAGAGAAAAGACAACATATCCACTCCCTTTACAATCTTGCTTGGATTCAGGATGACCGTAGGGTAAATTGTTTGCCAACACAGATAAGTATATGTACTAAAATCTCAGCATGCATAGGGCATTAGTTTGGTGCAAAAGTAATTGTTGTTTTGCATTGTTGAAATTTCCCATTTGATATTGGAATACATTCTTAAATACATGTGGTTATGTTATACATCATTTTAATGTGTATTTCTTGCTTTATGTTTCTTGACTAATGACTTATTACCTGCTATTTATTTTATATGTATGAAATGATATTAGACAAACTTGAGTAATTTTCTTACTCAAGCTCAAAATGGGTTGTAAAGCAGCAGAGACAACTTGCAACATCAACAGTGCATTTGGCCCAGGAACTACTAGCAAACATACAGAGCAGTGGTGATTCAAGTTTTACAAAGGAGATTGAGAGCCTTGAACATGAAGAGTGCAGTGGCTAGCCACCAGAAATGACAATCCAGCTGAAAGCAGTCATTGACGTGATCCTTTTACAACTACATGAGAAGCTGCTGAAGAACTCAGCATCAACCATTCTATCATTGTTCAAAATTTGAAGCAAATTGAAAGATAAAGGAGATCAGTAAGAGGGTGCCTCACAAACTGACTGAAAATTAAAAAAAAAAAAATGTCATTTTAAGATGTCATCTTCTTTTATTCTCTGCAGCAATGAACCATTTCTCAATTGGATCGTGATATATGACAAAAAGCGGGTTTTATGCAACAACCAGCAGCAATGACCAGCTCAGACAGACCAGCTCAGATTGAGAAGAAACTCTAACCCACTTCCAGAGCCAAACATGCACCCAAAAAAAATCATGGTCACTGTTTGGGGGTCTGCTGTCAGTCTGATCTACTACAGCTTTCTGAATCCCAGAAAAACCACTACATCTGAGAAGTATGCTCAGCAAATTGATGAGATGCACTGAAAACTGCAACTGCCATTAGTCAAAACAAAAGGGCCTAATTCTTCTCCACGACAACACCCAACCACACCTCACACAACCAATGCTTCAAAAGTTAAAGGTAAAATATGTAATATCTTTAATAATTGTTTTTATAACCCCAATTAATTGTATATGTCCATATAAAAACATGCACCCCCAGAACAAAGCAATACTCTGAGCTAGAAATATCCAAGTGATAGGCTAGTATTTGATATTCCTTCTGAACTAGTACCAAAATAATACACAATCGTCAAACATACATAGTCATTATATAGACAT
This sequence comes from Dama dama, assembly GCF_033118175.1. Lineage (NCBI taxonomy): Eukaryota > Metazoa > Chordata > Mammalia > Artiodactyla > Cervidae > Dama > Dama dama. The sequence goes on along the minus strand of NC_083713.1, from coordinate 5,570,068 downwards.
GATCCCACTGATGACATTTTAATTAGCTTTTCTTTGATAATATTGAATTTTCCATTTACTTTCATCCTTTGCCATGGATGGAAAGAATTGGTGGTAGAGAATTCATAGTGAGTTTTTTTTTTCAATGTTTCCTCAAAGTAAGACAGTTATAACAATATCTTTGCTTTATTGGTTTTATCACATTATATCCTATATTATTTTCTATAATAATATTAATTTTGCTCTTACAGTCTTGCCCTAAATCCTTTATCAGACTCTTACTGATAATGCAAAACTTTATTAAATAATTAAAATTGTATAATATATATAACACAAAGTGCAAATGTATTTTCTGTTTTATGTTCAAGGCTCCTGCCTTGAAAACTGCACAAAATGGAAAAATGATAAAGAAGTTGACCTCCCACTAAAAACGTTTCACTTTTCCCTCGAAAAATTGTCATGGCTGATCAAAGTCTTTGGAGTTGGTCTCTGGACACAAGTCTGCCTTCTCCCCAGATTGCCAACGTTTCTGAATAAAGCATCTTTCCTTGCTACAGACACTTGCTCCTCAATTGTTGGCTTTTGAGTGGGGAGCAACTGAACCTGAGCTAGAAACTAAAGAAACTGGAACTTTGGAACTAACTTTGGAACTAAAGAAATTGAGGAGTAGAAGGTCTCTAGTTTCCTCAGTATCAGAGAAAGTCAGAAAAAATTTACCTCTGTTCTTCTCATCTTGCTTTTCACAGTAATTTCTTGTTAGAACTGAAATAGAATTTGGGGACATGAATATTCAGATCATGAATTATTTTTATCATCTGCATCACAATTAAAAAGTCAGATGGGAGGGTAACTCCTGGTTCAAAATTAGTTACCATTTCCATTTAGAAAACATGATTTGGACTCTGTGGGAGAAGGGGAGTATGGGATGTTTTGAGAGAACAGCATCGAAACATGTATATTATCTAGGGTGAAACAGATCACCAGCCCAGGTTGGATGCAAGAGACAAGTGCTCGGGCCTGGTGCACTGGGAAGACCCAGGGGGATCAGGTAGAGAGGGAGGTGGGAGAGGGGATCGGGATGGGGAATACATGTAAATCCATGGCTAATTCATGTCAATGTATGACAAAAACCACTACAATATTGTAAAGAAATTAGCCTCCAACTAATAAAAATAAATGAAAAAAAAATAGAAAATTAAAAAAAAAAAAAACATGATTCCACATGGCAGAACTTCTATATATCATCATGTCCTCTCTCTCTTCTTTCTAATGATATCCTAAATCTCGCAAGTTCAACTTTCCTGCTATAACCAACTCATTCTTCCCCCAAACACACAGAAAAGAGATTTTGCCCTCCACTCAGACGAGGAAATAATCTTTGGTCTCTGAGTTCTTTCCAGCTTCTAGTCACAGAGCTACAAGCAGCCTTGCCAACATCTTTCAGTATTTATTGTGGGAACCTTGACTACAAAAGATTTCAGGATTGCAAGAGTTTTCAATAAACCTATTATAACTGACTTGCTTTATCAGGCTACAGTTTTTTGTTTGGTTGGTTGGTTGGTTTGTTTTGTTTTGTTTTTTAATTTTCTTCATTTGGTGGAGAAGAGGGCAAGTGAGACCCTCTTCATACCTTATACCCTTACATTTCTACAAGACACCACCAGATCCTCCCCGGCTCTGTTTCCTAGAGGAGGAATTACACAGACGTGAAGGAACAGCCATAAATGATGTGAGCTCCTGGGGATACAAATGCCCTCAGGCTGTATCGAAGTGAGTCACCTAACTTGGCAGCTTCTTCTTCATTGCTATTCCAACATCCCTTCTGGACAAGTTTTCAAATAAAGTACAGGGAGAGAAAAAGACATACACCACATGCATATGCTCCCACAGGGAACATATGATTGCTTAAGAAAAGAAGTTAGACAGGTGAGGGGAATGAGATCAGCTTGTCCTTAATTTAGCTTCTAAATTTGTTTTCTCTCTCATCTTCCTTCACACTCTTTTCTAATGAAGATTTTTAAGTTTTTGGCACATGTATAATGAAGGAGAAAACAGCAATCCCATCATATTCCACAAGGAATAGACATTCTTCACAATGTAGTTTCCAGTGGTCACAGATTTTCTTTAAGGAGAAAGTGTGTTTTAGTTCTCATGTCATAATTCTAGGAACTGAGTATTGGAACAGAGCATAAACAGTCAATTTCACAGCATTCTAATTAGAAGGTCACCTAGTATTTGTTCCTATCTTTAAAAACTGAAACAAGGAACTCATTACTTTGACAGATTATCACTGAATTGGCAGGTGACAGATTATTTATTAATTAATAATAAATATTTCCTTTATTTCCACTATTTTCCAGATTCTTTTCAAGGTTCTGGAAGTGGAAATATTTTTAAAAAATACTTTTGATCTGTAATGGTTAGTTTTACGTATTAACTTGACTAGCCTATGCTGCACAACTGTTGGTCAAACACCAGTCCAGATGTTGCTGTGAAGCTATTTTTTATATGTGATTAATACTTAAATCAGTGAACTTTGAGTAAAGCAGATTATCCTCTATAATATGGCTGTTGTTGTTCAGTTGCTCAGTTGTGTCCAACTCTTTGTGACTCTATGGACTGCAGCACACCAGGCTTCCCTGTCCATCACCATTTCCCAGAGCTTGCTCAAACTCATGTTCATTGAGTCAGTGATGGATACCATCCAGCCATCTCATCCTCTTTTATTCCCTTCTCCTCCTGCCTTCAGTCTTTCCCAGAATCAGGGTCTTTTCCAATGAATCAGTTCTTTGCATCAGGTGGCCAAAGTATTGTAGCTTCAGCTTCAGCATCAGTCCTTCCATTGAATATTCAGGACTGATTTCCTTTAGGATTGAGTGGTTTGATCTCCTTGCAGTCCAAGGGACTCTCAAGAGTCTTTTCCAATACCACAGCCCCAAAGCATCAATTCTTTGGTATTCAGCTTTCTTTACAGTCCAACTCTCACATCCATACATACTACTGGAAAAAATGTAGCTTTGTCTTTTCCAATAACTTAAAGGCCTTAAGAGTAAATACAGAGGCTTCCTAAAACTAAAGAAGAAATTCACAAGACAGCAACATAGAAATTCTGCATACGTTTCTGGCCTGCTTCCCTGTGGAGTTCAGACTGAAGACTGAAACATCAACACTTATGTAAATCTATAGAATTCAGGCCTGCCCTTATGGATATTAGATTTACCATATCCCAAAATTACACGAGCCAATTCCTTATGAGAGGAGAACAAGAGAGAAGCAAGAGGAGATATCTTTGTCCATGTATAGATCTTATTGGTTCTGTTTCCCTGGAGAACATTGACTACTACAAATTTTAGTACTGAAAAGAGAATCTGAAGTATGTGTTTTCCAAGTTATATCTAGAATATCTGTGGTTGATTCTCTGATTAGATTTAAAAGCACCAATGTCCACCAATTGGATATTGATATTCAATAGTAAAAAAAAAGCACTAATAGTCTGCAGCGTGATGTGGCAATATAAATGCACAAAATATCATCATTGGAGATTCCTAATAAAATACTTTTAAGAGGCTAGATTCTGAATGACCATGTATTTGAGAGTTTAAAGCATTTTGTCAAATTAGCAAGCATAATAAGATTGACAGGTTGCTCCTAATTACACTGGATGCAGTGGATAAAGAAAAGCATGAGCTCAGGGATTCAAATTTCTTCCTCAAGCACCACATAAATGACCTTAAAGCTTCTATTTATGCTCTGAAAGTTCTTATCTCCTATACCTGCAGAGCTGGAGCTGAGATTGCTGAAAACTAAATTGAGAGTTTCACCTTGCAAGTGGCTGAATCATAAGACAGATTGAGTTTCCTCCCTCTCTGGATATCTGCTATTAGAGTGAGAACATTGATTGAGTAGGAATGGGATACTGAGAGTTGAACATAGGGGACAACTCTGATAATCTGGGGACACTGAATTTATAAATACTGGTGAGACTCTGCCAATAAAAGGAGCCTCTTCATCCCTGTCTTAGGAAATAATTCTTCTTTACCTAGTGGCTTTACCTGTAATGCCTTCCTCAAGAGAGTTGTGTTATAAGACACCAATAAGTCTCCTTGGAACCCATCCACACCCCACTCATCTTTGGTTCTCATGTATAACTGCACTCAAATCCCAGAATGCCCCAAAAGGTAAGATACAAAGTATGACCAATGAGGAGGCTCGAAAGAATTATATGATTTTTTGTTCAAATTTATACAGACAGAAATATGAGTAATATGTGTTGTTGTTGTTTTGTTGCTAAGTCGTGTCCATTTCTTTGCAACCCCATGGATTGGAGCATGTCTTTATTATCTCCCAGAGTTTGCTCAAACTCATGTCTACTGAGTCAGTGATGTTATCCAACCATCTCATCCTCTGTCACCCCCCTTCTCCTGTCCTCAATCTTTCTTAACTATTAAATGTGTGAGAAAATGGTAGAAGGAACATAAATTTGCATCAAGCCAAATTTACATTTATTGGACCTCTAAGCAGAGATTCTGGATTAATGTTGTAGCTTGGGACATTAGAAAGGATCTGATTATTTGGTTAGTCTATTTGTTGACTGAAATATGGACTAAAATGTAACCTACACTAAATGAAGATGAAATGGCAATGTGCTTTGGTATAGGTGGCTCAGATGGTAAAGAATCTTCCTTCAATACAGGAGACATGGGTTTAACTCCTGAGTCAAGAAGATCCCCTGGAGAAGGGAATGGATACCTAGTCCAGTATTTTGCCTGGAGAATTCCATAGACAGAGGAGTCTGGCAGGCTATAGTCCATGGGATCATAGAGACTCAGACATGACTGACCAACTAACATTTAAGAATGTTAGAATAGATTTATCATGCAATACTCACTAACCCAACCCAGATGGATCCATAGGACAAATCATTAACCATATCTGTGAAATATACATTTACAAAGGGAGCCCTAGTATCCTTGATGGGCTCTGTGATTGTTCTTGTCTGTAGGTTAGACATTATAGTGAGAACTGCTGCCATTGAATTGAGAAATTTAGATGTAATGGAGACAACTGGATCCCAGGATGCAAGGGCCAAGTAATGGTACTCGACCACCAAAGAAAAAAATAGATCTATGCTAATGGACAGCAAAGTCAAAACTGTAATCAGAAAGGTCTGACTCGCAGAGACCTATGGTATTAACTAGATGATCATAGTGTCCTTACAAGTAACTATATGAGAAGTCTAGTAAACTCTTACTTTCATTATATAAAAATTTCTAGATTAAATGAACTGAGGCCTAAACTGAATTATAAAAATAGAATCTCAATCGAAATATGTATATTCCTAGAACTGTGCCAGTTTACAGATCCAGAACCTCTTGAATAAAGGAAGACTGGGTCCCTTTGAAGAAGGATTCTGCTACACTGCCAGAAATTTACAAAATTAATTTTTCTCTCAGCCTTTCTTAAATGGACTACTGTCTTTTTCCAGGGTTACTTTGCATTGAAGGAAAGGAAATAACCATACTTTGGGGGAATTATAGGACACTGACTCAACTGACACTATTTCCAGGAGACCCAAAATGTCACTGTGGTCCCCCAATCAGAGCTGGAGCATAAGAAGGTCAGATAAACAATGGAGTTTTAACTCAGGTCTATTTCACAGTGGGTCCTCAAACCGACCCTGTGGTTTTTCCTCTGTTGTAGACAGCATGATAGAAATATACATACTCAACAACTGGCAGAATTCCTATTTTGGTTCCCTGACCTGTGGTGTAAAGGCTATTATGATAATAAAGACAAAGCTGAAGCTGCTAAAACTTCATCTACCCAGGACAACAGTAACCCAAAAGCAATACTGCATTCCTAGAGGGATTGCAAAGATGAGTGCCCTCATCAAAGACTTACAGGATGCAAGAATGGTGAGTCCCATCACATCCTCATTCAACTCACCTAATTGGCCTGTGCATGAAATAAGTGTATGACAGTGAATTATCATAAGCTTAGCCAGGTGGTGACTCCAATTGCAGCTGCTATACCAGATGTGGTTTTATTGCCTGAGGAAATTAACACATCCCATGGTAACTGGTATGCAGCTATTGATCTAGAAAGTGCTTTTTTTCCCTCCATATCTGTTAATAAGACCACCAGCAGCAGTTTTCTTTCAGCTGGCAAGACTTTCACTGTCCTAGCTCTAAAGTATATTAACTCTTAAGCCCTATGTCATTGCTTTATTTGTAGGAATCTTGGTCACCTTTCTCTTCCACAGATATCACATTGGTCCATTACATTAATGACATTATTGCTAATTTTACCTATTAAGCAAGAAGTAACAAGTACCTTCATCTTATTGGTAATACATTTGCATATCAGAAGATGGGAAATATATCTGACAAAAATTCAGGGATTGCGTATCAGGGGTTCTCCACCTCAGCGAAAGTGAAACTGCATCAGATCCCTCCTACAACCAAAAAAAGAGGCACATGGCCTAGTAGTCCTTTCTGAATTTGGAGGGAACACACTTCTCATTTGGGTATGCTACCTAGCTTATTTTCTGAGTGACCCCAAAAACTACTAGTTTTGAGTAGGGCTCAGAACAAGAATAGACTCCGCAACGAGTCCAGTCTGCCATCCAGGCTACAATTCACTTTGCCACTAGAGCTATATGACTCATCAGATCATGTATTTGAAGTTTCACTGGCAGGTAGAGATGCTGTGTACAGCCTTTTGAAAGCCCTAGTAGGTGAATTGAAGAACAGACCCTTAAGATCTTGGATCAAGTTCCTTCCATCCTCTGCAGATAACATATTCCTTTGGGGAAATATATCTTCTCTTCCTGCTGGGCCTTAGTAGTGACTGAGCACTTAATCATGAGTCAAAAAGTTACCAAGTGTTTTAAAAGTAAAAGTGAGTGAAACTGAAAGTCACTTAGTCGTGTCTGATTCTTTGTGACCCCATGGACTATACAGTCCATGGAATTCTCCAGGCCAGAATACTGGAGTGGGTAGCCTTTCCCTTCTCCAGGGGATCTTCCCAACCCAGGGATCAAACCCAGGTCACTCTCATTGCAGGAGGATTCTTTACTAGCTGAGCCACAAGGGAAGCCCAAGAATACTGGAGTGGGTAGCCTATCTATTCTCCAGTGGATCTTCCTGACTCAGGAATCAAACCAGGGTCTCCAGCATTGCAGGCAGATTCTTTACCAACTTAGCCATCAGGGAAGCCCCAAGTGACTCAAGTTTCCCATCATATATTTTATATTATGTTGATCCACCAAGCCATAAAGTTGGGCATGCACAGCAGCACTCCATCATCAAATGTTGAATGAGCTATGGTGATCGGGCCTGGGCAAGTCCTGAAATTACAAGTAAGTTACATGATGAAGTGACCCAACATCCATGGTCCCCACTCCTGCTACACTGCCTACTTTCTCCTAGGCCTCAATTATGTCCTTGTGAGGAGTTCCTCAATTCTCCAACTTGGAAGAGAAAACTTGGGCCTGGTTTATCAATGGCTCTGTGTAATATTCAAGCACCACAAAAAAGTGGACAACTGTACTATAGTCCATTTCTGGGACTCCCCAGGGCACAGAACTTCATGCAATGGATTTGGCTGATCATTTTGCTTAGAAAGTAAAATGGTCCACTATGTCACTATATATATATATATATATATATATATATATATATATATATTTGTCATTCAGTCGTGTCCAACTCTCTGCACCCCATGGGCTGCAGCACACAAGGCTTCCCTTTCCTTTACCATCTCCCAGAGCTTGCTCAAACTCATGTCCACTGAGTCAGTGATGTCATCCAACTGTCTTGTCCTCTATCATCCCCTTCTCCTCCTGCATTCAATCCTTCCCAGCATCAGGGTCTTTTTCAATGAGTCAGCTCTTTGCATCTTCAGCTTCACCATCAGTCCCTCCAATGAATATTCAGGGTTGAGTTCCTTTAGAAATGACTGGTTTGATCTCCTTGATGGCCAAGGGACTCTGAAGAGTCTTCTCCAGCACCACAGTTCAAAAGCATCAATTCTTCAGTGCTCTGCCTTCCTTATGGTCCAGCTCTCACATCCATATATGACTACTGGAAAAACCATAGCTTTGACTAGATGAAACTTTGTTGGCAAAGTAATGTCTCTGCTTTTTAATATGCTGTCTAGATTTGTCATAGCTTTTCTTCTGAGGAGCCAACATCTTTTAATTTCTTGGCTGTAGTCACCATTTGCAGTGATTTTGGAGATCAAGAAAATAAAGTCTGTCACTGTTTCCAGTGTTTCCCTATCTACTTGCAATGAAGTGATGGGACTAGATGCCATGATCTTAATTTTTTGAATATTAAGTTTTAAGCCAGCTTTTTCAATTTCATCAAGAGTCAAGTTAGTTCCTCTTCACTTTCTGCCATAAGGATGATGTCATTTGCATATCTGAAGGTATTGATATTTCTCCAGGCAATCTTGATTCCAGCTTATACTTCATCCAGCCTGGAATTTCACACTCTGTACCCTGCATATAAGTTAAATAAGCAGGGTGACAATATACAGCCTTTATGTACTCCTTTCCCAATTTGGAACCAGTCTGTTGTTCCATGTCCAATTCTAACTGTTGCTGCTTGACCTGCATACAGGTTTCACAGAAGATAGGTAAGGTGGTCTGGCATTCTCATTCTTTAAGAATTTTCCACAATTTGCTGTAGTCCACAGTCAAAGGCTTTAGCATAGTCAGTGAAGCAAAAGGATATAATTTTTATAGGATTCTCTTGCTTTTGGCAATTGGATCTCTGATTCCTCTGCCTTTTCTAAATCCAGCTTGAACATCTGGAAGTTCTCCATTCATGTACTATTGAAACCTGGCTTGGAGAATTTTGAGCACTACTTTGCTAGCATGAGAAATGAGTTTAATTGTGTGGTAATTTGATCATTCTTTGGCATTGTCCTTCTTTGGGATTGGAATGAAAACTAACCTTTTCCAGCTCTGTGGCCACTCCTGAGTTTTCCAAATTTGCTGACATATTGAGTGCAGCACTTCAACAGCATCACCTTTTAGGATTTGAGCTAGCTCAGCTGGAATTACATCACCTCCACTAGCTTTGTCTGTGGTGAGGCTTCCTAAGGCCCACTTGACTTCACATTCCAAGATGTCTGCCTCTAGGTGAGTCGTCACACCACTGTGGTTATCTGGTCATTAAAATGTTTTTTGTATAGTTCATCTGTGTATTCTTGCCACGTCTTCTTAGTATCTTCTGCTTCTGTTAAGTCCATATATATATAGTCTATGACAAATGTGTTGGCCAGATGTCAGGGGTTTTGAAGGATTGTGATTGGAAAATTGGTGGCAAAAAATCTGGGGGGGAGGGTGGTACATGCACACACCTCTATGTGTGAACAAAAATGTTATGATATTGTGTGCCACGTGAGAATGACTTCAGCAGAACAGAATTTTAATTAAGTAGATGGGATGCCCCATTCTATATATACAGTTCAGCATTCTTCCTCAGTTACCCTATCATTGCTCAAAGGGCTTATGAACAGTGTCCATGGCAGCAGTGATTAACATTATGCCCAGGCTCAGCAACATGGCCTTCTATCCTCCAGGGTCATGCTAACTACCCAATCTTCCAACAGCAGTGACCAACACGGAGTCCCCAGTAAGGAATCATTGCCTGGAGTGATCTTCCTCTTACTTGACAGTAGGTTGATTACATTGTGTCACATCCAGTATGGAATCAGCAGTGTTTTCTTCTTACTGGAATATATCCTCACTCTGGTTATGGATTTGTCTTCTCTGCATACAATGCTCCTTCCAAAACTACCATCCATGGACTTATACAATGCCTCATCAACTGTCAAAGTATTCCACACAGCATAGCTTCTTATTTAGGAACTCACTTTGTGTGTGTTAGTTGCTTAGTCATGTCCAACTCTTTGTGACCCCATGGGCTGTAGCCAGCCAGGCTCCTCAGTCCATGGAATTCCCCAGGAAAGATTAGTGTGGTGGGTTGCCATTCCCTTCTCCATGGGATCTTTCTAACCCAGGGATCAATCTGGTTCTGCTGCATTTCAGGCAGATTCTTTACCTCTGAGCCAGAATGTGCCCATACTCATGAACTTTACTGGTCTTACCATGTTCCCCACCACACTGAAGAAGCTGGCTTGGTAGAATGGTGGAATGTCCTCTTGCAGATGTAGTTGCAGTGCTAGCTAGGTGGCAAAGTGGCACATTTCTGGAGTAAGGTTCTCCTGGAGGGTGTGTGTGCTCTGAATCAGCATCCAGTATGCAGTGCTGTTCCTCCCATATCAGAGATGGATAGGTCTAGGAGTCACAGTGTGGAAATGAGAGTAGCATCACTTACTCTTACCCCTAGTAACCCACTAGCAAAATTTTGTGCTTTCTATCCCTGCAACATTAGGCTCTGTTGGTCTAGACATCCAAGTTCCATAGGGGAGAATGGTTCCAACAGGAAACAACAATAATTCCATTGAACTAGAAGCTAAGACTACCATCCAGTCAATTGGGATCATTCATGTCTCTAGGTCAACAGGCAGAGTGAATTTACTGTATTGGTTGGGGTGATTGATTCTGACTATCAAGGGGAAATTGACCTGATACTCCACAGTGGAGGTAAGGAAGAATACATCTGAAATATTGGAGATACTTTAGGATGGCCCTTAGTGCTTTTCATGCCCTGGGATTAAAGTTAATGGAAAACTACAACAACCCAATTCATACATGGCTGCTAACAACCCAAATCCTCAGGAATAAAGATTTCAATCATCCCACCAGGTAAAGAACCACAAAAAGCTAACGTGCTTGCTGAGGGCAGAGGGAATTTTGAAGAAATGTTGGAAGAAGATACTTACGTCATCTATGTGATTAGTTACAGAAGTGAGAACTTTTGTAATGACCACTTCTTCCTTATTTTTTATGAATGTGTGATCTTTGTTTTCTTCTCTTTCTTATCCCCTTATACTTAAGAATTTGTTAATTTTACAACATTGCATTTAGGATACAAAATATCAGGAAGAGTGAATATCACCCAGGACTTTGTAATAAATAAGCTTTCTCTCAATGAAAACTCCAAGCCTGGATAATATCAATGGTAAATTCTGTAAAATATTTAAGAAAGAAACAATACCAATTTTTTTCATTTATTTTTATTAGTTGGAGGCTAATTACTTTACAATATTGTAGTGGTTTTTGTCATACATTGACATGAATCAGCCATGGATTCTCAGATACTAGAATATGATGTAAAGAAGAGAAAAGCTAGTAGTACTTACAAGAAGGGAATAAGATGGAAATTGTATATAAGATGCATTATTTTAAGAGTTTTAAAAGATGTTTGTATTTACCGAGCATTGAATTTACATTTATTCCCTATAACTTCCACATTGTTGGCTTTTTTATAAGTAGACCTAGTGAGGAAGAAGTATCAGTTACTCTAGACTTATTGGTGATGTATTTGCATATCAAAGGGTAAGAAATAACTCTGACAAAAATTCTATGTTAGTGAAATTTCTGGAGGTCCACTTCTTTCCTTTTGATCTAACAGAGCACATGGAGCCCTAATAGTAAAAGATGGCCTTTGATATTATCATCCTTCCAAAGAAGGAAGACTTTGTGATATCACTAACACCTCCTGCTTCTAAGCTCCCACCATTTCTGGTGCAGTCATCTGGAAAACTAGCATTTGTCAGTATCACTATGGAGACAATATGGCAGTATGGTTAAACGCACTCATGCTGTGGCATCTTGAAGGTGTGGGCTAGGATCCTCTGTTATTATTGTTTTGTAACTTTGAGCAAGTTAAAGTTTTCAGTGGCATAATTTTTACTTTTTCAAAATCAATATAATAATAGTACCCACCAGTAGAACTGTTAGAAGGATTAAATGAGAGAATGCATATCACAAGTTCTCAGCTTTATTAAATAGTCATGCTGTTTTTTCTTATTATATAAGATAATTGAACTGAACACAGCTCTCCTAACAAAGTGAGAGTGAGAAACGTCCTTCCACGATCTGATATGTAGTGAAAGTAATATTGCTGGTAAGTAAATCCATAGTTTATCCAATTTTAGAAATCACAGTGCTAATTCCTATTGAATTTTATAAATGTTTTACAAATATGTCTTTTGCTTGTCAGTGATGCCAACTTATGTTTCTAGCTAGTACTTTAATCTGTTTTTTCCTTTCCAACTAAAATTTTAAATTCAAATATGAAACAGGAATTCAGTGAAAATGGAGATGTCTTCCTAGCCCTAAATCCATTTGCCTGTTCTATTCTTTAATAGTGGCCACCATTACTAATATCTTAATATTCTTCCAAGGGGCTTCCCATCAGCGCTAGTGGTAAAGGCAGTAGACAGAAGAGATGGAAATTTGATCCCTGGGTTGGGAAGATACCCTGGAGGAGTGCATGGCAACCCACTGCAGTTTTCTTGCCTGAAGAATCTCATGGACAGGGAGGCTGGAGGGCTACAGTGCATGGGTTTGCACAGAGCTGGACACAACTGAAGCAACTTAGCACACACACACACACAGACAGATACCAGGGTCATTCTCTCTCAATCTTTCTTTCTGTCTCTCTTCCATTTTCCTTTCCTTTTCCTACATTATTAGTTCAATGATATTAATACTGATATGTATCTTGGTTTCTTTATAAATATGGGCACAATGATACATAAAGTTCTACTTTATTCTTTTTATTATCTACTTGAAATTCTATTACAAGAATATTTCATCATGTATTTTGCTTTCAATCATTTACTACTAATTTTTTTAAATTAACACTATATATGCATGTGTGCATGCTAAGTCACTTCAGTCATGTCTAACTCTTTGTGACCTTATGGACTGTAGTCTGTCAGGCTGCTCTGTCCATGGGATTCTCCAGGCAAGAATACTGAAGTGGTTCCCATGCCCTTCACCATGGGCATGTGTAATATACTGCATTGCTGATACTGTTCACAGTGCCAGCAGGAGCCATAGTAGCAGCTGTAACATAACCATAATGTAGCAATAATGTAGCCACACCATAACCTCATATAAAATAACCATGTTGTTGCTCCAACCCAGCAACCACCAGGGCTTTCATGGTGAAGTTCATACAGGTATGCCACACAAAGTAGCCTGTAACAAGCAAGTACCTTGTGATGTGCAGGCACAGTGCTGTAAGTGACCTCAGCTGTTACATAACTGTGTAAAGTCACTGTTTACAGAACAAGGGGCAAAAGGCCCTCACGGGAACCATCTTGTTAATTTCCCTATATATGTACATTAGTATATATGTGTGTGTGTATACACACACACACACATAAGGGGCTTCCCCAATGGCTCAGCTGTAAAGAATCTGCCTACAATGGGGAAGCTGCAGAAGATATGGGTTCAATTCCTGGATTGGGAAGATTCCCCTGGAGGAGGGCACAACAACCCACTCTGGTATTATTCCCTGGAGAATTCCAAATACAGAGGAGCCTGACAGGCTACAGTCCATAGGGTTGCAAGTTTGCAAAGAGTCAGACGTGACTGAAATGATGATATCTCCTCACATATATCACACATGTCTAGATGAATTCCTAGAACCTAAAATTTAGGCAATATATATTATGATATTTTTTTCAAATCAGTTGCACCAATGTTGATCCTCATTTATCATGGTAATCCAAGCCTATGCCCCAACTAGTAATGCTGAAGAAGCTGAAGTTAAACAGTTCTATGAAGACCTACAAGATCTTTTAGAACTAACACCCCCAAAAGATGTTCTTTTCATTATAGGGGACTGGAATGCAAAAGTAAGAAGTCAAGAATCACCTGGAGTAACAAGCAAATTTTTCCTTGGAGTATGGAATGAAGCAGGGCAAAGGCTAATAGAGTTTTGCCAAGAAAACACACTGGTCAGAGCAGACACTCCCTTCCAACAACACAAGAGAAGACTTTATACATGGACATCACCAGATTGTCAACACCGAACTCAGATTGATTATATTCTTTGCAGACAAAGATTGAGAAATTATATACAGTCAGCAAAAATAAGACTGGAGCAGACAGTGGCTCAGATCATGAACTCCTTATTGCCAACTTCAGACTTATATTGAAGAAAGTGGGGAAAACCACTAGACCATTCAGGTATGACCTAAATCAAGTCCCTTATGAAATCTATAAAGTGGAAGTGAGAAATAGATTTAAGGGGCTAGATCTGATAGAGAGAGTGCCTGATGAACTGTGGATGGAGGTTCGTGACATTGTACAGGAGACAGGGATCAAGACCACCCTCATGAAAAAGAAATGCAAAAAGGCAAAATGGTTGTCTGAGGAGGCCTTACAAATAGCTGTGAAAAGAAGAGAAGTGAAAAGCAAAGGAGAAAAGGAAAGATATTCCCATTTGAAAGCAGAGTTCCAAAGAATAGCAAGGAGAGATAAGAAAGCCTTCCTCAGCAATCAATGCAAAAAAAAAAAAAATAGAGGAAAGCAACAGAATGGGAAAGAGTAGAGATCTCTTCAAGAAAATTAGAGGTACCAAGGGAATATTTCATGCAAAGATGGGATCAATAAAGGACAGAAATGGTATGGACCTAACAGAAGCAGAAGATATTAAGAAGAGGTGGCAAAAATACACAGAAGAAGTGTACAAAAAAGATCTTCATGACCCAGATAATCACGATGGTATAATCATTCACCTAGAGCCAGACACCCTGGAATGTGAAGTCAGGTGGGCCTTGGAGAGCATCACTACTAGCAAGGCTAGTGGAGGTGATGGAATTCCAGTTGAGCTATTTCAAATCCTGAAAGATGATGCTGTGAAAGTGCTGCAGACAATATGCCATCAAATTTGGTAAACTCAGCAGTGGCTACAGGACTGGAAAAGGTCAGTTTTCATTCCACTTCCAAAGAAAGGCAATCCCAAAGAACGCTCAAACTACCGCACAAATGCACTCATCTCACACGCTAGTAAAGTAATGCTCAAAATTATCCAAGCCAGGCTTCCAGATGTTCAAGCTAGATTTAGAAAAGACAGAGGAACGAGAGATCAAATTGCCAACATCTACTGGATCATCGAAAAAGCAAGAGAGTTCCAGAAAAACATCTATTTCTGCTTTATTGACTAAGCCAAAGCCTTCGACCGCGTGGATCACAATAAACTGGTGAAAATTCTGAAAGAGATGGGAATACCAGACCACCCGACCCCCCCCCCCCACCCTCTTCAGAAATCTGTATGCAGGTCAGGGATCGACAGTTAGATCTGGACATGGACAAACAGACTGGTTCCAAATGGGAAAAGGAGTACATCAAGGCTGTATATTGTCACCCTGCTTATTTAACTTATGTGCAGAATACATCATGAGAAATGCTGGGCTGGAAGAAGCACAAGCTAGAATCAAGATTGCCAGGAGAAATATCAATAACCTCGGATATGCAGATGACACCACCCTTATGGCAGAGAGTGAAGAGGAACTAAAAAGCCTCTTGATGAAAGTGAAAGAGGAGAGTGAAAAAGTTGGCTTAAAGCTCAACATTCAGAAAACTAAGATCATGGCATCTGGTCCCATTACTTCATGGGAAATAGATGGGGAAACAGTGGAAACAGTGTCAGACTTTATTCTTTGGGGCTCCAAAATCACTGCAGATGGTGATTGCAGCCAAGAAATTAAAAGACGCTTACTCCTTGGAAGGAAAGTTATGACCAACCTAGATAGCATATTAAAAAGCAGACACATTACTTTGCCAACAAAGGTCTGTCTAGTCAAGGCTATGGTTTTTCCAGTGGTCACGTATGGATGTGAGAGTTGGACTGTGAAGAAAGCTGAGTGCTGAAGAATTAATGCTTTTGGACTGTGGTGTTGGAGAAGACTCTTGAGAGTCCCTTGGACTGCAAGGAGATCCAACCAGTCCATCCTAAAGGAAATCAGTCCTGGGTGCTCATTGGAAGGACTGATGCTGAAGCTGAAACTCCAGAACTTTGGCCACCTCATGCGAAGAGTTGATTCATTGGAAAAGACCCTGACGCTGGGAGGGATTGGGGGCAGGAGGAGAAGGAGACAACAGAGGATGAGATGGCTGGATGGCATCACCGACTCAATGGACATGGATTTGGTTGGCCTCCAGAATTTTGTGATGGACAGGGAGGCCTGGCATGCTGCGATTCTTGGGGTCACAAACGGTCAGACACGACTGAGCGACTGAACTGAACTGAACTGAACTGAAAGTGCAAGGAATGTTGATTTCCCACACTCTCATCATTAGAGTAAGTAATGGCTCTTTCTGATAATTTAAATGGACGAAAATATCTCCATTTAGTATTCAATTTTCATTTTCTTACTCACGATGAAGTGGAGCAGCTCTTCAGATATTTCTGTTTCTTCCTCTGTTTACAGTCTCTGCTTTCTCTCATATTACATTGATACTTTTCCTAGTGACTGATAAAATCAGCCACCAGTTTTGTTTGTTTTCCTGTTTTTCTTTAAAAAAAAAGAAAAGACTGCATATGGAAAACATTTCTTTTAGCATTTTTTAATTTATTTTGCTATACTGGGCCTTAGTTGTGGCCTGTGGGATCTTTAATTGCAGCATGCAAACTTCTTAATTTCAGTATGTGGGATCTATTTCCCTGACCAGGGATCATAACTGGGTCCCCTTCATGGGGAACATGGAGTCTTGACCATTGGACCACCAGGAAGTCCCTAACTATTTTTTAGTGAGAATATTTAAGCTTTACTTTCTTAGCAAATAGCAATTATACAATATTAATGCATGTTGTTAACTTCAGCACCATACCTAAGCTTTATGCATCTTATAGCTGAAAGTTTGCATCCTCTTACCCACCTCTCCCTAGTCCTCTCTCTATTTCACCCACCCGTTAGTCTCTAGCCACCACTTTCTGACTCTCTGATTCAGTGACTTTGACTTCTTTTTCAGATTTCACATATAAGTGAAACCATGCAGAATTTCACTATTTGTCTTTCTCTGACTGGCTTATTTACTTAACATAATGATCTCAAGGTGCATCCATGTTGTCAAAAATAGCAGCATTTTCTTCTTTCTCATGACTGAATATTATTCCATTATATGTGTTTTATATATATATACACATATACATATATATATATATATGTTTTATATATATATATATATAAAATCTATAGATGATAAAAAGATTTTAAATATATATATTAGGTTGGTGCATACATTATTGTGATTTTTGACTATGAATTTTAAGTCAGTATAATGAGGCTCGAACACATTGTTGTTAATCAAAATAGGAACCATTACAATCAACACATTTTTACTGACAAGTAACAAGTTTGTTTATTCCTTTAGTATATTAATACATTTACTGATATATACACCACACATCTATTTTTATCTGTTCACCCATTGATGAACACTTTGTTCACTTGACTACTTGACTACTACACCTGACTTCTGTAATGTATACATAAAAGTATTATATATGTATAACAATTTCTTTACCCAGTTATTGGCAGATGGACACTAAGGTAATTTCCATGTCTTGGCTATCATGAATAATGCAGAAAGAATGGTTCAATATTCATGAATCAATCAATGTGATACACCACATTAACAAGACAAAGGATAAAAGCCACATGATTATTTGAATAGATGCAGAAAAAGCACTTGGCAAAATTCAACATTCATTCATAATTTAAAACTATTATCTAAGTGGGTATAGAGGGAATATATATCAATAAAGACAACTTATGACAAATCCACAGTCAACATCATTCTCAATGGTGAAAAGATGAAAGGTTTTTCTCTAAATTCAGGAAAAAGACAAGACTATCAGCTCTTATCACTTCTATTTAATTTAGTACTTGAAGTTCTAGCTTAAGAAATTGAAAAAGAAAAAAATAAATAAAAGATTTCTTTGTTGGAAGGGAAGAAGTAAAACTGACACTATTTGCAAGGGACTAATACTTTATTTTAAAGAAAGTGGGGATAACCACTAGACCACTCAGGTATGACTTAAACCAAATCCCTTATGACTATACAGTGGAAGTGAGAAATAGATTTAAGGGACTAGATCTGATAGACAGATTGCCTGATGAACTATGGACGGAGGTTCATGACATTGTACAGGAGACAGGAATCAAGACCATCCCCAAAAAAGAAATGCAAAAAAGCAAAATGGCTGTCTTAGGAGGCCCTACAAATAGCTGTGAAGACAAGCCAAAAGCAAAGGAGAAAAGGAAAGATGTACCCATTTGAATGTAGAGTTCCAAAGAACAGCAAGGAGAGATAAGAAAGCCTTCCTCAGTGATCAGTGTAAAGAAATAGAGGAAAACAACAGAATGGGAAAGACTAGAGACCTCCTCAAGAAAATTAGAAGGAACATTTCATGCAAAGATAGGCTCAATAAAGGACAGAAATGTTATGGACCTAACAGAAGCAGAAGATATTAAGAAGAGGTGGCAAGAATACACAGAAGTACCGAACAAAAAGGATCTTCACAACCCAGAAAATCACAATGGTGTGACCACTCATACTCATGTAGAGCCAGACATCCTGGAATGTGAGGTCAAGAGGGCCTTAGGAAGCATCAAGATGAACAAAACTAGTGGAGGTGATGGAATTCTAATTGAGCTGTTTAAAATCCTAAAAGAAGATGCAGTGAAAGTGCTGCACTCAATATGTCAGCAAATTTGGAAAACTCAGCAGTGGCCACAGGACTGGAAAAGGTCAGTTTTCATTCCAATTCCAAAGAAAGGCAATACTAATGAATGTTCAAACTACTGCACAATTGCACTCATCTCACATGCTAGTAAAGTAATGCTCAAAATTCTCCAAGCCAGGCTTCAGCAATATATGAACCATGAACTTCCAGATGTTCAAGCTCGTTTTAGAAAAGGCAGAGGAACCAGAGATCAAATTCCCAACATCTGCTGGATCATCAAAAAAGCAAGAGAGTTCCAGAAAAACATCTATTTCTGCTTTATTGACTATGCCTAAGCCTTTGACTGTATGGATCACAATAAACTGTGGAAAATTCTGAAAGAGATAGGAATACCAAACCACCTGACCTGCTTCTTGAGAAACCTGTATGCAGGTCAGGAAGCAGCAGATAGAACTGGACATGGAACAACAGACTGGTTCCAAAGAGGTAAAGGAGTAAGTCAAGGCTGTATTTTGTCACCCTGCTTATTTAACTTATATGCAGAGTACATCATGAGAAACGCTGGGCTGGATGAAGCACAAACTGGAATCAAGATTGCCAGGAGAAATATCAATAACCTCATATATGCAGATGACACCACTCTTATGGCAGAAAGTGAAGAACTAAAGAGCCTCTTGATAAAAGTGAAAGAGGAGAGTGAAGAGAGTGAAAAAGACGGCTTAAAGCTCAACATTCACAAAACTAAGATCATGGAATCTGGTCACATCACTTCATGGGAAATAGATGGGGAAACAGCGGAAACTGTGTTAGACATTCTTTTTTTGGGGTGGGGGCGGCTTGGGGGGGGGAGCTCCAAAATCACTGCAGATGGTGATTGCAGCCATGAAATGAAAAGACCCTTACTCCTTGGAAGGAAAGTTATGACCAAGCTAGATAACATATTAAAAATCAGAGACATTACTTTGTCAAAAGAGGTCCATCTAGTCAAGGCTATGGTTTTTCCATTGGTCATGTATGGATGTGAGAGTTGGCCTATACAGAAAGCTAAGCCCCAAAGAATTGATGGTTTTGAACTGTGGTGTCAGAGAAGACTCTTGAGAGTCCCTTTAACTGTAAGGAGATCCAACCAGTCCATCCTAAAGGAGATCAGTCCTGGGTGTTCATTGGAAGGACTGATGTTGAAGCTGAAACTCCAATACTCTGGACACCTCATGTGAAGAGCTGACTCATTTGAAAAGACCCTGATGCTGGGAAAGATTGAGGGCAGGAGGAGAAGGGGACGACAGAGGATGAGATGGTTGGATGGCATCACTGACACAATGGACATGGGTTTGCATGAACTCAGGGTGTTGGTGATGGACAGGGAGGCCTGGTGTGCTGTGCTTCATGGGGTCTCAAAGATTCGGACACGACTCAGTGACTGAACTGAACTGAACTGAACTGAATACTTTATTTGGAAAACCCTAAAGTCTCTACCAAAAAACTGTTAGAACTAAAATATTTTTTCATCAAAGTGACAGGATACAACATTAATATATAGAAATCTATTGCTTTTGCATGTACTAATAATTAACTGCCATAAAGAGAAAGGAAAAAAATCCCATTTAAAATCATACAAAAAAGAATAAAATACTTAGGAATAAATTTATTAAGGAGATGAAAGATCTATATACTGGAAACTATTAAACATTAATGAAGGAATTTGCAGATATACAAAGAAATGGAAAAAAATGCTCTTGGATTGGAAATTGTTAGGAAATGGCCATGCTGCCTGCCCAAAGCAATCTGCAAATTTAATGTAGTCCATTTCAAAATACCAGAACACTTTTCACAGAACTAGAACAAATAATCCTAAAACTCATGTGGAACCTCAAGGACCCCATTTTGTCTAATCAATCTGTAGAAAAAAAGGAGAAAAAAAAAATGGTGGCATAAGCCCTACAAATTTCAGACTATATTACAAAACTACATTAATCCAAACAGCATGGTCGCTTCCCTGTTGGTTCAGTGGTAAAGAATCTGCCTGCCAATGCAAAAGATATGAGTTCAATCCCTGGTCTGGGAAGATCACACATGCCATGGAGCAATTAAGTCTGTGTACCACAACTATTGAGGCTGTGCTCTAGAGCCTGGGAACTGCAACTAATCAGCCCATGTGCTGCAACTACTGTGACCCATATTCCCTACAGTCCTTGCTCTGCAACAAAAGAAACCACTGCAATAATAAGCCTGCACACCACAACTAGAGAGTAACCCCCACTCTGCAACTAGAGAAAAAGCTTGTGCACCAACAAAAGCCCAGCACAGGCAAAAATAAACAAATAAATAAAATTACTAAACAAACAAGCAAACAGCATGGTATGGACAAACACACAGGACAGACACAATGCACATGCACAATGGAGTAGAATAGAGAATGCAGAACAAATCCATATACTTTTGGTTAACTAATTTGTGATAAAGAAATCAAGATTGTACAAAGGAGAAAAGACAATCTCTTCAACAAATAGCACCAGGAAAACTGGACAGATGTATGTGCAACAATAAGATGAGGACATTTTCTCATACCATATGCAAAGATAAACTCAAAATGGTTTAAATACCTCAATGTAAGACCTAAAGCTGTAAAACTCATATAAAGGGACATAGGCAGAACATTCTTTGACATAAATCACAGCAATACTTTTTACTCTGTTCCTTAAGGCACAAGAAATAAAAACAAAGAAAACAAATGGGACTTAATTAGTCATAAAAGATGTTGAACAGCCAAAATAAATAAAAATAGAACCTACAGAATGGGAGAAACTATTTACTAATGATATGGCTAGTATGGAATTAATATCCAAAACATTAAAAAATTATCATACTTTCAATGGCAGAAAAACAGCCAACCCAATTTAAAACTGTGCAGAAGACCTGAACAGATATTTTTTTCAAAGAAGATACATGGATGGATAACAGGCACATGAAAAATTTCTCAACATCACTAATAAACAAAGAAATGCAAATCAAAACCACAATGAGATATCACTCCACATCTGTCGAAAATTCCTATGATCTAAAAGAACAAAAATACCAAATGTTGGCAAGAAGGTGAAGAAAAGGGAACCCTTGCACACTGCAGGTGGGAATATAAATTGGTGCAGCCATCATGGAAAACAGTATGAACGTTCCTCAAAAGCTAAAATTAGAATTCCCATATGATTCAGCAATTCAGGTCCTGGATATATATCCAGAAAATAATGAAAAGACGGTAATTTGAAAAGACACATGCCCTCCAATGTCCATAGCAACACAATTTATAATATTCAAGGCATGGACAAATTAGTGGCCATCAGTGGGAAAATTGATACAGAATATAATTTACATATACATATATAGCCACATACACACACAATGGAATTTCACTCAGCTATAAAATGGAATGAAATTCTGCCATTTTCAGCAACATAGATGAAGCTAGAAAATATTATGCTTAATGAAATAAGTCAGAGAAAGACAAATAGTGTATGACAGCAGGATACACATTTTTTTCAACTGCATATGAAATATTCTCAGGAAATATATAAGACAAATTATATTAATTCAAAAGAATTAAAAGAATATTAAATATGACCTCTGACCATAGTGGAATGACATTTGTTGTTGTGACTGAGTCTCTAAGTCTTGTCTGACTCTTTGCAACCCCATGAACTGTAGAACACTGAGTTCATGTCTGGTTCTAACTATCTCTGGGAGTTTGCCTAAATTCATGTCCACTGAGTTAGAGATGCTATCTAAACATCTCATCCTCTGCTGCCTCCTTCTCCTTTTGCCTTCAGTCTT
The DNA here is from genome assembly GCF_033118175.1 of Dama dama. Lineage (NCBI taxonomy): Eukaryota > Metazoa > Chordata > Mammalia > Artiodactyla > Cervidae > Dama > Dama dama. Next base: position 5,547,638 of record NC_083713.1, on the reverse strand, counting down.
TCCCATCATCAAACCCTCTTCTAAAGATTCAATTCTTTGTATCAGGTGACCAAAGTATTTGAGCTTCAGCTCATAAGTGATCCATAACATTGTACAGAAGGGAGTGACAAAACCTCCCCTACTCCAAAGAAATGCAAAAACAAAGTGATTGTCTGAGGAGGTTTTACAAATAGCTGAGGAAAGAAGAGAAGCAAAAGGCAAAGGAGAAAGGGAAAGATACACTCAACTGGATGCAGAGTTACAGAGAATAGCAAGGAGAGATAAGAAGGCCTTCTTAGAAAAACAAAGCAAAGAAATGGAGGAAAACAATAATTTGGGAAAGACTAGAGATCTCTTTAAGAAAATTAGAGATATTAAGGGAGCATTTTACACAAGGATGGACATCATAAAGCACAGAAAGTTAACAGAAGCAAAAGAGCTTAAGAAGAGGTAGAAAAAATACACTGACAAACTATACAAGAAAGGCCTTAACGACTTGGATAGCCATGATGATATGGACACTCACCTAGAACCAGACATACTGTAGTTTGGAGTCAAGTGGGCCTTAGGGAGCATTACTAAGGACAAACCTAGTGGAGATGACAGAATTTCAGCTGAACAATTTAAAATCTTAAAAAGTGATGTTAAAGTGCTGCACTCAATCTATTAGAAAATTTGGAAGACTCAGCAGTGGCTACAGGACCAGAGAAGGTCAGTTTTCATTCTAAGCCCAAAGAAGGGCAATGCCAAAGAAAGCTCAAATTACCATACAGTTGAGCTCAGTTCACATGCTAGCATGGTTATGCTTTAAATCCTTCAAGCTAGGCTTCAGTAGTATGTGATCCAAGAACTCCTAGATGTACAGGCTGGGTTTCAAAGAGGCAGAGGAACCAGAGATCAAATTGCCAACATTCATTGGCTCATGGAGAAAGCAAGGAAGTTCCAGAGAAACATCTACTTCTGTTTTACTGACTATGTTAAAGCTTTTGACTGTGTATAACAACAAACTGTGGAAAATTCTTAAAGATGGGAATACCAGAGTACCTTACCAGTCTCCTGAGAAACTTGTATACAGGTCAAGAAGCAAAAATTAGAACTAGATATGGAACAACTGACTAATTCAAAATTGAGAAAGGAGTATGTCAAGGCGGTATGTTATCACCCTGCTTATTTCACTTCTATGCAAAGTACATCATGTGAAATGTCGGGCTGGATGGATTATAAGCTGGAGTTAGAATTTCAGGGAGAAATACCAACCTCAGATATGCAGATGATACTACTATAATGCCAGAAAGCCAAGAGAAACTAAAGAGCCTCTTGATGAGGATGAAAGAGTAGAGTAAAAAAGCTTTCTTGAAACTCAACATTCAAAAAACTAAGATCATTGCATCTGGTACCCTCACTTCATAGCAAATAGAAGAAAAAGCAGAAACAGTGACAGATTTTCTTTTCTGTGGCCCCAAAAACACTGTGGATGGTAATTGGAGCCATGAAATTAAAAGATGTTTGCTTCTTGGGAAGAAAATTATGAGAAAACTAAACAGCACATTGAAAACCAGAGACCCCACTTTGCTGGCAAAGTCCATCTAGTCAAAGCTATGGTTTTTCCAGCATGTGAACATTGAATCTTAAAGAAGACAGAGCACCAAAGAAGTGAAGATTTCAAATTGTGCTGGAGAAGACTCTTGAGAGTGCCTTGAACTGCAAGGAGATCAAACCAGTGAATCCTAAAGGAAATCAACCCTGAATGTTCATTGGAAGGACTGATGCTATAAAACACCCAGAATAACAGGTGGTAGTGGCTCAGTCTTTAAAGAATCTGCCTCAAATGCAAGAGATCCAGGTTTGATCACAGGGTTGGGAAGATCCCCTGGAGAAGGAAATGGCAACCCACTCCATTATTCTTGCTTGAGAAATCCCATGAACAGAGGAACCTGGTAGACTACAGTCCATGGTGTTGCGAAGAGTTGGACATGACTGAACAGCTAAACCACTACCACCTTGACTTCTTACTTTTGCATTCCAATCCCCGTGATGAAATGGGCATATTTTGAGGGGGCCTGATAGTTCAAGAAGGTCTTGTAGGTCTTCGTAGAACTGTTCAAATTTGGCTTCTACAGCATCAGTGGTTGGGGCATAGACTCGGATTTTGGATTACTGTGATGTTGAATGCTTTGCCTTGGAAATGAAAAAGAGATCATTCTGTCATTTTTGAGGTTGCACCCAAGTACTGCATTTCAGAGTCTTTTATTGACTCTGAGGACTACTCCATGTCTTCTAAGTAGTCTTGCCCACAGTAGTAGATATAGTGATCATCTGAATTAAATTTGTTCATTGCCATCCATTTCAGTTCACTGAGTCCTAAGATGTCAATGTTTAATCTTGCTATCTCCTGCTTGAACACATCCAATTTACCTTGATTCATGAACTTAACATTCCAAGTTCCTATCCAATATTGTTCTTTACAGCATCAGACTTTACTTTCACCACCAGACACATCCACAGCTGAGTGTTAAGAAAGAAGTTCCCTCTCTGGCCTAACAGTTTAATTCTTACTTGAGCTATTAGTAATCATCTTTTGTTCTTTCCAAGTAACTTATTGGACCCCTTTATGAATCACAGCCTTATTGTGGTGATGGGCCTTTTATAACTCAATGAAGCTATGAGCCATGCCATGCAAGACCACCCAAGATGGATGGGTCACAGTAAAGAGTGCTGACAAAACATAGTCGACTGGAGAAGGAAATGGTAATCCACTCCAGTATCCTTGCCTGGAGAACATCATGAGCACTATGAAAAATAATAAAATTAGGAATTAATAAAAGAAGAACACTAGTGGAAATCACAAATTTCTGAAAATTGAAAAATGCACACTTAAGTAAATAATACACAAAAGAAAAAAACACAAGCAGAGTTAGAAAATACTTTGAAATGAATAAAGCAAAAATATACCAAAAAACTGAAATGGAGATACATCATTGTTAATATTAAATTCTCATTCATAAATGCTTATAAGAAAAAATATCCATTAATAACATAAAATATCACCTTAAGAAATTAGATTAAGAAACAAACTGAAACCAAAATAAGCAGAATGTGGGAAATTAATGTGTAACAAATATTATAGTGGAGGTACATAAAATAGAAAACATAAAAAAGAGGAAAATCTACAAACACAAAAGATATTTATTTGGAAAGATCAGCCAAGTTGACAAAACTTTAGATAGAATGACCAAGAAAACCTAGAAGACACAGTTACTAGTATCAAAAAAGGAAGATACTATATTTCTATCGACCTTATAAGAAAAATAAAGGATCATTATAAAGATTCACATGCTAAAAAAATAAATAACTCAGATGAAATAGACGAACTCTAAGAAAGAAAGAAGCTTTCAAAACTAATTCAAGAAGAGATTCCCCCCAACACACACCAAATAGTGATATAGGAGGACCCTGAACTTACCTCCTCTCATGCACAGACCAAAATTACAACTTACCTAGCAACTACCAGTGAAGAATAACAAAGTATGTTATCTACAGTTATAGATATAAAAAAGTCATGATGAGATGCTAAATAATCAGGATCTATGACCCTGGATAAGCAGTCTCCAAAGAAGATATATATAACATCTGCAGATGTCCACCCCAAGAGGCAAGGGATCTAAGCCTCACATCAGATTCCCCAGCTTAGGACTCCTGCACTGGGAAGAGAAGTCCCCAGAATGTCATTTTGAGAACCAGCAGGGCTTACATTTGGGAGAGCTTGATGAATAAAGGAAACATACTCTGCTCTTAACAGGGACACGAAAAAACACATATTCTGTGTCCCAGTGCAAAGAGAGCAGTTTGAAAGGAGTGTGGGTCCAACACAGTCACTCATTTTGGGGAGCCTTCAGGAAAGACAGAAGCAACTGGAACTCCCTCTAGGAACACAGAAGCAAGCAACAGCCATTTTGAGAGCTTTTTCTATCACAATATAATAAGCACTTACAAACATCATTTTAGAAACCTCCCTCTAGCCTGTTAGCAGAGGGGTTACTCCACTAATTAGTGGCTCTCAGTGACCACACAACTCTGGGCCATACAGCCTTCCATGAAGAAATCCAGCCCTGCCCACCTGGGCCCACAGAAGCTGCACATTACCAGACTGTGAAAAGAGCTCTATAGGGGGTCTATCCCAGGTACCCATGGGTCTACAGTAGTTACATGCCACCAACAGCACATCCAATGATAACTGAAGCCTGCCCATCAACTAGCAGGCTGGCAAGCAATGCAAGGAGCTTGGCCTCACAGTAAGATGGGCCTGGAGTGATCATTACCAACCAGTGCATCCACAGTAATCAGCTCTGCTAGAACAGAAGGGTGCACACAAACTGCAGAGGAGACACCCTAGAGCACATAGCTTTGACCAGTGGAGAGTTTGCTGTTTGTCCTTATTGGATATCATCTATAGAGCTCTAAGAGCAGGGGACATAACTCATCTACCCAATATATAGAAAAAACACAGAATTAGGCAAAATCAGTAGCCAGAGGACCATGTTCCAAACAAAGTAACAAGACAAAACTTCAGGAAAAAAACCTAAAGAAAGCAGAGATAAGCAACCTGTCTGATAAAGAGTTCAAGGCAATGATCATAAAAATATTCACCTAATGCTAGAGAAAATGGGATTAACAGCCAGAATTTTAACAAAGAGAAAATACAAAGAATGACCAAATACCAGTTAGATACAATAACTATAATTTAAAATACAGTATAAAAGAATCAACTATAGATTAGTTCATACAGAGGAACAGATCAGCAGTCTGGAAAACAGAATAGTGGAAATCACTGGTGCTGAACAGTTAAAAAGAAGTTTTCTTCTTTCTAATATTGGCCTTTGCTTTTTTGAGAAGTTAAAAAGCCTTGTAGACAAGCTGAAGCTAAGAGAACTCAGCACCATTGGACAAGCTTTGCAACAAATGCTAAAGGAACTCTTCTAAGAGGAAAATACAAGGCCAATATTAGAAAAAAGAAAATTACAAATGGAAAATTTGGCTCAGATTGTAAAGAATCTGCCTGCAATGCAAGAGACCAAGGTTTGATCCCTGGGTGGGGAAGATTGCCTGAAGTAGGAAATGACAACCCACTCCAGTATTCTTTCCTGGAGAGTCCCGTGGACAGAGGAGCCTGGCAGGCTACAGTCCATGGGATCTCAAATAGTCAGGCATGACTGAGCAACTAACACAAAAGGCTTTTTTTTTTTTTTAATTTCTCCATCAAATCTGAGTGAGAACCTCACTGACTAGAATATTCTTAGTTGTCAGTTCTTCCCTTTCATTACTTTAATTATATTGTGCTACTTCTTTCTGGCATGCAGTTTTTTTCTGAGAAATCAGATGATAACCTTAAGAAAGTTCCTTTGTATGTCATTTTTGTTGTTGTTGTTGCTTTTAAAGTTTTTTTTTTTCATTGTCTTTAGTTTTTGTCAGTTTGATTACTGTTTCTCAGCATGTTCCTCCACTGGTTTAAACTGCCTGGAACTCTCTGTGCTTCCTGGACTTAGGTGAATATTTCTTTTCCCATGTTAGGGAAGTTTTCCACTATTATATCTTCAAATATTTTTTCAGGTCCTTTCCCTCTCTCTTCTGGCACCCCTACATTGGGAATGTTGGCGTGTTTAATGTTGTCCCTGGGGTCTCTTAGACTATCTTCATTTCTTTGCATTCATCCGTTCTTTTTCCTCAGTTACTCTGCTATTGATTCCTTCTAATGCATTTTTCATTTCAGTGATCGTATTGTTCATCTCTGGTGGCTTGTTCTTTAGTTCTCCTAGGTCTTTGTTAAACATTTCTTGCATCTTCTCAATTTGTGCTTCCGTTCCTTTTCTGAGATCTTGGATCATCTTCACTATCATTTTTCTGAATTATTTTTCCAGTAATTGCCTGTTTTTGCTTAGTTCTTCCTCTGATTTTTTTTTTTTTTTCTTTCATCTGGGATATATTCCTCTGCCATCTCATTTTTTCTAGTTATTGGTGATTGTGATTTCCAGTCAATAGGCTACAGGACTATAATTCTTGCTTCTGCTATCTGCCCTCTTGTGGATAAGGTTGTTCAAGAGGCTTATGCAGGCCACCTGGTGAGAAGTTCTGGATTCTGCTCACTGGTGGGTGGGTCTGTCTTGTCCTTCTGGTTAGCAAGATTGTGCTCAGGAATATGTTAAGCAACCTGTCTGTTGATGGTTAAGGCCATGCCCCCACCCTCTTTGTTGTTTTTCCTGAGGTATTCCAGCACTGGAACCTACAAGCTGTGGGATTGTGTTAGGTTGGGGAGGAAATGGTGGCATGCAGGAGGGCCCATGCAAATGAATACTTATCAAAACTGATGCTGCTAGTGTCTTTATCCCTGCAGTGAGCTCGAGCTACTCCCTACGTCCACAGATGACCCTCTAATACTGGTGGGTGGTTTTGGCCCAGTTTCTTATGCAGTCACTGTTTTCCCTGCATCCTGGTGTACATTATATCCTTGTGTGTCCTTCAAGAGTGGAGGTTCTCTTTCCCCTAGTCCTTTGGAATTCCTGCAATCAAACCCCACTGACCTTCAAAAACAGATTCAGGGGCTCTTTCTCCCATTGCCAGACCCCCAAACTGGGAAGCCTGATATGGGGCTCAAGACTTTCACTCCTATGGAAGAATTTTTGTGGTATAATTATTTTTCAGTTTGTGGATTGCTCATCTGGCACATAATGGCTTTGATTTTATCCTGATTTTACCCCTCCTACCATTTCTTTGTGGCTCCCCCTTTGTCTTTGTATGTAAGGTATCTTTTTCGGTAGGATCCAGTTACTTTTGTTGTTGTTGTTGCTGCTGATTATTGTTCATCACTTACTTCTCATTTTGGTGAATTTATCAGAAAAGATGAGCTTACGTCTTTCTACTCTGCCATTGATAGCTTATGGTGAGCCATGTCGGATTCATGATCTTCAAAGAAGAAGATATAGCTTAGGGACCAGGGACCAGGTTTGATCACTCAAGAGTTTTTTGTAGCAGAGTTTTATTAAACTAAAAATGGATCGAGAAAGCATCTGACATAGACATCAGAAAGGGGATGGAGAGTGCCCCCACTCACTAGTCTTAGCAAGGGAGCTATATACTTTTTCAACTGGTTATTACAGAAAATCAAAAGAATGTCTCAAGGTCTTACCAGACCCACTCCCACAATTTACATTTTAAGAAGACAGGATTAGTCAGAAGGGTCTTAAGAAGGAGAAACATGTCCTCAATCAGAATATATAGCTGTTATATAATCCCTAGTACATGTTTAAGATGAATTTCTTTGTTGTGTAATCAGCTCTGGGCTTAAAGAAAGAAAAAAAGTTTTATGTGATTAAGATGAAGAAATCTAGGAAAAATGTTTGTCCTTTTCTCCTTCTTGTGAGCCCCAGACCGCTTTCTCCTCCTCAGGGACCCCAAACTTCTTATCAACCTACCTAAGAATTGACTCCCTCACCATCTTGCTGACCAATCTTAATAATTACTTAAAGTGTAAATGGGTTTACTAGTCCAATAAAAAGACATAGAGTGGTTGAATGGATAAAATAAATAAAACTGATATATGCTGCCTGACTCACTTCAGATCTAAAGATACACAGAGACTGAAAGAAGATGGATGGGAAAAGATATTCCATGCAAGTGGAGTAGCCAGAGTAGCAATACTTACATCACATGAAATAGACTTTTTTAAAAATACTGTAACAAGTGACAAGGAAGGATATTACATACGGTAAAGGGATCAATCCAAAAAGAAAATATGCCAGAACAATGTAAATAGGTATGCACCCAACATAGCAGCAGCTAAGTAAATAAAGAAAATATTAACAGACATAAAGAAAAGTTGGCAGTAACATAATAATAGTAGGTGACTTTAGCATATCAATTACATTCATGGACAGAGCAGCCAGATAGAAAATTAAGCAGAAGAGTCATTCTTTTCAAGTGTAGATATACACTCTCCAGTAGAGATCACATGCTAGTCCACAAAACAAGCCTCAAGAAAGTCAAGAAGACTGAAATCATATCAAGCATTTTTCTGACCATAATGCTATGAGACAAGAAATCAATTACAAGGAAAAATGCGGAGGCTAAACATATGCTACTAAACAGCCAAGACGTCATTGAAGAAATCAAAGAAGAAATTTTTAAAAATCTGGTGACAAATTAAAATGGAAATACAATGAACCAAAATCTTGAGATGAAGTAAAACTAGTTCTAAAAAGGAGGTTTATAGTGATACAAGCCTAATTCAGGACCAAAGAAAAATATTGGACAGAGAACTTAACATTATATCTAAAGGAACTAGAAAACCCAAAGCAAACAAATCCCAAAGTTTATAAAAGAAGGAAATGATAAATATCAGAACAAAAATAACTGAAGTAAAGATTAAAGAACAATAAAAAGTTAATGAAACTAATAGCCTGTTTTTGGAAATGATAAACAAAATTTAGGAATCTTTAGCCAGACTCACTTATAAAAAGAAGCCAATAATTAAAATAAGGAAAGAAAGAGGAAAAGTTACATTTGATATCTCAGAAATGCAAATGATAGTAAGAGATTACTGCTAATAATTATACACCAATAAAATAGACAATCCAAACCAAATACAAAAAAATTCAAGAAACATAAATCTCCCAAATAAATTAGAAAGAAAAAGAAAATATGAACACACCAATTACCAGTAATAAATGAAGTCAGTAGTTAAAAACAAAAACAAATAAGCAAAAACCCTCCCAACAAATGTCCAGGAACAATATCAGCTCCCCAGTTAAAATTTACCAAATATTTGAGTAAGAGTTAGTACCTATACTTCTCAAAATATTGAAAGATATTACAGAGAAATGAACATCTCCAAATTCATTCTATGAGGCCAGCAAAACTTTGATACCAAATTCAGATAAAGACACCATGAGAAAGAAAATGTCAGGCCAATGTCACTGATAAATGTCAATGCAAAAATCCTCAACAAAATGTTAGCAAACCAAATTCAACAGTACATTAAAATAATTGTTAGCATAATCAAGTGGGATTTATTCCAGGGCTACAAGGTTAGCCCAATATCCACAAATCAATGACATACCCCAAATTAACAAATTTAAGAATAAAAATCATAGTATTATCTCAGTAGATACAAAAAAGCATTTGACAAAATTCAATGAAATGAACATTTATGACTAAAACTTAAAGTGTGTTTAGACGGAATATATCACCATTTAATAAAGGCCATATATGACAGTCCCACAGCCATATTATAATTATGGGGGAAAGTTGAAAGTATATTCCATAAGATCAGGAACAAGACAAGATAGTTATTGCTGTTTTTATTCAACATTGTATTGGAAGTCCAGGCAACAGCAAGTAGGAAAGAAAAATAAATTAAAGAAATCCAAATTGAAAAGAATTTAAAAAAAAAAGAAAGAAAAGAAAGAACTAAAACTTTCACTATTTTGAGATGACATGACACTATTTATGTCCATAGAAAACCCTAAGATGCCATCAAAAAAATTATTAGATCAAATAAATTATTTCAGTAAAGTTGTAGGATACATAATTAATATACAGAAATCTTTTGCATTTTTATACACCAATGAAAATCTATCAGAAAAAATATTAAGAAAACAATCACATTTATACTTGCTTTACATGAATAAAATGCAAGCTTATAGTTGGGTATAAACATAACTAAGGAAGTAGACTGTACCCTGAAAACCATAAGATATTGATGAATGAAATTGAGGAGGAGACAATAAATGGAAAGATATACCATGATCATCAATCATGAAAATTAATTTTGTTAAAATGAACATACTATAATCTACAAACTCAAGGAAATTCCATTTAAGTACAATGGCTTTCTACTGAACTACAAAAATAATCATAAAATTTGTAAAGAACCACAGAAGTCCCCAAGGAACTAAAGCAATCTTGGGAAAGAAGAACAAAGCAGGAGGTATCGTCATTATTTCAAATTATACTACAGAGTTACAGTAATCCAAACAGTACGGCACTGGCACTGAAAGTGACACATAGTACAATGGAACAGAACAGAGTCTAGAAACATGTTCAATTAATCTAGAACAAAAGAAGCAGAAATATGTGATAGCTAATAGATAGCATTTCAATAAATGGTGTTACAATTACCAGGCAGCTACATGCAAAAGAATCAAACTGAACTACTTTCTCAAATAACATACAAAAATGAATCTAAAGTAGATAAAAGTCTTCAATGTAAGACCTGAAACCATAACACTCCTAGAAGGAAAGATAAACATTTGACATTGGTCTTAGGAATGTTTTTTTGATATGTCTCTGTAGCAAGGGGAACAAAAGCAAAGATAAACAATTTGTACTATAACAAACCTAGCTTTTGCACAGAGAAGTAATCACTGCAAATGATATATTCAATAATGGATTAGCAAAGAATACATACAACTCAACATGAATAAAACAAACAACAGTATTTAAAAGAAAAAAGGGCAGAGAGCTGAAAAAACCTTTTCCAAGGAAGACATAAAGATGTCCATAAGACATACAAAGAGATGTTCAAAATCATTAATCATCAGGGAAATGCAAATCAAAGCCCCTCACATATATCAGAAAGACAATTATCAAAAAGACAACAAATAGTATAGATTAGGATGTGAAGAAGATGAAACTCTCAGGCACTGTTGGTGGTAATGTAAATTGGTGTAGCCACATTATTGAGGGTCCTCAAAAATTTAAAAATAGAACTATTGTATAATCCAGCAGTTTCATTTTAGGTATTTACCTAAAGAAAGCAAAAAATTATATGTACCTCTGTATATATTACAGTATTATTTACAACAGCCAAGACATAAGCATCTATTAATAGGTGAATGGATAAAAATTAAGTGGTATATTTATAGAATGGAATATTACTTAGTCATTAAAAATGAAATCTTACCACTTGCAACAGCATGAATTTATCTAGAGTGTATCATGATAAGGGAAATAGGCTAGAGAAATACAAATACTTTGTGATTCTACTTACATCTGGAATCTAAAAAACAATGCAAGAAAACAAAATGGAAGCAGATTCATAGTTATAGATACAAACAGGTAATTGCCAGAGGGAAGGGGTTTCGTGAAGCAGGGCATAATAAATGTAGGGAACTGCTTTATTGTCTATCTTGAAAATCGACTGACTCTATTAACAAGAGTATACTCTTACTCTCCATGTCTCACTGATCATTTTTATATCCTTACACCTGTACTACCCTGTATTTAATACTGTAGCTTTATAACATTTTGAAGTTGAATGGTGTCAGTCCTCTGCTGGTAAAGAATCCACCTGCAATTCAGGAGATCCCAGTTCAACTTCTGGATCAGGAAGATCTCCTGGAAAGGGATAGGATACCCATTCCAGTATTCATGGGCTTCTCTGGTGGCTCAGACAGTAAAGAATCCACCTGCAATGCAGGAGACTTGGGTTCAATCCCTGGGTTGGAAAGATTCCCGGGAGGAGGGCATGGCAACCCACTCCGGTATTCTTGCCTGGAGAATCCCCATAGACAGAGGATCCTGGCAGGTTACCGTCTGTGGGGTCATAAAGAGCTGGACATGACTGAGTGACTAAGTACACAGTACAGTTTCAGTCCTACCAACTATGTTTGAATCTTATACTTTACCCCAGCTTGCCATTCATTTCTTAGCATTCATCTATTCCTTTTTTTATTTTCTTCATCTATTTTATTGAGTGGCTAGTATATTCTAGGATTTGGGGGTACATCCATAGTAAGCAAAAAGTGAAACTCTTCACCTTCCTGGAACTTATATTTCACTGTCATTCTCTGCTCCTGACCATCCCCTCACATCCACACTGTGTTTGGAGAGGTGATCAACATCACTCAGTCTCCACTTCAGGTCATGGTCTGCACTCACAACAATCACTCTCCCAAACCCTGCACCCATATTCACATTAAATCAGTCTGAGACTCAAGTATATTTTCTCCATCCAGCCCCAGCCCCTGGCAGCCCTGGTTTACTCCAGCTCTGGTATTAGGAAGCCACGCCCATCTCTATTGACTCCCTGTTACTTTCCCCATAGTGGCTACTCCAGACATGTCCACACTGTTCGTGATTCCTAACTCCACCCTCCCTCCCAGGCTACCTCTCAGTAATTAATTCCACATTCCTAACTGAGGAAATCCAACTCCCCATGTGTATTTTTTAAAAACTGTTTTCCACTCTATGGCTGTGGACTTACACAGGAGAAAAGAAATCTCCATCAAACTCTGCCAAAGTTGATTTTTTTCTACTGTCAACCTTCCTGGTGATCTGACTCTGGGTGTGAAAGCTCCAGCCACAGTCACCCCTCTGCACAGTGAAATAACTCAACTATCAGTCTCATCACTGGGTGGAGAGCTCTGGAACTGTGAAGCATGAGGAAAGACCCTCTCCTCATCTTCAAGTAGGACCACAAGCCTCGTTTTGGGCAGAGATTTTTTTTTAACAGTTCATATAGCTTTCCACGGCAATCCCAAAAATTTTCCTGCTGAAATTATCTATTTGATACTAACTTTTAAACCTGATGTTGCTGCTCAGATGCTTTCCTATTGCTTGATATTTACTGGGATTACAAAACAGATTTTTGCATCCTTCATATAAAAAGCACTTATAAAATAATTTTTGGAAAAAAATGCTACATACTGATGAGTTAAAAATACATGGAAATACAAAGAAGAAATTTAAAAAAAATGCTCCATATTCCATCCTTTACTTCCAGAATAAGTATTGTGAACGAGTGTGTTTCCACTCTTCTCTGTGCCTGACTGTGCATGTATGCATTTCTATGTGAACTGGAAACTGTTATCCAAGTTGTATCTGCCTGTGATAAGTCAGCACTGTTCATGGACAGAGTCCCACACCAGTACCCGGAGATGCAAGAACCACTTGGTAATAGGAGAAGGCTTTTAAATCACCCACTGTCACCTAAGATTTTTTATGCCTGTGGGTGTTTCATAATAGATATTTATCTAATAATTCTGTGTTTCTTATATTCCCTGTATATATTCTGAAAATACACTCTCAGTCCTTATCCCAGGAGTGTTTTAAACCTAGAAAATCCTGTGAACTGTGGGTTACCAATTAGTGATATGTTAGGGAGTTGTATGTGATGATCTTACTTTAAACACCACCTGCCAGTGAAAATAAGACAATCTACAATTTCTTTCTTTTTTTTTTTTTTAATTGACTTCTCAGGCTCAAAATCAGAGTGTGTGTCTGAAATACAGGAGAAAGAAGCAGGGAAGATAAAGTAAGAGAGAGAAAGTATGAGTGTGAGCGCCCGTGGAGCCATTCTCCCTCTTTGCCAATTGTGCTTATGTTTGTCCACGTCTGTAACATGGTGGGATTCAGGTCAGACAACTGAGGACTAGCCTTGGGCACAAAATTTAAAGAAGTACCAAAAACATGGATTAATGATATTTCAATATAAAATTCAAAATTAATACAGAAAAATTCTTGAAGAAAAGATCAAATTTTAAATTAAAGGATCAGTAACAATATCATGTCAAGCCATATTGAATTCTGGGGCAAATAGAAAGACAGCAATTTCATTGAACCTATAATTTTACTTTATTTTTATAATTTTTAAAATATTAAATGAAATAGAATCTATCTTGATTACTAAGCTTTTCAGAGTCTCCCTAAATTCTGCATCTAAGCAAGAACATCACTGTCCTCACTTAGTTCAGCCCTTGTCTGTAACACAGGCTAAACACATCAGCCTTCTCAGACACCGAGTACATGTACTTGTCCTGTCTCAGAACCTGACCCCCTGAGTGATCTGGAAGAGGAGATAAGTTAGACAGGTTTACAGCTGAAACACTAATCTCTACCATACGAACTTTCTCCAAAACCTCACATATGGAAACAGCCAGGCAGGGAGTGAATGGTGGTTTCTCTTGGATGGTAAAAATAGTCACATGGTGTTAACCACTTAAAACAATCACTCTCCTCATAAGAAACATATTCATTTTAAAATTCAGAGGTTGAAACTTTCCCTCACAATATAATTTGTGCTCTTGCTTTTGTTTAATGCTACACATAATCCCAAGGGCTTCCCTTGTAGTTCAGTCAGTAAAGAATTTGCCTTCGATGCAGGATACCCAGGTTCGATTTCTGGGTTGGGAAGATCCCCTGGAGAAGGAAATGGCAACCCACTCCAGTATTCTTGCCTGGAGAATCCCATGAACTGGGAGTCCACGGTGTCACAAGAGTCAGACATGACTTAGCAACTACACCACCATCACCACCACACATAATCTCAAGAACTTGGTCATATGCTGTTAGTAACATGTTATCATGTTGTTAGTAATTATTCAATGTTCCTTTCAAGGCACCCATGGGTACTTCAATACGTCTTTGTAGCACATCAAGTGTAGCAAAAACAATGCTTCAGCCATTCCTTGTTCTAACTGATTGGCAGGGGGAGCAGAGGGTGTCCTACTGACACCATTGCTGACCAAGTGGCTGCCCAGTCCAAGACACATGCAGCAGAGTCATCATTCAGAGGTTTTCAGTGGCAAATTGTAGCATTCTTGTTTTCTGATGAACAAGTCTGTTCCAAACTCATAATGACTCATGAGGTTAAAGTAATAAAATTAGTTAGTAGTTTGTTTTTTATTCAGTTCAGTCACTCAGTTGTGTCCAATTCTTTGTGATCCCATGAACCTCAGCACAGAAGGCCTCCCTGTCCATCACCAACTCCTGTAGGCCAACCAAACTCATGTCCACTGTGTTGGTGATGCCATCCAACCATCTCATCCTCTGTCATCCCCTTCTCCTCCTGCCTCAATCTTCCCCAGCATCAGGGTCTTTTCCATTGAGTCAGCTGTTTGCATCAGGTGGCCAAAGTATTGGAGTTTCAGCTTCAGTGAAACTTGAACACCCAGGACTGATCTCCTTTAGGATGGACTGGTTGGATCTCCTTGCAGTCCAAGGGACTCTCAAGAGTCTTCTCCAACACCACAGTTCAAAAGCATCAATTCTTTGGCTCTCAGTTTTCATTATAGTCCAACTCTCACATCCATGCATGACTACTGGAAAAACCATACCCTTGACTAGACAGACCTTTGATGATGAAGTAAAGTCTCCTCCTTTTAATATGCTGTCTAGGTTGGTCATAACTTTCCTTCCAAGGAGTAAGCGTCTTTTAATTTCATGGCTGCAATCACCATCTGCAGTGATTTTGGAGCTCCAAAAAATAAAGTCAGCCACTGTTTCCACTGTTTCCCCATATATTTACCATTAAGTGGTGAAACTGGATGCCATGATCTTAGTTTTCTGAATGTCGAGCTTTAAGCCAACTTTTTCACTCTCTTCTTTCACTTTCATCAAGAGGCTCTTTAGTTCTTCTTCACTTTCTGCCATAAGGGTGGTGTCATCTGCGTATCTCAGGTTATTGATATTTCTCCCAGCAATCTTGAACCCAGCTTGTGCTTCCTCCAGCCCAGCATTTCTCATGATGTACTCTGCATATAAGTTAAATAACAGGGTGACAATATATAGCCTTGACGTATTCCTTTTCCTATTTGGAACCAGTCTGTTGTTCCATGTCCAGTTCTAACTGTTGCTTCCTGACCTGCATACAGGTTTCTCAAGTGGCAGGTCAGGTGGTCTGGTATACCATCTCTTTCAGAATTTTCTACAATTTATTGTGATCCACACTGTCAAAGGCTTTGAAACAGCCAGTAAAACAGAAATAAATGTTTTTCTGGAACTCTCCTGCTTTTTGATGATCCAACAGATGTTGGCAACTTGATCTCTGGTTCCTCTGCCTTTTCTAAAACCCATTTGAACATCTGGAAGTTCATGGTTCATGTATTGCTGAAGCCTGGTTTGGAGAATTTTGAGTATTGTTTACTAGCATGTGAGATGAGTGCAATTGCATGGTAGTTGGAGCATTCACCGGCATTGCCTTTCTTTCAGATTGTAGTAAAAACTGACCTTTTCCAGTCCTGAGGTCATGCCTGAGTTTTCCAAATTTGCTGGCATATTGAGTGCAGCACTTTCACAGCATCTTCTTCTAGGATTTTAAATAGTTCAACTGGAATTCCATCACATCCACTACCCTTGTTTGTAGTGACGCTTCCTAAGGCCCACTTGACTTCACATTCCATGGTGTCCGGCTCTAGGTGAGTGCTAGTGATCACACCCTCATGATTATTTGGGTTGTGCAGATCTTTTTTGTATAGTTCTTCTGTGTATTCATGCCACCTCTTCTTAATATCTTCTGCATCTGTTAGGTCCATACCATTTCTGTCCTTTATTGAACCCATCTTTGCATGAAATGTTCCCTTGGTACCACTAATTTTCTTGAAGAGATCTCTAGTCTTTCTGATTCTATTGTTTTCCACTATTTCTTTGCATTGACCACTCAGGAAGGCTTTCTTATCTCTCCTTGCTATTCTTTGGAACTCTGAATTCAAAAGGGAATATCTTTCCCTTTCTCCTTTGCTTTTCACCTCTCTTCTTTTCTCAGTTATTTGTAAGGAGTCCTCAGAAAACCATTTTGTTTTTTTGCATTTCTTTTTCTTGGGGATGGTCTTGCACCCTGTCTCCTGTACAATGTCACAAACCTCCGTCCATAGTTCATCAGATACTCTGTCTATCAGATCTAGCCTCTTAAATCTATTTCTCACTTCCACTGAATAGTCATAAGGGATTTGACTTAGGTCATACCTGAATGGTCTAGTGGTTTTCTCCACTTTCTTCAATTTAAGTCTGAATTTGGCAATAAGGAGTTCATGATCTGAGCCACAGTCAGCTCTTGGTCTTGTTTTTGCTGACTGTATAGAGCTTCTCCATCTTTGGCTGCAAAGGATGTGATCAATCTTATTAGCTGAGAGGAGCTACCCCACGTCCACCATCAGGAGCAGTGGGGTGGAGGAGCTACCCCACTTCCAAGGTAAGGAGCAGCGGCTGTGCTTTGCTGGAGCAGCTGTGAAGAGATGCCCCACGTCCAAAGAGAAACCCAAGTAAGATGGTAGGTGCTGAGAGATGGCATCAGAGTGCAGACAGACTGAAACCACAATCACGGACAACTAGCCAGTCTGATCACATGAACCACAGCCTTGTCTAACTCAGTGAAACTAAGTCATGCCGTGTGGGGCCACCCAAGACGGAAGGATCATGGTGGAGAGGTCTGACAGAATGTGGTCCACTGGAGAAGGGAATGGCAAACCACTTCAGTATTCTTGCCTTGAGAACCCCATGAACAGTATGAAAAGGTAAAAACATAGGACACTGAAAGACGAACTCCCCAGGTCAGTAGGTGTCCAATATGCTACTGGAGATCTGTGGAGAAATAACTCCAGAAAGAATGAAGGGATGGAGCCAGAGCAAAAACAAAGCAAAAACCCTGTTGTGGATGGGACTGGTGACAGAAGCATGGTTCCATGCTGTAAAGAGCAATATTGCATAGGAACCTGGAATGTTAGGTCCATGAATCAAGGCAAATTGGAAGTGGTCAAACAGGAGATGGCAAGAGTGAACATTGACATTCTAGGAATCAACGAACTAAGATGGACTGGAATGAGTGAATTTAACTCAGATGACCATTATATCTACTACTATGGGCAGGAATCCCTTACAAGAAATGGAGTAGCCATCATGGCCAACAAAAGAGTCCGAAATGCAGTACTTGGTTGCAATTTCAAAAACGACAGAATGATCTCTGTTCGTTTCCAAGGCAAACCATTCAATATCATGGTAATCCAAGTCTCTGCCCCAACCAGTAATGCTGAAGAAGCTGAAGTTGAATGGCACTATGAAGACCTACAAGACCTTCTTGAACTAACACCCAAAAAAGAAGTCCTTTTCATTATAGGGGACTGGAATACAAAAGTAGAAATTCAAGAAGCACCTGGAGTAACAGGCAAATTTTGCCTTGGAGTACAGAATGAAGCAGAGCAATAGAGGCTAATAGAGTTCTGCCAAGAGAATGCACTGGTCATAGCAAACACCCTCTTCCAACAACACAAGAGAAGACTCTACACATGGACATCACCAGATGGTCAACACTGAAATCAGATTGATTATATCCTTTGCTTTATATTACTCAAGGTGAATTCAGTGCTATCCCTTAATATGGATTTTACAAGACTAACTTCCTTTTTTTGTTAGCTGTGTTTTTCTGAATAATGAAGAAGGAGGCAGAGGCAAGGCTGATGCATAATCCTGAAGGCCTTCAAGCAGTGGGGCAAGTTTACATTGCTAGGATACCTCCTTCCTTAGAAAGTTTCCCCAAACTTTGGCACCATCTCTGGGAGTGCTATGCATGTGAACAACTTATGTGACTGAAAGAAACAAAAAGATTGAAATTGGCCAATTAAGGCATCACATGCAGGCAAACTGACCAAGGGAGGGTAACCTGTCACCTGATCAGAGATGGTCAGAGCTTCTCTACCATAAACCAGTGAGAAAGAAAGGCTTCTGCCTGTTTGAGTGCCGGGCCTGCCGGCTAGATGAACAGGTCGAGGACGCAATCACCAGAGCACCTGAGAAATAAAAGACTAAGAAAGATGGGGTTGAGAGGGACGGAGTCAGCTTGTGACTGATTCCGACGACTTTATTGAGGGGTAACATACATATATATACTAACAGGATTCACCAAATTTTAGATCAAAGACTTGCATACGTGCAGAACTGCAGACACTAGTTTTAGCTCAGGAGTTTTATCTTAACTCCAGCAGAGCATGGCACCAGGTTCTTACAATCAGGTAAAGACTACCTAGATATAAGCCATTCACAGGAGCCCGATAATCTTATCAGAGTCAGGAAGATGGGCAAATGGTGGCTGCAGCGATTTCCTTGAGGGAGGTGAGAAAGGCCAATTTGCACTTTAACAAATCAGGGGTGGCGGGACAGAGAGGGACCTTTTGATCTCTCTCAGGGCCGAGAAGGGGCCTGAGCAGTCAGGCCGGCTCCCCGCATTTGAGAATATTCATGGGACCCCATCTTCTCTCCAAAGATTACAAGCAGAAATCTCTGAGTCAAAGATGCCAATCTTTAGCATCACTAAAGGTCTATTTTCTTCAGGGCAGGGCCTGAGGATAAATGCTCATACCTACACATTTATCTAGTTTAATTCTCTGCAAAACACTGCAAGATTCTGGGGACAGAAATGACAAGATCCAGCCATTGCCCTCAGACTCCCAACCCAGTAAAATGATTGAGGTAATCAGAGGGGATTATAAGAGGATGGAGAAAGATTTCTTTGTCTCACCTGGGATATCATGTGAGAAAAAGTTGAAGTTTCCAGGTAACAGGTATGATCTCCATCTAGGGAGAGTGAGTAGAAGTGAGCCAAAAGAAGGGGAGAAACTGGGGGGTCTAAGCAGAGAGAATAGCTTGAGCCAAGGCATATAAGTAAGGTAGCTCCTTTATGTCTCTGTATTCTCAAGATCTGGAATGATGCCTTATACCTGGTACATGTTCAATGAGGTTTATTGAGTAAATGAATGATACAAACAGAAATACAACATGTGGAAAATAGACTGTCATTTTGAAAGTTTGTGAATATTTGGAGAAGGGAAATCAGAATTACTTTCTATATAATTGAAAAATACTGCTAGTAACAGCAAAATGTAAATTTACTACTGAGTCAAGTATTCTTGTCTAGCAAATATCTCTTTTTCTCAGGGTTCAGTATTGGCCTCTCTCTCTGTATATGTGTCCACTACTACTTCTTTCTGTTGTTCTTTTCATTCTACAACAGAAGAAAGGTGTATGCTTGCTAAGCCACTTCAATCGTTTCTGACTCTTTGCGACCCTTGTTTTGCAAATGTTCAGGAATTTTTTTTTTTTTTTAATTTTGTAAAGATTTTTAGCTGTGGCCTGGTATGGAGAAGTGGTTGTTATTCCCATTTAGTTACTGGAATCAGTATAAACCATTTCTCAAGAAAGACCAAAAAGATTGCCTATCCATTGTTGTTGATTAGTCTCTAAGTCGCATCCAACTCTTTTGAGATCCCATGAAATGTAGCCCATCAGGCCCCTCTGTCCATGGGATTTTCCATGCCAGAATACTGGAGTGGGTTGTCGTGGCCTGCTCCAGGGAGTCTTCCCAACCCAGTTATCAAACCTGCATCTCATGTCTGCTCCATTGACAAGCGGGTCCTTTAAGCAGAGTGGAAAATGACAGCATGGGAACTGGAGTCTATAGTTTCAGGGTTTGGGGCTGGTAGTGCAATTAATTCTACTGAATCATTCACTGAGCTACCACCATCCCTGAAAACTTGAATATGAAATGATTGTCACATGAACCTAAGTGGCTAGTGGGGCCTTGTGAAAAATAAAGAGCAAGAAGGTTATGATAGCTAACCTTTAAAGATGGTCTGCATCCACACTTTCCATTCTTGTAGGTACATAGCACTCCTCCCACCAAAAATTGGGTAGTTATCGCCAACTGCCCCAATATTTTATTATTAGATTCAATGGATGCTAAATTACTCTGAATAATTGTTCTGAAGTTTATAAATCTTTACACACTATTTCTTTGATCTCCAGTATGGAGACCCCAAACTATGCTCTCTCTGTAGACTGTGTCTGAGCAGCACTGCTCTCAAGGGTGATTGTGGACTACAGTTGAAAGAACTGAATGAAAGTGCAACAGCAGAGGGGAGATTCACTGCAGTGAACAGCATTGGCATTACAACATTCACTCAAATGTTCACTCAGACATATGCCCAAGACTGCAATAACTATGGCTAACCTCAAATATGCACTCATTCCAAGCTCCTTTCTATCCACTTGCTTCTCTGTTGACAAAAATTTCACATAGATAAGATACTTAAACAATTATAAGATACTTAAACAATTATATGTATCATTATTAATACATATACTGTTTTAGCATTTTAAATGTTTATATGCCTCTAGAACCACAGTGCTATGTTGAGAGGTCAGAGTTTCTAAATAGTTACAATTGTGAGGTCCTTCTTCTCTAGCACACCTTTCAATCATCAGGTCTTTATTTATCCAGGGAGGGGCCAAACAGTGTTTTTCAAGCATTCAGGCAGAAATGAACCTTGAAACACTATTTCTAAGGCCAATCTTTGCATTGAAAGACACCACTCCACTGCCTTTGTTTTGGGGAAGTGAAGAAAGCAGCTTGGCAGTGATTCAGTTCTGAATACACACACAGTCAGTTATGTCACGTTGTGAGTTGATCTAGTGCCTGCCCTGGGTCTCTCAGACAGCCAAGGTCTCAGCCACAATTAAAATGCATGGGGAGAGGGAGAAGGGGCAGGGCATGGCATCATGAAAATCTCTGCCTGTTGCTCTAATGCATGTGAAAACCCCCTTCAAGCTTAGAAAACACAATTTCCAGGATTTTACTCAGGGTATCTGATCCAGTAGATCATGAGTGGACCCAGGAATATGTATTTTAACAAACTTCCTGTAATTCCCATGTAGGTGGTGTTAGAGAAAATGTTTGCACCAGATACTTGTTAAAACCAGCAAGATGTGTTTTGTTCAAGTGATTGCTGTAGAGGAAAGAAACTTCAACTTCAGACAACAAGCAGAATAAGGGGGGTCAGTGGATGGAAAATTACTAAAAAGAGCATGACCAGATATTAAGAAAAGGGAAAGTCTAACTAAACTGACTCAATAGGGTTCAGGCAGGCCAAGGGCAGGGCAGTAGGCCAAGATTGAGAAGTCAGGCAGAAGACTCAGAGGAGTCTGACTAAAATCATATTAAGGACAGAGCTTTTGTCAGTGGTCCATAGACTAAATCTTTATAAACATTACTCTAATGATGAAACATGAAAGAAGGGGGTAGGACACAACCTTTAAAAGAAGGACATAGCTATTGAGGATACAGCAAAAACTGGTTAGAACCTAGTATGCCCAAGATGGCAGAAGGTTTGACTTCCAGTGGACCATGAGTCTTAGCATACCCTCACTATAATACATTAGCTAAATGATGCATCCACAGGAGCCATGAGAGTTCCAAGGCTGACCATAAAAGGGCAGAAAGTAGGTGGTAGCCTAATTCTTGGAAATCTCCACCCCTTCCCCCAAATAATTGAAATAATCCTCCCACTTAACCTATGCAATTACCCATCCCATAGAAACTAACCACCCATGCACCCCAGTGATGCTTTAGAGACAGACCACATGGAACATGTATGGTTTCTAAATAATCCTGCTTTCACTTTACTACGGCTCACTCTTGAATCTTTTTCTCTGCAAAACCAAGGACTCTTACTTGGTGTCACATTCCAAGGACTCACCTGAGACCTGGTACATGACCATTCTCTCACACATTTTCTACCACAGTAATACTTATATTTATAATATAAAGAAAAAGTTCTGATTTTCTTCCAGCATTGGCATTGGCCATTGGCAATAAGAACTTGCTTGTGATTTTTTTGTAGACAACATTAATCTCTTCTTGGACCCTCCTGGTCAGACTTTTCATAATAAATACATGCTCCATACTCAGGCTTTGTGTTTTTATGGAAGAAAAGGAATTCTTGGCAGGAATCATGGATCCTCAACTTGGTTTCAAGTCCCACTTTGTGCATCTGTGGTAGACCCTTAAGAGTCTCACTCTCAATACCTGGATTATCAGAACCCAATATGTCCATGGTCTTCGTTCTTTCCACTAAGTCACTCCTGACATTGTGATGTTGCCAGAGGAAAGCCCTGGAACAAGTGTCTAAGCTGACCCCACTTGTCCATCTATATCTCATCAAATTTAAATGACCTAGAAGATGTCACATTTTCCAAGATTTACTTCACCCAACAGTATAATGAGGATAATATCACATATCTTCTGAGAAGTTTTATGGCCTTAAAGAATTAATAGATGTCAAAATGCTTTGAAAGCTATGAAATACTTTACTTCTACCAACATAATGTTTTATTGCTGTCTTCATCCTGGATACCTTTGTAATCTTCATCAATAATTCTGCCTAGAATCTAATAAATATCATGTTAGTTATGCATGCAGGGGAAGGAAGGGCTCATTTATTGACAGTCCCTGGACTCATGGAAGAAAAATAACTGAGTCATGCAAAAGTGTGACTTACGATTGTTTACTTTTATTTTGCATAGAAAAGGAAACATGGTTAAATTTCATAGGAGGTAATCCAAAGAACCTGAACACTTGGCACTTGATAAGCTTCTGCTCCCCAAAGACACACACACACACACACACACACACACACCCCTTTTCTACTCAGCAAATTTAAGACTCTCCTGAGGTTACCTCCTTTGTGTAGCCTTCCTGAAAGGCATATCTAACTACTGTCTCTATTATGCTACCCTTTCCTCCTTCTGTTGCAGCAATCATCTTTCTATGCTGGGCCTGTTTCTTTGCATGCAAGTTTCCCTTAGACTTCTAAGAATGTGATGAGTGTATACCAGGCACCACCCTGAGGCACTAAATAATAATTTATTTTTTTCTTTAAGAAAAGTTAATAGGTTGGCTAATGCTATTTGTTGGAGTTAGTATGTAGGAGAATTAGTGAAGATGAGATTGTGAGGTGGGAAGAGGAACAATGTCATCATCAGTTTAGGTGACTAGGGGTTGGGGAAAAATAAGATTGATAATAAAGCAAAAACATTTTTGTAGCTGTGGAAACACAGTTGACTAGAGAAAAGCAGATCACCCTGCCATTTCTACCCCTGCATGCAAAGGTGCTTCAGACGTGTCTGATTCTTTGAAACCCTATGGACTGTAGCCCACCAGGCTCCTCTGTCCATGGGATTCTCCAGGCAAGAATACTGGAGTGGGTTGCCACTTCTACCCCTACCCTCACTGAAATCTGCATATGCCTACAGTCTTGAATTTAAAATCACCCTGCTTCCCCACTGACTTTGGAACATTGTCCAAACCCCTCAGCTTCTCTCTCTCCAGCCATATCCTTTGCACCAAGCTCATGGTACAGCCAGGGTAAATAATTTGAAACTTTCTAGACTTTCTATCATTTTTAAACTCCTTTATTGATTTATAATTCAAGTGCCATATAATTCACCCATTTAGAGTGTTTAATTCAGCGGTGTTTAATATATTCACAGATAAGTGCAATCGACACTGAATCAGTTTTAGAACATTTTCATTAAATGTTATATCCTTTTAGCTATCACCTCCTTATATGCCCCCCTCTCCACCTCCAACTCTAAACAACCTCTAATCTACTTTCTGCTGTTATAGAATTACCACTTCAAGATATTTTTTATGAATAGAATCATATAATATGTAGTCTATTATCACAGACTTCATTCATTTAGCATATTTTCAAGGTTTGTTCATATGATATGCAACAGTATGCCATTCATTTTTTAGCTGAATAATATTTCATTATATCGATACACCATATTTTCTTTTCCCATTTATCAGTTGATGGACATTAGAGTTGTGTTTATCTTTTGACTATTATGAGTAATGCTGCCATAAAGATTAATTTGCAAGATTTTCTAGACATATGTGCCATTTGGGGGTAAGGTATACCTAAGGATGAAATTGCTGTGCCATATGGTAACTCTATGCTTAAGCATTTGAGGAACTGCCATACTGTTCTCCAAAATGGCATTTACATTCCTACCAGCATGGAATAAGTCTTCTCATTTCACTACATCATCACCAACACTCATTATTACCTAACTTTCTTACTCTACCCATCATAGTACATGTAAAGTAGGATATCATCGTGACTTTGATTTGCATTTTGTGATGTCTAATGAAGCTATACATCTTTTGTGTGCTTGTTGGTGGTTTAGTCACTAAGCCGTATCCAACTCTTGTGACCCCATGGACTGTAACCTGCCAGGCTCCTCTGTCCATGAGATTCTCCAGGCAAGGATACTGGAGTGGATTGCCATTTCCTTCTCCAGGGGATCTCCCCAACCTAGGAATCGAACCTGGGTCTCCTGCATTGCAGGTAGATTCTTTACTGACTTAGCTATGACTGTATTACCACTACAGAAATGTCTATTTAGATCATTTGCTCGATCTTCTATTTTTTTCTACACAAATATTCATGGCAGCTTTAATAGTAATAACCAAAACACTAGAAACAATTAAATGTCCCAAAAAAGGAAATAGATAAAAATTGTAGATCATCCACATAATGAAATATTGTTAGGAAACAATTGATATATCTCAAAATAATTATGTCAACTGAAAGAAGACAGAGAAAAGAAAGAGAATAAAAATAACGATTTTATAACAGAAAATTCTATAAAATTCAAACTTTTGTTTACTTTTTATTGCAGTTTATACTTGGTATAGAGCAATATACACGTTTAAGGTGTACAGGGTAGTTATTTCATATATATATATATATTTACATACACACACACATATATATATATATCATGGAGTGATTATCACATTAAGTTTACTAAACATACATCATCTCATATAGGTATAAAATTAAAGAAACAACAATTTTCTTTTTCCTTGTGGTGAGAAGCCTTAAGACTTCCTCAGATAACATTCATACATACTTCATCAGTTTTAATTATTTTACCATGTTGTACATTACATTCTTAGTACATCAGCTCAGTTCAACTCAGTTCAGTTGCTCAGTTGTGTCCCCATGTACCACAGCACACCAGGCCTCCCTGTCCATCACCAGCTCCCGGAGTTTACTCAAACTCATGTCCATTGAGTCGGTGATGCCATCCAACCATCTCATTCTCTGTTGTTCCCTTCTCTTCCTCCCTTCAATCTTTCTCAGCATCAGGATCTTTTCAGGTGGCCAAAGTACTGGAGTTTCAGCTTCAACATCAGTCCTTCCAATGAACACTCAGCACTGATCTCCTTTAGGATGGTCTGGTTGGATCTCCTTGCAGTCCAAGGGACTCTCAAGAGTCTTCTCCAACACCACAGTTCAAAAGACCAATTCTTCTGTGCTCAGCTTTCTTTATATTCCAACTCTCACATCCAAGAGAAAGAAATGCAAAAGAGTAAAATGGTTGTCTGAGGAGGCCTTACAAAGAGCTGTGAGAAGAAGAAAAGCCAAAAGCAAAGGAGAAAAAGAAAGATATACCCATTCGAATGCGGAGTTCCAAAGAATACCAAGGAGAGAGAAGAAGACTTCCTCAGTGATCAGTGCAAAGAAATAGAGGAAAACAATAGAATGGGAAAGACTAGAGATCTCTTCAAGAAAATTAGAGCTACCAAGGGAACATGACATGCAAAGATGGGCTCAATAAAGGACAAAAATGGTAGGGACCTAACAGAAGCAGAAGATATTAAGAACAGTTGGCAAGAATACACAGAAGAACTGAATAAAAAAGATCTTCATGACCCAGATAATTATGATGGTGTGATCACTCACCTAGAGCCAGACATCCTGGAATGTGAAGTCAAGTGGGCCTTAGGAAACATCACTATGAACAAAGCTAGTGGAAGTGATGGAATTCCAGTTGAGCTATTTCAAATACTAAATGAAGATGCTGTGAAAGTGCTGTACTCAATATGCCAGCAAATTTGGATAACTCAGCAGTGGCCACAGGACTGGAAAAGGTCAGTTTTCATTCGAATCCCAAAGAAAGGCAATGCCAAAGAATGCTCAAACTACTGCACAATTGTACTCTTAGTACTTATTTATCTTATAACTGGAAGTTTGTGTGTTTTGATCATCTTCCTCAAATTTCTCCTCCCATTAACCCCACCACCTCCATTAATCACAAATCTGAGTACATTACTAAGTTTGTTTATATGATTTTGAATATAATTGATCTACAACACTATGTTCCCTGGAGAAGGCATGATAACTCACTCCAGCATTCTCTCCTGGAGAATCCCTTGGATGGAGGAGTTTGGTGGTCTATGGTCCATAAGGTCACAAAGACTCAGACACAGTGTGACTTAGCATGCATCACACACAGCACTATGTTTGTTCTTATTATACAGCATAGTGATTTGATATTTCTATACATTGCAAAATAAACACCACAATAAATCTAGTTATGACATCACCAGATTAGGATATTATATAGTTAGTAACTACTATATATTCCCCATACTGTACATTTTATATCCATGACTCATTTATTTTGCAACTGGAAGTTTATACCTTTAATTTCTCTCTCCTATTTCTTTCCTATTTTCACCTCCTTCCTACAAATTACTTGTTTGTTCTCTATATCTGTAAATCTGTTTCTCTTTTCTCATGTTTGTTAATTTGTTTTATCAGTTCAGTTCAATTCAGTAGCTCAGTTGTGTCTGACTTTTGCGACCCCATGGACTGTAGCACGCCAGTCTTCCTTGTTCATCCCCAATCCTTGGAGCTTGTTCAAATTCATGTCCATCAAGTCAGTGACGCCATCCAACCATAGCATCTTATGTCCTCCCCTTCTCCTCCTGCCTTCAATCTTTCCCAGCATCAGGGTCTTTTCAAATGAATCAGTTCTTTGCATCAGGTGGCCAAAGTATTAGAGTTTCAGCTTCAGCATCAGTCCTTACAATGAATATTCAGGATTGATTTCCTTTAGGATGGACTCCTTGGATCTCCTTACTGTCCAAGGGACACTCAAGAGTCTTCTCCAACACCACAGTTCAAAAGCTTCAATTCTTTCGTGCTCAGTTTTCTTTATAGTCTGACTCTCACATCAATACATGACTACTGGAAAAAGCATAGCTTTGACTAGACGGACTTTTGTTGGCAAGGTAATGTCTCTACTTTTTAATATGCTGTCTAGGTTGGTCATAGCTTTTCTTCCAAGGAGAAAGTGTTCTGTTTTGTTTTGTTTTAATTTCATTTCATGGCTGTAGTCACCATCTGCAGTGATTTTGGAGCCCCCCCAAAAATAATTCTTGTCACTGTTTCCATTGTTTCCCCATCTAGTTGCCATGAAGTAATGGGACCAGATGCCATGAATTTAGTTTTCTGACGTTGAGTTTTAAGCCAACTTTTTCACTCTCCTCTTTCACTTTCATCAAGAGGCTGTTTAGTTCTTCTTGAAGAAGAAGTGAAGACTTTCTTCCATAAGGGTGATGTCCTCTGTATATCTGAGGTTATTGATATTTTGTTTTGTTTTATAGATCCCACATAAAAGTGAAATCATGCAGCATATATCTCTGCCTGACTAATTTCCCTGAGCATAAAACCCTCTAGGCCTATCCAGGATTCTGCAAATGCAAGATTTATTTATTTATTTATTTATTTATTTATTTATTTATTTATTTATTTTATGGCTGAGCATTATTCCATTATATATACATACCACGTCTTCTTTATTAATTTATCTGTTAATGGGCACATAGGTACTTCTCTATCTTGGTTATTATAAGTGATTTGGCAATGAACATAGGGTTGCATATATCTTTAGAAAAGATATTAGTGTTTTTATTTTCTTTCAATAAATTCCCAGGATAGAAACTGCTGGATCACATGGTAGTTCTATTTTAACTTTTTGGGGAATCTCAACACTGTGTTCAATAAATGTTACACCAGTTTGCATTCCCCTCAACAGTACACTAGGGTTCCCTTTTCTCCACATTCTTGCTAACACTCGTTTCATGTTATCTTTTTGACAATAACCATTCTGATGGGTGTGAGGTGATAACAATTGTGGTTATGACTTCCATTTCCCTAATGATTAGTGCCTGTTCATGGATCATAGACTTGTCTGCTAAAGAGGCTCATGTAACTCAATGAAGCTATGAGACACGCTGTGCAGGGCCACTCAAATGGACAGGTCATAGTGAAGGGAAACACTGGAGGGAAAATGGCAAACAACTCCAGTATTCTTGCCATGATAACTCCATGAACAGTATGAAAAGGCAAAAAGATACGTCAACAGATGAGACCCCAAGATTAAAAAGTGCCCAATATGTTACTGAGGAAGAGCAGAGGGCAATTACTAATAGATCAAGTAAAAATGAAGCAGCTGACCAAAATGGAAATGACACTTAGTTGTAAATGTGTCTAGTGGTGAGAGTAAAATTTGATGATGTAAAAGAAAATAATCTTGTATAGGAGCCTGGAAAGTTAGGTTAATGAATCAAGTTAAATTTGATGAGGTCAATCAGGAGATGACAAGAGTGAACATTGATATCTTAGAAATCAGTGAGCTAAAATGGATGGGAATGGGTGACATCAATTCGGATAACCATTATATCTACTACTATGGGCAAGTGAAGCCAAAGAAGATGAAGTTGAATGGTTCTATGCAGACCTACAAGACATTTGAGAACTAACACTCTAAAAATATGTCATTTTCATGAGAGGGGATTGGAACACATAACTAGAAAGTCAACAGATACCTGGAAACCTGGAGTAACAGACAAGTTTGGCCTTGGAATACAAAATGAAGCAGGGAAAGGGTTAAAGAGTTCTGCCAAGAGAACACACTGATCATAGCAAACACCATCTTCCAATAACACAAAGAATATTCTATACATGAACATCACCAAATAATCAATAATGAAGTCAGATTGATAATAGTCCTTGCAGCCCTATACAGTCAGCAAAAACAAGACCTGGAGTTGAGTGTGACTCAGATCATGAGTTAATTGTTGCAAAATTCAGGCTTTAATTTAAGAAAGTAGGGAAAAACAGTAGGCCATTCAGGTGTGACCTAAATAAAATCCCTTATGATTATACAGTGGAAGTGACAAACAGATTCAAGGGAATAGATCTGGTAGACAGTGTGCCTGAAGAACTATGGATGGAGGTTTGTAACACTGTACAGAAGGAAGTTACCAAAACTATCTGAAAGAAAAAGAAATGCAAGAAGGCAAAGTGGCTGTTTGAGGACGTTTACAAATAGCTGAGGAAAGAAGCAAAAGGCAAGGGAGAAAGGAAAAATACCCATATAAATGAAGAGTTCCAAAGAATAGCAAGGAGAGATAAGAAAGCCTTCTTAAGTGAACAATGAAAAGAAACAGAAGAAAGTAATAGAATGGGAAAGACTAGAGATCTCTTCAACAAAATTGGAGCTATCCAGGGAACATTTCATGCAAGGATGGCACAATAAATGACAGAAACAGGAAGGATGTAACAGAAGTAGAAGAGGTTAAGAAGATGTGCAAGAATACAGAGAAGAACTATTTTAATATGGTCTTAATGACCCAGAGAGCCATTATGGTATGGTAGCTCGCCTAGAGCCAGACATCCTGGAGTCTGAAGCCAACTGGGCCTTAGGTAGAATTATTACAATCAAAGATAGTGGGAGTGGTGGGATTCTAGCTGAACTATTTAAAATCCTAAAAGATGATGCTGTGAAAATTCTGCACTCAATATGTCAGCAAATTTGACAAACTCAACAGTTGCCACAGGGCTAGAAAAGGTCAGTTTTCATCCCAATCCCAAAGAAAGGCAATGCCAAAGAATGTTTAAGCTATAGTATAATTGTGCTCACTTCATACATTAGCAAAGTTATATTGAAAATCCTTCAAACTAGTATGTGAACTGAGAACTTCCAGATGTACAAGCTGGGTTTAGAAAAGGAAATGGAACCAGAGATTAAATTGCCAACATCTGTTGGATCATAGGGAAAGCAAGAAAATCCAAGAAAAACCATTCAATTCTACTTTATTGACTACACTAAAGTCTTTGACTTTGTGGATCACAACAAACTGGAAAATTCTTCAAGAGATGGGAATACCAGACCACTTTACCTGTTCTCTGAGAATCTTGTGTATAGGTCAAGAAGTAACAGAGCCAGACATGAAACAAGGAAGTGGTTCAAAATTAGGAGAGGAGTATGGCAAGGCTGTGCATTGTCACCCTGCGTCTTTCACTTCTATGCAGAGCACATCATGTTGAAATGTTGGACTGGGAGAATCACAAGCTGGAATCAAGATTGCTGGGAGATATTCAACAACCTCAGATATGCAGATAATACCACTCTAATGGCAGAAAGTGAAGATGAATTAAAAGAGCCACAAGACAAAGACGAAAGAGGAGAGTGAAAAAGCTGGCTTAAATTCAACATTCAAAAAACTAAGATCATGGCATCCAGTCCCATCACTTCATGGCATGGGGGGAAAGTGGAAGCAGTGACAGATTTTCTTTTCTTGGGCTTCAACATCACTGTAGATGGTGACTGCAGCCATGAAATTAGAAGACACTAGCTCCTTGGAAGGAAAGCTATGACAAATCTAGGCAGTGTATTAAAAAGCAGAGGAATCATTTTACTAACAAACGTCCATATTGTCAAAGCTATGGTTTTTCCAGTACTCATAAATGGATATGAAAGTTGGACCATGAAGAAGGCTGAGTGCTGAAGAACTGATGCTTTCAAAATGTGGTGCTAGAGATGACTCTTGAGAGTCCCTTAGGCTGCAAGGATATCAAACCAGTCAATCTTGATGGAAATTGACCCTGAATATTCATTGGAAGACTGGTACTGAAGCTGAAGTTCCAAAACTTTGGTCGCCTAATGTGAAGAACCAACTCCTTGGAAAAGACCCTGATGCTGGGAAAGATTGAAGGCAAAATTGAGATAGCATCCTTGACTCAATGGACATGAATCTGAACAAACTCAGAGAGACAGTGAAGAACAGGAAAGTTTGGCATGCTGCATTCCATGGGGATGCAAAGAGTCAGACACAATTTAGCAACTGAAGGACAACAACAACAAATGATTAGTGATGTTGAATACCTTTTCATGTACATGTTGGCCATCTGTAGATCTTCTTTGGCAAAATGTCTATTCAGATACCTGCCCTTTTTTAATCAAGTTGTTAGTTTTTTGATGTTCATCCATATAATTTCTATGCATATTTTAGATATTAACCCATTGTTCAATATATAATTTACAAATATCTTCTGTCACTCAGGAGGCCACCTTTTCATTCTGTGGATAGTTTCCTTTATTATGCAGAAGCTTTAGATTTTAGCATAATCTCATTTGCTTATTTTTGCTTCTGCTTCCCTTGCCTGAGAAAACGTCCAAAAATTATTGCTAAGTCCAATGCCAAAGAGTGTACTGCCGTTGTTTTCTTCTACAAGTTTTATGGCTTGGGTCTTACAGTTAAGCCTTTAATCTATATTGAGCATATTTTTTTATATGGTGGGAGAAAGTAGTCCAGTGAGATTCTTTGGCACATAGACATCCAGTTTTCTCAACACCATTACTAAAGAGGCTGTCTTTTCCCCATTGTATAGTCTTGCCTCTTTTGTCATAAGTTAATTGATCATACAAGTGTGGGTTTATATCTGAACCAACTAAACTGGTATATTGATCTTTGTGTCTGTTTATGTGCCACTGCCATACTGTTTTGATTACTGTGCTTTGTGATATAGTTTGGAATCAGGAAGCACAAAATTTCCAGGCTTGTTTTTGCTTCTCAAAGTTGTTTTGCCTATTTGAGGTCTTGTGTGTTTCCCTGAATATTTTAGGATTATTTTCTCTAATTTTGTGAAGATTATCATTGGTATTTTGATACAAATTGTATCAAACCTCAAGACTGCCTTGGATATACAATCATTTTTAAAACATTAAACTTCCAATTCATGAACATCATATATCTTTCTGATTGTTTAATCTTCAATGTCTTTTACCAGTGTCTTGAAATTTTCAGGGTATAGGAGTTTTAGCACCTTGATTAGATTTATTCCTAGGTATTTTATTCTTTATGACTTGGTGGTAACTAGGGTTGTTTTCTCAATTTTTGTTTCTGATAGTTTGTTGTTGGGTTTCCTTGGTGGCTCAGATGGTAAAGAATCTGCCTACAATGTGGGAGACCTGGTTTCGATCCCTGCATTGGGAAGATTCCCTGGAAAAGGGAATGGCTACCTAGTCCAGTATTCTTGCCTGGAGAATCCCCATGGACAGAGGAGACTGGCAAGCTATAGTCCATGGGGTTGAAAGGTTGTTGCTGAATCACACAAAGACACTGGTGTTCTTGGCCTCCAGAGAAGAATAATTCAATCCAGGGCCAGAGACAAGGCTGGATCACTCAGAGCTTTTGTGTAATAAAGTTTTATTAAAGTATAAAGGAGATAAGGAAAACTTCTGACATAGACATCAGAAGGGGGTAGAAAGAGTACCCACTTGCTAGTGTTAGCAATGGAGTTATATACTCTCCAGTGAATCCAAAGAATGTCTGGAGGTTGTAAAGACCTCACCAGACCTACTCCCATAATTTACATTTTAAGATAACAAAATTAGCCAGGAGGTTTAATCCAGAGACTTGTCTGTGTTTATTGTTGCATTGTTTTGTTTTTTTTTTTAATTACTTTAAGTTAGTCAAGTTCAAATGCATTTTTTTAAATCCTGCATTTTTACTGACTTCCTTTCAGTAAAGTACCCCCACCCCCACCCCTTGCAGGTCACCCAGGGCCACAGGTCAGTGGATAAGGAAGGATAGTTTTAGGACTGGTGGGGAGGGATAGTAGTTTCTGAGTTGAATCTGCTTATTATGGCAGTAACTCCCATCTTGATTCACTTTTCTAATCATGTTAGGATTAATAGCAATAACAGGATTGCTATTGACTTCCTTGATAGCTAACATTAAACAAAAATTCAAGCATTCATTCATGGAAATTTTCATTTTCTATCTCAATACTTTTCTCAGAGAAGTAATGAACACTGGAGCTCTTCTTGACCAGTGTTTACCTAGGTCCTGCCCCTTCCCTCACATGTGCTCCAAATGGATTTGTTAGATTTGTTTTCCTTGAAAGTTAGTAAGAGTGAAAACAGTCTCTTTCTCTGAGTGGCTTTCTGCCTGTCTCAGTTCAGTCAGTTCAGTTCAGTTGCTCAGTCGTGTCCAACTCTTTGTGACCCCGTGAATCACAGCAAGCCAGGCCTCCCTGTACATCACCAACTCCCGGAGTTTACTCAAACTCATGCCCATCGAGTCGGTAATGCCATCCAGCCATCCCGTCCTCTGTCGTCCCCTTCTCCTGCCACCAATCCCTCCCAGCATTGGGGTCTTTTCCAATGAGTTAACTCTTCACATGAGGTGGCCAAAGTACTAGAGTTTCAGCTTCAACATCAGTCCTTCCAATGAGCACCCAGGACTGATCTCCTTTAGGATGGACTGGTTGGATCTCCTTGCAGTCCAAGGGACTCTCAAGAGTCTTCTCCAACACCACAGTTCAAAAGCATCAATTTCTCGGCGCTCAGCTTTCTTCACAGTCCAACTCTCACATCCATACATGACCACTGGAAAAACCACAGCCTTGACCAGATGGACCTTTATTGGCAAGGTAATGTCTCTGCTTTTTAATATGCTATTTAGGTTGGTCATAACTTTCCTTCCAAGGAGTAAGCATCTTTTAATTTCATGGCTGCAGGCACCATCTGCAGTGATTTTGGAGCCCCAAAAAATAAAGTCTGACACTATTTCCACTGTCTCTCCCTCTATTTCCCATGAAGTGATGGGACCAGATGCCATGATCTTAGTTTTCTGAATGTCGAGCTTTAAGCCAACTTTTTCACTCTCCTCTTTCACTTTCATCAAGAGGCTCTTTAGTTCCTCTTCACTTTCTGTCATAAGGGTGGTGTCATCTGCACATCTGAGGTTATTGATATTTCTCCCGGAAATACTGATTCCAGCTTGTGCTTCTTCCAGCCCAGTGTTTCTCATGATGTACTCTGCATATAAGTTAAATAAGCAGGGTGACAACATACAGCCTTGACGTACTCCTTTTCCTATTTGGAACCAATCTGTTGGCCCATGTCCAGTTCTAACTGTTGCTTCCTAACATACATGCAGGTTTCTCAAGAGGCAGGTCAGATGGTCTGGTATTACAATCTCTTTCAGAATTTTCCACAGTTTATTGTGATCCACATAGTCAAAGGCTTTGGTGTAGTCAATAAGCAGAAATAGATGTTTTTCTGGAACTCTCTTGCTTTTCCAATGATCCAGTGGATGTTGGCAATTTGATCTCTCGTTCCTCTACCTTTTCTAAATCCAACTTGAACATCTGGAAGTTCACGGTTGACATATTGCTGAAGCCTGGCTTGGAGAATTTTGAGCATTACTTTAATAGCGTGTGAGATAAGTGCAATTGTGCGGTAGTTTGAACATTCTTTGGGATTGTCTTTCTTAGGGATTGGAATGAAAACTGACCTTTCCCAGTCCTGTGGCCACTTCTGAGTTTTCCAAATTTGCTGGCATATTGAGTGCAGCACTTTCACAGCATCATCTTTCAGGATTTGAAATAGCTCAACTGGAATTCCATCACATCCACTAGCTTTGTTTGTAGTGATGCTTTCTAAGGCCCATTTGACTTCACATTCCAGGATGTCTGGCTCTAGGTCAGTGATTACACCATTGTGATTATCTGGGTCATGAAGATATTTTTTGTACAGTTCTTCTGTGTATTCTTGCCACCTCCTCTTAATATCTTCTGCTTCTGTTAGGTCCATATAATTTCTGTTGTTTATCAAACCCATCTTTGCATGAAATATTCCCTTGGTACCTCTAATTTTCTTGAAGAGATCTCTACTCTTTCCCATTCTGCTGTTTTCCTCTATTTCTTTGCATTGATTGCTGAGGAATGCTTTCTTATCTCTCCTTGCTATTGTTTGGAACTCTGCATTCAAAGGGGAATATATTTCCTTTTCTCCTTTGCTTTTCACTTATCTTCACAGCTATTTGTTAAGGCCTCCTCAGACAACCATTTTGCCTTTTTGCATTTCTTTTCCATGGGGATGGTCTGGATCCTTGTCTCCTGTACAATGTCACCAACCTCTGTCCATAGTTCATCAGGCTCTCTGTCTATCAGATCTAGTCCCTTAAATCTATTTCTCACTTCCACTGTATAGTCATAAGGGATTTGATTTAGGTCATACCTGAATGGTCTAGTGCTTTTCCCTACTTTCTTCAATTAAGTCTGAATTTGGCAATAAGGAGTTCATGATCTGTGCCACAGTCAGCTCCCGGTCTTGTTTTTGCTGACTGTATAGAGATTCTCCATCTTTGGCTGCAAAGAATATAATCAATCTGATTTCGGTGTTGACCATCTGGCGATGTCCATATGTAGAGTCTTCTCTTGTGTTGTTGGAAGAGGGTGTTTGCTATGACCAGTGCGTTCTCTTGGAAAAACTCTATTAGCCTTTGCCCTGCTTCATTCCATACTCCAAGGCCAAATTTGTCTGTTACTCCAGGTGTTTCTTGACTTCCTACTTTTGCATTCCAGTCTCCTATAATGAAAAAGACATCTATTTGGGGTGTTAGTTCTAAAAGTTCTTGTGGGTCTTCATAGAACCATTCAACTTCAGCTTCTTCAGCATTACTGTTTGGGGCATAGGCTTGGATTACCTTGATATTGAATGGTTTGCCTTGGAAACGAACATAGATCATTCTGTCGTTTTTGAGATTGCATCCATGTACTGCATTTCAGACTCTTTTGTTGACTATGATGGCTACTCCATTTCTTCTAAGGGATTCCTGCCCACAGTAGTAGATATAATGGTCACCTGAGTTCAATTCACCCATTCCAGTCCATTTTATTTTGCTGATTCCTAGAATGTCAACATTCACTCTTGCCATCTCCTGTTTGACCACTTCCGATTTGCTTGATTCATGGACCTAACATTCCAGGTTCCTATGCAATATTGCTCTTTACAGCCTCGGACCTTCCTTCTATCACCAGTCATATCCACAACTGGGTATTGTTTTTGCTTTGGCTCCATCCCTTCATTCTTTCTGGAATTATTTCTCCACAGATCTCCAGTAGCATATTGGGCACCTACCAACCTGGGGAGTTCCTCTTTCAGTATCCTATCATTTTGCCTTTTCATACTGTTCATGGGGTTCTAAAGGCAAGAATACTGAAGTGGTTTGCCATTCCCTTCTCCAGTGGACCACATTCTGTCAGACCTCTCCACCATGACCCGTCCATCTTGGGTGGCCCCACACAGCATGGCTTAGTTTCATTGAGTTAGACAAGACTGTGGTCCTGTGATCAGATTGGCTAGTTTTCCGTGATTACGGTTTTAGTGTGTCTGCCCTCTGATGCCCTCTCGCAACACCTACCGTCTTACTTGGGTTTCTCTTACCTTGGACGTGGGGTATCTCTTTACAGCTGCTCCAGCAAAGTGCAGCTGCTACTCCTTACATTGGACGAGGGGTATCTCCTCACAGCCGCCCCTCCTGACCTTAAATGTGTAGTAGCTCCTCTTGGCCCTCCTGCGCCTGCGTAGCATCTGCTCCTTGGAGGTGGGGTTGCTCCTCTGGCTTCCGCCCCTGACCTCGGGTGTGGGGTAGTTCCTCTCGGTCGCCGCCCCTGACCTGTCGCAGCCTGGCGCTCTCGGTCGCTACCCCTGACCTTAGGTGAGAGGGTAGCTCCTCACAGCCACGCTTCTGCACAGTCTATCGCAGCCAGCATGCTTCTGCGCGGTCTATTGCAGCCAGATCTGTCTGTCTAGGGTGCTAAAATTAAGTACATAAAACATCAACAGCCCCATGCAAGAGAAGCAGCTTCAAGGTGTGTGGTACAATTTGGGAGTCCAGCATGGGTTTGGAGAGGGCAGAGGTTACAATAGACTGCAGAGGATGCCTTTACACACACACACACACACACACACACACTTCCTAAGCTTCTCCCTACTGTTAGGCCCTGCTTTTGGACCTGGGATGTAGTGATGAAAGGCATGCTTGCCTTCTTTCCAGGATGCCAGGGGTGGAGTCCAGAACAGAGAGGGAAGATGTGGAGTCCACGTCTTCCCACAATTAGGACACTTACCAGACACTGGTGGGGTCCTTAACACTCAGACAGAAGGGAGGAATCCCCACAGAACTGAAGTGGTTGTTAGGATCAAATGCAAGCAGTACTGATAAATCTTAAGCTGCTACATAATGATGAGATGCTATAATGTTTTTAAAAGAAGGACCTCAGAGTCTAGTGAAGAAGGAAGACAGTATGGTAGAACTGCAGGGTAAACAAACACAGGGTATGAGGGATCGTGATGGAGAAGCAGCATTGGGATAATCAGACATGTCCCCCAAAGAAGTGAGGAGTTCATCCCAGGCTGAAAGGGCAGCATGAGGGAAGGCATGGGAAAAATCTGCCTGGCACATGTGAGGAGAGGGAAGGTGTGTGGGCAAGGTGGGAGGGTAGGAAGAAGTACCTCTGTACCATGAACTGCAGTGAATGCAGAACTTTTACTGAGCTGGTATTTACCAGAAAGGAATAATTTGTCTGCCAGAAGAGAGAAAAGAACCTGATGTAAGACATACCACCAGGTATATGGTACAAAGTTTGAGTATGCGCCACTGCGGTATGTATCTCCTTGTAAATGCTGCTGAGATAATTTACCATGAGAAAGAATAAGGTGAAAACTCTAATCTCAGAAATGCTTTCAACTGCTTCT
Source organism: Dama dama (assembly GCF_033118175.1). Taxonomy (NCBI): domain Eukaryota; kingdom Metazoa; phylum Chordata; class Mammalia; order Artiodactyla; family Cervidae; genus Dama; species Dama dama. Next base: position 5,509,367 of record NC_083713.1, on the reverse strand, counting down.
TCTCCCAACTTAATTCACATGTTTCTTTTTAAGTCTTTATCATTTTTCAGGTCACAAATTCTCATCTGTCAAGAACTATAGAGTCTCTCTGAAATATATAAACAGTATATAAACATATACACAAATATTATACAGTTTCAAAAGATATACAATTTTGCTGAAATGTGTCTATAGACATCAGGGTCAATTATTGTAACCTAAAAACTGGACTCTGACAAATTTCTGAGCTCAATGAGGCTCTCAAAGGGAATCAGGATTGCATTCAAGATCCACAGTAAGACAGGCTTAAAGGCAGACTGATAATAGAAACAGATGACAGATAAATATGTGGATAGGCAGTACATAAAGTGTTCTAAATATTATAAAGTCATAACAGCATCTGAAAGAAACAGAAAATTTATACCATAGCTCATTACTGACCATATTCTTGGATTTTCATCCAGGCACTTAATGTATATATTTAAACCTCGCATGTTATAAAATTAGTTTTTAAATAGAATCCAATATGTAGTCCCTAACACAGGATGAAAAAAATAACTGCCTATTGTAAAGTGGAATGTAGTATGATGTTATTTTACAATCAACTCAGAAGTCAAAAGGGAATCAACCTGGGAACAGTTGCACTGTCATGACTACAGGGAGATTCATATTTTGGTAATTATGTCATCTTGGTAGCTGATGCAGATGATATCTGAATGCCTCTACATCAAAGTCCTTTCTTATGTTTTTAATGTCTTTTTTGTGTGTGTCCTGGGAAACTAGGATTAGAAGAGTAAATGATTCACATTTAGATTCAACATGCAGAGAGAATTATTTATATTTACTGCCTTTCTGCTCTGGTATATAAACAAATATTTATTGTTAATATAATGTCAAAATCTGACCTTATTTTTTAAGTCAATATATGCTTTTAGAGCAATAAATCTTCAAAATCACAGCAGTTTAAATCAATATCTGTTTTTATCTATTTATCATGAATCAAACTTTCTACATTTCAGATACTTAGACGTTAGATTTCTAAGAATGAAGCTGAAATAACTCGAGATGTATATTATCTGCTTTTAAAGTTGACTGTGTAAACAGAAGAGGGGCTTCTCTAAAAGCTCAGCTGGTAAAGAATCTGCCTGCTATTCAGGGCACACCGATTCAATTCCTGGATAGGGAAGATCCCCTGGAGAAAGGATAGGCTATCCACTCCAGTATTCATGGGCTGCCCTCGTGGTTAAGATGGTAAAGAATCTGCCTGCACTGAGGGAAATCTGGGTTCAATCTCTGGGTTGGGAAGATCCCCTGGAGGAGGCATTGGTGACCCACTCCAGTATTTTTGCCTGGAAACTCCCCATGGACAGAGGAGCCTGATGAGCTATGATCCATGGGGTCACAAAGAGTCAGAGGCAACTGAGCAACTATGCACAGCATGCACACTAAAATAAAAGCGATACAACAAGGTCTATAAGTGGTTTGCTGGGCCAGAAAACTGTTGAGTTGCAAAATACTTACAGAAGATGAGACCAACACATTTATTTAATTAAATGTATTCGAATAGTATATCCTTAAGATTATGGTAGACTTCTATCTTGCCAGGTATATCGTGTGACCCAAAAACATACTTAGCAGTATATAACACCAAGGTTGACTTTTCCCGTCATAATGTTCCTAGTTTAATTGTGGGAATTGTGTTAAGGATGGAATTATAAACCAAATTGAATAATATTACCTGACAATGCCTTCTTCAGAGAGCCAGTGATGGCTACAGTCAGACCCAATAGTGGCTCCCTGAGCAGTGAGCTACCACAGAGATTTGAGTCAATAATGACATCAGGCTGTGCTGACTGTAGCAGTCCCTCAGTCTTGCAACCCCTCCCTGAGATTGCATCAAATAGAAGACTCACAGGACTGAAAGTCAGAGGTGTATTACAACCTAGTGATGTTCCATTCTTGAACTCCATCTCCTCACATGAAGGACTAACTGACAAGACTTTTCTGCTGGCTCCAGAATCCTTTCAGGAAACTTTTGACATCTCTCAAGAAATTTAGGGTAGGGAATGGATGACACTCAATAAATAACTGTAACCCTAGATTGTCACTTTAATCTTTTTCAAATATTTTTATTTTTTTAGTTGGAGTAAAATTGCTTTATAATATTGTGTTAATTTCTGTGGTACAACAATGTGAATTGACCATATATATACATACACCCCCTCCCTCTTGAGCCTCCCTCTCAACCCCCATCCCACTCCTCTAGATCATCACAGAGCACTGAACTGAGCTCCCTGTACTAGGCAACAGCTTCATGCTAGTTATTTTATACATTGTAGCTTATATGTCAATGCTTCTCTGAATTTGCCTTACTGTCTTTCCCCCACTGTGTCAACAAGTTTGTTCATTAGTTCCATTGTTCTAGGTTCCATATATATACCTTAATATACAATATTTGCTTTGACTTATTCACTTTGTATGACAGACTCTAGGTCCATCCACATCACCACAAAGTTCATTCCTTGTTAGGGCTGACTAATATTACATTGTGTGTATGTACCACATCTTCTTTATGCATTCCACTGATGGTGGGCGTGTAGGCTGTTTCCATATACTGTCTACTGTCAATGGTACTGCAATGAACATTGGGGTACATGTGCCTTTTTGAATTATGATTTTCTCAGGGTATATGTCCCATAGTAGGATTGCTGAACCATAAGGCAGTTTTATTTTTAGCGTTTTAAGAACTCTCCATACTATTCTCCATGGTGGTTTTATTAATTTACATTCCCACCAACAGAGCAGCAAGGTTGCCCTTTCCCCATAGCCTCTCTAGCATCTATTGTTTGTAGATTTTTTTATGATGGTCATTCTGACCGGCATGAGGTGATATCTCATTGTTTTCACTTGCATTTCTCTAATAATGAGCATTTTGTTGAGCATCTTTTCATGTGTTTGTTGACCATCTGTATACGTCTTCTTTGGAGAAATTTCTGTTCAGGTCTTCTCCCTATTTTTTCATCTTTTTTTTTTTTTTTTTTTTTAATTGAGCTGCATTTTCTCCTGTTCTAAAAGTTGTCTTTTCATCTTTATAGTTTCCTGTGCAGTGCGATGTACCATTTGTTTACCTTTTATTTTCATTACTCTAGGAAGTGGGTCAAAAAAGATCTTGCTTTGATTTATATCAAAGAGTGTTCTCCCTATGTTTATCTCTAAGAGTTTTATAGTCTCCAGCCTTATATTTAGGTCTTCAATCCATTTTTTTTTTCTTTTTTTTTTCCATTTATTTTTTATTAGTTGGAGGCTAATTACTTTACAATATTGTAGTGGTTTTTGTCATACATTGACATGAATCAGCCATGGATTTACATGTATTCCCCATCCCAGGCGGAAAGTTCAATCCATTTATTAATTTTTGTGTACGATGTTAGAAGGTGTTCTAATTTCATTACTTTACATCTAACTGTTCAGTTTTCCCAGCACTGCTTGTTGAAGCATTTGTCTTTCCCCCGTTGTATAGTCTTGCCTCCTTTATTATAGATTAGGTGACTATAGGTGCATGGGTGTATGACTGGGCTTTCTATCCTGTTCCATTGACCTATATTTCTGCTTTTTCACCAGGACCTTACTGCCTTGATTACTATAGGCTGTAGAATGGTCTGAAGTGTCACTTCATTTTAAGAAGACAAATAATCCTCTCTGTGGAGACAGAGAACACTGTGGCCATTAGGAGGAGAAACAGATTACTGCCTTTATCATGTACACATTAGCACTGCTCCATATGGTCACAGAACTTTTATAAATCCATTTCTGTCTTCTTGAAGTACATTTGTATTTGTTGAGAATGGAAAGGCTTTATTTGACGTTTTAACATAGGGGATAATCCACACATCTGGCTACCTGCAACTCCCATTAGTGACTTGTGTGCTGACACCAGAATGCTGCCCTATGCAAAATGTTCAGAGTATAAACGGAAATGTCAGGTCCCTGAAACAAGGTAAATCAGAAGTGGACAAACAGGAGATGTCAAGAGTGAACATTGACATTTTAAGAATCAGTGAACTAAAATAGACTGTAATGGACAAAATTAAATCAGATGGCCATTGTATCTACCACTGTGGGCAAGATTTCCTCAGAAGAAATGAAGTAGCCCTCATAGTCAACAAAAGAGTCCAAAATGCAGTACTTGGGTGTCAACTCAAAAACAATAGAATGATCTCTGTTCATTTCCAAGACAAGCCATTCAATACAATAGTAATCCAAGTCTATCCTCCAACCAGTGATACTCAAGAAGCTGAAGATGAACAGTTCTGTGAAGACCTACAAGACCTTCTAGAATTAGCACCCAAAAAAGATGCCCTTTTCATCATAGGGGACTGAAATTCAAAAGTAGGAAGTCAAGAGATACCTGGAGTAACAGGCATAGAGTACAAAATGAAGCAAGGCAAAGACTAACATAGTTTTGCCAAGGGAATGCACTGATCATAGAAAATGTCCTCTTCCAACAGCGCAAATGATGACTCTACACATGGACATCACCAGATGGTCAATACCAAAATAAGATTATATTCTTTGCAGCCAAAGGTGGAGAAGTTCCATACAGTCAGCAAAAACAAGACTGAGAGCTGACTGTGGATCAGATCATGAAATCCTTACTACAAAACATAGAATTAAATTGAAGAAAGTAGAGAAAAGCACTAGACCACTCAAGTATGACCTAAACCAAACCCCTTACAATTATGCCATTGAAGTGACAAATAGATTCAAGGGATTAGATGTGATAGATAGAGTACCTGAAGAACTATGGATGATGGTTCATAACATTGTACAGCAGGCAGTGATCAAGATCATCCGGTTGAAAAAGAAATGCAAAAGGCAAAATGGTTGTCTGAGGAGGCCTTACAAATAGCTGAGAAAATAAGAGAAGAAAAAGGCAAAGGAGAAAAGGAAATATCCATTTGAATGCAGAGTTCCAAAGGACATCAAGGAGAGATAAGAAAGCCTTCCTCAGTGATCAATGCAAAGAAATAGTGGAAAACAATAGAATCAGAAAGACTAAAGACCTCTTCAAGAAAATTAGAGACACCAAGGGAACATTTCATGCAAAGATGAGCACAGTAAAGGACAGAAATGGTATTAACCTAACAGAAGCAGAAGATATTAAAAACAGGTGGCAAGAATACACAGAAAAAATACACAAAGAACATCTTCATAACACAGATAACCACAATGGTGTGATCACTCATCTAGAGCCAAGCATCTTGCAATGTGAAGTCAAGTGGGCTTTAGAAAGCATCACTATGAACAAAGCTATTGGAGGTGATAGAATTCCTGTTGAGCTATTTCAAATCCTAAAAGATGATGTTGTGAAGTGCTGCACTCAATATGCCAGCAAATTTGGAAAATTTGGCAGTGGTCACAGGACTGGAAAAACTCAATTTTCATTCCATTCCCAAAGAATGTTCAAACTACCACACAATTGCACTCATCTCACACGCTAGCAAAATAATGCTCAAAATTCTCCAAGATAGGCTTTAACAGTACATGAATGGTTAACTTCCAGATGTTCAAACTGGATTTAGAAAAGGCAGAGGAACAAGAGATCAAATTGCCAACATCCATTGCATCATTTAAAAAGCAAGATAATTTCAGGAAAACATCTACCTTTGTTTTATTGATTATGCCAAAACCTTGACTTATAGATCGCAACAAACTGTGGAAAATTCTTAAAGAGATAGGAATACCAGACCACCTTACTTGCATCCTGAGAAATCTGTATGCAGGTTCAGAAGCAACAGTTAGAACTGGACATGGAACTATAGACTGGTTCCAAAATGGGAAAGGAGTATGTCAAGGTTGCATATTTTCACCTTGCTAATTTAACTTATATGCAGAGTACATCATATGAAAATACCAGCTGGAATCAAGATTGCCAGGAGAAATATCAATAGCCTCAGATATACAGATAACACCACCTTTATGACAGAATCAAAGAACTAAAGAGTCTCTTGATGAAAGTAAAAGAGGAGAGTGAAAAAGCTGGCTTAAAATTCAACATTCAAAAAACAAAGATCATGGCATCTGGTCACATCACTTGATGTCAAAAAATGGGGAAACAATGGAAACAGTGAGAGACAATTTTCTTGGGCTCGAAAATCACTGTAAATGGTGACTGCAGCCATGAAACTAAAAGGCACTTGCTCCTTGGAAGAAAAGCTATGACAAAGCTAGGCAGCCTAGGTTTAAAAAGCAGAGACTTGACTTTGCTGACAAAGGTCCCTCTGGTCAAAGCTATGCTTTTTCCAGTAGTCATGTATGGATGTGAGAGTTGGATCATAAAGAAAGCTGAGGACCAAAGGATGCATTTGAACTGTTGTGTTAGAGAAGACTCTTGAGAGTCCCTTGGACAGTAAGGAGATCCAACCAATCAATCCTAAAGGAAATCAGTCCTGAATATTCATTGGAAGGACTGATGTTGAAGCTGAAACTCCAATACTTTGGCCACCTAATGCGAAGAGATGACTCATTTGAAATGACCTGGATGCTGGGAAAGATTAAAAGAAGGAAGAGAAGGGGACAACAGAGGATGAGATGGTTGGATGGCATCACCAACTCAATGCACATGAGTTTGAGTAAGCTCTGGGAGTTGGTGATGGTCAGGAAAGCCTGGCATGCTACAGTCCATTGGGTAGCAAAGAGTCAGACATGACCCAGCGACAGAACTGTACTGAGAAATTGTCTTTGATATTCAGAAAGCATTATCAAAAATCTCCCATTCCTTATTTCTTCAGGCGCCAGAAGAGTTATGCAAGGTCACCAAACTGTATGGTCATATTTTCTGGTCCCACAATGTTGCACACTAGCATAATGTCAAGCCACATTTCACTCTTCTCCTTTCCCCTTCTGTCATCTGCCTAATTTGTTCTGAATATTGGGTAATTCTCACTCCTTCTATGACACAAACTATCTATTTGGCAGTAAATGTATCCTAGTGCCTAACATAAGTAAAGGGGAAATAGTTCAGAGGTTAAGAAACAAGGTTTTCAAACCAGGAAAGTCTGGATGAAACTAAAGGACTGTCCTTTGGCAAGTTCATTACTTCGAAGGCAGTGAGTTAGTGTACAAAACTGGAATTATAGGTTGTGGTAGCTGATTAGACAGTGCAGGTTAAGTTACTTACCCAGAGTCTGGTATAGGGTATATTCACAATAAGTGGTAACAATCTTGACACTCTCTTTCTCCCCCTTAATATTGCTAGTGTAATTTTGTATTATTTTATAGCTTATGCTATGTGCCCAGGGAATACAATAGAAAAATAAAGTATGGCCTCAATCCCTTTAAGGTTAGGAAGAAGGCAAAACTAACTTCTTTGGAAAAAAATTAGGTCCATTTTCATGATGAAATCTTGATTATTGGTGGACCAATCTGGAGGAAGACAGAAGTAAGATTCAGTCAGTCAGATCAGTCACTCAGTCGTGTCCAACTCTTGGTGACCCCATGGACTACAGCATGCCAGGCCTCCCTGTCCATCACCAACTTCTGGAGTTTACTCAAACTCATGTCCATTGAGTCAGGGATGTCATCCAACTATCTCATCCTCTATCCTTCACTTCTCCTCCCACCTTCAATCTTTCCCACCATCAGGATTTTTTCCGATGAGTCAGCCTTCAGCATCAGATGGCCAAAGTATTGGAGTTTCAGCTTCAACATCAGTGCTTCCAATGAATATTCCAGACTGATTTCCTTTATGATGGACTGGTTGGATTTCCTTGCAGTTCAAGGAACACTCAAGAGTCTTCTCCAGCACCATAGTTCAAAAACATCAATTCTTTGGCAATAAGCTTTCGTTATAGTCCAGCTCTCACATCCATACATGACTACTGGAAAAACCATAACCTTGACTGTACAGACCTTTGTTGACAAAGTAACATTAAAAAGTCTCTGCTATCTAAGTTGCTCATAAATTTTCTCCCAAGGAGTAAGCATCTTTTAATTTCATGGCTGCAGTCACCATCTGCTGTGATTTTGGAGCCCCCCAAAATAAAGTCTGCCACTGTTTCCACTGTGTCTCCATCTATGTGCCATGAAGTGATGGGACCGGATGCCATGATCTTTGTTTACTGAATGTTGAGCTTTAAGCCAGCTTTTTCGCTCTCCTCTTTCACTTTCATGAAGAGACTCTTTTTTTGTTGTTGTTCTTTTCTTTTTTTATTTTTTTCATTTATTTTTATTAGTTGGAGGCTTATTACTTTACAATATTGTAGTGGTTTTTGTCATACATTGACATGAATCAGCCATGGATTTACAAGTATTTCCCCATCCCAATCCCTCCTCCCACCTCCCTCTCCACCCGATTCCTCTGGGTCTTCCCAGTGCACCAGGCCCGAGCACTTGTCTCATGCATCCAGCAGTCAGGGTGGCTGCTATCCAAAAGTCTACAAGCAATAAATGCTGGAGAGGGTGTGGAGAAAAGGGAACCCTCTTACACGGTTGGTGGGAATGCAAACTAGTACAGCCGCTAGGGAGAACAGTGTGGAGATTTCTTAAAAAACTGGAAGAGACTCTTAGGTTCTTCTTTACTTTCTGCCATAAGGGTGGTGTCATCTGCATATCTGAGGTTATTGATATTTCTCCTGGCAATCTTGATTCCAGCTTGTGCTTCTTCCAGCCCAGCGTTTCTCATGATGTACTCTGCATATAAGTTAAATAAGCAAGGTGACAATATACAGCCTTGATATACTCCTTCCCTGATTTAGAACCAGTCCATTCATCCATGTCCAGTTCTAACTGTTGCATCCTGACCTGCATACAGGTTTCTCAAGAGGCAGGTCAGGTGGTCTGGTATTCCCATCTCTTTCAGAATTTTCCACAGTTTATTGTGATCCACACAGTCAAAGGCTTTGGCATAGTCAGTAAAGCAGAAATAGATGTTTTTCTGAAACTCTCTTGCTTTCGATGATCCAGTGGATGTTGGGAATTTGATCTCTGGTTCCTCTGCCTTTTCTAAAACCAGATTGAACATCTGGAAGTTCACGATTCAAGTATTGCTGAAGCCTGGCTTGGGGAATTTTGAGCATTATTTACTAGACTGTGAGATGATTGCAATTGTGCGGTAGTCTGAACATTCTTTGGCATTGCCTTTCGTTGGGATTGGAATGAAACTGACCTTTTCCAGTCCCGTGGACATGGCTGAGTTTTCCAAATTTGCTGGCATATTGAGTGCAGCACTTTCACAGCATTGTCTTTTAAGATTTGAAATAGCTCTAGAGGAATTCCATCATCTCCACTAAATTTGTTCATAGTGATGCTTCCTAAGGCACACTTGACTTCACATTCCACAATGTCTGGCTCTAGGTGAGTGATCATACCATCATGCTTATCTGGGTCATGAAGATCTTTTTTTGTGTAATTCTTATGTGGATTCTTGCCACCTCTTCTTAATATCTTCTGTTTCTGTTAGGCCCATACCATTTCTGTCCTTCATTGAGCCCATTTTTGCGTGAAACATTTAATTGGTGTCTCTAATTTTCTTGAAGAGATCTCTAGTCTTTCCCATTCTATTGTTTTCCTCTATTTCTTTGCACTGATCACTGAGGAAGGCTTTCTTTCTCTCCTTGATATTCTTTGGAACTCGGCATTCAAATGAGTAATCTTTCCTTCTCTCCTTTGCTTTTCATGTCTCTTCTTTTCACAGCTATTTGTAAGGCCTCCTCAGACAGCCACTTTGCTTTTTTGCATTTCTTTTTCTTGGAATGGTCTTGATCCCTGTCTCCTGTACAATGTCAGAAACCTCCATCCATAGCTTATCAGGAGCTCTGTCTATCAAATCTAGTCCTTTAAATCTATTTGTCACTTCCACTGTATAATCGTTAGGGATTTGATTTAGGTCATACCTGAATGGTCTAGTGGTTTTCCCTACTTCCTTGAATTTAAGTCTGAATTTGGCAATAAGGAGTTCACAGCAATAAGTCAGTTCCCAGTCTTGTTTTTGCTGAGTGTATAGAGTTTCTCCATCTTTCACTGCAAAGAATATAATCAATCTGATTTCGGTGTTCACCATCTGGTGATGTCCCTGTGTAGAGTCTTCTCTTGTGTTGTTGGAAGAGGATGTTTTCTATGAGCTCTGCGTTCCTTTGCCAAAACTCAATTGGCCTTTGTCCTGCTTCATTCTGTACTCCAAGGCCAAATTTGCCTGTTACTCCAGGTGTTTCTTGAATTTCTACTTTTGCATTTCAGTTCCCTATAAAGAAAAGGACACCTTTTGGGGGTGTTAGTTCTAGAAGGTCTTGTAGGTCTTCATAGAACCGTTCAACTTCAGCTTCTTCAGCATTACTGGTTGAGACATAGACTTGGATTACCGTGATATTGAATGGTTTGCCTTGGAAATGAACAGAGATCATTCTGTCATTTTTGAGACTGAATCCAAGTACTGCATTTCAGACTCTTTTGTTGACTATGATGGCTACTCAATTTCTTCTAAGGAATTCTTGTCCACAGTAATATATATATAATAGTCATCTGAGTTAAATTCATCCATTCCAGTCTATTTTAATTCACTGATTCTTAAAATGTCGACATTCACTCTTGCCATCTGCACTTCCAGTTTGCCTACTTCCAATTTGCCTTGATTCATAGACCCAACATTCCACGTTCCTATGCAATATTGCTCTTCATGGCATCGGACCTTGCTTCCATCACCAGTCACATCCACAATTGGCTGTTGTTTTTTCTTTGGTTTCATCTCTGTATTCTTTCTGAAGTTATTTCTCCACTGATCTCCAGTAGCATATTGGACACCTAGCAACCTGGGGAGTTTATCTGTCAGTATGTAAGATTACTCTCTTGTAGATTGTAGTTACACAGAGAACCTCATCCAATCCCTATATCAACCCTCTGAAATAAGTCTCTTGCTTTCTTCATACCAAAGAGGAAAATGGAGCCCTGGTGAGATGAATCACTTGGCTGAGGCTGCTAAGCAAATAGGTCGTGGTTGGGAGGTGGGTACCGGGGCTGCTGTATTTCTAAATCTGTGTTCCTTCTACTCTGTGGAGAATAGGGACTAGCAGGCTGAAGTTATCAGAAAGGTAATTAGGAGACAAAATTTAAATGAAACCCCACAGTACAGCAGCATTTGATGGTCCCAGGGATATGGAAGATTCAGAGGAGAAGAACCAAGGCCTTGAATGAGATGATGATAGTGTGGAAAGCAGGTGGAACAAGACTCACATAGGTCGGTCAGTGTGCATGTGCTTGTATTGAATTGTTGCTGTGGGATGATCCATCCAACTGCACTGATTAATGAAGCCAAGAAGCAAATCAAAACCTTGGTAGATCTACTTTGAAGTTTTCTTTGGGGGACGTTTTTGCTTAAAAATGTATTTGGTATATAGGAATATTTAAAATTCCTACTGATTCTTATGTCATTTAACAAATCGTGTTTTTGTGGAATTTGCCAATTTTAACAAAATTTTAAAATTTATTGGTAAAAAGTTTCTCATTTTAATGCCCATAGTATGTATTATATTTATCAAGCAAATCCCAAAATAAGTCACATTTTCTTGATCAGTTTTGCTTAGAAATTTGTCAATTTGATTGACCATTAATAAATAAGTCAACTTATGAATTTGTTCATTTTTTCCTAGGTTCCATTTATTTTTAATTTTAAAATTTTTCATTATTTTTGTTGAAATATAGTTGATGTACAAGATTACATAAGTTACAGGTCATACAATATAGTGATTCACTTTTAGTAAAGATTGTACTCCATTTTTAGTTGTTATAAAATATTTGCTCTAGTCCCTGTGTTGTGCAATATATCCTTGCAGCTTATCTTATACCTAATTGTTTGTACCTCTTAATCCCAGACCCCTGTACTGTACCTCCCACTTCCATCTCCTTAGTGGTAACTGCTAGCTTTCTCTATATATCTATGTGTCAGCTTCTTTTCTATCGTATTCATTAATTGGTCATATTTTTATAGAGTTCACATATAAGTGATATACAGTATTTGTTTTTTTCTACCTTTCACTTAGCATAATACCCTCCAGTTCCATCCATGTTGCTACAAATGGAAATATTGCACCCTGTTTTATGGTTGAGTACTATTCCACTGTGTGTGTGTGTGTGTGTGTGTGTGTGTGTGTGTATCACATCTTTATTCATTCCTCTGTTGATGAACACTTGGGTTGCTTCCATATTTTAGCAGTTGTAAATAATGCTGCTACAAACATTGGGGTGCATGTCTCTTCTTGAATTAGTGTTTCCTTTTTTTTTTTCATATATACCCCAGAGTGGAATTACTGGCTCATATGGTAGTTTAGGTTTTGGGGAAGCCTCAATACTGTTTTCCCCACTGTTGTTATTCCTAGCAACACTGTAAGAAGACTTCCTTTCTCCAAATCCTCACCAACATTTGCCTTTGCTCTTTTTGATAATAGCCATTCTGACAGGTATAAGATGAATTACTGTAGTTTTCATTTGCATTTCCCTGAGGCTTAGTGATATTGAGCACCTTTTCATATGTGTAATGACCGTCTGCATTTCCTCTTTGGAAAAATTTTTCTCTATATTTGTTTTCTATTTTAGTGTCTTCTGCTTTTCCTTCATAGTTTTAAATTTTGATTTCTTTCCATTTTTCATTTTCCAGCATCTTGGTATAGACACGTAGATTGATTTTTAGCTTTCCTTCTTTTCTAATATATTAATTTGAAGCTACATGTTTCCCTATAGGCCCTGCATTAATTACACCCACCTGTTCTGTCATATTTTTACTTTTATTCAAATCAAAATATTTTGTAATTTCCACTTTATCTTATTCTTTTATTCACAGGTTACTTAAAAGTGAACTACTTAGTCTCCAAATATTTGGAAATTTTCTAGTTATCTATTATTAAGCTTTAATTAATTCCAGTGTGGTTAAAGAACACACTGTATATAAGATTTCAACACAATATATTTTTAAAATATTTGCTCTTCAACCTAGAAAATATTTCTTTCAAAAATATTAAAATATTTTTTACTATAATGTATATTCTCAAGTGTTGGTATGTTCTACCAGGGCAATTGTTCTAGTTTGCTAATCATGTTGTTTAAATATTCCATATGTTTACTGTTTTGTGTTTGTATTCTTTATCAGTAGAGATGGATTTGCTGAAATCTTTAAGTGTGGTTATTGATTTGTCTCTCTCTTTCTTTATTGTCATACATTTTTGCTTTATGTATTTGAGGTTATATGGTAGGTCAATACAGATAGAAACAGTTTACATGTTTCAGTTAAATTGATGTATTTATCATTAGGAACTGCCCCCCTTTATCTTATTTATTGCTTGCTGCTTTAAAAATCTACTTTGTTATTAATATACACATTCTTTTAGTTTTTGCATGGCATGGTTTTCCTTCCTTTCACTTCCAATCCTTACATGTCTTTTTCTTCTTGGAGTATAGTTAATTTACAATATTCTGTTAGTTTCAGGTGCACAGAAAAGTGAATCAGTTACACTTATACATATATCCACTATTTTTTAGATTATTTTCCCATATAGGCCATTACAGAGCATTGAGTAGAGTTCCCTGTATAATACAAAAGGTGCTTATTGTTAGTAGTTTTTTATTTTATATAAATATATTTGCCTGACAAGATGGCAGAGTAGAAGGACATGCACTCATCTTCTCCTGTGAGAATTCCAAGATTGCAACTAATTGTTGAACAACCATCAACAGGAGAGTGTTGGATTCCACCAAAAAATAAAAAGATATAGAATGTCCAAGGGCAAAGGAGAAGCCCCAACAAGATGGTAGGAGGGCCAAAATCATGTTTAGAATCAAATGCCATACCTGCCAGAGTTGCTCAGAGGGTTCAAACTAAACCTTGTGTGCACCAGGACCCAGGGACCCCACAAGGGACGGACCCAGACTTGCCTCTGAGATTTTGAGTGTCTCCTGTGGAGGCAGGTGTCAGCAATGGCCTGCCATGGGGACAGGGGCTCTGGCTGCAGCAGACCTGGAAGGCACAATGTGTGAGCCCTAGTATACAGCCACCAAGTAGGCAATCCACACACTGGAAAACAATTATACCAAAGAAGTTCTCACACTGTTGTGAAATTTCTGAGCTTACAACAGACACCCCAACCTGGGAAACCAGCAAATGGACTAAGAACCCCCAGGGAATTTGACTTTGAGGGCGAGTGGGATTTGATTACAGACTTCCACAGGACTGGGGAAACAGACTCTTGGAGGGAACAAGCAAAAAAGAGAAGTGACCCCACAAGAGACTGAGCCAGACTTGCCTATGAGACTCCAGGAGTCTCTGGTGGAGGTGGATTGACAGTGGCTGCCGTGGGGTCTGAGTACACAGTCTTGGTACAGACTTCCATTTTGAAGGAGGTCACCATTACCACCATCACCACCACCATTATTTGACCTCAGGCCAAAGTACAGGGAGGGAATGCAGCCCCATCCATCAAGAGAAAATTGGATTAAAAATTTAGCAAGACTCTGATCCCCCCACACCCAGTCCATCCCATCAGGAAGATTCCAAAAGCCTCTTACACTTATCCATCACAGGGCAGACAGAATGGAAACCACAATTATAGAAAACTAGCCAAGCTGATTGCTTGGAACAAAACCTTGTCTAACTCAATGAAACTGTGAGCCATGCCATGTAGGGCCACTCAAGACGGATGGCTCATGGTGGAAAGTTACAACAAAACATGGTTCACTGGAGAAAGGAATGGCAAACCACTTCAGTATTCTTGCCTTGAGAACCCCATGAACAGTATGAAAAGGCAAAAAGATAGGACACTAAAAGATTAACTCTCCAGATCGGTAGGTGCCCAATATGCCACTGGAGATTGGTGGAGAAATAACTCCAGAAAAAATGAAGTGATGGTGCCAAAGCAAAAACAATACCCAGTTGTGGATGTGATTAGTGATGGAAGCAAGGTTCGATGCTGTAAAGAACAATATTGCATAGGAACCTGGAATGTCAGGTCCATGAATCAAGGTAAATTGGAAGTGGTGAAACAGGAGATGGCAAGAGTCAACATTGACATTTTAGGACTCAGTGAACTAAAATGGACCAGAATGGGCAAATTTAATTCAGATAACCATTATATTCAGTACCAGGGGCAAGAATCCCTTAGAATAAATGGACTAGCCCTCATAGTCAACATAAGAGTTCAAAATGCAGCACCTGTTGCCATCTCAAAAATGACATAATGATTTCTGCTCATTTCCAAGGCAAATAATCCATTATCACAGTAATCCAAGCCTATGGCCCAACCATGAAAGCCAAAGAAGCTGAAGATGAATGGTTCTATGAAAACTCACAAGACCTTCTAGAACTAACACCAAAAAAGATGTCTGTTTCATCATAGGGGACTGAAGTGCAAAAGTAGGAAGTCAAGAGACAACTGGAGTAACGGGCAAGTTTGTCCTTGGAGTACGGAATGAAGCAGGGCAAAGGCTACCAGAGATTTGCCAAGAGAACACACTAGTCACAGCAAACCCTCTCTTCAAACAAGGGATGACTCTACACATGAATATCATCAGATGGTCAATACACAAATCAGATTGATTATATTGTTTGCAGCAGAAGATGGAGAAGCAAACACAAAATCTTAAACAGACTGTGGCTCAGATCATGAGCTCCTTACTGCCAAATTCAGATTTAAGTTGAGGAAAGTAGGGAAAACCATTAGGTCATTAAGGTATGGCCTAAATAAAATCTCTTGCAATTATACCATGGAAGTGACAAATAGATTAAAGGGATTATATCTGATATACAGCATGATTATATCTGATAGATAGCACTATGAACAGAGGATCATAACATTGTAAAGGAGGCAGTGATCAAAACCATCACTAAGAAGAAGAAATGCAAAGAGGCAAATAGCTGAGAAAAGAAGAGAAGCAAAAGGAAAAGGAGATACCCATTTGAATGCAGAGTTCCAAAGAATATCAAGGAGAGATAAGAAAGCCTTCCTCAGTGATCAGTGCAAAGGAATAGAGGAAAACAATAGAATGGGAAACACTAGAGATCACTTCAAGAAAATTAGAGATACCAAGGGAATATTTCATGCAAAGGTGGCCACAATAAAGAAGTGGTATGAACCTAATAGAAGCAGAAGATATTAAGAAGAGGTGGCAAGAATACACAGAAGAATTGTACAAAAAAGACCCAGAAAATCACAATGGTATGATCACTCACCTAGAATGAGACATCCTGGAATGTGAAGTTAAGTGGGCCTTAGGAAGCATCACTACAAACAAAGTTAGAGGAGGTGATGGAACTCCAGCTGAGCTATTTCAAAATTTAAAAGAGGATGCTGTGAAAGTGCTGCACTCAACATGCCAGCAAATTTGGAAAACTTAGCAGTGGCTGCAGGACTGGAAAAGGTCAGTTTTCATTCCAATCCCAAGGAAAGCGAATGCCAAAGAATGTTCAAACTACTGCACAGTTGCACTCATCCTACAAGCTAGAAAAGTAATGCTCAAAATTTTCCAAGCTAGGCTTCAATAGCTCTTGACCTGAGAACCCACAGACATTTAAGCTGGATTTAGAAAAGGTAGGGGAACCAGAGATCAAATTGCTAATATCTGTTGTATCATAGAAAAAGCAAGGGAATTCCAGAAGAACATCCACTTCTGCTTCACTGACTATACTAAAGACTTTGATTGTGTGAATCACAACAAGCTGTGGAAAAGTTTTAAAAAGATGGGAATACCAGACCACCTTTCTTGCCTCCTGAGAAATCTGTATACAAATCAAGAAGCAACAGTCAGAACCAGACATGAAACAATGGACTAGTTCCAAACTGAGAAAGGAGTAAGTTGAAGGCTGTATGTTGTCACCTTGCTTATTTAACTTACATGCAGAATACATCATGCAAAATGTCAGGCTGGATAAAATACAAGCTGGAATCAAGACAGCTGGGAGAAATATCAATAACCTCAGATATGCAGATGACACCACACTCATGGCAGAAAGCAAAGAGGAACTAAAGAGCCTCTTGAAGAAACTGAAAGAGAAGAGTGAAAAATAAAGCTTAAAATTCAACATTCAAGAAATGAAGATCATGGCATCCGGTCCCATCACTTCATGGCAAATAGATGGGGAATCAATGGAAACAGTGAGAGGTTATTTACTTGGGCTCCAAAATCACAGCAGATGTTGACTGCAGCCATGAAATTAAAAGGTATTGCTCTTTGGAAGAAGAGCTATGACAAACCTAGACAGCACATTAAAAAGCAGAGATATCACTTTACTGAACAAAGGTCCATCTAATTAAAGCTATGGTTCTTCCAGTAGTCATGTATGGATGTGACAGCTGGGCTACAAAGAAAACTAAGCACTGAAGAATTGATGCTTTTGAACTATGGTGCTGGAGAAGAATTTTGAGAGTACCTTGAACCACAAGGAGATCAAACCAGTCACTCCTAAGGGAAATCAGTCTTGAATATTCATTGAAAGGACTGATGCTGAGGTTGAAACTCCAACACTTTGGCCACCTGATGGGAGGAACTGACTCATTTGAAAAGACACTGATGCTGGGCAAGATTGAAGGCAGGAAGAGAAGGGGAGGACAGAGGATGAGATGGTTGAATGGCATCACCAACTCAATGGACATGAGTTTGAGCAAGCTCTAGGAGTTGGTGATGGTCAGGGAAGCCTGGCATGCTGCAGTCCATGGGGTCACAAAGAGTCGGACACGACTGAGCAACTGAACTGAACTGACTTTATGTATAGTAACATGTATATGTCAATCTCAATTTCCCAATTTATTCCCCCCATCTCTGGCAACCTTAAGTGTTTTCTACATCTGTAACTTTATTTTTATTTTCTAGATTAGTTTATTTGTACTTTTTTTTGTCCTCATATAAGTGATATCATACGACTTTTGTCTTTCTCTGTCTGACTTACTTCACTCAGTATGACAAGCCCTAGGCCCATCTTTGGCTGATGCAAATAGCATTATTTCATCCTTTTTATGGTTAAGTAATATTCCATTGTACATATGTTCTGAATCTTCTTAATCCATTCCTCTCTTGATAGGCATGTCTTGGCTACTGTATATAGTGCTGCAATGAACATTGGGATGTGTATATCTTTTCAAATTATGGTTTCTCCAAATATATGCCTAAGAATGGGATCGTTGCATTATCTGTGTGTCATAATTATGTAGCATGTCTTAAATACAGTTGATGAAAGGTTGTATAATCTGACATTTATCTTCTTAAATATAACAAACATTCAAGAATGGGCACATATGTTAAACATCTCAATGAATTTTCATAAAATGAACATTCTTATGTAGCCTGTCTACCTAACAACCCTATGCTACACTCCTATGACAACATACAAATCAAGAAATAGAACATTATGGCACTCCAGAAGTCCTCCACACCCTCTTGCAGACACTACTGGCCTGCAAAGCCCACCACTATCTCACTTCCAAATCACTTGTTAGTTTGGCCTGGTTTTAAATCTTATAGAAATGAAATAATACAGTACTGCATCTTTTGTTCTTCTTTCACTATGTCTGTCACCCAATTTATGGTGTGAATGCATTCACATTATTTCATATAAGAGTAATTTGTTTATTGTTTATCACAGTACTCTAAGTGTTACTATAAAGAAACTTATTCAGTTCTATGGTGTGAATATTTGTGTTCTGTTTAAAATACATACAGTGGGGGTGGTCCTAAGATGGCGAAGGAATAGGATGGGGAAACCACTTTTTCCCCCACACATTCATTGAAAGAACATTTGAACGCTGAGCAAATTCCACAAAACAACTTCTAAATGCTGGCAGAGGACATTAGGCACCCAGAAAGGCAGCTCATTGTCTTCAAAAGGAGGTAGGACAAAATATGAAAAATAAAAAGAGTACCATTGCACGCCAGTCAGGATGGCTGCTATCCAAAAGTCTACAAGCAATGAATGATGGAAGGGGTGTGGAGAAAAGGGAACCCTCTTACACTGTTGGTGGGAATGTAAACTAGTACAGCCGCTATGGAAAACAGTGTGGAGATTTCTTAAAAAACTGGAAATAGAACTGCCATATGACCCAGCAATCCCACTTCTGGGCATACACACTGAGGAAACCAGATCTGAAAGAGACACGTGCACCCCAATGTTCATTGCTGCACTGTTTATAATAGCCAGGACATGGAAGCAACCTAGATGCCCATCAGCAGACGAATGGATAAGGAAGCTGTGGTACATATACACCTTGGACTACTACTCAGTCATTAAGAAGAATTCATTTGAATCAGTTCTAATGAGATGGATGAAACTGGAGCCTATTATACAGAGCGAAGTAAGCCAGAAAGATAAAGAACATTACAGCATACTAACACATATATATGGAATTTAGAAAGATGGTAATGATAACCCTATATGCAAAACAGAAAAAGAGACACAGATGTACAAAACAGACTTTTGGACTCTGTGGGAGAAGGCGAGGGTGGGATGTTTCGAGAGAACAACATCGAAACATGTATATTATCTATAGTGAAACAGATCATCAGCCAAGGTTGGATGCATGAGACAAGTGCTCGGGCCTGGTGCACTGGGAAGACTCAGAGGGACTGGGTAGAGAGGGAGGTGGGAGTGGGGATCGGGATGGGGAATACATGTAACTCCATGGCTGATTCATGTCAATGTATGACAAAAACCACTACAATATTGTAAAGTAATTAGCCTCCAACCAATAAAAATGAATGAAAAGAAGAAGAAGAAAAGAAAAAATATATAATCCTTTTAGCAACAACTATATATCTTGATTTAAAAACACTTTCACATATTATCAAAAATAAGTCATTATTATTACACTTTTTTTCACTTTGCTGTACATCTGCATCTAACACAATATTGTAAATCAACTATACTCCAATAAACATTAAAAAAACAAAACAAAACAAAAAAAAGAATACACTTTTTATCTGATTGCTATGTATTCTAGAGTCTGTGAACACTAGCACAGACATTAGATCATCCAAAAAAGTATAATGGCACAATAACGCACTGTCACTATGAGAAAAACAACAATTTGTCTTACTGATGAGTCTATCAAACAGAATTTTCAATTTTTTTTTATAAGGTTGAGAAAAGAAAAAATACTTCAGTAGACTCCAAATCCAACAATCCAAAACATTTTACAGATTTATTTATTTATTTATGGCTACACTGGGTCTTCATGGCTGCATGCAGGCTTTCTCTAGTTACAGCAAACAGGAGATACTCTCTAGCTGTGATGTGCAAGCTTCTCATTGTACGGGGCTTCTCTTGTTGGTGAGCACAGGCTTGTTGTTGGTGGTACACAGGCTTCAGCAGTTGTGGCTCTCAGGCTCTAGAGTGTGGGCTCAGTAGCTGTGGTACACAGGCTTAGTCATCCTGTGACGTGTGGGAATCTTCCAGGACCAGGGATTAAACCTGTGTCCCCAGCACTAGCAAGCAGATTCCTAACCACTGGATCACCTGCAAAACCCTCAAATAATTTTTTTTTTTTAATTCCAAGGTAGATGAATAGCTTGAAGAAACTCTGTTTTTCTAAACCCTACTGGTTTTGTATAAGTTTATAAAATTCATTCATAGATATAATATTAAGTATTAAGGTAATATATTAATACAACCTAGACTATTCATTCTCATGAGACACTGTTTTCTAAGGAAAGATATCAGGGCTTCCTTTAACTTTGTTTTAAATGGTTCAAGGAAAAGAGATTTTTATTTAGATAGATACATGCAATTTCTGAAATAAATAATCCTACAATATTTATAATTCTACTATAACCAGATACTTGAAATGTCTTCTTGAGA
Source organism: Dama dama (assembly GCF_033118175.1). Taxonomy (NCBI): domain Eukaryota; kingdom Metazoa; phylum Chordata; class Mammalia; order Artiodactyla; family Cervidae; genus Dama; species Dama dama. The sequence continues at coordinate 5,488,567 of NC_083713.1, read as the reverse complement.
TGATGGTTGATGCCTGTTCAGTGTTATGTATCCAATAAAGGTTACAGCTGGAAAAAAAAGAAAAAGAAAACGAGAGACTAAAGAGGTAAGGACCAAAACCCATAAAAGAGGAGAAGTTTCCAAATCCCAGGAAACCCTCTCACCGGTGGGTCTGTGAGGAGTTATGGAATCTCAGAGGGCAACATAACCAGGAAGAAAACATAAATAAATAAAACCCATAGATTACGTGCCTAACGGCAACTCTCAGGGCTCACATCGGCCACCAGCAAGCGGGGGCTGAACAGGAAGGCGCGGGCTGCATTACTTAGCATAAGGACCATGCCTGAGTGTCCTGAGGGCAATCTGAGGGAACTAATGTGAGATAGCAACCCAAAATGTGGGATAGCCAGAGAGAGAGCAAAAAATGAGAGAGAGAGAGAGAGAGAGAGAACTATCCCGCAAAAAGCCCTAACCTAAGGCACTGCCAGGCGCTCACAGAACAAAGGACTGAGCAAATACCAGAGGACAGCTAGCCAGCTGTGGACCAGCCCATCCCCCGCCAGAGATGGGGAGGCAGGTGGGGGTCAGCCAGAGCCGGGAAGGGGCAAGCCCAGCTCCAGAGAGGCATCCTCTACCAAACTGCAAGCAGGCTCCCCATTGCTAACCAAGACTTCTTGGGATTCTGGACTGTTGACATCCGCCGGGAGGGTGGCAGCCAGAGATCAGCTCCCCAGAAGAGACACATGGCACACCTGAGACGGGCGCGCCCGCTGCCACCCAGGAAACCGAGCAGCTGGGACCGGGGAGGTGATAAGAGACACCCCCGACCTGGGGAGACTGCGCTTGCCAAGCACCTGGTCACCTGAGCTGCTCGGGCCTGGGAAGGGCACAAAACACAGGCCATACCATGTCTGCACATTTGTGGATGCCCAAGAACCTGAACCTGAGCAGTTTAGACCTGGGAAGTGCATGCAACCCAGGGTCCACCTCAGACAGTTCCCTGGCAGAGCAACCTGGAGCCTGAGAAGTGTAGACTGGAAAAGAGCGTGCACCATGAGCGGGGACAAACCCAGTGCAGCCAAGACACTGCCAGCACTCCCCACACATGCCAGTGATATTTGTTTACAGTGTTCCTCCCTCCCCATAGCCTGGCTGAACAAGTGAGCATAAATAAGTGACCACCTTTGCCCCCTTGTGTCAGGGCAGAACTTAGACACTGAAGAGACCCGCAAACAGAAGAAGCTAAAATAAACAGAGGGAATCGCTTTGGAAGTGACAGCTGCAACAGATTAAAACCCTGTAGTTAGCACCGACTACATGGGAAGGGGCCTGTAGATCTTGAGAAGTATAAACTGGATCAAGGAACTATCTGAAACTAAACTGACCACACACTGCCTGCAACAGCTCCAAAGAAATTCCTAGATATATTTTTACTATTATCATTTTTTAAATCCTCTATTACTCCTTTAATTTTAATTTTTATAACCTAATATTACCTTGGAAAAAAAAAGATCCTATTTTTAAAGCAAACTTCATATATATATTTTATAAATTTTGTGACTTTGTTTTGTTTTAATATTGTATTTTTGAGAGTCTAACCTTTACTCTAGATGTTTAATCTTTGCTTTTTGGGATTTGTTATCAATTTTGTATCTTTAAGAACCCAAACTTCAGTACCCATTTTTACTTGGGAGTGTGATTACTGGCTTGATTGATCTCTCCACTTTTTGACTCTACTTTTTCTCCACCAGGTCACCTCTATCTCTTCCATCCCCCTTCTCTTCTCTACCCAACTCTGTGATTGTCTTTGTGTGTCTCAGGTTGTGGAGAACACTTAAGGAACTGATTACTAACTGGATCTGTCTCTCTCCTTTTGATCCCCCCTTTTCTCCTCCTGGTCACCTCTGTCTCCTTCCTCCCTCTTCTCTTCTATCTGTAACTCCATGAACATCTCTGAGGAGGTCCAGACTATGGAGAGCACATAGGGAATGGATTACTGGCTAGAATGCTCTCTCCCCTTTTGATTCCCCCTCTTCCCCTCCTGGTCACCTCTATCGGCCTCCTTCTTTTTCTCTTCTCCATGCAACCCTGTGAACCTCTCCAGGTGTCGCTCACTGCAGAGAATCTTTTCATCATTAACCTAGATGTTTTGTCATTGGTGCTGTATGGATGGAGAAGTCTTGAGGCTACTGTAAGAAAGAGACTGAAAACCAGAGGCAGGAGGCTTAAGTCCAAAACCTGAAAACACCAGAGAACTCCTGACTCCAGAGCATTAATCAATAAGAGCTCATCAAACACCTCCATACCTACACTGAAACCAAGCAACACCCAAAAGCCAACAACTTCCAGAGCAAGACATACCACGCAAATTCTCCAGCAATGCAGGAACATAGCCCTGAGTTTCAATATACAGGCTGCCCAAAGTCACACCAAACCCATAGATATCTCAAAATTAACTACTGGACAATTCATTGCACTCCAGAGAGGAGAAATTCAACTCCACCAACCAGAACACCGATGCAAGCTTCCCTAACCAGGAAACCTTGACAAGCCACCCACAATAAGGAAACTCCACAATAAAAAGGAACCACAACCTGCCAGTATACAGTAAGGCCACCACAAACACAACAATCTAAACAAGATGAAAAGGCAGAGAAATATTCAGCAGGTAAAGGAACAGGATAAATGCTGACCAAATCAAACAAAAGAGGAAGAGATAGGGAGTCTACCTGATAAAGAATTCCGAATAATTATAGTGAAAATGACCCAAAATCTTGAAAACAAATTGTAGTTGCAGATAAATAGCCTGGAGACAAGGATTGAGAAGATGCAAGAAATGTTTATTTAACAAGGACCTAGAAGAAATATAAAAGAGTCAATAAATAATGAATAATGCAATAAATGAGATCAAAACCACTCTGGAGGGAACAAACCAACAACCCAAAACAACAAAGTAAATGGCAACAGGATCCTGCTTATCAATAATTACCTTAAATGTAAATGGGTTGAATGCCCCAATCAGAAGACAAAGGCTGACTGAATGGATACAAAAACAAAACCCTTATGTATTTGTCTACAAGAGACCCACCTCAAAACAAGGGACATACAGACTGAAAATGAAGGGCTGGAAAAAGATATTTCACACAAAGAGAGACCAAAAGAAAGCTGGAGTAGCAATACTCATATCAGATAAAATAGACTGTAAAATAAAGGCTGTGAAAAGAAACAAAGAAGGGCACTACATAATGATCAAAGGATCAATCTAAGAAGATATAAATATATATGCAGCCAACATAGGAGCACTGCAATATATAAGAAAAATGCTAACAAGTATGAAAGGGGAAAATAACAATAACACAATAATAGTGGGAGACTTTAATATCCCAGTCACACTAAACAGAAAATTAGATAGATGAACTAAACAGAAAATTAACAAGGAAACACAAACTTTAAATGATACAATAGACCAGTTAGACCTAATTGATATCTGTAGGACTTTTCACCACAAAACAATGAATTTTGCCTTTTTCTCAAGTGCACGTGGAATCTTCTCCAGGATAGATCAAATCCTGGGCCATAAATCTAGCCTTGGTAAATAAAAAAAAAAAAATGAAATCATTCCAAGCATCTTCTCTGATCACAATGAAGAAAGATTAGATGACAGTTACAGGAGGAAAATTATTAAAAATTCCAACATATGGAGGCTGAACAACATGCTTCTAAATAATCAACAAACCACCAAAGAAATCAAAATATGCATAGAAACTAATGAAAATGAAAACACAACATCCCAAAACTTATGGGACAATGTAAAAGCAATGCTAAGGGAAGGTTTATAGCAATACAGGCTTACCTCAAGAAACAAGAAAAACAGTCAAATAAATAACTTAACTCTACACCTAAAGCAACTAGAAAAGGAAGAAATGAAGAACCTCAGGACTAGTAGAAGGAAAGAAATCTTAAAAATTAGAGCAGAAATAAATGCAAAAGAAACAAAAGAGACCATAGCAAAAATTAACAAAGCTAAAGCTGGTTCTTGGACAAGATAAATAAAATTGAAAACCATTAGCCAGACTCATCAAGAAACAAAAGGAGAAGAATCAAATCAATAAAATGAAAAATGGAGAAATCACAGTAGACAATACAGAAATACAAAGAGACTACTACTAACAACTATATGACAATAAAATAGACAACTTGGAAGAAATGGCCAAATTGTCAGAAAAGTATAACTTTCCAAAACTGAACCAGGAAAAGTAGAAAATCTTAATAGACCCATCAGAAGCATGTAAATCAAAACTGTAATCAGAAATCTTCCAGCAAACAAAAGCCCAAGACCAGACTGCTTCACAGCTGAATTCTACCAAAAATTTAGAGAAGAGCTAACATCTATCCTGCTCAAACTCTTCCAGAAAATTGCAGAAGAAGGTAAACTTCCAAACTCATTCTATGAGGCCACCATCACCCTAACACCAAAACCAGACAAAAATTCCCACAAAAAAAAAGACTACAGGCCAATATCACTGATGAACATAGATGCAAAAATCTTTAACAAAATTATAGCAAATAGAATCCAACAACATATTTAAAAGATCATGCATCATGACCAAGTGGGCTTTATCCCAGGGATGCAAGGATTCTTCAATATCTGCAAATCAATCAATGTAATACATCACATTAACAAATTGAAAGATAAAATCATAGGATTATCTCAATAAATGTAGAGAAAGCCTTTGACAAAATTCAACATCAATTTATGATAAAAACCCTCCAGAAAGCATGAATAGAAGTAACATACACCAACATAATAAAAGCTATATATGACAAACCCACAGGAAACATTATCCTCAATTGTGAAAAATGGAAAGCATTTCTGCTAAAGTCAGGAACAAGGCAATGGTGCCCACTCTCACTACTACTATTCAACATAGTTCTGAAAGTTTTGACCACAACAATCAGAGCAGAAAAATAAATAGAAAGAATCCAGATTGGAAAAGAAGAAGTAAAACTCTGTTTGCAGATGACATCATCCTCTACATAGAAAACCCTAAAGACTCCACCAGAAAATTAATAGAGCTAATCAATGAATATAGTAAAGTTGCAGGATATAAAATATTTATTTATTAGTTGGAGGCTAATTACTTCACAACATTTCAGTGGGTTTTGTCATACATTGATATGAATCAGCCATAGATTTACACGTATTCCCCATCCCGATCCCCCCTCCCACCTCCCTCTCCACCCGATTCCTCTGGTTCCTCCCAGTGCACCAGGCCCGAGCACTTGTCTCGTGCATCCCACCTGGGCTGGTGATCTGTTTCACCATAGATAATATACATGCTGTTCTTTTGAAACATCCCACCCTCACGTTCTCCCACAGAGTTCAAAAGTCTGTTCTGTGTTTCTGTGTCTCTTTTTCTGTTTTGCATATAGGGTTATCGTTACCATCTTTCTAAATTCCATATATATGTGTTAGTATGCTGTAATGTTCTTTATCTTGCTGGCTTACTTCACTCTGTATAATGGGCTCCAGTTTCATTCATCTCATTAGTACTGATTCAAATGAATTCTTTTTAACGGCTGAGTAATATTCCATGGTGTATATGTACCACAGCTTCCTTATCCATTCATCTGCTGATGGGCATCTAGGCTGCTTCCATATCCTGGCTATTATAAACAGTGCTGTGATGAACATTGGGGTGCAAGTGCCTCTTTCAGATCTGGTTTTCTCAGTGTGTATGCCCAGAAGTGGGATTGCTGGGTCATATGGCAGTTCTATTTCCAGTTTTTTTAAGAAATCTCCACACTGTTTTCCATAGTAGATGTACCAGTTTGCATTCCCACCAACAGTGTAAGAGGGTTCCCTTTTCTCCACACCCTCTCCAGCATTTATTGCTTGTAGACTTTTGGATAGCAGCCATCCTGACTGGCGTGTAATGGTACCTCATTGTGGTTTTGATTTGCATTTCTCTGCTAATGAGTGATGTTGAGCATCTTTTCATGTGTTTGTTAGCCATCTGTATGTCTTCTTTGGAGAAATGTCTGTTTAGTTCTTTGGCCCATTTTTTGATTGGGTCATTTATTTCTCTGGAATTGAGCTGCAGGAGTTGCTTGTATATTTTTGAGATTAATCCTTTGTCTGTTGCTTCATTTGCTATTATTTTCTCCTAATCCGAGGGCTGTCTTTTCACCTTACTTATAGTTTCCTTTGTGTTGCAAAAGCTTTTAAGTTTCATTAGGTCCCATTTGTTTAGTTTTGCTTTTATTTCCAATATTCTGGGAGGTGGGTCATAGAGGACTTTGCTGTGATTTATGTCGGAGAGTGTTTTGCCTATGTTCTCCTCTAGGAGTTTTATAGTTTCTGGTCTTACATTTAGATCTTTAATCCATTTTGAGTTTATTTTTGTGTATGGTGTTAGAAAGTATTCTAGTTTCATTCTTTTACAAGTGGTTTACAAGTTTTCCCAGCACCACTTGTTAAAGAGGTTGTCTTTTTTCCATTGTATATCCTTGCCTCCTTTGTCAAAGATAAGGTGTCCATAGGTTCATGGATTTATCTCTGGACTTTCTGTTCTGTTCCATTGATCTATATTTCTGTCTTTGTGCCAGTACCATACTGTCTTGATGACTGTGGCTTTGTAGTAGAGTCTGAAGTCAGGCAGGTTGATTCCTCCAGTTCCATTCTTCTTTCTCAAGATTACTTTGGCTATTCGAGGTTTTTTGTATTTCCATACAAATTGTGAAATTCTTTGGTCTAGTTCTGTGAAAAATACCGTTGGTAGCTTGATAGGGATTGCATTGAATCTATAGACTGCTTTGGGTAGAATAGCCATTTTGACAATATTGATTCTTCCAATCCATGAACACGGTATGTTTCTCCATCTGTTTGTGTCCTCTTTGATTTCTTTCATCAGTGTTTTATAGTTTTCTATGTATAGGTCTTTTGTTTCTTTAGGTAGATATACTCCTAAGTATTTTATTCTTTTTGTTGCAATGGTGAATGGTATTGCTTCCTTAATTTCTCTTTCTGTTTTTTCATTGTTAGTATATAGGAATGCAAGGGATTTCTGTGTGTTAATTTTATATCCTGCAACTTTACTATATTCATTGATTAGCTCTAGTAATTTTCTGGAAGATTCTTTAGGGTTTTCTATGTAGAGGATCATGTCATCTGCAAACAGCGAGAGTTTCACTTCTTCTTTTCCTATCTGGATTCCTTTTACTTTTTTTTTTTTTTTCTTTATTTTTTTTTTCCTTTTACTTCTTTTTCTGCTCTGATTGCTGTGGCCAAAACTTCCAACACTATGTTGAATAGTAGTGGTGAGAGTGGGCACCCTTGTCTTGTTCCTGATTTCAGAGGAAATGCTTTCAATTTTTCACCATTGAGGGTGATGCTTGCTGTGGGTTTGTCATATACAGCTTTTAATTTTTTTTTTTATTTTTTTTAATTTATTTTTATTATTATTATTTTTTTTTCCTAGTGGGTTTTGTCATACATTAATATGAATCAGCCATGGATTTACATGTATTCCTAATCCCAATCCCCCCTCCCACCTCCCTCTCCACCTGATTCCTCTGGTTCCTCCCAGTGCACCAGGCCCGAGCACTTGTCTCGTGCATCCCACCTGGGCTGGTGATCTGTTTCACCATAGATAGTATACATGCTGTTCTTTTGAAATATCCCACCCTCACATTCTCCCACAAAGTTCAAAAGTCTGTTCTGTGTTTCTGTGTCTCTTTTTCTGTTTTGCATATAGGGTTATCGTTATCACCTTTCTAAATTCCATATACATGTGTCAGTATGCTGTAATGTTCTTTATCTTTCTGGCTTACTTCACTCTGTATAATGGGCTCCAGCTTCATCCATCTCATTAGGACTGGTTCAAATGAATTCTTTTTAACGGCTGAGTAATATTCCATGGTGTATATGTACCACAGCTTCCTTATCCATTCATCTGCTGATGGGCATCTAGGTTGCTTCCATGTCCTGGCTATTATAAACAGTGCTGCGATGAACATTGGGGTGCACGTGTCTCTTTCAGATCTGGTTTCCTCAGTGTGTATGCCCAGATGTGGGATTGCTGGGTCATATGGCAGTTCTATTTCCAGTTTTTTAAGAAATCTCCACACTGTTTTCCATAGTGGATGTACTAGTTTGCATTCCCACCAACAGTGTAAGAGGGTTCCCTTTTCTCCACACCCTCTCCAGCATTTATTGCTTGTAGACTTTTGGATAGCAGCCATCCTGACTGGTGTGTAATGGTACCTCATTGTGGTTTTGATTTGCATTTCTCTAATAATGAGTGATGTTGAGCATCTTTTCATGTGTTTGTTAGCCATCTGTATGTCTTCTTTGGAGAAATGTCTGTTTAGTTCTTTGGCCCATTTTTTGATTGGGTCATTTATTTTTCTGGAATTGAGCTGCAGGAGTTGCTTGTATATTTTTGAGATTAATCCTTTGTCTGTTTCTTCATTTGCTATTATTTTCTCCCAATCTGAGGGCTGTCTTTTCACCTTACTTATAGTTTCCTTTGTAGTGCAAAAGCTTTTAAGTTTCATTAGGTCCCATTTGTTTAGTTTTGCTTTTATTTCCAATATTCTGGGAGGTGGGTCATAGAGGATCTTGCTTTGATTTATGTCGGAGAGTGTTTTGCCTATGTTCTCCTCTAGGAGTTTTATAGTTTCTGGTCTTACATTTAGATCTTTAATCCATTTTGAGTTTATTTTTGTGTATGGTGTTAGAAAGTGTTCCAGTTTCATTCTTTTACAAGTGGTTGACAAGTTTTCCCAGCACCACTTGTTAAAGAGGTTGTCTTTTTTCCATTGTATATCCTTGCCTCCTTTGTCAAAGATAAGGTGTCCATAGGTTCGTGGATTTATCTCTGGGCTTTCTATTCTGTTCCATTGATCTATATTTCTGTCTTTGTGCCAGTACCATACTGTCTTGATGACTGTGGCTTTGTAGTAGAATCTGAAGTCAGGCAGGTTGATTCCTCCAGTTCCATTCTTCTTTCTCAAGATTACTTTGGCTATTCGAGGTTTTTTGTATTTCCATACAAATTGTGAAATTCTTTGGTCTAGTTCTGTGAAAAATACCTTTGGTAGCTTGATAGGGATTGCATTGAATCTATAGACTGCTTTGGGTAGAATAGCCATTTTGACAATATTGATTCTTCCAATCCATGAACACGGTATGTTTCTCCATCTGTTTGTGTCCTCTTTGATTTCTTTCATCAGTGTTTTATAGTTTTCTATGTATAGGTCTTTTGTTTCTTTAGGTAGATATACTCCTAAGTATTTTATTCTTTTTGTTGCAATGGTGAATGGTATTGCTTCCTTAATTTCTCTGTCTGTTTTTTCATTGTTAGTATATAGGAATGCAAGGGATTTCTGTGTGTTAATTTTATATCCTGCAACTTTACTATATTCATTGATTAGCTCTAGTAATTTTCTGGTAGAGTCTTTAGGGTTTTCTATGTAGAGGATCATGTCATCTGCAAACAGTGAGAGTTGTACTTCTTCTTTTCCTATCTGGATTCCTTTTACTTCTTTTTCTGCTCTGATTGCTGTGGACAGAACTTCCAACACTATGTTGAATAGTAGTGGTGAGAGTGGGCACCCTTGTCTTGTTCCTGATTTCAGGGGAAATGCCTTCAATTTTTCACCATTGAGGGTGATGCTTGCTGTGGGTTTGTCATATATAGCTTTTATTATGTTGAGGTATGTTCCTTCTATTCCTGCTTTTTGGAGAGTTTTAATCATAAATGAGTGTTGAATTTTGTCAAAGGCTTTCTCTGCATCTATTGAGATAATCATATGGTTTTTATCTTTCAATTTGTTAATGTGGTGTATTACATTGATTGATTTGTGGATATTAAAGAATCCTTGCATTCCTGGGATAAAGCCCACTTGGTCATGGTGTATGATTTTTTTAATATGTTGTTGGATTCTGTTTGCTAGAATTTTGATCAGGATTTTTGCATCTATGTTCATCAGTGATATTGGCCTGTAGTTTTCTTTTTTTGTGGCATCTTTGTCTGGTTTTGGAATTAGGGTGATGGTGGCCTCATAGAATGAGTTTGGAAGCTTACCTTCTTCTGCAATTTTCTGGAAGAGTTTGAGTAAGATAGGTGTTAGCTCTTCTCTAAATTTTTGGTAGAATTCAGCTGTGAAGCCATCTGGTCCTGGGCTTTTGTTTGCTGGAAGATTTCTGATTACAGTTTCGATTTCCTTGCTTGTGATGGGTCTGTTAAGATCTTCTATTTCTTCCTGGTTCAGTTTTGGAAAGTTATACTTTTCTAAGAATTTGTCCATTTCATCCAAGTTGTCCATTTTATTGGCATAGAGCTGCTGGTAGTAGTCTCTTATGATCCTTTGTATTTCAGTGTTGTCTGTTGTGATCTCTCCATTTTCATTTCTAATTTTGTTAATTTGATTCTTCTCTCTTTGTTTCTTAATGAGTCTTGCTAATGGTTTGTCAATTTTGTTTATTTCTTCAAAAAACCAGATTTTAGCTTTGTTGATTTTTGCTATGGTCTCTTTAGTTTCTATTGCATTTATTTCTGCCCTGATTTTTAAGATTTCTTTCCTTCTGCTAACTCTGGGGTCCTTCATTTCTTCCTTCTCTAATTGCTTTAGGTGTAGAGTTAGGTTATTTATTTGGCTTTTTTCTTGTTTCTTGATGTAAGCCTGTAATGCTATGAACCTTCCCCTTAGCACTGCTTTTACAGTGTCCCATAGGTTTTGGGTTGTTGTGTTTTCATTTTCATTCATTTCTATACATATTTTGATTTCTTTTTTGATTTCTTCTATGATTTGTTGGTTATTCAGAAGCGTGTTATTTAGCCTCCATATGTTTGAAGTTTTAACAATTTTTTTCCTGTAATTGAGATCTAATCTTACTGCACTGTGGTCAGAAAAGATGACTGGAATGATTTCAATTTTTTTTGAATTTTCCAAGACCAGATTTATGGCCCAGGATGTGATCTATTCTGGAGAAGGTTCCGTGTGCACTTGAGAAAAAGGTGAAGTTGATTGTTTTGGGGTGAAATGTCCTATAGATATCAATTAGGTCTAGCTGGTCCATTGTGTCATTTAAGGTTTGTGTTTCCTTGTTAATTTTCTGTTTAGTTGATCTATCCATAGTTGTGAGTGGGGTATTAAAGTCTCCCACTATTATTGTGTTACTATTAATTTCCTCTTTCATACTCATTAGTGTTTGCCGCACATATTGCGGTGCTCCTATGTTGGGTGCATATATATTTATAATTGTTATATCTTCTTCTTGGATTGACCCTTTGATCATTATGTAGTGTCCTTCTTTGTCTCTTTTCACATCCTTTATTTGAAAGTCTATTTTATCTGATATGAGTATTGCAACTCCTGGTTTCTTTTGGTCTCTGTTTGCGTGAAATATTTTTTTCCAGCCCTTCACTTTTAGTCTGTATGTGTCTCTTGTTTTGAGGTGGGTCTCTTGTAGACAGCATATATAGGGGTCTTGTTTTTGTATCCATTCAGCCAATCTTTGTCTTTTGGTTGGGGCATTCAACCCATTTACATTTAGGGTAATTATTGATAGGTGTGGTCCCGTTGCCATTTACTTTGCTGTTTTGGGTTCATGTTTATACAACCTTTCTTCATTTCCTGTCTAGAGAAGATCCTTTAGCATTTGTTGAAGAGCTGGTTTGGTGGTGCTGAATTCCTCAGCTTTTGCTTGTCTGTAAAGCTTTTGAATTCTCCTTCATATCTGAATGAGATCTTTGCTGGATACAGTAATCTAGGTTGTAGGTTTTTCTCTTTCATTACTTTCAGCACATCCTGCCATTCCCTTCTGGCCTGGAGGGTTTCTATTGATAGATCAGCTGTTATCCTCATGGGAATCCCTTTGTGTGTTATTTGTTGTTTCTCCCTTGCTGCTTTTAATATTTGTTCTTTGTGTTTGATCTTTGTTAATTTGATTAATATGTGTCTTGGGGTGTTTCGCCTTGGGTTTATCCTGTTTGGGACTCTCTGGGCTTCTTGGACTTGGGTGGCTATTTCCTTCCCCATTTTAGGGAAGTTTTCAGCTATTATCTCCTCGAGTATTTTCTCATGGCCTTTCTTTTTGTCTTCTTCTGGAACTCCTATGATTCGAATGTTGGGGCATTTCACATTGTCCCAGAGGTCCCTGAGGTTGTCCTCATTTCTTTGATCCTTTTTTCTTTTTTCCTCTCTGCTTCATTTATTTCCACCATTTTATCTTCTACCTCACTTATCCTATCTTCTGTCTCCATTATTCTACTCTTGGTTCCCTCCAAAGTGTTTTTGATCTCATTCATTGCATTATTCATTTTTAATTGACTCTTTTTTATTTCTTCTAGGTCTTTATTAAACATTTCTTGAATCTTTTCAATCTTTGTCTCCAGGCTATTTATCTGTAACTCCATTTTGTTTTCAAGATTTTGGATCATTTTTATTATCATTATTCTAAATTTTTTTTCAGGTAGATTCCCTATCTCCTCCTCTTTTGTTTGACTTGGTGGGCATTTTTCATGTTCCTTTACCTGTTGGGTATTTCTTTGCCTTTTCATCTTGTTTAGATTGCTGTGTCTGGAGTGGGCTTTCTGTATTCTGGAGGTCTGTGGTTCCTTTTTATTGTGGAGGATTTACCCAGTGGGTGGGATTAGACGATTGGCTTGTCAAGGTTTCCTGGTTAGGGAAGCTTGCATCAGTGTTCTAGTGCGTGGAACTTGATTTATTCTTTTGGAGAGCAATGGAGTGCCCAGTAATGAGTTTTGAGATGGGTCTATGTGTTAGGTGTGACCTTGGGCAGTCTGTATGTTGACGTTCAGGGCTATGTTCCTGCATTGCTGGAGAATTTACGTGGTATGTCTTGCTGTAAAACTTATTGGCTCTTGGGTGGTGGTTGCTTTCACTGTAGGTATGGAGGCTTTTGGACGGTCACTTATTACTTAAAGTTCCATGTAGTCAGGAGTTTTCTGGTGTTCTCAGTTTTGGGGCTTAAGTCTCCTGCCTCTGGATTTCAGTTTTATTCTTCCTGTAGTCTCAGGACTTCTCCAACTATACAGCCCTGATAAGAAAACTTCTAGGTTAATGGCTAAAAGATTCTCCCCCGTTAGGGACACCCAGAGATGTTCACAGAGTTACATGAAGAAGAGGAGAGGGAGGAGGGAGATAGAGATGAGCAGGAGGAGAAAAAGGGGGACTCAAGATGAGAGAGACAGATCTACACAGTTGTCTGTTCCCAGAGTGTTCTCCGTAGCCCAGACACCCACAAAGATTCACAGAATTGGATTGGGAAGAGAAGGGGAAAGGAGGAAATAGAGGTGTTCTGAGGTAGAAAATAGAGAGTCAAGATTGGGAGAGAATAATCAACACACTCCTGAATAAAAATGGGAACTGAATTTTGGTTTAAAAATAGGGCTTCTCTTCTTTTTTTTTTTTTTTTTTGTAAGGTTATAGTGTATTGAAAGTGAAAATTAAGGAGCAGTAGAGGAGTACTAGAGGACTTTAAAAGAAATAAGAGAAAAAGAAAAATAGAAAATAGAAGAGAAAAATGAAAGAAAAAAAAATTTTTTCCCTAATTAAAAAAATCGTAAAAATCTATGAAAATGAAAGTTAACGAGTAATGGGGGAGTAATAGGGAATTTTAAAGGAAAATAAAAGAGAAAAAAGAAAAAATTTAAAAAAATTTAAAAACAAATTTTTTTTCTTACTTAAAAAAAAAGAAAAAAGGTAAAAATATATCTAGGAATTTCTCTAGAGCTGTTGCGGTCAGTGTGGGTTCGGCTCAGTTTCAGATAGCTCCTTTTTCCAGCTTACTCTTCTCGATATCTAGAGGCCCCTTCCGGTGTAGTCGGTGTTTTCTACAGGGATTTTAATCTGTTGCACCAGTCCCTTTTGAAGTGGTTCCCTTTGTTTATTTGTCTTCTGTTTGCCAGTCTCTTCAGAGCCTCATTTCCGCCCTGACACAGGCGGGCGGAGGTGGACTCTTATTCAGGTAGCTAGTTCCGTCGCTCTGCGGGGAGGGGCTGGCGCTGCAGGGAGGGGCTGGCGCTGCGGGGACGGGCTGGCGCCGCGGGGACGGGCTGGCGCTGCCGGGAGGAGCTGACGCTGCTTTCTCTGTCTGCGCTGCTCAGGCTCCCGGCTGCTCAATGTGGAGCGCGCCCCGCGCTGCGCGCGGTTCCAGCCCTCCGGTGTTCCACAAAAGCGCGGAGCAAAAAGCTGTGCCTGGTCTCTGTGCCTTCCCCGTCAGAGCAGTCCAGGCAGCGAGGGGCTTGATGGGTGCACTCTCCCCAGGTGTGGCGCGCCCACTCCCTTCCGCGGACCCAGTCTCAGTTTCTGCTGGCGCCAGTCGGGTGCGTGCGCCTTTTGCCCTCCATGTCCCCAGCCCCAGTCTCAGCCCGCGCCGGTCGGGTGCCTGCGCCCTGTGTCTCACCACGACCTTCCCCTCCCCCCTGCCTCCTGCCTCCGGCGGGGCTGGGCTGGTCCGCAGCCTGCGAGCTCTTCTCTGGACTTTCCCGGTCCCTTTGTTCTGCAAACGGCCGGCAGTGTGTTCCGGCCGGTTAATTTTCTCTCTCTCTTTTGCTCTCCCACAGTTCAAGTTGGCAACTCACAGAAGCTCCCTCCGATTGTCCTCAGGGCACTCAGGCCCAGACCCTACCCCAAGTAATGCCGCCTAAGACTCCCTCCCCGGGACAGATCTCCGTCCTTAGCTCTTTTGTCTCACTTTTTATCTTTTATATTTTGTCCAACCTCCTTTTGAAGACAATGGGCTGCTTTTCTGGGCGCCTGATGGCCTCAGCTAGCAATCAGAAGTTGTTTTGTGAAGTTTGCTCTGTGTTCAGTTATTCTTTTGATGAATTTGTAGGAGAGAAAGTGGTCTCCCTGTCCTACTCCTCCGCCATCTTGGCCCCTCCTAGGATATAAAATTAACACACAGAAATCCCTTGCATTCCTATACACTAACAATGAGAAAACAGAAAGAGAAATTAAGGAAACAATTCCATTCACCATTGCAACGAAAAGAATAAAATATTTAGGAATATATCTACCTAAAGAAACAAAAGACCTATGTATAGAAGAGTATAAAACACTGATGAAAGAAATCAAAGAGGAAACAAATAGATGGAGAAATATACCGTGTTCATGGATTGGAAGAATCAATATTGTGAAAGTGACTGTGCTACCCAAAGCAATCTATAGATTCAATGCAATCCCTATCAAGTTACCAATGGTATTTTTCACAGAACTAGAACAAATCATTTCACAATTTGTATGGAAATACAAAAAACCTCGAAGAGCCAAAGCAATCTTGAGAAAGAAGAATGGAACTGGAGGAATCAACCTTCTGACTTCAGGCTCTACTACAAAGCCACAGTCATCAAGACAGTATGGGACCAGCACAAAGACAGAAATACAGATCAATAGAACAAAATAGAAATCCCAGAGATGAATCCACACACCTATGGGCACCTTATTTTTGACAAAGGAGGCAAGAATACACAAGGGAGAAAAGACAACCTCTTTAACAAGTGGTGCTGGGAAAACTGGTCAACCACTTGCAAAAGAATGAAACTAGAACAGTTTCTAACAGCATACACAAAAATAAGCTCAAAATGGATTAAACATCTAAACATAAGACCAGAGACTATAAAACTCCTAGAGGAAAACATAGGCAAAACACTCTCTGACATAAATCACAGCATGATCCTCTATGACCCACCTCCTAGACTAATGGAAATAAAGGCAAAAATAAACAAATGGGACCTAATTAAACTTAAAAGCTTTTGCACAACGAAGGAAACTATAAGCAATGTGAAAAGACAGCCTTCAGAATGGGAGAAACTAAGAGCAAACGAAGCAACTGACAAAGAATTAATCTCAAAAATATACAAGCAGTTCATGCAGCTCAATTCCAGAAAAATAAATGATCCAATTAAACAATGGTCCAGAGAACTAAACAGACATTTCTGTGATGAAGACTTACAGATGGCTAACAAACACATGAAAAGATGCTCAACTTTACTCATTATCAGAAAAATGCAAATCAAAACCACAATGAGGTACCATCTAATGCCTGTCAAAATGGATTCTATCAAAATGTCTACAAACAGTAAATGCTGGAGAGAGTGAGGAGAAAAGGGAGCCCTCTTACACTGTTGTGGGAATGCAAACTAGTACAGCCACTATGGAGAACAGTGTGGAGATTCCTTAAAAAACTGAATATAGAACTGCCATACGACCCAGCAATCCCACTGCTGGGCATACACACCAAGGAAACCAGAATTGAAAGAGACATGTGTACCCAAATGTTTATCGCAACACTGTTTACAATAGCCAGGACATGGAAGCAACCTAGATGTCCATCGGCAGACGAATGAATAAGAAAGCTGTGGTACACAATGGAATATTACTCAACTTTTAAAAAGAATGCATTTGAATCAGTTCTAATGAGGTGGATGAAACTGGAGCTATTATACAGAGTGAAGTAAGTCAGAAAGAAGAACACCAATACAGTATATTAATGCATATATATGTGGAATTTAGAAAGATGGCAACAATGAGCCTATATGAGAGATAGCAAAAGAGACACAGGTATAAAGGACACACTGTTGGACTCTGGGAGAAGGCGAGGGTAGGATGATTTGAGATAATAGCATTGAAACATGTATATTATCATATGTGAAATAGATTGCTATTCCAGGTTCAATGCATGAGACAGGGTGCTCAGGGCTGTTGCACTGGGATGACCCTGAGAGATGGGGTGGGGAGAGAGGTGGGAGGGGATTTCAGGATGGGAAACACATGTACACCCATGGCTGATTCATGTCAATGTATGGCAAAAAACCACTACAATATTGTTAAGTAATTAGCCTCCAATTAAATAAATTAATTAAAAAACAAACAAACAAAACAAAAAAAAAAAGTAAAAAGAAAGCCTTCTTAAGTGATTAATGCAAAGAAATAGAGGAAAACAATAGAATGGGAAACACTAGAGATTTCTTCCAAAAAATTCGAGATACTAAGGGAACATTTCATGCAAAGATGGGCACAATAAAAGACAGAAATTGTATGAACCTAACAGAAGTAGAAGAGGTTAAGAAGAGCTGGCAAGAATACACAGAAGAACTATACAAAAAAGATCTTCATGACCCATATAACCAGAGTGGCATGATCAGTCACCTAGAGCAAGACATCCTGGAATGTGAAGTCACCTGAGCCTTAGGAAGCATCACTACCAACATAGTGGAGGTGATGAAATTTCTACTGAGCTATTTCAAATCTTAAAAGATAATTCTATGAAAGTGCTGCATTCTATATGCCAGCAAATTTGGATAACCCAGCAGTGGCCACAGGACTGGAAAAGGTTAGTTTTCAGCCAATCCCAAAGAAGCACAAAGAATGTTCAAACTACTGCACAGGTGCACTCATTTCACTTGCTAGTAAAGTAATGCTCAAAATCCTTCAAGCCAGGCTGGAACAGCATATGAACTGAGAACTTCAGGATGTAAAGCTGGATTTAGAAAAGGCATAGGAACCAGAGATCAAATTGCCAACATCTGTTGGATCATAGCAAAAGCAAGAGGATTCCAGAAAAACATCAACTTCTGTTTCATTGACTACAGATTTTGACTATGAGGACCACAACAAACTATGGAAAAATCTTAAAGAGATTGGAATACCAGACCACTTTACCTAGTTCTTGAGAAATCTGTATGCAGGTCAAGAGGCAACAGTTAAAACCAAATGGACAATGGACTGGAACAATGGATTGGTTCCAAATTGGGGAAGGAGTACATCAAGGCTATATATTGTCACCCTGCTTATTTAACTTATATGCATAGTACATCATGTAAAATGCCAGACTGGATGAATCATAAGCTGAAATCAAGATTGCTGGGAGAAATATCAATAACCTCAGATATGCAGATGATATCACCCTTATGGAAGAAAGTGAAGAAGAACTAAAAAGCCTCTTAATGAAGGTGGAAGAGGAGAGTGAAAAAGCTGGCTTAAAACTCAACATTCAAAAAGTGAAGATCATGGAATCCAGACCCATCACTTCAGGGCAAATAAGTGGGAAAACAATGGAAACAGTGACAGATTTTATTCTCTTGGGCTCCAACATCACAGCAGATGTTGACTGCAGCTATGAATTTTAAAGGTGCTTGCCCCTCGGAAGAAAAGCTATGACTAAGCTAGACAGCATATTAATAAGCAGAGATATTATTTTTGCACAAATGTCCGTCTAGTTTTTCTAGTAGTCACAGATGGATGTGAGAGTTGGACTATGAAGAAAGCTGAGCACCAAAGAATTGATGCTGTTGAATTGTGGTGTTCGAGAAGACTCTTGAGAGTCCCTTGGACTGCAAGGAGATCCAACCAGTCCATCCTAAAGGAGATCAGTCCTGGGTGTTCATTGGAAGGACTGATAGTGAAGCTGAAACTCCAATACTTGGCCACCTGATGGGAAGAGCCGACTCTTAGAAAAGACTCTGATCCTGGCAAAGAGTGAAGGCAGGAGGGGAAGTGGATGACAAAAGACGAGATGTTTGAAAGGCATCACAGACTCAGTGGACATGATTTTCAACAAACTCTGTGAATTGGTGAAGGATAGGGAAGCCCGGCATGTTACAGTCCATAGGATCACGGTCAGACCGGACTGAGCAACAGAACACAGCATCCGCAGCAAAGGTGCGCATGGTTGCGTGGTTTTCTCTCTGGGTTTTCTATGTTGCAGTATTTACCTATATTTCTGTTTTGGGTCCATTACCATACTGTCTCAATGACTGCAGCTTTGCAGTATAGTCTGAATTCAGGCAGGATGATTCCTCCAGTTCCATTCTTTTTTCTCAAGATTGCTTTGGCTATTTGGAGTTTTATATTTTTCCATGTGAGTTGGGACATATTTTGCTCTAGTTCTGTGGAAAATTCCATTGATAATTTGAAAGTGATTGCACTAAATCTGTAGTCTGTATTAGATAATATAGTCATTTTCACAATATTGGTTTTTCCAACCCAGGAATATAGAATATCTCTCCATCCGTTTATGTCATCTTTGATTTCTTTCATCAGTGTCTGACTATTTTCTGTATACATCTTTTCTGTCCCTTGGGTAGGTTTATTCCTAGGTATTTTATAGTTTTTGTTGCAATGGTAAATGGGATTGATTCCTTAATTTCTGCTTTTGATTTTTCATTGTTAATATACAGGAATGCACATTGCTATCACTAATATATATTGTTAGTATGTAAGAATATGTATTGATTTTGTATCCTGCAACTTTACTAAATTCACTTATTAGCCCTATTAATTTTGTGATGGTATCTTTACTGTTTTCTATGTACTATATCTTGTCTGCAAACACTGAGAGCATTATTTCTTTTCCAATCTAGATTCTTTGATTTTTCTTTTTTTTTATTCTCTGACTGCTATAGCTAGGACATCCAAAACTATGTTGAATAATAGTGATGAGAATGAGCAACCTTGTCTTGTTCCTGATCTTAGAGGGAATGCTTTCATTTTTCCACTGTCGAGAATGTTTGCTTTTAGTTTTATCATAAATGGATGGCCTTTATTATGTTGAGGTATATTTCTCTATGTCCATTTTTTTGAAGAGATTTTTTTATCATAAATGGGTGCTGAATTTTCTTGAAAGCTTTATTATACTCCATTGAGATTTCATATGATTTTTAATCTTTCCATTTGTTAATATGTTGTATCACATTGATTTGTGTATACTGAAGAATCTTGCAGTCTTGGGATAAACTTGACTTGATTGTGTTGTATGATCTTTTTAATGTGTTGTTGAACTCTGTTTGCTAGAATTTTGTTGAGGATTTTTGCATCTGTGTTCTTCAGAGACATTAGCCCATAATTTTCTTTCTTTCTTTTTTTTTTTTTTTGGTGTTTTAGTTTGGTTTTGGTATCAGGGTGATGGTGGCCCCATAGAATGAATTTGGAAGTGTTCCCTCCTTTGCAGTTTTTTGAAAGAGTTTCAGAAGAATAAGCATTAGCTCTTCTCTAAATGATTGATAGAATGCACTTGTGAGGCCATGTGATCCTGGGAGTTTGTTTCTTGGGAGATTTTTGATTGGTTTTTATTTTAGTGACTAATTGGCTTCTTCATAATTTCTATTTATTTCTACTGCAGTCTTCAAAAGTTGAATGTTTCTAAGAATCTGTCCAGATTTTCCAGGTTGTCCATTAACTTGACATACAGTTGTCCATAATAATCTTATGAGCCTTTGTACTTCTGCATTTTCTGTTGTGATCGCTCCTTTTTTGTTTCTAATATTGTTAATTTGATTTTTCTCCTTTTTTTTTTTTTTTGTGAATCTAGCTAATGGTTTGGCAATTTTGTTTATCTTCTCTAAGAACCAGCTTTTAGTTTTATTAATCTATGCTATTGTATCTTTCATTTCTTTTTCATTTATTTCTACTCTTTTTATGGTTTCTTTCATTCTAGTACTTTGCAGTTTTTCTGTTCTTTATTTCCCAGTTGTTTTGGGTGTAAAGTTGGTTTGTTGATTCATTTTTTTTCTTGTTTCTTGACTTAGGATTGTATAACTATATAATTCCCTTAAGAACTGCTTTTGCTTCATCCTGCAGTTTTCAGTCATCATGTTTTGGTTGTCATTTGTTCATAGGAATTTTTTTTTATTTCCATTTTTATTTCTTCCATAACTGGCTCATGGACCCACCCATCAGAACAAGACCCAGTTTCCCCCTCAGTCAGTCTCTCCCATCAGAAGTCTTCCATAAGCCTCTTATCCCTCTCCATCAGGGGGCAGGCAGACTGAAAACCAAAATGACAGGAAATAAACCAATCTGATCACATGGACCACAGCCTTGTTTAACTCAATGAAATCATGTCATGTAGGGTTGGCAAAGACAGATGGGTCATGGTGGAGAGTTCTGACAGAATGTGGTATACTGGAGAAGGGAATGACAAACCACTTCAGTATTCTTGCCTTGAGAACCCCATGAGCAGTATGAAAAAGCAAATAATAGGACATTGAAAGGTGAACTCCCCAGGTCGGTGGGTGCCCAACATGCTACTGGAGATCAGTGGGGAACTAACTACAGAAAGAATGAAGAAATGGAGCCAATGCAAAAACAACACCCAGTTGTGGATGTGACTGGTGATGGAAGTAAAGTCTGATGCTGCAAAGAGCAATATTGCATGGGAACCTTGAATGTTAGGTCCATGAGTCAAGGTAAATTGGACGTGGTCAAACAGGAGATGGCAAGAGTGAACATTGACATTTTAGGAAACAGCAAACTCAAATGAACTGAAATGGGCTGGAATGGACTCAGACGACCACTATATCTACTATTCTGGGCAAGAAGCCCTTAGAATAAATGGAGTAGCCATCATAGTCAAAAAAGGAGTCTGAAATGCAGTACTTGGATGCAATCTCAAAAATGACAGAATGATCTGTGTTCATTTCCAAGGCAAACCATTCAATATGAGAGTAATCCACATCTCTGCCCTGACCAGAAATGCTGAAGAAGCTGAACCTGAAAGGTCAAATGAAGATCTACAAGACATTCTAAAATTAACACCAAAAAAAGATGTCCTTTTCATTATAGGGGACTGAAATGCAAAAGTAGGAAGTCAAGAAACACCTGGAGTAACAGGCAAATTTTACCTTGGAGTACAGAATGAAGCAAGACAAAGGCTAACAGAGCTTTGCCAAGAGAATGCACTGATCATAGCAAACACCCTCTTCCAACAACACAAGAGAAGACTCTACAAATGGACGTCAACAGATGGTCAATACTGAAATGAGATTGATTATATTCTTTGCAGCCAAAGAGGGAGAACTTCTATAAACTCAGCAAAAACAAGACTGGGAGCTGGCTGTGGCTCAGATCATGAACACCTTATTGAAAAATTCAGTCTTAAATTGAAGAAAGTAGGGAAAAACACTAGACTATTTAGGTATGACCTAAATCAAATCCTTTATGATTATACAGTGAAGGTGACAAATAGATTCAAGGAATTAGATGTGATAGACAGAGTGCCTAAGAACTATAGATGGAGATTTGTGACATTGTACAGAAGGCAGTAGTCAAGACCATCCCCAAGAAAAAGAAAAGCAAAAAGGCAAAAGGGTTGTCTGAGGAGGCTTTAAAAGTAGCTATGAAAAGAAGAGAAGAAAGGCAAAGGAGAAAACATATACTCATTTAAGTGCAGAGTTGCAAAGAATAACAAGGAGAAATAAGAAAGCCTTCTTCAGTGATCTGTGCAAAGAAATAGAGGAAAACAATAGAATGGGAAAGATTAGAAAATTAGAAATACCAAGGGAATATTTCATGCAAAGACAGGCACAATAAAGGACAGAAATGGTGGGGGCCTAACACAAGCAGAAGATATTGGGAGAAGGCGAGGGTGGGCTGTTTCGAGAGAACAGCATCAAAACATGTATATTATCTAGGGTGAAACAGATCACCAGCCCAGGCTGGATGCATGAGACAAGTGCTCTGGGAAGACCCAGAGGAATCGGGTGGAGAGGGAGGTGGGAGGGGGGATCAGGATGGGGAATACATGTAAATCCATGGCTGATTCATGTCATTGTATGACAAAAACCACTACAATATTGTAAAGTAATTAGCCTCCAACTAATAAAAATAAATGAAAAAAAAAAAAAAAAGGAAGAAGAAGAGGTGGGAAGACTACACAGAAGAACTATAAAAAAAAAAAAAAAAAAAAATCTTTACGACCCAGATAATCACGATGGTGTCATCACTCACCTCGAGCCAGACACCCTGGAATGCGAAGTCAAGGGGACCTTAGGAAGTATCACTGCGAACAAAGCTAGTGGATGTGATGGAATTCCAGTTGAACTAATTCAGATCCTAAAACATGATGCTATGAAAGTGCAGCCCTCAATATGCCAGGAAATTTGGAAAACTCAGCAGTGACCACAGGACTGGAAAAGGTCAGTTTTCATTCCAATCCCAAAGAAAGGCAATCCCAAAGAATGCTCAAACTACTGCACATTGCATTCATCTCACATATTAGCAAAGTAATGTTCAAAATTCTCCAATCCAGGCTTCAACAATATGTGAACCATGAATTTCCAGATGTTTTAGGTGGATTTAGAAAAGGCAGAGGAACCAAAAATCAATTTGTCAACATCCACTGGATCTTTGAAAAAGCAAGAGAGTTCCAGAAAAACATCTACTTCTGCTTTATTGAGTTTGCCAAAGCCTTTGACTGTGTGGATCACAACAAACTGTGGAACATTCTTAAAGAAATGGGAATACCAGACCACCTGACCTGCCTCCTGAGAAATCTGCATGCAGGTCAAGAAGCAACAGTTAGAACTGGACATGGAATGACAGACTGGTTCCAAATTGGGAAAGGAGAATGTCAAGGCTGTATATTGTCACCTTGCTTATTTAACTTATATGCAGAGTACATCATGAGAAACACTGGGCTGGATGAAGCACAAGCTGGATTCAAGATTGCCAGGAGGGATATCAATAACCTCAGATACGCAGATGACACCACCCTTATGGCCAAAAGTGAAGAAGAACTAAAGAGCCTGTTGATGAAAGTGAAAGAAGAGAGTGAAAAAGTTGGCTTAAAGCTCAACATTCAGATAACTAGGATCATGGCATCTAGTCCCATCTCTTCCTGGCAAATAGATGGGGAAACAGTTGAAACGGTGACAAGCTATTTATTTGTGCTCCAAAATCAGTGCATATAGTGACTACAGCCTAAATTAAAAGACGCTTGCTCCTTGGAAGAAAACTTATGACCAACATAGACAGCATATTAAAAAGCAGAGACATTACTTTGCCAACAAAAATCCATCCAGTCAAAGCTATGGTTTTTCCAGTAGTCATGCATAGGTGTGAGAGTTGGACTATAAAGAAATCTGATCGCCAAAGAATTGATGCTTTTGAACTGTGGTGTTGGAGAAGACTCTTGAGAATCCCTTGGACAGCAAGGAGATCAAACCAGACAATCCTAAGGGAAATCAACCCTGGATATTCATTGGAAGGACTGATGCTGAAGCTGAAGCTCCAATACTTTGGCCACCTGATGCGAAGAACTGACTCATTGGAAAGACGCTCACACTGGGAAAGATTGAAGGCAGGAGGAGAAGGGAATGACAGAGAATGAGATGGTTGGATGGCATCACTGACTTTATGGACATGAGTTTGAGCAAGCTATGGGAGTTGGAGACAGACAGAGAAGCCTGGCGTGCTGCAGTCCATGGAGTCACACTACTAAATGACTAACTGAGGAGTAGCCTCTGAATCATCCCGAAGAGTGCTTTCCACAATTCAGGTAATCATCAAAAGGTGAGTCACAGTTGGTTCCAGGAAAACTCTTCTGTCCTTTCCTGCCCTAGCTACCAGGTGCATTTTCACACGTCTTTGCATAGGCTTCTGCACAGATTTGTGCCACTCTCTGTCATACATTCAGAGATCACCTCTGCCTCTCAATGCGATTGTTAGAACTGTTGGTTATTTGTGCCATTAGCTGTGCTGTGCCTTGAGGCATGCAGAGATTTCACTGGTACAGTTGGGACACCTTGTAGGCCAGTGAACTTTCAGTACCCCCATTCTAAGGATGGGCTCACGTACATCTCAAGAACCTCCCTCAGCCTCACCTCTAGGCCATATTCTCAGGAACTGGGAAAGAACTGACGTTGAAAATCTTAAAAAAAAAAAAAAAGCTGACTTCCATTTCAAAATGATGGAGTAGAAGAACGTGTATTCCTCTTCTCCTGCAAGGACAACAAAATCACAGCTAGCTGTTGAACAACCATCACAGGAGGATGCTAGACCTACCAAAACAGATATGCTACATCCAAAGACAAAGTAGAAGCCACATCAAGACAGTAGGAGGGGCACAATCACCATAAAATCAAATCTCATACCCGCCAAGTGGGTGATCCACAAACTGGAAAACAGTAACACCGAAGAAGTTCCCCCATTGTTGCTAAGGTTTGAAACCCCATGTCAGGCCTCCCAGCCTGGGGACCCAACAAAGGCACTGGGAATCCCCAGGGAATCTGACCTTCAAGGCCAGAGGGATTTGATTATAAGACTTCCGCAGGACTGGGAGAAGCAGAGACTCCAGTCTTCATGGGCACAAGCATAATCTTGTGCACACCAAGACTCAGAGAATAGGAACAGTGACTCCACAGGAAACTGAACCAAATCTACCTGCTAGTGTTGGAGGCCCTCCTGTGAAGGCATACGTCAGCAAGGGCACACCACAGGGATATGGGGACTAGCAACAACTGTCTGGGAAGGCCCCCTTTGGTGTAAGCCCTCTTGGAGAGCACCCTTAACCAGACCATGGAGCCTGTAGACCCCAGCGCTGGGTCACCTCAGACCAAAAAACTACCAGGGAGGGAGCTCAACCCCACCCATCAACAGATAATTGGATTAAACCTTTACTGAGCAAGGCCCTGCCCACCAGAGCAAGACTCAGTTTTTCCCACCACCAGTCCTTCCCCAAAAAAGCGGAAAGTGAAAATATAAGTCTCTCAGTCATGTCCGACTCTTTGCGACCCCATAGACTATACTGTCCATGGAATTCTCCAAGCCAGAATACTGGAGTGGGTAGCCTTTCTGAAAGGTTGTTGCTGAACGATAAGATGCCAGGATTCTTGGCCTCCGGAGGAAACGAATTCAATCTGGGGCCAGAGACGAGGCTGGATTGCTCAGAGCTTTTGTGTAATAAAGTTTTATTAAAGTATAAAGGAGATAGAGAAAGCTTCTGACATAGGCATCAGAAGGGAGCAGGAAGAGTACCCCCCTTCTAGTCTTCAACTGTATGTTAAATAGTCACTCGCAATCTGTTAATGAAAACAAAAGGAATGTCTGAAAATTTAGAATGGTACCAGATAATTCATCCCTGGCCATAAAACAATTGACTTGAATCTTGTAGAAGGGCAGATTCCCACACAAACAGTTTCGTTTACATAGATTAGGGAACAATACCTGAGTAAGTAGGTTGGGCCATTTGGCAGAACTTACAGAGTCTGGGGTAAATTAACATATCTTAAGACAAACATTTCCATTAAAAAAAAAAATGCAAGGTTTGAGAATAATTAGCTTCAGGTGAAACAAGGTGTCATGGTAACACAGCATTTTAAGAGAAACCTCCTTTTAAATTTGTATAGAGAAGGAAAAAAAAAAAAAATATTGCTGGTTTGTTTCCTCCTCCCACTTAAGAGAGATAAAAAATGTTTGGCACTTGCAGCCTATTTCCTCTGTTTGGAGACCCCTGGCCTTCCTGCCTATTACCCTCTCATTTCCCATCTCCAGGGGCTCTTCCCAACCCAGAGATTGAACCCAGGTCTCCTGCATTGCTGGAAGATTCTTTACCAGCTGAGCCACAAGGGAATCCCAAGAATATTGAAGTGGGTAGCCTATCCCTTCTCCAGCGGATCTTCCTGACCCAGGAATCAAACTGGGGTCTCCTGCATTGCAGGCAGATTCTTTACCAACTGAGCTATCAGGGAAGCCCCAAAAAGCTGAGTGTTGAAGAAATGATGCTTTTGAACTGCGGTGTTGGAAAAGACTCTTGAGAGTCCCTTGGACTGCAA
This sequence comes from Dama dama, assembly GCF_033118175.1. Classification (NCBI taxonomy): domain Eukaryota; kingdom Metazoa; phylum Chordata; class Mammalia; order Artiodactyla; family Cervidae; genus Dama; species Dama dama. The sequence continues at coordinate 5,462,003 of NC_083713.1, read as the reverse complement.
GGAGATCCAACCAGTCCATCCTAAAGGAAATCAGTCTTGAATATTCATTGGAAGGACTGATGCTGAAGCTGAAATTCCAGTATTTTGGCCACCTGATGTGAAGAGCTGACTCATTTGAAAAGACCCTGATGTTGGGAAAGATTGAAGGCAGGAGGAGAAGGGGATGACAGAGGATGGATGGCATCACCAACTCAACGGGCATGAGTTTGTGTAAACTCCAGGAGTTGGTGATGGACAGGGAGGCCTGGTGTGCCTCAGTCCATGGGGTCACAAAAAGTCGGACACAACTGAGTGACTGAACTGAACTGAGTCCTCCCCATGAGGAAGCTTACACATGAGGCCTCTTAGCTTCCTCCATCAGAGGGCAGACAGAAGAAGCAAGAATAATCACAATCTCACAGTGAGTAAAACAAAACCATGTTATAACAAGTTAATCAGCATGAGAAAGCAGAAAGTTATGTCCCAGATGAAGGGACAAGATAAAACCCCAGAGAAACAAATAAATGAAGTGGAGACAGGCAATCTTCCAGAAAAAGAATTCAGTATAATGCTGGTGAATGTGATTCAGGATCTCAGTAAAAGAATGGAAGCAAAGATTGAGAAGATGCAAGAAATGTTTACCAAACACCTATAAAAACTAAAGAACAAACAAACTAACATGAATAACACACTAGAAGGAATCCATAGCAGAATAACTGAGGCAAAAGCACAGATAAATGACCTGGAGGACAAAATGGTGGAAATCACTGCTACAGAACAGAATAGAGAAAAAAAGAATGAAAAGAAATGAAGACAGCCTAAGAGACCTAACACACCAACAGTCACATCATAGGGATCCCAGAAGAAGAGACAGAGAAAAGACTTGAGAAAATGTTTGAAGAGATAATAGCTGAAAACTTATTGAACATGGGGAAAGAAATAATCAACCAAGTCCAGGAAGCACAGAGAGTCCCAGGGAGGATAAACCCAAGGAAGAACACACCAAGACATATAGTAATCAAACTGACAAAAATGAAAGACAGAGATAAAATATCAAAAGCAACAAGGAAAAGAATGACAACATACAAGGGCAGTCCCATCAGTCTATCAGCTGATTTCTCAGTAGAAACTCTACAAGCCAGAAAGGAATGGCATGAGGTATTTAACATGATGAAAGGGAAGAAACTACAACCAAAAATACTCTACCCAGAAAGACTATCCTTCACATTTGTTGGAGAAATCAAAAGCTTTCCAGAAAAGCAAAATTAAGAGAATTCAGCACCATCAAACCAGCTTTACAACAAATGCTAAAGGAATTTTTCTAGGCATAAAACAAGAGAAAGAAAAGCCCTACTTACAGAAAATCAACTCAAAACAATTAAGAGAGCAATAATAGTACCATGCATACTGATAACTACCTTAAATTTACCATGGTTGGTCAACTGAAAATTATAGAATTCTATATCATCAAAACTAGCATGTGATAGAAAAACCTGCAATCACTTTTTAGTATCTAGATGTATATCAGAATTGTCTTAGAAATTTTTGAAAAATACCAATGTCCAAGTGTCCAGGTACTGTGTTTTTGTTTTTGTTTTTGTTTTTTTGGCCAGAGCTCCAGATGTTTCTAATGAGCAGCCATGTTTAAAAACAACTGGACTATATAAGGATATTTTACTTTTATCTAGTTTGTACCACTTTTTCTATGTCATATTCAGTACTCCCCTTTCAGTTAGCTTATGTTTTCCAATTTCTCCATCTTTTTCTTTCTTTTTTTTAATATTCTTTCTCAATTCTTTATCAAGCATAGTAGATAAGTTTTTGTATACACCTATATATAATATATAAATATTTTAGAAAACTTATGAATTTTTTCTAACTAAAAAAATTATGACATTTTGATTCTACTTGTTTGACTTAGTATGAATAGAATGCTATAATTCCAATTTTAAAAAATAGATAAGAAAAAAGCAACAAAGGTTTACTGTACACCACAGGGAACTATACTCAGTATATTGTAATAACCTATAATAAAATATATGAAGAATAACATATGTATATGTGTATAACTGAATCACACACAAAAAAAGAATTCTACTTTTTGTAATTTTATGTTTATCTTTTTGCCAGTTTTTTCTAAATGTCCTGTGGACATCTAATAACAATATGAGATACAAAATTTTAAATATATTTGTGTAGTATATGGTTAATACAAATTAATTAAATATAAATCTATTATATTTAAATTATTAATAACATCATTCAAGCTGCTCCTATTCTTACCTTTTCTGCACTTGATAAAATATTCTCCGAGAAATGTTAATATGTCTCACTATGATGATGTATTTTTTCTTTTCCTTTATATTTCTTTTGATTTTTGCTTTATGTATCTTTGTTAAAGTATCTAATGGTTTATAATGTCTATCTTCTTTGTGAAATTTTACCTCTTATCATTTAAAATATTCATCATTTGCTCAACATCACTCATTATCAGAGAAATGCAAATCAAAGCCACAATGAGATACCATCTCATGCCAGTCAGAATGGCTGCTATCAAAGTCTACAAACAATAAATGCTGAAGAGGATGTGCAGAAAAGGGAACCCTCTTACACTGTTGGTGGGAATGCAAACTAGTACAGCCACTATGGAGAACAGTGTGGAGATTCCTTAAAAAACTGGAAATAGAACTGCCATATGACCCAACAATCCCCCTGCTGAGCATACACACCAAGGAAACCAAAATTGAAAGAGATGTGTGTACCCCAATGTTAATTGCAGCACTGTTTACAATAGCCAAGACATGGATGCAACCTAGATGTCCATCGGCAGATGAATGGATAAGGAAGCTGTGGTGCATATACACAATGGAATATAACTCAGCCATTAAAAAGAATACTTTTGAATCAGTTCTAAGGAGGTGAATGAAACTGCAGCCTATTATACAGAGTGAAGTAAGTCAGAAAGCAAAATACCAATACAGTATATTAATGCATATATATGGAATTTAGAAAGATGGTAATGATGACCTTATATACAAGACAGCAAGAGACACAGATGTAAGGAACATATTTTCAGACTCTGTGGGAGAAAGTGAGGTGTGATGATTTCAGAGAATAACATTGAAACATGTATATTATCATATGTGAAATAGATCACCAGTCCAGGTTCGATGCATGAGACAGGGTACTCAGGGATGATGCACTGAGATAACCCTGAAGGATAGAATGGGGAGGGAGGTGGGTGGGGGTTCAGGATGGGGAACACATGTACACCCATGGTTGATTCATGTCAATGTATGGCAAAATCCACTACAATATTGTAAAGTAATTAGCCTCCAATCAAAATAAATAAATTTTTAAAAAATAAAATATTCATCTTTGTTTCATTGAAAATAAATTAATAAAATTTTAAAAATGCTTCAAACAGACCTGTAGCTCACCATTCACCTGCTTAGTGACCATGGGAAGGTCATTCAACTTCTCTGAACTTCATTGGATTGTTTGTAAAATGGGAATAGAAATACCTACTTTATGCAGAGGCTGTGAGAAACAAGTGAGATAGCTCATGCCAGGGCTGGGCCCACAAAAGGCATTCAGCACATGGCGATCCTCCCTCCACCCCTTGAATAATTTTTCCTCCACTGCTATATTTTATTTAAAATATTTCAAATTACAGAAAAGTTGAAAGAATAAGTACAATTGACACATTTATATGTTTTTCATCTGTTCTCCAGGCCAGAATACTGGAGTGAGTAGCACCCTTCCCTTCTCCAAGGGATTTTCCCAACCCAGGGATTGAACCCAGGCCTCCTGCACTGCAGGTGAATTCTTTACCAATTGAGCTACAAGGGAAGCACTCCACCTATTCAGCAACTGTTAATATTTTCCCATATTTGCTTCTCTCTTGTTTTGTTTTGTTTTCCCTCTGAATTAGTTCAGTTCAGTTCAGTCGCTCAGTCGTCTGACTTTTACTTGCAGTCTACATTCAAATTTAATCTTCTCTTTACCTATTTTAAAATTAAATTTGAGTCTAGACTGCAAACAGAAAACCATTTTAGCTCTAACACATTTTGATGTATCTCAGAAAAATGAAAACCCTCTGCCACATAACAGCATTCTTACTCTACAGCTTAAAAAGTAATACTCATAAAATAATATTCTTTAACATAGTATTGTATTTCACACTTCCCAATTGTCCTCAAAATGTATTTAATGATTTTCTTTAATTCCAAATTCTGCTCAATATTTTGTAATAACCTAAATGGGAAATGAATCTGAAAAGGGGTAGATATAAGTATATGTATAGCTAAATCACTTTGTTGTACATCTGAAACTAACACAATATTGATAATCAATTATACTCCAATATAAAATCAAATTATTTTTTTTTTAAATCACACATGGGACTTCCCTGGTAGTCCAGGGGTTAAGACTATGCTTCCACTGCAAAGGCTCAGGTTCTATTCCTAGTCACAGAACTATGACCCTCTAAGTCACACAGTTAGTTAAAAACCAGAAAGCACATATAAAAAAAAGAAAAGAAAGAAAGGAAAAAGCTCGTATTCTTTTGTAACAAAACTTGGAGCTGATACAAATTTGGGAACCAAGAAAAAACAGCCTCTTAATGGCACACTAAATGAGCAGCCATGAAATTAAAAGACGCTTACTCTTTGGAAGGAAAATTATGACCAACCTAGATAGCATATTAAAAAGCAGAGACATTACTTTGCCAACAAAGGTCCCTCTGGTCAAGGCTATGGTTTTTCCAGTGGTCATGTATGGATGTGAGAGTTGGACTGTGAGGAAAGCTGAGCACCGAAAAATTGATGCTTTTGAACTATGGTGTTGGAGAAGACTCTTGAGAGTCCCTTGGACTGCAAGGAGATCCAACCAGTCCATCCTAAAGGAGATCAGTCCTGGGTGTTCATTGGAAGGACTGATGCTGAAGCTGAAACTCCAATACTTTGGCCACCTCATGCAAAGACTTGACTTGTTGGAAAAGACCCTGATGCTGGGAGGGATTGGTGGCAGGAGAAGAAGGGGACGACAGAGGATGAGACAGCTGGATGGCATCACCGACTCGATGGGCATGAGTTTGAGTAAACTCCGGGTGTTTGTGATGGACAGGGAGGCCTGGCGTGCTGCGGTTCATGGGGTCGCAAAGAGTCGGACATGACTGAGTGACTGAACTGAACTGAACTGAAATTACAACAATCCCTCAACTTGATCTATTTTGCCATTCCTTATGCTCAAACTTTTATGGTACTCAGTCAGAATCTGAATCTCAGGGATTCATGCCACATATGTCTTTCTGTTGCCACTTTCTCTTCTCAAATCCCTCTGTCTCTCGGAGACTGCTGTCTGTCCAGATTTATGTATGTCTCAGTGTGTGCCTTTGTCTTTTAATAATACTGTTGAGGTTAATTTGTCAACGAACTCTATTTAATTGACCTAAAGGAAAGTAAGCACTTGCAAACTAAGCAATTCTAAATTCAAGAAAAATTAAACTAAATGACTAATATTCATTATTATATTAATACCTGGTATTAATATTTGTTTGAGGCCCATGAACTGTAGCCCACCAGGCTACTCTGTCCATGGGATTCTCCAGGCAGAAATGATGGAGTTGGTTGCCATGCCCTTCTCCAGGGGATCTTCCCAACCCAATGATCGAACTTGGGTCTCCTTAAGTCTGCTGCATTGGTAGGTGGTTTCTGTACCACTAGCGCCACCTAGGAAGCCCTATTAATCTAATTAGCATAGACACTGTGAAGAAACTTTTCAGGAAAGATAATGCAAATTAGATAAGAGATTTGGGTGATTTACGTTTACAAATCTACAGAATGCTGATATAAAGGAGAGTTCATGGTTGCTGAAAGAAAGTAGGATGTATGACTTCAGTTTAAAAAAAAAAAAAAGATATCCTACTTTCCTTATGTATGTCTCAGTGTGTGTCTTTGTCTTTTGATAATATTGCTGAGGTTAATTTGTAAAAGAGCTGTATTTATTTTTGAATTACATTTTATTAAGGAAAAAGGAAGCAAGTGTGACTTACAGGTCGCTATTCTCTAAATGAGCAAATAAAGTGAAGAATACAGAAAGTGAAAAGAAATGTTTATGGGTAGTGGACCCAGAGAAGATAATTTTGTACATGCCACTGGATCATAGAAAAAGCAAGGGAATTCAAAAAAAAAAAAAAAATTTACTTCTGCTTCATTGACTATGCTAAAGCCTTTGACTGTGTGGATCACAACAAACTACGGAAAATTCTTAAAGAGATGGGAATACCAGGCAACCTGATCTGTTTCCTGAGAAGCCTGTATACAGGACAAGAAGCAATAGCTAGAACAGGGCATGAAACAATGGACTCATTCAAAATTGGAAAAGGAGTATATCAAGGCTGTATATTGTCGCCCTCCTTACTTATATACAGAGTACATCATGCAACATGCTGGGATGGATGACTTACAAGCTGGAATCAAAATTGCCAGGAGAAATGTCAACAACACCAGATATGTGGATGATAGTACCTTAATGGCAGAAAGTGAAGAGGAACTAAGGAGCCTCTTGATGACGGTGAAAGAGGAGAGTGTAAAAACTGGCTTAAACTCAACATTCAGAAAGCAAAGATCAGGGCATCCAATCTCATCACTTCATGGCAAATAGATGGGGAAAAGTGGAAACAGTGACAGATTTTATTCCCTTGGGCTCCAAAATCACTGTGGATGATGACTGCAGCCATAAAATTAAAAGATGCTTTCTCTTTGGAAGGAAAACTATGACAAATCTAGACAGTGAATTAAAAAGCAGAGACATCACTTTGCCAACCAAGGTCCATATAGTCAAAGCTATGGTTTTTCCAGTAGTCATGTATGGATGTGAGAGTTGGATCATAAAGAAGGCTAAGTGCCAAAGAATTGGTGAATTCAAATTGTGGTGCTGGAGAAGACTCTTGAAAATCCTGCAAGGATATCAAACCAGTCAATCCTGAAGGACATCATCCCTGTATATTCACTGGAAGGCCTGATGCTGAAGCTGAAGCTCCAATTTTTGGCCACCTGATGAGAAGAGTCAACTCATTGAAAAAGTCTCTTTTCCTGGGAAAGAGTGTGAGCAAGAAGCGAAGCGGCCTACGGAGGACGGGATAGTTGGATAGCATCACTGAGTCAGTGGACATGTGCTTGAGCAATCTCTGGGAGATGGTGAAGGATAGGGAAGCCTGGTGTACTGCAGTCGGCGGGGTCACAAAGAGTCTTATAAGACTGAGCAACTGAAAAACAGCAATAACACCTACTTCTAAGTCAGGGATTTTAACAAACAGTCAGGGCTATGAGAAATCCAAAATGGCCACTTGGCTTGTCCCTGCTCCTTCAAAAACCTCTTTTTTCATTGGATGGTATAAAGCCTTTCCTGACTGCAAAGTTGGTGCTCTCACAATGGAGGAAAAAATGGTTTAAAATGTGTCTTCCACTTTGGTATCTGTTCCACAATCTCCAGTGATCAAGGCACCCATTTCATTGGACAAATCACAGAAGCAGTGACAAAAATTTCACATACTTCTTAAAAACTATCACTTTCACTATCATCCTCAATCATCAGGCAAGGACAACAGAACAAAAATTAATTACATGGGATTAAATAAACTGCTAAATATTATTACAATTTTCATGACTTTTTGTCTCACATATTACTGGTTTCTGATCTTTGTTTTCAGTTATAAAGAAATTCTTCTCCTCAAACTATTTATGGTTTAAAACAATTTAGTAATTTACACCTGTGGGAAAATTAAAACTTTTTTTTCCCCCTCTGCCTTGTTCCTCTGGAAATTTCAGACACTTGAGTCCTAAATAGCTTTATTAGATAAATCAAAAGACTGTCTTCTGACATATACAGAAATCTCAAAGTATAGTGGGGACCTCTAGAAGAAAAAAATCCACCTCAACAAAAACTAATGACAGGCATGTAGCATTAGTCCATTAGTCAATGGACTAATAAAAATTTGAATAATTTTAGAAAAATTATATTTCACTAAATATTAGATTCTAGTTTTGTTACTTAAGGTGTGTTTATTAAAGATTCACTTCCCAGTTAGTCCTTTGTTGTTATGTTATACTGTTACAAGATCTAGTTGAGTGAATAAAAGGACACTGTTTCTGAAGCCTAACTTCATAATCAATCTTTGGATAAGGATCAGGTGCCCATGTTCTACAACCAGATTAACACCAGGCTGTACTGTAGTCATTTAACAGACTGAGTCAGATGACATGGTATATGCTGGGCTACACCTAATGAAAGTTCTTAAGTTTTACTTGTCAACTTATTTTAACTGCTAGCTATGTTATTTTCTATATTGCCTGTTTTACAAAATAGTTGTCTCTTACATTACCAAAGGAATGACCGAGCCTCTAATAAAAATATAATGTAGAGGGAGGAGCCAAGATGGCGGAGGAGTAGGACGGGGAGACCACTTTCTCTCCTACAAATTCATCAAAAGAATAACTGAACGCAGAGCAAACTTCGCAAAACAACTTCTGATCGCTAGCTGAGGTCATCAGGCGCCCAGAAAAGCAGCCCATTGTCTTTGAAAGGAGGTAGGACAAAATATAAAAGATAAAAAGTGAGACAAAAGAGCTAAGGACGGAGATCCGTCCCGGGAGCTCTTAGGCGGCATTGCTTGGGGTAGGGTCCGGGCCTGAGTGCCCTGAGGACAATCGGAGGGAGCTTCTGTGAGTTGCCAACATGAACTGTGGGAGACCAGAGGAGAGAGAGTAAATTAACCAGCCCGAACACACTGCCGGCCGTTCGCAGAACAAAGAGACCGAGAGGGTCCAGAGAGGAGCTCGCAAGCTGCGGACCGGCCCAGCCCCGCCGGAGGCAGGAGGCAGGGGGGAGGGGAAGGTCGCGGCGAGACACAGGGCGCAGGCACCCGACCGGCGCGGGCGGGGACTGGGGCTGGGGACGCGGAGGGCGGAAGGCGCGCGCACCCGACTGGCGCCAGCGGAAACTGAGACTGGGTCCGCGGAGGGGAGGGGGCGCGCCACACCTGGGGAGAGTGCGCCCACCAAGCCCCTGGCTGCCTGGACCGCTCTGACGGGGAAGGCACTGAGAGCGGGCGCAGCTTTTCCTTCCGCGCTTTTGTGGAACACCCGAGGGCTGGAACCTCGCGCAGCGCGGGGCGCGCTCCATATAGAACAGCCGGGAGCCTGAGCAGCGCAGAAGGAGAGAGCAGCGTCAGCCCCTCCTGGCAGCCCCAGCCCATCCCCGCGGCGCAAGCCCCTCCCCGCGGAGCGACGGAACTAGCTACCTGAATAAGAGTCCACCTCCGCCCGCCTGTGTCAGGGCGGAAATGAGGCTCTGAAGAGACCGGCAAACAGAAGCCAAATAAACAAAGGGAACCGCTTCAGAAGGGACTGGTGCAACAGATTAAAATCCCTCTAGGAAACATTGTCTACACCGGAGGAGCCTGTAGATATCGAGAAGCGTAAGCTGGAACGAGGAGCTATCTGAAACTGAGCCGAACCCACACTGACCGCAACAGCTCCAGAGAAACTCCTAGATATAATTTTACTTTTTTCTCTTTTTTTTATTTTTTCAATTTTTTTTTTCCTTTTTTTCTTTTTTTCTTTTTTATTTTTTCTCTTTTATTTTCCTTTAAAATCCCCTATTACTCCCCCATTACTCCTTAACTTTCATTTCCATAGACTTTTACGATTTTTTAATTAGGGGGAAAAAAATTTTTTTTTTCTTTTCTTTTTTTTCTTTTTTTTTCTTTTTCTTTCTTTTTTTTCTTTCCTTTTTCTCTTATATTTTCTATTTTTCTTTTTCTCTTATTTCTTTTAAAGTCCTCTAGTACTCCTCTACTACTCCTTAATTTTCATTTTCAATACACTATAACCTTACAAAAAAAAAAAAAAAAGAAGAGAAGCCCTATTTTTAAACCGAAGATTATTCTCTCCCAATCTTGACTCTCTGTTTTCTACCTCAGAACACCTCTATTTCCTCCTTTCCCCTTCTCTTCCCAATCCAATTCTGTGAATCTTTGTAGGTGACTGGGCTACGGAGAACACTCTGGGAACAGACAGCTGCGTAGATCTGTCTCTCTCCTCTTGAGTCCCGCTTTTTCTCCTCCTGTTCATCTCTATCTCCCTCCTCCCTCTCCTCTTCTTCATGTGACTCTGTGAACCTCTCTGGGTGTCCCTAACGGGGGAGAATCTTTTAGCCATTAACTTAGAAGTTTTCTTATCAGGGCTGCATAGTTGGAGAAGTCCTGAGACTACAGGAAGAATAAAACTGAAATCCAGAGGCAGGAGACTTAAGCCCAAAACCTGAGAACACCAGAAAACTCCTGACTACATGGAACTTTAAGTAATAAGTGACTGTCCAAAAGCCTCCATACCTACACTGAAACCAACCACCACACAAGAGCCAATAAGTTTTAGAGCAAGACATACCACGCAAATTCTCCAGCAACGCAGGAACATAGCCCTGAACATCAACATACAGGCTGCCCAAGGTCACACCTAACACATAGACCCATCTCAAAACTCATTACTGGGCACTCCATTGCTCTCCAAAGAGTAGAAATCAAGTTCCACGCACCAGAACACTGACGCAAGCTTCCCTAACCAGGAAATCTCGACAAGCCAATCGTCTAACCCTACCCACTGGGTTAATCCTCCACAACAAAAAGGAACCACAGACCTCCAGAATACAGAAAGCCCACTCCAGATACAGCAATCTAAACAAGATGAAAAGGCAAAGAAATACCCAACAGGTAAAGGAACATGAAAAATGCCCACCAAGTCAAACAAAAGAGGAGGAGATAGGGAATCTACCTGAAAAAGAATTTAGAATAATGATAATAAAAATGATCCAAAATCTTGAGAACAAAATGGAGTTACAGATAAATAGCCTGGAAACAAAGATTGAAAAGATTCAAGAACTGTTTAATAAAGACCTAGAAGAAATAAAAAAGAGTCAATAACATGAATAATGCAATGAATGAGATCAAAAACACTTTGGAGGGAACCAAGAGTAGAATAACGGAGGCAGAAGATAGGATAAGTGAGGTAGAAGATAAAATGGTGGAAATAAATGAAGCAGAGAGGAAAAAAGGATCAAAAGAAATGAGGACAACCTCAGGGGCCTCTGGGACAATGTGAAACGTCCCAACATTCGAATCATAGGAGTTCCAGAAGAAGAAGACAAAAAGAAAGGCCATGAGAAAATACTCGAGGAGATAATAGCTGAAAACTTCCCTAAAATGGGGAAGGAAATAGCCACCCAAGTCCAAGAAACCCAGAGAGTCCCAAACAGGATAAACCCAAGGCGAAACACCCCAAGACACATATTAATCAAATTAACAAAGATCAAACACAAAGAACAAATATTAAAAGCAGCAAGGGAAAAACAACAAATAACACACAAAGGGATTCCCATAAGGATAACAGCTGATCTATCAATAGAAACCCTCCAGGCCAGAAGGGAATGGCAGGACGTACTGAAAGTAATGAAAGAGAATAACCTACAACCTAGATTACTGTATCCAGCAAGGATCTCATTCAGATATGAAGGAGAATTTAAAAGCTTTACAGATAAGCAAAAGCTGAGAGAATTCAGCACCACCAAACCAGCTCTTCAACAAATGCTAAAGGATCTTCTCTAGACAGGAAATGCAGAAAGGTTGTATAAACGTGAACCCAAAACAACAAAGTAAATGGCAACGGGACCACACCTATCAATAATTACCCTAAATGTAAATGGGTTGAATGCCCCAACCAAAAGACAAAGATTGGCTGAATGGATACAAAAACAAGACCCCTATATATGCTGTCTACAAGAGACCCACCTCAAAACAAGAGACACATACAGACTAAAAGTGAAGGGCTGGAAAAAAGTATTTCATGCAAACGGAGACCAAAAGAAAGCAGGAGTCGCAATACTCATATCAGATAAAATAGACTTTCAAATAAAGGAAGTGAAAAGAGACAAAGAAGGACACTACATAATGATCAAAGGATCAATCAAAAAAGAAGATATAACAATTATAAATATATATGCACCCAACATAGGAGCACCGCAATATGTACGGCAAACGCTAACAAGTATGAAAGAGGAAATTAATAGTAACACAATAATAGTGGGAGACTTTAATACCCCACTCACAACTATGGATAGATCAACTAAACAGAAAATTAACAAGGAAACACAAACCTTAAATGACACAATGGACCAGCTAGACCTAATTGATATCTATAGGACATTTCACCCCAAAACAATCAACTTCACCTTTTTCTCAAGTGCACACGGAACCTTCTCCAGAATAGATCACATCCTGGGCCATAAATCTGGTCTTGGAAAATTCAAAAAAAATTGAAATCATTCCAGTCATCTTTTCTGACCACAGTGCAGTAAGATTAGATCTCAATTACAGGAAAAAAATTGTTAAAACTTCAAACATATGGAGGCTAAATAACACGCTTCTGAATAACCAACAAATCATAGAAGAAATCAAAAAAGAAATCAAAATATGTATAGAAATGAATGAAAATGAAAACACAACAACCCAAAACCTATGGGACACTGTAAAAGCAGTGCTAAGGGGAAGGTTCATAGCATTACAGGCTTACATCAAGAAACAGGAAAAAAACCAATTAAATAACCTAACTCTACACCTAAAGCAATTAGAGAAGGAAGAAATGAAGGACCCCAGAGTTAGCAGAAGGAAAGAAATCTTAAAAATCAGGGCAGAAATAAATGCAAAAGAAACTAAAGAGACCATAGCAAAAATCAACAAAGCTAAAAGCTGGTTTTTTGAAAAAATAAACAAAATTGACAAACCATTAGCAAGACTCATTAAGAAACAAAGAGAGAAAAACCAAATTAACAAAATTAGAAATGAAAATGGAGAGATCACAACAGACAACACTGAAATACAAAGGATCATAAGAGACTACTACCAGCAGCTCTATGCCAATAAAATGGACAACTTGGATGAAATGGACAAATTCTTAGAAAAGTATAACTTTCCAAAACTGAACCAGGAAGAAATAGAAGATCTTAACAGACCCATCACAAGCAAGGAAATCGAAACTGTCATCAAAAATCTTCCAGCAAACAAAAGCCCAGGACCAGATGGCTTCACAGCTGAATTCTACCAAAAATTTAGAGAAGAGCTAACACCTATCTTACTCAAACTCTTCCAGAAAATTGCAGAAGAAGGTAAGCTTCCAAACTCATTCTATGAGGCCACCATCACCCTAATTCCAAAACCAGACAAAGATGCCACAAAAAAAGAAAACTACAGGCCAATATCACTGATGAACATAGATGCAAAAATCCTGATCAAAATTCTAGCAAACAGAATCCAACAACATATTAAAAAAATCATACACCATGACCAAGTGGGCTTTATCCCAGGAATGCAAGGATTCTTTAATATCCGCAAATCAATCAATGTAATACACCACATTAACAAATTGAAAGATAAAAACCATATGATTATCTCAATAGATGCAGAGAAAGCCTTTGACAAAATTCAACACTCATTTATGATTAAAACTCTCCAAAAAGCAGGAATAGAAGGAACATACCTCAACATAATAAAAGCTATATATGACAAACCCACAGCAAGCATCACCCTCAATGGTGAAAAATTGAAGGCATTTCCCCTGAAATCAGGAACAAGACAAGGGTGCCCACTCTCACCACTACTATTCAACATAGTGTTGGAAGTTCTGTCCACAGCAATCAGAGCAGAAAAAGAAGTAAAAGGAATCCAGATAGGAAAAGAAGAAGTACAACTCTCACTGTTTGCAGATGACATGATCCTCTACATAGAAAACCCTAAAGACTCTACCAGAAAATTACTAGAGCTAATCAATGAATATAGTAAAGTTGCAGGATATAAAATTAACACACAGAAATCCCTTGCATTCCTATATACTAACAATGAAAAAACAGACAGAGAAATTAAGGAAACAATACCATTCACCATTGCAACAAAAAGAATAAAATACTTAGGAGTATATCTACCTAAAGAAACAAAGGACCTATACATAGAAAACTATAAAACACTGATGAAAGAAATCAAAGAGGACACAAACAGATGGAGAAACATACCGTGTTCATGGATTGGAAGAATTAATATTGTCAAAATGGCTATTCTACCCAAAGCAGTCTATAGATTCAATGCAATCCCTATCAAGCTACCAACGGTATTTTTCACAGAACTAGACCAAAGAATTTCACAATTTGTATGGAAATACAAAAAACCTCGAATAGCCAAAGTAATCTTGAGAAAGAAGAATGGAACTGGAGGAATCAACCTGCCTGACTTCAGACTCTACTACAAAGCCACAGTCATCAAGACAGTATGGTACTGGCACAAAGACAGAAATATAGATCAATGGAACAGAATAGAAAGCCCAGAGATAAATCCACGAACCTATGGACACCTTATTTTTGACAAAGGAGGCAAGGATATACAATGGAAAAAAGACAACCTCTTTAACAAGTGGTGCTGGGAAAACTGGTCAACCACTTGTAAAAGAATGAAACTAGAACACTTTCTAACACCATACACAAAAATAAACTCAAAATGGATTAAAGATCTAAATGTAAGACCAGAAACTATAAAACTCCTAGAGGAGAACATAGGCAAAACACTCTCCGACATAAATCAAAGCAAGATCCTCTATGACCCACCTCCCAGAATATTGGAAATAAAAGCAAAACTAAACAAATGGGACCTAATGAAACTTAAAAGCTTTTGCACTACAAAGGAAACTATAAGTAAGGTGAAAAGACAGCCCTCAGATTGGGAGAAAATAATAGCAAATGAAGAAACAGACAAAGGATTAATCTCAAAAATATACAAGCAACTCCTGCAGCTCAATTCCAGAAAAATAAATGACCCAATCAAAAAATGGGCCAAAGAACTAAACAGACATTTCTCCAAAGAAGACATACAGATGGCTAACAAACACATGAAAAGATGCTCAACATCACTCATTATTAGAGAAATGCAAATCAAAACCACAATGAGGTACCATTACACGCCAGTCAGGATGGCTGCTATCCAAAAGTCTACAAGCAATAAATGCTGGAGAGGGTGTGGAGAAAAGGGAACCCTCTTACACTGTTGGTGGGAATGCAAACTAGTACAGCCGCTATGGAAAACAGTGTGGAGATTTCTTAAAAAACTGGAAATAGAACTGCCATATGACCCAGCAATCCCACTTCTGGGCATACACACTGAGGAAACCAGATCTGAAAGAGACACGTGCACCCCAATGTTCATCGCAGCACTGTTTATAATAGCCAGGACATGGAAGCAACCTAGATGCCCATCAGCAGATGAATGGATAAGGAAGCTGTGGTACATATACACCATGGAATATTACTCAGCCATTAAAAAGAATTCATTTGAACCAGTCCTAATGAGATGGATGAAGCTGGAGCCCATTATACAGAGTGAAGTAAGCCAGAAAGATAAAGAACATTACAGCATACTGACACATGTATATGGAATTTAGAAAGGTGATAACGATAACCCTATATGCAGAACAGAAAAAGAGACACAGAAACACAGAACAGACTTTTGAACTTTGTGGGAGAATGTGAGGGTGGGATATTTGAAAAGAACAGCATGTATACTATCTATGGTGAAACAGATCACCAGCCCAGGTGGGATGCACGAGACAAGTGCTCGGGCCTGGTGCACTGGGAAGACCCAGAGGAATCGGGTGGAGAGGGAGGTGGGAGGGGGGATCGGGATTGGGAATACATGTAAATCCATGGCTGATTCATATCAATGTATGACAAAACCCACTGGGAAAAAAAAATAATAATAATAAAAATTAAAAAAGAAAAAAATAAAAAAAAAATTAAAAAAAATAAAAATATAATGTATAGTTCCATATGAGATCAATGATTATAATAATGTAACTCTAGATATGGGGAAGAAGCAACAAGAGGGAATATTTTCCTGGACCATAAGAGACTACTAGTAAGGCAGATATGGTTCATGATTTTTGCTATTTTCAAGGCCTAGTCCAGTAGCAGTACATTAAAAAAAAAAAAAAAAAAAACCTTCATAGACCTGGGAATGAGCATTCCTGCAATCATGGGACAGAATGGACATGAGTTTCCCCTGAAACCATGATCAAATGTATCAGCCTATAGGGACCCTGCCGACTGGAAAATGGAACTTGTCATCTGCCTGTTCAAAGATTAAGTCCAGAGTAACTACAGCTGCTGACCTTAAATACACACTGAAAGGAGCTCTGTGCTCTGGGAAAAACAAGTAGGACAGGCCTTCAGTTTGTTAGATATTTTCAAGTAAAAATTTTCATGAGCCCCAATTCTTGCATCTTCTTATACCTAGAGAAACACCAACATCACAGGCCGATATCAGGCCCTGGTTATCCTGGATGCCCCCTCTTCTAGGTCCCTTGACAGCTTTTCTACTTCTGTTAATCTGTGCTATGTGTATCTAACCTTCCTGATAAGTTTGTCTCTTCTAGAATATAAGTAAAATCTCCAGATGCTGTCACAACCAGGATTCCAGCAGGTTAATACATGGACTACTCTGGAAAAAGCACTTTTATCATTCCATGGACTCTCATCTCCCTCCATAAATGCACCCTGACAGAGAGTGAGCCCTGGGACACAGGACTCTACAACATCCCTCTAGTAGGAAGAAGCCAGAGTGGTCTCCACCCCTTTCCTCAATGACCTGGGTCCCCATGACCCTAGACAGGGATAGGCAGGTAGTTAGACATGAACAGGGTGTTAAGATGTCAAAGATTTAGTCCATTGATAAGAAGAGGGGGGAATCTTGAGTCCTGCCCTCAAGGTCACAGGTGCAAGGTCTCACACTTGTGGCCTTGGGGGCAAGACTCAACAGGGATCAAAAGTACAACTGTTAAGATTCTTTGATTGTTTTAAAGAATTGTAATTTTATATTGGGGAATAGCTGATTAAGAGGCTTCCCTGCTGGCTCAGACAGTAAATAATCTGCCTGTCAATTCAGGGGACCTGGTTTTGATTATTTGTTGGAATATTCCCTGGAGAAGGGAATGGCTGTCCACTCAAGTATTCTTGCCTAGAAAATTCCATGAACAGAGGAGCCTGGTGGACTACCATTGATGAGATGACAAAGAATCAATAAACATTGAGTGACTAACACACACCTAGCTGATTAACAATATGGTGATAGTTTCAAATAAACAGTGAAGGGACTCAGCCATACATATACATGTACACATTATCCCTCAAACCCTCTTCCCATCCATACTGCCACATAACACTGAGCAGAGTTCCTTGTGCTATACAGCAGGTCCTTGTTGGCTATCCATTTTAAATATAGGAGTGTGTATATGCCCACCCCAAACTCCCTGAGTATCCTTTCCTCCCATTCTTTCCCCATGCAACCATAAGTTTGTTCTCAAAATCTGTGAGTCTCTGAGTCTCTTTCTGTCTTATAAGTAAGTTCATTTGTATCATTTCTTTTTAGATTCGACATAAAAGATATATCGTATGATAGTTTTTAGCTGGACAAAAAGGTTTCTCGGAGTCTTTAGGTACTGCCCAACATCATTCTCACACACAGCCTGTCTCAAGAAGAAATGGAACAGAATTTTAATTTGATATGAAATGAATGTATGTATTTTTAAATAAATTGTACCGATTTGGCCTGATAGGAGATAATACAGTTTATAATGAAAATTGTTCTTTGAGCTCTCAAACTTTTCTGGGAAGAAAACAGCCTAAGCATGTTTCTCAATTACAAACAATTGTTTCTCAATTCTCAAATTCTCAATTATGAAAGAAGAAGAACAAGGAAGAGCCAAGAGCTGTGGAAGACCATTCCCAGGGAGCAGGATTAAAGAGATGTGTGCTGAATCAATTCCAGGATTCTGATGAACTGATTTCTGTATCATCATCTGTTTGGTGATGAGGAATAGAAACATTATCTCTTCACTTCACAGCTCTTCTATTCAGGAGGGACAATACCTGAGGTGTATCTGAGAGACTACATCCAAAAAAGCTTTGTCCACATCTATACCTCATTTGTGTGATGAGATCCTGGCTTCACGTCTAAACCTGATATAATATTGAAACAGACTTGGAGAATTTTGGAGAAGGTGACTGTGTCTTGTATGTGGAAAATATGAATTATTGAATACCAAAAGGGGAAACATGAAAACTAATTGGCAATCATGCTCCAGTGTGACACTTGCCCCTCCCCCACTGAATCTTTTATAGTCCATGACTCTGTGATCTGCCTTGAACAATAAAATGTGACAGAAATGAAGTTGTGACAATTTGGGGTCTTGGACTTCAACAGGCCTGATGGTTACTTTTTGACCCTTTATTGAGTCCAAGACCATCATGTGAAAAGTTTGGCTTTCTTCTGTGACAGATGATATAGAGGTCAGACAGAGAAGTCTTAAAAGCACATAGTAGAAGAGGGAATGGGCCAGACATTGCAAGCATCTCAACTGAGTCTAAACTTCCTGCAATCTCTACTAAGGTGCCATATGTGGGAGTAAATCATCTTACATATTCTAGTCCAGTGACCACTCAGATAATCACTTCCCCAGTCAATCTCACATGGAGCACAAAAATAACCCAGCTGAACCCCTAAATAAAATTATTTTTGTTTTAAGCCTTTACTTTTAGGGGTAGATTTTTATGCAGCAATAGGAATCCAGAATAGTTAGTAGTTTAATCCATTCTATGCCAGAAGTTCCCAGGCTCATTGTGTACATTGACCCACCCTCTAGCTCTCCAACGTCCTCTCCCTCTCTTCTTCAAGCTGGTTCCATGGTCTCCACACAGGCAATAAGCATGACTGCCTATATGTCTTGATTGATACATTACTTCTTCCCCTAAAGATGCAAGAACTCTAAGAAAGGAACTCTAAGAAATAGCACAGAATGAAATCAGGTACCCCAATTATTAAGCAAAAGGGATAGACTAAAGAAGAGAAGAAAGGATGAGGAGGAAGTCTACTCTATGAATGTTAAGCAGTGAACCAACATATGGCACCTATTAAAGGTATATTTATGCATATAAATTTATGGTAAATGTTATAGACCATATGGAGAAAGTTGTCCATCTGCCAATAGGTGTACTTACCTGGAATAGCCAGATGTCTCTGCCCAAACTCAAAGAGCAATTTGGAGCCACGAAAAGCCAACTGACATGGAGTGCACTTGCAAAGAAAGCTATTATATATAGAGATTTCAAATTCTTTTCGACTTTAACAGACTGAGAAAAGTGAAATAATGACACAACTGGGTGTCTCAAAAAATACTGTTAATCTGAAACCTAGGTGTGTATAAGTGAATGAGTGAACATCTTATGAAATACTTTTTCTATATTTTTATTTTTTAAAATTTCAAAAACATACAAATTCAAAAATAATATTACAGTGAACTTCTTGTAACCATGTCCTTGAGTCAAAAATTATTCACTTTTTGTCAATCTTGCTTTATTTTTTTCCCACCCACATCCACATTTTTTTGAATTTTTTAAATATTGGAATAGGGGTTGTTAACTGTCTTCAGCCCAAGAAGGCTAATTTTGACAAATATTGGATGATAGCACATTTATGGAAGCCTGCAAGTCCAGCAAATAAGTTCCAGCCCATGATTCAAACAAATAAAAGCCAAGATCAGACGCCCTGATGGGGGTAAGAAAACATTTACACTTTATCTGTGCCATCCCTCCCTTAAAGCAGATCAACTCAGTGCCAAAACCTTATCAAACTTTATTTTCTCTATTGGGAGCAAACTGAGTACATGTGAGTGATGTTCTCAGCTTCCACAGCTGTGTAGGATGTTTCCAAAGACACATCCTTACTCTGTTCAGAATACTAAATATGCTCCCTAACCAAGGAGAGGGGAAGGACAGGGATAATAGGAGCCAAGGTTCTCAGAAGAGATCAAAAAGAAATGACTCCTACTGAATGCTTTGTAGACTCCATCAGGAAGTCTGCCAATAATCTTCTGAGAGTGTATAACCCAAAGATCCCCCAATTGGCTTATGAGCTATCCCAATACACCATGTGCCACATACACACACACCAGACACACACACACATAAACTATGGTCTGCTCCTTGGTAGTATGTAGCAAGCATGAGAATTTTTAGATGCTAGTAAGCACATGAAAGAATCAGCGAACTTAAATGGACTGGAATGGGTGAATTTAACTCAGATGACCATTATATCTACTATTGTGGGCAGGAATCCCTTAGAAGAAATGGAGTAGCCATCATAGTCAACAAAAGAGTCCAAAAAGTAGTACTTGGATGCAATTTCAAAAACTATAGAATGATCTCTGTTTGTTTCCAAGGCAAACCATTCAATATCAAGGTAATCCAAGCCTATGACCCAACCAGTAATGCTGAAGAAGCTGAAGTTGAACGTTTCTATGAAGACCTACAAGACCTTTTAGAACTAACACCCAAAAAAGATGTCCTTCTCATTATAGGGGACTGGAATGCAAAAGTAAGAACTCAAGAAACACCTGGAGTAACAGGCAAATTTGTCCTTGGAGGACGGAATGAAGCAGGGCAAAGGCTAATAGAGTTTTCCCAAGAGAACGCACTGGTCATAGCAAACACCCTCTTCCAACAACACAAGAGAAGACTCCACAAATAGACATCACCAGATGGTCAACACTGAAATCAGACTGATTATATTCTTTGCAGCCAAAGATGGAGAAGCTCTATACAGTCAGCAAAAACAAGACTGGGAGGTGACTGTGGCACAGATCATGAACTCCTTATTGCCAAATTCAGACTTAAACTGAAGAAAGTAGGGATAACCACTAGACCTTTCAGGTATGACCTAGGTCAAATCCCTTATGACTATACAGTGGAAGTGAGAAATAGATTTAAGGGACTAGATCTGATAGACAGATAGCCTGATGAACTATGAACGGAGGTTCATGACATTGTACAGGAGACAGGGATCAAGACCATCCCCATGGAAAAGAAATGTAAAAAGGCAAAATGGCTATCTGAGGAGGCCTTACAAATAGCTGTGAAATGAAGATAAGTGAAAAGCAAAAGAGAAAAGGCAATATATTCCCCTTTGAATGCAGAGTTACAAAGCATAGAAAGGAGAGATAAGAAAGCATTCCTCAGCAATCAATGCAAAGAAATAGAGGAAAATAGCAAAACGGGAAAGAGTAGAGATCTCTTCAAGAAAATTACAGATAGCAGGGGAACATTTGATGCAAAAATGGGCTCAATAAAAGACAGAAATGGTATGCACCTAACAGAAGCAGAAGATATTAACAAGAGGTGGCAAGAATAAACAGAAGAACTGTAAAAAAAAGATCTTAACGACCCAGATAATCACAATGGTGTGATCACTCACCTAGAGCTACATATGCTGGAAAGTGAAGTCAAATGGGCCTTAGAAAGCATCACTATGAACAAAGCTAGTGGAGGTGATGGAATTCCAGTTGAGCTATTTCAAATCCTGAAAGATGATGCTGTGAAGTGCTGCACTCAATATGCCAGCAAATTTGGAAAACTCAGCAGTGGCCACAGGACTGGAAAAGGTCAGTTTTCATTCCAATCTCTGAGAAAGGCAATCACAAAGAATGCTCAAACTACCACACAATTGCACTCATCTCACACGCTAGTAAAGTAATGTTCAAAATTCTCCAAGCCAGGCTTCAGCAATACGTGAACCGAGAACTTCCAGATATTAAAGCTGGTTTTAGAAAAGGCAGAGGAACCAGAGATCAAATTGCCAGTATCCACTGGATCATCAAAAAAGCGAGAGAGTTCCAGAAAAACATATATTTCTGCTTTATTGACTATGCCAAAGCCTTCGACTGAGTGAATCACAATAAACTGTGGAAAATTCTGAAAGAGATGGGAATACCAGGCCACCTGACCTGCCTCTTGAGAAATCTGTATGCAGGTCAGGAAGCAATAGTTAGAACTGGACATGAACCAACAGACTGGTTCCAAATAGGAAAAGGAGTACATCAAGGCTGTATGTTGTCACCCTGCTTATTTAACTTATATGCAGAGTACATCATGAGAAACGCTGGGCTGGAAGAAGCACAAGCTGGAATTAAGATTGCCAGGAGAAATATCAATAACCTCAGATATGCAGATGACACCACCCTTATGGCCAAAAGTGAAGAGGAACTAAAAAGCCTCTTGATGAAAGTGAAAGAGGACAGTGAAAAAGTTGGCTTAAAGCTCAACATTCAGAAAACTAAGATCATAGCATCTGTCCCATCATCTCATGGTAAATATATGGGGAAAGAGTGGAAACAGTGTCAGGCTTTATTTTTCTGGGCTTCAAAATCACTGCAGATGGTGATTACAGCCATGAAATTAAAAGACGCTTACTCCTGGAAGGAAAGTTATGACCAACCTAGACAGCATATTAAAAAGCAGAGACATTACTTTGCCAACAAAGGTCCCTCTGGTCAAGGCTATGGTTTTTCCAGTGGTCTTGTATGGATGTGAGAGTTGGACTGTGAGGAAAGCTGAGTGCCAAAAACTGATGCTTTTGAACTATGGTGTTGGAGAAGAAGCCCAAGTCCCTTGGACTGCAAGGAGGTCCAAGCAGTCCATCCTAAAGGAGATCAATCCTGGGTATTCATTGGAAGGACTGATGCTGAATCTGAAACTCTAATACTTTGGCCACCTCATGTGAAGATTTGACTCATTGGAAAAGACCCTGATGCTGGGAGGGACTGGGGGCAGGAGGAGAAGGGGACGACAGAGGATGCGATGGCTGGATGGCATCACTGACTCGATGGGCATGAGTTTGAGTAAACTCCGGCAGTTTGTAATGGACAGGGAGGCCTGGCATGCTGCGATTCATGGGGTCGCAAAGAGTCAGACACGACTGAGCAACTGAACTGAACTAACTGAAGCACATGAAGAAAACTGGACCAACTCTGGGAAACTGGGAGAAAGCACAAATTTGAGAATTCATCACCATCCTAACAGAAAGCAAACAGAAAACTATAAGCACCCAGGCTGACTTTGCAGGATCAGGAGAATGCATAAAATCCTATGAATTTTTCCCTCAAGAAGGAACAAGAATTCTAAGTTGGGTAATGGAATCAGATACGAGACAAGATCTGAGAAAACTTCCTAATTCTTAAAAGAGCTAAACAAAAGATATTTGTCTCTTAAAGATTGTCAGTAATGACTGGAGGAAGTGATGTTTTCTTCACATGTGAAAACAGAAATGAAAGACTTCAAACAACCTGAAAAATCAAGGAAATCTAACATCACAAAAGGAGCACAATAATTTTCCTCTAACTAAGCCCAAAGATGAAGATCTGCAACTTGCTTAATAAAGAATTCAAAATAGTTGTTCTAAGGAAAGTTAATGAAATATAAGAAAACATAAGAATACAATGTTATGAGTTTGTGGAAACAATAAATAAAATTAAATTAACAATTAAGAAATAGAACTTCTGGAGCAGAAGATTATAATGAATTAAATTAAAAATGCATTAACAGACAAGATCATTCAGAAGAAAGAATCTTTGAAGTTGAAGAAAACCATTTGACATTTTTCACCAGAGGAGAACAACATTTATATATATATTAGTGAAGAAAGCCTATGTGAGTTGTGAGATACCATCAAGTGAAATTATCTGTGTGTTATTGGAGTCCCACAAGGAAAACAGAGTGAGAAAGTAGCAGGGAGTTTATTTAAGAGAAGTATTCTCAAGAAAGGAGGAATAAATAGAAGATAATTCCCTCAACTTAATAAGGAACAACTACAGAAACTCTCAGCTAGCATCATACATAAGCAAGGATGTCCATGCTTACCAATCTAATTCATTTTCTAAAAGTTCTATCTATTGAATAGAGGAAAGAAAAATAGATACACAGAGCAGAAAGGAAAGTAATAAATGTATTTTGCATTTCTTTACTTGGTAAGTGGACCTGTGTGCTGATGATGCGATAGTCTACATAGACATACGAAAGTACAGAAATATACTCCTCTAACTAGTAAATAAGTTTAGCAGGAGGAAGTTTTCAAATCAACATCAACACATGAAAACCAACTTATTGCCTGTACAGTAGCAACAAATTCATGAAAGCCAAAAAATTTACAAGCAAAACTATAATTTGAAAGAAATGAAACAATACCTAAAGAAATAGGTTCTACAGGGGCAATCCCAAGATGGCAGAGGAATAGGACAGGGAGAACACTTTCTCCCCTCCAAATTCATCAAAAGATCATTTGAACGTGGAGCAACTTCCACAAAACAACTTCTGAATGCTGACAGAGGACATCAGACAACCAGAAAGGCAGCCCAGTCTCTTCAAAAGGAGGTAAGACAAAATATAAAAGACAAAACTAAAGACAAAGAATTTAGGGACCAAAGGAGGTCCATCCTGGGGAGGGAGTTGTGAAGGAGGACAAGTTTCCACACAATAGGAAACCCTCTCACAGGCCAGTTGGTGGGGATATTTGGAATCTCAAAGGGCAACATAGCCAGGAAAAAAAAAAAATGCTTAATCAACATTACCAGTGGAGAAGTGGCTCAGAAACATGTCTACCACCAGCAAGTGGGGGCTGGGCAGGGAAGCACAGGCTACATTGTCAGTCCTTCGGGTAAGAACTGGGCTTGAATGCCCTGAGGACAATCTGAGGGGGTTAATGCAACTCTACTTTGGCTACCTGATGTGAAGAACTGACTCACTGAAAAAGACCCTGATGCTGAGAAAGATTGAAGGCAGGAGGAGAAGGAGATGACAGTTGACAAGATGGTTGGATGGCATCACTGACTGTATGAACATATGGACTCTTTCAATAGAAACTCTTGAGACTAGAAGGCAATGGCAAGACATACTGAAAGTTATGAAAGAGAAAAACCTACAACCAAGACTACTCTGCCCTGCAAGGATATCAATCAGATTTGAAGGAGAAATCAAAAGCTTTACAGACGAGCAAAAGCTTAGAGAATTCAGTGCCACCAAACCAACTCTTCAACAAATGCTAAAGAATCTTCTCTAGGCAGGAAATAGAGAAAAGGTTTATAAAAATGAACCCAAAGCAATAAAGGAAATGGTAACTTTATCATACTTATCAATAATTACTTTAAACATAAATGGGTTAAATGATACAACTAAAAGACAAAGAGTGGCCAGATGGTTACAAAAACAAAACCACTATATATGCTGTCTACAAGAGACCCACCTCAAACCTAGGGACATGTACAGACTAAAAGTGAGTGGCTGGAAAAAGATATTTCATGAAAATGGAGACCAAAAGAAAATGGAATAGCAATACTCATATCAGATAAAATAGTTTGAAATAAAGGCCATGAAAAGAGACAAAGAAGGACTCTACATAATGATCAAAGGATCAATCCAAGAAGAAGATATAACAATTATAAATATATAGGCACCCAAGATAGGAGCACCTCAGCACATAAGGCAAATGCTAACAGGTATGAAAGGGGAAACAAACAGCAACACAGTAATAGTGGAGGATTTTAGTACCCCACTCACACTTATGGATAGATCAATCAAACAGAATGAACAAGAAAACACAAGCTTTAAATGATACAGTTGACCAGTTAGACCTAATTGATATCTACAGGACACTTCACCCAAAAACAATGGATTTCACTGTTTTCTCAAGTGCACAAGGAACATTCTCCAGGGTAGATCACATTCTGGGCCACAATTCTAGCCTTGGTAAGTATTTAAAAATTTAAATCATTTCAAGCATATTTTCTGACCACAGTGTGGTAAGATTAGATGTCAACTACAGGGAAAAAAAAAAAAAAAACTACTACAAAGAACACAAACATATAAAGGGTAAACAACACACTTCTGAATAACCAACCAACAGATCACTGAAGAAATCAGAATATGCATAGAAAAATGATAATGAAAACATGACAACCTAAAACCTATGGGATTCAGTAAAAGCAGTGCTAAGAGGGAGGTTCACAGCAATACAAGAATACCTCAAGAAGTAAGAGAAACATCAAATAAACAACCAAACTTTACACCTAAAACAACTAGAAAATGAAGAACCAAACAAACAAACAAACAAATTTAGTAGAAGAAAAGAAAATATAAAAATCAGGGCAGAAATTAGTGAAAAAGAAAATGAGGGAGACTATTACAAAGATCAACAAAACTAAAAGTTGGTTATTTGAGAAAATAAACAAACTAAACAAACTGTAAGCCAGACTAATCAAGAATTTAAGGGAGAAAAATCAAATCAATAAAATTTGAAATGAAATGGACAAATCACAACAGACAACACAGAAACACAAAAGATCATAAGAGACTACTATGAGCAACTAAATGCCAATAAAATGGACAACTTGGAAGAAATAAAGACATTCTTAGAAAAGTATAACCTTCCAAAACTGAAACAAGAAGAAATAGAAAATCTGAACAGGCCAATCACAAGCTCAGATATCAAAACAATAATCAAAAGTCTTCCAAGAAACCAAAGCCCAGGACTAGATGACTTCATAGGTGAATTCTGCCAAAAATTTATAGAAAAGTTAATACCAATTCTACTCAATCTCTTCCAGAAAATTGCACAAGAAGGCAAACTCCCAAACTCACTATATGAGGCAGCCATCACCCTAATACCAAAACAAGAAAAAGATGCCACAAAAAAGAAAGCTACAGGCCAATATCACTGACAAACATAGATGTAAAAATCCTCATCAAAATTCTAGCAAACAGAATCCAACAACATATTGAAAAGATCATACGTCATGACCAAGTAGGCTTTATTCCAGGGCTGCAAGGATTCTTCAATATTTGCAAATCAATCCATGTGATACACCATAACAACAAATTGGAAGATAAAAGTCAGATGATTATCTCAACAGGTATAAAGCCTTTGACAAAATCAAATACCCATTTATGGTTAAAAAAAAAAAAAAAAAAAAAACCTCCAGAAAGCAGGCATAAAAGCAGCATCAATTCAGTTCAGTTCAGTCACTCAGTCGTATCTGACTCTTTGTGACCCCATGAACTGCAGCATGCCAGGCCTCCCTGTCCATCCCAACTCCCGGAGGCCACCCCAACCCATTCCATTGAGTCAGTGATGCCATCAAACCATGTCATCGTCTGTCATCCCCTTCTCCTCCTGCCCTCAATCTTTCCCAGAATCAGGGTCTTTTCAAATGAGTCAGCTCTTCGCATCAGGTGGCCAAAGTATTGGAGTTTCAGCTTCAGCCTCAGTCCTTCCAATGAACACTCAGGACTGACCTCCTTTAGGGTGGACTGGTTGGAGCTCCTTGCAGTCCAAGGGACTCTCAAGAGTCTTCTCCAATACAACAGTTCAAAAGCATCAATTCTTCAGTGCTCAACTTTCTTTATAGTTGAACTGATCACATGGACCACAGCCTTGTCTAACTCAATGAAACTAAGCCATGCCATGTGGGGCCACCCAAGATGGATGGGTCATGGTGGAGAGGTCTGACAGAATGTGGTCCACTGGAGAAGAAAATGGCAAACCACCTCAGTATTCTTGCTTTGAGAACCCCATGAACAGAAGCAACATATCTTAACATAATAAAAGCTGTATATGACAAACCAGCAGCAAACATTATCCTCAGTGGTGAAAAATCAAAAGCAATTCCTTTAAAATCAGCAACAAGACAAGGGTGCCCACTCTCACCACTACTATTCAACATAGTTTTGGAAGTACTAGCAACAGTAATCAGAGAAGAAAAAGAAATAAAAGGAATCCAGATTGGAAAAGAAGAAGTAAAATTCTCAGTGTTTGCAGATGACATGAGCCTCTACATAGCAAACCCTAAAGATACCACTAGAAAATTACTTGAGCTAATCAATGAGTATGTAAAGTTGCAGGATATAAAATCAGTACACAGAAATCCCTTGCACTCCTATACACTAACAGTGAAAAAGCAGAAAGAGAAATTAAGGAAACAATCCCATTCAACATTGCAACGAAACAAATAAAATACTTAGGAATAAATTTACCTAAAGAAACAAAAGACCTTTACATAGAAAACTATAAAACGCTGATGAAAGAAATCAAAGAGGACACAAATTGATGGAGAAATATACCGTGTTCATGGACTGAAACAATCAAAGTAGTGAAAATGAGCATACTATCCAAAGCAATCTATAGATTCAACACAATCCCTGTCAAGCTACCGTCAGTATTTTTAACAGACTTAGAACAAATAATTTCACAATTTGTATGGAAACACAAAAAACCTAAAATCACCAAAGCAATCTTGAGAAAGAAGAATGGAACTGGAGGAATCAACCTGCCTGACTTCAGACTATACCATAAGGCTACAGTCATCAAGACGGTATGGTACTGGCACAAAGACAGAAATATAGATCAATGGAATGAAATAGAAACCCCAGAGGTAAATCCACACACCTACGGACACCTTCTCTTTGACAAAGGAAGCAAAAATATACAATGGAAAAAAAGACAATCTCTAACAAGTGGTGCTGGGAAAATTGGTCAACCACGTGTGAAAGAATGAAACTAGAACAGTTTCTAACACCTTACACAAAAATAAACTCAAAATGGATTAAAGATTTAATGAAAGACCAGAAACTATAAAATTCTTAGAGAAAAACATAGACAGAACACTCTCTGACATAAGTCACAGCAGGGATCCTTTATGACCCACTGCCCAAAGTAATGGAAATAAAAACCAAAATAAACAAATGGAACTTAATTAAACTTAAAAGCCTTTACATGTAAATCCATGGCTAATTCAAGTCAATGTATGACAAAAGCCACTACAATATTGTAAAGTAATTAGCCTCCAACTAATAAAAATAAATGGAAAAAAAAAAAAAGCCTTTGCACTATGAAGGAAACTATAAGCAAAGTGAAAAGGTTGTCTTCAGAATGGGAGAAGATAATAGCAAATGAAACAACTGACAAAGAATTAATCTCTAAAATATGCAAGTAACTCATGCAGTCAATACCAGAAAAATGAATAACCCAATGAAAAAGTGGGCAAAAGAACTAAACCGACATTTCACCAAAGAAGACATACATATGGCTAATAAACACAAGAAAAGATGCTCAACATCACTCATTATTAGAGAAACTCAAATCAAAACCACAATGAGGTATCATCTCATGCCTGTCAGAATGTCCATCATCAAAAAGTCTATAAACAATAAATGCTGGAGAGGGTGTAGAGAAAAGAGAACCCTCTTACACTGTTGGTGAGAATGCAAACTGGTACAGCCACTACGGAGAACAGTGTGGAGATTCCTTAAAAAACTGGGAATTGTAACACAATTGTCCTTCAGTAAAAAATAAATAAATAAATAACTGGAACAGAACTGCCATATGACCCAGCAATCCCACTGCTGGACATACACCACAAGGAAACCAGAACTGAAAGAGACACATGTAACCTAATATTCACTGAAGCACTACTTACAATAGCTAGGGCATGGTAACAACCTAGGTGTCCATCAGCAGACGAATGGATAAGGAAGTTGTGGTACATATACACAATGGAATATCACTCAGCTATAAAATGGAACACATTTCCAGTGAGGAGGATAAAACTTTAGCCCATTACATAGGGTGAAAAGTCAGAAAGAGAAACACAAGTACTGTGTATTAATACACATATGTGAAATTTAGAAAGACAGTAATGACAATGCCATATGCAAGGCAGCAAAAGAGACCCAGATGTAAAGAACAGACTTTGGGACTCTGTGGGAGAAGGCGAGGGTGGCATGATTTGAGAGAACCGCATTGAAACATGTATATACCATATGTAAAATAGATGACAAATGCAAGTTCAATGCAAGGAATAGGGCACAAAAAACCAGTGCTCTGTGAAAAATCAGAGGGATGGGGTGGGGATGGATGTGGGAGGGGGTTTCAGGATTGGGGGATACATGTGCACTTGTGGCTGATTCATGTTGATGCAGGGCAAAAGCCATCACAATATTGTTAAGTAATTATCCTATTAAAATGAATTAATCTTTAAAAAAGAAATAGCTTTAACATACTATGTTCATGGATTATGCAGCTCAATATAGGAAAGTTATCAATTCTCCAAATATTGATCTATATGTGTAATCCAGTTCCTATCAGAATCCTACCAAGCTTTTTCATAGACATAAAAGCTTATCCTAAAATGTATCTGGAAAAGTCTGACTGTAGAACAGCTAACAACCTTTACTGAAAAAACAAAGCATGAGGGAGTATTCTATTTTATATTAGATTTACTATGTAATTACAACAGTAAAAACACCGTGGTATTGACAAGGAGATAGACAAATTGATCAACGGAATGAAATTAAAATGAGGAAATAGACCCACACAAATAAACCCAATTGAGTTTTTTACGAAGATGCCGGAAACAATTCAGTGGAGAGCCTTTTCAACAAAAAATGCAGTGTTTTGTAGTTGTCAGTGTATAAGTCTTTCACATACTTAATGAAATGTATTCCTATTTTATTAACTGAGGAATTCATCCATATCTTTAGTTTATCCAGTTTGTTATCATATAATAGTCCTTTATGATCCTTTTAATTTCTAAGGCATCTATTGTAATAGTTTTTCTTATTATTTATTAGTTTTATTTCTGGTATAATCTTTACTATATCATTCCATCTTCTAACTTTGGGCTTACTTTGTTATTTTTCTAGTTCCTGATGTGTTAAGTTGGATTTTTTATTCGATATTTTCTTCTTTTTTAATGTAGGGATTTCATGCTATATGCTTCTTTCTCAGTACTGCTTTAGCTGCATCCTATACATTTTCATATATTGTATTATTATTTTCATTTGTCTTGTGATCTATCCTGGAGCATATTCCATGTAAACTTGAAAAGAACTAATATTCTGCTGGTTTCTGAAAAGTTTTGTTTATGTCTGCTTGATCTATTTTAACTATAGGAATATTCAAGACTACTGGGGTTTTTTTTTTTTGTTTGTTTGTTTGTTTGTTTTTACTAATTTTCTATTTTGATACTCTATGCATTATTGAAACTGGGGTATTGAAGTGTTACCATCAGTTTTTCTCTTCAGATCAATATTTTCTTTACATCTTTAAGTGCTCTGATATTGGCCCTATATATACTTTTAATTCTTGCATCTTCCTTTTGATTTGGCTTTGTAACCATTTGTAACCATACATATTCTTATGTAATTCTAAAATCAGTTTTGTCTATTTTGTCTGATAAAAGAATAATCATCCTTGCTTTTTCTGGTTACTATTTGCATGGTGTATTGTTTTCCATTCTTTCACTTTCAGTCTTTATATGTCCTTAAATCTAAGGTGAGTTTTTTGGGTGGGAGATGGGCCAAATGGGGAAAGGAGATCAGAAGGTACAGACTTCCTTTTATAAAATAAATAAATCATAGAGATGTAATGTACAATATGCTAACTATGCTGCATTGCCTATTTGAAGGGAGTAGATCTTAAAAGTCCTCATCACAGAAAAATAAAATCATAACTATGTATGACAGCTGTTAACTAGACTTATTATGTTGATCACTTCATAATATATGCAAACACTGAATCGTGTTATACACCCAAAACTAATATAATTTTTATATGTCAGTACTCCTAAATAAAAATAAATAAATAAATATAAGTAAGTAAGTGAGTTCTTCATAGACATCATATGGCTGGATCTTGTTTTTTGTTTTTGTTCTTAATCTATATGGCCACTCTATAGCTGTGACTGTGAAGTAAATCTGGTGGTGGTTTAGTCACTAAGTTGTGTTCAACTCTTGACCTCATGGAATGTAGTCCACCAAGTTCCTCTGTCCATGGACTTCTCCAGGCAAGAATACTGGAATGGGTTGTCATGCCCGCCTCCAGGGGATCTTCCCAACCAAGGCATTGAACCCAAGTCTCCTGCATTGCTGATGGATTCTTTACCAATTGAACTACCTGAACTTAATCTAATTATATTTAAAGTAATTATTATTTGATGACTTTTTGTGGCAATCTGCTTTGATTCTTTTTCCCTTATCTTTGGTGTAACTACTACAAGTTTTTTTCTTTGTGGTCACCTTGAGGCTTGCATAAAATATTTTATAGATATAACCCTCTATTTTAAGTTAGTAACAACTGAACTTCAATCACATGCAAGGACTCTACACTTTCACTTCCCCATAAACACACATTTTGTGTTCTTGTAGTTAGAGTTTGCTCTGTTTTATACTATGTATACATTAGCAAATTTTTGTCTTTTAACTTTTATATTAAAGTAAAACTAATCTATGCACCATTATTATAGTGTTACATTATTCTGTACTTGTCTGAATATCTACTTTTAACAGTGAGATTATGTTTTCATATAGTTGTATATGTCTTTGCTTCAATTTGAAGAACTCCCTTAAACAAAGCTTATAAGACAGACCTAAGGATGTCCACTCAAACTCCCTCAGTTTTTGCTCACCTGGGCCACTATGTCTCCTTAATTTTTTAAATGATAGCTTTGTTTAGTATAGTATTCTTGATTGGCAGGATTTAAAAAAAAAAAAATCCGGTACTTTGAATGTACCAAATCACTCTCTGCTGGCCTGCAAAACTTCTGCTGAGACAATGCATTTTGTCTTATGGTGATTCCATTATATGTGAGTAGTTGCTTTTCTCTTGCCATTTTCAAAATTCTCTTTTAATCATTTACTTTTGACAATTTTATTATATGCAAAATTATAGTCTTCTTTGAGTTGATTCTATTTAGAATTTTTTTTACCTCTATGAATCTGGATGTCCATTTCTTCCCAAAAGATTTGGGAAGTTTCCAGTTATTATTTCCTTAAGTACTTTCTGCCACTTCTCTCTCTTTACTCTTTTTGAGCTTCCCATAGTGCATGTATTGGTTCTTTTGATGATTTTCCATATTTCATTGATGTCATCACTTTTTTATATTCTTTCTTTTTTTCTCCACTGACTAATTTTCAAATGACTAGTCTTTGAGTTCACTAATTATTTCTTCTGCTTGATGAAGTTTTATGTCAAAGCTCTCTATTGCATTTTTCATTTTATTCATTATATTCTTCAGGTCTAGAATTTATCTTTGGTTCATTTGTATGATTCCTATCTCCCTGTTAAACTTTTATTTTGTCCATGTAAAGTTTTTCTGATTTTGTTGAATTGTCTGTGTTCTGTAGCTCACTGTATTTATTTAAAACAACTATTTTAACTCTTTCATGCAGTTTATGGATATCACCTTCTTTGGAAATTGGTTTCTTAAATTTTATTTTGCTTTTTTGGTAGTGTCATGTCACCTTGATTTTTCTTGTTTCTTATAATCTTGCATTTGTGCCTGTACATTTGAAGAAGGTATAACCTCTTTCAGACTTTAAGGACTGGCTTCAGTGAGGATAGACCTTCACTCCTGTGGGCTGTCTGAGTGGGGTGTGTGATAATACCAGGACTGAGAACACACACAGGGGTGTGTGAGGCTCCACTGCCAGGGACACATGATTGGGCACCCATGGCCTGGGCATAGGTATATAGGACTGTGACTTCAGCTCTGGGCAATTGGCAGGGGTGGCAGCTATGTCTCCAAGGGGCCACAATAGTGGCTAAGGCTCCAGTGGAACACAACAGCAAAGCCTCGAAGCAGCTTCAGCAACTGAAGCAGTGTCAGCATTAGTCAAGACCACAGACGTCCTTAGCAGCAAAGGCTGCCAATGCCCTTAGTGGTGGCAAAGGCTCCTCAGGTTCTCAGTGGCGAAGTCTGCTTGGGTCTCCTGCTTTCCTTTTGTCTTATGAGGAAAGTCAAAACCAACGGGTCCTTCCTGGAACCAAGCCGTGCCAGCCTATGGGTTTGTGTGATGCAGGTAAGTACCTCTTTTATTTTCTATGTGGCCACACTCAGTTTTTTATCTTCTTCTTAGCTGTTTCAACTTGTTAATTTTACTCCAGAGCTCTCCCAA
The DNA here is from genome assembly GCF_033118175.1 of Dama dama. NCBI lineage: Eukaryota > Metazoa > Chordata > Mammalia > Artiodactyla > Cervidae > Dama > Dama dama. Next base: position 5,428,103 of record NC_083713.1, on the reverse strand, counting down.
GACAATTTTTGTCCATGAGTAGTTGTTAAATTATTGTTTTGGTGGGGGCATAAGGGCTGAGACCTTCTTTTCTGCCGTCTTGTTGATGTCACCTTTAACATATCCCACAGGAGAGTGAAAACAAGAGACCCTAAGAACCACAGGAAGGCACCTAGTCTGACATGGGCTAGCTGAGTTTTAAAAATAGTGAAAAGGATTAGATTAAGTTGATTTTATCTTTATCCTGCTCAGAGCTACTGCTGCTGCTGCTAGGTCGCATCAATCGTGTCCGACTCTGTGCGACCCCATAGACGGCAGCCCACCAGGCTCTGCCGTCCCTGGGATTCTGCAGGCAAGAACACTGGAGTGGGTTGCCATTTCTTTCTCCAATGCATGAAAGTGAAAAGTGAAAGTGAATTCGCTCAGTCGTGTCCAACTCTTCCCGACCTCATGGACTGCAGCCTACCAGCTCTGAGCAACTCCACCCAAATCAGGAAGAAATCAACATCAAATCACAGATTGGCTATGGGGTAAATCACAGCATTTCATCTACATGAAACCCCTGACACAGAGCCGTAGCTAGAACCTGAGAAATCAGTCAGCTTTCTGCTTTAATGAGCTCTCCACCTACTCAGGCCTTCAGACCAGCTACTTTCCCCATCCACTCTCTGGATTCCAGGTGCAAAGATTGGTCTTAGTAACATGATATCATAATCTCCTGAACTCACAGAGTTTTATAAGATTAAAATGATATAATTGTGAATATACTTTGAAAAATCCATTTTACAAATGTAAAGGATCATGTATACTAATCATTTTACTAAAAATTAATTAAATTATCATTGGATTGGTCAGTCTCTTCTCTATTGATTTTTCTTCCTATTTGTATTGAGACTGGAATGGGAAAAAAAAAAATCTGGAGCTAGAAACACATGTATAACAAACACTCTTAAATAGAGGATACTTTAAAAAAAGACCACTGTGCATTACAATCAGTCCAAGTTCCCTGAAAAGTAACTTATGGAAAGATAAGTTCTAGAATGCAGCATGACTTAAAATCCCCTAAAATGAGGTAATCCATGTAAAGTACTTAGAACAGTGTTTGGCACATAGTAATTGCCCAAAAAATGTTAGCTATTGCTGTTATAAATATTGAGTCACTTTTATGCTTAGGAAGAATCCTATATTTCCTTATATGACTCTACGCACTCATTTAAGAATCAGTAAACAACATCTTTTCTGTTGTGTATATTTGCTGTCTTTTTATTTTTTTCATTTTCATGTAATATCATTAGCAGAGACTTTGGAGTCAGGAAGATTTGAATTCTAACCCCAGTCCACTCACATACTAGTGCTACAACCTTGAGGAAGTCTGTTTACATCTGTGTGAGAAGGGAACAAATACAGGTGGTCCCTTCTCCAGAGCTCAGGTTACTATTGCCTCTCTGCCTTCCTCTGTAGGTCTGCTTCAGTCTTCTCTGCCAGCTCATCTCCCCAGCTTAACCTTGGTACTGCCCCCTAGTATTTCCAGGCTTTCCATGTTAATTAGAGTCATCAACATTAGCACTTCTCGGTTCTTATTCATAAGAGAATAGAGAGAATGTGTCTCTATGCACAAATCAGAGGTTCTGGCTCTTGGACTATGCACTCACTTTAGTATCAACCAAATTTGGTTAGCAGAGGTAGGGAGTCAGGAAGTGGCTTTTGGCATGGAGCACAACTATCTGGGGCAGCAGGACTGTGGCCATTAAAACAGATCACTTCCAGCTCACACTTTAGCCATCACATTCACATACTCACTTCAGGTGTTTCCTTTGACATTTATGCCCTTTCCTGGCTTTCTGCCTTGGACATACCCACGTTTTCTCCAAAGGTCAGCTCCCATCTCACTTCCTCTCTGAAATCTTCTCTGAATTTCCTTACCCAGTTGGCTTAAATGGCTGCATCATGGGCTATATCATTCTAATATTCCTCCAAAGGCATATCCAAAGGCACGTATCACTGGGGAGTCTATGTTTTATAAAAACAGGAATCATGTAAATGCTTAACACATAATAGGTGCTCCATTTTCCTTAAATTCTCCATACCAGCAACTAGGAATAGCAGAGTCTAATTCTTGCTTTACAGCCTCTGTTCTTGAAGTTGTAGGAGATTTGGGATAAGAAGATATAAATTCCAAGAAGAGTTGGGCTAAGGAACCTCAAAGAATGTGGTCTCTTACAATTGTTAAGGGGCATGAGTTGACAAGGTGATAACCTGGACTGTAAAAAGTGCTGCAGTCTGAATTTTCTAAACTGTCACATTACAACCATTAGGCATTATGAACTCACTAAGGCCTAGAAATAATCTATAAACCAGGCTGGTCTCTGGCTTTCATGGCCATGACCTTAAAGATAGATCCTGATATCAGTAATGGCAAATAGTATAGAAGATGATTCAAGGTTGGAGCATAAACAAAAGGCTAGGAGAATACAAAGCAGAGACCACCCAGCTGAGCAGAAGATGCTGGAGAATCATACCTCAGGAGACGACATCCGAGCTGAGCCCAAAAGCAATTAGAAATAATACACATAAGTCAAAAGTAGGCAGCATATTCTAGGAAGGTGGTAGGGCTTCTATGAAGGTATTTCAACTGGATTACACATAGTGAACTGAGGATTCTGCAAGTAGTCTTTCTATGGCTATTGTTTGTATGAGTAAGGAGTATAAAGAGTGAAGATGAGAGGAAAAAAAAGGTCTAGCAATGGGGAAGTGGACTAGATTTCAGAGGACTTCAAAGGCCATATCTAGGAATTCAGACCTCTGCTGAGACACTGGGTAGTCAAAGGGTGTTAAACACAATAATTAAGTAAAAATAAGCAGTTTGCTTTTAGCAAAGATGATTATTTCGGATGCATCAGCTGCAAGCAGTTGAAAATCATGATTTTTTTTTGGTTTTGATATAAAGGAAACCTTAGTTAATGATCAGTTAATTGGCAATTCAAAAATCTCCTCAAAATCTTTTTATCTTTTCATTATACATGCTGGATTGTTCTTATGTGAGGATTCTTCAGGGTTGCAAAGTGGTTGCAACAGTTCCAGCCTTTGCATACTTTCATCCAACATGCAGTACAATCTATTTTTCAACTCTCTCTGTAGGAAGGAAAAAAAATCTTTACTAAGTACACAACCTCAAGTAGACTTCTTATGTCTCATGGCCAGATTTGCATCCACTCTTATGCCTAAATCACTGATTGGTCAGTACAGTTGACTTATACTAAATTAGACACAATCTTCGAGGCTGGATATCCCATGGTTTACCAGAAGACGAGGAATACCTTAAAAAATGGAATTCTGTTCACAAGGAGGAAGGAGTGAGAAGACCTGTTGAGAAGACCACAAGCTGGATCTGCCACAATAACTCCAGGTATGGATAAACACTTGAAGCAGGAACACCTTGTTCTGTTAAAGTATCCAAACAACATGTGATGAGGCATGATGTGCTATAATGTGAGTGAAGATAAGAAGGAAAATTAGGAAGATTTTTAGGATTGGCATCAAAGCAATTTTGTGGAAGTATTTCTGCAAACACACCCCAACAAGAAGTATTTGCTACTTGGACTGAGTTTGGCATCTACTGTGCTGTACTGTGCTTAGTTGCTCAGCCATGTCCAACTCTTTGTGACCCCATGGATTGTAGCCCACTAGACTCCTCTGTCTATGGGGATTCTCCAGGCAAGAATACTGGAGTGGGTTGCCATGCCCTCCTCCAGGGTTGGCATCTTCTAGTCCTATACATTTCAATTAAACTCAGAAAGTGGAAGGTTTAACCAGAAGCTGCTTCAACATGAAATCTCTGGCAGCCCAGTACAATAAACTGCTCAGAAGCCTAAAAGGATATCGACCTAAAGGGTGCTAAATCACTGTTTGTTTTACTTAACAATTTGACAATGAGCATCTTGAGAGAATCACTACCAAATGACTTGCAGGATAGAGGGCATTCAGCTTCAAAGTCTGAATGTATCTATAATTACTGTGAGCTATGTGAATGCAGGAAAAGTGTTTACATAAACAAAATAAATACACGGTTTTAACTGCACACAATTTACATTAATAAGCCTAATTTTACTAATATAGTCAAATTCTAACATTTACAAGTACAAATAGCTTAACCAAGATCAGGTGCATCTGAATCCCAGTTGTTTAATTAAAACATTTTTGAACTACTCAACTGTCACTCAAAACTTCCTCTTTAAAAACACCTTTTTAAAAACTTTCACTCAGTTTAAACACTGGTTTTTCTTTATTCATCATTTTCATGGAATTAAGTATGTAAATATAATGGTATTTCCATTATTCTCCTGATTATCAGTGGCAGAAAACATAGATCTTCTCTATTGGAACTGTAAGACTCATGGCTACAGGATTCATCATCAAGCCCCAGGGTGATATTTAAACTCTACAGTTCTTTTTTTTTTTTTTTCCATTTATTTTTATTAGTTGGAGGCTAATTACTTTACAATATTGTAGTGGTTTTTGTCATACATTGACATGAATCAGCCATGGATTTACATGTATTCCCCATCCCGATCCCCCCCCACCACCTCCCTCTCCACCCGATTCCTCTGGGTCTTCCCAGTGCACCAGGCCTGAGCACTTGTCTTATGTATCCAGCCTGGGCTGGTGATCTGTTAAACTCTACAGTTCTTAATGGACACCTTCAGCTTAGGAAAGAAATGAGCCCAGTTAGTTACAAATATTTGGTATAATATGATGACCATCAAAATTAAAGTAGCAATTTAAAACAATGGAAGCTAAAAGATTTCTAGTGCAAGCCTTTTCATTTTCATCTTCTCTGTAGTGAAGATACAAACTCATTCTTACTCACAGCAGGCATAGTTTACTTCAAACTGTTACTTAACTGAACTTGGATTCACTTACCTGACATGCAGCAAAGCCAATCTACTGACACCAGGTTGTGGTGAAGGAAAGTGCAGCAATTACTGCAAGGTGCCAAGAAAGAAGAATAGGTACAAAAGACCAAACTACCCAGTGGCTTTCAGGAAAAGAGTTTTAAAAGATGAGGTTAGTCAGTGGTGTGGGCTACAGGGTACCTGGTCAGCTCATGCACAGTTCTCTGATTGTTTGATGGTGAAATAACCAGGTAAGGTCGTAAGAGTCAGCACTATCAATCCTCTAGACCCCAGCCTATGTGGTGTCTACATGCTCATGGTCATCATACAGTTAACCTTTTACACCAGGTAGGACTTTTAGTGTCTGCAAAGCAACTAAAGTATATGGTTAAAGATACTATCTACAGCTCTTGAGGAGGAACTACAGTTCTTTGACCTTGTTTTATGGCTAAACTATTATTATTTTGTCTTGCTTGACTATTTTATTCTCTTTCTGCATTTTCTCACTTCTTTGATTAAATGTGCTCCTTGGAATGCAGGGAAGGCCTAGGAGGTTAAAGTTTCTCTACAAACAAAAGACAGGGGGCCCTAGGGTGTCTGTCCCTGGGAAGGACTTGAAGAGTCCTATTCAGTTTCAAAAACACTAGTTTGCCTGTGAATACAAGCGAGTTGTTTTTTGTTTTGTTTTTCTTTATTTAATGTGGTGAGTAATTCATGGCCCCTTGCCTGGAGTCAAATACATTCTGCCATTATCTTTTAAGCCATCCTCAAAACATAATATGCAACCCAGTCTAACAGTTATGAATAACTTCTCTCCACTCAGGACTTCCCTGATAGCTCAGTTGGTAAAGAATCTGCCTGCAATGCAGGAGATCCTGATTTGATTCCTTTGTCAGGCAGATCCACTTAATAAGGAATAGGCTACCTACTCTAGTATTCTTGGGCTTCCCTTGTGGCTCAGCTGGTAAAGAATTCACCTGCAATGAGGGAGACCTGAGTTTGATCTTTGGGTTGGGAAGATCCCCTGGAGAAAGAAAAGGTCTGGAGAATTCCATGGACTGTATAGTCCATGGGGTCAAACTGTCAGACTATCACTTTCACTTTCTTTCTTCTCTCCATTCTAGGCAGCAACTTTTTGTTGGAACAATATGTTTCTCCATAATACTATCTGATTTCTTCAGCTACGCTCAGATTCAGTTTTTAAATACTCAACTTGCTTTTGATATGGCAATGAGGTCTTCTGTGTTCTTGTGTGTGTGTGTATGTGTACATGTGTTTGTGTTAGTACTTTCTATGAAAAGAATACCCATTAGGAATAAAAACTTTTTTTAATAGCACATTATCAAGAATGACATTTTAACCCAGGAAAATAAAGGAAAAAGGAGGTCAAATTCATTCTATCAAGAAGTTTGTTTTTAGATAAAACCATGAGAAAGATGATGATGAGGCACTGTTGGAGTAGGGACAACTTCCACAACTTTGGACACATGGGCATAACAGCCTCACATCTTAGATTCCAATGCCAACTGCACACTGCACAAGTGAGGTTACAGAAAGGCATTTCTTCAGGCATGGGGTGCAGACCCTCTGCTTCTCCTACAGCTGGTGATGCAAAGTTCCTATGGTAAAAGTAATCTCCCAAGTATGGGGATTGGTAGCAATAAAATGATGATTACCCTCCTCCCCTAGGTCTGCAAGGACTAGGAATCACTTACTAGTTTTTAATGATGATTCTACTCGGTGTCTTCTACAAACTCTACACCCCTGTGTGAAGGGGAACACAAGGCGGTGGGGTGCTGGAGAGTGTAGAGGTGTGCTCATCAGGAACTGGGCATCATTCTCCACACTCTTACCTCATGTCCTAGGGCCTCAGGACTGCCCTGAAGAATGGGTGCTCTTATAGGGTGAAGTACAGGATCCTGGTAAAGGGGCAACTCAGGCTGAGCCAAGCAGAGCAGGAGCCACAGTCTTTATAAAAGAACTTTCTTTTCTTTATAAGTGAAATAAGCACCAGCCCCATACAATTGTTCTGAATATTAAATGAGGATATATATATATATATATAAGTAGTTAGGATCGTGACTAAAAACATTAAGCCCTTGGTTTTATAGTCCCTATTTTACAGATTATTATTCTGAGGCTCAAAGTAAGTACTGAATGACATCTGAAAAACTCTGATTCCACCAGACCTGTCTGATTCCAAGTTTGTCTTTCTACAACACCTTATCTCAAATAAAAATACAACACATCCATAACTAAGATGTTTGAAATCAGAAGTCATTTCCACTGGTTCAATAAATATTCTAAGTTTATTTAGAATTGCTCCTCTTTCCCTTTGTTTTGTGTAGATATGCTAGAATTAGCAACACTGAAGCAATTATCCATGAAATTATCCCCAAATTACAATAGCATGCCTGTAGAACAGTATTTTGCATGTAAATTAATAGTGGGTGAGTTCAGTAGGACTGTCTTTAAAATGAACCCCAAGGAATTCATAACAAGAAACTATTTACTTTAGCAATTCCAGAAACTATGCAATGTGTGTAATTACAAAACACATCAAGAGGAAAAAAGTCTACCTATCAGCAAGCTGAAAATATATAAATAATCCCTTGAAATTTATACGGTTTCAGTTTCAGAAACACATGTTCCTTTTTAATCATCTTCACTTATTTTCACATGTTGTTTCCTGGAGGAGAAAATGGCAACCCACTCCAGTATTCTTGCCTGGATAATCCCATGAACAGAGGAGCCTGACAGGCTACAATCCATGGAGTCACAAAGCACCAGACACGACTGAGTGACTGAGAATACACACATTATTTCTTAGTATCTAAACACAGCAAACATTAACAAAAGTAACTCTCCTTAATTTAAACATAAAAGACCATTAGATGATCCATCATCCTATCTGATGGTAAGGGTTATGCCCTGGTCACCTGGCATCTGAACTAGTGGATAATGTAGAGAAAACACATGATTGAAACCAACTGACTAGAAATCCAAGGCATTGGCCAAGAGATCTTTGCCTCTGTCTTTAGTTTTCTAGAAGGAATGCCTTAGGCCAGGATGGGGATTTGGGGAGAGAAATGACAGAATCAGTATTAGCATTTGTCATAAAATTGTACTACCCTTACCAACTTATATTTATCCCCACTTTGATCCTTGCTATGAGGTGATCAAAGAGTTTAGTCTCACTTTACAGAATAATTAATCTGAGGCCCAGAGGTTTTAAAAAAAATCACAAATCTGTCCCACATGATGGAGTGAGCAGAGATTTGATCACAGTTCTACTGGCCCCATCTGTATCCGTTTCCAGTACAGAGTCCTTGGAGCTTATTTACTTTAACTCAGCATCTGATACACAAACTCTCTGGACTGTTAAGTAAGGGTAATAGTAGTCACTGCATACCAGTTGGAAAAAGAACAAGACAAACTGCCTGAACTTGGAGAACTTTAGTTCTTTCAGGGCAGACAATGAAGGATAGAGAACAGAAGGGTAAGTTGGAGAGGGAGGCAGTGGGGGCACCTTCAAAATGGGAGAAGAAGAGGATGGAGCTATGGGTGTCTGAGCCAGAAGTTCAGTTCAATTCAGTCATTCAGTCATGTCCGACTCTTTGTAACCCCATGGACTGCAGCACGCCAGGTTTCCCCGTCCATCAACAACTCCCAGAGCTTACTTAAACTCATATCCATTGAGTCAGTGATGCCATTCGACCATCACATCCTCTGTCGTCCCTTTCTCCTTCTGCCTTCAGTCTTTTCCAGTATCAGGGTCTTTTCAAATGAGTCAGCTCTTCGCATGAGGTGGCCAAAGTATTGGAGCTTCAGCTTCAGCATCAGTCCTTCCAATGAATACTCAGGACTGTTTTCCTTTAGGATTGACTGGTTGGATCTCCTTGCTGTCCAAGGGACTCTCAAGAGTCATCTCCAATTCCACAGTTTAAAAGCATCAATTCTTCAGCGCTCAACTTTCTTCATAGTCCAATTCTCACATCCATACATGACTCCTGGAAAAACCACAGCTTTGACTAGATGGACATTTGCCAGCAAAGTAATGTCTCTCCTTTTAAATATGCTGCCTAGGTTAGTCATAGCTTTTCTTCCAAGGAACAAGTGTCTTTTAATTTCATGGCTGTAGTCACCATCCGCAGTGATTTTGGAGCCCCCCCAAAATAAAGTCTTTCACTGTTTCCATTGTTTCCCCATCTGTTTGCCATGAAGTGATGGGAATGGATGCCATTATTTTAGTTTTCAGAATGTTTAGTTTTAAGCCAACTTTTTCACTCTCTTCTTTCACTTTTATCAGGAGGCTCTTTATTCTTCTTCGTTTTCTGTCATAAAGGTGGTGTCATCTGCAAATCTGAGGTTATTTATATTTCACCTGCCAAACTTGATTCCAGCTTGTGCTTCATCCAACCTGGCATTTTACGTGATATACTCTGCATATAAGTTAAATAAGCAAGGTGACAATATACAGCCGTGATACACTCTTTTCCCGACTTGGAACCAGTCTTTTCTTCCATGTCCAGTTCTAAATTTTGTTTCTTGACCTGCACACAGATTTCTCAGGAGGCAGGTCAGGTGGTCTGGTATTCCCATCTCTTGAAGAATTTTCCAAAGTTTGTGTGATCCACACAGTCAGAGGTTTTGGCAAAGTCAATAAAGCAGAAGTAGATGTTTTCCTGGAACTCTCTTGTTTTTTCAGTGATCAAACAGATGTAGACAATTTACCTCTGGTTCCTCTGCCTTCTCTAAATCTTGCTTGAATATCTAGAAGTTCATATGCTGTTGAAGCCTGGCTTGGAGAATTTTGAGCATTACTTTTCTAGCGTGTGAGATGAGTGCAATTGTGCACTAGTTTGAACATCCTTTGGCATTGCCTTTCTTTAGGATTGGAATAAAAACTGACATTTTCCAGTCCTGTGGCCACTGATGAGTTTTCCAAATTTGCTGACAAAGTGAGTACAGCACTTTTACAGCATCATCTTTTAGGATTTGAAATAGCTCAATTGGAATTCCATCACTAGCTTTGTTTGTAGTGATGCGCCCACTGAACTTCACATTCCAGGATGTCTGGTTCTAGGAGAGGGATCATACCACTGTGGTTATCCAGGTCATGAATCTTTTTTGTATAGTTCATCTGTATATTCTTGCCACCTCTTCTTAATATACTCTGCTCCTGTTAGGTCCACAGCATTGCTGTCCTATATTGTGCACATCTTTGCATGGAATACTCCTTTGGTATCTCTAATTTTCTTGAAGAGATCTCTAGTCTTTCCCATTCTATTATTTTCCTCTATTTCTTTGCACTCATCACTGAGGAAGGCTTTCTTAGCACTCCTTGCTACTTTGGAACTCTGCATTCAAGTGGGTATATCTTTCCTTTTCTCCTTTGCTTTTAACTTCTCTTCTTTTCTCAGCTATTTGTAAGGCCTCCTCAGACAACCATTTTGCCTTTTTGCATTTCTTTTTCTTCAGGATGGTCTTGATCACTGCCTCCAGTACAATGTCCCAAACTCCCATCTATAGTTCTTCAGGCACTCTGTCTATCAGATCCAGTCCCTTGAATCTATTTGTCACTTCCACTGTATACTCATAAGGGATTTGATTTAGGTCATACCTGAATGGTCTAGTGGTTTTCCCTACTTTCTTCAATTTAAGTCTGAATTTTTCAGTAAGGAGTTCATGATCTGAGTCACAGTCAGCTCTCAGTCTTGTTTTGGCTGTCTGTATAGAGCTTCTCCATCTTTGGCTGCAAAGAATATATACAATATGATTTTGGTGTTGAACATCTGGTGATGTCCATGTTTACAGTCATCTCTTGTGTTGGAAGAGGGTGTTTGCCATAACCAGTGTGTTCTCTTGTCAAAACTCCTTTACCCTTGGCCTACTTCGTTTTGTACTCCAAAGCTAATTTGCTGTTACTTCAGATATCTCTTGACTTCCTACATTTTCATTCCAGTCCTCTATAATGAAAATGACGTCTTTTCTGGTGTTAGTTATAAAAAGTCTTCTAGGTCTTCATAGAACCATTCAACTTAAGCTTCTTGAGCATTACTGGTCAGGACATAGACTTGGATAGCTGTGATATTGGATGGCTTGCCATGAAAATGAACAGAGATCATTCTGTCATTTTGAGATTGCATCCAAGTAACTGCATTTGGATTCTTTTGTTGACTATGATAGCTATTCCATTTCTTCTAAGGGATTTTTGCCCACAATGATAGATATAATGGTCATGTCAGTTAAATTCACCCATTCCAGTCCATTTTAGTTTCAATTCAGTTCAGTTTAGTCACTCAGTCGTATCCGACTCTTTGCGATCCCATGGACTTGTTCCTTGAAAGAAAACACTTGTTCCTTGAAAGAAAACACTTGTTCCTTGAAAGAAAATCTATGATAAATGTAGACAGCATATTAAAAAAACAGAGACATTACTTTGCCAGCAAATGTCCATCTAGTCAAAGCTATGGTTTTTCCAGTAGTCATGTATGGATGTGAGAATTGTACCATAAAGAAAGCTGAGCACCAAAGAATTTATACTTTTTAGCTGTGGTATTCGAAAAGACTCTTGAGAGTCCCTTGGACAGCAAGGAGATCAAACCAGGCCATCCTAAAGGAAATCAGTTCTGAATATTCATTAGAAGGACTGATGTTGAAACTGAAGCTCCAATACTTTGACCACCTGATGCAAAGAACTGACTTATTGAAAAAGACCCTGACACTGGGAAAGATTTAAGGCAGGAGGAGAAGGGGAAGACAGAGGATGAGATGGTTGGATGGCAGCACTGACTCGATGGACGTGAGTTTGAGTAAGCTCCAAGAGTTGGGGATGGACAGGGAAGCTTGGTGTGCTGCCGTCCATGGGGTCACAAAGAGTGGGACATGACTGAGTCACTGAACTTGGCAGAAACAGGGCAACAGAGGAAATAGGGAAGCCACATCCATGCACATGAACCTCCAACCTATGATGAACCTGCCCACTAGTTGTGTGTATTGGAAATTGAATCAATCATCATTATTCCCTCTTTTGGGGGGAAAGGAAGAAGAGTAGGATGAACTTTTTTCCCCTACAAAATCCATTACAGGTTTTTAGCAAGGAAAGAACAAGATGATAGAGAATAACCCTTCAAAAATTAATGCATTCATTCATTCTCTCACTGAATAAGGATTATACAACTAGTGTCGTAAACAATTTTGTATACTGGGTATACAGCCCATTTCAAAATAGAGCAAATCCGACTTTCATGAAGTTTGTATTCCAGTGGGACAAGACAGACACCTCTGTCTCTGTCTGTCTGTCTGCCTGTCTGCCTGTCTGTCTGTCTGTCTGTCTGTCTGTCTGTCTGTCTCTCTCTCTCTCTCTCTCTCTCTCTCTATATATATATATATATATATATATATATATATATATATATATATATATATATACAGACAGACAGATAGAGCCAGAGCCAGAGCCAGAGCCAGAGGTGTCTGTCTTGTCCCACTAGAATATACACACACACTCAAGTGGAATAAATGCTAAGAGGGAAAACTGAGGGTAAATTAAAGTTTTGGAGGTTGTTACCAGGTGACTCAAGTGAATCTGCCTGCCAATGCAGTAGACAAAAGAGATGTGGGTTCAATCCCTGGGTCTGGAAGATTCCTTGAAGAAGGAAATGGCAATCCACTCCAGTATTCTTGCCTGGAAAATTCCATAGACAGGGGGGTCTGGTAGGCTACAGCCCATGGACTTGCAAAGAGTCACCATGGTGTGACTCACCATGCACACACACATTTTAAATAGAATATTTAAAGCTAGACTATTAAGTTGATATTTGAAGAACATACTGGGGCTTCCCCAGTGGCTCAGCAGTAATGAATCTGTCTGCAATACAGGATCTACAGGAGATGTGGCTTTGATCCTGGCTTGTGAAGATCCCCTGGAGAAGGAGATTGCCTCTCTCCAGTATTCTTGCCTGGAGAATCCCATGGTCAGAAGGTCCTGGTGGATACAGTCCATGGGTATGTGTGAAGTTGCAACTATCTCTGCAGGGGAAAGGTCTTAGACAAATAGAGTGACAAATACAAAGACATGGAAGTAGACGACGTTGATCTATCCCACAGTAGTGGAGAGGCTGATTGCCTGGGAAGGTAATGGGCATTGAAGGCAGAATAGATGCCAGAGCTATGATGAGAAGGGCTTTGGCAAAGGTTGTAAAGACTTGGCTTTTCATTTTTTGTTTCTTCTTTTGCTTTTTTGTTTCTTGGTTTTGCTTGCTTTAATTTTTATTGGAGTAGAGTTGGTGTACAATGTTCTGGAAGTTTCTACTGTACAGCGTTCAGGTCACCATAATTCATTAAGCAAAGCTCCCTATGCTCCAGCAGGTTCTCATTAGTTATCTATTTTATACATAATATCAATAGTATATACATCAATCTCCCAATTCATCTCATCCCTCCTTCCCCCCTCCCCCCTTGCTATCCATATATTTGCTCTCTACATCTGTGTGTCTCTCTCTCTTTTCTTTTTTGCAAATAAGGTCATTTATACCATTGTTCTAGATTCTACATATAAATGTTACTATACAATATTTGTTTTTCTCTTTGTGACTTACTTTATTTATATATGACATTCTTTAGGTCTATCCACATCTCTATAAATGACCCAAATTCAGTCCTTTTTATGGCTGAGTAATATTCCACTGTACATATGTACCACATCTTCTTTATCCATTTCTCTGTGGATTGACATTAAACTCAAAATTTATTAAAGCCCTGAATGTAAGGGCTATAAAACTCTTAGAGTAAAACATAGGCAGAAACACTCTTTGACATAAACTGCAGCAAGATCTTTTTTTATCCATCTCCTAGGGTAATGAAAATAAAAGGAAAAATAAACAAATGGGACATAATTAAACTTAAAAGCCTATGCATAGCAAAAGAAATCATAAATGAGACAAAAAGACAACCCTCAGAATGGGAGAAAATATTTGGCTTTTTTCTTGACTAGTTGGAAGAGAATTGATTATAAGTATAAAAGTAGAAGGAGGGAGATCAACCCAATCTAGACGAAAAATGATGGTAGTTTGTATTAATAATAGGATAGTAGCCATGGATAAAGTGAAAATTAGCTACAGTTTGGATATTTTTGAAGTTAAAGCCAATGGGATTTGCTGATGAAACTGATATGGAGTGTGAGAAAAAGAGGGGTGCTTTCCAGATGACTCTAAGGCTTTAAACAGAAAAAAGGAATTACTATTAACTGAAATGGTAAGGCAGTGGAAGGAACAGACCATGGGTTAGAGGAATAATGTGTTGAGGTTTTGCTATTTTAAGTCTGATGTGTCTAAAATGTATTCAAATGGAGGTATAGAATAGGGAACTGGACATTCAAGTCTGCAATTGAGGGAGAGTGGAGTAGAGATAAATGAAGAGTCTTTAGCACACAGATACTGTACAAAATCATGGAAACTGATGGGACTATCAAGAAACCAAGTCCAGGACTGAGCTTTAACATCCCAAAGTTAAGGAAGATGAGAAAGGTGCAGAGAATGAGCCCCAAATGAGGTTGTTTATGAAGTAGAGTCCAGAAGGCTAAGGAAAAGGGGTGTTCTCATGAAGACCAACTGTGCCAAATGCTTCTGAGAGATTGGAAAGATGTGGATTGATGTTCAACTGTTCAATTACCCCATGGATGGTTTGAGATAGAAGGAATGGAAATGGGCAAAACTCTTCTGATCATCAGATGGAAGTGATACTGGAAAATACAGCTGGATTCCAACTGACATTTAGGGGCATCTTTTGGAAAACCCTTGCCCAGTTCAGCTGGTTGATGGACCAATATAATGATGATGGCTTCTGTCTAACCATGCTCCCCTCACTTGCCACAGTTTTTCTAGAGAGCATTTCTCCATGTAATTCTTGTATGCAAACCTCCATCTCAGAAGTTGTTTTCCATGTAACTCTTGCAACCCAACCTGGACTATCAGATGGATAAGACAGAGGGAGGGAGTAGCAAGAGACCTAAGGGTGCATGTAAAGGTACATGTGATGCTGAATTACTAAAGATAGGTAGAATAAAAGAAGAAGTGAGAACCTTGGGCTTCAGGGGCATAAAATGTGGGCTGCATTCCTCTGGATGTCAGAATTATTGTAGTGCCAGTACAAAGAGTATGGAATGGGAAGTGACAAGTCAGAGCTTGCAGAATCAGATGCCCAAAGTCAGAATGATATCACTGTTGGTAATGACAAGAGTCTAAGGTTAATAGGGGCAGCAGGTGGCTGAGGTGAGGTGGAGAACAGGATCACTGGCAAGAAGATCATGGGTCTGAGAGACCTGGAGGTCCTGGAATTGTCTAGGTGGTTATTAAAATCATAAGAAAGGGGACTTCTCTGGTGGTCAAGTGGTTAAAAATTTGCATTGCAATGGAGGGGAACTGGGTTGGGTCTCTGGTCCAGGAACTAAGATCCCACATGCCCCAGGGCAACTAAGCCCACAGGCTGCAACTACTGAGCCCACATGCTAGTGCCTGCATGCTGCAACTGCTGAAGCCCATGCTCCACAATGAGAAAAGCCACCACAATGAGAAGTTCATGAACTGCAACTAGAGAGTGGCCTCCACTTGCCACAACTAGAGAAAAGCCATGAAGGCAGTGATGAAGAGAAACAGTGCCAAAAATTAAATTATATTAACTTTTTTATTTTTTAATTAATTTACTTTTTATTGAAGGATAATTGCTTTACAGAATTTTGCTGTTTTCTGACAAACCTCAACATCAATCAGCCATGCTGCTGCTGCTGCTAGACGCTTCAGTCGTGTTCGACTCTGTGCGACCCCATGGACTGCAGCCTAGCAGGCTCCTCCATCCATGAGATTTTCTAGGCAAGAGTACTAGAGTGGGGTGCCATTGCCTTCTCCTCAACCAGCCATAGGTATACATATATCCCCTCCATTTTGAATCTCCCCCCCCCACCTCCCTCCACGTCCCACCCCCCAGCTAGATTGATACAGAGCCCCTATTTGAATTTCCTGACCCATACAGCAAATTCCCGTTGGCTATCTATTTTACATATGGTAATGTAAGTTTCCAAGTTACTCTTTCCATACATCTCACCCTCTCCTCCCCTCTCCCCATGTCCATAAGTCTACATTCTATGTCAGTTTCTCCATTGTTTCCCCTGTAAATTTAAAAAAATTATAAGGAAGAACTGCATCAACATTGGGGAGGGTGATCAAGGAGCCAGTTCCTCAAGGAATGAGTAGTGTAGCCCAGAGGAATAACTAGTGGGAAAGCTTACTGTGTGAATTTCCATGGAACAGGGCTTTATTTCCATGAACAGTGTAAGCCTTTGCTTCTTTTTTTCTTTTTTTGACAAGGTTAAAAGTTTAATAAAGTGCTCATGTGCTGTGCTGTGTTTAGCTGCTCAGTCGTGTCTGACTCTTTGGAACCCGATGGACTGTAGCCCACTGGGCTCCTCTGTCCATGGGATTCTCCAGGCAAAAATCCTGGAGTAGGTTGCCATTTCCTTATCCAGGGAAACTTTCCAGCCCAGGAATCGAACCAGAGTCTCCTGCATTGCAGGTGGATTCTTTACCAACTGAGCTACCTGGGAAGCCTTGCACAGAGGTATGCTGCTTCCAGCTATACTATAAGATGTATATTATTTATTAGTGAAAAAGTGTTATTATATGAGGTATCATGGTTTTAAAAAATTTTCACTTCAAAAAAAACACTGTTACTTCAAATATCATTTAATAACAAGGGGAGGTGGTAAATCTACCAAAACTCTCAACACCAACTTTGGAATGGCTTAGCTTTAGTTCTTCTTTGAGGCATTGATTATCTTGTATAGTATGTTGACTATTCAGATTATAAAAATATACAATATTCATATAAATAATATTTTCCCCAAGTTAAAAGGGAAGAAGTGCATCTACATTTAAAAATCTAGTATCATGTAATTCTGAGAAATAGAATAAGATTCCTATAGGGGTTATTACCAGTGACCTACCTACATTTCTTCTGCATCTACCTTTACCCTACAAAAGCCACTTACTGTGAATGCCTAAAACTCTCTGTATAAAGACTTCTTGCCAGCAGCTCATAGGAGGCCTAATAGTGAGGCAAGCCAGAAATGCCAGAAAAGTCATGTATCTGAAAGTATTTCTTGATAATGATGTTCTAAGCAAGAATTCTACCTTGCCTGTTTCTAACTCTAATTTCTGGTGACTCCTTGAAATCCTTGGTGTACCTTGACTGTAGCTTCATTAGTCCAGTCTTTTATTTCCTTGTTTTAAGGCTTTCTTTACTGTGTGTCTTCAGGAATGTGTCTTTTTACAAAGCCACCAGTCATTGAATTTAGGGCCCATCCTATTCCAGCACGACTTCATCTTAACTAATTACATCTGCAAAGGAACTAACCCCCATCAAAGGTCCCGTTCTCAGGTACCAGGTGGACATGGATTACAGGGGAACACAATTCAATATGGTGCATTGGCTAATAATTATTACTCCACTTTTTACTCCTCTTTCTCCTATGCATTATCTTATTCAGAAGCCTTTGCTTCTTTAGGCCAAACTCCCTCAGCACTTTCAGAGTATTTTCACCACAGTTTCAGGCCTTTCTTACTTCTGCTTATGTATTCTTCATTCTCTCCCAGGTGGGTAGGACATGTTGACCACAGAACCATTGCTTTTGTTTCACAGATCTGGGCTGATTCTTGAAGCAACATGTTCTGAGTTTCTGAATCTGCTGCTTTCTGAAGATGTACCTGTGATGCAAAGAGAAATGTTTCAGTACAGTTCGGTTCAGTCATTCAGTCGTGTCTGATTCTTTGTGACCCCATGGACTGCAGCATGCCAGGCTTCCCTATACATCACTAATTCCTGGAGCATGTTTAAACTCGTGTCCATCGAGTCAGTGATGCCATCCAACCAACTCATCTTCTGTCCTCCTCTTCTCATCCTGCCTTCAATCTTTCCCAGCCTCAGAGTCTTTTCTAACGAGTCAGTTCTTTGCATCATGTGGCCAAAGAATTGGAGTTTCAGATTCAGCATCAGTCCTTCCAATGAATATTCAGAACTGACTTCCTTTCGGATTTACTGCTTTGATCTCTGCAGTTCAAGGGACTCTCAAGAGTCTTCTCCAACACCACAGTTCAAAAGCATCAATTCTTTGGCCCTCAAATTTTTTTATACTCCAACTCTCACATCCATATATGACTACTAGCAAATCCATAGCTTTGACAAGATAGGCCTTTATTGGCAAAGTAATGTCTCTGCTTTATAATATGTTGTCTAGATTTGTCATAGCTTTTCTTCCAAGGAGCAAGCATCTTTTAATTTCATGGCTGCCATTACCACCCACAGTGATTTTGGACCTCAAGAAAATAAAGTCTGTCACTCTTTCCAATGTTAACAATATTTCATAGGAACCAGGAATGTTAGGCCCATGAATCAAGGTAAATTGGAAGTGGTCAAATAGGAGATGCCAAGAGTGAATATTGCCATTTTAGGAATCAGTGAACTAAAATGGCTGAGAATGGGTGAATTTAATTCAGATGACCATTGAATCTACTACTGTGGGCAAGAATCCCTTAGAAGAAATGGAGTAGGCCTCATAGTCAACAAAAGAGTCTGAAATGCAGTACTTAGAGGCAATCTTAAAAATGACAAAATGATCTCTGTTCATTTCCAAGGCAAGCCATTCAATATCACAGGAACCCAAGTCTATGCCCCAACCAAAGAAACTGAAGCTGAATGGTTCTATGAAGTCCTACAAGACCTTCTAAAAACTAAAACCCAAAATTTATGTGTTTTTCAACATAGGGGACTGGAATGCAAAAGTAGGAAGTCAAGAGATACCTGGAGTAACGGGCAAGTTTGGCCTTGGAGTAGAAAAAGAAGCAGGGCAAAGGCTAATAGAGTTTTGCCAAGAGCATGCACTGGTCCTAGTAAGCACCTTCTTCCAACAACACAAGAGATGACTCTACACATGGACATCATCAGATGGTCAATACTGAAATCAGATTGATTATATTCTTTGCAGCCAAAGATGGAGAAGTTCTATGCATGCATGCTAAGTTGCTTCAGTCATGTCTGACTCTTTGTGGCCATGTGAACTATACCCTGCCAGGTTGCTCTGTCCATGGGATTCTCCAGGCAAGAATACTGGAGTGGGTTGCCATTTCTTTCTCCAGGGGGTAAAGCTCTATACAATCAGCAAAAACAAAACCAGTAGCTGACTGTGGCTCAGATCATGAACTCTTTATTGCCAAATTCAGACTTAAATTGAAGAAAGTAGGGAAAACCACTAGACCATTCAGGTATGCCCTAAATCAAATCCCTTATGATTATATAGTGGAAGTGACAAATAGACTCAAGGAATTAGATCTGAGAGACAGAGTGTCTGAAGAACTATGGATGGAGGTTTGTGACATTGTACAGGAGGCAGTGATCAAGACCATTCCCAAGAAAAAGAAATGCAAAAAGGCAAAATGGTTGTCTGAGGAGGTCTTACAAATAGCTATGAAAAGATGAGAAGCAAAAGGCAAAGGAGAAAAGGAAAGATACACCCACCTGCATGCAAAGTTCCAAAGAATAACAAGGAGAGATAAGAAAGCCTTCCTCAGTGATCAATGCAAAGAAATAAAGGAAAACAGTAGACTGGGAAAGAGTAGAGATCTCTTCAAGAAAATTAAATAAAAGTTTGATGGGCATTTAAGCATACACATTTAAATGAATCATCACTTTCCAAAAATGGTAACTTCAGGAAGTTCACATACTGCTGAGCGATACTGCTGTTGCTCAAGCCCTTTGTTTCTTGTTGATGTGACTTCAAGCATTCTTTTGAACACTATCTTTAGCTTGCAAAGATGCATTTTTATAACTTTAATAGTTTTTATTTTAAGAATTTTAGATTTACAGGAAAATGAAAAGACAATACAGAGGTCTTATAACCCATATCCTTGTTCCCATTGCCAACATCTTTTATTAGTATGGTACAGATCCCACAATGAATGAACCAATGCTGACACCTTAGTACTAGTATGAAGTCTATGCTTTTCTGGATTTCCTTAACATGTACCTCATGACCTTTACCTATTTCAAGATCCCATCCTGAACACCACATGGCATTTCGTCAGTGTGTCTCCTTAAGTTCCTCTTCACTATTACCATTTCCTAAATTTTCCTTATTTCTGATGACCCTGACATTTTGAGGGGACTGTTCAGGTATTTTGCAGAATGTTCCTCAATAGGAATGTATCTGATATTTTCCTCGTAATTAGACTGGGGTTATGGGTATGGGAGAGAAAGAACAGAGTATAGTTTTCATTACCTGATATCAAAGGTAAATCCTATCAACATGACTTACTGTCATCAATCTCAATTACCAGGCTGAGGTGCTGTTTGTCTGCTTAGTCCAACAAAAGGAAGTTATTACGTGCAGCACACAATTAAGGGATGGGGTATTATGCCCCACCTTCTGAAAGCTAATCTATATAAATTGATTGACTTCCTTTTGCATTGGAGATTTAGTTATTGTTTCTCATTTATTTATTCAATCATATATCTATAACACTGTAAACTCATGGATATTTATTTTACACATTGGGTTGTAATCCCATACTACATTTTGGTTGCTGTTGCTCCATTTTCCTAGCTTTATCCACTGGGAGATTTTTAATTAGACCTTGTGTCTCCTTGATATATAATTCTGGGTTTTCTTAACTGCTTTCTTACTTTCTGGCACTACAAGATATGCTTGGCTAATCTTGAATATTTTCTCCCCAGCCCCAGAATTAACTGTTTCTCCAAGGAACTTTGATTGTTTTTATTAGAGAATGGTATTTAAAGCCAAGATCTAGGCCCTGTGTGTACTCCTTGTTACTAAGGTGTTGTTACTTTTAGCACTTCTCAGCTAATATAGAAAGGAAATATGTATGTGTATATTAACCCATTTATATGGGATGATCCCCTGGAGGAGGGTATGGCAACCCACTCCAGTACACTTGCCTGGAGAATCCCCATGGACAAAGGAGCCTGGCAGGCTACATTCCATGGGGTCACAAAGAGTCAGACATGACTGAGCGACTAAGCACATATACACTTATCTGTAAATATTTCTCTATATAGTCATGTGTATCTATGTTAAACTGAAAAAGAGTTTATTCTCTGTCTCTAATCCAGTGCAACATGATGAGTCTAACCTTTCTACCTTTAACTTCAACAGTAAGAAACCTGGTTCCCACCATCTACCATCCTTCTAATTAGTTGCTTAATGTTAGTCTACATGTAGAATGGTTTCAGAATTGCTAGTTTACACCCCAATTAGAAGCAAATTTATCAACTAGAGTACAATGCTTATGTACAGGTTTTTTTGCCTTTAGTCTAAGAGTCTCTATTCATTTCCAAATTGAATTAGTTCATTTCACTTGTTTATTAGACAACTAAATTGTCTTATCAAAATATGCATCCTATCCTGGAATCCTCCAACTCCCTATTTTTTAGAATCTCCCTATATTAAGGTTTAATCTTTTATGGGCTTTGACAAACATATAGTGTGATGTATCCAATTTTATATTATCACACAGAATTGTTACTGCTTAATGATTCCCTGAACTTCACCTACTCAACCCCTGCTTCCAAACCCTGGCAGTAACTGATCCATTTACTATATCTAAAATATAGTTCTAAATATACCTTTCTAGAACACCATATTAATAGAATAATACAGTGCACTATTTTTTCATCCTGGCTTCTTTCACTTAGCACCATGCATTTAAGATTCATCTATGTTTTTACATAGATTATAGCTTCCTCTTAGTTTTCCACTATACAGGTACACCACAGTTTATTTAATCACCTATAAAAGAATATCTTGGTGGATTTAAGTTTTGGTCAATTATGAATAAGGCTGCTGTGAAAATTATCACACAGGTTATTCTGTTTATTAATATTTTCATAACAGTTGTGCAAGATATTGATAAGCAAAAGTACTGGATTATATAGTAAGACTACATTTAGCTTTTTAGGAAACTTCCAAACTGTCTTCCAAGATAGCTATAACATTTTGCACTCCCTCCTGCAATAAATGAGAGTTCCTATTGTTCTGGGTCCTCAACAGATATAGGCATTGTCAGTTTGTGGGTTTTAGCCCTCCTAATAGATATGCAGTGGTATCCCATTTTAATATGCGTATCACTAACATGGCATATTATGTCGAGCATCTTTTATTATGTTATTTGGCATATGTATATAAAACTCTTAAATTTCAATAAAAAACAAATAACAGAATATTTCTAGCATATTTATTTGGATCTGTTGCCCATTTTAAAAATCGGGCTGCTTGTTTTCTTATTATTTAGATTTAAGGGTTTTTAAATTTTGGATACAAGTCCTTTACCAGATATGTTTCTCACAAATGTAATCTTGGTGACATTGTTTTTCAAAAGTAAAAATTTTAGTTTTAATAAAGCCCAATCTATTTTTTTTCTTTCATAGATCATGATTTGTAAGTGATATCTTAAAGCTCATCAACATTCTCAAAGTAACATGGATTTTCTCATAGGTTTTGTCCTAAAAATTTTATGATTATGTGTCCTATATTTAGGCTTATTCATCTAAGTTCATTACTTTACAAATGAATATCCAGTTGCTTCAGAATTATTTGTTGGAAAGACTATCCTATCTCCACTGCATTGTCTTTGCCTGTTGTCCAAGAACAGTTAACTACCTTTCTAAGGGACTATCTCTGGATTTTCTATTTTTTAATCAATATATGTGGTAATTCTTCCTCAATTAACATGCTTCACTGATTACTGAAGCTTTATAATAAATCTTGAATTCAAGTATCATGAGTCTTTCCACTTTATTCTTCTCTTGTTGATTATTTTAAATCATTTTCATATAAACTTTAGAAACACTTTCTTGATATTTATAATATAGTTTAAAGGAACTTTTGGAAATTATTGAACCTATCAAGTTGAGAAGGACTGAAATATTAATAAAATTGAATCTTCAAACCCATGAACAGAGTATGCTGTTGTTGTGCAGTCACTCAGCCGTGTCTGACTCTTCACGACCTCTTAGAATGCAGCATGCCAGGATTCCCTGTCCTTCACCATCTCCCAGAGCTTACTCAAACTGATGCCCATTGAGTCAGTGAAGCCATCCACCCATCTCATGCTCTGTCATCCCCTGCTCTTCCTGCCTTCAAACTTTCCCAGCATGAAGGTCGTTTCTAATGAGTTGGCTCTTCGCATCAGGTGGCTAAAGTACGGGTGCTTTGGTTTCAGCATCAGCTCTTCCAATGAATATTCAGGGTTCATTTCCTTTAGGATGGACTGATTTTATCTCCTTGCAGCCCAAGGGACTCGCAAGAGTCTTCTCCAACACCACAGTTCAAAAGGATCAATTCTTCTGCATTCAGCATTTTTTATGTTCCAACTCTCACATCATACATGACTACTGAAAAAAACATTGCTTTGACTAGACAGAACTTTGTTGGCAATGTGATGTCTCTGCTTTTGAATATATTGTCTATGTTTGTCATAGCTTTTCTTCCAAGCAGTAAGCATCTTTTGATTTCATGGCTGCAGTCACTATCTGCAGTGATTTTGGAGCCCAAGAAAATAAAGTCTGTCACTGTTTTCATTGTTTCCCCATCTATTGGCCATGAAGTGTTGGTACCAGATGCCATGATCTTCATTTATAGAATGTTGTTTTCAGCCAGTTTTTTACTCTCCTCTTTCACCTTCATCAAAAGGCTCTTTAGTTCCTCTTCTCTTTCTGCCATAAAGATGGTGTAATCTGCATATCTGAGGTTATTGATAGCTCTCCCGGCAATCTTGATTCCAGTTTGTGCTTCATCCAGTCTGGCCTTTTGCATGATGTACTCTGCATATAAGTTAAATAAGCAGGATACCAACATACAGCCTTGATGTACTCCTTTCCCACATTGGAACCAGTCCATTATATCATGTCTAGTTCTAACTGTTGCTTCTTGGCCTGAGTACAGGTTTCTCAGGAGGCAGGTAAGGTGGTCCGGTATCCCCATATCTTTAAGAACTTTCTATGGCTTTTTGTGATCCACACAGTCAAAGTCTGTAGCATTGTCAAAGAAGCACAAGTAGATGTTTTTCTGAAATTCTCCTGTTTTTTCAATGATCCAGCAGATGTTTGCAATTTGATCTCTGGTTCCTCTGTCTTTTCTAAATCCAGCTTGAAAATCTGGAAGTTCTTGGTTCACATATTGTTGAAGCCTAGCTTGGAGAATTTTGAGCATTACTTTGCTGGCATGTGAAATGAGTGCAATTGTGCAGTAGTTTGAACATTCTTTGGTATTACCTTTCTTTAGGATTGGAATGAAAACTGACCTTTTCCAGTCCTGGGGCCACTGCTGAGTTTTCCAAACTTGCTGGCATATTGAGTGTGGCACTTTCACAGCATCATCTTTTAGGATTTGAAATAGCTTAGCTGCAATTCCATCACCTCCACTAGCTTTATCTGTAGAGATGCTTCCTAAGGCCCACTTGAGTTTGCACTCCAGGATGTCTGACTCTAGGTGAGTGATCACACCTTCATGGTTATCTGGTCCATTAAGATCTTTTTTGGATAGTTCTTCTGTGTATTCTTACCACCTCTTCTTAACATCTTCTGCTTCTGTTAGGTCCATACTGTTTCCATCCTTTATTGTGTCCATCTTTTCAGGAACTGTTCCCTTGGTATCTGCAATTTTCTTGATGAGATCTCTAGTCTTTCCCATTCTATTGTTTTCCTTTATTTCTTTGCATTGATCACTGAGGAAGGCTTTCTTATCTCTCCTTGCTATTCTTTGGAATATTGCATTCAGATGGGTATATCTTTCCTTTTCTCCTTTGCCTTTTGCTTCTTTTCCTTTTACAGCTATTTGTAAGCCCTCCTCAGACAACCATTTTGCCTTTCTGCATTTCTTTTTCTTCAGGATGGTTTTGATCACCACTTCCTGTACAATGTTATGAAACTCCATCCATAGTTCTTCAGTAACTCTATCAGATCTAATCCCTTGTATCTCTTTGTTATCTCCACTGTATAATCATTAGAGATTTGATTTAGGTCATACCTAAATGGTCAAGTGATTTTCCCTACTTTCTTCAATTTAAGTGTGAATTTGGCAGTAAGGAGTTCATGATCTGAGCCACAGTCAGCTCCCAGTGTTGCTTTTGCTGACTATATAGAGCGTCTCCATCTTCAACTGCAAAGAAAATAATCATTTTTATTTCAGTATTGACCATCTGGTGATGTCAATGTGTAGAGTCATCTCTTGTGTTGTTGGAAGAGGGTGCTTGCCATGACCAGTGTGTTCTCTTGGTGAAATTCTGTTAGCCTTTGCCCTGCTTCATTTTGTACTCCAAGGCCAAATTTGCCTGTTACTCCAGGTTTATCTTGACTTCCAACATTGCATTCCAGTCTTCTGTGATGAAAAAGAAATCCTTCTCTATTGTTAGTTCTAGAAGGTCTTGTGGGTCTTCATAGACCCACGTTCAGCTTCAGCTTCTTCAGCATTTGTGTTTGGGGCAAAACTTGGATTATTGTGGTATTGAATGGTTCGCTCTGGAAACGAACAGAGATCATTCTGTCTTTTTTGAGATTGCACCCAATTCCTGCATTTTGGACTCTATTGTTGACTATGAGGCCTCCTCTGCTTCTTCTAAGGGATTCTTGCCCACAGTAACAAATATAATGATCATCTGAATTAAATTTGCCCATTCTTATCCATTTTCGTTCACTGATTCCTAAAATTTCTATATTCACTCTTGGCATCTTCTATTTGACCCTTTCCAGTTTATCTTGATTCATGGACCTAACATTCTGGGTTCCTATGTAATATTGTTCTTTACAACAGTAGACTTTAGTTTCATCACCAGACACATCCACAATATACAGTACATACAATGTACACAGTGTATCTCACCATATCTCACCATTTATTTGGATATTTTAAATTATTTCATCAGTTATAGATTCCATTTATAAGACCTGTAATATTTTTAGATTAACATGTGCTTCATTTTTGGTGCTACTATTATTTCAATTTCATATTCTTATTAGTGATTTCTGGCAAGGAAGCAATTGACTTTCTTTTTTACATTTTTATTGAGATATAATTTACATACCATAGAATTCATTGATTAAAATATGCAAGTTGATGGCTTTAGTAGTATCCATAGAGATGTATAAACATCAGCACAATGTAAGTTTTGAACAATTTCATCACCTCAAAAAAAACCCCATATCAGCTAGCAGTCACTCCCCATTCCCCAACTCCCCATTCCCCAACCTCATTGTCCATCCACTGGCAACCCCTAATGCACTGTCTGTTTTTTGCATATTCTGGATATTTCATGTAAATAGAATCATACTCTATGTACACTTCTGTGTTTGGTTTCTTTCAATCACATATTTTCAAAGTTAATCCATCTTGTAACATGTATCAGTATTTCACTCTTTCTCTTGACAAATATTATTCTGTTGTAATATTTTGTTTATCCTTTCTGTGTGTGTTCATTTGGGTTATTTCCACTTTTAAGCTATTATGAATAATGTGTCTATAAATATTATGTACATATATGCTTTTTGGGGGGTAAAGTAAAATTATAAAATTTTACTTTAATCAAAACCACAGAACATGAGAAGACACTGGTTCAAACACTCTCAGCACGACTATGATAAAACCAACTGGTTCACAAAGAGGGAGAGTATGAATATGAGTTTCATTTAGTTTTTAATTGAGAAAATTGTACAGTCACAAGTAGCCACAAGAAATAATAGAGATCCCTTGTATACAGTAAGTCCCCTACATACAAACCTTCACGTTTCAAAAATTCAAAGATGAAAATATGCATTCACATGTCAAATCAGGTAAGATTATTTGCTGTACATTGTCACATGCGTGCACCCCTTACAAGGAATTGCGCCTTTGTGTTCTTTGCTGTACAATACTGTATGCAGTACAGTAGTACAGTATCTGTATTTCAAGCCCAGGATGTCCAGAAGCAAGCATAAAAGCAGGGGTGGTGTAGCTGATACTTTTTACAGTACTACTAAACTGTAACATTTAAAATGCTTTCTTTATTTTTGTTTGTTTTTTATGTATTATTTGTGTGCAAAGTATTAGCTGATTGTGTTATTTGGGTACCTAGGCTAATTTCATTGCACTTATGAACAAATTGGATTTATGAACTTCAGTCTCGGAAGGGAACTCAGAACTCAGTTCCTATGTAGGGGACTTACTGTACTTCTCCATTTTCCTCCAATGGCAGCATTCTGAAAAACTGTAACATTTACATTACACATCCAGCTATGAACACTGACACCATCTACCAATCATATTTAGATTTACTCATATCCGTTTCGCTTGTGTGTGTAAATCTATATAATTTATTACTTATGAGATACTATATCCACCACTACTGTCCAGACACTAAAATGTTCTAGCACCACCTGGAGTCCTCTTATCTTTTTAACCACACTCACTTTCCTTCCCTTCCCTCTGCCCCAGTCCTTGTTTACAATACTATATTCCTTTATCATGATTTTAATGTCAGTGGAATCAGTAGTGAAAACTCTTCTCTCATTTTGATATTAGTAATCTATGTCTTCTCCCTCTTTTTTATCTTTGTTAGCCAGGCAAAAGTTTATCAACTTTTTGATGACTTCAATGAACAATCTCTGGTTTTGTGACTTTTCTCTATTGCTTTCTTGTTTTTGATGCCCTGTTTCTTTTCCAATTTTTATTATTTCCTCTGTTTGCTTTAGGTTTACTTTATTAATCTTTCTCTGGTTTTTGAAGGTGGAAGCTTAATTTTTTATATCTTTCTTCTTTTCTTACAAATGTATTTAATTTATAAAGGAATTTAATTATAAATTAATTAATTTATAAATACATTAAATATAATTAAAATACTTAATGATAAAGGAAATTCTATGCATCTCCTTTAAATCACTGATTCATCTACACCTCATACATTTTGCATGTTGTATTTTCATTTCTATCTGATTCAGAATCTATTTTAAAGTTACTTGACTCATAGATTACATAGAAGTGTCTTGCTTAATTTTCAAAATTTGGGGATTTCTCCAACTCTCTTTCTGTTACTTATTTCTATTTTAATTCCACTGTGGTCAGAGAACATGCTTTGTACAATTTTTATTCTTTTAAACTTGTTCAAGTGTGTTTGTGGCCCAGAATGTGATCTATCTTGATTAATGTTCCATGTGAGCTTGAGAAGAATGTGTATTATGCTGATAAAGTGTTCCATAATGTCAATTAGATCATATTGATTCATAGTGCTTTGCAGATCATCTATATCCTATTAAGTTTCTGCCTGCTTTATCTATCAATTCTATCAACTGATAGAGAGGTATTGAATTCCCCAACTACAGTTCTTGGATTCATCTATATCTCTTTGCAGTTCTATCCATTTTTACCTCATGTATTTTGGTGCTTAGCTGTTAGGTATGCACACATTAAGAATTATGTCTCCTGGAAAAACTGACTTCTTTGTAATCATGTAATGCCCCTCATTACCCCTTGCTCTGAATTTTACTTTGCAATTAATATTGCTATTCCAGTTTTCTTTTGATTAGAGTTAATACATCACATCTTTTTCAATCCTCTTAACCCATATGAGTCTTTATATTTAAAGTGCTTTTATTTTAAGCAGCAAGTAATTCTCATTTTTTGATTTACTCTGACAATCTGTTTCCGAATTGCTGTGTTTAGACCATGCACATCTAAAGTTATAAGTAATATAGTTAGCCTAATACCTAACCTTTTAAACGGTTTTCCTTTTGTCTTTTTAGCCTCTTTTTATGTCCCATTTGGTTTTGATTGAGCATTTTACATGATTCCATTGTAATCCCTTCTCTCTTAGAGTATTGCTTAAAATTCTTTTAAAATATAGTGGTTAGCCCATAGTTTACACTATACAAAAAGTTTAATTTCTTGCTAATATGACAAGTCAGTCACAGATCAGACTGAGGAGCTGCAGACTGGCTACTGCTTTCCTACCCATCTCTCCTATTCTGAGATTAAGGCTGAAGGAGTAGTCCTTATATGGTCGATGCTGGTTTCATGACAGAGGCCAGTTAGGAGGCAATAGGGACAAATCATAGGTTAGCTCTTAGAGTTTCTGCTCAGACGTGGAATGCATATATGGCCAAGTCTCACATAAATAGGGAGGAAAATTTTCCTCCTCTCATCAGGATGGCACTCCACCTCACTTGGAAGCCAGTGAGGGTACAGAATCTTTTTACAAGGCAAGTAGAGAATAGCAGACACAATAACTATTCTAAAATCATTGTCTGGTAAAACATCTCTCTAACACCTCTAAAGTCTCATTATTGACTCTCTTGATTATCTTTTTTATTCAGTTTGAGGTCTTTGTATTTCTTGGCATGATGAATGATTTATTCCTCGAAAGTTAAACATTTTGGATATTGTATTATGAGAATCTGGACCTAGTAGAGTTGTAACTCCCCATCGGGTTTCCTCTGACACCTTGGTGTGGGGGCTTTGTTTGCCAGTGGTGGCGGTTAAAGTCCTAACTCACAATGACACCATTTCTCCAGTTGGTGGGGAGGAAGCAAGGTGATGTCTTACTACATGTGAGCAGAAGGCCAGGTTCTTCTTGTGGTTTCCATGGACACTGCAGTGCTGGTGGGCATTTGTTACTTGCCCAGCCCTGTGAGGGTGACAGTTCTGGCTCTGACACTACCCAGTCTAGGAAAGGGGAACCTCATTACTCTCTGACCAGGGTAAAGCCTAGACTCCCTACTCAGGTGTGACAACAGGTTTTCTGTGATGTCTGTTCTCAGTTTGGTGTTTTATAGAAGTTTATGTGTTCCTAGGCTGCCCTTCCCCTGGTCTGTTGGCAGAGAGATCAGGTTTTTGTCAGGTCTTCCCTTCTCCGTGCCTGTTGCTATTTCAAGATTGCTGTTTTCTCTGGCATTCAGTCTGGAATGTGTGAGGCAGATGCCCAGAAAACTCATTATGTGTCCTTCCTTGTGTACCAAGGTCCTTGATTGGCCTGCCTTCTCTCTACCTTTTAGAATCGACTTACTTATTTCATATTCAAAGTCCAGTTATTTTATTTTTTTTCATTTATTTTTATTAGTTGGAGGCTTAATTACTTTACAATATTGTAGTGCATAAATCTAGTCTTGGTAAATTCAAAGTCCAGTTATTTTAGCTGCGCTCAATGGGAAGAATAGGGGAAAGTCTGTCTACTCCATCTTCAGTAAATTGAAAGTCCCTGGAGGAGATAGTTCTGTGTTGAGTTTGATTTTTGTCTTTTGTTGAATTGTTTGTTTACAATGAGCATGCACTGCCTTGATAAGTAAACAAAACACATGCTTGTAATTGTCCTCTCCCTCATCTCCAAAACACCTTTTGTTCATCAAGATATTTGCCATTTTTCCACTGGGTATAACCCTATGAATGGTATCCTTCTGGGAAATGAAAGCAAAGCTATCCTCTCTGTGGCTTTTGCTATTTGGAACAGAAGACATCCCAAGATATTATTTTCCATCTTCAACTACAGAATTATAATTGAACTTTTTAATTAAAATTCAACCTTCCTTAGCAAATGCCACCCATGGCTGGAAGTGAACATCTTCCAGAGCAGTGCTGAACCTCTTTTCCTTCTCTAACAGTTCAGTCAACATCTGTCTTCACCTTGGTTTTACCTGCATGGCCATATGGAACACAGACCCTTCTCTCAGCGTTCATTAACTTCAGGGCATTCTGAATTGTCATCTGCCAGAATCAATTCAGAGAAGCAGATGGACTTAACCCTTAAACACACCACCACCAATGGAAAATAATATCATGATGTGTGTGTGTGTGTGTGTGTGTGTGTGTGTGTTCAGCAGCAAATCAACAATATCATTGTTATTATTTTGCAGGTAATTTATGGGAGCTGCTGTTAGGAAGTTTGCAGATTAATGGACAGGAAATGGCAGATTATAACCTCTACAATGGGGCCTTAAGGTTTAAGACACCCCTAAGCCAAAAGGGTACCCCAAGGAGAGAGAATTGAAGAAACATACTACCCCAAATAAGACTCCTTGAGTATAGAGGCCAGATCTTATAATGGGCCATCTTCTAAGATGTCTAGCAATGAGCCGTAACTTCTCGAAGAGGCTCAGTAATTTTGCAATATCTCATTTGACAAGTAATTTCTATTCATTTGTCTACAGTTGGCCACCATGTTCTACTCACACAAAGTTATATACACAGTAGGAGGGACAGAGGCATTTTGGAGAGTTCTGGGATAAACATTACCAGTTGGAAAGAATACATAAAGATGTGTGCTAGAACAGGGTGCTGAGGGTGCAGAGGGTAAAACCGAGGTATTTATACCATTATCATGAAGGCTTTTTCTTATTAAACATAAGATAACAAGCAATTTAAGCAAAACACAAGGTCTAGGGGTACGAAATGTGTAGATAATCAATCTCCAGCAAACTCGCCTACTATATAAGTAGCCATAGGATTTGGAAAACTCTTGGCTGAGGGTACCCAAGTGCCCATTCTGCATATTCATCAGTTTCTCTTTTACAATAAGATGCTGGCACACAAAGTAAACCAGGAATTAAATTGGGGTTATTTTCACAGGGTCCCTGCCATGCGTCCAATGCTGCACTTAATTCAGTAAGTCAAGATAAAGATAAAAAAATAAGGTAAAGTGCCTGTTGCCTTGGTGTACATGCTAGATTATAATACTAAGAGTCAGTCTTCATCCTCCAAGTCAGTGTCTAACAGGGGACATTTTTCAAGATTTTTGTTGATCCTTGTGGAGGCTGAAGTGGAAGTTTCCACTGCCTCATTGGTTTCCCTCAGTCCTCGGTTTCTCTATTGGTCAAAGGTTTCCTAGAAAGTAGATACTGCTGATGATGGAGAGTGTGATGGAGAGGTTGGGCTCAGTGATGCTAGTGAAGTTGGTGAATCCTAAGTTGCAATAAGATGACAAAGACAGCAGTCTTTGGAGGAAGTGGAGAATATCACAAATGATAGTTGTATTAATATCTTGACCAGAGGGCAGTGTTACAGTCTGGAGCAGTTGCCTAACTACATATTGTTGGTGCTATCTGTGGAGCATCCATAGCTGTGATGAGGGTGGTATCCAACAGTCAACAATAGGCAAAGCAGTGTTGTCAGAGGCAGCATGCCACACTAACCCACTTAACAATATTTACAGGGTTTAAGATGTGTACTGGATTCATCTCTGCAAAATAAAAATAGTGTCCTATAAATTTCTAGTTTTTTCTTTGTTCTCATCACTAAACAAAATCTATAGCTGTTATGACTATCATTGTCAATATTTTTCTAAGCCTATTTGCCCTGTACCACACTGAGCTAAATTTGGGCATTCAATAATAGTTCTGTACCAAACTGTGTCCTGCCATCATATACAGAGTAAATATCCATGTTTTTATTTTAGCTCTACATCCAGTGTTGATAGGCTTCCCAGGTGGAGTGAGTGAGTGAAAGTCTCTCAGTTGTGTCTGACTCATTGTGACTATACAGTCCATGTAATTCTCCAGGCCAGAATACTGGAGTGGGGAGCCATTCCCTTCTCCAGGAGATCTTCCCAACCCAGGGATTGAATCCAGGTCTCCCGCATTGCAGGCAGACTCTTTACCAGCTGAGCCACAAGGGAAGCCCTTGGTGGTGCTAGTGGTAAAAAACCTGCCTGCCAATCCTGGAGACATAAGAGATGCTTGTTCGATCCCTGAGTCAGGAAGGTCCACTGGAGGATGTCATGGCAACCCACTCTAGTATACTTGCCTGGAGAATCCCATGGACAGAGGAACCTGGCAGGCTACAGTTCATAGAGTTGCAAAGAGTCAGATATGACTGCAGTGACTTAGCACGCATGCCAGTGTTGATACAATAGACGACAGTGTTCTTCACACTTGAAAATTTTATGAAAGGATAATACTATTTTCTTTAATTTAATGTAAAATGTTTTTTTCCCTTGGATACCCAGTAGGATTTATTAGTGGCAGGTGCTGTAATTTCACCTATATTATATGCACCTTTTTTTTTTTTTTTTTTTACTTAGCACTTTCCTCCTAACTTAGTGTCTGGGGTGCTACTAGTGATAATTTTTATTTCTGTGAGTGGTTTCAGTATTTTGGTGTGTTGTTTCACCATTGCCTTACTGCTTCCCATATTGCTTTGGTCCAAGTTTTCAAATCTAGATTGTTAGTAAGCAATCTAAGTTTTTGCTCAAGCCAGCCATTACATCTTTCAATTGATCCAGAGGCAGCTGTAGAATAAGTGGTCATGCCACATTATGCCCTACTCTTTGATCCAATCTTGTATTATTTGCCTGTGAAGTGGGTTTGCTGGTTAAATTCTGTGATGATTGAAACACTATAGTGGGCAATCCAGATTTCCAATACCCTGATGGTGGATTTTTAAAATCACTTTTCCTGCATGATTATGGTAATTGTATTCCTGACCATGTGTCTACAATGGTGCCTGCACATACAGTTTAGTCTCAGATATAGGCAAGGGTCTTATATAATTAATTTCCATAATTTGGAAAGTTCTCTCAGCTTTGACCTTATCTGGAGTTTTAATTAATGACCTCCAAGCTTTAAACTTTCAACAGTTATCTCAAATTTCTTTTTTTTTTTTTATTTTATTGAAATATAATTGATTTACAATGTGTTAATTTAATCTACACAGCAGATATATACACACATAGAGTAAGTCCCCTACATACAACCTTCAAGCTGCAAACTTTCAAACATAGAAACATTCTACTACCCAGATATCACTGGATGCTTTTTTTTTCCTTACTTTTTATTTTGTATTAGTGTATAGCCAATTAACAGTGTGTGATAGTTTCAGCTGAAAAGCAAAGGGGCTCAGCCATACATGTACATATATCCTTTCTCCCCCCAAATTTCCCTCCCATCCAGGCTGCCTCATAACACTGAGTAGAGGTCCATGTCCTGTACAGTAGGCCCTTGTTGATTATCCATTTTAAATATAGCAGTGTATCACACATTTCTTAATTTGAAATTTGACATATTTGGTGGGTACATACATGTTTCTTTTCTCTAGCGACTTTTTAGTGGCATGTACACCAGGAGGACTTTTTTGATGTTGTGCTCATATAATAATTCTGTTAGTTAGCATGTCTACCCTTTCCTGGTTTATCTCCTATTTTTCTTTTGGTTTATGGATAAGTATATTTTGAACAGGCTCCTTTTTACCTAAGAATCATTTTTTTTTTTAATAAATCTCATTTTCCTGTGTTTCTGGTACCTGTGAAAACTGAAAAGTAAGTGTTAGTTGTTCAGTCGTGTATGACTCTGCAACACTGTGGACTGTAGCCCTCCAGGCTCCTCTGTCCCTGGAAATCTCTAGAGAAGAATACTGGAGTGGATAGTCATTCCCTTCTCCAGGGGATCTTCCCAACCTAGGGACAGGACCCAGGTCTCCTGCATTGTAGGCAGATTCTTTACTGTCTGAGCCACCTGGAAATCATGTCATTCTATCTTCTGTGGGTGTGACTTTTAGGATGACCTTTATAACTTTTTCTGTTGTTTCCAGATGTAGCAGTGATGGCATATGTCCCCTGTTATAAATCATAGTCAGTAGTCCTAATTTCACTATTGTATTAAGAGTTTCCCCTGCTGTTTCTCAATAAGATGTTTTAAGCAATAATATATTATTTATAGGTCTTGTAAATCTCCAGGCTACAACCCACAAAGAATTTTGTAAATCAGTATAGTGTTCTCCAAATATTCTAAGGTATTGACTAAATTTAGCGTCAGTGGTGACTGGTTTGAATTGTACAATCTCTGCCAGGTGATCTCCTACCTGAGAGTGCTGCCTGCAGGGTCCTCTCACCCAGGCAGGAGCCCCAAAATCTGCAGAGAGCTATTTAGATCAGCAAAGGGTCGCCTTGCCCAGACCCAACACTCCGAGCAAGCCCTCACTGACTCCTGTTATTCAAAGCCTAAATTGAAGAAAGTGGGGAAAACCACTAGACCATTCAGGTATGACCTAAATCAAATCCCTTATGATTATACAGTGGAAGTGAGAAATAGATTTAAGGGACTAGATCTGGTAGACAGAGTGCCTGATGAACTATGGATGGAGGTTCATAACATTGTACAGGAGACAGGGATCAAGACCATCCAAGAAAAAGAAATGCAAAAAAGCAAAATGGCTGTCTGAGGAGGCCTTACAAATAGCTGTGAAAAGAAGAGAAGTGAAAAGCAAAGGAGAAAAGGAAAGATATACCCATTTGAATGCAGAGTTCCAAAGAATAGCAAGGGGAGATAAGAAAGCCTTCCTCAGCTATCAATGCAAAGAAATAGAGGAAAACAATAGAATGGAAAAGACTAGAGATCTCTTCAAGAAAATTAGAGATACCAAGGGAACATTTCATGCAAAAATGGTCACAATAAAGTACAGAAATGATATTGGCCTAACAAAAGCAGTAGATATTAAGAAAAGGTGGCAAAAATACACAGAAGAACTGTACAAAAATGATCTTCTTGTATATATGGGAAAAGATTCTAAAAAGAATGGAGATGCATATATATGTAGCTGATTCACTTTGCTGTAGAGAAGAAACTGACACTACCTTGTAAATCAACTACACTCCAATAAAAATTAATTTTAAAAAAATAAGGGCAATGGGTGACCCTGGTCTGGTGCCAGGGTGACAAAAGCCATCAGCATCCAGCGTTCCCAAATGGACTTCCATTCAGACTTTCTCCAGCAAAACAGTTCCTTGACTCCTGAGTTTGGAAAGTAAGGTGAGGCTCCTGTGGCTGCTGAGGTCTGGGGCCCTGGCAGGCCCAGGTCTGTGAGTCCAGCCTGTACGTTGCCCACAGGTGGCCCAGGAGAGCACCCAGTCCGGCACACCTGCCCTAAGCTCTCTGGAACCTGCCTGGCCTGTCCAGTCCAGCTATGGTCTTTGGGGTCAGAACCCATGTGGTCACATCTGGGAGTATCCTGGGGTGAGATCACTGCTGTTACACCCATCTCATCCTTATCTTGGGAGGCTGGACACAGGTGGAATCAGGCTCCCCATTGTCCTAGCCAATTTGGAGTCATGGGCTCCAGCATGCAAGTCCTTAGATGAGCTCTTTAGCATTCTTGTCTGGTTCCCTTAGTTGCTCCTGGTTCCTGTGACATCAGGAAGGTCCTGGAGTGTGTGGTCAACTCGTAGTAGTCACCATTTCTACTCTGGTCCTCTCTCTTCCCACCTCCTTGCTGGTGTCCAGCTGGATCCCCACTCTGGTACAACGAATATGAGATTCAAGGAACCTCTTCTAGGGCACTGAGGTATAGTCCAGCCAAGCTCCTGTGAATCCTTGAAATGCATTTCCTTCTGGTGTGTGAGTGCTAAGTCGCTTCAGTCACGTCCAACTCTTTGAGACCCCATGGACTATAGCCTACCAGGTTTCTCTGTCCCTGGGATTCTCCAGGCAAGAATACTGAAGTGGGTTGCAATTTCCATCTCCATAATGATAATCCCTATGTGACACTAATTCTTCTACAATGCTTTCTTTCAGTTGGGCATTCTGCTTATGAAACATGTATTTTAAAGCAGAATGATTGGAGGAAATCCAATTTCATTGCATAGAGTCATAGAGTTTACTTTTTGAGTGGAATGTTTTTTTTTTTTCCTGCCTCCACTTTTATTTAATTTCTTCTAAAAGAAAATCAGTATCATGCAGTGGCCTTTAACACATTATAGGGAAGAGTGTATTTTCATTTTTTTAATCAAAGTACTGAGGCTGAAACTGTTTGCATAACAAATGGGGTTGACCATCACCCAGAACTGATCTCTCTTTTTGTAAGAGATTTTATTTGATTATTCTAGCTTATTCATGGAGATAATGCAGAAGTGAGGGAAATTCTAAAATGTTGTGCTTTACAGATGTACAGAACAGACTTTTGGACTCTGTGGGAGAAGGCGAGGGTGGGATGTTTCGAGAGAATAGCATCGAAACATGTATATTATCTATAGTGAAACAGATCACCAGCCCAGGTTGGATGCATGGGACAAGTGCTCGGGGCTGGTGCACTGGGAAGACCCAGAGGGATCAGGTGGAGAGGGAGGTGGGAACGGGGATTGGGATGGGGAATACATGTAAATCCATGGCTGATTCATGTCAATGTATGGCAAAAATCACTACAATATTGTAAAGTAATTAGCCTCCAACTAATAAAAAAAAAAAGGAAAAAAAAATAAATATAGGGGAAAAAAATAAAACCACTTTGCTCAAAATAAATAAATAAATAAATAAATAAAATGTTGTGCTTTAGAGTGTCATCTACTTTCACTAGGAAGAATGCAAAATGTTTCCCACTATGTGCCCTGGAAGCTTCTGGGCTTTTCTGCTTCAGGACAGCCATGTCAGGGTAACACAACACCGATGGTGAGTCCTAGAGCATGAACTGTCCCTGCAGTGGTCCCAGCAACTATGGATGTTCAGCATTAGATGTTCTGAAACACCCGCCTCTACAGTGTGCTTGGAATTTCTGGTGTTCTAGAAGTATCTTCACATTCTTAAGTGAAATTAATTTACCCCATACATATTTAACAATCTTATTTTTAAAAGAGAGATGGAAAATTGGGACCTCACTATTACAATTTACATTTTCCTAGTGACTAGTGAGGATGAGAATTTTCATGGGATTATTAGCCATGTGTTAGTCCTGCTGGAAACACTTGTCCAAATGCATTTGTTGACTTTTTCTTGTCATTTTAAGAACTTTGAGGGAACTGGGTCCAAGCCCAACAGGAAGTCTTCTTATAAGTGTAAGATATATTATATAGAATGACAGCCCCCACAGATGTCCAGGCCCTACACCCTGGAACCAGTGATAAGTTACGTGGCGGCTCTGTGGACTGCAGCCCACCAGGCTCCTCTGTCCCTGGGATTTCCAAAGCAAGAATATTGGAGTAGGTTGCCATTTTCTTCTCCAGGGGATCTTCCCAACCCAGGGATCAAACCTGTGTATCCTGCATTGCAGGGAAATTCTTTACCACTGAGCCACCTGGGAAGCCCCAGTAAAAGTTAGACTTGGGCAAATATTTCTATCTTTAAAGGTGGATCAAGGAATGCAAGAGCCCTCTAAAAGCTGGGAAGGGCAAGAAAATTTATTCTTCTCTAGAGCTGCCCAAAGAGAAGCAGCCCAGTGAGACCCATGACATACTTCTGACTGTCAGAACTGAGATAATAAACTTGTGTTGTTTTAAACCACTTAATTTATATAATTTGTTACAACAGAGAAACGAAGCTAATATGGAGGATATGTGTGTGTGTGTGTGTGTGTGTGTGTGTGTGTGTGTGTGTGTGTGTGTTTGTGTGTGTGTGTGTGTGTGTGTGTGTGTGTGTGTGTGTGTGTGTGTTAAGTCGCTTCAGTCATGTCTGACTCTTTGCGACTCCATGGACTGTACCCAACCAAGCTCCTCTGTCTGTGGGATTCTCTGGATAAGAATACTAGAGTGGGTGGCCATGCCCTCCTCCAGGGGGTCTTCCTGACCCAGGGATCAGACTGAAGGAGAAGTTGGGCTCTGATGTGGTAATGACAAAGGCCTCAGCCAGTCCTACAGGGAATTCTGCTGCTAAGACAGCTGTGTGGAGCTTAACAAGCAGGGAAAACCTTGATAGCCCTAAACAATTAGTCCCTGGGAGCAGACACTCCTTGGGAGGTGCTACTGAAAGGTGTTAGCCTGATCCATTCCCAGCTGCAGGGAGAATAAAGCTTCTGTCCTGAAGAGGAATCTCCTGCAACACCCACTGCACTTTAACTAGGAAAAGTTTGACAGAAATGTCCCATTGAAAGTTTTATGTCACCTTTGGGACACAGAAGTCAAACAATTATACTTCATAAAAGAAATATTAAACAGCAAGTACTTAGCAGCTAGTCTGGCTTCCTTGGGGCTCAGACGGTAAAGAATCCACCCGCAATGCAGGAGACCTGGGTTCAGTCCCTGGGTTGGGAAGATCTCCTGGAGAAGGGCATGGCAACCCACTCCAATATTCTTGCCTGGAGAATCCCATGGACAGAGGAGCCTGGCATGCTACAGTCCATGGGGCGCAAAGAGTCAGACACGACTGAGTGATTAAGCACAGCACA
Source organism: Dama dama (assembly GCF_033118175.1). Classification (NCBI taxonomy): domain Eukaryota; kingdom Metazoa; phylum Chordata; class Mammalia; order Artiodactyla; family Cervidae; genus Dama; species Dama dama. Next base: position 5,389,070 of record NC_083713.1, on the reverse strand, counting down.
CAGCACATTTAGCAGCTGTGTCAGCTTGGATATGTTACTTTTTGCTTCTGTGCTTCCATTTCCTCCCATCTAAAATGAGGATAGTAATACTACCTGCCTCTTAAAATTGCTTTGAGGAATAAAAAATATATTAATACCTTCAAGGCACTTAAAAAAATATATTGTCAGTTGGTAAATCCTCTTTACTATTTTCCTGGGCTACTTGGGCCTTTCAAAACAATGCTTCTAAACTTTCAAATGCTTATTCTTGTCAAATGTGCACATTGTGTTATGAGAAAAAGACTCTCAGAACTTAGAGGACATCTATTCCTGGGTCAGGAAGATCCCCTGGAGAAGAGAAAAGCTACCCAATTCTGGCCTGGAGAATTCCATGGACTCTATAGTCCATGGAGTCGCAAAGAGTCCGACATGACTGAGTGACTTTCACTTTCACTTTTTTCATTGTGTATATTATTTTAAATGCAATAATTTAGACAAAATAATTCAATGAGGAAAACAAAGTTTTTTCAACAAACGGTGTTGGAAAAATTAGAAGTTGTCTACAAATAGACACGCAAAAAAAAATATCACCCACACAGGCATCAAGCACTACTTACTGCAAACTAATTCTCATACAAGTATGGTTCACCTCCAGATATATAAAGAGGTTGAGATGAATGAAATACAGAATTTCCATGGTGTCCCTGGCACATCACAGTGCTAAACAAACGTCCCTCAGCAAAGACTACCACTGACATTTATACAACTTCTGAAGCTGATTGTTAAACTCTGCATTCCATTATGCTGTCATTGGAATTTCTGCCCAAAATGACAGTACCAGTGGAAAGTAACCAGCTCCCAGTTCAGAACCAGAGTCTCTGCAGCTCTTGCTAACCTGCTCCTCACGCAGTCTCTCAGCATGCTCACCTTGCAGTGAAATGCTCACCCACCATTTTGAAAGAGAAATTTCAGATTTTTGTCCCTCATTTTAGTCCTGATGCTTCGCACCCATAGTGAGATGAGGAATTTACTTTACTGATAAAGTGAATCCAAACATTTTTTTCTTCCTCTAAGTTCTCCTTTTAGCTGGATGGAAGAAGAGAGAGAAAGTGGGCAGGTAATATTTAAGCAGCAATCAAGTTTCAGAGAAGTACTTTCATTGCTAAAACCTGCTCCAGGCAAAGGCTGAGAGCAAGTTAATTTCCTGGGATTTATGATTCTGTATAAAACCTATAGTTGCACATCATGGCTTAATAACTTAATTTTACTTCAGGAAGATATTGTGCACAGTTGGGGAGCTGAAGGCTCACTCCCATGATGAAACAGAAGGGTGGCTCTTCCTGGGAGCCTGCCCCCTGCAGCTGTGTGTCATTTATCTCTGCCTAGCTGGAAATGAAAACGGCCCTAGAAGAAATGAAACAAAATAGACTGATGATTATTTTTACCCCCCCCACCCCACCATGTTGCACTCTCAACACTTGAATTGAAACATTTTCCATGCCTTCCATATCTTAATAAAAAAGTTGATTCATTAATTATATTGACATAGTCTCTGTTGATATACATAATCTCTAAATTTGGGGATCCAGCTCCAAAATTCCTGTTTCAGTGAGTTGCTACATGACCATGAAGAATTCACTTGAACTTTCTGAGCTTTAGTTTCCTCCTCTGTATCATCTGATTAATAATATCCTACCAGTCTTCCTCCCTGAGTTTGTTAGTGCAGTAAATCCCACAAATATTTCTTAGGTATAACTGAGCAACACATACAAAAACGTCAACACCACCTCTAGTGGGCAGCTGCTGCAATGGCCCTCAAGATACTGCCTCTTTATTCATGTCCTTATGTAATAGCCTCCCCTTGAGTATAAACTGGACCTAGTGACCACTTCTAACAAACAGAATAAGGTGGGTGTACCAGTTTCCTAGGGCTGCTGTAACAAAATGCCACAAATGGTTGACTTAAAACTATAGAAATTTATTCTTTCACATTTCTGGAGGCTGGAAGTTCTAAATCTAGGTGTCAGCAGGGCCACACTCTCTCTAAAGGCTCTAGGGAAAGATGCTTCTTTGCCCCTCCCTAGCTTCTAGTGGTTGCCAATAATCTTTGGCATTTCTGGGCTTTTATATGCTTCAGTCCAGTCTCTGTCTCCATTGTCATAAAGGGCATAAAGAGCTTTTGTTGTTGTTATTCTGTGCTCTTCCCTTCTCTGCTTTTGTTTTCCTTATTTTTTTATGAGCTACTTGAACTACATTTTGAACTTTATTTTCATTTATCTCCAGTATCATAGGGTATATCTCTTTGTGTAGCTCTTTTCATAGTTGTTCTAATGTGTATAACTTACCAAAGTCTGCTGGTGTCAACAACACTTTACTAGTTTAAGTGGAGGGTAGAAACTTTATCTTTCCTTCTGTCCCATTACTTTCCCCATTTATGATACAATTGTCTTAGACAATTTCTCTGTATACAGTGATAATCACATTAACAGTGATATACTTTTGGCTTTCATCATCAGTAATCATTTAGGAAACTAAAGCAAAGTAGGAAATCTATTGCATTTACCCAGTTTTGCTCTTGCCACATCCCTGATGCTCTAGATTCCTTCTTTTATTGTTTCCTTTCTGTTTGCAATACTTTCTTTATCCAATCTCTAAGTTCAGTCTGTTAATGACAATTTATTTTAGCTCTTTTCAGTTGTAAATGTCTTTATTTCCCCCTCATTCTTGCAGGATAGTTCTACTGGGTCTTAGAAATCACACTTGAGATATTGTGTCCCTACCTTTGTCCTTCCTGGTTTCAGATGAGAAGCCCTCTGCAGTTCAAATTGTTTCTCTGTGGATTCTTTCAAGATTTGTTCCATTGTCTTTAGTTTTAAGAAATTTAACTATGATGTGTTTGGTATAGATTTATTTTGATTTATCTTTTTTGGGTTTCTCTCAGTTTTATGAATCTATGGGTTTATGGGTTTTGCCAGACTGGGACATTACAGCCATTATTTCTTCAAATATCTTTTCAGCTTCACTCTCTTTCTCTTCTTCTTCTGGAACTTCAGCAACACATACATTACATCTGTTATAGTCTCATAGGTTTCTGAGGTTCTGTGCACTTTTTTTAAAGTAGATAGCCCCAATAGAAATAATCTCTGTTGTACTGTTTGGGTAATTTCTACTGTTTTACCTTCAAATTCATTGATTCTTTCTCTCTGTCCAATCCATGTTGCTGTTATAAACATCTAGTGATTTTTTAAAATTTCTGTCATTTTAAATATTTTTGTTGTTGTTCAATCACTAAATCATGTACAACTCTTTGCAATCCCATGGATGACAGCAAGCCAGCCTTCCCTGTCCTTCCCCATCTCCCAGAGTTTGCTCAAACTCATGTCCATTGAATCGGTGACACCATCCAACCATCTCATCCTCTGTCACTCTCTTCTCCTCCTGCCCTCAGTCTTTCACAGCACCAAGATCTTTCCCAATGAATCAAGTCTTTGCATCAGGTGGTATTGTAATATTATGCCATTCTAAATTTCCATTTGGTTCTTCTTTATATCTTCTATTTCTTTGCTGGGATTTTTCTATTTCTTAGCTGAGATTTTCTGCTTTTTCACTTGTTTCAAAATTGTTTAAATTGCTAGTTGAAGCATTTTTATAATGGCTTTGCAGTATTTCTTATGTCACTTGAGTATTAAGTTTCTTGGTTATCTTTTTTTCATTCAGTTTGAGATCCTCTGAATGTGTGGATCACAACAAACTGTGGAAAATTCATCAAGAGATGGGAATACCAGACCACCTGACCTGCCTCTTGAGAAATCTGTATGCAGATCAAGAAGCAACTAACTGGACATGGAACAATAGACTGGTTCCAAATTGAGAAAGGAGTACATCAAGGCTGTATATTGTCACCCGACTTATTTAACTTATATGCAGAGTACAATCATGTGAAATGCCGGGCTGGAAGAAGCACAAGCTGGAATCAAGATTGCCAGGAGAAATATCAATAACCTCAGATACGCACATGACATCACCCTTATGGCAGAAAGTGAAGAACTAAAGAACCTCTTGATGAAAGTGAAAGAGGAGAGTGAAGAAGTTGGCTTAAAACTCAACATCCAGAAAACTAAGATCATGGCATCTGGTCCCATCACTTCATGGCAAATAGATGGAAACTATGGAGACAATGAGAGACTTTATTTTGTTGGGCTCCAAAGTAACTGCAGATGGTGACTGCAGCCATGAAATTAAAAGACACTTGCTCCTTGAAGGAAAAGCTATGAAAAACCTAGACAGTATATTAAAAAGCAGAGATATTCGTTTGCCAACAAAAATCCGTCTGGTCAAAGCTATGGTTTTTCCAGTAGTCGTATATGGATGTGAGAGTTGGACTATAAAGAAAGATGAGTGCAGGAGAATTGATACTTTGGAACTGTGGTGTTGGAGAAGACTCTTGAGAGTCCCTTGGACTGCAAGGAGATCCAACCAGTGCATCCTAAAGGAGATCAGTCCTGAGTGTTCATTGGAAGGATTGATGTTGAAGCTAAAATTCCAATACTTTGGCCACCTGATGTGAAGAGCTGACATTTGAAAAGACCCTGATGCTGGGAAAGATTAAAGACAGGAGGACAGGGGACAACAGAGGATGAGATGGTTGGATGGATGGCATCACTGACTCAATGGACATGAGTTTGAGCAAGTTCTAGGAGTTAATGATGGACAGGGAAGCCTGGTATGCTGCAGTCCATGGGGTCACGAAGTCAGACACGACTGAGTGACTGAAGTCTAACTCTTGAGATCTTTTTAATTCTAGGAATGGCAAGAGATTAAAGTCCAGACATTTAGGAGCATATATTATTTATAAATTAATTAATATTAATAATATTTAATTTTATTAAAATAAAATTATTTTAAATTTTGTTTAAACCGTGTTTCAGGCATCTTCTTTTTGAGTTGACTTTGGTGGTAGGACTTCCCCACTAGTGCCAGGTGGGGGTGTATGTCTAGGTTCTCAATTTGACTTCCACTGACTGCTGGGGGATGAAGGATCAAGTGATTCTGCTGATAAATGTTGTGAGTTCAGGCACCCCACTTGCCCTCTGCTGTACCACACCTTCTCAAGGTGGGAGAGGTGTCTTGTTTCTCCCTGACACCAAAAAGGTAGGGGTTGGCCTTGTTACCACTGGGTAATTGTGAAAATCCTGACTGTCCACTAGGCCTCCCCTGATAACGTCTCAACATAGGTTCATTGCAGCCTGGCCAGAGAGGAAGTCCAGGATTCCCACTTGGCTTTTGGTACTAGGGGAAAGTTTTCTCTGCAGTACTTGGCTAGAGTGGACCAGTTATTATATCAAAATTTTCCATCTTGCTAGGCTGTCACTTTCCTGGTTTCTTGGATGATGAAATCAAGACTTTCTTGGGGCCATTTTATCTGTGTTCATTGGTGTTTCTGAGCTGCCAGCTACTTCAGTTACAAGTCTGGGATGTATGGGGCAAAGTAAAATTCAGGTTATTTGAAAGGGTCAATTCCTAGGCAGGTTGATAAGAAGTCTGGGGGTCCCTGAGGAGAGAAGGGACTGGTGTTCTGGAGGAGGAAATAGGGGTCTGGAATTCTCAAGGAGGAGGAAAGGACAAATGTTTTTTGTTTGTTTGCTTGCTTTCTCTACATCCCTTAGTCTTAGTCACATAAAACTTTTACTTTAAGCCCAGAACTGATGATTTCACAACAAACAACTCAGTTTAAACTCAGTACTAGGGATTATATAACAACAATATATCCTGCGTGAGGACAGTTTTCTTCTTCCTGAAAACCTTCTGACTAATCCTGACAGCTTAGAATGTATATTATGGGAGTGGGTCTGGTAGGATTTTCTACTGTTAAATTCTAATCCTGTTATCCTAAAATGTAAATTGTGGGAGCGGGTCTGGTAAAATTTTTACAAACTTGAGAAATTATTTTTATTTATTGTAATAACTAATTTAAAAAGTATATAATTCCTTTGCTAAAGACTAGCAAGGGGGCACTCTCTGCCCCTCTTCTGATGTCTATGTCAGAAGATTTCTCTGTCCCTTTTCACTGTAATAAAACTTCTGCCACATGAGAGCCCTGAATGATCAAGCCTGGTCTCTGGTCCTGAAGTTAAATCTTCTTTGAAGATCATGAATTGGACATCATTCACTGTAAGCTATCAAATTCATTTTTATATTTTTCATGGGTCCTGAGGTCCCTAACTGATATGCAATCTTCTCTCCACCTTTCAGAGTCTCCTTGTATTTTTAAAATATATGATATTCTGAGATTTTCATTGTACTCAGAGAAAGGAAACAGGAAATTTAAATACACTCAATCTTCTAGGAAACCAAAGTCCCTCCTTTCAAAATGTTTTTATGCAAAACTAGTTCTGTTGAAATATAAAGATTTATTCTTTACTATAAAGTATTTGAGATGATTTCAAATTTTTCAGTGAAATAACACTCACTCTCTCTCTCTCCACATCTATATCTATATCTATATATATATATGTGAAAGTGAAAGTCACTCAGTCGTACCTGATTCTTTGTGACCCCATGGACAGTCCATGGAATTCTCCAGGCCAGAATACTGGAGTGGGTAGCCTTTCCCTTTTCCAGGGGATCTTCCTAACCCAGGGATTGAACCCAGGACTCCTACATTGCAGGAGGATTCTTTACCAGCTGAGCTACAACATAAGCCCAAGAATACTAGAATGGGTAGCCTATCCCTTCTCCAGGGGATCTTCCCAACCCTGGAATCGAACCAGAATCTCCTGCACTGCAGGTGGATTCTTTACCAACTGAGCTATGAGGGAAGCCTACATATATATATATATATATATATATATATATATATATATATATATATATATATATATCCATTTGTAATAAGAAATACATGTCTGTAGTACAGCCACTATGGAGAACAGTGTGGAGACTCCTTAAAAAAAACTGGAAATAGAACTGCCATATGACCCAGTAATCCCACTCCTGGGCATACACACCGAGGAAACCAGATCTGAAAGAGACATGTGTACCCCAATGTTCATCTCAGCACTGTTTATAATAGCCAGGACATGGAAGCAACCTAGATGCCCATCAGCAGATGAATGGATAAGGAAGCTATGGTACATATACACAATGGAATATTACTCAGCCATTAAAAAGAATACATTTGAATCAGTTCTAATGAGATGGGTGAAACTGGAGCCCATTATACAGAGTGAAGTAAGCCAGAAAGATAAGCACCAATACAGTATACTAACGCATATATATGGAATTTTAAAAGATGGTAATGATAACCCTGTTTGCAAAACAGAAACAGAGACACAGATGTATAGAACAGACTTTTGAACTCTGTGGGAAAAGGCGAGGGTGGGATGTTCTGAGAAAATAGCATTGAAACAAGTATAGTATCAAGTGTGAAACAGATCGCCAGCCCAGGTTGGATACATGAGACAAGTGCTCAGGGCTGGTGCACTGGGAAGACCCAGAGGGGTGGGATGGGGAGGGAGGTGGGAGGGGGGATCGGGATCGGGAACACATGTAAATTCATGGCTGATTCATGTCAATGTATGGCGAAAACCACTACAATATTGTAAAGTAATTAGCCTCCAACTAATAAAAATAAATGGAAAAATAAAATAAAATAAATCTTATAGCAATGCTATAATATAAGCACTGAGGTATATTCTCTGACATAATAGAATTACATTCGAAATCAATGACATGTAACCATAGGAAAAAGACAAATTCACAAGAGAAATTAGAAAGCCCTTCAGTACTGAGTTACAGTGTAAAGAAAATGTGTATATTTGGGGAATGCTGCAAAAAAAAAAAAAAGTGCTCACAGGAAAATGTATAGCTTTAAGTGCCTACCCTAAAGGGGAAGAAAAATCTAAAAGGTTTACTACTGTACAATTTACTTATGTGACATTCCGAAAAAGACAAAATTTTAGCAATTTAAAATAGATCAATGCTTGCCAGAGGTTTGGAAAATGGGAACAGATGATTAGATAAATAAGGAGATTTTTTTAAGGTTATGAAGCTATTCTGCATGATACTCTAGATGTAACCCTATGTATAAATTAGCACAGATAGAACTTTCAAGCACAAAGAGTTAGCCTTACTATATGCAAGTAAAATTTTAAATAAAAGGTCAAAGATCCCGAGGATAAAATAGAGATTATGGTAATTTAATCTTATTTCACATATGTGTATGATACAACTTCACTGAAGAGGATAAGAAGAAAGATGTTGATTTAACTAACTTTGTAAACAAGTGCGGGCTGTAGGACTAAAGACAAAAGGAACTGTAGAGAAGCCCTCTATGCCAGCTGGTAAAGTTGTGTCTCACCACAAGATATGAGTTAACAGTTCTGAAACCACTGTCCTTGTATACCAGGTCAATGGATAAAAGTTGGAGGCAGTTTCCTCTCTGCTGAAGTAGGAATTATACATAAGCAGGGTGGGAAGGCTAGAATTATAATATGATACTACATAGAGTGGGAGATATCAATATGAACTCAAGTTTAGCTTAATACAGAAGCAACAATAATCCAGAGGTAGGGAGCACACCTAGGGCACAGACTGGTTTCTAATAACTTTCTCCAATAAAAAGGAACAGGTGCTCCTTGGAGAAATGGCTGAGTCTGGATTCAAATCAGGGAATACATAAGATGAGCTGTGAGTATATTGTAGAGCCAATGAGTAAGGAAACACTTAAGACATGCACACACATATACATCCTCACAAACACAAAAACAGAGAAACAAAGACATGCAGTAACCAACTGCAGCCTCCAATGCACAAACCTGGAAAAATTGAGCAATAATGTAAGTGACATGGCATTTATAACCCAAATAACATAAAATTAATAGTTTTGAATCCATACTGATATAAATGATTGAGTCCATAAGTGGATGAGTATAATAGACTAATCTCCCATACAGGAGAACCCCAGATACTGCTTTTAGAGACCCCTCCCCGAGGAGATGGGGTGAAAGTCCCTACCCCTGAAGGGCCAGCTGTGTACAGTGGTCCCTGTCCAAAGAGTAAAGCATGGAAATAAAGCAAAGAGCAACTTTGTGGCAGAAAATTCTTATTAACACTACCTCAGTCAGGTGATCAGGATTAACACTAATAGTGATAATTCATGTTGATAGCATATACACTTGATTGGGAATGGCACTTTACTTACATGATCTCCCTCTTAAAATTTCTCATCATCTCAGCATAATCATCAAATCCACATCAGACAAAGCCCAGTTAACAGACATAATAAAGAATGTCTGACCAGTACTCCTCAAAACTGTCAAGGTTACCTAAATGAGAAAAGTCTAAGAGCATAAAGATACGTGGCAAGTATATGCAATGGGGACTCTGGGATGGGATACTGGAAAAGAGAAAGACATTAAGGGAAAACTAAGGAAGCCCATACTTTGTTCATATTTCCTTAGTTTGTACCTACTGCCTTTTTTTCTGCCCCAGAATCCCATTCAGGATTTCATATTATGATGGGTAACCCTGTTGTCTTACGCTGCTCTTGAGTGAGACAGTGTCTCACTTTCTTTCTTACTAATGGCCTTAATAGTTTCGAGGAATACTGGTCAGGTCCTTTATAGAATGTCCCTCAGCTAGGATTTGTCTAATGTTTTTTCTTATAATTAGATTGGGGTTCTAGGCTTATGAGTTTGGGGCAGAGGACCACAGAGGTAAAGTGATATTTTCATCACATCATATCAACATGACTCACCACTGTTGACGCTTCATCACCTGGCTGAGGTGGTGGTCATCAATTTTCTCCACTGTGAAGTTTCTCTCTATCTTCCTCTCTATGCGGTGCTGTTTGAAAAGAAGTCACCATGTGTAGCCCATACTTAAGGGTGGAGACATGACCACCTCTCAAATTATTTTGAGTTCTTCTGCATTGGACATTTGTCTCAGACACCCTACTTATTTATTTATCTATTCAATGTTTATTTATATCAGTATAGATTCACAAATAGTTGTTTTATATGTTGGGAATAAATCAATACTACATTATTAATTTGTTATTCCAATTGTCCAACTTTGACCATTAGGGACTGTCTTATTTGGTTCCTGTCTCTCTGTTGTATGCCATCATTTTCTTTCTTTCTTTTCTCTTTTTGCACATTCTTACCTTTTGGCATTACAAGTCTTTCCAGGTTTATCTTGTGTATATATATATATATATTTTTTTTTTTACTCTAGTCCATTTCTCTAAGGCATCCTGGTTCCTTTCAGTGGAGAATGGTTTCAGAAAAAAAGATCTAGGGCTAAGTATACTCACTGCTACTGGAGCATCATTGCTTCTAGACCAATCTGTATGTGTATAATAACTTATATATATATATATATATATATATATATACATACACACACACACACACACACACACCTATACATATTAGGATGAGATGGTTAGATGTGGTTAGATGGCATCATTAACACAATAGACAATTATTTGAGCAAACTCTGGGTGATAGTAAAGGACAGGGAAGCCTGGCGTGCTGCAGTCCATGGGGTTACAAAGAGTCGGATATTACTTAGTGACTCAACATCTCTATATTAAGCTAAACTTGAGCGCATACTGCTGTCTTCAACTATAATCCTACTGTAATAATTCTAGCCTCACTCTTTTGCTTAATGTAAACTTCAGCCCAAACAGCAAGAAGTCTGACTCCACCATCTGTTACTACCCGTTTACTTGATTGTTTAATTCCAGTATACATGTACAATGGTATCAAAATTGTGAACCTGAAGACCTGTGGGAAAACAGGTTTTTCTCACCTAGTGCAAGTCACCTATCTTTTTATTATATATAATATGTGCATAAGAAGTGTGCTTGCACATATAAAACTTAACCTGTGGCTCAGCAGTAAAGAATCCGTCTGCAATGCAGGAGACATAGGTTTGATCCCTGGGTCAGGAAGATCCCCTGGAGTAGGGCATGGTAACCCACTCCAATTTTCTTGCCTAGAGAATCCCATGGACAGAGGAACCTGACAGGCTACAGTCCATAGGGTCCCAAAGAGTTGGACATGACTGAAACGACTTAGCATACACACACTTACACATATAAACACATTTTATGTATATAAATAAAAATGTACTTCAGCATTGGTGATATGAATGCATCATCTGTAAAAATATAAGTATGCAAATAGGTAAGTCTCTATGCAGGTCAATTTTGCAATACATACAGACACATATCCCTTAGTCCAGAAGGTTAGCCTACAAATATATTGTGTAGATATAGGAAGATATATGTACAACTTAAAATTACAGCTTAGTTTGTAGTAACAAAATAATACGACAATCTAATATACACCCATCTGAGATTGGTTAGATAAATTATGATAGATCCAAACAAAGTAACACCGTATAAAAGTTAAAAAGCAAAGAATCTGTTCAGTGTGTACCATCATGGAACAACTTACAAGAGTATATTTTAGAAAAGAAAATAATAAATATATAGTGTGCTACCATTTGTTAAAGGAACAAAATGTGTTTTGAGTGGGGAGTAAAGATACATGGGTTTGTTTATACCAAGAACATGTTCTAAAGTCTACCAAGATACATCCCAGTTCAGTTCAGTCGCTCAGTCATGTCCGACTCTGCGACCCCATGAATCGCTGCACGCAAGGCCTCCCTGTACATCACCAACTCCCAGAGTCTACCCAAATTCATGTCCATTGAGTCGGTGATATCATCCAGCCATCTCATCCTGTCGTCCCCTTCTCCTCCTGCCCCCAATCCCTCCCAGCATCAGGGTCTTTTCCAATGAGTCAGCTCTTCGCATCAGGTGGCCAAAGTATTGAAGTTTCAACTTGAGCGTCAGTCCTTCCAATGAATACCCAGGACTGATCACCTTTAGGATGCACTGGTTGGATCTCCTTGCAGCCCAAGGGATTCTCAAGAGTCTTCTCCAACACCACAACTCAAAAGCATCAAATCTTTGGCACTCAGCTTTCTTCACAGTCCAACTCTCACATCCATACATGACCACTGGAAAAACCATAGCCTTGACTAGATGGACCTTTGTTGGCAAAGTAGTCTCTGCTTTTTAATATGCTGTCTAGGTTGGTCATAACTTTCCTTCCAAGGAGCTATTGTCTTTTAATTTCATGGCTACAGTCACCATTTGCAATGATTTTGGAGCCCCAAAACATAAAGTCTGACACTGCTTCCACTGTTTCCCCATCTATTTCTCATGAAGTGATGGGGCCAGATGCCATGATCTTAGTTTTCTGAATGTTGCGCTTCGAGCCAACTTTTTCACTCTCCTCTTTCACTTTCATCAAGAGGCTTTTTAGTTCCTCTTCACTTTCTGCCATAAATGTGGTGTCATCTGCATATCTGAGGTTATTGATATTTCTCCCAGCAATCTTGATTCCAGCTTGTGCTTACTCCACCCCAGCGTTTCTCATGAAGTACTCTGCATATAAGTGAAATAAGCAGGGTGACAACATACAGCCTTGGCGTACTCCTTTTCCTATTTGGAACCAGTCTATTGATCCATGTCCAGTTCTAACTGTTGCTTCCTGACCTGCATACAGGTTTCTCAAGAGGCAGGTCACGTGGTCTGGTATGCCCATCTCTTTCAGAAGTTTCCACAGTTTATTGTGATCCACACAGTCAAAGGCTTTGGCATGGTAAATAAAGCAGAAATAGATGTTTTTCTGGAACTCTCTTGCTTTTTTGATGATCCGGCAGATGTTGGCAATTTGATCTCTGGTTCCTCTGCCTTTTCTAAAAACCAGCTTGAACATCTGGAAGTTCATGGTTCGTGTATTGCTGAAGCCTGACTTAGAAAATTTTGAGCATTACTTTACTAACGTGTGAGATGAGTGTAATTGTGTGGTAGTTTGAACATTCTTTAACATTGCCTTTCTTTGAGATTAGAATGAAAAGTGACCTTTTCCAGTCCTGTGGCCACTGCTGAGTTTTCCAAATTTGCTAGCATATTGAGTGCAGCACTTTCACAGCATCATCTTTCATGATTTGAAAGAGCTCAAGTGGAATTCCATCACATCCACTAGCTTTGTTCGTAGTGATGCTTTCTAAGGCCCACTTGACTTCACATTCCAGGATGTCTGGCTCTAGGTGCATGATCATATCATCGTGATTATCTGGGTCATGAAGATCTTTTTTGTAAAGTTCTTCTGTGTATTCTTGCCACCTCTTCTTAATATTTTCTTCTTCTGTTAGGTCCATACTATTTCTGTCCTTTATCAAACCCATCTTTGCATAAAATGTTCCTTTGGTATCTGTAATTTTCTTGAAGAGATCTCTAGTCTTTCCCATTCTGTTGTTTTCCTCTATTTTTTTGCATTGATCACTGAGGAAGGTTTTCTTATCTCTCCTGGCTATTCTTTGGAACTCTGCATTCAAATGGGAATATCTTTCCTTTTCTCCTTTGCTTTTCACTTCTCTTCATTTCACAGCTATTTGTAAGGCCTCCTCAGACAGCCATTTTACTTTTTTGCATTTCTTTTCCATGGGGATGGTCTTGATCTTTGTCTACTATACAATGTCATGAACCTCCGTCCATAGTTCATCAGGCACTCGTCTATCAGATCTAGTCCCTTAAATCTATTTCTCACTTCCATTGTATAGTCATAAGGGATTTGATTTAGGTCATACCTGAATGGTCTAGTGGTTTTCCCTACTTTCTTCAGTTAAAGTCTGAATTTGGCAATAAGGAGTTCATGATCTGAGCCACAGTCAGCTCCTGGTCTTGTTTTTGCTGACTGTATAGAGCTTCTCCATTTTTGGCTGCAAAGAATATAATTAATCTGATTTTGGTGTTGACCATCTGGTGATGTCCATGTGTAGAGTCTTCTCTTGTGTTGTTGGAAGAGGATGTTTGCTATGACCTGTGCGTTCTCTTGGCAAAACTCTATTAGCCTTTGCCCTGCTTCATTCTGCACTCCAAGGCCAAATTTCTCTGTTACTCCAGGTGTTTCTTGACTTCATACTTTTGCATTCCAGTCCCCTATGATGAAAAGGACATCTTTTTTGTGTATTAGTTCTAGAAGGTCTTGCATGTCTTCATAGAACCATTCAACTTCAGCTTCTTCAGCATTACTGGTTGGGGCATAGGCTTGCATTACCGTGATATTTAATGGGTTGCCTTGGAAACAAACAGAGATCATTCTGTCGTTTTTGAGATTGCATCCAAGTACTGCATTTCAGACTCTTTCGTTGACCATGATGGCTACTCCATTTCTTCTAAGGGATTCCTGCCCACCGTAGTAGATATTATGGTCATCTGAGTTAAATTCACCCACTCCAGTCCATTTTAGTTCTCTGATTCCTAGAATGTCGATGTTCACTCTTGTCATCTCCTGTTTGACCACTTCCAATTTGCCTTGATTCATGGACCTAACATTCCAGGTTCCTATGCAATATTGCTCTTTACAGCATTGAACCTTCCTTCTATCACCAGTCACATCCACAACTGGGTATTGTTTTTGCTTTGGCTCCATCCCTTCATTCTTTCTGGAGTTATTTCTCCACTGATCTCCAGTAGCATATTGGGCACCTACCAACCTGGGGAGTTCCTCTTTCAGTATCTTATCATTTTGCCTTTTCATACTATTCATGGGGTTCTCAAGGCAAGAATGCTGAAGAATGTGCATCCCAGGGATTGCCAATAAACAGAGAGGCCAGGCAGCTATGGGCAGGGGTGGAGGGAAACCTATTTTTGCCCCAGGTACTTTCGCTGCATTTGAATTTGTTTCTTGTTCACATATGGGCTTCCCTGGTGACTCAGATGATAAAGAATCTGCCTGCAATGCAGGAGACCCCAGTGTGATCAGGAAGATTCCCTAGAGAAGGGAATAGCAACTCACTGGAGTATTCTTGGCTAGAGAATTCCATGGACAGAGGAGCCTGGAGGGCTACAGTCCGTGAGGTCACAGAGTTGTACACAGCTGAGAGACTAACAATTCATTTTATGTTCATATATAACATTTTATGTGATATCTTAGTTAAAAATGTTTAAATAGCATGGCAACCTGACTCTGTTTCAGGCTCATCATCTCCAAAGTGGGACTCGGCCTGCTCTAGATAATGCATCTGACCTCAGCCCTTCCCGATGGCAGTGCCCCAAAATTGTGTTCAGAAGGGACAGCACAGTCTAAGTCCGGCAGAGGCACACAGATTCAACTCAGCAAGACACAACCTCCCACTCACCCACCCCCTCCCTCAAGTCCAAGGAGATGAGTTATCAGATGTAACAGCAGAGACTTCACACTTGGCACACAGTAGTATTTGAGAGCCCTGCTCTTGTACACCGCTGGTCATTGTGGACTCAGCTTTTTCAGAATCTCTAGGTCTCAGTCCCTTTTCTTTTACTGTGCTGTTGTAGAGCAGAGCTGGGTCCTTCCTTTCCCAGCCTGTTTCTGGCCTCCTTTCCCCTCCAATCCAATCAGCACATTGATGATGTTATGACTTTCAGGGTTGGGCCAGGTCCATTGCTCCCCTGGTCACATACCCTGCCACCACCAACCCTAACTCAGCATAGACTCCTCATTCTGACCTTTAGGGCCTTGAAACCCTAATTTGTCCCTTCTTTGTCAAGTTTGTGTCACACTCTTGCCCTCCAGATGCCTACCCTGAGTGGACTGGAAATTCCAGTCCCTCACACAGCCCAGAGACGACCCACACCTACTCCTTTCCTTTGTGATCTTTCCCCATCTTTCTTCAAGGACCCATAAAGAAATTCTAATATTCCAGTGGTTTCAAAACTTCCCTCTGTTGAGGATTTGGCATGTTTGAGTGCAATTACAACACAAACAGTAGTCACAGCTGACTTGTAGTCGGTGCCCACTACACCCTCTCTGTTATCCTCTCAGCAGCTGTCTCAGAGGAAGACTCATGAGCAAGATTGTGGAGAGAGACCATTAGGCTCCCAGCCTGGCCTCACTGCTAAGCTGTGTGACCACAGCCAAGTTATTTGACCCCTCTGTGCCTCAATTTCTTCATCTTTCAATGGAGATATTGAGACTTCTGTTACTGAGAGTGTTATAGGAAATAAAGCATTAACACACATGACTGGGGTCTGGCACATGGTTGGAGCTCAAAGAATCATCTTTAATTATTAGCAGTATTTTACACCTGAGAGATCAGAAGCACAGAAAGGAAAATTGATCTGCCTTGGGTCACACAGCTGGCAAGTGTAAGGGACAGGATTTAGGCACACAAAGCCCTCTCAGTGAGCCTTGCCATGCAGCACAGGGTGACTGGCAGAAGGGCATCCAGAGCAGTTGCCATGGCTTCCATTCAACAGACTCACAGTGGTCAGGTTAGAAGGGAAGAAGGGGATGGTCAGTGAGGGCCATGAACAGAGGTCCCCCATGTCATGGTGGACCTGGGTCAGCACAAGGTGACCCTGAAGACCTTCTACAAGCAGAAGCTTGGGTGGAAATGACATTTGACTCTCCATGGCCATCACTTTGCCCTGTGTTCTAATAGGACTAGAAAGTTCAAATGGAGTAAGATTATAGAAAGCAGGGAAGGCCAGAATGAGATTTTGGAGTTAGTTTCCTGAGCAGCAAGGGGCTGGGATGTGACAGAGGAGTGTGACCACAGGAAGACAGCCTGGTCTCTGCTAAGGAACCTAGCCCTCCCCAAGTGACCAGGCACGGTACTCTGCCAAAAGCCAGCAGCTCCTGCTTCTCTGCCACAGCACCTCTCAAGTGTTGTCATATTTACAGACCCCAGGCCAGCTGGCAAAGGAAGGAATTAGTCAAAGAGTGGTTGTGAATTATCAGGGTCTAAGAGCTCCTTACCAGCAGTGGGAAAAAGAAAAGGAACTTCTTGTACTAAAAATTTATTGGTATTTTACAAAAACAACTTTAAGATTACAACAAATTAACTATAAGAATTAGAAAAAAATAATACCATAATTAACCAATAATCATATGTGTCTCACAAGGAGAGAATAGTATTTAAGCTATTTGATCACTGTTAGTATTGTGACATAATGAAATTAAAAGTTTAGGATTTAGTGCTATGAATCTATCACATGGATGTTGTTATTCAGTCACTCAGTTGTGTTCGACTCTTTGCAACCCCACGGACTGTAGCACACCAAGATTCCTGGTCTTTCACCATCTCCCAGAGTTTGCACAAACTCATATTCATTGAGTTGATGATGCCATCCAACCATCTCATCCTCTGTCATCCCCTATTCCTCCTCCCCTCTATCTTTCCCAGCACCAGGATCTTTTCTAATGAGTTGGATCTTTGCATCAGGTGGCCAAAGTATTAGAGCTTCAGCATCGGTCCTTGGATGTAGTAACAATAGTATTTCAAGTAAGTGTATTGCAATATTTACCATGTGTAAAAGAGAAAAACAAAAAAAAAAAGGATAAATTAGAAGCCCATAAAGCCCATCATGGAGTACCACATAGCTATAAAATTGAAGAAAATTTGAATATGCAAACATTTGCAGACACATTTTCATATGTATATTTTTATATCCACACAAAACTTCCAGAAGGAATTGTTAAGAGTGGTGGTTTTGCGAGGGTGACTGGTTTTCTCAGGAGTCTTATTTTCCACTAGATACCCTTTGTCCCATTTGAACTTATTATTTTTATGGATAGATAGCATTCTAAAGGTAAGGTAAAGGTAAGGAAGTGGGTGGTAGTTCTGATAGAGATTCCTGGGTGATCACCCTGCCTCTTTTCTGACCTCTGTGAGCACACAGTCATGATATAACCCTGCCTTCCTACAGTCAGGTGTGGAAGTGATGTGAGCCAGACTCCCCCTCCCCAACATGCAAATCCTCGTGATGCTCCCACTACCAGCTTGATGCAGGCAGGGATCAAGGTGACTTGGAAGCCAGGTATGGAGGGGAAGAAACACCTGCCAAGCATGAACATGTGGTCCCAACTTTATGTAAATAAGAAACAAATTCTACCAAGGATACTTCTAGACTTTTGAGACTGATCTGTCACAGTAAAATAATTAGCTTAATCAAAACTGAAGATTTTACATTGAATTGGAGTACTTTACAAACCTAAAATATGTGACCTTGGCTTGGTGATAGAGAAAATAGAAGACCCATATATTGCAGTGGCAGAAAATTTGATGAAACTGCTGGCTCTCCACAACTTAGAAGGCAGGTCGAATTGTTCACGAGCCCATGGCAAGTGCATGCCTGCTAAGTCACTTCAGTCATGTCAACTCTTTATGACCCTATGGATTGTAGCCCACCCAGCTCCCCTGTCCATGAGATTTTCCAGGCAAGAATACTGAAGTGGGTTGCCATGCTCTCCTCCAGGTGATCTTCCTGACCCAGGGATCAAACCCAAGTCTCTTATGTCTCCTGCACTGGTAGATGGGATCTTTAACACTAGAACCACCCACCTGGGAAGCCCTGCTCAAAGTGAGGGTATAGGAAATAAACTATGTTGCTTTTACTTTCTGCTTTTAGCAAAATGCTATAAAAAAGGTATAAGCTCTGGGTAGAATTGGTATGTTTACAAACAAAAATGAGAGGGAATAAAGAAAATTCAGAAATTTGGGGACTCAAACTTTTAGAATATGGGTTCTATGCCACCAAAAATTAAAGATAAGATTGAGAGAAATTTGCTAAGGAATGTATTCCTTCACCTTATTTCTAAGGCAAAGATCAGATATGTCTGATCTTTTTACATCCATGTCCTGTGTTTCTGACAAACTCAAGGTTAAGAGAGCAGGACTGGGGGTGAGGAAGTAAAACAAAAAAACAAATATGGGTGGGACTATGCATAGGAAAGAATTTTGTTCATGTTTTGAGGCACATAGAACTGACTAGAGACAAATAGATAAGAGATCTACTAAGTTGTAAGATTTATGTTGCCAAAGAGATCATGAACCCAGCCTAAAGAGCAACTTTTCAATGTTGGAGCCTTAGAATAGCTCTTGCTATGGTATTATTATGTCCCTTGTCCATCACCGGATATCTAAAGGGCCTGAAAGGGAAGCAGATAGATTGTTAATTGTTAATTGTAGATTGTTAATCTACAGGTAGCTGGGATGCAGGAATCCCACACTCCAAATCTGATGGAGGGCACTGGGCATCCTTCTCTCCTGGGAGTTGGATATAACAATGGGACAGTCCAGAGAAATTCTTTTTCCTAAAAGAAAATCACATTGACTTTGTCTTCAAAGGTGGAATGCTACCAGAGGGTAGACTGCTGCAGACTTCTGGCTACTCATCTAATTCATGTCTTTATTTTCATGGGCCTGGATTAGATAAAATACTCCAGTTTCCCTTGAAGGGAGGACAGCCATGTGACCAAGTTCTAGCCAGTGGGATGCAAGCAACCACGATCTGCTCAAAAAAAACCACCCATACTCTGATTCTCCAAATTTGCATCTTGATGGGAAGGAGCACAGTGGCATTGGAAATTATATATTGATGAAGAAAATGTAGAAAAGAAGCTTTGCTGTTGGGGGAGAGCTGCATGCTTATCGTGAGCACCTGTGTGGGGTTTCGTGTTGGCCACACATGAGCTTCCACTGGGTTCAGCCACTAGGTTCAGGGATCTTCATGTTATAGCAGCTCATGCTACCTGATACCAACATAGATGTGCTGATAAGAAGAGTATGGAATAGTGCACACAGTAGGACCTTATTTTATAATTTTTAAAAGCACAAGTATGGAGATTCCTTTAAAAACTAAGAATAAATCTACCATATGACCCAGCAATCCCACTGCTGGGCATATACCCTGAGAAGACCACAACTCTAAAATATACACATATTCCTATATTCACTGCATCACTATTTACGAGAGCCAGGACATGGAAGCAACCTAGGTGTCCATCAGCAGATGAATGGATAAAGAAGATGTAGTACATTTATGCCATGGAATATTACTCAACCATACAAAAGAACAAATTTGAGTCAGTTCTAGTGAGGTGGATGAACCTAGAGCAGGTTATACAGAGTGAAGTAATTCAGAAAGAGAAAAACAAATACTGTATATTAATGCATGTATATGCAATCTAGAAAAAAGTATTGATGAACCTATTTTCAGGGAAGGAAGCAAATGTAGAAAACAGACTTGTGGACACAGTGGGGGAAAGAGAAAGTGGTACGAATGGAGAAAGCAGTATCTACATATATACACTAAAACATGGAAAAAAGCTGGTGAGAAGTTGCTATATAACACAGGGAGCCCAGCCTGGAGTGCTGTGATGACCTGGAGGGGAGGGATGGGAGGGAGGGAGGGAGACTCAAGAATGGTAGGATATGCATACAATTATGGTTGATTAGCATTGCTGTATGGCAGAAATGGAAATAACATGGTAAAGCAATTTTCCTCCAGTTAAAAAATACACTTAAAAAAAAGCAGAAGTGAGACAGGTGAGGCATTGCTGGGCTGGCCACTTCCGCACTTCTGCTTTCCTGCCCAGCCAGCACCTGCGATGACTGCCACTCTCCAGTCCTACCTGAGTGTGGAGGAGGCCACACTGCAGGCTGCCCTCTGCTTAGAGGATTTCTCCTCCCAGATAGTGGAACAACACAACAGGCCAGAAGTGGAAGTCAGAAGTAGCAAAGAGCTCATTCTACAACCCATGACCATTAGCAGGACTGAGAAGGAAAAGATTCTGATGGAATCCTCCATCAACTCTGTCAGGGTCAGCATTGCTGTGAAACAGAGAAGGTGCTATGTCACAAGTTCATGCACTTCATCCTGATGTGAGCAGAAAACTTCTTTATCCTATGAAGGAAACCAGTGGAGGGGTATGACATCAGGTCTCTGTTCACCAGCTTCCACACAAAGCAGATGTATTTGTGGACTTTATGATCCCCTTCGTGGAAGAAATTGACAAGGAGATCAGTGAGATGAAGCCATTGGTCAATGCCCGTGAGTGCTTTGTGGCAGAGGAGTTCCTCAAGAATGTTTAAACCGTCTGGCTGGATCTCATGGCCTCCCCCTCAGGCTCCCCCATATCTCTGCGAAGACATCTTAGAGTTAACTTCCCAGAGCGGCGGAGGTGGCAGTAGCAGAGGGGAGCTGGGTCGGGGTGGGCATTAGATGCAGGAGGTGGGTGTTATGCTTGCTCGCTGGGCCACAAAGCAGCAGTGGATCTAACCCGAGGCCACATGTGCCTGGTCAGGCTTGCTTCTTATGTCCTGAGCCAGGACAGATTTTTTTCCTAACACCTTGAAACATAAAACTCTGTGCTTGTAGGAGACTGCAACCTTTTTGTCTTTTTTTTTAAGAAACAAACGATCTGTGCCTCCAGTGACTGTGACTGGTGCCAGTGATTGTACCTTATTGGTCGCTGTGGGTCTGGGAGGGCCTGGAACCAGAAGGCGAATTCTGTTCCTCCCCAGAGCCACCCCAGGTGGGGACAGAGGGAGGTTTCAGACTTGCGTTCCTCTCCCTCATCCTCCTGTCTCCTTGGGCCCAGTAGAAGTGGTAGGGACCCTCTGCCCGCTTCCTGAGCTCTGCCTGCAGTTGGCCACCCAGCGCCGCCTGGGGAGAGGCTGAACCCATGGCCTCCAGGCACGTCTATGAGCTGGGACCTAAAAGCTAGGCTGTTTTTGGCCCCAGGGGCTGCTTCGTGCCCTCCCAGCTGCGAGGGGGCCGCAGTTTCACCTTTTCTGTCAGCAGTGCCTGTGCTAGAGGTGGAGAGGTGAGTCCCCCAGAGTGTCCCCGCCAGGGCCTCCTGCCTGCCCTGGTTCCTCTTCTCCCATGCTCGCTGTTTCTTTTCCTCTTCTGGTGGATCCTCCCTCCCCTTGTTAAAGTCTCTTTTTGCCCCTCTGGGGCTTCATGAATAATTAAAAAAAAAAAAAGCACAAGTGTGTGACAGATGTTTTTCTGGAAGAAACTGTGGACAGTGGGGATAGAGGCTTTCTGTTATGAGTAGACAGGAGATCTTTATTTTTCCTTTTGTGATCTACATCAGCTTGACATTTTAAATATGTACCTATACAGATTCCATAAAAGTTATAAAAATATGCTTCTTTCTGAGACATAATCTTTTGCATATTTGAAACATTTATAAGAAATATTGGGCATTATTTGTGCTGTTTCCAGAGAAATGAGGATTAATGAAAAAGATGTAAGGAGAAACTTGTGAGCTCGGTGTGAACTTATTTCTTGGGAACAGAAATGTTTTGCCCCACAAAGAGCTGTGTGCTGTCAGCCAAAGGGGAGGGATGCATATCAAGGAGCCTAAGAGGATTTCTCACACTGAGGAGGACATTAGACAAAGCAGTGTCTCGCAGCTTGTTTCATTGAATGGTAATAGTTACTGACAGCCTGTTTCATAAACTGAGGGAGCTTTTCTAGATCTGAAGCAGAATCCTGGGTGCCCCCGGCACCTGTGGTGCCTCCCGATGGCCCCAGGAATAAAGGGATCCATATCTTGTGGCACCAGTAACCCTTAACCATGCCCTGCCACTGTTCACAGACAATCAGTTCTGTCATCCAAGTTCACAGCCTTCACCAGTTGGCAGCACGTAATGGTCTGTAAAGGGCCCGACTCATGATTCTCATCAATGGTCATGACTGCAGGCTCTCCACTATCAGCCCCAGGTTCCCTAGCACCCTCCTCTTCTGCAGCCTCCAGGGGCAGGACCAGGACCCAGGAGCTGGCCTGGGAGGGCAGCACAGGAGGGCAGCCAGCACTGAAGAGAGGGTGGCAGGGATGAGCTGTGTCCACATGGCAGCAGAATGTAAAGGCCGGGTTTGGATTCTCTTGACAAGCACAGGCCACTTTAAGACAGTGATGGGGCAGAAAAGCATTTAACCCTGGAAATGGGATAATGAAAGAAGAAATTCTGGGTTTCCCTGTAACTGGAACACTAACAGGTCACTAATTCCCAGGAATTGGAATTTATACACAGCCCTCAACTGTATATCCTGCTTAATTTTTTGTATATGAGAATGATTCAGTGATATATGGATTAAACATAGCAATTTATTCATTCATTCCAAAAGCATTTTTAGGAGGTGGCTACCTCCTATGTACCAGAGATAACACTGTTGTTGTTCAGTCGCTAAGTCATGTCTGACACTTTGCAACCCCATGAACTGCAGCATGCCAGGCTTCTCTGGTATCATCCACCATCTGATGGCAGAGAAAGGAACTATCCCCAGTGATATCCAGAGTTCTGAGGTAGCCCTGAGGACTGGACTCCCTGTATTATACACCAACTTCTCCCCAGCTATCTATTTTGCACGGTAGTGATAATATGTCGATGCTACCTTCTCCATTCATCCCAATCTTTCCTGCCCCCCACTGTGTCCACAAGTCGGTGCTCTACATCTGCATATCCATTTCTTCCCTGCAAATGGGTTCATCAATACCATTTTTCTAGATTCCATATATATACATTAATATGCAATATTTGTTTTTCTCTTTCTAACTTGCTTCACTCTGTATAATAGGCTCTAGGTTGAGGGTCCTGAAGGCTACACCTGATCTCACTGAATCCCAATGTCAGTGACATGGGCTTCATGTACTAGAACCTCTCAAGGAATAACAATGGGGTTTCTGGACCCCATAGACCACACAACAATTGCACCTCATTTTTGAGGGCCATGATGGACACACCAGAGAGTCAGGACCATACATAGGGGTACCTTCTGCTAGTATCTCCATGATGCACTGGATTCTGTCCTGAATCAATTTACAGGCTCACTGAGGAGAAAAGATTAATTGAGATGAAGTTAGAAGGAAAGTGCCTCGGAAAGCATAGGATTGACTGTAATAATGGTCCCATCTGGCACTGAGCCAAAAATAGAGTTGCATGAAAGGATGAATGGGGGGACAATGACACATAGAGCTGTGGGTGATCCCATTTCTCAGCGACAGGAAGCATGGTGGCAGCATGCCTGATATGAGCAATGTCAGGTACTGGCTGCACACAGGGATCACTGTCAGTGAAGGACACTGGGTACCCCTCCTAACGCCTGGGCCTTAAGAGAAGATATGGAGTGAAAGAAAAGGATCACCACCCTTGGGACTGCCTCAAATAACCAGCATCACAAACGTTCCATTATCTAGTGTCGTTGTTTGCAGAACTCTGGAAATTTGCCTCATCTTTACATTTTCATCTAAATATGTGGTAGGGTTAGACACAGGTGTGCTTTGAATTAACGTGAAAGAGATCTTTTTTCACTTGCTTGTTTCAAGGACAGTGTTTGTTGGTTTTATTTGGAGACTATTGGGGAAAGTTTTAAAATGCTATCACATAACATAGAGACCCTTTCATAAGAAATTCCTCTCCTGTGGGAACTGTGTAAGAGTTTAAAATAAAAAAAACGCCTGACACATCTTAATTAAATGCAGCCCTTAGTTAGGTCGTTATGCCAGCAGATGTATTTTGCAGCTGCTGAAAAAAGGAAACAAGCCTTTATGTTCCTCACACAAGAGACAAGACTAACTGAGATGAAGAAGTTAGAAAAAAAGTGCCCCAGAAAACCCGGAATTGACTGTAACTGAGGGAGAAGCATTTCTTCCTGGAGAGGCTACTGTCTTTTTTCTCTGTCTCTTCTCTTTTTCCTTTGACATGCCTGTCAATGGCCATTTGGGCCCTCGTGTCAAGTTACAGAATACGTATTAGGGAGAAATGCTTTCAAACCAGCAGTGCACATAAGACAAACGACCTTTCCTCTGATGCCTCCAATACTATTGAATTGTGATGTTTTCTACAAAATAACCCAGCAGTCTATTGGGACTCTGGGTGAGTTGGAGCTGTCCGTCCACTCATGTTGCCAGCAGCCAGCCTGCTCTACAGCTGCCATTGGCCTCCCGTTGTTTCCTGAGAGTAGGTGAGAGAGCTGCATGTGTGCATGACTGACCCCTCCAGACACATGTCTCCACCCGGGACAAGACAGGGGAGCATACCCTTCATTGCTTATTCATCACAGCAAGTGTCAATGCAGGGAGATGGCTTGTCAAGCTAAGGAAGCATTTTGGCTCATTTTGTCATATGGAGGATGCACCAAGCCACTCAAATTAGCACAAAACATCCTGAGAGATCAGCCCTATTAACACATTTATATGCTGTATTTGTCCCATTGTGCTCAAGAATCAATACTGCATCGATTCACCCTTAATTGTCCTCTAAAAGTTCCATGTGTGCCAGGCCTGTCTTTGTTCTTCAGATGACAGCTTCAAAGGAGACAGGACCACTTGTTTCACCTTTCCTGGCACTTGGGCACTATGTGGCAGATGGTGTGCTTTAGTAGAAAGAACACTGGATGAGGGCTGGACAGACCTGAATTTGCATCATATTTTGCAAAACTTTCTGCTTTCCAAGTCTCCATTTCCTTATCTGCAAAGTAGGAATACTACCATCTGACCCTCAGTGTTGCTGGGATAATAAGCCAGTGAACAAACACAGAGCACTTCCACACAGTACGTCAGGGTTTTTCCACAATCAAGGAACACAACTTCTTGGTTTCTTGATAGATATATCCCCCGCGTAGCTAGAGACATCACACAAAGTGACCAGGTCCAGAAAAAGGCATATGTCCCAATATGTGTGTTTTATCACTGTGTGAACCCTGGGTTAGTCCTACTTCATTGCATGGTTCCTAAATTCACCTTTAGGATCACCTGGGAGATTTTACAAAGTATAATATCCCATCCCTAGAGAGACTCCAATCTAGGAGGCCCAGGATGGGTAGTGAGCTTGCTGGAGGCTGTGTCCCTGCCTGGAACATAAAGCTACCTCAAGTCCTACAGGACTGAGCTTACAGTGTGACATTCAGGTTCCCCTTTCCCTCCCAGCACAGTCCCGAGCACCAGGCCCTGAGGTCTGATTGGGGTAGGCAGGGCTGTGCAAGGGTGCAGAGAAAGAAAAAGAAAGAAACCTCCCCCAATCTGAGTGACAGCCCTTATTAGTCTCCTGGGGGTCAGTCTCTTCAACTCAGACCCATCTGCTTGCTGCTGCCAGATGGATCTTTCTGATACACAAAAATAATCACTTCCATTACCAGCTTAAAATTCCTCCCTGATTGTTGGCTTAATGATAGTGACAATAGGTAATTTTACCTATTCCTCATCACAGAAGGGAAATCCAGAGCACGGAGATGCTCAGCCACACACAGCCAGAAAGTGGGGCAGAACCAGAAGCATCTCTCCTGGGCCCCTGCCATCGTGTTCTTCCTGGAGCAGTATGGCTGAGCCCTGCTCAGGGGCCTGCCCCAGTCTGTATTCCTGTCCCATCAGGGGCCACCTGTGCCTTCCACTGGTCACTTCTCCCTGCCCTGAAGTCCAGATTGCCCTGGGGAGACTAGATGCCTCTCTTCTGTTCTCTAAAATAATGGATTCTACACTTCAGGTGAGTCATCCTTGCCTGCTTTTCCTACTGGGCACTCCCCAGTGATAGAGAAAATTGCCCAGACTTGGTACTAGCCTAGCATAGAGGAGGTTTTCTCTTGGTTTGAAGAATGAGTGAGTGAATGAAAGGCCTGTGAATGCCAACAGTAAAGAAGGAGGGAGATGGGGAGCATCAGAGCACAGAAACTCCTAGTCATGGCAAGAGCTAATGTGAAATCTGTGCCTCTCAACCTTTCCTAGGCACCATCCTCAGTATTATCCAAAAAAAAAAAGGCTTTTATTTCATTGCAAAGAAATTCCACCAAGTGCCAGAAATATCTGAGAGTGAGTTATGATCCTAACACATATACTTTGCTGGGTTTTGTTTGCAAGAAAGCTTGACATGAAAATGAAAGAAAATCCTAAGTGGTCAATTTTTCACCAATAATTTTATTTGGCCATCAGGTAAACATAGGCTGCATTAGACATCTCTATGAGACTTCCTTTAAAATTATCAAAATCATCTTCTCTCTGACATTTACTACCCATCCTGCAATAGTTTGTTGTGTAATATATAACAGTAGTAACAGCAAACATAAGCAAACAATAAGCAAAAATTAAAAAGTAACCTCTGGAATGTGAGAAAATGTCTGCAAATCATCCGATAGAAGTTTATATCCAAAATGTATTTTGAAATTCATACAGCTCAAAGACAAAAAAAAATTAAACAACCCAATTTTAAAATGAACACCCATGGCTGATTCATGTCAATGTATGGCAAAAACCACTATAATATTGTAAAGTAATTAGCCTCCAATTAAAATAAATTAATTTTTAAAAAATGAACAGAAGACTTAAATAAGCATTTTTCCAAAGAAGACATAAAAATGGTCAAAAGATATGTGAAAAGATGCTCAACACCACTAATCATCAGAGAAATGCAAATAGAAACCACAATGCAACATCACCTCACACTTACCAGGAAGACTGTATTCAAAATGGCAAGAGACAAGTATTGGCAAGATGAAACATAACTTGTGCACTGTTGATAGGGACATAAATTATTATAACTACTAGGTAAAACAGTATGGAGATTTCTCAAAAAATTCAGAGAGCTACTATACATTGGTATATTATTGTTCAGTCACTAAGTCATGTCCAACTCTTTGCTACCCCATGAACTGCAACACACCAGGCTTCCCTGTCCTTCACCTTCTCCCAGACTGTGCTCAAATTCATGGAAAATGTCCGCTGAGTCATTGATGTTATCTAGCCGTCTCATCCTTAGCTAACCCCTTTTCCTTTTGCCATCAATCTTTCCCTGCATCAGGGTCTCTTCCAATGAGTCAGCTCTTCACATCAGGCGGTCAAAGTATTGGAGCTTCAGCTTCAGCATCAGCCCTTCCAAAGGATATTCAGAATGGATTTCCTTTAGGATTGACTGGTTTGATCTCTGCTGTCCAAGGAACTCTCAAGAGTCTTCTCCAGCACCACAATTCAAAAGCATCAGTTCTTCATCCCTCAGCCTTCTATATGGTCTAACTCTCACATCTGTACATGTACATCTGTTTTTCCAGTAGTCATCTTTACATGACTACTGGAAAAACCATAGATTTGACTATACTTCCTTTGTCTGCAAAATGATGTCTCTGTTTTTTAACATGCTTTCTAGGTTTGTCATAGCTTTTCTTCTAAGGAGCAAGTGTCTTTTAATTTCATGGCTGCAGTCACTGTCCACAGTGATTCTGGAGCCCAAGAAAATAAAATCTGCTGCTGTGTCCATATTTCCCCCATCTATTTGCCATGAAGTGATGTGACTGGGTGCCATGATTTTAGTTTTTTGAATGTTGAGTTTTAAGCCAGGTATTTAATTCCACTCTTTCAACCCCATCAAGAGGCTCTTTAGTTCCTCTTCACTTTCTGCCATTACAGTGAGATTATCTGCATATTAAAGGTTATTGATATGTCTCCCAGCAATCTTGATTCCAGCTTGTGATTCATTCAGCCCAACATTTTGCATAATGTACTTTACATATAAGTTAAATCAGTAGGGTGACAATATATAGCCTTGCCATACTCCTTCCCCAATTTTGAACTAGTCTGTTGTTCCATGTACAGTTCTAACTATTGCTTCTTGACCTGCATACAGATTTCTCAGGAAGCAGGTAAGGTGGTCTGGTATTGCAGTCTCTTTAGGAATTCAGTTTCTTGTGATCCACAGAGTCAAAGGCTTTAACACAGTCAATAAAGCAGAAGTAGATTGTTTTTTGGAATCCCCTTGCTTTTTCTATGATTCAGTGGAAGTTGACAATTTGATCTCTGGTTCCTCTGCCTTTTCTAAATCCAATTTGTACATCTGGAAGTTATCAGTTAATGTACTGTTGAAGCCTAACATGAAGGATTTTGAGTATTACCTTGCTAGCATGTGAAATGAGTGCAATTGTACATTAGTTTGAACATTCTTTAGCATTTCTTTTCTTTGGGACTGAAATGAAAACTGAAATTTTCCAGTGTAGTGATCATTATTGAGTTTTCCAAATTTGCCATCATATTGAGTGCAGCACTTTAACAGCATCATCCTTTAGGATTTTAAATAGTTCAGTCGGAATTCCATCACCTCCAGTAGCTTTGTTCATAGTAATGCTTCCCAAGTCCCACCTGACCACACACTCCAGGATGTCCGGCTCCAGGTGAGTGATCATATCTGGGTCATTAAGTTCTTTTTTGTATAGTTCTGTGTATTCTTGCCAGCTCTTCTTAATCTCTTCTGCTTCTGTTAGGTTCTTGCCATTTCTCTCCTTTATTATGCCCATCTTGGCATGAAATATTCCTTTGTTACCTCAAATTTTCTCAAAGAGATCTTGTCTTTCCCATTCTGTTGTTTTCCTCTATGTCTTTGTGTTGCTCACTTGAGAAGGCTTTCTTATCTTTCCTTGCTATTCTCTGGAACTCTGCATTCAGATGGGTATATCTTTCACTTTCTCTTTTGCCTTCTGCTTCTCTTCTTTTCTCAGCTATTTGTAAGACCTCCTCAGACAATCACTTTGCCTTCTTGAATTTCTTTTTCTTCGGGATGGTTTTGGTCACCTCCCCCAATAATGAATCTCTGTCCGTAGTTCTTCAGGCACCCTGTCTACTAGTTCTAATCCTTTGAATCAATTCATCACATCTACTCTACAATCATAAGGGATTTGATTTATGTCACACCTGAATGGCCTAGAGGTTTTCCCTACTTTCTTCAGTTTAAACTTGAATTTTGCAGTAAGGAGCTCATGATCTGAGTCACAGTCAGCTCCAGGTCTTGTTTTTGCTGACTATGTAAACTATCTTCATCTTCAGCTGCAAAGAATATCAGTTCAGTTCAGTCGCTCAGCTGTGTCCAGCTCATGGCCTGCAGCATGCCAGGCCTCCCTGTCTTTCACCAACTCCTAGAGTCCATTGAGTCAGTGATGCCATCCAAAATCTCATCCTCTGTCATCCCCTTCTCCTCCCACCTTCAATCTTTCCCAGCATTAGGGTCTTTTCCAATGAGTCAGTTCTTCGCATCAGGTGGCCAAAGTATCAGCTTCAGTATCAGTCCTTCCAATAAATATTCAGGGCTGATTTCCTTTAGGATGGACTGGTTGGATGTCCCTGCTGTCCAAGGGACTCTCAAAAGTATTCTCCAACACCACAGTTCACGAACATCAATTCTTTAGTGCTCAGTTTTCTTTATAGTCCAACTCTCACATCCATACATGACTACTGGGAAAACCATAGCTTTTACTAGATGGACCTTTGCTGGTATCTGATTTCAGGTGGTCAGTACTGACCATCTCATGATGTCCATGTGTAGAATCATCTTCTGTG
Source organism: Dama dama (assembly GCF_033118175.1). NCBI lineage: Eukaryota > Metazoa > Chordata > Mammalia > Artiodactyla > Cervidae > Dama > Dama dama. The sequence goes on along the minus strand of NC_083713.1, from coordinate 5,358,927 downwards.
TTGTTGGAAGAGGCTGTTTGCTATGACCAGTGTGTCCTCTTGGCAAAACTCTGTTAGCCTTTGCCCTGATTCATTTTGTATTCCAAGGCCAAACTTACCTGTTACTCCAGGTATCTCCTAAATTTCTATTTTTGTATTCCAATCCCCTGTGATGAAACGGACAATTTTTTTGGTGTCAATTCTAGAAGGTCTTGTAGGTCTTCATAGAACCATTCAACTTCAGTTTCTTTGGCATTGGAGGTCAGGGCATAGTCTTGGATTGCTCTGATATTGAAGGGTTTGCCCTGGAAACAAACCAAGATCATTTTGTCATTTTTGAGATTCCACTCAAGTACTCAAGCACTGCATTTCAGACTCTTGTGTCGACTATGAGGGCTACTCCATTTCTTCTAAGGGACTGTTGCCCACAGTAGTAGATACAATGGTCATCTGAATTAAGTTCACCTGTTCTCATCCATTTTAGTTCACTGATTTCTAAAATGTTGATGTTCACTCTTGCCACATCCTGCTTGACCATGTCCAATTTACATTGATTCATGGACCTCACAATTCAGGTTCCTATCCAATATTGTTCTTTACAGCATCAGACTTTAGTTTCACCACGAGGCACATCCACAACTGAGCATCATTTCTTCTTTGGGCCAGCCTCTTCATTCTTTCTGCAGTTATTTCTCCACTCTTCCCCAGTAGCATGTTGAACATCTACTGAGCTGGACGGCTCATCTGCCAGTGTCATATCTTTTTGCCTTTCATACTGTTCGTGATGTTCTTGAGGCAAAAATACTGAAGTGGTTTGCCATTCTCTTCTCCATTTGGGTATATATCCAAAGGAAATAAAAACCTTTCTCAAATATAGTCACCCTCATGTTTAATGCAGCATTATTCACAATAGCCAAGACATAGAAACATCCTACTTATCCACTGGTGAATGAACGGATAAAGAAAATGTGGTGACTGTGTGAGCACAAAGAACTGATGCTTTTGATTATGGTGCTGGAGAAGACTCTTGAGCATCCCTTGGACTACAAGGAGATCAAACCAGTCAGTCCTAAAGGAAGTCAACTCAATGGACATGGATTTGAGCAAACTCCAGGAGAGTGGTGTGCTGCAATCCGTGGGTTCTTAAAGAGTCACACATGACTTAGTGACTAAACGACAACAGCAAATATATATATTCAACTGTGTGAAAAGTAGGAATTCTATCTTTTGTAGCAATGTGTGTGTGCGGATCTTGAATGTATTATGCTAAGTGAAATAAGGCGGACAAAGACTTTATGTTCTCCTTTATATGTGTGTGTCTAAAAATATTTGATGTCATGGAAAAGAAGAGTATAATTGTGGCTGTCAGGGCCTGAGAAGATAGGGGAAATATGGTGATGTTGGTCAAAGGGTAAAAACTTCTATATAGAGAATAAATTTATTCTGGTAATAAAATGAGTATACAGCCTCATAAATATAATTAACAATACAGTATTATATACTTGAACTACCCAGGTGCCAACAGTGGTAAAGAATTTGTTTGCCAATGCAGGAGATATAAGAGGTGCAGGTCCAATCCCTGGGTCGGTAAGATCCCCTGAAGGAGGGCGTGGCAACCCACTCCAGTATTCTTGCCTAGAGAATCCCAAGAACAGAGGAGCCTGGCAGGCTACAGTCCACAGGACCACAAAGAGTTGGACATGACTGAAGTGACTTAACACTCATTATATACTTGAAATGTTGAAAGTATAGATCTTTAATGTCATCACCATAAAAATATGGCAAGTATGTGATGAAATAAGGTGTTAACTTACCTTATTGTGGTAATTATTTTACTATATATACATACATGAAATTGCTACAGTTTACACCTTATGCTTACACATATGTCAATATAATATTGCAATCATTTGGGGAAAAAATCTGTTTCTTTGGACTTGAAATAGCTATATTTAACTGCTTAAGATAAAAACATTATGCTTTTTATTTTTTTTCTAATTATCAGATGCATTCTAGAAAAAAAAGCTTATATAATATAGCCTCTTTACTAATACTGTGTTTATATTTTAATACAAAATATGATCTGAGTAAATCATATCCCAATTAAAAAGTCATTCAGAAATGCTACTGTTAGTTGTCTTGGGTGTCATTCTTAATAAGAAGGTGCTGTACAAGGATGTACCAAAAATGTTATGAAAATAATTCACCAGGCATATAAGATAATTACATGTTTGAAAACTCAAGAGGGAACCAAATGTATGTGTAAGACTTGGATATTTACAAAGTCTTACTAAGCAGCTTAGTAGGAAATCAACTATGCATTTATGCATCAGCAATAGTTTCTAATCTCAAATTTGAATTAGACCTCCTGGAAATAAGAAAGAGAGATGGTATAAATTTGAATAATCTTTTAAAAAAAATCCATGGCCTATACACAGAGCTTCCCAGGTAGTGCAAGTGTTAAAAAAAAACTTGCCTGTCAATGCAGGAGACATAAAAGACACTTGTTTGATCCCTGGGTTGGGAAGATCCAGCAAGAAGTGGCAACCCACTCCAGAATTCTTGCTGGGAAAATCCCATGAACAGATGATCTTGGTGGGCTACAGTCCACAGGGTCCCAAAGAGTCAGACACAACTGAAGCAACTGAGCTTACAAAGGGGAAAAGCAATCTGGAAACTTATCTCTGAGGAATCCTCAACACTGGACTTACCAGAAAAATATATAAATCATCTGTTTTAAATATTCTCAAAGAACTATAGGAAACCATATGTTAAAAGTTAAAGTATGACACTGGTGTTTCACCAGACAGAGAATGTTGATAAAGAGAAAAAATTTAATAAAAAGAATGATGTATAAACTCTGAAATTGAAAAGTACAATAACTGAAATGAAAATTTGATGAGGAGGCACAAATAACAGATTTTAATAGCCAAAAGAAAGAATTAGGGAATTTAGAGACAAGTCGGTTGATATTATAAAATCTGAAGAATTGAAAGGAAAATAGTGAAGAAAAATTATGAGCCTCAAGGACCTGTGAAACATAATAAAGATTATCAGCAAATGTATATTGGGAGTCATAAAAGAAAAGGAAAGAAATAGGCAAAATACTTGAAGAAATAACAATCAGAAACTTTCCAACTGTAATGAAAAACATTAAATTAAGAAAGCTAATGCAATCAAAATAGAATAAATTCAAAGATATCCATAGCTTATGTATATTACTATCAAAATTCAGTTCAGTTCTGTCCTTCAGTCGTGTTCAACTCTTTGCAATCCCATGGACTACAGCATGCCAGGCTTCCCTGCCCATCACCAACTCCTGGAGCTTGCTCAAATCATGTCCATTGAGTCAGTGATGCCCTCCAACCATCTCATACTATCAAATTGTGGGACATTAAAGTCAAAGAGAATCTTGAAAGAAGCAAGAGACAAATAATTTAGGTATAAGGACTCCTGAATAAGATAAACAAGTGATTTTTCATCAGAAATCATGAAAGTCAGAAGGCAATTAAATGAGATATTCAATGTAATTAAAGAAAAAGACTGTCAGTTAAGAATTTTATATGCTTGTAGTGTTAGGAAGTGTTCTAACTTCATTCTTTTGCACATAGCTGTACAGTTTTCCCAGTACTACTTATTGAAGAATGTCTCTTTTCTCCATTGTATATTCTTGCCTCCTTTGCCAAAGATAAGGTACCAATAGATGAGTGGGTTATCTCCAGGATTTCTATCTTATTCAATTGGTCTATATTTCTGTTTTTGTGCTAGTACCACACTTTCTTGATTAATGTAGCTTTGTAGTATAGTCTAAAATCAGGAAGTCTCATTCCTCCTGCTCCATTTTTCTTTCTCAAGATTGTTTTGGCTATTCAGAGTATGTTGTGTTTCATACAAATTAATTTTTTTGTTATAATTTTGTGAAAATGCATTGGTAAGTTGATAATGATTGCATTGAATCTGTGGATTGCTTTGGGTAGTACATTCATTTTCACTTTATTGATTCTTCTAATCCAAGAACATCCTCAGAATGAGAGAAAATAATTGCAAATGAAGAAAGTGACAAAGGATTATACTCCAAAATATACAAGCAGCTCATGAAGCTTAATATCAGAAAAACAAACTACCCAATAAAAAAGGGGGCGGGGGGTGGCAGAAGACCTAAACAGACATTTCTCCAAAGAAGACATAGAGATGGCCAACAGGCACATGGAAAGATGCTCAGCATCACTCATTATTAGACAAATGCAAATCACTGGTCAGAATGGGATGGCCATCATCAAAAAATCTACAAACAATAAACGCTGGAGAGGGCGTGAAGAAAAGGGAACCCACTTACACTGTTGATGGGGATGTAAACTGATACAACCACTATGGAGAACAGTATGAAAGTGAAAGTGAAAGTCGCTCAGTCGTGTCCAACTCTTTGCGACTCCATGCACTATAGAGTGCATGGAATTCTCCAGGCCAGAATACTGGAGTGGGTAGCCTTTCCCTTCTCCAGGGGATCATCCCAGACATAGGGAGAACAGTATGGAGATTCCTTTATTCCTTTATTCCTAAAACCAGAAATAAAACCACCGTATAACACAGCAACCATATTATTGGGCATATACCCTGAGAAAACCATAAAGCAAAAAGACACATGTACCTCTATGTTCAATGCAGCAGTATTTACAACAGCTAGGACATGGAAGTAACCTGGATGTCCACTGACAGATGAATGGATAAAGAAGTTGTGGTACATATATACAACAGAATATAAACCATAAAAAGGAATGAATTTGAGTCCATTGAAATGAGGTGCATGAACCTATGCAGAGTCAACTAAGTCAGAAAGAGAAAAACAAATATCATATATTAACACACACAGACACACACACATATGTAATCTAGAAAAAGTGGTACTGATTAACCTATTTGCAGGGCAAGAATACAGACACAGATGTAGAGAATGGACTGTGGACACAGCAGGGGACTGAGAGGGTGGAACAAATTAAGAGAGTAAGATTGATATATATATATACACTACCATATGTAAAGTATTAACAGATAGCTAGTGGGAAGCTTCTACGTAACACAGAGAGCTCAGCCTGGTGCTCTGTGATGACCTGGACGGGTGGGATGGGAGGAACGCTCAAGAGGGAGGGGATACATATATATACTTAGAGCTGATTTACATTGATGTATGAAGAAACCAACAGAACATTGTAAAGTAATTATCCTCCAATTAAAAATAAATTTCAAAATATAGAAAGAAAAAAAAATAAATAACAAATTAAAGAAAATGCAGACTAATAAAAATAACCAGTACCATCGTGACATAACTACAAATTTTGTTTATGGCCTTTCTTCCCCTTTCAGACACTTATTAATCATTAATCCGCATCTGCCCTGTGTACTTCCATCCACTGCTTTTCAGGAAATTAAGTCTTTCTTATATGGTTCGAGGAGGTTCCTTTAAGCTGTTACCTCTGACTCAGATCAACTGTCAGCACCACAGGAAAGGGAGCACCAGCATTCAGGTGGTCAACTGGTCAACTCCCAGTTGATCACCTGGGTCCTGAGTCATCACCCTGATGTGCTCATACCTCATATTCTATAAACAGAAATATCTCTCTGGCCAAATACACCATGGGAAATGCAACTTTCAGGTCAATCCCACCTACATTACTTCTCCCCGATCATATATGCTATGATTCTCCTATCACTATACGCTTCAGTTCAGTTTAGTTCAGTAGCTCAGTCATGTCCAACTCTTTGCAACCCCATGGACTGCAGCACACCAGGCTTCCCTGTCCATCACCATCTCCCAAAGTTTACTCAAATTCATGTTCATTGAGTCAGTGATGCCATCCAACCATTGCATCCTCTGTCATCCCCTTTTCCTCGTGCCTTCAATCTTTCAATATTGGCAGCATCGGGGTCTTTTCTAATGAATCAGTTCTTCACATCAGGTGGCCAAAGTATTGGAGTTTCAGCTTCAGTGTCAGTCCTTCCAATGAATGTTCAGGGCTGATTTCCTTTAGAATGGACTGGTTGGATCTCCTTGCAGTCTAAGGCACTCTCAAGAGTCTTCTCCAACACCACAGTTTGAAAGCATCAATTCTTTGGTGTCCCACTTTCTTTATAGTCCTACTCTCACATCCATACATGACTACTAGCAAAACCATAGCTTTGACTAGATGAACCTTTATTGGCAAAGTAATGCCCCTGTTTTTAATATGCTGTCTATGTTGGCCATAACTTTTCTTCACTATATGCTTAGGTGAGTACAACTCATTTTCCTTGGCAATCTCTCAAATAAGACTCAGATTTATCTTTCCTGAATAAATCTAATGAAAGTTCCATAGGGAGCCCCTCTTTTGGTGATTCCATTTCAATATGTCCATCCACAGATATCACAGTCTTGAGAGGGGCTGAAGGAGGAGGAGAGAAGGGGAAGGAGTCTTGAGTGAGTAATCCACCAAATAACTACTCATCCAACTGCATGAGTTAGAAAAGATTAGTTCACCTCCTCATCTGAAAAATTGGGCTGGAGAGGGTGGTTCAGAATAATGGGGCCTGTGTGGTTTGAAAAGCTTATTTAATGTTCCTTTAGAGGCAATACCAATTGCAATACCAATTGCCTCCAAAATAAATTGCACCAATACATGCCAATTGCCTTGTAAATAAAATTACAAGACAATCCTAACAGATACACAGAGAAAGCATGACTAAAAGGAGGAGAAATATTGGCCTAGACTATTTCTGAGACCTCTTAACAGGGCAAACTTTCTTTGAGCCTAGCACCAGGGCAGGTTCTAGAATAGAGGATAACAGAGAAGGCCCTCATGCTGCCCTTTACTGAGGGCCTACCATACTGGACTTGAGACCAGATGTGTACAAGTATGAGCCTAAGTCCTAATAAAATCTCTACAAAGCATGTGTCATCAATGCCCTAAGTCCTAGTAAAATCTCTACAAGGCATGTGTCACCAATGCCCTTTTACTGGGAAAGTGAAAAGTGCAAGAATTAGTCAATAAGTCATGTCTAACTCTTTGCGATCCCATTTACTGTAGCCTGCCAGGCTCCTCTGTCCATGGAATTCTCCAGACAGGAATTCTAGGATTGTTGCCATTTTCTTTTCCAAAGGATTTTCCTGACCCAGGGATCGAACCCAGGTCTCCCACATTGCAGGCAGATTTTTTACCATCTGAGCCACTATAGGGTGCATTACGTTTCAATGATTCAATGACAGCAAGTGGCTGTCCCAGGGTTTGAAGATTGACCTGTCCCACTCTAAGGTCTGAATTTTTCTCTTCTATCAGCTCCCCACCACCAACAATGTAAGATACATGGACTAAGTTAGGTAAGGTGGACCTTTCCTGACAATTGGACACCATGGCCAATAATCTTTCTCATTCATGCTATTTCCCTTTCTGCCTCGTGGATTTTTTAAATTACACAAACCAGTATACAGGTGGGAACTGAAACCCAGAAAAGTTAAAAGTCACTTGTCTGTTTTACAACAGATTGGGAGTTGACATATTGGTCTTAGAGCAATCTCTGGGTAGTTGTGGATGAGCCAATACCTTCATCAGGCTCATTGGGAGCTGAATTTACATACTTTCTCACTCGCAGCCTATTTCCTGGCCCCAGACATTTTCTGTGGGGTAAGCAACATGATCAAGCTGGGGAACAGGAGAAATTATAAGACACTCATGTCTGCCAGCCATCCCAGTCCCCTGCAAGGGGCAAAGCAGTTGCTCCTCTGGACTTAAAACACCTTTGTGCTTCAAAAATCAAAGAATCATGAGCAGAGACATTAGGTTACTTACTGCTTTCAATTTGGACAGGAGAAATTTCACCATAACTGAACATCACATCACTTTTAGGCATGCCTGGACCTTGGTTTTTAGCCACATCATCTGACACGGGTTACCATGGCAAAGATGGTTCTAATTTTTAAAAGGTGACAGGAGCTTCTGTTTGGTACCCAGGACAGCAGAACAGTCTTTGGAGTTTACACCCACTAAGGGGTGTCTTCACACCTCCTACTAGACCCTGGACACTTGGATATTAAAGCAATGAGAAGCCAGAACAAACTAAATAGGAGTAAACAGGTACTACCTGAAGAAAATGGATTTTTAAGGGGAATCTGTTAAATTGCTTTGTCTTTTAACAAGACACAACAGGTACGGAGGTTGAAAGTTAAATAGCACTACAGGACAAAAGATGTGTGATAAGGGACCTGGCTTACTCCCTCTCAGCTCAAAGAGTCCATTGCTCAGAGGCACCGTTTCAGCCTCCACACCTGACAACTGCTCCTGAGTGGGATGCACTCACCTACATCCCACAGTGTGTCTGAGCTGCTGCTCTTTCAAATTCAGGCCTTTCCTATTGAATTCCTGCCTATTCCTATTGTACCTTCTCCCCACCTACACAGACTCATCACCTTCTCAGCCTGACGTTATGATTGCATCACACTCTCTATTTAAATAATTACCTGAGGTATGAACTGTCATAAAACAGAAATAAGCATTTTTCATAACAGATTCAAGAATATACAATGATTGCATTTTACTTCTTGTATAACTTTTTGGTTTGGTGGTTTTGTTTTGTCTTGTTTTTGTTTTTTTCTTTTTTGAGTTAACAAGTCCCTGTTTGTTTGTTTGCTTAGTTTTCTATGTGACTTTCCCTAGTTTGAGTTCTTCAATATCAGATGCACCCAAATGTATTAGTTCATTTGTTTCTCTTTGAATGATTTCTGTGGAGTCCTCTGTGCTCCTGCTATAACCTTCACAGTTCCTCTCACCATTGCTAGGGACTCCCTTCACTTCCCTAAGTGCATGAGGTCCCTTGTTTCCTGGATTCTATGCATTCCATCTTCTCAAATTACTCCCTTATTTTCTTGGGGCATATCTTCCAGATAGGTTCTTGAAAAAGGATATCAAGGAGGTAAGTTTTCTAAAATTGTAAATGACCAAAAACATCTTCCTTTTAGAGGCATCTAAATCTCCATTCAAGAGGCAAATGGATAACTGTGATATATTTATACAATGGAGTACCATACAGTAGTGACATAGATGAGATTTACATATATTAACATGGATATAACTCACAACAATAATATTAAAAAATAAAAGCAAACTGTAAGAGACTACATAGTGCAATGCTATCATATATACACAGTCAATTCATTATTTACAGATTCTGCATTTGCCAATTTACTGGTAATCCTCTTAATCAATACCTTCAGAGTTTTTGCAGACATGTGCAGATTGGAGAAAATTTTGTGTAACCTTCACACATCTCCTCAGCTGAAATCAAAATGATGCCTTCCTGTTAGAGCTTTCATACCAAGATGAACAAAGGGTGGAGATGGAAAGGGAGAGTGCAGTGCAAGAAGCCCAGCTCCCCTGAGTGGGTTTGAATCCTGATTCTGGCACCTACTAGTGGGGAAGCCTCAGAAAAGTCACTTAGCACTTTGAATCTTGTTTTCTCTTTTTAAATAAAGAAAGCAGAATGAGCTATTTCAGTATTTAAGATCACAATCTACACAACATATATAAATATTTCCCCTTAGAGAAATATTTCACACACACACACACACACACACACACACACACACACACACACACACACTTTGGCCGGGCATGGAATTTCCAATGAGAAAGGCATTTCTTACAAAAATGCAAAGTCACTGTCCCATGGCCTTCTAACTTCAATGGTGCTATTAGTAGTGCTATCTTATCTGATACTTTACCTAGTAAGTACCTAGTTCTTTAAATCTAGCAACTTGTCCATTCAATTCTGGACGTTTTTCTTTTATTATTCCTTAAATAAGTTCTTCCATTTGGGATAATGGTTCTCTCTGTAGGTCAGGCAGATACCTGGCCAATCCACTGGGTACCTGTCTGCATTTCCTCTTAGATATGTCCCTTTTCCCATAAAGAAATTTTCCCCATCATGCTTTTTTTTTTTAATTAAATCTCTTTTTTTAATACAAATTTATTTATTTTAATTGGAGGCTAATTACTTTACAATATTGTATTGATTTTTCCATATATGTAAATAAAGAGCTGATTAAGTAGAGAGATTTATTATTTGCATGGCAAGAAGGCAAAATATTATAAGCTTAAATCTATAAATACAATAAAATAGCAAAACTTATGTTTCTGGGTAGGGGCCTGTTTGTGAATGTGTCAAGCTTATCTTAAAATGCATAGGATTGTAAAGAGACAGGATAATTTTGGAGAAAAAATGGAGATACACTCCCTAACAATTACCAAAGCTATTATAAAGCTAGGGCAATTAAGATAGAATGGGATATTAGCATAAGAATAGGCAAATTAACCAACGAAATAGAAATGAGAACTCAGAAACAGGACTTGAAAAATTACACAAGAGCTTTAGAAATCAGAGGGGAGAAGATGAACTTTTCAATAAAGGATGCACGGGCTCTCCAAGTGGCAAAATTATAGCAATAATAATAATAACAACAACAAAAATACTTATTTGCTTTCACCATTAACAAAATTAACTAAAACTAGATTAAAAATCTAAATGTGAAGAGAAATAATTTTAAATTTTTTGAAGATAAGAGGTACACTTATGATCTGGGCTTCCCTGGCAACTCAGTGGTAAAAAATCTGCCTGCCAATGAAAGAGACACAATAGACATGGGTTCAATCCTTGGATCAGGAAGATTCCCTGGAGGAGGAAATGGCAACCCACTCAGTATTCTTGTCTGAAAAATTCCATGGACAGAAGAGCCTGGTGGGCTACAGTCCATGGGGCCACAAAGAGTCAGACACAACTAAGCAACTGAGGACACACACACACACACACACACTTATGATCTAGAAATAGAAAAGAATTTCTAATACAAGACACAAAATTAACCAACAATAAAGAAAAGCAAAGTAATAAATTTGGCTTCAATAAAACAAAAAAATCTAAAAAAAAAAAGAACAAAATTTATCCTGTAAAAGGTTAAGGTATAAGCCACATGTTGGAGTTAGATAATGAAGTGTAAAGATAGAGGCAATGCATTTACCAGCATGACCATCTAAAAAAGATCTATCCTGGTCAACCTGGAACAGTTCTGATGTACATCAATTGCCTTAGTGTAACTGTTATTAATACAGTGTTTTCAATCTGAAGAGGCCTTAAAAATAGCTGAGAAAAGAAGTGAAAGGCAAGGGAGAAAAAGAAACATATATTCATCTGAATAGACAGTTCCAAAAAATAGCAAGGAGTGATAAGAAAGGCTTCCTAAGTGGTCAATGCAAAGAAATAGAGAAAAACAATAGAATGGGAAAGACTTGAGATCTCTTCAAGGAAATTAGAAATACCAAGGGAAAATTTCACCCAAAGATGGGCAAAATAAAAGACAGAAACAGTATGGACCTAACCTAACAGAAGCAGAAGATATTAAGAAGAGGTGGCAAGAATACATAGAAGAGCTATACAAAAAAGATCTCAATGACCCAGATAGCCATGATGGTGTAATCACTCACCTGGAGCCAGACATCCTGGAGTGTGAGGTCAGGTGGGCCTTGGGAAGCATCACTATGAACAAAGCTACTAGAGGTGATGGAATTCCCACTGAGCTATTTCAAATCCTAAAAGATGATGCTGTTAAAGTACTGCACTCAATATGCCAGCAAGTTTGGAAAACTCAGCAGTGGCCACAGGATATGAAAATGTCAGTTTTCAATCGAATCCCAAAGAAAGGCAATGTCAACGAATGTTCAAACTACCGCACAATTGCACTCATTTCACATGCTACCAAAACAATGCTCAAAATTCACCAAGCTAGGCAACAGCAGTACATGAACCGAGAACTTCCAGATGTTCAAACTGGTTTTAGAAAAGGCAGAGGAACCAGAAATCAAATTGCCAACATCCACTGGATCATAAAAAAAGCAACAGAATTCCAGAAAAACATCTACTTCTGTTTCATTGACTATGCTAAAGTCTTTGACTGCATGGATCACAATGCACTGTGGAAAAATCTTAAAGAGATAGGAATACCAGACTACCATAGTTGCCTCCTAAGAAACCTGTGTGCAGATCAAGAAGCAACAGTCAGAATTGGACGTGGAATAACAGACTGGTTCCAAATTGGGAAAGGAGAACGTTAAGGCTGTATATTGTCAGCCTGCTTATTTAATTGATATGCAAAGCACATCATGTGAAATGCTGGACTGGATGAAGCACAAGCTGGAATCAGGATTGCTGAGAAAAGTATCAATAACCTCAAATAAGCAGATGGCACCCCCTTATGGCAAAAAGTGAAAAAGAGCTCAAGAGCCTCTTGATGAAAGTGAAAGAGGAAAGTGAAAAAATGTCTTAAAACTCAACATTCAATAAACTAAGATCATGGCATCTGGTCCCATCTCTTCATGGCAAATAGATGGGGAAACAACGGAAACAGTGGCAGACTTTATTTTCTTGGGCTCCAAAATCACTGCAGATGGTGATTGCAGCCATGAAATTAAAAAATGCTTACTCCGTGGAAGAAAAGCTATGACAAACTTAGACTGCATATTAAAAAACAGAGACATTATTTTGCAGACAAAGGTCCATATAGTCAAAGCTATGGTTTTTCCAGTAGTCATGTATGGATGTGAGAGTCAGATCGTATAGAAAGTTGAGTGCCTAAGAATTGATGCTTTTGAACTGTGGTGTTAGGGAAGACTCTTGAGAGTCCTTTGGACTACACGGAGATCCGACCACTCCATTTTAAAGGAAATGAGTCCTGAATATTCATTGGAAGGATTGATGCTGAAGCTGAAATTCGAATACTTTGGCTACCTGATGTGAAGAACTGATCATTGGAAAAGACACTGATGGTGGGAAATATTGAGGGCAGCACAAGAAAATGACAGAGGATGTGGTGGTTGGATGGCATCACCAACTCGATGGACATGAGTTTGAGCATGCTCTGGGAGTTGGTGATGCACAGGGAAGTCTGGCATGCTATAGTCCATAGTGTCACAAAGAGTCAGACATGACTGAGTGACTGAACTGAACATCACTCTCAGAAGATACCTCAGTTCAGTTGCTCAGTCGTGTCTGACTCTTTGTGAACCCATAAACTACAGCACACCAGGCTTCCCTGTCCATCACCAACTCCCAAAGCTTACTCAAACTCATGTCCATTGAGTCAGTAGTGCCATCCAACCATCTCATCCTCTGTCATCCCCTTCTCCTCCTGCCTTCAATCTTTCCCAGAATCAGAGTCTTTTCAAATGAGTCAGCTATTTGCATCAGGTGGCCAAAGTATTAGAGCTTCAGTGTCAGTCCTTCCAATGAATATTCAGGACTGATTTCCTTTAGGATGGACTGGTTGGATCTCCTTGCAGTCCAAAGGACTCTCAAGAGTCTTCTCCAAAACCACAGTTCAAAAGCATCAATTATTTGGTGCTCAGGTTTTTGTTGTTTTTTGTTGTTGTTGTTGTTTTGGTTTTTTTGGTGCTCAGTCATCCATACATGACTACTGGAAAAACCATAGTTTTGACTAGATGGACATTTGTTGGCAAAGTAATGTCTCTGCTTCTTAATATGCTATGTAGGCTGGTCATAGCTTTTCTTCCAAGGAGCAAACATCTTTTAATTTCATGGCTGCAGTCACCATCTGCTGTGATTTGGGAGTCCTCCAAAAATAATAATAATAATAATAAATTCCATAACTGTTTCCATTGTTTCCCCTTCTATTTGCCATGAAGTGATGGGACCAGATGCCATGATCTTACTTTTCTGAATGTTGAGTTTTAAGGCAACTTCTTCACACTCCTCTTTCACTTTCATCAAGAGGCTCTTTAGTTTCTTTAGTTTACTTTTGATAGTGTGGTGTCATCTGCATATCAGAGATTATTGATATTTCTCCCAACAGTCTTGACTCCAGCTTGTGCTTCATCCAGTTCAGCATTTCTCATGATGTACTCTGCATATAAGTTAAATAAGCAGGGTGACAATATACGGCCTTGACGTACTCCTTAGCTGGTATGATATATGATCACTCTGTGCATGCATGCTAAGTCACTTCAGTTGTGTCTGACTCTTTGCGACTCTATGGACTATAGCCAGTCAGGCTCCTCAGCCCATGGGATTCTCCAGACAAGAATACTGGAGTGGGTTGCCATACCACCATCTTCCTGACCCAGGGATCAAACTTGCATCGTTTCTGTCTCCTGCATTGGCAGGCAGGTTCTTTACCACTAGCACCACGTGAGAAGCCCACATAATCACTCCACATTAAAAAAAAAAAAATGGATTACTATCATATAGTAATTACAGAACACTTACAAATAAATAAAAATTCCAAAATAGACAACAAGAAAGGAAACACAGAAAACAAAGAAAAATGAGCAAAGGCTAGGATTAAGCAATTCACATGGAAAAAACTAAAAATCCCCAATGGCCATAAACTCATGAAAAAATGTTCCTCTTCACTAGTAAAAGGGAAAATACAAATAAAAACCATAACTGTCACTCTGGCAACAATTTAAAGTCTGAAAATGCCAAGAGTCGGAAGGATATGGTAAACCAAGGATGCTCATGGTCTGAAGGTGTGAATGTGAAACGAGTCAACCTCCTTGTTGAGTGACTTTGTATTATCTGGTTAAAGTGGATACACTTGGACCAGCGACTTGACTTCCTGAAACTTTTATTCATGTCCGCACAGAGGCATGGGCATGATGAGAAAAAAATGAAATCATCTAAATGGGCAAGTAATTTAAACCATGTTCCAGGGAAAATAATACAATACTCAAAAATGAATTATCTAGTACTGATACATCAATGTAGGAAAACCTTAAGCATAGAAGCGATGGGAAAAAATAAGTTGCATAAAGACATATAAAGTATGGTACAGGTGATATAGAGTTAAAAACATGCAAAGCAATTCTACTCATTGTTTAGATACAGCTTATAAAGAGTTGCTGCTCACTGAATACATAAATAGTAAAGTACAAGGATACATGAGGATGAGAAATACAAGGACCATGATAGCCATATTTCTGAAGAGAAAAACAGAAGAATGGGAAGGAGGGGTTCATGGAGCACCTTAACACTACCCATAGGATGTTCTTTCTTTTGAGAAAATAAGATATGAAGCAAATATGATGAAACCTTGAGGCTGAACAAAGCTATGTTATGTACACATGACTATTCTCTTATAGAATTCTCTATACTTGCTTGTATATGTGAAATATTTCATAATAGAACCTTTTGGTAGTAAAATAAATAAATAATAATTGGTGGGTCTGGGAATTTGTTTACTTGTCCATACCTAGTTTCTAGTGGGAAAAATAGGTTCTTCTCTCCAGACCCTATGTAGGAGCCCACAGGAAGCCAGCCAGCTTTGTCTCATCATCTCAGGCAAGCCACTAGACCTATGAAGGATAAGAGATGAGAATTCCTTCTGTTGTGGAGAGAGGGGATTCTTTCATATCTCCCTGTTCTTGCAAGATCACCCTACATGGAAGTTTTGTTCTCCTTTCCTTGAGTAGCTGAGCACATTTAGCAGCAAAATGATTTTCTCGCAGAAGCAGGGATAGCCACAACCCACTCAAAGTGTAGCTTTCCCTTCACTGGAGATTTCTGTGCAAGCTGAAATATATCTTCTGGGGAAAACAGAGAATCAGACAAGGTTGGGAATGTGCCCCAGGGCTGGCAGTCATGCCTTCCTCTGGATCTCTCTGAGCTTCTATCTCTAGAGAGGTATGTGAGGCCTGGGGCAAGGAAACTGGGTCGTCCCATGGCCACACCTTCCTGTGTGGAGCTGCACCCTCCCAAGAATGGCCTTAAAGGCAGTGTGTCCCAACACTTCCTCCTATGGCTTTTCACTCATCCCCAAACTTCCACTACTGCAAATCTCTTCAATTCAGTTCAGTTCAGTCACTCAGTCGTGTCCGACTCTTTGTGACTCCATGAACCGCGCACACAGGCCTCCCTGTCCATCACCAACTCCCTGAGTTCACCCAAACTCATGTCCATTGACTTGGTGATGCCATCCAACCATCTCATCCTCTGTCGTCCCCTTCTCCTCCTGCCCTCAATCATTCCTAGCATCAGGGTCTTTTCAAATGAGTCAGCTCTTTGCATCAGGTGGCCAAAGTATTAGAGTTTCAGCTTCAGCATCAGTCCTTCCAATGAGCACCCAGGACTGATCTGCTTTAGGATGACTGGTTGGATCTCCTTGCAGTCCAAGGGACTCTCAAGAGTCTTCTCCAACACCACAATTCAAAAGCATCAATTCTTCGGCGCTCAACTTGCCTTATAGTCCAACTGTCACATCCATATATGACTAGTGGAAAAAACATAGCCTTGACTAGATGAACCTTTGTTGACAAAGAAATGTCTCTGCTTTCTAATATGCTAAGTTGGTCATAACTTTCCTTCCAAGGAAAAAGGATTTTGAAAAGGCCTTTTAATTTAAAATTTTAGTTTTTAGGGTCTGATGTGCTCTTTCTATGATGGCTTTTAATTTCATGGCTGCAATCTCCATCTGCAGTGATTTTGGAGCCCAGAAAAATAAAGTCAGCCTCTGTTCCCACTGTTTCCCCACCTATTTGCCATGAAGTGATGGGACCAGATGCCACGATCTTAGTTTTCTGAATGTTGAGCTTTAAGCCAACTTTTTCACTCTCCTCTTTCACTTTCATCAAGAGGCTCTTCAGTTCTTCTTCACTTTCTGCCATAAGGGTGGTGTCATCTGCATATCTTTGTTATTGATATTTATTGGTTATTGATATTTCTCCCAGCAATCTGGGAGATTTCAGCAAATCTCTTATGCTAATAATAAATGTGGTGTGGTAAACAGAGAGTAACAGTTGCAGTTGAATATGTGTCAAATCCCTGCTTTAGTATTTTAAGAGGCAGCTCTCAAAGTCCACTGAAACTTGGATTTTCCTCTCCATGGGACAGGAGGAATAAAGCTGACCTGCGGATTTCCTGTACGTGCTGGAAATAATATATGTAAAATACTGGCCTGCAGTATGAGCTCAAATGTTTCTACTGACCTCCTCAGTGGATCCAGGTGCTCTTCCTCTTACCCCTACTCCACCCGTGACGAAACCAGGCATCTGGCTTCCTGATGGTATTAATGATAAACTCATACAGGATGTCTTCATGACTGCCTCTTCTACAAATTGGGGCCTTTGGAGAATGATATACGAGTGCTGCCCACTGCCCACCCCTACCCAAGTCTGCAGCCCCAGAAGCAACACCAGAGGCTGGGTGTAAAACTGAGTGAGGGAAAGGGTGACTGAGTGAGGGACTGAGAGAGAGAATGAATAAGGGATTGGGAAAGAGAATGGATAAGAGATGAGAGAGAGAGTAAGGGAGAAAGAGAGGTCTTCCTTGGCCCCTTGAAGGACAGAAAAGGTAGCTAAGTCCACATGAGGTGTCCAGACCCTCCAAATTGAGATTACAGTCCACAAAGGAACCAGGGCACTCAGGGAAAATGAGGCTAACTACATTGAACCCTGTGTGGAACCTATGGTGTCAGGCCCGAATCTGTGCCTCCAAAGGTATTAGAGTTGCACCTGAGGGCCTGACCATGGGCCTTCTCCACCAGCCAAGAACCCCTCCTACAGGGGCTCCTTGGGGCCCAAGAGAAAGGGAGGGAGTTCCCACAGGCAAAGATGGGAGGGCTGAGCCCCTTTCAGCAGGTAAAGGAAGTGAAGGAGACATTGGTCTATACCCAGAGGTGGATTGGGTATTTTGGACCCATTTCACAGATGAGAAGGCAGTGGTTCAGGGAGATTAAGTAACTAACCAAGGCCTGCATGCAGCCAGTAAGACATTAAGGTTACAGCTCATGCAAAGATCATGCTCCCTACATTCAGTGGGCTGTAGAAGAGGAAAAGAACCCTGGGTGGGGATCACTCTGGAAGGAATCAGAGAGAGGAGCCACTGTCAGCTACTTAAGTGAACAAATAGATTCTCTTGTGCAGTACAACCTTACCTTGCTCTCAAGTAAGCATGGGCTCTTTAGTTGAAACATGTACGGGTAGTAAGTGTAAACTGTTCTAAAAACCAATTAATAGCTACTATTACAGAATGCTAGACGAGAAGAGGGGCATTGAAGACATTTTACACTTGATGCTTACACAAGCCCTACCAGGTACTGCCCATTCCATTTTATACACAAGGGCACCAAGGCTCAGCGGGTAGGTGGCATGTCCAAGATCACACAGCTGGCAAGCAGGGCTTGAACTCTGGCTGCACACCTTCAGAGAATTTCCATGTCCCAGGCAGCCCATGCCACCTCTCTGCATGTTAGTATAGCTTCGCCTTATGTCCACAAACCATTCACAATAGAAGTGATCCTCAAGAAAGTCCATGAGAAACCCACAGCCAGGAGCCAGGTCAGCCCTCACCCCAAAGAAAATCTGCATGGGAGAATTTCTTGATGGTCCAGTGGTTAGGACTTGGTGCTTTTGCTGCCAGAGCCAGAATCAGTCCCTGATTGGGGGACTACGATCCTGCAAGCCATGTAGCACAGCCAAAAAAAAAAGAAAGAAAACTTATATGGGAAACCATAGGAAAGCCTACTGAATACAAAAGCTCCTGGCCCTGTGGTGACTGGAGCCATGTCCTTCTACAGCAGCTCTCAATTCTCCAGAGCCTCTGGAGCAGCCAGATTCTGCCAGCTCTCACTTGCCCAGCTCATTACTCACTTTTACTGCCAAGCCCCAGAGCCTCTCCCTCGGTTTGAGAACATGCCCACAGTGTGAGCCCTGGAGGAAGACCTCAGCCCCTCCTCAGAAGCTCATAGCCACAACCTGACTTCCCCAGGCTCCTACATAGCCAGAGAGATGGATCAAAGCTGTAAACTTACAGACACCCCATCCACACTCTGCCCTAGGGGCCTGGCCCTGTGCCAGGTAGAAGCTGTACTGTGCTGGGCCCAGGTGGGCTGCAGGTGGACCAGGGACCTGGTTGCAGCCTTCCTCCCACACTCCTACTCAGGAAATGATGGCCAGGAAACATTTAATAAAATGCTTTTCTGCTTCCAATCAGTCAGAGTTGGTCTCTGGTGCTTTTGGCTAAAAATCTTCCTTCACACACTTGTTTATTCACTCATTCATTCACTCACCAAATATCCATTGGGCCCCTGGAATCCACAGGCTCCTGAGTAATCTCCACCACTCACCGCTGGATGACTGCAGAGGAGCAATTTGCTTTTTGTGCTCAATTTCCGTACCTATAAAATAAGAATAATTATCACCAGTAGCTCATAGGACTGCTCTAAGATTTAAATGAGTTACCATATGCCTGGGGCACAGTAGGCTGTATGATCTAATACTAGTTAATGTTATTGTTATCATCATCATCATTGTCATTATTATTATTATAGTCACAACTACCACTAAGGGCCAGGCACACACGTGGGCTTTGGAAAGTAAGTACCACCAGGGCCTTAACCCCAAGAAGCAGCAAATCTGACTGTGAAACAGGCAGGACATGTGACCACAATGGGAGATGGTCAGTGTTGTGGAAGGGAAAGAACAGAGGGGGTTGCTCCATGGAGGGGTCAGATTTGCATCTGAGAGGATCCACCCCAACAGAGGACCAAAAATCTTTCCCTCACTGACTAGTCTAAGATGGACAAATACCACCCTTTTTTTTTTCTGTATTCTTTCAAAATACAAGCATGCAGGGGGCAGGGAAGGAGGGAGGAATGGAGGAAGGGTGTCTCTTGATGTGCTCCCTTCCGAAAAGAGGACACACAGCGAGTGATGAGAACATCTCCAAGAGGCAGAGAAGGGAGGTGGGGGATAGTGGAAATCCCCAGCAAACTCCTGATTTTGCTGAGGCAGTTGTCATCCTGGGCCAGCTGTCTACCTGTCCTGGGCCAGAACCTGACCCTGAGTTTTGATCAGAGATGAAGCCCCACAGCTACCTGGGCAGGGACCCAGCAGTAGAGAATGAAAAACTCACTTGGGGAGGTGTGCCTTCTACTAGTCCTCACTGAGCACCTCCCCCTGCCACCCCCCCTTCCCCCTCTGCTGCCACGTCATCAGCATCAGCCCAGGGCATATGGGGAAGGGTGCTGTCTTGAGGGCTATGGGATAGGAGAAAGCAGCTCTGCAAGAAGCCCAGATCGTGGAGAGGAGCAGTTTGTTCCTCTGTTTTTGTTTTGTTTTCTTGGGTCCAGGGGTTCCTCCCCTCACTGTCTTTTTTCTTCCTATCCTCCCCTAGATTTCCAGGACCCTCACACTGTCCCCAGGTGGTCTGCAGTCCCCTCTATCTTAGCCCTTCCAAGTAGACATCTGCCAAAATACCTCCCTGAAGCAGCCAGGAGTCTATGCCACCTCTTTCCCCTCTACACAATGGCAGATCTTCAGTGTCGGCCACCCACCACCAACAGGAGCAAGTTCCTATGGGCTGGCCCTGCAGGCAGGGCTTTCCGTGTCCCCCAGCCCCACCCTTTCACACACACACCACCTCTCCCACCTTTCCACCCTCCTCATCATGGGCCATAGGAAATCCTGGGATTGCAAACTTTTTGCAAGCTGGCCCTGGCTTCCTCATCCAACCCATTCATGCCCTTTCTCCATGACCCAGCTTAGGTGCCAGGTCCCTCAGTGGGTTGGATGAGGAAGCCAGGATCAGCATGCGAAAAGCTTGCAATCCCAAGATTTCCTATGGCCCATGATGAGGAGGGTGGAAAGGTGGAAGAGGTGTGTGCGTGGAGGGGGTGGGGCTGGGGGACATGGAAGGCCCTGCCTGCAGGGCCAGCCCATTGGAACTTGCTCCTGTTGGTGGTGGGTGGTGGACCCTGAAGATCTGCCATTGTGTAGAGGGGAAAGAGGTGGCAGTAGAATTTTTCTCTGTTTTCTCCCTCTTATACCTCCTCTCTTTTGTGTCCATAGCCCTCTGTTCTTACCACATTCCAGGTGGATCCTAGTGGGCCACACTCAAAAAAACTTCCAAACATAGCAAAAATAATCCAAATGCACTACTTATTTCTCACTGAGAAATGATTATTTTACTGGACATTGAACAAACATCCAGGACATAACCACAAATCACACGACAGAAACAGAAAAAGCCCCCTTTCCTTACTTCTATTCTTTCCCATAAATTCCTCCCCCTCCCAGCCTTGTCATCTTGCCTCTTCTTTTTCCTATACTGCCCTTAGCAGTCCAATTCATCTTGGCCCTCAGCAACCTCCACTCCTCACCCAGCAGACAGCCTCAGCAGCTCTGCAGAGCATGAACGTGCATGCGTGCCCACACATTCTGCAAACCAAATGCCCCCTTATTCCAATACTCTCTGTCCTTGGGACTGAATGATAAGAGCTCAAAAGGGGTTTGAGTGGAGAGGAAGACGCATGCCCCAGAATTCCCTTGGTTCTGGATTTGCTCAACAAGTGGGAGAAATGTGGTTTTCATCAAGGCAGTCATTTTCACTGGGGTCTATTTTGATAAGAAAATAAGATTGTCCAAATGGTCACATTTTAAAATGATTTATGTTAATCATTTCTCCTACGGCTGTGAGCACAGCTGAGGCAGGGTATTTCCTTCCTTCCCCTGCACACTCAGCACCACGCGGAGGTAGGTAGTGCAGGATCCAACCCCACACACCAACCCCAGCGTCAGGTCCTTGTCCCACCGCCACTGTGATTGTCCTCATCACTACTGCAGTTTCTGGTCACGGTGAATATGCCCTAAGCTAAAGGAAACAGTGGTTGGGTTGTGGGCATTTGTTAGCCTAGTGCTTTGAATGGAGGAAGGAGTAGCTCCCAGAAACTTCCATATTCATGACTCTGATGTTGTTGTTCCGCCAATTGTGCAGCCCAGCCACAAAGGAAGGGGAGAGGGTAATTCACACCTTCCTCAAGAGTTAATCCTGAATCTTTATTTATGCAAAGCCTTGCCTGGGGGGTCATCAGACCTAGCCCACTTGGGGACCCAGCTTTAACTCCAACTTCCCAGGCAATGAACGATGGTACCAGGGGAGGTGAGCGAACAGGCCCACAAGCCATGGTCTCCCAGCAGGCGGACAGCAGGTGCCCCGGAGTGGTCCTTGGAGGAACATGAATAATGATAAAGCCCAAAGAAGAGCCTAGTGATTTCCCTCTGTGACAACAGCCTGCAACGCCTGTCACATGCACTACTCATCATACAAGTATCTCCCCTGTGCCTTGTGTGAAAGGCCTCCCATGACACTTTGCTTTTATTCTAGAGTGTGCCTGGGGAGTGTGACAGGTGGCAAGATCTAAGAATATCCTCATCTGCCTTCTAAAATGAGATGGAAAGGGGCCCAGCAGGGGAGCCCTGTGCTGAAATATTATTATTATCAATTACAGTGACACTTTCTGACAGTATAGTGCTTTGTGTTATTTCAAAGCCTGATAACATCTGCTCTTTTGTTTGGCCCTCACCAGGTCACTTTGCAAAACAAGGGCTGTGATCCTCTACCTCTGACAAGAGAGGGGACTGGATTTGGACTTGGACTTCAGAGGCTGGGCTGAGGCCACACGGAGGCAGTGGCCTCAGGAGTGTGGGTCTGTCTGGTGCCCTCATGACATGTGGCAGAGCCTGTGGCCCAAGGAGTAAGAAGAGCAGGCAAGAGGGAACTGAGCCCCAGTGCTTGGGCGCTCCCAGCTTCAGTTGGCCGCTGTTTAAGACAGGGAGTTTGCCTCACTGCTCTCTGTATGGTCACCACTTTCCTCCTGGCATAAGGGGCACACACACTAGTATGTCCTGAATTGTGAGGGTCTGTAAGGGCTTACATGTGGCAGAAATGTGTTCCAAGAACTTTTAAAATATTTATGTCATTTGATCCAGTTATTACACTTCTGGGAAAGCATCCATGACAGTGGAAAGACAGCAACCTTGAACTTCATACGTATCAGGGTTCACATCCTGACTCCATATTCACTCACTTGTCATGTGGGAACGTTACCTGCCCTGCTCTCACCTCCAGCTCCCTCGATTGTGAATCAAGAGTCACAAGTCCAGTGGACAGTGCTGAAACACAATGGTCACTCCATAGTGACCAATGTTATGAATACAAAAAAAACACATTCACAAAGATGCTTTCACAGGTGTATTTAGAGAGTAGAAAAATCAGAAACAATTAAATGGTGCAAAAATAGGGAGATTCATCCCAGAAATTTAGAGTTTAATGAAGTGTGTATGTTTAGTAGATGCCACAAACATGGTGAACTTCCAAAGCCAAGGAGCCTGACCTACTGGCCAGAATTTGAAACCTGGGACACAACCAAGGGACAGAAAGTCCTCTGAGCAGAGATGAGGGTTAAGAGACACATCTGAGTTGTTCCTATATTTTATGATCTGGTTACAGTGAGAAATAAGAAGCAAGTCCAGCTCTCTACAAGCAGGGTGCCCAGTATCAGCCCATCAGTGTCCTGGAGTCACATCCAATTTATCATTTGGCCTGGGTTTATTCATGAAATCTCATTACTACTAGTTGTATTCAAATAATCCAAGATAAATTTTCAGACTTCCATTTTACACCTCAAGCTTCTGCTAAGGTCTGTTAAGTAGCATTTACAATGAACATGCACAGGGCTTTTCCACCAGCAGCTGAAAAGTGATAGGGATAAGTCTTGTGTAACCATCTCCCTTACAAGGATAGAATGCCAGGTCACTGCTCTCATGAGAAAGGTCGCTCAAACATAAGTCCTTAGGGACAGTTAATTGCTTCTGGCCACTGGGGTGGTAGAAATATCCAAGGCTACCACTCCTGCTCCAGGAGCCAGTGGTCAGTCATGCCCAGGCTGTGGCATGCTGTACCCCATGAATAAGTGTGGGAGAGTGAAGCTGAGGACTCCAGCTGTGGCACATGCATAGAGGACCTTGAAGATTCAGCTGGTGTTTGTCAGGCAGCCATTTACTTGCTTTATTATTCTGTAACACTTTCAGAATTTTTTTTTTTCAATAAGCACTTTCAGTAGCAATAAGCTCAAAGGAACTCAAATTCAAATTTACTGAAAATTAAGCACTGAATTTTTCCTTCTGAAAGAAGTTGGTAATGGATATGCACATTAATTTTCACAAAATGTCAACATTTACCATGAGAACCATGGAAACTCAAAGCCCCAAACTTAAAAGAAAGGGATCAGCTTTTAATCCGAAAGTTCGAAGTCTTGTGTGTGTGTGTTTTAAGACTGTGCCATGTGATGAAGACTAAACCCCATGACGGCAGGATATTCCACTCTATCTATGATGTATGACTTTTCTTTTTTTTAACATAAGTATAACTGTACTTTTATATAGCTGGTTTCTTTGTTTTTATTTAATTTTATATTAAAGTATACTTGATTTGCAAGTGTACTAGCATATTAGTTTCAAGTAGTACAGCACAGCAATTCAGCATATGTATATTCTTCTTCAGATTCTCTTCCCTTGTAAATTATTATCAAAACAAGATATTGAGTATAGTTCCCTGTGCTATACAGTAGGTTCTTATTGGCTATCTATTTTATATATAGTAGTTGCTACTTAGTGCTCAGTTGTGTCTGACTCTTTGCGACCCCATGGTTTGTCCATGGAATTTTCTAGGCAAGAATAATTACTAGAGTGGGTTATGATTCCCTTCTCCAGGGGATCTTCCCAACCCAGAGATTGAACCCTGGTCTCATGCATTGCAGGCAGACTCTTTACCATCTGTGCTACTAGTGAAGCCCATATTTAGTAGTGTGTACATGTAAATCCCAAACTCTTAATTAGCATGACTTTTTATTTACATCCACAGATATGTTCCAGAATGTACTTCTTTTGTTTTAATGAAGTGATTGATGTATAGTTACAAAACATAAAGTGATAGTTGACTTCATCAGCAAAAAAGAACATCACACACAATGAAATGATGCCAGGTTTACACACTGTCCTTAGATGCCTCAAGTAGAAATTATTTCATTTCAATAATGGTTTTATTTTCTCATCAATCTATGGAATCAACATCAAGATTTTGTAAGTTTATTCATCAAAGGTGAAACATTTGACATTATTATGACTTTTATAAATCAGTTTAAAGGTTTAATGCTGAAGTTGAAATAATTGTTTTGCAATGACTATATGATTTAAAAAATTTAGTAACACACAGTATGTGGTACAAAAACAATATTCTTACTAAATTAAAAAAAGTGTAACAGAATATATTTGGAGTAAATTGTAGTCTACATATAATTGATAATTGCATTCCAGAAAGCTGCACTATTTTATTCAAATAGAAAACAGTTTTCACGTTTAAAATACTTTCATACATACATAGAGAAATGGATTTCAAAATGATTTTAATGAAACTGACATGAAAAACAAAAAATCACCAGAGTACTCCTCTACTTTCTCTCTTTGTGCTCTATTATCAAGCTGATATTAGAAGTATTTGAGACTTCAAAGAACTAATTTGTGAACCAGCATAAATGGCTGAATGACACTATAGCTTTCTTCAAATAAGTCCATGAAAGTTTAGTTGCATTTAGATCAAAAGTATTCAGAGATATACTTGTGCACAGATACATACAAATTTGCTTTGAGGCTTTTATCAAAATTTAATTATTGGAAACAAACAAGAATCCACTGAAATTTGTTCCCCTAAAGAATGAGCTTAACAAAAAGAGCAATTAAAAGCTCAAGTTGTATATGAGTTTTATATAAAATGATAAATTGTACTCTGTAATACTTCAACTCTTAGGGAGAATCTTTTAATAGAACTATTAATAGAACTATTTTTATTGCATAAATATAAGCTCTAAATTGTAATCAAATAAAATCAAGAAAGCCCATGATTACACAGCATCTAAATTTGGCAAAATCTTCAAAAAATCATACAGATAACATATTAATAAGTTTTGTCATATAAAAAGTTTATTTAAAGAAAGTGCTCATAGAGGAGGCTATGAGATAATACCTACTGACTTATTTGGACTGACATATTTTTCCATAAAATACAATTTTGAAAAAACTGCAAGAAATTTGGGAACAAAAAAAAAATTACCACACTGAAAATTGCATTCTTCAGAAAAATACCAGGAACAAAATACTGGAAAAAAGAAATGGCTAAAAACTAGATGAACAGTTGTCAAATTTTAAAATCGAAAATCCATGGCTGATTCATGTCAATGTATGACAAAACCCACTATGATATTGTAAAGTAATTAGCCTCCAACTAATAAAAATAAATGAAAAAAAAAATGTTAAAGTCAAGCAATAATTTATAACAATTGATATTTCATCAAAAAAGTTCTTTTAAAGAATGTATCCAAAAAAGAGGGAATATATGTATATGTGTGGCTGATTCACTTTGCTGTACAGCAGAGACTGACACAGAAGTATAAATCAACCATCAGTTCAGTTCCGTTCAGTTGCTCAGTCATGTCCGACTCTTTGCGACCCCATGAATCGCAGCACGCCAGGCCTCCCTGTCCATCACCAACTCCCAGAATTTACTCAAACCCATGTCCATCTAGTCGGTGATGCCATCCAACCATCTCATCCTCTGTCGTCCCCTTCTCCTCCTACCCCAATCCCTCCCAGCATCAGGGTCTTTTCCAATGAGTCAACTCTTCACATATGGTGGCCAAATTTCTGGAGTTTCAGCTTCAGTGTCAGTCCTTCCAGCGAACATCCAGGACTGATCTCCTTTAGGATGGACTGGTTGGATCTCCTTGCAGTCCAAGGGACTCTCAAGAGTCTTCTCCAACACAATAGTTCAAAAGCATCAATTCTTCGGTGCTCAGCTTTCTTCACAGTCCAACTCTCACATCCATACACGACCACTGGAAAAACCATAGCCTTGACCAGACAGACCTTTGTTGGTGAAGCAATGTCTTTGCTTTTTAATATGCTATCTAGGTTGGTCATAACTTTCCTTCCAAGGAGTAAGCGTCTTTTCATTTCATGGCTGCAGTCACCATCCGCAGTGATTTTGGAGCCCAAAAAAATAAAGTCTGACACTGCTTCCACTGGTTCCCCATCTATTTTCCAAGAAGTGATGGGACCAGATGCCATGATCTTAGTTTTCTGAATGATGAGCTTTAAGCCAACTTTTGCACTCTCCTCTTTCACTTTCATCAAGAGGCTTTTTAGTTCCTCTTCACTTTCTGCCATAAGGGTGGTGTCATCTGCATATATGAGGTTATTGGTATGTCTCCCAGCAATCCTGATTCCAGCTTGTGTTTCTTCCAGCCCAGCGTTTCTCATGATGTACTCTGCATAGAAGTTAAATAAGCAGGATGACAATATACAGCTTTGACGTCTTCCTTTTCCTATTTGGAATCAGTCTGTTGTTCCATGTCCAGTTCTAACTGTTGCTTCCTGACCTGCATATAGGTTTCTCAAGAGGCAGGTCAGGTGGTCTGGTATTCAGTGTCTTAGGTTAGGGCTTTTTGCGGGATAGCTATCCTACAGTCTGGGTTGCTATCTAAAGCTAGTTTCCTCAGATTGCCCTAGGGGCATTCAGGCCCAGCCCTTACCCTAAGCAATACAGCCCACTCCTCCCTGCCCAGCCTCCGCTTGCTAGGGGGGGTTGCGAGCATCTGGGCTGCTGCTCCACTGGGAGCTGCTGTTAGGCATGTAATCTGTGGGTTTTAGTTATTTATTTATTTTTCCTCCCGGTTATGTTGCCCTCTGAGATTCCAAGGCTTACCACAGACCCACTGGAGAGAGTGTTTCCTGGTGTTTGGAAACTTCTCTCTTTTTTAAGACTCCCTTCCTGGGATGGATCTACATCCCTACCTCTTTTGTCTCTCTTTTTATCTTTTATCTTTTGTCCTACCTCCTTTCGAAGACAATGGGCTGCCTTTCTGGGTGCCTGATGTCCTCTGCCAGCATTCAGAAGTTGTTTTGTGGAATTTGCTCGGCATTCAAATGTTCTTTTGATGAATTTGTTGGGGAGGAAGTGGTCTCCCCGTCCTATTCCTCCACCATCTTAGGACCGCCTCCTGCTTATTTATCTTCTATGCAGAGTACATCATGTGAAATCCCAGGTTGGTTGAAGCTCAAGCTAGAATTGAGATTGCTGGGAGAAATATCAACAATCTCACTTTTGCAGATGACACTACCCTAATGGCAGAAAGCAAAGAGAAACTAAAGAACCTTTTGATGAAAGCAAAACTAAAGAACCTCTTGATGAAAGTGAAAGAGGGAGAGTGAAAAAGCTGGCTTAAAACTCAACATTCAGAAAACTAAGATCATGGCATCCAGTCCCATCACTTTATGGCAAATAGATGGGTGGGGAAATGGAAACAGTGACAGACTTTACTTTCTTGGGCTCCAAAATCATTGTGGATGATGATTGCAGCCATGAAATTAAAAGATGTTTGCTCCTTGGAAAGAAACCTATGAAAAACCTAGACAGTGTATTAAAAAAGGAGAGATATCACTTTGCTGACAAAGGTTCAGAGAGTCAAAGTTATAGTTTTTCCAGTAGTCATGTACGAATGTGAGAGGTGGACCATTAGGAAGGCTGAGCACCAAAAAATTGATGTTTTCAAACTGTGGTGTTGGAGAAGACTCTTGAGAGTCCCTTGGACAGAAAGGAGATCAAACCAGTCAATCTTAAAAGAAATCAACACTGCATACTCATTGGAAGGACTGATCCTGAAGCTCCAATACTTTGACCACTTGATGTGAAGTGCTGACTCAATGGAAAACTCCCTGATTCTGGGAAAGATTGAGAGCAGGAGTAGAAGGTGGTGATAAAGGATGAGATGGTTGGATGGCATCAATGACTTAACGGACATGAATTTGAGCAAACTCTGGAAGATAGGGAAGGACAGGGAAGCCTGGCATGCTGCAGGCCATGGGGTCGCAAAGAGACGGACATGACTGAGTGACTGAGCAACAAAGTTTACATATACCTATATATGCATATGTAAGTATTCACATATGTGCATACTTGTGTGTGTGCAAAAGTCAGTTTTGTAGTAAACAGTACATAGTTCTCTTCTGTGGACTGGTTTCTATTATTCTCTGTCCCAGAGGCCACCATATTTTGCTCATGGATAAGGCAGACCTGTCCTGCATGGTGACAGCATAAACCTTCAACTCACTGCAGTGAGATCTCATGGATCCTCACACGGCATCCTTACAAGACCATGAGCTTGGTGAGGGAGGCTGGGGCCAGAGGCAAAAGGGACAGATGTGGGCAGGCCACAGAGGTGCTCAATAATTATGGGTGGAAATGAAAGAAGGGATAGATAATAAATAAGTAAGTGAATGAACAAACTAACGAATGAGCCCAGGAGGTTTCCTCCATTAACACAAATAATTCACCCTGCCACAATAGATGTCCATGTACTCAGTTTTCAAAATCCCAGTAAATCAGTTATTTTAGAACAATTAAAGAAAAGACAGAGGGAATAACTCTTCCCAGGGCAAACAATGGTTTGAGGAAAATGTATATTCAAGGGGAGTAAAGCCCACTAGGAAAGCCAGAACAGATCCTGCAATTCTTGGGAGAAATTCTCCTCTTTAAATCACTGCCCCTCTGCTAACGATGTCTTACTTCCACTGGCACAGATGGTTACCATGTATTACTTGTTCTTGACCTGTGGGAGTCTATATCTTAGAGCATTTTTCACACCAAGGACATCTGTACTTTGTTATTACTATTACTATTATAATTAAAGCTGAATCAGGGGAGTGAATTCAATATGAGAAGCATCCATTCATTGCAGGCCTCACCAGCTGAGACCAGCTTCATGCCCTTGGCAGCAGAGGACAGCAGAGTTGGGTGGAGACCAGCCACAGGGAGTCAAGTGATTTATTTTGTCACCATATTTATTGTATTCATTCAGTCCTTATTTGAGTGTTTCACATATATCTGCTGTCCAAGGCCAGAAGTAATGGGGCAAGTCCAGTTTTTCTTAAAGGCACTCAACTTCAAAGGGAGAAAGAAAAGCAAAAAGGACCCATGCGCACTCAGAAGTGAGGGGCCTTTGACCTGTAAGAGGAAGGCTGGCTTTTCCTGCAGTGGAACCCCACCTGCTAGAAAGCCCACCCCTCTGTGGAGTCTGTTTCCATTTGTCACACAGCTGGAGGTTCCACTATTAGCCCAGTGCCTGTGGGCCACTGCCTTCAAAACTACAGGTTACCAGGATGCCACCCAGCCCCCCACAGGGCCGGAGTCTCCTTGCAGGATCTAGAGGGGTTGCCAGAACCAAGAGCAGCTGCCTTCAGTATCCTGCTGGAACACACTGAGCTCCACAGCTCAGCATGATACAGGCCACCCCAACTGGTCCAACAGGAAGGTGCTGCAGGGCAGTGCTACCTCTGCAACCCCTCCTGCTAAGTCAGACAGGCTTGAGTCCCAGGAAATGCTTTCCTCAAGGACGCTGGGTGACCTTAACCTAGCACTATTTCCCTGGGTCCTTTGGTTTCCCCATCACGTAATGAGGGGAGTGAGCTGAATGATGGCTCTCTGAAGGCCTTTTAAGCTCTAGCATATACATGATGATTTTACACTTTTCAGTTCCTTCCAACAGACGTTTTTGCATTTTCTAAAAGAAAATTAATTTGCTTATGTGTCTTTTCATGTACTGTCCTCCTTTCCACCACAATCCCATCACAGTTTGAATTATGCAAACTGTGCTTGCCACCCAAGATGAAGTTAATTAAAAATGCTAAAGGAGTGTCCGCCACCAGTTCATCTTGGTCAGCAGTGGTGAGTGACTACAGGTCCTCAACACAGAGCTCCCTGCCCCGTCTCAGACACATGTCATCATCACAGTGACCATGGGGACAAATCACGCTCCAAACCACACAGTGAGCACTGAAGTCATTGAGTGGTAGGATTGCTCTGGGTCTTGGCTCCCTCTTCTCCACCCCTTACCACCACAAAACACACGAATGTATATTAGCTTAACTTTAAATGCCTAGTACCCACTTCAGCTGCTAATAAATCTAATAAACCTAATGAAAAGTGTCCTCAGGACATTCTCTCAAAAATTATTTTATTGGAAGTTTATTTTATAGAAAAATGGTTTGAAATATAGCAAGAAAAATCCAAGCTACAGAAAGGAAACAGCAATTCAACAATATCAGTTCCTAGGAATTTAATAAAAATGGTACCCAAAGCAAGGTGTAAAAACAACACAGTTGACTCTCAGCAGTGCTTGATTTTTCTTGAAACATCCTCTTCCCTGGCTTCTGTGTCAACATTTCCCACAAGTTGTCTTCCCACATCTCCTGTCTCTCAAGCTACTTTTCAATCTCTTTTGTACTCATTATCTGGGCCCTAACTACAAATGACTGAGCTGTTCAAGGTGCTGCTCAGCCCTGACCTCATCTGTGGTTTCTAGACTAGCTGACCTGCCATCCTGCCCTTCCTCAACCCCTCCTCTCAGATGTTGCAATAGTATAGCAAACTCAATACATCCAGCTGAGTTCATCTTGTTCCCCATACCACTAGGTCCTTCTCCAGTGGAAACTCCATAAACTGGATCATATAAGCCAGAACTTGAAACTCTGAGCCAAGTTACCCCTCTCCATCCTCAAATCAAATAGATATTGGCTTCAAAACCATATATATATATATATATATATATATACACACACACACATATAATTTATAAATATATATATATTTAGAAGGTTTTTTAGGAGAGTCACATTGCATGGTAACATGTCAAAGGCTTGGAGAAGTTCTGCAAAAAGTAAACATAATGTTTCCTAAAATTTTTAGAACACCAACCAATTTTCTTTTCCTCCAACCCCCACTACCATTGAGGAAAAGCAACGTGGAAATCTGTTCTTGACTAAAAATGAAACTAGTTTACATTGAGGTATTAATGAGAAGGGAACAGCTACGCATTCCAGTATTCTGGTCTGGAGAATTCCATGGGCTGTATAGTCCACGGGGTTGCAAAGAATAGGACATGAATGAGCGACTTTCACTACTTCACTTAATGATTAATAACTTAATTTATTTTCCCAGCCTATGGATTTAACACTTCAACCACCCAATAAAATCAGAAATTCTGTATAATGGGAAGAAGAATCAATCAGCTAACAGGAAGAGGCCTTTTTTTTTTTTTTTTTTTGTTTTTGACAAATGCTCCCTGAAACCTCTGAGGAAAATCTTGACAGCTAGCCCTGGGCAGCGGGAGGAGAATTGGGGTGACATGGACCCTGAGGCCCAAGAGCAGCAGAGGCCTGGGCAGAGACTCAGAGCAGATTTAGGGGCACTCGGGTCATGCCTCATGTCTGAACTTGGCTGTTTTAACGTGTCTAGGTCTCAGATTTGCCATCAGTCAAGTGAGGAATCTTCCCATCCTTGCACATTTGTAAGTTCAATTTATTTGTAAGCCCAACAAATTTAGCCAAATTTAGCCAAGGTACCCAACTAACACAATCGGCTATATATAGTACTATATTGTAATAACACTTTTCACAAAAATAATACATAAGAAGCAAATATAAAAAAACAAAGAAAGCATTTTGAAACTTACAGTACAGTACCTTGAAAAGTACAGTAGCACAGTACAACAGCTGGAATACAGGGGCACATGCACATCTTTGAAAGTTTGAAACTTGAAGGTTCTTATGTAGGAGACTTACTATAGTGGTGGAAAATGAGCATGTGGAATGAGAGGTACGCTGCACTTAAACAGCACCCAGCTTACCCATGCCTCAGCTTCCTTCTCTACTAGATAGATTCTTATCACCTGCCCCTCCCACCCAGAGTTCCCATAAGGATGTGAGGATTATGTCATAGTGTATAAGCCATCACATCAGGAAAGCGACTTTTATTGTTATCTAAAGGAATAATAGTATTAGTTGCTCCCAGGTAGCTCAAATAGTAAAGAATCTGCCTGCCAATGCAGGAGACACAAGAGACACAGGTTCAATCCCTGGGTCAGGAAGATCCCCTGGAAGATGAAATGGCAAGCCACTCCAGTATTCTTGCCTGGAAAATTCCATGGACAGAGGAGCCTGGCAGACTACAGCCCCTGGGGTCGCAAAGCATCAGACACAACTGAGTGACTGAGCACAGAGATGATGGAGGTGTCTGTGTTGGTGGCACACTGCATTATTTTCATTAAGTCACACTGAATTAATCATGGGCTTCCCTTTGGCTCAGACAATAAAGAACCTGCCAGCAATGTGGGAGACCCAGGTTCAATTCCAGGTCAGGAAGATCCCCTAGAGAAGGGTATGGCAATCCACCCCAAGATCCTTGCCTGGAGAATTCCATGGACAGAGGCGCCTGGCAGGCTACTGGTCCATGGGATCGCAAAGAGCCAGACATGACTGACCAGCTATTTTCATTCAGCACCACTGAATTAATCGGCCACTAATAATCAAATACCTGATGCTGTGAAAGCCCTGGGAAAAGGAGCAGGT
This sequence comes from Dama dama, assembly GCF_033118175.1. NCBI lineage: Eukaryota > Metazoa > Chordata > Mammalia > Artiodactyla > Cervidae > Dama > Dama dama. The sequence goes on along the minus strand of NC_083713.1, from coordinate 5,325,628 downwards.
TTGAGGAGAAAGATTATGAGTTGATTTTGGTGCAGATGCCCCACAGGGAATGGCATGTGCAGGTCTGGCATGGAAGATACCAGTTAGGGAGCAGGTGAGACCACACAAGGATGCCAAAGCCCAGGCCTCGATCCCCCACAGGCAGCCCAGCCTCCCACCCTAGGTCTCAACTGAGGAGGTTCCTCCTCCTCCCAGTAGGTGGTCATGGTCCCCCATGTGGCCACAAACCCAAGTCCCTCCCCCTTTCACAGAAGGCTCACCCTTTAGGTGTCCCGTCCATCAAATCCCCCTGTCTCTCCCTTTGCTATGATCATCCCCATCAGCAAACAAGCATGCTCGAGAATCTCCCATGAAAAAAAGAACGATTCGTTCCAGATACTTCTGCATTTATCTTTTTCTCTCCTCACAAGAAAGCCCTTCAAAAGAATTGCACACACTTGCTCCCTCTCCTTCTCCCCTCTCATTTGCTCCATCAACTTTTGTTCCATCAACTCCTCCCTTCAGGAGGAGTACAACTGTCACACCTTCAGAACACAGCACACAGAGACCTCTCCGTACCCCATTTCCTGGAGCAGTGCCCCCCCACTTTGTTTTTTTTGTTCCTGTCACGTTACTTGTTTATCTCCATCATTACATAGTCCATAACTGTCCTGTTTATTATTCAATTGCTTACAGCCTTTTTCTTTTACTAGGATATGAGTGAACACCATGAGGGTAAGAACTTTGTCTTGCTGTCACTTACACTTTGACCCAGCAGAGGAACCCAGTACAATTTGCTGAATAAACACATAAAACATTTATTTATGAAGGCACAAGGAAAAGCTACTCATTGATCACCATAACTTGGGTTGTGCTATAGTGATAACAAACTCCAAATCTCTGGGCTCAAAACAATGAAGGCTCATTTTGTAGCTAAAACTCTAAAGCTGTTGTGGGTTAGCAGAGGAGTCCTGCTTGTTGCAGTGATGGGGAGCCAGGTGGACAGAACAGCTGCCAGTTTGGAAGGAAAAAAAAACTCTGGAGAGTTACAAGGGAGCATTCAAATGTCCCTGCTCAAAAGTGATATATGTCACTCTGGGCTCACTGTCCAGATCTGACCACAGAGCCATGGAAGGCCTGAGAAAATGAGGAAGCCAAGCCTCCCACATGCTTGGGGGGGAAGGTAATAGGATGGCAGAGCACCATAGAACTGCCACAGCCACTGAGAAATGGTCAATCCAAGAGAGAGAGAAGAACCATCCAAAGGGGTGGGGATCAGGGGTCAGTTATGCCAAACCCTGCAGAAGAATCTGCAAGTATCTGCTGCATTTGGCAACTAATAAGTGACTGGAACACATGAACTTCTGGTGCCCTGGGAGTGTGGGAGAATCCAAATTCAATGGATTGAGCAAAGGAGAGAGGTGAAGAAGTGAAAATAGAACAGAAAACATTTTCAGGAATGTAGCTGCTAAGGAGAGATTGGGGCAGTAATTTAAGACATGTAGTAAAAGTGGTAATGTTCTCAGGGCAAGAGAAGAACACATGTCCACTGGGGTCGGGGGTGGGCAGAGTGAAGAGCCAAGGAGGAAGCAGGTGGGAGTGGTAGAAGGGGACCCAGAGACCCTTCTGGAAGCTTGGGGGTGGAGTGGGAAGAGGACCGTGAGTGAAAAGAGAGGTGATGTGCCTTTTGGTTGAGGACTGGAGATCCTAACAGCTCTGTGGGAACTCTGAGGAGACACTGCATTTTGTCAGTTATTACTACATTTTGTTTCTTCAATAAGATCAGAAAGTGCAGCTGTGAGATAAGGAGACCCAGATGGCAAATAACTTGTAATGTAATTTCTTGGGTCATTATCACCCCACTGGAGATGGAGAGAATGGAAAGGAGAAGGGTACTACCAACAGCAGTCAGAACACAAATGCTGAGGTTAACCAGCCCAAAAGAAAGAGGGAGACAAGTGCCAGGAAAGATATGGATAGAGGGGCTGAAAGTTCACTCCAAAAATGTGGGACAAGAGAGCATGGAACCAACCACCTCTGTCTAGGCCAACACGGGGGCTGGCCATGATAGAGCAACTGGCTCCTGTTTGGACAGCAGTCAAGGACTTGGGGTAAGAAGTCAGGTCTCACTGCCAAGCTCAGAAATAACCTTGTGGCTCAATAGAGAAGAATCCACCTGCCAATGCAGGAGAGATGGGCTCAGTCTCTGGGTCGGGAAGATCCCTGGGAAAGGAAAATGGCAACCCACTCCAGTAATGTTGCCTGGAATATTCTTGCTGCCCTTGTGGCTCAGCTGGTAAAGAATCCGCCTGCAATGCAGGAGGCCTGGGTTCAATCCATGGGTTGGGAAGAGCCCCTGGAGAAGGGAAATGCTACCCACTCCAGTATTCTGGCCTAGAGAATTCCATGGACTATATAGTCCATGGGGTCACAAAGAGTTGGACACGACTGAACAACTTTCACTTTCTCATACATTCTTAATATTAGTGACAAGAAATTTTAACTTTATTAATTTTTCTTCATGAATGCTGAAATATACTGTGAAGTTTTAAATTCCACCTCAGATGATTACATTTTTTAGCACATAAATTTTTAAATTAATAAGTATGTGACCAAAAATCCTTATGTTAATGAGAAAAGTTACTAGAACTAAGAGTTAACCTTCCCAAGATTCAAAGACTTCTGAGATGAGAAGGGGATGAAAGGGATGTTTGTAGCACAAAACATTGCTAAGATTATGTTAGGTATTTTATGGACCCTATTTGATTTCACGTTTCCAATGAGAATGTTGCTGTTGCTCAGTTGCTCAATTGTCCAACTCTTTGCGACCCCATGGATTGCAGCACACCAGTCTTACCTGTCCTTCACCATATCCCAAGATGCTCAAACTCATATTCATTGAGTTGGTGATACCATCCAATCATCTCATCCTATGTCATTCTCTTCTCCTGCCTTCAATCTTTCCAACATCAGGGTCTTTTCCAACGAATCAGCTTTTCACATCTGGTGGCCAAAGTATTGGAGCTTCAGCTTCAGCATCAGTACTTCCAATGAATATTCAAGGTTGATTTCCTTTAAGATTGACTATTTTGATCCCCTTGATGTTCAAGGGGCTCTCAAGAATCTTCACCAGCCCCACAGTTTGAAAACATCAGTTCTTCGGAGCTCAGCTTTCTTTATGGTCCAACTCTCACATCTGTACATGGCTACTGGAAAAACCACAGCTGTGACTAGACATACCTCTGTCAGCAAAATAATGTCTCTGCTTTTGAATACGTTGTCTAGGTTCGCCATAGTTTTTCTTCCAAGGAGCAAGCATTTTTCAATCCCATGGCTGCAGTCACTGTCTGCAGTGATTTTGGAGCCCAAGAAAATAAAGTCTGTCACCATTTCCATTTTTTTCCCATCTATTTGCCATGAAGTGATGGAACTGGATGCCATAATCTCAGTTTGTGGAATGGTGAATTTTAAGCCAGCTTTTTCACTCTCCTCTTTTACCTTCATCAAGAGACTCTTTAGTTCCTCTTTACTTTCTGACATCAAAGTGGTATCATCTGCATAAATGAGGTTATTGATATTTCTCCCAGCAATCTTGCTTCCACATTGGGTTTCACCCATGCTGGCATTTCACTTTATGTACACTTCATATAAGTTAAATAATCAGGGTGAAAATATATAGCTTTGATGAACTCCTTTCCCAATTTTGAACCAGTCCATTGTTCCCTGTCCAGATTTAACTGTTGCTTCTTGAACTGCATACAGGTTTCTCAGGATACAAGTAAAGTGGTCTGGTATTCACATCTCTTTAAGAATTTTCCATAATTTGTTGTGATTCACACAGTCAAAGGCTTTCACATAATCAATGAAGCAGAAGTAGATGTATTTCTGGAATGTTCTTGCTTTTTCTATGATCCAACGAATATTGTCAATTTGATCTCTGGTTTTTCTGCCTTTTCTAAATTCAGCTTGTACATCTGGAAGGTTTCAGTTCACATACTATTAAAGCCCAGCTTGAAGGATTTTTAGCATTACCTAGCTAGCATGTGAAATGAGTATAATTCTGTGGTAGTTTGAACATTCCTTGACATTGCCCTTCTTTGGTATTGGAATGAAAATGGACTTTTCCAGTCCTGTGGCCACTGCTGAGTTTTCCAAATTTGCTGACATATACAGTACAGCACTTTCAGAGCATCATCTTTTAGGATTTGAAATAGCTCAGCAGGAATTCCAACACCACCAGTAGCTTTGCTCATTGTAATAGTTCAAGTAAAGTTTGTAGCTTCGTTCAAGTAAGACCCACTTGAATTCATACTCCAGGATGTTTGGTTCTAGGTGAATGATCACACCACCATGGTTATCTGGGTCATTAAGACTTTTACTGTATACTTCTGTGTATTCTTGCAACCTCTTCTTAATATCTGCTGATTCTATTAGGCCCATAACCATTGCTTTCCTCTACTGTGTTCGTCTTTGCATGAAATATTCCCTTGGTAGCTCTAATTTTCTAGAAGAGATCTCTAGTCTTCCTCATTCTATTGTTTTCATCTATTTCTTTGCACTGTTCACTTAGGAAGGTTTTCTTATCTCTCCTTGTTATTCTTTGGGACTCTGCATTCAGGTGGGTATATCTTTCCTTTTCTTTTTGGCCTTTCTCTTCTCTTCTTTTCTCTGCTATTTGTAAGTCCTCCTCAGACAATCATTTTGCCTTTTTTACATGTTTTTCTTGGGAATGGTCTTGATCACTGCCTCCTATACAATGTTATAAGCCTCCATCTATAGTTTTCTGGCACTTTATCAGGTCTAATCCCTTGAATATATTTGTCACTTACATTATGTAATCATAGTTCAGTTCAGTTTAGTCACTCAGTCGTGTCCAACTCTTTGCAACCCCATGGACTGCAGCACGCCAGGCCTCCCTGTCCATCACCAACTCCCGGAGCTTACTCAAACTCATGTCCATCAAGTCAGTGATGCCATCCAGCCATCTCATCCTCTGTCGTCCCCTTCTCCTCCCACCTTCAATCTTTCCCAGCATCATGGTCTTTTCCAATGAATCAGTTCTTCACATCAGATGCCAAAGTATTGGAGTTTCGGCTTCAGCATCAGTCCTTCCAATGAATATTCAGTGCTGATTTCTTTTAGGATGGACTGGTTGGATCTCCTTTCAGTCCAAGGGACTCTCAAGAGTCTTCTCCAACACCACAGTTGCATTAATTATTCAGCTCTCAGCTTTCTTTATAGTCCAACTCTCACAACTATACATGACTACTGGAAAAACCATACCTTTAACTAGATGGACTTTTGTTGGCAAAGGAATGTCTTTACTTTTTAATATGCTGTCTAGGTTGGTCATAGCTTTTCTTCCAAGGAGCAAGTGTCTTTTAATTTCATGGTTGCAGTCACCATCTGCAGTGATTTTGGAGCCCAGGAAAATAAAATCTCTAACTGTTTCTGTTGTTTCTCCATCTATTTGCCATGAAGTGATGGGACCGGATGCCATGATCTTAATTTTCTGAATGTTGAGGTTTAAACCAACTTTTCCACTCTCCTCTTTCACTTTCATCAAGAGGCTCTTTAGTTCTTCTTCACTGCCTGTCATAAAGGTGGTGTCATCTGCATATCTGAGGTTATTCATATTTCTCCTGGCAATCTTGATTCCAGCTTGTGCTTCATCCAGCCCAGCATTTCGCATGATGTACTCTGCATATAAGTTAAATAAGCAGGGTGACAATATACAGCCTTGATGTACTTCTTTCCCAATTTGGAACCAGTCTGTTGTTCCACATACAGTTCTAACTGTTGCTTCTTGACCTGCATAGGTATTTGATTTAGGTCATACCTGAATGGGCTAGTGGTTTTCCCTACTTTCTTCAATTTAAGTCTGAATTCTACAATAAGGAATTCACGATTGAGCCACAGTCAGCTCCTGGTCTTGTTTTTCTGACTGTTTAGGGCTTCTCCATGTTCAGCTGCAAAGAATATAATCAATCCGATTTCAGTATTGACCAATGTTGATGGTCAACACCATCTATATTGACCTTCACAAGGTGATACCCATGTGTAGAATCATCTCTTGTGTTGTTGGAAGAGAGTGTTTGCTATGACCAGTGTGTCCTCTTTGCAAAGCTCTGTTAGCCTTTGCCCTGCTTCATTTTTGGGCTTTCCTTGTGGCTCAGTTGGTAAAGAATCCACCTGCAATGCAGGAGACCTGCTTTCAATCCCTGGGTTGAGAAGATCCCCTGGAGAAGAGAAAGGTTACCCACTCCAGTATTCTGGCCTGGAGAATTCCAAGGACTGCATAGTCCATGGTGTCACAAGGAGTCAGACACGACTGAGTGACTTTCACTTTCTTTCTGCTTCATTTTGTACTCCAAGTCCAAACTTGCCTGTTAGTTACTCCAGGTATCTCTCGACTTTCTACTTTTGCATTCCAGTCTCATATGATGTAAAGATATCTTTTTTTGTGTTAGTTCAAGAAGGTCTTGTAGGTCTTTATAAGACCATTCAATTTCAGCTTCTTTGGCATTAGTGGTTGGGGCACAGATTTGGATTACTGTGATATTGAATGGTTTGCCTTGGAAACGAGTGAAGATAGTCTGTTATTTTTGAGAATCAACCCAATAACTGCATTTCAGACTCTTTTGTTGACTGTGAGGGCTACTCCATTTCTTCTAAAGGATTCTAGCATACAGTAGTAAATATAATTGTCATCTGAATTAGATTTGCCCACTCCCATCCATTTTAGCTCACTGATTCCTAACATGTTAACTGTTGCCATCTTCTGTTTGACCATTTCCAATTTACCTTGATTCATGGACTTAATGGTCTTCCCTGATAGCTCAGTTGGTAAATAATTCACTGCAATACAGCAGACTGTGGTTTAATTCCTGGGTTGGGAAGATATGCTGCAGAAGGGACAGGCTACCCACTCCACTATTCTGGGACTTCCCTTGTGGCTCAACTGGTAAAAAAAAAAAAAAAAAAAAAAAAAATCCGCCTGCAATGCAGGAGAACTGGGTTTGACTCCTGGGTTGGGAAGAACCCCTGGAGAAGGGAAAGGCTACCCACTCCAGTATTCTGGTCTGGAGAATTCCATGAACTGTATAGTCCATGGGGTTATAAAGAATCAGACACGACTGAGCAACTTTCACTTTCAAGGACTTAATATTCTAGGTTCCTATGCAATATTGTTCTCTAGAGCATCTGACCACAAGACACATCCACAACTGGGCATCATTTCTGCTTTGGCTTAGCCTCCTCATTCCTTCTGGAGCTATTTCTCTGCTTTTCTCCAGTAGCACATTGGACAGCTACTGACCTGGGGAGTTCATCTTTCAGTGTCATATCTTTTTGCCTTTTCATACTGTTCATGGGGTTCTCAAATCATGAATGCTAAAGTGTTCTGCCATTCCCTTCTCCAGTGGACCATATTTTATGAGAACTCTCCACCATGACCTGTCCATCTTGGGTGACCCTACATGCCATGGCTCATAGTTTCATTAAGTTACACAAATCTGTGATCCATGTGATTATTTTGGTTAGTTTTCTTTGATTTTGGTTTTTATTCTGTCTGCCCTCTGATGAATGAGGATAAGAGGCATGTGAAAACTTCCTGATGGGAGGGACTGGCTGTGGGAATACTGGGTCTTGCTCTGGTAGTAAAGGCCATACTCAGTAAATTGTTAATCCAGTTTTCAGCTGATGGGTTGGGCTGTGATCACTCCCTGTAGTTTGGTCTGAGGCCAAACTATGGCAGGGGTAATGTTGACCTCCTCCAAAAGGACTTATGCCAGCACACTGTGCCTCCCCAGACTGCTGATGTCAGTGTCCTTTGACCCCATGGCAGGCTACCCACATGGCAGGCATGAACCCATGCCTCCACTGGAGACTCCCAAACACTACAGGCAAGTCTGCTTCAGTCTCTTGCAAGGTCACTGATCCTTTTTCCTGGGTCCTGGTACACACAAAGTAATGTTTGTGCCCTCCAAGAGTTTCTGCTTCCCCAGTTCTGTGGAAATTCAGAAATTAAATCCTGCTGACCTTCAAAGTCAGATTTCCTCGGGATTCTCACACCGCTTTGCAGGATCCCCAGGTTGGGAAGTATGTTGTGGGAGATAGAACTTTCACAACAATGCAAGAGTGTCTTTGGTATATTTGTTCTCCAGTTTGAGTATCACCAACCCAGAGGCGCTATAGTGAGGCTCATGGCAATCTCCTCTACAAGGATTTATGCCACACACTGAGCCCCCCAAGACTGCGCTGCCAGATCCCCTGTCCCTGTGGCAGGCCACTGCTGACCCATGCCTCTGAAGGAGACCCTCAAACAGTTACACACATGTCTGGCTCAGTCTCTTGTGGAGGTCACGCCTCCCTTCCCTGGGTCCTGGTGCACACAAGGTTTTGTTTGTGCCTTCCAAGCATCTCCTGCAGGTATCAGCTTTGATTTTAAACGTGACTACACTCCTCCTTTTTCTGGTGTGTTCCAACATTCTCCTGTTGATGGTTGTTCAGTAGCTAGTTGCAATTTTGGTGTTCTTGCAGGAGGAGATAAGCACACATCCTTCTATTCTGCCATCTTGGACTGTAGCCTCCCAGTCTCTTCTGCCCATGAAACTCTCCAGGCAAGAATACTGGAGTGGGTGGCCATTCCCTTCTCCAGGGGATCTTCCAACCCAGGGATCAAACCTGGGTATCCTGCATTGCAGGCATATTGTTTTACCATCTGAGCCACCAGGGAAGTCCTTCCAATGAGATGGTTAAACATTAATATTTTATTTGGTTCAACATAAAAAATTAATCAATGTAATATATTAGATTAATAAAATAAGGAGGGAAACATGTGATCATCTCAATGGGAAAAGAAAAAAAAAAAAACTTTTGACAAAATTCTGCCTCCATGATAAAAGCATCAGAAAACTAGGACTAGAAAAAACTTTGCTAAAGTAATAAAGACCATATGTAAAAACTCATAGCTGTTCAATGGTTAAAAACTGAAAAGTTTCTCCCTAAAATTAGGAACAAGTCAAGAATGCCCACTTTAATCATTGCTATTCAACATTGTGCTGGATGTACTAGCAAAAGAAAGTAAGCAAGAAAAATAAAAAGAAATGAAATACTGACATATACAAGAACATGTGGTGGTTTAGTCACTAGATCATGTCTGACTCTTGCAACCCCATTGATTGTAGCCCACCAGGCTCCTCTGTCCCTAGGATTTTCCAGGCAGGAATACTGGAGTGGGTTGCCATTCCCTTCTCCAGGGGATCTTCCTGACTCAGGGATCAAACCCAGGTCTCCTGCACTTCAGGCAGATTCTTTACCTGCTGAGCCACAAAGGAAACCCAAGAATAATGGAGTGGGCAGCCTATCCCTTCTCCAATGAATCTTCCCAACCTAGGAATCTAGGGTCTCCTGCATTGCAGATGGATTCTTTACCAACTGAGCTATCAGGGAAGCCATACAGAAAGGTCCCTCCGAGATTTGAACTTGGATCACTGGATTCAGGGTCCAGAGTGTTAACCATTACTCCAGAAACTAACGACAAATGGGCTTCAGCACACTTTCTGGGATGATATAAATGCTCCATCCCTGGAGAAGGGCATGGCAACGCACTCCAGTATTCTTGTCTGGAGAATCCCATAGACAGAGACGCCTTATGGGCTATGGTCCATAGGGTCACAAAGAGTCAGATATGACAAGTGACTTAGCTTGCATGCATGCATAAATGCTCCATATTATGATATAGATGTAGGTTACATGAACGTGTACATTTGTCAAACTCTACACTTATGTGCATTTCACTTATGTAAATTATATTTCAATATAATTATTTCATGCATATAAAGTAATTGGCACTTTCTAAATGGATGTTAAGTGTTTGATATTGTGCTTAATGTTTTTAATTTTCTTAAGTCAGGGAATTCTTTTTTAAACTAATACAGCCTGTATTTAACAGAGTATTGGGAATATAGAGGCTATCAATAATTAATTGTTGTTGAATGAATGACTGAGTGGGTATGCGCTAAGGTATCCTTTAAATTATCTTCAGTTCTCTGGATTTCATTCTACTTGCTAAAAGAATATAATGATTTATTTACTAAATAAAATAATAATTTATTCTCTACGTAGGTATTCTGAAGAGTAAATGAGATTTTGTTACACAAACTCTATGAATGTCTACAAAGCTCTATGAACATTGGTAGTAGTTGTGGTGGTGATGGGCACAGCTGTGGTTATGTTGCTTTATATATTGCTGATGCTGTTGAAAGTACAGTCTCACAGAAAATGTTGCTTTCATTTTCCTGGAGGAATGTAAATGGGTCTATATATAAAACTTTCAGGGGCTAAGGGAAACAATGGGACTATTCTGAAAGTTCTATTAGATGATCAACAGTCATCCTTGGTCTCCATCCCCTTAAAGCCTCACTCTACAGTGAAATTAAAAGATGCTTACACCTTGGAAGGAAAGTTATGACCAAAATAGATAGCATATTAAAAAGCAGAGACATTACTTTGTCAACAAAGATCCGTCTAGTCAAGGCTATGGTTTTTCCAGTAGTCATGTATGAATGTGAGAGTTGGACTATAAAAAAGCTGAACACTGAAGAATTGATGCTTCTGAACTGTGGTGTTGAAGAAGACTCTTGAGAGTCCCTTGGACTGCAAGGAGATCCAACCAGTCCATCGTAAAGGTGATCAGTCCTGGGTATTCATTGGAAGGACTGATGTTGAAGCTGAAACTCCAATACTTTGGCCACCTGATGTGAAGAACTGACTCATTTGAAAAGACCCTCATGCTGGGAGGGATTGGGGGCAGAAGGAAAAGGGGACGACAGAGGATGAGCTGGCTGGATGGCATCACTGACTCGATGGACATGGGTTTGGGTAAACTCCAGGAGTTGGTGCTGGTCAAGGAGGCCTGGCATGCTGTGGTTCACTGGGTCACAAAGAGTCAGACACAATTGAGTGACTGAACTGAACAGTGAAGGAAGAGAACCCCTCAAATATTTCTATTGACTCTTCAGGGCTCCTGCATGACCAAGATGATTAACAATGTACCTCAATTTATACAATATATAAATTAATGTGATACAGTCCTTAAAAATCAAATCAACTTTTGAAAATTAAATTTCTATTTTAAATTCATTAAAGGAGCTGGATATTTATGAATAATCTTCCTTGTTTCTTTTAGGAAAGTTCTAATTTTCCCCTAATGGGTTTGATTAAAGGCAAGGGCAACCTATCTTCAGGAATCATTTCTACAAACTGCATAGCCTTGGAATGAGCTCCAGAGAGTGGCAGCCAAGTGAGAAGCACAGCCAGCTCCTAACCCTGTGGAGTCCCAGGAACCATCCTCAGTAGTTCTAGAGTTTTCACTTGATGTTTTTGTCCTTCCCAAGGAATTCCTCTTTTGCTATCAGTGAAAGTTCATAAGGGCTTGGTCCTGATGAAAAAGGCCAGTAACCCAGATATTCCTGAACCCAAGATGAGAGTCTTATCTGTTTTTACTTACATGGGCCTACTTGGGACTCACAAAAAGTCCTTAGGGTACACAGGTCAGGGACTGTTGGGATGAAGATGATGATGATGATGATGACCACAATTCTTTAAGAGCAGAGAGTGGAAGATCTGAATCCAGAACCAGTCCTCCTAACCCTGAGGCTGGGGGGCTTTCTTCCACCCCCACCCCAAGTTGCTTTCCAAGCCATATTCACCATCTCTGGAGGTAACCAATGATACCACCACTATCACCCTAAGGCATCAGAGATGTGATCTCACCCAAAGAACCTGAATAAGAGAGCAGAAGTGTCTCTTTTTCTCCAGTGTTTAAGAGAAGCATTAGACAAAATAAGCTCCAAACTTAAAGAATATTGAGTTCAGTTCAATTGAGCAACATTTATGGAGCAACCTGTACTAAGCACTGAAGTTACAACAATGTCTCAAAGAGTCCAGAGTCCAGAAGACAGAGAAGAGCAGGCCAGCTGCCCCTCACTGCCATGAGCAGTTTTGGGGTCAGCACGCCCCCTCCCAAGGCCACCCTGGTGGGGAGAGGTCCATGCCATCTATGACCTGGAGGCAGGGATGTGGCATTTGTGTAGGGTGTTAGGGGCAAACAGGGTTTAGCCAGAGATGCATCAGGTAATGAGCGTCCACAAACCTGAGCATCCCCTGGGAGATGACTTCCCTAAGCAGACTTGCTATTCTAACAATGACTTGACCTGGCTCAGCTCAGAGTGGATGGCTCATGATTCCTCTCCCTCGCATCAGCCCTACCTAGGCAACCCCTTGAAAATCCCTGACTCTTTGGCCCTGGGCGTCAACCCCTGACCTCCTAGAGGACAGTACTCACTGAGAGGAGGGAGTAAAGCAGGTGCCCATGCATGCGCCTGTCCCAGGACACAGGGCTTCAGTCCAGTAGCAGGGCCTCAGCACATCAGAGTCCTGGAGGAGAGCCACCCCCCATGCTGAGAGCCCAAGGCGCAGCCCCTGCCCCTGAGCATATCTATTCCTGCAGTCCCATCTCAGTCACTCCCCAGGCTCCAGCCTTACAGCCTAGACCTGGGCAGCGTGGGAAGCCCCAGGCTCTCTGGCAACAGTCTGGCATAGCCTCTGTAAGACAGGCTCTCCCACAAGTCTGCAGGGCCAGCTCGACACCACCTCCCCAGAAAGCCTCAGGATAGATCCTCAGCTCAAAGTCTGTCAGAGCCACTCCATGGGCCCAAAGCCTCCACTGACACCCTCCCAGCCAAGATGTCTGTGTCCTGCCACTTGTCCCTCAAGACATTCACTTTCACCTTCCCCTGTGGGCTACAAGCCAGGCTGTGTCCTGGGATGTTGATATGGGCAGGAGACCTGATTCAGTCCCTCCTGAGAACAGAACTTCTCAGCCTTTTGTCATCATCATCACCAGTGAGGATTACACGCCCCCCTGCCAAGGAGAAATATTGCACTTAATTTAGTGAGAGAAATAAATGAGAAAAAAAAAAAACAGAAAAATGTGGGGTAGGGAGAGCAGGTCACAGGGGAGAGAAATAATGTTTAATGATGATTCTATGTCAAATGTACACTAATTTATTAAGAGAGAAATTAGATATTAAGGAGTACGAGTTTGTCATATAGACTTGAGCTCTGGAGAACAATTAACCAATGTAATAATTAAAGATTTTTGTCCCCCCAAAAACCAATGTTTTGTTCCTTTAGGGATGATATCGCCCTACTGAGAATCATGCCATAAAAGAAAAATCCTCAAAGAAACAATTACATTAAAATGCAGCCTGAGACCAGCCCTTTCCTCCAACTCCATGTTTCCCATGGGTCCACAGAAGTAGGCCAGGTACCCCCTCCCAGTACATCTCCAAGATCTGCAGGCCCCACCTCCTTCTGGCTTTGGCTGGGCATTCTTTCAAATGTTTCTACATCAAAGTCAATTTGCTCCAAATGGTGAAAGAGCTCTACATGGGCAGACAAAAGGTGCTTCCAGAAGCCCAAAATTTTGCTCCCTTTGTCAAGGAAGAATTCTGCTGTCCCCAGGATGCTGACCTCCCCAACAAGGAGCTGTGGTCACTTGATAGCTTTGCTACAACCTTATCCTACACAGACATAGGCCAGCCCAGTCCCTATGGAACAGAGGAGGTTAATTGAATTGTGAAAGTAGGTACAGCTCACTGTTTCACAGTCTTTCTAATTATTTACTTATTAAAAAGAACCATAACTGTTTATCAAGGGACTGAGTATGTATTAATGGTAGGCAGGGCTATTTGTGTGATGCCTTTGATGGGGAAACTAAATATTTCTTGACACCTTACCACAGAGCTTCCTGACAGGGCTTTAAGTATCAATTAATTATTTAAAGTCCCACATATATTGACTTTTTTTAAATTACAGAGCTTTCCAGAGCAAAGGGAGTGTGAAGGAAGAAAGAATAAGGTTGCTGCAAAGAACACTCCATTTGTCTAAGGGTTGACCCATTTCCCTTCTGCTTTATTAAGACCTTACTTTGTTTTACAGATCCTGTGACCAGTTGCCAATTTGTTTTCAAGACAAGGAGTTTGGTTATTTTTTCTCAGGGCAGGAGCCTTTCCACTTAATTGGGCCTGTCTGGAATGGATGGAGCCTTCAGGTGAGGACATGGATTCTGAGTGGTCTGAAGTTGCATCTGGGAGCTCGAGGCCTGTGGGTAACCCTTCCCCACTCAAACACCCACCCTGGTTGTTTTGGGAAAGAAGTAAGGAGGTTGTGCAAAATCTTTCCCCAAGGAAGAAAATGAAACCACACATTAGAAAATAGACCTACCTTTATGGAAGGTCTCATACATGACATGCTATTTTTTTTTTTTTAAACAATAAGGGTCAGTGTTTCCTCATTCCAGAACACTCCACAGTCCAGAAGTCAGACAAATATATGCTTTATGAGCATCAAGTCTAGCCTTGTGCTGAGCACTGGAAACAGTGTAAATATGGCAGAATAGCTGCCTTCAGAGAGCTTGCTGAAGTCTTCCAGTAAAGACAGCCAGAAAAATACTTAAATAAACAAGGTAACTTCAGGTATGGGGAAGTGTGATGGAAAAAATAAAAGATGCATCAAAAAGAGCCACTTGTGATGACCGAGGACAGCTCACTGAGATGGGAGTATTTGACATGAGACCTGAGGAATGAGAAATAGGCAGTTATGTGTGGGTGTGAGGGAGAGGCATCCTGAGAGGGAGGAGCAGCAGAGGCAAATGCTCCGGAGCAGGGCAGAAGTGAGATTAATACAACGTATGGATTGGTTTCCCTGGTGGCTCAGATGGTAAACAATCCGCCTGCAATGTGAGAGACCTGGGTTCAGTCCCTGAGTTGGAAAGATCCCCTGGAGGAGGTCATGGCAACCCACTCGAGTATTCTTACCTGGAGAAGCCCCATGGACAGAGGAGCCTGGTAGGCTATAGTCCATAGGGTCACAAGAGTTGGACATGACTGGGCGACTAAGCACAGCACATGGATGAGGCCAGAGTGTGGGGAGACCAGAGTGAGGAGGTTCCAGAAGGCTTCCAGGTTTCCAAGAAAGGGCTAGCATTGCAGGGAGACCCCAAAGCCACACTGGCTCATCTCTGTGCCACATGGTGGGCCTCCTCAGGGACACCCCAGTGCCATCTTCTGGGAGGATGACCCGTATGTAGGTATAAGACTTCATTGCAAGCAATATCATCTTTATAACCAAGATCAGAGATGGGTTCTCCCCAGGATGCTCACCTTCTGGTTGGCCAGACATGGCGACATGTTTAGTCTAAAGACTACGGGGTTCTTCTCAACCCTTTTTCACACTCCAGCCTTAAAGACACCCCCGACTTTACCAGTCTCCCATCCCTCATTCATCTATTTGTCCATTCCAATAGCACCTGGGCTAGACAGCCAGACCACCCCAGGCCCTTGGGAGCCCCCAGTCTCAACAGAGAAGGACATAAGTAGCACCATGCCCCAGGGTAGTATAGGACTGGATGCAGGGACAAGGTACAAGTGTACACCACAAAGGCCATCGGACACTGCCTGGGGCAGCCAGGGGGCTTCCTGCTGTGGTTGATTCTGCTGAGGTTCAGTTGCTAAGATTTCTTTTTTTTTTTTTTAACTGGGTGAATATTTCACTTTGACTCAGTCTTTACAAACCAAAGCCATCAGATAGAAACACAGAAACTGGCAAGCTCAGCATAAGATATATATGGAAACGTAGTAGACTAGAAGGACCATAACAATCTTAAAGACTTCTAAGAATGTCAGAAAATTAATCATACTATATTTACCAATCTTTAGGTTATAATGTTCAAGATTGTGTCACAGTGGCATATGGACAGACAAATAGAGCAATGGAACAGGACTGTGTGCTATTTATACATTGAGTTCCAATGCTAAGGACATCAGCTGAGGACATTCCTCAGGATACAGAAAATTCAAGTTGTAGAACAAAATTGTAAATCTACGTACTATACATAGTAGACTGGCAAAATATAGTGTATCAACTGACTTATTTCTTATAAACTTTCCTCCTGAAGGACGAAACTGCTTACATACTTGTGGAGTTACATCAAATGGAATATTAAACTGTTGTTAGAACCTGAAGGGGCCTCAAAACCACAGTGGATGTTGCAGTCATCATTGGGCATCCACTAAACAATGTTCAGACTCCAGTCTGTTCAGCTTGCCATCCTCCACCATGTATCCATGTGCTCCAGAGGAAAAGGCCCATCCCTGAACAAGGAGTGGGATGGGGCCCAAGGCATTTCTCGTGCCATCAATTAATCTAGTCATGGACCTGTGACATATTAGCAATCTTGGCAATGGAGACACAAGAACCTTCTAGGGATCGTTTTCCACATTGATAAAAGAGACCTAGGAGAAGAAACACTCCCTCTTCTTCCATTGGGGGGGAGTCAGCACATGACACCTGGTGCTCTGGCAGCTACTTTGGGAACATGAGGATGCCACCTCTGGCAGACTGAGAATAATGGAATGGGAATGTGGACAAGGACATGACCCACTGTTGAAAGGCGGATTCACTAAAGCCAGAGTCATCCAACCTCAGCTGACATGCCTGGAAAATTGCCGTCTGAGGCTCCAGCATCTCTGACAGACCAAGGGATGATCAAGTGTAAATGCAGACCCACTCAAGACCCTCCACTTACACGTGAGTGTAGACTGTTAGCATTTTAACATCCTAGGGTACATTTTGCTTATGCTTTTACGTCTGACTTAGGAGCAAAGTTTTAGATTAAAGAGGTGAAGCTCTAAGTGTCTAGTGTCAGACTGCCGGGAGTCTAGGGATCCCCTGAGAGAGAACAGAACTCAGATTCATGGAATATTTCAGCTAGTGGCAGCAAAGTTTGGGAAATGACTTAGTCCCATGATCTAGTCCTCAGTTTATCACAGTTTATCACACTCACCCCTGTGAGTGTGAGACAGCCCAGCACAGAGCCTGGGCACCCAGCCTCAGCCAGCAAAACTTCATTCACACTGATTCTAGGAAAAAGCAGGGACTTTAGACCAGAAACATGCATTAGGTCAAGGCCTTGCTCCTCACCTCACCCAGTGGGGAGCCTCAGCCTCCCTTTGCCTTCCCTGTGAATAACAGCTGTCCTCACGGCCCTCATGAGGACTAGAGGAGATGACGTGGCAAAAGTGGCCAGTACTCTGCAAGCCCCTCTCCCCTCCTAGACACAAGGAGGGCCACATTCCCCAGCCTCTCTGGAGTTTGGTGAGGCCAGTGGCAAGTGGCACACAGCACCTGCAGGCCAGACCCACCCATGCCAAACAGCAAGCCCTCTTTCTCCCCTGACGGTTGGCTGCTGGATCCAGAACAACCAGTGGAGGATGCTGAGGAAGCCCTAGCAGATAGCAATACTTACACATTGAGGAGCCTGGATTCACAAATTGCCAAGCTGAAAGCTGCCTGCTGAATGCCTGCTCAGGATTTAATGTAAACAAAACTAAACCTCTATTACATTGGGTTGTTTGTTATATCAGCTAGCATTAAGAATCCTGACTAACACAAATGTCATGTAAGGCTTAATAGTAACACAGATGCTTTTAAAAATCATGATGTCCTTTTCTACACCTTGCTTTCTTCTCTCTTCCTAGAATTTGCTCTGCCCTTTAAAATTCAAGGAGCAGGAGTTAGTACTGAGATGATGAGCAGGAGGCTCCGTTAAAACCCTTCCAGTGGACTCTGGCCCCCGCCCCCCTCAGCTCCTGTTGGTCAACTCTGAAACTCACAGAAGTTTAGACTCTGTGCCATCCGCAGGAGGCTTGTCCCTCCAGGCACTTCCTCTGATCCCCATTGCCGGCCCCAGATATGTGCCAACGTGCCTGGGACCAGAGAGCAAGGCTCTCTCCTGTCTGTTTTGACCTCATTAAACTTCCCTGTTTTCAGGAGGCTGGAGGAAGCAGGGTAAAGCAGGTGAGGACAGGTCTCCAAAACGAGCCTTGAGGCTTCTGCTCCTTGCAGGGCCGTGGGACTGAGCATGCCCAGAGACATCTCTGAAAGGTGGTTTCCACTCTTGAACAAGCTCAGAAAAGAGAGAGTGTGTGGCCTCACATGAGACAGCACAATGATTCTGAATCTCTGTTCTTAACAGTCTGTGTTCTGGGGATATAAAATGGTTTAGTTTGTCTGCAGTTTATCTAGGTGCCCAGTTCTCTGACCCCTATGTTCCACACAGAGTCTCTGTTTTCTTTCAAAACACAGCATCTCTTCAAGGTTCCAGGAAAAAATCACCTCTCATAGAAAAGCCAGCAAGCGTCCAGACCTGCTGCTGGACCTAAGAGAGACAGACAGCGAGGGAATTAAATCAGATACAACTTAGCCAAAAACTTATGAATTCTTGTTAGACTTTTAGTCTTCCAAACAACAAGCCCCACCCAGGACACATCACCACTGTTCCCTCTTTCCTCAGTGTTGCAAGGGACTCGGGGCTTTCACAGTGACTGCCCCCAAGTCTACATATAAGCCCCCCGTGGACACCAGAACAAAGGCTCCTTAGAAGGTAACTGAGCTGCATGTGTTCTTTGTCAAGTTCTTCCCCCAGGAGCCAGAACTCTCCCCAGTGAAGGACCCCACCCCCATCAGCCACATTTTCTCATCCTCCTGCAACTGCAGAGCCGAGCCTGCCTGCCAGTGAGGTCAGGGAGAGCAGTGCTCTTCTGAAGTAACTCTGGGTCCAACTGAGAGGAAGAACAGACAGGTGAGAGTTCAGGTGATTGAGCTGACTGATGCACTGATTATCGGGGTGGAAGAGAGAGGGCTAGAAGTAGCCTTGTTATATCAAGGAGAAGCTGAGACAGAGGAGTCAGCCCCTTTCCCTGGGTCACAGTGAAGTTCCTGACCTTTAAGAAGAACCAAGCCCCCTCCTGGCATGAGTGCATCCCCTAGCTTGTTCCCTCTGAAACTCAGAGCCACACAGTCCAGGAGATTTCCAGACAGAGGGTTGCAGTGGGGCTGGGGAGGGATTAGGAAGGTAGGTTGGTCTTCAGTGCCCCCTGGTAGATGCCAACTGGAGCAGCCCAGCCCTACAATCACAGGCTCCAGGGCAGTGGAACACGGGCTTGCCTGGGGTCCCTCAGATGGGAGCAGCCCACAATAGCCCTGGGTGCAAGGAACACACTCAGCCAGAAACCAGGAAGGACTGTATGGCTGCCTTTAGGGAGGGAGAAGAGGGAGTGACACCCGGTGTGTCTGAGGAAGAGGGGGGTGACCACGATGTGGCTTCTAGTGGGCCACAACCATGATTTTTGTTTTAACTGAAGGAGAATTTTAAGCCAAGCAGTGACTTGGTTTGTAAAGACCAAATAGGCAGAAAACTGTTGCATTCATCCAAATGGAAGAGGGGAAGGGTGCTTGGTGGTGGCCATGGAGAATTGCCTGCATTCACTTATAATTCAAAGGTGGACTCAGGAAGAGAGGCCAAGGGAGCAGAAGAGAAGGTGACATCCAGAACAGCCCTGAATTCACTGCCCTCGAGGTCATGAGGGGACCACTGAGATAGGTGGTTGAGGGGAACGAGCACTGGGTGGGGAAGATCAGAACCCAGGACAGGAAGGTCCACTGGAGGTACCTTCAGGACATCAAAGAGGTGGCTGGACGTGCAGTGCAGAGCCACAGGGGAAGTGACCTGGAGTGACCGCCTTCAGTGACAGTGGTATAATGATAGTAACAGGAGTGTGGGCACAGGCAGGATGACAGGCACGTGTGCCTGGAGAGGAGAGCTAGAGGCTGCAGAGGCTACGTGTGGCCCCTGCCGGCAAGGCCAAGTGAAGGGCAGCAGTGTGGGGGGGCCAGGCCCTCTGGGGCCCAGCTCCGTGCTCTCAGGGAATCATCACCCTGTCAGCCTGACTCAGAGCCATTGTCAGGAGGGGGAGATGGGCAGAGACCCACCCCCGGGGTCAGCCCCACGCCCACAGCATCCCCACCAGTCACAGACGGTGTGCTCCTCTGTGCCTCTCAGGCTGTGTCTGTGAATGCGGAGCTGGACTAGTTTCACCTCTGTGCAAAGTTAGGAGAAGCAACTTCAGGACACAGTCATCAGAATGACACAAGATAAATGTGTGGACACTAAGAGGGAAAGGGGGGATGAACTGGGAGATCGGGATTGACATATGTGTATGCTATTGATACTGTGTATAAAATTTATAACCGATGAGAGCCTACTGTGCAGCACAGGGAACTCTACCCAGCGCTCTGTGGGGACCTGAACAGGAAGGAAATCCAAACAAGAGGGGATGTATGTATACACATGACTAAATCACTGCTATGCAGTAGAAACTAACTCAACTTTGTAAAGCAACTATACTCAGATAAAACATTTTTTAAATAGGAAAAAAGGACACAGTTATGCATATCGATTGTTGTCGTTGTTTAATTGCTCAGTCGTGTCCAACTCTTTCATGACCCCATGGACTGTAGCCCACCAGGCTCCTCTGTCCGTGGAATTCTCCAGGTGGGAATACTGGAGTGGGTTGCCATGCCCTCCTCCAGGGGATCTAACCCACCCAGGAATCAAACCTGCATCTGCTGCACTGCAGGTGGATTCTTTACCCACTGAGCCACCTGGGAAGCTACCTGATGAGTAAATGGAATCATCATCAAAAGCAATTAGCAGATTCTTGGTCAATGAAATTGATTACGGAAAATGAATGAATTAGGACAACCACCCCAAAAAATACTGAGTTTAAAAACATGTTCAGCACAACAGTGTTCGGCAAATCAGCCAGCATAATCTCTGTGTACAGTGTATTCCATAAGCAACTAAACCTTGTAAGTTTCTCAGGAAAATGCACTGATTTTGATAATGATGTCAAGATGCAACTATTCCACTGAAAAGACAGCCAGTGTGATATAGCAGTTACCCCTGCTCCCCAGTTCAAAGTTCTCCTCTAGAAGTTTCTTGCCAATACCTTTTACATAGGTCTTCATTACGTCCCGACATGGACCCACTAACCACTTTTTCTATATTCAGGAGAGAACTGCTTTGATTAATGGAACAAGAATTTATTGGAATATTTTTCATAGCTCAAATGTGCTGAAAAAATGCAAAATCTTAATTTAGAAAAGTATTGATATGTTCTTTATAGATAATACATGGCCTGTTGCCTGATACATTTTAAAGTGATTTGAGACAAACACTAGGCATATGCAATTATGGGTCTCATGAGACACATAAACAGCATCTTTTTCTTATAAACAACCTGGGCACCCTAAGAGTATTAGCAAGATATAAAATAAGCTAATTATCACAGCAGACTGGGGCAGCAATCTTTAGCACATAGATAATGCAGCCTTCCTTCAAACAGGTGAGAAAGGATTTTTTTTTCCAAGAACCATCTTTGCAGAAGGAACAGATGTAGATAAGATTACTGTTTATATGTGCAGAGGATGGTGCCAAAGGCCTTTCTTGGCACATTGGTGACCAAAGTCCAGCCTTGCCATCTTAAACCCATCCCCCACCTTGCAGCCCTTCCTAAAGAGCAGCTCGTCCACATCACAGCTTCAAACATCCCTGTGCTTTGATGGCCCCAAGATGCAGCCCAAACTCCTTGCTGTGGCTCACGAGGTTACACAACCTGGGCCAAGTGACCCGTCAGCCCCTCCCACCTCTGGGGCCCCTATTCTGGCTCTAGCAGACTCTGTGCTCCAGTCTCTGCCACACTCCCCTGCCCACTTTTAGACTTTCAGGCACCAGCTCAGGTGCACTCTCCGGAACCCACCTTCCAAGGACTCCACAGCATCTCGCTAGCTGTGTCTCACCTGCAGTAGGCTCTCAGAAATATTCTGTTGAAATAAATAATAATGAGTGAATGGGGGAGCAGTTGACAGACCATGCCAAATCCCTGACCAGTTCCCACCAAGATGATGGAAGCCTGTAAGCACAATGACTAAACAGTGTCCCCTGAGAGAAAAAGGGGGCTGCCTGTGGCTCGGGTCTTCTGATAGGCCCAGGACTCTGTCACGTTACCTCTCCAGACTGGGACTAAGGCACAGCCTGAGCCAGCAGAGTGAGTGACCCTGCATTAAGCCCAGGAAGGCTGATGGCAGCCTTTCTGTTCTAAGCCGTGTGTTTCCTTGTGCTCCAGGAAGCAGATAAACTCTCCTTTGTGGCAGTGCAGCTCAGTGGAGAGATGGTGAGGACTGTCCCAGAACAGCAGCTGGGTGTGTTCCTGAGCTAGAAGGTAGCTGTCTGCAGGGGGAGGGGGCCAAAGCACCCTGCTCCAACCTACCACCACCATCCTCCCTCCCCTGCCCTGCACAGGAGCAGGTTTCCTGAAAGGAGAACAGAATCCTGGAGGTTCCAATGCTGCACGGGACTCAGCGGTCAGCACTGATTGGATGATAGATAGATAGATAACCTGTGAGGGTGCCAGTGGGTGGGGTCTCCCCAGGTAAAGCTGTCTGGGAACAAGATTCACACTGCAGAGCTGCCAACTACAAACCGCACAGTGTGACCTGGTGCTCATCACCGGGAAATCACAGCTTAGAAGGACAACTTGTCTGTAGGTAAAGGTTGATGTCCCCCAAAGCTTACTCTAGAGCTACTTTCCAGAGCTAAAATCACCACTCATACGCCAACAGCTCCCAAAGCTGGGACCCCAGCACAGACTTCTCATATGACTCTCAACCTAACATCCCACAGCCTGTCACATGAAAGTCCCACAAGAATTTGAACTCAGAACTGAGCTCAGCATTATTCTCTTGCCCAGATCCAATGAATTAGACTAACAGTCAACCAGTTTTCCAAATCTAATGTGGGAAATTCATCCTTGATTTCTCCTTCTTCCTTTTTCTCCACTACTCTAGCCACTCCCCAAATAGCAAGGACTTTACTTTCCAAATAACTCTCTAACTGACCTTGTATCTGCAGGCCAGTTTTCATAGCTTTTCTCCAAAACTATTGCTACATCCTCTTTAAAGTTCCCTGAAACTCCATCCTTTTCATTCCGTCCTCCTCATGGGCCACCAAGGTGGCTGTGTCACCTTTGCTGCTTTAAATCCTGTCTTTCAGCCCCAAGCCTGTCCTTCCCTATTCTATTGTGTGATAGTAAGTCTGAAAATCTGCAGACAGCCATTCCCAGACTTCAGAACTAGCTGGTTGTGATTAAGACACACCACTGGAAGGCACTGGTGACAGGAAGGGAGAATGGGTTCCTGTCAACACCAACATCACTAGCCTCCCTGTAGAGAAGTAAAACATGTTAGCTCCAATGTTCTGTGCAACTCCCAGCCCTGGCTCTGCAGCACACCCCTCGGGATTATGACAATTGCTCTTGAAGTACCCCTCAGCAGCCCAGCAAAGATGCTGTGCCCTCAGAAGTCCAGCCACAAGCCAACTCCTTGAAGATCTCAGTGGCCCCATCTCTGAGTTCTAAGACCTGGGGAAATCCATTTGTTTCTACAACCTTAAGCATAATAGCTTTTTCATGCTGTTCCCCATACCTGAGTTACTGCAGGGCTCCCTTCACTCTGCTCCTTCAGTCCTCCAGCATCAATGTGCTAAGTCACTTCGTCGTGCCCAGCTCTTTGCAACCCTATGGACCATAGCCTGCCAAGTTCCTCTGTCCATTGGATTCTCGAGGCAAGAATACTGGAGTGGGTTGCCGTGTCCTCCTCCAGGGGAATCTTCCTGACCCAGGAAATCAAACCCACATCTCTTACATCTCACGCATTGGCAAGTGGGTTCTTTGCCACTGGCGCCACCTGGGAAGCCCCCGACACCAATACCTTGTGCTAAACCTCCTCTAATTGAAATGTTTTACATGGTTTCTGTCATCCTCACCATACCTCATTTGATACAGATGAATTGAAAACACAAGTCTGTGTCTATTCCTTCATGAAATACCACTGAAGTAACAGTTTAAAAAAATCGAAAGGTATAAATCTTCAACAATGAAAACACATGAAAAGGTAACAGTAGATGAAAGATATCAACCACATTTTGCAGAAGGGAGAGCAGCTGAGAAGGTGGCAACTAATTTGGCAGACCAGAGAAAGCAGAAACCTGGGTACTTACAGTTGCTTGGAGAAGTTAGGAAGAAAGGCAGCTTAAATAGCAGAATTCTAGAAGAGCCCAGAGCTGGGGACTACAGACACTCCTGGTAAGCTTACAGGCTGAGGCTAAAAAGGGCAAAGAGTTGTTGTTGTTCAGTTGCTAAGTAGTATACAACTCTTTGAGATCCCATGAACTGCAGCAGTCAAGAATTTCCTGTCCTTCACAATCTCCCAGCATTTGCTCACTCATATCCATTGAGTCAGTGATGCCATCCAACTAGCTCATCCTCATCGCCCCCATCTCCTCTTACCCTCAGTCTTTCCCAGCATCAGGGTCTTTTCCCATGACTCAGCTCTTCACTACACAAACCTATAATCTCCTTACCAAGACAGATCCTTTCCTTCAGCCATAAGAGCAGAAGCTGTTCCTCCCTGTGGTAGCTGAGTGAAGGATCACTACTGAAGAGGGAGGAGTTGTTGGGAATTCCACTACTGAAGAGAGAGTTGGCGTGGGTGGTGGGGGGTGGTGGGGGGGGAGGGGGGCGGGCAGGATTCAGCAACAATCTGCAGCACAAATCAGCTTCTTGTTTCGTCTCTCTCTGCTTCCTGGGAGCTACCAGAGCACATGAACCAGCAAAAGGATGGCACAAATAAGCTTCTAGACACCATACCAAAAACACAGGTGACAAAATCTAAAAAATAGATGGATACCATTCAGAAAGTAAAAATATAACTTTTTTTTTTTTTTTTTTTTTACCTTTTATAGAATAGAATGTGGAGAAAAGGGAACACTATTGTACTGTTGGTGGGAATATAAATTGGTGCAACCACTGTGGAAAACAGTATGGAGGTTTCCTTTAAAAAAATTGAAAATAGAGCTACCATATGACCCAGCAATTTCTGAATATACCCCTGGAAAAGATGAAGACTCTAATTTGAAAAGGTCCGTGTAACTTAATGTTGATAGCAGCACTATTTACAATAGCCAAGACATGGAAGCAACCTAAATGTCCATCAACAGATGAAGGAATAAAGAAGATGTGGTATATATTTATAAAAAAAAAAATACTAGTCATCCATAAGAAAGAATGAAATTTTGCCATTTGCAACAACATGCATGAACATGGAGGGGATTATGCTAAATAAGTCAAATAGAGGAAGACAAATACATAT
Source organism: Dama dama (assembly GCF_033118175.1). Lineage (NCBI taxonomy): Eukaryota > Metazoa > Chordata > Mammalia > Artiodactyla > Cervidae > Dama > Dama dama. The sequence continues at coordinate 5,300,473 of NC_083713.1, read as the reverse complement.
TTGGAATCTAACAAATAGAGCAAACTAGTGAATATAACAAAAAAGAAGCAAACTCACAGATATAGAGAATAAACTAGTGGTTACCAGTGGAGAGAGGGAAGAGGTAGGGGTAATATAGGGGTGGAGAATTAAGAGGTACAAACTAATTAGGTATAAAATAAGTTACAATGTTGTATGTTATACAACACAGGGAACATAGACAAAATGTTACCTATTTCACTATAAGTGAAATATAATCTTTAAAATGGGGAGGATATTTGTATATCATGTATTCCGTGAAGGACTTGTATCTAAATATATAAAGAATTCATAAAAATCAATAAAAAAAATTTAAATAACCTAATTAACAAATGGACAAAGGATCAAAAAATGAACAAAGGATCAATATGGACATTTCTCCAAAGAAGATACACAATACACAAAGAAGATACACAATAATCACATCAAAAAATGCTCAAAATCATTAGGGAAATGCAAGCCAAAACCACAATAAGATTCCATTTCACACCCCTTAGGATGACTATAATCAAAAATGTAAAATAACAAGAGTTACTGAACATGTAGAGAAATTAGACCCCTCATACATTAGTGGTGGAAATGTAAAACTGTTCAGCCTCTGTGGAAAACTATCTGGTGGCTCTTCAAAAAGTTAAATACAATTTTACCATATAACCCAGCAATTCCACTCTTAGATACAGACCCAAGAGAAGTGAAAACAAGTGCTCAAACAAATGCATGTACATCCTTGTTCATAGCAGCACAATTTTCAAATGGTGGAAACAGCCCAAATGTCAGTATATCAATTGATTATTTTAAACGTGGTATATATACACAATGGAATACTGTCCATTCATAAAAGAATGAAGTGCTGATAAACACTATGTGGATGAACCTCAAAAACATTATACTAAATGAAATGCCAGAAGTAAAAGGCCACATATTATTTGATTCTATTTATACAAAATGTTCAGAATAGGCAAATCTATAGAGACAGAAAGTAGATTAGTAATTGCCAGAGGCTTGGAGAAGGGGTACTGGGGAAGAACTGCTAGTGAGTATTAGATGTCTTTGGGGTGTGATGAAATACTCTAAAATTAGATCATAGTAATTGCATAACTCCTATTACACCAAAAAAAAAATATTGAATTGCCCATTTTTAATGGGTGAAATATATTGAATGTAAATTTTCTTTCACCTGACTAAACAAAACTGCCTGTGTGTGAGGTGTTTCAGATAATTAACATGTTCCATATTAGCCTTGCCTGGGCAGGACAAAACCATAGCCACGGGGCAGGAAGCATGCCTTCATTGCAGAATATCCATGGAGCAATTTATGAAGGATTATGGCTCCAGATTATGATCTAACTAACTGGAACACTCCTGAGATAACAGGAATAACTTTTGTACAATATATTCTATTTTGAAATGTGCTTTATAATTGATCTGAAGGCTATCAGCCTAAGTCATTTCTTCATGAGTGTCCAGCAATCAGACACACACGCAAACACGAACCCTCATACACACATACCTTACAAACATGTGACACAATTATGTTTAGGACAGATTAAGATGTCAATCTCTTTGCAGCCTCTGATCTTCTTTTAGAAACATGTTAGCAAAAAGAGGGCTTCCCAGGTGGTGCTAGTGGTAAAGAACTCACCTGCCAAAGTAGGAGATGCAAGAGACGCAGGTTTGATTCCAAGGTTGGGAAGATCCCTGGAGGAAGGCACTGGCAACCCACTCCAGTATTCTTGCCTGGAGAATCCCATGGACAGAGGAGCTTGGCGGCCTATGGTCCATAGGGTCGCAAGGAGCTGGACATGACTGAAGTGACTTTGCACGCAGCACACACACATAGCAAAAAGGACAGCTTTGAGTTAATGGATTCGATATGAGGATGACCTGGTTGTGACAACAGTGTCACATCAGTCTGGTCCATCTCAGAAGACTGGGAAGGTCCAGGCAGGCACTGTCCTTGGGAGGTATAGAGGAGGTGGAGGAGCAAAGGGAGTCAAGCAGATGTGGCGTCATTTGGCTATTCTCAAGGAAAGCTGTCACCAAGAGTTTATGCAAACTATGGCCACAAAGGAAGGCAAGCAAGACACCAAGGCAAGGCAGACAGTACTTCCAATCAGGGAGCAAGGCTTGAATTTGCAGGACCCAAGCAGGAGGATGGTGGAGGTACGAAGTGCCTGTGTTAGGGGAGGCCGGGTGGTCAGAGGAGCAGACCTGTAAGCATCTGCTGTTTATCTGCACGTCTTCTTTCCCATCCCATCCTATCCCTCAGCACCTCAGCCACTGCCTTCCCTAGACCAACAAATGAGGAAGACCACTCCTGCACCTGTAGATGGTCTGTGAGTTGCTCCATCAACATTCGAGCCTACTGTGAAACTAGCTTCAGCCTCTCTGCCACTAGATTTGACAGGAAAAAGTCATTTTTCAACTCAAACACAGAACAGTCCACCAGCACGTGTTCAAGATTATAAAGCACCCTTTCCTTCAATCTCTTTTCCCACAAATCTTCCTTACCAGCCCCCACACACCACAAGCCAGTGGCTCTCACACTTCAGCCAGCATCAGAAACACTCGGAGTGTTGTTAATGCACAGGGCACTGGGACCCTAAGTGGAGACACCACACTCTGAAACCCATCTTCCAAAAATTCTGCCCAAGCCTTCAGGTGTGCTTGATAGCCATGTGACCTCAGAGAAGTCCTTGAACTTTGCCGAGCCTCAGTTTCCTGATCTGTACGACAGGGGTGATGGTACCTCCCAGCTCACAGGATTGCTGTGAGGATGAGTAAGCTAATAGGTGTGAGGGTTGGGACAGTGCCTGATACTCACTAGGTGCTGCACCCGTTTCTGAGCTTGTGACCATCCTTCAGTGACTCACCACCTCAAGGATCAGGTGTTTGATGTATTCAGTCTCTGGTGGGGAACCCTGTTCATTTTCTCATAAGAAGTGGATCTGGTGCAGTTGTTTTTGCCTATATCATAGTTGACATTTCAATTTAGATGCCAGCTGTATGCATCTCTTCACAGGTGTATCAATTAATCTGGCAGCTTTGAGTGAGAACTTACTTTCCAGATGTGATGAGCTGGCATCCGCCCCAACTTAGCTCATTACAACCCTCCCTGCCCAGTCCAGGTGGGGGGGAGTGCAGAGGCTGGCCTGTCCAGCTCAGTTCAATGTAGGGGCAACAATTACTTGACTTGTGTTGTAGTTTTGTTCCTTTAAATAAACTACAAGTTAGATATAGACAGATAGATACATAGATAGATAAGTAACTGAATCACTATGCTATACATCTGAAACTAGCCCAGCGTTGTAAATCAACTCTACCTCAATTTGAAAAATAAGCCACAAGTTCTTTGGAGGCAGTGATTCCTTCTTTTGTGCTGATCAGACATGGGGGTACCTTGGGGAGAAACAAAGGTGCCCGTGCCTGAGTGAGGCCATTTGTGAAATACGGGGTCAGGTGAGCAGGGCCAACACAGGGTCTCATGGAGAGACAGCTACTTGGAAAACCAGAAGGGACTGGGACTCGGACAAGCTGCTGCGACTCAGTTCACAGCAGGCACTCACTAGAAGTTGTGATCCAGCATCCACCATGAGAGCAGTCTTTACTGGCCTCTCCGCAGGCACAGTGGAAAGACCAGGCTGCCCACTGTGGGATCCCAGCACCCAGCACAGCCTGGCTCACGGAGGGTCTCAGCTGGCATGGACAGAATGGGTGGCAGGCTTGTGGTTGAACTCTGTGCTGCCAGGGGGCTGGGCCCCCGCTCGTGAGGGAAAGTCAGGCATTCACCCCTACTCACTATCTGCTGTAGACTATCAATTGCTACATGCTCGTTTCTGCTCTCCCAGGCAGTTGCAAATTGATCATTTGATGATCTATTCCAGCAGCTTCTCACCCTTCCTTTTAAGCTGACAGATGCCTAATGGTAGGCCCAGCCTTCCTGAGAGTGTGCACTCTGTAACCAGAGCTCCTTAGGGGCAGCAGAGAGGCTGGGCCATGAGCTGAGAAGTTCTTTCTGCAAGTCTTTGATCCGCATCTCTGTAGCAGTTGTTCTTAAATGTGGTCCCGGGCCAGCACCATCAGCATTATCTGGAATCTGTTAGAACTCCACATTCACAGGATTCAGCTGAGATCAGCTGGCTCTAACACCTGGGGGTTGGAGCCCGTCGCTTTATGAGCCTTCTAGATGATTTCAGCCTACAGTAAAATTTGAAAGCCACCATTCTGAGGACCCCAGGAAAAGGTTAGGATTGAGGCAGTAACCCCATATTAAAGGTGAAGAAACGCAAAGCCAAATGCGTATGATTTGTTCAACGTGACTCATTTGTGTGTTCTTTTATTCTCTAGTTAATTTGTCAAACACTTACCAATTGCCTGCTCTTTGCACAGCACTGAGGTAGGCACATGGGCCACAAGCTCCATATTCAAGAGTTCACAGTCTAGTGAGAGGACTCAGCCCTGTGGAAGAGGGGATTAACATCTGCCAATGCAGTCAGCAAGCACCCTTCTGGCCTAGAAGTACTGGGCAGCTGCCTCAGGACATGATGGTGAACATGTCACCACATGTCCAGGATCATGGAGGCTGTGCTGAGGAGGGCGCCAGATTTCCAGAGGAACACTCAGTGCTACAGAGGTTCCCATGGCAAAGTGGGCAATGATGTGGCAGATGAGTAGACTGGCCTGCAGGGTCCAAACAGCCTATGGGGGTGAAAGCTGCACTGATAAAGGACAGGAATGGGGGGAAAGGATGGGCATCTGAATGTGCCAGGCTGCAATTCAGCATATCCAAGGGTCCAAGCGTTGTGGGTCCAAGTGAGATGTCAAGATAGCAAGAGGATATTTGGATCTGGGACTCTGGTGAGAGACCAGGCTGAAGATGAGCAGGTGACAGTCTGCATGTTTGGGATCTGTGAATCCTGACACCACATGGGGAGGGAGTGCAGGCAACCCACCTGATGGATAGGGGTGCAGGGGTGAGGGACAGGGTGGGACTGGCAAAGATGAGGAGTTCCACTGTGAGGATGTGACTTTCTAGCTGTTTCTCTTGTGTGCTCAGTTGGTTTTCTCTCCATACCATGGAGACATGAGAGTTGGAGGGGAGGTCTCATGGACAAAGAAAGATCCCAAAGCAGAAAGAAAGGGCAGAATCCAGAGCATGGGAGCCTGTTGGCCTCAGAAACAGAAGCTCACAGCTCCTCTGCTATGACAGGAGGGGGAGGGAAAGAATGGCTATAGATGCAAGATGACAGATGGCCTTAGAGATGGAAGCTACAGATATCCCTGGATGGCTTCCACCTTCCTTGAGAAGTATGTAGGTGTCCCCTGCTAAAAGAGAGGGAGGAACTGGAGGTGGGAGGACAGTCCAGATGTACTGCTGCAGGCAGTGAAAGTGCAAGCTGGCCGGGCAAATTTACTGATGTTATTGTTGTTCAGTCGCCCAATCGTGTCCGACTCTTTGCAACCCCATGGAACTGCAGCATGCCAGGCTTCCCTGTCCCTCACCATCTCCCAAGGTTTGTCCAAGTTCATGTTCACTGCATCGGTGATGCCACCCAGCCATCTCATCCTCTGATACTTTCTTCTCCTTCTACCCTCAATCTTTCTTAGCCTCTTTTACAAAAAGATCTACCAACGCTGCCAGGCTAATGGAGAGCTGGGCAGGACGGGCAACACAGATGTGCACCCTCCCCAACAGTCAGCCCTCTTATTACTCTGCCTGACAGACCCAGAAGAGATGCCTGTCTCCAAGCTGAGGGGAAAGACTGGAGGGCAGGCAGAAATTTTATGAAAATGGTCATGCCTTACATGGGCCTGGGGCTTGTTTCAAGCCTTGGTTCTGATCAGGATTTAGTGGTGGCCTCTGGAGCAGCCTAGGTGGCCACACAGAGCCTCATCTTCTTCTTACCAAAGAGGATTAATCACACAGTCTGCGTGGCACTGTGCTGGTCCACAACAGTGGGGCAGTCACTGGCCAGAGGTAAAGCCATCTCACAGGCTCCCCAGGTCACACAGCTCTTCACAAATGTGTTCTGTGAAGGTCCCCTGGGAGAGGACCTCTGCTTAATCACTTTTTCCCACCCTAATCCAAAGTAACTTAACCATGAGCAGCCATGATGCTTGTCACCCTAGGCCTTAAGTGGTCATTCCTTCAAAAGTAAATCTCTGGATTTTCTAAAGCTCTGGAATCAGCTAATCTGGTCTTCACTAAAGAGGCTTAAATGCACCTGACCTGTGTAATGCTCAGTGAGGCCCAGCGCGAACAAAGCAGCTGCTTCCCGAGGCACTTGCCTGGGGCTACACAAGTGCTGCAGGGACCCCTCTTCCTCTCCACTGTCTTTGTCCCTGGGTTTGCCAGAGGAAAGAGGGGCATCATCCTGCTTACAGACAACAGAAGGAAGAAAGATTCCAGTAAAGGATAAATTCCATAGGAAGTGGCGTTCAAAACGTGAGGCTGCTCCTTTAGGAAGAGTATCTGCTTAGGGAGCTTTGAAGACTGGCCTCCACAACTTACTTCAAGGCTGAACTCTAATGAAACCTGCACATCTAAAACCACATAAATTAACTCTCTCATTAGGGCCCCAGCTACAGTCTCTATGCAAAACAGGCCCATTTAAATGTAAATCTTGACATTCAACCCAGGAAAAGAAATAGTTTCCACACCTAAGCACTGGTTAGGAGGATGAGGATTAAATATTAATTCTTTATGAAGGAAGATTTTTTAATCATGTTTACTTTTAGGCCATCATGATTCTGAGTCTCCTTTCCTTCTGGGAGAACACTGGATTTATAATTACCTGAAACTCGGAGACAGCATCCGCATACTTCTTGGGTTCTCCCTCGAGGCCACAGATAGTATGATTAAGTGTAATTTTGTTAAAAGTGGAGCTCCCAGCACTATTAATTGGGAGGGGACCAGGGAACACTGAAGATATTCAAGCTGAAATGAAAACATGTGATTCTGACCAAAAATGACAAGAGAAACCTGCTCTGTATAATAAACCATGCTGCTGATAAAGTTTCTGCTCTTCATAAGAGAGCAGAAAAGCTAACATCCCCTATGTGTTATGTTCTGCTAAAACAATCCTGGCAGAAATGTGGTCATTTCAGCTATCTAAGAGCAATGTGATTTCCCTCTTTTGCATCAGATAGCCTGGGCTCAAATCCCTACACTCCCCTAACGAGCTGGGTGAAAGGAGTCTTGTAACTCATCTGAGCCTGTTTGATCAGTGAGCTGGAAACACCCTCCTGGAAGGATGTTATGAAGGTCAGTGCAATGGCCCAGGCCGGCACCCAGGTGCCTAGATCCTCACTGAATTTCTCCCAACCCCCCAGCCACCCACTGGGGTGGCCACACAGAGATCACAGCAGAACAGTGGGAACCAGGTTCTAGCTTTTCTTAACTGTGGCCATGCAATCCTGAAAATACGGCCAGAGTCCTCACTGACAAGACTGGGAGCACCTCACTTTCCTGGACAGCTGTGAGAATACACCCAGCATCAAATCAGTGTTAAGTTTCACCACCAATTTCATTTGCCCACAAGAACATGTGCCTGGATCATCCTGAAAAATGTGAAATAACAGAGTGTGAATTTCCCTCTTGAACCTATTTAAAACACATACCACTATACACAGGAAAGGCAACCGGGTGCGACCAACCCAGGACATCTGAGGCCCCATGGTGGCAATGGACAAATCCTCAGGGCATCTGCTACCTCTCAGAGCTCCAGACTTGAGCTGGCTCAGTGCCCGTGAGCCCTGGGCACTCCATGCACACCTACAACTGCTGCTTCCGTTGCCCCTCCCCCAGGACCCCTGCTTGTCCTTGAAGTTCTGCCCTCACACTGCAACCACATGAAAATGAGTGTCTCACCCACTGTATGCATATTTAGATTCTCGCCCATGGACCCTGCTGCCCCACCAGCCATTCAGACATGCACTGTGGATTCTATGTACTTCTCAGTACCAGGCACTGGCAGGAAATAGCAGTGGTCCTGAGTGGAACTTTGAAGACATTTAGAACCTCAGATCTCCACAGGCTCTAAACCACTCTAAACTATCAATTGGTCTAAGCAAAAGCAGTTTTCCTATTCAAATGTGTCAGGAAGCATTTAACAAAAGGTTTCCTGTGTGCTGTTTTGGATCTGTCAGGAACCCTCTGGCCCTTATTGATTCCTGAATATTCAGGAATTAAGAGGAGAGGCACGCCTTACCTGGGGCTGAGGAATCCAGGCATTTCACATTACAGTGATAAGTACCCTGTTCCTTTTTTATGAGCCAAATGGTAAAAGGTGATCATTTGCAACTCTCTCTTTGATAGGGATCATCCTATGTTTTGTAAGTCTGGAATTTTAATCTTTGTCTTTGCTGAGAATAACCACCTTGTAAGACAGTATATATGCCCACGCCATGTTGATTAAAACACCTTTGCTCCATCAGAGCTTTGGTCCCCGTTTCTTTCTTTCTTTCTTTCTATTTCTTCTCTCTTTTTATCTCTCTCTATTTCTGGCTAATTCCTTGGAGCGCGGAGGCCCGCTGAGCTCACTTTCTTGCCCGGGCTTCTAAGACCCCCTCGAGAAGGCGCACTGTGCCTTCACCCACTCGAGAGGGCGCCTGGTGCCTACGTGCAGCAGCGTGAGCCCTAAGAACTGGACTCTATTGGCTTCCCGCATAAACCAAGAGATATCAGCCTCTTTCTCTCTCTTACTCTCCAGACCACCAGGTTCCGGTCCATTAAAGGACCAACACAAATGCAGTCTTCAAAGAGTCACCTAGCACCCTAACCCATTCTGAGTCCCTCCACTACAGAAATTCTGGAGCTTCCACTGGGCTACAATCCAAACAAGACTAACTCTTGCTTTTAAGAGCCTCACAGCTCAGTTTGAAGCAGGGTGGTCAAGAGTCAAAAGTGTTATGCCCGATGTCCGAATCCCCGAGCGGGAAGAGAGAGAAGGCTTCCAAGACAATGCAACTCGCAAAAAAGGGAAGTTTATTACTGTCTCGAGCCAGGGCCTTCTGCCACCAACATCACAATGGTGCAGGGTCAGAAAGCGCCGAGCTCAAGCTTGTTACACAAATTTATGAGATATGCAAAAGCGGTTAGTAACTGGCTTAAGCGGATTGGTTACATGTTTGCAAAGCAATTCTATCCGTACAGACTTTCGCGGGCTTTTCAGCTCTCCCTTTGTTCTTGTTGGGCGCATATTGATTGGCTGGCTCCAGGTTACTTGATGGGGGTAGGGAATCTTACCATTTCGGGGGAAGCTAAAACTTAGGTCCAGGCCGCCTGTCATGGTATTAACCCTGGCAGCCTCACATTCCCCCCTGTCTTCTTGTTCCTGTAGAGGAATCTTTCTCTTCATCCTGGGCTACCATCTGATATTGCTGCCTCAATACCATAATCTGAATGGTATTTAGACGTTCTCTAATAAATGACATTAGCCGGTTTAAAATACAAGGGCCAAATGTAAGTGTTAATAATAGCACTATAAGCGGGCCCAGGAGGGTGGAAACTAAGGTGGTCAGCCAGGGGGAGCGTTGAAACCAAGACTCAAACCATCCCTGTTGGGCCTCCCGTTCCCTCTTTCGTTGCGCCAGCCCTTCTCTTACTTTTGCCATAGATTCTCTTACCACTCCTGTATGGTCTGCATAGAAACAACATTCTTCTCCCAGAGCCGCGCAGACCCCACCCTGTTGGAGAAAAATCAAGTCTAATCCTCTCCTATTCTGCAAGACCACCTCAGACAAGGAAGTCAGAGACTTCTCTAAGTGGCTGATTGATTCTTCTATGCGAGTTATATCTTCATCTATGGCGGCTCGTAGGGAAGAAAACCCTTGGCCTTGCAGAGATAGTGAAGCTATTCCTGTCCCTGCTCCTGCTAGCCCAAGGCTGCCATGGTGATCGCACTGATTGGCTCTCTCTTTTGTCTTAGCAATTCTCGGTCCCAATGTGAGTACATAACCTCTTCAGAGTGGTATAAGATTTTTGGCATTACAGCAACCAGGACACAGAATTCTTGACTCTGGTTAAAAACCTTCACATTTAAACATGGGGTTAGCCCAGTATGTGAACAAATCCACCAGCCCCAACCTCTGGCACAATCCAATTTTTGCCATATAAGCGTAGGTTACTAATAGTCCGGGCACAGAGGGAAGTTTTATCACGTGGCACTGTGCCCAAACAGAGTCCCTGTCCCCAAACTTCATTCATTGTGAGGCCAACCTTGCATTCTTCCCATCGGCATGGGGGTGGGTCCTGGCCTGAAGATAAGTGGTAAGAGACATTGAGGCCTATGGCCTCATAGAAGGGGGGGTGAAGATTATAACAAAGCCAACAGGACTGGGTTGCATTAGGGTTGGTATGGTTTATGACCGTAAAGGCTGCATTCACTAAGGCCCATAGGGGGTCCTGAATTGCTGAGCTAATGGTAACAGCCAGAGGGCCAGGGGTTTCTGTCAGTTTGCCTCTGAGGCTCGGGGTAGAAGAGATGTTAAATGTTCCTGGCAAGCTTGGTCTGAAGGGGGTTGGCTTGGGGGTCGCCTTGTGCCCCTGTAATGCTTTGACCAGATTGGGACCTAAACTATGTACCTGCACCGGCTCAATAACCTGTTTAATGATTAAAAGCTCGCCTGGGTAGGGGCCGGGCCAATTTACGTGAAGCTGAAAACCCCAAGTCAGTCCTGAGGTCCAGCGGTTTTCTTTTTTCGCCCGTTCCTGGTTAAATCGTACTCGTACCTGAGGCCCCTGGTGTCTACGGTCCTTGAAGGTGAAGCTAACTAGATCTCTGTTTCCGACATCCCACCTCTGGGGTCCATCACAAGAGGTCACACAACTCCAGCTCCTGCAATAATAGCTTTCTATGCCACCACAGGTTTTCCAGTTATTTTTTACATAGCCCGGGCAAGCCCAAAACCCCAACCTATGGTTTTTTATCCCATCTCTATAGTACTTATCATAGAGACCATCCTGCTTTGCGAAGAGGCTTGAGAGGTCGAAGTTCAGGTCTGGCCACCAGGTGTTTGGAGGGTGGATTCCTGAGGTCTCATTGAGCAGCTCATGAGTTTGCCCGTCGTTGAGTTTCCATGTGATCTTAGCAGGTTGATGGGGGTTATGACTGGTCGCTCCTGGGTCGATGAGAGCTGCTATCAGCAGGAGAATTAGGAGGCCTCCCAGCGGACGAGTTTCAGTTTCAAAGGATTTGACGGGTGAGGACTCGCCTTCCATTCTGCTCGCGCTTTTTCCTGTTCTTCCGATGTAGCTTGCCGCACGTGATTGCAGTGAACCCAGGGTCCAATCCCGTCGACCTTGACAGCGGTAGGAGTGGTAAGGAGAACAACATAAGGGCCTTTCCATCTAGGTTCTAATACTTTAGATTGGTGTCGTTTTACCCAAACCCAATCACCTGGGCCAATATTATGTGAGGGGAGGGCCCTCTTGTTTTGGCCCTCATGCATCTCTCGAATCAATTTCCAAACATGGTTATGCACCTTACTTAATGCTATCAGAGTTTGCTGGAATTGTCCCAAAGTAGGGGGTGGCAGACATTTTCCTTCGAAAATAGGATACACAGGAGGGGGTCTTCCATACAGAATCTCAAAAGGAGTAAGATTCAGCTTATAAGGGGTGTTACGTGCCCGAAAGAGTGCAAAGGGGAGGAGGGTCACCCAGTCCCCGCCAGTCTCTATTGCCAACTTTGTCAAAGTTTCTTTTAGGGTCCGATTCATTCTCTCAACCTGTCCTGAGCTCTGGGGATTATATTCGCAATGTAACTTCCATTTCGTCCCCAGAGCTTGGGCCAGCCCTTGTACAATCTGGCTCACAAAGGCAGGTCCATTATCAGAGCCCATAGTCACTGGCAGCCCATACCTAGGCACTATCTCCTCTAAGATCTTTTTAGCAACCACTATTGCTGTCTCTCCCTTAGTGGGGAAAGCTTCTACCCACCCCGAGAAGGTATCTACCAGTACCAACAGATAGCGGTACCCATACTTGCCTGGCCTTACCTCGGTGAAATCTATCTCCCAATGTTGCCCTGGCTTTTCCCCTCGGTACCTCGTTCCCGAGTGCTGCTTCTTCTCTGCCCTCATCAGCTGGCACGCTTCGCAGGCTTGAATTATCTCTCGTACAGTTGCATTTTGTCGAGGGAACCTCAGGCAGGCCATCTGGAGAAGTGTTAGGGTCTTTTTTTCTCCCAAGTGCGTAGTTGTGTGCAGGTGTTCACACAGGTGACGACCCAGGGTGGCAGGCAAGATCAGGTTGTTATTTTGGTCTCGGTACCATCCATCTTGGTCATCTTTCTGGAGGGTGGTATCCTTGTTGATCCAGGCGAGATCAGGGAGGGAATATTCGGGAACTGGTGGCAAGGTCCACATACCAGGGGGTGGAAGGCCCACGGCTAATATGGGGGCGGCATAGTCCCGGCTAGCCGCTTCTCGAGCGGCCGCATCAGCAGCACGATTGCCTCGCGCCTTAGGGTCTTCTCCCTTCTGGTGACCGGGGACATGTACTATAGCTACTGCCCGGGGTAGTTGGACAGCTTCCAAGAGCCTGCGACTCTCAGGCAGATTTTTTGACCTCTTTTCCCTCAGCTGTCCGAAATCCCCTTTCTTGGTATATGGGACCTTGAATATGGGCAGTGCTGAAAGCATATCGGCTGTCAGTAAAAATGGTGACTCTCTTCCCTTTGGCTTGCTCCAGAGCCTGTATTAGGGCAATCAATTCTGCTTTTTGTGCAGAAGTGTTTGGGGGTAGTGTCTCAGCCCATATCGTCCGCCCTGAATCATCAACTATGGCGGCTCCCGCCTTCCTTTGCCCATCTTTTACATAACTGCTCCCATCGGTGAACCATACTAGCTCACTGTTGCTTAGGGGTACATCAGTTAAGTCTTTTCGTGCCGCCAGGGCCTCAGCCAGTATCTCACTGCAATCATGGAGAGGGCTGTCCTTCTCTGGGTTGGGTAGGAGCGTGGCCGGATTTAGGGAGCAAGGGGTCTGAAAACGCACCCGTGGGGCATCGAGCAGCAAGGCCTGGTAGTGTGTCAAGCGGGCATTGGAGATCCACTTACCCGGCGGCTGCTTTAAAACCCTTTCCACTGCGTGGGGGGTGTAAACCGAGAGTTGCTGTCCATACGTCAACTTGTCAGCGTCGTGGACGAGGAGGGCTGTAGCTGCAATGATGCGAAGGCAAGGGGGCCACCCAGCGGCCACCGGGTCTAATCGCTTCGAAAGGTATGCTACCGGCCGCTTCCATGGTCCCCATTGTTGAGTCAAGACCCCCTTTCCTATTCCTTGCTTTTCATCTACAAACAGCTGGAATGACTTATTTGGGTTAGGCAGGGCAAGGGCTGGGGCTTCTAGTAGGGCCCGTCTGAGTGTCTGGAAAGCCTGTTTCATTGGCTCAGTCCAAGTCCACTTTGGGGTCTCTTTACTTCCCTCATATAAGGGCCGGGCCTTCTCAGCAAACCCCATAATCCACAGTCTGCAATATCCAACAGTCCCCAGGAACTCTCTCACCTGGTGAGGGTTTTTGGGCTCTGGTATCTGCAATATTGTTTCTTTCATGGCCTGGGTTAGCCACCTTTGCCCCTGCCTGATCTTATACCCCAAATAGGTGACCTCTTGCCGGGCTATTTGTGCCTTCTTTGCGCTAGCGCGATACCACAAGATGCCTAGGGTCTGTAATGGGTCCCCAGTGGCATGGCTGCAAGCTTCCTCTGTGGTTCCAGCCAACATAAGGTCATCTACATATTGTAGCAGAATGACCTCTGGGTGGCAAGCCCGATATTCGTAGAGGTCCTCACTCAGAGCCTCATCAAACAAGGTAGGGGAGTTCTTGAACCCCTGTGGGAGGCGGGTCCAAGTTAATTGTACTACCGGTTGGCCTTCCCCCTCAGTCCACTCAAAGGCAAATATCTCCTGGCTCTGGACTGCCAGGGGTAGGCTGAAAAAGGCATCCTTCAAGTCCAGCACAGTGTACCAAGTGTACTCAGGCAGTAAACTGCTCAGGAGAGTATACGGGTTAGGGACAGTTGGGTGTATGACACTCACCCGTTTGTTGACTTCTCGCAGGTCTTGGACAGGTCTGTAATCCGTCCCCCCTGGCTTCTTCACCGGCAGTAAGGGGGTGTTCCAAGGGGATTGGCATCGCCTGAGAATTCCGGCCTCCATGAGCCGTCGAATGTGGGGAGTGATCCCCCGCCGAGCTTCTTGGCTCATAGGGTACTGTCTCACCCTCACAGGAATTGCCTCGGCCTTTAGCTCGATGACGACCGGATGTCTCTGTTTAGCTAGTCCCATTCCTGCTGTTTCTGCCCAGGCCAATGGATATTTATGGACCCACGGTTGTACATCTAGTGCTATGGTCTCTGAGGGCTTAGGCGCAAAAAGTCTGTATTCATCCCTTAAGGCTAGGGACAAGACATGTATCCGTTGTCCAAGTCCATCCGTGACTGACATTCCCCCGGGGTCAAAATGGATCTGAGCATTAAATTTAGTCAACAAGTCTCTTCCAAGTAGAGGGGCTGGGCATTCTGGTATCACCAAAAACGAATGGGACACCTGGTGGGTCCCCAGATTTACTTTCCGTTCTGTGGTCCAACAATATCTTTTTGTCCCCGTGTCTCCTTGCACTAAGCTGGCTTTCTTAGACATTGGTCCCAGTTTTTTATTTAAAACAGAGTGTTGGGCGCCAGTATCTACCATGAAGCCAACGGGTTTCCCCTCCACATGTATGGTTACCCAGGACTCGGGGAGGGGTGCCGAGTCTCGACTCCCCTAGTCACTGTCTTCCCCCGCATATAGAACTCGAGTTCCAGGGGGGATTTTTTCTCTCTGGGTCATTCCTCTCTTTGAGTCCCTCTTAGGGCACTCGTTTTTCCAGTGCCCCTGTTCTTTGCAGTAGGTGCACTGATCCTTCTTTAGGGCCTGCCTTTTTGGTTTTTCTTTTTCTCTCGTCTGGGGGTTTCGAGGTTCCCTCAATTCTGTTCCAGCCTTTATCCCCGCAAAAAGAATCTGGGCTAGCTCCTTCTGGTTCTTCCGGTTTTCTCTAGCCCTATGTTCCCTGTCTTCTTTCCTGATCTTCTCCGCTAATTCCCTTTCCTCCCGCCGGATTCGCTCTTCCCTTTCTTCTGGGGTCTCCCTATTATTAAATACCTTTTCAGCTACTTTCAGTAAATCCTGTATTGTCTGTTCTCCCAATCCCTCTACTTTTTGTAATTTCTTCCTAATATCTGGGGCTGCCTGATTCACAAACGCTAACAAAACTGCAGCGCGTGACTCCTCAGCCTGAGGGTCCATAGGTGTATATTGCCTGAAAGCTTCCATCAGCCTCTCTAGGAAGGCTGCCGGGCTTTCAGTGGGCTCTTGCCTTACTAAATTTACCTTTGCCAGATTTGTCGGCTTTCTTGCTGCAGCCCGCAGGCCAGCCATTAGAGTCTGGCGGTATACTCGGAGATGCTCCCTACCTTCCACTCGCTCAAAATCCCAGTTAGGCCGCAACAGGGGAAACCCCTCGTCCACAAGATGAGGCTGGGCAGTTGGCCTCCCGTCGACCCCTGGTACCCGTTTCCGCGCCTCTGCCAGAATTCGCTCCCGTTCTTCTGTGGTGAAGAGCACCTGCAACAGCTGCTGACAATCATCCCAGGTGGGATTATGAGTGAACAAAATGGAATCTAAGAGGTCAATGAGGCCTTGGGGCTTCTCTGAGAAAGGAGGGTTTTGGGTCTTCCAATTGTACAGGTCACTCGTGGAAAAGGGCCAGTACTGATAGGTTCGCTCTCCGTCCGGGTTAGTTGGTCCCACTCGGACAGGGAGCGCCTGAACAGTGGATGAAGGTAACTCTAGGTCCCCAGGGTCTTGCTTACCCCTATCTCCCTTAGTTTTCCCCCGGGTCCCCAATGCCGGTCCCCCCTCATGGTTGGTTCCCGTTGGCCCTCTTAATCCTCTCGGTTCACCTGTGGGAGCTTCTCTCCTCGGAGGGGATTGCAAGGAGGGCACATATGGCGGAGGCCTTATCTCCATTTCTAGATCTATCAGGTTTGGATAAGAAGATTCCTGAAGCACTGGTTTTGGGTCCTCTTTCTTTTTGGTTTCCTCCTGGGGGGTCTCCATCACCAGGACCTGTGAACTGGAGGAACTAGGAAGTTTGTAAACAAAAGGTTTTAACCATTTAGGCGGATTTTCCACTATATCCTGCCAGACCATGACATAGGGGACCTGACTCGGATGGCCCCAGGGATCAGGAGCCATAATCTTTTCCTTCACAGCCTGTATGATGGACGGTTGAAAGGTGCCTTCCGGAGGCCATCCAACCTGAAAGGCGGGCCACTCTGCAGAACAAAAAGTTATTAATTTACTTTTCTTGACCAGCAAAGACAAGTCATGGGCCCTGGCCCTGACATCCGAAAAATGGTCAGTCATGAGAGAAAGTGGGGTAGATTCTCCTTGCCCCATGGTCAAAGAATTAACGGTAAGGAAGAGAGAGAAAGAGAATAAGTCAGAAGTGAGAGAGAACAATGCACCAGAAGAGAACGAGACTAGAGACAATGCCGGCACACATAAAAAACACGGAGAGCCAAAGACAAACACTCGGACAAACAAACGTCGGCCGACGACACAGCGCTGGGTTTTCGGGCCCCCTGAATTTTCTTGCCTCCCGGTGGCAGATTCACCTTACCGAATGACGTCCGCTGTTCATCAGACTCGGGGTCGGGAGAGGAACTTTCCTTCCCGCGGAGTCAGCTGCCTCCCAGCGCGTCCGCTGGCCTTGGCCTTACGCCGACTGGCTCCCCGTTTATAAAAAGCCTTCCCACGGAGTCGGCTGCCTCCCTGCTTCCTGAGCACCGGTGTTATTATTTATCCTTCTCCTTTGTTCTGTAAGCGTTCTCTTCTCCCGGTCAAGGGATCCCGGACGAGCCCCCAAATGTTATGCCCGATGTCCGAATCCCCGAGCGGGAAGAGAGAGAAGGCTTCCAAGACAATGCAACTCGCAAAAAAGGGAAGTTTATTACTGTCTCGAGCCAGGGCCTTCTGCCACCAACATCACAATGGTGCAGGGTCAGAAAGCGCCGAGCTCAAGCTTGTTACACAGATTTATGAGATATGCAAAAGCGGTTAGTAACTGGCTTAAGCGGATTGGTTACATGTTTGCAAAGCAATTCTATCCGTACAGACTTTCGCGGGCTTTTCAGCTCTCCCTTTGTTCTTGTTGGGTGCATATTGATTGGCTGGCTCCAGGTTACTTGATGGGGGTAGGGAATCTTACCATTTCGGGGGAAGCTAAAACTTAGGTCCAGGCCGCCTGTCATGGTATTAACCCTGGCAGCCTCACAAAAAGAACACCCTGGCACCAGCAAGCCCAGGGTGACACAAGCCCCTATGCTCCTGAAGGCCAGCACCCAGAGCCTGTGTGGCTTAAGGAAAGATGGGCTGGAGAAATGGGCAGGAATGAAAATGGAATGGGCCCCATGCCCCAGAACAAGCAGCATAACCATCATCAGGGCAGCTTGAATCTGGGGAGTGACTGGTCTCCTTGAGAACCACTCCAGTATAGATGTTGGATGCAGGAGACCCAGGGGGCAGATAGACCTCTTAGTGGAGAGACTGCTTCTTGGGTCTAGGAAGACAGAGGGTGGCAATGGAGAGGATGCGTGTGAGGCAGAGATAGCTTAGAGACCAGGATCAGGACTTTGTTCATTCATGGGACGCTACTGCGAGCTGGGTTAAGGGGAAGGAGATGCCATGATGTCTTGGTGTGAAGTGTCTCACTGGCTGTAAGACAGGCATCAAGAACCTGTGAAAAGAAGTAGAGACGGTGGTGCCAGGCAACACAGTGCAGCTTGGAGAAGGCCCGGCCCGGCAGGAAGCCCTTTGGGGCACGTGTTGCCATCAGGATGGTCCTTCACCAAGCTGAGGTGGCAGGGCCTTTGCATACCCATCTCATGAAGACTACAAAAGAGAACCTGAAGGAGCTGACAGTTGGATGCTGTCCACTGCCCTTGAAGGGGCTCAGTGGTTAACTCCATGCTCACCACTGGCACCTGCAAGAGAAAGGTGGTTGGAGGTGACAGCTCTGGTTTCTCTCACTGTTTTAGGAAGCAGACTTGGAGATGATGGAGGCAGGAGTGGGGCAGAGTACAGTGTGGGGAGAGAGGACTTAGGGGCCTGCTGAAGCTGCTGGGATTTCTGTGTACTCTTCTCAGAGTGCTAAGATGTGCCCTGTTCATTTGAGATAGCACAGGAAAGTTCCATCAGGCACTGCAAAGAAAATAAAACACTCTAGAACAAGAATTCAAAGAAAGCAAGTTCAGCTTTGCATATTTGTAGTAAAGGTCACTGTTCCCCATGAAATTATATAGACTCCTTCTTTGACAGTCCAATGTGAGAGCAAGTTGTGAAATACAGGAAATTTCAAGATTTAATTAAAACCCAGTTCACCATACTGAGTTTGCTTACAAAATATAGCAAAGATTAATGAGAGATATCAAACCAAACTATTTGTGCACGACCTGTTGGGTCATAATTTATGGGCATGAGAGGAAAAGAACAAGATCAAAGCCTTAAAATAAATTTACTGCTTCTCTAGCTTAAGTAAAATGGAAATAATAAAAACCCTTGGGTCAGTTAAGCTGCACCAGAATGAAAGGGTAGGCAGGCCAGGTGGAAGACAATCAATCAGCAGGTATCTGTTAAAGTCTGCTGGGAAGGGCACAGGGAGGGAGAAGGAGGCCCCACCTAACTCCATTTACTCCTCACGTGACTGCAGTGGTGATCAGCCCTGATTTCCAGAGGAGGACACTGAGGCTGAGGGAGGGAGACCAAGCCACATGCCCACCGCTGAAGTGCCAGAGGGCCTCCAGGCAGCTCAGTGGTAAATAATCTGACTGCCAATGCAGAGATACAGAGACTTAAATTCAGTTCCTGGGTGGGAAGATCCCCTAGAGTAGGAAATGGCAACCCACTCCAGTCTTTTTGCCTGGGAAAACCCATGGCAGGAGGGTTGGTGGGCTATAGTCTATTGGTTGCAAAGAGTCAGACACAACAGAGCACACACACATGCAATGCCTGGAGGTGGTGGAGCTGGGACTGGACCGGCCATCTGGCTCAGAGTCCATGCTCTCCCACCATAACCTGCAGCCACCCTTACACACCCTCATTCTGGGGTCCTGACCATCTAAGTGAGAGGGTGTGTGTGTAATATGCCAAGCCCAGACCCAGACATGGACATCCAACTTAGGACAGGAGGAGCTGGACAATGAACACACTGAAATGTCCATGTCCTGATCCCTGGTACCGTGTTACCCTATGTGAAGGTTCATTTCAATGTGTCAACTTGGCTGGGCCACAGAACCAGCTATTTGGTCAAATATTATTGTCATGTTTCTGTGAGGATGTTTAGATTAACAGACAAATCAGTAGACTTTTAGTGAAACAGTTGACCCTCCATGAGGTGAGTGAATTTCAGCCAATCAGTTGAAGGCCTTGAAAGCAGAGACCAAGGTCACCCAGGTGTTGTAGCTACACGTTCCAGGAAACAGACTCACTCAGAAGGACAATGGAGATAGTGGGGTGCAGTTTATTACACCTGCGGGCCCAGGGCAGAGGCTCCTCTTAGCCAAGGACCCCGACCAGCATTTGTGAAAATCTTTTATACCCCATATGTACATGTCTGAACTCACCACCCCAAATTCCTTGAGACTTACAAAGGAAGGGTAAATACAATCACAATAACCCCATCATTCATGTGTTATGTGTTCAAACAGTTAATAATCAATAAGCCCGTGGTTACATTCCAACCAGTTAATAGCCAATAAGCCTGTGGTTACATTCCGATAGATACTGTCCAGAGGCAGGGGTGATTAGAGTATGTTTTCTCTTAGGCGATGAGTAACCTGGATATGATCTTCAAGGTGCCCCTGTCCGGAGGGGTTCTTATCCTTCCATTGTCGTTCCCACAGGCACTAAGCAGAGAGTTCAGAGTCCATTGGAGAGGCGGCCAAGCATGATCAGCATGGACAGGCCTAAGATGGAACCCAGGCCCTATGAGTTCCTTCTTCACAGGGAAGAGGGAATTCTGCCAGTTTGGGGACTTGAGCTGCAGCACTTCTTCCTGGGCCCTCCCTGCTGGCCCACCCTGTAGAGTTCAGACTTGAAAGTTTACAGTCTCATGGGTCAGTTCCTTAAAATGACTCTAAGTGGCTAGACTGACAGACAGACAAAAGAGATAATATTGCAGAAGGATTAGGAGAGTGATGGATATCAGCATGTATATATATATATATATATTCTAACTCTCTGGAAAACCTGACAATACATTTGTTGTTCATTCGCTCAGTTGTGTCTGACTCTTTGCGACCCCATGAACTGCAACACACCAGGCTTCCCTGTCCTTCACAATCTCCCAGAGCTTGCTCAAACTTATGTCCATTGAGTTGGTGATGCCATCCAACCATCTCATCCTCTGTCACCGCCTTCTCCTTCTCCCTTCAATCTTTCCCAGCATCAGGGTCTTTTCTAATGAGTCAGCTCTTCACATCAGGTGGCCAAAGTACTCTAGTACTTTGACAATACATACTACATGGTGAAAGGATTTTGCAGATGTTAAGATGGAGGGGATCATTCTGGATTTTTCCAGGCAGGCCCAGTGCAATCACAAGTACCTTTATAAAAGGGAGGCAGAGGGATTTCCCTTGTGATTCAGTGGTTAAGAATCAATACAGAGGACACAGGTTTGATCTCTGGTCAGGGAACTAAGATCCTGTATGACATGGGGCAAAACTCACATGCCACAACTACAGAGCCCACATGCTTTGGAGCCCATGCACCACAACTAGAGAGAAGCTCACATACCACAATGAAGGTCACATGTGCTACAACTAGGACCAGATGCAGCCATAAAACAAATCAATAAATATTATAAGAAAGAAGAAGAGGAGGAGGCAGAGAGCGGAAGGATGCAGTTAGAGGCCAAGGAAAGCCAGCAGCCCACAGAAGCTAGAAGCAGCAAGACCCAGATTCTCCCTGGAGGCTCTGGAGGCTGGAGCAGGGCTAACACCCTCATTTCAGACTTCTGACAGCCAGAGCTCTGAGAGAATAAATTTTTATTGTCTTAAGCCATCCAGTTTGTGGCAGTTCATTATACTAGCCCCAGGAAACTAGTAGGAGGCAACTTTCAGAGAAATGCAGGGGCCCTTCCTGGTGGGTGGAGTGCCTATCATTGAACAAAGACTTGAAAGGTGGTTGCTGAACAATAAAGCTGGGATTCTTGGCCTCCAGAGGAGACAAATTCAATCCGCGGCCAGAGATGAGGCTGGATCGCTCAGAACTTTAGTGTAATAGAGTTTTATTAAAGTATAAAGGAGATAGAGAAAGCTTCTGACACGGGCATCAGAAAGGGGCAGAAAGAGTGCCCCCTGCTAGTCTTCAGCTGGATGGTATATAGTCATTAGCAGTCTGTTAATGAAAAGAAAGGAATGTCTTAAAACTCAGAATGGCACCAGGCCCCTCATCCATAAAATGCATTTTGGGATAATCTTGGCACCAGATGATTCATCCCAGGCCATAAAACAATTGATTTGAATCTTGTAGACGGGCAGATTACCATACAAATAGTTTCATTTACATAGATTAGGGGAACAATATCTGAGTATAACATACTGCTTTGTCAAGTAGGTTCTGAGCCATTAGGCAGAACCGACTTGAAGACAGATTCTGGGGTAAATGCATAGCACATTAACATAGCTTAAGACAAACATTTCCATAAGAAAAATGCATTGGTTAACTCAAGGTCTGAGAATAGTTAGCTTCAGGTGAACCAGGTGTCACTATGGCAACACAGTATTTTAAGAGAAACCTCCTTTTAAATTTGTATGGAGAAGGAAAAAAATATCGCTAGTGTGTTTCCTCCTGCCCCTTAAGAAAGATAAAAATGTCTGACACTTGTAGCCTATTTCCTCCATTTGGAGACCCCTGGCCTTCCTGCCTATTACCCTCTCAGCCTCAAGGGGCACTGCTTAATGCGCTCCCTCTCACCCACCCCAGTCCTGAAAATATCCCCTCTGGCAAATCTCCCCAGCTGCACTTTTTTTTGCTTCCCTGGAAGGGGCTGGCATTGCAAGCAGCTTGACCACACTGCAGGCCACTGAGTGTCTTGAGGCTGCCACACTCCTCCCCCAAGCCACAAGCACAGCCCAACCAGGCTGAGGAATCAGGACACTTGCAGGGGTACTAGGAGGATCATGGAGAGCAGGAGCTGAGTGGGAGTTCTTTGTAACGCAGGCTGAGAGGGGAAAGGGAACCTTCTTCACATATTCTGTTTAATAACTGCATACCAGGTCCCAGGCTGCTGTTAATTGTTCTGCTTTCAATCACTTTTCCAGTCTTAACAAAACTCAGCTTCTTCTCACCACACCTAAGGACTCAAGAGGAGCGAGACTCTGAGTCAAGAGCAGGACCACAGGGCATCCCACCCATTCTGCCCTCAGTTCATATGTCAAGGAAGTCCAGCGCCCAACCCTAGGGTCTGCTCAGGACTCCCAACTCAGACCCAAGTGCAAACTCTAGGAGCAGAAGGTGGGGAAAATGAGGGCACTGAGGAAGAGGCACTGTGGGTTGATGCACGGCAGTGTCCAGGATGATAAGTACAATGTCCACCGCCAGAGTCCATGGACAACCCCTCCTAGACTCAAGAACATCTCAGTCCTTCCCTCCCTCTGGGGTCACTTGCCCAGCATCAGTGATAACACATGTAACATCCATCCCTTGTTCTGCATGGTGTTCTGAGGTTGCAGTCCATGCCCAGCTCTTGCCTTTGGACTGTGCCAAGTACTGCGATCAACCCGGGAGCCACCCAGATGAGGTTGTAGAGACAAGAAGGGGAACAGGGCAGTGCCAGACACAAGCCACGTCCACCTGACCTCAGAGGAATCATCTCAACAGCCTTGCTGCCCATCCCAACGCATGTCTGAACTCATGTGAGCTTCAGAGAATCCTGTGACTTTAGGCAACAGCAAGACATGAGGGTGAAAGCAGGACAGAGGCCAGCCAACTAGGAGTTGTATACCAACTACATCTAAACAGGACACCTAACAGAAATGAGATGCCATAAAAAAGCATTCAACTCAATAGGGTCACAGTGCAGCTGGCCGCTTCCTGATCTGTGGTCACAGTGATGCCCACTAGTGGAGGACAGCTGCAAGGTGTGCCCACAAGGACAGGCTCCCAGGGCCAGCCCTTCGCTTACTTGGAAGTGTTACCCTACCCAAACTGGTGTCCTTAGAGATGTGCACAGAATGTTCATCACCATTTCACTTGGAAGAACTAAGAAGTGCAAACAACCCAAAGTCTACCAATAATGGAATGGATACATAAATGATGGTAGACCATGGAATAATACAGAGCAACAAAAATAAGTAGACTACAGCTACACAAAACCACACACAAATCTCAAAGAACTGAAAAAAGAAACCAGACACAAGAGAGCACATACTGTCTATACAATAGGGATCATGGTTACCTTTGAGGAAAAGAGGGAGTAATGATAGGAATAGGTTTGAGAACACAGAATGATTTTGGAGATTAAAAACATGATAGGTGAAAAGCAATCTATGGATGTATTGCAACCCAAATCAAAATACTCAGGACATTTTCCACAGAACTAAAACAAATAACCCTAAAATTTGTAAGAAACCACAAAAGACCCAGAATTGCCAAAGCAATCCAAGAAAAAAAGAGCAAAGCTGGAGGCATAACCTTCCAGACTTCAGTTACAAAGCTATAGTAATCAAAGCAGCATGGTATTGGCACAAAAACAGACACATAGATCAATTAATCTTTGACAAAGGAGGCAAAAATATCCAATGGATAAAAAATAGTTTCTTCAGTAAATGGTGTTGGAAAAACTGAACTGATGCATATAAATGAATGAAGTTAGAACATACCCTTACACCATACATGAAAATAAACTCAAAATGACTTAAAAGCCTAAACATAAAAATGATATCATAAAATTCCTAGAAGAGAACATAGGCAGAACATCCTCTGACACAAATCTTAGCAATATTTGCTTAAGTCAGTCTTCCATGGCAAAAGAAATAAAAGCAAAAAATGGACAAATGGGACCTAATTAAACTTTAAAAAGCTTTTTCACAGCAAAGAAAACCATCATCAACCACAAAAAAAATGACTACAGAATGGGAGAAGATATTCGCAAATACTGTGACCAACAAGGAGTTAACATTCAAAATGTACAAAAAACTCATATAACTCAATACAAGGGGAAAAAATTCCAATTAAAAAAAATAGGCAGAAGACCTAAATAGACATTTCTCCAAAGAAGACATAGAGATGGCTAAGAGGCACAAGAAAAGATGCTCAAATGTTGTATAGCAGAAACCAATACAACATTGTAAAGCAATTATCCTCCAATTAAAAATAAAATAAAAAGATGCTCAACATTGCTAATTATTAGAGAAATGCAAATCAAAACTGCAACAAAGTATCACCTCATACCAGTCAGAATGGTCATTATCAAAAAGTCTACAAATAACAAATGGGGAGGAGATGGAGAAAAGGGAACCCTCTTACACTGTTTGTAGGAACATAAATTGGTACAGTCACTGTGGAAAATAATATGGATATTATTTTTTAAACTAAAAAGTAAAATATAATCTGATCCAGCAATTCCACACTTGGTTATACACCTTGAAAAGACAAAAACTCTAATTTGTACCCCAATGTCCACAGCATCTCTATAATCATCAAGACGTGGGAGCAAACTAAGTGCCCATAGACAAACAATTGGATTAAAAAGACGTGGAATATGTATACAATGGAATATTATGAATCCATAAAATGAACAAAATACTCCATTTGCTGCAACATGGATGGACCTAGAGAATATTATGTTTAGTTAATTAAGTCAGATGGAGAGAGACAAATACTATATGATATCACTTATGTGTGGAAGCTAAAAAATACAAATGAATCTATATACAAAAAAGAAACACTCACAGATAGAAAACAAACTTGTGGCTAATAAAGGAGAAAGGAAGGGAGGGATAAATTATGAGTATGTGATTAACAAGCACAAACTATTATACCTAAAATAGATAAACAACAAGGATTTACCATATAGCACAGGGAATTATACCTATCATCTTGAAATAATCTGTAATGGAGTATAATCTGCAAAAATACTGGGTCATTATTATTCTGTTCACAATTAGCACAATGTTGTAAATTAACTGTACTTCAATTTTAAAAAAGATAGGTGCAATTTTGTTTAAAAGTACTAGAGAAATTAGAAAATAAAGTTAACAAAATCGCCAAGAATTCAGATAAGCATAAGAAACCAAAAGAAAACTGAAGGTCCGATGTAGCAGATTTAATAATAGGAGTTGCAGAAAGACTGAAGACAGGTGATGCCAGGCCAGGGATGCAGTTTTAACAAAGTCCAGTTTTCTCCTTGCAGAGAGAAACAAGTAAGGCCACCTCCCAAGCTCTACATCACATCCCCCAGAGAGACTAGCTTTCTCCACAAGCACTATGCTCAGAAATCTAAGTAAAGGAGACAAGTGGACTGGCTTGACATTGTGAGTGCTGGTCAACTATAGCCAGGGCTAGACAGGCCTGCCAGTACAAATCCAAATGTTGATCCTTGGGGAAAAGGTCCACTGACCAACAGGCCAGCCCCACACATCTATTCGTTCACTCACCCTTTCATCAAGCTCTTGTTGCGAGTTGTTGCAAGTTCGCTGGGAACTCAGTAGTGCTCCTGACCTGTGAAGATAATGGTTTAGCAATGTCCTTTGGCCACAACTGCCAGTGTGGACATCACTGCTGTAGGAAAGGTCTATTGAGCAGCCTGTACGATGTAACTGGGAATTTAACAATGCAGTGAAATCTTGAGCTCTGGAAGGTCTTGCTTCACTATCACTTTTGCACAGCTGATTCCCTTTGGTCAATGTCTTTGGGGTAAAGGAAACTTAAATGCTTGTTTAGCTTCTGCTAGCTAAATCTAGCTAAATCTAGCTTCTGCTAGATTTTACATGTAATTAACCACACATCTCAGAGCGCCTGCACTGTGGATGAACATCTCAGAAAGGAGGCGGCTAGAATGGCAGCAGGGATGTGCACAAATGGGATACTGAGGGGAAGAAAAAAAAAAAAAACCTTGTGAAAAAACTGCTATTTTTATGAGGCTGGAACCTCTCAATTGCCTTATGTTACAGGGAAAACATATTCTCCACTCCTTGTGGAGGGAGCCAGGCCAAGCACTTGCCCCAAGGGAGAGAGAGGCTTATCCTACTGAGTGCTTAGAAGGGGGCTCTCGGCCCCCTCTTACCCTTTCTCACCTGGGGTTCTCCTCTTGTGGGGCTCACCCAGAGGGTGGGATGGGTCTGACCCACCAAGAAGCCTCTCATGCACTGTGAATCTGTCTAAAGTTGGAGACTGGTATTAGAAAACCCAGTTTCTATCAGGAAAATAGTTCACTGCTTGCCTTTCCCTTAACTGATTCAGACAGAAAATAGGAGAAAAAAATGTATTGAGTTCCTTCAAACCCCCCAAAGTTGACCAGCAGAGAAATCACCCTGAATTGGTCTAGGCTTCATGGGTCTGTGGAATTTTTAGCTCTACCCCAGTATCCACAATGATTCTCACATCATCCATACCTCAGGCCTCATCAGCCCCTCTGCTCTCTGTCCTGCAGCACGTCACCTGCAGGCCTGGCTGCCGCACACACAACCAAACTTACCTCTTCCTCAAGAGGGGCTCACATGTTCCTGGTCTCCCTGGAACCCACCACCCCCACCCCCACAGCCTGAGGCTTAGTAACACACTCAACAAACAAGCAAGCCAGACCTCACTCACTTCCCACAGCAAGTCTGGGCTTCTCTAACTCTCTGTGGAGAAGGGCCTATTTTCATTAAACTCCTGTTTGTTGCAGACTGATTATTTAGCACAATGCAATAAAAATAAAATACTATAAAAATGAAATGAAAAAACAATGACACACAGAATACAAGCACCCACATCCTTGTGATTAGACCTAACAGACATGAAATGACTCAGAAGAACTGCTACAACAGTTTCTAGTTACATGCCTCTATTCTGCCTTTATCTTCTTGTGTACAGTGGTTCTTGATGTGAGCGCACTTACACAGGGTCCCCTCCTTGCCACCTCTCTGCCTGTGCATGACCCTGGAGGCTCAGCACAAGCCAGGAGGTTTGACCAAGCAGCCTGTGTTCCTGAAACAAATTGCTTTTCTGGAGCCATAAAATTAACTTCTGGAGTAAAATATTAAACTTCACTCTGAAAACAGAATGATTTATGCTCCTTACTGAAGAAAAACATCAGTGCAGCTTTTAGCTTCCCAAAGTAATCTAAATCTCAACTTAGTTTCAACCTAGAGAAAAAAATAAAAACCACAAAAAACACCAGTAAAGAAAGTCTTCCTTACTCAGGAGATGCATGGCATGGGGATGTCAGCCCTTCTCAGTGCAAAGCCAGGTCCCTGTGGGTCACTCCAGGGGACTTGCTGGAGCCCCATCTGTTGCCTGTCTGTTTATTGCCCTCACCATACTGGTCCACCACTCCTGCCTCTGCCAGCCACAGCTCCCCGCAAACAAGATTAACCTGCAAGGCAGCAGCTAGTTAAGAGAGCAATTACAGGCACTGCTTTAGGCCTCTGGTCCTCTTTTCTACCTGGAAGGCACAGTCTGAGAGAGACCACAGGGCAAATGCAGAACTGCCACCATACTGGTCACTGTCTGAATTCCTGCAGCCCCTGTCTGTCCTAGCAACATACTAGGTACACTTTCTCCATCTCCCTCTGTCCTCAAGGACTGAGGGCACCTTCGCACTTCCAAGTCAAGCAAGCAGGCAACTGCTAAGAGCTGAGAGGTAAACAAAGCTTTGGGCAGTCTTTCAGGACTTGCAGTGGGAGCTGAGTCTCACCCAGTGAAGAGGAGGTGATCTGGTGAGCACAGTCATGTCTCCCAGAGGGCTCACCTCACAAACACTAAGACCCAGCTCCAACTAGAGTAGGTTAAGGAGATTTCTTCATATTAAAAGCCTTCCAGAAACACATAAATCCTCTCTGGAGAAGCATAACCCTCATCTAGAGCTTTGAATTGTATCCATGATTTTATTAAAAACAATTCTGGTCTTCAACATTAAAAAAAAAAAGCTGTGCAAAAAGTCAAGAACTGACCAAAACAAAAAGGAACAAGAGATATGAGAAACAGACCACTGGAGATCTGAGTTATCAGAAATTTGTATTAAATAGCTGTGATCACTACGTTCCATAAGTTAAATGATACAAGGCTTTAGCAAAAAAAATTCAAATGAAATTTCTAAATTAAAAACAGAAGTGAGAACTCAATAAAGAGCAGTTTAAAGATAACAAAGAGATAATGAAATAAAAGATGATTCACAAGAATATATGTAGACTGAGGAACAGAACTTGAGAAATACAGAAACAAGCAAGAAACACAGTGACATGGTGGAAGTCTTGCATCAGTAACTGTGGTCCCAAAGGAGAAGAAGGATGTTGCAACAACCAAAACATGATGCAGAGAATATTCCCCCAAATGATGAGAGATATCAAACCACAGATTCAAAGAGGTTATAACCTGTAAGAAAACAACACTGAGTACATCAAAAAGCCAAAATGAGATTTTTTAATGTAACCAGAAGAAAATGGAACAGCCTCTTTAAAGTGCAGAAGAAACAAAGTAATTGTCAATCTGGGTACCCTATACCCAGAAAAGTATATCCTTGAAACAAAGGCAAAAAAAAAAAAAACCATTTTGAACAAACAAAACACAGAATTCATCATCAGGAAATTCACTCTAAAAAATACTACAATAATTTTTTTGAGCAAAAAATATGGAAATATAGGAAGAAATGAAAAATTCAAAGGTTAAAAATATGGAAAAGTCTAAATGAATGCTAACTATACAAACAAAAATAATAATAATGCCATGTGTGGTTTAAAAATATATATAGAATTTGTATACATGACAAAAAAATCACAAAAGTTGGAAGGGAATAAGTAAAGTTAGTGTTTAAGGTCCAAGCATTCCTGGAAAATAGTAAAAATACTACTTTAAATTAGACTATAGTTAGTCAAAGACACATGCTGTAATCTTAAGTGTAAGCCCTTAAAAGTAACCCAATGTACACCCAAAATGGTCCTGTTGCTGTTCAGTTGCTCGGTCGTGTACAGCTCTTTGCAACCCCCTGAGCAGCAGCACACCAGGCCTCCCTGTCCTTCACAGTCTCCCTGAGTGTGCTCAAACTCACATCCATTGATTTCATGATACCGTCCAACCATCTCATCCTCTGTCATCTGCTTCTCCTCCTGCCTTCAGTCTTTCCCAGAATCAGGGTCTTTTCCAATGAGTCAGCTCTTTGCTTCAGGTTGCCAAAGTATTAGAGCTTCAGCTTCAGCATCAATCCTTCCAATGAATATTCAGGGTTGATTTCCTTTAGGATTGACTGGTTTGATCTCTTTGCTGTCCAAGGAACTCTCAAGAGTCTTTTAATTAAGAGGTAAAAAAAAAAAAAAGAAGAAGAATAAATATACACCTGACTACTCAAAAAAAAGGGGGGGGGGTAAGAAATGAAAGAAAAAGGAACATGGTTTAGATGAGAAAGAGAAATTGAAAAAGAAAATGATCAATTTAAGCCCAAAATATTGCAGCAATTAAATTAAATGTAAATGGATTGAATACTCCAAAAATTGAGGCTACAGAAAATCTTTCTTGTTGCTTGTAAGTTGTTGTTGTTTAATTACTAGGTCATGTCTGACTCTTCCCAACCCTATGGACTGTAACCCACCAGGCTGTTCTGTCCATAGGATGTCCTAGGCAATAATAACACATCCCTGGCGGTTCAGACAGTGAAGCATCTGCTTGCAATTGCAGGAGACCCGGGCTCAATCCGGGAGTCAGGAAGATCCCCTGGAGAAGGAAATGGCAATCCACTCCAGTACTCTTGCCTGGAAAGTTCCGTGCTAGGAGGAGCCTGGTGCGCTAAAGTCCATGGGGTCGCAAAGAGTCGGAAACGACTGAGCGACTTCACTTTCACTTTCAATAATACTGGAGTGGGGTGCCGTTTCCTTCTCTAGGAGAGCTTTCCGACCCAGAGATCGAACCTGAGTCTCCTGTACTG
This sequence comes from Dama dama, assembly GCF_033118175.1. Lineage (NCBI taxonomy): Eukaryota > Metazoa > Chordata > Mammalia > Artiodactyla > Cervidae > Dama > Dama dama. The sequence continues at coordinate 5,270,285 of NC_083713.1, read as the reverse complement.
GCAAGTGGATTCTTTACCGCTGAGCCACCAGGGAAACCATTGCATGTAAGAGATACACCTTAAACACAAGAACAGAAAGATTGAGAGAGAATAAAAAAGATATATATGAAAAAACTGATCAGAAGAAAGCTGATATGAAGCAACTTAAATATAAGAACAAAGAGATTGAGAGAGAATGAAAAAGATATACATGAAAAAACTTATCAGAAGAAAGCTGGTATGAAAATACAAATATATTGGCCAAAGTAGATTAAGTCAAAAATTTTGAAAACACATTACTAGATAGAAACAAGAACATCTTCATGTGATAAAAGGATCAATCCATGAGGAAGAGATAACATTTCTAGACATGGATGCACCTGATAAAATAATTTTAAAATACATAAAGCAAAAACAGATGAAACTAAAAGGAAAATCAGACAAATACACAATCATAGTGACAGACTTGAGCAATTAATAAGGCAAGTAGACAAAAAAGTATTGAGAATACAGGTGATTTGAACAGCAATATCAACAAATCCACCTAGCAGACACGTACAGAAAACAGTATCCCTCTGCAGAATGCATGCTCCTTCCAAGCCCACATGAAATAATTATTAAACAGTCCATATTTTGAGCCTTAAAGTAAGTCTCAAGTCTTAGAATCACTCAGAGTATGTTCCTTGAGCATTCTAAATCAGTAGTCAATAACAAAAGGTAAATATAAAATCCTCATATGTTTGGAAATTTAAGCAAAATACTTGAAAAATAAATTCATGTGTGTTCAGTTGCAAAGTCATGTCCAACTCTACAAGACCATGGACTGCAGCCCACCAGGCTCCTCTGTCCATAGGATTTTCCAGGGAAGTATACTGGAATGTGTGGTCATTTCCTCCTCCAGGGGATCTTCCCAACCCAGGGCTCGAATCTGGATCTCCTGCATCTCTCGCATTGCTAGGCAGATTCTTAACCACTTGAGCCACCTGGGAAGCCCAATAAATTCAAAAGTCAAACAAAAAAGTCACAGTGGAAATTTTAAAATACTTTTAACTGATAGTGAAAATATGACACATAAAAGTTTGTTGGATATAGCTAGATTCAAAATTAGTGAGAATTGTATAGCCATAAATGTAGATATTAGAAGAAGGGAGGCTAAAAAATAATCTCAGGAAAAGCAAAGAAAATTAAAAAAAAAGAAAGTAAACACTTCCCTTGTGACCCAGTGGCTAAGACTTCATGTTCCCAAAGCAGGGGGCCCAGGTTCAATCCCTGGTCAAGGAACTAGATCCCACATGCCACAACTAAGACCTAGCACAACCAAATAAATAAGTAAATATTTTTAGAAGAACAAAAAATTATCAGGAACAATAATATTAAGAATAGAAATTAAAGAAACAGGAAATATATAATACAAAAAAATCAGCATCACCAATTCTTTTTTTAATTCTAAGATATCCAGTCAAGAAATAAGGAGAAAAGTCACAATCAACTAATATCAGAAACAAAAAGGGGGTCACCAGTATGGATTACATAGAGATTTAAAAGGTAGAAAAAGAATTTTATAAAAACTTTATGGTAATACATATGAAAACTTAAATAAAATGGATAAATTCCTTGAAAAACACAACCTACCAAAACTGACCAAAAAGAAAATCTAAATAAGTAGATATATTTTAAAACTTGAATTATTAACTAAAATTCTTCCCACATAGACATCTTCAGGTCTAACTAGCCTTAACAATAAATTCTACTAAATATTAAAAAGAAATAACACAAACTCTTCCAGATAGTGAGGGAAAAAAGGAACATTTTCCAGCTCATTTTAATCTTGTACCAAAAGTTGACAAGAGCATTACAAGAAAGAAAAATCACATACCAATATTTCTCATGAACATGGCTTCAAAAGTCATAAACAAAATACTAGCAAATTAAATCCAGTGACATATACAAAGAAACAAACTATATTTTAGGAAAGCAAAATTAGTTTACAAATAAATTCAACTAATGTAATTCAACAGAGTATCCAATAAGATGGTAAAATCATCTGAGCATCTTAATAGATGCAGAAAAAGCATTTGATAAAATTCAACATCCATTTAGGAAAAAAGAGATTTTAGCAAACTAGGAACAGAGGCAACTTCCTTAATCTAATAAATAGTATCTACTATAAACAATCCCTGCAGAAAACATTTCCCCTAAGCAGTAAAATATTGGAGACCTGCTCTCTGAATTCAGGGCCAAGAAGGGATTCCCACTGATAACCACTTCTATTTAACACTTATTGGAGATACTGGCCAATGCCTAAGGCATGCAAAAAGTAATAAAAGAATTGGAAAGGAAGAAATAAAACTATAATTTATATTTCTATATTCCAGAAGCAAAAAATAATAGAAAATGAATTTTGAGAAAGGATATCCACTTATAACTGCCAGGAAACATGAAATACCTAAGATTAAATCTAACGAAGGAGTGGGGCCCATCCTCTACACAGAAACAAAACACATATTATAGAGGGAAATCTTAAGACACATAAACTCATACATTGTAAGTTTCTGTGATGCAAACATGTCAGTCTTCCCCAGATTCAGCGACAAACTCAAAGCCATCCAATCCAGCTCCCAGTCTGCTCCCCTGCCTCATCTCGGTCAGTTCCGGTCCTGAGCCGAGCACAGGCCCACCAGGGCTGCTGACTCCAAGCCTGGGAGCTGCACTTGCTTCCCCGAACAGCCACAGCCTGACTGGAGGCTTTGGAACCACCCGTGTCCCCAGTCAAGGCCAGTCGATGAGTCCTCAAGTGTCACCTGCCAATAGCAGACCTGCCTGCCAGCGTCCTGTGGTCCGGATTGGCTCCTCACATCATCCGCTTGCCTGTCCTGCTCTGAACATGCTCTGCTGACTGCATACATCTGCCCCACCCCACTGGGCATGCTCACTTTCCTCTGAACTAGGCAACCTGGAGTCAGACCAACGCCAGTTTTTGTCCCAGGGTGGTCAACCTGCTGAAGCTTGTGTGTCCCCCCTGAGCTTGCGTGTCCACACACACAATCCTGACATTGTAGTGCTGACGTGAGAATTAAGTACCATATGATGCAGACAGTACCTGGTCAGGTCAGGGCCTGACATACAGTAAATGTTTCAAAATGAAGACAGATGGGAGATGTCAGGAAAACACACTTTGCTGTGAGCGTGTTCACATCTTCCTAAACAGAAGTGAAGTGAAGTCGCTCAGTTGTGTCCGACTCTGCGACCCCATGGACTGTAGCCTACCAGGATCCTCAGTCCATGGGATTTTCCAGACAAGAATACTGGAGTGGGTTGCCATTTCCTTCTGCATTCCTAAACAGTGGTGGGTCTAAAGCCAAACTTAATGGATTTTTCCTGTCCTTCTTGAAATAAACTCAGCCCTTCCATGCTTGTCTTTCCAAGTTTCCTCATAGCACAGGTATTCTAAATATCCTGCTCTAATCCAGCCACCATAAAGTAAAATGGAGCCTTCACAGTACAAATTAATAGTAGGTCCTATTTAATTAAGATTGATTTTATGTGAGATCCTGGGAGCCTAATCACTTCATATTATCCATCCTTATTCTTGAACCCAAAACCTCCTTTGGAAACATGCTTGGTTAGGTACAATTTAAGTTTTCTAGTTTAATTATTTATTGAGCTTCTACTATGTGATACTCACTTTATATGCCTTATCTCTAAACCTCATAACAACCTTACAAAATTAGGTATTAATACCCCAATTTTACAGATGAAGAAAATTATGCTTGCAGAAGGGAGATGACCCTGCCTGGGGTCACAAGTGAAAGACTGCTGGAGTGGAGTTTATCATGAGTCTCTAACCCTAAATCATGCAGCCTCCCAGGGCCAACAGCTGGGCGTGAGTTTCCCGACCCTCCTTCTACTGAACACTGGGGATTTTTCTCATCCCAAGAAGTATCACTGGTCCGTAAAAGTATTAACAGGAGAGAAGGAGGTGCATCGTTTCAACAAAGTTGTCATGACATAATGAGTTCAGAAGTTACTTCTCTGCTTGGTCTTATGAAGAGCAACAGGCCAGTACTCACCTTGATTTGGTGTCAAGATTGCTTTTCACTAATGATGATTATGTGTTGAGAGTAGGATCCAGAGAAGCTGCAGAAAGTGACACTTCAGACATCTCACTCCCAAGGTTCTGGGCACTCAGTGAGAGGAAGCAGAGTCCCCTCAAGCATACTTCACCCAGATGTCACTCAGAGTTGTGCACCATCCTGGCTATGAGACCCTCACTTGTGAATTAAGCACTTAGCTAAAAAGCAGGAAGGAATTGACAAAAAGTAAACAATGCCTCTGAGTCAGTCTGCTGCTGTACATACAAATCTCATCATTGCATCATTTTCCTAAGGGAAAAAAAACTGAAATTTAAAGAATTTGTGTAGTTAGTCCGAGATCACATAGCATGGTATACTGGAAAAAGCATGGAACTTAAATCTTGGTTCCAACATCTACTAGCTTGGACAAACTACTTAAAATCTTTGAGTCTCAACTCTCTAACCTGTAAAATGGGATAACAAGAGGTTCTTGCCTCTGGCCAAGATGGAGTGACAAGACCAGATTCTCCCTCCTGTTTGAAACAGTTGAAAAAATAGACAAAATACATGAAACAACAGTTTTTAAGATACTCTACAACAAGAAACAAAAGACAGAGGCCCCTGAGAGGTGGTCAACAGGTGAGAACAGTCTTATGATGGTCCCAGCTTACTGCCCAGAAAAAAGTTCCAGGCCACAACCAAAGGAGAGAGCTCCCTAGGACCACAGTCTCTTTGAATTGAGGTTCTAGGGAGACTGGCTAGTTTCCAGAACAGAGCATCAGGGGAGAAAGAGAAAACTGCAGACTAGCAGAGGACCCTTCTTGAGTATTCATAGAGTCCTGATCCACATAATCATGCAAGGAAACTATGGTCAATTAGGGGAAAACTACCTTAAAAAGTGGAAGGTAGCAGTTCCGAGAACTCACATGGGGATGGAAATATTGCCTGTCTCCAACACTCAGACTGGAAAATCTCAAGGTTACAGGACACTGGGTGGAGTATACCTAAGGGTCTCGCCTCAGGAATGTGGAAAAATTAACCTTAGGGTGAGTAAAACAGTAAAACATCCAGTTCTGTTGAAAAGAATTTTAAATCCAAAAAGCATCAAAGTTGACCTAAATAATTTAACTGAATCTCACAACAAAATTCAAGGAAACTGGTCGCACTACAAGGTAAATATAAAAAAGGCTGTTGTTGTTGTTCAGTCACTAAGTCATGTCTGACTCTTTCCAAACCCATGGAATGCAGCACACAAGGCTTCCCTGTCCATCGCCTCCCTCCTGGAGCTTTGTTCAAACTCACATCCATCAAGTCAGTGATGCCAACCAACCTTCTCATCCTCTGCCGTCCCCTTCTCCTTCTGGCATCAATATTTCCCAGCATCAGAGTCTTTTCCATTAAGTCAGTTCTTCGCATTGGGTGGCCAAAGTATCGGCGCTTCAGCTTCAGCATCAGTCCTTCCAATGAATATACAGGGTTGATAGCCATTAGGGTTGACTGGTTTGATCTCCTTGCAGTCCAAAGGACTCTCAAGAGTCTTCCCCAGCACCACAATTTGAAAGCATCCATTTTTCAGTGCCTAGGCTCCTTTAGGGCCCAACTCTCACATCCATACATGACTACTAGAAAAACTATAGCTTTTAATAGATGGACCTTTGTCAGCGAAGTGATGTCTCAGCTTTTTAATATGCTAAGTTTGCCATATCTTTTCTTCCAAGAAGCAACTGTCTCAATTTAATGACTGCAGTCACCATCCACAGTGATTTTGGAGTCCAAGAAAATAAATCTGCCACCATTTTCACATTTTCACCATCTATTTGCCAGGAAGTGATGGGACCAGATGCCATGATCTTAGTTTTTTCAATGTTATTTTAAGTCAGTTTTTTCATTCTCCTCTTTCACCCTCATCATGAGGCTCTTTAGTTCCTCTTTCTGCCATTACAGTGGCACTACCTGCATATTCAAGGTTGTTGATATGTCTCCTGGCAATCTTGATTCCAGTTTGTGATTCACCCAGTTTGGCATTTCACATGATGTACTCTGCATATAAGTTAAATAAGCAGGGTGACAGTATGCAGCCTTTTGGTACTCCTTTCCCAATTTGGAACCAGTCCATTATTTCACATCTGGTTCTGGCTCTTGCTTCTTGACCTGCATACAGGTTTATCAGGAGACAGGTATGGTCATCTGGTATTTCTATCTCTTTAATAATTTTCTAGTTTGTTGTGATCCACACAGTCAAAGGCTTTCATGTAGCCAATGAAGCAGAGATTGATGTTTTTCTGGAATTGCCTTGCTTTTCCTATGATCCAGCAGATGTTGGTATTTGATCTCTGGTTCTTCTGCCTTTTCAAAATCCATCTTGTACATCTGGAATTTCTCAGTTCATATACTGTTGAAGCCTAGCTTGAAGGATTTTGAGCATTACCTTGCTAGCATGTGAAATGAATGCAATAGTATGATAGTTTGAACATTCTTTGGCCTTGCCTTTCTTTGGGATTGGAATGAAAACTTACCTTTTCCAGTCCTGGGGCCATTGCTGAGTTTTCTAAATTTGCTGGCATATTGAGTGCAGCACTTTAATAGCATCATCTTTTAGAATTTGAAATAGCTCATCCAATCAAAAATTACCAGACAGGTGAAGACACAGGCAAATACAACCCATATTTCTGACTCCAGGCTCTTAAGAAAAAGAAATTGGCAAGACAGGAAAAGATGCTTCACTTAACCTTGGGTTATTTGTCTTGCCCCAAATCTTCATTTAAAAAAAAAAAAATGTTAATCTTCTTAGAGAATAATAGAAAAGAGATCATCTGAAATTTATAAAGTATCTCAGTGAATAGGCTCATTTTAATAATAGCTGATTCGAGGGGAGGTTGTTCTGCCAGCTCAGCAAGTTTCCTCAAGGACTTTCAAGGGTGATAGTTACTGCTAAAACATAATAAAAATACAGAGAGTGGTTGCCATTCTTGGAGAACGGTAACACCCTGTTCTAAAACCTTACAAGTCATTTGATTCGTTTTATTAACTAATTTTTATAAATGTCTAGCCACTGCTGAGCCAGAATTAGTGAACACAGTTCCTGGTCCACACAGGAAGGACTTTACCAAGGTAAAGAATAAATTGGTGAATAAATTGTCAGCCCTACAGACACAGGACCTGGCCCAAACCTGGCCCATAAGTCTTGCTTCTGCCAAGATGGACCCCTCAAACTGCTCCCAGACCCCATAGCTTGGCCTCTCGTGTGGCCAGCCAGAACCTGTAGCCTCTGCCTGCCTTGTCTGCTGTCAGGAGCCCCTGTAGCCTGTCTGCCTGGACCACAGCATATGTCCAGCACTTTTGGCTCACTGATCCTTGAAGTGCTCCAGGTTGGAATCCCTCTGAGATTATTTCTTGCCAGACGTCCCATCCTCAGCCCCCAAAACTTACATTCTGGACCCTGGGCTGGCTTGTTTCTGACTCTGTTGTTCCCACCAGTATTCACATGGCACTTTCTCCCTGGAGTTCAGTCTCCACCTTTAGTTGCCTCTACCTGGGCCCTGGGGATGCAGAGGTGAATGGAAGAACACCCTCCCCCACCACTGAGCAGAACCCAGGCCAGCAGACCAGAGCTACTTCATTACTCCTAAGGTTGGGAAGGACTTGTGAGCAACTTAATGCCAGATTCTCTTCGGGGGAAATGTCCTCAAGAAAACAGTTGTTTTTGTTCCCAGGAGGTCAAAGTGCAACACAAAAAGTTCTTAGAAAATATAAAACACTAAACAAGCGTGTTCATTATTGGCCACAGCTTTGCTTTCCACAAAACCACCCGATGTCCATGCCCCTAGCAGATGTTCAGTAACCACAGACCACAGGGTCATACCCAAAATCTCACACCAGACCCTGCATGAAAGGTTTTATGGCTCTTTTAATTCTCACAGCAATCCTACAAAAAAGGCCTATAGTTGCCCCAGTTTATAGAAGAGAAACTGACATGCAGAGAGTCAAAGTGACCTGCCCAAAAAGGTCATACATCTGAGAAGTGCAGAGCAAGAATGGGGAACATGGCTCCAGTGTATGAGTACCTAACCACTCTACAACACTGCCCTCTACAAATGCAGCCTGCAAGATACTGCAGAGCACTGCTCCTGCTAGAAAACATACACTGGGCAAACACTAAGTAGTCCTGCTACATGCCAGGTCCAGAAATGAGAATATCCAGCCCAGGCATCAAGGAGTCCTCATCACAAAGACCAGTCAGATTTGCAGCAAGCCATGATGACTGGATTGTTGGTGGACTGGCAGTGCTTATCCACACAAGGTTCAAGTGTTTCCTCACAGTTCACTGTGGAGCTTGGCTCACTGATCTACACACATAAAACCTGATTATTTTAATAGAGTCATCTCCTTTCTCCATGGTCACACCAGCAGCCTACAATTTCCTGTGGCTGCTGGGAAGCTGCCCCTACCCAGTTTAGGCCCTGCAGACAGACACAGAAACACAGAGTATTAGGCTGTCTCCCCCTCTTCCTGGTCTGAAAAATCTATGCTTTTTAAAATTTATTGTTTTTAATATTACCCCAGAAGTGGTAAAATCACTTCGTTAGTCAGTCTGCAAACAGGAGTTAAATACTCATGAAGTTGTAAGAAAGAATAAATATGTTATAATTGATTCTAATAAGCTTCTTTCCTCAAAAAACCAATTTAATGAATACAACTTGACTTCTATTCCATTAATAATATGCCCAATCATTCTTGCTTTGTAAGAAGTGACTATATGTAGAGGATATTACTGTAGGACTACATTTTTTTTTCTGTACAATTAGCTGCACACGTTTTCTGACAGACTAATTTATGTACTAATGCTTTTTAAAAGCAAAGGCACTTTGCATAGAACTGCACTCCTTGGAATCCATCTGTTGACAAATGTGTGTGTTTCTCACTTTATTTGTTAATGTCATCCCCTGCTCTGGGATGATCTGGTAGAGGAGTCAGCCTGTTTCCTGGATGAAATAAACACTAAAATGTAATTAAAGACCAGATGTTGGAAGGTAGGAAAGTGCCCACAAGGTGTGGTGGGTTCTTGGGTTGAACTTTTGGGAACTGAATTAAAACATGATTAAAATTGCTACTTTGGATTTCCTTGTTTGCCTATCACCTTCTCTACCAGGTGGAGGTCATTACAAGTTTGTTAAACTAGCCCAAGAAAGCATCAAACCACAGTCCATCAATTTGGAATATGCTGGACTTCGTCAGGCTGGCCTGATATACATGTAGAACTTGCCATCATCCACAGGGCATGGCTGAAGCTGTCCTCTGAGGGATTCAATCCTTTGTCCCAGGAGAGGAATAAGCCTACTTCCTCACTTGTGGAGGGCTTTGAAAATTACAAAGCACTTTGGTTTCCGATATTTTATTTTGTCCCAATCTTAACTGTTGATGCTCACCAGCCAAAGACCACCAGGAACAGAAACAGAATTGGGTACTTTACTTGCTGGAACAAGGGAGGCAGCACACATAGGTGGCATGAGGTTCTTTGATGCAAGGGAATCCAGAGAGGCTGATTATAGGATTGGGGCTTATGTCAGTGACTTTGGAAAAAGTTCAAGGCAGCAGGAGTGTATTGTAGGTTGAGTGCTGCAGGACATGGAAGCAATTAAAAAAGCACGTGTCTTGGTGAATTTTATCTGGGGGGCAAGGAGAACAGATCAAGGCTGGAGTTGTTGTGGGAGGAGAGTCAGGAGCGAATGGAGTTACCAGGTCATTGTGTGACTGCCTAGTGTCCTTGTTTGTCTGTCTGTTCTGGCAGGACTGGGAAGTAGGATCTTGTTCTAGCATGCTCACAGAGTGTTCAATTGTGTGTGCAGCTGGGAGCTGTGGGATGCTGCCTGTGTTCTCATAGCAATCCCCTGGGCAAGGTACAGTGCCTGCGATGGAGCAGCCAACAAATGTCAGTCAGATGACAGTAGGACAGGTAGGAGGGAATAAATGAATGGATACCTATGATCAACACCATCAACATTTTACCAATGAGGAAATTCAGGCTCTGAAGGGTATTGGAGATCACTTTCCCTACTAGGCTTGGGAGGCAGAGAGAAGACCCACTCAGTGCCAACCTCAGGAATCTTACCTTAGTAAACTCCTCACAGCGCTATTAGCAGCAACCTACCTTACAGGCCTCGAAACTACGGACGAAGTGATTGACTCATAATCATCACATGATTAGACACACAATTAGCAAAAAGTCTAGGATATGGCCTGTGGCTAACTCAAATACTCTGGTCTTACAACCACTCCATCTTGCTCAGTTCAGCCCCTATCAAGAGAGAGCTGGAAACTGAACCTCAGGTCACAAAGTTGGTGGGTTTCCAGCATCAGTGGAGGTGAGGTTGGGGGTATCTCCTGTCTGACTCTGCTCCTGTTGGAGTTTGGAAGCCCAGCCAACCCTGGCCCTGTTGTCTGCAGAGGCAGGGGCACAGAGAAGGAAACAGGATCCCTTGATCCTGCAGAAGACCAGGGCCAGGTGGCTATGGAAGGAGCCTGAGCTCAACCAGGAAGCTCCCTAGAGGAGGTGTCCATGAGCCAAAGGACAGGAAGAGAGCAGCTGCCCCAAGAGGGCACAGAGCAGCATGATGTTCATGATGTTTATGAAACAACTGCAGTTAGGTGGTCATTCCTGTCCCTGTCACAATGTGAAAAACCTGAACTCTGCAGAGGCACAAGTTAGCAAGTTAGTGCAGCCAATGCTCAAAGTCAGGCCCACCATGCTCCACAGTGCTATCTGGCACATGACAGATGGACAATGACTAAGCTTTGAGATGGGAGTTAGAGAATGCAGAGGGACCCATCCCTAGCTCTGCCATCTGCCTCCAACTCTCTTTGAGTTCTGAGGCATCTCTATGTCTGAAATGGAGCCCTGCCCAAACGAGCACTCTCCAGGCCAGGTTCAGGGAGCCCAGGGACACACAGAAACTCGGGAGACCCCTTCACCAGCTTCGTCCCCTCTCCAGAACTGCTGCCCTCCAGGCTGGTTTCCAGGTGGGAGTGGACTTTGGGTTGCATTTAGACAAAGGTTCTGTTCACCTGCCATCACTCTAGGATGTTCCCATTCAGATGAGATGCCTCTGGACTCACTTCCCCACCCCCCCGTCAGGCTCCCCAAGCCTGCAAGGCATGCCAGTGGGGCTTGTGGAGGCCCCCACAGGTTCATCCAGGTTCCTTGGCAGCACTGTGGGCACTAAGGAAACACAAGTACCCCCTGCAGCTTTCCTGCCCACCCCACTGCTGCTCTCCACCCTGATCTGGGGAGGGATTTGAAGCAGCAGGTCTTCACAGCAACTTCAAATACCCAATTTCTTTGCCTGCTCACCTAATACTTGCCCTGCCACCCAGATGGGGAAAATGCATCTTCAGCCAATGATGTGAGCATCCTCCCACCCTGCACTGATAAGCAGTCACTGCTTTCTGAATCGCTCTCATCTTGGCATCCTGGGACATAGGTACACCCTGTCAGTTTTCCTCTGCTGTCTTTGAGACTGAACTTAATCTTATAATTACATAAGATAAGCTGATAAACTACTACTGACTTTGGGTAAAAGACCACAGTTAACTTAGAATCCTGTTCCCTCTCACTGAAAGATAGTGCATTTTGATTTGTTTGCGGTTGTTTAGTTTTTTTGTTTGTTTTAAGCAATTGAATTACAATGTCACTGAGCAGCTGGCAACTGTGAAGCAGAAGGGAAAGTGCATGTATGAGAAATCACCCTTCATTTTCTTTCCAAATGATTCAAAGCATAAATGTGCTTGAGATAGCATCTTGCAAACAACAGGACAACAAAAGGGAAGGAAATGAATCTTAGCATCAAAATCCTGGTGATCCCAAGACATGAATTTACCAAATGGTTCTCATGAACTCCCTCCAAACACAGGTTCCTCCAACTTCTTGAAGACCCACCAGCAGAAGCCGACTCAGAGGAGGAGGAAAGCAATGTTTCCAGGGAGAGAAAAGCTCGCCTGTGTCCAGCAACTCCTGCACCAACCACACATCCCACCAGCACAGGCTCCTGAGGATTAATCCCCAGATTGTCTACCAGTTTACTTGCTCCTCCCACAATATGACCGCTCCCAACAAAAGTGATTGGATGAGCACAGATCAAACCAAATGATCCATTGGCTAATCAGCCATCAATCACCTCCACCTTAAAGGTTGGAAATGAGAGACAGAGAAAGCAAGTGCAGTTGGTGAGAGAATTTTAGTTAATGGGGTTGCATTGAACTCAGGTTGGATGATCATATTAGACAGAGGTACAGAGAAAAGGTGGCAGAAACAGAGAAGGAAAGAGACAGTGCAAACAAGCTCACATATGGAGGGGAAAACAAAAGCCATGGAAGGGAAGTTGTCACTAAAGGAAAAATAGGAGGGTTCCAGCTCCCAGCCCTGTACCTATGGTTCTAATGTGTCTCCTCCTGCAGCCTGTTCAACCTTCCTAACAGGCCTGCAGTGCAGAAATGAGGAAGCCGGGGTGTCAGAATTTTAAGTGATTTACCAAAGTTATGCAAAGAATTGTTATTGTTGCTGTTGTTCAGTCACTAAATCAGGTACAACTGTTTGTGACCCCCATGTACTGTAGCACTCCAGGCTCCTCTGTCCTCCACTATTTCCCAGTTTGCTCAAATTCATGTCCATTGAGTTGGTAATGCTATCTAACCATCTCATCCTCTGCCTCCCCCTTCTTTTTTGGCCTTCAATCTTTCCCAGCATCGGGGTCTTTTCCAATGAATTGCCTCTTCATGTCAGGTGGCCAAAGTAGAATAACTGATCCCAAGGACATTCTTTTTTTTTTTTTCATTTATTTTTATTAGTTGGAGGCTAATTACTTTACAATATTGTAGTGGTTTTTGCCATATATTGACATGAACCAGCCATGGATTTACCTGTATTCCCCATCTCGATCCCCCCTCCCACCTCCCTCTCCACCCGACCGCTCCGGGTCTTCCCAGTGCACCAGGCCCGAGCACTTGTCTCATGCATCCAGCCTGGGCTGGTGATCTGTTTCACCCTAGATAATATACATGTTTCGATGCTGTTCTCTCGAAACATTTCACCCTCGCCTTCTCCCACAGAGTCCAAAAGTCTGTTCTGTATATCTGTGTCTCACTGTTTTGCATATAGGATTATCACTACGATCTTTCTAAATTCCATATACATGCGTTAGTATACTGTATTGGTCTTTAACTTTCTGGCTTACTTCACTCTGTATAATGGGCTCCAGTTTCATCCATCTCATTAGAACTGATTCAAATAAATTCTTTTTAATGGCTGAGTAATATTCCATGGTGTATATGTACCACAGCTTCCTTATCCATTCATCTGCTGATGGGCATCTAGGTTGCTTCCATGTCCTGGCTATTATAAACAGTGCTGTGATGAACATTGGGGTACACGTGTCTCTTTCAATTCTGGTTTCCTCAGTGTGTATTTCCAGAAGTGGGATTGCTGGGTCATATGGCAGTTCTATTTCCAGTTTTTTAAGGAATCTCCACACTGTTCTCCATAGCGGCTGTACTAGTTTGCATTCCCACCAACAGTGTAAGAGGGTTCCCTTTTCTCCACACCCTCTCCAGCATTTATTGCTTGTAGACTTTTGGATAGCAGCCATTCTGAGTGGTGTGTAGTGGTACCTCATTGTGGTTTTGATTTGCATTTCTCTGATAATGAGTGATGTTGAGCATCTTTTCATGTGTTTGTTATCCATCTGTATGTCTTCTTTGGAGAAATGTCTGTTTAGTTCTTTGGCCCAGTTTTTGATTGGGTCATTTATTTTTCTGGAATTGAGCTGCAGGAGTTGCTTGTATATTTTTGAGATTAATCCTTTGTCTGTTGCTTCGTTTGCTATTATTTTCTCCCAATCTGAGGGTTGTCTTTTTACCTTGCTTATAGTTTCCTTTGTTGTGCAAAAGCATTTAAGTTTCATTAGGTCCCACTTATTTATTTTTGCTTTTATTTCCATTACTCTGGGAGGTGGGTCATAGAGGATCTTGCTGTGATTTATGTCGGAGAGTGTTTTGCCTAGGTTCTCCTCTAGGAGTTTTATAGTTTCTGGTCTTACATTTAGATTTTTAATCTATTTTGAGTTTATTTTTGTGTATGGTGTTAGAAAGTGTTGTAGTTTCATTCCTTTCCAAGTGGTTGACCAGTTTTCCCAGCACCACTTGTTAAAGAGGTTGTCTTTTTTCCATTGTATATCCTTGCCTCCTTTGTCGAAGATAAGGTGTCCATAGGTTCATGGATTTATCTCTGGGCTTTCTATTCTGTTCCATTGATCTATATGTCTGTCTTTGTGCCAGTACCATACTGTCTTGATGACTGTGGCTTTGTAGTAGAGCCTGAAGTCAGGCAGGTTGATTCCTCCAGTTCCATTCTTCTTCCTCAAGATTACTTTGGTTATTCGAGGTTTTTTGTATTTCCATACAAATTGTGAAATTATTTGTTCTAGTTCTGTGAAAAATACCGTTGGTAGCTTGATAAGTATTGCATTGAATCTATAGATTGCTTTGGGTAGTATAGTCATTTTGACAATATTGATTCTTCCAATCCTGAACACGGTATAGTTCTCCATCTGTTTGTGTCCTCTTTGATTTCTTTCATCAGTGTTTTAAACTGTAATCAGAAATCTTCCAGCAAACAAAAGCCCAGGACCAGATGGCTTCACAGCTGATTTCTACCAAAAATTTAGAGAAGAGCTAACACCTATCTTACTCAAACTCTTCCAGAAAATTGCAGAAGAAGGTAAACTTCCAAACTCATTCCATGAGGCCACCACCACCCTAATTCCAAAACCAGACAAAGATGCCACAAAAAAAAAAAAAAAAAAAAAAAAACTACAGGCCAATATCACTGTTGAATAGAGATGCAAAAATCCTTAACAAAATTCTAGCAAACAGAATCCAACAACATATTAAAAAAAATCATACACCATGACCAAGTGGGTTTTATCCCAGGAATGCAAGGATTATTTAATATCCACAAATCAATCAATGTAATACACCACATTAACAAATTGAAAGATAAAAACCATATGATTATCTCAATAGATGTAGAAAAAGCCTTTGACAAAATTCAACATCCATTTATGATTAAAACTCTCCAGAAAGCAGGAATAGAAGAAACATACCTCAATGGTGAAAAATTGAAAGCATTTCCCCTAAAATCAGGAACAAGACAAGGGTGCCCACTCTCACCACTACTATTCAACATAGTTTTGGAAGTTTTGGCCACAGCAGTCAGAGCAGAAAAAGAAGTAAAAGGAATCCAGATAGGAAAAGAAGAAGTGAAACTCTCACTGTTTGCAGATGACATGATCCTCTACATAGAAAACCCTAAAGACTCTATCAGAAAATTACTAAAGCTAATCAATGAATATAGTAAAGTTGCAGGATATAAAATTAACACACAGAAATCCCTTGCACTCCTATACACTAATAATGAGAAAACAGAAAGAGAAATTAAGGAAACAATACCAATCACCATTGCAACAAAAAGAATAAAATACTTAGGAATACATCTACCTAAAGAAATAAAAGACCTATACATAGAAAACCAAGGACATTCTTGATTTTTGAAGCCCCAGTCATCCAACCTCAAAAATGAAATTTGTAGGAAGACCCTCTTGGCCTCAATCATATGAGTTTTTTTTTTGTTTTTTTTTTTTTGTTTGTTTTTTTTTTTTTTTTTGCTCATTCATGCACCCACCTATAAATTTCATGCACCACCAAGCTCCAGGTCCTTCCAAGGCATTGGGATCCTCAGAGCCTATGTTTCATGAGGAGCTTGTGTCCTGACTGCTAAATCCCACCAGAGCACTCCGCAGGCATTCATCCTTCAACCCACCTTGTGTCCCATTGTGGCCTGCCTGGGTCCTGGTCATATATAACTTGGTACTCTATGTTCTAGCTCAGTTTTTTTTAAAGTTGAGATTGTCCCCACATACCATCTTGTGGACTTTACACACTCTCTGTCCTTAGCACTCTCATTCACACACTCACACCTGACTGGAGAAAGACTGGGTGGATAACATACAAACCTCTTTCTTTGACCAGAGATGCTCTGTTTACCAGCTCTGCACTCATTGGGACCACAGCTCTTGTGTGGTGGGGGTGGTTTCCACCAGGCCTGATCCCATCTGAAAACAAGTCCCTGGGGGTCTGCTCAGTCCCTGAGGGCCTTAAGGAAGCTGACAGAAAAGTGGCTGCAAGAGGGCCATGCCTCCTCCCCACCTCCTCTGTAATGAGGGGCTGCAGAATTCATCTGTGTGGTTACCTACACAGATTAAACAGCTCCCCAGTTTCAACTACAAGATTTGGGACAAGTTAAACCACCCCAACTAGGGCTTCCCAGGTGGCTCCATAATAAAGAATCTGCCTACCAATGCAGGAAGCATGGGCTCAATCCCTGGGTCAGGAAGACCACTTGGAGAAGGAAATAGAAACCCACTTCAGTATTCTTGCCTGGAAAATTCCATGAACACAAGAGCCTGGTGGTCTACAGTCCATGGGTTGGCCAAAGAGTTGGACATGACTTAGCAATTAAACAACAACAACAAACCAACCTTTAAACGTTAATTTTCTCACTTTCAAAACAGGGGTAATAAGAAGGACTATCTCCTAAAACTAATGAAATAAAAGGGGCTAAGCTCTTAACACTCAAGCAGGGCCTTGGTGGCACTGCACCCTCACTCTCCTCATTCTGGCCTCATCAACATCACCCTGGCCTCTCTCCCCACAGCCTCCTGCTGCAGCTTGGTACTGGGAAGGCACTTATCCCCTTTGTGAGGGGAGATACCTCCTCCCTCTCCCTTCACCAGCAAATAGCCCAGCAGGGTCCAGACATTGTGTCCATCCTAAACCTGCATGCAGGTGTTGGGTGTGTACATATAAAGTCCTGGAGGAGCTCCTCAACCCATGGCTCGTGAAGATGAGAAAAGTGCTTGTAACAAGGAAGACCCCACTTGGAGAACTGGGCTCAATGTATGTCATGTACTTAAAATAGAAAAGCTACAGTGTGGGCTCTGACCTGTCTTTACTTTCATTCATCAGTGAACATAAACAATATAGGACTTAATATAGGGAATTCACTGGACTTTGTCACAAAAGGAAAATCAAACCAAAGGGTCACAGCTGCATTGTTTTCAGCATACATATATCACACACACATACATACATATACACATTCACACTCAAAGTTCAGGTAAAAAATCAGGCAGAAAACTCTCAATTCACTTAGAGAATTTTTGACAGTTAATCAAAGATGTTATGAAATTAAAATTAGCATACACACACAGTTTTCTCTTAATTTAAAAATAAAACATTGAAAGACTTTGGGCAGGAAGTGTTCAAGATGGCACAGTAAGAAGATCCTGAGTTCACCTCCTCCTACAGGCACAAGAAAATTACAACTATTTACAGAGTAACTATCTATGAGAACAACCTGAAGGCTAGCAGGAAAGATCTCCTACAACTAAAGACATAAAGAGGGAGCCAGAAAGAGGAACGTAGGAGGGGTGGATTCACGGTACAGTCAAGACCCAAACTCCAGGTGGGCAACTTCCATAAAGGAGGATAATCACAACTGCAGAGGTTTTCCCCAAGGAGTGAGGGGCAGAAGCTCCCCAGCCAAAGGTCCTGCACTGAGAAGATAAGTCCCCAGAGGATCTGGCCTTGAAGGCCAGGGGGTTGGTTTAGGAGAGTCAGAAGACTGTAGGAAACAGAAACTCCACTCTTGAAGGGCAAAATCTGACACCCCAAGATCCAGGGCAGAGGCAGTAATTTGAAAAAAGCCTGGATCAGACCCATCTGCTGATCTTGGAGAGTCTCCAGGAGGCAGCTAACATTTGCCCTGGGGACTTAGACAGTGGTGAAGCCATTTTGGGGATCTTGCTCCCTCACAAAAACACTGGTGCTGACAAATATGAGATTGGAGTCTTCCCTCTAGCCTCTTCTTGCCTGGGGCTCACTGCCCACCAGCCAGCTGGAACCAGTCCTGAGACTGGTCTCAAGCAGCCAGCTATGACAAGAACCACACACAGCCACAAATGGGCTGCTGGCACCCATCCCAGGACTCCCTGGAACCCCCAACTAGCCCTTCTTACAGTGACTGGCAACCTTCACATGAGGAAAAGCCTGACAGCCAGTAGGACCAGGAGCCAGCTCTGTCTACAGGCACATCCTCTGTGATTGTCCAATCACATCAGCCAGACCCATGCAGCACACACTGGGAGCACCCCTACAGCATGGAGCTCTGGAACAGAGGGGAGTGCTCTGCTGGGACACACACATCTCCCACATAATGTGATTCTCCAGGACCGGAAAATGTAACTGATATACCAACGATATTGTTGTTTTGTTGCTAGGTTGTGTCTGACTCTTTTGCAACCCCATGGACTGTAGCCTGCCAGGTTCCTCTGTTCATGGGATTTCTCAGGCAAGAATACTGGAGCAAGTTTGCCATTTCCTTCTCCAGGGGATCTTCCCGACCCAGGGAGTGAATCAGCATCTCCTGCCTCTCCTGCATTGGTGGGCAGATGCTTTACCACCTGGGAAACCTAATATACCCAATATGTAGAACTAAAAAGAGAATTAGGCAAAATTAAAATACAGAGGAGCATAGTCCAAACAAAGGAATAAGACAAAAACCCAGAAGAGGAACTGAGTAAAGTGGAAATAAGAGATTTGCCTAATAAAGAGTTCAAGGTAATGATCATAAAGATGCTCAATGAACTCAGAAGAACTGTGAGAAGTTTAACAAGTTAGATAATGTAAAGAAGAACCAAATATAACTGAAGTAACAAAAATAAAATATATGCTAGTAAGAATCAACAATAGATTAGATGATACACAAGAATGGATCAGAAGGCAGAATTGTGGAAACCACCCAAGCTAAGCACTAAAAGAAAAAAAAAAAAAAATCCAAAGAAGGAATTTAAAGAGAACTCTGGAACAACATCGAGCATACTAACATTTGCATTATTAGGGGTTCAAAAAGCAGAGAAAGGGAGTGGTTGTGGTGGTTTAGTTACTAAGTCATGTCTGACTCTTACAACCCCATGGACTGTAGCCCACCAGGCTCCTCTCTGTCCATGGGATTCCCCAGGAAAGAATACTGGGGTGGGTTGCCATTTCCTTCTCCAGGGGATCTTCCCAACCCAGGAATTAAACCCAGGTTTCCTGCATTGCAGTCAGATTCTTTACAGATGGGGATATGAGGGAAACTCCAGAGAGAGGGGTAGGGACAGGGAAATATTTGAAGAAATAATAACTAAAAATTTCCCTAACCTGGGGAAAGAAACAGACATCCAAGTCCAGGCAGCACAGAGAGTCTCAAACAAGATGATCCCAAAGAGATCCTCATCAAGACACACTGTAATTAAAAGGGCAAATATTAAAGATGGTGAGAGAATATTAAAAGCAGAAAGGGAAAAACAATTATTTACATATGCAAGTGGAAGTCACTCAGTCGTGTCTGACTCTTTGCAGCCCCATGGACTGTATAGTCCATGGAATTCTCCAGAATACTGGAGTGGGTAGCTGTTCCCTCACCTGAGGCTCGTCCCAACCCAGGGATCTCACATGACAGGTGGATTCTTTACCAGCTGAGTCACCAGGGAAGTTACATATGAGGGAACTCCGTATGATGAACAACTGATTTTTCAGCAGAATTTTGCAGATGAGAAGGGAATGGCACAAGATATACAAAGTGATGAAATGAAAAATCTACAACCAAGAATATACTACTCATTGAAGCTAATATTCAGATTTGAAGGAGACATAAAGAGTTTTTAAGGCAAGTAAAAGCTCAAAGAGTTCAGCTCCTCTAAGCCAGCTTTAAAAGAATATTAAAGGAACTCTTCTAAGCCTGAAAAAAAAGACCACACTAGAAATATGAAAATTATGAAAGGGAAAATCTCACTGCTGAAGGCAAACATACACTAAAGGTAGTAGAACAATCACTTATAAGGCTAGAAGAAGGTTAGAAGACAAAAGTAGTAAAAAATAATTTATATCTACAATCAAATAGTTAAAGCATACACAAAACAAAAAGCATACACAAAACAGATAGTTAAGACATACACATACAAAAAATACAAGCCATGTGAAATATGATGTTAAAAACTTTAACTGGGGGGGGGGGGGGGTGATGCAGGATTATCAGAATGATTTCAAAATTAAGAGATGAGCAACTTGAAATAGCTATTCAATCCCTGGGTTGGGGAGATCCACTGGAGAAGGAAATGGCAAACCACTCCAGTATTTTAGCCTGGAGAATTCCATGGGTAAAGGAGCCTAGGGGTTACAGTCCATGGGGTCACAAAGAGTCAGACATGACTGAGCAACTAGCATACACACACAAACTATGATTCTGGCACAAAATTATTAATAGACAAATGGAACAGAATAGAGACCCCCATAAATAAACCCACAGTTACATGGTCAATTAATCTATAGCTAAGGAGTCAAGAACATACAATGGGGAAAAGACAGCCTCTTCAATAAAATGTGTTGAGAAAACTGGAGAACTACATGCAAAAGAATCAAGCTAGACTATTTCTTCACACTATATACAAAAAATGAACTCAAATGGATTAAAGACTTTAATGTAAGATCTGAAACCATAAAGCTTCTAGAAGAAGGCATAGGCAGTATGCTCTTTGACATTCTTAGCAATATTTTGTTGGATGTCTCCTCAGGCAAGGAAAACAAAAGTAAAAATAAACCAATGGAGCTATATCAAACTAAAAAGCTTTCGCACAGTCAAAGAAACCTATCAACAAAATGAAAAAGCAGTCTCTTGAATGGGGAAAGATAATTACAAAGATATAGCTGTTAAGGGTTTAATAAACAAAATATACAAACAACTCACATAACTCAACATCAAAAAATAATTTTAAAAAGAGCAGAAGAGCTGAATAGACGTTTCTCTAAAGACAACAAACAGATACCCAACAGGTACATAAAAATATGCTTAGTATCAATCATTATCAGGGAAATGCAAATCAAAACCACAATGAGATTTAACTTTATACCTGTCAGAATGGTTATTATCCAAAAGACAACAAAGAACAAGGGTTGGCAAAGATGTGGAGAAAGGCAACACTCTTGCATGATTTGTAGGAATGTAAGTTGGAGCAGCCGCTAAGGAGAACAGTACAGAGGTTTCTTAAAAAACTAAAACCAGAGTTACCATATGACCCGTCAACTCTGCTCCTGAGTGTAAAACTAGAGAATACTTTAATTCAAAAAGGTACATATACCCCAATGTTCATAGCAGCACTATTTACAGTAGCCAATACATAGAGGCAACCTAAATGTCCATCAATAGATGAATAAATAAAGATGTGCCACATATATGTAATGGAATACAACTCAGCCATTCTTTTTTAAGAATGAAATGTATATATGCAGAACAGAAAAAGAGACACAGAAATACAGAACAGACTTTTGAACTTTGTGGGAGAATGTGAGGGTGGGATATTTCAAAAGAACAGCATGTATACTATCTAT
The DNA here is from genome assembly GCF_033118175.1 of Dama dama. Classification (NCBI taxonomy): domain Eukaryota; kingdom Metazoa; phylum Chordata; class Mammalia; order Artiodactyla; family Cervidae; genus Dama; species Dama dama. The sequence continues at coordinate 5,248,698 of NC_083713.1, read as the reverse complement.
GGTGAAACAGATCACCAGCCCAGGTGGGATGCACGAGACAAGTGCTCTGGCCTGGTGCACTGGGAAGACCCAGAGGAATCGGGTGGAGAGCGAGGTGGGAGGAGGGATCGGGATTGGGAATACATGTAAATCCATGGCTGATTCATATCAATGTATGACAAAACCCACTGGAAAAAAAATAATAATAATAAAAAAAATTATAAAACAGATGATATTAAAAGAAAATGTGGCCAAAAAAAAAAAAAAAAGAATGAAATGTGATTTGCAGCAACATGGAAAGACCTAGAGATTATCATACTAAGTGAAGTAAGTCAGAAAGAGAAAAACAAGTGAAAGGATATCATTTATCAAAATGGCTAAAATAAAATATAGTAATGAAACCCGGTGAGTATGCTAAGAAACTGGACCATTCGTACATTGCTAATAGTGATGTAAAACAGAGCAACCATTCTAGAAAATAGTTTAACAGTTTCTTTTAAAACTAAACATGTGCTTACCAATTGCACTTTTGGATATCTGTCTCAGAGAAATGAAAACTTACATTCAAAGACTATTCTTAGCAATGCTAATCATTATAGCCAAACACTGAGACAAAGCAAATTTCCTTCAATAAATGAATGGCAAGAATGGTCCATCCAGGTGCAAAGTAAGACTCAGCAATAAAAATTGAACGAACTAGTGATATATGCAGTAACTTGGATTAATATTAGGAAAATATTAATGTGAAAAATATAACCTCAAAATTTTCCATCCTGTATGATTCCATTTATATAACAGTCATGAAAAAATGAAATTATAGAAATGTTGAAGAGATTGTTACAAAAAGCAGGGTCCAGCTGCTTGCCACTCAAAAGTCAAGAAGAGGCATGTTTGGTGAAAAGAAGTTTGCTTTATTTTGGATGCCAGCAACTCGAGGGTAAGGGTGATGTCTGTCCAAAGGCTGACTCCCACTATCTGACAATCAGAGGGTGAGAGCTATTGTAGACAGAGGGAGAGGGCTCCATGCACAAACAACACAGTCAGCTCTGACAGTCACCTTCAAATTGGTCATCAGTGGACTGACCAGTGTCACATTGGTTGTTCTAGGTACAGTTAATCTTCTGTTCCAGGATCAATTTGTTTCCATTTCTTTGAGGCCAGTTCTCAAGGAATTGTGGCAGCTTATGTCATGGAGACTGCTTAGGTGGCTCAGTGCTAAAGAATCTGCCTGCCAATGCAGGAGACATGGGTTAGATCTCCTTGTCAGGGAGATCCCTGGAGAAGGAAATGGCAACCCACTGCAGTATTCTTGCCTTGGAAATACCATGGATAGAGGAACCTGGTGGGCTACAGTCCATGGGGTCTCAAAAAAAGTCAGACACAACTAAGTGACCAAACATGTTATGAGTATAATCTGATCATCCTGTAGTTATTTTCTTCCTTCTCGGGGGGGTGGGGTTAGTATATATAAGATAGCTCACAGGATATGACTCAGAATATTATCTGTAGCCCTTGAGATGGAACTAAAAGTCCTTGACAATGCTTATGACTACATTATTATTATTATTTGGTCTCCTTTGACTGGTTTCCTTTGTTTCTATATGTTCTAATTTTTCTGATTAAACTTATTCCTTGGCTAAAATTTTTCTGCAGACAAAAAGTTAGGCTAAGGACAAGGGAAGTAAAGAACATAGGGTCCTGCTTCATTTCAAAATTAGTGGTTGCAAGGATTGGGAATTGATAGAGAAGAATTGGGTGTGGCTATAAAGAGAGTGAGAGAACCATGCCATGTGGCCACTGCCATGTGAAATTACACATACATGTAACTGCATAGAACTGCATACACACATGTATGTAAAACTGGTGAACTATAAACAAGCTCTTGGATTGTACCAAGCAATTTCCTGGTTTGATATTTCACTCTAGTTCTCTACGATATTAACACTGGGGTCGGCTGGGTGAAGGTGCATGGGACCTCTCAGCAAACGTTTTCGTAACTTTCTTTGAGTCTACAATTATTTCAAAGTAAAAGTTCTTTTTAAGTGACAACCTTTTTCAGGAACAGCTAACAAAGGAAAGAAACTATATTCTGAAGAGTCAAGCAGTTGACTTCTTAGGTCAACTGTAGATTAATTACTAAATCTTATATCTCTTGTATTATCTCTTGTAGTGAGATAACAGAAAACTGTGGCCTGGGCATGGTGGGATCTGGTCAGTCAGTTCAGTTCAGTCGCTCAGTCTTGTCCAACTCTTTGCGACCCCATGAATCGCAGCACGCCATGCCTCCCTGTCCATCACAAACTCCCGGAGTTTACTCAAACTCATGTCCATCTAGTCGGTGATGCCATCCAGCCATCTCATCCTCTGTCGTCCCCTTCTGCTCCTGCCCCCAGTCCCTCCCAGCATCAGGGTCTTTTCCAATGAGTCAACACTTCGCATCAGGTGGCCAAAGTATTGGAGTTTCAGCTTCAGCATCAGTCCTTCCAATGAACACTCGGGACTGATCTCCTTCAGGATGAACTGGTTGGATCTCCTTGCAGTCCAAGGGACTCTCAAGAGTCTTCTCCAACACCATAGTTCAAAAGCATCAATTTTTCCACACTTCGCTTTCTTCACAGTCCAACTCTCCATACATGACCACTGGAAAAACCATAGCCTTGACTAGACGGACTTTTGTTGGCAAAGTAATGTCTCTGCTTTTTAATATGCTGTCTAGGTTGGTCATAACTTTCCTTCCAAGGAGTAAGCATCTTTTAATTTCACGGCTGCAATCACCATCTGCAGTGATTTTGGAGCTCAAAAGAATAAAGTCTGACACTGCTTCCACTGTTTCCCCATCTATTTCCTATGAAGTGATGGGACCAGATGCCATGATCTTAGTTTACTGAATGTTGAACTTTAAGCCAACTTTTTCACTCTCGTCTTTCACTTTCATCAAGAGGCCTTTTAGTTCCTCTTCATTTTCTGCCATAAGGGTGGTGTCATCTGCATATCTGAGGTTATTGATATTCCTCCCGGCAATTGTGATTCCATCTTGTGCTTCTTCCAGCCCAGCATTTCTCATGATGTACTCTGCATATAAGTTAAATAAGCAGGGTGACAATATACAGCCTTGATGTACTCCCTTTCCTATTTGGAACCAGTCTGTTGTTCCATTTGCAGTTCTAACTGTTGTTTCCTGACCTGCATACAGGTTTCTCAAGAGGCAGGTCAGGTGGTCTGGTATTCCCATCTCTTTCAGAATTTTCCACAGTTTATTGTGATCCACACAGTCAAAGGCTTTGGAATAGTCAACAAAGCAGAAATAGATGTTTTTCTGGAATTCTCTTGCTTTTTTGATGATCCAGCGGATGTTGGCAATTTGATCTCTGGTTCCTCTGCCTTTTCTAAAACGAGCTTGAACACCTGGAAGTTCACGGCTCATGTATTGCTGAAGCCTGGCTTGGAGAATTTTGAGCACTACTTTACTAGTGTGTGAGAAGATCTGGTTGTCAGAGGCAAATCTGTCACTTTTTAGCAGATGGAATCCCACATGTGGTCATGACCCACCTCAATAAATGGATCATGATCCACCTTTTGAATAAATACTTGGCCCTCCCCATGGGTAAGCTTGGGTATGAGCCCAAGTGAAGCACTCATGTCTCAGACACAAGGCTCAGTGCTATTCTCATGCTACCCTTCCCTTCTTAGAGGGAGGCTCTTATATTATTTAAATACATGACTTTGAGTTTTAATCAATGAGACATCAAAGGACAAACACAAGTATCAGAGGACAAACATGATTTCCAAAGAAATTTTCCAGATTAGCTAGTTCAGATCACTGAGATGACAACTTCTCCAATGACTTGACTGACACATTAGCACATTATCATGGTTGAGCAGGGAAGCTGGCCTAGAGTTTACAATATCTGTTCCAAGTTTAGAAATACTTCACCCCTAGACTTGACTAATTCAACTTTGATTAAATCTAGATGGAAACCCTCATAGCTCCAAAGATAGAATAAAAAGTAAACTCTTCCAGCTTGACAACTCTGCCCAAATATGTCTGTTCCAATTTGAACCAAATGTTCTCAGCAGACACTTCCTCACACATGGATGGGGACACCAGTGCCATTAGTCCAGGTAACATCAGGGTCATTTTGCTCTAAGCTGACTATGTCTTTATGTAAACAGGAATTTGAGTCCCTATTTTCCATAGCTAGAAATAACAACAGCCAAAGTCTATAGAGTGTCTTCTGTGTGGCACCATCACCGTTATTATCCCTATTTTGTCCGTGAAGATACCTAGATTCACAGCGATTAAGCAATCTTCCTAAGGCCACAAACCAGTAGGTGCCAGAGCTGGGATAACCTGTGTCCAAAGTACATGCTCTTTCTACCCCACCCATGCCACTGCCCTGTGCCCAGAACCCTAAACATTGTGCAAATGGAAACAAAATTAAGTCCTTGTTCTTAAAATTCCCTGATGGCTCAGATGGTAATGAGTTACCTGCCAATGCAGGAAATGCAGGGTCTATCCCCGCATCAGGAAGATCCTCTGGAGATAGGAATAGCTACCCACTCCAGTATTCTTACCTGGAGAATCCCATGGACAGAAAAGCCTGGAAGGCTATAGTCCATAGGATGGCAAAGAGTCAGACATGAATGAGTGACTAGCACTTCACTTTCTTTCTTTCTTAGGGAGTGCAGCTATGCATAAGCATACAACACAAGAGGAGTTGTTGCATTTAGTTACAAGTGTGTTCATCAGATCATGAGAGCAGGAGAGCGTCTAAACAGGGAGCGGTCAGTAGCCTAGAGGGCCAGAGGGGAGGGAGGTTGGGAGGAACAGCCCCTGTGAGCACAGGCAGCATTTGGGCAGGAATAAGTCGGTTATTGTTATTGTGCTTTGTAACAAAATATATGCAGTTTCATTTTATATCCTAACCATCTTACTTTGACTTCCCAAAGCTAATGTCTCTGTGTATGGGGACATAGGTCAGTATATCAGAAAACAGTGGTTTTCATTGTATTGTTTAATGTATTTATATATTTATTTTTTAGGAAAAGTGAAACTGATTTCCCACCCTGGACCCAGAGTACCTGATCCTCCAGGCAAATGAGTCAGGCAGCATCTCAATAAGAACAAGCACTATTTATTGAAAGAGTATGTGATCTTCATTCTCATTTATTTGCATCCTTTTTTTCCAGGAAGTACATCAGGGGCTGGGTACCTACCTGATGTTTTTATAAATCTTCTTTCTCAACACCATGCCCTCAATATTCCTGGGAGACTGTTCTAGTTATCAATATGGAGAAGACCAAAACATTATCGTGCCCCCAAACCCTGACACCAGAGGATCAAGGACCCCTCCTAGAGATCAGCTGTATAGTAGACACTTTATCATTTGAGCCACCAGGGAAGATATACACAGTTAGACCTACACAAAGAAACCAAACACCACCCTACAGATGCAGATGATTCCCTGAACAAGATGATATTATCTCACTAAAGACAGTAAATTACCCAAAGGTTACAGTTTATGTTCCTATAGTACTTTAAGTAGTGCTGTATCTAGCCCAGGAACTACTTTCTTTATTAAATTACCTATAATACCTAACTCCTCAAGTGTTTTTCAGGCTGGTTTTGATGTTTTACTTGTTCCCTCATTAACTGGTGAGATGAATAAGCTCTTTGATGTATGTTTGTTTTATATTTGCATCAGTCATGATTTGTAACCTTAGCAAAATTATGCTTTAACAGTTTAAACACAAAAAAAATAAGGTATTTCCCTCAAGGAAACAAGGGCTTTGTGGCCAAGCAAATGTGGGCTCAAACTGAAGCCTTTCTACTCATGTCTTGGGACAGAAGTTACTTCACTCTTAAATCTCCAGCTTTCACGCTTGTAAAATAAGGATAATATCTACCTTGCTAACTTGTTATGAAAATTAAATGAGATGATACATGCAGGCATTTAACATATTGCATAATCCCATAAATGGCATCTATTACTATTGTAAGTATTGATAATATTATGAATAATTCTTGGGGTATCTGCCCATAGTGTCACCTTGTCCTTGTCTATAACTGACTAGACCAAAGGTGAAGACACCAGGGCCCATAAAAATTCTCTCTCTCTCTCTCAGGAATTTAGAATAGGGATTCAAAGGTATTAGTTTGGCTTTGTTCATTATTTGAACTAAAGATATGTCAACTTGGCCCTGAGGCTAATTCTGTGGGGTAGCCACGTTCAGCCAAACGCCTGAAGTTGGTTTTTAAAGAGATTCAATGCAAAGAATGAAAGCAATAAACACTGAGGCAAAAGAAAAAGAGCAGGAAAGAAAGAAATAAAGGAAGGAAGTAAGAGAGAAAGAGAAAAAGGGGCCCAGCTCAGAGAGGGTTTCAACTCAGGCAGCCCTAGGCCCTGCCCTCAGTAGCACAAATTGCTCTTGGGTACTCAACAATAAGTTCCTCTTTATGATTGAAGCTGAAACTAGGATGAAATTGTATCACACACAGTCAGGTGAACTTTGACTAAAACCAATGTAACTGACACTATTAATACTACTGTTACTATCACTATTGTTGTTTAGTCACTAAGTCGTGTCCAAATCGTTTTTTCTTTTCTTTTTTTTCTTTATTTATTTTAATTGGACGCTAATTACTTTACAATATTGTGCTGGTTTTTGCCATTCATTCACATGAATCAGCCATGGGTATATGAGTGTTCTCCATCCTGAAACTCCTTCCCATTTCTCTTCCCATCACCTCCCTCAGGGTCATCCCAATGCACCAGTCATGAGCACCCTTCTCTTGCATCAAACCTGGACTGGCGATCTATTTCACATATGATAATAAACATGCTTAAATGCTCTTCTCTCAAATCATCACACCCTCGCCTTCTGCCACAGAGTCCAAAAGTCTGTTCATTATATCTGTGCCTCTTTTCTTTCTCGCATATAGGGTCATCATTACCATCTTTCTAAATTCCATATATATGTGTTAATATACTGTATTGGTGTTTTTCTTTCTGACTAAATTCACTCTGAATAATAGGCTCCAGTTTCATCCATCTTATTAGAACTGATTCAAATGCATTCTTTTCAATAGTTCAGTAAGTTCAAACTACCACATAATTGCACTCATCTCACATGCTAGTAAAGTAAAGCTTAAAATTCTCCATGCCAGACTTCAGAAATAAGTGAACTGTGAACTTCCAGATGTCCAAGCTAGTTTTAGAAAAGGCAGAGGAACCAGAGATCAATTTGCAAACATCTGATGGATCATCAAAAAAGCAAGAGAGTTCCAGAAAAACATGTATTTCTGCTTTATTGACTATGCCAAAGTCTGACTATGTGGATCACAAAAAACTGTGGGAAATTCTGAAACACTTGAGAAGAGCAAACCACCTGACCTTCCTCTTAAGAAATCTGTATGCAGGACAGGAAGCAACAGTTAGAACTGCACATGGAACAATAGACTGGTTCCAAATAGGAAAGGGAGTACATCAAGGCTGTATATTGTTAGCCTGCTTATTTAACTTATATGCAGAATACATCATGAGAAACGCTGGGCTGGAAGAAGCACAAGCTGGAATCAAGATTGCTGGGAGAAATATCAATAACCTCAGATATGCAGATGACACCACCCTTACGGCAGAAAGAGAAAAATAGCTAAAGAGCCTCTTGATGAAAGTGAAAGAGGAGAGTGAAAAAGTTGCCTTAAAGCACAACATTCAGAAAACTAAGATCATGGCATCCAGTCCCATTACTTCATGGCAAATAGATGGGGAGACAGTGGAAACAGTGGCTGACTTTATTTTTCTGTGCTCCAATATCACTGCAGATGGTGATTGCAGCCATGAAACTAAAAGAAGTTTACTCCTTGGAAGGAAAGTTATGACCAACCTAGACAGCATATTGGAAAGCATAGACATTACTTTGCCAACAAACGTCCGTCTAGTCAAGGCTATGGTTTTTCCAGTAGTAATGTATGGATGTGAGAGTTGGACTGTGAAGAAAGCTGAGTGCCGAAGAACTGATGCTTTTGAACTGTGGTGTTGGAGAAGACTCTTGAGAGTCCCTTGGACTGCAATGAGATCCAACCAGTCCATCCTAAAGATCACTCCTGGGTGTTCATTGGTAGCACTGATGTTGAAGCTGGTAGTCCAATACTTTGGCCACCTGATGCGAAGTGTTGACTCATTGGAAAAGACCCTGATGCTGGGAAAGATTGAGGGCAGGAGGAGACGGGAACGACAGAGGGTGAGATGGCTGGATGGCATCACTGACTCAATGGACATGGGTTTGGGTGGACTCTGGGAGTTAGTAATGGACAGGGAGGCCTGGCGTGCTGCAGTCCATGGGATCGCAAAGAGTCAGACACAACTGAGTGACTGAACTGAATCTGAAACTGAATATTCCATTGTGTATATGTACCACAGCTTTCTTATCCATTCATCTGCTGATGGACATCTAGGTTGCTTCCGTGTCCTGGCTATCGTAAAGAGTGCTGTGATGAACATTGGGGTACACTTGTCTCTTTCAATTCTGGTTTCCTCAGTGTGTATGCCCAGCAGTGGGATTGCCGGGTCGTATGGCAGTTCTATTTCCAGCTTTTTAAGGAATTGCCACACTGTTCTCCATAGTGGATGTACTAGTTTGCATTCCCACAAACAGTGTAAGAGGGTGTCTTTTTCTCCACACCCTCTCCAGCATTTACTGTTTGTAGATTTTTTGATAGCCACTCTGACCGTCTTGAGATGGTACCTTATTGGGGTTTTGATTTGCATTTCTCTGATAATAAGTGATGTTGAGCATCTTTTCATGTGTTTGTTAGCCATCTGTATGTCTTCTTCGGAGAAATGTCTGTTTAGTTCCTTGACCCATTTTTTCATTGGGTCGCTTCTTTTTCTGGAATTGAGATGCAGGAGTTCATTGTATATATTTGAGATTAATTCTTTGTCAGTTGCTTCATTTGCTATTATTTTCTGCCATCCTGAAGGCTGTCTTTTCACCTTGCTTATAGTTCCCTTCATTGTACAAAAGCCTTTGTTTAGTTAGGCCCCATTTGTTTATTTTTGCTTTTATTTCCTTTACACTGGGAGGTGGGTCATAGAGGATCCTGCTATGATTACATCAAAGAGTGTTTTGCCTATGTTTTCCTCCAGGAGTTTTATAGTTCTGGTCTTGTGTTTTGATTTATAGTCCCTTTTGAGTTTATTTTTGTGTATGGTGTTAGAAAGTGTTCTAGTTTCATTCTTTCGCAAGTGGTTGACCAGTTTTCCCAGCACCACTTGCTAAAGAGATTGTCTTTCTCCATTGTATATTCTTGCCTCCTTTGTTGAAGATAAGATGTCCATAAGTGTGTGGATTAATCTCTGGGCTTTCTGTTTTGTTCCATTAATCCATATTTCTGTCTTTGTGCCAGTACCATACTGTCTTGATGACTGTGGCTTTGTAGTAGAGTCTGAAGTCAGGCAGATTGATTCCTCCAGTTCCATTCTTCTTTCTCAAGATTGCTTTGGCTCTTCGAGGTTTTTTGTATTTCCGTACAAATTGTGAAATGATTTGTTCTAGTTCTGTGAAGAATACCGTTGCTAGCCTGATAGGGAGTGCATTGAATCTATTGATGGCTTTGGGTAGTATAGTCATTTTGACAATATTGATTCTTCAAATCCATGAACACGATATATTTCTCCATCTATTTGTGTCTTCTTTGATTTCTTTCATCAGTGTTTTATAGTTTTCTATATATAGGTCTTTTGTTTCTTTAGGTAGATATACTCCTAAGTATTTTATTCTTTCTGTTGCAATGGTGAATGGTATTGTTTCCTTAATTTCTCTTTCTGTTTTCTCATTATTTGTGTATAGGAGTGCAAGGGTTCCGTGTGTTAATTTTATATCCTGCAACTTTATGATATTCCTTGATTAGTTCTGGTAATTTTCTGGTGGTGTCTTTAGGGTTTTCTATGTAGAGGATCATGTAATCTGCAAACAGTGAGAGTTTTACTTCTTCTTTTTCAATCTGGATTCCTTTTATTTCTTTTTCTTCTCTGATTACTGTGGCTAAAAATTCCAAAACTATGTTGAATAGTAGTGGTGAGAGTGGGCATCCTTGTCTTGTTCCTGACTTTAGGGGAAATGCTTTCAATTTTTCACCATTGAGGATAATGTTTGCTGTGGGTTTATCATATATGGATTTTATTATGTTGAGGTATGTTCCTTCTATCTTCTCGAAGAACCAGCTTTTAGCTTTGTTAATTTTGGCTATGGTCTCCTTTGTTTCTTTTCCATTTATTTCTGCCCTAATTTTTATAATTTCTTTCCTTCTACTAACCTGCAGTGCTTCATTTCTTCTCGTTCTAGTTGCTTTAGCTGTCAGTCAGTCAGTCAGTTCGGTCGCTCAGTCGTGTCCAACTCTTTGTGACCCCATGAATCGCAGCACACCAGGCCTCCCTGTCCATCACCAACTCCCAGAGTTTACTCAAACTCATGCCCATCGAGTCAGTGATGCCATCCAGCCATCTCATCCTCTGTCGTTCCCTTCTCCTCCTGCCCACAATCCCTCCCAGCATCAGGGTCTTTTCCAATGAGTCAATTCTTTGCATGAGGTAGCCAAAATATTGGAGTTTCAGCTTCAGCATCAGTCCTTCCAATGAACACCGAGGACTGATCTCCTTTAGGATGGACTGGTTGGATCTCATTGCAGTCCAAGGGACTCTCAAGAGTCTTCTCCAACACCACAGTTCAAAAGCATCAATTTTTCCGCACTTCGCTTTCTTCACAGTTCAACTCTCACATCCATACATGACCACTGGAAAAACCATACCCTCGACTAGACAGAACTTTGTTGGCAAAGTAATGTCTCTCCTTTCTAATATGCTGTCTAGGTTGGTCATAACTTTCCTTCCAAGGAGTAATCTGCAATCACCATCTGCAGTGATTTTGGAGCCCCCCAAAATAAAGTCTGACACTGTTTCCACTGTCTCCCCATCTATTTGCCATGAAGTAATGGGACCAGATGCCATGATCTTAGTTTTCTGAATGTTGAGCTTTAAGCCAACTTTTTCGCTCTCCTCTTTCACTTTCATCAAGAGGCTCTTTAGTTATTTTTCGCTTTCTGCCGTAAGGGTGGTGTCATCTGCATATCTGAGGTTACTGATATTTCTCCTGGCAATCTTCATTCCAGCTTGTGCTTCTTCCAGCCCAGCGTTTCTCATGATGTACTCTGCATATAAGGCTTGGAGAATTTGAGCATTACTTTACTAGCATGTGAGATGAGTGCAACTATGCAGTGGTTTGAGCATTCTTTGGGATTGCCTTTCTGAGGGATTGGAATGAAAACTGACCTTTTCCAGCCCTGTGACCACTGCTTAGTTTTCCAAATTTGCTGGCATATTGAGTGCAGCACTTTCACAGCATCATCTTTCAGGATTTGAAATAGGTCAACTGGAATTCCATCACATCCACTAGCTTTGTTTGTAGTGATGCCTTCTAAGGCTCACCTGACTTCATATTCCAGGATGTCTGGCTCTAGGTGAGTGATCACACCATTGTGATTATCTGGGTCATGAAAATCTTTTTTGTTCAATTCTTTTGTGTATTCTTGCCACCTCTTCTTAATATCTTCTGCTTCTGTTAGGTCCATACCATTTCTGTCCTTTATCGAACCTATCTTTGTGTAAAATGTCCCCTTGGTATCTCTAATTTTCTTGAAGAGATCTCTAGTCTTTCCCATTCTATTGTTTTCCTCTATTTCTTTGCATTGATCACAGAGGAAGGCTTTCTTATCTCTCCTGGCTATTCTTTGGAACTCTGCATTCAAATTGGAATATCTTTCCTTTTTTCCTTTGCTTTTCGCTTCTCTTTTCACAGCTATTGGTAAGGCCTTCTCAGACAAGCATTTCGCCTTTTTGCGTTTCTTTTCCATGGGGATGGTCTTGATCGCTGTCTTCTGTACAATGTCATGAACCTCTGTCCATGGTTCATCAGGCTCTCTATCAAATCCAGTCCCTTAAATCTATTTCTCACTAGTTGTACAGTTAGGTTATTTATTTGATTTTTCTCCTGTTTCTTGAGGTAGGTTTGTATTGCTATGAACCTTCCCCTTAGTACTGCTTTTACTGAATCCCACAGGGTTTGGGTTGCTGTGTTTTCACTTTCATTCATTTCTATGCATATTTTGATTTCTTTTTTGATTTCTTTTCTGATTTGTTGATTATTCAGAATCGTATTGTTTAGGCTCCATATGTTTGTATTTTTGATAGCTTTTTTTCCTGAAGTTGACATCTAATCTTACCACATTGTGATGAAAAAAGATGCTTGAGATGATTTCAATTTTTTGGAATATACCAAGACTTGATTAATGCCCAAGATGTGATCTATCATGGAGAAGGTTCCGACTTGAAAAAAGGTGAAATTCACTTTTTCGGGGTGAAATGTCCTATAAATATCACTTACGTCTAACTGGTCCCTTGTATCATTTAAAATTTGTGTTTCCTCGTTAATTTTCTGTTTAGTTGATCTATCCATAGGTGTAAGTGGGCAATTAAAGTCTCCCACTATTATTGTGTTACTTGTTAATTTCCTCTTTCATACTTGTTAGCATTTATCTTACTTATTGCAGTACTCCCTGTTGGGTGCATATATATTTATAATTGTTACATCTTCTTCTTGGATTGATCCTTTGATCATTATCTAGTGCCCTTCTTTGTCTCTTTTCATAGCCTTTATTTCAAAGTCTGTCTTAACTGATATGAGTATTATGACTCCTGCTTTCTTTTGGCCTCCATTTGTGTGAAATATCTTTTTTCAGCCCTTCACTTTCAGTCTGTATGTGTCCCTAGGTTTGAGGTGGGTCTCTTGTAGACAGCATATATGGGGATCTTGTTTTTGCATCCATTCAGCCAGTCTTTGTCTTTTAGTTGGGGCATTCAACCCGTTCACATTTAAGGTAATTATTCATGTGTATGATCCTGTTGCCATTTACTTTATTGTTTTGGGTTCGAGTTTATACACCTTTTCTGTGTTTCCTTTCTAGAGAAGATCCTTTAGCATTTGCTGAGGAGCTGGCTGGTGGTGATGAATTCTCTCAGCTTTTGCTTGTCTATAAAGCTTTTGATTTCTCCTTCATATTTGAATGAGATCCTTGCTGGTATAGTAATCTGGATTGTAGGTTTTTCTCTTTCATCACTCTAAGTATGTCCTGCCATTCCCTTATGGTCTGAGAGTTTCTATTGAAAGATCAGCTGTTATCCTTATGGGAATCCCCTTGTGAGTTATTGTTGTTTTTCCCTTGCTGCTTTTAATATTTGCTCTTTGTGTTTGATCTTCATAATTTGATTAATATGTATCTTGGGGTGTTTCACTTTGGGTTTGTCCTGTTTGGGACTCTCTGTGTTTCTTGGACTTGGGTGGCTATTTCCTTCCCCATTTTAGGGAAATTTTCAATTATTATCTCCTCAAGTATTTTCTCATGGCCTTTCTTTTTTTCTTCTTATTTTGGGACTCCTATGATTTGAATGTTGGGGCATTTAACATTGTCCCAGAGGTCTCTGAGATTGTCCTCATTTCTTTTAATTCTTTTTTCTTTCTTCTTCTCTGCTTCATTTATTGCACCATTCTATCTTCCACCTCACTTATCCTATCTTCTGCTTACTTTATTCTACTGTTGGTTCCCTCCAGAGTGCTTTTGATCTCAGTTATTGCATTATTCATTATTGATTAACTCCTTTTTAATTCTTCTAGGTCCTTGTTAAACTTTTCTTACATCTTCTCAATTCTTGTCTCCAGACTATTTATCTGTAACTTCATTTTGTTTTCAAGATTTTGGATCATTTTTACTATCATTATTCTGAATTTTTTTTCAGACAGACCCCCCATCTCCTCTTCTTTGGTTTGGTTTGGTGGGCTTTTATCATGTTCTTTTACCTGCTGAATATTTCTCTGCCTTTTCATCTTGTTTAGGTTGCTGTGTTTGGGGTGGCCTTTCTGTATGCTGGAAGTTTCTGGTTCTTCTTTATTGTGGAGATTCCTCCCTGTGGGTGGGGTTGGACAAGTGGCTTGTCAAGGTTTCCTGGTTAGGGAAGCTTGTGTCTGTGTTCTGGTGTGTGGAGCTGGATCTCTTCTCTCTGGAGTGCAATTAACTGCCCAGTAGTGAGTTTTGAGGTATCAATGGGTTTGGTGTGACTTTTAGCCACCTGTATTTTTGTGCTCAGGGTTATGTTCCTGCTTTGTTGGAGAATTAGTTTGGTATGTCTTGCTCTGAAACTTGTTGGCTCTTGGGTGGAGCTTAGTTTTGTGTAGGTATGGAGGCTTTTGGATGAACACTTGTCAATTAATATTCCCGGGAGTCAGGAGTTTCCTGGAGTTCTCAAGTTTTGGATTTAAGCCATCTGCCTCTGGCTTTCCAGTCTTATTCTTACAGTAGCCTCAAGACTTCTCCATCCATACAGCACCAATGATAAAACATCTAGATTAATGGTGAAAAGATTCTCCACAGTGAGGGACACCCAAGGAGGTTCACAGAGTTACATGGAGAAAAGAAGAGGGTGTCGGGAGATAGAGGTGACCAGGAGGAGAACAGGGGGGAATCAAAAGGGGAGAGAGCAGTCTAGCCAGTAATCAATTTCTTATTTGCTCTCCACGGTCTGGAACACCCAAAGAGATTCATGGAGTTTTTAGAGAAGAAAAGGGGAGGGAGGAGATAGAGGTGACCTGGGAGAGAAAAAGGAGAGTCAAAAGGGGATAGAGCAATCAAGCCAGTAATCACACTCCTAAGTAAAAATGGGTACTGAAGATTGTATTCTTAAATGTACAAAATTGATAACAAATATCAAAATGCAAAGATTAAAATTCTAGAGTAGAGGCTAGACTCTCAAAAATACAATATTAAGCTCTTTCCTGGCTGGAACCATGGAGGGTGCAGAAGAGAAGAAAAAGAAGATTCCTGCTGTGCCAGAAACCCTTAAGAAAAAGCGAAAAAATTTCGCAGAGCTTAAGATCAAGTGCCTGAGAAAGAAGTTTGCCCAAAAGATGCTTCGAAAGGCAAGGAGGAAGCTTGTTTATGAAAAAGCTAAACATTACCACAAGGAATACAGGCAGATGTACAGAACTGAAATTCGAATGGCTAGGATGGCACGAAAAGCCGGCAACTTCTATGTACCCGCGGAACTCAAATTGGCATTTGTCATCAGGATCAGAGGTATCAACGGTGTGAGCCCAAAGGTTCGAAAGGTGCTGCAGCTCCTTCGTCTCTGGCAGATCTTCAATGGCACCTTTGTGAAGCTCAACAAGGCATCAATTAACATGCTGAGAATTGTGGAGCCATACATTGCATGGGGGTACCCAAATCTGAAGTCTGTAAATAAACTGATCTACAAGCGTGGTTATCGAAAAATCAACAAAAAGCAAATTGCCCTGACAGACAATGCATGATTGCTTGATCTCTTGGGAAATATAGAATCATCTGCCTGGAGGATCTGATTCATGAGATCTGTACCGTTGGAAAACGTTTCAAAAAGCAAACAACTTCCTGTGGCCCTTTAAATTGGCTTCTCCATGAGGTGGAATGAAGAAAAAGACCACCCATTTTGTAGAAGGTGGAGATACTGGCAACAGGGAAGACCAGATCAACAGGCTTATTAGAAGGATGAACTAAGGTATCTACCAGGATTATTTTTGTAATCTGGTCCATTAATAAACAATTGAAACAAATTGAAAAAAAATACAATATTAAAAAAACAAAACAAAATCACAAAAGTTATTTTTAAAATATATGAAATTTGCTTTAAAAATAGGGTCTTCTTTTTTTTTTTCAAGATAATAGTTGGTTTTAAAACTGAAAATTAAGGAGTAATAAAGAACTTATTTTTTTTTAATTTAAATGATAATAGTAAAATATATCTAAGAATTTCTCTGGAGTTGTTGAGGGCAATGTGGGGTCAGTTCAGTTTCAGATATTTCCTTGTTCAAGCTTATACTTCTTCTCAGGTTCTAAAGGTCCCTTCCAATGTAGCCAATACTAACTACAGGGTTTTAATCTGTTGCACCTGTCACTTCCAAAGCGGTTCCCTCTTCTTTGTTTATTTTGGCTTCCTCTGTTTGCAAACCTCTTCAGTATCTAACTTCGGCCTTGACACAAGGGGGCAAGGTGGTCATTCACTTAGGCTCACTTGTTCAGTTGTGCTGCGGGAAGGGAGGGACACTGCAAGCAAATATCACTGGTGTGTGTGGGGAGTGCTCGCAGTGTCTGGGCCACACTGGGTTTGCCCCCTCTCACGGCGTGTGTGCTTTCCCGATCTACACTGCTCAGGCTCCAGGTTGCTCTGCAGGGCAACTGTCCAAAGAGGGCCCTGGGTTGCATGCACTTCCCAGGTCTAAGCCTCTCAGATTCAGGTTCTCGGGTACTCCACAAAGGCACAGACTCAGTTGGGCCTGCGTTTTGTGCCCTGCGCAGGTCTGAGCAGCTCAGGCGACCAGGTGCTTTGTGCGCGCACTCTTTCCAGGTGGGCAGTGCATCTTATCACCTGCCCGGTCCCAACCTCTCGGTTTCCTGGGTGCTCAGTGGGAGCACTGTCTCAGGTGTGCCGTGTGTCTCCTCTGGGGACTTGATCTCTGGCTGTGACTCTCCTGGTGGATGTCAACCGTCCAGGATCCCAGGAAGACTTGGTTAGCAACTGGGAGACTGCTCACAGTTTGATGGAGGATGCTGTGTCTGGGGCAGAGATTGCCCCTTGCCTTCCGGCTCTAGCTGTCCCATCTGCCTCTCTGCCTCCGGCAGGGGATGGTCTGGTCTGCTGCCGGCTAGCTCTCCTCTGGTATTCTCTCAGTCCTTTGTTCTGTGAGCAGCCCAGCAGTGCCTTAGGTTAGAGCTTTTCACAGGAAAGTTCTCTCTCTTTCCTCTTTTTTTTTTAATTTCTCTCTCTGGCTATCCCACAGTTTGGGTTGCTATCTCATGTTATTTCCCTCAGATTGCCTTCAGGGCATTCAGGCCCAGTCCTTACCCCGAACAATGCAGCCCACACCTACCTGTCCAGCCCCTGCTTGCTGGTGGTAGACGCGAGTGTCTGGGCTACTTCTCCACTGGGAGATGCAATTAGGTGCATAATCTGTGGGTTTTATTTATTTATTTTTTCCTCCCTGTTATGTTGCCCTTTGAGATTCCAAAACTCCCCACAGACCCGCCAGTGAGAGGGTTTCCTGCTGTTTGGAAACTTCTCCTCTTTTACAACTCCCTCCCCAGGACGGGTCTCCATCCCTAACTCTTTTGTCTGTCTGTTTATATTTTATATTTTGTCCTACCCCTTTCGAAGATAACGGGCTGCCTTTCTGAGTGCCTGGTGTCCTCCGCCAGCGTTCAGAAGTTGTTTTGTGGTATTTTCTCACTGTTCAAATGATCTTTCAATGAATTTGTGGAGGAGAAAGTGGTTTCCCCGTCCTATTCCTCTGCCATCTTAGGATCGCCCCGAATGTCCAACTCTTTGCAATCCCCTGGACTCAGTCTGGCAGGCTCCTCTGTCCATGGGATTTCCAAGGTAAGAATACTGAAATGGGTTGAATTTCCTTCTCCAGGGGATCTTCCTGACCTAGGGATCCAAGCCATGTCTCCTGCTTGGCAGGCAGATTCTTTACTATTGAGCCACCAGGGAAGCCATTATTATTATTAAACTCTTACTATTGTTATCCCAAGGACACACAGAGGGAATGAGGTGAGGCTTCCATTATCAACTGTGGGACCCAGAGAGTCACAGGAAAGGTTGGATGTTGAGTAGGACTGGATGCCCTGGGTTCTTCAGCCTCAGCTCAGATTGGTCCTAGAGGCCCAAGTGAGCTTCTGGCAGTCTCAGCACCAGGGAGAGTTGGCCTGAGAATCTGGGAGCCAGAGCCTCACTCATTTCTACACCAAGTAGAAATGAAGATTAAATCCCCTTCCATCCCAAGTGCTACAGCTCACTCCACCAACACGTGCCCTTTTGAAAATTCACCTAGAAAGAAAAGATCTGGAGGTGATTATGCAAATATCCCATACTCTGCAGGTGAATCCAACTTTAATAAATATGCATACTCCAGCCTTATGTGTCTGACAAACCAAAGAAAGTATTTGCTTTATAAATCTCCTTCTGACAACCAGGTTTCTGAGTTCATTTAAACATGCATCTGGGAGCATGATGAGTTTTCATTTTACATGCAGCAAATGCACAAATCTTAAGTATACCTTTAACTTTAACAGATGTATGCATTCACCTAACTGTGGTCACAGAGCATCCTGGTATCCTGAAAGCCCTTTCATGATCTGGCCCAGTCTAGCTTTGGCTTCACAAGGCAGTCACTGTACTGGTTTTTACCAAAAGAGGCTATATTTACCAGTTCTTGAGCTTCAGATATATGAAACTACAGAAAATTATATTGAGTCTGGTGTCTTTCACTCAGCATAATACTTAGGGTTTTGTTTGTTTGCTGCACATGTCAGTAATACACTTTTTTTTATTGCTGAGCAATATTCCAATGTATGGAAATAGTTCATGCAGTCATCTGTTGATAGACACAAGTTGTTTTCCATTTGAGCTGCTATACGTGAAGTTGCTATTAGTGGTCTTGTATAAGTCCTTGCGTGCATGTGTGCATATTTTTAGTTATGTCCAGCTCTGTGCAACCCTATGGATTGTAGCCTGCCAGGCTCCTCTGTCCTTGGGATTCTCCAGGCAAGAATACTGGAGTGTAATAGCGGTCCTAGGATGTCAGAGGAACAGGACAGGGAGAACACTTTCTCCCCCACAAATTCATCAAAAGATTATTTGAATGCTGAGCAACCTCCAGAAAACAACTTATGAATGCTGGCTGGGGCACCAGGCACCCTGAAAGGAAGCCCATTCTCTTCAAAAAAGGAGGTAAGACAAAATATAAAAGACAAAAGAGACACAGAAGAGTTAGGGATGGAGACCTGTCTCAGGGAGGGAGTAATAAGGAGGGCAAGTTTCCGAACAGCAGGAAACCCTCTCACCAGTGGGCCTATGGGGAGTTTTGGAATCTCAGAGGGCAACATAACCAGGAGAAAAAAAGAAAAGAAAAAACCCACAGATAGGCACCTAACCACAACTCCCAGCTGAGAAGGAGCCCAGACGCTTGCATCCACCACCAGCAAGCAGGGGCTGGACAGGGAGGCACAGGTTGCATGCTTAGGGTGATGACCAGGCCTAAATGCCCTGAGGACAATCTGAGGGAGCTAACATGAGATAGCAGCCAAAACTGTGGGACAGCCAGAGAGAGAGAAAAAAAAAAGACAGACAGAGAGAACTTTCCCATGAAAAGCTCTAACCAAGACACAGTCTGGCCCACTCACAGAACAAAGCAGGGAGCAAATACCAGAGGAGAGCTAGCCAGCTGCAGACTGGCCCATACCTCCGCCAGAAGCAGAGGCAGGCATGGGACAGCCAGAGCCAGAAGGCAAGGGGCAATCTTGGCCCCAGAGATGGCATCCTCCACCAAGCTATGAGCAGTCTCCCTGCTAACCAAGTCTTCCTTGCTAACTTGCTAACTTCCTTGGTTAGCTAACTTGCTAACCAAGTCTTCCTGGGATCCTGGATGGTTGACATCTGCCAGGAGGGTCGCAGCCAGAGATCAGCTCCCCAGAGGAGACACAAGGCACACCTGAGACTGCACTCTCGTGGCACACCGAGAAATCAAGCTGCAAGGACCAGGGAGTTGAGTAAGACTCACGTCTCCCCTGGGACAGTGCACTCGCCAAGCACCTGGTTGCCTGAGCTGCTCGGACCTGGGCAGGGCATAAAGCACAGGCCCAACCGAGTCTCTGCCTTTGTGGAGTACCCGAGAACCTGAACCTGAGCAGCTTAGACCTGGGAAGTGCACACAACCCAGGGCCCGCTTTGGACAGTTCCCCTGCAGAGCAACCTGGAGCCTGAGCAGTGTAGACTGGGAAAGCACACACCGTGTGAGCTGGGGCAAACCCAGTGTGGCCCATACATTGCAAACTCTCCCCACACACGCCAGAGATATTTGTTTGCAGTGTCCCTCCTTCTGCACAGCACAACTGAACAAGTGAGCCTAAATAAGTGACCACCTTCACCCCCTTGTGTCAGGGCCGAAATTAGACACTGAAGAGACTTGCAAACAGAGGAAAGAAGAGGGAACCACTCTGCAAGTGACAGGTGCAACAGATTAAAACCCTGTAATTAGCATTGACTAGCATTGGAAGGGGTCTATAGACCTTGAGAAAAAGTATAAGCTGGAATGAGGAACTATCTGAAACTGAACTGACCCCACATTGCCCTAAACAACTCCAGAGAAATTCCTATATATATTATTACTATTATCATTTTTTATTTTTTTCATTTTTAAGTTCTTTATTACTCCTTTAATTTTCATTTTTATAACCTATTATTACCTTGAAAAAAAGACCCAATTTTTAAAGCAAATTTCATATATATTCTTTTATAATTTTTGTGATTGATTTTATTTTGTATTTTTATTATTGTATTTTTGAGAGTCTAACCTCTACTCTAGATTTTTAATCTTTGCATTTTGGTATTTGTTATCAATTTTGTACCTTTAGGAATCCAATCTTCAGTACCCATTTTTACTTAGGGTTGTGATTACTGGATTGATTCCTCTCTCCCCTTTTGACTCTCCCTTCTCTCCCCCAAGTAACCTCTATCACCACCCTCCCCCTTCTCTTCTCTACTTAACTCTGTGACCTCTCTGGGTGTGCTGAGCTGTGGAGAACACTTAGGGAACTGATTACTGGCTAGATTTGTCTTTCCACTTTTGATTCCCCCTCTTCTCCTCCTGGTCATCTCTACCTCTCTCCTCCCTCTTCTCTTCTCCATGTAACTCCGTGAACCTCTCTGAGGGTTCCAAACTGTGGGGAGTACATAGGGAAATGATTACTGGCTAGATTGCTCTCTCCCCTTTTGATTTCCCCTGTTCTCCTCCTGGTTACCTCTATCTCCCTTCTCACTCTTCTCTTCTCCTTGTAACTCTGTGAACCTCCCTGGGTGTCCCTCACTGTGGAGAATCTTTTCACCATTAATCTAGATGTCTTATCATCTGTGGTGGATGAATGGAGAAGTCTTGAGGCTACTGTAAGAATAAGACTGGAAAACCAGAGGCAGATGGCTTAAATCCAAAACTTGAGAACTCCAGAGAACTCCTGACTCCGGGGAACACTAATCAAAAAGAGCTCATCCAAAAACCTCCATACCTACACTGAAATCAAGCTCCACCAAAGAGCCAACAAGTTCCAGAGCAAGACATACCATGCTAATACTCCAGCACCACAGAACACAGCCCTGGGCATTAAAATATAGGCTGCTCAAAGTCACACCAAACCCACAGACACCTCAAAACTCACTACTGGGCATTTCATTGCACTCCAGAGAGAAGAGATCCAGCTCCACACACCAGAACACAGACACAAGCTTCCCTAACCAGGAAACCTTGACAAGCCACTCGTCCAACCCCACCCACAGGGAGGAACCTTCACAATAAAGAGTAACCACAATCTTCCAGCCTACAGAAAGGTCACCCCAAACAGAAATTTAAACAAGATGAAAAGGCAGATAAATATTCAGTAGGTAAAGAAACATGATAAATACTCACCAAAACAAACAAAACAGGAGGAGATAGGGAGTCTACCTGGAAAAGAATTCAGATTAATCATAGCAAAGGTGATTCAAAATCTTGAAAACAAAATGGAGCTATAAATAGACTAGAGACAAGTACTGAGAGGATGCAAGAAATGTTTAACAAAGAACTGGAAGAAATAAAAAAAGGGTCAATCAATGACGAATAATGCAAAGATTGAGACCAAAAGCAATTTGGAAGGAACCAAAGTAGAATAATGGAGGCAGAAGATAGGATAAGTGAAGTGGAAGGAAAAAAGATGGAAATAAATGAAGCAGAGAGGAAAAAAGAAAAAAGAACTAAAAGAAATGAGGACAACCTCAGAGACCTCTGGGACAATGTTAAATGCCCCAACATTCAAATCATAGGAGTCCCAAAATAAGAAGAAAAAAAGAAAGGCCATGAGAAAATACTTGAGGAGATAATAATTGAAAATTTCCCTAAAATGGGGAAGGAAATAGCCACCCAAGTCCAAGAAACACAGAGAGTCCCAAACAGGACAAACCCAAAGTGAAACACCCCAAGATACATATTAATCAAATTATGAAGATCAAACACAAAGAGCAAATATTAAAAGCAGCAAGGGAAAAACAACAAATAACTCACAAGGGGATTCCCATAAGGACAACAGCTGATCTTTCAATAGAAACTCTCAGACCATAAGGGAATGGCAGGACATACTTAAAGTGATGAAAGAGAAAAACCTACAATCCAGATTACTATACCAGCAAGGATCTCATTCAAATATGAAGGAGAAATCAAAAGCTTTATAGACAAGCAAAAGCTGAGAGAATTCATCACCACCAAGCCAGCTCCTCAACAAATGCTAAAGGATCTTCTCTAGACAGGAAACACAGAAAGGGTGTATAAACTCGAACCCAAAACAACAAAGTAAATGGCAACAGGATCATACACATGAATAATTACCTTAAATGTGAACGGGTTGAATGCCCCAACTAAAAGACAAAGACTGGCTGAATGGATGCAAAAACAAGATCCCCATATATGCTGTCTACAAGAGACCCACCTCAAACCTAGGGACACATACAGACTGAAAGTGAAGGGCTGAAAAAAGATATTTCACACAAATGGAGACCAGAAGAATGCAGGAGTCACAATACTCATATCAGGTAAAACAGACTTTGAAATAAAGGCTGTGAAAAGAGACAAAGAAGGACACTACATAATAATCAAAGGATCAATCCAAGAAGAAGATGTAACAATTATAAATATATATGCACCCAACAGGGAGTACTGCAATATGTAACACAAATGCTAACAAGTATGAAAGAGGAAATTAACAGTAACACAATAATAGTGGGAGACTTTAATAGCCCACTCACACTTATGGATAGATCAACTAAACAGAAAATTAACAAGGAAACACAAACTTTAAATGATACAAGGGGCCAGTTAGACATAATTGATATCTATAGGACATTTCACCCCAAAGCAATGAATTTCACCTTTTACTCGAGTGCACACGGAACCTTCTCCATGATAGATCACATCCTGGACCATAAATCTAGCCTTGGTAAATTCAACAAAATTGAAATCATTTCAAGCATCTTTCTGATAACAATGTGATAGGATTAGATGGTAGCCACAGGAAAAAACAATTAAAAATATAAACATATGGAGCCTAAACAACATGCTTCTTTTTTTTTTAACAACACGCTTCTGAACAACCAACAAATCACAGAAGAAATCAAAGTATGTATGGAAACGAATGAAAATGAAAACCCAACAACCCAAAACCTATGGAATTCAGTAAAAGTCGTGCTAAGGGGAAGGTTCATAGTGATACAAGCTTACCTCAAGAAACAAGAGAAAAATCAGTAAATGACCTAACTGTACACTGAAAACAACTAGAAAAAGAAGAAATGAAACCCCAGGGTTAGTAGAAGGAAATAAATTATAAAAATTAGGGCAGAAATAGATGAAAAAGAAACAAAGAAGACTATAACAAAAATCAACAAAACAAAACCCTGGTTCTTTGAGAAGATAAATAAAATAGAGACACCATTAGCCAAACTTATCAAGAAAAAAAGGGAGAAGAATCAAGTCAACAAAATTAGAAATGAAAATGGAGAAATCACAGCAGATAACACAAATACAAAGGATCATAAGAGACTACTATAAGCAACTATATGCCAATAAAATGGAAACTTGGAGGAAATGGATGAATTCTTAGAAAAGTATAACCTTCCAAAACTGAAGCAGGAAGAAATAGAAAATCTTAACAGACCCATCACAAGCATGGAAATCAAAACTGTAATAAAAAAATCTTCCAACAAACAAAAGCCCAGGAACAGATGGCTTCACAGGGAATTCTACTGAAAATTTAGAGAAGAACTAACACCTATCCTACTCAAACTCTTCCAGAAAATTGCAGAGGAAAGTAACTGGCAAGCTCATTCTATGAAGCCACCATTATCCTAATACCAAAACCAGACAAAGATGCCACACACACACACACACACACACACACACACACACAAAACCTACAGGCCAATATGACTGATGAACATAGATGCAAAAATCCTTAACAAAATTCTAGCAAACAGAATCCAACAACATATTAAAAAGATCATATACCATGACCAACTGGGCTTTATCCCAGGGATGCAAGGATTCTTCAGTATTCACAAATCAATCAACAAGACACACCACATTAACAAATTGAAAGATAAAAACCGTATGATTATCTCAATAGATACAGAAAAAGCCTTTGACAAAATTCAACATCCATTTATGATAAAAAACCCTCCAGAAAGCAGGCATAGAAGGAACATACCTCAACATAATGAATACCATATATGATAAACCCACAGCAAACATTCTCCTCAATGGCGAAAAATTGAAAGCATTTCCCCTAAAGTCAGGAACAAGACAAGGATGTCCACTCTCACCACTATTATTCAACATAGTTTTGGAAATTTTAGCCACAACAATCAGAGAAGAGAAAGAAATACAAGGAATCCAGTTTGGAAAAGAAGAAGTAAAACCCTCACTGCTTGCAGATTACATGATCCTCTACATAGAAAACCCTAAAGACACCACCAGAAATTTACTAGAGCTAATCAATGAATATAGTAAAGTTTCAGGATACAAAATTAATACACAGAAATCCCTTGCATTCCTATACACTAATAATGAGAAAACAGAAAGAGAAATTAAGGAAACAATACAATTCACCATTGCAACGAAAAGAATAAAATACTTAGGGATAAATCTACCTAAAGAAATAAAATACCTATATATAAAAAACTATAAAACACTGATGAAAGAAATCAAAGAGGACACAATTAGATGGAGAAATATACCATGTTCATGGATCCAAAGAATCAATATAGTGAAAATGAGTATACTACCCAAAGCAATCTATAGATTCAATGAAATCCCTATCAAGCTACCAATGGTATTTTTCAGAGAACTAGAACAAATCATTTCACAATTTTATGGAAATACAAAAAACCTCGAAGAGCCAAAGCAACCTTGAGAAAGAAGAATTGGACTGGATGAATCAACCTGCCTGACTTCAGGCTGTACTACAAAGCAACAGTCATCAAGACAGTATGGTACTGGCATAAAGACAGAAACATAGGTCAATGGAAAAAAATAGAAAGCCCAGAGATAAATCCACACACCTATGGCCACCTTATCTTTGACAAAGGAGGCAAGAATATACAAGGAAGAAAACACAATCTCTTTAACGAGTGGTGCTGGGAAAACTGCTCAACCACTTGTAAAAGAATGAAACTAGAACATTTTCTAACATTATGGACAGAAATCAACTCAAAATGGATTAAAGATCTAAATGTAAGACCAGAAACTATAAAACTCCTAGAGAAAAATACAGGCAAAACACTCTCTGACATAAATTACAGCAGGATCCTCTATGACCCACCTCCCAGAGTAATGGAAATAAAAGCAAAAATATACAAATGGGACCTAATTAAACTTAAAAGCTTTTTCACAATGAAGGAAACTATAAGCAAGGTGAAAAGACAGCCTTCAGAATCAAAGAAAATAAGAGCAAACGAAGCAACTGACAAAGAATTAATCTCAAAAATATACAAGCAACTCCTGCAGCTCAACCCCAGAAAAGTAAACAATCCAATCAAAAATGGGCCAAAAAACTAAACAGACATTTCTCCAAAGAAGACATACAGATGGCTAACAAACACATGAAAAGATGCTCAACATCACGCATTATCAGAGAAATGCAAATCAAAACCACAATTAGGTACCATATCACACCAGTGAGGATGGCTGCTATAAAAAAGTCTACAAGCAATAAATGCTGGAGAGGGTGTGGAGAAAAGGGAACCCTCTTACACTGTTGGTGGGAATCCAAATTAGTGCAGCCACTATGGAGAACATTGTGGAGATTCCTTTAAAAACTGAAAATAGGACTGCCATACAACCCAGTAATCCCACTGCTGGGCATCCACACCAAGGAAACCGGAATTGAAAGAGACATGTGTACCCCATTATTCATCGCAGGACTCTTTACAACAGCTAGGACATGGAAGCAACCTAGATGTCCATTGACAGAAGAATGGATAAGAAAGCTGTGGTACATATACACAATGGAATATTACTCAGCTATTAAAAAGAATGCATTTGAATCAGTTCTAATGAGGTGGATGAAACTAGAGCCTATTATACAGAATGAAGTAAGTCAGAAAGAAAAACATTAATACAGTATATTAACACATATATGTGGAATTTAGAAAGATGGTAATGATGACCCTATATGCAAGACAGAAAAGACACGCAGATATAAAGAACAGACTTTTGGACTCTGTGGGAGAAGGTGAGGGTGTGATGATTTGAAAGAACAGCATTGAAACATGTATATTACCATATATGAAATAGATCACCAGTCCAGGTTCAATGCATGAGACTAGGTGCTCAGGGCCGGTGCCCTGAGGGATGGGATGGGGAAGGAGGTGAGAGGGGGATCAGAATGGGGAACACATGTACACCCATGGCTGATTCATGTGAATGTATGGCAAAAACCACTACACTACTGTAAAGTAATTAGCTTCCAATTAAAATAAATAAATTAAATTTTTTTAATGTAACTAATACAAAAAGAATATTGGAGTTGCTGGCCATGCCCTCTTCCGGGTGATCTTCCCAACCTTGTGATCGAACCTACATCTCTTATGTTGCCTTCATTGGCAAGCAGGTTCTTCACCACTAGTGCCACCTGGGAAACCCATCTAAGTCCTTGTGTGGATGTATATTTGCATTTATCTTGGGTAAGTACTCTATTAGAGAAACATCCCAAAGCTCACCCATTGCTCCTGCAGGGCCACCTGAGCCCAGAGAGCTCAAGCTCATCTGGCTTCCCGGGCCTGCTTTGCTCTTGTCCTCATATCCGTCCTGCTTTCTGGCTGGCAATTATAATCCTTTCCCCAGGGACCAGTATCTTGCTCAAGGCCTTGTCCCTTCTGTATTAGCTGGAAGTTTATTCAAGGAGGACTAATGAAAATTATAAGCCCCAGATCACTGTACTGTGACAAATAGGATTGTTTCTTTGATTGCCCAGAGTGAAAACGGCACAGAAGGAAAGACATCAGACCTCTTCCTCTCTGCTATCTGATTATCAAGAGAATAAGCTAGGATATTTTATCAGGAGAATTCAGCTTAGGATATTTTTAAATTATTTTTAAAAGATATTTTAAAAGTTAAAAAAAAAAAAAAAAATCAGGTGCTTGTTAGGCATTTCAGTGAAAAGAGGCCTCTGCATCAACATACAGCCTGCCAACTTTAACACAGAATTCCAAAGTAAACAATACTTCACAGAGAGGCCACCATGGAGAGGTAGAAACACTGTCTCCCAAACCAGGAGACCCTGGGTTGTCATTTCAAGCTCCTAGAGCTCCCCCTACTGACAGGTTCAGGGGCTGTCGCGAGAAAAATGCAGTCAGGGACCGTGCGGGGGATGAAGAGCCCAGAGGATGGGGTACAACTGGGCGCTCATGGATCAGGGAATCAGATGATGGAGGAACCGCACAGAGCATGGGAGGGGCCTGTCATCCCAGGTGCCCCGAAGGAGGCTTCTCAGAGAAGCCAGCTTCTGAGCAGAGCTTCAGCATGTGAGAACGCAATTTTATATGTCAACCATATCTCAAAAACGCTGGGGGAAGAAAGACATGAGAACCCCATGAGAAAGAGATTCTGGTGAAAAAGAGTAGAAAGATCTTTCTGGTAGGAGAAGTGTCTTGTGCAAAACCACAGAATCCTGAGAGACCAACTGTTCGGAAACGTCCCAGATAACGGTGATTGGAGGACAGATGTTGGAGCAGGGAGGTGCACTGGAGCCAAGCCAGGCCGGGATGTATGATTCGTGATGACACAGAGAGCCTAGGCAATAGGCCAGGTGAGACCCAGGCAGGAGGGTGTGCTCTGTGTGTGAGAGAGAGTGTGTGAGAGCATGTGTGTGTTTCACCACGTGTCAGTTTCTGCAGGTCCATGAGTCTGTGTGAATGCATGTGTGAGAGTGTGTGTCTATATTTGTGTGCATGTGTTTGTAGGGTCTCACCCCTGCTTCTGGCTAGTTTCTCTGCTGCTTGCTTACTTTTTAAGATGGAACTGGGGCTAGTTTGTACTCATGGGGTCCCTGGAGAACCAGAGCTCATGGGGTTACATTCCACCCAGCAGCATTGCCAGCACTTCTTAAACACATTTCTCTTTAACCCTCACAGACAACTATACATTTTTCACTCTACAGAGGATAAAACTGAGGCCCAGGGGTTGTGCCAGTCAGGGAAAGAGCTCCATGCCCATTTCTGTCCCATCTCTGGCCATCGACCACTTAACACAGCCACTGCACCAAACAGGGACCTTGGCCGCCTCTAAAAGCCCTGCCTAGAGAGGAGGTCAGCTAGGTGCTGGCCAGCAAGCATTGTGCTGAAATGGAAAGAAGCAGAGGTGGGGGGGAGGCCAGAGTAGAGGGGAGGCTCTACAGCTCCCTTTCTAGCTTCTCACCCTCTAACAGACAATGGGTCAGGAGCCTACATCCTGAGTCAGCCAGTGCAGCTGACACTAAGTTTATGATCCTGAGATGGCGCAGCACAAATGGCATGAGGCGTGAGGTTGCTGTGTATCCTCAGCCTCTTTGGAGCCACATTCAGTACATCATCCAAGAACAGACATCTTCTATTTGTGGGAGCCAGGGTGGCCCTGGATTTCTGATCTAGGAGTGGTTGCCCCATGCTTGTAGGAGGCCTCGTGCTACCCCGACACAGAGAAAGCCAGGGCTCTTGCCCAAAAATTCAACCTCAGTCACTGTTTCTTCTGCCCCTGCCTTTCTTTGTGCTTTGGAGATTTACATTTAAAAATAATTTTCACTGTTTTCAGGCCCAGCGGTTTTCACTGGGCCTGAAATAATTTTCACTGTTTAATGAATTATTTATTGGAAGTCTTCCAGGTAACCAGGAGGCATGCATGTAGACAGAGGAGGCTTGTCACCTCATGGAGTTTTCTCTGATCTCTGAATTTCACTGTCGGCTTCCATGGAATGATTTCAGATTCTTTGCTTCTGTGATGAAAACCCGCTATGGAAGGAGGGCAAACAGTGTCAACGGGGCCCAGGAGCCACTAAGAGCCATGAGATAGTATAAACCCACAAGGCACAGCTATGCCAACTCCTCCCCAGGGAATAAGGTGGAGGCTAACTGACTTGAGGTTGACTGGGAAAAGAAGTTAAGTAATGTAACGTGCCACACACTCTCCTGAATTTTTCTTTTTAATTTTTAAAAACACAGAGCAATCATTAACCTGCCCCAGGGCAAACCTGTCAGCTCCATCCTAAGGAACCAAGGCTTGGAAGTCAGGTCTCAGCCTCCTTCAGGGCAGGATACTAAGCAGGCACCCTGCCATTCAGCCTTTCAGATTTGGCTCAGCTCATCCATTACCAAAGCCATCTGGGTTGCAAGCACAGGGAGGTACCAGACATGCAACCCAGCCTTCACGTCTAGTCTTGGGAAGTGACCTGAGACAGGGAGCTTCCTTCATACCATTCATCAGTGAATTTAATCTATTCAACTGATGTTTACCGAGCAGTTTCTGTATACTTGAGACTATTCAATCAACAGACAAACATCCTGCCCTCATAGAACTTACGTTGAGTGAAAGGAGGCAAAGAATAAACAATAAAGAAGATAAACCAGTGGTACAACAAAGGGTGATGTGTACCAATTGGAAAAGTTAAAACAGGGAAACAGTAAGGAGTGTCAAGGAGGAGTGGGTGTCACACATTTAAACGTTTTATTTTTTTCTTTTATTTTCTTTTTTATTTTTGCTGGAGTATAGTTGATTCACAACGTTGTGTTGGTTTCAGGTAATCAGCAAAGTGAAAATCAGTTATATACAAACATATATCCACTCTTGATTAGATTATTATCCCATATAGGTCATTACAGAGTATTGAGTAGAGTTCCCTATGCTATACAGTAGGTTCTTGTTAGTTGTCTATTTTATATATAGCACTGTTTAGACATTTTATTTGGAAGGATGGAGAAGTTTCAGCTGATAAACAACATCTGCCAAGCCATGCAAACTGTTTGACCCAAGCCCCTACCAAGATTTGCTCACTACTGGGAAAAATCCTGCCACAGCAGGATTTGTGTGTGTGTGTGTGCCACATCACAAAAATCTGCCACAGCAGACACCTCCATTTATGCTTCCAGTGCTGAGACCCTACAGTGGTGTGCAAGGCCATGTGACGCTCAGGCAGCCCCCAAGCTCCTCTGTCATCTAGTAGAGACATGCTGGCCATTGTACTGACATGCACCTTATTTTATTAAAATTGCCTTCATGCCACTTCTCTTTTATGTCACCCAGTGCATAATACAGTTTTTTGAAAATGTGAGTGTAGGTGGCTGGGTTTCCTTTCTGGACAGATAGAAGGGTTACCAAGCACTGGCAAGGTGAGATCCACTGCCTTAGAGCCTCTGGGCAGAGCAGTAACGTGTCATGACCTTGCTCGGGTTTGAGCAAAGTTACTACAGGCTGCTCCACGGGTTGGGCACATGGACAGGAGTAGTGAGAAGTTGGTGCTGAACCTAGTGACAGAAGGTGGCATGGGTGTGAGCAGTGCCTGAAAATGTGGTGGTTACATTTTGGTCATATCTTAGAGGTAAAACTTTTATGGATTTGCTGCTGGATCAAATATAAGTGTGGGAGGGGAAAAAAGGAGTCAAAAACAACTCCAAAGATTTTTTCCTGAGCAATATGAAAGAGTTGTCATGAACTGAGATGGGGAGGATTAAAGAAACACCGCCTGGGACTGAAGATGCGGTCAGGAGATTAGATTTAGATTATGAAGTTGGGGTTGCCTTTCATGGAAATGGCAAATGGGCAAATGGAACTATTGCAGAGGAGGCTGTAAGAGCAGAGAAGGGAGACACATAACTCAGCCTGGAAGACGAGTGACCTCCTGGAGAAGGAGACACTTGGACTGGGTCTTTAAAGAGTCAATAAGAGTTTCCTGGAGTAAGACATCCCAAGCAGAGGAAATAAACAGCAAGACCAAAGGAGGTGACAAAGCAGGTGTGCAAGACCATCACACCATTAAGGTAGGCAAAGGTCTGTGGGTTCAGGATGCAAGGGCGGGAGCAGGAGCTGGAACCAGAGGGCCACAGGGCTCAGGTGTTCGCTCCACAGTCAAGGGGAGCTCTGAAGGACTTAGACAGGTCAAGTTCTTCCATCTCCGAAGACAGTCATACTGCTCCAGCCTCCATTTCCTCACAACATCTGCTTATGCATTTTAGGACATTTTGTTTTGTTTTCTCCAACCAGGCTATAAGCTCCTTAGAAGGAAGGGAGCTTGGAAATGACAACTGCACAGTGCTGGAGGGCTTGGAGACCCCCACTACACAGGGAGCTGTGTGGGGAGGATGCCCCATGACTCCCCGAGTCAAGGTGTGTAAGCACCTGCACCCAGCACCAAGTGAGGGTCCTCCCTGTTGACCTCCTTGGCTAGGTGGGGCACGGGCAGGGAGCAGGAGGAGTGGGGAGGGTGGGCAGGGCAGGGGACACCAAGTGCCCCCACTGTCCCTGCAGCCTGAGGACTCCCACGTGTTGGACCCCTTCTGAGTACTTCTCCATCTAGTCCTCTCAGCGCCTGCAAGGGACAGCCTCATAGGGGCAGCCTCACAGATCCCACATCACAGGGAGCCAGTGAGACCCAGAGAAGTCAGACCCCAGATGATGGCGGACACCAGAGGGCCGGGCAGCTGGTGCGGCTGCGGAGCTGGGCCACAGCACTGGCCGGCCCAGCTTCCGCCGGGGGGCGACAAGGCCTGCAGGGCCCCATCTGAGAGGCAGGGGGAGGAAGGCTGTGTCCACTCAGGGTGCTCCTGCTCCCTCACTCAGCCTTCCTGTTGGGGATGCTGGGGCAGCGCCTGGCTGCAGTGAAGGTTGACTGGGCGCAGCGGTGCCTGGGCCTGCTTGCTGCCTGGGAGCTGGCCCTCCAGCTGGTGCCTGTGCCCTTCCGGAAAAGAGGGAGCAAGGTGGAGTCAGCCAGGCTTGGGTGCCCTGGGAGTGAACCTTGAAGGCTGAGCAGTGATGATTCGGCTCAACAGTAGGAGTATGGTGGTTGCATATGAAGGTCAGGGAGTGAAGGCAGAGGTTCCTCCCTGGCCCCTGCCTGCCAAGCATTCCTCCCTCATGCATTCCCTGGGCATGAGCTGAGGGCTGAGAGCCCCATGGACCAGGTTCTGAGTTGACTCTGGGGACCCTGGTGACGAGCAGTCTTGCCCGCACAGCATCCCAGCCATCAGAGCTACTCACCTGCATCCATCTCCCCAGGAGGAGCCTTTCTAGACCTGGTTATCTTAATCACCCCCATTACATTTTAACATGACAGACATACTGCACTCTGTCTGTGAACCATGGGTGTCTGTGCTTCATACCTAAAAGGGTACAAGCCCCTCCCACTCAATGCCCAGCATTCACCATGGGGAATGCATCCTGGTACCCAATAAACTCAGGGATGAGGAGAGAGGCACCTAGCTTCTGGGTATCATGGGAGCCTTAAGTGCTGTACAAAGGGGTTAGTTAATGTTAGTCCTTTGCCCTGGAGAACTGGGCGGGGGGGGGGGGGGGGGGCGGGGCGGGGGAGGGTGGGCAAAGGGAGACTTGGAAGAAAGGACATTGGAGCTTCAGTGACTGGGAAAATGGAAATGGAATAAAAGGAACAAGCCAACTTCAATCACAAGCTGATGCCATGACAGACATTCCTCCCTGAATTCTGCCAACGGCCTAGGAGTCACAGACTGTTGCTGTCCTCCTTCTGCCGAGAAGGGAACTGGGTGCAAAAGGCCTGAGCAACTGGTCCCTGTAGAAGATAGTCTAAGGCTTATCCCTAGAGTCCCAGCCCTTGACTGTGAAGTTGCAGAACAGAGTCAGACTCCTGCCCCAGAGCACATAGCCTCGAGGGCAAATAGGCAGTAACCCTGAGTCCCAGGTATAACCTGTACTTCTACCATTTCATTTTGCATTTTAAAATATTGCTTTCAAAGTGAGAGTTGTAAGTCACAGGTCATTTTGTCTAATTCTATGGTCTTTCTTTCACTAAACGTCAAATCTCACTGGCTGGAGAGACCTTCTACCCAGGTGGCATGATTCATACATACCCAGTGTGTTTTCTCTTGGACTGGAAATGATGGGGCTGATTTCTTGAGAGAGAACATGTGG
Organism: Dama dama; assembly: GCF_033118175.1. NCBI lineage: Eukaryota > Metazoa > Chordata > Mammalia > Artiodactyla > Cervidae > Dama > Dama dama. The sequence goes on along the minus strand of NC_083713.1, from coordinate 5,215,380 downwards.
ATTTTGAATGCTGGTGAGTATGGAAGTGTGTGTCAATGTGCATGAGCAGGTGTGAATGCCTGAGAGAGTGAGTGTGTTTCTGTAAGCAGCGTTTGGCAGGAAATGAGCTAGGAGGTAGATGGGCCCCTGGGCAGAGCAGTTGGAGTTTGTCAAACAGAGTAAATTGGAGTTCTGTTCTCCATGACACTCTAAGGACAGAGTTAATGGCAGGGACTGAGAGATAGGAGGACCACATCTATCAATCCTGGGGTCAGCCTCCTTATCTGCACATGCGCAGTAAAGCTCCTTGAGGCTCAAAAAGGGAGGGGTGCCACCCCATAACAAGTGTGGACATATTCCCACAGGCCTCCGCACTGGAATCCGTCTTGGCATAAAGTTGCACACGCATGTCGGGGAGGGTCCTAGGGCAGGTCAGGTGTGGAAAAAAGAAACAAGATAATTGTCCAAAGGTAAACAAAGACCCAGAAGTTCTGCCCTATATAAATGATTTAACCACCTCTTTATTGCACTCTTCCTCTTCAGGGAAGACACCCAACCCCTTTCTCTCCTGGTCTGTATTTCTGCCTTTCTGCTGCCTTAAACAAACTATGTCTCTGTGTGCCCTCGGGTTGGTGCTGTGTCTCTGATAATAAATTTTGTACCTGTTTTTGCAGGTTTTGCTTCTTAGAGAAATTTATTTTTCAAGCAGAGCAAGAGCCAGGCCTACTTTGCTTCCATACTCTAGACTCCGGTACTCCTGACTTTCCTCCAGGCCTTGCACATGCGTGTATGTGCTCGTGCTAAATTGCTTCAGTTGTGTCCAACTCTTTCTTACACTATGGACTGTAGCCTGTACCAGGCTCTTCTGTCCATGGGATTCTCCAGGCTAGAATACTGGAGTGGGTTTTTGTGCCCTCCTCCAGGGGATCTTCCCAACCCAGGGGTTGAACCTGAGTCAAGATCACCCTCTGCTGTCTCTCTGAGATCAGAAGGCAGTCTTTGCAGGAAAGAGCTATCTGCAGGAGGTCCGTTTAGTCTGGTCACTAACCTTTAACCAGGCACCTTCTCTCCATGCTCTACTCATGTCCTGCCCTACCACACTTTTCAAATCTTTTGATCATACAGTATCTTGTCTGTACTCTTGGTTCTTTTCTTAGATTGAAGAAGTAGAAATTAAGAATAAGTAACTAACAGATGACCAGATCTGTTCCCTTGCTTCCCCTTCAGTAATATCTAGAACAAACTGTGTGAACAAGATAACTTTGAAAGAAAAATCACAGGAAGTCCACATGTCTGAACACAATGGGGAATGGTGACCACTCTGACCCCCATCTCAATGATTAACTTACTTCCTTTTTTCCCTTTAAAAACTTTCATGGCCTAAGAGAATCTTCATTTTGGGGAGGATACTGAGTCCACCATCTCCCCAGATAGCTGGCATCCTGATTAAAAGCATTCTTCTTTCCTACCAACATTTGCCTCTCTCTTGGGTATTGATTTTCCAGTAGTAAGCAGTCAGACCTGAGTTGGGTAACATTTTCTCTTCCATGCTTAGGAATTCAGGCAGGCCTTCCATCTCCCCCTCTACCCACAGACACTAATAACTGCACAGCTGGAGAAGTCATTCCTCAGCCGAGCACTGTGAATAACTCATTGATGGAAAGAAGAACAAATGGGCAGGGGAGTTCCTTCCTTGGGTGCTGGGGCAGAGCCGGATGGTCAGGCCCTGCAGGGGCTGGGCAGGACCATCAGGGGCTCAAAGCCAAAGTCCTGCACCCAGATGTTCTCTCACAGGCCTGTGCAATCCTTACAATTCCTCTGAAAGTGAGAGCCACCACTTTCTGAAAAGCAGAAAATGTGCCAGTGATCCATCTCCCAAATTGCACAATAACCCAGGTAGCAGGAAGGGGAGCCTCAGGGAAGTCATTGATTTAATTATTGCTTTGTTTGTTCTGGGAAGGCTTTCTGCATTCACCGCAAAGAAAGAAACTAAATGTAGGTGGGGGAAGAGGCAATAGGAAAATGACTGACAGTAAAAAAGTGAAATGGAGATAAGAGCATATGAAGAAACATTACTGTCTTGTTGAAAGAGAACCATGGCCAGCAGGCTCAACAGAGAGATGACCCGCTAGTGCTGCCTGAAGTAAAGGTAAAGCTTTTGGCCCATGCTGACAGAGGCTCTTGGTGGCAGTCAAGAGGCAAGATTATGGATATTCTCTACTTGAGCTTCAGCAAACACCTTCCCCCATGACTCCTCTCTGCACACAGACCCTGCAAGATGCCCCAGTGAGCCTACACCTCAGAAGAATGGAATGGGTCAGTAGACTTTTGGGTGGGACAGCAGTTTGAGCACCACCTTGGTCCAGGCTTGGTCGCCTGGCCGGTGGCCTCACAGTGTGCAAGGGCTGGGGAACATCACATGAACTTCAAGATGAAGCACAAGCTAAATTGCTTCAGCCATGTCTGATTTATTGCAACCCCATGGATTGTAGCCCGCCTGGCTACTCTGTCCATAGGATTCTCCATGCAAGAATACTGGCGTGGGTTGCCATTCCCTTCTCCAGGGGATCTTCTCAACCCAAGAATTGAACCCACAGCTCCTGTGGGTCCTGCATTGCAGGCAGATTCTTTACCACTGAGCCACCACAGACCTGGGCTGAAACCCAGCTCCGGTTCTGTTGATGGAAAGGGATTCAATCTGGAACCTCTGCTCCACATCCCTAGGACACAACAGTAGTTTGGGCTGTGATGTCTTCCAGTAGCTCAAAAAAATCGTCCTTTCCATCTGCATTTTCCATTATAAAGAGGCAAGCTTCCATGAGGGGCTGGCATGTGGGGCTAGGGGAGCCCCATGCCTGTTAGGAAATCTGTCTGGCTGGTCAAAACAGTGAGAGAAAATGGAGCATGTTGTTGGGGCACCTTCAGGTCCCCTAGGCATATCTTGCTCATCGCTCTCACCTCCCTGGAGCCAAAGATTCAGACTCCCCCACTCCTTCATTTATTCAACAGGGATTTTTGGGCTTCTATCCCATGCCAGGTGCTAGGAACACAGCAGTGAAGAAAGCCTTGAAGTCCTGTCCTGTGTGCTCTACTGCCCAGTCTTATCCCCACTTCCCAGCCCACCTTCCCATTTGTGTTAGCCCATCTCCTGAACTGGCTTCTCCCATCACTGAAAATCAGAAACCCACCTTTCCCTCAAGACCAACTTCAAATGGACCAGCGTCTGTGCAAAGTCCTCCCTGCCTGTCCCATTGGAAGGGATCTCTCACCCTGCTATCTCAAAAAGACATATTTTTCTGCCCCTTTTTCATGGCTTTTAGCATTTGGGCACTTTCTTTTTTCAATTTAAAAAGAGTTTCAGATTCTCCCATGATAGCACCTTGTAAAATTATTTGTCCATTTATCCCTTGCTCATATCTCAGTCTCTACCTAGTAAACTCTACTGCTTCCAGAGGATCCCAGAGATCGATCAACAAGTTTGCTGTGAAGACAAGATGAGTGGAAGTCCCTGCCCCAGTACACAGCCCACAATGGGCCACCTTGTATGGGGGGGCTGGAGAACAGATATATTAACATGGAAATATGTTTCCCCAAAAGAACCCATCAAGATGGGAATATTAATTTACAGCCTTCTGATCCCTTATCACAGCTGTAGTTAAATAATTCTTGGTGATGATTTTTCTAAGTTTTCAAAGATTCTGTTTTGGTGGTAGGTACATATCAGGGGCAAAGCTGAGCTAGCATTCCACAATCCACAGAACATATCTATATCTTTATTAGTGTTTATTTATATTTATATTTCCAGGTGTTACATATAACATGTATATAGTTGTCTATACATGCCTATATCTATATTAGTATTTATTTATATTTATATTTCTAGGTGTCCCCTAGAAATATAGGAAATATAGATAGCTCCCACTTATCTCTTACTCCCATTATCATTCCTCAAATGCACTCCATGAATTTTGATATATGTCCTTAAATATGCACAAATCTTTGTAAAAGATATAGTACTGTTTTATATCTGTGTATACATATATCTATGTAAATTACATGAGTTATATTAGCCTTTAAACTTCATTCTGTTTCTTCTTATATTTTCACTTGACCATAGGTTTTGAATTTACATCATTTCACTCTATACATATCTAGATTATTGCTTCTCAATGCTGTTGACTGTTATTTCACAGCTAGCTTCCTCCTTGTTTTATTTCCAGCACCATACAGTGGACAGCAAGTTGCCCCTATTTCATTCCATCATAAATGAAAAGACAGATGACCTCCCAACAGGCTATCAGAGCTCCTCTGAGGCACTTAGCAAGAGCTGGATTGCTGCTCATAGGGTACATGCTCTAAATTTCACCGAGTTCTGTGGGATGCTCACACAGTCCACACTCCAGAGTTCTGGCCCACCCACATCCTTATCAACACTTGATCTTGCCTCTTGTCTAATTGTAACTATTCTGTTGGATGTGAAGTAACTTCTTGTATTGATTCTAACTTGCACTGTGAACATCTCTTCATTTAGTTAGTCATTGGTGCTTCCATGTCTATGAATTGCCTACTCACTTCTTTCACCCATTTTTCTACTGGAATGTCCCTTCTTTTCCTTGTACTTTGAAAGAATTCCTATTGTCTTTTCCCACACCTATTAACCTTCACTACTACTACCCTCATTGAACAGAAACCCCTAATTTAGAGGTAATGAAAAGTTCATTTGCTTTATGGTTATTATTTGACAACTTTGTTCAAGTAGTTATTTGCTTCACCCTGCTGGCCTCCAAGCAGTGGAGCCACGGCAGTCTTGTGTTCCCAGTATCTACAACAGTGCTTGTTATACCAGTTCATGAATAAATATTTGGGAATGAATGAGGCCAGCACCTGTAGCAGTGTAAGTATTTGATAAATGGAAGAATTACTTTTAACAAATGAGGTGTTTCCCAAGGAAAGATTCTAAAGAAATGTAATGAAGCAATCTTCTTCAGAGAGAAATACAAAATCAAAACAAGACAAACAAAAGCTAAAATGCCAGTGAAGCTCAGAAAATAGGAAGGGTTTCCTTTTTTACTTAAGAGGTTTGAATGGGTTTCTTTAGTGCAGGAAGGCTCTGTGAGGAGTAGATGCAGATTTCTGACTTGGGAATAGCATTGTCACAAAAGAGTTTTGTTTACTTTCATTTTAGTTGGTTTTGTTTGTTTGTTTTGATTTGGTTTGATTTGAAATAGAAGTGTTACAGTTATGCCTGGGTAATGTGGAAATTCAGGATAATGTTTCATGTCCCAGTGATTTCAGCACTATCGATTCTTGTTGGAATCCACTTAGAATATATGATTAGCTCCCCTAAATTGATAATAACATCTCATGGATATAGCATTGCCTTCTCTAGATTCTTTGGGAGTCACTTGTGTGGTCTCATGTGTTACAGCTGAATTGCCACATGTCTAAAGTTTTATAGCAGGAAAAAGAATTGCATCTTTAACAGCTTCAAAGAGTACAGCTCTGTATGCAAGTTCCCTTAACTGGGTGGAACCCCCACAGCTTTTCTCCCTATTGTCTGGAAACTGTCTGAAGTAAAAAATGGACATAAATGTGGGATACAGGTCAAGTCAGTGAAGATAATGATTCTCAAGGTCAGTTCCAATACAACAGCATGAGATACTCCACTAAACTGCTTCCTAGTAAAAATAATGCAGATTATTTTTAAAACTATATTCATGTAAAGCCTCTAAAAACAGTCTTAAGGACAAAAAGCAAATGAAGAATTATATATTCAAGAAAATTTACAAAAGTTTGGTTAGGGCATCTGTGGTGTTTCAACCTAGGCAGTTCCCTTCCTCCCTTCATCAAGCTCAGCAAAACAAAGACTCCACTCCAGAATACTTGCAGCCAAGAACCCAGGGCTCCCTTTCCCCAACTCCCTGCTAGAGGGCTTTCTTCCTTGGAGGAGCTGAACATCGGTGTTTCTTATCCTGCCCCCAACTACCTGTTGCTGAATGACTGCAGTAGGGGAGGGGGGGAACCTCCATTTTTCCAAACAGTTCCCACTCATGGAATTGAGGTTTTGTTGTGGGGGCAGTGAACTGAGATTACCAGGCCCGTGATGGCTCTTCCTCCAGCTCATAGGATGGTGCCCATCTATGCATGAAATATTCCCCCAGTGCTCTAATTTCTTTGAATAGATCTCTTGTCTTTCCAATTCTATGGTTTTCCTCTATTTTTTTTGCATTGTTCAGTTAGAAAGGCTTTCTTATCTCTCCTTGCTATTCTTTGGAACTCTGCATTCATATGGGTACATCTTTCCTTTTCTCCTTTGCCTTTTGCTTCTCTTCTTTTCTCAACTAGTTGTCTGGCCTCCTCAGACAATCATTTTGCTTTTTTTATATTTCTTCTCCTTGGGGATGGTTTTGATCACCACCGCCTGTACAATATTCATGAAGAATGTTCATTTGATCACGAAACTCTGTCCATAGTTCTTCAGGCACTCTATCAGATATAATCCCTTGATTCTATCTTTCACTTCCCTGTATAATCACAAGGTATTTGATTTAGGTCATACATGAATGGCCTAGTGGTTTTCCCTACTGTTTTAATTTTAAGTCTCAACTTGGCAATAAGGAGTTCATAATCTGAGCCACAGTCAGCTTCTGGTCTTGTGTTATATATAATATTTATCTTTCTTTTTCTCACTTACTTCACTCTGAATAATAGGTTCTAGGTTCATCCACCTTGTTAAAACTAATTCAAATGTTTTCCTTTTCATGGTTGTGTAATATTCCATCTGTGTATGTACCACAGCATCTTTACTCATTCATTTGTCAATGGACATCTAGGTTGCTTCCATGTTCTAGCTATTGTAAATATTGCTGCAATGAACATTGGGATACATGTGTCTTTTTCAATTTGGTTTCCTCAGGGTATATGACTAGGAGTGGGATTGCTGGGTCATATGGTTGTTTTATTCCTATTTTTCAAGAAATCTCCATACCATCTTCCATAGTGGCTGTATCAATTTACATTGCAACCAACAGTGCAAGAGGGTTCCCTTTACTCCACACCCTCTCCAGCATCTATTGTTTGTAGACATTTTGATGATGGCCATTCTGACTGGTATGAGGTGATACCTCATTGTAGTTTTGATTTGCATTTCTCTAATAATGAGCAATGCTGAGCATTTTTCTTGTGTTTGTTAGCCATCTTCTTACATGTCTTCTTTGGAGAAATGTCTGTTTCAGTCTTTTTCCCGCTTTTTGATCAGGTTGTTTTTCTGGTGTTGATTTGTATGAGTTGCTTGTATATTTTGATAATTAATCCTTTGTGAGTTTTTTCATTTGTTACTATTTTCTTCCATTCTGAGGATTGTCTTTTCACCTTACTTATAGTTTCCTGTGCTGTGCAAAAACTTTTAAGTTTAATGAGGTCCCACTTGTTTATTTTTGTTTTTATTTCCATTACTCTAAGAGGAGGGTCATAGAGCATCTTGTTTTGATTTATGTCATTGAGTGTTCTGCCTATGTTTTCCTCTAGGAGTTTTACAGTTTCTGGTCTTATATATAGGCCTTTAATCCATTTTGAGTGTATATTTGTGTATGGTGTTAGGAAGTTTTCTAATTTCATTTTTTAACATTTAGCTGTCCAGTTTTTCCAGTACCACTTATTGAAGAGGTTTTCCCCATTATATATTCTTGCTGCTGCTGCTAAGTTGCTTCAGTCGTGTCTGACTCTGTGCGACCCCATAGATGGCAGCCCACCAGGCTCCGCCGTCTCTGAGATCCTCCAGGCAAGAGTAATGGAGTGGGTTGCCACTGCCTTCTCCAGTATATATATATTCTTGCTTCCTGTCAAAAATAAGGTACCCATAGATGTGTGGGTTTGTTTCTGGGCTTTCTATCTTGTTCCATTGGTCTATATTTCTGTTTTTGTGCCAGTACCATACTCTCTTGATGACTGAAGCTTTATAGTATAGTCTGAAGTCAGGAAGGTTGATTCCTCCAGCTCAATTCTTCTTTCTCAAGACTGCTTTGGCTATTTGGGGTCTTTTGTGTCTCCATATGAACTGTGAAATTTTTTGCTTTAGTTCTGTAAAAAATGTCACTGATAATTCGATAGGGATCACATTAAATCTGTAGATTGCATTTGGTAGTATAGTCATCTTCAACAATATTGATTCTTCCTACCCAGGAACACAGAATAGCTCTCCATCTGTTTATGTCATCTTTAATTTCTTTCATCAGTATCTTATAATTTTCTATATACAGTTCTTTTGTCTCCTTAGGTGGGATTATTCCTAGATATTTTATTCCTTTTGCTGCAAAGGTGAATGGGATTGATTCCTTAATTTCCCTTTCTGATTTTTCATTATTAGTATATAGGAATGCAGGTGATTTCTGGGTATTGATTTTGTATCCTGCGACTTTGTTAAATTCATTGATTAGCTCTAATAACTTTCTGATGGTGCCTTTGGGGTTTTCTATCTATAGTATCATGTTATCTGCCAACAGTGAGAACTTTATTCTTCTTTTCCAATCTGGATTCCTTTTATTTATTTTTCTTCTCTGATTGACATAGCTAGGACTTCCAAAACTATGTTGAATAATTGTGATGAGAGTGGACACTGTTGTCTTGTTCCTGGTTCTAGAGGGAATGCTTTCAGTTTTTCAACATTGAGAATGTCTGCTGTCAGTTTATCACATATGGCCTACTCTATTGAGGTAAGTTTCTCCTATGCCTATTTTCTGAAGAATTTTAATCATAAATTGGTGCTAAATTTTGTCAAAGACTCCTTCTGCATCTATTGAGTTGATCCTATGAGTTTTATCTTTCAATTTCTTAATACAGTGTATCACATTTATTGATTTGCGTATATTGAAGAATCCTTGCATCCCTGGAACAATCCCAACTTGATCATGGTGTTTGAGCTTTTTAATGTGTTGTTGAATTCTGTTTGCTAGGGTTTTGTTGAGGATATTTTCATCTATGTATATCAGTGATATTGGCCTGTAGTTTTCTTTTTTGTGTTTTCTTTGTCTGATTTGGGCATCAGGGTGATGGTGGCCTCATAGAATGAGTTTGGAAGTCTTCCTTCCTCTGTAATATTTTTAAAAAGTTTTAAAAGGATAGGTATTAGCTCTTCTTTAAATGTTTGATAGAATTCACCTGTGAAGCCATCTGGTCCTGGGCTTTTGTTTTTGGGGAGTTTTTTTGTTTGTTTGTTTGTTTTTGTTTTTGTTTTTTATCAGTTTCAATTTCAGTGCTTGTAGTTCAATTGTTCACGATTTCTATTTCTTCCTGGTTCAGTGTTGGAAGATTGAACTTTTCTAAGAATCTGTCCATTTCTTCCGGGTTATCCATTTTATTACCATATATTTGCTCATAATAGTCTCTTATAATCCTTTGTATTTCTGTATTGTCTGTTGTAACTCTTGTTTTTCATTTCTAATTTTGTTGATCTGATTCTTGTCTCTTCTTTCTTGATGAGTCTGGCTAAAGTTTGTCAATTTTGCTTATCTTCTCAAAGAACGAGCTTTTAGTTTTATTAAGCTTTACAATTGTTTCTTTCATTTCTTTTTCACTTATTTCTGCTCTGATCTTTATGAATTCTTTCCTTCTGCTAATTTCAGGGCATTTTGTTGTTGTTGTTGTTGTTGTTGTTGTTCTTTTGTTTTTTTTGTGTTGTTGTTTTAGGTGTAAAATTATCTGTTTAATGTTTTTCTTGTTTCTTGAGGTAGGACTGTATTGCTATAAACTTCCTTCTTAGAACTGCTTTTACTGCATTGCATAGTTTTTGAGTTGTCATGTTTTCATTGTCTTTCATTTTTAGGAATATTTTGATTTCCCTTTTTATTTCTTCAGTAATTTGTTATTTAGAAATATATTTTTTAATCTCCATGTTTTTGTGTTTTTTTATAGTTTTTTTTTTCTTGTAATTGATATTGAATCTCACAGCATTGTGTACAGAAAAGACACTTGATATGATTTTAATTTTCTTAAATTTACTGAGGTTTGGTTTGTGACCCAAGATGAGATCTCTCCTGGAGAATGCTCCATATGCACTTGAGAAGGTGTTTCTTCTGCATTTGGATGTAATGTCCTAAAGATATCAATGAGATCCATCTTGTCTAATATATCATTTAAGACTTATGCTTTCTTATTAATTTTCTGTATTGATGATCTCTCCATCAGTGTAAGTGAAGTGGTAAAGTCTCCTACTATTATTGTGTTACTGTCAATTTCCCCTATGTCTGTTAGTGTTTGTCTTATGTATTGAGGTTCTCATATGTCGGGTGCATAGATATTTACAATTGTTATGTCTTCCTCTTGGATTGATTCCTTGATCATTATGTAGTGTCCCTCCTTATTTCTTGTAATAGTCTTTATTTTAAGGACTATTTGTCTGATATGCAGATTGCTACTCCAGGTTTCTTTTGATTTCAATTCACATGGAATATATTTTTCCATCCACTCACATTCAGTATATATGTGTCCTTAGATCTGAAGTGGGTTTCTTGTAGATAGCATATATATGGGTCTTATTTTTGTATCCATTCAGCCAGTCTGTGTTTTTTGGTTGGAGCATTTTATCCATTTACATTTACAGTAATTATTGATATATATTCTTCTATTGCCATTTTCTTAATTGTTTGGAGTTTGTTTCTGTAGACCTTTTCCTTCTCTTGTGTTTCCTGACCATGTAAGTTCCTTTAACATTTGTTGTAAAGCTGGTTTGGTGGTACTGAACTCTCAACTTTTGCTTGTCTGTAAAGCTTTGGACTTCTCCATCAATTTTGAATGAGATCCCTGCTAGGTAGAGTAATCATAATTGTAAATTTTTCCCTTTCAGTACTTTAAATATATCCTGCCATTCCTTCTGGCTTGCAGAGTTTCTGCTGAATGACCAGCTGTTAAGTGTATGGGGTTTCCTTTGATACTTGTTCCTTTTCCCTTGCTGCTTTTAATATTCTTTCTTTGTGCGTAATCTTTGTTAATTTAATTAGTATGTGTCTTGGCATGTTTCTCCTTGGGTTTATCCTGTGTGGGACTCTTGACCATTTCCCTTTCTATCTTGGGGAAATTTTCAACTATAATCTCTTCAAATATTTTCTCATACACTTTCTTTTTCTCTTCCTGTTCTGGGACCCCTATAATTCGAATGCTGGTGGTTTTAATCTTGTCCCAAAAGACCCTGAGACTATCCTCAGTTCTTTTCAACTTTTTACTTTGTTCTACTCATCAGCAGTTATTCCCATCACTTTATCTACCAGCTCACTGATCCATTCTTCTCCTTCATATATTCTGCTATCAACTCCTTCTAGAGTATTTTTAATTTCAGTAACTGTGTTATCTCTGTGTGTTTATTCTTTAACTCTCCTTGAGTTAAGTTGTGTGTGTGTTAGTCGCTAAGACATGTCTGACTCTGTGATCCCATGGACTGCAGCCCACCAGCCTCCTTTGTCTGTGGGATTCTCAAGGGAAGAATACTGGAGTGGGTTGCCATTTCCTTCTCCAAAAAGGCTGATGAAAGTGTGCAAAATCAAGATGATACCTGTACTCAGCAGCACAGTCACAATAAAGCATCACTGAGATCTGAGGAAGTATTATTTTCTTAGGAGTTCCTGCTTTGGACTGAGTTAGCTTGGGACACTGAATCACCCCAGTGTCCTAAGTCCATTAACAGGAACACAGATGCTCTGTTTGACAAATATCTATTTAACCTTTAAAACTGACAGCTAGCCATGCCAAATTAAGAAGACTCTTAGCCCACATTTTCCTTCTCTCCTGTTTTAATCACTGGCTACTCAGGGCTGGCCCCCAGCCCACCAGGCCTGTCTTCCGTTACCCTGCCTCCCGGTCGGGCTCCTGTATGGGGAGACACACAGCCCCTGCAAGCAGCAGACCCACAGCCGTGAGGACCCCCTGACCTCCGAAGGCGCAGGAGGGTGGGGGCTGTACCTGACCAGAGGGTGCCCCGCCGGGCTGCTCGTCCGGGAAAGAGAGGGAGTGCTTTAGAATCACAGACCTAACTTAGCCCCAAGGGCAGGGGTGCCGTCTGGGAGCCAGTTTCTGTGACGTGAGCCGTCAGAACCTGGGGGACTAGGTACAGAGCGTCACCTAGACAGCGGGAGGAGGAGAATGGGAGAGCGAGCTTGAACGGCCAGGCCTGGCGGAGATTAGCAACGTGCCGCAGCATCCTCACCTGCAATTAGTGCAGAACAAGCCGCCTTTCATGTAAAGACGTGCGGGGCGTCACGTGCAGGGTGAGGGAACTGGCCAGTCTGTGCTGGCCCCGCGGGACGCCCCACAGAGCTGGGAGAAGCACGGTCACCTGGCCTGAGATGAAAGTCTCCTCTGCTGGTGACAAAGCCGGGGTCTGGAGTCCGTGTCTGCACAGGACAGAGAGCAGCAGGCCTGCTCCCTGGGACCTGGAGTGGGAGCGCTTAAGTCCCACACTGTCCCACCCTGCCCGCAGCACTATCTGAAGGCCCCAATGAGCATGGAGAGAGAAGCTTCTGGTCCACAGCCCTGGCGGGGGTCTCTGCACCAGAGAAGACCTCGCTGCTCTGCGCACGAGGGCCTCCTGGCTTTTCCTTTTCCCCAGGGCGAGTTAAGTTAGGCTAAGTTAAGTTGCTCAGTCATGTCTGACTCTTTGCGACCTCGTGAACTATAGCCTATGGTGCTCCTCCGTAATTTTCCTAGGTCTTTGTTAATTGATTCTTGCATTTCTCCATACTATTTTCAAGGTTTTGGATCATCTTTACAAATGTCATCATTCTGAATTATGTTTTCAGGTAGTTTTCCTATCTCCTCTTCATTTATTTTGACTTGTGTGTTTGTAGTTTATTCCTTCATTCATGCAGTATTTCTCTGCATTTTCATTATTTTTTTAACTTACTGTGTTTGAGACCTCCTTTTCTCAGGCTTCAGGGTAGAATTCTTTCCTCCTTTTGCTTTTTGCTGTCATAATGTTGGTCCAGTGGTTTGTGTAAGGTTTGTGTAGAGTTTGACTTGTGCCTGCATTCCATGGGGAGCAGGTGAGTTTTTTCTTTTCCTCTGATGGGCAGGGCTGATTGAGGTAGTAATATTGTGTTGAAGATGGGTTTTGTACTTTTGCCTTCTTTGTTGTTTGGATGAGGCATCCTGCACAGGGTGCTACTGGCAGCTGGGTGATGTCAGGTCTTATATACACATGGTTCCCTTCGTGGGAGTTCTCAGTATTTGCTACTAGTGAGGGTTAGGAGTTCTCTGGTAGTGTAGGATTGTAGAGTCAGTGCACCCACTCCTAAGTCTCGGGGCTTGAATTCTGGCCATGAACAAGATTTCCACAGGTGGTTTATTATGGCATTAAATGGGATTAAAACAAATAGCCAAAAATAAGAGACAAATGGCAATTACAAAATCAGGCAAAGAATAATTAAAATAATGGAATATACATACATACATAAATGCCCATCAGCATAATCAAAAGAGCCCAACAAAAATAAAGTATAATAGATTGATCTGGTGAACAAAGAAAGCCAAAAGTGATATCCACCAGTTAAAAACAAAACTAACTAAGCCACTGCTGTTCTGGATGAAGCACAAGCTGGAATCAAGATTGCTGGAAGAAATATCAGTAACCTCAGATATGCAGATTACACCATCCTTATTGCAGAAAGTGAAGAAGATCTAAAGAGCCACTTGATAAGAGTTTAAGAGGAGAGTGAAAAAGTTGGTTTAAAACTCAACATTCAGAAAATTAAGATCATGGCATCTGGTCCCATCACTTCATGGCAAATAGGTGGGGAAACAAGGGAAACAGTGAGAGACTTTATTTTGGGGGACTCCAAAATCATTGCAGATGGTGACTGAAGCCATGAAATTAAAAGATGCTTACTCCTTGGAAAAAAACCTATGGCCAACTTAGACATATTAAAAAGCAGAGACGTTACTTTGCCAGCAAAGGTCCATCTAGTCAAAGCTATGGTTTATCCAGTAGTCATGTATGGATATGAGAGTTGGACTATAAAGAAATCCAAGCACTGAACTATTGATGCTTTTGAACTATGGTGTAGGAGAAGACTCTTGAGAGTCCCTCGGACTGCAGGGAGATCAAACTAGTCAGTGCTCAAGGAAATCAGTCCTGAATATTCAATTGGATGGACTGATGCTGAAACTGAAGCTCCAATACTTTGGCTATCTGATACGAAGAATGAACTCATTGGAAAAGATCCTGATACTGGGAAAGATTGAGGACAGGAGGAGTAGGGGGCAACAGAGAATGAGATGGTCAGATGGCATTACCAACTCGATGGACATGAGTTTGAGTAAACTCTGGGAGTTGGTGATGGACAGGGAAGCCTGGCATGCTGCAGTCCATGGGGTCACAAAGAATAGGACACAACTGAGCAACTGAACTGAACTGAACTAAAGCACAAGCTGGAAAACAAAACTAAATCAAGGTGCCAACTGGGGAATAAAGCAATGAAAACAAAACTAATGAATATAGTGAGAAAAAGAAAGGAAAAACAGAAAAAAAAAAAAAAAGAATAGAAATGGAAATGTAAGTAGAGGTAGAAAAAGAAGAGTTATATATGTTAAAGATTAGCTGCAAGGAGAAATGAACAGAAGGAAGAGCAAACAATAAAGGTAGAAAAAACTAATAAATTTTAATGTATTTTAAATTTTAAAAGTTATATTAAATTTTCTTAAATTTAAAATTTTATGAGAGGAAAGAAAAAAAGAAACAAAAAATGAAAACTCCACAGAACTGCAAAAGGCCAATGTAAAGGCAGAAGTTTTTAACAGAAATAAAAAGTATGATTTTAAAAAATCCCGAAAGTTTAGATTTAATAGTACTAATAAAATTGACAATGGGGGAGGGAGGGAAAAAAATAAAAACAAAACAAAATCCAAAAATCCAAAAGAAACTACAGAGCAATCAAAATTTAAGAATAATAAATATTTTGGCAGTCCTAAGATGGTGGAGGAATAGGACAGGGAGACCACTTGATCCCCCACAGATTCATCGAAAGACCATTTGAATGGTGAGCAAATTCCACAAAACAATTTCTGAACACTGGCGGAGGACACCAGGCACCCAGAAAGGCAGCCCATTCTCTTCAAAAGGAGGTCAGCTCTATCACCTCCCTCCCACTGCTCTTCTCTACCCAACTCTGTGAATCTCTTTGGGTGTTCCGGGCTATGGAGAATACTTAGGGAACTGATTACTGGCTCACAGATCAAAGGACCAAGCGAATATCAGAGGAAAGATAGCCGGGTGCAGATGGGCCCTGCCCCATGCTGGAGGCAGAGAGGCAGACAAGCGACAACCAGAGCTGGAAGGTTAAGGACAATCTCAGCCCCAGAGATGGCATCCTCCACCAAACTTTGAGCAGGCTCCCAGTTGCTATCCTAGTATTCCTGGGATCATGGACGGTTGACATCCACCAGGAGGGCCAAAATTAGAGATCAGCTAACCAGAGGAGACACACAGCACACCTGAGATGGCATTCCCACTGCACACCCAGCAAACCGAGGAGCTGGAACCAGGGAGCTGATAAGACGCACCGCCCACCTGGGGAGAGTGCACTTACCAAGCACCTGGTCACCTGAGCTGCTGGGACCTGGGCAGGGCACAAAACGGAGGTGCAACCAAGTCTGTACCTTTGTGGAGTACCTGAGAACTTCAACCTCAGTGGCTTAGACCTGGGAAGTACACGAAAGCCACGGCCTGCTTAGGATAGTTCCCCTGCAGAGCAACCTGGAACTTGAGAAGTGTAGACTGGGAGAGCACACACGGCATGAGTGGGGGCAAACCCAGTGTGGCCCAGACACTGCAAGCACTCCCCCACACACACCAGTGATATTTGCTTTCAGTGTTCCTCCCTCCCCACAGCACAACTGAACAAGTGAGCCTAAATAAATGACCACCCTCACCCCCTTGTGTCAGGGCAGAAATTAGACACTGAAGAGACTTGCAAACAGAGGAAGCCAAAATAAACAAAGAAGAGGGAACTGCTTTGGAAGTGGCAGGTGCAACGATAAAAACCCTGTAGTTTGCACTGATTATATTGGAAGGGGCCTATAGATTTTGAGAAGTATAAGCTGCAACAAGGAACTATCTGAAACTGAACTGACCCCACACTGCCCTCAACAGCTCCAGAGAAATTTCTACATATATTTTATTATTATCGTTTTTTTAATTTACTTTTATTTTTAAGTTCTTTAATATTCCTTTAGTTTTCATTTTTATAACCTACTACTACCTTGCCAAAAAAAAATACCCTATTCCTAAAGCAAATTTCATATTTTTTTAATAATTTTTGTGATTTTTTTTTAATATTGTATTTTTGAGAGTCTAACCTCTACTCTAGATTTTTGATCTTAGATTTTTGGTATTTGCTATAAATTTTGAACTTTAAGAATCAATATTCAGTGCTCATTTTTACTTAGGAGTGTGATTACTGGCTTGATAGCTCTCTCCCCCTTTTGACTCTCCTTTTTCTCGCCCAGGTCACCTCTATTATCTACCTCTCCCTGCTCTTCTCTACCCAACTCTGTGAATCTCTTTGGGTGTTCCGACTGTGGAGAACACTTAGGGAACTGATTACTGGCTAGATCTGTCTCTCTCCTTTTGACTCCGCCTCTGCTCCTCCTGGTCACCTCTATCTCCTTCCTCCTTCTTCTCTTCTCTATGCAACCCTGTGAACCTCTCTCCGAGTTACAGACTGTGAAGAGCACATAGAGAATTAATTACTTGCTACATTACTCTCTCCCCTTTTGATTCCCCCTCTTCTCCTCCTGGTCACCTCTATCTCCCTCCTCACTCTTCTCTTCTCCATGTAACTCTGAACCTCTCAAGGTGTCCCTCACTGTGGAGAATCTTTTCACCATTAGCCTAGATGTTTTATCATTGGTGCAGTATGGATGGAGAAGACTTGAGGATATTGTAAGAATAAGACTGCAAGGCAAAGGCAGGAGGCTTAAATCCAAAACGTGAGAACACCAGAAAACCCCTGACTCCGGGGAACATTAAGTGACAAGAGCTCATCCAAAAGCCTCCATACCTACACTGAAACCAAGCTACACCCAAGATCCAACATGTTTCAGAGAGAGACATACCAAGCTAATTCTCCAACAAAGCAGGAACATAACCCTGAGCATTAGATACAAGCAGCCAAAAGTCACACCAAACCCATAAACACCTCAAAACTCACTACTGGACACTTCATTGCACTCCAGAGAGAAGAGATCCAGCTCCACCCACCAGAACACTGAAGCAAGCTTCCCTAACCAGGAAACCTTGGCAAGTCATTCGTCCAACCCCACCCACAGAGAGCAAGATCCACAATAAAGAGGAAACACAAACTTCCAGCACACAGAAAGGCCACCCCAAACACAGCAATCTAAACAAGATGAAAAGGCATAGAAATATTCAGCAGGTAAATGAACATGATAAATGCCCACCAAACCAAAAAGGAGGAAATAGGGAGTCTACCTGAAAAAGAATTCAGAATAATCATAGTAAAGATGATCCAAAATCTTGAAAACAAAATGGAGTTACAGATAAATAGGCCAGAGACAAGGATTGAGAAGATGCAAGAAATGTTTAATAAGGACACAGAAGAAATAAAAAAGAGTCAGTCAGTAATGAATAATGCAATAACTCAGATCAAAAACACTCTGGGGGGAACCAACATTAGAATAACTGAGGCAGAAGACAGAATAAGTGAGGTGGAAGACAGAAGAGTGGAAATAAATGAAGCAGAGAGGAAAAAAGAAAAAAGAATGAAAAGAAATGAGGACAACATCAGAGACCTCTGGGACAATGTTAAACACACCAACATTCAAATCACAGGAGTCCCAGAAAAAGAAGACAAAAAGAAAGGCCATGAGAAAATACTTGAGATAATAGTTGAAAACTTCCCCAAAATGGGGAAGGAAATAGCCACCCAAGTCCAAGAAACCCAGAGAGTCCCAAACAGGATAAACCCAAGGTGAAACACCCCAAGACACATAATAATCAAATTAACAAAGATCAAACACAAAGAGCAAATATTAAAAGCAGCAAGGGGGAAAAAAACAAATAACAAACAAAGGGATCCCCATAAGGATAAAACCTGATCTTTCAAAAGAAACTCTTCAGGCCAGAAGGGAATGGCAGGACATACTTAAGTGATGAAGAGAAAAACCTACAACCCAGATTACTGTACCCAGCAAGGACCTCATTCAAATATGAAGGAGAAATCAAAAGCTTTACAGACAAGAAAAAGTTGAGAGAATTCAACACCACCAAATCAGCTCCTCAACAAATGTTAAAGGATCTTCTCTAGACAAGAAACACAGAAAAGGTGTATAAACTCGAACCCAAAACAACAAAGTAAATGCCAACAGGGTCATACTTATCAATAATTACCTTAAATGTAAATGGGCTGAATGCCCCAAACAAAAGACAAAGACTGGCTGAATGGATACAAAAACAAGACCCATATATATGCTGTCTACAAGAGACCAATCTCAAAATAAGGGATGCAAACAGACTGAAAGTGAAGGGCTGGAAAAAGATACTTTACACAAATGGAGACCAAAAGAAAGCAGGAGTAGCAATACTCACGTCAGATAAAGTAGACTTTGAAATAAAGGCTGTGAAAAGAGACAAAGAAGGAGACTACACAATGATAAAAGGATCAATCCAAGAAGAAGATACAACAATTATAAATATATATGCACTCAACATAGGAGCAATATGTAAGGCAAATGCTAACAAGTATGAAAGGGGAAATTAACAGTATCACAATAATAGTTGGAGACTTTAATACCCCACTCACATCTATGGATAGATCACCTAAGCAGAAAATTAGCAAGGAAACACAAACTTTAAATGATACAAGGGACCAGTTAGACCTAAGTGATATCTATAGGGCATTTCAGCCCAAAGCAATGATTTTCACCTTTTACTTAAGTGCACAGGGAACCTTCTCTAGGATAAATCACATCCTGGGCCATAAATCTAGCCTTGGTAATTTCAAAAAAATCAAAATCTTTCCAAGCATCTTTTCTGATCACAATGAGGGAAGATTAGATGTCAACCACAGGGAAAAAAACTATTAAAAATACAAACATATGGAAGGTAAACAACATGCTTCTGAATAACCAACAAATCACAGAAGAAGTCAAAAAAGAAATCAAAATATGGATAGAAATGAATGAAAATGAAAACACAACAACCCAAAGTCTATGGGTTTTGGTAAAAGCAGTGCTAAGGGGAAGGGTCATAGAAGCACAAGCTTACCTCAAGGAACAAGAGAAAAATAAAATAAAAAACCTAACTCTACACCTAAAGCAAGTAGAAAAAGAAGAAATGAAGAATATCAGGGTTAGTAGAGAAAAGAAATCATAAAAATCAGGGCAGAAATAAGTGAAAAAGAGAGGAGAACATAGCAAAAATCAACAAAGCTAAAACCTGGTTCTTTGAGAAGACAAATAAAATAGACAAACTGTTAGCCAGACTCATCAACGAAAAAAGGGAGAGAAATCAAATCAACAAAATTAGAAATGAAAATGCAGAAATCACCACAGACAACACAGAAAGACAAAGGATCATAAGAGACTACTATCAGCAACCATATGTCAATAAATTGGACAACTTGGAAGAAATGGACAAATTTTTAGAAAAGTTCAGTTTCAAAACTGAACCAGGATGAAATAGAAAATCTTGACGGACCCATCACAAGCAAGGAAATCGAAACTGTAATCAAAAATCTTCCAACAAACAAAAGCCCAGGAACAGATGGCTTCACAGGTGAATTCTACTGAAAATTAGAGAAGAGCTAACATCTATCCTACTCAAACTCTTCCAGAAAATTGAAGAGCAAGGTAAACTTTCAAACTCAATCTGAGGCCACCATCACCTTAATACCAATACCAGCATCAGACAAAGATGCAACAAAAAAAGAAAACTACAGGCCAATATCACTGATGAACATAAGATGCAAAAATCCTTAACAAAACTCTAGCAAACAGAGTCCAACAACATATCAAAAAGATCATACATCATGACAAAGTGGGCTTTATTCCAGGGACACAAGGATTCTTCAAGATTCACAAATCAATTAATGTGACACACCATATTAACAAATTGAGCAATGAAGACCATATGATTATCTCAATAGATAAAGCCTTTGACAGAAAAAGCCTTTGACAAAATTGTACATCCATTTATGATAAAAAAAAAAAAAACCCTCCAGAAAGCAGGCATAGCATGAACATACCTCAACATAATAAAAGCTATATATGATGAACCCATAGCAAACATTATCCTCAATGGTGAAAAATTGAAAGCATTTCCCCTGAAATCAGGAGCAAGACAAGGGTGCCCACTCTCACCACTACTATTCACACAGTTTTGGAAGTTTTAGCCACAACAATCAGAGAAGCAAAAGAAATAAAAGGAATCCACATTGTAAAAGAAGAAGTAAAACTCTCACTGTTTGCAGATGACACGATCCTCTACATAGAAAACCCTAAAGACACCACCAGAAAATTACTAGAGCTAATCAATGAATATAGTAAAGTGGCAGGATATAAAATTAATACACAGAAATTCCTTGCATTCCTATACACTAACAATGAGAAAACAGAAAGATAAATTAAAGAAACAATTCCATTCATCATTGCAAAGAAAAGAATATAATACTTAGGGATAAATCTACCTAAAGAAACAAAAGACCTATATATAGAAAAGTATAAAATACTGATGAAAGAAATCAAAGACGACACAAATAGATGGAAAAATGTACCAAGCTCACGGATCCCAAGAATCAATATTGTGAAAATGAGTATACTACCCAAAGCAATCTATAGATTCAATGCAATCCCTATCAAGCTACCAATGGTATTTTTCAGAGAACTAGAACAAATCACTTCACAATTTGTATGGAAATACAAAAAACCTCGAAGAGCCAAAGCAACCTTGAGAAAGAAGAATGGAACTGGAGGAATCAACCTGCCTAACTTTAGACTATACTACAAAACTACAGTCATAAGACAGTATAGTACCATCACAAAGAAATACAGATCAATGGAACAAAATGGAAAGCCCAGAGATAAATCCACACACCTATGGTCACCTTATCTTTGACAAAGGAGGCAAGAATATACAAGGGAGAAAAGACAATCTCTTTAACAAGTGGTGCTGGGAAAACTGGTCAACCTCTTGTAAAAGAATGAAACAAACACTTTCTAACACCATACACAAAAATAAACTCAAAATGGATTAAGGATCTAAATGTAAGACCAGAAACTTCAAAACTTCTAGAGGAAAACATAGGCAAAACACTCTATGACATAAATCACAGCAGGATCCTCTATGACCCACCTCCCAGAGTAATGGAAATAAAAGCAAGAATATACAAATGGGACCTAATTAAACTTAAAAGCTTTTGCACAGTGAAGGAAACTATAAGCAAGGTGAAAAGACAGCCTTCAGAATCGGAGAAAATAAGAGCAAACGAAACAATTGACAAAGAATTAATATCAGAAATATACAAGCAGCTCATGCAGCTCAGTTCCAGAAAAATAAACAACCCAATCAAAAAATGGGCCAAAGAACTAAACACAAATATCTCCAAAGAAGACATACAGATGACTAACAAATACATGAAAATTGGTCAACATCACTCATCAGAGAAATGCAAATCAAAACCACAATAAGGTACCATCTCGTGCAGGTCAGAATGGCTGCTATCAAAAAGTCTACAAATAGTAAATGATGAGGAGAGGGTGCAGAGAAAAGGGAACCCTATTACACTGTTGGTGGGAATGCAAATTAGTACAGCCACTGTGGAGAACAGTGTGGAAATTCCTTTAAAAACTGGAAATAGAACCGCCATATGACCCAGCAATTCCACTGCTGGGCATACACACCGAGGAAACCAGAATTGAAAGAGACACATTTACCCCATTGTTTATCGCAGCACTGTTTACAACAGCCAGAACATGGAAGCAACCCAGATGTTCATTGGCAGACAGATGGATAAGAAAGCTGTAGTACATATACACAATGGAATATTACTTAGCTACTAAAAAGAATGCATTTGAATCAGTTCTAATGAGGTGGGTGAAACTGGAGCCTATTAAACAGAGTGAAGTAAGTCAGAAAGAAAAACACCAATACAGTATATTCACGCATATATATGGAATTTAGAAAGATGGTAATGATGACCTTACATGTGAGACAGCAAAAAAGACACAGCTGTAAAGAATAGTCTTTTGGACTCTGTTGAAGAAGGCTATGGTGGGATGATTTGAAAGAATAGCATTAAAACATATATGTTATCATATGTGAAATAGAGCACCAGTCCAGATTTGATGCATGAGGCAGGGTGCTCAGGGCTGGTGGACTGGGATGACCATGACGGATAGGATGGGGAGGGAGTTGGGAGGGGGGTTCAGGATGGGGAACACATGTACACCCATGGCTGATTCATGTAAGTGTATGGCAAAAACCACTAAAATATTGTAAAGTAATTAGCCTCCAATTAAAATAAATTAATTAATTTTTAAAAAGAATAATAAATGTTTTCTTTAGCCTCTGCTGTCAGCGTCCTTTCCCTTGCTGGAAGTCACAGTCCACCTCTCCTCCCTAGGATGCCCTCCAACAGTGTGATGGTCTCTGAACCTGCTGTGGGGGCAGCTCAGACTCTAATCTGGTCCTACTCCCCTGTGTTCTTGCCTCCAATGCCCACAGATATCAGAACTAGTGCGTTTTCTATTTTGAGAGCTCTCGGTGTTCTTTTACATATTCCACAGACACAGAGTCTGCTTAGTTGATGGTGTGGATTTAATCTGCCACTTGTACAACTTGTGGGAAGGTTTTGGGTCCTCTTCATTAGTCACACTGCCCCTGGGATTCAGTTGTGGTTTTATCTTCACCTCTGCATGAGGATCGTCCACAGGGGCTGGCTTCTGAGGCTGCTCTGGATGACTTGGATCTGCCCCAGTGAGTGCCGTGTTTGGAGGTGGTGCAGCTGCTTGGGTCACTGGTCCCTGGCAGCACCAGGTACTCAGGGTAGTTGGCTGCTAGGGCAGCAGAAAATATGGTGCTCTAGAAGGGGATGGCAACCCACTCCAATCTTCTTGCCTGGAGAATTCCCCAGACAGAGAAGCCTTGCAGGCTGCAGTCCACAGGGTCACAAAGAGTTGGACATGACCAAAGTGACCCTGTGTGCACGGATGCAGGACTTTTTCCAGACTATGGAAGCTCTGCCCCAGTGAGGATTGAGCATTAATGTGGCTAAGCTGCTTGGTCCACGGGGACCCTGTCAGCATCAAGTGTGCAGGGACACGGACTCCTCAGCCACAGGAGCCACGGCCCTATTAGAGTCTTTTCCTAGCCTCTGTCAGCTGGTGATCAGAAGGCCTCTATGGTTAATCCTTCTCCGTTGCTCCACCCATTCAGGCAATTAGAGAGTTCCCTTCCCTGGGGTCCTTCTCTGTTATTCAGTGTTCAAGGCACATAAAGGGCCCCCCACCCCCACCCCGGGGTCCTACTCTGGTGTTCTGTGTGTCAGGCTCTTAAGAGTTTCCCTGGCTGGGGTCCTTCTCTGTTGTTCCAGGTATCAGGCCCTTGATGGGCCAGCATCTCTATTGTTCAGCTGCCATTGCTGGCCTATGGGGAGAGAGAGGCTACAGTGATGGCTCCACCCTCTATGCATGACTCAGCAGTATCACCTTGCCCCCAAAGGCTGCTTGGCTTTCCTCCTCAGGCATTTCCCACCACAATGGCCTTCCTAACATCCCCTCAGAACATTTGCCTACAGTCAACAGCAGAACTTACCCTAGGATTACTCCACAATCCCTACACTCCAGCTCTCAGCCACTGCGGCTTCCAGGGGACCTGTGTCACTGTACGAGGTACATAAGGTTGCTGCAAGGATTGTTTGTGTGATTCTCATTCCATTTAGACTGCCACAGATCAACTGCTTCACTCTCAGCCTCAAATGTTTCTCCTCTGACCCAGACATTTGCCTCAATGTGGGGATCAGACCCCTGCATCAGGTCCCCCACCCACTAAGGGTGGGTCCAGTCCAACTAACTCTCCTGTTTTCCCTCTATTTACTTCATCATACCAAGTTTTGTGTGGTTCTATATATTCGTTTCTGGTGGTCAGGTACTCATGCCCCCTCTCAGCTGGTGTTCTGCAAGCACTTCTGTGTCTGAAGTTGTATTCCTGATATATCCATGGAAAGAGATGTACTTCATGGCTTCATACCTACTCCTGCACCAACTTGTTCCACTTCTATTTGTTGCAGCCATTATGACAGGTGTGAAGTGCTATCTCATTGTGGTTTTGATTTGCATTTCCCTAATAATTAGTGATTGTATATTGTCACCCTGCTCATTTAACTTATATGCAGAGTACATCATGAGAAATGCTGGGCTGGAAGAAGCACAAGATGGAATTAAGATTTCCGGGAGAAATATCAATAACCTCAGATATGCAGATATGGCAGATATTGAAGAGGAACTAAAAAGCCTCTGATGAAAGTGAAAGAGGAGAGTGAAAAAGTTGGCTTAAAGCTTAACATTCAGAAAACTAAGATCATGGCATCTGGTCCCATCACTTTATGGGAAATAGATGGGGAGACAGTGGAAACAGTGTCAGACTTTATTTCTGGGGGCTCCAAAAATCACTGAAGATGGTGATTGCAGCCATGAAATTAAAAGACGCTTACTCCTTGGAAGGAAAGTTATGACCAACCTAGATAGCATATTAAAAAGCAGAGACATTACTTTGCCAACAATTGTCCGTCTGGTCAAAGCTATGGTTTTTCCAGTAGTCATGTATGGATGTGAGAGTTGGACTGTGAAGAAAGCTGAGCACTGAGAAATTGATGCTTTTGAATTGTGGTGTTGGAGAAGACTCTTGAGAGTCCCTGGACTGCAAGGAGATCCAACCAGTCCATCCTGAAAGAGGTCAGTCCTGAGTGTTCATTGGAAGGCCTGATGCTGAAGCTGAAACTCCAATCCTTTGGTCACCTCATGCAAAGAGTTGACTTATTGGAAAAGACTCCGATGCTGGTAGGGATTGGGGGCAGGAGGAGAAGGGGATGACAGAAGATGAGATGGCTGGATGGCATCACAGACTCAATGGACATGAGTTTGAGTAAGCTCCGGGAGTTGGTGATGGACAGGGAGGCCTGGCGTGCTGAGATTCATGGGGTCACAAAGAGTCAGACACGGCTGAATGACTGAACTGAACTGATCTATATTTCTGTCTTTGTGCCAGTACCATACTGTCTTGATGACTGTAACTTTGTAGTATAGTCTGAAGTCAGGAAGATTGATTTCTCCCATTCCATTCTACTTTCTCAAGATTGCTTCACTATTCTAGGTCTTTTGTGTTTCCACACAAGTTGTGAAATTATTTGTTCTAGTTCTGTGAAAAATACCATTTGTAGCTTGATAGGGATTGCATTGAATCTATAGATTGCTTTGGGTAGTATATTCATGTTCACTATATTGATTCTTCCAATCCATGAACACGGTATGTTTCTCCATCTATTGTGCCATCTTTGATTTTTTTATCAATGTTTTATAGTTTTCTATATATAGGTCTTTTGATTCTTTAGGTAAATTTATTCCTAAGTATTTTCTTCTTTTCATTGCAGTGGTGAATGGGATAGTTTCCTTAATTTCTCTTTCTGTTTTTTTCATTCTTATTGTATAGGAATGTAAGGGATTTCTTTGTTTTAAGTTTATATCCTGCAATTTACTATATTCATTGATTAGCTATAGTAGTTTTCTGGTGGTATCTTTAGGGTTTTCTATGTAGAGGATCATGTCATCTGCAAACAGTGAGAGTTTTACTTCTTCTTTTCCAATCTGGATTCCTTTTATTTCTTTTTCTTGCCTGATTGCTATAGCTAGGACTTTTAAATATGTTGAATAGTAGTGGTGAGAGGGGGGCACCCTTGTCCTGTTCCTGATTTTAAAGGAAATGCTTTCCATTGTTTGCCATTGAGGATAATGTTTACTGGGGGTTTGTCATATATGGCTTTTATTATGCTGAGGTATGTTCCTTCCATGAAATGGCAACCCGCTCCAGTGTTCTTGCCTGGTGAATCCCGAGGACGGGGAAGCCTGATGCCATCTATGTGGTCACACAGAGTCGGACACGACTGAATTGACTTAGCAGCAGCAGCAGCATGTTCCTTCTATGGCTGCTTTCTGGAGAATTTTTATCATAAATGGATTTGAATTTCACCAAAGGCTTTCTCTTCATCTATTGAGATCATCATGTGGGTTTTATCATTCAATTTGTTAATATGGTGCATCATATTGATTGATTTACCAATATTGAAGAATCTTTGCATTGCTGGAATAAAGCCCATGTGATCACGATGTATGATCTTTTCAATATGTTTTTAGATTCTGTTTGCTAAATTTTGCGGAGGATTTCTGCATTTAGTTCATCATGGATATTAGCCCTTAGTTTTCTTTTGTGTGTGTGTGTGCGGCATCTTTGTCTGGTTTTGCTATTAGGGTGATGGTGGCTACATAGAATGAATTTGGGAGTTCACCTTCCTCTGCAAGTTTCTGGAAGAGTTTGAGTAGAATGAGTATTAGCTCCTCTCTAAATGAAACCATCTTGTCCTGGAATTTTATTTGTTGGAAGACTTTTTTATTACCCTTTTGATTTTCATGCTTGTGATGGATCTGTTAAGATTTTCTAGTTCTTCCTGGTTCCATTTTGGAAGGTTATTCTTCACTAAGAATTTGTCCGTTTCTTCCAAGTTGTCCATTTTATTGCCATAATTGCTTATAGCAGTCTCTGATGATCTTTTGTACTTACTTTGTGTGTGTTGTCTTTTGTGATTATTCCATTTTCATCTCTAATTTTATTAATTTGATTCTTCTCCCTTTTATTCTTGATGAGATTGGCTAACAGACTTTCTATTTTATTTATTTTCTCAAAGAACCAGCTTTTAGTTTTGTTGATCTTTGCTATCACCTCCTTCATTTATTTTTCAGTTTTTTCTGCTCTGATATTTACGATCTCTTTCCTTCTACTAACTTTGGTGTTCTTCTTTTTCTAGTTGCTTTACATGTAAAGTTAGGTTGTTTATTTGATGTTTTTCTTATTTGTTGCTGTAGACTTGTATTGATATGAACCTCCCTCTTAGCACTGCTTTTAAGAAATCCCATGGGTTTAGGGTTGTCGTCTTTCATTTTCATTTCTTTCTTTGCATATTTTGATTTCCCTTTTAACTTTTTCCATATCAGTTGGTTATTCAGAAGCATGTTGTTTAGCCTCCATATGTTTGTGGTTTTTATAGCTTTTTTCCTGTAGTTGACATCTAATCTTCTGCATTGTGATCAGGAAAGATGCTTGAATAGATTTCAGTCTTTCCAAATTTACCAAAACTAGATTATTGGCCCAGGATGTGATCTATCCTGGAGAATTTTCCATGTGCACTCGAGAAAAGGGGGAAATTCATTGTTTTGGGGTGAAATGACCTATAGATATCAATTAGGTCTAACTGATGCATTATATCATTTAAAGTTTGTGTTTCCTTGCTAATTTTCCATTTGGTTGATCTATCCATAGGTGTGAATGGAGTATTAAAGTCCCCCATTATTATTGTGTTACTGTTAATTTCCCCTTTCATACTTGTTAGCATTTGCCTTACTTACTGAGGTGCTCCTATGTTGGGTGCATGTATATTTATAACTGCTATTTCTTCTTTTTGGATTGATCCTTTGATCATTATGTAGTACCCTTCTTTGTCTCTTATCATGGTCTTTACTTCAAAATCTATTTTATCTGATATGAGTATTGCTACTCCTGCTTTCTTTTGGTCTCTATTTTCATGAAATCAAATCTTTTGTCTCTATTTTCATCTTTTATATTTTGTCCTACCTCCTTTCAAAGAATTTGGGCTGCCTTTCTGAGGTCCTGGTGTCCTCTGATAATGTTCAGAAGTTGTTTCCTGGAAGATGCTCAACATTTAAATGATCTTTTAATGAATTTGTTGGGTGAGAAAGTGGTCTCCCTGTCCTATTCCTCTGCCATCTTGGGATTGCTCCTCACTTTTTAACATTCTTTTTTCTTTTGCTGCTTTGTTTAGTTGAGTTTCACTACTTTGTCTTCTAGCTTGCAAAATTCTTTCTTTTCTTCATCTACACTGCTGTTGAACCTATTATATTTTTCAGTTCCATTATGGTGTTCTTCAGCTCTGAGGCTTCTATTTGGTATTTTCATATATATTTTCTATCACTTTGTTGAATTTTTATCTATGTTCATTCATTCTCTCCCCAAATCAACGAGAATTTTTATGACCATTGCTTTGAACTTTTTCACTAATTTAACCTTATCAGTTAAATTAATTGTCACTGTTTTACTAAGGATTTTTTATTTACTTTATTCTTACATTTAAAACATAGTCCTCTTTTCTTCATTTTGCTTGATTCCTTGTATTTATTTCTATGTACTAGGTGAAAGAGCTACCTCTCTCCATCTTGAAAGACTGACCTTGTATAGGAGATGAACCTTATAGAAACTTGTCCCCGCTCCGGGTTTTCATTCAAACATTTGTGATTATCTAAGCAACCTGTTTAATTGTGTGTGTGCATACACTTAGGGCTTTTTAAATTTTTATTAGAGTTGCTTTACAGTGTTGTGACCTCTGGAACTATGTTAAGCATGCCAACATTCAAATCATAGGCATCCCAGAAAAGAAGACAACAGGAAATGTCATGAGAAAATATTTGAAGAGATAATAGTCAAAAATTTCCCTAAAATGGAGAAGGAAATAGCCACCCAAGTCCGAGAGTCCCATGCAGGATAAACCAAAGGAGAAACACACCAAGACACATATTAATCAAACTAACAAATATTAAACACAAACAACAAGTAAAAGCAGCAATGGAAAGCAAAAGATAATATACAAGAGGATCCCTATAAGGATAGCAGCTGATCTTGCAACAGAAACTTTGCAGGCCAGAAGATACTTAAAGAGATGAAAGGAGAAAACATACAACCAAGATTAGTCTACCCAGCAAGAAACTCATTCAGATCTGAAGGAGAAATCAAAAGCTATACAGACAAGTAAAAGCTAAGAGAATTCAGCACTACAAAACCAGCTCTTCAACAGATGTTAAATGATCTTCTCTAGACAGGAAACACAGAAAAGCTTTATAAAAATGAACCCAAAATGATAAAGTAAATGATAACAGGATCATACTTATCAATAATTACCTTGAACATAAATGGGTTAAATGCTTCAGCCAAAAGACAAAGACTGGTGGAATAGAAACAAAAACAAAACCCATATATATGCTATCTATAAGAGACACACCTCAAACCTAGAGGCACAAACAGTCAGGAAGTGAAGGGCTGGAAAAAGATATTCATGTAAATGGAGACCAAAAGATAATGGGAGTAGCAATACTCATATCAGATGAAATAGAATTTAAAAGAAAAACCACCATCAGAGACAAAGAAAGACACTACATAGTAATCAAGGGATCAATCCAAGAAGATATAAAAATTATAAATATATTTGCACCCAACATAGGAGCACTTCAATACATAAGGCAATTGCTAAAAACTATGAAAGGGAACATGGACATAAGTTTGAGTAAACTCTGGGAGTTGGTGATGGGCAGGGACACCTGACGTGCTGCGATTCATGGGGTCACAAAGAGTCGGACACAACTGAGTGACTGAACTGAACTGAACTGATGAAAGGGAAAATTGACAGTAATACAGTAGTAGCAGGGGCCTAAATACCCCATTCACACCAATGGACGGATCATCCAGTCAGACAGTTAAGAAGTAAACACAAGCCTTAAATGACATACTGGACCAGTTAGACCTAGTTGATATCTACAGGGCATTTCACTAAAAAACAATGGAATTCGCCTTTTTCTCAAGTGCACGTGGAATATTCTTCAGGGTAGATAACATTCTTGACCACAAATCAAGCCTTGGTAAAATTTTAAAACTTGAAAAATTTCGAGCATCTTTACGATCACAATACTGTAAGATTAGATATCAACTACATGAAAAAAATTGATAATAACACAAACATATGGAGGCTAAGCAACATGCTTCTGAATAACCAATTGATTACTGAAGAAATCAGAAAGGAAATCAAAATATGCATAGAAACAAATGATAATGTAAAACAACAACCCAAAACCAATGGGATTCAGTAAAAGCAATGCAAAGAAGAAAGTTCATAGCAATACAAGCCTACCTCAAGAAACAAGAGAAACTTCAAATAAACAACCTAACTTTACACCTAAAGAGACAAAGAACAAAATAACCCCAAAGAGAGTAGAAGGAAAGAAATCATTAAAAATCAGAGCAGAAATAAATGAAAAAGAATGAAGGAGACTATAGCAAAAATCAATAAAACCAAAGCCTGTTTTTTTTAAAACATAAACAAAATAGACAAACCATAAACCTGACTCATCAAGAAAAAAGGAGTAGACTCAAATCAATAAAATTAGAAATGAAAATGGAGAAATTACAACAGACAACACAGAAATACAAATGATCCTAAAAGACTACATTGAGCAACTATAAGTCAATAAAATGGACAACTTGGAAGAAATGGACAAAGTCCTAGAAAAGTATAACTTTCCAAAAATGAACCAAGAAGTAGAAAATTTTTCAGACCAATCATAAGCCCTGAAATCCAATCTGCAATCAAAAATCCTCCAACAAACAAAAGCTCAGGGCAAGATGGCTTCAAAAGTGAATTCTACAAAATATTTAGAGAAGACCTAACACTTACCCTACTCAAACTCTTGCAGAAAATTCCAGAGGAAAGAAAACCCAAATTCACTCTACAAGGCCACCATCACCCTGATATCAAAAATAGACAAAGATGCCACAGAAAAGAACAATTACAGTTCAATATCACTCAACAACATAGATGCAAATATCCACAACAAAGTTTTAGAAAACAGAATCCAGCAACATATCAAAAAGATTATACATCATGATCACATGGGCTTTATCAAGGGATGCAAGAATTCTTCAACATTTGCAAATCAATCAATGTGATATACCATATTAACAAATTGAAAGATAAAAGCCATATGACTATTATTTCAATAGATGTAGAGCAAGCCTTTGACAAAATTCAATGCCCATTTATAAAAATTAAAAAAAAAAAAAAAACTCTCCAGAAAGTAGGAATGGAAGGAGCATACCTCAATATAACAAAAACCATATATGTCAAACCCACAGCAAACATTATCCTCAATGGCAAACAACAGAAGGTATTTCCTCTAAAATCAGGAACAAGACAAGGGTGCCCATTCTCACCACTACTATGCAACATAGTTTTGGAAGTCCTAGCCAAAGCAGTCACAGAAGAAGAAAAAATAAAAGGAACCCAGATTGGAAAGGAAGAAGTAAAATTCTCACTGTTTAAGTGACATGATCTTCTACATAGAAAACCCTAAAGATGCCACCAGAAAATTACTAGAGCTAATCAATGAATATAGTAAAGTTACAGGATAGAAAAATAATACATAGAAATCCCTTGCATTCCTGTACAATAACAACAAAATATCAAAAAGAGAAATTAAGGAAACAATCCCATTCACTATTGCAATGAAAAGAATAAAATACTTAGAAACAAATTTACCTAAAGAACAAAAGACCTGTATACACAAAACTATGAAATACTGATGAAAGTAATCAAAGATGACAAAAATAGATGCAGAAATATATTATGTTCTTGGATTGGAATATCAACATAGTGAACATGAATACACTATCAAAAGTAATCTATAGATTCAATGCAATCCCTATCAGACTACCAATGTTATTTTTCACAGAACTACAAATCATTTCACAATTTGTATGGAAACACAAAAGATCCCAAAGAGCCAAAGCAATCTTGAGAAAGAAGAATGGAACTGGAGAAATAAACCTTCCTGACTTCAAATTTTCTACAAAGCTGCAGTCATCAAGCCAGTATGATACTGGAACAAAGAAAGAAATATAGATCAGTGGAACGAAACAGAAAGTCCAGAGATAAATCCATGCACCTTTGGACATCTTATCTTTGACAAAGGAAGCAAAGATATACAATGGAGAAAAGACAGTCTCTTCAACAGTGGTGCTGGAGAAAAGACAGTCTCTTCAACAAGTGGTGCTGTGAAAACTGGTCAACTACATGTAAAAGAATGAAATGAACACTTTCTAAGACTATATACAAATATTAACTAAAAATGGATTAAAGACATAAATGTAAGACCAGAAACTGTAAAACTCTTAGAGGAGAACATAGGCAGAGCACTCTCCAACATAAATCACAGCAAGATCCTCTATGACCCACCTCACAGAGTAAAGGAAATAAAAACAAAAACAAATGAATAAACAATAAAATATAAACAAACAAAATTATAAACAAAAATATTAAAAAATAAAAGATAAACAAACTAAACTTAAAAGATTTCACACAATGAAGGAAACTATAAGCAAGGTGAAAAGTGCTCACAATGGGAGAAAATAGTACCAAATGAAACAAGTGACAAAGAATCTCCAAAACATACAAGCAGTGCATGCAGCTCAATAGCAGAAAAATGAATAATCCAATCAAAAAGTGGGCAAAATACCTATCAGATATTTCTACAGAGAAGACATACATATGACTAATGCTGCTGCTGCTAGGTCACTTCAGTTGTGTCCGACTCTGTGCGACCCCATAGACAGCAGCCCACCAGACTCTGCCGTCCCTGGGATTCTCCAGGCAAGAACAGTGGAGTGAGCTGCCATTTCCTTCTCCAATGCATGAAAGTGAAAAGTGAAAGTGAAGTCGCTCAGTCGTGTCCGACTCTTCCTGACCCCATGGACTGCAGCCTACAAGGCACCTCCATCCCTGGGATTTTCCAGGCAAGAGTACTGGAGTGGGTCATATGACTAATAAACATATGAAAAGATGCTCAACATCATTCATTATTAGAGAAATGCAGATCAAAACCACAACACCAGTCAGAATGGCCATCATCAAAATGTATACAAAAAATAAATGCTGGAGAGGGTGCGGAGAAAAGGGTGTGAAGATTCCTTAAAAAACTGGAAGAACTGTCATATGACCCAGCAGTCCCACTGCTGGGCATATACTGCAAGGAAACCAGAATCAAAAGAGACACATATACCCCAATGTTCATTGCACCACTATTTACAATAACTAGGACATGGAAGCAACTTAGATGTCCAATGGCAGATGAATGGATAAGAAATTTGTGGTACTTTTACATAATGGAATATTACTCAACTATAAAAAGAAATGCATTTGAGTCAGTTCTAATGATGTGGATGAACCTGGAGCCTAATAAACAGACTTAAGTAAGTTAGAAAGAGAAAGGCAAATGCTGTTATGTATCAGATCAGTTCAGTTCATGCAGTCATGTCCGACTTTTCAACCCCATGGACTGCAGCACACCAGGCCTCCTTGTCTATCATCAACTCCCAGAAGTTTATTCAAATTCATGCCCATTGAGTCGGTGATGACATCCAATCATCTCATCCACTGTCGTCCCCTTCTCCTCCTTCCCTCAATCTTTCCCAGCATCCAGGTCTTTTCAAATGAGTCAGTTCTTGAAATCAGGTGGCCAAAGTATTGGAATTTCAGCTTCAACTTCAGTCCTCCCAATGAATATTCAGGACTGATTTCCTTTAGGATCAACTGGTTGGATCTCCTTGCAGTCCAAGGGACTCTCAAGAGTCTTCTCCAACACCACAGTTCAAAAGCATCAATTCTTTGGCTCTCAGCTTTCTTCACAGTCCAACTCTCACATCCATACATGACCACTGCAAAAACCATAGCCTTGACTAGATGGACCTTTGTTGGCAAAGTAATGCCTCTGCTTTTTAATATGCTGTCTAGGTTGGTCATAACTTTTCTTTCAAGGAGTAAGCATCTTAATTTCATGGCTTCGTTCACCATCTGCAGTGATTTTGGAGCCCCAAAAATAAAGTCTGTCACTCTTTCCACTGTTTCCCCATCTATTTGCCATGAAGTGATGGGACTGGATGCCATGATCTTAGTTTTCTGAATGTCACCCTTTAAGCCAACTTTTTCACTCTCCTCTTTCACTTTCATCAAGAAACTGTTTAGTTCTTTGCTTTCTGTGTTAAGGGTGGTGTCATCTGCATATCTGAGATTATTGATATGTACTGTATGTATATTAATGCCTATATATGGAATTTAAAAAGAAGGTACTGATGATCCACATGCAGGGTAGCAAAGAAGACACAGAGGTAAAGAGCAGACTTTTGGACTCAGAAGGAGAACACAAGAGTGGGATGATTTGAGATTAACACTGAAACATAAACAATACTATATAATAGATGAGCAGTGAAAGTTCAAAGCATGAAGCAGGACACCCAAAGCCAGTGTTCTGAAAAAACCTAGAGGGTTAGGGTTGGGAGGGAGTTGGAAGGAAAGTTTTGGATGGAGACGACACCTAGGGTGGATTCACGTTGATGTATGGCAAAAAAAAAAAAAAATCACAATATTGTAAATTAATTATTCTCCAATTAAAATAAATAAATTAATTTTTAAGTCAATTTTTATTCCAATCCCAAGCCAATGCCAAAAAACATTCCAACCACTGCACAATTGCATTCACTTCACATGCTAGCAAGGTAATGCTCAAAATCCTTCAAGCTAAACTTCAACAGTGCATGAACCAAGAACTTCCAGATGTATAAGCTAGATTTAGAAAAGACAGAGGAACCAGAGATCAAATTGCCAACATCTTTTGGATCATAGGAAAAGCAGGGGGTTTCCAGAAAATCATCTACTGCTTCACTGACTACGTGAAACCCATTGACAATGTGCATCACAAAAAACTGGGACATTCTTATAGAGATACCAGACCACCTTATCTGCCTCCTGAAATATCTGTATGCAGGTCAAGAAGCAACAGCTAGAACTGGACATAGAACAACAGACTAATTCCAAATTGGGAAAGGAGTACTTCAAGGGTGCATTGTCACCCTGCTTATTTAATTTATATGCAGAGTACATCATGTGAAATGCTGGGCTGGATGAACCACAAGTTGGAATCAAGTTTGCCAAGAGAAACATCAATTACCTCAGATATGCAGACAAGACCACCTTTACAGCACAAAGGGAAGAGCAAATAAACAGCCACTTGAGGAGAGTGAGATAGCTGGCTTAAAATTCAAACTTCAAAAAACTGAGATCATGGCATCTGGCCCATCACTTCATCGCAAATAGTAAGGGAAAAAATGGAAACAGTGACAGACTTTATCTTCTTGGACTCCTAAATCACTATGGATGGTGACTGTAGCCATGAAATTAAAAGATGCTTATTCCTTGGAAGATAAACTATGACAAACTTAGACAGTGTATTAAAAAGCAGAGACATCACTTTGTTGACAAAGATCCATATAGTCAAAGCTACTGTTCTTCCAGTAGTCATGAATGGATGTGAGAGTTAGACCATAAAGGAGGCTGAATGCTGAAGAATTGATGCTTTCTAACTGTGGTACTAGAGATTACTCTTGAGAGTTCCTTGGACAGCAAGGAGTTCAAACCAATCAATTCTAAAGGAAATCAACCCTGAATATTTATTATAAGAACTGATACTGAAGCTCCAATATCGTGGCCACATAATGCGAAGAGCTGACTCGTTGGAAAAGACCCTGATGCTGGGAAAGTTAAAGGGCAGGAGGAGAAGCTGGCGACAGAGTTTGAGGTGGTTGCACATCACCTCATCATCAGTCGCTGAGTGGCATCAGCGACTCAATGGACATGAGTTTGAGCAAACTCCAAGAGAGTGAAGGATAGGGAAGCCTGGTGTGCTGCAGTACATGGGGTTGAAAGAGCTGGGTACAATTTAGCGACTGGAAAGCAATATACATATATCCCCTCCCTCTTAAGTCTCCTCCCAGCCCCTCATCCCATCCCTCTAGGTCATCACAGAGCACCAAGCTGAGCTCCCTGTGCTATAAAGCAACAAACATTAGCTAGCTATTTTACACATGGTAGTGTATATATGTCAATGCTATTCTCTCAATTCATCCCACCCTCTCCTTCCCCTTCTGTGTCCACAAGTCCATTCTGTACATCTGCATCTCTATTTCTGCCCATAAAAATAATTCCATCAGTACTGTTTTTCTAGATCCCATATATATGCATTAATATACAATATCTGTTTTTCCCTTTCTGACTTTCTTCACTCTGTGTAACAGTCTCAGGTTCACTCACTTCAGCTCAACTGACTCAAATTTGTTCCTTTTTATGGCTGAGTAATATTCCATTATATGCATGTACCACAACTTCTTTATCTGTTCATCTGTGAAAGGACATCTAGGTTTCTTCCATGTCCGAGCCATTATAAACAGCACTGCAGCAAAACCTTGGGGTACATTATTCATCTAGTTTCTTAAAGTGAAAGTTTAGATCATTGATTTGAAATGTTGCTTCTTCTCTAACATAGGCATTTAGTGCTTTGAATACACCATTATTAATACTACTGTTTCATCTCTACTCAATGAATTCTGATAAATTGTTTTCGTTTATTTTAAATTCCTTCTAATTTTTCTTTTAATTTCTTTTTTGAGCCATTGGTTATTTAGATGTGTGTTATTTAGTTTCCAAATACTTGGGGATTTTCCAGATATCTTTCTACTGCTAATTCATAATTTAATTCCACTGTGGCCAGAAAAATTCTCTGAATGATACAAATCCTTTCAAAATTATTGAAACTTGTTTTGTGGTCAGGGTATATTTCATCTTGGTAAATGTTCCATGTGCACTTGAAAATCATGTGTATTCTGCCACTCAGGAAGGATCTATAAATGTCAATTAAACCACATTTGTTTTGTAGTTTTTTTCCATATTCTTACTGATTTTCAGACAGCCAATTACTTAGAAATGTGGAAACATCCAGGTATATTTGTAGACATATCTATTTCCCCTTTCAGGTCTGTCCATTTTTGCTTCATGTATTTTGAAGCTCTGTTTTTAGATGAATAAACATTTAAGATTGTTATA
Organism: Dama dama; assembly: GCF_033118175.1. Lineage (NCBI taxonomy): Eukaryota > Metazoa > Chordata > Mammalia > Artiodactyla > Cervidae > Dama > Dama dama. The sequence continues at coordinate 5,178,367 of NC_083713.1, read as the reverse complement.
TGGTGATTAACTGATTCCTTCATCATTGTGAAATGATTTTATCCATGGTAATTTTGTTTTGCTCTGAAATACACTTTATCTGGTATTGTTATGATTTCTGATTAGCATTATCAAGATATATTTTTTTCCATGTTCATTCTTTTAATCTCAGTGTGTGTGTGTGTACCCATATATGTACACATGCCCTTGTACAGTTGGCTCTTGCTTTTTAGTCCAATTGGAAAAATATCTAACCTTTAATTGGTATGTAGTTTAGACTAGTTTTATTTATGTGATCATTGATTTGGTTAGGCTTAAAACTAATTTTTTTCTTCTTACCAAGTCTGTTATTTATTTTCTTTTTTTTTTTTTTTTTTGCTTTATTATATTAATTGAGTGGGTTTTATATTTTCATTTTATTTCCTTTGTTGGCTTATCATAAACAACTTTTGTTGTGCTATTTAGTGGTTGTTTGAGCCCTTACAGTATACTTCTTGAACTACCCAGTCTGCATTCAAGTGATATTATATCATTTCAACTATATGAACCTTACAACAATATACACCCATTTTCTTCTCTTAGCCTTTGTGTTATTGTTGTCACATATATGTTGCAAATCTCACAATGTATTGTCATTATTTTTGCTTTAAACAATCATGTCAATGTATGGCAAAAACCACCTCCAACTAATAAAAATAACTGGGGAAAAAATAAACAATTGATTCTCTTTTTAACAGATTAAAACAATAAGAAAATTTCCTCATGTTTAACATTTGTGTTGCTTTTCAGTCTTTTATACAGGCTCAAATTTCCATCTGGTAATTAAATCAGCCTTATTTCTTATAGTGCAGATTTACTGGTGATGAATTCTTTCAGATTTTGCACATTGGGAAAAGGACTATTTTGCTTCATTTTTGAGATGTTTTTCCTCAATAAAGGTTTTTTTTTCCTTTAATACTTTAAAAAACATTTGATTGCCTTCTCACTTGCACTGTTTTTAATGAAAATTTTTCTTTCATCTTTATCTCTGTTTCATTGTACATAATGTTTCTTTCTTCTTTGATTACTTTTAAGATTTTCCCTTTATCACTGTGTTTGAGCAATTTGACTACAGTGCTTGATATAATTTTCTTCATGTTTATTGTACTTAAAGTTTATTGAGCTTCTTGAGTCTAAGAATTATAGTTTCATCAAATTTGGAAAATTTGAAGAAAATTGTATTCCTTCAAAATTTTCCCCACCCACTTCCCATTTTATGACTTTAACTACTTGTGTATTTGGATACTAAACCATTTGAAGTTGTTTCAGAATTCACTGCTACTCTATTTGTTGTCAGTCTTTTTGTTCTTCTGTTTTGCCTTTTCTCTCTTGTTTGCATTTTTATAGTTTCTATTGCCTTGTTTTCTATTTAAGTAATATTTTCTTCTGTACTTCCTAATTTTTTAACTCCCTCCCATGTATTTTTTATCTCACATATTATAACTTTCATCTCAAGAAGTTTGATTTGAGTCTTTTAAAAATCTTTCTTGTCTCTAATTAACATATCTAATCTTTTCCTCTATTGCACTGAGTGTATGAAATATTGTTATAGTGGTTGTTTTAATATCCTGGTTCACTAATTTTATCATTTGCCATTTCTGGGTCACTGTTGACTGACATGTTTACCCTTGTTATGGATCATATTTTCTTCTTTGCAAGACTGGCAATTGAGTGTCAGACATTGTGAATTTAATTTTGCTGGGTGCTGGATATTCTATATAAGCCTTAAACTTTGTTTGATATGTGTTTAATTTATTTGGAAACAATTTGATCTTTCATTAGTGCTTTGTTAAGTGGGACCAGAAAAACATTTAGTCTGAGGCTAACTTTGCCTCCACCAAACAAAACTCCTAAATATTCTATCCAATGCCATGTGATTTATTCTTCTTCACTCTGGTGGTGAGAACAGGCACAATTCCCAGGCTGGTTTGATCTATGGAGAATGTTTCCTCTATTTCTTCTATGTCCCAACCAGTTTCCTCACACACATGCATTAATCAGTACTCAGCTGAATACTTGATGGTAACCCTCTGCAGATTTCTTTTTTTTTTTTTTTTTTTATTATAATTTTTTTTTTGGTCATACATTGATATGAATCAGCCATAGATTTACACGTATTCCCCATCCCGATCCCCCCTCCCACCTCCCTCTCCACCCAATTCCTCTGGGTCTTCCCAGTGCACCAGGTCCGAGCACTTGTCTCATGCATCCCACCTGGGCTGGTGATCTGTTTCACCATAGATAGTATACATGCTGTTCTTTTGAAATATCCCACCCTCACATTCTCCCACAGAGTTCAAAAGTCTGTTCTGTATTTCTGTGCCTCTTTTTCTGTTTTGCATATGGGGTTATCGTTACCATCTTTCGAAATTCCATATATATGTGTTAGTATGCTGTAATGTTCTTTATCTTTCTGGCTTACTTCACTCTGTATAAGGGGCTCCAGTTTCATCCATCTCATTAGGACTGGTTCAAACGAATTCTTTTTAACGGCTGAGTAATATTCCATGGTGTATATGTACCACAGCTTCCTTATCCATTCATCTGCTGATGGGCATCTAGGTTGCTTCCATGTTCTGGCTATTATAAACAGTGCTGCGATGAACACTGGGGTGCACGTGTCTCTTTCAGATCTGGTTTCCTCAGTGTGTATGCCCAGAAGTGGGATTGCTGGGTCATATGGCAGTTCTATTTCCAGTTTTTTAAGAAATCTCCACACTTTTTTCCATAGTGGCTGTACTAGTTTGCATTCCCACCAACAGTGTAAGAGGGTTCCCTTTTCTCCACACCCTCTCCAGCATTTATTGCTTGTAGACTTTTGGATAGCAGCCATCCTGACTGGCATGTAATGGTACCTCATTGTGGTTTTGATTTGCATTTCTCTAATAATGAGTGAGGTTGAGCATCTTTTCATGTGTTTGTTAGCCATCTGTATGTCTTCTTTGGAGAAATGTCTGTTTACTTCTTTGGCCCATTTTTTGATTGGGTCATTTATTTTTCTGGAATTGAGCTGCAGGAGTTGCTTGTATATTTTTGAGATTAATCCTTTGTCTGTTGCTTCATTTGCTATTATTTTCTCCCAATCTGAGGGCTGTCTTTTCACCTTACTTATAGTTTCCTTTGTAGTGCAAAAGCTTTTAAGTTTCATTAGGTCCCATTTGTTTATTTTTGCTTTTATTTCCAATATTCTGGGAGGTGGGTCATAGAGGATCTTGCTGTGAATTATGTCGGAGAGTGTTTTGCCTATGTTCTCCTCTAGGAGTTTTATAGTTTCTGGTCTTACATTTAGATCTTTAATCCATTTTGAGTTTATTTTTGTGTATGGTGTTAGAAAGTGTTCTAGTTTCATTCTTTTACAAGTGGTTGACCAGTTTTCCCAGCACCACTTGTTAAAGAGGTTGTCTTTTTTCCATTGTATATCCTTGCCTCCTTTGTCAAAGATAAGGTGTCCATAGGTCCGTGGATTTATCTCTGGGTGCATCACCCTCAATGGTGAAAAATTGAAAGCATTTCCCCTGAAATCAGGAACAAGACAAGGGTGCCCACTCTCACCACTACTATTCAACATAGTGTTGGAAGTTTTGGCCACAGCAATCAGAGCAGAAAAAGAAGTAAAAGGAATCCAGATAGGAAAAGAAGAAGTGAAACTCTCACTGTTTGCAGATGACATGATCCTCTACATAGAAAACCCTAAAGACTCTACCAGAAAATTACTAGAGCTAATCAATGAATATAGTAAAGTTGCAGGATATAAAATTAACACACAGAAATCCCTTGCATTCCTATATACTAACAATGAAAAAACAGAAAGAGAAATTAAAGAAACAATACCATTCACCATTGCAACAAAAAGAATAAAATACTTAGGAGTATATCTACCTAAAGAAACAAAAGACCTATACATAGAAAACTATAAAACACTGATGAAAGAAATCAAAGAGGACACAAACAGATGGAGAAACATACCGTGTTCATGGATTGGAAGAATCAATATTATCAAAATGGCTATTCTACCCAAAGCAATCTATAGATTCAAAGCAATCCCTATCAAGTTACCAACGGTATTTTTCACAGAACTAGACCAAAGAATTTCACAATTTGTATGGAAATACAAAAAACCTCGAATAGCCAAAGTGATCTTGAGAAAGAAGAATGGAACTGGAGGAATCAACCTGCCTGACTTCAGACTATACTACAAAGCCACAGTCATCAAGACAGTATGGTACTGGCACAAAGACAGAAATATAGATCAATGGAACAGAATAGAAAGCCTCTGCAGATTTCTTTAGGTCTTTTGCATGCAGTTCTCTCCTCTGGTACTCTCCCTTGTAAATCCTAGCTGCCTTGAACACCGTAAACTTTAGCTCTGCTTTGTTCATCTCAGTGAGTCTGCTGAGCTTTGCCTGGTTTCTCTTTTCCTGCTCAATGACCGAGGAACTTTTTGCAAGTAATGTTCTGGAACACTTCAGAACATAGGGTTTACTTCATTTATTTCCCTGTTCTTGTGGACCACTCTGCCACATTGCCTTGTGCCCAAAGTCTTCTATTGTTTCAGTCATTTGTCCTATTTTTTTTTAATTGGGCAAGAAGATAAATCCACTCTATTTTTGCCTGATATGCTTTTGAATTGTGGTGCTGGAGAAGACTCTTGAGAGTACCTTGAACTGCAAGGAGATCAAACCAGTCAATTCTAAAGGAAATCAACCCTGAATAGTCATTGGAAGGACTGATACTGAGCTGAAGCTCCAATACTTTGGCCACCTGATGCGAAGAGCTGACTCATTGGAAAAGACCCTGATGCTGGGAAAGATTGAGGGTGGGAAAAGTAGGTGGCAGAGAATGAGATGGTTAGATAGCATCACTGACTCAACCGATATGAGTTTGAGCAAACTCCAGGAGACAGTGGAGGACAGAGGAACCTGGCATGCTGCAGTCCATGGGTTCTCAAAGAATCAGACATGATTTAGCATTAGAACAATAACAACATCTTTTTCTGTAATGGAAGCTATAGATATGTTCATGTCAGTCACAAGATGAATTTTGGCTGTGTCCATTCACACAGTCTCTAGAAGGAGATACTCTGTCAGAAGACAATTGCATCTGGTTTGACAGATAACCTCAGCCCTGATATGCAGATAAAAGCCTTATGCTCTCTGAGCTTGATGCTGTCAAACCACTCTTTGGAAATTTGCCTTAACAGCAAAGAATGTACAAACCAGATGGATGTGAGCATCTGGTACTTGCATTCCTCATAGGCATTAGTAAATTGGCACCTCTGTGATTCCAGTTTCTCCTAGAAGCTTTATTATCCCAAGTCAACCTCAGGGACATCAGGATGTGAGGATGATCATGCATCATAATTGCAAGGGGTCTGGGACAGTGTAAACAATTGACAGCATCAGTTCCTTCCACTTCTGGGAGCACTAAATGGTTGTGTGACCGAGACTGAGTCTGTGGCCCTTCGGTTCTGTTTCTCCACCTGAAATAGTGACAACAGCAACCTCTCTGCCTGTGGCTAAAATTCAGTGGTAGCTTTCAGTCTTTTGAGAAACATAAACTGTAATTCAAATAGGCGATAACTCCAAAAGCTCTTGTCTTTGTTAAATGTCATATCCATCATGCCACAGTCAGCAAAATCAGTCAAGTCATAAGAGTCCATCATATCAAATAAAACACTTCCCAGTGGAGACCTTTGCCCCTACTAATAATGTGTTTTCTTAATGGATATATACTGTTAAATGGTAAAGCATATGGCTTAGAAAAGCAGTCCCTCAATGCTGTTGTTTCTTTTTCCATACAGGTTATCCCCAAAGGGGTAATCTGAGATTTTAGAAAATGTGACTAAACAAATAAGTATTAGGTATTTACAAAGAGAATTGGGCAAAGGCCTCAGCAACATCCCCACATGAGTGGAAGATAAGTTACCATGAAGGCATTTTATGGGGAACTTGTTGCATCAAAATGAGAGGTTGAGTCAGTGTTTGTCCCTCAGAAAACTAAACTCTATCAGCTCCCCATCCAACCCCAACCATCATCTCCTCCTCCTGTAGCCCACCTCTTCCAAAGAATGGCCTCACTTGTACCAGTGGAAGACTGGGAGCCATCCTGGATATAGCACCATAGGAAGTGAATCTGATCCACATCATTTCCCTGCACTATCAATCCTCCCTCACATCCAGACACCACAGTCTACCATCATCTCTCACTACCACTTTGCCACCTCCTTCTGTCCAAAACTTGTTTACAAGTCTATCTCCCTCACCACCTGAGCTTCTCCCTATTCCCATCACATGACCGATAACCTCATAGTGTTTGAAGAACACTCACCATTCAAGACACTTCCAAGACAAGTTCAATAAATCTTATCTGACTCCCCTTCTGCCCCTCAAATTCATACTCCTGTGGTTCTAAGAGTGACAATCTGACAACATCTCTCCTGCTTACCCCTTTCAATGAATCACTCAGGCCTTTGGGTGATACTAAAAATCTGCCATGCCTGGTCTCTGACTTTCACCCCAGCTGCATCTCTTCCTATGGCTTCCTTGAGGTCCCTTCAATCCCAGTCACATGCAGCTTTTCAAAAATGGCAGAGTCAAGGTGTAGGGAGAGATAGCCCACACTGAATAGATGAAAGCAAGCAGAGAAAAGCCTTAAAGGCAGAAAGGAACACACTTCTTTCTATTTGCAATTAGATCCCATTTACTGAGCACCTACTGTGTGCCAGAACAAGTGCTAAGAGGTGAGTGATAAGCTGTGTCTTCCAATCTAAGGGATAAATTTGGGATAGACATTAGGTTGAAAGCAATAACACAGTGATGTGACTCATGTTGGGGACTTAGATGAGGGGAAATTAAGTCTGCCTTGGAGTTGGAGAGGTGCTCAAGGAGGTCTTCCCATAAGAATGGCCATTGGAATTGTGTGTGAGAGGATGCAGAGGCAGAGGATGGTGGGAGCACCATGGAGCTTGAAAACAAAGGATGTTGTTTGTGGCACATTCAGGAAAGAGTGAGCATAGGACAAGAAGAAAACTCCACCCTGTCAAACACTTTCTTTGGCTCAGTTTCCTCCACTTCTTCAAGAAGCTTCCATGAAAAAGACATATGAAATTTTGTGGGAAAAGAAGTCCTGCATATGAGATTCCAAATAACAGCACTTACAGACATGAAAATATCCACCATACAAGGGACCAAGGTCAAGGTTTTTAAATGAAAATCTGTCAGGCTTCAAATCCTTCCAAGGTGTCTTCTTTGTCCTCTGCTTAGTCATTCAGTCATGTCCAACTCTTTGCAACCCCATGGACTGTAGCCTGCCAGGGTCATCTGTCCATGAGGATTCTCCAAGCAAGAATACTGGATTGGGTTCCTATGCCATCCTCCAGGGGAACTTCCCAACCCAGGGATTGAATCCAGGTCTCCTGCATTGCAGGCAGATTCTTTACTGTCTGGGCCACCAGGGAAGCCCAATGTCCTTTTTAATGGTCCCCAAGCTTTGCAATGTGAGCCACTTCCAACATGGTCCACAAACTCCTCTCTATGTCCCACCTTTCCTTCCCCATGGTCAGCTGATGTCAATGCCCAGTTGACCTTGGAAGCCTCATTTTGATGACGAGTTCCTGAATGACTCGATGGAGAAGGCCTCCCCTTTCTTGCCCTGTCATTGATCAGACTTTCTATGAGGCAGAAATAACTGTTGGTTTTGTTAAGCCACTAGGGCTTCCCAGGTGGTGCTATTGGTAAAGAACCTGCTTGCCAATGCAGAAGATTTAAGAGACTGGGGTTCGATCCCTGGGTGGGTAAGATCCCCTGGAGAAGGGCATGACTCAAGTATTCTTGCCTGGAGAATCTCATGCACAGGGGAGCTGGGCAGGCTGCAGTCCAGAGTCTCAAAAAGGTGGACACAACTGAAGCAACTTGGCACACACACATGTGCTAAGCCACTGAGAGTACAGGGCTTGCTGTGTATCCACTACCATTATTTTTAAAAGACAGACAAGAACAGTCCATAAGAGCATAGGGAAAAAGTAAAACCCATGCAGAGACTATGGGGGAATATTCATACAACTTTCAATAGCATACATAATTGCTGCTCTGCATACATGTGTTTTCCTAAAAGAGAGTCTATGACATTTACTAGATTCTCCAATGGGGTCAGCAATTCAAAAATGCTGAGATTCAGTCTTAGATTATCTCACTTAACCATGTGAGTTAAGCACTTTTGAGGCTCAGTGGTCTAAGTTTACTGAGCCAGTCCATTCATCAATTCACTCAGCACACATCTACTGAGCTCCCTTTCTGCCCCCATCACCCTTTGTGCTCTTGGAATGCACTGGAGAGCAAGAGAATCTAGTCCTTGTGGAGGTATGCAGGAGAGATGGCAGTGCTGGAGGGCCCATGGCCTGGGGTGTGCCCACTCTCAGGGTGATGGAGGGTTCTCTGGAAAGGAAGATGTAGCTTTGGCCCATTCATACCTGGGTTAGAAGGATGTTGCCTCCTTTGGGAGGGGCCCATGTGGAGGCACAGCAGCAGGAAGGCAGTCAGGGCCATCATGAAGCCAGAAGGCTCTGTGCAGGAGCCTGGATCTCTAGGGAAGGGGAGGAGCTGGGGAGGTGGCAGGGCTGAGCCAGGGAGGGCCCTGTGGGCCATGTAACAGCCCAAGATCACTCAGAAGGAGAAACCGTGCAAGAGAGTCCTCTGACCCAAAGTCAGTGCCATTACTTCTCTAATTCATTCAACAAACCAGCTGTGAGCCCCTCAAACCCCAGTGAGTACTCATCTGAATCCACATGGACACACTGTCATCTCCCACCCTAGGGCCAACCTGTCTCAGGGGAAAGCTCCAAAGTGACTCAGCACAGCTAGGTGCAACAGGTGTGGGTGAAACAGCCAGAACTTAATTCATAATTGGCACCTTTTATCCACATTTTCCTGATCATCAAGAATGAACAATAGCAGCCTTTTGGACTGTATCTATCTGAATTTCAGGACTGCCACTCAGCTGCTTTGATGTCTCAGTGCCTAACAGTTTGAAATGGAAAACTGCCACATTAAGAAGATTATGCAGAATTCATTTGTCACCAGCATTTTCCCGTGGCGGAGATGTCTACTTACTGCCTGCTTTTAAAGTCCTACTGTAAAAGACAAAATAAGGGAAACAAGTTAAGGTGCCCGAAGCATTGTATGGTTATAGGAAATTTAAAGAAGGGATCAAAGTCCAGTTTTTTTTAATGTAAATACAGCAGGCTTCAAATCCTGCCTTGACTTCCTCCCAACAACAAAGGCTCTGGAGAGAGGACCAAATCACTTGAACTCCAACCCCCTCACCAGTTACTGTTTGGCCAACCTGGCTTGCCTGGTGCCTCTTCCTCTTGCCTGCTATACAGTGAATTGACAAAAAGACACTGGATAGCAGAGATTTTCAGCCAGCAAGAATCTGAATTAATGCAATGAAGCTGTCAGGTGAAACTATCTAGTGATACTGATAAAAAGCAAATTTGAAAGCTCTCCTCAAATAGCCAATAAGTAAGCAGTTCAGGTCATAGTTGGTGAGGCAAGGACCTGGACCTAGTCGTGTGGTCATATCATGCTTTCCCAGAAAGCTAAGCCTACACTAACATGTGGTTGTCCAAGAGCCAGGACAACTGGTTATCTATATGAAAAAATGAGCTTGGGTTGCTACTGAACAGTCTACTGAAGTTTCTATGCCAGGTGGACTAAAGATGTAAACATGAAGCAGACACTACATGGCATTTAAAGATAACATAGAAGAACGCCTTATTCTTTTTTTTTTTCTTTCTTTTTTTTTTTAATTGAAGTATAGTTGAGTTACAATGCTGTGTTATTACAATTTCTGCTATACAGAAAAGAGATTCAGATATATATATTCTTTTTCATTATGGTTTATCACAGCATATTGAATATCGTTCCCTGTGCTATACAGTAGGACCTTGTTGTTTGTCCATTCTATACACAAAAGCTTACATCTGCTAACAGCAACCTCCCACCCATTTATCCCCCAACCCCATGGCAATCAACAGTCTGTTCTCTATGTCCATGATTTGTTTCCATTTCATAGATAGGTTCATTTGTGTCATATTTTATATTCCACATATAAGTGATATCATATGGTATTTGTCTTTCTCTTTAGGAGAGTACTCTTTAAACAAGATATCAAAAGCACAAACCATTAAAGAAAGATGGATAATTTTAACTACATTGAAGCTAAGAACATCTGCACATCAAATGACATCACGGAGAGAAAAAGCAAATCATAAACTAAGAAGTATGCTCACAATATGTATAACTGAATTATCATGGAGTACATACAAAGAATTCTTCTGACTTAATAAAGAAAGGCTAACAAGCCTTCCAAAAAAATGGGCAGAATACAAGAACAGGCGTTTGCCAGGAAAAAGATAACCATGACCCCAAAACACATGAAAATTTGCTTTATCTCATTTGTAAACAAAAATTGGTAAAACAGAACCGTAAGAAAAGACCATTTCACATTCACAGGTTTGGAAAAATTAAAGAGCTAAAACTTTCGAGGATGTGGGTTTGAAGGAAGCCTTTTCATTGCTTCTGGGTATCATTGGTCCAGTCAAGGCAGAAGTAAGTTAAAGATGCAGAAGTCTTTTTTTCAAAATATACCAAAAGCAGCAGTGTTCACACACTTTATCCTCTTACACCATTTACATGCTTGGAAATGACTGAGGAAACTAAAGAAATTTATGTGGGTTCTGCTGCCGCTGCTGCTGCTAAGTCACTTCAGTCGTGTCCGACTCTGTACGACCCCATAGATGGCAGCCTACCAGGCTCCTCTGTCCCCAGGATTCTCCAGGCAAGAACACTGGAGTGGGTTGCCATTGCCTTCTCCCATGTGGGTTCTACTTATAGGTGATATATCCACCTATATTTACACCACATCAAAAATTAAAACTAAGAAAGATTTAAATATGCATTAGTTTGTTTTAAAATAGCAATAATGTTCCCGTTTTATGTGAGATAACATTTTATCTGTTTTCCAAAAATACCTGACTTAATAGAAACCTGACATAGCTGGATTCTCATGTCACCTTCTGCTGTGATATATGTTTTAGTTGGACTATAAGAAGAAAATCCAGCCTTGTACAGCCAAGGAGTTGGTAAAGGAAGGAGTTATTGTATCTTTCAGATAACTATGGATATTCTTTCTTGTTTTTATATCAAAACTTGATGAATGACTGTTCCTTGAAGATTAGCTGTAATGTGGAATCAGAAACTGCACCAGTGAAATTTTCGTACTCAGTTATTTTAAAAATCCACTGGCCTAGCTTGACCTCCAATGGCTCTCTCAGCCACACATCAGTTTTGTAACAATGTGCAGCAGTCATTTGGAAAGTACTGAGTCTCTTGAGTTGTGCAGAACTTCCAAATGAATACTTATGAGAGAATGGCAGTGAAAGGAGCAAACAATATTCTAGCCTTATTATGAAAATGGTTTTGACCTCAGGAAACCCTCTGAAACTGTCTTGGGAACTGCAGGTGTCCCCAGGCCAACTCTGAGAACCACACTATCCAGAAACTGTTGCAGGTCTGCAACCAGACAATACCAGTTACTAGAAAGTTCACAGAAGCAGTGTTATGATAGGAAAATGTGGCAATGAACCAAATCCTCACCAAGACAGCAACAGAAAAATGAATTGTGCTAAGTGCACCCAAAAGAACACTGCACAAAGTAAGGCAAAGTGAACGGCTACAGCTATATCCATCAACTCAGAGGGGTCTCCAACGTGTAAAAATGAGCAGAAGAAGGGAATCACAAGAGAATACATAGTGATAGGATTATCCCAGGTCCTCAGAGCTCAAAACCAGACAAAAATTAAGCAATGTAGAGTGGGGATGCACACGTGGGTACACAAAGTACTGGATCACAGGCATCTTTTCTGGGGAGGACAGCAAGTTTTAGTAATCTCCTATCTCTTAATCTCTAAGGGTAGGTACGTGAGCATCTGTTTTAGCATTAGTCTTTAGATTGTGCATCCATCTTTTCACTCTTTTGTATAAACAGTACAATTCATAATAAAAAATAAACTGTTGAGGATGAGAGAAGAAAAGAATAAAAAATGAGAGAAGACAGATGAAGGTAGTTTGCTGAGAATTGCTCTCTCTGAGCCTGTTTCACTATGTGAACTCTGTCTTCACAGACAGCTCTCCCCTTTATCTGGGTCATCTTCCTAAGTAAGCCATTAGCAAACCTGTAAACTTTGCTGTTTCCAAGATAATAGAATCTTTGGCAAATGGACCCTTTCCCAGGAATCCTGCTCTGGCCTGGCTCTGGTCCTCTCATCAGAGCCCACCCACTGGCGCAGGGCATCTGAGTCTTCCCTGCCTTCCGGTGAGCTCCCCAGTACAGGACTCATGCCTCACCCAGGGTCCCTGTAGAACAGAACTGCTATTGCTGTCCCTGGAGGCCAGTGTCAAATGCCAGCCAATGAATGGTGATGAGATTTCAGAGGAGAGGTGATGCTGCTGCAGGGCAGTATGTACACACCCTCACCCCATAGCATCTCCACACTCAGCTCCACTCTGTCCTGCTCCCTGAGGCAGGGCCTAAGAGACCCCCTCTTTCCCCAGCATCTCTCCCCTGTCTCCCTCCACAAAGGACACTGGAGGCTTCCCAGACTTGTCTTCACCTGAGCAGGCCATCAACCTGGGCCCCCTCCTTCCTCCCATCTCCTCTAGATCTGGCCACCTTCAGTTCTCAGTCAGTTGTCACCTCTTCCAGGCAGCCCTCCTTGCGCCCCACCTCCCCACACTTCTCCCCACACCAAGTTACAGACCATGAGAAAATATCCTCATCTGTCCCTTCTGTGCCCTGAGTGCCCCATATCTCCAGTGCTAGGCATAGGATCTGACAGAAGTAGATGTGAAATTGTTTTTGAATGCCACAAGGAGTGGAAGGGACCTTTATCTCTTCTGGTCTTGTTGCAGAGAAGAAGCCAATTCTGATTCCATGTTGGAAACTGTTTATTTGACTTGATTTGTGTTGCTTTTGTTATTATAATCATACATAGATGGAGTAAGAACCACCTCACAGGGGTTCCTGAAAATTAAATGAGCAAGCAGGAATAGCCGGCATTGTTGAGAGGGGCATACACTGAATGCTGGGGCAGTGGTGGGAAGTGGAAGAAACGTGTGAGAAAGAGGAGTGGGGAGGGGAAGGTGGAAAGGAAGGCGATGAGAAGCCCTTCCCAGAACTTACCCTTTGCCTATAGTAACCCTCTCCCCTTCCCTCTGCCCAGTGGCTTCTCAGGTAGATCAGTGGTAAACAATCTGTCTGCCAATTCAGGAGAAACAGAAGACGCAAGTTCGATCCCTGGGTTGGGAAGATCCCCTGGAAAAGGAATGGCAACCCACTCCAATATTCTTGCCTGGGAGATCCCATGGACAGAGGAACCTAGAGTCCATGGGGTCACAAAAAAGTTGGATATGACTTAAGCTACTAAACAACAACAACAATGACCCTGCCCCCTGGACAATCACCCTTCTTCCCAAGAACAAAGCCACATGGCTTTGCTGGAAGAGCAAAGGGGAAATCCTCATACTGCAACAAGAAGTGGAAGACCCAGGCCCCTATTAATGTCCAATTAGCTCGCTGTCTTACACCCAAAGTGAAAGGTAAAGGGTACCTCACTCAACCCCTAAGTGGTGCCTTTAGAGGGCACTGGAAATGATCTCAATGCAAAGTGATGTTTCTAGACAACAAGGTGGGTTGAGAGGCCAGTGGGAGGCTGGGATTGAGGACACAGAGTAGCAGCCTGCAAAGGCGGTGTCCTGTGTGGACATGGCCACCTGAGCACAGGTATTAGCAACTGTCTGTGCACACCTCCTGCTCTGTGCCTTTGATGTCATACAGTTCTACACTTTCCAATTAACTTATTAGCATGGCCACTTTCTATGTCATTAAATATTCCTGAAAAACTTGATTATAATGATTGCATAATTAATCATCATCTAAATATCAGTTTAGTTCAGTTCAGTTGCTCAGTCATGTCCAACTCTTTGCAACCCAATGGACTGCAGCACACCAGGCCTCCCTGCCTCTCATCAACTCCTGGAGTTTACTCAAACTCATGTCCATTGAGTCGGTGATCCCATCCAACCATCTCATCCTCTGTCATCCCCTTCTCCTCCCGCCCTCAATCTTTTCCAGCAGCAGGGTCTTTTCAAAAGAGTCAGTTCTTTGCATCAGGTGGCCAAAGTATTGGAGTTTCAACTTCAATATCAGTTCTTACAATGAATATTCAGGACTGATTTTCCTTGAGAATTGACTGATTGGGTCTTCTTGCAGTCCAAGGGACTCTCAAGAGTCTTCTCCAACACAATTCAGAAACATCAATTCTTCGGTGCTCAGCTTTCTTTATAATCCAACTCTCACATCCACACATGACTACTGGAGAAACCATAGCCTTGTCTAGACAAACCTTTGTTGTCAAAGTAATGTCTCTGCTTTTTAATATGCTGACTAGGTTGGTCATAACTTTTCTTCAAAGGAGCAAGTGTCTTTTAATTTCATGGTTGCAGTCACCATCTGCAGTGATTTTAGAGCCCCAAAAAATAAAGTCTGACACTGTTTCCACTGTTTCCCCATCTGTTTCCCAGGAAATGACAGGGCTGGATGCCATGATCTTAGTTTTCTGAATGTTGAGTTTTAAGCTAACTTTTTCACTCTCCTCTTTCACTTTCATCAAAAGGTTCTTTAGTTCTTCTTCACTTTCTGTCATAAGAGTGGTGTCATCTGCATATCTGAGGTTATTTCTCCCGGCAATCTTGATTCTGACTTGTGCTTCATCCAGTCCAGCGTTTCTCATGATGCACTCTGCATATAAGTTAAATAAGCACTGTGACAAAATACAGCCTTGACGTACTCCTTTTCCTATTTGGAACCAATCTGTTGTTCCATGTCCAGTTCTAACTGTTGCTTCCTGACCTGCATACAGGTTTCTCAAGAGGTGGGTAAGGTGGTCTGGTATTCCCATCTCTTTCAGCATTTTCCACAGTTTGTGGCAATCCACACAGTCAAATGCTTTGACATAGTCAATAAACCAGAAATAAATGTTTTTCTGGAACTCTGTCCATAGTTCATCAGGCACTCTGTTGATCAGATCTAGTCCCTTAAATCTATTTCTCACTTCCACTGTATATTCATAAGGGATTTGATTTAGGTCATACCTGAATGGTCTAGTGGTTATTCCTAGTCTCTTCAGTTTAAGTCTGAATTTGGCAATAAGGAGTTCATGATCTGAGCCAGTCAGCTCCCAGTTTTGTTTTTGCTGACTGTATAGAGCTTCTCCACCTTTGGCTGCAAAGAACATCATCAATCTGATTTCGGTGTTGACCATCTGGTGATGTCCATGTGTAGAGTCTTCTCTTGTGTTGTTGGAAGAGGGTGTTTGCTATGAGCAGTGCGTTCTCTTGGCAAAACTCCGTTAGCTGTTACTCTGCTTCATTCTGTACTCCAAGGCCAAATTTGCCTGTTACTCCAGGTGTTTCTTGACTTCCTACTTTTGCATTCCAGTCCCCTATAATGAAAAGGACATCTTTTTTGGGTGTTAGTTCTAGGAGGCCTTGTAGGTCTTCATAGAACAGTTCAACTTCGGCTCCTTCAGCATTACTGTTCGGGGCATAGACTTGGATTACTCTGATAGTGAATGGTTTGCCTTGGATATAAACAGATCATTCTGTTGTTTTTGAGATTGCATCCAAGTACTGCATTTCTGACTCTTTGTTGACTATGATGGCTACTCCATTTCTTCTAAGGGATCCTTCCCACAGTAGTAGATATAATGGTCATCTGAGTTAAATTCACCCATTTCAGTCCATTTTAGTTTGCTGGTTCCTAAAATGTAGACAGTCTTACCATCTCTTGTTTGACCACTTCCAATTTGCCTTGATTCATGGACCTAACATTCCAGATTCCTATGCAATATTCCACTTTACAGCATCAGATGTAGTCGAATTAATGTACCCATTTCTCTGTTGTGGGGCTGTGTCATCATTTCCAAATTCTTTTTCTATTATAGATGATGCTGCATTGAAAATCAATGTACACAAATATTTGATTGTATCTTTGATTATTTCTTTAAGATAGAGCCTGAACCGAGGATTATTGAGTCCAACAGTAATCATGTGATTTTTTTGTTTATAATGCCAAGCAGCTTAAAAGAAAATATTATTATCAATTTACACTCTCATGGTTGTATTGAAAATATTCTTTATATCTTTATCTTTTTAAGAGGCAAAATATTGTATTGTTTCAAATATTTTCTTCTATTGAAGAAATAAATACATTCCCCAGAAGCTGCAAGGTGATTGTTTGCTATTATGATATGTCTGTTGTTTTCATTTGTGTATCCTCTGCTCACTGATCAATATGGATTTTTTAATATATAAAATATACTATTGCCTTTAAGTACACTTCAAATATTTATTTGCAGTGTGCACTTGCCTTTAAGTTTTATTTATGGTTTTTTGGAAGCATAAAATTTTCTTTTAACTTTTATTTACTTAGATTTTACCATATTCTTTATGCCTTTGGTGATGTGCTAGTAAAACTTACCCTGGCACAGTTTGTATAAAATATCAACTACATAATCTCTTCATAAGTTTATATTTTCTTTCCTTACACATAAATCCTAATTCCACCTAGAATTAATTTTGGTATATGATGCGATGTATGGCTTCATCTTGATTTATGCCAATGGTTAGCAAACTTTCCAGCGCTATCCTTTATGAAACAATCTATAGTCAAGTTGAAATGCCAACTTTATCATAAACTAAGTATACCTGTGTATATAACAAATACATTTATAAGTTTATATATATAAAGCATGCTCATGTTTCTAAACTTTCTATTCATCATAATGGTTTCTCTGTCTATACTATTGCAGTAACATCATTTTGGTTTTTGTAGTTTTGCCCTCATAAAATATTTTTTCAACCTTGTCATGACTGTTTTCAATTTCAATTTTCTTTGCAAATTCAAAAAATCTCAATTTGTTTTAAATTGTGTTAAATGTGTGTATTAAATTCCATTCTCCACAATATCCATTCTGTTCATTGAGAAATATTACTATTAAGGAACATCAATTTTCTCCAATCTTTTTTGTGTTCATTGGTCAAGTTTATAGTTTTCTTCAACTAGTTTTCTCTAACTTGTTTAAGCACTATTTGGGGGATTTTCTGTTATTCTCAGCTGAACTTAACTCTACCTAGTAACAAATACTTCATTGAAGGTCATTTTTATTTCTAGTAACCTGTTCTATTGTAGCTCTTGGACTCTCTCAGTAGACACACATGTTGCCTGCAAATGATTAACAGCTCACAGAGCTATGTCTGGTTGATAGATATGTACCTGGTATCCATCAGGTTGTTCACAGTTATTAGTGACTTTGATTCCATTGGAATTTAAGATCCAACACAGAGAAGGCAGGTCAGGCCCTTCTAGTGACTATCCTTTGAAGGCAGAAGCCAGCCACCCCATTATTCTGATTGACTGTTTTCTTGTCTACAGTTTGTACCATATTATAACTATTTTGAGAACAAAAACCATTTCCTATGTCACTGACACAGATTAGGTACTTAATAAATATTTGATAAAGGCAGGAAGGGATGAGGAAAAGAAGAAAAGGAGGGAAGGGGACAGGTGAGCTCTGCATAGAATTCATGCTCAGAATCCCTCATCTTCACTTGTAAAAATCATAGAGAATTACATTTTACATAGGGGTGCAATTCACTTAAGAAAATAGATACTAGGTTGCTTCCATGTCCTGGCTATTATAAACAGTGCTGCAATGAACATTGGGGTACATGTGTCTCTTTCAGATCTGGTTTCCTCGGCGTGTATGCCCAGGAGTGGGCGCTCAGCAGACAAAGGCATAAGGAAGATGTGGTACATATACACTATGGAATATTACTCAGCCATTAAAAAGAATTCATTTGAATCAGTTCTAATGAGATGGATGAAGCTGGAGCCCATTATACAGAGTGAAGTAAGTCAGAAAGATAAAGACCAATACAGTGTACTAACGCATATATATGGAATTTTAAAAGATGGTAACGATAACTCTATATGCAAGACAGAAAAAGAGACATAGATGTACAGAACAGACTTTTAGACTCTGGGAGAAGGTGAGGGTGGGATGTTCTGAGAGAATAGCATTGAAACATGTATATTATCAAGGGTGAAACAGATCACCAGCACAGGTTGGATGCATGAGACAAGCGCTCAGGGCTGGTGCACTAGGAAGACCCAGAGGGATGGGATGGAGAGGGAGGCGGGAGTGGGGATCGGGATGGGGAACACATGTAGATCCATGGCTGATTCATGTCAATGTATGGCAAGAGCCACTACAATATTGTAAAGTAATTAGCCTCCAACTAATAAAAATAAATGGAAAAAAAAGAAAATAGATACTATTTTCCTGATATAAACTTGCTCATAAATGAATGTTTTAACCAGTGCCTACTTTTAGTATCTTCAAAGACCCTTGCTTTTAAAGAATTCTCTTGGGCACATGCTGTGTCCAAAATGGATCAAAATATAATTCTGGGTCTTCACAGGGCATGTTTTCAACAAGGACCTCTGCCAAGAATGATGAGATTGGAGGAGAAAGCAAGAATGATGCAAAAAGTTGTGGTTGGAGGTAATGAGCAATGTTTCTGCTGGTGTCCTCTTTCCTGGATTTGCCTTGTTGGTGGAGACAGCTCTAGAATGTGGTATGAGAGACCCCAACTCTGGTCCATGAAATGAAATATGTAAAAGACCTAGGATAGGGCCTAACATCTAAACAGTACCTAGTGATTAGGGTTCCTGATCACCAATGACTTTTATTCCGTGGGAATTTAAGATCCATCATGGAGAAGGCAGGCCAGGCCCTTCTAGTGACTATCCTTTGAAGACAGAAGTCAGCCACCCATTATTCTGATTGCTTATTTTCTTGTCTATGTGTCATACTAGATTATAACTTGTTAGTTGAACACAGGCAATCAGTATGCTCTCTGTTGATGTTATTTCAAGTGATTCTTTGGACTATTTCAAAATATTTCTGTATGAGAAGAAAATGCCCTCCCATACTCATAGTGAATTAAGCCAATTCTTTATTTCTGTCTGTCACATGTTGGCAAGTCAATGGTTGCTCTATGACCACCCCAGCTGCTCAGCACCCCTCCTCCAGGGAGTAGGCCTCCATGGAGCCATGCCCGCTGGGCACTGTCCTGCTGGTGATCCCAAGTTTTCTTTTAATGTCTCACTATAATCAAGCTAGTCTTTAAAGCTCAATGTTAAGTGAATTAAGCTTACAAAGATGATTTCATTCAAAAATATATTTATATGGCAATCAGATATCCTTGAATTCCTTGATATAATAAGTTTCTACCTTACCTGTCACAAGAGCGGGGTAGAGTTGCATGTTTAAAGCTCATCTTACTGACTGACTGCAGGCTCTGAATTTCCCATGCCCATCACATAAGCAGCCCTGGGCCTGACTATTCAACAACTATGTGTAAGTCTGTGGTCCAAGCCAGAGCTTCACACTGAAGGTAGAAAAGCATGTGCAGATGGTACCCAGCCACAGGGAGCATCCACTCTGCTAAGAGAAGTGAGTGGCCACAGACCATGATGGGAGCCTAGTGGGAAACAAAAACTGGGGCTTGACTGACTGGGTGATCAGGAGACCACCTGGGAAGATGACTGAAGAACAAAAGGAGATTCCCTTGCAAACAGCCAAGGGAAAGTGTCCAGTAAAGGCAACCACAGAGTTCCCAGGGAAGGGTAAGATCACATTCAAGCGCAGGTCAGGTGGAGATGTGGCAGGAAGGGCTACCGGGTAGACATGAACAGGGTCTGAGATACATCTGTCACAAAAGTTGGAGCATTGATGAACATTTTTAAGCCCAGAAGTTGCATAATCTGATTTATATTTTCCAAAGATGACTTAGGCAGCTGTGTGGAGGTGGATTGAAGTAGGGCTTGAGGATAGGGAGTGAGAACAAAGGGTTTATTGGCTTAGAACAGTGAGAAATGGCAATGCTTTCAAACCACAAGTTCAAAAGAACAAGATTTTACACTTACACTAATGTAGCAAATGACATATACCTCCCTCCCACCACAAACAAAAAGAAATAATAGGTTATATACAGTAAAGTGGGGCTTTCCAAGTGACTCAGCGGTAAACAATCCACCTACAATGCAGGAGCCCCAGGAGACCGGAGTTTGATCCCTGGTTTGGGAAGATTCCCCAGGAGAAGGGCATGGCAACCCACTCCAATATTCTTACCTGGAGAATTCCATGGACAGAGGAGCCTGGTGAGCCTGGTGAGGTCGCAAAGAGTTGGACACAACTGAAGCAATTTGACATGCACACATACATACAGTAAAACATATTTTTAAAGCGATGTTGAATCTAAACCAAAAAGTAGAGGGAATCTTCAGGGAAAAAAACAAATGGTAACTGAAAATTAAATTGACAAGTAGGTAGGTGAGTTAATTCTATGGCTACCAGGGCCAGGTGGGTGGAGATGATTGCTCATGTTGGTAACCTACGAGACTGGGTTTTAACAATCATGAAGAAATAAGAGGCAAAACTTTGGGCATTAGCTAGATGAAGAGTTGGGACTGGGAACCTCTATATGGAGTTAGAAACTTAGAATGGCTGTAACCTTGGGGAGTTGGAGAGAAATGAGAAAGTACATCTTCAAAGCATAAAAAGACAAGAAATTCTGTTATCATAGACTAAACACTCCCCTGAGAACTTCTATTCATTTCCCTGCCTTTATGCATGTTCAAGCTTCAAATTATTATACTTATGCAGTCTGAGGACCTCTAAATCAAGAAATAAACATAAAAGTGGTATTCAGAATATCATACCCCTGGAAACCACCAGAGCAAAAAGTGAAAAGTTTCTCTGGGAGAATACACCATCAAACCAGGCCTCACAGAGCCCCTGTGGAAAACAGAATTCTAAGATGCCCCAAGATTGCTTTCTGTAGTGTATACACACAGCTTCACCCAGCTATTCAATCATATGTGAACCTATGTGCTGCTGGGAAGAGATGCAACTATAACTAAGACCTAACTTAATGACTTAGTTGACATTAAAAAAGGGCTATTATCCTAGTGGACCCTTAGTCAGGGGAACCCTTACTTATCACAGGATAGGGTTCTTCCTGGCTAAAAGGATTTAAAGGGAAGGAAATTTGATGCACAAGAAATGCTCCATTGCTGATTTTGAAGGAGAAGGGGGCCACATGGCAAGGAATGTGGGCAGCCTCTAAATGCTGACAGTCTGCAAGGAAACAGGGACTCAGATCTTCAAAGAAGTGTGTTCCACCAACAAGCTGGAGGAACTTGTATCTTCTTTCCCAGAGCCTCAGATGAAAACTCGGCCCAGTCAACACATTGATTTCAAGCTGGTGAGACTGAGCAGAAAAACCAGGCATGCTTTGCCAGACTTCTAACCTTCAGAATGATGCTCCAAATGATTATATTTAACTATGTAAAAGATAATAAATAGTATTGTTTTGAGCCTCTAAGTTTGTGGTAATGTGTTATGCATCAATAGAGAACTAATACTGATTTTGTTACCTGGAAGTGGCATGCTGTTGTAATTAATACCTAAAAAGGTGACAATGACTTCAGAATTGGACAGCAAGAAGATGGAAGAATGTTGAGAAGCATGACCCAAAAAAGCCTCAACTGCAGTGACCAGTGGTAGAAATCTGTATTTGGAGTGTACTATAGGTGAGGTTGAGAAGGAAGTGACAAACATGTTATTGGAAACTGATGGATGGGGTATGCTTCTTATTTATGGGCAGAACTTTGGCAAAATTGTGTCTAGCAGTTAGGTGGAAAACAAAAGTCATAAGCAATAATGTTGGATATACAGCTAAGGATATTTTTAAGAAATGTTTAAGATGCAGCCAGGTTTTTTATCACTGCTTATGAGAAAAGAGATATATTGAGAGAACTGTCAACCGAAAAGGAAACAGGAGTGGATGATTTGGGAGATTCTCAGCCTATCCAGGTGGCAAAAGCTGATAAAATTAACAGATTGCTTTCAAAAGCATGGCATAGAAAAAAAGTCAAAGGTGCAACTATATAACCTTTTGCTAAAAAATACCAAAAGGGCACACTGAGGAAACCAGAATTGAGAGAGACATGTGTACCCCAGTGTTCATCACATCACTGTTTACAGTAACTAGGATATGGAAGCAACCTAGAGGTCCTTCAGCAGATGAATGGATAAGAAAGCTGTGGCACATATACACAATGGAATATTACTCAGCTATTAGGAAGAATGCATTTGAATCAGTTCTAATAAGGTGGATGAAACTGGAACTTATTATACAGACTGAAGTGAGTCAGAAAAAAAAAAAAACACCAATACAGTATATTAATGCATATATATGGAATTTAGAAAGATGGTAATGATGATCCTATACGTGAGACAGCAAAAGAGACACATATATAAAGAATAGACTTTTGGATTCTGTGGGAGAAGGTGAGGGTGGGATGATTTGAGAGAATAGCACTGAAACATGTATATTACCATATGTGAAATAGATCACCAGTCCAAGTTCGATGCATGAAACAGGGCATTAAAAGACAGTGCATTGGGACAACCCTGAGGGATGGGATGGGGAAGGAAGTGGGAGGGGGTTTCAGGATGGGGGACACGTGTACACCCATGGCTGATTCATGTCAATGTATGGCAAAAACCACCAAAATATTGTGGTTTAATTAGCCTCCAATTAAAATTTTTTTTTAAAAAAAGGTCAGGGTATTCAGCCACAAAAAGGCTCTTTCAAGAGAATAAAATTATGCCTCACAGGTTTTATCAACCAAGCTGTAGCAACTCCACCCTCTTTCCCTTGTTCCTTGGCCATCTCAGCTGGAACCAGACAGGGATTATCTCAAACAAATCTGTGGGTATGACTTCTGTCTAATGGGCTGAATCCCAGTGCAATTCACAGAAGGCTCACAAGGTTCTGGGGAAAGTTGTTCTGCCAAAAACCTATCGACTTGAATTAAAGGGAGAAAGAGATTTCAAAATCGAAAGAGGCCAATGGACCCCCAGAATCCTAGTACTAGGGAGCAGAATGATGAAACTCTGTAACTGCAAATATCTGATATCTCTCATGAAAAAGAAGGATGACTCAGAGACCAGAGAGCAGAACCAAGACCACAGGTGGTCGAGCCAGGACAAACAGGATAATTCTGAGACTTGGAAACCTAAGTTAAGACCTCTGGCTGGAATTTGCCAAACTGGATTTCAGAACTGCTTTGAAATATTGACTCCTTTTCATCTTTCACTTTCTGCCTTTTTAGGCAAGAATGTCTATGCCATTATCCTCTGTCTGTCCCATCATTGTATGCTGGGAATAATGGAAAGATAACTTCTCTAGTTTCACAGGCCCACAGACGGGGAGGAAATGTGTCCAAAGGAAATTACACCCAGGAGCCTCACCCACACCCAGGCTTAATTTAGATGATGGGATTTGGACTTATGTTGACAACTTAATAGGAAATTTTTGGAGGGAATATAAGCTGTTGGGGTCCAGAAGGTGGAATCTGGTAGGTAGAATTAAAAGATAGCCCTAGAGACTCCCACCTCTTGGTTTGTCTTGTATAACCCCTCCCCATGAGTGTTGGCAAGACCTGTGAGTGTTATGGAGCCCCATGATTATGTTATATTACAAGGCAAGTGGGATTTCCCAATGTAATTAAGCTGGATAGTCAGTTGATCTTAAGTTAAAATGGAGATTTTTTTCATGAGTCTGACCCTTTCACACACACTCTATATATCTGGCTCTAGAAGTCAGAGGCAGAGAAATTCAGAGATCAAAGCAGCAGAGATGGTCCTGCTGGCCTTGAAGGAGAAACTGCCATGTTGTAGACAGGGTCATAAGGCAGGAATAGGGTTGAAAGGAGTTCCAGCCAGCAGCAATAAGAAACAGGGCACTTAGTCGTACAACCACAAGGACTGAATTCTGCCAGCAACCTGGATGAGCTTGAAAATGGACCTTGGCTTTATGTGAGATCGCAGCCTTGGCTGACACCATGAATGCAGCAGAGAACTCAATTGGGCTGTGATACACTCCTAACCAGTGTGAAATGTGAGATAGCAAATGCATGTTTCTTCAACCCTCTGTGGTGGTGGTAATCTGTTATCCAACAATAGAAAACTCATACAATCCTCACCCTCACCTATGTAAAAAAGAAAAGAAAGAAGGCTGTGCTCCAAACTGAGATTACAAAACACACAGGAGAAAACAATGTTGTGAGAGTAAGTATGCATGAGAAAAATGAGGGTTAAACCTCAGGAACAGTAGATAAATAAACCACAGAACCCAGAAGAAAGAAATGGTTTGCAAGAAAAAAAATTATGAGCAAGAAACCAGTAAGCATGTTTGTTTAAGTAAAACTAGTTTAGCAGAATTTTGCTTTCAACAAAGGACTCATCCATTCACCTGAACCAGTCAGAAATGGACAAATGTTTAAAACAGTGGTTTGGACTTCCCTGGGAGTCCAGTGGTTAAGACTCCATCCTTCCACAGCAAGGAGCAGAGGTTCATCCCTGGTCCAAGAACTAAGATCCCTGATGCCATGTGCTCCCCTCACCCCCACCCCAAAAGTGTTGGTAAAAGAGTGGTTTGTAGGACCCTGATGTCAGGCAGTGAAGAATGGTGATCACTAAGAGATGAAAAACAAATGAGATGAGCCCTGTGACTGCCCCAGTTCACTGCCTTGGAAGAGCTCCAGGCCCTGGCGCAGGAAGAGGAGGTAAAGGCAGAGCCCAGCAGACTGAGACAATTAGAAGGAAAGAGGCAGTGTTCACACAGGGCTAGATACGGTGCCTGCCCTGCCAGTCAGGCAGGAGAGCCCGTGACTCATGGACACACAGAAACCCCTAACTTCAATCCTGCAGTAAATGAACTTTCGACTGCATTTTGTTCCAATCCCATCTAACAAATGTTAAAAAGCAAAACCAGTCTGAGTCGGCATAAGGAAGGATATAATACAGACCAGAAAGGAAAAAAGTAAAATAGAGATTTCAACAAATAGGAAAAAAAATCAATAAAGCTGCAAGCTGGTTTTTTGAAAGGATAAATAAAATTGAAAAACCCCTAGCCAGGCTCACCAAGAAGAAAAGATAGAGTGTCCAAATAAGCAAAATAAGAAATAAAGAGGAGAGGGACTTCCTTAGCGGTTCAGTGATTAAGACTCCATGCTTGTATTGCAGAGCACAGGTTCTAACCCTGTTCAAGGAACTAAGATCCCACATACTATGTGGTATGGCAAAAAAAAAAAAAATTACAAATCCAGTGTGGTAGACCAAAATAAGCAGGAGAAATAACAGCTGCTATCACAGAATTTTTTTTTAAAACCATAAAAGAATGGATAAACAACAAGGTCTTACCATGTAGCACAGAGACCTCTATTCAGCATTCCATGTAAATTTAAAAGAATATAAAAAAATATATAGGCATATATATTTGTGTGTATATATATAGCTATGTATATATGCATATAACTATATGTATGTATAACTGAATCACTTTACCGTACAGCAGAAATTAAAACAACCTCATAAATCAACTGTACTTCAATTAAAAAAAATTAAAACTGAAAAAATAAACTATGACACCTAAAAAAATTATAAGAGCATACTGTGAACAATTATATGCAAACAAACTGGACAACCTACAAGAAACGGACAAGTTTCTGGAAACATACAGCCCACCAAAACTGAGTGAAGAAGAAACAGATAATTTGAATGTACTAATCAGTAGAAGTGAAATAGAATTTGTAACTTAAAAGAGAAAAGAAAGAAAGAAAACATCATTGCAATTCTGACACCTGTTTCTGAGTGGTGAGTTTTCTCACTCCTCCAATCAATTCTCCAGTATAAGCTGAATGTCTACAGTTCAATTCAATTCTGACACCATCTACCTGGATATAGCAGCCCAAGTTAAGGGCTCAGTCCCTTTAGACACCAATCACAGCTCCAGGTTGTCACCTATGCTGCTGATGGAACAGTATACATTGGAGCTTCCAATGATCCCACACACACACTTGGGTTTAATTATTAATAATTTCCTAGAGTGGATTATAGAACTTGGAGAAACATTTTACTTGCTAGATTACCAATTTATTATAAAAGGATATAGATAAGGAATAGCCAAATGGAAGACACGCATAAGGCAAGGCATCGAGATTCCATGATCCTCAAAGAGCAGCACTCTCCCCAGTTTCCACACACTCACAAGCCTTCAAAACTCTATCCTTTAGGGCTTTTTCATGCATACATACATGCTCAGTCGCTCAGTCATGTATGACTCTTTGCAACTCCATGGACTGCCGTCTGCCAGTTTCCTCTGACCATGGGATTTCCCAGGCAAGAATACTGGTGTGGGTTGCCATTTTCTTCTCCACGGGATCTTCCCTACTGAGGATCAAACCCACATCTCCTGCATTGGCAGGCAGATTCTTTACCCCTAAGCCACCAGGGAAGCCCCATCTTTAGGTTACCTAGCGACTTTCAATGTGAAATAGATCGCCAGTTAAGTTCGATGCATGAGACAGTGCTCAGGGCCAGTGCACTGGGACAACCCTGAGGGATGAGATGGGGAGGGAAGTGGGAGGGGTGTTCAGGGTGGGGGACACATGTACACCCATGGCTGATTCATGTGAATGTATGACAAAAACCACTACAATGTTGTAAAGTAATTAGCCTCCAATTAAAATAATTAATTTTTAAGTCATGTCATTAACATAATAAAAGATACTTTATTGTTATCATTTCTAAGGGTTTTAGGAACTCTATCAGAAAAGGGTAAAGATCAGATACATATTTCTTATTGTAAATCACAATATCACAGGCATCAGTGGGAGAATTTTAAGCAAACTAACAGGGAGGAGCTAAGATGGTGGAGGAATAGGACGGGGAAACCACTTTCTCTCCTACAAATTCACTGAAAGAACATTTGAACGCTGAGCAAACTTCACAAAACAACTTCTGACCGCTAGCAGAAGATATCAGGTGCCCAGAAAAGCAGCCCATCATCTTCGAAAGGAGGTAGGACAAAATATAAAAGATAAAAAGACAGACAAAAGAGCTAGGGAAGGAGACCCGTCCCGGGAAGGGAGTCGTAATAGAGGAAGTTTCCAAACACCAGGAAACCTTCGCACTGGCGGGTCTGGGGGAAGTTTTCATATCTTGGAGGGCAACCTAACTGGGAGGAAAAATAAATAAAACCCACAGATTACATGCCTAAAAGCAACTCCGAGCAGAAAAGTACCCCAGACGCCCGCATCCGCCACCAGCAAGTGGGGGCGGAACAGAGAGGAGCGGGCAGCATTGCTTAGGGTAACGACTGGGCCCGAATGCCCTGAGGGCAATCGGAGGAAGCTAATGTGAGATAGCAACTTAAACTGTGGGATAGCAAGAGAGAGAGAGAAAATTAACCGGCGGGAACACACAGCCGGCCGTTCGCAGAACAAAGGGACTGAGCAATTCCAGAGAAGAGCTAGCCGGCGGCGGACCGGCCCATCCCCCGCCAGAGGCAGGAGGCATGGGGGAGGGGAGAGGGGCAAACTCAGCCCCAGAGACGGGGCCTCAAACTGCAAACCCCCTACCAAACTGCAAACAGGCTCCCAATCCGCCTGGAGGGTCGCGGCTAGAGGCCAGCTCCCGAGAACAGTCACAGGCGCACGCACCCAACTGGCGCATGCACGGAAACTGAGGCTGGGACTGCGGAGGGGATAAGGAGCACCACACCCGGGGAGAGTGCGCCCGTCAAGCTCCTGGCTGCCTGAGCTGCTCCGGCCAGGGAAGGCACAAAACTCAGGCCCAACCGAGTCCGCGCTTTTGTGGAGTACTCAAAAAGTGGAACCGCACACAATGCAGGGCCCGCTCCATATAGAGCAGCCGGGAGTCTGAGCAGTGTAGACAGGGAAAGCACATACCCCTGAGCGGGGGCAAACCCAGTGTGGCCAGAACACTGCGAGGGCTCCCCACACAGGCCAGGGACATTTGTCTGCAGCGCCCCTCCCTCCCCACAGCACGACTGAACAAGCGAACCTGAACAAGAAACTACCTCTGCCCGCCTGTGTCAGAGCGGAAATTAGACACTGAAGAGACTGGCAAACAGAAGCCAAATAAACAAAGGGAACCGCTTCAGAAGTGACAGGTGCAAACTAACATACATGTAATTGGCTGACTGAAGGGAGATTGTAGAAAAGATCCAAAAAGGTTAAAATGTTTAGGTTAATAAAGGCAGAAATTTTTGCAAATTTGATGAAAACTACAATGACAAAATCTAAAAACCTACAAATCCAGGGAGCTCAATGAACTCTACACACACACACACACACACACACACACACACACAGAACAGGAAGCAAATTGCATCCAGGAACTTCATAGTCAAGTTTATCCACACACTAGCCAGCAATTTTACTATGACATGCCTTAAATAATTCAGCAGTATCTTTTAAAACTAAATATTTATGTTCTATATGCTCAGCAGTTACACTTGAGGGGGGGGGGGCGTTTATCCAAGAGAAATTAAAACATATATTCACAAGATAACCTGTACACAAATGTCATTCTAGTTTTATTACAATAGTCAAAAACTTGAAATAGCATGGTCCCAAAATGGCAGACGAATAGGATGAGGAGACCACTTTCTTGCCCACAAATACACCAAAAGGTCATCTGCATAAAGAGCAACTTCCACAAAACAACTTCTGAACACTGGCAGAGGTCCCCAGATACCCAGAAAGGCAAACCAATCTCTTCGAAATGAGGTAGGACAAAAGATAAAGATAAAAAGAGAGACAAAGGATCTCCGGACGGAGACCTGTTCTGTGGAGGGGGTCATGAAGGAGGAGAAGTTTCCACACAATAGGAAAGTCTCTCACAGGCAGAGTCACTGGGGACCTTTGGAATCTCAGAGGGCAGCATACCAGGAAAAAACAAAAAAATCACCACAGAATTCATGCTGAATGGTAATTATGAAGTAGCTCACACTCTCATGTCCACCTGCAGCGAGAGGGTGCTGGGTGCAGAGGTGCAGCTGCCTCCTCAGCCCTCAGGGTAAGCATGGGTTGAATGCCCGAGGACACTCTGAGGGGACTAATGTGACATAGCAACCCAAACTGTGGGAACAGCAGGGAGACAGAGAAAAACAAAGGGCCTTTCTCACGGGAAGGCTCTAAGGCCACACTGTGACCCCTGGCATGCTCACAGAGCAAAGGATTGTGCCCTAGAGAATACCAAAGGAGAGCAAACTGGCTGCCATTTATGGCACTCCTTGGAGGCAGAGAAGCAGGTGAGGCGATAGGCAAGGGGCCACTGCAATCTCGGCCCCAGAGACTGCATGTTTCCACCAAGGTGTGAGCAGCCTGCCAGTCACTAACCACATCTTCCTGGGATCTGGACAGTTCATATCTACCAGGAGTATTAGCATCTGAGACCCGCTGCCCTGAGGAGACACATGGCCCACTGGGACTGTGCCCCCACAGAGCAACCAGGAGCCTGAGGCTTTGACTCAGGAAGTACACACTACCTTGGGCTGTGTGGCCCACCCACTGTGAGCCCTCCCCACACATGCCAGTGGTGTTTGCTGGCAGCGTCTCTCCCTCTCCACAGCACAACTGAGCAAGTAGGCCAAATAAGTGGCCACTTTCGGCCCTCGTGTCAGGGTGGAAATTAGATGCTGAAGAGACTTGCAAGAAGAGGAGGCCAACCTAAGCAAAGAAAAGAAAGAGAGTCACCCCAGAAGTGGCAGGTGCAACAGATTAAAATTCTGCAGTTAAGCTGAGACTGTGCCTTTGAGGGGCAACTCTAGACTTTGAGAACAAGTATAAGCCAGAACAAGAGATTATCTGACACTGAATTGACCCTGCAATATTTTTATAATTTTTGTGTTTTATTGTACTTTTGAGAGTCAATTCTCTAGTCTAGGTTTTTAATTTTTGCTTTTTCATTTTTGTTATTATTTTTTTTCTCTTTAACAGTTTAATTTTTAGTATCCATTTTCACTTAGGGATTTGATTACTTGCTTGATGGCTATTTTCCCTTTGACTCTCCCTTTTCTTCTCCTGATCACCTCCATCTCCCACCTCCCTCTTCTCTTCTCTATATAACTCTGTGAATCTCTTTGGGTATTCTTGGATGTGGAGAGTTGTCTCACCTAGTTAAGCTAGGGTTTTTTTTTTTTTCTTTTGTGCTGTGTGCACAGAAGTCTTGATGTTACAGTATGAGGGGCAGTGAAACCCAGAGGCAAGAGGCTCAACTCCAAAACTTTGGGCCATCATAGAACTCCTGGCCCCAGGACACATTAATAGATAAGAGCCCACCAAAAAGCCTCCATACATACACTGAGACCAAGCTCCACCCCAAGAGCCACCAAGCTGCAGTACAAGACACCTCACAATATCCTCCAGCAAAACAGGAACACAACCCTGAACACTAAAAGACAGGTTGCCCAAAGCAATACCAAACCCAGTGACACACCAAGACTCACCACTGGATACTGCACTGCCTTCCAGATAGACGAGATCCAGCTCCACCCATCAGAACACAGATACAAGTTCCCCCAACCAGGAAATCTTCACCAGTCACTGGTCAAATCCCAATCACAGGGAGCAAGCTTCACAATTAAGAGGAATTACGACCCTCCAGCTTGCAGAAAGGAGACCACAAACACAACAAAATAAAGAAAATGAAAAGGCAGAGAAATATCCAGCAGGTGAATGAACATGATAAAAAAACCTACCAAACCAAACAAAAGAGGAGAAGATAGGGAGTCTATCTGAAAAATATTTCAGAATAATGGTAGTGAAGATAATCCAAACCTTGAAAACAAAATGGAGTTACAGATAAATAGACTAGAGACACGGATCGAGAAGATGCAAGAAATGTTTAACAAGAACCTAGAAGAAATAAAAAATTGTCAATCAGTAAAGGACAATGCAATGACTGAGATTAAAAACACTCTGAAGGGAACCAACAGCAGAGTAACTAAGGCAGAGAGATAAGTGAGATGGAAGATAGAATGGTGGAAATAAATGAAGCAGAGTGGGAAAAGGAATAAAAAGAAATGAGGACAGATTCAGAGGCCTCTAGTAAAATGTTAAATGCCTCAACATTCGAATCATAAGTGTCGCACAACCCACATGCAGAGGTGGAGATAAACCCACAGTTGAAACACAGGGACAGCGTGGCTAAGGTGGAGGACCCAAAACCTTCCCACCAGCTGTACACGCTACAGGTTAAATCCACAGGAACACCTAGGCAGACTCCGTGTCTATGGGATATATAAAAGGACACTGAGAGTTCCCACAAAACAAAACGCACTAGTTCTGACTTCTGTGGACATTGTAGGCAAGAACACAGAGGAGTATGACAAGATTACAGTCTGAGCTGCCTCCACAGCAGGTCCAGAGACCAGTACAGTGCTGGAGGGCCTCCTAGGGAGGTGAGGTGGACTGGGACTCCCAGCTAGGGAAGGCTTGCTGACAGCAGAATGATGACAAGCATTTATTATTCTTATATTTTGACTTGTTCTGTAGTTTCCTTTGGATTTTTTTCACTTTTTTCTTTTTTCTTTCCTTTTTTCCCCCTCTGTGGAATTGTTCATTTTATTAGTACTATTAAGTCTCTTTAAGCTTTTGAGATTTTTTATATCACAGTTTTTATTTCTGTTATAAACTTCTGCCTCTCTATTGGCCTTCTGCAGTTCTCTGGAGTTTTCCTTTTTTATTTATTTTTTTATTTTTCTCTTTTTTCTCAATTTTAATTTTTAAATTGTTTAAATTTATCATTTTTTTCTAAATTTATTCCTTTGTTTGATTTCCCTACTGTTCTTTTCACCTCACAGTTAATCTTTAATATATATAAATCTTTTTTATCTACCTCTATTTAACTTTGTAACCCCACAAGAGAGTGACACAGACACTCACAGCCTGTGAGTATCCAGGAGACTCTGGCAGAGGTGTGAGTCAGAGATGAAATGCTAGGTTCCAGGGCTCGGGTACAGGACCTTTTTAAAGAGGTCGCCATTATCTTCATTAAATGCACCATAGTTTGGTCTCAAGTCAAACAGGGAGGGAACACAGTCCCACCCATCAACAGAAAATTGGATTAAAGATTTACAGAGCATGGACATGCCCAGTGGAAAAAGACCCAGTTTCCCCCACAGTAAGTCTCTCCCAGCAGAAGGTGTCCATAAGCCTCTTATCCTTACCCTTCAGTCCTTCCAAAGAATATTTAGGACTGATTTCCTTTAGGATTGACTGGTTTGATCTTGAGTCCAAGGGACTCTCAAGAGTCTTCTCCAACACCACAGTTCAAAAGCATCAATGCGTCAGTGCTCACCTTTCCTTAAGGTCCAACTCTTGCATTAATACATGACTACTGGAAAAAACCATAGCTTTGACTAGACAGACCTTTTTTGACAGAGTAATGTCTCTGCATTTTAATATGCTGTCTATGTTAGTAACAGCTTTTCTTCCAAGGAGCGTCTTTTAATTTCATAGCTGCAGTCACCATCTGCAATCATTCTGGAGACCACCAAAATAAAGACTGTCACTGTGTCCATTGTTTCCCCATCTATTTGCCCTGAAGTGATGGGACCAGATGCCAAGATATTAGTATTTTTTTCGTGTTTTAAGTTTTTTCCAGAGTTTTAAGCCAGGTTTTTCACTCTCTTCTTTCACTTTCATCAAGAGGCTCTTTTAGTTCCACTTACTTTCTGACATAAGGGTGGTGTCATCTGCATATATGAGGTTATTGATATTTCTCCCGGCATTCTTGATTTCAGCTTGTGCTTCATCCTGCCCAGCATTGAGCATGATGTACTCTGAACAGAAGATAAATAAGCAAGGTGATAATACACAGCCTTGACGTACTCCGTTTCCTATCTGGAACCAGTCTATTGTTCCACGTCTGGCTCTAACTTTTGCTTCTTGACCTGCATACAGATTTCTCAGGAGGCAGATTAGACGGTCTGGTATTCAAATCTCTTGAAGAATTTTCCACAGTTTGCTGTGATCTACACAATTAAAGGCTTTGGCATAATCAATAAAGCAGAAGTAGATGTTTTTCTGGAACTCTCTTGCTTTTTCGATGATCCAACGGATGTTGGCAATGTGATCTCTGGTTCCTCTGCCTTTTCTAAACCCAGTTTGAACATATGGAAGTTCACGGTTCACGTACTGTATAAGCCTGGCTTGGAGAATTTTGAGCATTACTTTACCACTGTGTGAGATGAGTTCAATTGTGCGGTAGTTTGAACATGTTTTGGCATTGCTTTTTTGGGGGATTGGAATGAAAACTGACCTTTTCCGGTCCTTTAGCCACTGCTGAGTTTTCCAAATTTGCTGGCATATTGCGTGCCAGCACTTTCACAGCATCATCTTTTAGGATTTGAAATAGCTCAACTGGAATTCCATCACCTCCACTAGCTTTGTTCGTAGTGATGCTTCCTAAAGCCCACTTGACATCACATTCCAGGATGTCTGGTTCTAGGTGAGTGATCACACCATCATGGTTATCTAGGTCATGAAGATTTTTTTATACAGTTCTTCTGTGTATTCTTGCCACCTCTTCTTAGTATCTTCTGCTTCTGTTAGGTCTATACCATTTCTCTCCTTTATCAACCCATCTTTGTATGAAATGTTCCCTTGGTATCTCTAATTTTCTTGAAGAGACCTCTAGTCTTTCCCATTCTATTGTTTTCCTCTATTTCTTTGCACTGATCACTGAGGAAGGCTTTCTTATCTCTCCTTGCTATACTTTGGAACTCTGCACTCATATGGATATATCTTTCCTTTTCTCCTTTGCCTTTCACTTCTCTTCTTTTCATAGATATTTCTAAGGTCTCCTCAAACAGCCATTTTTCCTTTTTGCATTTCTTTTTCTTGGGGATGATCTTGATCACTGACTCCTATACAATATCACGAACCTCCACTCATAGTTCTTCAGGCACTCTGTCAGGTCTAATCACCTGAATCTATTTGTCACTTCAACTGTATAATCAAAAGGAATTTGATTTAGGTCATATATGAATGGTCTAGTGGTTTCCTTACTTTCTTCAATTTAAGTCTGAAACTGGAAATAAGGAGTTCATGATCAGAGCAACAGTCAGCTCCCAGTCTTGTTTTCGCTGACTCTATAGAGCTTCTCTATCTTTGGCTGCAAAGAATACATCAATCTGATTTCAGTATTGACCATCTGGTGATGTTCGTGTGTAGTCTTCTCTTGTGTTGTTGGAATATTGTGTTTGCTATGACCAGTGTGCTCTCTTGTCAAAACTCTGTTAGCCTTTGCCCTGCTTCATTTTGTACTACAAGACCAAATTTTCCCATTACTCCAGATATTTCTTGACTTCCTACTTTTGCATTCCAGTCCCCTGTGATGAAAAGGACATCTTCTGGGGTTAGGGTTAGGGTTAGTGAGGGGTGCTAGTTCTAGAAGGTCTTGTAGGCCTTCATAGAACCGTTCAGTTTCAGCTTCTTCAGCATTACAGGTTGTGGCACAGACTTGGATTACTGTGATATTGAATGGTTTGCCTTGGAAGTGAACATAGATCATTCTGTGATTTTTGAGATTGCACCCAAGTACTGCATTTCAGACTCTTTTATTGACTATGAGGGCTAGTCCAGTTGTTCTAAGGGATTCTTGCCCACAATAGTAGATATAATGGTCATCTGAACTACATTTTCCCATTCCACTTCATTTTAGTTCACTGATTCCTAAAATGTCAGTGTTCACTTTTGCCATCTCCTCTTTGACCATTTCTAATTTACCATGATTCATGGACCTAACATTCCAGGATCCTGTGCAATATTGCTCTTTACAGCATTGGACTTTACTTTCATCACCTGTCACATCCACAACTGGGTGTTGTTTTTGCTTTGGCTCCATCTGTTCATTCTTTCATGAGTTATTTCTCCACTCTTCTCCAGTAGCATATTGAGCAGCTACCAAGCAGGAGAATTCATCTTTCAGTGCCATATCTTTTTGCCTTTTCATATGGCTCATGGGGTTCTCAAGGCAAAACACTGAAGTGGTTTGCCATTCCCTTCTCCAGTGGACTGCATTCTGTCAGAACTCTCCACCATGACCCATCCATTTTGGGTGGCCTTACATGGCATGGCTCACAGTTTCATTGAGTTAGACAAGGCTGTGGTTCATGTGATCAGTTTGATTAGCTTTCTGTGACTGTGGTTTTCATTCTGTCTGCCCTCTGATGGAGCAGAGCCTTCTGGCAGCTTTCTGATGGGAGAGATTTACTGTGGGGCAAACTGGGTCTTATTCCAATGGGTGGGGCCATGATCAGTAAATATTTAATCCAATTTTCTGTTGAAGGGTGGGGCTGTGTTCCTTCCCTGTTGTTTGACCTGAGACCAAACTATGGTGGAGATAATGAAGATAATGGCGACCTCCTTCAAAAGGCCCTGTGTTTGCACTTTTGCACTCAGTGCCCCCTCCCCTGCAGCAGACAACTGCTGACCCACACCTCCGCCAGAGACTCCTGGATGCTGGCAGGCAATTCTGGGTCAGTCTCTTGTGGGGTCACTACTCCTTTCTCCTGGGTCCTGGTGTGTATGTGGTTTTGTTTGTGCCCTCCAAGAGTCTGTTTCCCCAGTCCTGTGTAAGTTCTGTAATCAAATACCACTACCCTCCAAAGTCAAATTTCCTGGGGGTTTTCAGTCCCTTTGCCAGATCCCCAGGTGGGGAAATCTGGGTGGGTCCTAGAACTTTCTTAACAGTGTGAGAATTTATTTGGTACAATTGTTCTGCAGTTCGTGGGTCATCTGCTCAGCAGCTCTACGGTGGGGTTAATAGCAACCTCCTCCAAGAGGGCTTATGCCACATCCAGGTCTGCTGCATCCAGAGGCCCTGCCCCTGTTGCAGGCCTCTGCTGACCCTTACCTCTGCAGGAGACACTCAGACACTCAGAGGTGGGTCTGGCTCAGTCTCTGTGAGTTCTCTGGGTCCTGGTGCATACACCAGGCTCTAGTCAGAACCCTCCAAGCGTCTCTGGTGGGTATGGGATTTGATTCCAAAAGCGATTTTGCCCCTCCTACCATCTTGCTGGGGCTTCTCCTTTGCCCTTGGATGTGGGAATCATTTTCTTGGTGGGATCGAACATTCTCCTGTTGATAGTTGTTCAGCACCAAGTTATAATTTTGGAGTTCTTGCAGGAAAAGATGACCACATACCCTTCTTCTCTGCCATCTTGTGTGAAGTTTATCCACTTTGTGTGATAGTAACAGAACTACTCCAGCTTCCTTCTGAACCCTAATATTACCATTTTATAACTATGGCCAATTTTCTTTCATCCTTCTCAGTTCTTGACAGGCAACCATCCATTCTCTATCTCTACAGTTTTGTGATTTCAACAATGTATCTAGTACGTGGCCTTCAGCTATTGTCTGTCTTTCACTCAGCATGATTCACTTGAGAAATCATCCAAGTACCAACCAGGCCTGACCCTGCTTAACTTCTGAGATTAGACAAGATTGGGCATGTTCAGGGTGGTATGGCCATAAATTCTCCAATTAGAAAAAAATCAATTAATTTTAAAAATCATTAAAAAACTAGAAATAACTCAAATGTCCTTTAACAGGTTGAACTAACTGTGGAATATACATATCATGGAATGTTAGTCAGCAGTAAAAAGAAACAAACTTTTGATACACACAACAACCTGGATGGATCTCAAGTGAATTATGCTGAGTCAAAGACAGACAATAGCTGAAGGCCACATACTAAATACATTGTTGAAATCACAAAATTATAGAGCTAGAGAATGGATGAGTCCCTATCAAGAGCTGAGGAGAAGGATGAAAGAAAAGTGTAAATGGTTATAAAAGGGTAATATTAGGGCTCAGAAGGAAGCTGGAGTAGCTCTGTTACTATCATACAAAGTAGATTTAAGAGCATGAACAGAAAGAAGTAATTAAAAACTTCATTACATAATGATAAGAGGGCACATTCATCAAGAGGAGATAACAATCCTAAGTGTTTATGTACCTAATAACAGAATTTAAAAATACAAGATGACAGAACTGATAGAACTCTAAGAAGTTATAGACAGTTCCATCATTTTAGTCAGAGTTTTTTATTTCCTGATCTAAAGAATTGATAGGGCATGTAGATAGAAAATCAGTGAGAATATGGATTTGAACCACATTATCAACCAAACAATATTTTAGCCACCTGATGCAAAGAGCCAACTCATTGGAGAAGACCCTGATGCTGGGAAAGATTGAAGGCAGAAGGAGAAGGGGGGGAAAGAGAATGAAATGGTTGGATGGCATCATCAGTTCAATGGACATGAGTTTCAGCAAACTTCAGGAGTTAGTGAATGACAGGGAAGCCTGGCATGCTGCAGTCCAAGGGATCACAAAGAGTCTGACATGACTGAGCAACTGAACAAAACCAAATCACCCAGTCTGAACTAAAAGATATTTGTTTGTAGAAAATTCCACCCAACATGTGACAGAATTCCAGCACAACTATTCAAAACCCTAAAAGACGATGCCATTAAGGTGCTGCATTCAATATGTTAGCAAATCTGGAAGATGCAGCAGTGGCCATAAGACTGGAAATGATCAATCCTCATCCCAAATCCTAAGAATGGTAATACTAAAGAATGTGCTAACCATTAGACAAAGGCACTCATCTCCCGTGCTAGTAAGGTCGTGCTTAAAATCTTGCATGCTAGGCTTCAGCATTATGCAAACCAAGAACTTCCAGATGTCCAAGATGGGTTTAGAAAAGGAAGAGGAACCAGAGATCAAATTTCCAACATTCACTGGATCATAGAGAAAGCTAGGGAATTCCAGAAAACCATCTACCTCTGTTTCATCAACTAAACAAATGCCTTTGACTGTGTGGATCATAATGAACTGTGGAAAGCTCTTAAAGAAATAGTAATACCAGACCATCTCACCTGTCTCCTGGGAAATCTCTATGTGGCTCAAGAAACAACTGGTCAAACCCTGTATGGACCAATTGATTGGTTCAAGATAGGGAAAGGAGTATGGCAGAGCTGTCTGCTGTCATCCTGTTTGTTAAATCTATATGCTGAGCACATCATGAGAAATGCAGGGCTGGATGAGTTATAAGCTGGAATCAAGACAGGTGGGAGAGCATCGACAATCTCAGATATGTAGATAATACCACTCTAATGGCAGAAAGTGCCTCTTGATGAGGGTGAATGAAGACAGTGAAAGAGCTGGCTTAAAACTAAATATTAAAAAACTAAGTTCATGGCATCCAGTCCCATTACTTCATGGCAAATGGTGGGGGGAGTGGAAAGAGTGACAGATTTCCTCTTCTTAGGCTGTAAAAATCACTGCAGATGGTGACTGCTACCATGAAATTAGAAGATACTTGCTTCTTGGCAGGAAATCTGTGACAAACCTAGATAGTGTATTGAAGAGCAGAAACATTACTCTGCGGACAAAGGTCAGTATAGTAAAGGGAAGTCAAGAAACACCTGGAGTAACAGGCAAATTTGGCCTTGGAGTATGGAATGAAATAGGGCAAAGGCTAATAGAGTTTTGCCAAGAGAACACACTGGTCATAGCAAACACCATATTCCAATGACACAAGAGAAGACTCTACACATGGACATCACCAGATGGTCAACACCGAAACAGACTGATTATATTCTTTGCAGCCAAAGATGGAGAAGCTCTATACAGTCAGCAAAAACAAAATCAGGAGCTGACTGTGGTTCAGATTATGAACTCCTTATTGCCAAATTCAGACTTAATTAAAGAAAGTAGGGAAAACCACTAGACCATTCAGGTATGACTTAAATCATATCCCTTATAACTACAGTGGAAGTGAGAAATAGATTTAAGGGACTAGATCTGATAGACAAAGTGCCTGATGAACTATGGACGGAGGTTCGTGGCATTGTACAGGAGACAGGGATCAAGACCATCGCCATGATAAAGAAATGCAAAAAGGCAAAATGGTTGTCTGAGGAGGCCTTACAAATAGCTGTGAGAAGAAGAGAAGCGAAAAGCAAAGGAGAAAAGGAAAGATATTCCCATTTGAATGCAGAGTTCCAAAGAATAGCAAGGAGAGATAAGAAAGCATTCCTCAGTGATCAATGCAAAGAAATAGAGGAAAACAATAGAATGGGAAAGACTAGAGATCTTTTCAAGAAAATTAGAGATACCAAAGGGGACATTTCATGCAAAGGTGGGTCGATAAAGGACAGAAATGGTATGGACCTAACAGAAGCAGAAGATACTAAGAAGAGGTGGCAAGAATACACAGAGGAACTGTACAAAAAACATCTTCACGACCCAGATAATCATGAAGGTGTGATCACTCACCTAGAGCCAGACATCCTGAAATGTTAAGTCAGGTGGGCCTTAGAAAGCATCACTATGAACAAAGCTAGTGGAGGTGATGGAATTCCAGTTCAGCTTTTTCTAATCCTAAAAGATGATGCTGTGAAAGTGCTGCACTCAATATGCCAGTAAATTTGGAAAACTCAACAGTGGCCACAGGACCGGAAAAGGTCATTTTTCATTCCAATCCCAAAGAAAGGCAATGCCAAAGAATGCCCAAACTACTGCACAATTGCACTCATATCACATGCTAGTAAAGTAATGCTCAAAATTGTCCAAGCCAGGCTTCAGCAATACTTGAACCGTGAACTTCCAGATGTTCAAGCTGGTTTTAGAAAAGGCAGAGGAACCAGAGATCAAATTTCCAACATCCACTGGATCATCAAAAAAGCAAGAGAGTTCCAGAAAAACATCTACTTCTGCTTTATTGACTATGCCAAAGCCTTTGACTGTGTGGATCACCACAAACTGTGGAAAATGCTGAAAGAGATGGGAATACCAGACCACCTGACCTGCCCTTTGAGAAATCTGTATGCAGGTCAGGAAGCAACAGTTAGAACTGGACATGGAACAACAGACTGGTTCCAAATAGGAAAAGGAGTACGTCAAGGCTGTATATTGTCACCCTGCTTATTTCACTTATATGCAGAGTACATCATGAGAAATGTTGGGCTGGAAGAAGCACAAGCTGGAATCAAGATTGCCAGGAGAAATATCAATACCCTCAGATATGCAGATGACAGCATCCTTGTGGCAGAAAGTGAAGAGGAACTAAAAAGCCTCTTAATGAAAGTGAAAGAAGAGAGTGAAAAAGTTGGCTTAAAACTCAACATTCAGAAAACTAACATCATGGCATCTGGTCCCATCACTTCATGACAAATAGATGGAGAAACAGTGGAAACAGTGACAGACTATTTGAGGGGGCTCCAAAATTACCGCAGATGGTGACTGCAGCCAGGAAATTAAAAGATGCTTGCTCCTTGGAAGAAAAGTCAGAGATAGTACTTTGCCTACAAAGGTCCGTCTAGTCAAAGCTATGGTTTTTCCAGTAGTTTTGAATGGACGTGAGAGTTGGACTATAAAGAAAGCTGAGCACCAAAGAATTGATGCTTTTGAACTATGGTGTTGGGGAAGACTCTTGGTCTCCAGTCAATCCTCAAGGAAATCAGTCCTGAATATTCATTGGAAGGACTGATGTTGAAGCTGAAACTCCTATGTTTTGGCTACCTGATGTGAAGAACTGACTCATTTGAAAAGACCCTGATGCTGGGAAAGGCTTCGGGCTGAAGGAGAAGAGGATGACAGAGCATCCTCTGATGTTGGCTGGCATCACTGACTCAATGGGCATGAGTTTGATTAAATTCCAGGAGTTGGTTATGAACAGGGAAGCCTGGCATGCTGCAGTTTGTGGGGTCGCAAAGAGTTGGACATGACTAAGTGAACTGCACTGAACCCTACAAAAGTGAGCCCATCAACCCGCAGAAGTTTGTCAGTTCCTTGCTTCATCTGCCAAGTGCTGGGGCAGTCAGTGCCACTTCAGGGAATTTTGAAGGGAATATCCTCAGGACAAACAGTCTCAGCAGCTGCTAGGGCCTTGCCCCAATATTCCCTGACAAGGGCCAGGTAGCCATGAGCAGCATGGCTCCTGGCTGGCTCACCCAATTTTTTACTGAGTCCAAACTCACTCTGCTCACCACGTGACATGCCAATGAATTGGAGATGAGGTATAGAGACAAGGGATACAACTTTATTCAAAAAGCCAGCAGACTGAGAAGATGGCAGACTAATGTCCCAAAGTAACCATCTTGTCAGGGTCTGGATGTTGGTTCTTTTGTAGAACAGAGAGGGAGAGGAGGTGAGGGAGTAAAGTAAAAGGGACATTAATCTTGGAAGTATCTCCTAGGATGGCCAGACTTGAGAACAGAGTGCATTAATTTTTTCTTTCCTGCAGTCATTCACAGGTGGACAGGGTCAGATTGTCTCTCTGTGAACTGAACAAAGGCACTTCAGATTAAGTTAGGCAGAGGGGCAGGGTTCCCTGAGGCAGGCCATTATGTAAGATTACAATAACAACAGCAACAAAAAGCAAAGGTTAAAGTCAAAGAAACAGATCCAACACGGATTCAGTACTGACCCTTCCCTGTAACAATATCTCACTTTCCTACACAGGAGAAATTGCAGGGCTTTCCTGGCACTGAGCTGTGCCATTCCTTGAGGGAGGGATGGCACAGTAAGACTCAAACGTTACACTTACCCTTATCAGGGTATCAGTGTTGCGCTAGTGAGAATGTTCAGAGCAATACTGAGTAGCAGTGGTAGCAGGCATTCCTTTCTGGTTGCCAATTTCAGGTAGAAAGCTTTCAATATTTCACTATTAAATATGATTTTGCTTTAGTTATTTAAGATATTTTTCATCATAGTAAGGAATTACCCATTTACTCCTGGTTAGTTAAGAACTCTTGATATGATCTTACTTATATGTGGAATCTGAAGAAAACAAACTTATAGAGATAAATAACAGATTTATGGTGGGAATGAGGTGTTGCTGGGGAGGTAGGGGTGAGAGAAAATGTGAAGGTGGACAAAAAGTTTAAACTTCTAGTTTAAAAAATAGAACTTTTGTCATGAAATCCCATGATATGATTTTTTCATCTGTTTACATAATCATATGATTATTCTCTTAATTCTGATAACATAATGAATTGCATTTTTTAGTGTTATTCCAATCTTACAACTCTTATGCAAACCTAAATTAATGTGGTATATTTTTCTTTGTTGAAAATACTTTTTTGGATATTTTGCAACTATGTTTTTCAGTAAAATTACCTTGTAATTTTCCTTTCTTTAAATGTCTTTATCAGGTATTGGTATGATGTTTATTCCGAGCTCATGATACTAACTGAGAATATTTTTAATTTTTCTGTTCTCTAGAGGAGTTTTTATAATATCTGTATTATTTCTTTTTAAAATGTTTTCAAGAAGTCACCAAAAAAAAGCTATCTGAACTTGTGTATTTATTTATGAGAAAGGTTTTAAGTAAAGACTAAAATTTTTAAGAACTATGAGAAAATACATAATTTTGATTTTTCATGTCATTTTCAGTAAGCTGTGACTTTTTTTTTCCCTCTTGGAAATTTATTTCATTTAATTTCCCATGTTTATTGACATTAAATTTTTACAATCTTTCTTATGATCTTTTCAATGACTTTAGATTCTATGGTGATATTCTATTTCTCATTCCTGTTGTTGGTAATTTTCATTCCTGATGTTGGCCAAATCAATCACATGACTATGCCCAGCTTCAAGGAATCTGAGAATTACCATTGTCTCATGTGCCCAGAAGTAGAGAGAGTCAGGTATCAGTGAACATAAATATGTTTATCACTACTTCCAAGAATATGGAGGTTATCAGAAGGAGAAACCAGGATTCAATCTCCTGAGCCATGCTTGCAAACAGAGCACTCACTCTCACCTGGAAAAAAAAAAAAAAAAAGCAGTGTCCTCAGCCAGACATGGTCCCTGCCCTTCCATCCTCTTGAAACAAGACCCATGGGTTGGTATGCAGTGACCTTCCAGGCCTTGACCTGGACCCACAAACACAACTGCTTTTGGGGTAGACAACTCTTAGAATATGTTACATCTTTATTTTGTTTCAAAGGTCTTCCCTGGCAAAGTTTTGCAGTGAGTGAGCTAGTGTTAAATTTACTATAAGAAAATTACTCTTGTTAATGATCTGAACTTTCAAAAATCCATTTTTCTATTACTGAAATGAGATACCTCTATTTCTTTCCACATATTATTTGTTTCATGGCACAAATTGGAAATAGTATCAATTTCCTGCCAGCATATTAAAACATGTTTTTATTAACTAGTGATTGAAATGAGACTTGGAAATCAGCAATGCTTTTGGAGAATTGAATATGTATACTTCTAATTTCATTAATAAAAATTATAACTCTATAGTTAGTTACTATAGTTTTTTATGTTCATCCTTCCTGGTACAACAGTGCATGGCAGGAATTTTCTCAACCTCTTCCTAACACATTAATATTGAGAAGCTCAAGATTATAGATAAATCTAAAAGACCATAAATTAGACTTACTGTAAGTACACTAACTTCTGCAGAATTTCATTAATATAGCTGATGGCATGGAATGACATTGATTTATTGAAACATAATCCAAACATCTCAACCTGGGAGACACAGTGGAAAGGGCTAGATGTGAGTCTGACACACCAAACCCAAATACCAGCTGCTCTGATGTGTTACCTAAGAAAAGCTCAATGTCACTGAGCATTAGTTTCCTTATCTGTATAGACAGAAGACTGAGCTTAGCTTGCAAATTTTCCATGAAGATCAACTGTGACATATATAAGTCAAATTAGCATAATGGTTTCTAGACTACACTACACACCAAAATGAAAGTGATAATGACTATTGTCATTTCCTTACAGGACCTTCTCCAAGACTGGTTGATGTCTTTGAGGATGGCACAGCCTAAGTACTTGGTGTTAGGTACTAGAGACAGGAGAGATTTATCAGTGTTAGCCAGAAAGTGTCCATACTCTAACTTCAGATATGAGCCCAATCAAGAAGTGATACTGACTGCTAAATGGATTTGCCAGGGAACAGAGGGTGAGGCAGTTCTAGGCATGTCCAGTGGGGGAGAGGATATTAACCAGATGAAGTAATAAATGCCAATATCTTCTGAAGAATCTATGGGAAAGAAATCAAGCATCCTTAGTGAAAGTAAAACTCATTTATGGTGAGCTTAGGAAAGATGTGCAAGCACAGACATGTGAAGATTTTTCTGAGAGTATTAATAAGGGCTTGGATAAAAGGTGGGATATGTCAGCAGAGGGCACCTACAAGAGATCTGAGGAGAAGATACTGGCTGACCATTACAGAACTGGAATTCTTTCTACTGAAGGCTTTCACCAAGTTCACTAAAGAGGAGAAACTAAAGCTTCCTTTAGAGCTTTCTGAAGAGGTGTTGGATTTTCACTCTGTTGGGTTCTTCACAAATGCTTTTTGGATCTTAATACAACTTCCAGGTGTATGAGTCACTCCAAGTATGGACTCAAATAAATGTCTGGGGTGGTCTAATGCCATATGACTGCTGTGAATACAAGTGTCAGAATGGATAGAGGCAAGGGCTTCATCCAGAAACAGCACATGTCCCAGAACCAGACACTTGTATTGGAACCTGGCTCTGCTCACCACCAGCTATGGAACTGCAGGCAACATCATTAGATGCAAAATCTACAGGGAAATTTCTAAGAA
The DNA here is from genome assembly GCF_033118175.1 of Dama dama. Taxonomy (NCBI): domain Eukaryota; kingdom Metazoa; phylum Chordata; class Mammalia; order Artiodactyla; family Cervidae; genus Dama; species Dama dama. The sequence goes on along the minus strand of NC_083713.1, from coordinate 5,133,636 downwards.
GTGGGATATTTGCATGGTCTTAAGTTGGTCTCTATAGATTGCTTATTAGATGAGTTACAAGAGGAAAACGTGTTAGTGCAGAATGGAAAAACTGGACAACATCATGACCAAATGATTAAAACCAATATCAGGAGTTTTGCCTATGTTCTCCTCTAGGAGAACTCCTAGACTCCTAGAGGAGAACATAGGCAAAACAATCTCTGACATAAATCACAGCAGGATCCTCTATGACCCACCTCCCAGAATATTGGAAATAAAAGCAAAAATAAACAAATGGGACCTAATGAAACTTAAAAGCTTTCACACAACAAAGGAAACTATAAGCAAGGTGAAAAGACAGCCCTCAGATTGGGAGAAAATAATAGCAAATGAAGCAACAGACAAAGGATTAATCTCAAAAATATACAAGCAACTCCTGCAGCTCAATTCCAGAAAAATAAATGACCCAATCAAAAAATGGGCCAAAGAACTAAACAGACATTTCTCCAAAGAAGACATACAGATGGCTAACAAACACATGAAAAGATGCTCAACATCACTCATTATCAGAGAAATGCAAATCAAAACCACAATGAGGTACCATTACACGCCAGTCAGGATGGCTGCTATCCAAAAGTCTACAAGCAATAAATGCTGGAGACGGTGTGGAGAAAAGGGAACCCTCTTACACTGTTGGTGGGAATGCAAACTAGTACAGCCACTATGGAGAACAGTGTGGAGATTCCTTAAAAAACTGGAAATAGAACTGCCATATGACCCAGCAATACCACTTCTGGGCATACACACTGAGGAAACCAGATCTGAAAGAGACACGTGCACCCCAATGTTCATCACAGCACTGTTTATAATAGCCAGGACATGGAAGCAACCTAGATGCCCATCAGCAGACGAATGGATAAGGAAGCTGTGGTACATATACATCATGGGATATTACTCAGCCGTTAAAAAGAATTCATTTGAATCAGTTCTAATGAGATGGATGAAACTGGAGCCCATTATACAGAGTGAAGTAAGCCAGAAAGATAAAGAACATTACAGCATACTAACACATATATATGGAATTTAGAAAGATGGTAATGATAACCCTATATGCAAAACAGAAAAAGAGACATAGATGTACAGAACAGACTTTTGGACTCTGTGGGAGAAGGCGAGGGTGGTATGTTTTGAGAGAACAGCATCGAAACATGTATATTATCAAGGGTGAAACAGATCACCAGCCCAGGTTGGATGCATGAGACAAGTGCTCGGGCCTGGTGCACTGGGAAGACCCAGAGGGATCGAGTAGAGAGGGAGGGGGGAGGGGGGATCGGGATGGGGAATACACGTAACTCCATGGCTGATTCATGTCAATGTATGACAAAACCCACTTCAATATTGTAAAGTAATTAGCCTCCAACAAATAAAAATAAATGGAAAAAAAAATAAAATCAATATCAGCATTGAGGAATAGATGAATTCTGTATGCTTTTAGGTGTAATGCCTTAAGAAGCACATAATATCACTTTTCTAGTATCCTGACCTAAAATATGCAACCCAAATTCAGCCATGAGAAAATATTTATGCAAACCCAAAATAAGTATTGTATTTTAAAAGCTGAAAGAGACAGAGAAAGAGAAAAGAGACAGAGGGAAAAGATTTATTATGAAAAATTGGCACATGTGATTATGCAATCTAGCATCTGCAAACTGTTCTAGATTAAAGGACACTAACGAGATGCTGAAACTAAATGAAATACCTGATCCCAAACAGGATCCTGTAATGCTGCAAGAAAAATGCTATACAGAACATTATTTGGTCAATTGACAAAACTGGAATATGATCAATACATTAGAAAAAACAGTTAAATTTAATTAAGTGAATAATTATACTGAAGGTTATATGAGAACACCATCTCTTAGGAAACACATACTTAAGTATTTAGAGATAACTAAATGGCTTAGAAATTTTGTTTAGAGAAATAGAGAAAGCAAATGGGCGAAAATGTTAACAGATGAATCCAAATATATGAATGCTGTATATTATATTCTGATCTTGCAACTTCCTGTGTGAAAAATAAAACATTTTTAAGTGACTTTTATTATCAAAAGACTCACTTTAAAATCATTTTTGACCTATTTATTATATCTAAATAAAAAGCTTCAAAGACAAATTTGACCAAGCAAATTGAAAAAAAAAAAAAAAAAGATGAAAAGTGATTTAAAATTATCTAGTCAGGGGACCAAAAGAAAAAAGAGTGAAAAAAGCCTACAGGACTATGGAACACCATCAAGGGAAACAACATACACATTTTGGAAATCCAAAGGAGAAGAGAAAGAGAAACGACCAGAATGTGTATTTAAGCAATAATGGCTGAAAACTTCCCAAAGGTGGGGAGTGAAATGAACATCCACATTCATGAGGTTCAAAAGACTCCAAAGTGGTTGAACCTGGAAAAGGCTACACAGAGATACATTGCAATTAACTAGTCAAAATTCAAAGACAAAGAGAATTTTGAAACAGAAAAAGAAAAATTATTTGTCACATATAAGGACTAACCCCATTAGACTATCAGTGGCTTTCCCTAGCAGAAACTCCAGGCCAGGAGAGTGGGATGATACATTCAACATTCTGAAAGCAAAAAAAAAAAAAAAACTGAAACTGTCAACCATGAATATTACACCCAGCAAAGCTGTACTTCAGAAATGAAAGAGAGATAAAGAGTTTCCCAAACAAATAATAGCTGAGGAAGTTAAGCACTGCTAGACCCACCATAAAAGGAATTCCAAAGTGTGTTCTTCAAGAAGAAATAAATATGCTACTTAACATCATAGAAACATACAAATATGTAAAACTCATCAGTAAATGTAAATATATAACCAAAGTCAGACTATCTAACATTGCAATGGTACATAAATTCCTCACGACTCTACTTCAAAAATTTGAAAAGAAATACATTTAAAAAAAAAAAAACCAACTACAATAATTTATTGTTGTACACACAAAAAGAGATGCAAATTGTGATATTGAACACCTAAACTCTGAGGGGAGGTGAGAAATATAAAGTTTGTGTAATTATCCAAGTTAAATCATTATCAGCTTAAAAGAGGATGTAATAACCATAAAATAATTTTTGTATGAGTAGCCAGAAAAGTGAAATCTCCACTACATATGAAAAAACTTATAATAAAGTCAAAACATACCACTAAAAACTTCATCAAATTACAAGACAGCATGAGAAGCAAGGAACAAAGGATCTACAAAACAGTAAGAAAACAATAAAATAGCAATAGCAAATCCTTAACAGTAATTACTTTAAAGTAAATGAATTAAATTCTCCAGTCAGAAGACATAATAGCCAAATCGATTTTTTAAAATAAATTGAAAAAGCAAAATCAGGAGAACAAGATGGCATAGGAGTAGGTGGCCGTGGAGTACATCTCTCTCCATGGGTACATCAGGAATATACCTTCAGACACAGATGTGCATGCAGAACACCAGCTGAGAGTGGACAGGAGTGCCTGACTAGTGAAAAGGAATATTCAAAACCACTCAAAACTCAGTAAGACAAAAGAACTAGGGAGAAAACTAGGAGTTTTAGTGGGACTGAACCTGCCCTGGGCAGGTGGGGGAACTGAAGCAGGGGTATGATCCCCACATCTGGGCAATTGCCTGAGTCAGAGGATAAACAATTAAGGCTGACAGTGAAACAGCTCATCTGTGGCTGCCTAAATGGAATGAGAATCAGACAGTCCTTGCTGCAGCTATACATACCCTGGACAGGAATGCTGGTCCCCTGGAAGGTGCAGCGGCTGGGAGCTGGAGTTTAGGGATTGTGGAGCAACCCCAGGGCGAGGGCTGCTGTTGACTGTGGAAGGATCAAGGGGCTGTGAGGCAGGAGACTGTGGGGGGAAATGCCTGTGAAGGAAAGCCGGACAGCCATGTCAGCAAGGCGATACTGCTGAGTCAAGCATAGGCGGGGGGAGCCATCACCATAGCCTCTCTCTCCCCACTTGCCAGCATCAGCAGCTGAACAGAGAGACTGGCCCACCAAATGCCTGACACACGGAACAACAGAGTAGGACCCCACGCAGGGTGCCCCTTTAAGTGCCTGACGTGCTGATCTACAGAGTAGGACCCCACGCAGGGTGCCCCTTTAAGTGCCTGACGTGCTGATCTACAGAGTAGGACCCCACGCAGGGTGCCCCTTTAAGTGCCTGACGTGCTGATCTACAGAGTAGGGCCCCAGTGAGGGACGTGGGGGGGGCCTCTATGTTCGTGATGCACCGAACAGCAGAGAAGGATCCCAGGCAAGGGAGCCCTCTAAGTGCGTGAGTGGGCGGAGCTACAGAGAAAGAGGCTTGAGTGCCAAAGAGGCCTTCTGATCGCCAGCTACAAGAGGCTTGAAAAAAGCACTCTGATAGGGCCATAACTCCTGCCGCAGAGGCAGTCTGTGTCCCTGCACACTTGGAGCCTCCAGGGTTCCCGAAAGCCAAACAGCTGAGCCACCTTCACACTCAACTCTTACTGGGGCAGAGCTGCCAGAGGCAAAAAAAGTTTCATGTCTACGTACACAGGGTCGCTTCGGTCCTGTCCAACTCTTTGCAACCCTGTAGACTGTGGCCTGCCAGGCTTCTCTGTCAGGGGTGTACTCCAGGCAAGAATACTGGAATGTATTGGACAATCCTAGTAGCCATACCCTTCTAGAGCACTGTATTTCCTGCTCCCTAGTCGCCGACTCCCCTGAGTACCTGGTGCTTCCAGAACCCCTGCCACCCAAGCAGCTGCCCCACCTCCACACCCGGCCCTCACAGGGACAAACCAAGTCCTCCAGGGCAGCCTCAGGAGCAAACCCCAGTGGATGACCCACAGGCAGAGGTGGAAATAAAACCGCAATTGAAACCCAGGAGCAGAGTGACTAAGGAAGAAGACCAAAACCTTCCCACCAGCTGTACAAGCTGCAGATTAAATCCACAGGATCAACAAAGCAGACTCTGTGTCCATGGAATCGATAAAGGGTCACTGAGAGCTCCCCCAAAAGAAAGCGCACTAGTTCTGATAGCTGTGGACATTGGAGGAGAGAACACACAGGAGTAGGACCGGATTAGAATCTGAGCTGTCCCCACAGCAGGTCCAGAGACCAGCACAGTGTTGGAGGGCATCCTAGGAAGGCGAGGTGGATTGTGACTCCCAGCGAGGGAAAGGACTCTGACAGCAGTGACTCGAGAAAAACATTTATTATTCTTATGTTTTGACTTGCTTTGTAGAATCTTTTGGATTTCTTTTTTCATTTTTTTCCGCCTCTGTTGTAGTTGTCAATTCTATTGGCACTATGAAATCCAATTAAGCTTTTTAGCCTTTTTTTCCCCTCAGTCAAAATTTTTACTGTTGTTATAAACCTCTACCTCTATGTTGGGCTTTTGCAGTTCTGTGGAGTTTTCCTTTCTCTCTCTCTCTCTCTTTTTAATTTTAATTTTTAATTTTTTAAACCTGTTGTTATTTTTTCTACATTTATTCCTTTGTTTGCTTTTCCTACTGTTCTTTTCCCCTTGCACTTAATTTTTAACATATATAAATCTTTATCTACCTCTAGTTAACTAAGCACATCTACTCTTTCTTTCTTTTCTTTCTCTCCTTTCCTCTCAGCATATTCATTAGTTTTCCTTTCCTTGCTTTATTCCCCAATTGGCACCTTGCTTTAGTTTTGTTTTCCAGTTTGTGTTTTAGTTAGTTTTGTTCTGGTGGATAAAATTTTTGGTTTCCTTTGTTCACTGGGTCAATCTATTGTACTTTATATTTGTTGGACTGTTTTGATTTTGCTTATGGGTGTATATGTCTAGGTGTATATTCAGTCACACTTTTTATTGTTGCTGTAAACCTCTGCCTCTATGATGGGCTTTTGCAGTTCTGTGGAGATTTCATTTTTCTTTCCTCTTAAATTATTTTTCTTTTTTCTTTTTTATATTTTTAATTTTTAAAACCTGTTATATTTTTTCTACACTTACTCCTTTGTTTGCCTTTCCTACTGTTCTTTTCCCCTTGCAGTTAATCTTTAATGTGTATAAATCTTCTTCACCTACCTCTATTTAACTTAGCATTTCCATTCATTTTTTCTTTTCTTTCTTTCCTTTCCTCTCAATATATTTGTTGGTTTTGTTTTCATTGCTTTATTCCCCACTTGGCACCTTGATTTAGTTTTGTTTTCCAGTTTGTACTTTAGTTAGTTTTGTTCATAACTGGTAAATATAATTATTGGTTTCCTTTGTTCACTGGGTCAGTCTACTGTGCTTTATTTTTATTGGACTGTTTTCACTTTGCTAATGGGTATATATGTATATTAGTATATTCCATTATTTTCATTATTATTTCCCTGATTTTGTAACTACCATTTCTCTGGGGTTCATCTTTGGTTTCTCATTTTTTTATATTTGTTTTAATCTCACTTAATGCATAACAAACCATTTGTGGAATCTTCATTCCTGACCAGAGATCAAGCCCTGAGCCTTTGGAGTGGGAGCACTGACTCCAAGACCCTAGACTACAGAGAACTAACCCTAGGGACTATCAAATAGTGTGAACTCACACAAAGGAAACCACTTGAATACAAGACCAGCATCACCCAATCACCAATAGCACCCTGTGCAGGATGCCTCATCTAAACAACAAACAAAACAAAAATACAAACCAAATCATCAGGAGACAGGATTACCACCTCACTCAGTCTTGCCTATCAGAGGAAAAACAAACAAAAACTCAGCACAAATCTCACCCTATACAAAGCTAACACAAACCACTGGACCAACCTTAGGAGGGCAGAAACCAAAAGGATGAAAGAATTCAACCTTATTCAAGGAAAGAATTCAATTTTCCTTGAAGTCTGGGAAAAGGAGACCTCAATCAAAATAAGTTTTAAAAAAAAAATAATGAAAAGTCAGAGAGATACTACATATATGAAGGAACAAACTAGGAACACAGAAGTTCAAATAAATGAGGAGGAAATAGGCAAACTACCTGAAAAAGAATTCAGAATAATGATAGTAAAGATGATCAAAAATCTTGAAAACAGAATGGAGAAAATGCAAGAATCAATTAACAAAGACCTAGAAGAATTAAAGAATAAACATACAGGGACAAACAACAGAATTAACTGAAATTAAAAATATTCTAGAAGGAATCAATAACAGAATATCTGAAGCAGAAGAACGAATCAGTGAGCTAGAAGATAAAATGGTGGAAATAACTTCTGAAGAGCATAATAAAGTAAAAAGAATGAAAAGAATTGATGATGGTCTCAGAGACCTCTGGGACAATATCAAATGCACCAACATTCGAATTATTGGCATCATAGAAAAAGAGAAAAAGAAAGGGCATGAGAACATTTTTGAAGAGATTATAGTTGAAAATTTCCCCAACATGGAAAAGGAAATAGTCAACCAAGTACAAGAGGCACAAAGAGTCTCATGCAGGATAAACCTAAGAAGAAATATGCCAAGACACATATTAATCAAACTAGAAAAGACTAAATACAAAGAAAGAATATTAAAAGCAGCAAGGACGAAGCAACAAGTAACTTACAAGAGAAACCCCATAGGTTTAACAGCTGATCTTTCAGCAGAAACTCTGCAGGCCAGAAGGGACTGGCAGGATATATTTAAAGCAATGAAAGGGGGAAATCTACAACCAAGATTATTGTAACCAGCAAGGAACTCATTCAAAACTGATGGAGAAATAAAAAACTTTTCAGACAACAGAAGTTCAGAGAATTCAGTACCACCAAACCAGCTTTACAATAAACGTTAAAGGGACTTATATGGCCAGGAAATCCAAGAGAAGAAAAAAGATCTACAAAATAAACCCCCCAAAATTAAGAAAATGGCAATAGGAACCTATATATAAATAATTACTTTAAATGTAAATGGATTAAATGCTCCAACCAAAAGACGCAGGCTGGCTGAATGGATACAAAAACAAGACCCATATATATGCTGTCTAAAAGAAACCCACTTCAGACCTAAGACACATATAGACTGAAATTGAGAGGATGAAAAAATATATTCCATGCAAACAGGAAGCAATATAAAGCTGGAGTAGCAATCCTCATATCAGACAAAATAGACCTTAAAATAAAAAAGATTACAAGAGATAAGGAAGGACATTACATAATGATCAAGGGATCAATCCAGAAGGAAGACATAACAATTGTGTAAATCTATGCACCCAACATAGAAGCACACCAATACACAAGATAAACACTAACAGACATAAAAGGAGAAATTGACAGTAACACAATAATAGTAGGAAATTTTAACACACTACTCACACCAGTGGACAGATCATCAAAACAGAAAATTAATAAGGAAACACAAGTCTTAAATAATATATTACATGAGATGGGTCTCCTTGATATCTTCAGGACATTGCATCCAAATGCAGAAGAATGCACCTTCTTCTCAAGTGGATATGGAACATTCTCCGGGGTAGACCATACCTTGGGTCATAAATAAAACCTCAGTAAATTTTGGAAAATTGAGATTGTATCAGGTATCTTTTCTGACCACTATACTATGAGACTAGATATCAATTACAAGGAAAAAAAAAATGTAAGAAACACAAACACATGGAGACTAAACAACACATTTCTAAATAACCAACAGGTTACTGAAGAAATCAAAAGGGAAATCAAAAAATTTCTAGAAACAAATGACAATGAAAACATGACAACTCAAAACCTATGGGATGCAGCAAAAGCAGTTCCAAGAGGGAGGTTGATAGCAATTCAATCCTACCTCAAGAAACAAGAAAAACATCGAATAGACTACCTAACTTTACATCTAGAACAACTGGAAAAAGAAAAACAAAAAAAAATTACTAGAAGGAAACAAATCATAAAGATCTAAGCAGAAATGAATGAAAAAGAAATATAAGAACCAGTGGTGAAGATTAATAAAACTAAAAGCTGGTTCTTTGAGAAGATAAACAAAATTGACAAGCCTTTAGCCAGACTCATCAAGGAAAAAAGAGAGAAGAATAAAAAATCAACAAACATTTAAAAAATCAACAAAATTAGAAATGAAAAAGGAGAGGTTACAACAGACAATGCAGAAATACGAAGTATTATAAGAGATATTATGAATAATAAATATGGCAATAAGATGAAATGGACAGGTTGTTACAAAAGTTCAATCTTCCAAGACTGAACAGGGAAGAAATAGAAACTATGAACAACCCAATTAGAAGCACTGAAATTGAAGCTATGATCAAAAACTCCCCCAAAAAACAAAAACCCAGGAGCAGATGGCTTCACAGGAGAATTCTATCAAACATTTAGAGAAGAGCTAAGGCCTATACTTCTAAAACTCTTTCAAAAAATTGCAGAGGAAGGAACACTTCCAAACTCATTCTATGAGACCACCATCACCTTGATACCAAACCAGACAAAGACAGCACAAAAAAAAAAGAAAGAAAAGAAAACTACAAGCCAATATCACTAATGAAAACAGATGCAAAAATCCTCAACAAAATTTTAGCAAACAGAATTCAGCAACACATCAAAAAGCTCATACACCATGATCAAACTGGGTGTAGTCCAGGTATGCAAGGATTCTTCAATATACAGAAATCAATCAAAGTGATACACCATAATAACAAATTGAAAGATAAAAGTCATATGATCATCTCAACAATGCAGAAAACGCCTTTTACAAAATTCACCACCCATATACAATTTAAAAACTCTTCAAAAAATGGGCTTGGAAGGAACCTACCTCAACATAGCAAAAGCCATATATGATAAGCCTACTGCAACATTATCCTCATCAGTGGAAAATTGAAAGCATTCCTCCTAAGATCAAGAACAAGACAAGGGTGTCCAATTTCACCATTATTATTCAATATAATTCTGGAAGTCCTAGCTACAGTGATCAGAGAACAAAAAGAAATAAAAGGAATCAAGATCAGAAAAGATATAAAGCTCTCACTCTTTACAGATGACATGATAGTGTACATCAGTTCTGTTCAGTTCAGTCGCTCATTGGGTCCGACCCTCTGCGACCCCATGAATCGCAGCACAGCAGGCTTCCCTGTCCACCACCAACTCCCAGAATTTATTCAAACTCATGTCCGTCAAGTCAGTGATGCCATCCAGCCAGCTCATCCTCTGTCGTCCCCTTCTCCTCCTGCCCCCAATCCCATCCAGCACCAGAGTCTTTTTCAATGAGTCAACTCTTCACATGAGGTGGCCAAAGTGTTGGAGTTTCAGCTTCAGCATCAGGCCTTCCAATGAACACCCAGGACTTATCTCCTTCAGGATGGACTGGTTGGATTTCCTTGCAGTCCAAGGGACTCTCAAGAGTCTTCTCCAACACCACAGTTCAAAAGCATCAATTTCTCAATGCTCAGCTTTCTTCACAGTCCAACTCTCACATCCATACAAGACCACTGGAAAAACCATAGCCTTGACCAGACGGACCTTTGCTGGCAAAGTAATGTCTCTGTTTTGTAATATGATATCTAGGTTGGTCATAACTTTCCTTCCAAGGAGTAAGCGTCTTTTAATTTCATGGCTGCAATCACCATCTGCAGTGATTTTGGAGCCCCCCCAAAATAAAGTCTGACACTGTTTCCACTGTTTCCCCATCTATTTGCCATGAGGTGATGGGACCAGATGCCATGATCTTAGTTTGCCGAATGTTGAGCTTTAAGCCAACTTTTCACTCTCCTCTTTCACTTTCATCAAGAGGCTTTTTCTGCCATTAGCGTGGTGTCATCTGCATATCTGAGGTTATTGATATTTCTTCCAGCAATCTTGATTCCAGCTTGTGCTTCTTCCAGCCTGGCATTTCTCATGATGTACTCTGCATATAAGTGAAATAAGCAGGGTGACAATATACAGCCTTGACGTACTCCTTTTCCTGTTTGGAACCAGTCCGTTGTTCCATGTCCAGTTCTAACTGTTGCTTCCTGACCTGCATATAGGGTTCTCAAGAGGCATGTCAGGTGGTCAGGTATTCCCATCTCTTTCAGAATTTTCCACAGTTTATTGTGATCTACACAGTCAAAGGCTTTGGCATAGTCAATAAAGCAGAAATAGATGTTTTTCTGGAACTCTCTTGCTAGAAAACCCTAAAGATAGTATCAGAACATTACTAGAGCTAACCAGTGAATTTAGCAAAATTGCAGGATACAAAATCAATACACAGAAATCAAAAAATTTCACAATGCTTTGGGGAACACAAAAGACCCCGAATAAACAGAGCAGTCTTGAGAAAGAAGATGGAGCTGGAGGACTCAACCTTCCTGACTTCAGATTATACTACAAATCTACAGTCATCAAGACAGTATGGTGCTGGCACAAAAATAGAAATATAGACCGATGGAACAAAATAGAAAGCTCAGAGATAAACCCATGCACCTATGGATACATTAATTTTGACAAAGGAGGCAAGAATATACAATGGAACAAAGACAGACTCTTCAATAAATGATGCTGGGGAAACTGGACAGCTACATGTAAAACAATGAAAGTAGAACACTTCCTAACACCATACACAAAGGTAAACTCAAAATGGATTAAAGACCTTAATGTAAGACCAGAAACTATAAAACTCTTAGAGAAAAACATAGGCAGAACACTCAAAAACATAAATCAAAGCAAGATCCTCTATGACCAACCTCCTAGAGTAATGGAAATAAAAACAAAAGTAAACAATTGGGAACTGATTAAACTTAAAAGCTTTTGCACAGCAAAAGAAACTATAAGCAAGGTGAAAAGACAACCTTCAGAATGGGAGAAAATAATAACAAAGGAAACAAATGACAAAGGATTAATTTCCAAAATAAACAAGTAGCTCATATAGCTCAATACCAGAGAAACAAAAAACCCAATCAAAACGTGGGAAAAAGACATTTCTCCAAAGACATACAGATAGCTAACAAACACATGAAAAGATTCATCACTCATTAGAGAACTGCAAATCAAAACTACAATGAGATATCACATCATACTGGTCAGAATGGCCATCACCAAAAAGTCTACAAACAATAAATGCTGCAGAGGGTGTGGAGAAAAGGGAAAGTTTTTGCCCTATTGGTGGGAATGTAAATTGATACATCCAGTATGGAAGACACTATGAAGATTTCTAGAAAAAAATAGGAATAAAATGACCATGTGACCCAGCAATCCCACTCTTAGGCATATATCCCGAAGAAACCAAAATTGAAAAAGACACATGTATCCCAGTGTTCATTGCAGCACTATTTACAATAGCTAGAACACAGAAGAACTGTACAAAAAAGATGTTCACGACCCAGATAGTCACAATGGTGCAATCACTCACCTAGAGCCAGACATCCTGGAATGTGAAGTCAAGTGGGCCTTAGAAAGCATCACTATGAACAAAGCTAGTGGATGTGATGGAATTCCAGTTGAGCTATTTCAAATCCTTAAAGATGATACTGTGAAAGTGCTGCACTCAATATGCCAGTAAATTTGGGAAACTCAGCAGTGGCCACAGGACTGGAAAAGGTCAGTTTTCATCCCAATCCCTAAGAAAGGCAATCACAAAGAATGCTCAAACTACTGCACAATTGCACTCATCTCACATGCTAGTAAATAATGCTCAAAATTCTCCAAGCCAGGCTTCAGCAATTCGTGACCCGAGAACTTCCAGATATTCAAACTTGTTTTAGAAAAGGCAGAGGAACCAGAGATCAAATTGCCAATATCTGCTGGATCATCGAAAAAGCAAGAGAGTTCCAGAAAAACATCTATCTCTGCTTTATTGACTATGCCAAAGCCTTCGACTGTGTGGGTCACAATAAACTGTGGAAAATTCTGAAAAAGATGGGAATACCAGATCACCTGACCCACCTCTTGAGAAACCTGTATGCAGGTCAGGAAGCAACAGTTAGAACTGGACATGGAACAACAGACTGGTTCCAAATAGGAAAAGGAGTACGTCAAGGCTGTATATTGTCACCCTGCTTATTTCACTTACATGCAGAGTACATCATGAGAAACACTGGGCTGGAAGAAGCACAAACTGGAATTAAGCTTGCCAGGAGAAATATCAATAACCTCAGATATGCAGATGACAACACCCTTATGGCAGAAAGTGAAGAAGAACTGAAAAGGCTCTTGATGAAAGTGAAAGAGGAGAGTGAAAAAGTTGGCTTCAAGCTCAACATTCAGAAAACTAAGATCACGGCATCTGGTCCCATCACCTCATGGAAAATAGATGGAGAGACAGTAGAAACAGTGTCAGACTTTATTTTGGGGGCTCCAAAATCACTGCAGATGGTGACTGCAGCCATGAAATTAAAAGACACTTACTCCTTGGAAGGAAAGTTATGACCAACCTAGATAGCATATTAAAGAACAGAAACATTACTTTGCCAGCAAAGGTCCGTCTGGTCAAGGCTATGGTTTTTCCAGTGGTCTTGTATGGATGTGAGAGTTGGACTGTGAAGAAAGCTGAGCACTGAGAAATTGATGCTTTTGAACTGTGGTGCTGGAGAAGACTCTTGAGAGTCCCTTGGACTGCAAGGAAATCCAACCAGTCCATCCTGAAGGAGATAAGTCCTGGGTGTTCATTGGAAGGCCTGATGCTGAAGCTGAAACTCCAATACTTAGGCCACCTTATGCGAAGAGTTGACTCATTGAAAAAGACTCTGATGCTGGATGGGATTGGGGGCAGGAGGAGAAGGGGATGATAGAGGATGAGATGGCTGGATGGCATCACCTACTCGATGGGCATGAGTTTGAGTAATCTCCGGGAGTTGATGATGGCCAGGGAGGCCTGGCGTGCTGCAACTCATGGGATCACAAAGAGTCGGACACGACTGAGCAACTGAACTGAACTGACTGAGAACATGGAAGCAACCTAGATGTTCATTGACAGATGAATGGATAAATTTGTAGTACATATACACAATGGAATATTACTGAGCCATAAAGAGGAACACATTTGAGTCAGTTCTAATGAGGTGGATGAACCTAAAACCTGTTATACAGAGTAAAGTAAGTCAGAAAGAGAAAGATAAGTATCATATTATAACACATATATACAGAGTCTAGGAAAATGGTACTGAAGAATTTATTTGCAGGGCAGCAATGGAGAAACAGACATAGAGTATAGACTTATGGACATGGGGAGAGGGCAGGAGAGGGTGAGATGTATGGAAAGAGTAACATGGAAACTTAACATTACTATACATAAAATAGATAGCCAATGGGAATTTGTTGTATTGCTCAGGAAACTCAAACAGGGTCTCTGTATCTACCCAGAGGGGTGGGATGGGGAAGGAGATGGGAGTGAGGTTCAAAGGGAGGGGATATATATATACCTATGACTGATTCACACTGAGGTTTACTAGAAAATTACAAAATTCTGTAATGTAATTTCCTTCAATAAAAAATAAATTTTAAAAAAGTCAAATGACATGCTGCCCACAAAAGACTTGTATTACCTTTAAGGACTCACATAGACTAAAAATGAAGGTGTGGAAAAAGATATTTCAGGGAATTTGAAGCTAAAATAAAGCAAGAGAAGTATATACATAAATCATACAAAATAGACTTAGAGATAAAAATGGTCAAAAAATAAATAAAAATGGTCACAAGGCACAAAGAAAGTCATTATATAATGATAAAGACTAAATTCATCAAGTGTATAAAACAAAGTATTTATGTACTCAACATCAGACCACCTAAATTAGAAATAAAATACAACAAAACTAAAAGAAAAACAGCAACATAGTAACAATTGAGGACTTTAAAATTTTATGCTCAACAATGAATAAATTCTCCATATGGGGAAAAAAGGAAACAATAAATCTAAACAACACCATAGAACAAATGAACTTAATAGACATATACTGTTGTTGGATTACTTCTGTTGCAACAGCAGTAGAAAAAACATTCTTCTCAAATGTATGTGAAATATTTCATAGAATATATTGTATGTTAGTCCACAAAATTGGAGAAGGCAATGGCACCTCACTCCAGTACTCTTGCCTGGAAAATCCCATGGATAGAGGAGCCTGGTGGGCTGCAGTCCATTGGGTCGCACAGAGTCAGACACGACTGAAGCGACTTAGCAGCAGCAGGCCATAAAGTAAGTGTCAACAAATCCAAGAAGATAGAAATTATATCAGATATCTTTTCTGAACAGAAAGTTACAAAACTAGATATCAAGAAGAGTATGAAATAGGAAAATTTCACAAATACCTAAAATTTAAAAGCACACTCCTAAACAATTGTAAAATTAACTAGATAAGAAGGTCATTAGACTGAAATGGTCAGAAGTAAACGTATGATTCTATAGTAATCCATGACAAACAAAGGAAGAATCTACAATAGGGAAAAGACAACCTCTTTAATAAATAATATTGGGAAAACCGGACAACTACATGAAAAAGAATCAAACTGGGCTACTTTCTCACATGGTATGCAAAGGTAAACGCAAAAGGATTTAAAGACTTAAGTGTAAGACCAGAAACCATAAAACTGAGAAGAAAACACAAGCAGTACATTCTTGGCCATTGATCTGGATCTGTCACTTCAGGCAAGAAAAACAAAAGCAAAAATAAACAAATTAGATTATATCAAACTAAAATCTCTTCCACAGTGAAGGAAACTACAAAATGCAAAAGGCACCCATCAAATAGAAAAACATATTCGCAAATTACACGTCTGATAAAAGGTTCATATCCAAAAATCTCATACAACAACATCAAGAAAAACCAAACCCAATTAAAAAGTAGGAAGAGGATTTGAATAGGCAGTTTTCCAAAGAAGACTTAAAGGTGACCAAAAAGCATATGAAAAGATGCACAGCATCACTCGTTAGCAGTTCAGTTCAGTCACTCGTCTTGTTTGACACTTTGCAAACCCATAAACTGCAGCATGCCAGGCTTCCCTGTCCATCACCAACTCCTGGAGCTTGCTCAAACTCATATCCATCAAGTCGGTGATCCCTTCCAACCATCTCATCCTCTGTCATCCCCTTCTCCTCCTGCCTTCACACTTTCCCAGCATCAGGGTCTTTTCCAATGAGTCAGTTCTTCACATCAGGTGGCCAAAATATTGCAGTCTAACTTTAGCATCACTCTGTTCAATGAATATTCAGGACTGACTTCCTTTAGGATTGACTGGTTTGATCTCCTTGCAGTACAAGGGACTCTCAAAAGCCTTCTCCAACAACACAGTTCAGAAGCATCAATTCTTCAATGCTCAGCTTTCTTTATAGTCCAACTCTCACATCCATACATAACTACTGGAAAAACCATAGCTTTGACTAGATGGACATTTGTAGGCAAAGTAATGTCTCTGCTTTTTACTATGCTGTCTAGGTTTGTTATAGCTTTTCTACCAAGGAGCAAGTGTCTTTTAATTTCATGGTTGTAGCCACTATTTGCAATGATTTTGGAGCCCAAGAAAATAAAGTTTCTCACTGTTTCTATTGTTTCCCTTCTATTTGCCATGAAGTAATGTGAACTTCCAGATGTTCAAGCTGGTTTTAGAAAGGGCAGAGGAACCAGAGATCAAATTGCCAACATCCACCGGATCATCAAAAAAGCAAGAGAGTCCCTGAAAAACATCTATTTCTGCTTTATTGACTATGCCAAAGCCTTTGACTGTGTGGATCACAATAAACTGTGGAAAATTCTGAAAGAGATGGGAATACCAGACCACCTGACATGCCTCTTGAGAACCCTATATGCAGGTCAGGAAGCAACAGTTAGAACTGGACATGGAACAACAGACTGGTTCCAAACAGGAAAAGGAGTACATCAAGGCTGTATATTGTCACCCTGCTTATTTCACTTACATGCAGAGTACATCATGAGAAACGCCGGGCTGGAAGAAGCACAAGCTGGAATCAAGATTGCTGGGAGAAATATCAATAACCTCAGATATGTAGATGACAACACCCTTATGGCAGAAAAAGCCTCTTGATGAAAGTGAAAGAGGAGAGTGAAAAAGTTGGCTTAAAGCTCAACATTCGGAAAACTAAGATCATGGCATCTGGTCCCATCACTTCATGACAAATAGATGGGGAAACAGTGGAAACAGTGTCAGACTTTATTTTGGGGGGGCTCCAAAATCACTGCAGATGGTGATTGCAGCCATGAAATTAAAAGACGCTTACTCCTTGGAAGGAAAGTTATGACCAACCTAGATAGCATATTAAAAAACAAGAGAGAGTACATTGCCAACAAAGTTTCGCCTAGTCAGGGCTATGGTTTTTCCAGTGGTCATGTATGGATGTGAGAGTTGGACTGTGAAGAAAGCTGAGCACCGAAGAAGTGATGCTTTTGAACTGTGGTGTTGGAGAAAACTCTTGAGAGTCCCTTGGACTGCAAGGAAACCCAACCATTCCATCCTGAAGGAGATAAGTCCTGAATATTCTTTGGAAGGACTGATGCTGAAGCTGAAACTCCAACACTTTGGCCACCTCATGTGAAGAGTTGACTCATTGGAAAAGACCCTGATGCTGGGAGGGATTGGGGGCAGGAGGAGAAGGAGACGGTAGAGGATGAGATGGCTGGATGGCATCACCTACTCGATGGGCATGAGTTTGAGTTAACTCTGGGAGTTGGTGATGGACAGGGATGCCTGGCATGCTGCAATTCATGGGGTCACAGAGGGTTGGACACGACTGAGCGACTGAACTGAACTGAACTAAACATGAACATTCTTTGGCACTGCCCTTCTTTGGGATTGGAATGAAAACTGAACTTTTCCAGTCCTGTGGCCACTGCTGAGTTTTCCAAATTTGCTAGCTTAATGAGTGCAGCTCTTTCACAACATCATCTTTTAGGATTTGAAATAAGTCAACGGAAATTCCATCACCTTCACTATCTTTTTTGGTAGTGATTCTTCCTAAGGTCCACTTGCCTCCACATTCTAAGTTTTCTGGCTCTAGGTGAGTGATCACACCATCATGGTTATCTGAGTCATGAAGATCTTTTTTGTATAGTTCTTCTGTGTATTCTTGCCATCTCTTAGTATCTTCTGCTTCTGTTATGTCTTGACCATTTCTGTCCTTTATTGTGCCCATCTTTGCATGAAATGTTCCCTTGGTATCTCTAATTTTCTTGAAGAGATCTCTATTCTTTCCCAATCTATTGTTTTCCTCTGTTTCTTTGCATTGATCACTGAGGAGGACTTTCTTATCTCTCTTGCTATTCTTTGGAACTCTGCATTCAGGTGGCTATATCTTTACTTTTCTCCTTTGCCTTTCACTTCTCTTCTCCTCTCAGCTATTTGTAAGGCCTCCTCGGACAACCATTTTTCCTTTTTTGCATTTCTTTTTCTTGGGGATGGTCTTGCTCACTGCCTCCTGCATAATGCCACGAACCTCCGTCCATATTTCTTCAGGCACTCTGTCTATCAGATCTAATCCCTGGGCTCAGTAGTTGCAGTGTGATCTTAGTTGCTATGTGAGATCTTAGTTCCCTGATCAGGGATCAAACCCACATTCCCTGCATTGCTAGGCAGATTCTTAACCACTGGACCACCAGGGAAATCCTGAAAAAACTTTTATAAACTGAAGCAAGTGTTTAAAAATTGGATCTTCATCAAAAATACTGAGTCAGCACCTACTTGTACTAAAAAAAAAAAAAAAAAAAAAAAAAAAACCTGGGCATGGAGTTCTGTCAGTGTCCTTCAGCTCAGCTCCCAGACCCAAGAGCAAGATTCAAATGAGCAAGATTCAAACCGGAGAGCAAGATTCAAATGCATGTAGAGAACACCTTGCTGATGTCTCTAGACATCACATTATTCACCACTAGAGAGAAAGATCTCATTTCATGCAATCTGGGAATTTGGGCTCTGCCCTGAGAAAGACAGTTCCTTTGATTCAGTAGGTAGAGAAAAGACAGATGTTCTGTCTAGGTGGGAGCATGAGCTGAAGGAAAATGTACCTCACTGCAGTCAGGACACCTTACATTGTGAAAACCAAGTGCCAACATGCAATTGATCCCTCATTTCTCACTACGGTGGAAGCCAGTGAACTGTTTACCAAACCTTTTCCCTTCCCTCCTGGGCACAAATAAGAAATACATTTCCTAGAAGCCTTTGTAGTCTATGCTGTGTGACACGGAATGTGAATGGAGGCGATGTGTGCTCTTCTCCACTGTCTGAAGCCAGATGTCAATGCCAAGGGCATCCCAGGAGCTGAATCCAGCCTGGGTCAGTGGATAATGAAACAAAGTGCTATCCACCCCCACCCTCCACGAACTGACAGAACTTTACGTTAGCAAAGAACACAGTGCTAAAGTGTTTAGCAAGTCACCTCGAAGCTGAGGTTTACCTATTGTAACAGCAGGCTTTATCTTAACTGATAAAAACTGAGTGACACCCAGGATTACATTCAACCATAAGCCAAAGAAAACTCAAATCACAGTAGCTTAAACATTAAAGGGGTATTTATCTCTAACAATAAATCCCAAAGGAGGAAGTCCTAGGCACATGCCCCCACTTCTGGCCACAAATTCCTCTGGCCACATCTTTGTCTGCTAACAAGAGGGAAGCAGAGAAAGAATATCCAGGTCATAAAAGCAAAAACTTTACTGGAAATCATCAGCTTGTAACTCTTCAACAAGACTGCATCACTTGGCAGTAGGAGTTGTACAAGAGGCAGGGAAGTGAGGGTTTTATTCAGGCCTATTAACAAAACCAAGATTCTATTACAAAGGAAGAAGGGTAACAGATACTAGAAAGACAAATAGCTACGTCTTCCACCTCATACAACATAAAGAAGAATTAGTCTTGAAGAACAGCCCAGGCCTGGTGTTGACACCCTGTGTCATGGTCGTCATTTGTAAGGACTGAGCATCTGCCAGATCTGTGGGGGCCTGGCCTGAAAGGGCATGCATGTGGGTTTTTCTAATGCATGAAACATATCACACTTTCATTCCCTCCTAAGTTTCCATCTGCAGGTGCTGCATGCCCACCACACAGCGTAAAAACAAAGTTTGTGGTCACCTCTATACATTCAAAATATCTCAGTAATTACCAGGGTACCAAGCAGTTGTCCTTACCTCTTGGGGGCCCTCTTTCCCTGTGAGTTTTCTAAGAGGACACACAGGCCATGAACAACTCAGCTGGTACCACAAAATCTAAAGCTTTCTGGACCACATTCATGCTCAGATTACCTAGCTGGTTTCCAAGTATTAATCACACAAGCCAACACCAAGAGCAAGGCTGAGAGCGAGGCAGCCATCTGGGAGTCCCTGTGGGAAGAACTGTGGGCATACAAGGGCCCTACCCCAGTGGACACAAGGGCTATGCCACCTCTTTCCTAGACAGCAGGGAGAGAGGTCATCAAGAAAACCACTCAGAGGTCACACCAAGACCTTGAGGAGTATCCAAGATGCAGGAATATTTCTGACTCAGCAAGAGACGTCTAAAGGCAAAGGACACCTAAGACACAGAACAGAAAGATGAGTGCAGCATCAGGAGAGGGCCAAACTTCTTCCAAAAGTGGGGAAATGTCACAGGCCTCCCCAACATCACAGAAAGAAACAAATCTGTAACCCTCTCAAAAGGAAAAACACCTAAGAAGTCACCAGGTATAGGGAAATGGAAAATCCTCTAATGAGGAGTGGTCCAAGGACCCCATTGAGAGACGGAAAGAAGATCTCATGGAGCCTCTAAGGTTCGCATGAGACAAAGTCAGAAATTGTGCATGACTGATGTCCAGTGCTAGGTGACAACTACACCAGCCAGGTGAGACATCCCTGCCTGTTCTGTCTCATACCAGCCCTGCGGGACCAGAAATAAAAGCTAGCAGGCAAGGTGAAGTAAAGCAGGATAATAGTGAAGATGGCCTCCTAGGCTCTGTCCCCATTTCAGGCTTCCAAACCTGGTTAAGTTTCAGGGAATGGGGAAACAAGGGAGGAAAGAAGATTCAAATTGGATGTATTAGGAGTTTACTATTACAGAGGAACTAAACGGTGTTTTGAAGCCTACCCAAAATACTCAGAGAGGGTATTGGAGGGGGCAGTGGGAAAATGAATAAATGTGATGTCTGCTTTGATTTTATGAAGTATGCTAAGACAATGAAATAGCTAAACTGAATTTAATTATAAATATATTTCTAGAATCAAAGTAAGGTTATTAGGTTAAAAAAAATTCTCAAACCAAAAAATATACCAATAGAATTATATGAAGCCTTCCTCATTTATATTCCCAAATTCATTCTTTAATTTTAAACGTTTCACTTCCACAGAGTTCAAAAGCTTGAAGAAACTCCACTAAAAGGAGAACTTTTCCAAAATATCTCTACTGGGAAAATTCCAATGAGATGTGATGCTCATACCTCATCCTTTACAGCAGAATAGAGGAATTCCCAAGAAAGATGCCTCTTAAGACTTCGGTTCATTCTTGAAGTATGTGCAACCTCCAAATATATGAAGTGAGGATTCAGGCTTCTTTTATACTGAAAGGGGAGGGGATGTGGTTGGTTGTTTCAAACTTCTTGGGGTCAGCATCCTTTGTTCTTGCTGCTGTCCATGTGGGTCAGGTCATGAATGCTCCTGTGAACCTCCAACAAGACAAGTGTTATTCTCTGTTCTGCAACTTTTTATCCCTATATGAATGGAAAAGTCTTACACCTTTAAAGGCCAGAGCCTTAAGAATGAGCTATCCTGTATATTTCAGGCTATAGACAACATTCTGAATTTGTAGCAAATACAATAGCATACAAATGTTAGAGTAAAAGAAACAAGTTGTACGGAATCATATTTGTTTTCCCTATTAGATGGGCTACCCAAGTGGCACTAGTGATAAAGAATCCCCTTGCCAATGGAGGAGACAAAAGACACAAGTTCAATCCCAGGGTCAGGATGACCCCCTGGAGTAGGAAATGGCGCCCCACTCCAGTATTCCCTTGTGGCTCAGCTGGTAAAGAGTCCACCTGCAATGCGAGAGACCTGGGTTCGATCCCTGGGATGGGAAGATCCCCAGGAGAAGGGAAAGGCTACCCACCCCAGTATTCTAGCCTGGAGAATTCCATGGACTATGTAGTCCTTGGCGTCGCAAAGAGTCAGACATGACTGAGCAACTTTCACTTTCCAGTATTCTTGCCTGAAAAATTTCATGGGCAGAGGAGCCTGGCAGGTTACAGTCCTTGGAGCTGTAAAGAATCAAACACAACTGAGCATATTACATGTATACATGAGCACATACACGTGTGTGCATATGTGCACACACACATATCGCTCAGTTAAACCATTCAAATACTACACTAAAATTATCAGAGTATTAAGTGCTATTTATTTACCTAACTGTTATGGTAAGCAGTCCCCCTCATTTCACCACATATTAAGTATTACCAGTTGTCTCCAAGCTGTCTCTTTTACCAAGTAAGTTTAATACCAACCAGAAAAGGGAAAGCTACACACATATACATAATTTCTTTTTTTTTCTTTTTTTTTTATTATTATTATTTTTTTTTTGTCATACATTGATATGAATCAGCCATAGATTTACACGTATTCCCCATCCCGATCCCCCCTCCCACCTCCCTCTCCACCCGATTCCTCTTGGTCTTCCCAGTGCACCAGGTCCAAGCACTTGTCTCATGCATCCCACCTGGGCTGGTGATCTGTTTCACCATAGATAGTATACATGCTGTTCTTTTGAAATATCCCACCCTCACATTCTCCCACAGAGTTCAAAAGTCTGTTCTGTATTTCTGTGCCTCTTTTTCTGTTTTGCATATAGGGTTATCGTTAAAAAGAATTCATTTGAACCAGTCCTAATGAGATGGATGAAACTGGAGCCCCTTATACAGAGTGAAGTAAGCCAGAAAGATAAAGAACATTACAGCATACTAACACATATATATGGAATTTAGAAAGATGGTTACATAATTTCTTTAAGAATATTGTTACAATTATCTCACTTTGGGAAAAGAGAATGAGACTCAAGAGAAAGCTGAAAATGTTAAGATTGGATTTATTGTTTTGTGGAAAGGGAGTAGCTAAAACCCCATACTAATGAGCAGAAGCTTCCTTTTTTGGTTTGTGTTATTAAACTGTATTTCACTGCATAAGATAAAGCCAATAAAATGAAAATCCCACTTCTTTTGTTGCCACTCTGGGAGCACTGAGGCTTAAACTTGTGTCTGACCACAGTGATGCACACGGGCAGAAGGATAGCTGTGACCTCAGACGAGCTGCAGACAGGTGCCCCCTTTGTGCCTGACCAGGCTGCTGAGGCCCAGCCTGGCCACCTCACCCAGGGATGAAGGCACCAGCAGTTGGAGATTAGGGGATAAGTGACTGGTGCCTTCTTCGTTCCCTGTGTGCCTACCAGCTAGGTCTCTACTTTGAGGACCCAGATTTAAGAGTACTTAATAAAATCAGTACTTAATAAAAATAAAATGTGAGCTGATTTTAGAAAGGACTGTGTCCAGACATGAACATATACATAACACTTGCACAGAACACACACCTAAAGCAACAATAAGAGTTCTCCTCCTGCTCTCCCCAAGGCCATGACTTGTAGTACACCACCCTTGGGGACAGATGTCCCCACAGCATCTAAAAGGAAAGCCATCCACTGTCTTCTGCCCCCACAAAGATGATCCTCACCCTCCTCCTAGAAGGAGATGTATCTCTGGAGCATCCATCCCATAGGATTCTACCCTTCACATTCTTCTATGGTCAAGTCCCTGGCAATTGCATATCTGTTTCCAAATTGCTTAAATACAGGACCTCTCTTATTTTCCCTTTCTTATTATCTTCCACACCCAGAGAAACTACAGTGAATGACTGATGAGTTAAAGGCTTTTTGCCTCCAAACCTCACTTTGTTCCCTAGAAATCGTATTTCTCCTCTCACAAGGTTTATGTGTTACAACCAGCACCCCACCCCTAGACCTTGCTGATTTCTGTAGCTTACTGCTGTGTTTTGCACTGCCATTTATGCAAATTTCCCTAGAATTTGACAAAGAATTCATTTCTCCACTGATGGAGCCAAGAAAAAAAAAAATTATCCATTCTGGAAAAAAGTGCCAAACCCAGACTTGAAGGCAGTCACCAACTGGCCAGTTCCTTCTCAGCAAATTGGGATCTGCCACCCAGGGAGGGTAACACTGTAATAGGCTGACTCCATATTAGATCTTTTCCTTTTGCTTTAGACTTTATGCTAGGTTGCCTGTGCTTAGTCATGCTGGCTTTGCACTGTTTGTAAAAGAATGTTGCTTCTAGCCTGAAATATACAGGGTAGCCTAATCTCAAGAATCTGGACTGTAAAAGAGTCCATTCATATGAGATTTTTAAAAGTTACAGAACAGAGAATAACATTAGTCTTACTGGGGGTTTACAGGAACATTGTGACTGACCTCCGTAGACAGCTGAAAGAACAAAGGATTCCTATGCCAAGAAGTTTGCAATAACTTAACCACACCCCTCACTCATGTTGCCTTTAAAATGTTTTACCCTTCAAGAAGTTCAGGCTTGTTGGGCACAAGCCAGCTTTCTTCTTGCATGGCCTTGCAATAAACCTTTCTCTTCTCCAAACTGTAATATTTCCACTTGCTTGGCCTCACTGTGTGTCAGGCACATGAAATTGCATTCAGTAACAAAATCAGTGACTGCTATTCTGCACAGTTCACCTTGGCCAAGAGTTGGCATCCTCCTGGCGGGCAAGAAACATAGCTTCCTTGCAGCACGCAAGCTGTTGCATCTTTCAATATAAACAATTTCCTCAGGGAACAGGATCCCCACTGAATGCTAAGGGATACCCAACTTTACAAATGAATTTATAATTTAAGTTTTTAATCATGAAAATAACTTAAATAGAAAAGAACATAAAACATACATTTACAATTCACGAAATAGTAAAATGAATACCCAACCACAACCAGCTAAAAACAAAGGACACTACAGCCATTCAGAAGCCCACAAGTTTTTCCCTGACCCTTGCCCCACATCAAAGGTGCTCATATGAATTTTATGATCATCAATTCCTTGCTTGTGTTTCATTTTTCCACTAAAAACTAAATATGAATAGGATATGAATCTCTAAACAATTTATCATATTTCATAACATCTCAAACTGTTGATTATGAAATGTGTCACTATTTATGCTCCTCTGTCCATGGAATTTTCAAACAAGAATACTGGAATGGGTTGCCATTTCCTCCTCCAGGGGATCTTCCCAACCCATGGGTCAAATCTGTATCTCCAGTGTCAACTGACACCTTCTTGACTAGAATTTTTATTTTATACTTATTGAAAGAACACATGGCTTATGTGAACATAGATTTTATCACATATTATCCTGGTGCATACATTGAAAAGAATAATTAAGCAAAATATATTGGCTAAGGTTATCTTAAAACTTTTTTTATATTCAGATTCCACACCCATGTCACTTTTTGACTCAGGTTGTCCACCTTTGTTTTACCCATGTTACATCATCCTCTGTGCAAAAAGTGTGCTGGAAATTGGGAAATTCCTGTAATGGTGCTTCTTCACTGTCTCCTGGCTCTCTTGCAAATGACTAGCATTCGTTCAACAAGCTTGCACATCAGTCTTTTCATCGTGACCTTCACAGTAAATATTTGACTTCTTTAGCCAATAGGTGGCATCATCTTCAAACCTGTAACTTCATCAAAACTCACACAGAGATGCTTGCTAGTACCTCTGCTTAATATCTGATTGAGTCCCATTGCACAGCTGGCCATTTTGGCAGTTTAGGCTACTTTAAAAAATTTTTAAGTTCACTTTCTTTTGTGAGACATTAACTTGGGTTATTTTCATTTATGTCATGATTTATGAGTCAGGAATTCAGACAGGGCTCAGCTGGGCTGTTCTGAGTAAGCTGTTTTGCTTACTTAGCGATGCTCAGCTGATAAATAGGTTTGTCTTGGAGGTACAGACCAGTTCACTCACAGTGGGCCACCTTGGAAAGGATGGATGGAAGACCAGGCTCAACTGAGACTGTTGATCAAAGCGTCGACATGTGGTCTCTTCAGCAAGTCGTCCTCAGGCTAGTTGGCCTTCTTACATGGTAGCTCAGGGCTCCCAAACAGAATGTTACAGGAACAAGTAGGTCAAGAGACATCAGATGAAATTTTAATCTTGATTATTACTAGAGGCTCTGCTATTATTTTTTTCAAATTTTCTAAATAACTTTCTGCTCCCTGCAGATATGTCCAAGCATGTCTTTAACTTATTAAACAGAGTAAGCAGAGTTGTTTTATATTTTATGTCTGATGATTTCAATACCTGGGTCTTTGAGTCCATTGTTAATTTCTCAGAGTGATGGGATGATGCTCCTAATTTTCATTCATGGTATTGTATTTCCTTGTGTACCCTACTATCTTTGACTACATGTACTCATTATAGTTGAAAAATTGCTTCAGGACTAATTTTTGAAGTCCTGGATGAAAGTATCTTCCTCCAAAGAAAACTGAAAATACCCCCTAAAATACCATTTCATGCCCCACAGTATCTGCCTAACCCATAATATTTTGTCTCCTTCTGCTCGGCTTTCCCTGGTGTTTGGTTCTCTTGTGAGGACAGCAGGAGCCATCTTCTTCACCTCACATGCTTTGTGGTCAACAGGTAGAGTCTGCCAGTTCCTCACTTCCCATGCAGATCTCAGATCTCCAACCATTTTCTAAATCCCTCATAACAAAAACAAACAAACAAAAACAAAGAAAAGGCTTGTTCCATTTGGATTAACAGCATTCAGCTAAATAATGCCCTAAATCTCTAGTGTTTTATCACCTATCTATATTGTATGAGATTTTTCCACCCAGTCCACAATATTCCTTTCCATCCGAGATAGGAGGGACAGGGCAGAACATAGCTGCTAGATACATGACGAAGGGCACCACTGTTAGGATCCACTGAAAACCAGCTGGAACCTGCTGGAAACAAGGTGACTTTGAGGATGGCCTGGTCATCGATCTTTAACTCATTATATCTTCATGATAATGCTACAAATCACTCCCCTTTACTCCATGACAGTTCACAGGCAGACACCATAAAAGGCCAAAAAGTGGGCAATGAACCAATTCCTCTGAACCCCAACTCTTCCCCAAATAGCAAGAATATTCCTCCCACTCATTAGCATATGAAATTTCTCAACCCGTAAAAACCAACAGCCCCAGGCCCTGGGGCCACTCTCACCTTCTGAGAAAGACCACATTTGGTCTATGCATCTCTCTAAGTAAACCTGCTGTCAGTTTGCTTTGGCTCACTCTTGAATTCTCTCCTACAGGAAGACGAGGAGCCTCACTTGGCAATCCTCCCTGGTGGGGCAAGTCCTGGGATCCAACATTTTCCTCCCCTGCAACACATTCAACTTCTATTATCAACCAGAGTGATGTCAACATTTATTTACATAACCACCTTAAATTCAGTGTGACCAAAAATGAGTCCTACAAACCTGCACCCTCATCCAATATTTCCATAAATGGCAAAAGTCACAACTATTCACCCCGCTGCCCAGTCCAAAAGTCTAGGCGTTTTCCTAGATGCTTCTGTTCAGGGAAACAGTGACTGAAACCACCCACCTGGCCAAGCACCAAGTGGCAATTTGCATGAGTTATTTTACTACAGGAGATCCTGGTAAAGAACACAGAACTAACCAGCCACCACCAACCAGAAGAATTCAGGACAGGTCTACAGGAGAGAGGAGAGGCCAGTTCATGTGTCCTTCCAGAATCCATCTTGGATTGTCCTTCACCGAAATCCATCTTGACTGAACACTGCATGTGCCACTGAGCCAGAGACAACCCAGAAACGAATCCTATCACCATAGACCTGAAGCTGCAAGCCACATGGCAGAGCCGTTCTCCCGGGTCCCCTTACCCTGCTCTCTGCCCAGGCACCCCTTCCCGATGAAGTCTCGAGCTTTGTCAGCATGTGTGTCTCCTCAGACAATTCATTTCCAAGTGTCACTCTTGGGTCCTGGAAGGGTCTCCCTCCCTGTTATACTTCCTTCCATCTCCTTAACCTTCTAGTCAGCACCAAGTACTTTCTTTATATTTATTCCATTTACCCTTGTTCCTGTCCTCACTGCCCAGCCTAAACGCAGCCTGCCCCACCCTGCAGGCTTCAATGGCTTCTGTGCCTCCACATCCCACCCCCAACCCCCAGCCTCCACTGAGCCAGAATGAATTACAGAAATGAGGTGGTGAACTTGCAATGACTTTACCAAGTCAGCAATTAGTCTCCCTTGTGACATTTTAGCTCCCATTAATATTAGAAAACATTTTCTTTTTTACATTTGCCGCATAGCATGACACACCCAAACACATATTTACTGTCAGTATAGATATTCCCATTAAGACCAGTGGCTAATTTAACAACTTATCTAACAGCTGTGAGTTCCAGGGCTTGGGCTGATTTTATGTTTGGGAGAACATAAGCCTCTAAAGTCCTCTGAGGACTGACTATTACATATGACACTTGCGTTTTCCTGTGTGTCTCTCACATAGGCTCCATCAGTGAACAATATAAGTCAACATTAGGAATAAGAATGTGAGGTGAATCAGACCAAGACTGAGAATTTTCCTCTGCAGCTGTGAGGTGGTCATGTTCACCCATCTGCTCAGGATCTAGCAGCAGGGTGCCTGGGTTCCAGAGCTCACCCCTGCCTAGCATCACATAGGATTAGACAATAAGGCCTGCAGCCCATTGACAAGTGTCATAGGAATGTGGAAAACTGCAGTAAGGCCTAGACTCACATGAGGAAGTCAATGTCCCAGAGTCACAACCGGGCACTTTTCAAGCAGAAGCGCTGCTGTGTGTGTGTGTGTGACTCCTGAGCAACCCAGCATCCAGAGCACATGCAGGTGAGACAGAAGGGGAAGGACAGGGCACAACCTCTGAAAGAATGGCATAGCCACTGTGGAATCAACATAAACTGGTTAGAACTCACTAGGTCCAAGATGGCAGACGGTTTAACTTCCAGTGGACCTTGAGCCTCCTTTATATGATCATCATAATACATCAGCTAAATAATACACCCACGTGTGCCATGGACAGTTCTGAGGCTGACCATAAAAGGCCAAAAAGTGAACCATGGCCCAAATCCTAGAAATCCCCACCCTTCCCCAAAAGAGTTGGAATAATAGTCTCACTCATTAACCTATGGAATTAGCCAGCCTACAAAAACTAACCAACCCCCAGGACTTCTCTGGTGGCACAGTGGATAAGAATCCATCTGCCAACGTAGGGAACACAGGTTTGATCCCTAGTCTGGGAAGAATTCACAGGCCTTAGAGCAATTGGGCCCAAAAGCCACAACTGCTAACCCTGCACTCTAGAGCCCAAGAGCTGCAATTACTGAGCCCATGTGCTGCAACTACTGAAGCCCACGCACCTGGAGAGTATGCTCCACAACAAGAGAAGCCGCTGCAGTGAGAAATCCGTGCACCACAACAAAGCTCACTGCAACTAAAGAAAGCCCAAGCAAAGCAACGAAGACCCGGGGCAGCAAAAATAAAAAGAAAGAAAGAAAGAAAATCCTTTGAAAAGACTAGCCTCCTCCACACTTCAGGGGTGCTCTCTCTCTGCCTATGGAATGTGTATCTCTGATTTCATTTTACTCTGGTTCACTCTTGAGTTCTTTCCTGTGTGAAGCCAAGGACCCTCACTTAGTAGCCCATCCCTGTGACTCACTAGGGTTAAGACATGACCATCCTCTCATGTCCCATTTTCTAGCAATATTTTATAGAGCAAGAGGATGAATGCAGTCTTCTCTCCTCATTTTTCCTTTGATTATAAAAATGTAGCCTACTTAGTTCTCAGGGCAGAGCCACCTTGCCTGCTTATATCCTTCACAAGCATCCTGTATTAATAAATCTACTTCTTGCCTAACACTGCCTTTCGCTGAATTCCTTCTGTGCTGAGACATAAACAACCTGAGCTTCATTAAGTCTTGAGATGAGTTGTGTGGTTTTGGCTGAAAGATTATGGTGTGAGGTGTGCAGATTCACAGTAAACAAGCAGTTAATTTGAGTAAGCATACCACCAACAGCTCCCTGTTCTTCTACAGAAAAGATGGAACAGTTTGTCAATGAAGAGCTCCTAACACAAGTGTGAAACCAGTACTTGCGAAGTTGGAAACCTTTATTTCTTTGGACCACAGTAAGTAATCACGAGTGATGCTTGCTGCACCACCTCTGTGAGCGGCTGAGCCACTCAGAGAATGCAGGGATCCTCAGCGTGGTGGAGTTGCTCCTCATGGTGGGTCATTTCATTTGTAAAATAGATTGACTTGGGGATGGAACTGTTTTCCTCTCAACAACTAATAACAAATATCCCAAATACTTGACATCAGTGTGACAATATTGTAAATTATCTAGAACAGCTTATGTCCTTGAAAGGCTAAAATTTTAGTAAAGCTCAAGTATCTTCTTTACAGGCACAGAAAGTGTTAGCTATCTAACCAAGTTTTGGAAAATACATTTTATATACACACACAGAGTTTTAACTGATAGGCAAGGGACATAAGTATTTCCTAATGGCCTTTTCTAATGACTCTCAATTACCTTGTGTCTCCTTCATTAAGAAGGTGCTTTAATTTTCCCTAGGTTATGAGATGCTCTCTGAAAATTAGTTCAAACAACAACTCCAATGAACATGGATTCATTTTTCAGCTTTTTATTAATCTTATTTCAAAAAGATGGAAAGTCTCCAACTGAAACATTTCCAAATTCCTTTCAATGTGGTATTTTGATATTCATTTGAAATTACTTAACCAGAGTGATCCAAAGAAAATAATTTGCTTTTGTTTGAGTATGGAGGTAAGTTGCAAGTGTTCCACAATTAAAATCCTTGAAGAGGTTTAATTACCTCAAATAAACACTTAAAAGAAGTTGAATTGGGCCCTGGTGGGTGATCAATTTAAGAACAGGACTAATAACTGAGAAGGGAAAATAACATTTGCCTGTATACTTGTCTTCCAAAGATCTATCAGAAGATCATGTTTTGTGGCCTTTTAAAGTAACTTTCAATGGCAGCAAGAGTGTCTAACACAGAGACCAATTGGTCTCCATCCCTTTTTAATGTATAATTAACAGGGAGTTAGCAAGCACTGCCCAAATGAAGTGAATTATCCAGAAAAGAACTGTAGCAACAGCCAAGGAGAAGTTTCTACAAAAGGTCCCCACTAGTGGATGGAGCCCAGAGTAGAGCACACGCAAATGCTTTCTGGCCAACTGTGATTCCTCGATGCTTCACAGTGTGAGGATAAACAGAAATACAAGGCAGCAGTTTTAAACACAATTGTGTCTCAATTACCACCCTTGACTTGAGGGGTCTGCCACTCTGAAGCCTCTTAGGAATCATTTTTGCTTTCTGCCACCTTGGAGTTCAGAATAGCAAGAGAATCAGACAGAAAAAAATGTTATCACTGCACAACCTGTCAGAATGATTGTGAGGACACTCCAGACAGGAGACATCCCAAGATGTGGTTGAAGTGACAGTGTGCCCAAGTCACCTTGCTGATTCTGGAAGAGACTCAAGGGTGCAACCATAACCAGTGTTCCATTTCAGCTGGTCAGGCCCCACCTTCAGCCCTGCTCAAGAAAGCAATATTGTACTGCTTGTTGCCTGGGGGTAGTTGTTTTGTGTACCTGAATGGGCACATTCCCACAAAGGTGGCCCATCAGTAAGTTATCAGCTACTCCCAAGCTGGACAGCTCATAAAGATCTGACACACAAGGAATGAGTTTACTTACTAAAGTGATCAGAACAGTTCCTTCTGGAATTTGGTCTGAGAGGTCAGTTCAGAAGCAAGAGAACAAGAAGTTACTGTGAGAAGGCAAGAGAGGCTCCTCCTAAATGATACTCCAATTTCAGTTCATAAACATCCCTGCCATAATTCCTCCTGAAATTAGGTTCTTTGCCCACATATAAGCTCAACCTTCACCAGGGCCACTGGAGCTATGTTTCTAGGAGTGGGAAACAACCTCT
This sequence comes from Dama dama, assembly GCF_033118175.1. Taxonomy (NCBI): domain Eukaryota; kingdom Metazoa; phylum Chordata; class Mammalia; order Artiodactyla; family Cervidae; genus Dama; species Dama dama. The sequence continues at coordinate 5,101,705 of NC_083713.1, read as the reverse complement.
TGTCTTGGACTTTAGACAAGATGGAGATTTTCTTGCCTCAAATCCCACTCCCATGGCACAGAGGGAGAGATAAAGAGCTTACCATTCCTAGTCATTCTAAATCCTAATAGACAGACCCAGCATCCAGTGCACAAAAAATGGTAGGAAAGCAAACCCACCTTGGCAATCAGGTGATTAGGTCTGAGCCCTAAGTGGCCAGGCCAGAGGCATGTGCAGAAGCAAAGAAAGCCAAGATCTAGTTCTGATGCCCCAGAAGGAAGATGTTGGCATACAGCACCTCCAGACCATGTAGGGAGTATATGGAATATGAGAAAGCCTCAAAAGAATTCCAACATGTCACAAGTATTCCTTAAGTTCTATATGCCCTGACTTGCCAGGGGTGGTCCCAGTTTATGTCTGTCATTCCAGCATAATTTTATTCTCAGACTTGTTCCAAATAAGGTAGTTAATTTTATGGTCTCCCTACTTACAGTGGATTTACAGGTTCTTGGTAAGAGTAGGAAATGTAATAATTGCTTATTGCTGCCTAACAAATTATCCCAAAACTTATCTACTTAAAACAACAAGCAAGGAATTCTGTGGCTCCCCAGTGGTTAGAACTGTGAATTCCATCCCTGATCAGGGAACTAATCCTGCATGCAGTATGGTACAGAAAACAAACAAACAAACAAAAAGGCAAATATGAGCTCACAGTTTTTGCAGATCAAGAATTCAGGTATGGCTTATCTGGGTATCTCAGACTCAAGCTCTCTCTTGACATCACCGTTAAGCTACTGGTTTCATCTTGTAGTCTCCTCTGAATGCTCAGCTGTGGTAATGGGGTAGGGATGGTGGAGCAACCCAGTTCCAAGGTCATTCACAAGGTTATTAGTGAGCTTCACAGCCTCTCAGACTACTGGACTGAAGCCTCAGTTCCTTCCTGTGGCCTCTCCACAGGGTTGCTCACAAGGAAGCTGGCTTCCCCACTGCAAGTGAGCTAAGACTGAGAAAGAGAAGGGCAGAGAAAGACGGAGAAGAGAGCCCAAGACAGCCACAGTTTTCCTATAACCTTATCTTGGGAGTGACTTCCTAACATTCTGCCATATTCTATTCTTTGGGAGTGGATCGCTAGGTCCAGCTGACCAAAGGGGAGGAGATTCCATGAGGGCCCAGCACCAAGAGGCAAGTTATGGAGGCCAGGTAAGAAGCTGCCAGGGTTTCCCAGGTGACGCAGTGATACAGAATCTGCCTGCTAATGCCAGAGAGGCTGGAAATGTGGGTCCGATCGCTGGACTGGGAAGATCCCCTGGAGGAGGAAATGGCAACCCACTCCAGCATTCTTGCTTGGAGAATTCTATGGACAGAAAACCTTGGTGGGCTGCAGTCCATGGGGTCACAAAGAGTCAGACACAACTTAATGACTAAATGACAACAAGAAGCTGCCAACCACAGTGGGTATAAAAGTCCTCTGTGGTCTTGCATTGTCCCCAGTGATGGTTCTCACCCATTTCTGTTCCACCTCATTCCTATCACTTCCAGAGCTCTGGATTGAAGGAATCTCTCTGGAGGCCACTATTGATGTAAGACGCAAATGGTGGACACCATCTGGCTATTGGAGAGACAGAGGTGCTGTGGCATCACCCTAGAGTGGAAACCGAAATTGGACTGCTAGGTTCAAACCCCAGCTCCTCACCACTACCTGTGTGACCTGACCTTGAGCACATTATCTTTTCTCTGCCCGTCTGTCCATCTTGGTGGTTAATAGTGCCTATTTTTCAGAACCACTGTGAAAATTAATGGATCTACCACACTTAAGATGTTTAGTGGATTTTCTTGGTGGTCCAGTGGTTAAGAATCTGCCTGCCAGTAAAGGCAATATGGGTTCCATCCCTGATAGGGAACGATTCCACATTCTGCAGAGTAACTAAGCCCACATACCACAACTACTGAAGCCTGCACACCTAGAGCCTGTGCTTTGCAACAAGAGAAGCCACTTCAAAGAGAGCCCTGCTTACCACAACTAGACAAAGCCCATGCGCAGCAATGAAGAACCAGTGTAGCCAAAAATAAATAAATAAATAATTTTGTTTTAATGCTTAGGATTATCAGCTCATAGGAAATGCTCAGAGGATGGTTGTCATCCTCATCCTCACCATTATGGAGAACTGTGCCCCTCATGTTAGAAGAGCAGGGATCTGCACCCCCAACACATGGGTCTCAGCAAGGCCAATTTCAACGTGAATATCCGCACTGCTCACAGTGGCTCCACATTTCCTCCCCAACCCAGATGACCCGTTCTCCGAGCCCTTATCTCCAGGGAAATGGTCGTGGAAGCTAGCCCTCTATCCAGGCCCCAATCCTTCTGCCAAGTTTCCTAAGAAGCTTCCCGCTACCCCCCTACCCAGCCTTTTTCTCCCCTTTCCTCCTCCCCTGCTCTCTCTAAACCCACAGTTCCCAGACCTGCAGGTTTTTCTCAGCTCTCTCACTATGTCTCTCCCCACCACAAAGAAGCACATTCCTGATACCCAGCTCTGAGCTGACATCCCTTTCCAGTGTAGCATGCAAACATCACAATCATCCAATTCTGAGAAGGCCCTTTCTCTGGCAACATTGACTCACTTCAAATCATTTGCCTGCATTTTATCAGTAGAGGGGTAGTTGCCACAAGAGTTCAACCAACAGATAAGAAAACTGAGTCAATTTGTGAGGGGAATTTGTAAAGCAAAGAAACATGTGCTCCAAACCCAGAAAACCACCCAAATCCTTGCCCTTCCTTTTACAGCCATACAAGCTGGAGCCCCAACCTCCCCTGCCTTTGCCCCATGGGAGATGCACTTCACAGCTCTGTGGGAGGATTAACCAAGGCCATGCCACCAACACACACACAAGCTCAGGCAGGTCCTGAGTGCTTCAACAGAGCCCCAGGGCGAGGAAAGATACATCAACATGAACAATGGGTACCTTGAGTTCCCTTGCAGGTAACATGGGCTTGCAGCACTAGAGCAGAGGCCAGAGGACCAAGAGCTGCCCAGCCCCAGGGCTGTGACCCTTGCCTGCTATAGTCTCTGATGAGCTCCCAGGGGAACAGCAGCTACCTGCCCTTGTGACCTCTGCAAGCCTCTCCTAGGCACAGGGCCAGTGTGCTTCCTGTTGCTTTTATGCTTTTAGTTTCATTTGGTATTCTATTCTAAGAATCACCTGTTTGGATACATAAAATCTAAGTTTCCTCTCATTCCAGTCACTCTCCAGTAGTGCTGTGGGCCTGGTTGAGCAATAAAACCCATTAGAGGACCAAGTCTGACCCCTGTGTGCTGGTGACCAGGGCAGCTCCCTCAGTTTCGGGAAACAGGACTTCTGGGCTTCATTCCTCAGGAACCAGTTTGGGTGGGCTGCTTGGCCACCTGTGACACCTCTTATGGACAGGGGCAGTTCCCACCAGCAGACACACGGACAGGGGCAGCCTGTGCCATTAGATTCTTGGACAAGGCAGTCCCTCACCACCAGGCAGCCAACAAGTTGGAAAAATAGGAGTTGGAGTAAGGGAAGGTAAAGTCCACCAGTTCCAGGTTGATCGCACAATGCCACCTTTTCTTCCAGCAGACTGTTTTGAGCTGTGTGGATTGTTCCTCTTTGATACAAGAAGGCTGGGGCTCTGAGGGACATGACATGTCCAGAGCTATACAACTGGTATGTGGCAAATCTCACTTAGTGTGGTCTGAACTCCAAGCCCATGCTGTGATGACCAGGCTTTCTGCAGCTGGGTCCAGGGTGGCATTTTCTAAAGCCATTCAGAAGTCCTCATTCTGGGTGTGGGGTAAAGCATTAAACTGAATCCAGTGGTTTGTAGCCCACACACAACATCAACCTCCTGAAGGCTCAAAATGCACTAGCCCCTTGGCCCTCCAGGATTGAAGTCTGTGCAGACAGCAGTGCCTGCCAACCAGGGATGCAGGGACAAACCCCAGCTCTGCCTGTGTCAACTATGAGATCCTGGACATTTCTTTCCCTCCTCATGCTTTAGTTTCATCCTCCATAAAATGAGGTAAGAGCTGCACCTACTCCATGGGGAAAAGGAGCAAATTAAGTGAACGGAATATGTACAACCCTGGCAGTGGTGTCCATGTGGCACAGCCCCTGGAGGCTGGAGAATGGAAACTTATAACAGTAAGCTCCACGCTGTGAATGCATGCTTGAAAATATCCACAGTGTTAAAACAGTCTTCAAAACGGTAAAACCATACTGCTCATACAAACATAAAATAAACACTTTCCAAAGATTTCATTTAACTTATTAATGAGAGATTCAGATGCTGAAATGGTGCAAACGAAACTGACTTAACAGAGATTTATATGCTCTCAGTTCAGTTCAGTCTCTCAGCCATGTCCAACTCTTTGTGACCCCATGGACTGCAGGACGCCAGGCTTCCCTGTCCATCACCAACTCCCAGAGCCTACTCAAATTCAAGTCCATCGAGTCAGTAATGCCATCCAACCATCTCATCCTATGTCATCCCCTTCTTCTCCCGCCTTCAATCTTCTCCAGCATCAGGGTGCTTTCCAATGAGTCAGGTCTTCACATCAGGTGGCCAAAGTATTGGAGTTTCAGCTTCAGCATCAGTCCTTCCAATGAATATTCAGGACTGATTTCCTTGAGAACTGACTAGTTTGATCTCCTTGCAGTCCAAGGGACTCTCAAGAATCTTCTCCAACACCACAGCTCAAAAGCATCATTTATTTGGTACTCAGCTCTCTTCATAGTCCAACTCTCACATCCATACATGACAACTACTGGAAAAACCATAGCCTTGACTAGATGGACCTTTGTTGGCAAAGTAATGTCTCTGCTTTATAATATGCTGTCTAGGTTGGTCATAGCTTTTCTTCCAAGGAGCAAGTTTATTTTAATTTCATGGCTGCAGTCACCACCTGCAGTGATTTTGGAGCCCAAAAAAATAAAGTCTCTCACTGTTTCCACTGTTTCTCCATCTATTTGCCATGAAGTGATGGGCCCAGATGCCATGATCTTAGTTTTCTGAATGTTGAGTTTTAAGCCAACTTTTTCTTTCTTCTCTTTCACCTTCATCAGCAGCCTCTTTAATTCCTCTTTACTTTCTGCCAAAAGGGTGGTGTCATCTGCACATCTGAGGTTATTGATATTTCTCCCTGCAGTCTTGATTCTGGCTTGGGTTTCATCCAGCCTGGCATTGTCTATCTGGGCCTTATATTTTTCCCTTTCCCCCAGATAAGAATCCCTCACCGGGCAGCAGGGAGACAGAGCAAGTGTAAGATATAACATTTCCTGGCCTGTCAGCTGTAGAATCATTCATTGCCAGAGGCCAAGACCCCAGCTTTTGGCCCAGGGCAGGGCTCTGCCTAAAAAAACAACAAGGAGAAAGGAAAAAGCAAGGGCTTCTTCATGTTCAAATAAATCCAGGTACAAATCCCCTTCTCAGCACAGATGAACTGAGAGATTGTGTCACTGTCATGGAATCATATTCCAAGACACTAAATGAGATTTTATTCCTCAGATTTCTCTGTGCCCCTGGGCCACTCTCAGCCTGACAACTGAGGGAAGCGTCCCACAGGTAACAGAAGTTAAATTCTTGAGTTGGGCATTTCAAACACTCAGGCTCAGAGGAGGAACAAGAATATGAGAAGAATATAAGAAAAGTCAGAGCAAATCCTCCCCGCATAATAGATACTGTTTCCTAAATTAAGGGAAGAGAGGAAGCCAGAGGGAAAGGAGAGAGAGTTTGTTGTGACATCTGTGAGAAGGGCCACCTCACTGCCCACCAGGTATGAGGGCTGAGCCCTGCATAAAGGACAGATGGATAGGCCTGCTAGTCCCATACCAACTTCCAGGGAGCAGAAAGGGGCACTCAATTCATTCTCTGAGTCAGTGAAAACCTGGACATCCAAACCAGGCAAGAACAGTAAGGGAAAAAAGGGGAAACTTATAGAATGATTTCACCTATGAACATAGATTATCTTAAAATGATCATTCATTTTGACCAAATGAGTCAGCATAACAGTAGAAAATCAAAACAAAATCTACATAATTGCTTAAAGGAGAAAAACTATTATCCTGTTAAAGTCAGGGGAGAAGCATTTTATAAAATCCCTAAACCTATTTAGTATAAAAGTCTTATAATAATTGGAATAGAAGGGAAATTCTTTGGCCCAAAGAGCTCATCCACCAAAAACCCCACAGCAAACATTATTCATCAGTGTGATATAGTCATAGCTTCCCCTTTAAAATTAGGAATAAGACCAGGTTGCCATTATCCCCATTTCGTATTTGATTTTATACTGTAGTCAAGGCAGAAAGGCAAGAAAATGAAATTTAAAACTATACAAGATGAAAAAGAAATGGGAAAAATCACTCTTTTGACAGCTGACATAACTGCCTTTATTTTTAAAAAGACACCTTCAGATAAAATTTCAGAAATATTCAGACTTTTTCAAAGTAGTGGTAGAAATAAAATAAAATCAGTTATACTTCATATCAGCAACAACCTGTTCAAAAATGTAATTTTTTAAAATATATGCCATTTACAACAGATATAAAACATATGAGGTACATAAAGATAAATCTAACAAAAGATATTACAAACTTATATAAAGAAAATCATATAGGTATTAAAAGAAAGTAAAGAAGAGATATCTAAATGCAGAGATATACCATGCTCCTGAACAGGAAGACTCAGTATTAAAAAAAGGCTGGTGGTTTTCTCTAAACTGAACTATAGATTCAATAAATTCCAATCAAAATCCCAATAGGGTTTTGAAGGAACTTGACAAGTTGATTCTAAAGTTTTCAGAAGAAGGTGAGCAAAGACCAGGGAATTCATGAAGAATTTGGAAGGGGAGTTTGCCCTATCAGTTATCAGTTCAGGGACATAGAAAATGACCAGTGGAACATAATAGAGAGTTCAGAAAAAGGCAAACTATCATACAGACTTCATAACTGATGTTAGTGAAAGCATAGATCATTGGGGACTATTCAAAACACAGAATAAACAATTCTTTTTTTTCCATTTATTTTTATTCGTTTGAGGCTAATTACTTTACAGTATTGTAGTAGGTTTTGCCATACATTGACATGAATCAGCCACGGATTTACATGTGTTCCCCATCCCGATCCCCCCTCCCACCTCCCTCTCCATCCTGGTGCTCTGGAATAAACAATTCTAAGTTTATCTGTATGGGGGGAAGAACTGACATCTCTTCACTCTGAATGACTTAATTATTTAAACTTTAAAACTTTTCATTAAAAAATCATAGAAGACTCTTTTCATGACTTTGGAGTAGGAAAGACTTTCTTAAACCAGAACAACGAAGCACAAAATATAAAGGGAAAGACTGGTAAATTTTGTTGCATTAATACTAAAATTGTCTGACATCAAAAGATACCATAACAAAGGTGAAAAGACAAGACAAGTTTGGAAAAGATATTTGTGACACATACAACTGACTGATGATGAGTATGCAAAATACACACAAAAAGAATTTCATTAAATCAAAAAGAAAAACAACCCATAAAAAAATAAACAAAAGACATAATAAGCATTTCATAACAAAAGAAACACAAATGGCAAATAAACATATAATCTTTATATATGTTCATATAGATATAAACATATATATATATATAGCCTCTTTAATCATAAGGTAAATAAATATTAAGATCACACTGAGATATTATTCTACTCCCACTAGATTGGTAAAGAGTTAGAAATCTGATAATTCTATGTGCTAAGATGTGGAGCAAGTGACAGTTCCATATGCCACCAGAGGGCAAGTACCTTAGTTCAACCGCTTGGTAAACAATTTAGCACCATCTGATAATGCTAAGAGCACCTTTAAAAAGCAAATAAAATGACATTGTTTAGTGATAATATATATTTAATAAAACTGTTTTAAATAAGGAAATAATAAACAGATTTCAGAATGATGTTACCTCTGGGGAGGCTGAGGGTTAAGAAGAAAGATATGTGACCCTGGGGACACTTTAGGACAAGCTGTGAAGGGCTTCAAGGAAAGTGTATATTGTCACTGTACTCGACAAATTACATGTATGTTGCATGTCTTGGTGTACTAAATAGTACATAGTAAATATCCTTTTAAGAAAGAAAGAAGAAAAATACATCAGCCAGGACTACTGGTACCCCCACTTTCTAGCTCTGAGGGACACCGTCCCCATCACCCCACTGCAGAGTCCACATCCAGCCATTCTGCACCAGACCCCCAGACATGACGCCTGCTATCCTTCTGCCTCTCCTCCCCTGGTCTCACTCACTAGTTCCTGCCAGTGTCTCACTTCCAGAAGACAAACTTGGCCCCCCTGCTCTCTGGCCACTCTCAGACCTTTCCGGGGCTCATCCAATCTCCTGGCAACCACACTCACTGAAAACCCCCAAGGCATGAGTCCAGTAGGTGGCTCTCCCTTAATTCATCCCCTGCCCCCTGAGTCCTGCTGTCTGCTCTCCACCCACAGGCATCACAGCCCCACACTCTGGAATGGCCTGCCCTGTCCATCCTGGCCGTCACCACTCCCGGCAGCCAGCTGCTCAGCCGCAAACCACGGTGTTTCAGCTTCAGTCCCACTTGGGCTGCTATACAACCCCACAAGGCATCAGCGGTCTCTGTGTTCAAACGCTTCTCACCACCCCTCTGCTCACCCCTGGCCTGAGGCGCCCACTCTCCTGCTGTGTTACTGCTCAGCTCCCTGTCCCTCCCCCCACCCTTGCCCTTTAGTTTCCTCTTTAAATGAGAGTCAGCTCATATCCATCCTTCCTGCTCTCTGGTGATTTCCCATTTCACTGACAGCGAGGGCTGGAGCCTCTGAACTGGCCCACCAAGCCTGCTTAAATCTGGCCTTGCCCTCCCACACACTCACCACAGGCCTTTGCGTGTCTCTTTGCTTGGAACACTCCTCCCAGACTTCACACGGCTTCCTTCCTCATCTTCTTCAGGCTTCTACTCAAATAACTTCTCAGGTCACCTACTTGTAGTCACAAACCTCCTACTTGACACTCCACTCCCTCCACCTTTCCTCTCTTCTGAGCACTGGGTTGGCCCAAAAGTGTGTTCAGGTTTTTACATAAGATGTTACAGAAAGCATGAGTCAACTTTTGGGCCAACACAATATTGTTTTCCATGCCACCTGTTCTACCTTTTATCGACTTGCTTGTTTCCACACAATATGCAGGCTTCTGGAGGGCAGAGGTGTCTCCAGCCCTAACATGGAGGCCTGCACCCAGCAGGCCCTCAGTGGGATTTGCTGGACATGGAGCAGCGGCTAAACCGAGCTTCGGGGATGTGATGGAACATCAGTGCAAGCCCCACCCTGGCGTCCAGGGAGAATGGGCACTCAGGGTGTATTTGCTGGACATGGAGCAGCGGCTAAACTGAGCTTCGGGGATGTGATGGAACATCAGTGCAAGCCCCACCCTGGCGTCCAGGGGGAATGGGCACTCAGGGTGGCCGTTTCCTTCCATACTCCCCTCAGAAGACACAGAACTACAGGAGGGGTAAGTGAGACAATGGAGGGGAGGGGAAGGGTAGGTATCTCAACAGCCCTGCTAAGAAGCAGAGGTCATAGTCAGAATTTTGCAAAGCAAGAAAACCAAGGCTTTGGAAAGGCAGGACCACTCAGACAGCCCATGGACAGGTCAGCTTTGCCCCAAACTCTGTCAACAGCAGAGTCTATCAAAATGCACTCATCACACTCTGCCCATTGATATTTGGGAAGCTGGTCATCTATAAGGGAATATTGAGTCTTTTTATACAATCTCATGCAGACAGCTGACCTTGGTTCAGAACCAGAAAGTCTATTGGAGGGAGCATACTGATGGAGAGAAAGCCACAGACTGGGAGACACGTGGCCTCCTTGGACCTGAAAGTCCCTGTAAGACAGGGTGAACATGTGCACTTCGCAGGACTACCCTGAGGACTCAGTGGGGCTGTGTATGGGAAGGGAGGCCAGCTGGCGTCACTCCTCATGCAAGAGTGCAGTCAGCCTCTCGGGCTCCACAGGCCTAGCCTCGTCTCTTCAGCTGAGGTATCCCCTGGGAGTCAGGAGTCCAAACTCCTGTCAGTCTTCATTCAGTCCACAATATTCCACTGGCCCCTCAGTTCATGTCCTTCTTGCAGACAAATTGCATTCATACTATTTCAACAGCCCCAGAACTGAACTCCAGCTTCAATGCTGAAGGCCAATGTCTCAACTAAACATCATCTAAATCACACATGGGTGAGAGAGCTTGATAAAAATGGTTGCTTCCCAGTCTTGCCTAAAAAAAAAAAAAAATAGTTGGATTTTCCACAACTCAGAGGCAGGGGAACCTGATTTCATAAGAGAAGAGAGCTGAAGCAAAACTCCTCTCCAGCTTGACGTATGAAACCAGATAAGTTATGCTTCCAAAATACAATGGTAAGACAGGCAGAAGATAGACAATCCCATTCCAAAAAGGTGAGGGGGAGGGGTGGGAGAGAAGGAAGGGGTGGTGGGTCCCAAAGAAGTGCAAAACCTAACAAGGAAGTTCCACCAGGTCTCAAGGCTGGAGAACAGCCGCCTTGGTTTGATACTCTGCCCTCCAGGCTCACTGGGTGGCAGTCCCTTCCACAGTGCTACTGCTGCCCTGCAGGTCTTGTGGCCCCAAGGCTGGGACCACCTCTCCCCTAGGGTTCCACAGAATGGTCCCACAGCTGCAGCCAGACACCATCTCACCTGTTGAAATGAAGCCATGGCCCTGATGATCTCTGAAAACCTACAGTTTCTTTGCTGTCCTTGAATTGCTCACATCTGCATCCTAATAGGGCTTCCCTGGTAGTTCAGCTGGTAAAAAATCCTCCTGCAATGCAGGAGACCTCGGTTCGATTCCTGGATCAGGAAGTTGCCCTAGAGAAGGGATAGGCTATCTACTCCAGTATTCTTTGGCTTTCTTGGTGGCTCAGACGGTAAAGAATGCACCTGCAATGCAGGAGACCTGGGTTCAATCCCTGGGTTGGGAAGATCCTCTGGAGGAGGGCACAGCAACCCACTTCAGTGTTCTTGCTAGGAGAATCCCCATGGCAGGCTACAGTCCATGGGGTCCCAAAGAGTCAGACATGACTGAGTGACTAAGCAAAGCACAGAAGCCTGATAGCTGTAGGTCAGTTCCCCTGAAATACAGCTCTTAGTTACATTGCTTATAAAGAAGGAAGAAAGCTTGATAAAAAAAGACTGGATTTTCTGCCATGCTGGGGGAAGGAAAACTGACTTCATAAGAGAATAGAGTCATCAAGTTTCTGAATTCCAATGCTTTTAAAGTGTGTTTCATAAAAACAGAGGCAATTTAAATAAATTCATGTTAAGAAAGGAGAATTTGGGAGAAACTTAGCCATGTCTCCTTGGGAAGGCTCAATCCAATAACAGGCTCCACTCCCCGGAGAGATGTTTATGGCCTTCTAGAAACATTTCCATTTCAGGGGACTCAACCCCAGAAATGTCTAACATTATAACTATAGGAACTTGGAAAGGTCTATTGTAAAAGATCAATAGTAAGACAGGACATGAAATTAGCAGAGAGAAAAAGTATCCCAGAAGCCACAATATGATCACCTGGGAAATGTGGTTATCAGAGAAGTTAAGTTAAAATGAGCTCATCCTCTGGGTCTGGGGGTTGTCATCACCTGGATTCTCCACAATCTCATCAGCATCATTTCTCTGTGGTTCATTGAAGGACAGCCCAGGCAGGAGGGGCTGCAATGGAGCATGTGGGTGGGGCATGGTAGGTTAAACTCTTTGCCACCGTCAATTTCACTGCATGTGCTTCACTGGGCTTCACCCAGTTTTCTCATTTCAGTTTTGAAAATGCAACTAGACTTATAGAATCTGCAGACATGTACACAATATTCACAAAGACTAAAAAAATTGTATGCCCTGAGTAATGTTCTCAGGCATACGTAGGCCTGCTGATGAGAGCATATACATAGACAGAGACTTGACTATTCTCACACCAGACCCCAGACTCACGCCTCGCAGAGGCAGGATGTCTCTGGGACATCTAGTTCTTGCACAGTGACTGGGGAATCTTAAAGCAGGACTGAATGAAGACCACACAGGGATTTGTTGAAATGGCTGAGCCCAAGTTCTGGAATGAAAACTATATCATAATGAGTCTCACAAACTTAAGCCAGTTAAGCTCTAAGATGCCCAGTGCACACCTGGGGCAGTCTCAGTTAAAGTGACTTCATCAGGAAGACGCAGCAAACCCAAGGCATTACTAACAGTAAGTGTTGGGTAATCTCCCATTCCCAGGCATCCAGCTCCCTCCTGCAACTGACCTTACCCCCTACCCTTGCATCCTTAGCAGTACCCTCTGACAAGTGTGGCATCACCAGCAGGCTGAGAGCAAGCCACATCTAGATGCAGAAACACCTTGAAGCAGAGGGGGGCTTCCTTGCTTCCCCTGCAAGGAAGGGGCCCTGACTCAGAGCTGAGACACTTTCCCAGAGTCCCAGCATCCACCTCCCCTACCCAGCCCCACTGAGCCTAAACAGCAAGCAGTGGAAGGGCAGCCCCCACTTAAGTGACAGTGACAGTGAGATTTCTGCTCACGGAGGAAGTAGGTCAGGGGGACAGGAGCTGAGTGAGCAGAGTCTAGTGCTGGAGAGCCAGGAGTCGCAGGGCACCACCTGTGCCGCTGACTAGTTTTGGGATCTCACATAGACTAGTTGTCTGAAGGTTTGTGAGGTAATATAGAAAAAGTGCTGGTTTATTGTAAACACTCGAGTGCATGGCTTAATATTGTTTATCTTGTCACAAAAATATCTCATTAAAAAAATATTTATTATTGTTCAGGTCCTCCAATTATTCTCCTACCTGCTGGCTGAGAACTCAGAGTTTTACATAATCTAATCAGGCATGAGACTGTAAATAGAATTCCTGCAGTGAGAGCACAATGGCCAACACCTGCTCAGAGGGAGGAGTAAACCAAAGTGATGACAGTAACCTGTACCTGGTCCAAGCAAACCCCACATGAGCCCAGCCCTGCTCCACAAACAAGCCCAGGCTGGTTCCCAGACAGGATGTTGTCAAACCCTTGCCTGAACAGAATTCCACCTGGGGTTGGGAATGAGACCATCAGAGAAAGGAGGACTCCTGAAAGGGAAGGACAGTGACAGGGACAGTGGTTCTGCTACAAGCCTGACGTGCCTCTTTCCGCTGTTTGTGCATTGGGTTGACCGTGGGCTTGCCTCTACCCCAGGTTCTCCGTCTCTGAGGCTGGGCTTAGCCTGTCCTCTTCCTCATGCACTAGTGACTATAAGTTGATAGGTTAGAGGGTCCCTGGAGAAAGAAAACCAAGCATGGCTTTCTTGACATAAGAGAAGCCATTTTTGCCTAAGCCATTTGGGAATGGAATCTAAGCCTGGCCATAATGCTTGCCCTTGAACAGATCTCAGTAATAAAGGATCTTTAAGGGAACAAAGGAATGCAGGAACAAGGGGAAAGCAGCCAAGAAATGGTAGTTCAGTCGTAAAACAGGGTCCTAGCTCCTCCTTAGGTGCTATGTGCTATTCAGGTAGCCACTGTCTTCTTCAGGCGCTAAGTTGCTTCAGTCATGTGTCTCTTTGCAAACCCAAGGATTGTAGCCTGCCAGGCTCCTCTGTCCATGGGATTCTCCGGGCAAGAATACTGGAGTGGGTTGCCATTTCCTTTTCTAGGGGACCTTCCCAACCCAGGGATCAAACCCTCATCTCTTATGTCTTCTGCATTGGCAGGTGGGTTCTTTACCATTAGCACCTCCTCTTTGTGGTGGAACCAAGGCCCTGACCCAGGCGGAGGAGGCAATGATGATGTTGACCCTCCTGATGTCAATCAACTAAAGCTTGGACTCTAGAATTTTGCCACAATTTTACGCTGAATTCTCTGCTCAAGCCCCTTCATGAATACTCATGGACCCTTCGCTTAAAACTTTCCCAATTTTGATGTTTAGTAGATGCTGCTTTCAGAAAGATCCCCAGTGTTTTCCTTACTTGCTGCAAGTCATAATAAATCTTTCCTTCTCACAATTTTTGGCTTGACTTTATCTTTTGGCTTGACACTCACCAAAAAGAAAACCCGGTTTGTGGGGTAACATAACCTGACTGCTCTTTTCTGTCTACCCAGGCAGTGGGACCCACTGCTGCTGCCCAGGGAGGCCCTGCCTTCCTCTGGTCAGCCACGGAGCAGCTCCGAGTCAGGAGCCCAACCTGAACTTACGCTGCCACTTCCTGGGTCCTGATCTATAGAAACTTCCCTGCTGCTCCTGGAGAAGGGTGCGTGCCTTGCCAGGGCCCACAGAGTGAGAGCGGGGAAATGCAGTCTGATGCTCTGGGCCAGGCACCCAGCCAGCCCTGTGTCCTGGGCCCCACACCTGCCCCTAAATCCTTAACCATTCTCTTGTATAAGATAGAAAGAGGCAGTCTCTTTCTGGTGGATCTGGTATAAGATTTACCCTCTGGCTGTAGGCTGCTTCTGACTCACTGTAAATGCCCAGCTCACCTTCCGCCCACCGTTGTCTGCTTCCGGGCTCTAGCTGGAGGCGTCACACATCTAGGCAAGTGCGGGGAGAGAGCAAATTAGCCAAAATGGCGCGTTCACTCTCTCTCACCCCACGTTTTGTAAATAATGACTATGTAACAGCTGAGATCATTTGTAGCACTCAGCATGCACTTCAGGAGGAACTTGTTTGGTCACGAGATACTTTGTGCTATACAGATATGTGAGCCCCACCTTAAAAAGCAGCAGCAATTACTGCTGCATCATGGCCATGTCCATTGTGTCAGCCAGGAGAGAGGCTGTGTTGTGTTATGTTATGGCTGGTGCTACGGCTGCTGAGTCAGCCAGAAGAGAATCAATGTGTCTGCAGTTCCTATGGGTCTTCACATCTTCTTCCAGCCTCTAAGCTTGCATCTTGCCTACCCTGGGTTCAGTGAACAGAGTGCACAGTGTGAACAGCGAGACAATTGGCCTCACAAATAGGATGAGGAACAATACAACTGGCGTAGTAGGCAGGATACCCAGCGGATAGAGGAACCTGAGGCTCTATACAGAAGAGCCAGCAGGATGCCCAGCATAGAGGAGCCTGAGGCTCCACTGGATGTAGGAGGCCAGTGGCCACCATGTAGCATGTGGTACCATTTGGCCACGATCCTCTCAGTGTGGGCTCCAGCTGAAGACTGGGAGGAGGTGGATGGGTCACCGGATAGCACTGAAAAGGCCTTACAGGCGGTGAGCTCCCATCTGCTGAACAAGGTGGCATGGACTGCCTCTGGCACCGTGGGGTGGATTTTCCTGACTGCCCTGAATGCGAGTGCACGACGCCGCGCCAGTGCACCATGTGAATGACACTTGGAAGAATTAGAGCAACATATTGGTGTTACAGCAAGAACCCCGTGGCCCTTAGGAACCCAGCATCTCTGACAGCGAGAAGGTAAGTGACTGTGATGATGAATGTTATGGACTGCAGGTCCCCATTTGTCAGTGAGACCCACTGTACAGCAAAAAGTGAGGCATGAGCAGCCTATGGCCCAAGGGCAGGCATCCTCAAGGGGCCCCCAGTGCTACTGAGTTCAAGACATATTGACCATATGCATAGGCAGAGTTGGTCAACTTGGGTAAGCAGTTTTGGCAAAAGCAAGGGGAAACTTGGCAGCTTGGCTTCCGCGATTCTGGGACACAGGGGTGGACCCAGAACCTGCAGGGGGTTTTGTGGGTCCTTATTGAGAGAAATAGAGAAACGGCATGAGAGACAACATTTTGAAAGTGTGAAGACCCCGAAGGGGGCCCAAGCTGGCAGGGGGCCCCTCCAGGTTATGCAGATACAAATGTGGGCTGATTTGTGAGGAGGTGCATTGTAAACGCTGTGTCCTATATAGAACATCACACTGTAAATGCTGTGTCCTCTCTTGCAGATTTGGAACAGAGTACTGCAAAGTCTGTGTCCTGTGACGTAGATTTAGTAGAACAGTGTATAAAGGCTGTGTCCTCTGATATGCTACTACCCTCTGATTCTCTTGCAGATTTAGAACAGTGTGAAAGCATTTTTAATCCCTTCCTTGAAGGGGTGGGCCCAGCACCTGTGGGGCAGTTTTCAGGTCCTTATTAAAAACTCTACAGGGTTGGAGCTCCCCTGTGGGGCTTTCCTGCAACTTCACAAGGACAGATGGTGGAATGAACTTGGCCATGGAAGATAAAGGCACTCCACATGTAGTGACTGGCTCTTCTAGCCCCATGAGGGCGAGGAGTGCAGCATGAGGTCAGGTGATACCTGGCACTGGGTTTTGTTATATATTGGGGATTTGTTTGTTGTTGTACCACTGCTATAGCAAGACGTAAATCCAAGGGTCAGTTGTCACTTGCCAAGGAAATACTTCAGAAGATGGACTGTGCATAGAATGTGAGGTGAGAGACCCTGAAGGGGTGGAGTGTGAGGAGAGAGCAAATTAGCCAAGATGGCATGTTCAGGCTCTCTCACCCCATGTTCTGTAAATAATGACTACGAAATTGCTGAAATCACTTATAGCATTGCACATGTGTGTCATGAGGTACTCACTTGGTCATGGGTTGTGTGCAGTATGCTTGTACAAGCTCCACCTGAAAAGTGGCGGCAATGACTGCTGAGTCACAGCCATGTCCATTGGGTCAGCCAAGAGAGAGGTTGTGTTGTGTTAGATTATCTTATGGCTGCTGCTACAGCTACTGCATCAGCCAGAAGAGAATAAATGTGTCTGCAATTCCTATGGCTCTTCGAGTCTTCTTCCAACCTTTCAGCTTGGGCCATGCCTACCCTGGGTTCAAAGATCAGTGTGCACAGTGTGAACAGCGAGACAGTTGGTGTCACAACCAGGGTGAGAAGCAGTACAGCAAGTCTACCAGACCCCTGGGTGCTAATCCTCCTACCTCCAGGCTACACTACTGGACCTGCTTCCTACAGAGAGGTGCCTCCAAACCCACCTGACACAAGTCAGGATTTCCACCCTGACAGCTGAGGCCACAGAAGACAGAATGGTCTTCTTTAAGTTCATTCCTCAGGAAAACGAAAGCTCATGAGTTTCCACCCCGACAGCTCAGGCCACAGAAGACAGAATGGTCTTCTTTAAGTTCATTCCTCAGGAAAACGAAAGCTCATGAGTTTCTACCAGCCCAGTGAGAGCAGAGCAGACATTCCCCAGGGCTTTGCAAGCAGGCACCTCTTTGCATCCATTCTCAACCAGTCATGGCTGCATGCTCTCCCCTCTGCCACTGCCTTCTCATTTGTTGGATGAGCAAACACAATTTCAGAGCTTGTCTCTGGGTTAAGTAGGTCATGCAGTCAAAGTGTGGGGAGCAGGCTCTCTCCACACCCTCCCAGGGCAGCAAGAGCACCCTGATGCCAGGGCAGGGTCTGTGTGGGTCAGAGTCCCTTAGCAACTGCCCCTCATCTTCTCCCAAAAGCCTGGGGTTGTGGTTCCAGCCCACGACCTGCTTTGCGAGAATCAGAGGAGAAAAAAGTAGATCCTCCAGAGAAAAGAGAGTCAAGGAGAGTGATGGAGGAGGCCCATGTCTCCTGCTGGATTTGCCAGGCCAGTGGCTGATTTACTTCCATCAGACTGCAGCAGCCCTCCCAAATCAGCCCAAATCAGTCAATACAGACCATGTCACAAGAGGAGGGGAGGGCCTCCCTGTAAATTACAGCATGTATTTTGTAGCATTTTTTTCTGATTATAAATCTGTGTTCATTGCAGAAAGTTAGAAAACGAGGGGGAAGAGGGAAGGTGAAGAAGAAATAAAAGCTATTCATAATTCTCATGCCCAGAGAAAACCGCTGTTAATAATTCAGTATTTTTCCTACTGGTCTATATGTTTCAAAGGCAAGCTATTGAATATTCAGCTGAGTACCCTGCTTTTTTCAGTTAATACTTTATACTATCATTTTCTTACTTCCTTAAATATTCCCCAAAACAAGACCTCTAATAGCAGTGCTACATTATACTGAGTAGATATTTTTGCTAACCTCTCACTGTTAAACATAGGTTTTCACCATTGTAAATAGCAGTACAATGCCAATTCATGTTCACAGACAGTTTCTGCCATCTCTAAAGCATCCTTTGTAATTGTAGCAGCGGCTAGCTGGTCATCCCTATCTGCCAGTTGCTAGCTGGCCATCCTCTTTGGTACACAGCCAGGCTGCACTCAGCCTCTATGCCTGTGCCTGCACCCTGGCCACCCTCGAAACTGCCACGCTCCTCCCCTTGGAAGTCACATGTTCAGATGGCAGAACCACTCTCAGCTCTGCCCCTGAGTAACTACATGAAAAAGAATGACCCTAGAGATCTGCTGAGCAGCCCAGGAGAGCCATATGAACAACAAATCAACTTCTGTTGTATTGACCCATTTGGGTCTTGTGAACCATTTAGATAAGCTACTGCATGGTGCTACTGCCTTGACAGCCACTTTGCTTGACCAAGGGGGGGCGATGGGGCCTTAAATTGGCTTCAGTTCAGTTCAGTTGAGTTGCTCAGTCGTGTCCGACTCTTTGTGACCCCATGGACCTCGGCACGCCAGGCCTCCCTGTCCATCAAAAACTCCCGGAGTTTACTCAAACTCATGCCCATCGAGTCGGTGATGCCATCCAACCATCTCATCCTCTGTCGTCCCCTTCTCCTCCTGCCTTCAATCTTTCCCAGCATCAGGGGCTTTTCAAATGAGTCAGCTCTTCACATCAGGTGGTCAAAGTACTGGAGTTTCAGCTTCAACATCACTCCTTCCAATGAACACTCAGGACTGATCTTTAGGATGGACTGGTTGGATTTCCTTGCAGTCCAAGGGACTCTCAAGAGTCTTTTCCAACACCACAGTTAAAAAGCATCAATTCTTCAGTGCTCAGCTTTCTTTATAGTCCAACTCTCACATTCATACATGACCACTGGAAAAACCATAGGCTTGACTAGACAGACCTTTGTTGGCAAAGTAATGTCTCTGCTTTTTAATATGCTTCTAGGTTGGTCAAAACTTTGCTTCCAAGGAGTAAGTGTCTTTTAATTTCATGGCTACAATCACCATCTGCAATGATTTTGGAGCCCAAAAAAAATAAAGTCAGCCACTCTTTCAACTGTTTCCCCATCTATTTGCCATGAATTGATGGGAACAGATGCCATGATCTTTGTTTTTTGAATGCTGATCTTTAAGCCAGCTTTTTCACTCTCCTCTTTAACTTTCATCAAGAGGCTCTTTAGTTCTTCTTCACTTTCTGCCATAAGGGTGGTATCATCTGCATGTCTGAGGTTATTGATATTTCTCCCAGCAATCTTGATTCCAGCTTGTGCTTCATCCAGTCCAGCATTCCTCATGATGTACTCTGCATATAAGTTAAATAAGCAGGGTGACAATATACATCCTTGACATACTCCTTTTCCTATTTGGAACCAGTCTGTTCCATGTCCAGTTCTAACTGTTGCTTCCTGACCTGCATACAGATTTCTCAAGAGGCAGGTCAGTGGTCTGGTATTCCCATCTCTTTCAGAATTTTGCACAGTTTATTGTGATCCACACAGTCAAAGGCTTTGGCAAAGTCAATAAAGCAGAAATAGATGTTTTTCTGGAACTCTCTTGCTTTTTTGATGATCCAGCAGGTGTTGGCAATTTGATATCTGGTTCCTCTGCTTTTTCTAAATCCAGCTTGAACATCTGGAAGTTCACTGCTCAAGTACTGTTGAAGCCTGGCTTGGAGAATTTTGAGCCTTACTTTTACTAGTGTGTAAGATGAGTGCAATTGTGCAGTAGTTTGAGCATTGTTTAGGATTGCCTTTCTCTGGGATTGGAATGAAAACTGACCTTTTCCAGTCCTGTGGCCACTGATGAGCTTTCCAAATTTGCTGGCGTATTGAGGGCTGCACTTTCACAGCATCATCTTTTAGGATTTGAAATAGCTCAACTGGAATTCCATCACCTCCACTAGGTGGCTTTGTTCATAGTGATGCTTCCTAAGGCCCATTTGACTTCGAATTCCAGGATGTCTGGCTCTAGGTGAGTGATCACACCATTGTGATTATCTGGATCATGAAGATCTTTTTTGTATAGCTCTTCTGTGTATTCTTGCCACCTCTTCTTAAATATCTTCTGATTCTGTTAGGCCCATACAATTGTTCTCCTTTATCAAACCCATCTTTGCATGAAATGTTCCCTTGGAATCTCTAATTTTTTTTTAAGAGATCTCTAGTCTTTCCCATTCTATTGTTTTCTATTTCTCTGCTTTGATCGCTGGAGAAGACGTTCTTATCTCTCCTTGCTATTCTTTGGAACTTTGCATTCAAATGCGTATATCTTTCCTCTTGTCCTTTGCTTTTCACTTTTCTTTTCACAGCTATTTTTAAAGCCTCCTCAGACAGCCACTTTGCTTTTTTGCTTTTCTTTTTCTTGGGGATGGTTTTGATCCCTGTCTCCTATACAATACCATGAACATCCATAGTTCATCAGGCACTCTGTCTATCAGATCTAGTCCCTTCCACTGTATAATCATAAGAGATTTGATTTAGGTCACACCTAAATTGGCTTAGCCTCTCACATAAGCACTTGTCCCAGACAGCAGCCCACAGGGTCATAAGTAAATATAAGTTACTTGCAGAACTTCCCCAAAGGCAGGAGACAGATGGGTCCCAGACTGAGCAGGTGAAGTCTGTCCCCTGTGGACAGACACTCGAAGATGGAGATAACGGCAAGAACGAGAAGGGGCTGAGTCCTGCCCTGGTAAGATATGAAGAGACCACATATTTCTTTCTCAAGTTCAAGGATTACACAGGTACAGAAAGTGTCCTCTGGGATCAAACATGCAGGATGCACCGCCGCTTAGGAGGTGGTGTCAGTCTTACCTAGGCCTCTTACCAAGGCTCATCTTGGCTAAGAGGTGCATGCACACATTGGAGAACCCTGAGATAAACCAAATATGGGCTCAGAACAAGGCAAAGAAAGCAAGATGACTGGCCAGAGGAAACCTGGAAGAAATGCCCCATGTAAGTGATTTAAACTACTGCAAGGGTGCCTCTCTCTCTCTGAGCCTGCCCATGTATGCCTATTCCCATGTACTCTTTTCCTCATAATAACCACTTTTACTTGTTTCACTACTTTCCATTTCTTTGTTGAAGTCCATTTCTGTGAACAGACAAGCCAGGGCCTTGTCACTGGCCACTGGCCCTCATGGTCTAGTGGCTCGGATTCAGTGCGCCTGCTGGAGAAGCCTGGCTTCAGTCTCTGGTTGGAGTCCTGAGATCCTGCTTCAAGTCACTGCAGACCAAGGTCACCCAAGATCACCGCAATGACCCTTGGATCAGCAGTCTCCCCCACCTCCCAGGGCTTCCCTTTGTTGGCCCCTTGGGATAAGACCCCGTAGAGCTTTACTAAAACTCCACTGTAGGTCAGACTGAGCAATCCAGACTTGGCCCAGAAACAACAAAACACACTGCCACAGACTCGGACAAAAGCATGAGCCCGAGGCCCAATCTCGCTCTCTGCCTGCACTCTGCCTGGACCTCCCTGTGGGCCCACTCCCAGCCCAGGCCTGCTACAAACACCCTCCAGGACTGGAAGTAACAGCTTCCTACTGCACTCCCTCTGCTGCGCTATTGTTGAATCTCAGCTTGTCCTCCAGCAGCCTGTGCTCCACTTAAGGAAATTTAATCTAACACTGTCATCACAAACAGGAGGATGCCTCATGAAGACCTCCCATATTATTCAGGAGGCCTTGGAGGGTCTAACACGATGGCCTCCTGAGAAGGAACCATTCATCCAGACTCCCAGGTTTTACAGCTTCAAAGCAGCTCACAACCCCAAGGAGAGTCCTCAGGGGCCAGGCCACACAACCCACCTCACAGAGCAGGCTCTTGGCTCCTGGTCCTGGAGCCCTCATGTCAACACGGTCAGGAGGAAGCACCTGGAGTGGTTCTGAACGGTGGAGGGCCTTATGCTGGCACCTGTGCCAATCAGGATCCCCAACACTCTTATATCTGGGCTGTCCTGGTGCAAGCTCCTCTCCTTAAAATAAGCCATTGCCTCACCCCAGACTCCAGTCTCAAAGGCCCAGATGCCTTAAAAGGCATGTATTAGAGGCCTTCAGAAAGTCATGTGGGCCCCTCTGCTGCAAGCACTTCCCAATCTGCAGCCCCCCAGAGCATTCCCCTGGGAATGCCAGGGATGGTCACTCATTTAGAATTCTGGTGGCCCACTGGGACAAAGGCCATAACCAGACTATTCTGGCTCAGTCACGATGATTTCATAGTGACTCTAAATCCCCCCAAGAGAACCTCATACAGCCTAGAAGGCACAGCAGGTAAAACTGGAAAGGGAGTGCCAATGAAGCTGGGTGTTCCTATCGGCACCATATCTCTAAAATAGTTTCCAGTGGTGGTAGCCACCTCTGGCTCTCTTTTCTTATTAACTCACCCAGAGACGTACTCGGAATAAACCTAAATCCCTGGACTTCCTCATAGGAGCTGCCAAACAGGAGCCTTTCCAACTGCCTCCTCTAGTACAAACAGTAAGTGCATCACAATATAGGGTAAAATGAGGTGCAGACGACCTTGGCCCATCATTAGAGATAAGTTTGATATTAGATCATAAGGTCACCATCTCACCCTGTTATAGCCTATCTTGCTAGAGTCAAAACTGACAATCAGTGAAGGAGATTAATAATTGATTATTGATACTTAAATGCACAAGTTCCCACCATTAAGGTCCTCATGCCCAGCATCTTGGAAATAGTAGATGTTGTCCAGAAGATTCTAGGCTCCAACTTTGCTGCCCTAGATCTAACCAACATGGTCTACTTGGTCCTGATAACTGAAGACTCACAGCCTCAAATTGCCTTCAATTTCAAGGGTGTCCACCATACCTTACTGGGTGCCCATGGTTTTCTTGATCTGAATTCACTCAGAATAACCCAGTCCTCCTTTTGGCATCATATAGACAACATTACACTATAGGTGCCCCCTTAGGATGCCATCTGAGAAGGCTTGTACCTAATTACACGACATTTACAGCAGAGAAGATGAACCATTGCTGCCGTAAGATCCAAAGCCCACCACTTTGTCAAGCTTCTGGGCACAGAGTCATCAGCAGGCTGTAAAATTCCTCTTGTTAAAAAATGTCAGCTCCTCACAATGAAGGCTCCAGCACTTTATAACAGATATGGCATGTATTAGAGGAAACACCTCTCCACACCTACCCATTCAACTTAGGTCATTTATGCCATGACACAAAAATTAGCTTCTTTCCACCAGAACTCGGCTAACTGCTTTATGATGGGCCAGCCAGCCACACAGCAGACCCTGGCCTTAGTCCCTCTGGCCCAGACGGCTGAGCTGAATCACTGGTGACATCTGACTACTTCTCTTAAGAGTCTAGCTAAGCACAGTTCCATGGAGCTGTGCATGGGGCTCTGGATGAAATGTCCACCCAGAGAGCGGCCACTTCCGTGACAAATCTCAGAGCCTACTGGGCTTCACGCACAACTCCCCACCACCAAACAAGGCTCTGGAAGGCCCCCATCTGGGGATACGTGTCTCAGGGTGACAAATGGAATCACGATGGCAAATTGGCGTTGTTGGGCCGCTGCTGCCCTCTGCTGGAACTAGGAGGTGTGCACCCACGGTCAGAGACATCTTGCCTGGACTTCTGCGGGCTACACCAAGTCACCTTCTTAATCAGGTATGTGCTCACCCTCTTGGCCCCCCAGGCATGATAGATTCACAGTAATGTAACCTTTTCACCAAGTTGCTCAGCCAGAGGCTCTAGATCACGGAATCTTGTGAAATTTCCACCTGGCTCAACAGTCCCAAGCAGCTGAACTTACAGAAACGCAGTGTCCTCCTCAAACATGTGCTCCTCACACTTTCAGACAATAGTTTCAGATGGACAGAAACCTTACCCCAGACTCTAATCCTGCTCAATGTGTGGGCCTCAGGTCTCCAAACTCCCAACCAATACCCAGTTTCCTACAAAGACTTCTCCACTATTATTTACAGGAATTCCACCTCTTTGACATCAGAGAGGATGTCATTTATATTTGCTCACCAGATGAATGCTCCCCTTACATCATGATTTTTCTGTTGTCTTACCATCTTCTATGGGCTGGCAACCCACCTGAACTTGGATTACACAATACAATCCCCTTATCATAGAAAGCCAAGGGGACAAACCCTACTGACTCGCTTAGAGACCACGATTATACAGATTTCCTTGACCCACACAGTGGCCTAGCGCCAGCCACAAAGCAGGCTAAGGCCACCAGCTCTGCCTCACTAACAAAGCCAGGCTAAGGCCACCAGCTTTGCCTCACTATTTGGGTTATAAGTGAAAGTCATTCAGTCATGGCTGACTCTTTGCAACCCCATGGACTATACAGTCCATGGAATTCTCCAGGCCAGAATCCTGGAGTGGGTAGCCTATCCCTTCTTCCCAATCCAGGAATTGAACTGGCGTCTCCTGCATTGCATGCAGATTCTTTACCAACTGAGCTATCAGGGAAGCCCTGGATTACAAATCCTGGCTAATTAAACCAAACTCATCACAAATTTTGCAGGATTATTATAGCTTCAGGACAAACAGAAGAATTGTGTGGGTCTCAGAACACGGGAAAAAGTTTCTCCATCCAGTGGATGCCAATCACACTATGAAATGAAACCCAAACCCCAACCCTGGAACCTAGCAACCTCTGCCCTGCCCTAGATGAAGAGGGAAGGAACCTCTTACCCCAAAGCAGCAGCATTCAGCCCTTGGTGTTCACTCCCTGAAGGAGGGCTCCTGCACATGAGCCCAATCCAGACGTTCCCCTGGGCTGGCTCCTGCCATGGCCATGGGCAGCCTGGGTAACAGGGATGCCAGGAGATCCCTCTGGCCTAACCCTGTCTCAGGTAATGTGCTGGAACAAAACAGGGTGACTCCCAGGCATGGATGCCGGCCCAGAGCTCACCACCCTCTACATTTAGAGGTGCCAATGGAAGCAATGCTTGAAAGAGTTGCTCCCTCCTTATACCAAGCCTCAAATTATATCTCAGATAGGATGGCCCTCCCAGGGTGACCGAGTCAGATCCATCTGGCTAACAGGTTTGTGCTTTAATGGTTTTATAGTTTTAACAGGGCTAACTCTGGATTGTGAATCTGTCATCCACAAAATGTCACTACAGTTAGCCTGGAATCTATATGCATTATGGGTGGAGTCCCCATAAAGCTCGGTCATGGATATCACATGCTCTTTTGTAAGGGGTACCCCCGAAGACCTGCTCAAGGAGCAAGAGAGCCTGCACTTGTGGGGCTTCCTGACCCAGGCCTCCAGCACTCACATGCAGTCACCCTGACCCTTCATGACTCTCCACCTGGGAAGACCCTCCCCAGTCAGCTCCAATTACCCCCAAGCAGACCAGTGCCCGAGATGACCCGGCCCTGGCCCAAGCTCGCTGTGTGAGGTGGCTGCACCAAGGCTTTCCAGGAAGGGACCCTCTGTTCTGCTCAGCATCCCTGTGTGCTGGCCTCCTCCCTGGATGACTGGGCCTTCCTCAGTTTCACAGATCACCTCTTTGTGGACATGATGTTGGTCTAGTTGTGTTCATCATCTTTTGCCAGTGCCCTTCCCTGGCCTCTTCTTAGGTAGAGGTAAGCTGACACGATATCAGTACCACACACCAAGAATTGGCCACTAGGACTTCAAGACACTGCTTATGAGGGCCAGTCAGGCACCAGCGCTCTATCACCACCAGAAGCTGTGGGAAGCCAGTGTGGCCCCCAGCAAACTGTGGAGTCACCCAGGGGGTTCCGGTACCAGCAGTGAACTTGGTGAGCTGCTATGGGAGACACCGCATCACTCCAGTGCCCTCACCAGCTTCTGGGAGTTCTGGGGTCCTCGGAGGTCTGCCTCCATGTGCAGTTCAGATCCGCCCACCCCTGCTCCTCCACTGCTGCCTGAGGCATTCAGTCGGATTTCCATAGAAACGGGGGCCAGATTCTAGCCTTGGACTTCTGTCTGCCGCTGAATCAACCTTCCAGTCACTGGACTAATTTTTTCATGTGCTGAACCATTTTTGTCTTTTCATTCTGGTTGTTTCCACCCCTGTTCCTTGTTTTCTGTCAAGTGGAGGAGGGTGTCTTATCAGTGACTCATCCAACTTTGACTAAGAAATTTTGGGGAAGATGAGAAGGACAAAGAAAGACTCATCCTTAAACCTGCTGTGTGCCCTGCAGATGCTTGGGAGGGAACATGAATTACATGTGGAAGCGAGCATGCTATAGATGCTACAGGCCTCTGGGCTCCATCCCTCAGACCCACATTCAGTGCATCACGCTGCTCCACCTCGTGTCTGGTCCATTGCTTTGACAGATGGGGCTCCAGCAGATGCAAAACCCATGTTGTCATGGTAAGGCACTCAAGTGCACTTCTGCCAGGACTTTGCATCTCTGCTGCCTCCCAGTCTTGGAGTTTAGCCATCCTAGCCAACCCACAGACCTGAGAGCAAGAAATACATGCTGGTGGCTGCAAAAACACAGAGGTATTGTCAGTGCATGTTACAGAGCAAAACCTGACTGGGGTGGAGAGCAGTTTCTCCAGGACATGAGTTCATCATCAAGTCCCAGGGTGGTGACCACAAGTCCCCATATGGCCTGAGGCCAGCAGTGGCCTCAGAAATTCCCACCGCTCCTCACGGACAGAGGGAGTGATACAAGATTCCCCGAAGGAAACCTACTACCATCAACCAGACCATTTTCTCTCCAGCAATTTTTAAAAATTCTTTTTAATATGTAAGATTAATTTTTGGTGGTGGTTTAGTCACTAAGTCAAGTCCAACTCTTGTGACACGGTGGACTGTATCCTGCCAGGCTCCTCTGTCCATGGGATTCTCTAGGCAAGAATATTTGAATGGGTTGCCATTTCCTTCTCCGGGGTATCTTCCTGTCCTGGAATCCCAAGATTTAATGTTTAAGAAGTTATATATTTTTGATGTCAATATGGAGAAGTTTAAAAGATACAAAAGGCCTTACATAGAAAATGCCCCTCCATCCTGAATTGAATGTCCTGGGCCCCCCTCCAAACACAGACTGCACTCCATCTGCCCAGACTTCACTCCACAGAGACACACAGCTCTCACTCTCTCCTCATCTCACACTTCCTACTTTGGAAACCAATGCTCATCAGCAGTTAGGGAGCTTCCTCACTCTTAGTTAGCTGCATCATATTCCATGCCTGAACATATCATAATCAGTACCTTGTTGATGGACAGTGAGGTGCTCAAGCATATTGCATCTACTGACATTATCACAGTGCATGTCCTTGTACAAATGTCACTTCCTATGAGCAACTATATGGCTGCAGGACAATTTCCCTATGACCTGTCAGGGTTTAACCTGCACTCAGGACTTCACTGGGGAGGATGACTCATCAGAGAAAAATCTGTGGGTGTTGCTGACGGCACCACCTGACAAACACCCCAGAGCCCAGTGTCTGGAGGTCAGCGTGTTCTGCCCCAGGAAGCAGAGAGCTCTCGGCCGGGATCGGCCACAGAAACCAGGCTGGCAACCATGCTCAGGGTAGGACTGGACAATCCAGCTCCATGGCTGCCTCCCCCAGCTGGGCCTCGTGACCAGCAACTGCCAGCTCAGGTGAAGAACGCTGGCAGCCTCAGCAGCCTCAGTAACGCCCAGCTGTCACACTGAACACCTGCGGAGGACCACGTGCTCAGCTCCTCGCATGAATTAGGCCAGCTTCACACACCCATGTTGCTCCTCACTCTGGAGGATTTTTAAACACTAGGATGTGGGAGTGGGCGGGCCACCGAGCCCCAAGGCCACTTCCTGTGGCTCCATCTCAGCAGCACACCAGCAGCCCAGGCAGCTCCCTTCCTGCAGAGAGCACACACCTCCCTTTCCCGAGCACTACTCTGGATTCCCCCCACCAGCTACCCCTCTGCCTCTCTGGGCAGCTCCTGCCCGTGCTGGAGACACTCTACAAAGCGTTCCTGGCCTTCGAACTACCCAGATGCCTGCCCCTGTGCCCCTGCAGCCCAGGCACTTCTCTCTACCCCATTTACTGTGCCCTCGCTTCACCGGCTGACTATGTGGGCCTCCTCACCCCCACCCCTGTGCTCCATGGACACCCAGCGCATGAGCGCACACACAGTGAGGTGAGCAAGTGGGCTCCCAGTCAGGAACATTGCATCCTGGGCGCATCTCAAATGGAGAATACATGAATGAACCCACATGAGGGGGTCATAGAGCCTTGTCAACTGGTCATAGGAAGAACAGAAACCATTCTTGTTTCCGAGAAACAGCCCCCCAAGATGGCCATCCTCCCCACTGCACACTGGCCTTGCTACTCTGAGGCTATGACCATCCTGTGGGCTTTTCAAGACATCAACACAAAAAGGAACATGAGTTTCTGAAGAACTATAAAAGCTAATTACCTCTTCTAATAGCTTAAGCATGAAGTAGATGAGGACCTTACACGTCTGCAGCCACAGCAGAGTGCAGCTCAGAACCACAGCTAGTGCCTGGGACAGGAGAGTATCGGCGACTGGAACCTTACAAGCTCTCCATGTGTCTACTTCTACCCACCCCTCCCATTTCCAGCCTCACCCCTTCTCCCACAGTGAGCAGCAAAATACCCCTGGGCTCCACTGTTGAAGGCAGCAAGCCTACTGGGTTCTGGGGACATGGTGTCTCCACAAAGCCAGGCTTACCAAGGGGCCCTGGTGGCAGGACGAGCAGGCAATGGGCAGGTGATAAAGGGCTGCGGGTAGAAGCCAAGACCAAGTTTAAAACTGAGGGAGACATTTGTGTTAATGGAGTTAGAAATCAAGTCTTTCACTATAAAAGACATGAGATGCAAGGTAAAAAAAAAAAAAAAATAGAACGTCAAATAAAAAACCTGTCATGTGAAATTGGAATTTTTTTTTTCACAAGAGGCAAAGTATTTTATTCTAGTGACCCCCAAATTGACTGTGGAAGTAAAAAGTTTCTACATTAAAAAAGTTTATATAAATTATATGAATAGTAATTTTCATGAAAGTCAAAATGAAACATTCTGCATAGGACAAAAGATATGCCTAAGCAACATATCATATTTGCACAAGGCCACTGAATGTCATGGGTACTACTAACAAATGAAAAAGCTTAAGTCTATGGCAGTCTGAGCAAAGATTTCAGTTTGGTATTCTATAACCCCAAGGCTATAAACTACTCTTACTATACAAAAGCTCTAATGACATAAAGAGTTTTTTGTAGGAACTCTTGTGCTTCTGGTTGGCACATTATCTACTCTTTAATATGTGAAAGTAATATAGACAGTTGTGAGAGGTTGTGCAAAACTATTGTGTTTACAAAAATGGCACAAAAATGAATTCAACAGTTGATGCACATGCACACTTCATTCACATATTCAATGACAGAAGGTATTATGAACACTATAGAACTGAATAAGAATACTAGCTTCAACAGCAGCTGTTAAGCAATAATAGAGTCATGTAAGTTACACCGGAATGGGAAAATATTGCCCAAGTAAAATTCTATTGTTAAAGCTGAAACAGATTTAAGGCCATTCAAGTTCAAGCACAGGATACAAATCTTTTGGAGCCCCATTTATTTGTGTTTGAAATATGTGACCTTTCTTCTAACCTGTGGTCTTAAATTTCTGTTTTACAAAACCCAAAAGGAAAATCCAGAAGAAATCAACAGTAGAGGTTATATTAAATAAGAGTAACATACAAAGCTATAATTAAGATGAACTAAAGAAAGCCAACATTAAAACTGCAAAACTTGTTTGTTACTTGTTGGATCCAGCCTTACACTAGGAGTTAGGCAATATATACAGTTATTTTCAAGTAGATTACTTTATGTTGCTCGAACATGTTCTTTTCATCAGTGCACTGTTAAACTAATCAAAAACTCTACACATGTATATTCCCTTACAATAGCAGCACACACTACCGCTATCTGCAAAGCCATCACTCTCAAATGACATAGGGAGTAAAAGGAAATAAAAAGAAGAGGAGTAACATATTAAGGAGAAATAGTGGGAATTAGAAGATCCATGCAGTTCAGCTCTTTTTAATCAGCCAGCCAGTTTGCTAGCAACAAGAGATGGTTTCCATTGAGGAAGGTCCTGTGGAGTGGGAATGCGGTCACCAGTGACCTCTGTCTTATCCGGGGTTGCAGTAGGAAGTTGCTTGTTCTTCATTTTTGCTTTAGCCATGTTGTAATCCCCAGAATCAAAATATTTTTGCCCTTTCTGCAATAATTTCCTTAAAAAATCGGAACCTCCAGACTTTTGTCCCAGATGAGGGTACCTTGCTTTTAATTTTGCTTCTTCAGCTTTCTCTGGACTCGTCACCTTATCTTCCATTTCCTTCTGCTCCTCCGCGGAGGCTGCCTCGGGGACTTCTGCAGACATTCTGCTCCCTCTTCCTCCGTTTCTCCAGTTCTGCCACACCCAAGCACTTCCTTCTTGCCTTCTGAAATTGGAATTTAAAATATTAATAAGAATTCATGATTTACCTCTATCCTCTGAAAGGGCCTAGAAACTGACACACCAGTAGGAATGATCACACTTGAAGCGCAATTCTTGGTTTCTAAAATCCCCTCGCCAGAAAAGACCAGGGCTCCGTGAAGAAATGAGCAGTTCTAAGGCCAAGCCAGGGAAAAGACAAGATGACCCCAGGACATTTTGTTAGGCCCAAACCAAGGAAATGCATGGGTCAAAAGGACTCAGAAGACACCTTGAAGGGGCTTCTGTTAGACAGATATGGTGTAATGTGAGAATCACACAAAATAGTTATTATAATTTATATATAAATTATATAATATAAATTAATGTGTACATAATTTATTATGAAACAGAAAATAAATTAAAATCTGAATTTATAATGGTGTGAGAAAAAGGGAAAGAGAAGAGGGAAATTTCAGGGGGGATTAGAAATAAACTTTCAAATGCTCTGGCAAAAATAATAATTAGTATCATTGGCAGATGTGACAACATGTTAATAATTGTTGAAGCCAGGTGGTAGGTAGGCGACATTCATTGTAATCTTCCTTTTGTATTTCTGTACACTGGAGAATACTCATTCTAGAAAGTGTGGGGGAAAATAAAAGACAATAACAGGCTGCGCCTTACACATGAGGAGACAGAGAGTTAGGCAGACACTTGTTCTTGGGGAGGATGGGGGAGTGTGTGTGTGTGCATGTATGTGTCCATATGTGCATGCGTGAGAGATACAGAGTGTATATACTGTGAGATTTGTGAGTATGAGCAATATTGTTCATGTGTGTGACAGTATGTGTGAGTGTGCTGTTATTCTGTCAAAGAAAGAGACACCATGTATTAGGGTTTTCCAGAATATGAATGTATGTGTGTATATATATACATAATATATATGTATATATACAGAAAGAGATTTATTTTTTAGAAATTGGTCATAAGACAGTGAGAGTTAGCAAGCCCAAATTCTGCAGGAGAGAGTTGTCATTGCAATCTTGAGTCCAATGACAGTCTGGAGGTAGAATTCCTTCCTTCCCAGGCAACCTTACAGTATTTTCTCTTAAGGCCTTCAACTGATTAGATAAGGCCTACCCACATTATGGAGGATTCTGCTGATGTCTACCGATTTAAATGCCAGTCAAATCTGAAAAATACCTGCCGGGACTTCCCTGGTGGTCCAGTAGTTAAGAATTTCCCTTGCAACGCAGGGTGCATGGGTTCTATCCTTAGTCACAGAACTAAGATTCCAAATGCTGCAGAGCAATAAGCCTACATACCCTGAAACTACTGAGACTGCGCACTCTGGAGCCCTTATGCCAGGCCACAAGTACCAAGCCTGTACACCACAACTAGAGTCCGTGCACTGCAGTGAAAGATCCTCATGCCAGAACCAAGACCTGACACTGCCAAATAAATAAATACATAATTTTAATAAATAAAAAATACCTGCAAAGACATATCTAGACTTGAGTTTAATCAAACACTGGAACTCTGTACACTTGCAAAGGTGGCCATACACCATCTGACTGCAAACACATCTGGGACTCTGAGAGTGAGACCCATTGAGCCCATTCAACTTCCAGAACCATCACTGATAATAATCAGCTGATTGTTGTTAAGTTACATTTTGGGGATATTTGTTATACAGCCATAGCTAACTTGAACACTAACTAAGCTTCATCCCAACAACCTGCTTCCCAGGACTTTTTCTGCAATAAGATGTGCACTGACTCTGCCTTCATGCAATGGTCTGCCTTCATGCAATTGTCTTGGGGCAAGGAGGAGCTCACTCACATGCAAGACATATGTTTTCACAGAAACTTTGGCTTGGAGTTGGGGCCCAGTGTCAAACAGTGGGGAGGGAACAGCTCCCTTCCTGACTTTGTTCTCCTCCTTCTCATTGTCCTACCAATTCCTGTTCCTCCTTCCTGACAACAGTGGATCTTTTCCATATGTGTGTGCCCAGCTGCTGGCCCTCAGCATTTACTGAGTAAATAAATGAGATGCCAGGAGGCCCCAGCCAGCAGGAGGTAAGGCTGGGAGTGCAGGATGTTGCCTGACCTGTACTGTACACCCCTCCACCAGGGTCTAACCAAGGGGAGAGGGGGGTGGTGAGGAGGTGCCCAGGAGGACCTATGGCTCTCTGATCCCTTGGAAAGATGGTGAATGTCCAGGGCCTGTGAAGGACCAACCCAGAGTGGGCTCCCAGTAAACAGTAGGGTTACCCCAAGCTGATGAGCTGTCCCACTTCCTCTGTGTTCATCTCTCCATCCAGTGCAGGGCACAGAACCAAAGACTTAGCCCTGATGAGAGATGTACTTTTTCAGGGTCTCCTGGGTTAACTGTCTCTTCTCCTGGGTTCCTTGTCTGTGCTTCTCCAATAGCATCCCCAGCACAAGCCAGGTCCCCAGCTGCCCAGGTGGGAGGAACTTCACAGGGCGCAGTCAGGCTCACTAGAAAGACAGATGGTAAACAAACAAGTGAATCATCTTCTTCATGGTGGTAAAAAAACAGTGCAGGAATGTGCAGTGAGGGCTTTGGCAAGGTGACATTGAGTGGAGGGCTGAGCAGGAGTGTGAGAGTGTGAAGGCCATCCTAGCAGGTGGGTGGGGAGGGGAGCAGTGACCCCAAGAAAGAGGGGTGCGCCTACATGTGAAGGACGCAGAAGGGCCAGGGTGGCAGCAGGAGACGGGGCAAACAACCAGGAGTGCATCCAGAGGAGCCTAGAGAGTCCCTGGAGGGCAGGGAGTGTCAGAGAGTCCAAGGCTCCCCACAGACAGGAGGGAGGCACAGCAGGACCCAAGCAGAACCCAGTGCCCGGGCCCAGGCCAGTGGTAGGGAAGCGGGTGCAGCTAGGTCTAGAATCCATCTTGAAGACAGAGGTAAATGTCTTTGCTGCAAGGCAAAGAGGGTTGGACAGGAAAGAGAGGTCTTAAAGGTGCCAAGGTCTGAAGAGGGGTGTGAAAGAGAGCCAAGCCACCTTCCACCGGAGGACCCAAGCCTTCCCTTGGAGAAGACGGTGGGATTTGGTGTCCCCTCACTGGGCAGTGACTGAGAGAGCACCCCACAGGCCACTGCCACCCTCAGGTGCTTGCCAACACTGCCCAGGCTAATGCGGGTGCACGTGTGTCCCCAAGCCCGAGAATGTTAATCTACTCCATCTTCCTGGAAAGCTGCTGGGCTCTACTAACACAGAAAGGACAGCCCAGGAGGATGCGGCCAAAGTCACTTTCTTTCCTCATAATCACCAGGGCTCATTCCCTCCAGGCAAATATGAGCCAGAAATGCCAGGGCATGCCCCTTGGAGATCCTGAAAATCAGTCTCTATCACCCAAAACAGCGTGGTGTGTTTATTGTGTGCCCCTAACTGTATATTGTCACCCTGCTTATTTAACTTATATGCAGAGTACCTCATGAGAAACACTGGGCTGGAAGAAGCACAAGCTGGAATCAAGAGAACAGCATCGAAACATGTATATTATCTAGGGTGAAACAGATCACCAGCCCAGGCTGGAAGCATGAGACAAGTGCTCACGCCTGGTGCACTGGGAAGACCCAGAGGAATCGAGTGGAGAGGGAGGTGGGAGGGGGGATGGGGATGGGGAATACATGTAACTCCATGGCTGATTCAAGTCAATGTATGACAAAAACCACTACAATATTGTAAAGTAATTAGCCTCCAACTAATAAAAATAACTGAAAAAATAAATAAATAAAAATGAGCAGAAAGTAAAAAGAAAGATTGCCAGGAGAAATATCAATAACCTCAGGTATGCAGATGACACCAACCTTATAGCAGAAAGTGAAGAGGAACTAAAAAGCCTCTTGATGAAACTGAAAGAGGAGAGTGAAAAAGTTGGCTTAAAGCTTAACATTCAGAAAAGTAAGATCATGGCATCTGGTCCCATCACCTCATGGGAAATAGATGGGGAGACAGTGGAAACAGTGTCAGACTTTATTTTTGGGGGCTCCAAAATCACTGCAGATGGTGACTGCAGCCATGAAATTAAAAGATGCTTACTCCTTGAAAGGAAAGTTATGACCAACCTAGATAGCATATTAAAAAGCAGAGACATTATTTTGCCAACAAACGTCCATCTGGTCAAAGCTATGGTTTTTCCAGTGGTCATGTATGGATGTGAGAGTTGGACTGTGAAGAAAGCTGAGCACCGAAAAATTGATGCTTTTGAACTATGGTGTTGGAGAAGACTCTTGAGAGTCCCTTAGACTGCAAGGAGATCCAAGCAGTCCATCCTAAAGGAGATCAGTCCTGGGTGTTTATTGGAAGGACTGATGCTGAAGCTGAAACTCCAATACTTTCGCCACCTCATGCGAAGAGTTGACTCATTGGAAAAGACCCTGATGCTGGGAGGGATTGGGGGCAGGAGGAGAAGGGGACGACAGAGGATGAGATGGCTGGATGGCATCACTGACTCGATGGGCATGAGTTTGAGTAAACTCGGGAGTTGGTGATGGACAGGGAGGCCTGGTGTGCTGCAATCCATGGGGTCGCAAAGAGTCAGACACGACTGAGCGACTGAACTGAACTTTGTCTTTCATTCCACATCCAACATTCCAGAAGCTTGTATATTACCTGGACAGGCACATAAAAATGGGATCTCAGGTCACATCAATTGAAAAAGGTCCTAGCTCATGTTGTGCACAGAGAAGGCCGTACAGTCCAGCATGGTACAGCAGAAGAAAATGCTGTAAGTACAGAGCCTTTGAGGAAAACTAGGACACACACTCAAATTCTGTGACTTTGACAAGCTACTTATCTCTCTGATCCTCAGGTTATTCACATGGGAAAAACATAAAAGAGCCCATTTCACAGATACTGGTGAAATTTGATGAACTCATATGTGAAACTCCAGCCCATCCCATTCACCACCAGTGCCCACCACAAAAAAAGCCCTCACAGAGTTGTCAGGACACCTGATGACAGTCAGAGAGGAAAGGATTGGCCCAGAGGATGGAGTGAATGAGCCAGATGCTCCAGGACATCTGCAAGGCCCAAAGGACAGCACATAACATAGTAGGGTCTGCTCACTAGCCACCGACAGCAGATAAGCGGCAGCTGGTGACCACAGCGAGCTGCTCCTATTCACACTTACACTCTAAGTGTACGTCAATCACCTCCTTTATTCCTCCAGCAACTTCAGGAGGAAAGTGCAGGCGATCACAGCTGCAAAACTCATGGCTGTGGCTCAGCCTCATGGCCCCACGTTCAGGCAACAGACGGCCCACGGTGCAGCTCAGTGTCCCCGCACGCAGCAGCCAGGCTCCCCACCTCCTGGGCAAACTCTCAGACAGTGACAAGACCCAAGGCGCTGATTGAACCCTAGCTAACTCCCACCTGGGTCACCAGGGACTGACACCTGACCTCTTCTAGACCTGAGTCCTCTGCAAGATGAAGAGGATCATAGCCTGGCACTGCCAAGGTGTCCTAGAGGAAGGGATAATGCTGGAGAAGGTGCCGAAAGCCTCCAGGTAATCCTGGGCCCCTCTGTCCAGAACACACCATGGGCCTTCCAGCTGCTGTAGCTCAGCCTTGGCACAGCCTGGCCCCCCCCATCTCCACCTGACTCCCACCTCCTCCCCCAGGCAGCATCCTCCCCTCCGGCCACAGTGGGCCCCTCCTCAGAAGGAAGTGCCTGAGGCCCACTCTCCCCCTGCTGTCTCATGCTTGTCTGGGAAGGACTATTTACCATGGTGGGGAGAATTTTGCAGTCAAGCTGCCGTCCTTCAACAATATTTATGAGGTTGTCACAAGGTGAAACAGAAATATTCACAAATATAAGAGGGCCTGCCTCCTGATACCTATATGTTATAATAAGCTATGGATGCAGTTTTGGCTACACAGAAAAAATGACTCTGATATGATTATTAAATTCATGAAGCAAATCTTTCCACATTTATCCACAGATGGAGCCTCAAAGTTACCCCAACAAAAGGCGCTCAACAGTGTCTGAATCCCCCTACGTGTCATACCAGGTCCTCCCACGCTCCTGGCAGCCAGTTCCACTGAGGCCAGCAGGGCAGGAAAGGGGAGGGAAGAGGATGAACATAGGGAATGCCAATGTGGGCCAGCCAAGGGCACTGACTTTCCACCCAAATCAATCCTGCCTGTTCTGCTTTCAATGAAATGTTGCTGCTGCGAGCCATGTGTTACACCGCGATTCGCGACCTCCAGAGGAGAGGATTTCGATCCGGGGTCAGAGACAAGTCTTGACCACTTGGGGCTTTTTGTGTAGCAGAGTTTTATTAAAGCATAGTAGAGATAGGGAAAGCTTCTGACATAGACACCAGAAGGGGACAGAAAGAGTGCCCCCTTGCTAGTTTTCAGCAAGGCGTTTTATGTTGTTAGCGAGTTGTTGATCAGATAAGAGAGGCCCCTCAAGGCTGAGGGAGTTTCACCAAGCCCCTCTCCTACAATACGCATTTCTGAGATAGGATGGCACGAGGTGTCTCATCCCTGGTCATAAGATGATTGACATGAATGCTGGTTTGTTGAGCCATTATCAGTCCAAGGTTTGAGAAAAGAAAAAAAAAAAAGGTTAGTCTTAGGCAGAACTAGTTTCATCAACAGAGAACAAGGGGGAAAATGTCTGCCACTTGCAATTTATTTCCTCCTGCCACCTGGGGACCTCTGGACTTCCTACCTGTTACCCTCTCATTCCCCCCTTTTCTTTTAGGAGAATTATGTTGCTTAGAGGAAGGGGCAGCGTTGTCATTCCATAACTGCTTCTGAGCTGATAAGGGGCATCATCCCTAAATTGGTGAGGCAACATATTCCTCACACTCTCATATTGAGAGTCTCTGATCCAGAGGCCCCAAGTAGTAGTTGGAGGAAGCTGTGGCCCTCAGTAGGAGTTTGGACAACCATTTGTAACTTAAAAGCCTTCATGCAGCTATAAACAAGTCCAGCTACACAATTACAGATGCAGGAAGCAAACAGCAAGAACAGAACAATCAGAATTATTACAATTAAGATACTTTTCCA
Organism: Dama dama; assembly: GCF_033118175.1. Classification (NCBI taxonomy): domain Eukaryota; kingdom Metazoa; phylum Chordata; class Mammalia; order Artiodactyla; family Cervidae; genus Dama; species Dama dama. The sequence continues at coordinate 5,064,206 of NC_083713.1, read as the reverse complement.
CCATGGGAAACTAGTTAACATCCCCCAAAGTGAAGGGACTGAGGCTTCAGGAGTATCTATAGCCTGAATCATCATGTTCATGTGTTTAGTAAAGTGAATAACATTAGTGCTCGTATCTGGTATATATGTACAACACTGGGTATGAATAATGGCACAAGTTCCTCCTTGTGCAGCTGTTAAAATATCTAAGGCCAATCTGTTTTGTAAAACCACCTTTCTAATTTGTATTTGTTCAGCATTAAGGGCTGAAATAGCTTTTTGAGAATCTTGTAAGGTTTGTTGAGTAAAGTTAGTCAGAGGATCAACTCATAGCATGACGTCTGTAGTTCCCAGAGAGGGAATGAATATTGCAGCCAAATAATCATACCAGTGAAATATAGATCTTATCCAATGAGTTCTAAGGTGTGGCAAATTAGCAGCCTTCTCTAGAAGCTCTGAAAATATGAAGCCATGAGCTGGACCTAGGGTGCATCTCCCTATCCAGCTAGGGTGAAGCCACGCCCATAGGTAAGAGTCACATATCCAAAAGGCCGTTTGAAGCAAGCCAGCATGACTGAGGGATCCAGTCCCAATCAGTGCCTGGCCAGGCAAAGCAGGACCTGTACTGGGGCTAGAAAACACAGGAATGATTATATTGCATATTTCATATGAGGCAAAAACCCCAATTGTTTCCAATCATTATAATTAAGTTGTCAGCTAACTTCTAGAGATGGCTCTATTTGTTCCCAGCATATAGGGTCACTAGATACTAGGTGCCCCTTTTCAGGAGTTAGCCATATGACCTCATCCCATATTTGATAAACATCAGGTAAAAAACCATCAGATCTAGACCCATGTGTCTTCTTATGTGCAGCAAAATAGTCATTAAACCAAGACTAAGTATAATCAAAGTTAGAAGTCACAATATGTCCATAGTTAAGGTACAAAGTGTTACATCAGTCCATTTTAAGATTCTTAGATGTGATCAGGTTAAGAAGAGGTATCACATATGATTGTTGTTGGCAAAGGTAGTCACAGACTTGGAGAAAGTCCTTTCCCTGAAGTGGAGATGCCCACCATGGGAAGCCTTCCACTGATGAGGAGGGACGTGCTCTGCAGACCCAGAAGTTAGACCGATTGTGGAATGCAGCATAGGAGTGAGCCCAGGACAGGAAGGCATTACCTTGAGAGTCACATGGCAGGCTTAGGACTTTGGGAGTTAGCAGAAGCAGGCCCATATAGATTATCAGGAACATCTGAAAAGTGAAGAGCAAAAGCATAAAGACATAAAAATGACATAGCTTAGCCTGAAGGGTCAGGATGCCACTTTTTAATTCGAGTGTGGTGCACCCACGAATTAATTCCTGGCACCTTGACAGTTGTGGGAGAAGAAAGAATTACCTCATAAGGGCCTTCCCAGAGGGGCTGAAGAGATTGCCCACCCCCCAATTCCCAATTTCTTTATCAGGACCTCTGTTCCTGGCTCAAACAATAGCTTGTTTGACTCAAAGGCTGAATCAGGGGTCACCTCCCAGAGTTCCTGTAAAGTCTGTTGAAAAGCTGAAATTTGAGTTATATAACAACAGCTGATATTTAAGAAGCCAACTGTCTGTCATCCAAATATTAACTTTAGAGTTTCAGATTCCACTCACACCATGAGAAGCCAGTACAGGAAGATTTCACCCATTTGTAAACTTAAGAGCTTTAGGCACTATTAAAGCAATAAAAGCAATTACTCTTAGACAATGTGGCATCTAATTTTCTACTCAGGTATCCTATATGTTTCTGGTGAGGCCCTTGGGGTTGTGTCATAACTCCCAAGGCCATACTTCTTCTTTCAGTGACAAACAAATTAACTCTGACCCTGTGGGCAAGCTCAAAGCAGAAGCTTGCAAGAGGGCAGTTTGAAGAGCCTTAAGTGCCTTTTGAGTATCTCAAGACCAAACCAGTTTGTCAGTTTGGGCTTGTTGAGTTTCAGTTCCAAATGCAGCCATAGCCTGTGATGCCCAAAAATCTTCTCAATTGTCTTAAAGTCATAGGTAAGGAATGACTTAATATAGGCTTACTTCTCTGGGGCCTATGGCCCTCATTCCTTTGGATATGATTAGGCCTTCAAATCAATGACTGAAAAACATTTGGCTCATTCAGGAATTTCAGACAATAGAGTATAAGGATTAGACGTCATGGGGTGTAAAGGAACCACGGCCTCATTTATTACCCATAAATCTTGAACTAGTCTCCATTTATCATTTGACTTTTTCACACCCAAAAAATGAGTGGTTACAGGGAATTAATAGCCCCCACTCCTTTAAATTCTCAATGGGCTTTAACCCTTCCATAACCTTGGGTTTTAGAGGATACTGCTTTTGATATGGAAATATGTGCAGGTCTTTGAGCTGGACAACAACAGGAATAGCATTTTGTGTTCGACCCACAGTTTTTCCATCAGCCAACACTCTAGGGTTTACATTTTGTTCAAATTAATGGGAGAGAAATAGAGGTCTCCATATCATGAAAACAGAGGCATGGACCTTGCTCAGTAGATCCCTCCCCAAAAGGGGTGAGGGAGGGAGACTCTGGCATGATCAAAAACTCGTGTGAAAACAGCACAGAGTCCCAGTTGCAGCTGAGAGGACAACTGAAATAATAACGTTTGGCTCATCCAGACAGTCTTATTACAGTAATGGATCAAGAAGAAAGTGGACCAGGGGTTTCAGTAAGCACAGAGTAAGTTGCCCCAGTGTCTGAAAGGAAGTCAACTGATTGACCCACTACAGTTATTAATACCCACGTTTCCTCAGATGTAATTAGAATGGGAGCTTGTGTGGGGACCCCTGGGCAACTTCAGTCCTGATTGTCCTGAGAGTCTGATTTCTGGGGCCTATGCCTCTGTGGGCAGTCTCTCCTCCAGTGTGGTCCTTTGCAGACTGGACATGGACCCAGGAGCAGCTTAGAAGTCTGAGGGCAATCCCACTTGAGGTGCCCCTCCTTCCCACAGTAATAGCAAACCCATCCCTTTCCACCTGGGCCCCTCTGGGCACTTTTTTCAGGCTGTCTCAGAATGGTTCTGACCACCATTATTAGGGCTTCAGTCTGTTCCTTGGTCTTTCTCTGCTTTTCCTTTCTCTCTTCATATTCCCTGCCATAATAAACTGTCTAATCCAGTTGCAACAAATTATCTAAAGACTGATTTTGTCCATACGCCTGTTTTAGTAGTTTACAGCAGATATATGGTGCTAACTGAGAAAGCTTTCTTTTAAGATCACTATTCCCTCTTCGCTTTTAGGATCAATCTCAGTGACTCTGCAAAGGACTTCTCATAGTCTGTCTAGGAATTTACCAGGTGCTTCCTTCTCCTCCTGTTCTGTTTGCCAATTTGGCATCATTTAACGTCTTAGCACATGCTCGCCTGAGTCCTTCAAGAATACATCTGACAAAATGACTCTGAACCCATCTTTCTTTAGTCATGTTATAGTCCCAGTCTGGTTCTATAGTTGGGACTGCCTGATTCCCAGCAGGGAGGGTAGCTATCTTGTCCTCCCTCTTTCCTGCTGATTCATTATCAACCCATTCATCTCCATAGGCAAAAGCTTTCTCCAAAACTCGAGTTTTTGAGTCAGGAGTTAGCGTCTGCCCCAGGATATACCTCACATCCTTTCAAGTAAGGTCATAAAGCAGAGTAGCACCCTTAAAGTCTCTAGTATATTTTTCTGGGTACTCCAAATAATTTTCCAGATCCTCCTTGATTCTCTGTATTTCTTGATGAGAAAAGGGCAAACAGACAGATTGATTGTTTTTCCCAGAGGGTTCTTTATGAAGCAACAGCGCTTCTGCAGCTGCTCCTCAGCCGCTCTGGCTGCCCTTCACATATGATCCCAGGGATACATTGCAGAAACCTGTTCTTCCTTATCTGTCTGTCTCCTGTCCTCCATCTCAACCTGCATTTCACCCTTCGTTTTACCTGTCTGAGCTCCCCTTACTTCAACTGAGTTTCAGTTGAAACCAGTGTGGTCTGAGGTCGTATTGAGACAGGAATTTGACCTCTCCTGAGACTGGAGCAGCTTGGATTTCAGTCTGAGTTTCTACCAAGAACGAGGCACCCATCGCCTGACAGGTGCCCTGACACTCAGTTTGCCCAGTTGGAAGCCCCGGATATGGGGGCAAAGTAGGAGGACAGGAGGGAGCTGAAGGTTTCACACCCAAATCTATACCCTTAGGGCAGAAGCCTGGCATGCTTCACAGGGAGAAAAAAAGGCAACACATATGCTGTTTCTGCCAACTTCCCTTATTTTCTACAGAACCTGTCCAATTGTAAGACAGTATTATAATTAAGAGACCCTCCAACTGGCAATTGTTCGCCATCCTCCAATGGATACCATGGCCATGCAGTATCACATAGGAAGTTGACATGTGTCTTCTTTAAGCTCTGGGGGTCAAATCTATCCCAGTTTCTCAGGATGCAGTTCAAAGGACTGAAGCTTGAATTGTTAGCTCCCATCAGTAAGAGAGAAAAAGCAGCATCCAGCAGCCTTTTCTACCAGAGGCGCCCCTCCCTGCTCTACATGGGGGTGGAGACAGGTCTTCCACCTAAGCTTCCTTCCCTGGCCAGAGTTAACCTATCTCTTACCAAAGCAGATGTCCTCCCCATTCTACCACCAAGGTGAGGTGGAGATGCGCCAGGGGTTAGACCTGGTGACCTCCCAGATTGATGTCCTGTTCCTCACCATTAAAACTTTGCCTGATTTCTGCTCCTCCTCTGATGCCACCCCAGGTGCAACAGAGTAGCCTTCCAGAATGCCTCCCAAGCTAAGACTACCAGGGGAAACATCTGTCTCCTGCGTGGCTGTGCACAGTCATGAGTATATTCCTGACCACAATAGAACTGGCCAATCATAAAAGGTGATTGGAATTAGAGCTCCACCTAGCTACCAAACTAAGTAGTTTGCTCTTGTCTGCAGTGTGCAATATAAACGTGCATAGAGTTGCACATCCCTTGAAAGTCTGTGATCCGACAGGTTTGGTTAGTAGTTCTAATTTCTCAGGCAGTTACAAAATGGCCAAAGAGGCCAGGAAAAGGTGACCGAGAAAGGAATGTTTGGTCCACATGATTCACCCATTTCTGACCACTGCCCCTGCAGGGACGTTGGGTGCCTCTTGGTATTGGCAGGTTGGTATAGACCCCCAGCAAATCTCCCCTTGGGGTCTGCCTTCAGTCACTACGAGGCACCGCAAAACCACAGAGCAGGGTTCAACACTCACTTGGTGGCCAATTCCACGTGTCTTTCATGGTGCTTTCACACACAGGCACATAGCAGAGTTAGTAAAGTACAGCAGAAAACATGTTTACTAGGAGAGCAACGAGCTAGAGCTCCAAGCATCCTGACGTTGTCGAGATCGTGGATGAGCCCCCAAGATGAAAGGTTGCTGCTGCGAGCCATGTGTTACACCGCGATTAGCGACCTCCAGAGGAGAGGATTTCGATCCGGGGTCGGAGACAAGGCTTGACCACTTGGGGCTTTTTGTGTAGCAGAGTTTTATTAAAGCATAATAGAGATAGGGAAAGCTTCTGACATAGACATCAGAAGGGGACAGAAAGAGTGCCCCCTTGCTAGTTTTTAGCAAGGCGTTTTATGTGGTTAGTGAGCTGCTGATCAGATAAAGAGAGGCCCCTCAAGGCTGAGGGAGTTTCACCAATACGCAATACACATTTCTGAGACAGGATGGCATGAGGTGTGTCATCCCTGGTCATAAGACGATTGACATGAATGCTGGTTTGTTGAGCCATTATCAGCCCAAAATTTGAGAAAAGAAAAAAAAAAGGTCAGTCTTAGGCAGAACTGGCTTTGTCAACAGAGAAGTGTGGGGGGGAAAGCCTGCCACTTGCAGTTGATTTCCTCCTGCCACCTGGGGACCTCTGGCCTTCCTGCCTGTTAGCCTGTCACCAAACAGTGCCCAGAGGCTGAGACAGAAGTGATGCAGGGGGCTGGCTGTAGCCTGCCTGAGAAGCCCACAGCGCTCCAGGCACTTTGAGTGGTGGACTTCTTTTCCAGACGAAGATTTAAAAGGAAGTACCACATATGAAACAGGAATGAGTGACACAGATCTGGATACAATGGGCGAGGGGACTCAGAGTCCAGCCCCCTCTGCTTTCCCTGCCCCCTCCAGCCAGCACAGGGACGCCAAGGCAGAAATCTGCGGAGAAAACACTGCTCCTGTCCTTGCCTCAAGCCCGCTCAGCTGCAGTGCTGTCTGGGACTCTGTGAACTGCACAGCCTAAGGCTGGTCCCAGGAAATCAGCGGCATCTCTTTTGGAAGGCGGTAGCCAGGGCCCTGTCCACACAGCACGAGGGCACCTGCTCAGCCTTTATTCCTGGGACACTGGCCAGTGCCCAGGGCCCCCAGGGAGGCAGATGCCAGCCCAGCCCATCCCCACCTGAAGCCTGCTGGCCCCACAGCAACAGACCAGGTTTCCCACCTCTCAAAGACAGACCTTAAATAGGTCTATTCTTACTAAAGACATAAAAGCAGAAATGTAATCTCCCATCACAATATTTTTATAATTTCTGATTTGAGTTCAACTCCTTTGTCTCTCCCACCTGACCCATAAAGAAAAGAGGTGGTCAAGACCACACTGCCAGTACAGCGTGGAGGTCGCAAGACAGGACTCTGGCACTGGGCAAGCAGCAACCCCGTGCCGGGCTGCCCCCTGACCTCAGGACCGCCCCCAGCCTTGGCCTCAGTTATAACAAACAAACGCCTGCAAACTGTCAGGAAGCATTTAACAGGTGGCTTCCTGTGTGCTGTTTGGGATCTGTCAGGAATCCTCTGGTCCTTATTAATTCCTGAATACTCAGGAATTAAGAGGAGAGGCACGCCTTTCCCGGGGCTGAGGAATCCAGGCATTTCCTTTGTTAGTTTTTCAATATGGTGATAAGTACCCTCTTCCTTCTTATGAACCATATGGTAAACAGTGATTGTTTACAACTCTCTCTCTTTAATAGGGATCGCCTTATGTTTTGTAAGTCTGGAATTTTAATCTTTATCTTTGCTGAGAAAAACCACCTTGTAAGACAGTATATATGCCCACACCATGTTGATTAAAACACCTTTGTTCCATCAGAGCTTGGGTCCCTGTGTCTGTCTGTCTGTCTGTCTTTCTCCCTCTCTTTCTCTTTATCTCTCTATTTCTGGCTGATTCCCTGGAATGCGAAAGCTGGCTGCGTAACCCAGGGAATATTAGCCTCTTTCCTTCTTTCACTTTCTCATTGTCGACTCCGGACCTCCAGGTTCCGGTCCATTAAAGGACCAACAAGCAAGCCTTGTGCAAGGATGAAGCGGAACCACATGGAGGCTGAAGGAGCCTTGGCCTTGCAGAGATTCTGTCTAATTGTCAGTAGACAAGGAATATGAAGGCCACTGTCTCAGACCAAGCCCTGCATAGATGTCAGCTCGAGACACTGCACCCCAGGCCCCACCACAGAAACAAAGCCCAGACATTTTTCCTTTTTTCTTTGACCAGAAGGAAGCCCCTGCACAGGCCTTGTTGTGTGTGTTCTGTGTGTGGAGCCCCTCATCCTGGCCCATCTTATTTCCTGCACCAACAGGTCTTATTTGCTTGCTTGTTGTTACTACTGGGCTCTCAGTACGGAGCCTTGGATCTTCCCAGAGGGTAAAGACAGGCAATGCCCAGCAGCTGAGTGACGGGTGAGGCTGGGTATTGGAAGAGAGGGGTGCACCCTCCACATGGCCCAGAAGTGTGTGCAGGCTGCCCCTGTCAAAGCAGGAGCAGCCACGGGAAGACCACACAGACAAGGGGCCAGCTCCCAGGTCTCCATGCAGGACCGGACTCCCTTGGGCAAGGTGGCCCAGCAGGGGCATGGCTTCTCCACGTCTCACCACATGCTGCCTGGTGACCCAGTGGACCAGTGTGGGCTCTGGGCCCAGGTGAGAGCTGGGAACGTCACTCGCTTCTCATGCCACCCCAACTCCATGCAAGAGAAGTACAATAATACCACGTCCCAGGGTTGGCTCCTCCCCTCTGGCCCCCTGCTGCAGCCCCCTACACCTCAGACCACCCCAGCCCAGCCCCAGTTGCCACCAGGGCTCCTGCTCTCCCCATTCCAACAGGAACACAGTCCTTCCCATCTGTGGGCCTGAGGACACACAGGACATGACCCTGGAGGCAGCCACAGCAGCTGCAGGACCAGGCACCCACTCTCAGTGGGAGGGGACTAGCCCTGCTCAGCTTCCCGTCAGGCTGCCGTTTCCAGGTGCCGGGCAGCTCCTGTCAACAGCTGGCACCCAACCCAGACCACCCAGTGCTGAGCATGTCTGCTGCTCACACGCACACAGAGCAGGCTGCTCTGACTCTCACCCTAAAGGACGGCCATCAGCAGGGCAGGGCTCCCTCCACTGGAATACAACACCCGCTACCCCAGCGGAGAAATGAGAAGATCAGGGGACTCCGGCTTCCTCTTTTCTGGCTTCTCTCCTCTTCTCTTCTCTCCAGGGTCTGTGTGAATGCTCCCTGCCAGGCGTATTCCTTGATCCCTGTGGAGTGACATCACAAAGTGGCCGAGCCAGGCCAGCAGCCTCTGCACTGAGAACAGAACTTGCCAAGCCCAGGGCATCAGTGGACGCGGCAGTCCTCACAGCAGGGGCTCTGCCCGTCAGCCAGTCAACAAGCACTCAGGCTGCTTCTGTGATAGCCAGGCCTATCTAGGGCGGGTGGAGGGCAGGCCAGTAAACAGAAAAACCCTCGGCCTCAGGGAACTTACCTTCTAGTGAGACTGAACAGGCAGTAAACAAAAGATTAAGTGTGTCAGATGGTCTTTCCTTAGGAGAAAAAATACAGCAGGGAACCCTGGGACAGGAGGGGTGCAGATGCAGACACTCTTCTATCATTGAGGCTTTCTGTGGACTCATCTCAATGAGATAATATTTTGGGGAGTCCTCCATTTGCCACTGGAATACATGTCCAACAAACTGGCCAGAGCTTAGCTTCCCATAGTCTCAGATCAAGGGAACTGATTCTATATTCAGACAAATGCCAAAGAATGACTCTTGTCGTAGGAATCTTCTAACTCCCTTTCCATTTGTAAATCAGCATCCTAAACAGCACGGCTTTAGTGAGCTGGTGACAGATGCACTAGAAGCGCATGCCCCCACATGCCCATAAATCAATTGACTGTTTCAATTAATCTTGATTCTTCCTCTCCCACAACTCATGTGGCTGCTTTTTAAGTAAGTCATCTTTGGAGCTTAAATGAGCACAAGCAAGAACACCAGCTAATTTATCATTTTCACTGTAGATGATTCCACATCCCTGGAGTATCTCTCAGTCCCCTCGATGGGCCAGCAGAAGGGTTCCCCCAGCCAGCCATGGGGTGACAGTACTCCCCTAACCGCTTGGCCAGTGAGAGTACTCAATATATTGTGTCTTGTCTACTTGGACAGACCATAATTTCAGATGCCCATATGAAAGAAAAACACTCATTTCCCCCACAGAAAAGAGTGTTGAGCCTGGGCAGCCCAGAAATGGAGACAGGAGGAGGCCGAGGGAGACTTGTGGAAGGAGCAGAGAGCAAGTGGTCAGCAGGCTTGCCAGCATGGAAGGTGCGTCAGCCAGCATTGCTGACCTAAGTTCAGCTCAAAGACTTGTTCTGTTCCCTTCAGGGAAAACACTGGAAAGCCCCACCATAACCCCTCTCTGGATCCTGGCAAAGAGTTTCCATGTAGGTTAAAGAAGAAAGTCGCATGGCCTGTCCCCAGCCTGGCAGGAGACCTGGGAGGACACTGCAGAAATGATGGGCAGCCAGCCACGTGACCAGACTCCAGTGTGGAGACACAGAGGGAAAGAGCAGGGCACCCCAGGAGCTGAGTTGGAGAGACCACTCAGGCACAAACCTGCAGTCTCTGGGCTTTGCCCCTGCCTTGCCACCCCTCCCCGCCTCCTCTGGCACTATCGCCCCGCCCCCAGAGGACCCGGCCTCCTGGGCCTGCTTTTGGCCCTCTCTTCAGCCAGCCTCTCCCTTCCCTTCAGACCCTTCAGTGACTCCTCAGGGCCTCAGGATAAAGTCCCAAGTCCTCTGATGGCATTTCATAGCCTTCCTGATTTTCCTCTGGAATCTCACTGCCCATCCCCACCTGGAGGTCCATCCTCACTCAGGGGCCTGTGGTTCCCAGGACAGTCCAGGCTTCCAGGTGCCTGCAGGCCAAGGCTCAGGTGAGGAAACTCTTCCCACCCCTCCTGTGCCTGACGACTCAGACTTGGGTCTGACCTCAATCATGACCAGGTTTTCCATCCTGATCCTGATGCTCCCCTGGTGCTCAGTGCTCCCTGGGGCTTTACCCATCAGAACCTTTCTCATCCAGTCCTGGACTCTGCTTATTTCTCTCCACTACCAGACTGTGAACTCCTTTAGTAGAGGAATGGGGCCTCCTTACTGACTCGGTCAGACATGCAGCCACAGCACCTGTGTTAGGGTAGACTGGATGGATGGAGGAATGGATGGAAATATATTATAAACCATAAACACTTAAAGAGAGGGACCTAGTCACTTTCAGGAAACCAAGTCTCTGAGTCTCAAAGAGCCAAAAAGTGAAATATCCTTTTACGTGTTATATATTAGGAGATAACATGTTCTTTTTTTAAATATCTATTTATTTATCTTTGGCTGCGTTGAGTCTCAGTTGTGGCCATGGGCTCTTCACTGCAGCATGTGGACTCTGTAGTTGCAACACGCTGGCTTAGTTGCCCCCACAGTATGTAAGATCTTAGTTCTCATAAAAAAGTGTTCTAGTCATTCAGTCATGTCCAACTCTTTGTGACCCCATAGACTGTAGCCCACCAGGCTACTCTGTCCATGGAATTCTCCAGGCAAGAATACTGGAGTGGGTAGCCATTCCCTTCTCCAGAGGATCTTCTTGACCCTGGGATTGAAACAGTGTCTTCTGCATTGCAAGGAGATTCTTTACTGTCTGAGCCTCCAGGGAAGCCCAGACCAGGGATCAAACCTATGTCTGTTGGAAGGCAGATTCTTAACCACTGAGCCACCAGGGAAGTTTCAGAAGATAATGAATTCTTTTTCAAACTCTGCCATGGACTTACTGGTTGATTTCGGCCAAGACACTTCCCCACTGTGGACTCAGTCTCCCCATAGAAACAAAATACTCTGATTTCCAGGTCCTATAAGATGGTGGACTAAAATAACCTCAAAACCTTTCTAATACAAAAATCAAGAAATACTCAACTGAGTACTCAACCAAGAAATACTCAAAGTGTAATAATTTTTAAATGCATAACTGGACTCATAAGATATAAATGAAGGGACTTCCCTGGTGGTTCAGTGGCTAAGACTCTGTGCTTCCAATGCAGGGGGCCCAGGTTCAACACTTGGTCAGGGAACTAGATCCCACATGCTGCAATGGGAAAAAAAAAAAAAATGATGCCACAGCTAATGATCCCACATGCTGCAACAAAGATCAAAGATCCTAAGTACCATAACTAGGACCAGGCACAGCCAAATAAATAAAGAAATAGAAATAAATGAACATCTTTACATGTCAGAAACAAAAGGAACACTAAAATCTGCACCCTGAAATATATAAGCTGATGCTGTGACTTTCCAGTTAGTGGCTTGAGAGAGTTTTGGGTCCAGTTGATTAGAGCCTAAAGTGTTTATACCTACCCAAGACTCATGAAGATGACATAATTCTTCTAAAGCACAAAATTTTGAAAGTTACACAAATAAAACCTCCTGAAATGAAAAATATGTTAATTCAAATTAAAAATTCAAAGGGATGGATTCAATAGCAAAATTTTATATTTGAAGAGAAAAATAGTAAACTGGAAGAAAAAACTGAAAAAGTTAGAATAAAGATCAAAAGCTGGCAAGTATGACAGTAAGGTTAAGAAACATGGGGTAGAGAATGTGAAGGTCCAACATCCACTGAACAGATGCTTCAGAGGAGAGAATAGATAGAATGGAAGAGATGTAATTTTTAAAAAGGAAATGGCTGAGAATTTTCTCAAAATTTTATTAAAATATGAATCTTCAGGACTTGCCTGTTGGTCCAGTGGTTAAGAACCTGCCTGCCAATGCAAGGGACATGGGTTCACTCCCTGGTTGAGGAGGATCTCACATGCCACAGGGCAAATAAGTCCATGCACTGCAATTACTGAAGTGGTGCAGCTAGAGGCTGCTCTATAACAAGAGAAGCCACGGCAACAAGAGCCCTTACACTTCTGCTCACCACAATTAGAGAAAGCCCACATACAGCAATGAGGACCCGGCACAGCCATAAATAAATAAATAAAATTAAAATAATAATAATATATGTGAGGTGTATACTGTATCGTAATTATTTTTAAAAATGAATCTTCAAAAAGGAACCCTTCTTACGTTGATGGTGGGAATGTAACTTGGTGCAGCCACTATGGAGAACAGTATGGAGAGTCTTTAAAAAACCTAAAAATAGAGTTTCCATATGATCCTATACAGTCACTCCTGGATATATCTGAAGAAAACTCTAATTTGAAAAGATGTGTGCACTTCAGTGTTCATTGCAGCAGTATTTACAACAGTCAAGACATGGAAGCAACTGAAATGTCCATCAACAGATAAATGGATAAAGAAGCTCTGGTGTATCTATATGCAATGGAATGGTGTTGTTGTTTTTCAGTCACTAAGGCATGTCCGACTCTTTGTGACTCCATGGACTGTAGCACACAAGGCTCCTCTCTCCTTCACCATCTCCCGGAGTTTGCTCAGATTCATGTCCATTGAGTCGGTGATGTTATCTAACCATCTCATCCTCTGCAGCACCCTTCTCCTTTTGCCTTCAATCTTTCCCAGCATCAAGGTATTTTCCAATGAGCTGACTCTTTGTATCAGGTGGCCAAAGTATTGGAGCTTCAGCTTCAACAACAGTCCTTACAATGAATATTCAGGGTTGCTTTCCTTTAGAATTGACTAGTTTGACCTCCTTGCAGTCCAAGGAACTCTCAAGAGTCTTCTTCATCACCACAATATAAAAGCATCAATTCTTCAGGACTCAGCCTTCTTTACGGGTCAACTCTCATATCTGTACACAACTACTGGAAAAACCACAGTTTTGACTATATGGGCCTTTGTTGGCAAAGTGATGTCTCTGCTGTCTAGGTTTGGCATAGCTTTCCTTCCAAGGAGCAAGCGTTTTCTAATATCGTAACAATAGTCAATGTCCACAGTGATTTTTGAATCCAAGAAAAGAAAATCTACACTGCCTCCACACTGCCACCCTTCTACTTGCTATAAAGAAATAGGACTGGATGCCATGATCTTAGTTTTTTCTTGTTGAATTTTAATCCAGCTTTTTCACTCTCCTCTTTGACCCCCATCAAGAGCCTCTTTGGTTCCCCTTCACTTTCTGCCATTAGAATAGTATTATCGGCATATCTGAGATTGTTGATACTTCTCCCAGTAATCTTGATTCTATCTTGTAATTTACCCAGCCCAGCATTTCACATGATGTACTCTGCATAGAAATTGAACGAGTAGGGTGACAATATTCAACCTTGTCATACTCCTTTCCTGATATTGAACCAGTCAGATGCCTTATGTGTGGTTCTAAGTGTTGTTTCTTGACCCTCATACAGGTTTCTCAGGAGACAGGTAAGGTGGTCTGTTATTCCTATCTCTTTAAGAATTTTCCCTTAGAAGAAATGGGGTAGCCCTCATAGTCAACAAAATTGTCTGAAATGGGTGCTGGCCCTGCAGCAGGGATGTTCTAGTTCTGTGAAGAATACCGTTGGTAGCTTGATAGGGATTGCATTGAATCTATACATTGCTTTGGGTAGTATAGTCATTTTGACAATATCAATTCTTCCAATCCATGAACACGGTATATTTCTCCATCTGTTTGTGTCCTCTTTAATTTCTTTCATCAGTGTTTAGTTTTCTATGTATAGGTCTTTTGTTTCTTTAGGTAGATGTACTCCTAAGTATTTTATTCTTTTTGTTGCAATGGTGAATGGTATTGTTTCCTTAATTTCTCTTTCTGTTTTCTCATCGTTAGTGTATAGGAATGCAACGGATTTCTGCGTGTTAATTTTATATCCTGCAAATTTACTATATTCATTGATTAGCTCTAGTAATTTTCTGGTAGAGTCTTTAGGGTTTTCTACGTAGAGGATCATGTCATTTGCAAACAGTGAGAGTTTCACTTCTTCTTTTCCTATCTGGATTCCTTTTATTTCTTTTTCTGCTCTGATTGCTGTGGCCAAAACTTCCAAAACTATGTCAAATAGTAGTGGTGAGAGTGGGCAACCTTGTCTTGTTCCTGATTTTAGGGGAAATGCTTTCAATTTTTCACCATTGATTTCACAATTTGTATGGAAATACAAAAAACCTCGAATAGCCAAAGCAATCTCGTGAAAGATGAATGGAACTGGAGGAATCAACCTGCCTGACTTCAGGCTCTACTACAAAGCAACAGTCATCAAGACAGTATGGTACTGGCACAAAGACAGAAATATAGATCAATGGAACAGAACAGAAAGCCCAGAGATAAATCCACGAACCTATGGACACCTTATCTTCGACAAAGGAGGCAAGGATATACAATGGAAAAAAGACAACCTCTTTAACAAGTGCTGCTGGGAAAACTGGTCAACCACTTGTAAAACAATGAAACTAGAACACTCTCTAACATCATACACAAAAATAAACTCAAAATGGATTAAAGATCTAAATGTAAGACCAGAAACTATAAAACTCCTAGAGGAGAACATAGGCAAAACACTCTCCGACATAAATCACAGCAGGATCCTCTATGACCCACCTCCCAGAATATTGGAAATAAAAGCAAAAAAAAAACAAAAACAAATGGGACCTAATGAAACTTAAAAGCTTTTGCACAACAAAGGAAACTATAAGCAAGGTGAAAAGACAGCATTCAGAATGGGAGAAAACAATAGCAAGTGAAGAAACAGACAAAGGATTAATCTCCAAAATATACAAGCAATTCCTGAAGCTCAATTCCAGAAAAATAAATGACCCAATCAAAAAATGGGCAAAAGATCTAAACAGACATTTCTCCAAAGAAGACATACAGATGGCTAACAAACACATGAAAAGATGCTCAACATCACTCATTATCAGAGAAATGCAAATCAAAACCACAATGAGATACCATTACACGCCAGTCAGGTTGGCTGCTATCCAAAAGTCTACAAGCAATAAATGCTGGAGACGGTGTGGAGAAAAGGGAACCCTCTTACACTGTTGGTGGGAATGTAAACTAGTACAGCCACTATGGAGAACAGTGTGGAGATTCCTTAAAAAACTGGAAATAGAACTGCCATATGACCCAGCAATCCCAGTCCTGGGCATACACACCGAGGAAACCAGATCTGAAAGAGACACATGCACCCCAATGTTCATCACAGCACTGTTTATAATAGCCAGGACATGGAAGCAACCTAGATGCCCATCAGCAGACGAATGGATAAGGAAGCCATGGTACATATACACTATGGAATATTACTCAGCCATTAAAAAGAAATCCTTTGAATCAGTTCTAATGAGATGGATGAAACTGGAGCCCATTATACAGAGTGAAGTAAACCAGAAAAATAAAGACCAATACAGTATACTAATGCATATATATGGAATTTTAAAAGATGGTAACAATAACCCTATATGCAAGACAGAAAAAGAGACACAGATGTACAGAACAGACTTTTGGACTCTGTGGGAGAAGGCAAGGGTGGGATGTTTTGAGAGAACAGCATCAAAACATATATATTACCAAGGGTGAAACAGATCACCAGCCCAGGTTGGATGCATGAGACAAGTGCTCGGGGCTGGTGCACTGGGAAGACCGAGAGGTATGGGGTGGGGAGGGAGGCGGGAGAGGAGATCGGGTTGGGAAATACATATAAATCCATGGCTGATTCATGTCAATGTATGGCAAAAACCACTACAATATTGTAAAGTAATTAGCCTCCAACTAATAAAAATAAATGGAAAATAAATAAATAAATAAATAAAATAAAAATAAAGAAAGAAAGAAAATGTATGATCAACTTTTATTATTTTATTACACATTCAGTAAGCACACTTTTTTACAACATACCAGATACTAGAAGTTGTAAAAATTTTTTGAAAGAGTCTGAAATGCAGTACTTGGGTATAATCTCAAAATGGAGTATTACTCAGCCGTAAAAAAGAATGAAATAATGCCACCTGTCACAACATGGATGGACCTAGAAGTTATCACACTACGTGAAGTAAGCCAGACAAAAAAAATCACTTATATATGACATCTTAAAGAAAGTGATACAGATGAACTTATATATAAAACAGAATTAGACTCACAGACATAGCAAACAAACATGTTTACCAAAGGGGAAAGGAGAGGAGAGAGAAATGGAGAGTTTAGGGTTAACATACACATACTAATATATATAAAATATGTAAAAAACAAGGACCTACTGTATAGCACAGGGAACTAGACTCAATATTTTGTAATAACTTATAATGGAAAAGAATCTGAAAAAAATAGATATATATGCTTTATAACAATCATCTTGCTGTCCACCTGAAACTAAGACATTATAAATTAACTATACTTCAATTAAAAATAAATAAATATAAATAAACAAAGGAAATCTTCAAATGCTTAAATCATGACTATCAAAATAAATTAAAATATGTTTAAACTATACATGTTGTAATGAAACTGATAAAAAGCAAACACAAAGAAAAAACAAAGAAGTAACTAGAGAGAAAAGATACATTACTAACAAAATGAAGAGAAATTATATTGAAAGCAAGCCCCAAAACACAAACTTTCACAAAATATTGTGAAATACCTTAAATGTTGATCCAAAAAAAAAAGAATAGCTATCAACATAGTCTTCTATTCTAAGTTGCAAACACTCATTCAAGAGTGATAGGAAAATAAAGATATTTGCAGACAAAAACAGGGAAAGTTTATCATTCGCATACCCAACAGAATGATTACTAAAGGAAAGAGATTGCACACAGAAGAAAGGAGAAGGGGATACAAGAAGTCAGGATGAGCAAAGAAATAGCAAATGTAGAAAGTATAAATATCTGTTTACCATAAAAATAATAATGACAAAAAAGATGGAACTAAACTACTAGAAATTAACAGATGAGAATGGCTGGAGATGATAGGAGTTAAAACATCCTAGGGATCCAGCATCATTGAGGAGGAAAATTTGACCTAATCAAGTCTGTTATGCAGACTTTAGGATAAACACTAGAATGTATAACGTCCAAGTCATGGAGGGGAAAATGTTTAAAAAAAAATTTTTTTTTTTTGATGGAGAATTCCCTGGTGCTCCAGTGGTTAGGACTTTGTGCTTTCACTGCCAAGGACCCAGGTTCAATCCCTGGTTGGGAAACTAAGATCTCACAACCTGCACAGTGTTGTAAAAAAAAAATTTTTTTTCTTTATCACTCAAATAGAAAGAGCAAAAGAGAAAAGTGTACTTTAAAAAAAAAAAAAGCCAGAGAGAACTGCCAGTCTGCACAAGATGGTACAGACCCAATTCTCCCTGCTTCTCTCCACCAAGAGTAATTATAAACCCTGTAAATAACACAAAAAGCAGCAAAGGAGATTTCTGAAATGTAGTAAGGAGGAGAAACACCAGCTTAGGACCCCAGTTAGGACTGGAAAAGCATACTTATATCTTACATCCCTCCACCCAAGAAAAGGTGCCCCAGACCTGATGTTTCCCAAATGAAACAGAACAGGTGGCACAGGAAGGTTCAGGCCTCTTCTGGATGTAACAGGAGTCCCTCCACATGGAAGCAACCTAGATGCCCATCAGCAGACGAATGGATAAGGAAGCTGTGGTACATATACACCATGGAATATTACTCAGCCATTAAAAAGAATTCATTTGAACCAGTCCTAATGAGATGGATGAAACTGGAGCCCATTATACAGAGTGAAGTAAGTCAGAAAGATAAAGAACATTACAGCATACTAACACATATATATGGAATTTAGAAAGACGGTAATGATAACCCTATATGCAAAACAGAAAAAGAGACACAGAAGTACAGAACAGACTTTTGGACTCTGTGGGAGAAGGCGAGGGTGGGATGTTGTGAAAGAACAGCATATAAATTATCTATAGTGAAACAGACCACCAGCCCAGGTGGGATGCATGAGACAAGTGCTCAGGCCTAGTGCACTGGGAAGACCCAGAGGAATCGGGTGGAGAGGGAGGTGGGAGGGGGGATCGGGATGGGGAATACATGTAACTCCATGGCTGATTCATGTCAATGTATGACAAAACCCACTGCAATGTTGTGAAGTAATTAGCCTCCAACTAATAAAGATAAATGAAAAAAAAAAAAAACCTAATGCAAAAAAACAAAAACAAAAACAGGAGTCCCTCCAATCAAGTCAGCACCCCAGGAAAGGTGGCTGATCAAGAAAGAGCCCATTGACAATTAGCGGCAAGGGAGGCCCACTTCTTCCTGGCCAGGCCTGAGACTCTTCAACCCTAGTGGCCAGTTACAACAAGCAGTCCAGGCCAGGGAGCCTTTTCACTGTTGGGGCCTGAGACTGCCCTGGCCTCCAGTAACCCAGGGGCAGCAGAGAGGTGTTGGGAAGCACAGGGGAGAGGGCTTCCACTACAATGAGTGAGCTGAGCAAAGACAGGCAAAGAGGCTTTTGTATGCCCTTGAGCCGGAGAGGCCCTTTCATGACTGGGAGACACTGAGACAGCTGAAGGGAAACATTGCACTAAGCCGGGGACCCAAAACTCATCTTTGTGCCGGTGGGCCTGAGATGCCAAGATGCGCTGAGAAATTACAAGAAGTTACAGGGAATTCCCCGATGATCCAGCAGTTAGGACTCATCACTTTTACTGTCAGGGCCTGGGTTCAATCCCTGGTCAAGGAACTAAAATCCCGCAAGCTTCACAGTGTGGCCAAATAAACAAATAACAATAAATTCCAAATTATCTTGAAACAAGTAAAAAACAGAAAAATTATAGTAAAAGCTATTTTGAAAAAACAGTAGAAATTATGAAGTTGAAGATTTCAATAACAGAGATAAGAAACTAACTGAATTGCCTCAGTAATACAAAGATGACAGAAGATAGAATCTGTGAAGCTAAAG
Organism: Dama dama; assembly: GCF_033118175.1. NCBI lineage: Eukaryota > Metazoa > Chordata > Mammalia > Artiodactyla > Cervidae > Dama > Dama dama. The sequence continues at coordinate 5,045,078 of NC_083713.1, read as the reverse complement.
ACAGATCAATAGAATTTACAAAAGGGAGAATACAGAAAATAAATTAAACTAATAGAGCCTCAGAGTCCTGTGGGAAAAGATCAAAAGAGCTAACATTCATATCTTCAAAGTCACTGAGAGGAGAAAGAAAGTGGGTTTGAAAGAATACTCAAATCAATAATGGCTAAAAACTTGCCAAATTTGATAAACAACACATACTCACAGATTTAAGAAGCTGAGAAAATCCCAAACAAGATAAACCTAAATAAGTCCATTCCAAGATGTGTCATAATTAAACCTCTGAAAACTACAGACAGAAAAGAATCTTGAAAGCACTAAAGAAAAACAACATGATACCTATAGAGGAACAACAGTTAGAATGGCAGAGGACATTTCCACTGAAACCATAATGGACAAAGGAAGTGACACAATATCTAACAAGTGCTGAAACAAAAAAATCTGCCAAGGGTGACTTTTTTCTGAAAGGACACTTTATTTTTTATTGAGGTCACATTGATTTATAACAGTATATAAATTTTATGTGTACTATATTATATTTCTATCTCTGGATAGCCTACAGCATGCATGCATGCATGCTCAGTCACTTAGTCATGTCCAACTCTTTGTGACCCTCTGGACTATAGTCCACCAGGCTCTTTTGTCCATGGGATTTTCCAGGCAAGAATACTGGTGTGGGTTGTCATGCCCTCCTCAGTCCACAACATGCTAACCACCAAAAATTTACATTCTATCTATCACCAAATAGTGAATCCCATTTAACCATTTTATCCTGTCTGCTCCACCCCGTCACCGCTGGTAACCACTACTCTGTTCTCTATATCTACATGTCTGTTTTTGTTGGTTTGATACGTTCACTTACTAATACTTTAGTTTTTCATTCGTATTTATACTCTACATTTGTGTGAAAACATACATTATCTCATTTCATTTAGCATAACACCTCAAGATTCAGTTATGCTGTATCAAATTATAGTATTTAATCTTTTATGGATGAGTAATATTCCATTGTACTTAAATACCACATTTTCTTTATCCATTCATCCATTGATTGATACATAAGTTGCTTCCATATCTTGGCTATTGTAAATAATGTTTTCTATTTACTGTTTTCATATTCTTCACATGAACTCTCAGAAGTGGGATAGCTGGATCATCTAGTAGTTTTGTTTTTAATTTTTTAAGGAACCTCCATACTGTTTTTCATAATAGCCATATGTATTAACATTCCCACCAATAGTGTACAAAGGTTCCCTTTTCTCCATATCCTAGCACACCCCTTTTATCTTTTTGATAATAGCCATTCAAACAGAAGTAAGAAGATATTGCATTGTGGTTTGATTTGCATCTCCCTAATAATTAGTGAATGTGAAGTCAAGTGGGCCTTAGAAAGCATCACTATGAACAAAGCTAATGGAGGTGATGGAATTCCAGTTCAGCTTTCTCAAATCCTGAAAGATGATGCTGTGAAAGTGCTGCACTCAAAATGCCAGCAAATTTGGAAAACTCAGCAGTGGCCACAGGACTGGAAAAGGTCAGTTTTCATTCCAATCCCAAAGAAAGACAATCCCAAAGAATGCTCAAACTACTGCACAATTGAACTGATCTCACACACTAGTAAGGTAATGCTCAAAATTCTCCAAGCCAGGCTTCAGCAATACATGAACCATGAACTTACAGATGTTCAAGCTCATTTTAGGAAAGGCAGAGGAAGCAGAGATCAAATTGCTGGATCATTGAAAAAGCAAGAGAGTTCCAGAAAAACATCTATTCCTTCTTTATTGACTATGCCAAAGCCTTTGACTGTGTGGATCACAATAAACTGGAAAATTCTGAAAGAGATGGGAATACCAGACCACTTGACCTGCCTCTTGAGAAACCTATATGCAGGTCAGGAAGCAACAGTCAGAACTGGACATGGAACAACAGACTGGTTCCAAATAGGAAAAGGAGTACGTCAAGGCTGTATGTTGTCACCCTGCTTATTTAACTTACATGCAGAGTACATCATGAGAAACGCTGGTCTGGAAGAAGCACAAGCTGGAATCAAGATTGCCGGGAGAAATATCAATAACCTCAGATATGCAGATGACACCACCCTTATGGCAGAAAGTGAAGAGGAACTAAAAAGTCTCTTGAAAGTGAAAGAGAAGAGTGAAAAAGTTGGCTTAAAGCTCAACTTTCAGAAAACTAAGATCACGGCATCTGGTCCCATCACTTCATGGGAAATAGATGGGGAAACAGTAGAAACAGTGTCAGACTTTATTTTGGGGGTCTCCAAAATCACTGCAGATGGTGATTGCAGCCATGAAGTTAAAAGACGCTTACTCCTTGGAAGGAAAGTTATGACCAAACTAGACAGCATATTACAAAGCAGAGACATTACTTTGCCAGCAGAGGTCCATCTAGTCAAGGCTATGGTTTTTTCAGGGGTCATGTATGGATGTGAGTTGGACTGTGAAGCAAGCTGAGTGCAGAAGAATTGGTGCTTTTGAACTGTGGTGTTGGAGAAGACTCTTGAGAGTCCCTTGGACTGCAAGGAGATCCAAATAGTCCATCCTAAAGGAAATCACTCCTTCATTGGAAGGACTGACACTGAAGCTGAAACTCCAATACTTTGGCCACCTCACGTGAAGAGTGACTCATTGGAGAAGACCCTGATGCTGGGAGGGATTGGGGGCAGAAGGAGAAGGGGACGACAGAGGATGAGATGGCTGGATGGCATCACCAACTTGATGGACATGAGTTTGAGTAAACTCTGGGAGTTGGTGACGGACAGGGAGGCCTGGTGTGCTGCGATTCATGGGGTCGCAAAGAGTCGGACACGACTGAGTGACTGAACTGAACTGAACTGAATAATTAGTGATGTTGAATATATTTTCCTGTGCCTGTTGACCATCTGTATGTCTTCTTTGGAAAAACATCTATTCAGGTCCTCTGCCTATTGCTTAATCAAATTATTTGGGGGTTTTGTTGTTGCTGAGTTGTATGAATTCTTTGTAAATATTGCTTAATCAGATTGTTTTGGTTTACTGTTGCTGTTGAGTTGTAGGAATTCTTTATATATATATATCACGTATATGATTTGCAAATAATGTCTCCCATGCAATAGGCAGCATTTTATTTTGTTTATGGTTTCCCTTGCAGTGCAGAAGCTTTTAGTTTGATTTAGTTTAATTTGTTTATTTCTGCTTTTGTTTCCTGTGTCTAAGGAGATATACCTAGAAATATTTTGCTATCACCTATGTCAAAGAGCATACTGCCTATATTTTCTTCTAGGAGTTTTATAGTTTCAGGTCTTACATTATTTAAACAATTTTGAGTTGATTTTTGTGTATAGTGTATAATAGTTGTCTAGCTTCATTTTTTAACATCTGGTTGTTCAGTTTTCCCAACACTATTTATTGAGAAGACTGTCCTTTCTCCATCATAGTTTCCTTACTCTTATGTTATACGTTAGCAGTTCCTACATGTATGGGTTTGTTTCTGGGCTCTCAGCTCTGTTCCACTGATCTCTGTATCTCTTTTTTCTTCCAACACCATGCTGCTGTTTTTCAGTCATTCAGTCGTGTCCAACTCTTTGAGGACTCCCACGGACTGCAACACGCCAGGCCTCCCTGTCCCTCACTATCTCCTGAACTTTGCTCCAATTCATGTCCATTGAGTTGGTGATGCCATCCAGTCATCTCATCCTCTGTCATCCCCTTCTCCTCTGCCTTCAATCTTTCTCAACATCAGGGTCTTTTCCAATGAGTCAGTTCTTTGCATCAGGTGACCAAAGTATTGGAGCTTCAACTTCAGCATCAGTCCTTCCAATGAACACTCAGGACTGATTTCCTTTAGGATTGAAATGTTATAAGTTAGTTGTTCCTATATGTATGGGTTTGTTTCTGGGCTCTCAATTTTGTTCCATTGATCTATGTACCTCTTTTTTCTACCAATAAACACCATACTGCTTTGATTTTTTTTCATTTATTTTTATTAGTTGGAGGCTAATTACTTTACAATATTGTAGTGGTTTTTGCCATACATCGACATGAATCAGCCATGGATTTACATGTGTTTCCCATCCTGAACCCCCCTCCCACCTCCCTTCCCATCCCATCCCTCTGGGTCATCCCAGGGCACCAGCCCCGAGCACTTGTCTCATGCATCCAACCTGGACTGGTGATCTGTTTCACACTTGATAATATACATGTTTCGATGCTGTTCTCTCAGGACATCCCACCCTCGTCTTCTCCCATAGAGTCCAAAAGTCTGTTCTGTACATCTGTGTCTCTTTTTCTGTCTTGCATATAGGGTTATCGTTACCATCTTTCTAAATTCCATATATATGTGTTAGTATACTATACTGCTTTGATTATAGTAGCTTTATAATATTGCTTAATATTAGGACATGGGATACTTTCAGCTTTGTTCTTTTTTCTCAGAATTGCTTTGGCTATTCAGGGTCTGCTGTGGTTCTGTATAAATTTTAGAATTTTTCTTTTATGTGAAAAAATGTCCTTGGGATTTTGATAGGGATTATATTTAATCTGTAGATTATTATTGGAATAAAGGACACTTTTAACAACAACATTAATTAACAATGTTAATTCTTCTAACCTTTGAACATGGGATATCTTTTCATTTATTTGTGTTTTCTTCAATTTCCTTCAACAATGTATAACAATTTTAAGTGTATGAGTCTTTCACCTCCTTGGTTAAATTTACTAAGTATGTTATTTGTCTGTTATAATTTTGTGAAATTGTTTTCTTAATTTCTCTTTCTGCTAGCTCATTATTAGCATATAAAAATGCAACAGATTTTTTATGTTTATTTTATAGCCTGAAACATCACTGTATTCATATATTTCTAATAGTTTTCTGGTTGAAATCTTTAGGGTTTTCTATGTATAAAACAATGTCAAGGTGCCGGTATGGGACCTCTGACAACCAGGTGGACAGGAGGACCCCCCAAATGACTAGGGAGGATGTGGGAGAAAGCAAGGACGGGAGAAGAAGTAGGGCCAGACAGGACCAGCGCACATGCCAGGTAGCTGGGGGAGGGAAGAGGAAGGTTTACAAGCCTCTTCCCTTGTTTACAAGCATTCCCAGAGGTATGCTTGCCGAGGAGGGACCTTTGGGAATTGGAGGACAAGGGGAAGGTGCTTGACATTCCCTGCCCCGCCCACTTGATCCCAGGGAACCTGCTGAGACCCCAGGACTAGTCCTCCACACCCTAAGGCCAGAGGCACTCCAGAGGCCCCTGCCAGAATGGGCTGAGCCTGGGCCTTGCCCTCCAACTCACCCAAGGCCTTTCCGGTGGCATGGGTGCTGAACCTCGACCTTGCCCCCACCTAAACCCCACCTTCAGCTAAGCCCTTCCCTGGCTAAGGCCTCTCCCCTGGCTTTTTCTTGTTTTTTTTTTTTTTTTTTTCTTTTTTCCTTTCTTTTTTTTCTTATTGTTCTTTGCTATTGGAGTTCAGTTTTACCCTCAGGTGATTTTTTCACATATAGTCTATTTTTTTTTCTGTTATACCTGTTAGTTTCATAAGTATATTTTATTTTTATTCTTGGTTATTTTTCTCTTCCTTTGTTTTTTTGTTTGTTTGTTTGCTTGCTTTTTCCTGCAACCTGTGGCTTGCAGGATCTCAGTCCATGGGCCAAAGATTGGGTCTGAGTTCCTGTGATGGGAGTGCCAAATCCAAACCACTGGACTAACAGAGAATCTCAAGCTCCAGGAAATATTAATTGCAGTGAGGTATTCCAGAGGCCCACATCTCAACACCAAGACTCAGCTCTACCAAACTGCCTGAAAACTCCACTGCTGGAAACCTCAGGCCAAACAACTAGTAAAACAGGAACACAGTCCCAAAAAATCACAAAAGAGAGAGAGAGAGAGAGAACAGAAAAATATGTTACAGATGAAGGAGTAAAGTAAAAACCTACCAGACCAAATAAATGTAGAGGAAAATAGGCAACCTATCTGAAAAAGAATTTAGAGTAATGATAGTAAAGATGTTCCAAAATCTTTAAAGTAGGATGAAGAAAATACAACAAATATTTAATAAGGAGCTAGAAGAACTAAAAAATAAACAAACAGTAATGAACAACATAATAACTGAAATTAAAAATACTCTAGAAGGAATCATTAGCAGAATAATTGAGGCAGAAGAATGAATAAGTGAGCTGGAAAATAGACTAATAGAAATATCTGCTGAGGAGTAAAATAAAGAAAAAAGAATGAAAAAAAATTGAGGATAGACTCAGAGACCTATGGGAAATATTAATGCAACATTTGAATTATAAGGGTTTCAGAAGAAGTGAAAAAGAAAAGAATCTGAGAAAATATTTGAAGAGATTATAGTTGAAAACTTCTCTAACATGGACTAGGAAATAGCCACTCAAGTACAGGAAGCAGAGTCTCATACAGGATAAGCCCTAGGAGAAACACATTAAGACACATATAAATCAAATGTTTAAAAAAATTAAGACAAAAAAATGTTTAAAAAAGCAGGAAGGGGAAAGGAAAAAATAACATACAAGGGAATCCCCATAAGGCTATCAACTGATTTTTCACCAGAAACTCTGCAGGCCAGAGGGAGTGGATATCTTTAAAGTAATAAAAGGGGAAAACCTACAACCAATATTACTCTACTCAGCAAAGATCTCATTCAGATTTAATGGGGAAATCAAAGCTTTACAGACAAGCAAAAGCTAAAAGAGTTCAGCATCACCAAATCAGTTTTACAACAAATGCTAAAGAAACTTCTCTAGGCAGGACACACAGGAGAAGAAAAATACCCACAAAAACAAATACAAAACAATTGATAAACAAACATGTTGATAATTATATTAAATGTAAACAGATTAAATGTCCCAACCAAAAGACACAGACTGGCTGAATGGATACAAAAACAAGACCTGTATATGTGCTCCCTACAAGAGACCCACTTCATACCTAGGGACATATACAGACTGAAAGTGAGGGAATGGAAAAAGATACTCCATGCAAATGGAGATCAAAAGAAAGCTGAAGTAGCAATACTCATATCAGACAAAATAGATTTTAAAATAAAGACTGTTACAAGAGATATGGAAGGACAATACATAATGATCAAGAAGCTATAATAATTATAAATATTTATGCACCCAACATATGAATGCCTCAATACATAAGGCAAATGCTACCAACCAACCATAAAAGGAGAAATCAACAGTAACACAATGATAGTGGGGAATTTTAACATCTTACTTATACCAATGGACAGATCATCTGGACAGAAAATAAATAAGGAAACACAAACTTTAACTGACACAATAGACCAGATAGATTTAATTGATATTTACAGGACATTTCACCTGAAAGCAACAGAATACACTTTCTTCTCGAGTGCACATAGAACATTCTTCAGGATAGACCACATCTTGGGTCACAAATCAAGCCCAGAAAAATTTAAGAAAACAGAAATTGTATCAAGCATCTTTTCTGACCACAACACTATGATATTAGAAATCAATTATAGGGGAAAAAAAAAAAAAACTATGAGGAACACAAACACATGGAGGCTAAAAATATGCCACTAAATAACCAAGTGATCTTTGCAGAAATTAAAGGGGAAATTAAAACAATACACGGCAACAAAAGACAACGAAAACATAATGACTCAAAACCCATCATGTCTTTTTTTTTTTTTTTTTTTGCTTAGTCACTGAGGCATATCCAGCTTTTTGTGACCCCCATGGACTATAGCCTACCAGGTTCATGGGATTTTGCAGGCAAGAACACTGTAATGGGTATCCATTCCCTTCTCATGACTGCAGTCACCATCTGCAGTGATTTGGAGCCCAAGAAAATAAACTCTATCACTATTTCAAAGTGATTTAAAAAAAAAGTTTTAAGCCAACTTTTTCACTCTTCTTTGACCTTCAACAAGAGATTCTTTAGTTCCTCTTTGCTTTCTGCGATTAGGGTGATGTCATCTGCATGTCTGTTGTTGCTCAGTATTCAATTGTGTCCGACTCTTTGCAATCCATGGACTGTAGCATGCCAGGCTTCCCTGTCCTTCACCATCTCCTGGAGTTTGCTCACTCATATCCATCAAGTTGGTGATGCCATCCTCTGTCATCCCCTTCTCTTCCTGCCTTCAATCTTTCCCAACAACAAGGTCTTTTCCAATGTGTCAGTTCTTTGCATCATGTGACCAAAGTATTGGAGCTTCAGCTTCAGCATCAGTCTTTCCAATGAATATTGATGGCTGATTTCCTTTAGGATTGACTAGTTTGATCTCCTTGCAGTTCAACGGACTCTCAAGAGTCTTCTCCAACACCACAGTTCAAAAGCATAAATTCTTCAGTGCTCAGCCTTCTTTATGGTCCAACTCTCACATTCATTCATGACTACTGGAAAAACCATTGCTTTGACAAGATGGACCTTTGTTGGCAAAGTAATGTCTCTGCTTTTTAGTACACTGCCTAGGTTTGTCATAGCTTATCTTCCAAGGAGCAAGCATCTTTTAATTTCAAGTCTGCAGTCACCATCTGCAGTGATTTTGGAGCCCAAGAAAATAAAGTCTGTCACTGTTTGCATTCTTTCCCCATCTATTTGCCATGAAGTGATGGAAGTGGATGTCATGATCTTCGTTTTTTGAATGTTTAGTTTTAGGCCAGCTTTTTCACTCTCTTCTTTCACCTTCATCAAGAGTTTCTTTGGTCCCTCTTCACTTTCTTTTTCCCAGCAATCTTGATTCCAGCTTGAGCTTCATCCAGACTGGCATTTCACATGATGTACTCTGCATAGAAGTTAAACAAGCAAAATGACAATATATAGCCTTGACTTACCCCTTTCCCAATTTCAAACCAGTCCCCTTTTCTATGTGCAGTTCTAACTGTTGCTTCCTGACCTGCATACAGATTTCTCAGAAGGTGGGTCAGGTGGTCTGGTATTTACATCTCTTGAAGAATTTTCCACAGTTTGCTGTGATCCACACAGTCAAAGGCTTTAGCATAGTCAGTGAAGCAGAAGTAGATGTTTTTCTAGAATTCCCTTGCTTTTTCAATGATCCAACGGACGTTGGCAATTTGATCTCTTGTTCCTCTGTCTTTTGTAAATCCAGGCTGTACTTCTGGAAGGCCTTGGTTCACATACTGTTGCAGCCTAGTTTGAAGAATTTTAAGAATTATCTTGCTAGCGTGTGAAATGAGGAGAATAATATGAAGGTTCTTTAAAAAGCTAAACATAGAACTACCACATAACCAAGCAAGCAATTCCACTATTGGGCATATACCCTGAGAAAATCATACCTCAAAAAGACACATGTACCCCAATGTTCATTCCAGTTCTATTTACAATAGCCAGACATGGAAGCAACCTAGATGTCCATTCAAAGATGAATGGATAAAAATATATGATACATATATACAATGGAATATTTTCCACAAAAAGGATCAAAAATGAGTCAGTAGTAGTGATGTGGATGAATCCAGAGCCTGTTATATGGAATGAATTAAGTCAGAAAGAGAATAACAAATATTGTATATTAACACATACATATGGAATCTAGAAAAATGGCACTGAGGAACCTATTTGCCTGGCAGAAATAGAAATGCAGACATAGAGAATGGACTTGTGGATATGGGGGAAGGAGAGGGTGGGATGAATTGAGAGATTAGCAATGACACATACACTACGATGTGTAAAACAAATTGCTAGCAGGAAGCTGCTGTATAGCAGAGGGAGCTCAGCTTGTTGCTCTGTGATGACCTAGAGGGATGGAAAGGAGGAGGGGGTGGGGGAGAATCAAGACGGAAGGAATATATGTATACTTATGCCTGATTCATGTTGTTGTGCAGCAGAAACTAATACAACATCATAAAGCAATTATATTCCAAAAAATAAAAATAAATAAAATAAAAAATTTTTTAAAGCATGTCATCTGATTTCTCCAGACATATGGATGGATAATAAACACATGAAGAAATGCTCAACATCACTCATTATTAGAGAAACACAAGTCAAAACTACAATGAAATATCACCTCACATTGGTCAGAATGGCCATAATCAAAAAATGCACAAACAACACGTGCTGGAAAGGGTGTGGAGAAAAGGGAACCCTCTTGTACTGCTGGTGGGAATGTAAATTGATACAGCCACTATGGAAGAATGTATGGAGATTCCTTTTAAAATTAGGAATAAAGCCACCATATGACCCAGAAATACCACTTCTAGGCTTATATCCTGAAAAAACTGAAAAAGACACCTGTACCCCAATGTTCACTGCAGCACTACTTACAATAGCTAGGACATGGAAGCAACCTAGATGTCCATCGACAGATGAGTGGATAAAGAAGCTGTCGTACATATACACAATGCAGTACTACTCAGCCATAAAAAGGAATGAATTTGAGTCAGTTCTAATGAGGTGGATGAACCTAGAGCCTATTATACAGAGTGAAGTTAGTCAGAAAGAGAAAAACAAATATCATATATTAACACATATACATGGAATCTAGAAGGATGGTACTGGTGAACCTGTTTGCAGATCAGCAGTGGAGATGCAGACATAGAGAATAGACTATGGACAAGGGTCGGGGAGAAGAGAGAGTGAGATAAATTGAGAGAGTAACATGGAAACATACACATCAACATATGTAAATAGATAGCCAATGAGAATTTGCTGTATGACTCAGGAAATTCAAACTGGGACTGTGTAATAACCTAAAGAGGTGGGAACCTAGGGAGGTGGGAGAGAGATTCAAGAGTGAAGAGACATATATACACCTATGTTTAATTCATGTTGATGTATGACAGAAATCAAACCAATGTTGTAAAGCAATCATCAATCAATTAAAAATAAATATTTTTTAAAAACATGTCATCTGCAAATAGTGACAGTTTTACTTCTTTCTTTCCAGATTTGATGACTTTTATTTCTTTTTCTTGCCTTATCGCTCTGGCTGAGACTTCCAATACAATTGTGAGTGGTGAAAGTCAGCATCCTGGCCTTCTTCCTGACTTTAGAGGGATTGCTTTCAATTTTTCAATATTAACTATAATGTTGGCTATGGATTTGTCATACATGATGTTAATTATGTAGAGATGCATTCCTCTATGGGTTTCCCAGGTGACACAGTGGTAAAGAATGCACCTTCCAATGAAGGAGAAGCAAGAGATGTGAGTTCAGTTCTTGGGTTGGTAAGATAAGATCCCCTGAAGTAGGAAATGGCAACCTGATCCAATATTCTTGCCTGGAAAATTCCATAGACAGAGGAACCTGGTGGGCTACAGTACATGGGGTCACAAAAAGTCAGACATGACTAAGCAACTGAGTGCACACACAGACACACATTCTTCTATGCTCATTTTATTGAGAGTTTTTTTTTAATCATAAATGAGTTTCAAATCTTGTCAGATGCTCTTTTCTGTATGTATTGAGATGATCATATGATTTTTATCCTTCATTTTGTTACTGTGATGTAGCATGTAGATTGATTTGTGAATGTTGAACCATCCTGGCATGCCTGGAATAAATCTTACTTGATTTTGGGATCCTTTTAGTGTATTGTTGAATTTAGTTTGCTAATCATTTGTTGAGGATTTTTGCGTCTATGTTCATTAGAGATACTGACCTGTAATTTTATTTTTTTCTGATTTTGGTATTAGTCTTCATAAGATGAATTAGGAAGCATTCACTCCTCTAATTTTTTTAATATTTTGAGACGTATAGATCTTAAATCTTCTTTGACTGGTAGAATTCAACTGTAAAGCCATCTTGTTTGGGGCAGTTTTTTGATTACCATTTCAATCTCTTTACTAGTGATTGGTCTATTCAGATTTTATATTTATGATTCACCTATAAGGTTGTATGATTCTAAGAATTTGCCCATTTCTTCTAGGGTGTTCAATTTGTTGGCATATAGTTGTTCATAATATTCCCTCATAATCATTTATATTTCTATGAATGTTATTTCTCCTCTCATTTCTGATGTTATTTTTCAGAGCCTTCTCTCTTTTTTAGTCAAAGGTTTACCAATTCTCTTTTTCTTTTCAAAGAGCCAATTGTTAGTTACACTGATTTTTTTTATTTTATCTTTAGTCTGAATTTCATTTATTACTGCTATGATCTGTATTTTTCCTACTTTCTACTGATTTTTGGCTTTGTCTGGCCTTCTTTTTCTAGTTTCTCTAGGTGTAAGGTTTTGTGTGTGTGTGTGTGTGTGTGTGTGTGTGTGTGTGTGTGTGTGTGTGTGTGTGTGTGTGCGTGTGTGTGTGTTCAGCCATGTGAGACTCTTTGCAACCCCATGGACTGTAGCCGACCAGGCTCCTCTGTCCATGGAATTTTCCAGGCAAGAATACTGGAGTTGCCATTTCCTACTCTAGGGATCTTCCTGACTTCAGGAATCAAATCTTTTGCATCTCCTGCATTGGCAGGCAGATTCTTTGCCACTGAGCCACCTGAGAAGTCCCAAGGTGAGTGTAAGGTTAGATTGTTTATTTAAAATTTTGCTTATTTCTTATTGTAGGCCTGGATTGTTATAAACTTTCCTCCTAGTACCATTTTTGCTGCATCCCATTGATTTTTTCCTATGTTGTATTTCATTTTCATTTGTCTTCAGGAAATGTAGATTTATCCTTTGATTTTTTACTCAATAGCTGTTCAATAACGTGGTGTTCAGTCTCCACATATTTGTGATTTTTCCAGCATATAGTTGATTATTTTTCCTCTTATAGTCGATTTCTAGTTTCATAACACTGTGAACAGAAAAGATTGATATGATTTCAATCTTCTCAAATTTAACTAGATGAGTTTTGTGTCACAAGATAGGAATTACTCTTGAGAATGTTCCATAGGCACTTGAGAAGGATGTGTATTAGGGTGCATTTAGATGGAATGTTCTGTATAAACCTATTAAGTTCATCTTGTCTAATGTTTCATTTAAAATGGCTGCTGTTTCATTGTCGACTTTCTGTCCGGATGAGCAATCCATTGATGTAACTAGAGTGTTAAAGTCCCCTAATGTTATTGTACTGCTGTAACTTTCTCTTTAATTACGTGTGTTAAAAATTATTGTATATATTTTGGTGCTTTTATGTTAGGTGCATATATATTCATCACTGTTATGTCTTATTATTGAATTTTCCCCTTTATTTTTATATACTGTCCATTTTTATCTCTTCTTACCTTTTTTGGTGTGAAGTCTGTTTTGGCTGATACAAGAATGACTAAACCTGGTATTTTTAGGCTGCCATTTGCTTGGGGTATCATCTTTCATCCCTTCACTTAGAGCCTGCATTTGTCTTTAGAGTTGAGGTGAGTCTCCTGGAGGCAGCACTAGTTAGGTCTAATGTTGTGTCTTCTGATTTGTTAATTCACTTCATTTACATAGAGTGATCACTGCTACGCGAGGGATCAGTACTGCCATTTTGTGTTTTTTGGTTGCTCTGTATCGCCATTGTTTCTTTTGTTTTTCTGTCTGCTATTTCGGTTTGGTCTTTTTCTGTGATTTTTTTAGTTTTCTCTTTCTCTGTATTTCATGTCTTTGCTCTAAGTTTATGTTCTGTGGTTACCATAAGGTTTATATAAAACGTCTCACAGACGAAGCAGTTCTTTTGCTGCTGATAGCAACTTGTCTTCATTTGTCTATTCGGGTTTCATCATTTTCCTTTTCCACTTTGGCTTTTTTATTGTCTCAAATTACTCCTTTTTATGTTATGAGTTTGTTACTAAATTTAAGTATCCATAATGATTTTTTCTGCCTTTTTCCCTTTAGCTTTTATGCTCTGACAAAGTGTTTAAAAAACCTATTCTGAGGAAGAGTTGCAATTTTCTGATTCTATCTATCACCTTACTCAAAGTTTGGGTACTTTTGCCTTTTCATCACTCATGAGAAAGTTCCTTTCAATTTTTCTTATAAATCTAGTTTTGATGAACTCTCAGTTTCTATTCATCTCTGAAAGCCCTTATTTCTCTTTCACATCTAAAGGAAAATTTTGCTTAAGTAGGATATTTTTGGATGACAGCTTTAATCTTTCAATATTTTGAGAATGTCATTTCACTGCATCCCAGCCTAAGAGTTCCTGCTGAGAAAGCTGCTGATGGCCTAACGGAGGTTCCTTTGTAGGTTACCATCCTTTGGTCCCTGGCTTCCTTCAAAATTTCTTTGTGATTCACTTTTGATAATTTTAATATAATGTGTCTTGGAAAAAAATATTTTTGCATTGAGGTAATTAGGTATTATCTTAGCTTCATGGACTTATATATTCAGTTCCTTCCCCAAGTTTGGGAAGTTCTCAGCTATTATTTCTTTGAACTCTATCCTCCCTCTGTCTCTTTTCTCTTTCTGGGATGCCCATTACCATGATGTTTTCCTTCCTAAAAGAGTTTGATAGCTCTTGTAGAATTTTCCCTCTTTTTAGGCCTTAAATCTCTTTCCTATTCTGCTTGCATCATTTATAGATTTCTATCTTCAAGCTCAGCTAATTCTCTCTTCCATTAGGTTTGCTCTGTTTTCAATGATTTTAAGGCATTCTTCATCTCATTTATTGAGTTCTTCAGCTCTACAATTTCTGTTTGGTTTTTTTTAAAGTTTCAGTCTCTTTGGTAAAGCAAAGAGACTTTGTTCCTCACCAGCATATCCAAAGTAGTGAAAATCTTTCTAGTTTAGATAAAGCTTTTTTAAAAAACTTGATTCTAAGTATTCAACATGTTAGGAATCATGGGCCTTTCTTTTGCTTTCCAGTAGCTGAATGTATGTTCTTGGTTTCTCTTACCTGAGAGGCCTCTGCTTATACGTGCGAGTCACACTTTCCAGCTCTGCACCATCTCAGTCGGAGGTGTCACCCAGAGGCATAATCACTGTTTGCTGCCTTGGGGAAACTGGTGCTTTGCTGCTGCCAGGTTGCTGACATGCTGCCTGGGGCACCAAGATGGTGGGCTCTACCACCATGTCCAGGATCTCCTGGGTCACAGGCTCCACCTCCACAGATCCTACCACTGTGAGGGGTGGGAGTCCCAGGCCCCACTGCTGCTATTGCCCAGTTACCAAGGCTACAGCAGCCAGGAGGCCAGAGTCCTGTGCACGACCTCCCCTACTCCTGCCAGGTTCCCTGGGGCTGTGGCTCAGCAGCCTCAGCCAGGGGACCAGGACTGCAGGCACCAACTCCACTGTTGCACAGTTCCACCTTCTCTATGTGTTCCAGTCCATCTACCTATTCTCTGGCATCCTGGTGTGTTGGCCAGAGGTACATTTGCTGAGTTATGTATGTTTTACTGGCTATAGATTGAAAGAGAGAGACAAAGAGAGTATCTTCCTCTGCCATAATGCTAAGGCAATTCCAAATATAATTTTCTATATTTAGTGAAATTATCCTTCAGGAACAAAGAGGAAATAAAGGTATTTGGAAATGAAAGAAAGTTAAAATAATTTGTCATAAACAGACTTAAAGATAGACTAAGGCTAGTACTTGCAATACTTCAAACATTAAGGAAATGATCAAAGAAGAAATAAAAAAGAAAAACAGTAAGAGGAGAAATAGAAATATACACAATAGATTATACTTCTCTCTAAATAACATATAAGTTATACTTGGTGACTAATACAGAAATCATCTTATACCAAAAACAGCAACATTTTTAAATAGGAGAGGTAAATAGAACTAAAAGGAAGGATGTACAATTATGACTTATAGTTATCAACATTTTCTTCTGCCTAGTCAAATTTGCTGTTGAATGACTCTATTGATTTTCATTTCAGCTATTGTGCTTTTCACTTCCAGAACATTGCTTTTATTCTTTTTTATATTTTATGTTAACTGATATTCTCATTTCAGGTGAAATATATTTCCTTATGTACATTTAGTGTCATCTATCTTCATATATATGTGTATATATACACGTTTGTGTGTATTTAGAAAAGTCACTAAATGATGGTCAGCCCTCAACAACTAAACTCAGCAGTCTTTAAAGAGGGAAGAAACAAATTTTCAGAGTAAACATATTATAATATTCAGAATGCCCAGCTCTCAAAAACACCAACAACAAAATTACAAATCATACGAAGGAAAAGTCAATTCACAGGAAAGTAAGTATTTGACAGAAACCATTCCTGAAGAAGCCCAGACAATGGAAGGAAATATCAGTCAAAAACATTAAATAAACTATCTTAAATCTGCTCAATGACTTATAGAAAACCATGGAAAAGAACCAAAGGAAATCAAATACAACTATGTAAGCAAATTGAGAATATCAACAGATACAATTATTAAAAGGAGTCAAACCAAACTTCTGGAATTGAAAAGCACAATGGCTGAAACAAAAGTCACTAGAGGTCTTCAACAGAGGATTTGAGCAGGCAGAAGAAAGAACCAATGAACCTGGAGATATGGCAACTGAAATGAACCCATCTAAGGAACAGAAGAAATATACAAAAAATATCTTCAAGACCCAGATAATCATGATGGTGTGATCACTTACCTAGAGCCAGACATTCTGGAATGTGAAGTCAAATAGACCTTAGGAAGCATCACTACAAAGAAAGCTAGTGGAGATGATGGAATTCCAGGTGAGCTATTTCAAATCCTAAAAGATGATGCTGTGAAAGTGCTGTACTCAATATGCCAGCAAATTTGGAAAACTCGGCAGTGGCCACAGGGCTGGAAAAGGTCAGTTTTCACTCCAATCCCAAAGAAAGGGAAAGGCAATGCCAAAGAATGTTCAAACTACCACACAATTGCACTCATCTCACATGCTAGCAAAGTAATGCTCAAAATTCTCCAACCAAGGCTTCACTAGGACATGAACCATGAACTTCCAGATGTTCAAGCTGGTTTTAGAAAAGGCAGAGAACCAGAAATCAAATCACCAACCTCTGTTGGGTCATCATAAAAGCAAGAGAGTTCCAGAAAAACATCTACTTCTGTTGTATTGACTAAGCCAAAGAGTTTGACTGTGTAGATCGCAACAAAATGTGGAAAATTCTTCAAGAGATGGGAATACCAGACCTGCCTCTTGAGAAATCTGTATGCAGGTCAAGAAGCAACAGTTAGAACTGGACATGGAACAAAAGACTGATTCCAAATTGGGAAAGGAGTACATCAAGGCTGTATTTTGTCACCCTGCTTATTTAACTTATATGCAGAATACATCATGAGAAAAGCTGGGCTGGATGAAGCACAAGCTGGAATCAAGATTGCTGGAAGAAATATCAATACCCTCAGATATGCAGATGACACCACCCTTATGGCAGAAAGCAAAGAGGAACTAAAGAGCCTCTTGATGAAAGTAAAAGAGGAGAGTGGGAAAGTAGGCTTAAAACTCAACATTCAAAAAATGAAGATCAGGGCATCCAGTCCCATCACTTCATAGAAAATAGATGAGGAAACAATGAAAACAGTGAGAGACTTAATTTGGGGGGCTCCAAGATGACTGCAGATGGTGACTCCAGCCAAGAAATTAAAAGACACTTGCTCCTTAGAAGAAAAACTATGACAAACCTAGACAGCATATTAAAAAGCAGAGATGCTACTTTGCCAACAAAGATCCATCTAGTCAAAGCCATGGTTTTTCCAGTAGTCATGTATGGATGTGAGAGTTGGATGATAAAGAAAGCTGAGCACTGAAGAATTGATGCTTTTGAAATGTGGTATTGGAGAAGACTCTTGAAAGTCCCTTGGACTTCAGGGAGATCAAACTAGTGCATCCTAAAGGAAATCAGTCCTGAATATTCATTGGAAGGACTGATGCTGAAGCTGAAACTCCCATACTTTGGAGACCTGATGCAAAGAACTGACTCATTGGAAAACACCCTGATGTTGGGAAAGACTGAAGGCAGGAAGAGAAGGGGACAACAGGATGAGATGGTTGGATGGCATCACTGACTCAATGGATATGTGTTTGAGCAAGTTTTGGAAGTTGGTGATGGACATGGAAGCCTAGCGTGCTACGTCTACGGGGTCGCAAACAGTCGGATATGACTGAGTGACTGATTGAACTGAACTAAGGAACAGAAAGAAAAAAGAATGGAGAATAATTAATAAGCTTGAGTGACTTGTCTAAGTCAAAAATGCCAACATATGCATAACAGAGTTTCAGGAGAAGACAGAAAGGAACAAAATGGAGCAGGAAGAATTCTTAAGAAATAATGGCCAAAAGCTTCCCAAAGCTGCTGATGCATATACACATTCAAGTTGCTCAACAAATATCACGCTGAATAAGACATCCACACTAACTCATATTACAGTAAATTATCAAAGGCCAAACATAAAGAATGCTTAATGCTTAATACAGACTCATCACGTACAAGAGATTTTCAATAAGATTAACAGCTGATATTCCACCTGTGCCATGGAGGCCAGAAGACGTTAGATGGCATATTTAAAGTCCTGAAAGAAAAGAACTGTCAGCCAATAATTTTATATCCAGCAAACTATCCTTCAAAAATGAAAGTGAAATTAAGACATTTTCAGATGAATAAAAACTGAGGGAGTAAATTACAAGTAGACCTACACTACCAGAGATGTTAAGAGAATCCTTCATGTTGAAATGAAAAGACCCTAGACATTAACTTAAAGTTAGAAAAAATGAAAAACAATGGCAAGGGGGACTATATAGGTAAATATAAAGGCTGATGTTATTGCACTTAAGCTTTATAACTCCTCTTTTTTTTATATGCTTTAAAAGGCAACTACATAAAACAGTAATTAAAAATCAACATCAATGAGAAAATCTATGAAGATGTAATTTGTAACAATAATGATATAAAACATAAGGGATGGAAAGGTATACAAGCAGAATATTTCTATATTGTTGATACTAAGTTGATATTATTCAAATAAAATTTGTTTAATTGAAACAATGGTTCAGTCAGTTTAGTTCAGTCGCTCAGTCGTGTCCGACTCTTTGTGACCCCATGAATCGGAGCACGCCAGGCCTCCCTGTCCATCACAAACTCCCAGAGTTTACTCAAACTCATGCCCATCATGTTGGTGATGCCATCCAGCCATCTCATCCTCAGTCGTCCCCTTCTCCTCCTGCCCCCAATCCCTCCCAGCATCAGGGTCTTTTCCAATGAGTCAACTCTTCGCATGAGGTGGCCAAAGTATTGGAGTTTCAGCTTCAGCATCACTCCTTCCAGTGAACACCCAGGACTTATCTCCTTTAGGATGGACTGTTTGGATCTCCTTGCAGTCCAAGGGACTCTCAAGAGTCTTCTCCAACACCATAGTTCAAAAGCATCAATTTTTTGGCACTCAGCTTTCCTCACAGTGCATGACCACTGGAAAAACCATAGGCTTGACTAGATGGACCTTTGTTGGCAAAGTAATGTCTCTGCTTTTTAATATGCTATCTAGGTTGGTCATAACTTTCCTTCCAAGGAGTAAGCATCTTTTAATTTCATGGCTGCAGTCACCATCTGCAGTGATTTTGGAGCCCAAAAAAATAAAGTCTGACACTGTTTCCACTGTCTCCCCATCTATTTCCCATAAAGTGATGGGACCAGATGCCATGATCTTAGTTTTCTGAATGTTAAGCTTTAAAGCAACTTTTTCACTCTCCTCTTTTCACTTTCATCAAGAGGCTTTTTAGTTCCTCTTCATTTTCTGCCATAACGGTGGTGTCATCTGCATATCTGAGGTTATTGATATTTCTCCCGGCAATCTTGATTCCAGCTTGTGCTTCTTCCAGCCCAGTGTTTCTCATGATGTACTCTGCATATAAGTTAAATAAACAGGGTGACAATATACAGCCTTGATGTACTCCTTTTCCTATTTGGAACCAGTCTGTTGTTCCATGTCTAGTTCTAACTGTTGCTTTCTGACCTGCATACAGGTTTCTCAAGAGGCAGGTCAGATGGTCTGGTATTCCCATCTCCTTCAGAATTTTCCACAGTTTATTGTGATCCACACAGTTGAAGGCGTTGGCGTAGTCAATAAAGCAGAAATAGATGTTTTTCTGGAGATCTCTTGCTTTTTCGATGATCCAGTGGATACTGGCAATTTGATTTCTGGTTCCTCTGCCTTTCCTAAAATGAGCTTGAACATCTGGAAGTTCTCAGTTCACATAATCCTGAAGCCTGGCTTGGAGAATTTTGAGCATTACTTTACTAGCGTGTGAGATGAGTGCCATTGTGCAGTAGTTTGAGCATTCGTTGGGATTGCCTTTCTTTGGGATTGGAATGAAAACTGACCTTTTCCAGTTCTGTGGCCACTGCTGAGTTTTCCAAATTTACTGGCACATTGAGTGCAGCACTTTCACAGCATCATCTTTCAGGGTTTGAAATAGCTCAACTGGAATTCCATCACACCCACTAGCTTTGTTTGTAGTGATAATTTCTAAGGCCCATTTGACTTCACATTCCAGGATGTCTGGCTCTAGGTGAGTGATCACACCATTGTGATTATCTGGGTCATGAAGATCTTTTTTGTACAGTTCTTCTGTGTATTCTTGCCACCTCTTCTTAATATCTTCTGCTTCTGTTATGTCCATACCATTTCTGTCCTTTATTGAGCCCATTTTTGCATGAAATATTTGCTTGGTATCTCTATGTTTGTTAATTGTTAAAGGTAACCACTTTAAAATAACTAAAAATTACACAGAAAAGTAAAAAAAGAAAGGAATCCAAATGTACACCACAAAAAAATCAACAAAACACACACACAAAATAAGGGAGGAACAAAATATATGCAAAACAAATAGGAAAATGGCACAAGTAAATCCCTCATTGAAGTAAATTTCTTTAAATATAAGTAAACTCTCCTTTTAGAAGGCAAAGTTTGGCCTCCCCATAGGGTCAGTGCCAGCTACTTCCAGACTGGAAGCGGGGCATGCAGTGGGCATGGAAGAAAGTTGGACCACACACGTTTGGCATCATGGGGACTAAGCCCCCCACATGGGCAGTCTGCATGAATGGAGATCCCAAAGATCCCCTTTCAAGCAGGCTTCTTCAAATTTCCTCAGAGTGCCTCAATGCCACTGTGGGCTCTTGTCTCTGGTGGCTTCTGCTTGAAAGTGATAGGAAGAAAGTTGAGATATAAACAAATGGGAACTACAATGAGGTACCATTACATGCCAGTCAGGATGGCTGCTATCCAAAAGTCTACAAGCAATAAATGCTGGAGACGGTGTGGAGAAAAGGGAACCCTCTTACACTGTTGGTGGGAATGCAAACTAGTACAGCCACTATGGAGAACAGTGTGGAGATTTCTTAAAAAACTGGAAATAGAAGTGCCATATGACCCAGCAATACCACTTCTGGGCATACACATCGAGGAAACCAGATGTGAAAGAGACACGTGCACCCCAATGTTCATCGCAGCACTGTTTATAATAGCCCGCACATGGAAGCAACCTAGATGCCCATCAGCAGACGAATGGATAAGGAAGCTGTGGTACATATACACCATGGAATATTACTCAGCCGTTAAAAAGAATTCATTTGAATCAGTTCTAATGAGATGGATGAAACTGGAGCCCCTTATACAGAGTGAAGTAAGCCAGAAAGATAAAGAACATTACAGCATACTAACACATATATATGGAATTTAGGAAGATGGTAATGATAACCCTATATGCAAAACAGAAAAAGAAACACAGAAGTACAGAACAGACTTTTGGACTCTGTGGGAGAAGGTGAGGGTGGGATGTTTCGAAAGAACAGCTTGTATATTATCTATAGTGAAACAGATCACCAGCCCAGGTGGGATGCATGAGACAAGTGCTCGGGCCTGGTGCACTGGGAAGTCCCAGAGGAATCAGGTGGAGAGGGAGGTGGGAGGGGGGATCAGGATGGGGAATACGTGTAACTCTATGGCTGATTCATGTCAATGTATGACAAAACCCACTGCAATGTTGTGAAGTAATTAGCTTCCAACTAATAAAAATAATTGAAAAAAAATAAAAATAAAAAAAATAGATAAATAAAAAAACAAATGGGAGTTCATTCATTCAGTATCTCCAGTCCCCCAGCTGCCACAGGAGGCTGAAGCTAGAAAAGGAACAGAGACAAATTCCTCTCAGTGACCGAGAGTCTTGACTGGATAATTACAAAAATGTACATGTATTTTCCACTCAGTGATCAAGAGTCTTGACTGGATAATTACAAAAATATACACGTATTGAAGGAGGAGCCCCAGGACTAGAGAAGAAAAGGAAAGCACCATGAGAGAAATGAGATGCTTGTCTCCAAGGTCGGGGCATGAGGTGGGGTTCCCTGAGAAAGTGCTCTTTTGGTTGAGTTGAAAGATGAGCTGCAACTACCCAGGGAGCAGATGCATGCTGTGAGGGAGGCAGAACAGGGTGGGGCCTGGGAAGACACTGGGTAGGGAGCAAGGTCCACACTGGGAAGACAGTGAGTGAAGAAGGGTCGGGGGGCGGGGGGCATTGGGGCCGGGAACGTCCGTGGGTAGGAACAGCAAGTGCAAAGAGTGAAGAGGGATGACACTAGGGCAGGGAACAGTGTCCATGCAGGGATAATAGTGAATGCAAAGGATCCGAGGCCAGAAGCCTCTTGTGGCTGAAAAGAAGGGAGGCTTGGGATAGTCCAGTGCTGGTAAGGTGTGCAGCCCGAATCCTGGGGGAAATGGGAAGACTACAGTGCCGAGGACTCCACAGCTATGGGACCAGAGGCCTTTCCCATTACTTGGTACCAGGGTTCCTGCTGCTTCATGATGTAGTCTGGAAAAACTGGCCAGTCAGTCTACATTGTCTATACTTTGTCTACACTAGCCGCTTCAGTCCAAGATAAGCTGATGTCACTCCTTCATCAGCGTGGTCACTCGTTGGCCCAAGTGTTGGTCTAGTAAGATGCTACTTTTCATCCCTGAATATTCAACAAATGTTAGTGAATTCCACCAATGCTAAGCACCTAGCTCCATGTCAGCCACAAGTACATGCTGGAGCCCAGTTCTAGGAGAGGGGACAGTCACAGGAGCCCTGACTGGGTCGCCTTCCTGGGCTTCGGTGTCCTCACTTCTGAAAACAGCCCTAAGAGCTGCACACAGGGTGCTCAGCTATGCTGGACACTCTTTAAGAGTCTCCTGCATATTAGCTCTGGGGCAGCTGCTGCCATTCCCGCTTTTACAGATGAGAGTGCTGAGGCTTCAGAGGGGCGGAGGACAGGAAAGGAAGCAGCTCGGCACATCTCTCCCCAGGGCTCTGCTCCCTGGTCCCCGCTGAGCAGGAACTTGCCTCCCTGCACTGCTGATCAGGGTTTTCGTACAGACCTTGGGGCATGGGGCACACAGGCACCAGGGACAGCCTGGCCCGGACACTCAGAGTGGATACAACTCAGGCCAGACCTCAACCTGGCAGCAAACGACAATAACGGTGATGCCCACCTCCAACTTCAGATGTGCATGTGCCGTGAGGGGGCCACCTGGAGAGCACACACACACACACAAACTGTGTGTGCATGGCTGAGCGTCTCCTTGTGGCTCCTGGCCCCTGGACCTCTCATCCTCCTCACGTGCCCCCTTGGCGAGGGTCTCAGAGGAGATGAAGCCCACGTGCCCTGCACTCTCAAAGATGCTCAGCTTACATCACCGGGTGTGCTCAGAGGCTTCATCTCCAGAGGAAGAGCAGCTTCAGAGCTGGCTGATAGCCCTAATGCCTGAGGCCAGGCCCCTGAGATAGGGGCTTGGGGATGGAAAGCTGGGGTGGGGGTGGGGGGGTCTGTGTGCAGGCCTTGTCCCAAACCAACACTCCTGCCCTCTCCATTTTCCACTGAAGCATGTCAAGATACTGACGACCTCCACTTGCCAAACCTCTACGGCCACCTCCCCTGACCACACTGCGTCCACCCCTCCTATAGCCTAGCTACCCTCTACATGCGCCCCCCCACACCATCAGCCTCCTTCTCGCTCACCCTGGCTGCTTGGCTGGTCACTCGGTCGTTCTTGAGACCACCTCTGCTCCCTGCTCTGTGCCACTCTCCAGGATCTCTGCCCCAGTCCCACCTCGTCTCCAGGAACAGGAACCCAGGAACTCAGTCAGAAACCATTTCCCTCTGCTCTCCAGCTGACCCTCAGCAAGTCCTGTCAAGGCTCCTTTACAACACGTGCCGTTACCCCAAGGCTTGGGTACCCACGTCCCACTCAAGAGCTGCCATGGCCCCCATGCACTTCTCCAAGGTCTCTATCCCGAAGGGCTACCGTGCCTCTGCCCAGTGTCTAGTCCCACTCTCTCCCAGCCTGTCCTGCCTGTGGGCCTGGGCACTGCCTTGTCCTTTTCTGGAAACCCAGCAAAACCCCTACTGTCCCTTGCAGGCCCTGCTGATGCTTGGCCGAGCACCACTGTGGCAGGGTGGTTGCTGAGTCCTTGCTGGCTCCACAAGGTGGCCACCTTATCTGTCTGGCCCAGGACTGTGCCTGGCACTGAGCAGGGTGCAGGTGTTTGTTGAGCACGTGGGAGGGTAGGCTCTGAGTGGGCTTGAGCCAATTCATACAGAGGAAAGGACGGGGCAAAGCCCTCACCCTGACAAGGCTCAGCAGTGATCTCAGGCAGGCCCCTTGGCCTCCCAGGACCTCCGAGGCCCCTTCTCAGCCCAGAAGCATTGGAGGCAGAGCCGTGGAGCAGGTGCTTCAGCCCAAGCCTGTGACAAGGAAGCAAAGCATGGGTACCAGGCTTTGAGATATTGCAGTCAACCCCATGCTCTGATCCAAGCACTTCCTCTTCTTCTGGGCTGTCTGGGAAGCCCCAGGAGACACAGCAGACAGTGAAACGACCTGAGAGCAGGTGAGACACCAGGGACATTCCTGGGGCTGCTCTGACACCCAGTGGTGACTCTCAGAACCAGCTGTGGCAAGGAAGAAGTACAGCTGCTCCCAAGGTGGACAGAAAGCATGGGGGAGACGAAGAAAGGATGTGAACAAGTCTATTCCAGACCAGTGGTTTTCAAGATCTGAACTTGCAGTGGAATCAATTTAAGGGCCAGTTGGTGACTCAAGTTTCTGAGCCTAGCCTGAGAATGTGTTTCTAATAGGTTCCCATCGGCCACTAAAGAACCACTGTTTAGAAGTGGAATGGAAGAGAAGGGATGGGTGTGTTAATACTGTGTCCTCTGGGGTGGAACTTCCACTATTACCCTTACCTTATAGTAGAAATGGGCTTCTCTGGTGGCTCAACTGGTAAAGAATCTGCCTGCAATGCAGGAGGCCTGGGTTCGATACCTGGGAAGATCCCCCGGAGAAGGGAACGGCTACCCACTCCAGGATTCTGGCCTGGAGAATTCCATGGACTGTACAGTCTGTGGGGTCGCAAAGAGTCGGACAAGACTGAGCAACTTTCAGTATGGAAGAAGTAGCTGAGACTTGCAGAGCCCATGCTGCCTATGTTCCCACAGTGCTAGCCCCAAGTCCTGGTCCCCATTGCATGTCTGTGGGGTGGTTATAGACTGCTCTTGTACCTGCCATACCTATTTGGACATGTGAGGTGGCTGAAAGTGGGATAAAGAGCCTCCATGGCACATTGCCCAGGACACCTCCCTGCAGAAACTCTAGGCCTCAGTCACCCATTGCACCCAGGATGTATTCCCTGCCCAGGAGGTGCTCACCTGGCCTCTGATGGGTAACTGAAAGAACCAGGCAGGCTCTGCCTGAGAGGCTAAATAGCACACCAGGTTCACTGCCCATTGGGCAGTGGAAGGTCACCTGGATGGCACAGCATCACCAGCCCTCCTGGGCCCCACAGGGAAGCACTTCTGATTTAATTTCCCACCAGCCAGGCAGAGAAAAGGCCAGACAGACATGCAAATCAGTGCCAGGCACCCATCCCTCACTGTGTCCCACTGGGTCACTCCTCTCATCAGAGTGCTTAGCTGGAAGGGGGAGAAAGGCTTCCAAGTTGTCAGCAGGCACTCAAGAATGCAGGAGGGAAGATGCTCCTTGGAGAGGTGAGAGGAAGGCAGAAGTGTTCAGGTCAAGTAGGGCACTGGGAAGCTAAGACCAGGGAAAAGTCAGGGCTGGACAGAACCCCCTGGGGGCCAGTGGAAGTGCAGACTCCAGCCCACCCTGGGCCCCTCAGGACTTTGTGCCTGAGTCCCAGGAACATGCACTTCTCATCAGCCCCTGGGCACCAGAGTCTGGACCTCAATGTTTCTGAGCCAAAGATCACCACACCCCACATCTCAAGTGAGGTAGGGAGGTCTATTCTTCCCAGTCTAAGAAGAGACCCCAGAAATAACAGAGCAACAGGCAAGAATATGTAACTCACAGAGAACCAGGGGAGCGGAAATAGTGAGGAGCCAGGATGTAATCTGCCATGATACTCAGTGATTACTTGATAGACTGAATGAATTTAATGTATTAAAGAATGGAGGTAATGACTATACCCCCTTGTTGGAAAGGGTGAATGTCTTTCTCTAGGTGCAAACCTGCCAATCAGTTGGTAAGAAGGGAAAGAAATAATGGAGCAATAAAAAAATTGTGACCAAACGACATTTGTATTACATGAACCAACAATTTACATGTAATTTGCAACTATCCACTTTATTAACCAGTAAATGCTGTACAAGTGAGGGTTAATAGGACTTCCACTGAGTTAAGGATGGGTGACCATCAGTAGTTACCATTTACTCTGGCTCATCAGGAGCTGCAGCCAGGGCAACTTCTTCCTGAGCTCAGATTCACAGCTCCCCAGACCCCTCGCATGGCACCAGGGCCACGTGACTAGCTCTCGCCACCGGAATAAGAGAAGATTGAGCGCCACTGCCAAGCGGAGAAGGGCTCCTCTCTATCCTCCTCCAGCAGGATGCAGACGCTCCCTGCGGACTCCAAGGTACCAGACGGAAGCAGCCCTTATCTCCACATGACTACCAGGAGCAAAAGGCCACATAGGCCTCATGGATGCAGACTTGAGCAATAGATTTTGGCCTTCAGCCCTCGAGCTGGCTATCACAGCAGTCAGCCTCTGTGCATACCATTCTTTAATCCCAATCTCAGGTGTTGGTGTGATCCTAGAGGCACCAACCAATGGAGAAGCTCCAGATATGCTCCAAATAACTTTGTCATCCACTAGTTCCACATGGTCAAAAAGATCACAATACCTCCATGAGCCCCACACTGAGATGAGTCACTTTTTGAACAATATACTTCATTCCTTGTTAGTGGAAGTACTGGGCTGGTCAAAACCTTTGTTCAGATTTTTCGTAGCATTTTAGGGAAAAACCCAAATGAACTTTTTGGCCAACCCAATAAAAGGGTATGAATGGGCAAATTCCTTACATACTGATACAGAAATACCTCAGACATGTTGTGAAGAAAAAAGGATAAAACAGGATATATCAGCAGTTTTCAAGGTATGATCCAATGATCTCTGAGGGTGCAAAAGATCCTTTCAGAGGATCTGCAAGGTTCTCCAACTCTGTGTCTACATGAGGCCTTATTTCCTTCTATCCTTCAATCAAAAAAACAAACAAAAAAACAGACTGAATGCATAAGCAGACAAATCCAGCTATTAAACCAGATGCTAAAATTTTTCAAATATAAAAACACTTGGACATGTGTGTCTCTTTTTCTGTTTTGCATATAGGGTTATCGTTACCATCTTTCTAAATTTCATATATATGCGTTAGTATACTGTATTGGTCTTGATCTTTCTGGCTTACTTCACTCTGTATAATGGGCTCCAGTTTTATCCATCTCATTAGAACTGATTCAAATGAATTCTTTTTAATGGCTGAGTAATATTCCATGGTGTATATGTACCACAGCTTTCATACCCATTCGTCTGCTGATGGGCATCTAGGTTGCTTCCATGTCCTGGCTATTATAAACAGTGCTGCAATGAACACTGGGGTACACGTGTCTCTTTCAGATCTGGTTTCCTTGGTCTGTATGCCCAGAAGTGGGATTGCTGGGTCATATGGCAGTTCTATTTCCAGTTTTTTAAGGAATCTCCACACTGTTCTCCACAGTGGCTATACTAGTTTGCATTCCCACCAACAGTGTAAGAGGGTTCCTTTTTCCCCACATCCTCTCCAGCATTTATTGCTTGTAGACTTTTGGATAGCAGCCATTCTGACTGGTGTGTAATGGTACCTCATTGAGATTTTGATTTGCATTTCTCTGACTTTTAGACTCTGTGGGAGAAGGCGAGGGTGGGATGTTCTGAGAGAATAGCATTGAAACAAGTATACTATCAAGGGTGAAACAGATCACCAGCCCAGGTTGGATGCATGAGACAAGTGCTCAGGGCTGGTGCACTGGGAAGACCCAGAGGGATGGGATGGAGAGGGAGGTGGAAGGGGGGATCGGGATGGGGAACACATGTAAATCCATGGCTGATTCATGTCAATGTATGGCAAAAACCACTTTAATATTGTAAAGTAATTAGCTTCCAACTAATAAAAATAAATGGGGAAAAAAAAAAAAACACTTTGCCTCACTGATTTTGTATTGGAAAATATTTTTTATAAAGTCTATTTCTCAAATACAATGGGTTTACCATTTTGTAAAGTTTTTAAATTTCTCAACTTTATTTTCTAATATGGTAAATAATGATAGTTATAACTCACCTTAAAGAGTTCTTGGGAGGCCTCAAAACTTTAATCCTATAGAAGGATCCTGAGACTAAAAAGTCTGACTACCACTGGGGTATATACTATCTGTTTTCATTAAAAAAAAAAAAAGCAGAAAAATAAGAATTTATCTTTGTACTAGTTTATACGTGCATGAAGAAAAACTCACGAAGGATAAATAAACCAGCACGAGTGGTTAAGCAAAGAGAAGGTAGGAAATGGGCAGATAGAAGACCCTTTAGTGAATCTTTTTTTCATTTTGAATCTATGTATGTATGTATGTGTGTATGTATATGTATGTGTGTATACATATCACCTATTCAAAAACAACTAAAACATTAAAAACAAACAAAAAAAAAGAGCCAGAGACAGCATGACAGAAGATGAGAATTAAGTCCAGCTGAAAAGTAAAACAGCTTACAAAGTCTGTGTGGAGTGTCACCCCTCCCCCATATCCAGAAATAACTGTCCCCAGGCAAAATACGAGAGAATTCTTCTCTGAAGAAATGAAACTAAGAGACTTAGTATGAAGATTCCTCATCTTAAACTATGACAGGCAACCACACATCACAATTTAATCGAAGTCTGCAACAGATGAGATAAACATAAAAGCCCAGAGGAGAGTAGGTCAGAAATGAAAGAAAATTTTAAATAATTTTTTAAAGCAAAACAACAAAAACACAAAGTCGTACCCAAAAATATCTGAAAAGTTACTGAACCCACACTGCCAAGCTCAGGAAGCTAACTGTGTGCTCTCAAGAAAAGAATTTTAACTTCTGAGTGTCAGCTTCATTCAGTGTAACCCAGATAAATACCTCCTTTACAGAGTTACTGGTTGCATAGGCTTGGATTACCGAGACATTGAATGGTTTGTCTTGGAAATGAACAGTGATCATTCTGTTGTTTGTGAGATCACATCCAAGTACTGCATTTCGGACTCTTTTGTTGACTATGATGGCTATTCCATTTCTTCTAAGGGATTCCTGCCCACAGTAGTAGATCTAATGGTCATCTGAGTTAAATTCACTCATTCCAGTTCATTTTAGTTCGCTGATTCCTAGGATGTCGACATTCACTCTTGCCATCTCCCGTTTGACCACTTCCAATTTGCCTTGATTCATGGACCTAACATTCCAGGTCCCTATGCAATATTGCTCTTTACAGCCTCGTACCTTCCTTCTATCACCAGTCACATCCACAACTGGGTATTCTTTTTGCTTTGGCTCCATCCCTTCGTTCTTTCTGGAGTTATTTCTCCAATGATCTCCATTAGCATATTGGGCCCCTACCAACCTGGGGAGTTCCTCTTTCAGTATCCTATCATTTTGCCTTCTCATACTGTTCATGGGGTTCTCAAGGCAAGAATACTGAAGTGGTTTGCCATTCCCTTCTCCAGTGGACCACATTCTGTCAGACCTCTCCACCATGACCCAACCGTCTTGGGTGGCCCCACATGGCATGGCTTAGTTTCATTGAGTTAGACAAGACTGTGGTCCTGTGATCAAGTTGGCTAGTTTTCTATGATTATGGTTTTAGTGTGTCTGCCCTCTGATGCCCTCTCGCAACACCTACCGTCTTACTTGGGTTTCTCTTACCTTGGATGTGGGGTATCTCTTCACGGCTGCTCCAGCAAAACACAGTCACTGCTCCTTACCTTGGACAAGGGGTATCTTCTCACGGCCACCCCTCCTGACCTTGATCGTGGAGTAGCTCCTCCATGTGGAATGCAAAAGCAGGAAGTCAAGAAACACCTGGAGTAACAGGCAAATTTGGCCTTGGAGTACGGAATGAAGCAGGGCAAAGGCTAATATAGTTTTGCCAAGAGAACACACTGGTCATAGCAAACACCCTCTTCCAACAACACAAGAGAAGACTCTACACATGGACATCACCAGATGGCCAACACCAAAGTCAGATTGATTATATTCTTTGCAGCCAAAGATGGAGAAGCTCTATAGAGTCAGTAAAAACAAGACCTGGAGCTGACTGTGGCTCAGATCATGAACTCCTTATTGCCAAATTCAGACTTAAACTGAAGAGAGTAGGGATTCAGGGATGACTTAAATCAAATCCCTTATGAATATACAGTGGAAGTGAGAAATAGATTTAAGGGACTAGATCTGATAGACAGAGAGCCTGATGAACTATGGATGGAGGTTGGTGACACTGTACAGGAGACAGAGATCAAGACCATCCCCATGGAAAAGAAATGCAAAAAGGCAAAATGGTTGTTGGAGGAGGCCTTACAAATAGCTGTGAAAAGAAGAGAAGCAAAAAGCAAAGGAGAAAAGGAAAGATATTCCCATTTGAATGCAGAGTTCCAAAGAATAGCCAGGAGAGATAAGAAAGCCCTTCTCAGCAATCAATGCAAAGAAATAGAGGAAAACAACAGACTGGGGAAGACTAGAGATCTCTTCAAGAAAATTAGAGATACCAAGGGAACATTTCATGCAAAGATGGGCTCAATAAAGGACAGAAATGGTATGGACCTAACAGAAGCAGAAGATATTAAGAAGAGGTGGCAAGAATACACAGAAGAACTGTACAAAAAAGATCTTCACGACCCAGATAATCACAATGGTGTGATCACTCACCTAGAGCCAGACATCCTGGAATGTGAAGTCAAGTGGGCCTTAGAAAGTATCACTACAAACAAAGCTAGTGGATGTGATGGAATTCCAGTTGAGCTATTTCAAACCCTGAAAGATGATGCTGTGAAAGTGCTGCACTCAATATGCCAGCAAATTTGGAAAACTCAGCAGTGGCCACAGGATTGTGAAAGGTCCGTTTTCATTCCAATCCCTAAGAAAGGCAATCCCAAAGAATGCTCAAACTACCACACAATTGCACTCATCTCACACACGAGTAAAGTAATGCTCAAAATTATCCAAGTCAGGCTTCAGCAATATGTGAACCGCGAACTTTTAGATGTTCAAGCTGGTTTTAGAAAAGGCAGAGGAACCAGAAATCAAATTGCCAGTATCCGCTGGATCATCAAAAAAGCAAGAAACTTCCAGAAAAACATCTATCTCTGCTTTATTGACTACGCCAATGCCTTCAACTCTGTGGATCACAATAAACTGTGGAAAATTCTGAAGGAGATGGGAATACCAGACCACCTGACCTGCCTCTTGAGAAACCTGTATGCAGGTCAGGAAGCAACAGTTAGAACTGGACATGGGACAACAGACTGGTTCCAAATAGGAAAAGGAGTACGTCAAGGCTGTATATTGTCACCCTGCTTATTTAACTTATATGCAAAGTACATTATGAGAAATACTGGTCTGGAAGAAGCACAAGCTGGAATCAAGATTGCCAGAAGAAATATCAATAACCTCATATATGCAGATGACATCTCCTGTATGGCAGAAAATGAAGAGGAACTAAAAAGCCGCTTGATGAAAGTGAAAGAGGAGAGTGAAAAAGTTGGCTTCAAGCTCAACATTCAGAAAACTAAGATCATGGCATCTGGTCCCATCACTTTATGGGAAATAGATGGGGAGACAGTGGAAACAGTGTCAGACTTTACTTTTTTGGGCTCCAAAATCACTGCAGATGGTGACTGCAGCCATGAAATTAAAAGACGCTTACTCCTTGGAAGCAAAGTTATGACCAATCTAGATAGCATATTAAAAAGCAGAGATATTACTTTGCCAACAAAGGTCCGCCTGGTCAAGGCTATGGTTTTTCCAGTGGTCATGTATGGATGTGAGAGTTGGACTGTGAAGAAAGCTGAGCGCCAAAAAATTGATGCTTTTGAACTATGGTGTTGGAGAAGACTCTTGAGAGTCCCTTGGGCTGCAAGGAGATCCAAACAGTCCATCCTAAAGGAGATGAGTCCTGGGTGTTCATTGGAAGGACTGATGCTGAAGCTGAAACTCCAATACTCTGGCCACCTCATGCAAAGAGTTGACTCATTGGAAAAGACCCTGATGCTGGGAGGGATTGGGGGCAGGAGGAGAAGGGGACGACAGAGGATGAGATGGCTGGATGGCATCACTGACTCGATGGGCATGACTTTGGGTAAACTCCAGGAGTTTGTGATGGACAGGGAGTCCTGGCGTGCTGCGATTCATGAAGTGGCAAAGAGTCGGACACAACTGAACGACTGAACTGAACTGAACTGACAGAGTTAAGACAGGAATTTAATGAGTTATTGTTTTCTGATGTGACAACACATTCCCTAGCACTTAGGGAAAGCTCAATAAATGGCATTCTTATTGCCTGTGAAACAGCAGAACACGCTGTGTTACTACAAAATAATTAAAAAAAACAGATTGGTGTTTGCCAGAGGAGATAGTGGGGGATGGGAGAAATGCATGAACTGTTTTTAATCTTTATAGTTTAAATGAACTGAATTAAAAGAAAACAATACAAGTCAGTGAAATATGCTGTAAGGTTAACAATCATTTAATGTATTAACATTTTCACTTATAAACATACAATTTGCATATACAGGGAAAAACTGGTTCAGAGGACACCACAGAATACTAGAAACAGGCAAGCAATCAGAAAAGAAAAGATCAACCCAAGGAGAAAAAAAATGGAACTGCATTCCATGCCGGTGTCTATAAACTTGGGAAGGAGGAAAAGATCACACAGAATCACAATTAATGTAGAAAACAAACGTGGGTCATTCTGTATCAATGGCAGGAACTTCTCCCATGATCCAGATCTTGCATCCCAGTCCAGCCCATTTCATGAATGTTGATCTGAAACACAGTCACTCATCTCTCCCTTCTCTTTAAATCTAACCCTGAAGTTAACTCAAGAAATTAAACGAACAGAGCAAAGAAACAAGCAGACTGGCATGTGTGCAATATCAACGGCCAAATATTTAAAATTA
Source organism: Dama dama (assembly GCF_033118175.1). Classification (NCBI taxonomy): domain Eukaryota; kingdom Metazoa; phylum Chordata; class Mammalia; order Artiodactyla; family Cervidae; genus Dama; species Dama dama. The sequence continues at coordinate 5,011,742 of NC_083713.1, read as the reverse complement.
CACATGGAAGTAAAATGCTGACTAAATATTTTACTTTCGTTAAAGTGAACAAGTTCCTTCCAACTCACCTAACTTCTTGATTTAGGACTACCTAAGTGAGGTGACCAAAAGATTGGCATCTATGAGAACTGGAGCCAGGGGAATGAAGCATCTCAGCCCATCTTTATGCTAAGCACGCATTTCCTCTCAGGATCAAGTCACTAAGGCAGTGAACTTCCAGACTCAACTACAGTCACCCAACGTGGCTTGCCCGGCTAGGGACAGGGACTGGAGATGGGGGAGCACATGTATGTCAGGACTTCAGTCCACAGCGCCCCAACTCTGTCAGGGGGCGGAACTTAGGGAGACCATCTGCTTCAAGGGCATTTCAGGGACATGACTCAGTATCTGTTGTTCCAGTAATTCTTAGTTCAAAATTAACTGAGTTTAGTATTTTGCTTGTAAAGGATACAGCTTGAATAATGATTACCATCTGACCAAAGCTATTCTTATTACATATGATGTAAACTAAGTAACATTCTTAACCATCAAAACCAGTATTGTCACACATCGCATCTGGCAACTCTCCACCACATGACACATCCAAAGAAATGACAGCCAAGTATACTTCTTTTCAGCTGGAAACAGCTCTCTAGTGTCAACAGGTACAGTAGAATTGGCTAGGGAAACAGACCTATGGTCACCACAAAGTTCATTTGGCATCTAGTTTTCAGATGGAGATAGATCTATTCAAGTCTGCCTTAGAGGTGGAGTGGACTGATAAATGGAACAAAACACTGTGTCTGTAACTGGCCACACGAAATAAAAACAGAATTGGGGCTACCAGGAGTGTATTTTATGGAAACATGGCCACATGGAGTATAGCGGCAGAGACCTTCGATGTGCCTTTGTAAATGTACATTTTTTAAAACATGCGGGACAAAAAACTGGAATAACTGAAGCTTTAAAATTTACATAAAGAAATAAGAAAATTACAGAATGCAGGGCCCTTGGTTTTTCAGAGCTTCACATTTAAGTTGGGGCTCAAAATTAAATGGTTCAAGCTTCTCTGTGACACTAAAGTCAGAAATAAAAACCAGGCCGGTGTCCTGGTCAGGTGGAGAGTATCTTGAGCAGACCGTTCATGTCTCTGGGCCGAAGCTCCCGTCTATAACCTGAGTTCCCCCATCATGCAGCACAGAGCTCGGGGCAGCAGCAGTGCCCAGACCCACAGAGGACAGGCGATGGGCCCATCACCAGCCTTCAGAAGGACATCACACACACCCTCAGTGCAGCCCAGTCCCCTGGAACAGGACCACCGCAACTATGGCTCTCATTTCACTTTCCTCACCATTCTCTTCATATTATTTTCTCAACAAGTAGAAAAATAAGCTATAAGTAGGCTGAAGTGGCAATAAAAAATGCTCAAAGCTAACACTAAAACCATGATGCCTCTGAAAAAACTAAATCTACCTCCACACACTTTTTTGCAGTTGTTGTGCCTTCTTCAAGTGTTAAATGATAAAGCCCTAAAATGTTGACACTCTAGTCTACTCCTAATTTGGGATGCTTTCCAAGTATCACTACCAAAAACAAACAAGAATAAAATGAAAAAGCATCATTTTCAAGGGGGGAAACTGCCATGCCGTCCATCATCCTGAGCAGTCAGCTTTGCTAGCCAGTCCCAGAGGCTGTGGGATATCACCCCGCTGCCTAAAGAAGGTTCCAGCCTGTAACTCCTGAAGTAACATGCAGCCAGTTCTGGTCTGATGTTTGAAAGTCTGACATTAAACCAAAGAAGCTGCAGTTTTTCTCGCCAGGGTCATTCATTCACTCATACATCACCATGTTACCAGCAAAACACTAAAATAAGTTATCCCTTAAGAACTAAGACCTAACTCTAAAAACAAAACGGCCTTTCAAAACAGGTGTGTTTAAATAAAGTATTGCGAGAGTTTTATAAGGAAACTCCTCAAATGAGCCAGTGCCCCCAAATAGTCCACATGTTAGCTAAACAGCAGTCTAAAGCTTTCTCTGCGGTACTTCTATGTACTTATAAGCATTTTGTCACTACTTTCAAAAGAACTATTAAATCTATTACTAAAAATATTTGTTAACAAACAGAAATGCCCTGCAAATCATATTATTGCACACGGGGTATCAGAAGCTATGCACGTCGAGATTCCGAGGACTCTAGAAGACCCAGAACAGAGACCCCAGGGCCATGCCCGTGGCCGCCCCGGCTAGCATGCCCAGCGCCAGGTCACTGTCGTTGTCTCGATACCGCTCACGGATGATGACTTGGTTCGCAGGTTGCTGTCCATAAAGTCCTAGAAAGAAGGAAAGAACAGACTCCTGAGGAGCAGTTTGTGAAGTTCAACATTCACTCAGAAAGACCGCTCACTTGCCTGAGGTTTCTCCATGCACAGCACTCCTCCCACAGACTCGTCTCCCTCAGAGAGCTGGGAGTGGGGGTGACCTCAGTGAGTGCTCCCCAGCTCTCCTTCACCACAGGCGAAGGGGACTCGGCTTGGCCGAGCGAGGCGGACACCCCGTATCTAAGATGGAACTAAGAGAAAATCAAGATGCTCAGTCTCCCAAGGTCCGCAGTCCCAGACACTACAGAGAGCAGAATCCTGATGAAGCTACAAGCCCCAGCCCACAATGTCCGCTTCAGCCCCCGCACTGTGCTCATCGGGACGGCAGCAGACCAGGAGCACAGGACACACACAGCCTGGAGACTACGGGAGAGCCACGAAGCCTCATCGAGAAGTTAAACAGCTTCTTGGTATTCATGGAAACTTTTTAAATGAAACCTTAAATCTGCTAACATAATCTGCTCTTTATTTTTAATGTTATGCCTTTATGGAGAAAAAATATTTGTCAGAGGGAAAACATCTAAAAAACAAACTTTAAACAAGTTTAAAATTATTTGCACAATTAAAGTTCTCAATTGGAAATGTTTGTTTTCTTCCATATTTCACAATATTTTGTCCAAAAGCTAGTTAGCTTTAAAATTGTTCCCACAGGACTTCCCTGGTGGTGCAAAGGATAAGAATCTATCTGCCAATGCAGGGGACACAGGTTCGATCCCTGGACCAGGAGGATTCCACATACTGCAAAGCAGCTAAGCCCGTGTGCCACAACTATTGAGCCCGCACTCCAGAGCCCACGAGCCACAACCACTGAGCCCGCGTGTCCTAGAACCTGCGCTCTGCAACAAGAGAAGAGCCCCCAGTCTCTGCAACCAGAAAAAGCCCACATGCAACCACGGAGACCCAGCACAACTATAAATAAATTTCCTCACATACAGTGTTAACTTTCCTCCTTGACCCACTATGCTCTTAACAGTTCAACCCGAGGAAAATGAGAAATTGATCCAATAGTGATATGTCCATGAAGAATGAAGATACTAAAGGATAAGTGCTTACCAGTCTAAGCACTTACAGTATTACAAGCATTTCTATGTACAGACTCACTTAATCCTCACAATCACCCTAGGAGCTGAGCTTGCTGTCACCCGTGTTCTACAAACAGGCAAAGAGGGAGGCACCTGGGGCTTGGGTGCAGTGAGTGCCGGCCAGCCCAGGTGCTCCGGCTACAGTGTGCACCCAGACACCAGTGCCCCAGGTACGAAGGAAAGAGAGGCGTCAAAGCCACAGAGAAGGAAAATGGGACCACTATAAACCTGAAGGCGTATCAAGTACAGGCAACAGCATTAGAAGCAAAGCTTTTTTATGTAATATTTAAACTACATAACTGGTAAACTGTAGCATTCATAATCACAGCCTTAAAATTTTAAAAATCTCATCAACCAGTAAAATGTAATATAGTAGCACCCTGTAGCTGACCTAATTTAAAGACCCCTGGAAAATCTAAATCTGCATTCCAGCTTTAGCTCCACAGAAGGACCCCCTTACTGCATGACCAGGAGCCAACTTCTGCAGCTCACCTCTGTTCCTACCAAAAGCTAAGTCTTTACCAAAGTCAGCTGGGGAACATTTCCAAACTGTACTTATTTTAATTACCTAATTTAATCTTTACATAAATGATCCAAACATGAATGTAGAAAAGGAAGATATTGTTAGATATTTTAAGAACAACTAAGTCAGATACTTTTGGGCTTCCCTGGAGACTTAGATGGTAAAGAATCCGCCTGCAATGCAGGAGACCTGGATTCGATTCCTGGGTTGGGAAGATCCTGGAAAGACTAAACAAAGGCAGATAACTTTTACAAATCACTATCAAACCAAGAAACTGAGAATTACAAAATCTAGACTTGGCCCCTGGAAACTGCAGAGCAATTACGTGTCATGAGTACCATCTGGACAAGACACAAACAGAGGACTCCAACCAAAGGAGCCAACTCAAACCAAACACCTCAAGCCCAGATTAAGAGACAACTGAACAAATGCCTGCTAGTGTGGGAAAATTAAAACGGAATACTTCCAGTGTGTACACAGCACTTTTTAGATTGGCTGACTGACACCAGTTCCAGTAATGTTAAAGAGAAGGCCTGTAACCTTCTCTGCGCAACAAGGGCCCCTGTGGACACTGCCCGGCAGAGTGTCATGAAGCTGGCAAAGCACCAGTGTCCTGGAAAGGCTGATGAAGGGCTCCTGACTGGTTACCAGCACGATGCTGCCGTGGGATGACCACAGCGGAGCAGCCGTCCACAGCAAGCACACCGGCAGTGTGCACACAGCACTTTTCAAACTGGTTGGTAGGCATCTGGCTGTCACGAGGTAAATGCCAAATGCCTGCCAACTGCACTCAGCCCTCAGCAGCAAGTTGTCTGAGGCTGCACCGAGAATGCCGTCTCGTCGTTCATGATGCAAGTCAAAGGCATGAATGGAATCCTATGTATAGAAATTGCCTTCACAAGCACAAAACTTCTGCTCTTCCACAGAGGAAGAAACAGCTAGGATTATCCCCATCTATGGCCTAGGGAGGTGAATAAAAGTCTGGCTCTCATCAGACGAATAGGCCAGGACTTAAAAACTGAACACAAACCGCAAAATAAATGGGAAAAAAATAATTAATACAAGGGAAAATTTAATTCATAAACAATTATACAATCCTTATCTTTGCCAGTCATCAGAAATGTAAACTAAGGCAACCTGGCTCCACGTTAAGACCTAAGGAGGTTATCAGAACTTTCAGAGCACAACAGAAACAGCAAGCAATCTTGATGCAACTGCAGAGAAGCCAGAACATCAGCAGTCCCAGGGGGCACTGTAAGCTGGTGAGCTACTCCGGGAAACACCTTAGTAAAAGCACAGCGTCAAGAGCTACTGCAACACTGTCAGCTGAAATGAAATAAAGTGTAAACTTCCCTCAAAACAATCCAGAGCCGAGGACAAGAGGTACAGATGAAACAAGATGCTGTACCTGCTGAAGCTGGTAACAGGTAAATTTAACAGCTCATTTACTGTCCTTACTGTAAACTTTCATAATTTTAAAATGTATCAAAAACAAAATGTTTATGCCCTTTGACATATTAACATACAGAAATCAGAAATGTATTCTAAGACATATTTAACAGGAATAAAAAACAAACTGATTAGAAACAATCAAAGCAATATCTATGACAGAAAAATTGAAAAGAAAAAGTAAACAGCCAATAAGTACTAGAAGACTTAATATTACCCCATATGATAGGATGCAATCATTAAAAATACTTACGAAGATTATGTAGCACTCTGGACAAAATATATAAAATTTTTAAATGAGAATGGAATGTAAAAAGTAACGTAATGCCATTAACAAAACAAAACATAATAAAGCAAACATGCTCCAAAAAAGTATAAGATAACAAAGATGAAACTATTATTTTACAAGAAGAAAATAATTAAACAAAAATAGCTGTGCTAGGATCAGAGGATAGACAAATAGCTCATTTTTTAGTATCATTATTTCACTGATTTTCAACTTGACACACACAAAAAATCAACCAAGGCAAAATTCTTCAGAGTCTACACTACCTTAATGATCAGTATCAGATTCCCAAAACAGGTAACTGGAGAAACTCTCTATTAGGTGCTAATGCACCACTAACCACCACTAACTGTGAGTCTAGGGCCGTCAAATCCAGACTCTGTGGCAACCCCACTGGCTTCTTTGTGGCACTGATATCAGTGACCACTCACTCTTCTGGTAACACTGTCCTTCCACTGCTTCTGTGAAAAGGCACTGTGCTATATTCCTGATCTCGCGGCACCCTCTGGGCTCCCATTCCAATCCATTCATCAATTCACTCTCTGGTGTGTCGCTGTGACATGCCATACTCACCAAGAACTGCACCTGCCTGACTTCACCTGCTCACGGGGCTCTGGGTATGGTCTCACTCTTCAGGCCATCAGTCACATAGCTCAGGTCACCCTTGCCCTGGCTGTACGCTCCAGCACCATTGCCAGCATATTCCTGACCTCTACCCTACAGACGTCCCCCTGCCCAGGCTGCACCCAGGACTCGACGCTATCTCAGTTCAGTTCAGATGCTCAGTCGTGTCCGGCTCTTTGAGACCCCATGGACTGCAGCAGCCAGGCTTCCCTGTCCATCACCAACTCCTAGAGCTTGCTCAAACTCATGTCTATCAAATCGGTGATGCCATCCAACCATCTCATCCTCTGTAGTCCCCTTCTCCTCCTGCCCTCAATCTTTCCCAGCCTCAGGGTCTTTTCCAATGAATCAGTTCTTCGCATCAGATGGCTAAAGTATTAGAGCTTCAGCTTCAGTATCAGTCCTTCTGATGAATATTCAGGACCGATTTCCTCTGACGCTATCTACACAGGTCAGTCACTCACACCTAACACTTTGTTTCAGGTTGAGATGAAAATGAAAGGAGTAAATATAAACCTTTCCATGCCTCTACTTCATCTGCAAAATGAAACATCATCTCCGTAGTGATCATTTTTGAAAGATAAAACCAGAAGGAAAAAAACAGGAGAAAGATTACCTCCTATTCCTTAAAATGGTACTCTTAGGTTATTTCTTAATGAAAGTGTATTTCAATAAGTACAAATTCTCATCTTGGGGATGAATCTGAATACAACAGTAAAGTTTTAAAAATCAAGCCTACTCTAACTTTGTAAAGTAGTGTGAAAAGATATAATGCTTTCTTTCTTCTTTCCTTTTTTTTAAAATTACAGTTTTAAATTATAGAAAAATTACAGTTCACTTACCCCTAAACTGAGAAATAAAAATTCCTCAGGCTTCAGTGATCTACACACTAAATGACGAGAAACCGGGAAGGAAAGGCTGGCGTGAGTTACCTGCATATGGGTACTGATAGGGAACAGCATAAGCCTGTCCATTTGCAGCATAGACAACTTGAGTTCCTGGTGGGTATGCACCACTGTATGGACCATAGCCATATGCCTGCTGAAAAAGATATAAGCCCATTAGAAATACAGTTTTAAAATTCAACATCCATTTACAATAAAAACTCTCAACCAAATGGTTATAAAGAGAACATACCTCAACATAAGAAAAGCTGTATATGACAAGCCCATAGCTAGCATCAACACTCAATGGATGGTGAAACGCTAAACAATTTCTCTGTGATCAGGAACAAGACAATGATGCCTACTGTACCCACTTTTATTCAACATACTATCAGAAAGCCAAGTCAGAGCCATTTAGACAAGAAAAGGAAATAAAAGGCAACCAAACTAGAAAGGAAAAAGTACTGAGTTAGCCAAAAAGTTTGCTGGGGCTTTTCTGTAAGATGGTATGGAAAAAAACCAAATGAACTTTTTGGCCAACCCGATAAAACTGTCAATACAGAAACCCCTAAAGACTCTATAAAAAAACTGTAAGAATAAAATGAATTCAGTACAGTTCCAGGATACAAAATAAACAGAAATCTGCTGAATTTCAATACACTAGGAGCAAACTTTCAGAAAGAGAAATTAAGAAAATGATACTATGTACAATTGCATCAAAACAATAAATTGTGATCTTCCCAACCCAGGGATCAAATCAGGGTCTCCTGCACTGCAGGCAGATTCTTTACCATCTAACACACCACGGAAGCCCATGATAAACATACTACTATATATAAAATAGATAATCAACAAGGACCTACTGTATAGCACTGGGAACTCTACCCAAAACTCTGTAATGACCTATAAGGGAAAAGAACCTGAAAAATAATATACATACATATATGTACAGATGAATCAGTTTGTTGTACACTTGAAACTAATACAATATTGTAAACCAAGTATGTTGTTGTTCAGTTGCTCAGTCATGTCCAACTCTTTGCCATCGCATGGACTGCAGCACACCAGGCTTCCCTGTCCTATCTCCCGGAGTTTGCTCAGATTCATGCCCACTGGGGTCGGTGATGGGGTCCAATCAGCTCATCCTCTGTTGCCTCCTTCTCCTCCTGCCCTCAATCTTTCCCAGCATCAGAGTGTTATTCCAATGAGTCAGCTCTTCTCATCAGGTGGCCAAAGTATTGGAACTTCAGCTTCTGTCCTTCCAATGAATATTCAGGGTTAATTTCCTTTAGGATTGACTGGTTTGATCTGCTTGCTGTCCCAAGACACTCTCAAGAGTCTTCTCCAACACCACAGTGCACAAGCATCAATTCTTCAGCACTCAGCCTTCTTTACAGTCCAACTCTCACACCCTACATAACTACTTGAAAAACCAGAGCTTTGACTATACAGACCTTTGTCTGCAAAGTGATGTCTCTGCTTTTTAATACACCGTCTAGGTTTGTCATAGCTTTTCTTCCAAGGAGCAAGCGTCTTTTGTGGCTGTTGTCACTATCCACAGTGATTTTGGAGCATAAGAAAATAAAACCTGTAACTGTTTCCATTTTTTCCCCTTCTGTTTCCCATGAAGTGATGGGATCGAATGCTATGATCTTTTGAATGTTTTGAATGTTGAGTTTTAAGCCAGCTTTTTCACTCTCCTCTTTCACAAAGAGGCTCTTTAGTTCCTCTTTGCTTTCTGCCATGAGAGTGGTATTATCTGCATATCTGAGGTTGTTGATATTTCTCACAGCAATCTTAACTCCAGCTCGGGATTCATCCAGACTACATTTTGCATGATATACTGTGCACATAAGTTAAATAAGCAGGGTGACAATATACAGCCTTGACATACTCCTTTTGCCAATTCTGAACCAATCCACTGTTCCATGTCTGGTTCTAACTTCCTTCTTAAGCTACTTACAGGTTTCTCAGGAGACAGGTAAAGTGGTCTGGCATTCCCATCTCTTTTAAGAATTTTCCAGAGTTTGCTGTGATCCACACAGTCGAAGGCTTTAACATAGTCAATGAAACAAAAGTAGATGTTTTTCTGGAATTCCCTTGCTTTTTCTATGATCCAACAGATGTTGGCAATTTGATCTCTGGTAACTCTGCCTCTTCGAAACCCAACTTGTTTATATGGAAGTTCTTGGTTCATGTACTCCTAAAGCCTAGCTTGAAGGATTTTGAGCATAACCTTGCTAGCATGTGAAATGAGCACAATTGTACAGTAGTCTGAACATTCTTTAGTGCTGCCTTTCTTGGGGATTGTAATGAAAACACCTTTCCCAGTCCTGTGGCCAAGGCCGACTTTTCCCAATTTGCTGACATATTGTGTGCAGCACTTTAACAGCATCATCTTTTAGGATTTGAAATAGCTCAGCTGGAAATCCATCACCTCCACTAGCTTTGTTTGTAGTAATTAATTCTTCCTAAGACCCACTTGACTTCACACTCCAGGATGTCTGGCTCTAGGTGAATGACCACACCAGTGTAGTTATCTGGGTCATTAAGATCTTATTTGTATAGCTCTGTGTATTCTTGCCACCGTCTTAATTTCTTCTGCTTCTGTGAGGTCCTTGCTGTTTCTGTCCTTTATTGTGCCCATCTCTGCATGAAATTGGTATCTCCCAATTTTCTTGAAGAAATCTCTAGTCTTTCCCATTCTGTTGTTTTCCTCTATTTCTTCACACTGTTTACTTAAGAAGGCCTTTTTAGCTCTCCTTGCTGTTCTCTGGAACTCTACATTCAATTGGGAATATCTTTCCCTTTCTCATTTGCCTTTTGCTTGTCTTCTTTCCCAGCTGTTTGTAAGGTGTCCTCAGACAGACAACCACTTTGCCTTCTTGCATTTCTTCTTCTTTGGGATGGTTTTGGTCACCACCTCCTATTCAATGTTACAAACTTCCATCCACAGTCCTTCAGGCACCCTGTTTACCAGATCTAATCCCTTGAATCTATTCATCACCTCCACTATATAATCATAAGGGCTTTGATTTAGGTCATACTTGAATGGTCTAGTGGTTTTCCCTACTTTCTTCAATTTAAGTCTGAATTCTTCAGTAAGGAACTTACAATCTGAGCCACAGTCAGCTCCAGGTCTTGCTTTTGCTGACTGTAAGAACTTCTCCATCTTTGGCTGCAAAGAACATTATCTAATTTCAGTATTGACCATCTGGTGATGTCCACATGTAGAGTTATCTCTTGTGTTGTTGGAAGAGGGTGTTTGCTATGATTAGTGCATTCTCTTGGCAAAACTCAACCTCTGCCCTGCTTCTTTTTGTACTCCAAGCCAAACTTGCCTGTTACTCCAGGCATCTCTTGACTTCCCACCTTTGCATTCCAATCCCCTATGATGAAAATAACACTTTTCAGGTGTTAGTTCTAGAAGGTCTTGTAGGTCTTCATAAAACCAGTCAACCTCAGCTTCTTTGGCTTTAGTGGCTGGGGCACAGATTGGATTACTGTGATGTTGAATGGTTTGCCTTGGAAACAGACGGCGATCATTCTGTCATTTTTTAGACTGCAACCAAATATTTCATTCTGAACTCTTGTTGACTATAAGGGCTAGTCCACTTCTTCTAAGGGATTCTTGACCATAGTAGTATATACAATGGTCATCAGAATTAAATTCACCCATTTCCATCCATTTTAGTTCACTGATTCCTAAAATACTGATGTTTACTCTTGGTATCTCCCTCTTGACCCTGTCCAATTTACCTTGATGCAAGGACCTAACATTCCAGGCTCCTATGCAACACTGCTCTTTACAGCATTGGACTTTACTTTCACCACCAGACACACCCACAGGTGAGCCTCATTCCCTCTTTGGACAAGCTACTTCATTCTCTCTGGACCTACTTCTCCACTCTTCCCCAGTACCATATTGGACACCTACTGACCTGGGAGGCTCATCTTCTGGTGTCATATCTTTTTGCCTTTTCATTCTGTTCATGGGGTTCTCAAGGCAAGAATACTTCAGGGGTTTACCATTCCCTTCTCCAGTAGATCACGTTTTATCAGAACTCACCACCATGACCCATCTATCCATCACAGCATGGCTCACAATTTCACCAAGTTACACAAGGCTGTGATCCCTGTGATCATTTTGGTTAGCTTTCTGTGACTGCGGTTTTCATTCTAGAGGTGGTGGGATTATAGTCAAGTATACGCTAATATAAGTACACTTGATATCTAAGTATATCAAGTATACTCTAATATAAAATGAAAATTATAAAACAAAACAAAAAAGCAATAAAATGCCTAGGATAAATTTAACCAAGGAGGTGAAGGGCCTATACACTGAAAACTATACAACAGTGATGAAAGATATTGAAAATATAAGTAAATGAAAATATATTCCAAGCTAATGGATTGGAAGAATCATTAAAATGCCCATACTATCCAATAATCTACAGATTCAATGCAATTCCTATCAAATTTCCAATGGCATTTTTTGTAGCAATAGAATAATTCTATAATTTGTATGGAACTACAAAAGACCCATGGAGAAGGAAATGGCAACCCACTCCAGTATTCTTGCCTGGAAAATCCCAAACATAGCCAAAGAAAGGAGAATATAGCTGAAGGTGGCATGCTTCCAGATTTCAAACTAAACTACAAAGTAATCACAACAGTATGGTATTGGCATAAAAACAGACACAGAATCAACGGAACAGGAGAGCCCAGATACAAACCCACATATATATGGTAAATTAACTCACTGCAAAGGAGCCAAAAATATACAAAACAATGGGGAAAGGAGAGTTTCTTCAATAAATGGTGCTGAGAAAGTTAAGACAGCCATATGCAAAAGAATGAAATTTGAACATAGATGGTATCTTATACCATACCCAAAACTTGATTCAAAATGGATTAAAGATGTAAGATCTGAAACCCTTAAAACTCCTAGAAAAAATCATAGGTGATAAGCTCCTCAACACTGGTTACAGTGATGATTTTTTTGGATCTGATTCCAAAATCAAAGGCAACAAAAGCAAAAATAAGTGTGAGACTACATCAAACTAAAAAGCTCCTAAACAACAAAGGAAATCGTCAACAAAATGAAAAGGCAAGCTATCAAATGGGAGAAAATATTCATAAATCATGTTATCTGGTAAGAAGTTAATACTTAAAGTATCAATATATAAGGAACACATACAACTCAAAGGCAAAAAACAATCTGATTAAAAAACAAACCAAAGAACTAAACAGACATCTTCCCAAAGAAGAAATACAGATGGCCAACAAGCACATGAAAAGATACTCAATGTCACTAATCATCAGGAAAACGCAAATCAAAACCACAATGAGTATCACCTCACACTTGTTAGAATGACTATTATTAAAAAGACAAAAAATAACAACTGCTGACAAGGATGTGAAGAAAAGGGAACCCTCATACACAATCATGATAAGATTTTATCTTGTCTGGCGCCTCCTGTATCTAAAACAATAATGGAAGGGAGTTCCTCAAAAAATTAAGAATAGAATTACCAGTTGATCCAGCAATTCCACTTCGGAGTATTTATTCAAAAGCAAAAAAAAAATCACTAACACAAAAAGGTATCTGTATCCCCATGTTCACTGCAGCATTATTTACAATAGCTAAGATACGGAAACAATGTAAAGTGTCCATCAACTTACAAACATATAAAGAAAATGTGGTCCAAATATACAATGGAATATTATTCTACCATTAGAAAAGGACATCTTGTCTTTTTTGCCTCCATGGATAGACCCTGAGTTTTTGAAAGAAGTCAAAGACAAATACCATACAATCTCATCTGTATGTGGAATCTATATTTAAAACAACAACAACAAAAAAAGTTCACAATACAGAGAACAGACTGGTAGCTGGCAAACGGAAAGGAGAACCAGAGAGGTGGGGTTGCAGGGTGGACAGGGGATGAACAAACTGGGTAAGGGAATCAAAACGCACAAACTTCCAGTCATGAAATAAATAAGCCATGGGGATATAATGCACACCATGGTGGCTATAGTCTATACTACTATATTGCATCTTTGAAAGTTGCTAAGAGAGTAGATCTTAAAAGTTCTCAACATTTAAGAAAACAATTCTTTACATATGATGACAGATGTTAACCAGACCTAGTGCAGTGATTATTTTGCAATATATACAAACAGAGATATGGTGACAGATGTTAACCAGACCTAGTGCAATGATTATTTTGCAATATATACAAATACAGATTATGTTGTACACTGGAAACTAACATAATGTTGCATGTCAATTATACCTCAATTTTTTTAAACACAATTTGAAACCACCGGCAATGTATTAAAATTGGTTCTCCAGGCAGGAGGAGCCAAGATGGCGGAGGAACAGGACAGGGAGACCACTTTCTCCCCTACAAATTCACTGAAAGAACAACTGAATGCAGAGCAAACTTCAAAAAACAACTTCTGATCGCTAGCTGAGGTCATCAGGCGCCCAGAAAAGCAGCCCATTGTCTTCGAAAGGAGGTAGGACAAAATATAAAAGATAAAAAGAGAGACAAAAGAGCTAGGGACGGAGATCCGTCCGGGGAAGGGAGTCTTAATAGAGGAAGTTTCCAAACACCAGGAAACCCTCGCACTGGCGGGTCTGGGGGAAGTTTTTGAATCTCAGAGGGCAACCAAACTGGGAGGGGAATAATAAATAAAACCCACAGATAACGTGCCTAAAAGCAACTCCCAGCAGAAAAGTACCCCAGACACCCGCATCCGCCACCAGCAAGTGGGGGTGGAACGGAGAGGAGCAGGCGGCACTGCTTAGGGTAAGGACGGGGCCTGAGTGCCCTGAAGACAATCGGAGGGAGGTTTTGTGAGTTACCAACTTAAACTGTGGGACAGCAAGAGAGAGAAAATTAACCGGCCCGAACACACTGCCGGCCGTTCACAGAACAAAGGGACCGGGCAAGTCCAGAGGAGCTAGCCGGCTGCAGACCGGCCCAGCCCCGCCGGAGGCAGCAGTCAGGGGGGAGGGGAAAGGGGCAGGCTTAATCCCAAGGACCGCATCCCCTGCCGCACTGCAAACAGGCCCCAGTTTCTAATCAAAGACCTCCTGAGATTCTGGATGGTCGACATCCGCAGGGAGGGTCGCGGCGAGACACAGGGCGCAGGCACCCGACCGGCGCGGGCGGGGACTGGGGCTGGGGACGCGGAGGGCAGAGGGCGCGCGCACCCGACTGGCGCCGGCGGAAACTGAGACTGGGGACGCGGAGGGCAGAGGGCGCGCGCACCCGACTGGCGCCGGCGGAAACTGAGACTGGGTCCGCGGAAGGGAGTGGGCGCGCAACACCTGGGGAGAGTGCGCCCGTCAAGCTCCTGGCTGCCTGGACCGCTCTGACGGGGAAGGCACAGAGAGCAGGCCCAGCTTTTCCTTCCGCGCTTTTGTGGGACACCCGAGGGCTGGAACCTCGCGCAGCGCGGGGCGCGCTCCATATAGAACAGCCGGGAGCCTGAGCAGCGTAGACCGGAAAGCAGCGCCCCTCCCTCCCCGCAGAGAGACGGAACTAGCTACCTGAATAAGAGTCCACCTCCGCCCGCCTGTGTCAGGGTGGAAATTAAGCACCGAAGAGGCCGGTAAACAGAAGCCAAATAAACAAAGGGAACCGCTTCAGAAGCAACCGGTGCAACAGATTAAAATCCCTGTAGATTACACCGACTACACCGGAAGGGGCCTGTAGATATGGAGAAGTGTAAGCTGGAACGAGGAGCTATCTGAAACTGAACCGAACCCACACTGACCGCAACAGCTCCAGAGAAATTCCTACATATATTTTTACTTTTTTTTTTTTAATTAACAAAAAATTTTTTCTTTTCTTTTCTTATTTTTTCTCCTTTATTTTCTTTTAAAGTTCCCTATTACTCCCCCATTACTCCTTAACTTTCCTTTTCATAGATTTTTACAATTTTTTTAATTAGGAAAAAAATTTTTTTCTTGTTTTTTTCTCTTTTATTCTTTTTTTTTTCTTTTACTTTTATTTCCTTTTAAAGTCCTGTATTACTCATCTCTATTTCTTAATTTTCATTTTCATTTCACTATGACCTTGCAAAAAAAAAAAAAAGAGAAGCCCTATTTTTAAACCAAACTTCATATATATTTCTAAAATGTTTTGTGTTTTGGTTTTTAATATTGTATTTTTAAGGTCTAACCTCTACTCTAGATTTTTAATCTTTGTTTTTCAGTATGTGATATAAATTTTGGACATTTAAGAATCCAATATTCAGTTCCCATTTTTATTCAGGAGTGTGTTGATTACTCTCTCCCAATTTACTCTCCGTTTTCTCCCTCAGAACACCTCTATTTCCTCCTTTCCCCTTCTCTTCCCAATCCAATTCTGTGAATCTCTATGGGTGTCTGGGCTTCGGAGAACACTCTGGGAACAGACAACTGCATAGATTTGTCTCTCTACTCTTGAGTCCCCCTTTTTCTCCTCCTGCTCATCTCTATCTCCTTCCTCCCTCTCCTCTTCATGTAACTCTGTGAACCTCTCTGGGTGTCCCTCACGGTGGAGAATCTTTTCACCATTAACCTAGAAGTTTTATTATCAGTGCTGTATAGTTGGAGAAGTCTTGAGACTACTGGAAGAATAAAACTGAAATCCAGAGGCAGGAGACTTAAGCCCAAAACCTGAGAACACCAGAAAACTCCTGACTACACAAAACATTAAGTAATAAGAGACCGTCTAAAAGCCTCCATACCTACACTGAAACCAACTACCACCCAAGAGCCAGTAAGTTTCAGAGCAAGACATACCACGCAAATTCTCCAGCAACATAGGAACATAACCCTGAACGTCAACATACAGGCTGCCTAAAGTCATACCTGACACATAGACCCATCTCAAAACTCATTACTGGACACTCCATTGCACTCCAGAGAGAAGAAATCCAGTTCCACGCACCAGAACACTGACACAAGATTCCCAAACCAGGAAACCTTGACAAGCCAATTGTCCAACCCTACCCACTGGGTAAAACCTCCACAATAAAAAGGAACCACAGACCTCCAGAATACAGAAAGGCCACTCCAGACACAGCAATCTAAACAAGATGAAAAGGGAGAGAAATACCCAACAGGTAAAGGAACATGAAAAATGCCCACCAAGTCAAACAAAAGAGGAGGAGATAGGGAATCTACCTGAAAAAGAATTTAGAATAATGCTAATAAAAATGATCCAAAATCTTGAAAACAAAATGGAGTTACAGATAAATAGCCTGGAGACAAAGATTGAGAAGATGCAAGAAATGTTTAATAAAGGCCTAGAAGAAATAAAAAAAGAGTCAATTAAAAATGAATAATGCAATAAATGAGATCAAAAACACTCTGGAGGGAACGAAGAGTAGAATAACGGAGACAGAAGATAGGATAAGTGAGGTAGAAGATAAAATGGTGGAAATAAATGAAGCAGAGAGGAAAAAAGAAAAAAGAATCAAAAGAAATGAGGACAACCTCAGGGACCTCTGGGACAATGTGAAACGCCCCAACATTCTAATCATAGGAGTCCCAGAAGAAGAAGACAAAAAGAAAGGCCATGAGAAAATACTCGAGGAGATAATAGCTGAAAACTTCCCTAAAATGGGGAAGGAAATAGCCACCCAAGTCCAAGAAACTCAGAGTCCCAAACAGGATAAACCCAAGGTGAAACACCCCAAGACACATATTAATCAAATTAACAAAGATCAAACACAAAGAACAGATATTAAAAGCAGCAAGGGAGAAACAACAAATAACACACAAAGGGATTCCCATAAGGATAACAGCTGATCTATCAATAGAAACCCTCCAGGCCAGAAGGGAATGGCAGGACATACTTAAAGTAATGAAAGAGAATAACCTACAACCTAGATTACTGTACCCAGCAAGGATCTCATTCAGATATGAAGGAGAATTCAAAAGCTTTACAGACAAGCAAAAGCTGAGAGAATTCAGCACCACCAAACCAGCTCTTCAACAAATGCTAAAGGATCTTCCCTAGACAGGAAACACAGAAAGGTTGTATAAACGAGAACCCAAAACAACAAAGTAAATGGTAACGGGACCACACCTATCAGTAATTACCTTAAATGTAAATGGGTTGAATGCCCCAACCAAAGACAAAGACTGGCTGAATGGATACAAAAACAAGACCCCTATATATGCTGTCTACAAGAGACCCACCTCAAAACAAGAGACACATACAGACTAAAAGTGAAGGGCTGGAAAAAATATTTCATGCAGACGGAGACCAAAAGAAAGCAGGAGTCACAATACTCACATCAGACAAAATAGACTTTCAAATAAAGGATGTGAAAAGAGACAAAGAAGGACACTATATAATGATCAAAGGATCAATCCAAGAAGAAGATATAACAATTATAAATATATATGCACCCAACATAGGAGCACCGCAATATATAAGGCAAACGCTAACGAGTATGAAAGAGGAAATTAATAGTAACAGAATAATAGTGTGAGACTTTAATATCCCACTCACAACTATGGATAGATCAACTAAACAGAAAACTAACAAGGAAACACAAACTTTAAATGACACAATGGACCAGCTAGACCTAATTGATATCTTTTGGACATTTCACCCCAAAACAATCAACTTCACCTTTTGCTCAAGCGCACACGGAACCTTCTCCAGAATAGATCACATCCTGGGCCATAAATCTAGTCTTGGAAAATTAAAAAAAACTGAAATCATTCCAGTCATCTTTCTGACCACAGTGCAGTAAGATTAGATCTCAATTACAGGAAAAAAATTGGTCAAAATTCAAACATATGAAGGCTAAATAACATGCTTTTGAATAACCGACAAATCATAGAAGAAATCAAAAAAGAAATCAAAATATGCATAGAAATGAATGAAAACACAACAACCCAAAACCTATGGGACACTGTAAAAGCAGTGCTAAGGGGAAGGTTCACATCATTACAGGCTTACCTCAAGAAACAAAAAAAAAGTCAAATAAACAACCTAACTCTACACCTAAAGCAATTAGAGAAGGAAGAAATGAAGAACCCCAGGATTAGTAGAAGGAAAGAAATCTTAAAAATTAGGGCAGAAATAAATGAAAAAGAAACTAAAGAGACCATAGCAAAAATCAACAAAGCTAAAAGCTGGTTTTTTGGAAAAAATAAACAAAATTGACAAACCATTAGCAAGACTCATTAAGAAACAAAGAGAGAAGAACCAAACTAACAACATTAGAAACAAAAATGGAGAGATCACAACAGACAACACTGAAAAAGAAAGGATCAAAAGAGACTACTACCATCAGCTCTATGCCAATAAAATGGACAACTTGGAAGAAATAGACAAATTCTTAGAAAAGTATAACTTTCCAAAACTGAACCAGGAAGAAACAGAAGATCTTAACAGACCCATCACAAGCAAGGAAATTGAAACTGTAATCAGAAATCTTCCAGCAAACAAAAGCCCAGGACCAGATGGCTTCACAGCTGAATTCTACCAAAAATTTAGAGAAGAGCTAACACCTATCTTACTCAAACTCCTCCAGAAAATTGCAGAAGGTAAACTTCCAAACTCATTCTATGAGGCCACCATCACCCTAATTCAAAAACCAGACAAAGATGCCACAAAAAAAGAAAACTACAGGCCAATATCACTGATGAACACAGATGCAAAAATCCTTAACAAAATTCTAGCAAACAGAATCCAACAACATATTAAAAAAATCATACACCATGACCAAGTGAGCTTTATCACAGGAATGCAAGGATTCTTTAATATCCACAAATCAATCAATCTAATACACCACGCTAACAAATTCAAAGATAAAAACCATATGATTATCTCAATAGATGCAAAGAAAGCCTTTGACAAAATTCAACACCCATTTATGATTAAAACTCTCCAGAAAGCAGGAATAGAAGGAACATACCTCAACATAATAAAAGCTATATATGACAAGCCCACAGCAAGCATTACCCTCAATGATGAAAAATTGAAAGCATTTCCCCTGAAATCAGGAACAAGACAAGGGTGCCCACTCTCACCACTACTATTCAACATAGTTTTGGAAGTTTTGGCCACAGCAATCAGAGCAGAGTAAAAGGAATCCAAATAGGAAAAGAAGAAGTGAAACTCTCACTGTTTGCAGATGACATGATCCTCTACATAGAAAACCATAAAGACTCTACCAGAAAATTACTAGAGCTAATCAACAAATATGGTAAAGTTGCAGGATATAAAATTAACACACAGAAATCCCTTCCATTCCTATACACTAACAATGAGAAAACAGAGAAATTAAGGAAACAATACCATTCACCATTGCAACAAAAAGAATAAAATACTTAGGAGTATATCTACCTAAAGAAACAAAGGACCTATACATAGAAAACTATAAAACACTGATAAAAGAAATCAAAGAGGACACGAACAGATGGAGAAACATACCGTGTTCATGGATTGGAAGAATCAATATTGTCAAATGGCAATACTACCCAAAGCAATCTATAGATTCAATGCAATCCCTATCAAGCTACCAACGGTATTTTTCACAGAACTAGAACAAATAATTCCACAATTTGTATGGAAATACAAAAAACCTTGAACAGCCAAAGCAATCTTGAGAAAGAAAAATGGAACTGGAGGAATCAACCTGCCTGACTTCAGACTCTACTACAAAGCCACAGTCATCAAGACAGTATGGTACTGGCACAAAGACAGAAATATAGATCAATGGAACAGAATAGAAAGCCCAAAGATAAATCCACGAACCTATGGACACCTTATCTTCGACAAAGGAGGCAAGGATATACAATGGAAAAAAGACAACCTCTTTAACAAGTGCTACTAGGAAAACTGGTCAACCACTTGTAAAAGAATGAAACTAGAACACTTTCTAACACCGTACACAAAAATAAACTCAAAATGGATTAAAGATCTAAATGTAAGACCAGAAACTATAAAACTCCTAGAGGAGAACATAGGCAAAACACTCTCCGACATGAATCACAGCAAGACCCTCTATGACCCACCTCCCAGAATATTGGAAATAAAAGCAAAAATAAACAAATGGGACCTATGAAACTTAAAAGCTTTTGCACAACAAAGGAAACTATAAGCAAGGTGAAAAGACAGCCCTCAGATTGGGAGAAAATAATAGCAAATGAAGCAACAGACAAAGGATTAATCTCAAAAATATACAAGCAACTCCTGCAGCTCAATTCCAGAAAAATAAATGA
Organism: Dama dama; assembly: GCF_033118175.1. NCBI lineage: Eukaryota > Metazoa > Chordata > Mammalia > Artiodactyla > Cervidae > Dama > Dama dama. The sequence continues at coordinate 4,991,288 of NC_083713.1, read as the reverse complement.
CCCAATCAAAAAATGGGCCAAAGAACTAAACAGACATTTCTCCAAAGAAGACATACAGATGGCTAACAAACACATGAAAAGATGCTCAACATCACTCATTATCAGAGAAATGCAAATTAAAACCACAATGAGGTACCATTACATGCCAGTCAGGATGGCTGCTATCCAAAAGTCTACAAGCAATAAATGCTGGAAAGGGTGTGGAGAAAAGGGAACCCTCTTACACTGTTGGTGGGAATGCAAACTAGTACAGCCACTATGGAGAACAGTGTGGAGATTCCTTAAAAAACTGGAAACAGAACTGCCATATGACCCAGCAATCCCACTTCTGGGCATACACACCGAGGAAACCAGATGTGAAAGAGACACGTGCACCCCAATGTTCATCGCAGCACTGTTTATAATAGCCAGGACATGGAAGCAACCTAGATGCCCATCAGCAGACGAATGGATAAGGAAGCTGTGGTACATACACACCATGGAATATTACTCAGCCATCAAAAAGAATTCATTTGAGTCAGTTCTAATGAGATGGATGAAACTGAATACAGAGTGAAGTAAGCCAGAAAGATAAAGAACATTACAGCATACTAACACATATATATGGAATTTAGAAAGATGGTAATGATAACCCTGTATGCAAGACAGAAAAAGAGACACAGATATACAGAACAGACTTTTGGACTCTGTGGGAGACGGCGAGGGTGGGATGTTTCAAAAGAACAGCATCAAAACAAGTATATTATCTATAGTGAAACAGATCACCAGCCCAGGTTGGATGCATGAGACAAGTGCTCGGGCCTGGTGCACTGGGAAGACCCAGAGGAATCGGGTGGAGAGGCAAGTGGGAGGGGGGATCAGGATCGGGAATACATATAACGCCATGGCTGATTCATGTCAATGTATGACAAAACCCACTTCGATATTGTAAAGTAATTAGCCTCCAACTAATAAAAATAAATGAAAAAAAAAAAAATTGGTTCTCCAAGTTCCAGTCTATAAAGTTTGACAGTCTATTAAAAAAGTAAAGAATATTAGACAGTGTGCTTATATACTTTAAGGTTCTAAAAATACAAACCCATAACTGAAATCTACTTTCAGGCTGTAAAATAAAGAAGGCAGAAAAATACAACAAAAAGGAGAACTGGACTTGCCAGTGACTCCAATTTCAATTCAGCTCTACCATTATCCTGACCTTCAGTAAGTCATCTATCTAACTACTGTAGGCCTTATTTTGTTCATCTTGAAAATGATCAGTTTGGACTAAGTAATAAATGAGATTGATCCGTCAGTTTTCTCTTGGTGAAGCCAAACTAGTGGCAAAACCCTTCCCACAAAACCCTCCCCAGTCCAGTTTCCAGAGGTTTCTGTGAGGAGAGTATAAAAGACTGAGGCTACTAAGGAGTCTGGAGACTGAGGCCTGGACAGGTGACTGGCAGTTTTCCAACAGGACATGCCTATGAAAGCACACAGCCAGAAATGAGCAGTGGACTGCTTCCACTGACCAAGTAAAGAACCCGAAAGCATGGAGACAAAAGGCCTGGCCTCCCTTAGGAGCTCACAGCTGGTGGTAAGGTAGATGTGCTTAAAGACAATTACAATTATTGTTCCTATGTGACAAAGGCTGCAGCCTGGCAAATGCATATGGAGATCTGAGTCTGTTATCTTACAAAAGCAGGAGACAGGATTTATGCCTTTGGAAGATAAAATAGATGCAGATGTTTTCCCTATTCTTCCTGCTGTATACAACTGAACACCCTGGACACTACACATACAACAAACGTAAGGAGACTCTGAAAGGTGGAGAGAAGGCGGTCAACTGTCTGCTGACTTCATGACCCTAAGAAGGACGTGCAGTGAGTCCCCTGGGTTTTCTTTCTGCCTCCTACATCCTAGATTGGATAATGTAGAAGTGGCAACATAGAAATGTCAGTATGTGCAGACCTTTCTTTGTCTGCCTCAAAGAAAGCCTGCTGGGTCTACCCAAAGAACCTGGGAAGGAAAAGGGTAATCTAGCAAGAGAGACCATTTTTAGGCAATAACTGCTCCACTCCAGCCAAACACAAAAACAGCTGTTAGTTCCACCAGCGAAGTCAAGTTTGGAGAAAGGCTCTCGCCCAGCCCGTCGTGAACAGTGTCAGAGAAGGGCACGTGGGAAGCTGGAAATACCACCCCTGTCAGACAGAGACATGGCAGCCCCAGTCCCATGCCAGTGCCAGTGGAGACCGTGCGGGAAGCCAGAACCCCCATCTTCGCCCAGCGGAAGCAAGGCGCCCCTTCCCATCCTGCTGGAGCAGAACCAATAGAGACAGTGGAGAACAAGTACGTTCACAACCTCTTACCAGTAACCATGGCTACGCATTACACAGAGGCTTATGGGAAACAGCAGAAAAAGTCCCTCCAACTCCCAGGCAGGCTGGTGTCAGCAGACCTAGAGAAGGGCCTGAATCCCCAGCCCTGCTGGCAGTGACAAGGGACCACAGTCAGTTGGGATCCAGTGGAAAACCTGGACTTCCACCCCTTATGTGGAAGAGACAAAGCAAGCCTCACCCACCAGAGAAGCATTAGAAGGAGCTCTGCTAAAATGCAAGACTTGAATAGATTCAGTCTTATACTATTTAAATTTTCCAGGTTTTAATAAAAAGTAATTTGTCATACCAAGAACCAGGAAGATCTCAAACTGAAATGAGAAAAGACAAAAGAGACCAACACCAAGATAACAAAGATGTTGGAATTACCTAGGAAGGACTTTAAAGCAGCTACCATTAAGAGAAATTACAGACAGGTAGTAATGACCTTGGCTTTCCAGGTGACACAGTGGTAAAGAATCCGCCTGCCACTGCAGGAGATGCAGGTTCAATCTCTGGGTCGGGAAGACCCCCTGGAATAGAAGATAGAAACCCACTCCAGTATTCTTGTCTGGAAAACTCCATGGACAGAGAAGCCTGGCGGGCTATCGTCCATGGGGTCACAAAGAGTCAGACATGACTGAGAGACTGAGCAAGCATGCGCCATTAAAATATTTCAGTAAGTGATCAAGGATACATCTGAAATACATTTAAAACAAACACAGCAAGTCTTCACAAAACCAGAAAAGTCTCTGCAAAAGCTATATAAAGATATATATCAAGAATAACCAAATAAAAATTTTAGAAATAAAAAAATAATACATTGTTCAATGAAGAGACTCAACAACAAATAGAGATGATGAATAATCAATGAACATGAATATAAAGAGTAGAAATTACCCAGTTAGAACAGAGAAAAAACAGATTAAAGAAAAAAAAAAAAGATCAAAAACTTTTAAACATGTAGGACATCTAACATCTGTGTCATTAGTTTTAGAAGACAAAAGAGGACGGGGCTAAAAAGAATTCCAGAAATAATGGCTTAAAATTTCCCAAATTTAGCAAGAAACATAAACCTGTGTGAAACTGAATGAACACCAAATAAGATTAACCCCCAAATATACACTTCACAGGCAGACTTCTGAAAACCAAAGACAAAGAGAGCAAGCAGAAACCATGCACTGCCTTTAAGGGTAAGAATTCAAATGACAGCAAATTTCTCATCAGAAATCAGGAGGGCCAAAGGATAAAGCACACATTTCCCCAGTGATGAAAGAAATGTCAACTCAGAATTCTATACTAGTAAAAACATTCTTCAGAGAAAAAGATGAAATTGAGACATTCTCAAATGAAGGAAAATGGAGAATTTGTTGCTAGCAGATCTGTCCTAAGAAAATGACCAGAGGAAGTTCACTAAACAGACAGTAAATGATAAAAAAAGAAATCTGGAAACATCAGGAGGTAAGAAAGGATGGTCACACCGGGATACATGTAAATATAATAAAAACCACATCTTTATTTTTCTAAGTTTGACAGCCATATTTTTTTATACACCATCTGATTCTCAATACATGTAAAAGAAATACTTAAAACAATGATACCATAAAACGAGAGAGAAAACGGGAACTTAGAGGTAACGGTTTGGGCTCCCCTGGTGGCTTAGTGGTAAAGAATCCATCTGCCAATATGGGAGAGACAGGTTCAATAGCTGATCTGGGAAGGTCCCACATGCCACAGAGCAATTAAGCCTACGCGCCGCAACTACTGAGCCTGTGCTCTAGAGCCCAGAAGCCTCAATTACTGAGCCCGTGTGCTGCAGCTAAAGATGCCCCACGCCCCAGAGGTATTGCTCTGCAACGAGAAGCCACTGCAGTGAGAGGCCTCCGCATCGCAGCTATAGAGTAGCCCCCACTTGCCACTAGAGAGAAGCCTGTGCAGCAACGAAGACCCAGCACAGCCAAAAATAAATAAATACAATTATAGACACGATGGTTTGACACTCACTGCACTTGATAAAATGTGATCATTTGACTGAAAAACACGTATATATGTATAACTAGAACAACCACTAAAATATTAATAGAAATACAAAGAGAAACTCAAAACATTACAGATAAATCAAAATAATTCTAAAACATGTTCTATGGGAATTCCCTGGTGATCCAGTGGTTAGGACTCCATGCTTTGACTGCTAAGGGCCCAGGTCACATCCCCGGTCTAGGAACTAAGGTCCCACAAGCTGTGTGGTACAGCCGAAAAAAATAAAAATAAGTAAAACAAAATAAGACATGTTCCAATAACTCACAAAAGGCTTAAGTCAAAGAACAGAGATATGAAAAATAGAACCAAAAACACAAACAATAAAACAGCATGCTTAATGTATCAAAATCACACTATATGTAAATGATCTACAGGAAAGGATGACTGATGTGCTTTGATACAAACTTGGAAACAAGTATTATATAAACTTCGAGATACAATTCACCATATAATGACTAGAGACAGTAATATCATATTGTATTATGTAAAGTAATAAACATTGCCACACTGGCACTCATTTACACTATATAAAGGCCTCAAAGTAACACAGTACACCTTAAACTCACACAATAAAAACGTAAATGTCCTAACTACACCAACTACATGATAAAATTTGTCAGATGAGGGGTGACCCGACTACATGTTGCCTACAAGAAACTACACGCTGTCTGTGAGAAACACGCTTCAAAGTAATACATACATTGAAAGAAAAAAGACTAATAAGCCCATGCACCACAACTACTGAGCTGTAAAGATTCCACCTGCCACGAGGGAGACACGGGAGACACAGATTCCATCCCCGGGTCAGGAAGATCCCCTGGAGAAGGAAATGGCCATCCACCCCAGTGTTCCTGCCTGGGAATTCCCATGGACGGAGGAGCCTGGAGGGCTCCAGTCCACGGGCTGCAGGAGAGTCGGACACGACTGAGCACATGAGCACAAGCTTTACTTGCGTGTGTGCTGTGTGTGTGTGCGTGCTAGAGCCTGGGAGCTGCAACTGCTGAGCCCACGTGCCCCGACTGCTGAAGCCAGCGTACCCTGGAGCCCACGCTCCACAGCAAGAGAGGTCACCATGATGAGGAGCCCACGCACTGCAGTTAGAATGGCCTTCCCCTGCCACAGAGAGAAGCCCACACACAGCAATGAAGACCCAGCACAGCCAAAAACAAATATAAGTAAATACATAAATTAAAAAAAAAATTTCACTGCTACTGGAAATGACTTGTATGTAAACCCGAGGACTATAAACTGTCAGAAGATAACACAGGAGAAAACCTCGGGAAACATGGTCTAGGTGAAGCATTAAATGTGACAACAAAGCACAGTCCACACAAGGAAAGACTAATAAATTACACTGTATTAAAAACTGTGAAAGGCACTGTAAGAGGATAAAAAGACATGTTACAGATCACATATCTGACAGGATTATTCCAATCTCAAACATATATATAAGCACTCTCAAAACTCAACAATAAAAAAATAATTAAAACAATTAGAAACTGAGCAAAAGACATGAAGACACAGTTTACTTGGACAGCATATACAGACGGCAAATAAGCACAAAAAGACGCTCAGCATCACGGGCGACTAGGGAAATGCAATTAAGATCACAAAGAAATATCACTACACACCTATTGAACAGTTAAAATAAAAAACACCGACAATACCAAGAGCTGGTGGGATACAGAGAAAATGACTCGCTCACACACTACTGATGGAAAAGTGAAATGGCAGAAAAATTCTGGAAAGTAGTTTGCCAGCTTTTTAAAAAACTAATCATATACTTGAATATACTGACCTTAGCAACTGCATTTTTGGGCATTTATTACAGAGAAATAAAACTTTATGTCTGCACAACAATCTGTACATGAGTGTTCACAGTAGGTTTACTGGTAACAGCCAAAATCTAGAACAACCAAAATGTCCCCCAACAGGTAAATGTCTCTCAATACAAAATGTGGTACACTCATATCATGGCATACCACTCAGCAATAAAAAGGAACAGACTACTGACACATGCAACAATTTGAATGTTGCAATTTAAAAATGAATCAAGGGCACTGTGCTGAGTAAAAACATGAAACTCAAAAGATCACACACTATATGATTCTATTTACACACACTGTGGAAAAGACAAAATTATATAGATGGCCAACAAATCAGTGATCGACAGCAGTTAAGGAAGGGGAATGAGGGTGTGACTGTAAGACAGTGTAGTAGCAAGAGGCGGAAAAGGCGATGGCACCCCACTCCAGTTCTCTTGCCTGGAGCATCCCATGGACGGAGGAGCCTGGTAGGCTGCAGTCCATGGGGTCGAGAAGAGTCGGACACGGCTGAGCAACTTCACTTTCACTTTTCACTTTCATGTATTGGAGAAGGAAATGGCAACCCACTCCAGTACTCTTGCCTGGAAAATCCCATGGTTGGAGGAGCCTGGTAGGCTGCAGTCCATGGGGTCACTAAGAGTCGGACAAGACTAAGCGACTTCACTTTCACTTTTCACTTTCATGCACTGGAGAAGGCAATGGCACCCCACTCCAGTGTTCTTGCCTGGAGAATCCCAGGGACGGCGGAGCCTGGTGGGCTGCCGTCTATGGGGTCGCACAGAGTCGGACACGACTGAAGCGACTTAGCAGCAGCAGTAGGAAGAGGATATTATAAACAGCTTTACATCTTGAATGAGGTAGTAGATATACATATCTACACGCATGATAAAATGACAGAATCAGACATAAACACTATACCAATTTCAAACTTCTGGTTTTGATTTTATTTACCATGTAACAGCTAGGGGAACAGGGTAAAAAGTACATGAGATTTTTCCATATTATCTTTGCAACTTCTTGTAAGTCTACAATTATTTCCAAATTAAAAGTGAAAAAAAGAAAAAAAAAAAAAAGAAAAAGTGCCTCCCACAACTGAGACTTCTATATGCAGCACTGAACACCTGCCACCTCTTATTAGGGCACACAACCAAAGGGATTTGGCATGTGATTTTAAGGTTCTGGTTTTGTTTCTTCAAATTAAAAAAGCATTTTTTTCTGATTATAAAGAGTATTCAAGTAAAAAAATGAAATATAAACTTATATAATCAGAATCATATTATTAATACCATGATTCACTTTTGGGTCTATCTTGAAAATATGAACGTGAAGATTATATAAAGCAGTTGTTTTATGAAAGCAAAAGACGACAATAGATAATCTGTTAAATATAGAAAAAAGCTTAAAGAAGAAAAGGGTTTCAAGTACATTTCTAATTTCTCTGATTTCTCAGAGTTTTCTTTCAGTTTTTTTTTTAATCTTTCTTTCAGTTTTAAAAGGATGGTAGCACAGAGACCCCAAGTTTCCCTCAGGTGGATTCTGTAAAGTGAAGATCTGCTCCCTACCTCAGGGGTTGGTGCAGCATACGCTGTGTAAGGAGGTGGAGAGGAAGCCACAGCTGTCTCATCATACATGACTTCTGAGCCAACATAAGCCTTGAGAGGAGAGAAATTGTGGGGAAAAAAAGAAAAATTAAAGGCCAAAAAGTTGATCTTTGAAGAGGAAATATAACAACTCTCTGAGAAGCACTGACTAGCAAGATGGCCTTCTCCTTGCCGCCACCCTGCATTCAGCACCCTCTGAGGTACAGAGGGTTGGTCCTCCCCAGTCACCAGCAGGGGGTAAAAAAGGTTTCCCTGCCCAAGAGAGCCACAGAGCCTCCAGGGCCACCCAGGCCCTTTCACAGATGTTACCCACTCTCAACAAGCCTTCTGTTCACAAATAAAAGTCCTACAGTCTAAAATGTAGCAGGCAGGGATATGTCCTGCACTCACAATCTGGTTTCTACATTAAAAACTTCTTAAATCTTTCATTAAATTACCCCCCAGTGGAAAACAAAAATATATGTGCTCCTTTAAAAACAATCCACATAGAGAATCACCTTGGCTCTTGTCCCTATGAATCATCAATACTAAATAACTTCCATTTGAGTAGAGGATTTTCATCAAAGAAAAGGTAATGGGAGTTTTAGAGTAAGCTTAGGAGGAAAAATAATCCTGAGATAACAAAAGCAGTAAAAAATAGCATTTGAATATTAAGTCTTTTTACTTTCTTTTACCACCTGTACAAATCATTTAAAAAGCTCCATCTATCTGTTTCTTTTCCTCCTAGAGAAATAAAGGAAAAAATAAAATCCTATCTGAAGAATCAAAGAAAATGTTGACCACAGAGGGAACTGCCTTTGACTCCCTGACAGACACAAAGATGGTACCACTAGCCTTTACAAATGGGGTTTACTGTCTCAGTTACCTCCTAAAGTCAAAAGAAACTAGAGACAAGTACAAGACTCAAAAATGTCTATTTCACAGGCTGAGATGCTATACATGAAAAGGGCCCTGTAATCCCTTGTGTACCTTCTCTGCAAACTACTGCAGAATTCAAAGTGCTGTAAATCTTTGTGAGATACAGACATTTCTAAAAAATAACACTGGGATCAATGTGCCTGTGTTAGATCGGCTCCTGCCAAAATGTTTTCCAAAATCCAGCTTCCTCACTGTCAGTGAAACACAGCCTGTCTATCTCTGCTTGCTCATTCAGGGCCAGGTGACCTAAAAAAAAAAAAAAAAGCCCTCTTCCCCCATTTTCCTCTTACCCTCCTATTCTCCTGTTTTTTACAGCAAGACTATGAGAAAACATTGTAAGTGACTGCCATTAGCAACTTACTGTGTTTGTCCTGGAATCCTGGAGTGTAAACTTCCAGGCCCTGAAGAAAAGAAAAAGAAAGAGGTACTTTATTTGCAACAACCCAACATCTATCTCAATGGTTCTCAAACCTGCAGTGGCATTGGAATTTTTCAAAAACCTTGTTTTAATAATAGACTTTTAGCCCTTTTCATACTGTTCATGGGGTTCTCAGCCACCTGACCTGCCTCGTGAGAAATCTGTATGCAGGTCAAGAAGCAACAGTAAGAACTGGACATGGAACAACAGACTGGTTCCAAATTAGGAAAGGAATACTTCAAGGCTGTATACTGTCACCCTGCTTATTTAACTTATATGCAGAGTACATCATGTGAAAGGCTGCACTGGATGAAGCACAAGCTAGAATCAAGATTGCCAGAAGAAATATAAATAACCTCAGATACGCAGATGACACCACTCTTATGGCAGAAAGTGACGAAGAACTAAAGGGCCTCTTGATGAAAGCCAAAGAGGAGAGTGAAAAAGTTGGCTTAAAACTTAACATTCAGAAAAGGAAAATCATGGCATCTGATCCCATCAATTCATGGCAAATAGATGGGAAAACAATAGAAACAGTGAGAGACTTTATTTTTTGGGGGTCCAAAATCAATGCAGATGGTGACTGCAACCATGAAATTAAAAGACACTTGCTCCTTCCAAGAAAAGTTATGACCAACCTAGACAGCATATTAGAAAACAGAGATGTTACTTTGCCAACAAAGGTCCGTCCTGTCAAAGCTATGATTTTTCCAGTAGTCATGTATGAATGTAGGAGTTGGACTATAAAGAAAGCTGAGCACCAAAGCTTTTGAACTGTGGTGTTGGAGAAGACTCTTGAGAGTCCCTTGGACTGCAAGGAGATCCAACCAGTCAATCCTAAAGGAAATCAGTCCTGAATATTCATTGGAAGGACCGATGCTGAAGCTGAAACTCCAATATTTTGCCCACCTGATGCAAAGAACTGACTCATTTGAAAAAACCCTGTTGCTGGGAAAGATTGAAGGCGAGAGGAGAAGGCGACAACAGAGGATGAGATGGTTAGATGGCATCACTGACTCAATGGACATAAGTTTGAGTAGGCTCCAAGAGTTGGTGATGGACAGGGAAGCCTGGCGTGCTGCAGTCCATGGGGTCACAAAGAGTCAGACACAACTGAACGACTGAACTTAGCCCTTGCCTCAAGACTCACTCAGTCACCTCACTTAAGACATGCACTAGGAATATATAATATGTAAAGAAAAAAATCTACAGTATTGATACATATGTAATATTTAAACTATAACCTATATGAAAGTTTTTCCTTTTTTTTTTTTAATTTTTGCTGAGCCACGGTCATGTGGGATCTTAGTTCCCTGACCAGGGATCAAACCCACACTCCATATAGTGGAGGCATTGAGTCTTAACCACTGGACCACCAGGGAAGTCCTTCACTTTTTAATAAATGTAAAATGCACCATGCTTAATTAACTATACTAAACCTATACTTTATCAGGTCATGATATACACACAGATCTATTAATATTTGATTTTTTAAATGGCTACATAAAGTTCCACATATGAGATTTAGAAGGTCAGCAGTATTTTGCACTTAAAAATAATGCTGGTATTTGAGAAACTGATATATAACAAATTAAGTTTAAGGTGTACAATATGATGATCTGAATCACATATAACATAAATTGATTGCTACAATAAGGTACCTCTACCCCTACACACGTGATTAATTTTTTACTTCTTTGGTGGCAACATTTAAAGTCTACTATCTTAACTTTCAAGTATATGAGACAGAACTATTAATTATAATCACTGCTATACAAGAGATGCCGAGAACTTACTCATCTTACAGCTGGAAGCTTATACCCTTTGTCCAACATCTCACCATTTCCCTCAACCACAGGTAAACACCATTCTACTCTCCACTTCTATGAAAATGAAAGTGTTAGTTGTTCAGTCATGTCTGGCTTTTTTAGATTCTTCATATAAGTGAGAAATACAGTCATTTTTCTTTCTCTGTCTAACTTACTTCACTTAGCATAAGGCCCTCAGGATCCATTTATATACTTGTGAAAGCAGCGTTTCTTTTTTTATAGTTGATTAATAGTTCATTGCCCACACATGTGCAAGTCTGTGTGTATTTGTATATATATCATTTTATTTGCCAATTCATTCATTCTTCAGACACTTAAGTTGTTTCCATGTGTTGGCTACTATGAATAATGCAAGAAACACAAGGGTGCAGCTATCTCATCAACACAACCATTTAATCCCCTTCAAATATACGTTGAAAAGTGGCATTTTAGAATCATATGCTAGTTCTATTTTGGTTTTTTGAGGAACCTCCATACTGTTTTCCATAGTGGCTTCACAAATTTACATTCCCACCAAAAGTGCACAGGACTCCCTTTTCTCCACATCCTCACCCAACAACTTGTATGTTTTGTCTTTTTGGTAACAGCCATTCTAAGGTAGCCATACAATTGCAGTCATTTCACATGCTAGCAAGATAATGCTCTAAATCTTTCATGCTAGACTTCAACAGTACATGAACTAAGACCTTCCAGATGTACAAGCTGGATTTAGAAAAAGCAGAGGAATCAGTGATCAAACTGCCAATAGCCACTGGATCATAAAAAGCAAAGGTATTTCAGAAAAACATCTACTTCTGCTTCATTGACTACACTAAAACCTTTGTGTCAATCACAGGAAACTGGAAAATTCTTAAAGAGAGGGGACTACTAGACCACCTTATCTGTCTCCTGAGAAACCTGCAGGCAGACCAAGAAGCAATGGTTAGAACTGGACATGGAACAATGGACTGGTTTAAAATTGGGAAAGGAGTACGTCAAGGCTGTATGTTGTCACCGATGCTTGCTTAACTCATACGCAGAGTACATCATGCAAAATGCTGGTGTGGGTGAATCCAAAGCTGGAATCAGGATTGCTGGGAGGGGGCTTCCCTGGTGGTCCAGAGGTTGAGAATGTGTCTGCCAATGCAAGAGATATGGGTTCAGTCCCTGCTCCAGGAAGATCCCACATGCTCCAAAATCACTGCAGTGACTGCAGCCATGAAATTAAAAGATGCCTGGTCTCTGGAAGGAAAAGCTATGACAAATCTAGACAGTGTACTAAAAAGCAGAGACCTCACTTCATCAACAAAGTTCCATCTAGTCAAAGCTATGGCTTTTCCAATAGTCATGTACAGACACGAGAGTTGGACCATAAAGAAAGCTGAGCCCAAAGAACTGTTGCTTCAAACTGTGGTGCTGGAGAAGACTCTTGAGAGTGTCTTGGATAGCACAGAGATCAAACCAGTTAATCCTAAAGGAAATCAATATTCATGGAATATTCATTGGAAGGACTGATGCTGAAGCTCCAATACTTTGGCCACTTGATGCAAAGAGGCGACTCCTGGAACAGACTCTGAAGCTGGGAGAGACAAGGCAGGAGTAAAAGGGGACGACAGAGGATGAGATGGCTGGATGGCATCATCGACTCCATGGACATGAGTCTGAGCAAACTCTGGGTGACAGTGAAGGACAGGGAAGCCTGGTGTGCTGCAGTCCATGGAGTCACAAAGAGTCGGACACAACTGAGCGACTCAACAACAATCCTCTTTATAAAGTGAGGATTAAACAACATATATAAAGCAGTCAGCACAGAGCCCAGACCAAAGTAAGTATTCAATATACATAAGCTTAAATGATTAACTAGTAAAAATATATATAGATCCAATTTATAAGAAAGTAGCAAACTGACTAGATGTGTTCATTTCTCCATTCGTCTTTATGAAAGCTACACCTCTTCCAGAAAATGACATTCATCATTCACTAAATAAGAATGTAAAAAAGAAACTACATCTGGCATTTAAAATAAACCCTTGAGTTTAGCATGCCTATATTGAGGGTAAGCATATGTGTAAAATACAGGGTCAGGCACTCTAACAAACTGGCCACCTGGATTTTATAAAAATGTCATATACATATGAATATTTTAATATACAGGAATATTATTATAATCTCTGTTAATGACTTCTCAAAATGTCCAGAGTTAATCTATGGTAGTGGTGAAGTGTGGACAGGAAAAAAAAAAAAAAAAAATCAGAGTTTTCAAGATTCTCGTCCTACATTAATGGGATGTTATGGGATGTTAAGGGATAAGAACTAATAAAGTTGGGCTTTCCTTCTTGTATTTCTATACTCTTTCTTCAGAGAGAGCAAATAGGAGTAAGAACCATCAAAAGACAGAAAAGGCTATATAATACAGATGTCAGTGCTATTTAAAAAGATATTTACATTACAATAACAAGCTTTAATGGTAATCCCTTGCTAGTCCACAAGTTAGGATTCTGCATTCTCACTGCTGTGGGCCCAGGTCTGATTACTGGTTAGGGAACTAATATCCCACAAGCCAGGCAGCACAGCCAAAAATATCACAAGATTTAAGAACCCACTTAAAAAAAAAAAAAAAAAGAACCCACTTAGTCGTGCCCATCATTCAATTCACATCTACTAATGAGAAAAGAATGCAAAGTGACTATATCTAATACTTTCTGCCATACTCACTATACCAGGACACTGCAGAGGCAGAAGCTAGCATCAGGGCATCAGACATGGACTAAGACACTGTTAACATTTATCTCACACACCTCTAAGTCACTTATTCTGCTGCCGAAAGGAAAACTTAACTCCCATTCTTTTCCTTTCCTGCAACTGGAAATTAAAACAGAAAGTACTTTTTAAGTTAAACACATCAGAAAAAACTTACAAACAATCATCTGTGCTTTCTGCACAAAGACTGATGGTTTTTCCATCTCGGCAAACAATCTGCAGCATACAGTCTTTTGGCTTCCCATCTGGTGGCTGAATATCTATAAAAAATATATAGAAATATTAACACCACTTTTTTCCCCCAAGGATTTCTTCTTAATAGCTCAGATAAGCAAAGGACCAGTACTTCAGAACACTGTAATTATAAAACATCTTTGTTCTGCCCTACAGAACCAAACACATGAATCATTACTCCGTACTAATTAAACTTCCTACAGGAGAAACAAGAAAGCCTCTCCAAGAGGGCATCCACATATGGTAATACACAGAACAGCCCAGACATTAGAAGAATAAGCACAATGAAAAGTGTTGCAAAGCATCAGTTACTAGAATACTTACTTCTTTAATTCACAGGAAGCATCAAACTACATCGCTGCTTTAGAAGTGAAAATCAGATGTTCAAAGTATCTCTGGGACTTCTCTGGTGGTCCAGTGGTTAAGAATCTGTCTTCCAATGCAGGGAATGGGGGTTTGATTCCTGGGTAGGGAACTAAGATCCCACATGCCACAGGGCAACTAAGCCCGACCAAAAGCCCGTGTGGCACAACCAGACAGACGGTACGCCGCAACTGCTAAGCCCACACACTCTACAGCTCATGCACCACAACTAGAGAGAAGTCTGCATGCTGCAACAAAATACCCGCAACAAAGATCCCACGTGCGGCAGCTAAGACTCGACACAACCAAAATAAATAAATATTTTTTTAAAACAAACAAAAAAACTCATAAAAAGAAATAAAGCATATCTGTGTACACCAAGAAGTATAAGACCTATGATATCTGAGCCTGGTTCAAGTAAGAATTTCAACAAGTAGTCCATAGAAACTTGTGTTTCAAGAACTTATATGGGCAGGATGTTATAACACCAGTGGTTACTACAGTGGACTCTGTACTCCAGAGCTAATAAAACAAACAGGGAAGTCCACATATGCCATTAATTAGAAACAGAAAAGTCTGTGCTTATTAAAAACCTATTCCTTCAAAATTTATATAAGAGGTAACTCCAGGAAAGACATCAGATTTTAAAAAACTGGAGCTGTTATCAATAAGCCAGTTTCTGAGTCACAAAATCTAACTACCTAGAGTAGCTCCATCCTGCTTGGGGTTCCCAGCACTCTGATTCCTTAGTTCTCCACCACTTTCTTCATGAGAGAGAACAGAAATGTGGACTGATGGGTCTATTCAGAGGAGAAAATTAATCTGCCGCCCCATATGGGTTATAATCCAGGTGTCTGGTTTCATCTGGTTACCTCTGCCTACATGAAACCCTTCTCTGATCTGTAAATGAAAGCAAAATGGCTAAGAAAGAGGAACCACTCCCACCAAGAATGGGGACGGGTAGGTGACAGAAGTTGGACACTGCAAACCACCTACCCCGACATTCATGTCCCATGCGGATGTTGATGCAGTCCACTGGCATGTGGACCTTATCCTCTACACTCTGCCGAGTCTGGTCATCATAATAGATCAGGTGACCATCTGACCACAGGTCAAACCAATTCTTCTTCCAGCGCTTCAAAATAGTACCTGAAAAAAGTGGAAATGTTGGCTTTGAGTGGAAAAGCAAAGACTTTGTCCTCTGACTCACAGGTAACAGAAACGAAAGAAACTTTCCTCTTGCTCCAAAAGTATACCTGCATCTGCCTGCCCAGGGCAGTCTATGAAAATGGAAGTGAAAGCAGACCCGGACTGCACGAACACTCGTGCTGCACCAGGGTTGCAGGCAGCACACGCTAAGATGAGAATTTCACTCCTACTGAGAACGCTGCCAACTTAAGTTTCAAAACATAAAAGAAGAAAAAAAAGCTGAATAAATTTTGAGCTAATGAAACATGTCTAGCATTTAACTCTCCATGTGGTATATCTAAACCTTCTGAGCAGTATCTAACTGCTAGATTGATTAGAAAATGTTGGACTATAAACTCTCTACTTAGAAATAACAGTAATACCTTCCTCTTCTGGAAAATATCTTTCTCTTTTTCTTGAAAGGCCTTCATGTATACTTTTCTCTAACATTCACCTTCCCTTACAGCCCACAGTGCAGGAGAGTTTCCCTGCCTGAGGCTATGCAGAGGCAGGCTCAGATGCTGGACACACCCACTCCCAGGGCCTGGCTCCCATCCAGCATGCATCCATCACAGTCCATCAGTTTGCAAGAATGCATCCTTTCATCTGTCATCTTGGACTAGGCATTTAACTTTATAAAACTCTAATTTCCTGTCAGCCAAAAAGGAAAACTAAAGGTCATCCCTGCACCATATCTATACCTATCTATACCTAATCTTTTGTTTCTATAGATCCCAATTCTTGGCCAATGTGCACAAATTCCATTGCATGTGCCTCTCCATATCTCCCATGTCCACTGCAGGTATCAAAAGAATATTCATCACAGCTGCCTTCCGAATTTCTTTGACCACTATCAAGCACCCACCTTGTTGAGAGGGGCAACCACAGCACTTGCCCAAATTGATAAATAACTGGCATCCAGTATCCATCTGACTGGCAGCACCTGAGCTGTGCAAAAACTACTGAAGAGAGCCACCCAAATACAGACAGGTGTAATCACTAGGCTGGGGAGCGCCAGCCAAGCATCACACCTGCCATCAAAGCCCTGACTGCAGAATCCTAGACTAGACTGTCAGGCCCATAGAGATGAGTCTAAGAAAATGAACTCAATCTCATAGGAAAAGAACTGAGTCTCTTCTCCAGAGTCCTTTTGGAGATAAAAAAAGATTTGGTTTTAGGTAAATGCACTCCCTCAGGTCAAATCTTAATCTATAATTGAAGACTGCAGTATTTCAGAATCTCATCACTATTCAATTCCTAGATGAGACAGCTATTTCCTACAGTAAGCAGTACCTCCACAGTAATATACCAGCTCAGCTTGGATAGACTTAAGAACCTCAGGTCAGCCATTAATAATACAGAATGCTAG
Organism: Dama dama; assembly: GCF_033118175.1. NCBI lineage: Eukaryota > Metazoa > Chordata > Mammalia > Artiodactyla > Cervidae > Dama > Dama dama. The sequence continues at coordinate 4,974,415 of NC_083713.1, read as the reverse complement.
TAAGAAAAATCAGCAGGGACTACTATCCCCTGGTTTCTGTCAAGGCAGCAACCAAGAAGCAGCTTTATGTGTGCTGAAAAACAGTTCACAGAAATCTAAAAATCTGCAAGAGGAAATCCAGAGCAACAGCATTAATAAGACTTTGTTATTTATTTGTAAACGTCAGCAGTATCAGCCACAGAAATAAAAGATGAGTCCTAAGGCAACTCTAAACCACAAGGGGCTCATGTCCTATACTTACTCTGTCGCAGCAACCATCCACTCTTCACAAATGCCATTTTCTCACCTACAGAAAAAAAACAGCCAGGTTCAAAATCATATTCAGAAAAGAGAATGACCCACATGAGCTGTTTTTACTCACTTTTGACACCAAATGTGTGTGGTTTTTCCATACCAGTAACCAATTCTCCAATTCTCAGGACACCAACTGGATGTCTACTGATTCAGGTGGATTCCAACACTATGTGGAGTTAGCATCAGACCTCACAGGTTAAAGGTTCAGTTCCACAAGAGTGCTCCCACTTTAAAGAAAAGTCCTAGGCCTATTGTATTTCTGATATACAAATTGGGAGATTTATACATGTAAATTGATTTATTTATACATATAAACTCATATAAATATATATTGACTCCCTCCTGAGATTCAATAATCTGCTATGGCTCAGGAAAGCACTTTACAATATTCTGTTTATTATAAAAGGATTCAACTCAGGAACAGCCAAATGGATGAGATGAAAAGCACAAAGTGTGCAAGCAGAGCTTCCATTGCCTCTCCAGGCACTACTTCGCAGCATCTCCATGTGACCAGTGGAACTCTGTCATTTATGGGTTCCTAAGGAGATGCTTTATTGACTATGCCAAAGCCTTTGACTGTGTGGATCACAATAAACTGGAAAATTCTGAAAGAGATGGGACTACCAGACCACCTGACCTGCCTCTTGAGAAACGTATATGCAGGTCAGGAAGCAACAGTTAGAACTGGACATGGAACAACAGACTGGTTCCAAATAGGAAAAGGAGTACGTCAAGGCTGTATATTGTCATCCTGCTTATTTAACTTATATGCAGAGTACATCATGAGAGACGCTGGGCTGGAGGAAGCACAAGCTGGAATCAAGATTGCTGGGAGAAATATCAATAACCTCAGATATGCAGATGACACCACCCTTATAGCAGAAAGTGAAGAGGAACTGAAAAGCTTCTTGATGAAAGTGAAAGAGGAGAGTGAAAACGTTGGCTTAAAGCTCAACATTCAGAAAACTAAGATCAAGGCATCTGGTCCCATCACTTCATGGGAAATAGATGGGGAAACAGTGGAAACAATGGCTGACTTTATTTTGGGGGGCTCCAAAATCACTGCAGATGGTGATTGCAGCCATGAAATTAAAAGACACTTACTTCTTGGAAGGAAAGCTATGACCAACCTAGATAACATATTAAAAAGCAGAGATATTACTTTGCCAACAAAGGTCTGTCTAGTCAAGGCTATGGTTTTTCCAGTGGTCATGTATGGATGTGAGAGTTGGACTGTGAAGAAAGCTGAATGCCAAAAAATTGATGCTTTTGAACTGTGGTGTTGGAGAAGACTCTTTGGAGAGTCCCTTGGACTGCAAAGAGATCCAACCAGTCCATCCTAAAGGAGATCAGCCCTGGGTTTTCATTGGAAGGACTGACGTTGAAGCTGAAACTCCAATACTTTGACCACCTCATGTGAAGAGTTGACTCATTGGAGAAGACCCTGATGCTTGGAGGGATCGGGGGCAGGAGGAGAAGGGGACGACAGAGGATGAGATGGCTGGATGGCATCACCGACTCGATGGACATGAGTTTGGGTAAACTCCGGGAGTTTGTAACGGACAGGGAGGCCTGGCATGCTGTGATTCATGGCGTTGCAAAGAGTCGGACATGACTGAGCGACTGAATTGAACTGAACTGAACTGAAGGAGATTCCGTTAGGTATCCATGATTACATCACTGGACACTGGTGATTAAGTGGCAGTTTCTCTGCATCTCTGGAGATCCAGGAATGCGGTTGAAAGCTCTAACCTTCTCGTCACAAGCTTGGTTCCTCTGGCAACCAGCCCCATCCTGAAGTCACCTAGGTGCACCCCACATCCCCACCCCACCCCCACACCAAGAGTCATCTCATTAGTATAAACTCAAGTATGGTTGAAAGGGGTTTATTATGAATTAAAAAAAAAAAAAAACCTCCTAATGCCTCTAATCTCTCAGAAAATTCCAATGTTTTAGAAGTTCATATGTTTCTTATCATATCACAAAATCACAGTCCTTTGGTCTCTCTGTCCTTACTCCTTTCAGCTGGGTAAAGGACCAAAGTCATTTTATCTCAATGGCCATCTGGAATTTACCTAATACCTCGTTAACGGGGCCAATATAACCCCTGACACAAACATTCTAGTTTTTAGCCTCAGCACCCTGCCCACCTTTTTAAAAGTAAGGCTGATGCTGAAACTCCAATACTTTGGCCACCTGATGCAAACAGCCAACTCATTGGAAAAGACCCTGAAGTTGGGAAAGATTGAAGGCAGAAGGAGAAGAAGGTGACAGAGCCTGAGATGGTGGGATGGCATCACCGATTCAATGGACATGAACTTGGGCAAATTCCGGAAGATGGTGAGGGACAGGGAGGCCTGGAATGCTGAAGTCCATTGGGTCGCAAAAAGTCAGACAGAACTTGGCAACTGAAAAACAACAATCCTGCCCACCTTACCAAGTCTAACTCCACTTAGGTCTAATAGACATAAAGCAGCCCCAGAACACAAAGATTCAACTCTGTCAAGAACTTGTGACTTCTCCTAACGTACCTGGAATCGTGGGGTTCTGGGGTCCAGCTGCCTAAGCTCTACCCTGGGTGTGCGCTGCTGCTGCTGCTAAATCGCTTCAGTTGTCTCCGACTCTGTGTGACCCCATAGACGGCAGCCCACCAGGCTCCTCTGTCCCTGGGATTCTCCAGGCAAGAACACTGGAGTGGGTTGCCATTTCCTTCTCCAATGCATGAAAGTGAAAAGTGAAAGTGAAGTCGCTCAGTCGTGTCCGACTCTCCGCGACCCCATGGCCTGCAGCCCACCAGGCTCCTCCGTCCCTGGGATTCTCCAGGCAAGAGGACTGGAGTGGGTTGCCATTTCCTTCTCCAATGCATGAAAGTGAAAAGTGAAAGTGAAGTCGCTCAGTCGTGTCCGACTCTCCGCGACCCCATGGCCTGCAGCCCACCAGGCTCCCCGTCCCTGGGATTCTCCAGGCAAGAACACTGGAGTGGGTTGCCATTTCCTTCTCCAATGCATGAAAGTGAAAAGTGAAAGTGAAGTCGCTCAGTCGTGTCCGACTCTCCGAGACCCCATGGCCTGCAGCCCACCAGGCTCCTCCGTCCCTGGGATTCTCCAGGCAAGAGGACTGGAGTGGGTGGCCAGGCGTGCCCTAGTGACTTTACACAGCCCAGTTACAGCTGGCCGTGCATGGGCGTCAGCAGGTGGAGTGGCCAGGTCAGAGCAGAACAAAAAACTCAAAGAGCAGAACTCACCAAAAAAAAAGTCTAATAACTTTAACTCCATAAAAATAAAAATCTGAGTGGCAAAAGTTAAGAAGACCAATAAAAGACAAAGAAAAATATATTTTACAACCATATACATGGCAGCAGAGAGTTAATTTCCTTCACTTACAAAGCCGACTTATAACAGAAACGGCACTCATCTGGCAGTTCAGAGAAAAAGAAACACGAATGGGCAAAAAACTCATAAGCTCTCCATTTCTCTCTCAATTCAAATAGCAAAATTCAAATCACGAGTTAACAACATTACCTATTACAGGGCCACAAATGAAAAAAACTATGATACCCAGAAAGGAGAAAGCATAATGGCAGGAATGAAAACTACTGTAATCTTTTGGGAGGAGAATTTGACAATATCCATCCAAATTTTAAATATTCATACACTCTGAATGTATGAACACCTCACCATTACTAGGAATATGCCTCCTTGATACACACGCAGTTTCACCCACACATGTGTAACACTATCCCCAACCAGAGGCCCCTCCACACACGGCAGATCATCATACAGATGTGAAAGAACTAAAGCAGAAGAGTTTGTGCTCATGAGCATACAGAGCTGATAGCCACCAGCACAACTGCTTTCTGGAAGGTGTCAGCAAACTGCCAATGATGTGCACCTCTGAGGAGAGGAGTGAGGAGATGCTGAGTGTCAGAAAAGGGGGCAATACTCAGGCCTATTACAACTCTCTGCAATTTGCAAATATTGCATCATTTTATTTATTTATTTACTTCTTGGCTGCACTGGGTCCACTGCTGCCTGAGGGCTTTCTCTAATTGTGGTGAGCAGGGGCTGCTCTCCTATCGTGGAGCACAGTTCTAGGGTGTGCGGGCTCCAGGACTTCTGGCACACAGGCTCAGTAGCTGCAGTTTGTGGGCTCCAGAGCATGACCTCAGTAGTTGTGGCACACGGGCTTAAGTTGCCCCATGGCATGTGGAATCTTCCCAGGCCAGGGATTGAACAAATCAACAGATATTATTTGGAGGCTGAAATTATGAGCTACTTTTGTTTTCTACTTTAGCATTTTTAAGGTATTCTCTTAAGACACAAAAGTTTTGGAAGGTTGGCAAAACAGAGCACAAGCCCAAGTAGCCACCTCAAAAGAACAAATGAGTTCTTCCTCATTTCATGTTTCCCACGTCTAAGTACGGCTCGCAAGTCATCCTGTATTTCAGCATCTTCAAAATGAATGTTCTTAGTCTCCCTGAAGTTTTTGCCAATTCACGCTGTTTGTCCTCACCAGGAAAGAAAGGATGTTTTTTCATCTTTCTCTTTCACATTTAGGCACTCAAACATCCAGTCCCAGATGAACTAGATGCACAAAGTCAGTCTCTTCTTTCTCCCAGAGGGTGTGCGTGCTGCTTACTGCTGCTGATGGTGAGGGTACATGCCTGAGGCAGCTGACTGTTGAGAAGGCAATGCTAACTGCTGAGCCACTGACTCACCCAACCAGGAAAATTCCCGCTAATACAAGGCTTTCCATTAAGCAAAATGATGGGTTTCGTCATTACTTAAACTGAGTTGAACTAGTTTTCTGCAATTTGCAGCCTGTAATAAGGGTCCCCAATCCCCAGGAAGCAGACTGGTGTGGTCTGTGACTTGTTAGGCATGGGGCCACACAGCAGGAGGTGGGTGGCAGACAAGCAGAGCCTGCTACCCATAGCCCGCTGGCCCTTACTCCATGAAAACAGTCCCCAGTGCCAAAAGAATTGAGGACAGGTGGCCTGTAGCATCCCTAAAACAATCATTTACTTCCAAAAGGATTTGAGGCAGAGAAATAACACTATTATATTTTCATTCAACAAATATTATTTGAACATGTAATGTGTGTCCAGCCTTGCAGCAGACACTAAGGATAAAGCAGTGACCAAGTCAAAAGCCCTGCTTTCGTGTTAGTTGATACTCTAATGGAAGAAAAAGATTAAACTTGGAAGTTAAAAAGACAGGGGATGGATGTTATAGATAGCATCACATCTCTGCAGTGATATTATTACCCCAAAACATAAAACTGCAGGGTATTCACTCATGCCAAATCCTGGATATTTATACTAAAACTTCCTACAATCCTTAACAGAAACTCGTTTATTTTCCTTTTCACGTGAAAAGGAAAATAGTTGGGATTAGGCCAAAAATTACCTGAAGGTATTGGGAGCCACATAGTTTACAATACAAACATAAAACCTGACTGAAATGCTGCCATACAACTTTGCTAGTGGATGTGGAACCAAGTGAACAGTGTAAAAATGTGGAGCAATAGGAAGGAGTTTCCCAAACTTCTGCGGTAAATTTTCTAAAATCTCTAATGACTGATATTAATTTGGCTATATTTGTTGGCATTCATAATAGTCAAAATAGCAGCTCAGCCTAACACTGAAATTAAGAGCAGCTTCATTTATTCACAGGTCTTCAAGAATCCAAGACCAACTTTATGTGCCTGTAAGATTAACACCCCAAGTTTGAGCAAACGCCAGGAGTTGGTGATGGACAGGGAAGCCTGGCGTGCTGCAGTCCACGGGGTCGCAAAGAGTTGGACATGACTGAGTGACTGAACTGAACTGATAATTAACATCCAGATTAATCCAGAACTGAACATTAACATCCTGGATCCACTAGCATCCAGGAAGATAAAGACTTAAAAAGAGAGTTCCTTAAGGACTGAGAACTTCCCAGTTATTTACTAACTGTATGCATCAACATTTGAGTTGCCAGATATCGTGCCTATGTTTTCTCTGGCATTTGCTTGGGAGTGAGGCTGGGTTTCTTTCACTTTTCAGGTAGATGTGACTCAAGGAGATGTCAACAAGAGAAAACTGAAAACCCAACTTGAAAATCAATTTCAGGCCACTTGAGGCAAGATTTAAAACAGGAATAAAACGGAAAAAAAACTTCTACATAGAGAGGACAACATTATAAATGTATCTCTTGCATGGCTAAATAGTTCAAAACTAATGAAGAAAGGGAAAAGTAGATTATTACAAGGTAGAAAGAAACTTGAACTGAAATTTAGCAACAGAAACTCATGACTTTTTGAAAAGGGGTAATTGTTCTGCAGACTCGGATATCTTCTTATCTGGTATCATCCTGTCTACCCTTAGTCATTATATGGAACAATATTACATGCCCAGATATTTATCTCTAATACTGGTCTCCTCTAAAAGGAACCCGTATTCCTTGAAAATGAGCTGCTTACAATTCAGGGACAAGATACCTCAAGATATGCCTAAGATGATTTATTGTCAAAAAAACAAAGGTATTCTCAAGGAAAAAAGTCAACCAGCTAAAGGGTATTTAATGGCCAAACTGTGACAACACAAGTGCCAATGTGAACACAATAATTACAGTTCATTAGAACCAACTGAGGCTAAAAGGCATCCTAAGTATAAAAATGATTCAAGCCATACAGCCACATCACTATAGAATGTGCTTGAGAAAACATACACTCTGACTTCAATTTCACAATGAAGGGGATGGTGGCTAAAAAAAAACAGGTCAAACAATCTGATTTGTGTAATTCCTTCCCCTTACTAAATAACTCAAAGTTACAGCATCAACAGTAAGAGATATTTGTTATTTACAAAAAACAAAGTCTAAGATGTTAGAATTTCTTTTTTTTTTTTTTTAACTTAAGTCTTTATTGAATTTTTTACAATATTGTTTATGTTGTTTATGTCCTGGTTTCTTGGCCATGGGGCATATGGGATCTTTGTTCCCCGATCAGGGACCAAACCTGCACCCTCTGCATTGGAAGGCAAGGTGTTAACCACTGGACCAGCAGGGAAGTCCCTAGAATTTCTTTTTTAAGACAAAAAGTCTAGAGTTCTGAGTTAAGGACTCAAATGTACTGAAACATAGGCAGCAGAGAAGACTGTAGGAACAGGCTACAAACCAACCAAAAACTTAAAAAACAAGCTCTTTATCTCCACTAAAGAGGCTAGCCGCTTCTGTCAGGTACCATGCTGGATATCACACCACTACCTGGAGCATATTGCCTCATCAGCAGGAGCATCCTCAAACCCTGGCTCCCAACCCGTGAGACATAACACAACACAGACCCCAACACTGGGCCACACAAACAAGAGACACCAAGGGTAACAAGGACATAAACAGGAACAGCTGCCTCATCTGCTCTTGAATGACCCGCCTTACCAATGCTGGACCACAGCTACATCTTTTTATCTAGAGTCTGTCCCCCGCCAAGCCCCTCCAGTATACCCTGCACCCTGATCACAAAGCAGAGGAAGAGGGAATACTGCCTATCATTCAGCCTACTTGCCCTCAGTCTTGTAGAGTATTCACATGCCACTGCCCCAAACAGGTTTATCATCAGCCTAGACCAATTCCTGGTCCTGGATCCTGCTAGCCTGTCCTGCCCTGAGGTTACCTAGGATAGGATAACTCAGTGTTCAGAAGGGAAAAAGAAAAAAAGGCAGACTTTAAACATCCACCTTCCCATTTTTCCATCTACAGTACTTAGAAATATTACATATTTCTAGAAAATCCAAATTTCTTGTCACTAAACACGTCAATTCACATGAGAGTTACTTTCAAAGAGAGAAAACACAACAGTGACATTAAAATGAGCATCCAAGACAAACAACCTATTAATAATGTGAAGATCACCCCTCCTGGTGACTGCTTAGGTATTTTCAACATTAATGACAACTTAAACACCTAATCTGCTTTCTCATGAGATGAATTTTAGTTGCATAAATCCACAAAGGCAAAAAGAACGGCAACAGAAACAAAAGCAGATGAGCTGCTAAGAACATTGTGAAAGGTCTAAAGCAAATGAACAAGTGATAACAAATATAAAATTTAGCTTTCTCTGCTTTTCATGTGCTAACAATCAAAACACAGCAAGCCAACCCTAGTCACAGAACACTGTGAAGATTTAGGATTTAGAAGCATGAGATAATTCTAAAGGTGGGGGAGATGGTCAGAATTTACTGAACATCTTTAAGAAGAGTCACTAGGCCCTCTAACACATCCAGGCTACTATCCTCCCCAATCCTGAGGATTTCCTTTCTGGAAAGGCTGAAACACAGAGGGTTTATCTAGTCTTGGTGACATGAGGGATAGCTCAGAGTGGGAGTGAAAGGCCACACTTAGCAGAGTAACAGAGTAAGTGAACATCTTGAACTTCGTGTTCTCTTCCTTTACTTAACTCCCAGACTCTTTGGGTGTGGGCAAAGGGCACAGCCCAAGACTCATTAATACGGATCTTTTTTTTTTTTCTATGAAACAAGTGACCTCTGCCTAAAACCCTAGAAGAAAGCTCACCAAGTAGTAAACTTTAAACAAACATATAAACTTTCAGTCAATTTTTTTAACATCTTGAATAGAAACAGCATGCATGTTCAGACTTCCCAGGTGGTGCTAGTGGTAAAGAATCCGCCTGCCAATGCAGGAGATGTAAGAGACACGGGTTTGATCCCTGGGTCGGAAAGACGGCCTGGAGTAGGAATATCCCCTGGAGTGGCACCCCACTCCAGTATTCTTGCCAGGAGGATCTTTTGAACAGAGGTGCCTAGTGGGCTACCATCGATACGGCTAAAGAGAGTAGGATTTGACTGAGAGTCTGAATACAGCATGTATGTTCCGGCATCTGAGGAAGCCTTGAGATAAGAGACTAAAAAATATAAGATTAAAAAAAAAAAACTGAAACTTTCACAGGAATTAGAAAAAATTGCAGGGAGCAAAGGAAAACTTTAAAAAAAAGTTATTAGGTTGGTGAAAAAGTAACTGCAGTTTTTCACTGTTGAACTTTGCCATTTGATACTGGAATACATTCTTAAATAAAAATAGTTATGTTATACATCATCTTAATGTGCATTTCTCAATTTATGTTTTTTAGCTAATGACTTATTACTTGCTGTTTATTTTATATTTATTTTAGACTATGGAAATGATGTTAGACAAAAAGCAAATTCGAGCTATTTTCTTACTCGAGTTCAAAACAGGTCATAAAGCAGTGGTGACAACTCGAAACATCAACAACCCATCTGGCCCAGGAACTGCTAATGAATGTACAGTGCAATGGTGGTTCAAGAAATTCTGCAAAAGAGATAAGAGTCTTGAAGATGAGGATTGCAGTGGCTAGCCGTGAGAAGTTGATAACCAACTACGAGCCATTACTGAAGCTGATCCTCTTAAAACTACAGAATAAGTAGCCAGAGCACTCAACGTCAACCACTCTATAGTCATTAGGCATTTGAAGCAAAATAGAAAGATAAAAAAGCTCCATAAGTGGGTGCCTCATAAGCTGACCTCGAATCAAAAAAATGGTTGATTTGAAGTGTTTGTCTTCTCTTACTGTACACAGCAACAACAAACAATTTCGCAACCTGACTGTGACATGTGACAAAAAGTGGATTTTATACAACTGGTGAAGACCAGCTCAGTTGGTGGACCGAGGAGCAGCTTCAAAGCACTTCCCAAAGCCAAACTTACACCAGAAAAAGGTCATGGTCACTGTTTACCAATCTGCTGCCAGTATGATCCACTACAGCTTTCTGAATTCTGGCGAAACCATGACACCTGAGAAGTATACTCAGCAAATCGGTGAGATACGCTGAAAACTGCTATACCTGCAGCCCACAGTGGTCAACAGAGAGGGCCCAATTTTCTCCATGACAATACCCAACTGCATTTCACACAATCAACGCTTCAAAAGTTGAATGAATTGGGCTACAAAGTTTTGCCCCTTGCGCCATATTCACCCGACCTCATGCCAACCAACTACCATTCTTCATGCATCTCGACAGTTTTTTTGTAGGGAAAACACTTCCACGACCAGGAGGAGGCAGAAAATGCTTTCCAAGAGTCCATCAAATCCTGAAGCATGGATTTTTACGCCACAGGAATAAACAAATTTATTCCTCATTGACAAAAACGTGCTGATTGTAATGGTTTCTACTTTGATTAAAAAAGATGTATTTAAGCCTAGTTATAATGATTTAAAATTCATGGTCTGAAACCTCAACTACATTTGCACCAACCTAATACTGTTATCAGAGAAATGATACACAATATTGTAGCCAAGAAACAAAATGTTCTAAAATAGGAACATTTAAAGCTCTCAGTTTAAAATGATTAATCAAATCTAAAATAGAAGAGCATAAAAGATCATAGTGGAAGAACTCTCTCCAAAAGGGGGAAAAAAAAAAAGGCCAAGAAATGAAATAAATAAATAAATAAAGGATAATCCTAGATATACAGCATTCTGCTTACAGGAGAGTTTCATAAATAAACCACCGGAAAAAAGTAGAGAAAAAATACTATACAAACATTTTCCAGAAGATGACAATGCATTTCTAGACACAAAAGCTTCAATGAGTGTCCAGCAAGATGAACTTTAAAAGATCCTCAGTAAGGTTTAAATTGAAATTGCAGACTCAAAAAAAAAAAAAAAAGAAAAAAAGAAATTGCAGACTCTACAGACAAAAAATAGAACTTAAAACTTGTGGGGCGGGTGGGGGGGCGGGGGTGGGGGGTGGCGGGGAGTGGAGTCACATAAAGGATAAGCAAAGCATAAGGGTATTTTAATCAACAATACTGGAAGCTGGAAGGCAATGGATGAGTATCTTCAAAATGCTGAGAGAAAATTATTTTCAAGCCAGAATTCCATACCAAATTATTAATCAAATAGATAAAATAAGGACATTTATACACATGCTCAAAGACTTAAGATTTACCTCCCACATACTCGACTCTGTTTCCAGAACCTAGTGAAGAAGGTATTCCACCATAATGACAGAGGAACTAGGGAGCCAATAATGAACAAAGGGAAAGAAAATGCCCAGGATGAAGGTGAAGGAAGGTCACAGGAAGATAACTGTGCCACAGGCCTAGAAAAGAAACCAGTCCAGATTGAAGGACAGTGGAAACGGACAGAAACGGACATTATCTTAAGAGACTCTGGTAAACTCAGTAAGTGCATTTACAGGAGGCAAAAGTCTTCCATGGCAGGAAGTCAAAGATTACACCTAAATCAATAGCAATGTTATTGTATCTCAAATATAAAAAAGGCAGCTAAAAAAAGGTCAAACAGTTGCCTCAAGTTAATGGAAAGGGAGTGGGTTTTTGACTCAGGTTTAAAGTGCTATTTGGATTTTCAATTTATGTATATGCATTATTTTGATAAATGTGAACATGCAGGCAATAATTTTAATTATTCTTAAATATATTTTTTAAAAATCCTTAAATGAACAACATTTAGCTGATTTTAATAGTTCTTTGCTTTCAAAATGGAGGGAGAAACTTAGTATATCTTTAGGAATCAAAAATCATAAAGTATGATTCTGATAATATGCTTTTAAAAATTCATAGAACCTAATGCTTCAGACTTTGAAGTCAAAAGAACAGCATTTAAATCCTGGCTCAATCACTTGTAAATCACCTTGGGCAAGTTACTTAGCTTTTCCAAGCCTTAGATTCTTCATCTATAAAGTGAGAATACTAATACCTACTTGGATAAGATGTTTGGAAAATTGGGTAAAATAGCTTGTGCTTGCATAGTGCATGACAGTTACTAAAACCAACAAATGGTAGCTACTCCCACAGCAATTATTACTACTATTTTTGCTATTATTTCCTCACCATCCACCTAAAACTTGCCCAAAACATTCTAGAAGACAGAAGCACATCAGGCTGCTTCTCAAATGGCTTAGAAGACTTACTAAGATGCCCCTGGCTGTCAAAATTTGAACACATAGTAGAAGGGAGAAAAAAAACACAAACCAAAAAACCCTTCCCAGAATACCTAACTTAATTAGTCTCTGAAGAAACAGTAATAGCTTTCTGACGTACCTTGCTGAATTTCACTCTCCGTGTGTGTGTGCGCGCGCACACACACAGGCGCTTAATCGCTCAGTCATGTCCGACTCTTTGTGACCTCACAGACTGTAGCATGCCAGGCTCCCCGTCCGTGGATTCTCCAGGAAAGAATACTGGTGGGGCTTACCATTCTCTTCTATAGGGGGTCTTCCCCACCAAGGGCTCAAACCCAGGACTCCTGCACAGCAAGCAGATTCTTTACCTTCTGAGCCACCAGGGAAGCTATTATTTATACCCTGGAGCAGGATCTAATACATAAACTAAAACTCATTGGTTCTACAGGGCACAGTACCAGCAAACTAGCTGCAAAATAGCCACGTTACTCACCTACCAATAAAACCTACAAAAAGTCTTAAAAATACAAATCATATTCAACACTTCATTTTTTGGGGGTGCACCTCTTGGCTTATGGGATCTTAGTTCCCCACCTAGAGATCAAACCCAGAACACACACCCTGCCCTCCCCCAACCTTGGGGCAGTGAGAGCACCCAGCCCTAACCACTGGACTGCCAGGGAATTCCTCAAGTCACTTTGAATATGAACTCAAATCACTTTAAAAATCACTGAATCCTAAAGGGGACCAATTTAAAAGATGGAAAGAATACTGCCTTTGGAATCTGACAGTTCTGAACTAAAAAGTCCACTCTGCCTGGCTCATTTAGTTAGCACTGTCTACCTTTCCAAGGAATATGACTACCTCAAGAGTGGTATCTGGAGACTTCCCTCGCAGTCCAGTGGTTAAGACTCCAAGCTCTCACTTCCAAGAGCAGTTCAATCCCTAGCTAGGGAACTAAGATCCCACAGCCACACAGCTGGGCAAAATAAAAAGTGATATCTGTTCTTTCTGTACCTACACATTTCACAAATTCACTCCCTGAGATTATCAGGAAATTTACTTACTAGGGGCTTCCCTGGTGGCTCAGACAGTAAAGAGTCTGCCTGCAATGCAGGAGACCCTGGGTGGGGAAGATCCCCTGGAGAAGGGAATGGCAACCCACTCCAGTATTCTGGCCTGGAAAATCCCATGGACAGAGGAGACAATCCATGGGATCCCATAGAGTTGGACACAACTGAGTGATCAACACTTTCACTTTCAGAGGAACTAGTATTTTAGCTGTAAAATTACTTCCTTATCAAAAGGGAGGAAAACTTTGTTCTTCAAGGACTCCAACACAGGGGACAAGGATTGGGTAATCTATTATCATTCAGAGGTCAGTTCATATTTGGTGTTGGCCATTTCACACAGCAATCAATTTTTAATAACAAACCCAATACAAGCACTCATCAAAGGACAGACTAAAACAAAGAGGCAAGAAAGTTCAACACTCTGTACTCAGGATCAAATTCAGAAGCAAATATACAGCCAATAAAATATGACTGATTCAACTAGCCCACTCTTTGTAACTTTTTAAAGAATATTTATTTATTTGGCTGCGCCAGTCTTAGCTGTGGCATGCAGGATCTTCCATCTTCATTTTTATTGCAGCGTGCAGGATTTTTAGTTGCAGCATGTGGATCTAATCTAGTTCCTTGACCAGGGATTGAACCCCAACCTCTTGCATTGGGAGTGCAGAGTCTTAGCCACTGGACCACCAGGGAAGTCCTTTTGTAACGTTTTTAATAGTTTATTTTACTCAGCTGTTTTTGGTAGTTACTGACACTAATAAAGTAATTCTTTAATTTCTTTAGACATCCAGTAAGAAAGAAAAAAAGAGGACAGGAGAAAGAACCCAAATATTAATGTAGGATAGCAACCTGATAAGTATAGCAAACCTTCTAGAGTGAATCAAGAAAAACCTCTATTTTCCCAAGAAGTAATATGACTACCTCAAGAAGGGTATCTGTTCTTTCTACACCACTGACCTACACATTTCAGAAATTCAGTCCCTGAGATTATCAGGTTATTTACTTACAGAATATGCTAACACCATTAAAAACATGCTAGTAAAGAAATGGCATTAGGTTCTGAGTTCTTTTCTGCAACCTCCTTCAGTAAGCATTTACTGACCACCTATATTTTGCCAGACACTCTCAAGTGCCAGGATAATCCTGCAACATATGTTTGATTCCTGCTCTTGGAGATTTGGGGGGGAGTGGGGGGAAGGGCCAGGGCATTAGTTAAGTCATCACTACCACACAGGAGTAAACACTAATCACAAGGGAGGACCAGACAAGCACCAGCCCAGCTCTCTCCCCAACAACCACCTTCTATCAATAACCATCAGACCAGTCCAACCCAGCCCAGGGTTAAGAACTTCCCGGGTCCAGGGGACAAGCTGAGCACAAGAGGACCAGCTGAACGAGCAGTCTTGCTGCACATGAACATAAACACATCTATTGTACTTTGGTCATTATTTGTCAGACAAACATTAAGGGTCGTAAGCAAAAGGTAGTTAACAGGTAATTAGCTCCGGGCCCTAATTCGTGACTGAGACAAGTCACTTCCTGCACTGGAACTGGTCTCCTCCAAGTCCGTCAAGACCCAGGAACTTCCTTTCCTTTCGACAAAAGCGCTGCTCCGTCTGGCAGTGGCTCTACCAGGTCCCATTCAGAAAAGACATTTTAAAAAACGAAAGCTTCTCAGGAGTCACAGTCAACAGTCAATTCCAGCATGGTTTAGAATTAATCATGTCCCCCTAGATGTTTTGATACTGTGACCGGCTCACCTCATTCCTTTCTCCGCTCACCCTGGAAACCTGGAATTTTACTATTCGGTCATTTATAAACACTTTCCTGTGTTAAGTCACTCTACTTTTAAGTTAAAAGAACAAAAAACACTACTCCGACGCGAAATGAAAACCCCTGATCCCTGAGATTCCTAGTGTACTTATCAGGCGAGACAACCAAATGTCAAAAAAAGACATACTACAACTAGGAGCACTTAAAACTTAAGACACTGCAAAACCGAGAGTAGGTAAAAGAAACCAAGCGGAGAAGGGCCCCACACGCGAGCGCAAAGCTTCAATGCCATTCCAGACTCCTTCTTAAGGAGGATGAGACCTCCGGGTGGGAGGAGAACCAGAGAGTCCAAATCCCCTGGGCCGGCGGGACAGCAGGGGCGGAGTTCTGCGCCCAGACTGCAGACGGGCAGCGGGTCGGCGGGAGCACCTGCAGGAAGCCGGGCAGCAGCAGGAGCGCTCCAGCTGGCCGGGCGGCTCCAGGGGCGGCTCCAGAGAGGGAGGGAAGGAGCCGCTGGGGGGTCAGTCCGGATGGGGCGCGGGCGGGCAGTTCCAAAGGAGGCTCCAGAAGGAGAGAAAAAAGGGACGAAGGGAGGGGGGTTTCCTCTGGAGAAGACACGGGCGGACGGCTACAGGAGAGGCTCCGAGGGATCGCAGGGGCGGAGCGCGACGGTCTGCAAGGGGGATCCGCTTGGCGGAGGCGAGGGCGGCGGCTCTCGGACAAGCTTGGGAGGGACCGGGGGAAGGAGGGAAGCAGAGAAGGAGGGGGAAACGGAGGAGAAAGGAGGGGGAAGGGAAGGGCGCGGGCGGGGCTGGGAGGCGCCGATGGGCCTCTCCAAAGGAGGCTCCGGAGGGACCGCCGCCGGGGTGGGGAACGGGGGGCGCGGGCCTGGGGTCTCCTCGGATGGGCGCGGGGTGGGTGGGCCCGGCCTGAGGGGGTCTGGGTCGGCGAAATCGGACAGGAATATTCACCTGCAAAGCCTCCGGCCACCACCGCGCACAGAAAGAGGTCCGAAGCGAAAGGACACCGCCGGGTTCCGCGGCTCCGGCGGCCTCTCGCTGGCGTCCTGGCCGCCGTCAGACGTCACGCCTCCCCGGCGCGCATGCGCATGGCACGCGAGGCTGGCCGGAGGTGCGGCGGGGTTCTAACGAGCCTGACTAATGGGGGGCGGGCTGGGCCGGAGGGTCAGGCTTCAGTTTCATCTGAAAAGAACAGTAGATTCCCCTGATATTGCTTGTAAATACCACTTTCCCGGAAAAGGAGCTGGGCAGGGCTCTTGAGAGATACCGATGAGTCTAGAACTGGGGCAGGGAAAGAATGACTGAGTCTGCAGCATCCCGTAGCGCCTGAAGTCGGGAATGCTCAAAAATACGTGTAGGTTTGTCAAGGGACAAAGGACTCAACCTGCCAGAGCTCCCAGTGCCCAAACCTGGCACAGTTACAATTTAGAATATAAAGTGAGTATACTAGAGTCTATTCTGCTGTAAATAAATAAATGTATTATTTGGGAAGGGAGCTAAGTCTTCCTTATAGAAGAATTCTAATGAATCACACTCCATCCAGAGGATTTATTAGTCGCCACTCACCCACCCTTGAGCATGAGCTGTGCATAGTCATTTCCTCCCAGGGTACGTGTTGGCAAAAAGAAAAATTACTTCACGGTGAAGAAACCTGTCAAACACTACTCAACCACATGATCAAGGTTAACATAAACAGCAATGTCTTTTTCATAGTATTTACCCTTGATATGACATAATGACAAGGTCACTTTTCCTACAGTCTTACCGCAAAAAGCATAACCCTAGTCTAACTATGAGAAGAACATCAGACAAATCTCACTTGAGGGATATTCCACAAAATGCTTCTCCAGTATTCCTCAAAACTCAAGTAGTGAAAAACAAAGAAAGACTGAGAAACTCACATGCAATGTAGTGTCGTGGATGGGATCCTGTAACAGAAAAGAAAAAAAAAGATGTCAGTGAAAGAATTCATGAATTCCAAATTCTTATTTTAGTTAATAGTAATTATTAGCCATTTTTAGTTCTGACAATTGTAGCACGTTATGTAAGACGCTAACATTAGGGGAAACTGAGTGACAGACATACTCTTTCAGTATCTTGGGGGATGCTGACTCTCTCAGTAGAGCTACAGGTCTAATTCTGACTACCTTCAGTGTTAGATTTCTTTCAGAGCTTGGATTAGGAGGGTTCAAAAATACACTGAAAGATGACTCTGTGAAAGTGCTGTACTCAGTATGCCAGCATTTATGGAAAACTCAGCAGTGGCCACAGGACTGGAAAAGGTCAGTTTTCATTCCAATCCCAAAGAAAGGCAATGCCAAAGGATGCTCAAACTACTGCACAATTGCACTCATCTCACACTCTAGTAAAGTAATGCTCAAAATTCTCCAAGCCAGGCTTCAGCAATACGTGAACCGTGAACTTCCAGATGTCCAAGCTGGTTTTAAAAAAGGCAGAGGAACCAGAAATCAAATTGCCAACATTCACTGGATCATCAAAAAAGCAAGAGAGTTCCAGAAAAACATCTATTTCTGCTTTATTGACTATGCCAAAACCTTTGACTGTGTGGATCACAATAGAAAATTCTGAAAGAGATGGGCATACCAGACCACCTGACCTGCCTCTTGAGAAACCTGTATGCAGGTCAGGAAGCAACTGGACATGGAACAACAGACTGGTTCCAAATAGGAAAAGGAGTACGTCAAGGCTGTATATTGTCATCCTGCTTATTTAACTTATATGCAGAGTACATCATGAGAGACGTTGGGCTGGAGGAAGCACAAGCTGGAATCAAGATTGCTGGGAGAAATATCAATAACCTCAGATATGCAGATGACACCACCCTTATAGCAGAAAGTGAAGAGGAACTGAAAAGCTTGATGAAAGTGAAAGAGGAGAGTGAAAAAGTTGGCTTAAAGCTCAACATTCAGAAAAAAAAAAAAGCTCAACATTCAGAAAACTGAGATCATGGCATCCGGTCCCATGACTTCATGGCAGATAGATGTGGAAACAGTGGTTGACTTTATTTTTCTGGGCTCCAAAATCACTGCAGGTGGTGATTGCAACAATGAAATTAAAAGACACTTACTCCTTGGAAGAAAAGTCATTACCAACCTAGACAGCATTTTAAAAAGCAGAGACATAACTTTGCCAACAAAGGTCCGTCTAGTCAAGGTTATGGTTTTTCCGGTGGTCATGTATGGATGTGAGAGTTGGACTATAAAGCTGAGCACCGAAGAACTGATGCTTTTGAACTGTGGTATTGGAGAAGACTCTTGAGAGTCCCTTGGACTGCAAGGAGATCCAACCAGTCCATCCTAAAGGAGATCAGTCCTGGGTGTTCATTGGAAGGAGTGATGTTGAAGCTGAAACTCCAATACTTTGGCCACCTGATGGGAAGAGCTGACTCGTTGGAAAAGACCCTGATGCTGGGAAAGATTGAGGGCAGGAGGAGAAGGGGATGACAGAGGATGAGATGGTTGGATGGCATCATCGACTTAATGGACATGTGTTTGGGTGGGCTCCGGGAGTTGGTGATGGACAGGGAGGCCTGGCGTGCTGCGGTTCATGGGGTCACGGAGAGTCGGACACGACTGAGCAACTGAACTGAACTGAAAAATACACTGGCATATCATCTTTGTGTGACAGGACTCCGGAGGACTTATTTCTTCTTCATACTTTTCTGTACTTTTGAAATTTTCTTTAATGAATCAGTGAAACAACTTAAAAACCATTTTAACAAATTAACAAGAAAAAGTAGTACTTGAGTCCAGTTGTAGGTAGATAGATGTCTGGGAACTGGAGCAGGTACACCTGTTAGTAAGTTTTCTGCTTTAGTAAAATTGGCTTTCTGTCCAAGCTTGCTGACAAGAAAAGTTCAGTAGGGAGAAAGCTAACCTTGGGTAAGTCACACATTTCCCAATACTGAATATGTGGCCGATACTGAAAGGTGTGCTTCAGGCAACCACACTGGAACTGTTTCCATCAGTTGCCTGGCTCCTTGGCTCCATTCATTGTGTGGTGCTCAACTCAAGCAAACCACACCGTGACCTGATAAGCCCTACTTCCCAATTACCAGTACTGCTTTATATTGAAAAACTGAAAGTGATAAGTTCTTGTGGTTAAAAAAGAATATCTAGATAAGACATGGGACTTGCCTGGTGGTCCAGTGATTAAGAATCCACCTGCCAATGCAAGGGACACGGGTTTGATCACTCGTCTGAGAAGATTATATATGCTGCAGGGCAATGAAGCCCATGCACCACAACCGCAGAGCCTGCGCTCTAGAGCCAGAGGGCAGCAGCTCCTGAGACCCGAGCGCCTAGAGCCGGTCCTCCTCAACATGCGAAGCCACCAGAACGAGAAACCCGCACACCACAAAGAAGAGTGGCCCCTAATCGCTGAAACTAGAGGCCAGCAACGAAAACCCAGCACAGCCAAAAGTAAATTTTTAAAAATTTAAAAATAGGACATGAAGTAAAATATCATCTCCCTGCCACACCCCACATAATCTGGAATGAGAATCTTCCAAGCAACAGGTGGTAATAGACATATAGACATTCTTTTATTTCCCACTTCCTTTACCTGTTCTAAGTGAATCACAACTGCTCCTGTTCTATTTATGCATTACTGCCCCCTCCCCCGCCCCCGGCAATCCATAGTATCTGTCTATCTCTCCAAAGCAGAGGTACCACTTGGGGTAGAGCAGTAGAACTTCACCAGCTTCACAGTTTTCATCAGTACCCCAAATCCCTCCCAACAGACATACAATTCTAGTGAGAACAGACTCTGGGGCAAGTCAAAGCAAAGTCCAACCCAGATCAGGAAGCTCTTCCACCAAACCTGATACACTTTTGCTCCTACTATGAGGAAGTGCTGAAACTGCCTCTATTGGTAGGAAACAAGTTTTTGTACACTTAAATTTGACTTTATTTTGCTCTCAACATCTACTGAGAAGTCTTGGCTTTCTTCAGTTGAGTTCATTTCTTCTGAGGAGATCAGTTGGGTTTTTGTTCACTATATATATGAAACTACCATCATACAAGAACGGGGAAGACAGATGAGGTCCAGCTGTGGCACAGGCAGCCTTGCAGTTACTATTCCTGTTTCCAGGTTCATTTCTCACCACGTATCCCCTCTGCCCCCATCACACCTGCTCTGGGTTGCAGCTTTTTCTGCCTATTTGAATTATCCACTTGAAAATGAGTCCCTTCCCTCCCCAAATGCATGCACCAGGGCCTCTACTGCTGCTTCAGTTTTCTCTGATGTCTATTATTTTTTAAACATTTATCATCTATTTCATAAAAGTCTAAGGAGAAATGGGAAATTATGTTCTTGATCTGCCATCTTGAATCAGAAGCCTCCGACCCCAATTGCTTTCTTTCATGATCAGTTATCTCAAATTTTCAGTTAACTGAGTGTCCTTTAACTTATTTTCTAGAACTATTCGGGACTTTTAAAAAGACCTTCTTGGGGGACTTCCCTGGTGGTCCAGTGGTTAAGAATCCACCTGCCAATGCAGGGACACCGGTTTGATCCCTGCTCAGGGAAGATTCCACGTGCCTCGAGGCAACTAAGCCCACGAGCTTGCCTGTGTCAGCACACTAAAGCCCTCGAGCCTCAACAGTGGAACGCAGAACAAGGAGAAGCTCGTGCAATACACACTGCAACTAGAGAGTAGCCCCCACTTGCCCCAACTAGGAAAAATCCACACGCAGGACCAAAGACCCAGTGCAGCCAGAAAAACTTTTGGGGACTTCCCTGGTGGTCCAGTGGCTAAGACTCCGAACTTCCAAAGCAGGGGCCCTGAGTTTGATTCCTGGTCAGAGAACTAGACCCCACATGCCACAACTAAGACCCAGTGCAGTCAAATAAATAAATATTGAAAAACAATTCTTAAAATACCTTTTCTTTTACCTTAACAGGGTCTTGGAAGGGAAGAGACATAGATCTCTGTGTTCATCCCAATGTGCAAAACCAGAACAGAGTTATACACTCTCCAAAACGTTGCCTCCAGCTAGATAGTGAATAGAAAACAGTATTTTCCTACTAAACCCTCAATTTATATATAGTTGACAAGAAAAAAACATTGACTCCAATAAAAAAAAACAGGCAAAGGATATATGAATAAATCTTTCCTATAAAAAAATATAACAAATATTTTTAAATGACTCTTGGCTGGAATCTAACAAATGCAAATTAAAACAAATGAAATATTGATATTCAGTGATCAATTTTAAAAAGATTTTTAGTGAAATACTCAATAGAAGAGATAGGGACAGAGTAAAGGGACAAAGCAGGTGATTAAGTAGTTAATGCCACTTGGAGATTAAAGCAGAAAAAAGTATGAGACACCCCTGTAAGTTAATGATTACTCAAGAAAGCAGGTATACTTAAGCACAAAACCAAGCAGCCTGGCTTAGCAATAAAACCATGCATCAGAAGCATGAGACATGACCCAAAACAATAAAACAATGGTGGCAAGATCCATATCCTTCTCACTGAGCTCAGTGTTGATGACCCCTAGCACACGCTCTCTGCACCATAAGAAATAATTCATGGGAAGGTGACATCTCAAAGTAAAAGACCCTCATTGTACTGCGATCTGAAATTATTTTTTCATAGTGCCATGACAGTCCTGGCTTGACAATATAGGGAAAATAAAACTCTCCTGCCCAACCTGGAAGAGGAACTGATGACGGAAACTGACTTCCGTCTACTCACGGATGAGGAAGAAGGTGTTTTTCTCCCTCCCCACTTTTCCTTTGATTATAAAATTGTAGCCCACTAAATTCTCCCTCTCACACCACTGCTTGTAAGTCTCATAAGCATCCCACTGTAATCACTTCTTTCCTCGTTGGAGCTTCAAGTAACTTCTTTGTTGAATGAGATAGTAACAGGTTTTGAATATTAGAAGAATAGTTTTGTGCTATTCAAGGTATGACACCTACATATACTACCCCTTTAAATTCTTAATCTGTGTTGTTAATACTATTTCAATCATATTCATAAATCCATAAAATTAACAAAGCAAGAAATCAAGCCCCGATCACTACTATCCCATGAGTTGCATTCCTGCCATGGTGCATTTCAGGCTCTAGAGGCAGTACTGTGAAAGGGACACAGGAAGGGAGCCCACAGCCAAATATTAATATAATGGCTCAGAGTTTCCACCTGGCAAAGCCCAGGGCTCCCCAAAACCTTAGGGAACAGGCAACAAGAAAGTAATTAGGAAAGTTTTAATTGTATTTATTCCTTTTGTTTTTACATCAAGCTCCTATAATTCAATGTTAAACAAAGTCTGGCTTGCCAAATTCCTGCAAACTCTTGGATTCCCGAGACGGTGCAAGCACTGGAAGCAGCCTGCACACCCCTGAGCCTGAATCACTACCGTTCTCCTAAGGACTGCCATGTTGTCTTATCCTGAGTTTTCATTGTTCTCGATAAAACTGCTATGAACATTTCTGTACAACTCTTTGCATGCAAGAATGCTTTCATTTCTCTTTGGCTGATACCTTCAATTTGCTGGCTGACAGGATAGGTGTATAGGTGTGTGTTTTTCTAAAGAAATGACCAGACATTTTTCCAAAATGATTATACCATTTTATATTCTTCAAAATATGAAAATTTTATTTCTTTTTAATTTAATTTTATAACATGTGATGCATCCCTGTTGTTGTTGTTCAGTCGCTAAGTTGCATATGACTGTGACCCCACAGACTGTAGCATGCCAGGTTCCACTGTCCTCCACTATCTCCCAGAGTTTACTCAAATTCATGTCCATTGAGTCGGTGATGCTACTTAACTATCTCATTCTCTGCCACCCCGTTCTCCTTTTGCCTTCAATCTTTCCCAGCATCAGGGTCTTTTCCAATGAGTTGGCTCTTCACATCAGATGGCCAAAATACTGGAGCTTCAGCTTCGGCATCGGTCCTTCCAAAGAATATTCAGGGTTGATTTTCTTTAGGATTGACTAGTTTGACCTCCTTGCAGTCCAGGTGATTCTCAAGAGTCTTCTCCAGCACCACAATTCAAAAGCATTTATTCTTCAGTGCTCAGCCTTCTTTATGGTCCAACACTCACATTTGTACATGACTACAAGAAAAACCATAGTTTTGACTAGACAGAACTTTGTCGGCAAAGTGATGTCTCTGCTTTTTAATATGCTGTCTAGGTTTGTCATGGCTTTCCTTCCAAGGAGCAAGCGTCTTTTAATTTCATGGCTGCAGTCACCATCTACAGTAATTATGGAGCCCAGGAAAATAAAATCTGTCATTGCTTCCATTCTTTCCCCTTCTATTTGCTGTGAAGTGATGGGGCTGGATGCCATAATATGAGTTATTTTTGATGTCGAGTTTCAAGCCAGTTTTTGGACTCTCACCCTGATCATGAGGCTTTTTAGTTCCTCTTAATTTTTGCCATTAGAGTGGTATCATCTGCATATCTGAAGTTCTTGATATATCTCCTGGTAATCTTGATTCCAGCTTGTGAATCAGTGATGAATCAAGCTGGGTTGCTGGTATTTCACATGATGTACTCTGCATATAAGTTAAATAACCAGGGTGACAATATGTAGTTTTGTCACACTCCTTCCTCAATTTTGAACCAGTCAACTATTCTATGTCTGGTTCTAACTCTTGCTTCTTAATGCACATACAAATTTCTCAGACGACAGGTAAGGTGGTCTTATACTCCCATCTGTGTAAGAATTTTCCACAGTTTGTTATGATTCACATAGTCAAAGGCTTTAGCATAGATAATGAAGCAGCAGCAGATGTTTTTCTGGAACTCCTTTGCTTTCTGCATGATTCAATGAATGTTGGCAATTTGATCTGCGGTTCCTCTGCCTCTTCGAAACCCAGCTTGCACATTTGAAATTTCTTGGTTCATATACTGCTGAATCTTAGCCTGGAGGATTTTAAGCATAACCTTGCTAGCATGTGAAGTGAGTGCAATTATATGGTAGTTTGAACATTCTTTGGCATTACCCTTCGGGATTGGAATGAAAACTGACTTTTTCCAGTCCTGTGGCCACTGCTGAGTTTTCCAAATTTGCTAGTATATTGAGTGCAGCACTTTAACAGCATCCTCTCTTAGGATTTGAAATAGCTGGAATTCCATCACCTCCACTAAATTTGTTCACAGAAATGTTTTTTAAGGCCTACTTGACTTCAAACTCCACAATGTATGGCTCTAGGTGAGTGACCACACCATCGTGGTTATGTGGGTCATTAAGACCTTTTTTGGTATAGTTCTGTATATTCTTGCCACCTTTTTCTTAATCTCTACTGCTTCTAGTAGGTCTTATCTTTTCTGTCCTTTATCATTCCCATCCTTGCATGAAATGTTCCCTGATATCTCCAATTTTCTTGAAAGGATCTCTAGTCTTTCCCATTCTATTATTTTCCTCTATCTCTTTGCATTGTTCATTTGAGAAGCCCTTTTTATCTCCATTGCTCTTCTCTGGAAGTCTGCATTCATTTGAGTATATCTTTCCCTTTCTCCCTGCCTTTTCTTCTTCTTCTTCTTCTTCTTTCCTTAGCTACTTGTAAAGCCTCCTCAGACAAACCACTTTGCCTTTTTGCATTTCTTTTTCTGTGGGATGGTTTCGGTCACTACCAATGTAGGAGACCTGGATTCGATCCCTGGGTTGGGAAGATCCCCTGCAGAAGGGAATGGCTACCCAATCCAGTATTCTGGCCTAGAGAATTCCATGGACTGTGTAGTCCATGGGGTCACAAAAGTCAGACACGACTGAGTGGCTTTCACTTTCAGTTTTCTTGTACAATGTTACAAACTTCCATCCATATTTCTTCAGGCAATCTGTCTACCAGATCTAACCCCTTGAATCCATTAATCACCTCCAGTGTATAATCATAGGGAACTGACCTATTAATGGGTCATACTTGAATGGCCTAGTGGTTTTCCATGTGCTCAGTTACTCAGTCATGTATGATTACTTGTGACCTTGTGGACTGTAGGCTATAGGTTCCTCTGTCCATGGGATTATCCAGGCAAGAATATTGGAGTGAGTTGCCATTTCCTGATCCAAGGGATCTTCTCGACCCAGGGATCAAACCCACGTCTTCTGTGTCTCCTACATTGGCAGGCAGATTCTTTACCACTGAGCCACCTGGGAATCCCAGTGATTCTCCCCGCTTTCTTCAATTTCAGCCTGAATTTTGCAATAAGGAGTTCATGATATGAGCCACAGTCATCTCCCGGTCTTGTTTTTACTGACTGTAGAGAGCTTCTCCAGCTTCCAGTGCAAAGAACATAATCAACCTGATTTCAGTATTGACCACATGGTGATGTACATGTGCAGAGTCATCTCTTGGGTTGTGGGAAATGAGTGTTTGCTATGACCAGTGTGTTATCTTGACAAAACTTTATTAGCCTTTGCCCTGCTTCATTTTGTACTCCAAGGCCAAACTTGCCTGTTATTCCAGGTGTCTCTTGACTTCCTACTTTTGCATTCCAATTCCCTATGACAAAAATTAACTCTAGAAGTTGTTGTATGTCTTCATAGAACTGGTCAGCTTTAGCCTCTTTGGCATCAGTGGTCGTGGCATAGACTTGGATTACTGTGATGTTGAGTGGTTTGCCTTGGAAAAAAACCAGATCATTCTGTCATTTTTGGGGTTGTACCCAAGTACTGCATTTCAGACTCTCTTATTGACTGTGAGAACTTCTCCATCTCTTCTAAGGGGTTCTTGTACACAGTAGTAGATATAATGGTCATCTGAATTAAATTCACCCATTCCTGTCCCTTTTAGTTCACTTGTTCCTAAAATGTCAATGTTCAATCATTGCAGACCTCATCCAATTTACCTTGATTCATGGACCTAACATTCCAGGTTCTTATGAAATATTGTTCTTTATAGCATCAGACTTTACTTTCACCACCAGACACAGCCACAATTCAATGTCATTTCCACTTTGACTCAGTCACTTCATTCTTTCTGAAGCTATTAGTAATTGCCCTCTGCTCTCCCCAAGTAGCATACTGGACACCTTCCAACTTGGTGTCCTCATCTTCTGGTATCATATCCATTTGCCTCTTTACACTGTTCCTGGGATTTTCACAGCAAGAATACTGGAGTGGGTTGCTATTTCCTCCTCTAGTGGACCTCATTTTGTCAGAACTCTTCACTATGACCCATCCGTCTTGGGTGGCCTTGCATGGCATGGCTCATAGTTTCACTGAGTTATGCAAGCCCCTTTGCCAAGACAAAGCTGTGATTCTTGAAGGGGAATACGTTCATGTAGTTCAAAATGGAAACAAACCTTGAAAATGATACTTCTTGGGAATTCCATGATGGTCCAGTCGTTGGAACTTCATGCTTCCATTGCAAGGGGGCACAGGTTCAATCCCTGGTCAGGGAACTAAGATCCCCCAAGCTGTGTGGTGGGGCTAAATAAGGAAATAAAACATAAGGGGGATTAAAAAAACAAAAAAGAAAGAAAGTGCTCCTTTTTACCTGCATCTCAGGTTTTCCCAGGGTCCACTCAGTCCATAACCTCATCACAGGTAAGCACCACTGCTACTTTCTTGGATTTTTAAAATTACTTGTGTTGACACACAAGTAAATACAAATATGTATATTTTCAATTCCTCTTTTTCACAATCTTCTTTAACACAGTTAAATCAGTTGGCTAAGTCTTCCATAACAAATACCACAGAGAAGACAGTTTAGACAACAGAAATTGATGTTCTCACAGTTCTGCAGACTGGAAGTCCATGATTAAAGTGCCAATGAGTTTAGCCTCTCCTGAGGCCCTTCTCCTCTCTCCTTGGCTTGCAGATGGTCACCTACTCACTGTGTCCTCACAAGGTTGTTCATAGATCTATATTGTCTGTATCCTGATCTCCTCTTCTTATAAAGACACCAATCAGATTGAATAAAGGCCCACCCTACTGACCTCATTTTAATTACCTCTTTAAAGCCCTATACAGACATTTTGAGGCACTGGTGGGTTTAGGGCTTCCACACACGAATTGAAAGTAGGTGACACATTTAAGCCCATAGCAACAGTTCTACTCTTTGCTTTGTCCATTTAACAGTTTACCTTGAAGATATTTCCATTTTAGTATATACATAAGCTGCTCATTTCTATCTTGAGTTATGGAGTCAATTATTCAGTCAGTCCCATTGTGACAAACACTGGGATTGTTTTCAGACATTTTGCAACTCCTAGCAAAGCTGCAATGAATAGGCTTGAACCTATTTCATTTTACACTTCAGAGAGTATCTCTGTAGACCAACTCCCGGAAGTGGAATTGTAGAATGAAAATTTTTCTTCTGTATACTTTTCTTGATTTGTTGTTGCTGTATAACTGTGTCTGACTCTTTTTCAACCCCATGGACTGTAGCCTACCCAGCCCCTCTGTCCATGGGATTTCCCAGGCAAGAATACTGGAGCAGGTTGCCATTTCCTTCTCCAGGGGATGCTCCCACCCAGGGACTGAACCTGAGTCTCCTGCATTGGCAGGTAGTTTCTTTACCACTGAGCCACCTGGGAAGTCAATATTTGTCTTGATATACATCATTGAATGGTCCCCTCTGCAATCCAGCTATGTGTCTGCTTCCCCACAGCCTCACCAATAGAGAGTATCTTTTGGTATGTCAAAAGAGTATGTCAAAATTTCTTTTTGGTGCTTGCCAATCTAAGAGGGGAAAAGACGCTATCTCAAAGAGTTTTTTGTTTTTTTTTTTTCTTTTTTAATATTTATTCTTTTATTTACTTGACTGTACCGGGTCTCAGTTGTAGCACTCAAAATCTTCCATCCTCGTTGTGACTTGCAGGATCTTTAGTTGTGGCATGTGAACTCTTTGTTGTGACATGTGGGATCTAGGTCCCCGACCAGGGACTGAATCCAAGCCCCCAGTGTTGGGAACGCAGTTTTACTGCTGGACCCCCAGGGAAATCCTCTCTCAAAGAATTTTAACTTTCTTTTTATGAGTGAGGTTGAATCTT
Organism: Dama dama; assembly: GCF_033118175.1. NCBI lineage: Eukaryota > Metazoa > Chordata > Mammalia > Artiodactyla > Cervidae > Dama > Dama dama. The sequence continues at coordinate 4,946,336 of NC_083713.1, read as the reverse complement.
TTTATTTTTTCATGTAATTAAGAGACATTTATTTCTTTTTCTGTGAATTCTCCTCATTTTTTTATTGGATTTTAGGGCTTTCTCTTATTGACTTCTGGAAACTCTTTAAATACTAAGGAGATTAGTCCTTTGCCTATGGTATGTGTTGGAGCTATTTGTTAATGTTAATCATTTGTCTTTTAATGTTAATACTAATCATATGTCTTTTAAAGTGAAAGTGAAAGTCACTCAGTCGTGTCCAACTCTTTGCAACCCCAAAGACTATACAGTCTATGGAATTCTCCAGGCCAGGATACTGGAGTGGGTAGCCTTTCCCTTCTCCAGGGGACCTTCCCAACCCAGGGATCGAACACAGATCTCCCACATTGTAGGCGGATTCTTTACCAGCTGAACCACAAAGGAAGCCCATTTGTCTTTTAATGTTAATTTTAATCAAAGACAAATGGTTAAATGATTAACAAATGTTAATCATTTGTCTTTTGGCTATTTTCATGGTTCTTTTTTGGCAAACCAAAGCTTTTCATACCCATGATGTCTAGATTTTGATAGGCAGCTTAAAAAGGTTTCCTTGGAACTCTGCTCAACGTCATGTGTCATCCTGAATGGGAGAGAGGTTTGGGGGAGAATGGTATGTCAAATCAGTTTACTTCTCTTCCTGGGTTCTTGTCTCATTGCAACAAAAATTTGGAGCAATGGGTTAAACGGTGTAAAACAACTGACAAGTTATAGCTTAGTTCAGCTCAAGCAGACAGATCTTTTATTACACAATCAATGACATGAGAGCAGGCCCACCCCAAAGGAATCCTCCTCATTCTTCCTGTTGATCCCTCTTGCCTTCCTCCTTTCATACTTCCAGTCTCCTCCTTTCGGTTATAGCCTGTGCAAAGTAGCGCTTGTACTCACCTCAAATCAATGAAAGGGAATGCAAATAGGCATACGCTATATAACAGTAGACTGTGCTGTTTACGTCTTCCCAAGATTCAGTCTGTTTTAATTAGATGTAGAATATTCATGATCCCTTACTGGGTTCCTAACTGCCTAAGGTTACTTTTAGAAGCCCCTGTGGTTATTTTGTAGTGCCTAGGACATATACGAAAAAGTTGAAAAGTCTCTGTGTTTGTTTTGCAGCCTATCCAATGAGCTCTCCTGGGTGTGTCTAAGATGGAGTTCAGAGATCAGCTTGCATCCCTTTCAGCCAGGCCTCCCCTTGCTGCTTTTGTCTTAACTTCCTACGGAACAAATACGTGTATATTTGAGGCTAAGGCCCTTAGCTGTTCACATGAAACTACCACAACATTGTTAATCGGCTGTACCCAAATAGAAAATAAAAAGTTTAAAGTTTGATTTTTTAAAAAAAGGCTTTTTTACTCCAAGATAAAAAAAATTTTTTTTTTAAATTCTTGTTCTTTTATAATTCCATTGTTGTACATTTGTATCTTTTTTGATTTGGATTTTATTCAGGTATGGTAAGCTATAGATTCAATTTTATATTTTTTCAGATGGCTGTTACCATCTCAATACCATTTATTAAATAGTCCATCTTTCTTCGAAGTGACTTGAGATACTACCTTTATCAGATATCACTTCTGAAAATAATTTGAGTGTATTTCTGAATGTTCTATTTCATTGATGTGTCTATTCATACATCTGTGACACACTGCTTTGTTGACTGAGGTTTTTAAATATGTTTTCTTATTTCGATAGGTGTAGTAGCCCCCTTACTATTACTCTTTGCCTTCAATGTTTTCCTGGCAAATATTCTTTTACTTTTTGGCTTGAAGGATCGTAGTTCCCCAATCGGGGACTGAGCCTGAGTCCTGGGCAGTGAAAGCTGAGTACTAACTGCCAGGGAATTCTTCAGATACCCTTGCTTTTGATTTTTCCTGATTTTTTCATGTGTAAATCAGAATCGCTTTACCTAATTAAAAGTAATTATTGGTTTTTGATAGGAATTGTATTAAATTCATAAATTTAGAAAAAGCATCCAAGAATAATATGTTTTTCTCCATGTATTTAAGAGTTTTTTTTTTTTTTTTTGGTGTGATTTGGTGGGTATTTTGAATTTTATTCATATAGACCTTTCACAACTATTATGCAAGTTTTATTTCTGGGTATTATTGTTATTTTTGTATATTGTTTTATTTTGTCTATAAGTAATCAACCTTGTATAAAATGGATCTTCTTTTCCATTATATCTTCTAATTCGTTGTTAATTTAGATAGATTAGATTATTTTTTCTCATTTTGATAATCACTGGTTGCTCTTATTGTTAGCATAGTTTTTTAGATGATTCCACTTGCTTCAGATCTGATGTTTAAGTGAGAAATAAACTTCTGTATTGTGTGAAAACACTGAGATCTGGGGCTTGTTACTGCAGCATTTCCTACCTATCCTGACAGATACAAGTGATTTAAAAAAATAAAGAGGCTCAATACACAAATATATTAATATTAGGGTTAAATTCTGTGCCGACAGTGGTATGTAAGCAGGAGTTTAAGAAGAAAAAGCACAATGGAATTCTGTACTGTTACAGAACTGATTCATGTATTTCTAAATTTTTATCACTGGCTTGTTGGGTCTTCCTTAAACTGCCTGGGCTTTTTCTAGTTTCCCTGAGCAACGGCTACTCTTCCTTAGGGTACATGGGCTTCTCATTGCAATGGCTTCTCTTAAGGTGGAGCACAGGATCTAGGGCCGGCAGGCCCAGTAGTTGTGCTGCTCTGGCTTAGCTGTTCTGCATGTGGGATTTTCCCAGAGGAGGGATTGAACTGCATCCCTTGCATCAGCAGGTGAATTCTTAGCCATTTAACCACCAGAAAAGCCCTTTATTCATGTACTTTTAAAATGGAAACTAAGGAAATGGCAACCCACTCCAGTACTCTTGCCTAGAAAATTCCATGGATGGAGGAGCCTGGTGGGCTAGCGTCCATGCGGTGGCAAAGAGCAGGGCATGACTGAGCGACTTCACTTTCACCTTTCAGTGGGACTCAAATCACCATAGTGTCTATATTACAACGGTTAAGAGTAACATCTAGTTGTATTTAAAGCCACCATCTTCCATAGTGTGACAAAAACCAAGTCCTTTGCAACTATTTAGTGAATGTCACTCAGTCATGTCCAACTGTTTGCCACCTTATGGACTATACAGTTCATGGAATTCTCTGGGCCAGAATACTGGAGTGGTAGCCTTTCCCTTCTCCAGGGCAGTTTCCCAACCCAGGGATTGAAGCCAGGTCTCCCACATTGCAGGCTGATTCTTTACCAAGTGAGCCACAAGGAAAGCACCAGAATACTGCAGTGGGTAGCATTTTAACGTGCACTTATATCTCAGGGATGCCAACCAAACAGTCTTTAGGAACTGTGTAGTAGGTGTTCTCGGCTTGGTCAGGGAAAGATAGACTGCCTGGACCCTCCCAGCTGAGCAGAGACCACAGGATTCCTCCACCTTTCTCCAAGGCACAACCATTGGGTCTCAGATCACGCAGGGAACCTGTGGGCCCGAGTAACGTTACAGACATAGTTGAGAGCAGCTCTGGAAAAGCGCAAACCCCGAAGTCCCCCTTTAAGAGCAAGTGCCCTGAAGTCAGACGTTCGGGTTTCAATTTGGTCGGCTCTCGAAGGAACTTGCCAACCTCTTCGTGCCTTAACTGCCTCGTTATAACGACTTTATTGTATTAAGTGACTTAATGAATGCAGAGCACTCAGAACGGCGAACGCTAAGAGCGCCGAGCGCGCGAGCTCGGGAGGTCCCGGCGCCCCGGCCCTGGCCGTTAAGCCGACAGCCGACCACACAGGCCGGGGGCCCGGAGCCTGGCACTGGGGAGGAGCGAGCCCCCACCGCCGCGCCTGCATTACACAAGGGTTTCTGTAGTGCGGAGCTATTTAAAAACACGAAATCGAATACATGTTTCTCCCTTAATAAGTTAATGATTATGTTCCACTATAATTATGTTCCATTGTGCCCTTTCCAAGCCACGAGCGTAGGAGCCCAAGATGGCGTAAGGAAAAACATTCCACATGAGCGTTTATTCGAGTCAACAGATATCCTCCGGGCGCCGTTTGACTTCTGTTTGAAACCCCCCGCCCTGTACGCTCCAAACGCCGAGACCACGGAAATTCGGCCCGACGGTCCCTGTACGCGACAGTTCCCGGAAGCCTCCCAGGCCCGTCGCCTCTCGGACGTCGGCGGGAGCGCGCACGCCGACCCGGAGCCCGGAAGGCGCCGTCGGGTCACGTGTCGGCGCGCCCCCGCCAAGGCGGGCTCCAGGCGGAAGTGAGGTCTGGGCTAGGCGGCAGCGCAGCGTCGGCGAGGAGCGCGGGCTGCGGAGAGGCGGGCCGGGCAGAGCGGGGCGAGCGGGAGCGCGGGCCGGGTAAGCGGCGGTGGCGGCGACCCGGGCCTCGCGGGTCAGCCCCGCATCGGAGCAGGCCTACGCAGCGCGCGCCTCTCACCGAGCCCGACCGCTGAGCGCGCCCTGGGCGGGCGAGCTCTGATCACTGAGGCCCAGTCTGCCCCCGCGGCGCGGTGAGTGCGGGCGGGGCGGGCGGCGGCGTGCGCGGCCGGAAGTGCGGCGCTTTGTGCGGCCGATTTGGGCGGCGCCAAGGTCGGGCCCGCGGCGGCGCTTTGTCCCGCGGGGCCGGGCGGGCGGGTGCTGCCGGAGGGAGGCGGGGCTGGGCTACCGGGCTCGCGGGCAGGTGCGGCGTGGGCCGCGGGGAACCTGCCCCCCGGCCGGCGAGAGCGGCGTTTGTTGCACAACAGTGTTCTCTGGGCCTTTTTTTAATGTCCAGGTGATCAGATCAGGAAAATGCAAAAAATGGGGAAGCAGTGGGGTGGCGTTTCTGTTCGTAGGCTCTTCATCATTTCCAGTGTGTAAACTATCCACTTTTCTTACAAAGTAAACATTATTCCATTTGCCTGGCAGAAGCTTTAGCTTGAAAGGCTTTCAATGTTTTATCCAGAAAGGACGTATCGTAGCCCAGCCTTGGTTAACTTCAAAAAGAGAGGTGCGCCTTTACAGCGTCCACGAATAGGGTCTTCCTCTTTTATAGTGTACGTAAACGTGCATTTAATGGATTGGATGAGTTAATACTTCATTACAGTCATACATAAAAGTATTTTGGAGTATTTTGCCAAGCAAGACTTTTTTTAAGTGAAAAGGTTTGTCTCCTTCCCCCTCCTTAAATTCTCAAGTCACCCTTGTGTAATTTTTAAGATTATTTTCTCAAGTAATATATGAAAAACTTGGCAATAATAGTAGGGACACGTTTTAGAACTTAGGTTAGGTAAACAAGGACTGGGTTATTTTTGCTTTGACAGGAAAGAATTAGGCTAATTGTTCTGTTGTTGAAGGTACTATGGTGCACATTGTGAAGTTTTTTTGTTTCTTTTGAGGTTTATAGGGTGGGCTTGCTTTAGTATGTGTTTGCATAATTAGTTCCATTTAGTCATATTTGTGACTAAATGGACAAGCTAAGTGTGCCAACAAAGGTGCGTCTAGTCAAAGCTGTTTTTCCAGTAATCATGTATGGATGTGAGAGTTGGACTATAAAGAAAGCTGAGCGCCGAAGAATTGATGCTTTTGAACTGTGATTTTTGAGAAGACTTGAGAGTCCCTTGGAGTGCAGGGATATCCAACCAGTCCATCCGAAAGGAAATCACTCCTGAAATTTCATTGAAAGGACTGATGCAGAAGCTGAAACTCCAATACTTCGGCCACCTGATGTGAAGAACATTGGAAAAGACCCTGATTCTAGGCAAGATTGAAGGCGGGAGGAGAAGGGGACAACAGAGGAGATGGTTGGATGGCATCACCGACAGGATGGATATGAGTTTGAGCAAGCTCTGGGAGTTGGCCATGGACAGGGAAGCCTGGCGTACTGCAGTGCATGGGGTCGCAAAGAATCGGACACGACTGAGCAACTGAACTGAACTGAAGGTGTGATAGAGGTCCCTGCAGGCTTTAAGAGTTGGAAACTGCAGCCTTCCTCTATATTCTGTGTAGCAGTCACTCTAGACAGGCGGAGCGGGTAGCACCCCCTCTAACTCTCTCCTGCTCTTCGGCATAGTGGAAGGATCCTACAAGCCAGGAGGGCGGAGGAAGCTGCTGTTGGTATTACTGCCCCTGCCGTCTTATCCCGCTCGGATAGATTTGTTAAGAGTTTTACTTAGTATTCTACTCTACAGCTGCCTTTCAACTCCTTTCCGTTTTAAGGTTAGACAGAATTGTGATGTCAAAATTATTTGATTTTTCAAACGAGAAAATGAGGAGTGTAATGCCATAGAGATAGAAAATTAGAATTGGGAAAAAGAAGCTTAAGTGCATATAAAGAATATTATTTTTAAGTTTTTTTTTAATAGGTTCTGTAGCTTAAAGGCAAATTTTTGCCTCCCAAACTTGTCTTATATAAACAGCTTCTTTTCACTGATCAGTTGAGAGCAATTTTAAAACAACAGCACACCAGCCTAATAGAGGTATGATTACTTTTCTTATGCCTGTGTTCCACTTTATGTCTGTATCTTTGAAGTTCTGTGCAGAAATATGCAAATGTCTCCCAATAGATTGGAAACCTTGATAGTGAAGATCGAGTTTGGAGGCGTTCAGAGTCTATCTTATGTGCTCTTCTTGATGTTGTCATGTGTTACCCAGAATTTCCAGTGTTGATTGTGTTGAACGGATTTTATCTTGTGTATTGCTGTCTGAGAGAGAGAATTAAAGCCCCTTGACCTTAGTTTTTCTTGGTAGGAAGAAAAATAATACACAAGGCCTCTAGAGCCCACACAGGGTAGCAAAGAGTCAGACACGACTGAGTGACTTCACTTTCTTTTTCTTTTTTAAAGTTTTAGAATTTCTGTTTTGTGTGGGAACTTTGTTTAGGTCATGGTATATTTTGAGACTAGAGAAACTAGTACAGTGATGGATGTTAAATATACTTTCCCTCTGAGGATTATCAGATTTCAAGTTGAGAAATTTTTGCTGTTATCTTTTTTAAACCCTAATCTGAGACTTACCTATTTTGCTGCAGGTGTCAAACCACCCATAGGAAATCTGACATTTTCGTCATTACAAATGAGAAACTTTAAAAAAAAAAAAAAGAAAGTGACACTAGCTTCCTTGGTGGCTCAGAGGGTAAAGCGTCTGCCTGCAGTGAGGGAAACCCGCATTCGATCCCTGGGTCTGGAAGGAAGATCCCCTGGAGAAGGAAATGGCAACCCACTCCAGTACTCTTGCTTGAAGAATCCCATGGACGGAGGAGCCTGGTAGGCTACAGTTTGTGGGGTCCCAAAGAGTTGGACACGAGTGAGCGACTTCACTTTCTTTCTTTCTTTCTGGCTCTAGCCTTGAAATTGGGATCCTTGGCCCATACCAAATCAGACTGGGAAGTCGGTGGTTTCTGGGTGACCAAAGGCAATAGAATCCCAGGCAGAGTGGTGATGGTGTTTTTTAACCTTTAACTTTTCATTACTTAAAAAATATGCAAATACAACATACAACCATATACTCAACATCTCAGTCCCATTTATATAGGGTGCTCAGGGCTGGTGCACTGGGATGACCCTGAGAGATGGGATGGGGAGGGAGTTGGAAGGAGATTTCAGGATGGGGACACATGTACACCCATGGCTGATTCATGTGAATGTATGGCAGAACCACCACAATATTATAAAGTAATTAGCCTCCAATTAAAATTAAAAAAAAATATTTTAGATTACAGACATCGTGTCATTTTTACCCTTGTACAGTTTAATATGTACTTCTAAAAATCAATGCATCTTTACATAACAAAATGCTATTCTCACATATAACAAAATTAATGATTGTTTAATGCCATTTGATGCCTAGCCCATGTTTGTTTGTATCCCTCAGTCCTTAAAATACCTTTTTGTAATTTTTTCCATCTTAAAATCATGATTCAAACAAAAACCTCCTGCAGCCTTTATTAAATCTATGTTAATCTAGAACCATCCTTCTCTCTACTCCCCGCCTTTTCCGAGACCATTGACTTACTGAAGAAACTGGACCCCTTGCCCTCTAGATTCCCTTCTTTTGGCTTTGTCTGATTGCTTTATGGTGTTCAGTATATTTCTGTAACTCCTCCCAGGAGTTACCTGGGAGTTAGATGTATAGGGTGCATTGGATTCAGATTTTAGTATTTTTGTAGCAGTACACCTCAGATGATGTAGGGTGATTCCATCATATGAGGATGCATGTAATAAGGAGCTTGGGGGGCTTCCCTGGTGGCTTAGTGGTAAAGAATTCACCAGCCAATGCAATGAGACGTAGATTCAATCCGTGATCTAAGAGGATCCCACTTGGCTGTGTGCCACAACTACTGAGCCTGTGCTCTGGAGCCCAGGAGTGGCAGCTATGAAGCCCACACGCTCTAGATCCTGTGCTCTGTAACAAGAGAGGCTGCCAGATGAGAAGCTGGAGCAGCAACTGGAGAGTAGCCTCCTCCCAGCACAACTAAAGGAAAGCTTGAGCAGCAGTGAAGACCCAGCACAGCCAAAGTAAATAAAAATTTAAAAAAATAAGTAGTTTGCTCTTAGTGATGTTAAGATTGGTCAGTGGGTTTAGCATTCATGTCCGCTAATCAATAAACTGAGCACAGTTATGGTAGTTTGAACATTCTTTGACGTTGGAGTGAAAACTGTCCATTTCCAGTCCTGTGGCCACTGCTGAGTTTTCCAAATTTGCTGGCATGTTGCGTGCAGCATTTTAACAGCATCCTCTTTTAGGATTTGAAATAACTTAGCTGGAATTCCATCACCTCCACTGATTATTTGTAGTAATGCTTCCTAAGGTCCACTTGACTTCACACTCAACGATGTTTGGCTTTTGGTGAGTGAGCATACCATCGTGGTTATGTGTGTCATTAAGACCTTTTTTGGGTACAGTTCTTCTGTGTACTCTTGCCACCTCTTTTTAATCTTTTTGTCCCTTGTTAGGTCCTTAACACTTCTGTCCTTTATAGTGTCCATCCTTGCATGAAATGTTCCCTTAATATCTCCAATTTTCTTGACATGATCTATAGTCTTTCCCATTCTATCTTTTTCCTCTATTTCTTTGCACTGTTCACTTAAGAAGGCCTGAGTTTAGAAAAGGCAGAGGAACCAGAGATCAAATTGCCAACATTCATTGGATCATAGAGAAAGCAAGGGAATTCCAGGAAGACATTTGCTTTTGCTTAATTGACAGTGCTAAAGACCCACTTTGACGGTGTGGGTCACAACAAATTGTGGAAAATTCTTAAAGAGATGGGAATATCAGACCACCTTACCAGTCTCCTAAGAAATCTATGTGGATCAAGAAACAACATTTAGAACCAGACATGGAACAACAGACTAGTTCAAAATTGGGAAAGGAGTATGTCAAGGCTGTAATATTGTCATCCTGCTTATTTGATTTCTGTGCAGAATACATTATTTGAAATGCTGGCTTGGATGAAGCACAAGCTAGAATCAAGATTGCTGGGAGAAATGTCAACAATGGAAAAAAAAAAATGCAGATGATACAGCCCTAATGGCAGGAAGTGAAGAGAAACTAAAGAGCTTCTTGATGAGGGTAAAAGAAGAGGGTGAATAAGCTGGCTTAAAACTCAGCATTAAAAAAAAACTAAGATTGTGGCATCTGGGAAAGCAGTGACAGATTTTACTCTCTTGGGCTCCAGAATCCCTGCAGACAGTGACTGCAATCATGAAATTAAAAGACACTTCCTCTTTGGAAGGAAGCTAAGACAAACCTAGACAGTGTATTAAAAAGCAGAGATACCAGTTTGCCACAAAGGTCTGTATAGTCAAAGCTATGGTTTTTCCAGTAGTCATGTATAGATGTGAGAGTTGGACCATAAAGAAGACTGAGTGCCAGAGAATTGATGCTTTCAAATTGTGGTGCTGGAGAAGACTCTTGAGAGTCCCTTGGACTGCAAGGCTATCAGACCAGTCAATCCTAAAGAAAATCTACCCTGATTATTCATTGGAAGAATTTTAGCTGAAGCTCCAGTACTTTGGCCATCTGATGCAAAGAGCTGACTCATTGAAAAAGACCCTGATGCTGGGACAGATTGAAGGCAAAATGAGAAGGGGGTGACAAAGGATGAGATGGTTAGATAGCATCACTGACTCGGTGGACATGAATTTGAGCAAACTCTGGGAGATAACGAAGGACAGGGAAGCCTGGTGAGCTGCATTTCACGGGGTTGCAGAGATTCGGACATGATTTAATGACTGAACAACAATCATTAAGCATATATTCTAGCAGTTCTAAATTAGATTTTATATAATCATATCAATTTCATGTTTATTGCTATGAAGATTCCTGTATTTTCTATTGGATAGTTCTTTTTATTAAAGAACATTGAGAGAATATGAACTATCTTTGGACAAGTGAGATGCAGGGGGCCAGGGCTGAATAGCTATTTTCCCTGCCCCTGAGGCTCATCATCTTGGGGGAATCTCATCATTTGAACAAGTAACTTAAGAAGCTGTTAAGGTATTGTTCATAGACCTTGTGCAAACCTTTTCGTTGAAGTGGAAACTGCAACGTTTTCTTTCATTAATCCTGTTATTTTTTTACCTTTAAGTTTTAATTATAAGTTCTTAATCACTTTAGGAAATAGTTATTAGTCTCTTGGGAAATATAAAAGCTTTTAGGAAATATAACTTCTGGGTAGTTTGGACATATGGTATTTAGAATTTGAGTGTGATTCTGTACATTTTTTAGTGGCAAATGTAGGGTGAGATTTTCTTAGTGGTTTAGACTGGAAGGTTGTGAAAGGGAAGCCTTTGTGGTATTCAGTGCTTTGAGCTGTCTGCAGTTCTTGGCTGTAATGAATAATTCTGTTACAAACATTCAGGTACAAGTTTTTGTGTGGATATGTGTTTTCACTTCTCTTGGTAACTCCTGTCTTGAACTGCTATGCTGCTCATCAGCTTCCTTGCCTACCAGTTGACATCTCCTGCACAGCCCCACATTTAAGGGTCTCCATGTGATAGTTCCAACCTAACCTGTGTCTCTGTGGTCATCTTTGTTGATTCACACGTAGCCCAAGCTCCAGACAAGCCCAGCTGCAAAGTGTCCCTAAGGTGCGTCTTGCATTTTCTAATTTCTGTGGCTTTTCAAGATCCTGCCTGTTGAGAGCCTATACCACCTTTGTAATTTACTCCTGACCATTCCTCTCCTCCTGCATTAAATTTTTGCTCTTCCCACTCAACCCTTACAACACTGTATTTCTTTATGGCCCTTAACACTCTTTGGCCCCGAGTCGTCATTGTTTATGTCGTCTGACTTGCAGCCCTGCCTGTCCAGTACAGTACCCACCACCTACATGTTACAGTTCAGAGTCCAGCTAATGTGCAGGCCCTTGGTCTAGCCACATTTCAAGTGTTCAGATAGCTGTTAGTGACTGCTGCATGTGGACGGAGCAGACGTACATTTCCATCTTCACAGAAAGTTCTGTGGGACCGCACTTTTCTAGGTGGTGAACTCAGAATAGGGACTGTGAGTTGTCTTTTCTCCCTCTGTGGCCTCTGTGTAGTGCTTTACTTACTCAGTTAAGAAAAGGAAATTAGATCCTGGCACAGAAGAAACAGAGTATTGAAAAGTATTCACTTCTCTAGAAATGATAGTTGTACCAGAGAAGTAGATGAAATATGTGAAAAATCTCCACATCTTACGTTGCAGATCCACCAAGAATGGGTTAAAAGTGCAAGCTAATGGGGATTGACAAGTTATCAATTTGTTTCTTCTTAAACTGTGATGTAAAATACAGTTGGTTTTCATGTCTACTTCTTATGCTTTGCTCTCCTTGTTTCTTTCTAATCTGTTCTGTAGATTTGCATTGTCCAGTATTGTAGCCTACAGCCAAACATGACTATTTAAATTTAGACTGAAGTTAAATAAAAAATTGAATCTGATCCTAGCCACATTTTTCAGGCGCTGATTGTTTACTTGTATTTAGAGCTAATGGATGCTATACTAGACAGCACAGATAGGGAACATCTTCATCCTTGTTCTTCTGGACAGCACTGATCTAGATTTCTGTCTTAGCTGTGGTTGTGGATGTCATGTCAAATTTTGTTCTGCCTTTTGGTTAGGAAGTTAAAAAATAAGACAGTTATTTAGGTAATGAATGTCCCAATCACTGCTATCCCCAATTAGTTTCTATTTTAGAACTACCGCACAGGCTAAGGACTTGACCAGGTGTACTTTTGTGTGTACTGAACTGCTTGGTTGTAACTATTCTAAGTCAGTAAGGTGAGGTAGAAATTTGGAGCGGTGTGTTTTTGTATCTTGCCTTTGCAGTGGAGTTTGATGCCGAGTGCTGTGAAGTGCATGTGACCTTTAGAAAGTCAGCAGGTGGCGGCACCTTTTTTTATGTGTCATTGTCTTTGGTGCTAGACCTACTGCAAACAGGACTAAGTTCCAGTTTCCTGTCTACATTCTAGCTGAGGATGTGGTGGGGCAGGCAGACACTGGCAAATACATGTACACTTTATGCTTTTTTTTTTTTTGGCCACACTACGTAGCTAGTGGAATATCAGTTCCTCAGCCAGGGATTGAACCTGGGTCGTGGCAGTGAAAGCACAGAATTCTAATGGTGAGGTCACCAGAGAACTGCCTGCTTTTCTTTTTAAATAAACTTTATTTTTTTAGAGCAGTTTTGGTTTCAGAGCAAAACTGAGCAGAAAGTGCAGAGTTCCCATAACCGACGCCCCCCCCCCCGCCCCCCGCCCACCATTGCTGTTTTTATTTTTAAATTTAAGATCCCTTTAATCCTTACTACCAAGTAAGTCAGTGACTGACTTACTGGATAAAGAATACTGAATAGTCTTAATTAAACTCACACTTTAAGGATACATTGGGTGATAAAATTCAGAGGAAGGGATAAAACCATGGTTGTAGCTGTGTAAATTCTTGGAACTTGTCAGGTAAAGAAGATTGTGAATTATAGAACATTGACTGGGTTGGTAGAGTTGCAGTGCTGTAGCTAATTTGTCTCTTTTAGGAAATACACATATATTTTATTTATTTTTAGGAAGTACATAAGTTGTTTCAGAAGTAGAGAGAGGTGCAAGAAGAACATTAAACCACTCCATCTAGAGGCAGTCACGGTTCATGCTTTATTCTCCTCCCAGATTTTTTTCTGTCTATGCTGGAGGTGCACTTGCCTGTATGTGTAGGTGCACATTTGGGATCATGTTGCATTAAAGTATTGTACCCCTCTCCTTTTACCCAGTTATCGTTATATCATCCTTTGTTTTTAAACACTTAAAAAAAGCAGCTGCATGGTATTTCATGCGCTGGATAGATCTGGTTAAGACTGTTCTCTGTAATAAAGACGTTCAGATTATTTATAGGTTTTTTTTTTTTTTAACTGTTTTGAAAAACAGGGACATGGAGAACACTTTTTTCCCTTAGCTTCTGATGGACTCGAGAGTTATAAAGCAAAGCATACAGTGTCCTGGTGGGCACCCGTTAGGGCTTTGGCATTCCTTTTCTGTTCTCTGTTGGTTAGCAGCAGCATGGAGTGCCTTGTTTCTGCATTTCATAACAGATTAGAGACAGGCCTCTTGCTACCTGCTTTTTTGAGACTGGTGATGGAGAAAAACCTGAGAACAAAAGTGCTTGGCTAAATCACTTTTTTTCCCTTTTTAGTTCTTGAAATCATGAATCCTGTTTATAGCCCGGGTTCTTCTGGGGTACCCTATGCAAATGCCAAAGGAATTGGTTATCCAGGTAAGCATGTAAAATTTTGTTTCCATTATTAAACTTTGAATACATGGTCCATTTCTATGTCATTAAGAATGCTTTTGATGGACAGACCCAGCTCAAGTGGCTTAGATAAGGACGAAAATGTGTCAGTCCTTGGAATTGAAAAATCAGGAGCTTGGGCTGGCTTTGGTCAGAGCCTGATCTGGAGGCTGCCAGGGTAGGGACCAGGTCTGGTTTCTTCACTTCCTGTGCTCAGCTTCACTTCCTCAGTGTTGTCATGGTGTGGGCACAGGTCACACTTCTCCCTATTGTGGTTGTGTGGCGCTCAGCCCCTCCCTTGGCTGTGAGTCTCTTCATCTGGCTCTGTGGGAAAGCCCCGTGGGATTTCTTCTCTTCATGCCAGCACCCTGGATCAGCAGGGGAGTCTACTGATGAATTTAGGCCTGAGCCACATTCTCCACCTCAGTGAAGCCTACTAGTCAAACATGGGCTGAAATAGGGTGAAGCAAAATTTGGGAGAAGAGGAGTTGGTGGTCAAAAATAGCAAATGGTTGCCCTAATTGAAAAGAATAATGTAATATTACAATTTTGGATTTAGATAATATGGTGGGACAGATACTCTTAAAACCCTGTTGCTCAAAACCCCTGACAAATTGAAGAAACATTTCAAAAATGTTTAACTGAACTTTTGCAAGAAAGTAAGACATTTCTACAGCTAAGTATTAGGGTGATGTAAAAACCAGAGTTTCTGGCCATTGAGTTGATGTGCCTACCCTAGGGGCATTTGTTCTTTGTGGGTTTTAGCAACCCTTTTGGGGACGAAGTGAAGTCTCTGCTCTTGTAAGGCTGGGATTTGGAGTGGGACCCCTCATCAGTCTGATTCCTCTGGAGGGTGATACTCCCATAAGAGAGGTAAGTAGATCAGTCCATACTGGTTCCATGGAGAAGTTCATTTCAGCTTGTGCTCTGGGAAGGAAGAAGTGTTTTCTAAGAATTTGTAACCATTCAAGGATGTTTTGGGTTCTGCTTTGAATTACTTGTCCTTCCAAGGGGTCCATAAATTGAGAAACTAACAAAAAAAAATAGTCTCTAGGCTGCATTGTCCCCTGAAGCCGCTGACAGCAGCAGACGCAGAACTGTGTGAGGGCAGGTGTTCTCAGGCCAGGTTAGGCGGGCTTCCCACACGGTTCTGCCTGGTACGTCGCAATCATTATAAACACCGTGATGTGCATCATGCCTGAGTCACCAGTCGTGATAGATAGTAGGAGTAAAACATCAGGTAGAAACCACATCGGACAAGCGTGCTGATAGGAACTGAAGATGCGAAAGAAAGAATCATAGCAAAAAAAAAAAAAAGAATTTGAACAAAATTCCAGTTAAACCACAGGCAAAACACTGCTAAAGGAGGGACCAGCATGCAGCATAAGGAAAGGGGGAAGTAGACTGCTTAAGAAATAGAGGTGTTAGGGTGAGAAGTTTAGAGGAGGATTAAAAGCTCCAGAAGGACTAAGTAGAGAGATTAGAAGAAAAATAGTGACAGGATTTTCTAGAATTGGTAAAAGATAATTTAGTGGTAAGACTTCCTGTCTTTAATGTATTTGCACTAGTTTAAACAGAGATCCAGATAATCTGCTGAGGAGAATCCTGTGTAGATCTGAAATCAGGGAACAGGTAAAACCTGATGGTGTTAGCATTACATGATAGACTATGTAATGAAATATTGGTTGTCTGTCATATACCAGTACTGTGTACTTTTTTAGGGTTTTTTTGTTTTTGGTCTTTAAGTTAAGTATAAAATGAAACTTCTAAAATTTTAAATGTTTAAAATTTTATAATTCTTATTTTATTCATTTCTTTATACCTGTCTCTTGCCTTGCTTTTAGTATCTTGGTCTCCTTGACTTTGATAAAACTCTCTGGATCAGCAAAAGTTCCGTATAGATACTAGTAAGCCACTCCAGGTATTTTGCATGGAAATTGGAGTTAAACACAGCGAAATAATGTACCTGCAGAAGTTTAAGGCTAGGATAACTTTAGTGCCAAAAGCAAGACATCACAAGGAAAGAAAGTACCTTTATACCATTTTATGCTTTTATACCATTCTATACTTTTATACTTTAATGAGACTTCCCTGGTGTCTCAGACGGTAAAGCGTCTGCCTACAATGCGGGAGACCTGGTTTCCATCCCTGGGTCGGGCAGATCCTCTGGAGAAGGAAATGGCAACCCACTCCAGTATTCTTGCCTGGAAAATCCCCTGGATGGAAGAGCCTGGTAGGCTACAGTCCGTGGGGTCTCAAGAGTCAGACACGACTGAGTGACTTCACCTTACCTTACCTTATACTTTAATACGAGCAGATGGAGAGGTTTGTCCATAATTTTCTAAAATTTACATTTAATGGGGAAAAAGGAACATCTTCTAATTGTAGTTACTGATAGCTGACATACTGTCCTTCATACCTGTAGATTTTGGGTATCATGTCCTGGAACCTAGGATACTGAGGGATGACAATAATTGGGTTCATATACACCATCTTACTATTGTTTTCTAATTTATAGCTCCTGTAATTTGTTTTGTCCACTTTCTTTTTCTTCTTTTGGATTAACCAAATATTTTACATTACATTTTTCCTTGTGTTAATTTTTTGAAAAAATTAGTATTTAGTGATGACTCTAACAATTACAACACATTTTGCCCCCTCTCTTCTTTTGTGTATCATTACTGTTTTTATTTTGTGCAGTCAACATTAACGCACATTATTATTTTCATTGCTTTCTGTGTCTCTGTGTTTTTTGTTTGGGATCATTTTCCTTTTACTGGGATAAATCCCTGTAGTTTCCCTCTCTCCCCCCACTCTTACTGCATGTCTGCTAGCAGTGAATTTTCTTTGTGAAAATGTTTTTATTTTGCTTTCATTTTTGAGCCTGTTTTTGATGAGTGTACTGGCTTTCTGTGACTGCTGTTAAAACCACAGAAATTGATTCTCTCACAGTTGTGGGAGCCAGAAGCCAAAATCCAGGTGTGACAGGGCCTCACAGGCTGTGGAAGCTGGAGGGGAGAATCCTTTCTCGCTTCTTGAAGTCTCTGGTGGCTTTCAGCATTCCTTGACATAGATTGCTTTGTGGACATGTCATTCCGGCTTCTGTTTTCATGGTTACATCATTTCCTTCTCATCTGTGTTTCATAGTGTGGACACTTGGGTTTAGGCCACCACCACCTGTAATCTGTGATGAGTATCTTGAGATCCTTAACTTATGTTTACAAAGAACCTTTTCCCAAATAAAATAGCATTTGTAGGTTCCAGGGATTTGATGATATTTCTTCTGAGGAGTCTGAGGAGTCCCTTTTTTTTTTTATGCCTGCCACACTGAGTGTACAATTTTAGGTTGGCAGTTATTTTCTCTCAGCAGTTTAAAGGTAGTTAGTTACGTTGTCCTCTGGTTTCTGTCATTTTTGTTTCTTTGAAATTAGTATTTCCTTGCTGCTTTTAACATGTTTGTGTTTTTACTGTGAAATGACTAGATGTGATTTTATTTTGTGTTTATTTTGCTTAGTGCTCACGAGCTGTTTGACTTCGGCTTCATTTAAAAAATTTTTTTTATTTAGGCTGTGTCAGGTCTTAGTTGCAGCATGTGGGATCTTTAGTCACAGCATGCTGACTGCTAGGTGCAGCGTGTGGGATCTAGTTCTCTCACCAGGGATAGAACCCGGGCCCCCTGAATGGGGAGCACGGAGTCTTAGCCACTGGACCATCAGGGAAGGAAGGAATGGGAAGAAAAGAATATCTCCTCTGAAGTGAAGGTAGTTTTTCCGAAAGAGTAGGGTTTAGTCTCAATTTAAGGAGAACACTTTTAAATAGCTTGGACAGCTCAAAACTGCTGTTTAGGGAACTGAAAACCAAGTAAGCCAAGAACAACATTAAAAAAAAATTCTGGCAAAGCAGCAAGAGGATGAAAAGTTGGTTTTGCATAGTTCTCAACACAGAAGTAAGGGAAGAGGCACCTCTTCTCGAAAGGCTCTGAAAACATGTGGCATCAATGGGTAGTTACAGGGGTTTGGGGTTTCTCTCTCAGAGGCTCCTAGGGCACTCACCCCTCTTTACCACTACATTCACCCTTTCTCCCTCCACTTCTACACCGAAGGGGCAACACTTCTTAGACTTGAGCCTGCAGGGACCATCTCTGCAGCCTAGATTGTCCCTGGGGCCTGGGGAGTTCTGCAACTGGAAGCCAGACTTGCGAGGCTGCCAGAGGTGCATCGGACCTGGAAAGAGCTGGATGGGGGCGACTGCAGCCTTAAAGCTCACCCATCAAGGGGAAGAAGGAGCACATCTTTTTAGTGAGCAGGATCAGCCTGCTCCCTACCCCTTTGGTGATCAATATTCCCTTGATGAGGCAGGGACCACCTCCTGACTGTCCCCCTGGATTCTGCCCTAAGAGGCCTCTAGTACCTGTGACAGTGCGGGTCCCGACTTTTTCAGTCAACTGAGGCCAGCGCTTCAGGGGTCCCTCTGGTCCCATCTCAGTCCCCTCCTCCCTGGTACTTTATCTAAAAGAGGAAGGAGGACAGAGGGACTTGGCTGAATCAAGGGTTCCACGAGCCTGTGGACCAGTTTCAATCCCTAGAGCCTGAGATTCAATTAAGTATTACTGGAACCTACTGTAAGGTAGGTGGTCTTCCCTGGAGCCCAGATGGGAAAGAATCTGCTTGCAATGCAGGAGACCAAGTGGGTTGGATTCCTGGGTTGGAAAGATCCTCTAGAGAAGGGAATGGCAATCCACTCCAGAGAACCCCATGGGCAGAGAAGCCTGGTGGGCTACAGTCCGTGGCACAGAGTTGGACATGACTGAGTGAGTCCACTGTTACTACCACTGTAAGGTCAGGAGACTAGGAGACTGAGTCTCACCCCCGTGGGTACAGCCCTGGGACCTTGCCCAGGGCACCCCCCCCCTCAACTTCAGGAGGAGGGTTGCTGCAGCTCCGCCAGGTCCTCTGCAGCTCCTGCTCCCAGATCCCCCTCTGGACTTTGCGGTTACGGTGGAGCAAGCCCGGGTGGTGGAGGGCAGGGGCAAGATGAGGGACCAAAGACTTAAACACTGTGCGCAGGTCTCCTGAACGGCTGCAGCAGCTCAGGGCAAGCCTGAGCTCTGGTTTTCAAAGTGAGAAATACAGAGTGATTTTAAAGACCACGTTGCAGTCTCTGGATCTGTGGTCTGTTATCTTTTTCACCCATATATGGTCCTGTGCCTTACCATTCCTAGTATTTTTTTCATGGAATGTATTTTTCATGGTGTATTAAAAAGTAGAAGTGGTCCAGTTGCTGTCTCCCCCCGCCCCCCAATTTGAGGTATGATTGATAAGAAAAAATTGTATATATTTAGTTTGTACCGCATGGGTTTTTTTAAAGTGTATGTGATGATTTAATGTATGTATATATTGTAAAATGACTACCACAACTGAGTTTCTCCAAATACCACCACACTGGGGATTAGAGTTTCAAAAAATAAGTTTTGGAGGGCACATTGACATTCAGCCATACCATGCCCCCAGGCCAACTGTGTCCATATATTCTAATTTCTCCTCTGTTACACAAAGGGTGTTGTACACTGAGATGGAATTAGGCGTGCAGACGTCACTGTTGTGGGTGACACTTCTGAAGGATCTGGTGGTGGAAGCAGCACTGGGGAGGGGGACTCAGGACTGTGGTCACGTGTGCAGCGTCAGCTGGCTCGGTGAGCCCTGCGGTGGCGTCGGCAGGGGAGGTCCCGGCAGGCAGAAGTGGCCCGAGAGTGTGCTGCTGCGGGGCGCTGTCAGCCTCCTTCCTCCTTGAGGCTGAATAGGCTTCTGGAATGGAGGTGCAGGTGGTGGTGTATGCTTTGCTTTGTCAGCTTAATCATTGTTCCCTGTCAGTTCACAAAGTTTTGCCTTGTTCTTTGTGTTTTACGTAATACTGCTGCATACGTCTCCCAAGTTGTGGGGTTTTCATAGTTTAATTCAGCCAGTTCTTTGGATGGATATGTTGTTTGAAGGATTTTGCTATTCCAGTAATACTGCAGTGGATTGTGTTTGTGGAAATGGAGCGAGTGCATGCAGATGTAATTTTTTTCCTGTTATTCTTTAAAAAAATTTTTTTTTAAATTTTACATTGGAATATAGTTGACTAGCATTGTTGTGTTAGTTTCAGGTCTACAGCAAAATGATTCAGTTATACATGTACATGTATCCTTTTTCAAAATCTTTTCCCATTTAGGTTATTACAGAATATGGAGCTGAGTTCTCTGTGCTATATAGTAGGTTCTTGTTGGTTATCTGTTTTACATATAGCAACAACTTTACTCTTGTTTACCATAAGTTCTTCTCTAAGTCTGTGAGTCTCTTTCTGTTCTGTAAATAAGTTCATTTATATTATTTTTTTTTAATTTCGCATGTAAGAGATACCACATGATACTTGTCATTGTCTTGCTTCATTTAGTATGACGACTTCTGGGTCTGTCCATGTTGCTGCAAATGGCATTATTTCATTCTTTTAATGGCCGAATAATATTTCACAGTATATATACTACATCTTCTAATGCAAGTGTAATTTTAAAGGTGCTGCTGATTTCCCTTCTTCTGTAGGAAAAAAATCCCACTGCTTTGTATTCCTACCAGAAGTGTGAGAGTCTGTAGTCTCCCCCACAGCCTTGCCAGCAGTGTGTTGTCTGCTTTTGGATTTGCACCAGTCTGAAGTCAGAAGTGTGGTTGGCAGTTTTCTCTGTTCATGTCTTCTGTTGATTGCTTTTTCTCTTTTTTTTAACTTTAAAAATTATTTACATATTAAGTGTATTTGCCCCTTGTCTAAATAATTTGCAAGTATGTTTCTTGTGAAAAGCTGTCTTTTTTACACAGCTAATGGTATTTTTTGCTATTCTGAAGGTTTTGTTTTCATGAGGTGATTAGGATTTGAGATCACTTCCAATTTCTTGCAAGAGAAGAATGTAATATTTAGCTTTCCAGCCCCTGTGTGCCAGCAGGAAGTAGAGTAGATGTTGGAGACAGTTCATGGTGCTTGCCAAGGGGCATTTCCAGGAGGACAGTTCTGTGGCCAGAACAGTGGGCAGGAACAGGAAGGGACAGTGGTTCTCAACCTTGTTGATTGGAGCCCTGCAAATTAGAATTTCCTGAAGGGATTATAGCTCCTCACAACTAGTTGTGTCATTAGTGAAGACTAGCAGATCTTGGCTGTGTGCCCTGTAATGCCCCAGTGACTCGTAACTGGGTCCAGTTGAACTGTGAGGGCCCTAGAGCAGATAACTGAGGCCCCTCTGGTTTTGACTGAAATTTCTTTTGTGTTCACATGATTGATAAGTGGTTATAATTCAGTCATATTAAGGATCCCTCATTTGTATTAATAAAATTCAGGTTGCTTGCAAATGGATTGTGAGGTTGGATTTTTCCCAGTTCCATGTGTATACACACTTGTATATGGTTCAAGCCTCTTTAGTGCATGAAGCTCTTAGCACTCTTACTAATCTTGCTAAGTAATGAGCTATGTGAATAAACTCAAGAGTAAAACTGCCAGAAATAGCATGAGTTTTTTTTTTACTTCACTTTGGGTTTCTGTTTTTCCTTCTTCATTTAATTCCGTTTCTGTCGAGTGTTTTCAGTCACAGAAAGCTGTAGGCATTCGCTCATGGGCTGGAACGGCGTGTTTGTGGCCGTGGCCCCTCACAGCCCTGAGGAAGGGGCCCTGGAGACGGCTTGCTGTGCGCCCACACCGCTGCTGGGCTCCTGACCTGAGTCCGGTAGGCGTGGCGAAGAAGGTGAGGGCAGGCAGGCCTCTGGGAGCTATGGTTCTAAAATCGCACTGTTCTTTATTTTTCTCCAGCTGGTTTCCCAGTGGGCTATGCAGCAGCAGCTCCTGCCTACTCCCCCAACATGTACCCTGGAGCGAATCCTACCTTCCAAGCAGGTATGCAAGCCCACATGTGCTGGGTGGTAAAAGTGTTTTGTTAATGTGACTGTGGGAAAGTGTAAAGGGGATGAATTTCAAGAAGAGTGGTTATAGAATTGGAATTTGGGGTTTGTATTGATTTCTTGGTTTGTAAGATTAGCCTTCTTGATAAGTACAATAAAAACTTAATTCTTATTGCACTTAAAGCCTTGTATATTGCATTTCGGATGTCCTTCCACAACACAGAACTTCATTTCAGTCATAGCTTTGTACAAGTAACTATTTATGCCAGACTTTGTATGTATTTATGAAATAGTGTTGATTACTAGAAACTAAAGATCATCTTGCCATGTTAATGGGTAGAATTTCCATGTTACTAACATTTTTAGAGATAACTGATCTCTCTCTAGTACTTTAGCACTTTGATTATGGTTTTAAAAGAAAGTCTTATTTTCTGTGTAAGGTCCATAGGAATATTTTCAGATTTTAGAAATCAGTACAGTTGAAAGTGGAATTTGTTTGAGTCTGGACCTTGTAAAGATAGTTTTTCTTAAATGGGACTTTGCTCTGTGAGCCTTCATTTTGCTGTTGGCGCATTCCAGACTTTATTCACCCAGAATAGACTTTATGATTCTGCTGCAACTGTGGTGGCCTACTCTCTGACCCAAAGGCTCAGCCTCATGAGTCTGGTAGGGCGCATCTTTGTCCCTTGGAACCCGTAGCCTCACAGAGTTAACTTGACGGAAGAGGAGACAGCAACAGTGTCCTTGTTCTGAGTTCTTGGTTTGATAGTCATAAGATTCTTCCTTCCTTCTGCCCATGTCTCCCACTCCAATCCCATTCTTACTGCCTTAGTTCGCCTTGTAGCTCACACCCAAAGAAAGACCTTCTCGGCTTGGTCTTTTTGCTTCCAAGCTTTCTCTCCTTGACTTCGTGTCCCTTGGCCTTATACCAGAGTAATGTTTGCAGTATGATTTCCCGCGATTCTTAAGACCCAGTGAAGCCTAGAGTCTCCAACTTAAAATTCCTAGGTCTTTGCCACATTGACCTGTTCTTTCCAAAAAAATATTTTTCGTTTGTTTTTGCATGGCTTTTATTCGTACTCTTTCTCTTACACCTGGACTAGAATACCTGCTACTTTGTGCCATCTTTTAGGATCTGTAAGGGAATATCCCTTCCTTGGGATAAAGCAGTATTTTTCCCTGTTACTGTTCACTGTGTTCTTTAACAGCTAAATGGTGCTACTGTCTCCTTTTGTAAGACATCTCATCTTGTTTAGCTTTCTAAAAACCACGTCTGAAGGTATGACTAACTCTCAGTAAGCTACATGCATTTAGAGGGTGCTCGATATGATGTATGGCATCCTTTCAGTTTCATGTGTCCACTCATTCCTCATCCCCAGAAGTTTTCTCCTGCCCCTGCGTGACCTTGCCTAGGCTCCAGGAAATAGCTCATCTGTTTTCCCTCACTGCAGATCACTTGTAGTTAATCTAAAATTTTGTATAAGGGAATCATATAAAATGTATTTTGGAGGGTGCTGGCTTTCATTGACAATTTTTGACATCCACGTTGTAGTTTATATCAGTAGTTCCTTTCTTATTATTGTTCCGTTGTACAGAAATACCACTAATTGTTTATTTGTTCACCAGTTGATGAACGTTTGGATTGTTTGCAGTTTGGGGCTGTCACAAATGAAACTGCTATGAATATTTGTGTACATTCTTTTTATGAACATGAACTCTTATTTCTCTGAATAAGTGCCTCAGGCAGGCAGGTACATGTTTAACTGTGTAACACTGCCAGGCTGCCTTCCAAAGGGGTTGTGACGTCATATGTTGCCACCAGCAGTGGGGGAGAGTGCAGATTCCCCTACGTCTTTGCCAGTACTTGGTAGTCATCCTGTTAATTCTAGACATGCTAGTGAGTGTGTAGTGACATGTTAATGTAGTTTCAGCTTGAACTTATCTAATGACTAATAATGTTAAACCTTGTTTCATATGCCTGTTTGACTTTGGTTAAATGTGTACATCTTTTTTTGCCTGTCTGTTTTTAAGTTCGTTTTTTTATTGGGTTTGAGAGTTCTTTATCAGATATATGATTTGCAAATATTTTTTCATAGTCTGTGGCTCTTTGCAGCCTCAGCGTCATCTTTAAAAGAGAAGGAGGTTTAAAATTTAACTAAGTTCAGTTTATCGTTTTGTTCTTTTATTGATCATGATTTTGGTATCATTTCTAAGACATCTTTGCCTAACGCAGCATCACAACAGTTTTCTTCTAGAAGTTTTACAGTTTTAGATTTTACTTTTAGATATATGACCCATTTTAGGCTAACTTTTCTGTATGGTGGTAGGAATGAATTGAAGTTATGTTTTGTATAAGTACTAGTTTTTCTGCTATATGTGATCATGCATGCAGGCCTCCAGAAAGTGTCATTGTTCTAGAATTCTCCAGTGTAGCTCACTTGTACTCATTTTCTCTATGGTACAAGTTAATGTAAAAATGTACTAAAAGCCTCCAGTTTTTTCTTACTCTTTTCCACGAAGAGCCTCAGGTTTATTTGAGGCTGGTCAGGCTGCTTTGCTTGGCCTGCAGAGGGAGTCTGGTGTGTAGGGGCTGGTGCTGCTGTCTGACTGCTTTCTCCTCATGCCAGCCTGCAGAGCAGCTGCCGTTCCTCTTCTTTCTTGTGGGGAGGTGGGTTCTTTCTTGCCTCTCTTCCAAGACTGCTCTCAAGCTGTCCCTCTAACCCAGAAGCTGGGGCCTGCAGGTGGGAGTAGTGGGCCTGATGGGCAAGGTGGCTGCCGAGAGGACCTGCCTTGTTTGAGCAGGTGTCCCCTGCTGAGTGCTGGGTGGTTGTCGACTGCCACACTGCTGGCCCAGCATTGCCAGATCTTCAGATGGTTAGGAGATGCTGGGAATAAAGATGTATGTAAAATTGGCAAAAAAAAAAAAAAATGGTACTTTGAAAGTCCCAGCAGCGTCCCATTGAGTGCTTTTAGCCACCTGACTGGGGTCTGGGCTACAGCTATGTCCCTGCTTTTTCTGAGATCCTCTCAGTATTTTTATAGCTTGAATTTTTAAATTTCCTTTTTTCTTATCTCTTGATTAAGTCAAAATTTGTCACTGTAAAAAAATAAAAATTTTTCTCCATTTTTGCTGCTTTCTCAATCTTCTGGTTCTCTCACCACCAGATTTGCAGACAAAGCTGATGTGCAGCATATGGAGTGTGTACGTGTAATGTGGCCTTTAAAGCACTTTTGCAGCCCTAACACTGTTTATGTCTTAGTTCTTACAAGGGCAACATAGGGAGGGTTTAGAGAACCTTAACGATGAGAGGTCATGTCTTTTGCTAAAAGATTCCATTGCTCAGAATCTGGAGATGAGGGTGATATTAATTGCATTCTCATGAACAAGCATAGTAGACTGACTACATGTGCATCCAGAGAGGAGTGTCCGTTTTTGGAATCAGAACGATACATTGGAAGGAGTTCAGGCTGTTGTGTTAGCGAGATGCGGCGCAAATCCTGACTGGTCACTCCTGGGAAAGACGTGTCATTTTTGGCATTTATTTAATGCATCATCATATCTCCTCAGCTGTGTTATTTGAGGATTCTAGCAGCAAACACGCGATCGTACTCCCAAGGCACATTCAGGCACACATTCAGGATTCTTTTCTACTCCCATATACAGCCAGTGGTATCTGTAACTAACTTCATATAAGATGAAAACATTGCTAAAAGTGATGCAAAGGCTTCTGTGATTGCTTCCATGCATGGCTTGGTGGTGGATACATT
The DNA here is from genome assembly GCF_033118175.1 of Dama dama. NCBI lineage: Eukaryota > Metazoa > Chordata > Mammalia > Artiodactyla > Cervidae > Dama > Dama dama. The sequence goes on along the minus strand of NC_083713.1, from coordinate 4,920,904 downwards.
AGGGAAACATGTTTGGAGGACAGTTTGGTAGTAAAATAGAAAGAAGCTTAAAATTGAGATGAGTATGCAGATAGTTAATGTAAGTACAGATCTATCTACTAAAGTAATGGGTTGATTAAACTGTTGGTTTATTTCAGTGTTTAACTGGTCTTACTATTTGTTTGACAGGGATATTATATAAGTGGAAAGGCTTTATGATATGCTCCTTTTTTTCTGTTTAAACTCAGATTTATGTCCATGAAGTAAGATCCCAGATTTGTTTAAAAATTAAGCTTCCCTTTGAACTTGTGGTTGATGTGGGGAAGGGATAGTTAGGGAGTTTGGATGGACATGTGCACATTGCTGTATTTAAAATGGATAGGGCTTCCCTGGTGACTCAGTGGTAGAGAATCCATCTGCCAGTGCAGGAGAACGTGGGTTTGATCCCTGATCTGGGAAGATCGCACATGCTGTGAAGCAACCAAGCCTGTGCGCGGCAACTATTGAGCCTGTGCTCTGGAGCCTGGGAGCAGTAAATCCTGAGCCCACATGTTGTAACTACTGAAGCCCAAGCGCCCTAGAGCCTGTGCTCTGCAGCAGGAGAAGCCACTGCGGTGAGAAGCCTGTGCCCTGCAACTGGAGAGTAGCCCCCATCCTCTCTCTGTTCCTGTGACCGTGTCAGTGTCGCACACTGACTGTGGTGTCACACACTGACTGTGGGTGTGTGGCTGTTTTCTTCTGCAATTGCTTTTTTCTTCCCTGGGCCTAGTGTCCTTTATTAGATTCTATAACTACATAGTTAATTAAACCCTCAACTTCCGCCCAGGGGTGGGATCTCTTTGCAGCTTTTTAGGCCATGTAAGGTGTTTGTGTTTTCCCCTCTTGGTGATGTCTTTTTGAAACCTTCTCTCATCTTCTGGCCTTTGTGCTCTGGGGCTTACCCTGGGTCCTCCTCCTCCTCCATCATCCCAGGGAGTTCACACCTCTTCCCTTCCACTTGATTCTTTGTCTACTTTTTTAGTTTATTCCTCGGTGTTAGTGGAGGATCTTTGTTCAGTAATCTCTCAAGAGAATATTGGAAAATCATAGTTTTGAGATTTTTCATGTCTGAAGACAATTTATTCTGCACTCACAGTTCATGGTTAGTATGTCTGGATATAGAATTCTAGGCTAACAGTTATTTCCCCTTAAAATTTTGGGAACATTGCTGAATTATTTGCCAGTTTTGTTGCTGCCATTGAGAATGTCATTATATATATATATATATATATATATATATATATAGTGTGTGTGTGTGAGAATGTCATTATATATATTTTTTTAAATTTATGTATTGGCTGCACTAGGCCTTTGTTGCTGCGCACGGGCATCGGGGGCTACTCTTCATTGTGGTGCACAGGGTCCTCATTTCCATGGCTGCTCTTATGAAGCACAGGCTGCAGGGTGTGGCTTCAGCAGTTGCAGCATACGGGCTCTAGGGCACAGGTTCGGTAGTGGCGCATAGGCTTAGTTGCTCTGCATGTGGGATCTTCCTGGACCAGAGATTGAACCCCTGTCCCCTGCATCGGCAGGTGGATTGTTAACCACTGGACCACCGGGAAGACCCAATATCTTTCTGATGCTTGGCTGACTGAGCTGGGCTTGTCTCTGGTGCTCTGTCTCCGGGTTCTGAGATTTCATGATGCTATGTTTGATGCAGGTTTTTCCTCCTCACATGTTCTATATGTTTCTGAATTTCCATATTTCCTAAGTAAATGTCTTATTCTTGGAAAGTTAGTGTATGAAATGTGTGGTATGCAGTACTTTGGTGGGGGAATGATCTGTTTCCGAGTAAAAAGCTCTGTCCCTTAGAGTTCGCAGTCTGCGAGCCGTGGCCCTGTCTGCATGAGTTCTGCCCAGAGAGAAAGTCGGCCTGTGGAAGTGTTTCCTGAGAGTGAGGAGGAGCAAGGCTGTGATTAGCGTGTTGTCGGTGTGGTATCCTTATGAATGATCTCTAGGAAAGGAGCGTGTGAAAAGCTGTTACTATTTTTGAAAGACCAAGCAAAAAATGTATTTGGTTTTGTATTTTGAGTCATTGGCACATCTAAAAATTACTTCACAAAGGCTTTTCTGTTTTTGATATTATGAGATGTATATGTGTTTATTTGTATTTTTTAATTTTAAGTTTGTAAGACTCCTGTTGAGGTTGTTTGTTGTGACACAATGAATCTAGTGCTATATAAAAGAAAAAGGAATGTGTCTACACACAATTGGTTTTTAATTGACTGAGAGACATGTTTGCATCCCTTGAAATTGATTTGTCTCCAGTGTTGGATAAAAAGTGATGTAATATTTGTGCCCATATGAAAAACCAAAATCAATTTCTAAGTTTAGGACATAGTTCACAGTTATAAGAATAAGCAATAGGATAATATATATATGAGAAATTGTTGTTATAATTAGTAGAAATAGTGGGTGACTGTTTTTCCAATATACATAGAAGCTGGAAAAACTCTGAACATCGATAAATGGACTGTCAGGGTTCTACAGTTAAACTTTAAAATCAACTTTTAAAATTAAACATTTTACTCCATCCATCCTGAAATGTGCCTTGTTTTTTCATGTGTTTTGAAGTAAGCTGTGGACATTGATACACTCTCCCCCACTTATTTCAGCGTGCATATTGTTTATATTTGTTTACAGTTCTTTTAGGTTTTGATTTTAGGTGAAATTTACACATATGAGATGTGCACATTTTAAGTACACTGTTAGTCATCTTTTATCTTCAGTAAAATGTACATATGAGGCAGATGTTAAAAAGGACACTTCAGGTGATTAAGAGACCTCAGTCCAGCTGGATGGACCTCTGCCACACAGTAGGCCTCTAACCTCTCTTTAAAAAAAAAGGTTGACATCTTATGTCGGCCTATCGTTGACTGTGGTAAATAAAGGACTTCACCTTTTTTCAGTGGGTGTGGTGGGGTGAAGAAGTGCTTCTGAGTCAGAGGCTCAGACTCTGGAGGGGTGTGCACTTAGATCTTCCGAACTTTGCTTTATACTGTGTCCCTGAGGCTTGTTTAGGTGAACAGCTTCCTTTTTCTCTTCAGTCCAAGCTTCAGGCTCTTGCTGAAGTTAGCATAGTGACAGAATGGTCATGGACTTTCTTATTAGGAATGTTGAACTGTGACTGTTCAGTGTTGAATATTGAATGGTTCTTAGAGGCTCTTTTCTCCTGATTGTTCTTTCAGGTCCTGGACGTGTTGCTTGTGCGTTTTCACTTACTCATACAGTTTCTCCGTTTTCTGTTCTTTTTATGAAATAGTTCATCCTATAGAGCTGTGCCTTTCTATAGAACGTTGGCTGTATGTATTGACCATTGGCATATTTTACCTTTATTTGCTTTTGTAGCTAATCAGATCAGATTGCTAAAGACCATGCTGTCCTAAATTAATGGCCTTCTTAAAGGCTCAGTAAGCTTTCGTGTTCATTTCTTAGTAGTGGTGGACCTCTGCTCGCTTCCTTCCTTGTCCCTTTAGCTCCTGAATGACTGTTGTTTCCTGGGACGTTTTCTTAGATCCTCTCTGAGCTGTGTGCCACAATCCGAAGGCATTATTTTTTTCACTTTATGTTCCTACAAAACATTTTCAAATATGCAGAATAATTGGGTGAACAGTATAGTGAATCCGTAATATCCAGCACTGAGATTCATCAGTTAACCATTTTGCCATGTGTGCTTTATCTACCGTGTGAAAGAGAGAGAGCGTGTGTGTTCTGAACAAGATCAGAGTTGGTCTTTCGGGCTTTTGTCCTTCTGTATGGCCCTTAACATAATGAAGACATTCCACTGCATGACCACAATAGTTATCATACTTAGATGCTGTAATTCTCTCAGTTATTTGATAGCTCATATTTAAATTTGCCCAGCTGTCCCAAAAATTTAAAAAAAAAATTGGAAACAAGATCTATTCAAAATTTACATGTTGAATTTGTTTAAAAAGTTGAGTTCATTATGTCTCATCTGTTTTAATCCATAAGTTTACATCACCTTTGTAAAACACTTTGAAAAACCTTTTATTGTGAAAATTTTCTAATACAAAAATACATAAGTACACAGCAGTATGATCCGCTTACCCACACCATAACCTCAGCAGTTACAATATACCCAAGTATACAACAGTATGGGGTCCACCTGCCCATTCCCTGGCCTTGCAGTTAATAGCTTCTAGGTGTTTCTTTTTCCATCTGTATTCCCATCAGTTTCCCCTATGTTATTTGAAGCCAGTCTCAAGACATCATGGTCGTCAGTTTTACAATATTATCTTTAAATGATGAATTGATACATAACAGTAATTCTTGAATAATATCAAATACTACAGTCAGTATTTATATTTCCAGTTGTTACATCTATGTCATGGATATTTTTTAATTGTACAGTGAAGAAGGGGCACCTTGCTGGTTCTTTTCAACCTATGAAAACTGCCTAGCCCCAGAGGTTCTGAATGTGATTTTCAAGTTTGAAGCCTTAGCACTTGTTCTCTAAATATGCAATTCTGTGACTATTTTGATTGTCTGACATTTTTATAAAAAACTGGTATCCTTTTGGTCAGATAGAAGTTTAGTGACTCCTGTGAAAGTGAAGTCGCTCAGTCGTGTCCGACTCTTTGTGACCCCATGGACAGTAGCCTGCACCAGGCTCCTCCATCCATGGGATTTTCTAGGCAAGAGTACTGGAGTGGGTTGCCATTTCCTTCTCCAGGGAATCTTCCTGACCCAGGGATCGAACCCAGGTCTGCCGCTTTGTAGACTCCTGTGAGGGTCTCTTAATTCAGGCCATTGGGACCACATTTAGCAGTGTTCTGTGAGTTATTAACTCAAGGATGTTGCTGCTGCATGGTTTTGAGAAATGGGAAGAGGAAGCTGTCCAGACATACTTTGCCTTCATTCACAGCCTTCCACTCTTGAGACCGCCTGCTCCTGCTTTTGTCTGCCGTGTCAGTGCTGCTCTGTCAGCGTGCTCTTTCCCTGAAGGCAGCGCCTTGTCGAGAGGGCTGGGCCTGCTCTGACCTCCTCTGATGGGTCCTCTTGGCCCTGAGCATGGCGTCTGGTGTTGGTGGTGAATAGCCACTCTGCCGTGATACAGTGCCTCCGTCTGTGACTGGTCGCAAACGCGTCCACCATGCGCCGCTGTCTCATTTCCTTCTCTGATTAGGAGCTGTTACTGAGCCGTCTTCTGGGAGTGTCAGTGCATGGTTGCATGGTTAGAAGTTGGTGCCTTTTGTAATTACTGTTTTCTTCATAATTAAAGAAGATGTTTTGCCACCTTATTGTGGTATAATTGATGTACAGTTAAGTACACATATTTAAAGCTTCAGTGTGATGGATTTTTATGTGTATATACTTGTGAAACCATCACTTTCCTTTTTTATTTCTCTTAAATGCTGCTAGGTGAGCAGCTAGAGAGAGGGACTTAACTGCTCTTGTTTTTAAAATTGCTTTTCCAAATCCTGAAAGTCTGTTTATTCTCCTCTCTTTTAACCCAGAATTGGTATTAAAGCTTGGTGTCTTCAAATTTTGGCATTGTTTTTACTTACATCATATTTAATGAATTTCAAAATACTGGGTTAGCCAAAAAGTTTTTTTTTTCTCTTTCCCCATAAGGTAAGTTCTAGGAGCACTTAGTTGTTTTTAACTTCATTCAAAACAATTTTGTTAGATTGTATTGTGACACCTATCATATCAGCATACATTTTAAAAAAAGCTTATCAAAATTGGTGAATTTTTCTGTAGCCATTTTATTATTGAAGATGGTAGGGAAAAAAGCAACATTTTTGGCATATCATGTTTCATTATTTAAAGAAAGGTAAAAACGCAACTGAAGTGCAAAAAAAGACTTGTGCAGTATATGGAAAAGGTGCTGTGACTGATCGAATGTGTCCGAAGTGGTTTGTGAAATTTCAGGGTAGTTTCTCGGTGGACAGTGCTCCATGGCCAGGTCTAACAGTGGAAGTTGATAGCAGTCAAACTGAGACATTGAGAGCAATGAACATCATGCTACTCAGGAGACAGCCAACATATCTGAATCAAGCATTGACAATCATTTGCACCAGCTTGGTTATGTTCATCTCTTTGATGTTTGGGTCCCACATAAGATAAAAAACCTCTTGACTATATTTCCACATGTGATTCTCTACTTAAACATAATGAAAACGTTCCGTCTTTTGTTTTAAAAACAATTGTGATGGGCGATAAAAAGTGGATACTGTACAATAATGTGGAATGGAAGAGATTGTGGGGCAAGTGAAATGAACCATCACCAACCGTATACCAAAGGCCGGTCTTCATCCAAAGAAGGTGATGTTGTATGGTGGGACTGGAAGGGAGTCCTCTGTTAGGACTCCTTTTGGAAAACCAAACAATTCCAACACGTACTGCTCCCAGCTAGACCAGCTGAAAGCAGCACTTGACAAAAAGTGTCCAGAACGAGGCAACAGAAAATGCATGATCTTCCATCACCTGATCTGATGACCAGGTAAAAATTGTTACAGCTTGACTCATCCACCAGATTCACCAGGCATTACACCTTTGGATTTCCATTTATTTTGGTCTTTACAAAATTCTCTCACTTGAAAAAATTTCAGTTCCCTGGAAGACTGTAAAAGGTACCTGGAACAGTTCTTTGCTGAGAAAGGTAAAAAGCTTTGGGAAAATGGAATTATGAAGTTGCCTGAAAAATAGCAGAAGGTAGTGGAACAAAACAGTGGCTCTATTCTAGTGAATGAGAAATGGTTTCCCAGACTTTTTTGAAAGCAGTTTTATTGAGATATAATTTGCAGATGAGCCATCCTTAAAAGTGCAGAGTTTGATGTGTTTAGACACGTGTACAGATTGTACACGGAAGTGTGACACCACCGCACTTGAGTGACTGTTCCCATGGAAGCTGCCCTCATGCCCTCTGACCCCTGGGTACCACTCACTGGTTTTCTGTGTGGATTATGTTGGTCTCTCGGAGTTTCATGTCATGTGTCACTTTGTCTAACATCTTTTGCTTATTTTCTTTTTTTGAGATCGATCCCATGTAATTAATATGTGTATCAGCACTTCTACCCTTTTGGTTGTTGAGTAGTATTTCATTGTTTGGTTGTACCACAGTTTGCTGATGGGCTTCAGTTCAGTTCAGTCGCTCAGTCGTGTCCAGCTCTTTGTGACTCATGGGGACTGCAGCACACCAGGCTTCCCTGTCCATCACCAGCCCCCGGAGCTTGCTCAGATTCATGTCCATTGAGTCAGTGATGCCATCCAACCATCTCGTCCTCTGTCGTCCCCTTCTCCTCCTGCCTGCAGTCTTTTCCAGTGAGTCAGTTCTTCGCATCAAGTGGCCAAAGTATTGGAGCTTTAGCTTCAGCATCAGTCCTTCCAGTGAATATTCAGGACTGATTTCCTTTAGGATGGACTGGTTAGATCTCCTTGCAGTCCAAGGGACTCTCAAGAGGCTTCTCCAGCACCACACTTCAAAGGCATCAATTCTTCAATGCTCATCCTTCTTTGTGGTCCAGTTCTCACATCCATACATTACTACTGGAAAAAACCACAGCTTTGACTAGATGGACCTTTGATGGCAAAATAATGTCTCTGCTTTTTAATATGCTGTCTAGGTTGGTCATAACTTTTCTTCCAAGGAGCAAATGTCTTTTATTTTCATGGCTGCAGTCACCATCTGCAATGATTTTGGAGTCCCAAAAAATAAAGCCTGTCACTGTTTCCCCATCTGTTTGCCATTAAGTGATGGGACCAGATGCCTTGATCTTAGTTTTCTGAATGTTGAGTTTTAAGCCAACTTTTTCACTCTCCTCTTTCACTTTCATCAAGATGCTCTTTAGTTCTTTTTTGCTATCTGGTGTCATCTGTATACCTGAAGTTATTGATATTTTTCCTGGCAATCTAGATTCCAGCTTGTGTTTCATCCAGTCCAGCATTTCTCATGATGTACTCTGTATATAAGTTAAATAAGCAGGGTGACAATATATATAGCTTTGACATACTCCTTTCCTGATTTAGAACCATTCTGTTGTTCCATGTCCAGTTCTAACTATTGCTTCTTGTCCTGCATACAGATTTCTCAGGAGGCAGGTCAGGTGGTCTGGTATTTCCATCTCTAAGAATTTTCCACAGCTTGTTGTGATCCACACAGTCAAAGGCTTTGGCATAGTCAATAAAACAGAAGTAGATGTTTTCCTGGAACTCTCTTGCTTTTTTGATGATCCAGAGGATGTTGGCAATTTAATCTCTGGTTCCTTTGCCTTTTCTAAATCCAGCTCCAACACCTGGAAGTTCACGGTTCACGTACTGTTGAAGCCTGACTTGGAGAATTTTGCTTATTACTTTGCTAGTATCTGAGATGAGTGCATTTGTGTGGTAGTTTGGGCAGTCTTTGGCATTGCCTTTCTTTGGGATTGGAATGAAAACTGACCTTTTCCAGTCCTGTGGCCACTGCTGAGTTTCCCAAATTTGCTGGCATATTGAGTGCAGCACTTTCACAGCATCATCTTTTAGGATTTGAAATAACTCAACTGGAATTCCATCACCTCCACTAGCTTTGTTGGGCTTAGTCTGTATGAATAAATTTGCTGTGAATGTAAAAGCTCAGAGACCCTTTCTTACCTTCCCTGGAGAAAAACTGTTCTCTGTTGGGATGGGGAGTTAGGAAGGGGAGCCAGGCGGCTTACAGCTTACCAGACAGATTCTCAACCAGTCTTCCAGATTGTGGTCCTTCATCACTTCCTGGAAACAGGTGCTGACAGTTTCTAGGTCTTGTGTGTGTGTGCTTGGTCGCTCAGGTGTGTCTGACTCTTTGCCACCCCATGGACTGTAGCCTACCTGGCCCCTCTGTCCATGGGATTCTCCAGGCAAGAACACTGTGTGGGCTGCCCTGCCCTCCTCCAGGGGGTCTAGATCTTGGGGAGGGGCTTTTCTGTTGTCAGGCTGCTGCTTGACCCTCTTCACTGCTGGCTAAAAGTGTAGCTTTTCTGAGTTTGCTAAGTCATTTTCCATTTCTGCTTCTTAAAGGTTCTAAGATTTTTAGATTCCAAAATGTCTTTTCTTCCCTTCTTATCTTCATGGCTTTATGTCTTTTTATTTATTAATCTGCTTTATTGTAATTTTGGGTGGGGACAAAGGCAAGTGTATGTGTTCAACTGCTACCTTAGACCCAGGAGTCTTTACCATAAAACCCTACTGTTTGACAAGTTTTTCCTTTTATTTTTGCTGCAATTAACAACACTGGGGATGAGCATGCTTACCATTGAGACTGTTTAAATCTATGCTTATTTCTTTTTTAATTTGAAATAATTCACCGTTTTTAAAGGTTATATTCCATTTCTAGTTACTGTGAAATATTGGCTGTGTTCCCTGTGTGTCCTTGTAGATTACTTTATACACAACAGTTCATACCTCTGCAGTCCCCTTCTGCTATGCTGTCCCCACCTCTCTCTCCTCCCCAGTGAGCCACTGGTGCTGTGTCTGTGAGTCTGGTTTATCAGTTATATTCGCTAGTTTGTATTTTTTAAGATTCCACATATAAGTGATATCATGCAGTTTGTCTAAACATCATACCCTCCAAGTCCATCCGTGTTGTTGCAAACGACAAAATTTTATCCTTTTTTTAATGGTTGAGTAATACTTCATTGGGTGCCTGCATATGTGTGTGTGTGTGTGTGTGTGTGTGCATTTAATACATCTTCATCTGTTGATGGACACTTAGGTTGCTTTCATATCTTGACAGTTGTAAATAATTCTGCTATGAAAATTGGGATCCATGTCTCTTTTCAAATTAGTGTTTTCATTTTCTTTGGCACAATACCCAACAGTGAATTTGTTGCTTTATTTGGTGGTTCTGTTTTTAGTTTTTTAAGACACTTCCATACTGTTTTCCTAGGGGCTACACCAGTTTTCATTCTTACCAGCTGTGTACAAGGATTCCCTTTCCTCCACATCTTCACCAACATTTGTTATTTATGTTCTTAATTTATTAATAGCCATTTTCACAGGTGTGAGGCAGTACCTCATTGCAGTTTTGATTGGCATTTTCCCTGGACAGAGGAGCCTCTCGGGCTGTAGTCCATGGGGGCTCAGAGTCTGACACAACTTAGCGATCGAACAACAATGACACTTGTGGTTATAGAGCTTCTCAGGGGGCTCAGTGGTAAACATTCCTCCTGCCAAGCAGGGACCTGGGTTTGATCCCTGAGTTGGGAAGATCCCTTGGAGAAGGGAATGGCAACCCACTCCAGTATACTAGGCCTGGGAAATTCCATGGGCAGAGAAGCCTGGAGGGCTACAGTCCATGGGTTCGCAAAGAGTCGGACACGACTGAGCGACTGAATATCAACAGTGACAGCAGAGACTCGCTGTGTTGAGCATCTTTTCATGTGCTTCTTTCTTTAAGCAAATTTCTAGAAACAGATGGTGGGCCTAAAAGACAGACATACTTTTAATGCCACATTGTGCTCCAGGAATGGCATGCTAATACATATTCCGACAAGATGGGTGTTTCTTTCCTGTTCTGTGTGAATATATACTCAGTAAATGTTCTCCCTTGCCTCCATCCCACCCCACACACATCCTTGCACATCAAGTTTAAGAAATGCAGCCAGATTGTAGTGGAGGTGTCCAGTATGCCTGCTCCTTGCCGCACACTTGCTCCCTCCCTGGGTCAGGTCATGTGTGGGTCTGAATTACGGTTTTGGACTTTTCTTTCAGGTTACACTCCTGGCACACCTTACAAAGTGTCCTGTTCCCCCACCAGCGGGGCAGTGCCGCCGTACTCCTCCTCCCCCAACCCTTACCAGACTGCCGTGTACCCCGTGCGAAGTGCCTACCCCCAGCAGAGCCCGTATGCACAGGTAGGCCTGGGGTGCGCTGCGGGTGTCATGAGGGGTCTCCTGGTCACTGTGTGTGGGGATGGATTGGCTCCTCGGGGCTCCGACCCAGAGTGTGGGACCCTGTGACATTTGTCTCTCTTCTTTCCCCAGCAAGGCACGTACTACACCCAGCCCCTGTATGCAGCACCCCCTCACGTCATCCACCACACCACAGTGGTGCAGCCCAACGGCATGCCAGCAACGGTGTACCCTGCTCCCATCCCTCCGCCAAGAGGCAACGGGGTCACCATGGGCATGGTGGCGGGGACCACTATGGCCATGTCAGCGGGTGAGTCCTTGGTCCCGGGGTGCTTCCTCTGCAATGGCCTGAGGGCTGGGGGAAGGGAGAGTTCATCAGAACTCTGACCCTTGGCTTTGACTTTTCATTGCTAGAGTTGTGTGAAAGGACATCTGATCCTTTGGGAGGAAATGGCATGTTATCTTTTTCTTTACTTCCTCTCCTTTCTTTTCCCTTCTCCTTCAGTTGAGTTTGAGTGTGGGGTTTAGAACCATGAGCCAAGTACCTTTTCCATAGACATGACTGGGTAGCCCTCTCCAGATTTGATGAACTGAGGTACCTGGCTGTAGGGACAAGGAGTGGCCAGATCCCTGTGGTGAGCACGTTAAAGCTTGAGCAGAAGGGGGGTATTCTGTGACCTGAGGGGCTGACCCTCTTGGTCCTTCCCTTTGGTGTGGGTTACCAGTGCAGGCCAGGTTGTCTTAATGGGGATGTTCTCATGAATTGCAGAAAGCCAGTCTTGTGTTCACAGAGCTGAGAGCTGCTTATAGAAATCCTTTGGCATACACGTAGACTATTTCCAAGGCTTCTTCTAGGTCAGGAAAATAAACCAAAGAGAGAAGAGATCCATGGCTTGGACCGACCTATCTCCATGGAACCTTGGAGCATTTGAGGGCTTGGTTAAATGTCTAGGAGTGAAGTCACCTCCTGTGGGAATGTAAGTTACCTGTGCAGGGGGGCCAGGTACACACAGCACACTGGATTGCCCATGGCTGCGATTTTTAAAGAAATACATGGTTTCCTCTTTGTTTTGTAGACTTTACTTGAGCATAAGGAAAATGTCAGAGAGGAAGGTGGTTCGGGATACCATGTGTGTTTCTGCTCAGAGTCTCTTATTTTATTTGGTTTTCCCACACTTACCCCAGAGGCCAAGGAGAGTCTGGCACAGATAGAAACTAAGTGTTTAGGCACATGGAGGGAGGGGTCGGCAGGCCCTGGTGTGGGTGCACGCAGGGAGCAGGGGGCTGAGCAGCTGCCAGGTGAGGCTGTGAGGTTTCAGGTGGTGCTTGGCTATAAGTGGACACAGATAGCTGCTGAGTTTTCTCTATTTATAGGGAAAATAAGCTTAGCTTAAGGTACTCAGAAGCTTGCACAGTTGGGAAATCTCCCTGCTTCCCTCCCTTCTTCCCAGTTGTTTATTACCATCTTAACCATTTCCAAGTGTAGAGGTCAGTGGTGTTATCACACTGTTGTGTCACATCTCTGGAGCTTTTCATCTTGCAGAACTGAAGCTCTATAAATCAAACACCTCTCCCTTTCCTCTCTGTTCCAGACCCTGGCAACCACCGTTCTCCTTTCTGTACCATCCATCTGACTCCACTAGGGACCTCATATAAGTGGACTCAGGCAGTGTTTGTCTTTTGTGACTGGTTTATTTCAGTGAGCATAATGTCCTCAAGGTTCATCCATATTGTAGGATGTGACAAATCTCCTTCCTTTTTAAGACTAAATAATAGTTTTGTTTTTATCATCTGCAGAAATAATTCAGTATGTTTATGTGAAGGGGAGGCACAGAGGCTTCTGCAAACGTGCCGTCAGTGTGAGCTTGCTGTTTATACAGCCTTGACTTGTGTATGATCAGGATTTCTGAGAGCGCTATGGGTCACGGCCATCCCCCTTCCTATCTGCCTCTCTCCTTGCCACGAGGGTCGGGCAGGAGTGCTCTTTGTTGGGGGTACTGGGGCAAGGGGAGTGCTGCCCTCCACTGAGATGCTTGCTCTTCCCTCTAGGTACCCTGCTGACTGCCCACTCTCCAACTCCTGTTGCTCCCCACCCTGTCACTGTGCCCACGTATCGGGCCCCAGGAACGCCCACCTACAGCTATGTGCCCCCTCAGTGGTGATCACCCTGCAAACGTAAGTGACCAATGAAGCCCAGGCCTAGCTTTGTGACTAAAGTGCATTCTTTTAAAGTGGAGAATGGGAGATCTATGACAATTTAAGCAGTGATAAGGAAAATGATACCTAATGATTCATAGGCAATGCCACGTTTAACTTTTCGTCTTTATTGGGACTCTACAAAGAAAGGAAGGAAGAGGAAACCATTTGAGTTCTTGCTGTGCACCCCTGCACTGTGTTCCTTACCTGGGCTGTGCTCTGGTCTCCCGCCCACCTCCTGTCGGAAGTAGGATCCCAGCTGTAATTGGGAGTTCTCAGAAGCCAGGCAGCCACCTCCTTTGCTGCTGCCCGTTCTTGTCTTAGTGGATTGCCTCCTCCTCTGGTGGAAGCAGCTCCTTTTCAGAGCAGTGGCGCTGGAGGAGCTGTGTGTGACTGTGTGTCCGTCTTTCTCCCCGCCCTCAGGTTTGTGGATGGAGCTGTGCAGTCACATCATGGAGGTCCCACAGCTGGTGCTGCAGGCCTTGTGCCTCCAACCAGGACTTTCTTCGTAATGCTCTCGACACTTAGCTAAACACTGCTGCAGCCAGCCCAGCAGGCCCCAGCGCCCTCAGTCTCCAGCTGACTCTTTGGGTTCGTCTTACAGCAAATCCTGTTTGGTGGGCTGACAGGCAACTTTTTAGCTAACTGTAACGATAAAAGGGAGTATTAATCTATTCTGAATCATATGTAGTTGAATGCATGTTAAAAAAAAACAAAACACAAAAACAAAGCTTGCTCAATCTACCTGCAGTGACTGATGCAGAACCATCATATGCAAAATCCAAAGGAATGGAAAAGTATTTTACAACTTGTATCACTAATGCACTGTTGTAATGTATGCAAAGTCTTAAAGTTATAAGTGTTAAAGTGAATTTCTTCATAGAGCATCTGAGATCTCTTCGATGATTCTTCAGCCTTTTGGGGTTGATGTGGGTTGCCAGTTGGATACGTGGACTTCGACTTTCCAGCCATCTGTTCCTTTCACACTGACCACAGTGAGAGAGAGTTGCAGGCGCGGGGATAGTGTGGGGAGGCCCAACACTGCTTGGGGTGCAGTCAGGTGAATGGCTTTCTTTCCATTTAGGCTTGTGGGGTCTGTGTGATGTGGGTGTTCTTAGGGATTACCATGAAAGATTAGAGTAGGGTGCCAGTACAGTAGGTGATATAACAGCAAAACAGTTTTCTCTAAATGCTATCTAAATTTTTGTTACAAATCACTTACAGATGGATATGATGTTTTCTATATCTTTATTGGAAAAGTCCTATGTAGAGCTTAAATTATTTTCCTGGGATGGAAGATATGTGAAAGAGAAACAGCCACAGTTGGAGGAGGTATTGGCCTCTCCTTTATTTAGCTTAGGAAAAGTTATTCCTATTTTTTTTTTTCCCCTGAGAAATGTTTTAGTAACCTGAAAACATATGTAGGAATTGCTGTTCTCCCTCCCACAAAGAAGGGCAAAGATATCAACTGTGTGTTACGAAGAAAGCTGTACATTTTAAGAACTATTAAAAGGGAACAAAAGTTTGATACTGATGGTTTCTTGTAGAGAGGCAGGGCTATAGCTGTCTTCGGGCCCCCCAATTGATGGGGACTTGTCCTGAGACCATTTGGAGGGGATTGTGGAGATGGGTACGGGAGGTGTGAGGGGAGTGACTGTGGCCTGTCATCTGAGAGCCCCTTCGACCATCTCTTCTTGTGACTGAGGATACTTGGCACAAAGCAAGTGTGGACAGCAAAGGGCCAGGCTACATTGAAATATGTTTGCCAGTCAGAATAGGTTTGCCTGTTATTATGGAAAGGATTTTGTGTTTAAAGTCTGAATATTGTACATAAGAAGCCAAGAGGATTTTTTTTTTTTTTTTTTTTTGCTTAAATGTGCCCAACCCGTATCGATGGTTGTGTGTGTCTGTCCTCAGAGGGGATGGGGGTGGCAAGGCTCTGTTGCCTTTCAGCAGCCTGCCGGGGGTGGGGGTGCCCCTGCCCCACCCCGTCGTCGTCTCGAGTGCTGTGGGGCGTGGCTGGGAGGGGACCTTAACTCTTCTTACGGCCCTGGCAGCTGGTCAGGGCTCTGGCACTGGGCTGGCATTCAGCCCTGGTTGGTGAGTGGGACAGCTGACCGCCCAGCCTTTGGTAACCGTATTTTCTATAGTAAGTATTCATCATAATTTTCTTTTTCACGTTTTATTTTATAAAAAGTTTAGGAATATTTTTGCATGGATCATTGTAAACAGAAGATTTATTTCTACTGTCTGTAACATAGTATGTTTACTGATAAGTACTTTAAATTGGAGAGCACTTAACCCACCTTTGTGTGTGTGTGTGTGTGTGTGTGTGTGTGTGCAGCAGTTATTTACCCCAGGCACACCATGTCCACTTCAACTCTTTGTTGGTTATTCTCTTTGTTTAGTGGGTGGTTGGTAATGTTCTAATGGCTCCAGGGCAGAACTGATCCAGTAGCAGAGAAGTGGGTCTCCCCAGTTTAGTGTAGTAAGTGAGTTTTGTATAACTTTTTGAAAGTCCCAGTCTCTCTCTCTCTCTCTCTCTCTCTCTCTCTCTCTCTCTCTCTCTCTCTCTCTCTCTCTCTCACACACACACACACACACACACACACACACACACACACACACACACACACACACACACACACACACACACACACACACACACACACACACACTCTGCCTGTAAGGGTTAGAGTCATTTGAATTCAGGAGGAAGTTATAAGGAGTTACATAGGCTGTTTCTTCAGGATTGTCTGAGACACACAGGCTGAGTGTTTTCATGAGCACTGAATTAAGCGGTGTTTTTAAGAGAAAAAAAAAAGAGTGGGTTGTGTTTTCTCTGCATTTACATCAACTTAAAAATACTTTGCCCCCTTTAATTTCTAAAAAATCTTAGTTCCCTTTTGTGACGTTGAGCTGGGAAACTTCATCAAATGTTTCTGCATTATGGAATACCTATGTGTGGAAATCTTTTCAATTTTGAAACTGTCAGGGCATCAGTTATCAAATATGAAAGGTAGAGTGTGTCTAGCAGGTGAGAATCTGGACATAATGAATAGTAACAAAACTATCATATGTTGTAATTTTAGCAGCATTTAGTTCCAGTAAAATTAAGGAATAGAGCTTCTGTTATAAAATGCATAATTTGATATCCTAAGCACAATAGTATATTCAGAGAAATTTTGCATTTTTCGTATGTGACATTCTTGAGAGTCTTTCAGCTAAATTACAGTTATTTTAGAAATTGAGACAGGCGAGTAAAGGAATTAATTCTGTAAACAGATACCACCATGGGTATTTTTTTAAAATTTTGTCTTACAGCCCTTCTCTAAGGTTAAGGAGATATGTTTCTTTTGTTTGGATCTGGGCCGGGTGACTGAATGTTTTCTGATGAGTGATGGTCCCATCAGCTTGCTCTCTCTGAGGAGTGTGGCCAGCATCAGGGCCAGGGCCACTCATGGTAACAAGCACAGAGGCGCTTCAGGATCTTCCATGTTCTCTGAACATTTTTGTTGGTTTGGTTACTAGGCTTCCCAGTTACATCACGTGACTTTGTTTCTTGAGCGCTATGCAAATGTAGTGTTTATAGGAGCCAAGGGTGGTCCTGAGCCTCGGGCTGGGAACCTGGTCGGTGTGTGCCCCCCTCCCAGACTGGGCTCGCAGTGCTTCTCCCTCCGCTGGCGTTGGCACTTCACACACAGGAAGAGGATCTGGGGGCTCGGGGTGTGCCCGTCCCGCAGTGCTGTCCTGCCAGAGGGTGGTGAGAGCACAGCTGACCCTGGATGCATCCATGTTGGGGCCTGCTGTTTAAGAAGGAGACCCAGACTTC
Source organism: Dama dama (assembly GCF_033118175.1). Lineage (NCBI taxonomy): Eukaryota > Metazoa > Chordata > Mammalia > Artiodactyla > Cervidae > Dama > Dama dama. The sequence goes on along the minus strand of NC_083713.1, from coordinate 4,904,023 downwards.
TTCACCTGGACTTGGCAGACATATGGAAACAGTATTACTGTGACCAGTTGGGCCACCTTCTCCCTATCTGGCAGCTAACGGCTCGACGCCCCAGTTCTTGCCAGCCTGGGCATCTCCCAGACAGGACAGGACACCTGTCTGACATCCTCTGGCCATGCAAGGGCAGGCTTAAGGATGTGGGGCTTGAGGCGGGGACAGCTTCTGGTTCTTCTCTTGGTGCTTTCTAAGGAGGGGGTGTGTCTTTAGAGGGGAATGGTTGGCATAGGGGAACGGCGGCCGGCATGACTCCCTGTCTACCACATTTCAAATGTTGGCATGTTTTTTTCTCCTGAGCTGTTTAATACTCAGCCTGAGCTTTCTGAAAGGAGCCTGCAGATGACATGCTGCAGAGGAGGTCTGATCTTTTTCAGGTAGAAAGTTGCAGAGTTGATGTTTCAGAGGATTTGTCTCTTTCCCTACCCTATTGACTTGAAGAACAGAAAACCTCTGCTGTAATCTTACCTGAATCCCCAGGACCAACCTCCAGTCACTTGGGACAGAGACGGGAAAGTCTGGCACCCCTGTGCAGGGAACCTGCAGTAAGCACGGGAAGGCTGTGCTTCCAGGACGCAGGTGGTGAGAGATGATGAGGGTCTGACCTTGGCCTCTTGAGCCCTGTTGGTCTCCTCTAGGTCCTCGTGCAGACCAGTGGTTAGTAGAAGGCCAGCTCTCCTGTGTTCCTGGGGGGTTGCTGTGATGCCACTCAAGAGAGACCCAAGGGAGCCACTGTTACTGACTAGGAAACGGTTGTTGTTGTTGTTTTTTAATGAGTTTTGAATACTGTTTTTTTAGACCATTCTCTTAGTACTTTTTAAAAACTTAAGTCAGCATTGTCTTCCAGTGTTAAAGGCACCCCCCGCCTTTGCATTGAACTAAGGTGTCAATCAATACAAAGGAATGGAACATCCATCCTGAGCCAATTCCATTATGTGTAAATTCTTACTATTTTAATTTTTTATGCAATCTGATGAGTAGATGAGCTCAGATTTAAAATTCTTAAAAGCACGTTTACTGTAAATTGTTATGTATTAATACTGCAGTTTTCAATAAAGATTGACTTGTGTTGCATATTGTGATTTTCATGCTTTTTCCTTATAGGGTTTGCCTCCAGGTGGCTTGGCCTGGATGGGAGGTGGTGTAGCATCTCTCACCTTAGAAAATCCAGGGGTTTCAGGCTCAGCCCCAGTGACCTTGGCAGTGTGTACAAGTGTGAAGGTGGCGGGCTGTGGGGAAGGGGAGAGAAGCCACCCTCTCCTGGTCCTGTGGCCTCAGCCCTCTTGGAAAGAAGACACATCCTTCCCCACTTCCCCAAAGAGGAAGCTCAGACCCAGAAAGGTAACGGACTGCCTGTCCCCCAAACTCACACTGCTGATAACTTCAGCTAAACAGACTCTAGAAGCAGCTGGGGACAGAGGTGCTGAGGCAGCTCCTAGTTTCCCCGAGCCTCTGAACACTGAGCTGCTCTCCATCAAAGCCTTGGTGGCCCGGCTGATTCCTGTAGTCTAAAGAGAGGCTGGAGGTGCAGTGGTTACGGGGAGGGAGGAGAAAATGGATAGACACCAACAGAAAACAAGGGCTGGCAGCCAGGTTATTTTTCACAGGTTTCTTTATGAAATTAAATGTGGTTTCTGCTTGGAGAAGGTATAGTGCAAGAGTGACTGTACATGCTGCTGAATTCCCAGGGGCCACAGGGGCGGCTCTGCGCTCTGCCCCAGGCCAGGCCCTAGCCACACTCTTGGGCGGCCCTCCTCCACGGGCTGCGGGCTTCCCTCCAACCTGCGTGCCCACCAGCTTCTGGGTGGGTCGGTCCTGGGCGCTGGGCACAGACTTCAGTCCTTATGGCTTCTCACTCACTCAGGGTAAGGCAGTCTTTCCATGTCACTAACAGTTCTCTAGTGTTGGAATTGAACAACAAAATCCAGACTGGAACCACCCCACAGCTGCAGGTGGACTGGTTACAAATCCTGACAGAAGTATTCAGTTGACTATGGTTCTGTTTTCTTTCCACTATAAACAAACACATCACATGTGAAGACAGGGTGTCCAGCAGCCAGGAGTGTCTACAGAGGGACTGGGAGGAAGTAATAGGTGGGCTCTGGGCCAGATGCTTTTGTGCCCAGAATTCCTGGTTCCTACCTACCAGGGATGCAGGCTGCCTGGCCCACCAGCTGGGGGCCTGTGAAGAGAACGGGAGGGCAGAGAGGTACATAGCCTGGCTCTGCAGGTGATGAAGGCAGAGGTGGGCTCCTGCCCAGAGAGAACAGGAGCAGGAGGGATGATCAGATGTGCAGAGAAGAGGGTCCACAGCGGCCATTCTCACACGCGCCAGCCTGTGGGCGGTTCTGAGCGGATCCCACACTCAGCCCTGCTCACTTGCAGTTTGCAGAATGGACAGAGGGCCGGATGCGGTGAGCCTCGGGCAGGAAGAGCTGCAGGCCCCCTGGCCAGGCAGGTCCAGATGGTGCCACTGATGGGGCACGGGCTCACTTGCGGAAGGGTGCCAGCCGGCTGATGCTGTGCCAGAAGGTGGATGGCTTTCGCTTGGGCTCTGCCAGCGCCAGGACCTGTTGCTGAGGCAGGCTGGTGGGGAGGGCCGGGTGCTTCTGGCGTGTCAGGTAGTAGGGTCGGCCGAGGGCTGGCAGGGGAAGAGTCGGGGTCAGAGGTGCCTTAGGAGTGAGGCGATACAGGGCAGAGCCTGCAGGGGTGGAATGGGCCATCCCCAGGCTGCTTCAGACATCCCCCTTTGCTTCCCCTGGGGTTGTCCACATCCAAGGGCCTGGGCGGCCCTCCGTGGCCTGCAGGGGGGTAACCAGAGTGGACTGGAAGGTGTGGGGTGTGGAGCTGCTCTCATGGTGATGTCTGTGGGAACGGGCTGTCAGCTCCTTGGCGAGGCTGGCTGCCAGGAAGCAATCCTGCCTTGGAAAGCACCGGCTCTGATGGTGCTGCTTCCAAGGGTCTGAGGGGATGGCGAGCAGGAGCGTCCACCAAGTACCTACACTGCAGGCTTCCTCATCGGTGGTCCCTCAACCAACTTGGGAACACCCACCTGTAAAGGGCAGTGGGCACCTCTGAAGACCCAGGTGCTGGCCCTGCTTTGGGCTGAGCTGCTGTGGGTGGAGGTAGAACCATCACCCGCTTACCTTTGGGCTTCCCGATAGCCTGCTGCTTGCTGGCGTTCAGCATGGCCTGCTTCCTCTGCAGCTGGGTAATGGAGAAGCCTGGGAGGGGGCCACAAATGAGACACATGCTTCCCAGTGAGAACACAACCGCCTTCCCATCTCGCCTGCCCATGGTCCTCTTGTTCTGGCACCAGCACAATTGGTGTGTGCCCTGCCCTGCCCACAGTGCCTGGGGGCCCAGCAGGCCGCACGGACTCACCAATCTGCCTGCTTTGTCCACCCAGGCAGAGGAAATGCTCTGAGGAGCTCCTCTGGGGGCCTCCCTTGCCCTCCCCCATGACTCAGCCTGATCCACTCACCAATGTGGCTGGTGGCTACTGTCCTTTCTTGGCACTCTAGGGGAGGCTCTTGGCCATATCAAGGACTCACCTGGTCACTGCCTGCTGTGATGGCCGGAGGACCAAGGACAGGAGGGGAATGCAGTGGGGGGATGGCGTGCTCATGTGGGGTAGGGGGAGGCTTCTGGAGGCCAGTGTCCCCCTCCCACTCCAGCTGAGCAGAGGCCCTGCCCTCTAGAGTGTGTGCATGTGAGCATGTTGGAGCGACCCTCAGCAGGCATGCAGACCCACACCGAGGGTCGCAACCAAGACATGTCCCAGAACCTCACAAACCCTGAGGTATTCCGGTGTGAGACCTGCCTCACAGTTGCAAGGTCATGTCGACTTCCCTGCACCCAGGATGCAAAAAGCGCCGGGTGGGCCCTCAAGTGGAGCAAGGCTGAGTGGGGTCTCGCACCTGTCTCTTGGTCCAGCCGCACCTGCTCCCGCTCCCTGGCAAAGGCCTTGAGCCAGCGCTGCTTCTGCTCGGGCTTCTTGGCACACAGCAGGTGGCTCTCCCCCGAGGGCCCACAGCGCAGCCGGAAGGCGTTCCTGACGCTCACGTGGAGCTCTCGATCCTTCCCGTCCTCCAAGTCCACCACCTCCAGGCTGTCCATGTCCACTCGGCCCTTATAGTAGAGCACATCCCGGCGGAGAAGGTCCTGCCAGAGACACTGTGAGCCCCTGGCCCGCGTACTTGCCCAGCCTCTTGGCCTAAACCACTCTCCTGAGCACATCTAAGGCCCTGCCTCATTTTCTGCCTTGAGACTGGAAGGGCCGGTGGGCTATCACCCACCTCCCCGGCAGAAAGTTCTTTCAGGAGAGACAATAAGCTTGGCTCGGCCCACAACCACGTGCTGAAACCATGGCTAGGAGCCGCTGTTTCAGTTGACAGTTACTCAGTGGCTTGGGGGTCTCTGAACACTCAGTCTCACAGGGGGCGCAACCGTGGTTACGGACAGCAGGCAGGACCCACCCTGCGCAACAGAGAAAAGCAGCAGTCTGCCAGGACTGGGCCAGGGCCAGCACTCGGGAGGCTGCCCGGCCACTTGGGCCCATTTTCAAGAGGGAGTAGAAACCAGCAGCAAAGAGGAGGCCTGACTGTTTATAATAGCCAGGAGATGGAAGCAACCTAGATGCCCATCAGCAGACGAATGGATAAGGAAGCTGTGGTACATATACACAATGGAATATTACTCAGCCATTAAAAAGAATACATTTGAATCAGTTCTAATGAGGTGGATGAAACTGGAGCCCATTATACAGAGTGAAGTAAGCCAGAAAGATAAAGAACATTACAGCATACTAACACATATATATGGAATTTAGAAAGATGGTAATGATAACCCTATATGCAAAACAGAAAAAGAGACACAGATGTACAGAACAGACTTTTGGACTCTGGGAGAAGGCGAGGGTGGAATGTTCAGAGAGAACAGCATTGAAACAAGTATACTATCTAGGGTGAAACAGATCGCCAGCCCAGGTTGGATGCATGAGACAAGTGCTCGGGCCTGGTGCGCTGGGAAGACCCAGAGGAATCGGGTGGAGAGGGAGGTGGGAGGGGGGATCGGGATGGGGAATGTCAATGTATGACAAAACCCACTGCAGTGTTGTGAAGTGATTGGCGTCCAACTGATAAAAATAAATGAAAAAACAAAGAGGAGGCCTGGAGGCAGCTGGAACAGAAGATCCCAGGGTTGGGGAGGGGAAGCTGAGCTTCGCAGGGAGAGAAGAGTTGGCTTGAGGCCCAAACAGGGCATTATCAGCAAGGAGGGTGTTCTTACCAGCACTGGGCACCAGTCAGACTGTGAGGGTCACCCTCTGGTCCTTGGGGCACTGGGCTCCCTCTGTAGAGACCGCCCACCCCCGACTTTGGCCCAAAGGGCCTGACCAGCGAAGGGCCTCCTGTACACAGGGCCCCGGGCAGAGAGGAATTGTGTGTGCGCAGCTCGTTTTCTTGGGGCAGCTGCTTCCAGCCCTCAGCCTCACTCCCTCCACAGCTGCTCCTAACAGGCCCATCCAGCAGGGGAGAGTGACTCTGGTACCTTCTTACAGTAGATGAGTTGGTGGTCAAAGAGAAAAAACATTCTCTGCTGGCTCTTGGCTTGTGGCTGTGTGACACGGGTCAGCTCCCCCGAGTGGATGAGTTCCGAGCTCCTGACCAGGAGATCTTCCCCCTGGGGAACCCAAGGGGAGCCGTGAGCTGAGTGCCCCCATCCTGGGGCTTAGAGCAAGGCTCTGCTGGGCTCTGCGTCCTGCCTCTTGCTGAGTTGGTGTGGTCACTGTCGGTCTTGTCTGCTGTGGCCCCCACTGGGCCAGGGCCTGCAGCAGACCAGAGGGGTTGCTCTTAAAGCCCAAGGAAGTTGCGGGGGGTGGGGTGGGGGGTGGTGGTTTGGCCTATAAAAAGGTGCTGTGGCCTATAAGTTTTTGTCTCTGCTAAGTGAGGCCCTACAGCAGCCAGTGGCATATTTGCATTGTGGCTGGTCCCTACTGAGATGTCACAGTAAAAGATAATCTGATTTCAAAGACTTAATATGAAATAAAGACTGTGGCTATTTCACCAATGACATTTTATATGTTGATTATATGTTGACTTGATATTTTAGATATGTTGAGTTAAACAAAACATTGTTAAAGTTCGTTTCACCTGTGTGTTTTTTTTTTTTTTTTTCACTTTTAAGATGGCTGTATGTGCGCACCAGCTCTCAGTCATGTCTGACTCTTTGCGACCCCATAGACCATAGACCACCAGGCTCCTCTGTCCATGGAATTTTCCAGGCAAGAATACTGGAGTGGGTTGCCACTTCCTCCTCCAGGGGATCTTCCCAACCCAGGGATTGAACCCATATCTCTTGTGTCTCCTGCACTGGCAAGCATATTCTTTACCAACTACGCCACTTGCACATATAAAATTCCCTATTGTGATTTACATGGCACTCTGATTGGACAGCGCTGCTCTTAGAGAATAGTTAAACTTGGCTGAAAGTCACTTCCAAGGCCAGTCTTTTAAAAGAGGCTAAGGGGGCCTTCTTCCAGCTCAGTGTACCTGCAGTCCCATCATCAGACATTACAATTTCAGATGAAGCTGCACCATGTCTCGTTCCTCCAGGAAAATGCAAATCACAGGCCAGGTGTTGTTGGCAGCCGTGCAGTTTGGGATAAGTGAGTTTGTGGGGACCCTTAGCCAGCGCTGGGCCTCAGAACCCATCATCAGGAAAGCAAAACTCAAACACTGAAAACAAAACATAAACCATAGCACTCAGCCCCACTCCCAGGGATTCTAATTCCGTATTTGTAGGGTGGGGCCCATGAATCTGTTTTTCCATAGATGTTTTGGCTGGTGAGTGAGAGTGGAGAGCACAGGCCAGGAACGTCATCACTAGTTCAGGCCTCCATGCTGCCCTAAAAGGTGAGACTGGCCCACATGAGGGGATTGTGTATGCCAGGAAAACAGAACTGAGAGGCTCCGACCGGTGGTAATCAGTTTCTGGTCATGCTGTGGCAAACCTGATCACTTCTGTTGAGAACCCCAGTAGTTAACTCAAACTTGGGGGCCCAGCCTGTCCCTGGAGGCTGGTTGGTTGCACCCTGGGAGGAGCATGTGGCATACTACACGTGTCCTGAGCTCTTCAACAGGAAGGAGGCCAGCAAGCCTCCTCTGGGAGCAGCTCCTGAGGCTTGGTCCTTGGAGACGGGCCCGGCTGGCCCAGCAGAGGCCCACTTCTCACTCCTGACACCAGCTTGTTTGCTGGTTCCCAGGAGCGTGGCTCTCTGCTTCAGCTCCCTCTTACGATTTCTCAGGGGCAAGCATGGTTTTAATGCCAGGGCCAAGCCCCTTTGGTATTTTCTGAGGTATGGGATCCTCACCTCCCAGTCCTCTATAGAGCTTTGCCACTGAGCAATCTTGTCGATGTTTTCAAGTCTCCGTTTCCGTTCATTGATGAGCTGGGCCACATTCTTCATGGCATGTAAGGCAGCTTCCACATCCTTGAAATCCCTGGGGCCAGACAGAGACAGCAGAGGGCTTACTGGATCGAGAGCAGAGGGGCTGGGAACATGCTGGAGCCCCTGTGGAGCTGCTTCCCTCTAGGGCTGTGCCCCTGGGCCACTTCTACACTTGTCATGGGCACACACCCATCTTCTCCATAAACGAGGCACAGAGCAGAACTTCATACCCTATTCATGCCCTCTTCCTTCACTTCAAGGATAGCTTATGAAGGCAGGGATTGTTGTACATTTTAAGCTTGTGCTGTTGCCCTGATGCCTGCAGCATTGCCCAGCACACTACGAGCCTCAACAAATGGGCTGACCCAAGGCTTGAAGAGCCACCCCTCTCCCCCAGCACCCTCCTACCTGTGCTGGGGGTGCGTGTACTTGAGCAGCTCTGCCAGTTGCAGAGGGTACTTGCAGATCTTCTGCACGGGCGTCAGCAGGAAGCCATCCAGGGAGATGTCAATCATCTTCTGTAGCAGCCGGCAGGCCTCGAAGAAGTACACATACTTGCTGAGCTTGGCGAGGCGTGAGAGCTCCACGCAGGCATTGGGGTGGTTGTTGCAGTACTCTGAGTAGATCTGGAAGTCTGCTTGCTGCAGGCACAGCTCAGGGTGAGAAGACAGTCTCCTGCTCCCCCAGGCCATGGGCAGTGTTGGGAAAGGGGTGGGAGAGAGTGCAGGGGATTCAGGCTCTGTCTACCTGCTTCTTTGGGCACAAGCTATGCAGAATCATGCCCAAGGACATGAAAGACCCCAGAAAACTCAGGTACAGACGTGCCTGTTGCCACCTGGCTTTCTCTCCTGGGCTCTCAGCAGATATTCTGACGGTATGCCAGGTTCTGGGGTGAAATCAATGATACTAATAAGAAAGGCCAAAAAGGAGAGAGAGGGAGATTGAGATGAAATGGGTGCCAGGGCCAATGTCTGTGCCTCCCAGGCTGTCTTTCTTCTCAGCCCAGTGTTTTGCTTCCTCCTGACAAAGCTCTGGCTTCACATCTGAAGACAGCCACTGTCTTCCTTTTTCAGTACCACGCGATACAGACATATCCGTGTTGCGTGTGTGTCGTACGGGAGACTCCCTGTGTGTATCTTTCATCTACCTGGAGCCAGACGGAGACCAGGTCTGGCATTCAGCAGCCTAGGACTTCATGAACTTAGGCAGCAGCTGGCTGTCTGACAGGCCGCCGTGATGGTCACACTGGGTAATGCTGACAGCATGCCTTGTTAGACCTGCCCTAGTTCCCATTTCCCCGTCACAACTCTGTCTGTTGATAAATGGACCCAAATCCCACAGCTGCTCAGGTGCCCAGACACACCACCGGCTCCTGAGGTCTCCCTCCTCAGCTCTCCACCCGCCACTGGCAAGAGGGGGCAGGGCGTCCCCACCCGAACCGCTGGTAGCCAGAAAGGAGCACGGGTCGTCCCTGATGGGCTGGGCCAGGCATCTGCTCAGCCTCGTGTGACTGCCACAGGAGAGGGATAAGAATGAGTCCAGATCGCCCAGACCAGTCCAGTGAACCTTGGCTAAATTTCAACCGGTGTTTAGAGTGGAAATAAGGATTACTTCAACCCAAATTCCAGTGTGCTTACTGTGTGAGGAAGCCCAGAATTTGCTAGGAATATCCTTAGGGTGCCCAGCCCGCCTCTGCCCCAGGCAGTTCCTTTCAGGGCCAGAGCCGAGGCCCTCCTGCTCCAAGGAGCATTCTCTTCCTTGGGGCTCACCCCACACTGACCGCCAGAAGCGGTGACACTTCTAAAACAGAGTAGAAGGGAGAGGGCAGTTGGGGCCAGGGCCGGTGGGGTATGGCGAGCCCCCAGCAGAGATGGGCAGAGCAGGGGCCCGGGCCCGGGGCCAGTGTGCTCACGTGTTCCAGGAAGCAGGCGCCCAGCTCGCTCAGGTGCGGCCGCTCCCGGTTGAACTTCTGCTCCAGCGCCTTCACAAAGGCCTTCTGGCACCGGTATATGTCCTCGATGTTCCCGAAGATGGTGCGCAGCTGCTCCTCGCTGAACATGTCTGCCCGCTTGCGGCACTGCCTGAGGTACCCCTGGGGGTGCGAGTGGTCAGGCCCCCCTCTGGGCCCCCACCCCGCCAGCCCGCCCGCCTCCAGCCTCACCTCGCAGATGTCCCGCAGGTGCTTGATGTAGTCTCGCTCCGTGCTGAGGATCTCGTTGATGACGTTGGTCCGCATCTGGTCCCTGCTGCCCTGCGCCTCGGCGTCCCCGCCATCCCCAGCCCCTCGGCGCCCAGGCCCCAGCGCCTCATCGTCTGCAGGCTCGTCCTGGTTCACCCGCAGCTGCAGGCGACACAGCCAGTCAGAGTCCCCCCGGGGTCAGCGCCCAGCATCCCACACGCTGACGGCAGGGAGCTGACACTCGGAGGACTCACAGCAGCACAGGGCAGGAAGATCCCGCATCACCCGAGTAATGCCCAGAGGGACGGGGATGGCGGGCCGAAGGCACCCGGCTCCCATTAGAACGGTGTAGATGCTCACTACAGGGGTTCTGAACCAGCACCTGCTCACACTGGGCCTACTGGGGGCTGTGAAGCAAGTGGACCGGTGGCGTGGCCCTGCTGGCTCTGAGACTATAACTAGGAAAGGCTCAGGGGCCAGAGAGGGCTGTTAACCCAGGCGGTCTGGGGCAAGAGAAGCAATGAACCTCAGGGCCTGGAGCCTCCCCTCCCCACTGCCCTCTGCCTGCCTTTTGGAGGCTGCACCAGGGTTTCCTCCCCGGAGACCAAAGGCTGCCTTAGGTCTGGGTTTGCCCCCTGTGATCTCCTGGGTTAAAGACTGAGCTTGTCCTTGTCTCAGTTCCCTAGGTGTGGTGACAGCTCCCAGAGTCCAGGACTGCTGTGAAAGTCAGAACTGAGAGGATCTGCGCAGATGGTCTGCACAGCACTCTGGAAACCCTGGGAGGCCCAGCTGCCTGTGGCAGTGGTATTCTAACATGCAGACCCTCTGCCCCCAGAGGGGCCCATCGTCTCTGACCCATCCTTCTCTGGCCACTGAGGACTCCGGGAGAGAGGACAGGGCTGAGGTGCAGTTAGTGGTGGCGCAGGAGGAAGGCTGGGTCTCACTTCCCAGGCTGGGCTTCCTGGGACGCCCACTCAGCCCTGAGCCTGCAGTCCAGGTGAGACATCCACCTCCAGCACCTCAGACCCCAGAGCACACTCAAGCTTGCGTTTCCGAGCCAGCTGTGGGCTCTTCTCAGGCCTAGAGAAGCCGGGGCCGAGCCATACCCGCACGAAGCTCGCTGGGAACCAGCCCTCGCCATCTGCGACGCGGCCCCACCACCACTCTCTGTTGGTCGCATCCATCACTTCGATGACGTCTCCAGCGTTGAAGCCCAGTTCCTGGTCATCCATGGTGACATGGTCCCAGAGTGCTTCGGCACAGACCACGCTGCCATCGCTAATGAGCTGTGGAGAGAGCCGGGGAGGGCGTGTCGGGGTAAAGGTGCTCCCCTACCTTCTGCCCTCTGTCCCCCAACCCTGGAAAGGGGATCTTGCCTTGTTCACAGAGGAGGGGACTGATGGAGGCTCCCCCAGGCTCCTCAGGGGGACGGGGCTGTGCCCAGGGCATGTGCCCAGATATGCACTGTCTAGACTGGCAGTGAACTCATCACTGGAATCCTGGGGAGCCATCAAATCTGAGTGTGAGCATGCTGCTCCTGCCCTGCACAGGGCACACATTCCTCCTGTCCCCACTGGGCCAGGATTCAGCTGCTGGCTCTCCGCTCCCCCTGTGTCTCTGCTGCGCTCTGGGATGCTGGCCCAGGGCACTGCCAGCTGCATCTCTGCTGTACTCCCTGCCCCCCACCAGGGGCTCCTACTGTGGCCTTGGAGGGGACCTCAGAGCTGCAGAGAGAGGGGCCTCGCTCCTTCCTAGTGGCTTCTTGTGGACACGCAGTGCCTGTGAAGCCTCCTGACCAACAGCAATGCCTCTTTCCCTGGGTCTGGCAGTGCCCAGCCACTGCAGTAGCTGGATCTGGTCTGCAGAGTTTTTTGAACGCTTGCAGAACCAGTCTCATGGCACCCCTGGCACCAGCTGAGCAGTACCTCTCCTCAGAGTTCTAGATCTCCAGCCCACAGGATTCTCCCTCTTAATGACTGCAGCCGTTTCCCTTTATTCCCCAGCTCTAAAGATGAAGCTCCATCGTAAAACTGCCATCTCTGTAACAGAACCCTCAGGGCTGTTCTTGAGCACGTGGTGACTGAGTCAGCTACTTTATACCTGCCGAATAATTCTCTACATTGATTTCTCTCTGTGGAAATAACTGGTGTGGTCCCTCTTTCCCACATGATCAGAAATCACATCAGGAGGGATGCTCCCCTCCCAGGTGGTCCTTGTGCTCAGAGCTCTGTTTCACACTGGGCTTGAGGCAGGAGGGAGACCGCCCCTGCCCCCCCCCGCCAGGGTGAGCAATTAGGACTTTATTCCCTGTGGACAGAACTCCAAAATATCCATCAGCAGGACAAAGAGAGAAGGCTGAGCCCTGCCCATATAAAGATAAGATACCACACATTTCTCATTCTTGAAGTTAAGGAGACCTTCCTGACTGGAAAGCTCTTTGGAGGTCAAAAGGGGAGTGATGCTAAGTCTACCCATAGGCCTCTGCGGTGAGATGTGCACGCACATGGGAGGGTCCCAATATACACCAGATACAGACTCAGAGCCAGGCAGATCAAAATGACTGGCCAAAGGAGACCTGGAACAAATGCCCCGTGAAAGTGGTTCCAACTGCCATGAGGGTGTGACTGACTGTGCCCGTGTGTCTACCCACACGTACTAGACTCTCCTTCCTCCTAGCACACATTTCACTTATTTCATTACTCTCATTGCTCTCTTTGTGGGAAACCTGTTCTGCAACGCTGAAGGGCCAGGACCTTGTCACCGACCACTGATCTAGTGGTCTAACTGTTGTGACCCAACTCAGTCTCTGGCAGGGAACCGAAACCCTGCTTCAAGCCACTGCAGGCCGAGGCCACCTGAGATCAGGCTGACTCCTGCTTTCATGTCACGCGGGTTCAGTATCTGGTCTGTGAATGACAAGCGGCTCTGTGAGCTTTGGGCGGGAGGAGGAGTGGACTGGGGCTGCCCAGGAGGTGAGGTCCATGCCCCTCTACTAGTAGGACCAAGTGTTGGCTCTCATTGTCACGGACCTGGGCTGGCTCTCTGAGCATCACCAGACAGGCCCTCTGTGCTGCTTCCTCTTCTGAGCTGCTGCCCACTGGGGGGCCTTCTCTGGGTGCTCCTAGGGTGGTGTGCATGGTAATCCTCCCACCAAAACAGGAACTGGCAAGACTGGCTGTCTCCACCTCAGTTCCACTTGCTGTCTCCACAGTGTCCCAAAGGGACAGGGCGGGAGGTGGGAGGGATGCTTAGGTACTGGTGCCCATTCAAACTGGGCCTTGCCTCCAGGGTAGGGCCTGAGAAAGCATGTTCAGAGACTACCGTGAGGTGCTTTATGTTTTGGTGGGTGGGGTTTAAGCCTGTTCCAAACCCCAGTGAAACCACTTTTCAGAATAATCTACAGCTTATAGGCACACCCACTCTCATAGCAGCAGCTCTTCACGGGTTGCACATTTCCGTGGTCCACCCAGGGACCCTGGGCTCAGAGCACTGGGCGAATCCTGGGGGTCACAGACCTCCTCAAGACACCACTGTACTCATACAGCTAAGAAGACCTACTATGGGTTTGTCCTTTCCTGCAGGGAAAAACCTCCTGGCTGCAGTGTGGCCAGGATGAGAAAAGTGGACTTGGCGAGGCCAAACAAGAGGAACTGGCCAGCTGCAGCCTGGGAGCAGGCCTCAGCCTGGGCAGTTAGCACAAGCAGGCTGCCATCCAGGTCTTGGTGGGTCTGGCCCCAGACCAGGAGGAAGCAGAGTGGCTCAAAGGTGGTTTGGGTGAGCCAGTGTGGACATGGCTGCAGGAGGACATCCCTGTGCAGGGACAGTGACCACGGGTGACTGTGCCCATCAGGATGGAGGCTACTGGTGAAGATTTGTATGCTTTGAGCGAAGAGTTACAGAGACTGGGGAGGATTCACCCCTGGAGCTGCTTAGGTAACCTAAAGTTTGGATCTGGCAGGGAACAAAGCTTCTTGTTTATTAAGCTTTGTAGATTTGATCCCGGACAAGTGAGTGTTCTGAGACTCCCTGTTCCTACAAGTCCCCCAGCGCAAGTCTGCCAGTGCACTTTCATGGGCTGGCTAATGGGATGCTACACTCCGATCTCAGAACAACCTGCTAGTGACAGGTGGATGCTGTCTATCCTCAGGTCACAGAAACTGTACACACTGGTCCCCACACAGGGAGGAAGTACTGCAGACACTCCAGGTTATTCCCACCAGAGGAACCAGGTCAGGCATCTCTCCTTGTCTCCATATTCCCTCACATGAGCCCTAAACAAAAGCCCCTCTTGAGTGGCCAGTGCTTCCTGCTCTTGCCAGTCTTTGCAGAGAGGTGCGGCTCCTCCACAGGTGGTTTTCTGCTCAGCTGGAAGGGCTCCAGCTATGGGCAAAGAGGCATGGCTTCCTGGAGAGATCAGGATTCCTGACACCTTTATGGACAACTCCATACTCATCCTGATCGGTCGCCTAGAGGCCCATGGTGGTCACTTTCGAGTCCCAGCACCTTGCTGGGCCGTTCCCATGAGCAACTTCCGTCATTTCCCTTGTGCCTTGGTCCCCATCAGCTCAGAGTTACAGGGAGCTGGATCACCAAGCTCCCCTGTATATCCACAAATGGGAGGTGCTTAGATGAGCACCATTAACCATTTGTGTGATGTCACCAACACAAAATGTAGCTCCAAGGGGTCAAAGATGCAGTCTACCTCCAGGACAGCCTAGCGGCCACCAGAGCCAACACTGGCGTGCTTCTGGACGGGGGCCCTTCCTGTTGCTCTGAAGTGCAGCTGCACTGAAGCCGAAACTCAACCTGGGCAGGCCCGGCAGCGAGGGTCTGGGCTTACCCTTGGCCTGGTAATGGAGAGCACAGGCTGCATCTGAGGTGTGAGGTTTTTATGTGGGGAGAGGTGGGGGACTGTACCAGTGAGGGGGAGTCAACCTCAAGACTAGGACAAGCCAGGAACGGGGCAGGATACCTTTTTGGGCTTCTGAGATTTTGACAGGCCTGGGAAAGCCAGGCTCTGCCTCAAAGTGCCCCCTGATAATCACCCGTCATCCTCCCCACCCTGCCCCACCTCCTCACTGTCTCACGCATGCCGGCTGTTGGAGGATTCCACTCCGACAGTCTTGGGAACAGGGCTTGGCTCCCACGGCCCCCCTGCGCAAGCATCCTGGGCGTGGGGATGTTCAGAATGCCCACCTGCAAGGCGCAGGGTGGGGGCGGGGGCGGCTGTGCCTTTGGTGGGGGGCATGCTGACTGAGACCACTTAAGACCTAAAATGGTGAAAGCAACTGCAGATAACAGGAGCAGAGAAAACCACTCATCCTCAGACATCTCAACCCATCCAGAAAAGCATGTCCAGATCTGCTCACACAGCGGTCACATGTGCAAGGTTCCCTGACAACCAGATAGCCGCGGCCACAGCTGCATCCGCATCCTCAGTTACACACTCAGACGCGCCATTTTACACACACGCGCGCGACAGACGTGGCACATGTGTTACCGCGTCCCTGAGTCACCCACCCTGCCGCACCCCAGGGGATACACACACAGACGGGCCCTAGCGCCGGGGCTTGCGGCGGAGGCCTCCCCTCGGCGGCCGGCAGTGCGGGGCTACCCCGGCCGCACCGCGGGCTGCTGGCCACAGCGGGCTGGGGGCGGCAGGAAAGATGCGCACCGGCGCCACTCACCCCGGCGGTCAGCGGAAGGCCAGCAGAAATATCAGCACGACGTTGATGAGCACAAGCAGTGCCAGGACGGCGAAGACGACCACGCGCTGGGCGCCGGGGGGCAGGTTGCAGCGCAGGACGGCGCGCAGGACGCTCCCGGGCGGCGCGGGGCGGCGCCGGGACTGCGGGGCCCGGGCCATGGCGCCCGGCCTCTCGGCCCCGCGCGCCCCGAGATCCCGCCGCGATAGGACGGCTGCGGGGCTGCCTGCGCGCCCGGAGAGGGGCGGAGCCGCCGCACTCTCCAGCCCCGGCTTCTCGCTAGCCGCGCGCGCCGAGCTCCCCCCGGCCCCAGCCCAGCCGCCCGGCACCGGCGTGGGCGGGGCAGGGGGTGGGGCCGGGCGATCCGGCGTGCTCCCAGCTCCGCCCGGAGCGCCTCCTCGCTAGTGGTCTCAGCGGTCGCGGTTCCTAACCGGCCGCGCGCACAGAAGCCCAGGGTGGCGCTCGGGGCGCGGGAGGCCAAGGGTTCTGAGTCCTAACACCAAGGACTGTCCTTGACCCCGACTTCACAGACTAGCGAGTGCGGCTCTGAAAAGGCAGACAATTTGCTGTCAGAAGCTCGCCCAGGAATTTGAATTCTGGATAGAAAGCGATCCATGCTGAGGTGCTCCAGGAAGGCCCTGACTCAGGACATCTGCTTACTGACCTTGCCCATCAGCGCAGCATTTTGTTCCTATGAGGGAGCATCTGGCTTTTTCAGCTGCCGACCCTCCTACCCAGTTTCACTGAGGTACAACTGACAAAGATTGTGTATATTTAAGGCGCACGACTGGATATTAGACATACACTATAAAATTACCCCCACAACCAAATTAACTACCATTTCCATCACCTCAAAGAGGTGCCATTTTGTCTGTGGTGAGAACACTTAAGAGCTAACTACTTAGCAGATTTTAAGTACAGTATTGTTAATTATACTCATCATGCTGTACATTAGATCCCCAGAACTTATTCATCTTGTATAATTAAAATTTTGTACTCTTTGACCAACGTCTTCCCAATTCTTCCCCCGCCCCTCAGCCCTTAGCAACCATTCTACTCTGATTGTATGAGTCTGACTTTTAGATTACACATATAAGTGAAATTATACAGTATTTGTCTTTCCGTGTCACGTAGCATAGGGGTCGTTAACATTGTTGCAAAGGGCAGGATTTCCTTCTTTTTTAAGGCTGAATTATATATATATATATATATATATAATTATATATATACTATATATACTATATAATATATACTATAATATGTATTAGAGTATATATATATATATACACATATATATACATACACACACACCCCCCCCCCCCACATTTTCTCCATCCATTCATCTGGATATTAAGTATAATACCTAATATTTAGGTATTAGGTTTCCATGTCTTGACTATTGTGAGTAATGCTGCAATGAACATGGGAGTGCAAATATCTCTTGAGAGATCCTGATTTCATTTCCTTTGGATATACATCCAGAAATGGGATTGTTGGATCATATAATAGTTCTATTTTAACTTTTTGAGGAATCGCCATACTGTTTTCCAAAGTAGCTGTACCAATTTACATTCCCATCATCAGTGTGTAAGGGTTTCCTATTCTCCACCCTAACACTGTCTTTTGTCTTATTAATAACAGCCATTCTAATGTGTGAGGTGATACCTCATTATGGTTTTGATTTGCCTTTCCTTGATATTGAAATGTCAAGTGACATTGAGTATTTTCTTTCAAGAAATGTCTAGTCAGGTCCCTTTGCCCATTTTTAAATTGGGTTATTTGTTTTTGTTTGTTTTGCTATTAAGTTGTGAGTCCCTTAAGAGATTTCACCTATTAACCCTTTATATTTACAAATATGTTCTCCTATTCCATAGGCTGCCTTTTCAGTCTGTTGAGGGTTTCCTTTTACTGTGCAAAAGCTTTCTAGTTTGATGCAATCCAATCCCACCTATTTTTGCTTTCGCAGTCCTGTGTTTTTCAAATGTGTCATATCCAAAAATCACTGCCTAGACCAATGCCAAGAAGATTTCCCTTTGTTTTCTTCTAGGAGGTTAATGGTTTCAGGTCTTACATTTAAGTCTTTAATCCATTTTGAGTTGACTTTTGAGGGGCCAATTTTATTCAGCAGCTTAAAAAAAAAAAAAACCCTATGTCCAGTACTTAGGGATTTCTATTGCCTCCCGGTCAGAGCCTGCAGTCTTAACCTTGTAGGGCTCAGAGCTCACATACAAGCCTCTTGTTCCATCCACATGAGGAGCTCTGTCACAGTCGCTGTGCCCCTCCAATGGGTCAGAAGGCTGCAGCTGAGGGGGCCAAGGAAACTGCAGCGCATCTCAGATGTGGGCAGAGGTTTCCAGGCTCCAGGCTCAGCTCTGTGGCTCCTGGAGTAGGAGGAACCCATGGTGGGATGACGTGCAGAGGCGGGGTGTTCCCTTGTGGGTGACTGTGTGTTCAGATTCCGTGTGTGTGCCAGTTCTACATGCATGTGAGAGATGAGGTTACCTGAAGACATTACCATCCTGCTGAACAGTACAGGTGAAATACCTGTCTGTGTGGCAGAGGAGGGTTGGGATATATCCAGATGGGCTGTCTGCCCCCTGCAGATCTGAAGGTTTAGCCTGGCTCTACCTATCTGTCTAGTAAGGGAAAACAGTCTTCTGCTCCTGCCCAGTTCTTTAAAAAAACTGGTTCAAGATTTTCTCTCTCAACCTCTTACCAGGATGGTAGGGGCTCCCTGCACCCCAAATTCCATGCCTCTGGTGGGGAATGGCTCAGACCTCTGACTCGGGTCATTTTGCCCCTGTGGTTCTAGAGCCATCAGACACCCAGGAAAGAGGGCGCAGAGGGCTGTGTGTCTTCAGGCCACTGGTCAGAGCAGCACCGAGTGCTATGGGTCTGCAAGACCTACCTGGCCTCTGGGGGCGTGCTTTAGGACTTCAGTCTTGGCCCAGTTCTGGGATGAGGTTTCTGTCCCCTCCACAGCTGAGCAGCCCGGCAGAGTTTCAGTGGGAGAAGAACCTCTGAACCTGGGCCAGGACAGAGGACTGAGAGGTGGCCTCTGCCCAACCTTGGGCACCAGGGCTTCAGATCCCGGTGATCTGGGTACATGGCAGGAAAGACACTAGCAACAGGCTTTCTGTATTTCATGACCAAAAGCAAAGCCAAAAAAAGCTTGAAAGCAAAGGCCAAGGCCCCCGAGGGGTTCGGGCTGGAAGGATCCAAGCCAGGGAGAGGAAGGTAGGTGGAGGAGGCAGCAGGGCCTGGCCCACCAGGCTGGTGGCGTGGATCGGTGTGCAGGTCTGTGAGGGGGCAGGACTGCTGTGGAGATGGGGGCAAGGCTTTGGGAGCTGAGGGAAGAGGAAGGCTGCCCTGGGCTGCTGGCCATGGACACTTGCAGGCCTGGAGCACTGACCAGTACTGGGCTCCTCCCTGGGGCTGCGGAGTGGGTGCAAGAACCATGTCAGGTCTGGGGACAGATATCCAGGGTCACAGGCACTGGGGAAGACAGAAACTCCTGGAGAGAGGGGGGTCAGACCCCCTCCATGGAGGGGTGGTCGCAAGCCGGCCTTGAGTCCTGTGGCGTTCTCTAAATGCTCCACCAATAAGTGCTAGGAGCCACAGGAAGGCCAGACTACCTTCCGCCCTTTGTGACTCTGTGGCCCTGTGGACCAGGCCACTCCTGCTTCCTACCTGCGGCGCTGCTTGTGTGGAGTTAGTCACTCAGTTGTGTCTGACTCTTTTCTACCTCGTGGACGGAGCCCAGCAGGCTCCTCTGTCCATGGGATTTTCCAGGCAAGAATACTGGAGTGGGTTGCAAGTTCCTTCTCCAGGGGATCTTCCCAATCCAGGGATCAAACCCGGGTCTCCCACATTGCAGGCAGATTCTTTACTGTCTGAGTCATGTCAGGAAAGCTGTGCTGGCTTACTTATTGGCAAAACTCCTTAAAAAACGTTTTAAGCCCCAGGTTGGAGTACAAGCTTTATGTCTGTCTGCCCTCTAGTCTGGGTGTCATCTTATTTCAGCAGGATGATCCACGAGCTGCCCCCAGTCTGCCTTGCCCTCCTGGAGCAGGGCCATCAGAGCGGCTCGATACACAAGTGCTTAGAGGGGAGCCAGACACATGAAGGCCCTTAGCTCCATGCAGCAAGTGGTCAGAGCTGGGGGCAAGCCCCACTCCCCATGCATGCCTTCCCGCATTGCAGCTTGGCCTGGCCCAGAGGGGAGACACTGTTGTCTGCAGGGTAGTGAGTGGCCACCAGGAGATCCCAGGCCTCCTAGCTGGGAGCTGTGACTACCATCCTCTGGTTCTCTCTCACAACTTGGTGTGGGGGTTGAAATGAAAAGGGAACCATGTCTTACAAAGACATTGCCTACTTTCAGCCTTCAACTCTTCAGAAAAAAAAATCCCTGGGGTAAGAATGTCCTCAAGCCTGACCTCAGGGATGTCTCTGGCTCAGCAGGGCATGGCTGAAGCCATAGAGACAGGGAGAGAATGGGAGGAGGGTAGAAATTAGGCAGACAGGCAGGCCCAGGCCTGGGCCCGGTCACAGGCATCTGGAGGGGACAGTGACGAGAGGGGACACTTCTGGGCCCTGACACTAACTCATCCTGCAGGAACTGGACCATCATGAGGTGTGAGGCACAAGTCAGGTGCAGGAAATACGGGGAGAAGACACCGCTGTGCCCCTTCTCCTTCCACGAGGGCACATGCAGTAAAAGCCAGGCACCTATACAGACGGGCACTGTCTGCCCCCACCCCGCCGTCGGCTCCCTGAGAGCAGGACTGCATCCTCTGCACAGCTCTGTCCCAAGGCCGGGACACTGCCTGACACACACACGCAGTAAATGTCACAGGCACAGAACACACAGGCGAACGCTGCCCATCCAGACCCTTACGCGGTCACATACACGCACTCCTCACACACTCAGAACACAGAAGGGCTTCACTGTCCCCTGAGATGTACCTGCTCTTCAGCCCAGGTGGTTTCCGTTCCCTCCTGCTTAGGAAACTGAGGAATGATCACTCCTTCTTAGGTCACCAGGAATAAAAAAGTGTCCCAATTTAGAGCATGACACTCATATGATCTTAGAAAATACAAGTGATGTTATTTAGTGTGGACTTTTCTCTGACACCTGTGGCTTCTGTTATTTCCAAGCCTGAAACCCACGCCGAGCCCCAGCAAGCCTTCTTGCCACACGCGTGAGAGCCATGCGCATGAAAGGGGCCGGGGATGCAGAGGAGGACGCGCTGCCCTCACAAGCCTGGGTGAACCAGCCTGTCACCGGAGACTCAACTCTGACGTCTCTTTGGAGTTCCCGATAAGGTGAATCTCGTGAATGCTGCCAACAAATCATAACAAATACTGCCTTTCCTGAGTATCCAGTACACCTGGGTACCGTGACTCCGACATGCCAGTGGGCATGGGTGCAACATCTACCCCACATTGAGGAAACAGAGGCTGAGACAGAATAACCTGCAGCAGCTCCTCCACTAGCCAGTGTCAGGAAGGACTTTGTACATCGGGGTCTGGACGTGCCGGTGGGTCTCATGGAGAGGGCAGCCCGGTCTCTGCCCCGAGTCAGCTCACTGCATCACTGGAGGGGCTCTGCAGCCCGCCCTGGGCCTCCTCTGTCTCCCCCTCCATCCCGGGGGCTCTCACAGGGTCCGGGGAAGACCAGAACCTGGGAAGCACTGAGGGTTCTAAACATAAGTACAACATCACCACCCTGTCCACTCAGTAACCTCAAATGCCAGGCAGGACCTTTGAACCAAACAGGAAACAAATTCTCTAAGCAGTCAAAATAGGTCCCATACAATTCATAGTCCAAATTGCCTTCATTTCCACCAAAATGTAGATGGAAATGCCCCACATCTCCTGCCCCACATCAGAGATTATTTGTTCTTCTAGAGCACTCCTGGCTCTCAGCTTTCCTCATCCAAAGCATCTGAGAGTGGACAATTTGTCAAGGGTTGAAAAGGCACGTCCCCAGCCAGCAGCACGATGTGACCGGCCAGATTCCACCACCAGATAGGAGACAGCTATAAAAAGCAGACAAGAGAGCTGTAACAAGGCAGCGCTGATGGCCAATCAGATAACCCCACACCTTTTCAGAGTCCTGGAAAGCTTTACCTTACTGTTCCTTCCTCATTATCATCCTCATCATTGGAGACCAAGAACCTACTGCATGCCACGTTACTTACATTTGTTATTTCAGTCTGTCCTCCTGCAACCACATGGTCATCCTATTTTACAGTTCAACAAACCAGGGCTCACACGGCTACCTGCTCAAATCTATGTGTCTGGTCCCTGCAGGGAGGAGTTCTGATCCAGGGGTGGGAGGCTCTCCCCCGCAGTACACGTCCTCCCACCAGGGTTGAGCCCCAAGACTGAGAAGGGCAGCTGAATCATCAAGGAAAAGCAAAACATTTTCTGTGAATTATGCTTAAGATGACATCATTTTGCAGCCCCTTCTACTCAAAATAGCTTATCAGAAGCACTTAAAGGCTTCAAATATTGGAAAAATCAACTTATTTGGATGCTTAATCCTTATGAATAATGGATTTTGAAGAAATCATTACTTCATGGCTATTTTAAATCACTTAAGGGGCTAACCCCTGTCCTCCTTCCTCCCAAGCAGATCTTCCATTGAGGATGGTATTACGGGCTTATATCATAGGTGCTGGGTACCACACCTGCTATTCTGGGTTCCCTGAAGGCCCCATGAAGGCAGAGAGGAAGGACCTCAGATTTGACAAGCTCTGCTCGTGGACACCACGTTCCAAAGTGAGAGGCACAGACTGGAACTGTGACGCGTACACACCGTGCCACTGCCGTCTGCTTGGAGCGCAGTCTGTGGCTGTCCGGGCCTGCATGAGCGTGCTGGAGGTGCTGCCCTGGCCGGGCCGCGCATCCCAGCCCTGTCCACCCACGCAGCCCCGACTGTACCTCGTTGATGGCCAACTGCTCGCCGCCCCCTCCAGTGTGACTGTAGTGGTGGCTGGAGCTGTGCACATCCTCATACAGGTCTTCCTCACTGCCCGCCTCATCTCCACGGAGGGCCGTGTCCAGAGCGCCATCAGGGAGGGCTGGAAGGAGAGAGAGAAGCTGCCAAAGAGGACCGAGGGAGGGGACCCACGGAAAAGGAGACACGCCTTTCAGGATAAACAGTCCTTCTTCGAGAGGAGAGAGGGGGTCAGAGAACCAGACTCTCAAGCCATTCTTGCTGCAAAAACATAATCTGGCTGAAAGAGTGCACTGGTTGACTTCACACCACCACTATACATCACTTACCATTCAGTCCCCACCAGTTCCATAAACAAGGACACACAATTATGTCCAGGGGCAAGACACCCAAGACCCCCCCAGTTGAATGAGATTCAAAATCACTTACCAGTGTATCAGATATAGATGGTATACCTTATCATACTTTATATATGGTATAAAGCCCTTAAAAATGCTAATGGCTGATTTTATCTTTATTTTATTTTTTTTTCATTTATTTTTATTAGTTGGAGGCTAATTACTTTACAATATTGAAGTGGGTTTTGTCATACATTGACATGAATCAGCCATGGAGTTACATCTATTCCCCATTCCAATCCCCCCTCCCACCTCCCTCTCCACCCGATTCCTCTGGGTCTTCCCAGTGCACCAGGCCCGAGCACTTGTCTCATGCATCCAGCCTGGGCTGGTGATCTGTTTCACTATAGATAATATACATGTTTTGATGCTGTTCTCTCGAAACATCCCACCCTCACCTTCTCCCACAGAGTCCAAAAGTCTGTTCTATACATCTGTGTCTCTTTTTCTGTTTTGCATATAGGGTTATCATTACCATCTTCCTAAACTCCATATATATATGTTAGTATGCTGTAATGTTCTTTATCTTTCTGGCTTACTTCACTCTGTATAATGGGCTCCAGTTTCATCCATCTCATTAGAACTGATTCAAATGAATTCTTTTTAACAGCTGAGTAATATTCCATGGTGTATATGTACCACAGCTTCCTTATCCATTCATCTGCTGATGGGCATCTAGGTTGCTTCCGTGTCCTGGCTATTATAAACAGTGCTGCGATGAACATTGGGGTGCACGTGTCTCTTTCAGATCTGGTTTCCTCAGTGTGTATGCCCAGAAGTGGGATTGCTGGGTCATATGGCAGTTCTATTTCCAGTTTTTTAAGAAATCTCCACACTGTTCTCCATAGTGGCTGTACTAGTTTGCATTCCCACCAGCAGTGTAAGAGGGTTCCCTTTTCTCCACACCCTCTCCAGCATTTATTGCTTGTAGACTTTTGGATAGCAGCCATCCTGACTGGCGTGTAATGGTACCTCATTGTGGTTTTGATTTGCATTTCTCTGATAATGAGTGATGTTGAGCATCTTTTCATATGTTTGTTAGCCATCTGTATGTCTTCTTTGGATAAATGTCTGTTTAGTTCTTTGGCCCATTTTTTCATTGGGTCATTTATTTTTCTGGAATTGAGCTGCAGGAGTTGCTTGTATATTTTTGAGATTAATCCTTTGTCTGTTGCTTCATTTGCTATTATTTTCTCCCATTCTGAGGGCTGTCTTTTCACCTTGCTTATAATTTCCTTTGTTGTGCAAAAGCTTTTAAGTTTCATAGGTCCCATTTGTTTATTTTTGCTTTTATTTCCAATATTCTGGGAGGTGGGTCATAGAGGATCCTGCTGTGACTCATGTCGGAGAGTGTTTTGCCTATGTTCTCCTCTAGGAATTTTATAGTTTCTGTTCTTACATTTAGATCTTTAATCCATTTTGAGTTTATTTTTGTGTACGGTGTTAGAAAGTGTTCTAGTTTCATTCTTTTACAAGTGGTTGACCAGTTTTCCCAGCAGCACTTGTTAAAGAGATTGTCTTTTTTCCATTGTATATCCTTGCCTCCTTTGTCGAAGATAAGGTGTCCATAGGTTCGTGGATTTATCTCTGGGCTTTCTATTCTATTCCATTGATCTATATTTCTGTCTTTGTGCCAGTACCATACTGTAATGACTGATTATTAAATATGTGTATCTCCAAAGAAATATACAGTATACAGATGCAAATATTGTTTGAAAATTAATAAAATAAACACATTTTTATCATCCTGATATTTATCATCCTGTTTAAGAAAATACAGACTCTTAAAATTCACACTCCTGTATATCCCACTTGGGTCCCACTCCCCACTCTCTCCTTTAGAGTTATCCAGTATTTCAAGCTTTTTTAAACTATACCCAGGCTGTCTTTGCTTTGGCATGTATTTCTGCTGAGTTTTGCATGGTTTGACCTTTTCTTCTCTGATTGGCTTTTTCACCCAGCAGCTCATGGAGCTGTGACTGACTCAGTCTCCCTGATGAACAACAGTCTTGCACTGTGTGAGTATCTTCAGTTTTGCAGGCAGGCTGCACTGTTGCAGAACAGCCGGCGTTTCCCAGTCTGTCACTGGTACAAAGGATGGTGATGCAGACCCACATGCCTCCAGGGCACACACCCCACACCTTCTCCCAGTGTTTCCCAACTCCTTTTCAAGGGACTGTCCCCATCCAAAAAGCCTCTTATACATTGTTTTCCTATTCACCCCAAAGAAAATACCACAAATATACTGTATATTTTAAAGTTCTGTGGCTCTTTGGAGGATCACAAACTATTGTAACAGCTAAGATTTTTGCCCCCGTTGGATGAAATCATTACCTGTGGTGTGAATTCATACTCCTGGGTATAGACAGCTAAGGGCGACATCCCTAGGTCCTGGGTATACCACACTCTTCCCTAAACTATCCTACCAATTTAGACTTCAGACAGTGTGTATGAATGTTCTCACCACTCTACATCCTCCCAACTCTTGGGATGGGCATTGTTGGACATTTTCATTTTTGACAGGCTGATGGGTATGAAATGGGATCTTAATTTTTATTTAAAATTTTTATTAAAAATTTTTTAATTTAAAATTCTTAAATTTTAAGAATTTTAAGATATTAATTTTAATTTAAAATTCTCTGCTTACTAATGAGTTGAACATCTATGTTTATGGATTATTTGTATTTCCTTTAATGTGAAGTGTCTGTTTATTGAGTTGTTTTATCTTTAATATAATCATTAATGTAAAAATATATATTTCTATGTGAGTCTAGTTTTATATACATATACTTTCCTCCCTTTATTCTGGATTCTAAATCTTTGTCACCCATCTGTGCTACAAGTATACTTTCCCTGTTTATAATGCCTTGTTTCTTTAAGGTATTTTTGACGAACAGAAGTTCTTTCTTTCTTTATTTACTTATTTTTTAGCCATGCCATATGGCTTGTGGGATCTTAGTTCCCCAATCAGGGATCCAACCTAGGCCCCCTGCAGTGAAAGCTCAGAGTCCTAACCACTGGACTTCCAGGGGATTCCCAAGAAGTTCTTAATTTTAATATAGACAAATTTGCCAATGTTATCATGTATAGTTTATATTTTGCAGAATTTCTTTCATTCCTAGTACATGGACATACAGTTGCGTGTCTGCCTCCGGCTGCGCTGGGTCTTCACTGAAGGAGGGCTGCTCTAGTTGCAGTGCATGTGCTCCTCACGGCGGTGGCTTCTCCTTGCAGAGCACAGGCTCCAGGGCGCACAAGCTTCAGCAGCGACATGGCGTGGGCTCAGCAGTCACGGCACTCAGGCTCTCGTACACCCCACGGCATGTGGGCTCTTCCTGGACCAGGGATCGCACTTCTGTCACCCACATTGGTAGGCGGGTTCTGACCTACTGCACCATCAGGGAAATCCTGGTTTGTATTTTGTGCGTTTAGGAAATTCTTTTCTACCTCAAGGTTATAAAGATATTCTCCTTTCATGTTTTATATTTTTTCTTTAGACATTTAGGCTTCCCAGGTGGCTCAGATGGTAAAGTGTCTGCTTGCAACGTGGGAGACCTGGGTTCAATCCCTGGATCAGGAAGATCCCCTGCAGAAGGAAATGGCAACCCACTCCAGTACTCTTGCCTGGAAAATTCCATGGACAGAGGAGTCTGGTAGGCTACAGTCCATGGGGTTGCAAAGAGCCAGACACAACTGAGTGACTTCACTTTCACTTAGACATTTAAGTTTTTAACACACTTGGAAATGATTTTTATGTTATCGTGTGTGGCTGGAATCTGTAATACTGTGATTTATAATAAGAAATAGATGCTTGATGTTCAGCCTGTTCCTGGCACAGAGCTCCTACAACCCTTGGAATATCCTATATGTGACCACGGTGTCTTATGTTATGTTAATGATGTGGTCCTGAACTGACCTGAGCAACCCCAGGTCTGTGCCTGGAGACCAAATGGTCTTGAGCCCACCTTGGGAGCAGGAGCCTTTACTGACATACACAGTCAGGAATCCCAAGGAACTCTCATAACTTTTATTTCATTTGAAAACTGTTTTATTATGGAAACTTTCAAATGTGTACAAAGGGAGACATGATGGTATAAGGAACCTTGTACACCCATCACCCAGCTTTGATAATTCTCAACATGTGGGCAGTTTTGTTTCATCATCATGAATGTTCCATCATTCAGCATTGCTTCCTCACTAGATCCAAGACAAGACATGGTTTCATCTGTAAATATTATAATATATATTTCTAAATAAGATGAGGACTATTTTTTTTTTAAACTACAATACATATCTACAACGGATTATAGTCCATCCAAGGATGTCATACCTTCTCCTCTACAGCATGAAAAAATCTTTTTATTTTGAAATAAATGTAAAGTATAGGGTGTTGAGACTCTAATGCAGAGTGATCCTGTGTCCTCTTCACCCAGTTTCCCCCAATGATTATATTTCATATGACTCCAGGAAATTGCCCATGGTATAAGACCTGTAAATTGTTCTATGTCATTTTATACCTGTGTAGATTTGTGTAACCACCACAGCAACCATTATATAAGCTTGGGAGGTTGACTTTTTTCACTCAGGCAAATGTCCTTGGGATTCATCCAAGTGGTTGCTTCTATTTTTACTTCATTCCTTTTTATTGCTTACTAGTACTCCATGCCGGAGAAGGCAATGGCAACCCACTCCAGTACTCTTGCCTGGAAAATCCCGTGGATGGAGGAGCCTGGTAGGCTGCAGTCCATGGGGTTGCAAAGAGTCGGACAAGACTGAGCGACTTCACTTTCACTTTTCACTTTCATGCATTGGAGAAGGAAATGGCAACCCACTCCAGTACTCTTGCCTGGAGAATCCCAGAGACGGGGAGCCTGGTGGGCTGCCGTCTCTGGGGTTGCACAGAGTCGGACACGACTTAAGCGACTTAGCAGCAGCAGCAGCACTCCATGCAATAGATGTAAACGTTTGTTTAAACATTCACCCATTGAAAGACATCCAGGTAGTTTTCAATTTTCAGGTTCAGTTCAGTTCAGTGACTCACTGGTGTCTGACTCTTTGTGACCCCATGGACTGCAGCACATCAGGCCTCCCTGTCCATCACCAACTCCCAGAGTTTACTCAAACTCAAGTCCATTGAATCGGTGATGCCATCCAACCATCACATGTTCTGTTGTCCCCTTCTCCTCCCGCCTTCAATCTTTCCCAGCGTCAGCGTCTTTTCAAATGAGTCAGTTCTTCACATCAGGTGGCCAAAGTATTGGAGCTTCACCTTCAGCATCAGTTCCTCCAATGAATATTCAGGACTGATTTCCTTTAGGATGGACTAGTTGGATCTCCTTGCTGTCCAAAGGACTCTCAAGAGCCTTCTGCAACACCACAGTTCAAAAGCATGAATTCTTCAGTGCTCAGCTTTTTGTATAGTCCAACTCTCAAATCCATACATTTCAATTTTAGGCTGTCACAAACAAAGCCACTGGGAACTCTCATGTATAGGTTTTGGGGTGGACATAAGTTTTCCATTTTCTGAGATAAATGTGATTGCCCAGGAGTACAATTGCTGAGTCATACTGGTATAGGAAATAGATGAGCTCCAGGTGAGATGTTACAACTGGTCTCCTGTTCACATTTCATGAGGGATAAAAGTGGGCTTCAAACTGGATACTAACAGCATTTCTTGAGATAAGAGTTAGGTGGGCTCCAATTAAGGCATTTACAATCAGCTTCCTATTTGCCCTCCGAAATGGAAGTAACAACAGAAACAGGGTAAACAGCCAGTGCTGGTCTCTTGTAAACACTTTAGTGTAATAGTCATGGCAAGGACAAAGAGGGGAAAAACCCTACTTGAGCAAAGGATTAAGGGATCTCCACACCCTCTTCTCTTGGGACAAGGGAGAGATTACATGTGCACAGAGAGGCTCCTTGTAGGTCAAAAGTGAAAATTGCTCGATTGTGTCCGACTCTTTGCTACCCCATGGACTATACAGTCCATGGAATTCTCCAGGCCAGAACACTGGAGTGGGTAGCCTTTCTCTTCTCCAGGGGATCTTCCCAACCCAGGGATTGAACCCAGGCCTCCTGCATTGCAGACGGATTCTTTACCAACTGAGCTATCAAATTATGTGGGTCAAAAGTTAAGAGATAATGCCAGGCCATAATGAACCTTGCTCCTCCCAGAAGCCTTCATTGAAAGGCCTATCTTGGCTGAGGGGTGTGTGCATACCCCAGGGGAGGGTCCCAGGGTAGGTCAGTTGTGGAAAAAGAATCCAGATAATTGGCCTGATGGAAGACAACAACCCGGAAGAACTGCCCTATATAAATAACTAACCACCTCTTTACTGCACTCCTCATAAGCAGAGATGTCCACACCCTCTCTCTGGGTGTGCATCTCTGCATTGCTTCTGTCTTAACTAAAAAAAACTGTTTCTCTATGTGCTCTCCCACTTGTGCTACGTCTCTAATAATTATCTTTGTAACTGCATTTACAGTTTCTGCCTCCGTGAGAAATGCATTTTTCACTGGGGGCAAAGATCAGGGAAAAATAGCTTCTAGCTTCTAGCCTCTAGCCCGTGTTGGTCTGATGGCTGGGATTCCTGATTCTCATCCAGGCTACCCAGGTTCAACTCCTGGGCAGGGAATTAAGATCTTGCTTCACACCACCACTTGCTGCTGCATCGCTGAAATCAATAGAACAGTTGAAAAAAAAATTTTTTTTTTTAAGAAACTGTTGAACTATTTTCCAGAGTGATTGTACCATTTTACATTCCCACTACAATGGATGAAAGATCCAGTTTCTCAGCATCCTTACCAGCATTTGGCACTATCTGTATTTTATACTTTAGGCATTTGGATAGGTGTATAATATCGCTTGTTGTTGTTCAGTTGCTAAGTTGTGTCATGCTCTGCGACCACATGGACTGTTAGCAAGCCAGGCTCCTCTGTCCTCCACTATCTCCTGGAGTTTGCTCACATTCATACCCATCGAGTTGGTGGTGCTATCTATCCATCTAACAATATTGCATCTTGGTCTTTATTTGCATTTCCCGAAAGGCAAGTGGTGCTGAACATCTTTTGATGTGCCTATTTGCCATTCACATATCTTTTCCAATGAAGTATTTCTTCATGTTTCTGCACATTTTCT
This sequence comes from Dama dama, assembly GCF_033118175.1. NCBI lineage: Eukaryota > Metazoa > Chordata > Mammalia > Artiodactyla > Cervidae > Dama > Dama dama. The sequence goes on along the minus strand of NC_083713.1, from coordinate 4,874,156 downwards.
ATTTGTATTGTTTATTGTTTTACGTTGAGATTTGAAGGTTCTGTGTATATTCTAGATATGAGTCCTCTGTCAGACATATGGTTTGCAGGTATTTTCTCTCACTCAGTCTGTTGCTTATCTTTTCATCCTCTTAACAAGGATTTTCACAGAGCAAAAGTTTTAAATTTTGATGAAGTTCAATTTACTACTTTTTCCTTTTATGGGTGATGCTCTTGGAGTCACATCTAAGAACTTCTCCAAATCTTAGTTCCAAAAGATTTTCACTTATGTTTTCTTCTAAAACCTTTATTGTTTTACTTTTTACACTTGAACCTATGATTCATTTTAGCTTTTTTGTTTTGTATAAAATGTGAGATTTAGGTGAAATTTCATTTTTATTGCCTATGGATGTCCAACTGTTTCAGCACTATTTCTGGAAAAAAAAATCTTTCCTCTACTGAATTGCTTCTGTACTTTTGCCAAAATTCTGTTAGTCAAGTGGGGATTTTACTATCAATTTTTTAAAAATTAAAAGAATTATAAGATAATACTATCAGCCAACAAATTAGATAAACTGGGTTATATGAGTAAATTCTTAGAAAAACACATTACTAAAATTGACTCAAGAAGAAATAGAAAATCTGAATAGACCTATGATAAGCAGGGAAATTGAATCACAAACTTCCCAACAGAGAAAAACTCAAGATTTGACAGTTTCACTAGTGAATTCTACCAAACATTTAAACAACAATTAGTATCAATCTTTCTCAAACTCTTCTGAAAAAGGATTATATATTAAAAGAATTACATATCTTAACCAATTCGGATTTATTTCTGGAAATTCAAGAATGGTTTAACATATTAAAATAATTCAATATAATGTAAGACAGTAATAGAATGAAGGGAAAAAAGAAACCCACATGGTCATCTCAGTTGATGAGAGAGCACTGACAAAGTTCAACACTATTTCATGATCCTATCCAAAAGAGGATGGGAAGAGAATGTCCCCAACATGATAAAGGCCATATGTGAAAAATCCATAGCTAACATCATGCTTAACAGTGAGAAACTGAAAGCTCTTCCCTAAGACCAGGAACAAGACAAGGTTTCCTGCTTTCACTGCTTATATTCAACACAGCGTTGCAAGTTGTGCCCAGCTAGGCAAGAAAAAGAAATAAAAATCATCCAAATTGGAAACAACAAAGTAAAATTATTTATGTTCATAGATGATACAATCTTAAATATAGAAAACTCTAAAGATCCACAACAGATTTTAAAGCTAATAAATAAATTCAACAAAGTTGCAGGATATAAATCAACACACAAAAATCAGTTTTATTTTCATATACTTGCAGTGAACAATTTGAAAAGAAAAAAAAATTTCAAATTTCACTATAGTAGCATTGAAAATAATAAAATACTTAGGAATAAGTATTAGGTAAAAGAAGGTAAAAGATTTGTACAATGAAAATTGTAACATTGCTGAAAACCATGAAAAGAAAACCTAAATAAATGGAAAGGCATTCCATATTTATGGAGTAAGAGATTTAATATTGTTAAGATGACAGTACTATTGAAAGCAGTCTACAGATTCAATGCAATCTCCATAAAATCCTAATGACATTTTTACAGAAGTAGATAAACTCATTCCAAAATTCATATGGAATCTCAAGGGACCCTGACTAACCAAAAATATCTTGAAAAAATTAAGCTGGAGGGCTCACAATACTTGATTTCAAAACTTACTACAAAGACACAGTAATCAAACAGTGTGGTACTGGCATAAGGACAGACATATATTCTATTGGTCTAACAGACTAGAATAGAGACCTCAGAAATAAACCATCACCTAAATGGTCGATTGATTTTTGACAAAGGTGCCAAGATAAGTCAGTGAGGAAAATGACAGTCTTTTCAATAAATTGTTTTGGGAAACTGGATACATACATGCAAAATAATGAAGTTAGGTCTTTATCTAACACCATATACAAAAATTAACTCAAAATGGATCAAAGACCTAAACATAAGAGCTAAAACTGTAAGACTCTGAAGAAAACAGAGGAAAGGTTTTATGACACTGGATGTGGAAATTATTTCTTGTATATGACACCAAAAGCACAGGGAACAACAACAAAAAATATAGAAACTGGACAATGTCAAGAATTTGAAGTTCTGTACCATATAGGATACTTTTAAGAAAGTGAAAAGGCAGCCTATTGAATGGGAGAAAATATTTGTAAATCATCCATCTGATAAGGGAATAATATCCAGAAATACATAGAACTCCTACAATCAAAGAACCACAACAGAAACAACAACAAACTGATTTTAAAGTGGGCATTAAAAACGGCCATACCACCCTGAATGTGCCTGATCTTGTCTGATCTTGGAAAAATGGGCAAATATCTTGGGTAGACATTTCTTCAAAAAAGATACAGGGCAGCTGCTGTAGAAATGAATTCAGCAGGTCCTCAAAAAAGCAAAACATAGAATTACCATATGATCTAGCAATCCCACCTCTAGGTATGTACCCAAAAGAATGAAAATCAGGGACTCAGATTCTAAAATACCAATGTTGATGGCAGCATTATTCACAATAGTCAAAAGGTGGAAACAACCCAAACGTCCATCAACAAATAAATGGGTAAACAAAATGTGGTATTTACATGTAATGAAATATTATTCAGCCATAAAAAGGAAGGATGTTCTGATAATACTACAACATGGATGAACCTGGAAAGTACTCTGTTAAATGAAATAAGCCAGACACAAAAGGACACATATATGATCCCACTTATATAAGGTACCTGGAATAGGCAAATTCTTAGCCACAGAAAATAGGTTAGTGGTTACCAGGGGCCAAAGGTAGACGGAAACAGGGAGTTGCTTACAGTTGCTTTCGGTTACAGAGTGTCTATCTGGAGTGATGAAAAAATTTTGCAATATATAGTGATCATGGTTGCACACATTGTGAAAATAATGTCACATATTAAATGGCAAATTTAAAAATATATATGTATCACAATTAAAAAAATTAATAACATAGCAAAAAACCACTGAATTTTATACTTTACAAGGGTGAGTTGTATGGTATATGGCTTATATCTCAATAAAGCTCTTTTAAGAATTGGTGGGTTATTCTTGTTTGGCACTATTTCTGGATTCCCTATTCTGATCCATTAATTTACTTGTTTGTTCTCCAATATCACACAGTCTTGTTTTCTGTAGTTGTATGTATAATAATCCTTGAAATCTTGTAGAGTGGTTCCTCTTACTTTATTCCCCTTTTTAGAACTATTTTAGCTATTTCTGTTCCTTTGCCTTTCTGTATAAATATTAGAATAATCTTGTCTATATTTATTAAAAAACTTGTTGGGATTTTGATAGAAATAGTTATCAAACCCATGTATCAGTTTGGAGATGAATGGTCAGGAGGATCTCCTGGAGAAGGGAACAGCTGCCCACTAGTATTTTTGCCTGGAGAGTTCCATGGACAGAGGCACCGGGTGGGCTATACAGTCCATGGGGACACGACTGAGCTACTAACAGTTTCATTTTCACTTTACTCTCCTGAATCCTCCAATCTTTGGACTCTCTCTCCATACATAGATCTTTGATTTCCCTCAGTGCTGCATTATTTAAAAATCCTAGACACCATACAATTTAATCTGTAAATACTATAGTATACTTCTTAAAAGATACAAAGTTTGTTTCTCTCACTGCCACACCTTCTTCTAGGAGAATTTAAAAATCAATCATCCCTTTGAGGGAACAGAACAGAGTCCTTGTAAGAGTTACTACTTTTCTTGGCTCTTTCTTCACCAGTCCTAGCTGGAGTCTCAGCAGCTCACAAAATGATTGCTTATTTAGCAAGTTTGCAGCCTGAGAGAAAAAGAAAGCAGTTTCAACATGAGTCTCCCCATGTTTTTATCATCATCTAATGTCCAGCTTTCAGGACAGGGTCTGGAGCAAAGTGGGTGTTTGCGTGAAGGAAGGAAGTAGGAGGCGGTTCACAGGAGTATGAGAGGAGGTGGCAGTGGGAGGACCAACCCAGGACGGCAGTCAGGACACCCAGGCCCTGGCTGGTCTGCAAGAAGCCAGGGGACACAGACAGTCCTCTGTCCTCTGAGATGCATTCACACTCCTTTTTACATGCAAGGCTTCATGAGAGGTTCATGTGCAGTTAATGTGCACGAAGGCATTAAAAGGCGCGGTCCTGTGCTCTGCAAGCATCTTCAGGTGAACAAATTAATGGGCAAAACACAAGTTGACCATGGCACGGTTGAGACAAAATCAGTCTTGATTTTGGATTTTTAATTTTTATGTAGGAAGACAAGCCAGCTGTCTGATCCATTCTGGGATCCTAATACTTTAGAACATTTAGACAGCAACACAGCTAAGAACCCTGGTGTGCGTGTGTGTGCGCAGTTGCTCAGTCGTGTCCAACTCTTTGTGACCCATTGACTGCGGCATCCAAACAATCCTCTGTCTCCACCTACAAGGAAAAGCTGTGGCTCTTCCAAAGAGGGAAGTCTACTGTGTGCTGCCCTAGAGAAAAGCAGTTCTCAAAGTGGGTCCCAGGCCATCAGCATCCATTGGGAACTTGTCAGAGACACATTTTCTTGCCCCTCCCCAGAAAGTTTGGATCGGGCCCCTATGGGCTCAACTGGTGCAGACTCAAAGCCTGAGACCCACTGTTCTCAGATAGTTCTTAACAAAGTGATTTACTAATTCTCAGGAAATTCTGCTCCAGCAGAGTCAGGGCAGACAGTCTTTGGGGTGGCTGCAAGGCCCCTTTGAAAGCCTAAAGGGCCTGGCACACACTCTCAGAGTAGAAACAGGAATGCCACAATGTTGGGAGTGTTGGCAGCCTTCATGGCTCCCCCAGAACCCACTGGTTACGGGCTTCCACTTATCACATCTTTGCTTGTTTCTGAATTCACTGAAAAGCGTTCAGTGCCGATGATGTTTGTGTCTCCAGACACACAAAGGGTTCTGAGGACTTCGTGTGAAGAAGACAGACACACACCCTGCTCTCCTGGAGGTCAGAGTCCAGCAGAAATAGGGCAGAAAGAGTGAAGAAGTGATGAAGCTCAGGAGCCCCTGCCCAAGTGTGGGAGGTCCTGGCCACCCTGTGTTGGGGGTGACCTGGGGGTGTGAGGGGCTGGGGAGGTGTGAAGAGTGTTCTAGGTGACGGGGACAACCTCAGGCCCGAGAAGCAAGTCGGGGGTTGTTCAAGGACATGGAAGAGTTCCAGGATTCCAGGAACAGGGAAAGGAAGGGACAGCAACAGGAGGATGGTTGGTGCAAGCAGTGTTGCTCTAGGCAGTCCCATGCTGAGCAACAAGAGTAAACACTCATACTTCAGCGTCTTAGGCTTCTCACCACATCCCAGTGACACGAACAAAGAAGGTTACACTATGCACCCAGTTCTGTAGGTGAGGAAGCTGGGGCCCAGGGAGGTAAAGTTCCTTTCCCCAAATCACCCAGATCTCTGGTCTGTTTTCACCAGACTGAGTCTATTTAAATTCTATATGAAGGATTCTCCTATATGCAGGATTCCTGCAGATGGCAATTCAGACAAGGGTGGAAAGGTCTGTGTTTGCTGCTTAGGGAGCAAGATGACGGGAATTTGTCCATTCACTCATTCCTAACCTCCCTGCTGCCTAGCACTGCCTCTCAGCTGGGACCACACGCAGAGCCACTTTCCATATGTACTGACAGCCTGGTCCGACCCAGAAGAGAGAGGGAGTGGATGCTGCAGCCCCCCACGCCAGTCTGTCCTCTGCATGAGACTGGTCTCTCCCCACGTGCCCTTGTCTGCTCTGCTGCCTCTGCCCAGTGCTATTGTCTGCCTTCCACTATCTGGCCCAGCTTTCATGTTAAACGAAAGAAAAAAAAATTATTTTTTGATAGACTTTACTTTTTATATTTAATATACTTAAAAATTTTTTTGGCCATGTTGCATGCAGGATCTTAGTTCCCCAGCTAGAGATCCAACCTGTTTTGCCTGCAGTGGAAGCATGGAGTCCTAACCACTGGCATGCCAGGGAAGTCCGTAGGCTTTACTTTTTAGAAAGTCTGAGATTTACAGAACAGTTGGGCAGACAGTACAAAGAGTTCTGTATAACTCACACCCAGTTTCTCTCATTAAGATCTTAATTGATAGGGTACATTACTAATAATTAATGGACCAACATTGATACATTATTAACTAAAGTCTATAATTTCCTCAGGGCTTCCCTGATAGCTCAGTTGGTAAAGAATCCGCCTGCAATGCAGGAGACCCCGGTTCAATTCCTGGGTTGGGAAGATCTGCTGGAGAACCGGATAGACTACCCACTCCAACATTCTTGGGCTTCCCTTGTGGCTCAGCTGGTAAAGAATCTGCCTGCAATGTGGGAGACCTGGGTTCAATCCCTGGGTTGGGAAATCCCCTGGAGAAGGGAACAGCTACCAACTTCAGTATTCTGGCCTGGAGAATTCCACGGACTGTGTAGTCCATAGGGTTGCAGAGTTGGACATGACCAAGCGACTTTCACTTCACTTCATACTTTCCTCAGTTTTCCCCTTAATACACTTTCTGTTTCAGGATCTCATATCGTATTCAGAGATCTCCTTAACTCAAGATTTTGGATTTAGGTTGCACAAAGTCTGCTTTTTTAAGCTCCTAGTGCTTTTTCATTCAGCAAAGAAAACTTTCCAATGTCTATGGCATCAAATCTGAACCCTTTCTGAACGTCAAGTCTTATTTCTCAGGGTTTTCTCACAGGTAAGACTGTGACCATCTTTTGTCCTCCCCAGCCTCCCTGTTCTCTACAGGTGAGAGTAAAATGACTTTTACTGAGAATTTATAATGTATTGCCTACTAACCTATCAGATTCAAGTCAACCTGTGAAACAGGTATTATTAGACACATTACACAGATCATTCTTGAAGCTCACATAGGTTAAGACACTTGCTAAGGTCTCACAGGCAGTCAGCAGCAGAAGCAGGATTAAAATCTGCCCAAATGCCCGCACTCTTGCCTGCACTTCTCCAGGGCCTCTGAGCTTCTGGCTTCCATGAGCACATAGCCTCTTGCCTCCCTGTGGCCTACCACCCTGCTATGTGTGGCTGTTTGCTGCCCCGATTCCCTATTATTCAAAGAATTAAGTTCCAGGGAAATCAGTCAATTACAGGTCTTCATGTATAAAAGATGCTATTTGGTTACAATTACTTCAAAAAGCAATTACATTTAAAATGTGTCATGTCATGCTTTAGCTGTAAGTGAAACATGATTTTTGATACATGCTATTTTATGGTCAACAAATGTGAAGTGGAAAATTTAGGTAATGACTTTTATTTTTTTAATTTAACATAATGAGCCCACAATATAATATTTTAAATCACAGACTTTTGGAATACAAATCCAAAGAAGGCAAATTACAAATTTTGGTAAATCAATATAATACCCTATAATATAATGAAATTATGTCACATAATACTTCAATGAAAAATTTCATTTTCAGTTTAATATTCTGCTATGCAATAAAATCATATCATGCATTACTTTAATAATAATTTTCAGTGCAAAAAATTAAACATCATGATTGTTCATGGTAGATTTAGCTGGGCAGTTATTTTTTTTCAAGTGTGCCAGTACATTTTATAAGTGGGATATTGTTGATTTATAATATTGATTTAGTTTCAGGTATATCATATGCAGATTCAAAATTTTACAGATTATACTCCATTTAAAGTTATTATAAAATATTGGCTATATTCCCTGTGCTGTACAATATATCCCTGCAGTTTATTTATTTTATACATAGTAGTTTGTACCTTGTAAGTCTCTGCCCCTATCTTGCCTTCCCTTCCTCTCTCACCCTGGTAACCACTAGTTTGTTCTCTATATCTGTGTGTCTGCTTCTATTTTATTATACTCATTTGTTTGTTTTATTTTTTAGATTCCACATACAAGTGGTAACATATAGTTTTGTCTTTGACTTTATTTCACTAAGCATAATACCTACCAGGTCTATCTATCTTACTGCAAATGGCATTCTAGCATTCTTTTTTATGAGTAATATTTCATATATATATATATATATATATATATATATACATACACTATACACACACACACATATATATATATACACCACATCTTCTTTATCTATTCATGGACACTTAGGTTGCTTCTACATCTTGCCTATTACAAATAATGCTGCTATGAACATTGAAGTGCATGTATCTTTTTGAATTAGTGTTTTCATTTTCTTCAGATATTCCACCTAGCAGTGGAATTGATCATATGGTAAATCTAACTTTAGTTTTTTGAGGAACCTCCATAATGCTTTCCACAGTGGCTACACCAATTTGCATTCCACCAAGAGTATAACAGGGTTCTTTTTCCACATTCTCACCATCATTTGTTATCTGTGGTCTTTTTCATGATAGCCATTCTGACAGGTAGGAGGTGATATCTCATTGTGGTTTTGATTGGCATTTCTCTGATGATTAGTGACATTGAGCATTATTCCATGTGCCTGTTGGCCATCTGTATGTTTAGGAAAAAATGTCTATTCAGGTCTTCTGCCCATGTTTAAAAAACATTTGCCTTTCAGGCTCTGCAGTTTCTTTCTTTCTCTCTTCCTCCCTCCCTGTCTCTCTCTTTAGCTGCACTGGGCCTTGGCCGCTGTGTGTAGGCTTCCTCTAGCTGCAGCAAGTGGGGCTGCTCTCTAGTCGCGGTCCGCAGGCTTCTCTTGTGGTGACTTTTCCTGTTGCAGAGCACAGGCTCCAGGGCATATCGGCTTAGTTGCGGCACATGGGCTTAGGTGCCCCATAGCATGCGAAATCTTCCCAGACCAGGGATCAAACCCATGTCCCCTGCATCAGCAGGTGGATTCTTTTTTTTTTTTTTCTTATTTTTTCCTCTTTCTTTTTTAATTTTTAAATTATTAAAGTATGATAACACATTTACAGGAGACTTGAAAAATACAGAACAAAGTTACATGTACTTCCACAATATCTTACAATTATTTTTTAAGCACATAAATTAAGATTTTTAGTTGGAGTTTCAGTATCAAGTTCTCAAAAATTAATAAAATGAATATACAGGAAAGTAGAAGGATATAGTAGACCTGACAAGCACTATGAACCAATTCAACATAATTACAATTTTCACACAACAGTAGGATATAAATTCTATTCAAGTTCCATAGACTATAAACTAGGAGACACTGGACAGGGACATAAAACAAGGTGCAAAAATTTCATGGTCTAAAGGTACAGAAGTCATACAGAGTCTGTTCTCTGATCACTGTGGAATTATGTTAGACATCAGTATCAAAAGATATTTGAAAATAACCCACATATTTTCAAGTGCAATGTGACATTTACCAAGAGAGATCTTTGGCTAAGTTAGAAAACTGAAAACACACAAAGGGTGATAGCAGAGAAGAAAGCATTTAAGTGAGAAATTGATATCAAAATAAGAAATTAATATCAGAGATACTTAAAATAACCCAGGTATTTGGAAATTAAATGTTGACTTTTAAATGATGAGTGTCTCTAAGAAGCAATGACAAGGAAAATTAGAAAATACTTGTAACAGAATAAAAACGAAAACAGAATTTACCAGAATCTGTTGCATGCAGCTCAATGCAACTAAATACAGTGTGGAATATTGAATAAGGTGTGAAAACAAATAATGGACACTAGCATGAAATTTTGTGAAATTTGAACAAAATCTGTAGTTAATAATACTGTATCACATGTTAATTTCCTATATTTTTTACAACAGTATCTCTTTATATTTGCAGAATTGGATTAGAAGTTTAAAGCCTAAAATTTATTTTTAAAAACAAATCACTAAGATGATAAGCTTTCTAGACTTTTAGTAGTAATATTAGATGCCAAAATACATGGAACTATATCAAACATTTGAGAGGGTATAAATTAGAGATCTAGCATTCTATTCATATTAATTCAAATAAGTGGAATTAAAATGTCACAAATTTTTTAGATAGACAAAAATTCATACATTTTCTGAAATACATATATTCTAGATACTATTTATATGCATATAAAATGTATACAAAAGCTCTTCTACTATACTTGATAAAGGCTTGAGAAAGAACAGCAACAAAAAGAAGAGATGGAAGTACTGGAAAACACGGACTAAATGAAACGGGAGAATATGAAACAGAAAACATGAAATAAACTGGATAAAAGTAAAAGATCATCATATAGTCCGGTTGTTTTTAAAAATGGCTGCTCACTAGAAACACATCTGGAGATTCAGAGATTAAAAAAGCAATACCTGGGCATTTGATTTTTCAGAAAATTCCAAGATAATTCTGGTACGCATCTGGATTTTGGAAAATGATTACAGTTTTTTCTATGAATGGTAATTTTAGTGATAAAGAATTCTATTATTTTTCCATTGACCAATCATGATACCATGGTATTAAGAGAATAATAGTTACATAATCAAATAGTAAGAGATGTTTATCAGTTTTCACAATCAACAGCCAGACAAACAATAAAAGATAATTACAACCACAAGTCATAATGGAAACATGATTAACTTAACAATATAAAATACAATTTTGGGGGTTCAGTAGAGTGATGTGGTACATCAAAGTGCATACATGCACATGTTTTCATCAACCAGCCAATCTATGTCTTTTGGTTGGTGCATTTAATCTATTTACATTTAAGGTAATTATCCATATGTATGATCCTATTACCATTTGCTTGATTGTTTGGGGTTTATTTTGTGTAGGTCTTTTCCTTCTCTTACGTTTTCCTACCTAGAGAAGTTTCTTTAGCATTTGTTGTAAAGCTGGTTTGGTGGTGCTGAATTCTCTTAACTTTTGCTTGTCTGGGAAAGCTTTTGATTTCTCCATCAAATCTTAAACAGAGTCTTGTTGGATAAAGTATTCTTGGTTGTAGGTTCTTCCCTTTCATCACTTTAAATATATCATGCCATTCCTTCTGGTTTGTAGTTTCTCAAAGAATCAGCTGATAGCCTTATGGGAGTTCCCTTGTATGTTGTCATTGTCCCCTTGTTGCTTTTAGTATTTTATCTTTGCCTTTAATTTTTGTCATTTTGATTACTATGTGTCTCGGTTGTATTCCTCCTTGGGTTTTTCTTGCCTGGGACATTCTGTGCTTCTTGGTTGACTTAATTGACTTTTTCTTTTTCCATGTTAGGAAAGTTTTCAGTTATTATTTCGTCAAATCTTTTTCTGGGTCCTTTCTCTCTCTCTTCTCCTTCTAGGGCCCCGGTAAAGCAAATATTAGTGCATTTAAAGTTGTCCCAGAGGTCTCTTAGGCTGTCTTCATTTTAGTTTCATTCTTTTTTCTATATTCTATTTTGTGGCAGTGATTTTCACCATTCTGTCTTCCAAGTCACTTATCCATTCTTCTACCTCAGTTATTCTGCTACTGATTCCTTCTAGTGTGTTATTCATCTCTGTTTATTTATTCTTTAGTTCTTCCAGGTCTTTGGTAAACATTTTTGTGTCTTCTCCGTTGTTTTTCTGAGATCTTGGATCATCTTCACTATCATTATTTCGAATTCTTTTTCTGGAAAGTTGCCTGTCTCCACTTCATTTAATTGTTTCTCTGGGGTTTTATCCTGTCCCTTCATCTGGGACATAACCTTCTGCTTTTTCATTCTGATTAACTTTCTGTGAGGCAGTTATCATTCTAGTTGCTGTGGGACTGTGGTTTTTCTTCTTTCTTCTGTCTGCTCTCTGATGGATGAGGCTAAGAGGCTTGTGTAAGCTTCCTGATGGGAGGGACTGGCAGTGGGAAAAACTGGGTCTTGCTTTGTTTTTCTGTGGGCAGTGCTGTGCTCAGTAAAATTTTAACTCAATTATCCTCTGAGGGGTGGGGTTGCGCTCCCTCCCCTGTTGTTTGGTCTGAGGTGCCTAGCCCTGGGCTTTGTGGTAGGGTTAACAGTGACCTCCAAGGGGCACCTTCCAGGATTGCTGCTGCCTTTGTCCCTGTCCCTGTCCAAGCCACAGCCAACCCACACATCCACAAGAGACCCTCCAACACTAGCAGGCAGGTCTAGTTCTAACTCCTGTGGGGTCATTCTGAGCAGTTATTTTAAACAAATCAAACTTTTAAAAGCTTTCTTAAAAATGATATAATTTCCTTTTAGCATGTAAACTGCTAAAGCTAAATGTAATAGGACAATCTTATGTATTTAAAAGCTGCCTTTGCCCCCAAAAGAACTGATACCAACCCTTCTCAAAATATCCCAAAAAATGAAAAAAAAAAAAATCCCAAAAAATGGAAGAACACTTCCAAACTCACTGGCCACAGCTACCCTGATTCCAAAACCAGACAAAGACATATTTTTCTGACAAGAAAACTATAGACCAATATCCCTGATGAATATCGATGCAAAAATCCTCAACACAATACAACACACTGAAAGAATCATGGATCATAACAAACTGTGGAAGACTCTTAAAGAGATGGGAATATCAGACCATCTTACCTGTCTCCTGAGAGGTTTCTCAGGTCAAGAAACAACTGTTATAACCTGATATGGAACAAGTGACTGGTTCAAATTTGAGAAAGGAGTATGACAAGGTTGTTTTTTGTCACCCTGTTTATTTAATTTGGACATCAAGTGAAATTCCAGGGTGGATGGTTTACAAGCTGGAGTTAAGATGGTCAGGAGAAATATCAATAACCTCAGATATTCAGATGATACCACTTTAATGGCAGAAAGAGAAGAGGAACTGAAGAGCCTCTTGATGAGGGTGAAAGAAGAGAGTGAAAAAGCCAGCTTGTGGTCCCATCACTTCATAGGAAATATAAAGGGAAAAGGTGGAAGCAGTGACAGATTTCCTCTTCTTGGGCTCTAAAATCATTGTGGATGGTGATTGCAGTCATGAAATTAGAAGATAATTGCTTCTTGGCAGGAAAGCTGTGACAAACCTAGGCAGTGTATTAAAAGGCAGAGACATCAGTTTGTCAACAAAGGTCCATATAGTCAAGGCTATGGTCTTTCCAGTAGTCATGTATGGATGTGAGAGCCAGACCATAAGGAAGGCAGAGCACTGAAGAATTGACGCTGTTGAACTGTGGTGCTAGAGAAGACTCTTCAGAGTCCCTTGGCCAGCAAGTAGATCAAACCAGTCAATTCTAAAGGAACTCAACCTTGAATATTCATTGGAAGGACTGATGTTGAAGCTGAAGCTCTAATACTTTGGCTACCTCGTGCAAACCTCTGACTCATTGGAAAGGACCCTGGTGATGGAAAAAACTGAGGGCAGAAGGAGAAGAGGGTATAGAGGATGAGATGGTTGCATGGCATCACCAATTCCATGGACATGAACTTGGGCAAACTCCAGGAGATGGTGAGGGTTAGGGAAACCTGGCATGCTGCAGTCCGTGGGGTTGCAAAGAGCTGGAAACGACTTGGCAACTGAACAATAACAACACCATGACCAAGTAGGATTTATCCCTGGGATGCAAAGATGATTCAACATATGATAATCAATTAATGTGAAAACACATTAGCATAATAAAGGATAAAAAAATCACAGGATCACAGGAGATGGAAGATGGCGGAGGAGTTACAATGGGGAGATCGCCAGCCTCCCCCTAAATACATGAAAAATTCATCAAGATATGGAACAACTTCTACAAAGCAACCTCCAGGCGACACAGAAGACCCCAAGCCTCCAAGTGGCGTGGCATATAAACCCAGCTGAGTGTGACGCAGCAGACAAACCCAACCAGCGCGCACAACCCTTGCAGCACAGAGGGCAGGCCCAGGTAGCTGAGTGTGACAGGGCAAACAGCTGTCACAAAGGGAGGGACTGGGGTGCCGATAGAGGGGAGGCATACAAAATTGGGTAGCACACACAACCCTCCTGGGGCAGCTGAAAGATCAAATAACCCCCGCGACAGAGTGCAGGTGAAACAAAACAAGTGCACATAAAACCCATGAGGCAGAGGGTAGGCACGGGGAGCCGAAACAATTCCACACTAGCCCCGTGACACAGGGGCCAGCTCAGAGAGCTGAAACAAGTGCACAAAAGCCCGGCGGCGCAGAATGTGTGCCCCGGAAGCCGAGACAAGTGCTCACAAGGCTGCGACACAGAGGGTGGACCTCAGGAACTGAGTCAAGTGCACGCAAGCCCCACAACACAGAGGGTGAGCTTAGGGGGCTGAGGGAAGCCCACACAAGTTGCTGCAATGCAAAAGGATCCACACAAGCACCTACCTAGCAAGTTTCAGCCAGCAGTGCAGGGCAGGACAGGGGAACAGAAACACCAGCAATGATCCCAGGGACAAGTAGGAGGCTGGCGACACTGCATTTATGCTGAGAGGGCAACTTTGAAGCAGCTGCGGAAATAGACGCGCCTAGCATCACCGACACATGACTGAGCGACTTCACTTTTACTTTTCACTTTCATGCATTGGAGAAGGAAGTGGAGGCCCACTCCAGTATTCTTGCCTGGAAAATCTCAGGGACAGGAGCCTGGTGGGCTGCCGTGTATGGGGTCACACAGAGTTGGACACGACTGACGTGACTTAGCAGCAGCAGCATCACTGACTCAGTGGACATGAGTTTGAGTAAGCTCTGGGAGTTGGTGATGGACAGGGAGGCCTGGCGTGCTGCGATTCATGGGGTCGCAAAGAGTCGGACACGACTGAGCAACTGAACTGAACTGAACTGAACACCGCAAAAGCTAAAATGACTGCCCAGAGGCATACTGAACCCATAGATACTCCAAAACCTACTACTGGATACTGCACTGCCCTTCAGGGAGAGGAGATCCAGCTCCATCAACCAGAACATAGGCACAAGCTCCGCCAACCAGGACACTAACCCAACCCTATCCACAGGGGCAAACTCCACAACCAAGAACTACGACCTTGAGAAACTTTAAAAAATTTTTTTCTTTTTTCTTTCTCTTATAAATCACACTGTTTATTCCCCCAACATATCTCCACCTTCACAGAAGCCTTTAACGGTGCTGTGGAGTTTTCCTTGTTAAAAAAAAAAAATTCATTTTAAGATTTTTTTTTCTTCTTTTCTTATAAATCACACGGTTCATTCCCCTTACATATTTCCACTTCCATATTAGCCTTTTGTGCTGCTGTGGAGTTTTCCTCTTTGTGTTTCTTGTCCAAAAAAAAAAAGAAGGAAAAAAATTCATTTTAAGTTTTCTTTTTTTTCTCTTTCTTATTTTTTTTTCTTTTCTCTTGATGAGTTTTTTTTTATTTTGTTTTTGATATACTCAACTGCTTTTCCTACTGGTTTTTACTGGCCATAGCTATTCCTGAATATATACAAATCTTTTCCACATACATCTATTCATCTTTGTTTTTCTATTTCTACTTTTCTCTCTCTTTTAAAAATTTTTAAAAACTCTTCTCCACCCCTTCCTTTTCTCTCTTCCCTCGCTTCTCCTCTTTATTTTCTCTCTCTCCCTTTTTTTATTCTCCCTTTTTCCTTCACTCTTTTTTCTTTCACCAAGTAAGTTAAATTCCTGAGCTCTCTATGCTAGCTGGTAAAGAATCTGCCTGCAATGCAGGAGACCTGGGTTCAATCCCTGGGTTGTGAAGATCCCCTGAAGAAACGAAAGGCTACTCACTCCAGTATTCTGGCCTGGAGAATTCCATAGACTGTGTAGCCCACAGGATTGCAAAGAGTCAGACATGAGTGAGCAACTTTCACTTCACTTCCCTTGCTATATTCCCCAGTTGGTCCCCTGCTCAAGCTCAGATTTCCAGACTGAGCATTAGCTAACTCTGCTTTCAACTGGTTTATATCACCTCTGGTTTCCCTTGCTCACCAAGTCAATCTCTTGTACTCTTTTCTTTAGAACACTTTGGTTATAACTGTATGTGTGGAAGTGTATATGTGTATATGTCCCAGTATTTCTGTAATTACCTACTTGATCGCCTCCCACTAGAACACAGGCACAAGTCACCCCCAACAAGAAATCAACACAAACCACCAACCAAAATTTCCCTCCAAGGGCAAAAATTGAAAAGAAGAAGTAATATAACCCTAAAGCTTGGGAAAAGGAGACCTCAAGTGGAGCAAGCTAGAAAAAAAAAAAAAAAAGATGAAAATACAGAGAAATACAGCACAAATGAAAGAGCAAGGTTAAAAAAAAAAAAGAGCAAGGTAGAAACTCACAAGACCAAATAAACGAAGAGGAAATAAGTAATCTCCCTGAAAGAGAATTCAGGATAATGATAGTAAAGATGCTCTGAAGACTTAAAAATAGAATGGAGAAAATGCAAGAAGCATTTAACATAGTTAATACAATCACCAAGGATATAGAAGAAATAAAGAATAAGCAAATGGAGATGAATAACACAATTACTGAAATTAAAAATACTCTAGAAGGAACCAAAAGGAGAATAACTGAGGCAGAGGAATGGACAAGTGAGCTGGAGGATAAGTAAGTAAGTAAGTGTTAGTCACTCAGTCGTGCCCGACTCTTTGTGACCCCATGGACTGCAGCTCACCAGGCTCCTCTTGTCCATGAGATTTTCCAGGAAAGGATACTGGAGTGGGTTTCCATTTATAAAATGGTGGAAATAACTGCTGAAGAGCAGAATAAAGGGAAAGGAATGAAAAGAATTGAGGAAAGCCTCAGAGACCTTTGGGACAATATTAAATGCACCAACATTCGAGTTATAGGGGTCCCAGAGGAAGAAGAATAAAAGAAAAGCATTGAGAAAAATTTTGAAGAAATTATAGTTGAAAACTTCCCCAACATGGGAAAGAAAACAGTCAATTAAGTCCAAGAAGCACAGAGAGTCCCTTACAGGTTAAACACAAGGAGAAACACACCGAGACACATATTAATCAAGCTAACAGAGATTAAGCACAAAGAAAGAATATTAAAAGCAGCAAGGGAAAAGCAACAGGTAACACAAGGGAAAATCCATACAATTAATGAAGATTCTTTTTCTTTTAACGAAAACGTTTTTCAAGTAAGAGGATTTTCACCTATTTTTATTTATTTTTTTTCCATTTATTTTTATTAGTTGGAGGCTAATTACTTTACAATATTGTAGTGGTTTCTGTCATACATTGACATGAATCAGCCATGGATTTACATGTGTTCCCCATCCTGAACTCCCCTCCCACCTCCCTCCCCATCCAGCATCAAAACATGTATATTATCAAGTGTGAAACAGATTGCCAGTCCAGGTTGGATGCATGAGACAATTAATAGCAGATCTTTCAGCAGAAATTCTGCAGGCCAGTAGGGAATGGCAGGATATATTTAAAGTACTGAAAGAGAAAAACCTACAACCACGATTACTGTACCTGGCAAAGATCTCATTCAGAATTGATGGAAAAATCAAAAGCTTTACAGACAAGCAGAAGTTAAGAGAATTCAGCACCACAAAACCAACCTTGCAAAAGATACTAAAGAGACTTACATAGCCAGTAAACACAAGAGAGAGGAAAGACCTACAAAAACAAACTTAAAACAATCAAGAAAATGCCAGTAGGAACATATGTATCAATAATTACCTTAAATGTAAATGGATTAAATGCACCAACCAAAAGATACAGACTGACTGAATGGATACAAAAATAAGACCCATACATATGCTGCTTACAGGAGACCCACTTCAGACCTAGAGGCACATAAAGACTAAAAGTAAAAGCATGGAAAAAGATATTCTATGAGAATGGAAACCAAAAAAAAAAAAAGCTGGAGTAGCAGTGCTTATTTCAGATAAAATAGACTTTAAAATAAAAATATCATAAGAGACAAAGAAGGGTATTACATAATGATCAAGGAATCAATCCAAGAAGAAGACATAACAATTGTAAATGTCTATGCACCCAACATAGGAGCACCTCAATATATAAGGCAAACACTAACAGGCATAAGAAGAGAAATCAACAGCAACACAATAGTAGAGGACTTTAACACCCCACTTTCAACAGTGGCTAGATTATCAAAACAGAGAATCAGTAAGGAAACACAAACCTTAAATGAAACTTTAGACCAAATGGACCTAATTGATAACTTCAGAACTTTCCATCCAAATGCAGAAGAATACAGATTACACGTTCTTCTCAAGTACACATGGAACATTTTCCAGGATAGACCACATCTTGGGCCACAAATCAAGCCTCGGTAAATTTAAGAAAATTGAAATTGTATCAAGTATCTTCTCTGACCACAATGCTATGAGACTAGATATCAACTACAGGAAAATAATTGCAAAAACCACAAACTTTGAGATTAAACAATACATTACTAAATAACAAAGAGGTTACTGAAGAAATAAGAAAAGAAATAAAAAGATTCCTAGAAACAAATGACAATGAAAACACGAGGACACAAAACCTATGGGACTCAGCAAAAGCAGTTCTAAGAGGGAGGTTTATCTTGTATCTTGAGGATACAATCACACCTCAAGAAGCAAGAAAAGCATCAAAGAGACAGCCTGACTCTACATCTAAAGCAGCTGGAAAAAGAAGAACAAAAAAAACCCCAAAGTCAGCAGAAGACCATAAAAATCAGAGCAGAAACAAATGAAAAAGAAATGAAGGAAACAATAGCAAAGATTAATAAAACTAAAAGCTGGTTCTTTGAGAAGATAAACAAAATTGACAAACCACTAGCCAGACTCATCAAGAAAAAAAGGGAGAAAAATCAAATCAATCAAATTAGATATGAAAAAGGAGAGGTTAGAACAGACAACACAGAAATACAAAGAAGCATAAGAGAATATTATGAGCAACTATATGCTAATAAAACAGACAACCTAGAGGAAATGGACAGATACTTAGAAAAGATCAGCCTCCCAAGACTGAACCAGGAAGAAACAGAAATTATGAACAACCCAATTACAAACACTGCAATTGAAACAGTGATCAAAACTCTTCCAAAAAATAAAAGCCCAGGGCCAGATGGCTTCACAGGGGAATTCTAACAGACATGTAGAGAAGAGCAAAGGCCTATTTTTCTGAAACTCTTTCAAAAAATTGCAGAGGAAGGAACACTTCCAAACTCATTCTATGAGGCCACAATCACCCTGATTCCAAAACCAGGAAAAAACAACACACAAAAAAGAAAATTACAATCACTGATGAATCACTGATGAATATAGATGCAAAAATCCTCAACAAAATTCTAGCAACAGAACCCAACAACACACTAAAAAGTTCATGCACCATGATCAAGTCAGGTTTATTCCAGGGATGCAAGAATTCAATATATGCAAATGAATAAATGTGATACAATCTATCAACAAATTGAAAGATAAAAACCATATGATCATCTCAATAGATGCATAAAAAGCCTTTGACAAAATCCAGCTTCCATTTATGGTAAAAACACTTCAAAAAATGGGCATAATATGACCCAGCAATCCCACTGCTGGGCATACATACCGAGGAAACCAGAATGAAAGAGACACGTGTACCCCAATGTTCATTGCAGCACTGTTTATAATAGTCAGGACATGGAAGCAACCTAGATGTCCATTAGCAGTTGAATGGATAAGAAAGCTGTGGTACATATACACAATGGAATATTACTCAGCCATTAAAAAGAATACATTTGAATCAGTTCTAATGAGGTGGATAAAACTGGAGCCTATTATACAGAGTGAAGTAAGCCAGAAAGAAAAACACCAATACAAGATACTAATGCATATATATGGAATTTAGAAAGATGGTAATGATAACCCTGTACACGAGACAGCAAAAGAGACACAGATGTATAGAACAGTCTTTTGGACTCTGTGGGAGAGGGCGAGGGTGGGATGATATGGGAGAATGGTATTGAAACATGTAAATTATCATATGTGAAATGAATCGCCAGTCCAGGTTTGATGCATGATACAGGGTGCTCGGGGCTGGTGCACTGGGATGACCCAGAGGGATGGGATGGGGAGGGAGGTGGGAGGGGGGTTCAGGATGGGGAACACATGTACACCCATGGCGGATTCAAGTCAATGTATGGCAAAACCAATACAATATTGTAAACTTAAATAAATAAATAAAACTTTAAAAAAAAAGGAAAAAGAAAAAAAAGGGCATAGAAGAAACCTACCTCAATATAGCAAAGACCATATATGAAAAGCCCACAGCAAACATTATTCTCAATGGTGTAAAACTAAGCTTTCCCTCTAAGATCAGGAACAAGCCAAGGGTGTCCACTCTCACCACTATTATTCAACACAGTTTTGGAAGTCCTAGCTATGGCAATTGGAGAAAAAAAAGAAAGAAAAGGAACCCAGATCAGAAAAAAAGAAGTGCAACTCTCACTGTTTGCAGATGGCATGATACTATACATAGAAAACCCCAAAGAAACTATCAGAAAATTACTAGAGCTAATCAGTGAATTCAGCAAAGTTGTGGGATACAAGGTCAATATAGATATCACTTGCACTCCTATACACTAACAATGAAAAACCAGAAAGAGTAATTAAGGAATCAATATCATTCACCATTACAACAAAAAGAATTAAATACCTAGGAATAAATCTACCTAAGGAAACAAAAGACCTGCATACAGAAAACTATAAGACACTGATGAAAGAAATAAAAAATGACATAAACAGATGGAGAGATATTCCATGTTTCTGGGTAGGAAGACTCAATATTGTGAAAATAACTATACTACCAAATGCAATCTACAGATTCAATGTGATCCCTATCAAATTACCAATGGATTTTTTCACAGAACTAGGACAAAAAATTTCACAATTCATATGGAAACACAAAAGATCCCAAATAGCCAAAGCAGTCTTGAGAAAGAATGAAGCTGGAGGAATCAACCTTCCTGACCTCAGACTATACTACAAAGCTACAGTCATCAAGACAGCATGGTAGTGGCACAAAAACAGAAATATAGACCAATGGAACAAGACAGAGAACCCAGAGTTAAACCCATACTACCTATGAGTAACTTATTTTTAGCAAAGGAGGCAAGAATATACAATGGGGCAAAGATTGCCTCTTCAATAAGTGGTGCTTGGAAAATTGGACAGCTATGTGCAAAAGAATGAAATTAGATCACTACCTAATGCCATACACAAAGATAAAGTCAAAATGGATTAAAGACCTAAATGTAAGACCAGAAACTATTAAACTCTTAGACGAGAACATAGGCAGAACACTTGATGACCTAAATCAAAGCAAGATCTTCTATGACCCAGCTCCCAGAGTAATGGAAATAAAAACAAAAATAAACAAGTGGGATCTAATTAAACTTAAAAGCTTTTTGCACAGCATTACAAACAAGGTGAAAAGACAACCCTCAGAATGGGAGAAAACAATAGCAAGGAAAACAACTGATAAAGAATTAATTTCCAAAATATACAAGCAGCTTATACAATTCAATACTAGAAAAGCAAACAACCCAATCAAAAAGTGGGAAAGGGACCTGAAGAGACATTTCTCCAAAGACATACAGATGGCTAATAAGCACATGAAAAGATGCTCAACATCACTCATTATTAGAGAAATGTAAAACAAAAGTACAATGAGATACCACATCACACCAGTCAGAATGGCCATCATCAAGAAGTCTACAAACAATAAATGCTGGAGAGGGTGGGGAGAAAGGGGAATGCTCTTACACTGCTGATGGGAACGTAAACTGATACAGCCACTATGGAAGATGGTATGGAGATTCCTTAAAAAGCTGGGAATAAAACCACCATATGACCCAGCACTCCCACTCCTAGGCATATACCCTGAGGAAATCAAAACTTAAAAAGACACGTGCACCCCAATGTTCACTGCAGCACTATTTACAGTAGCTGGAACATGGAAGCAACCTAGATGTCCATTGACAGATGAATGGATAAAGAAGCTGTGGTACACTGCAACAAAAAGAATAAAATACTTAGGAGTATATCTACCTAAAGAAACAAAAGACCTATATATAGAAAACTATAAAACACTGATGAAAGAAATCAAAGAGGACACAAATAGATGGAGAAATATACCCTGTTCAAGGATTGGAAGAATAATATTGTGAAAATGAGTATACTACCCAAAGCAATCTATAGATTCAATGCAATCCCTATCAAGCTACCAACGGTATTTTTCACAGAACTAGAACAAATAATTTCACAACTTGTATGGAAATACAAAAAACCTCGAGTAGCCAAAGCAATCTTGAGAAAGAAGAATGGAACTGGAGGAATCAACCTGCCTGACTTCAGGCTATGCTACAAAGCCACAGTCATCAAGGCTGTATGGTACTGGTACAAAGACAGAAATATAGATCAATGGAACAAAATAGAAGCCCAGAGATAAATCCACATACCTATGGACACCTTATCTTTGACAAAGGAGGCAAGAATATACAACGGAAAAAAGACAACCTCTTTAACAAGTGGTGAGGGAAAACTGGTCAACCACTTGTAAAAGAATGAAACTAGAACACTTTCTAACACCGTACACAAAAATAAACTCAAAATGGATTAAAGATCTAAATGTAAGAACAGAAACTATAAAATTCCTAGAGGAGAACATAGGCAAAACACTCTCTGACACAAACCACAGCAGGATACTCTATGACCCACCTCCCAGAATATTGGAAATAAAAGCAAAAATAAACAAATGGGACCTAATGAAACTTAAAAGCTTTTGCACAACAAAGGAAACTATAAGCAAGGTGAAAAGACAGCCCTCAGAATGGGAGAAAATAATAGCAAATGAAGCAACAAAGGATTAATCTGAAAAATATACAAGCAACTCCTGAAGCTCAATTCCAGAAAAATAAATGACCCAATCAAAAAATGGGCCAAAGAACTAAACAGAAATTTCTCCAAAGAAGACATACAGATGGCTAACAAACACATGAAAAGATGCTCAGCATCACTCATTATCAGAGAAATGCAAATCAAAACCAAAATGAGGTACCACTACACGCCAGTCAGAATGACTGCTATCTGAAAGTCTACAAGCAATAAATGCTGGAGAGGGTGTGGAGAAAAGGGAACCCTCTTACACTGTTGGTGGGAATGAAAACTAGTACAGCCACTATGGAGAACAGTGTGGAGATTTCTTAAAAAACTGGAAATAGAACTGCCATATGACCCAGCAATCCCACTTCTGGGCATACACACTGAGGAAACCAGAATTGAAAGAGACACGTGTACCCCAATGTTCATTGCAGCACTGTTTATAATAGCCAGGACACGGAAGCAACCTAGATGCCCATCAGCAGACAAATGGATAAGGAAGCTGTGGTACATATACACATATTACTCAGCCATTAAAAAGAATTCATTTGAATCAGTTCTAATGAGATGGATGAAATTGGAGCCCATTATACAGAGTGAAGTAAGCCAGAAAGATAAACACCAATACAGTATACTAACACATATATATGGAATTTAAAAAGATGGTGACGATAACCCTATATGCAAGACAGAAAAAGAGACACAGATGTACAGAACAGACTTTTGGACTCTGTGGGAGAAGGCGAGGGTGGGATGTTCTGAGAGAATAGCATTGAAACAAGTATACTATCAAGTGTGAAACAGATTGCCAGCCCAGGTTGGAAGCATGAGATAAGTGCTCAGGGCTGGGGCAATGGGAAGACCCAGAGGGATGGGATGCGGAGGGAGGTGGGAGGGGGGATTGGGATGGGGAAGGGAGGTGGGAGGGGGGATCGGGATGGGGAACACATGTAAATCCACGGCTGATTCATGTCAGTGTATGGCAAAAACCATCACAATGTTGTAATGTAATTAGCCTCCAACTAATAAAAATAAATGAAAAAAATAGATAAATAAAAAATCACTCCTACCTGCCAACAATTAAAAAAAAAAAAAAGATGCAGCAGCTGTGGTACATATATACAATGGAACACTACTCAGCCATAAAGAGGAATGCGTTTGATTCTGTTCTCATGAGGTGGATGAAACTATAGCCCATTATACAAAGTGGAGTAAGTAAGAAAGAGAAATATAAATATAATATACTGACACATATATATGGAATCTGAAGAGATGGCACTGACTAATTTATTTTCAGGGCAGCAATGGAGAAATAGTCTTAGAGAACAGGTCTATGGACAAGGTGGGAGGAGAGGAGGGAGAGGGGGAGAGGTATGGAGAGAGTAACATAGAGATTACAATGCCATTTGTAAAACAGATAGCCAATGGGAATTTGCTGTGTGATTCAGGGAACTCAGACAGAGGCTCTGTGACAGGCTGAAGGATGGGGTGGGGAGGAAGTTGATAGGGAGTTCTGGGAGGGAGGGGACATGGGTGTACCTAAGGCTGATTCTTGTTGATGTATGACAGAAAACCACAAAATTCTGTAAAGCAATTATCCTTCAATTAAAAAAATTTTTTAAAATCACATAATCTCATTAGATGCAGGAAAAGTGTTTGACAAAATTCAAACCCTATTCATGGTTAAAAAACTCAACAGACTAGGAATAAAAGGAAAGTAATTTAACAAAATGAAGGCCATGTATGAAAATCCCACAGCCAACATCATACTCAATGGCAAAAAATTTACAGTTTTTTCTCTAAGATCAGGAACAAGACAAGGATGCCCACTCTCACTACTTCTATTCAATACAGTAATGGAAATCTCAATCAAAGCAATTAGGGGAGAAAAAAGACATTTAAATTGGGAAAGAAGTGAAACTACCCTTGTTTGCAACTGAACATGATCTTATATACAGAAAACTCTTAATATTCCATAAAAATACTGTTAGAAGTAATAAATGAATTTGATAAAACTGCAGGATATGATGTCAATGTACAAAAATCAGCTGTGTTTGTACATATTTACAAAGACTTTCTGAAAAAGGAAGTTAGGAAAACAATCCTTATTATGGTAGCACCAAAAAAGAATAAAATACTTATTCAGGAATAAACTTAACTAAAGAGGTGAAAGACTTGTCTACTGAAAACCAAAACACTGAAGAGAGAAACAGGGATTTTCCAGGTGGTCTGGTGGTTAAGAATCTATCTTGCAATGCAGGGCGTGTGGGTTCGATCTCTGGTCAGGTAACTAAGATCCCATATGTTGAGTGGCAATTAAGACTGAGTCTGGCAACTACTTAGCTCAAACACTCCAGAGCCCACCTGTCACAGCTAGAGTCTGGATGCTGCAACGAAAGATCCTGAATGATGCAAGGAAAGATGCCACAACTAAGACCCGATGCAGCCAAATAAATAAACATAAATTAAAAAAAACATTGAAGAGAGAAATAAAAGAAGACACAGACGGAAAGACATCCTGTGTTCAGGGATTCAGTTCAGTTCAGTTCAGTCGTCAGGCGTGTCCGACTCTTTGTGACCCCATGGACCATAGCACGCCAGGCCTCCCTGTCCATCACAAACTCCCAGAGTCCACCCAAACCCATGTCAATCAAGTCGGTGATGCCATCCAACCATCTCATCCTCTGTCATCCGCTTTTCCTCCTGCCTTCAATCTTTCCCAGCATCAGGGTATTTTCAAATGAGTCAGCTCTTTGCATCAGGTGGCCAAAGTATTGGAGTTTCAGCTTCAACATCAGTCCTTCCAATGAACACCCAGGACTGATCTCCCCTAGGATGAACTGGTTGGATCTCCTTGCAGTCCAAGGGACTCTCAAGAGTCTTCTCCAACACCACAGTTCAAAAGCATCAATTCTTCTGCACTCAGCTTTCTTTATAGTCCAACTCTCACATCCATACATGACCAGTGGAAAAACCATAGCCTTGAGTAGACAGACCTGTGTTGGCAAAGTAATGTCTCTGCTTTGTAATATGCTGTCTAGGTTGGTCATAACTTTCCTTCCAAGGAGTAAGCACCTTTTAATTTCATGGCTGCAATCACCATCTGCAGTGATTTTGGAGCCCAGAAAAATAAAGTCAGCCATTGTTTCCACTGTTTCCCCATTTATTTGCCATGAAGTGATGGGACTGGATGCCATGATCTTAGTTTTCTGAATGTTGAGCTTTAAGCCAACTTTTTCACTCTCCTCTTTCACTTTCATCAAGAGGCTCTTTAGTTCTTCACTTTCTACCATAAGGGTGGTGTCATCTGCATATCTGAGGTTAGACTATTTAATATTATTGTACTATCCTACCCAAAGTGATATACAGATTCAGTGCAATCTCTATGAAAATTTATTAGGCATTTTATTTTACAGAAATAAAAAAGAAAAACCAACCCTGCAACACACATGGAAGCACAAAAGATTGTAAATAGTCAAATCAGTCCCAAGAAAGAAGAACAGACATCCTGACTTAAATATATTATGAAGTTCTTCAAACAATACAGTACCGGAATAAAGACATATAGACCAATGGAACAGAACAGTGAACCGAGAAATAAACCTATGCATGTATGGTTAACTGATCTTTGACAAGAGTGCTAAGAATATACAATATGCATTCCTCAACAAATGATGTTAGGAAAACTGGATAGCCACATAAAAAAGAATGAAACTGAACATTTATCTTATACCTTACAACAAAAATGAACTCAAAATATCTTATACATAATACCTGAAACAGTAAAACTCCTAGAAGAAAACATAGGGGAAAAGCTTCATGATATTTGTCTTGGCAATGATTTCATGGATGACACCAAAAGAATAGGCAACAAAACCAAAAATAAACAAGTGGGATTATATCAAACTAAAAAGCTCCTGCACAGAAAAGAAACAATCAACAGGGTGAAAAGATAAGCTATGAAATGGGAGAAAATATTTGCAAACCACATATCTGATAAGGGGTTAATCTCCAAAATATATAAGGAACTCCTACAACTCAATGTCAAAAAGCCTAAAAACTAAAAAAAAAAAAAAAAAAATGGGCTAAGGACTTAAATAGGTATTTAAAAAAAAAAAAAGTCATACAAATGGCCAATGAGTATGAAAAAAAAATGCTCAGAGTCTCTAATCATCAGAGAAATGCAAATCAAAACCACAACAATATATCACTCATATCTGTCACCATGGTTATTATGAAACTAATATACAAACCAAAAGATGATGAGAGGAGAGGATGTGGAGATACTGGAACTCTAGCATACTCTTGGTGGGAATGCAAAATGCTGTAGCTGCTATGGAAAACAGGATGGAGGAGCCTCGAAACATTAAAATAGAACTGCCATATCATCTAGCAACTCCACTTCTGAATATTTATCCAAAAGAGTTGAATTCAGGAACTCAAGAAGGTATTAGATTCCCATGTTCATTGCAACAATAATCGAGATGTGGAAATAACTTAAATGTCCAGCAGCAGATGAATGAATAAAGAAAATGTGGTATATATAAATATATATACAATGAAAGATCGACTCAATCTTAAAAAATCAATGAAATTTTGCAATATGTTACAATACAAATGAAACTTGAGGAAACTATGCTAAGTGAACTAGATCAGTCACAGAAAGACAAAAACTGCATAATTCTACTTATAAGAATTTGATTCTTATAGTTGATTATCTAAAATCAATCAAAGAATGGAATGTAGTTGCCAGTGACCAGGAGGAGGGGCAAGCAAGAGTTACTAATAAATGGGCATAAAGTACCAGTTAAGCAAGATGAACAAGCTCTTGAGATCTGTGAATAGCATTGGACCTACAGTCAACAACGATACACTTAGAATTCTGTTAGGAGGGCATTGTTGTTATTGTTCAGACACTAAGTGGTGCCCAATTCTTTGCGACCCCATGGGCTGTAGTAAGCCAGGCTCCTCTGTCCTCCACTATCTCCCAGAGTTTACTTAATTCATATCTATTGAATTGGTGATGCTACCTAAAGACTTCATCCTCTGCTGCCCCCTTCTCCTCTTGCCTTCAATCTTTTCAAGCATCAGGGTCTTTTCCAGCAAGTCGCCTCTTCACACAAAGTGGCCAAAGTTTTGATGCTTCAGCTTCAGCATCAGTCCTTCCAGTGAATATTTAGGGTTGATTTCCTTTAGGATTGACTGGTTTGACCGCTGTCCAAGGGACTCTAAAGAGTCTTATCCAGAATCACAATTTGAAAGCATCAAGTTTTCAGTGATCAGCCTTCTTTATGATCCAACCCTCACATCTGTACATGACTACTGAAAAAACCATAGCTTTGTCTAGATGGACCTCTGTCAGCAAAGTGATATCTCTGCTTTTTAATACTCTGTCTAAGTTTGTCCTAGTTTTCCTTCTAAGGAGCAAGCGTCTTTTATTTTTATTTATTTATTTTTTTTTGTCTTTCAAACTTTTATTTAAGGGCACTGATCCATGATAGATGTTAGATCTTGTTGAACGCAGCCACATCCATAGACTGTACATACTCATCGAAAGCAGTGATCTGCTCCTCCAGCATGTCTGTCCCAACTTTGTCGTCTTCAACTACACACTGTATTTGAAGTTTTTTAATGCCATACCCAACTGGAACTAGTTTAGAAGAGCCCCAGACCAAGCCGTCTGCTTGAATGCTTCTGACACACTCCTCTAGTTTTGCCATATCGGTCTCATCATCCCAAGGTTTCACGTCTAATAAGATGGAAGACTTGGCGACAAGTGCTGGTTTTTTGGCTTTCTTTGACTCATACTGGGCAAGGCGTTCTTCTCTTAGCCTCTTGGCTTCTTCACTTTCCTCCTCATCATCAGATCCAAAGAGATCAATGTCATCATCATCTTTACTATCTGTAGCTCCACTTTCTGTGGTGTCTTCCACATTAGCAGGGCCATACTTGCCCAAAGCTTTCTTCACTCCTGGCAGGCTGGCCTTTTCCTTCTCATAAGATTTGATGTGATTATACCAACGGAGGGCATGACACAAGTCGGCAGGTGGTGGGCCGGAGACGGCTTCAAATACTGCCACATCTGCTTGTGATGGCACATACCCCTCTATGTAACTCTTGTCCGCCAAGTAGTCGTTGAGCACCTGGAGGCCAGAGGGGCTTTTCAAGTCTCCAAAACCCATGGCGACGGCTAATCTAGAACTGGGAGGCAGTCAAGAAAAAGAGGCGCGCAACCGGTAAGCGCCCAGCGCAAAGAGGAAAAAGGGGGAGCAAGCGTCTTTTAAATTCTTGGCTGCAGTCACTATCTGAAGTGATTTTGGAGCCCAAGAAAATAAAATCTGCCACTGCTTTCACTTTTCCCTCTTCTATTTGCCATGAAGTGATGAGACCGGATGCCATGTTTTAGCTTTTTTAATGTTGAGTTTCAAGCCGGCTTTTGCACTCTCCTATTCGACCTTCATCAAGAAGCTCTTTATTTCCACTTCACTTTCTGCCATTTGAGTGGTATCTTCTGCATATCTGAGGTTGCTGATATTTCTCCTGGAAATCTTGATTCCAGCTTGTGATTTATTGCTGGATGAATTACAAGCTGGGGTGCTGGCATTTCACATGATATACTCTGCATAAAAGTTAAATAAGCAGGATGACATTATACAGTTTTGTCGTACTCTTTTCCTAACTTTGAGCCAGTCAGTTATTCCATGTACAGTTCTAACTGTTGCTTTTTAAAAACATTAATTAATTCATTTTAATTGGAGGATAATTACTTTACAATATTGATGGTTTTAACCATACATTAACATGAATCGGCCATAGGTGTACAAGTGTCCCAGCCATCGTGAACCCCCCTGCACCTCCCTCCCCACCCTCTAACTCTTGCTTCTTGACCTGCACAAAGGTTTCTCAAGAAGCAGGTAAGGTAGTCTGGTATTCCCATCTCTTTAAGAATTTTCCACAGTTTCTTGTGATCCACATAGTCAAAGGCTTTAACGTAGTCAATGAAGCAGAAGTAGATGTTTTTCTGGAACTCCTTTGCTTTCTCTATGATCCAATGAATGTTGGCAATTTTATCTCTGGTTCCACTGCCTTTTCTAAACCCAGCTTGTATATCTAGAAATTCTCAGTTCATGTACTGCTGAAGTCTAGCTTGAAGGATTTTGAGCATAACCTTGCTAGCATGTGAAATGAGTGCGACTGTATGGTAGTTTGAACATTCTTTGGCATTGCCCTTCTTCAGGACTGGAATGAAAGCTGACCTTTTCCAGTCCTGTGGCCACTGCTGAGTATTCCAAATATGCTGGCATATTGAGTGCAGCTCTTTAACAGCATTGTATTTTATGATTTAAAATAAGCTCAGCTGGAATTCCAACACCTACACTATCTTTGTCATAGCAATACTTCCTAAGGCCCACTTGACTTCACATTCCAGGATGTCTGGCTCTAGGTGAGTGACCACACTATCATTTTTATCCAGGTCATTAAGACCTTTTTTTGTACAGTTCATCTGTGTATTCTTGCCACTTCTTCATCTGTTCTGCTTCTGTTAGGTCCTTACCATTTCTGTTCTTTATTGCGCCCATCCATGTATGAAATGTTCCCTTGATATTTCCAATTTTCTTGGAGATTTCTAGTCTTTCCCATTCTATTGTTTTCCTCTATTTCTTTGCATTGTTCATTTAAGAAGGCCTTTTTATCTCTCCTTGCTATTCTCTGGAATTCTGCGTTCAGTTGGGTATATTCTCCCCTTTCTTCCTTGCCTTTTTTGCTTCTCTTCTTTTCTCAACTATTTGTAATACCTGCTCAGCCAGCCAGCCGTTTGCCTTCTTCCATTTCTTTTTCTTTGGGATGGTTTTGGTTGCTGCCTTCTGTACAATGCTGTGAACTTCCATCCATAGTTCTTAGGCACTCTGTCTACCGGATCTAATCCTTTGAATCTATTCATCACCTCCACCATATAATCATAAGGGATTTGATTTAGTTCAAACCTGAATGGCTTAGTGGTTTTCCCTACTTTCTTCAATTTAAGACTGAATTTTGCATTAAGGAGCTCATGATCTGATTTCATGTTAAATGTGCTTAACCACGATAAAATAAAATTAAAAATAAAATTGGCTTTGTTTCATTGTGAGTTGTCCTTAAACAATGTAAGCATGTGAAACTTTAATGCTTAACTCATGGAGGTTGAGCTTGCCAGCACCAATTTCAAGTAGAAGTAACTTTTCAAAAGTTGCTACATCTTCCCATGCACAGTGGACCCCTAAATGTTTGCTGGTCTTCACATCTAACCTCATTCTATTGGACCTTTTTGTTTGGACGATCTGAACTTCTCTTTAGCTTAGATAGAACATTCATCTGGCTTTTCTTTAGCCTGTTATTAAAAAATCCTGCCTAATGTATATTCACACCTTTTAAATAGCAAATATAGATACATATATTGCTAGATTGGAGAGACCTGAGGAAATTTGTGGTTTAGACTAATTTGATGATCATTTCTCTATAATTGCTGTTGTGGATGTCTTTAGGCTCCTTCCTTCAGAGGTTAATTCTTCAGTTTCAGTTCAGTTCAGTTGCTCAGTCATGTCTGACTCTTTGTGACCCCATGAACCACAGGACGCCAGGCCTCCCTGTCCATCACAAACTCCCAGAGTTTACCCAAACTCATGTCCATTGAGTCAGTGATGCCATCAAACCATCTCATCCTCTGTTATCCCCTTCCTCTCCTGCCCTCAATCTTTCCCAGCATCAGGGTATTTTCAAATGAGTCAGGTCTTTGCATCAGGTGGCCAAAGTGTTGGAGCTTCAGTTTCAACATCAGCCCTTTCAATGAACACCCAGGGCTGATCTCCTTTAGGATGGACTGGTTGGATCTCCTTGCAGTCCAAGGGACTCTCAAGAGCCTTCTCCAACACTGCAGTTCAAAAACATCAGTTCTTCTGTGCTCAGCTTTCTTTATAGTCCAACTCTCACATCCATACATGACTACTGGAAAAACCATAGCCTTGACTAGACAGATCTTTGTTGACAAAGTAATGTCTCTGCTTTGTAATATGCTGTCTAGGTTGGTCATAACTTTCCTTCCAAGGAGTAAGCATCTTTTAATTTCATAGGTGCAATCACCATCTGCAGTGATTTTGGAGCCCCCCCAAAATAGTCAGTTTAGCATGCAATATTTGAAACATTATATTTAGTCATAAGTCCCAAGTAATTGCTGAGGTAATTCTTTTCACAGTGATTACAGTTTCTTGAATCAGAATAGTTTTTCCTGGATCTTGAGGATGTAGTAGGTTTATAAATAAGCCTCTCATATTCTACATGTAAATGAAACATTGGTAGATTTCATTTCCACTGTTCTGTCTACAGAATCAACTGAAGTGTGTTCTTGCAATGTGTCCTGATTTATGCTGTGTGAATATGTGACTTCACAGGGAAAGGTGTTTTCACCTCTGTGCTCCAAGGCCCATGACTGTGTAACTGTCAGTGTGAGCTGGCTGCTGTTGGCCACAGTCACTCTGGCTTCACATGTGCATACTTGGACCTTCTGGTGCTGCGGTCATTGTAACAGCTTCCCTTAGGTGGCTGAAGACGTGTTCTGGAGCCAGTGACCCACACTGCCAGGCAGTGCCAGGTGACATGAGGCCGCGCCTTTCCTGCCCAGTCTTCAGTCTGGATGCTGAAGACTCACTCAAGTTCTCCAGCCTGGAGCTTTCTCTGAAACTCCTGCCTCACAGTTCCAACCACCTGCTTGCTCTTTGGCCTGAAGGGCATCTCAAGGTTAACATGCCTAGAGCTGCCCATCCACCAACACCTGCTCAGCTCACAGGCATCCATATCTCAACAGCTCACAGACGTATCCTTTCAGTTGCTCAGAAAAAAACGCCTTGGAAGAGAACTCAAACAATACAAAAGGAAACCACCAAACCACAGAAGGAAAAAGTAGGGAACAAAGAAGAAACACAAAATCAACTGGAAAACAAGGTTTAAAGTGGCAATAAAAACATACCTATCAATAATTGCCTTAAATATCAATGGCCCAAATGCTCTGTCTGATCAAATACATAGAGTGGAAACTGTATAGTAAAATAAGAACATACAATATGCAGCCTACAGGAAAGCCACTTTAGGGTGAAGGACACACAATAGACTGAAGGTGAGGGAATGGAAAAAGATATTTTATGCAAATGGAAATGATAAAAAAGTAGGGGTAGCAAAACTCATATCAGACAAGATAGACTTTTAAAACTAAGGCCATAAAGATAAAAAAGGACACTATATAGTGCCAAAAAGATCAACATATAAAGAGGATATTATACTCATTAACAAATATACACCCAATATAAATGATACAAATGAACTTATTTACAAAACAGAAACAGACTCACAGACATAGAAAAGAAACTTATAGTTACCAGAGGGGAAATGGAGGAGGGACAGATTAGGAGTATGGGATTAGCAGATACCAACTACTCTACATAAAATGGATTTTTAAAAAAGGTCCTATTGAATACCACAGGGAATTATATTCACTGTCTTGTAATAAACTACAATGGCAAAGAAAATGAAATATATATTATATATATATAAAACGGAACCACTTTGCTGTATGCTAGAAACTAATACAATACTGTAAATAGACTACACTTCAATAAAAAAATAAATATATGCACCCAATATAGGAGGACTTAAATACATAAGACAAATACTAACAAACATAAAAGGAGAACTCGATGAAAATACAATAATAATAGAAGACTGTAACACCCAACTGACATCAATGGACAGTTCTTCCAGACAGAAAATCAATAAGGAAACAGACACCCTAAACAAACAATAGAACAGTTTGATTTAATTATTATCTTCAGGAATCATATCCCTCTCTCCCCACAAAAAAACAGAATACACATTTTTCTAGCACACATGAAATATTCTCTAGAATAGATGACATACAAGAACATAAAACAAGCCTAAACATATACAATGGCATGAAACTAGTAATTAACCTCAAAAAGAAAAATGAGAAAAAAATGATTACATGGAGACTAAACAACATGCTATTAAAAACCAATGGATCAATGACGAAATCAAAGAGGAAATTAAAAAATAACTTGAGACAAATGACAATGAAAACACAACCATATAAAGTCTATGGGATGCAACAAAAGCAGTCCTAAGAGGGAAGTTCATAGTGATACAGGCCCTTCTTAAAAAACAAGAAAAACATCACGTAAACAACTATGGTACCACATAAAAGAGTGGTAAAGAGAAAAAGAAAAACAAACACAACTCGAAGTCAGCAGAAGGAAGGACTAATAAAGATCAGAGAGAAAATAAACAAAATAGATATTTAAAGATAATAGAGGAAAGTCAATAAAACCAAGAACTGTGCATTTGAAAATATAAACAAAATCAACAAACTTCTGGCTAGGCTCACCAAGAAGAAAAGAGAGGGGACCCAAATAAACAAAATAACAGATAAAAGAGGAGAAATAACAACAGAGACTGCAAAGATACAAAAAAACATAAGAGAATACTCTAAATAATCATAAGCCAACAGACTGGACAATCTAGATGAATGAGACAAGTTTCTAGAAACATACAGCCCACCAAAGAAGAAATAGATGATTTGAAGAGACTGACCAGTAGATATGAAATAGAATCTGTAATTAAAAAAGAAAAAACTCCCTGCAAACAAAAGTTCAGGACCATATACAGCTTCACAGGGGAATTCTAATAACCCTATAAAGAACTTACACAGATCCTTCTCAAACTCCTCCAAAAGACTGAAGAGGAGGGAATACTCCCAAAGTCATTTTATGAAACCACTATCACCCTGATACCAAAACCAAAGACACTACCAAAAAAGAAAATTACAGGCCAATATCTTTGAAAAATATAAATGCAAAAATTCTCAACAAAATATCAGCAAACAAAATGCAACAACACATGAAAAGGATCATACACGATGATCAAGTTGGATATATTCCACCGTAACAATGATGGTCCAACATACACAAATCAGTCAATGTGATATACTACATCAACAAAAGAAAAGATAAAAACCACATGATCACCTCATCAGATGTAGAAAAAGCATATAATAAATTCAGCATTCATTCATGATAAAAACTCTCAGCAAAGTGAGCATAGAGGGAATACATCTCAGCATAATAAAACTACTTATGACAAACCCACAACCAACATAAATCTGAAAAGCTGAAAGCCTTCCCACTAAAATGTGGAAAAATACAAAGTTGTCTAATCTTACTACTTCCATTCAACATAGTATTGGAAGTTGTCATCACAGCAAGCAGACAAGCAAAAGAAATAAAAGTGATCCAAATTCAAAGGGAAGACGTAAAATTGTTATTATATGCAGACGACATGATACTATATATGTATGTGTTAATCAGTCAGTCATGTCTGACTCTTTGTGACCCCATGGAGACTGTAGCCCACCAAGCTCCTCTGTTCATGGAATTCTCCAGGCAAGAATCCTGGAGTGAGTTGCCATTTCCTTTTCCAGGGGATCTTCCTGACCCAGGGATTGAGCCCAAATCTCCCGCAGTTCAGGCAGACTCTTTACTGACTAAGCCACCTAAAGACCACAAAGAAACCACTAGAACTGACAAATTAACTCAGAAAAGTAGCAGGATATAAGATTAACATATGGAAATCCGTTGTAATTTCTTGACACTAACAATGAAATACCAGAAAGGGAAAGTTTTTACATTGTATAAAATTCCTTTTATAACTGTATAAAAAATACTTAAGGATACATCTGACTAAGGAGGTGAAAAGTATAAAACATGCTGAGAACTATAAAACATTGACAAAGCAAACTGAAGATAATTCAAAGAAATGGAAAGATACCCCATGCTCCTGGCTTAGAAGAACTAATACTGTTAAAATGTCCATACTACCCAAAGCAATCTACATATTTAATGTGATCCCTATCAGATTACCCAGGACATTTTTAAAAGAACTAGAACAAATAATCCTAAAATTTACCTGAAATTTACAAAAGACCTAGAATTGCCAAAGCAAGCCTAAGGAAAAAGAACAAGCTAGAGACATAATCCTCTCAGACTTCAGACAATATTACAAAGTTACAGCAATCAAAACAGCATGGTATTAACAGAAAAACAGAAACATGGATCAATGGAACAGAATAGAAAACCCAGAAATAAACCCATACACCTACAATCAATTAATCTTTGACAAAGGAGGAAGGAATATACAATGGAGAGAAGTCTCTTTGGCAAATGGTGTTGGAAAAGCTGGACACCCATAAATATAAAATCAATGAAGTCAGGACTCCCTTATACTACATGCAAAAATAAACTCAGAATGTCTTAAAGACTTAAATAAAAGACATGACACCATAAACTTCCTAAAAGAGAACATAGGCAAAACATTCTCTGACATAAATCATAGCGATGTTTTTTAGGTCAGTCTCCCAAGGCAAAAGAAATAAAAGCAAAAATAAATAGGATCTAATAAAATTTGTAAGCTTCTGCACAGCAAAGGAAACCATAAGCAAAACAAAAAGACAACCCATGGAATGGGAAAATAGTTGCAAATGATGTGACTGACAAGTGTTTAATTTCCAAAGTATACAAATAGCTCATATAACCCAATAACAAAAAACCCAAACAACCTAATCAAAAAATGGGTAGAAGACCTAAATGGACATTTCTCCAAAGAAGACATCCAGATGGCTAGCCACATGAAAAGATGCTCAACATCTCTAATTACTGTGTGTGCTCAGTCGCTCAGTCATGTCCAGCTGTTTGCAACCCCGTGGACTGTTGCCCTCCAGGCTCCTCTGTCCATGGGATTCTCCAGACAAGAATACTGGGATGGGTTGCCAGGCCATCTTCCAGGGGATCTTCTTGACCCAGGGATTAAACCAATGTCTCTTCCATCTCCTGCATTGGCAGCCAGATTCTTTACCACTAGCACCACTTGGGAAGCCCAATATTTATGTATACATACACATAATTGAATAATTTTGCTGTACTCCTGAAACTAACACAATATTGTAAATCAACTATACTTTAATAAAAAAATCTTGGAGTTCTCCTGGACTCTTCTCTTTCTCTCACAACTCACATCCTAATCTATCAGCTCTGTTCACATTGTTATTCAGAACTCAACCACTTTTCTTATTTCTGTCCCTGGTGCAGGTCACATCAACTGCCCCTCCTCCATGGATGACCCAACAGCCTCCCGGCTGGTCTCACTGTTTGAGTCCATAATTCTTTACACAATAACCAAAGTGACCCTTGGTAAAATACAATCAGATCACATCACTCCTCTGTCTAAAACTTTCAAAGGCTGACATTTAATTCAGAGGAAGAGTCAGAATCCTCACCACGGTACCGAAAGCGTATGGCTTATCTGGTCTCACTTTTTCTCTCCACTCCCAGCCACTCCAGCTTCCATGGGCTCCTGACCCATCCGAGACATCAGCTTGAGAACTGAAGTACTAGGAACTGGGGGACATTAACAGCATGCAATGCTAGTCACAGATGTTAACACAGAGGCACAAGTCTAAAGTCTTGACCTTCAGGGCTCAAGTCCTGAAATATTGCTGAAAACATCCAGACTTTCCAGAAATTGCATTTTGTTTCTCGTCTGCTATCATCCCTCCTATCAACACTGACATTGTCTATTCAAATGAACATATCCTCTCAGAGAGATGAAATAAATTTGCCAAAGGCTTCTTTCCTACCCTTGTCAAAATATTTCCCATACAAGTCCTGTCTGGATGGGTTTTCACCCTGCTGAAACGTAGAATAAATTGGGAGAGGGGAAGTGGAGTTCAAGGTGGGATAAAGAGGGCTGAAAAGACCAAGTGGGCTAAAATTCCTGGCTTGTTTTGTTTTTACTATCAAGGGAATATAATCTAAAACCTTCAGGTTCACCTTCAAAAAATATTTTCATTTACTCCTCTGTCATGTGAACTATGTTATTTGTCTTCATTTTACATGAGAGAAATGCTGTGTCCTAGAGAGCTTCACCAGGTTACAGAGAAAATGGCAACAGAATTGAGACCCAAGGCTGAGTCCTATGGCTTCAAGTTTCTAACACACACACACACACACACACGCATACCTCTGATCTACTGATTTGTCCGTGTCCCTTATCTTTTCCTTCCGGAATATCTGTCTTAAATTAACTTTTTAAAAAAGAACCGTTCATTTTGGATCTGCCTTTAAAACACAAACATGAATTTGATTTTTAAGGTGAAAAGATGTAGGGCTCTGTAAAGATAACTTCCTTTCACTATATTCTAAATATGCAAATAAATTAATCTGTTACAACAGTAACACTCACTCTGACATAACCATCCTCTATTATTCTTAGCTAGAGGTGTTTAAGGCCAATTAAAACTTAATTTCCCATGACAGGGACTGTCAAAATATCTCCCTCAACCACTCCATAAATACTTATGTCAAGGGCTTTGTAATAGTGAATAACTACTACCAGACAAATTCTTCCATAGATAAATGTAGACACTAAAAAAATATAAACACTGCTATCAGATGACACTGGGGAACGACCTAAAACAGCCTTTCCCACTACTCTTTCTGGAGGTTTATCAACTACAGACTTAAAAAAATAACTAGACTTTGCACACGAACATTTTTTTTATCCTATCATATATTTGCTTTTCATTTAATTAATTTCTTCTCTCACATTGAATATTCCCTCCTTTCTACCTAATTTTGAATTTAACTTGCTGCTCTTTCCCTAACTTTAGATGGATACTCAGATCGTTGATGTAATACTTGGTGATCCACTGAGGTGTTGGTTCCACTGTGCTCAACAGGACACATTTGGAATACTATTGGCCACAAACTTCCAAGAGGAACTCTGACAAATATGGCCACGCCTAGTTGAAGGAAGCTAGGATAATGACACGTCTATAAACATTAGGAAATAGTGATGGTTACCCTGGCAAAGGGAAGAGTTGGAAACAGTGGAGATGAGAATGATTTTCAGACATTTGCAAGGCTGGCACATTTAAGAAGAATAAAATTTTGTTTGAATTACTTCAAAGAATGAATAACAGAAAAAAGCTATAGGAAGGTTGATTTTGCATCAGGAAAAAGCCTTTCTCAAAGTTGTAAAGTTTCCCAAAATTAAGACTAAAAGGACTTCCTTGGTGGTCCAATGGTTAAGACTGCGCCTTCCAATGCAGGTGGTGCAGGTTTGATCCCTGATCAGGGAGCTAAGATCCCACGTGCCTTGTGGCCAAAAAACCAAAACATAAAACAGAAGCACTATTGTAACAAATAAAGACTTTAAAAATGGTACACATAAAAAAAATCTTAAAAACTTAAGTGTTCAATTAGGGATGAGGGGAGTGACAGGAGTAATAATGAAGGGGTTCTTGACTGTCGTTAATATTAAATGAGAATGGCTTTTAGCTTTCTTGGTGATACTCTTCTCCTAAGTCAAAGACAGCCTTAGTTCTATGAACATAACTACCATAGCCTACTTATCTCAGGAGTATAAACATAAACAGTGTCACGGGATGGAAGAGGGGACCCCTGGGCTGGATAACACAGCCAGGGCCTTCCTAGCAGAGCCCAATACGTGCTATGCTCTTAGAAGAAAGTGGGGAGGTCAAGGTGGGGTCAGCCAAGGGGAGCCCTGAGGACAGATTTTTAAATCAGTTTCTGTTCTCCCATCCTGCCTAGTCCCATTACCAATCAGAATCTAGGGCACTTTTCTAAAAAATTCTCCATATAAAGTCTTGATTACAGATGATTAGCAGAAGTAAAGGATTTAGAAAAGGATTCATTGCAAGATTTCTTTCAATAGCAGGCAACCCATTCCCACCTCTAGTACATTTAAAAGACAGTTCAGCTTTTCTTTCTTTTCTCTTATATGAAACAAATCAGCTTTTCATTGTGAAAAATTTTAAACAGTGAGTACATAAAATGAATAGTGGAAGACTGCCCACCACAGTCCCTGTATAAAACACTATCAATAATTTGGCATGTATCTTTCTAATCCACATTCTGAACATATACATAGACATACATGCGAAGATTCAACTTTTCAAATTTTAACTTATATACATATCTGTATGTATATGATTCATGACATTAATGTAAGAAGAAATGAAACCACTGAGTACTGATTGTTTATAAAATGGCAGGCATTAAGCTATGTATTTTACTTCATTTATCTTGCTTAATTCTCCTAACAACTCAGTAAACAAGTTTCATTCAATCTCATTTGAAAGTTGAGAAGTGGAGGCAGAGAACAGTGCTTTTCCTAGTAAGTGCTCGAGCTCAGATTTTGAACACAGGACTATCTGGATTAAATTCTCTTGCACTCTCCTGTTCTGATTCTCTCTCCCTTGAGGCTTGCAGGTGGTACTGCTCGACCATTGTGCCTTCACAGTCAATCTGCTGAGGAAGAAATTTGCCCCCCATAATAAAAAGAGGTTCAAGTTGTATAAATCAGACAAAACAGTCTCAACAAAATGCTATTTGCTTAACGTTTTTTAAAGAAACGTGTTTATTTTTGGCTGTGCGAGTCTTCGCGCTGCACGTGGCTTTCTCTAGCTGTGGTGAGCAGGGGCCACTCTGTGCTGTGATGCCTGGGCTTCTCACTGTGGCAGCTTGTTTGTTACGGAGCATGGGCTCTCAGTGTGTGGGCTTCAGCAGCTGCAGCACTCGGGTTCAGTAGTTGGGGTTCTTGGGCTCTAGAGCATGGGCTCAGTAGTTGTGGCTCACAGGCTTAGTTACTCTGCGGCATGTGGAATCTTCCCAGACCAGGGATCAGACCCAGACCACTGGCAGGCAGATTCTTAGCCACTGCACCACCAGGGAAGTCTGATATTTGCTTAATGTTTTATTAGACAGATCCCAGAACTCCTTCTTAATGCATGTGACTATGACTCATGAAATACAACTTTTCAATCCTTCAAATGCTAAACTGCTAACCTATGGATATGTAGTTTTCCTTCCTCCTCAGTATCACAAGCTCCCCAGCCCAGCACAGCCCACAGCCTCTGGGACAAAATCTTCCTAACTGCTAACAAGGCAGTTCTAAGAGGGGACCCGGGGTCTTAGATTATAGCTGTATAAAAAGAGATCTTGCCACATTTGCTTTGTCTCCCTGTTTTTTTTTTTTTAAACTGAGATATAATTGACACATAATATTGTGAAAGTTTAAGGTGTATAACATGTTGATTTGATATTAATATATTTATATATTCCAATATGTTGACCACACTGTAGAGTTACCTAACACCTACATCAAATTACATAACTATAATTTTTTGTGGTAAGAATAATTAAGATCCATTCTCTTGGCAATAAAGCAACTGTTAAGTTTATAACATTATTGTTATCATAATTACTATGCTGTGCATTAGATCTCCAGGACTTATCTCCTAGTGGTGAGTCTGTACCTTAAATAATGCCCTTCTAGTCCTCTCTCCAACACATTCTCTCCCCACACCTATGTGACATTTGTCACACACTTTGTTTTTGCTGAACCATTTAAAGGTAAGATGTGGCCATGATAACAGTCACCCCAGTACTCAGCATGCATCTACAGGTATGACATTCTGCTAGATGAGCACAGTACCACGATCAAATGTAAGAAAATGAACATTAGTTCAATAATACCTAGACTAGAGCTCACATTAAAGTTCCCAGCTATTTCTTAAAGAAGTGTTTATAACTGGTTTGTTGCAAAAACTCCTATATACTCTACCCTTGACCCCTTGCCTCTTAGGAACAGTCTTTCAGAGTCATCTGAAGTGCTGTGTTCTGGGCTTAAGTCCTCAGTTTTGTCCACCAAATAAAACATCTCTTAACTTTAAGCTTGTGCGTTTTTTGTTCAGTTGACAACATCTACACCAGGTTTGGGGGCAGGTTGTGAGGGGGTTGATCTTGCCCTCTCTAGAAGGTCTTAAATGAAACGTCCCCTGGATGCAGACTATTCTTCATTCTCGAGTTAGCACAGAGATCTGGACCTGGGCTCTGAAAGCACATGGGTAAGACAGAGACCACTGTACACTGGGGTGGGAGGCAGGGCTGGCAAGTGCAAATAGCCCCAAACACACAGCAGGGAGCAGGACCTGGGATGTGGCCCTGGAAGGACTATGGATACCAGCTCTCAGGGTGCGATGAGGAGGGATCAGCTTTGCCACTGGGTGAGCTTCCTCACCCCCTTCCCTTCCTGGGCCTTCATTTTCACTCTGAGGGAAAGACAATCATAAAGTGGAAACAGTTTAGAATGTGGTTTTAAAAGGAACAGATATACAATAATTCCAAAGATGTACCAGAAGCTGGCACCACGCTTGCCCAGCCTCCTCAATTTCTTATCCTCTGCCCCTTGCCCACCCCAGGCAGGTCTGGCCCCCTGGGGGCTTTGGGAGCCCCTATGTGAAGCTCCCTTCCATTGAGGGCCCTGTTTGTCCACTGAACAAAAAAGTGGCAACCTAAAAGTTGAGAATTACATTTTATTCGTTGGACATACTGAGAACTTAAGCCTGGGAGACAGCCTTTCTGATCACTCTGAGGGACTGCTCCTAAGAGGTATGGGAAAAGCCAGGATACATAGGAATTATGGCAATAAAAAAAGCAGATAGTAGGAACATCAAAAGATTACTATTAATGAAAGAAAGCTAGATATCTCAAGTTAAGGAATCTAGCACTTCTCTTTGTATGGGAATATGCAAGAGTCTGGGATTATTGATATGCACTCCTTTGATATGCACCTCAGCTATCAGGGGCCAGCATCCTGCTTTCCTCCAGCCTGAATCCCCTCAAGGTACACAGTTAGCGTGGCTGTAGTGGCTGCTGGCTTCATGGCTGCAACATCCTCTCTTTACTGATAAGGCAGGCAACTTCCATGGCCCCCGCCAAAAATGTTCTTTTGTTGAAAGCTTTCAGATGTAAAAAGTCCCATTTTGACAAAAAACTCCTTATAAAGGATCCCTACATGAATATTTCTAATCATTATTGTCCAGTTATTTTAGCTCTTTGTAATGAAGCCCATCCATTTCACAGCAGTCAATTTCCCAGAAGATGGATCTGAAAACTCTCAGCTAATGCATATGTAACTGTGCTTAGGTCTGAATTTCAGGCTAGGTTGTCAGATATTATTTTCTCTTCAATGTTTCTGCATTTCAGTAGCGTTCTAGCAATTGCTGTCACATACTATCCAAAGCAAGGCAATGCTGGCTAAATCAGAGTTCAGAAGCGATTATCCCAGTTTTAACATCAGTGTCATCAGAGTCTCTGGGACATGGCAGACCCTGGCAGGCTGCTGGGCTGCTGTCTCTTTCACTGACCCAGCAATCTGGACAGAGTGCTTTTTAGACTTTTTTTTCACCCACCTGCCCAGAGGCAATTCATCCTACTGCTTCTGGGGACTCAATGAACCATGCAATCCCATCAATCAGTGTTTATGAGTGTCTCACCAATGACCAGAACTCTGCTTAGAGCAGTTGCAGAGCTTACTAGAGAAATTTCAAGAGACGGTTCTCATGCTCAAGAAAGAAGACACTAAACTAACATTCACTGAAAAGTTACGATGCTGCAGGAATTTTAACATATATTGTTTTACCTCACACAGACAGTATAAGACAGGAATCACCATTGTTTCATAAAGAAAGAACTGAGTGAGGGTTGGAGAGGTTGTGTCTTAGAATAAGCGGAAGGAGGGGATGTGAAGTTTAGCCACAACCAGAGCAAGCTATTTCCACTGAGAAACCAAGATGAATATATACGATAGTAAATCCAAATGAGAAGGGATTACAGACATGCCCTTGTACTAGAAACCAAGGGAGAGGTGTTGTGGGCGGAGGGTGTTTCCAAGAATGAGAGACACTGGGGCTGTCCTTAAATTCCGCTGGGGTTTTGGATAGACAAAGGGAGAGGAAAGGCTTCTGGGCAGGATCAGGAGTGGGAGGGGCTCTGAACTCTCAGGAAGATCCAGAGGGCCTCGCCCCACTGGAGAAGAAAGATTTATTTGGAAAATTTTGGAAAGATAAAGACAGAGAAGACGGTTACAAATACAAAAGACTCCAAAGCCTTGTAGAATTAACCTGTTTGATGAGAAATATTTTTGGCTCCTGATTTCAGCCCACGTTTTGGATTCACACAACCTCTTTTCCAGATAAAAGAGTCAGTGGAATGAGGCATTCTTGAACTACAATTGTGTACTTCATATTCCTATTATGATCTATGGAGGAGGAGCGGTCTGCCTAGGGAAACAATCAATGGATGAGAAACAGTGAGGCGCCAACACAAATAACACTAGCCAAGCTGGAAATGAGGAACAGGTACTGGCCCTTTCATCACAACCCAAGACCCATGTCACTGACTGACTCACCTCTGTCCCAGAAGCTGTCTAGGCCTCGTGGGA
The DNA here is from genome assembly GCF_033118175.1 of Dama dama. NCBI lineage: Eukaryota > Metazoa > Chordata > Mammalia > Artiodactyla > Cervidae > Dama > Dama dama. The sequence continues at coordinate 4,830,059 of NC_083713.1, read as the reverse complement.
GTGTCATGGTTGATCTGCGAGAAACCCAGAGAGAGAGAGAGATGAGGGCTGGTACTGTCAGCTAACAGTTCTTGGAGGAAGGGGAGGGTCTCACTGAGCAGTGAAGTGTAGGTACAATTTGGAGAGACAGAAAAGAATGGGGAAGGAACTCAAAATGAGGTTACTAAGTAGATGAGTGGAGACATGCAAGTAGGGACAAGCATGCTGATTCTTTAGAGTCTATTTTGGACAGAGCAATAGCTATATGTTAGGGATTAGAGAAATTGACCTGATGTGGAAAGGTCAACTCAGACTTCCGTCAGGAACAGATAGTAGGCAATTTGCCACAGATGGGAGGCAAAATGCCTCTCAATCTTGCTCACCTCATGGTATACAGAGAACTGGTAATGTCGGTATCTGTGTACTTCCTAGGGAAAGAGACAGCACTACTATATACACACAGGGGACAGATCTGGCCAAGTGAGCATGGTCACTCTTCTGAACACACTTCATCCAGGGTGTTCTGCCTTTCAGAAACTGTATCAATAGTACACACATCAGCAATGTCCTAGTTATGGCCTGACCAATCGCTCTATTATCAGACTTCAAATAGTTTAGTCCAACACGGGGAAGAGTGTCCTCATTTGCTCAGTCCCTCCATCCTATTGCTGACTCCTTCAGATGTCAACTAAAGTCTTTTAGCAGCTTTTCTCCTGTGCTACTGTTATGAGCCATATCTCCTATATTTCATCCTGTGCAGTGAGGGTTCTGAAGTTTTAGTTCTTATATTAGGTCTATGATGCATTTTGAGCTAATTTTTTAATATGGTGTGAGGCAGGGCCTAATTACATTCTTTTGCATGTCCATATCCAGTTGTCTCAATCCCATTTGTGGAAAGACTATTTCTTCATCCAGCGAATGACCTCAACACTCTTGCTAAAAATTAATTGAGAATAGATATATGGAGCTATATCTAGACTCTCTATTTGATTCCTTTAACCTGTATGTCTATCTATGCCAGTGCTATATTGTCTTCATTCTTGTAGCTTTGTAGTATGTTTTGAAATTGGGAAGTATTTGTTCTTTTTCAAGGTTATTTGGCTATTCTGGTTCCCTTGAAATTCTATATGAATTAATTTCAGGATCAGCTTGTCAATTTCTGCAGCTGAGATTTTTAACAGGGGTGATATTAAACCTGTTGATCACGGGGTGTCTTTCCATTTAGTTAGGTCTTATTTCAGTTATGTTTTATAGTTTTCAGTGTACAAGTATTGCATGACTTTTGTTAAATTGATTCCTAAAATTTTAATTTTTTGATGTAGTTTTCAGTGTACAAGTCTTGCACTATTTTTGTTAAATTCATTTCTAAAATTTTAATTTTTCATGCTATTATAAATGGAATTGTCTTAATTTCATTTTCAGACTGCACAGTGCTAGTGTGCAGAAATACTCATTTCTGTGTGTTGATCTTATATTCTGGAATTCATTTATTAGCTTTAAGTGTGTGTGTATTGTATGTATATTCTTTAAAATTTCACAGATGTCATCTGTGAATATAGTTTTACTTCTTCCTTTCCAATCTATATGCCTTTTATTTCTTTTTCTTGCCTATTTGCTCTGGCTAGAACCTCCAGCAGTGTTGAACAGAAGTAGTGAGTGTAAACATCCTTGCCTTGTTCCTGATTTTAAGGGGAAAGTTTCAGTCTCTCACCATTAAGTACGATGTTAGCTATGGCTTTTCATATGTTCTCTGGGACACCCAGACTGGTTAGATTTCTCCTTCTTTGATGTACACAGCATCCCATACTTCTCTCTACAGAAATACTAAGAATATCACCCTCGGCAATTACTCTTGGTAATGTGTTTTTACACTCCCTCTTGCTGGTCTTTCCCCAACTAGGGCAAACTTTCTGTGAAGGAACAACTTCTTGTTTCTAACTGTATTCCAACAGCTCACACAAAGCCTGACACATGCTGGGCAAGCGTGTGCGTTTGGCAAGTGTCTGACACTAGATTCCAGCTTTCAGCTGTGGGTCCCATGCCCCCTTCGGCAGGGGTCCTTCAGGACTGTGGCTTCCCATGAAGGAAGGCCCATCTCTAGCCCTTTGTTTTTGTCACACACAGTTGCCATCATGAACAGTGGTCTCTCTGTTTGCTCTGGGCCATCCTCAGACACTGTGTACAAGAGAAGAAGACAGACTAACCAGGTCCTCAGGAATAAGCCTTCCACCCAAGGAAAGTCCAGAACGCAGGATGCTGTCAAGGATGACAATACCTGAGAGCTTGGGGAAGGGTGCAGTGAGGATGTCTGCATGGAATAGGCCAAGATGGAACCTGGCCTGGGTCAAATTCCACAGAACCATTAGCGCCCTGACCTGACACGTGCATGTGTTTGATGTGTCAGTATCTGTGCTAAGGTGTCTGCACACGTGGTGTCTGCCAAGTTGAAGGGTGAGAGAGGGGTCCTCCTGTTGACCCTCCTGTCATCAGTGAGGCTGGGCTTGTGTACTGACTACTTAGGTGCTCTATTAAGCACTGTGTATTTGTACCATATGCCCACTGTCATGGTGACTCCCAGCTTCCTCTTATCCACTCTCAGAAGTTCTTCATACATTCTTTACACCAACCTTTTGCCATTTACAAGATACTCTAAGTAGCTTTACTAGTCTGTGACTTGCTCTACTTCCTAGTCTGTGAAAAGTCACACTGTCTAGAAAGTCTTTTGAAGTAGTGTTATATTTTAATGTTATCAAAGTTATCTGTCTTTTGCCATATACTAGGGTTTCTTTTTTGGCTTTGACTTTCCTGCCCATTTAAAGGCATGTATGTTTTCCCTCTAGTTATGGTTGTATGTAGTTTTGGTTTCTCATTCAATTTTAAATCTGAACACCTAAGTAAAATGAATAAATTCCTTAAAATGTAAATAAAATGATAAAATGTAAATAAAACGGCATGGGAAAATGTGAACAAGCCATTTAAGAAACACAATTTAAGAAATTAAAATGGTTAAAAAAAAACCTTTCTGTCCCAAATCTCTTGGCCTGGATGGTTTTATACAGGAGGCTATCAACCTTTTCAAGAAGAGTTAATTCAAGGAATTCCTTGGTGGTCCAGAGGTTAAGACTCTGTGCTTCAACTGACCAGGGTCCAGGCTCAAGCCCTATTGGGGGAACTAAGATCCCACAAACCACAAGGCACAGCCAAAAATAAGTTAATTCATATCTTATACAAGTTGTCCTAGTAAGTAGAAAAAGAACAAAAACTGCTCAATTGAGGCTGGTATACTATGATTCAAAAACCAAATAAAGGAATACATGATAATAAAAAATCAGGTTCAGATCTCCTTTATAAAAGTAGATGTAAAAATCCTAAACAAAATATTAACTCACCAATATAACAGTGCATTAAAAATAATGCATAATGCTTAAATAAGGGTTTACCCAGAAGGGTAAGGATGGTTCCACATTAGATAATTGATAAGTGAAGTTCATCACAATAGTAGACAAAAAGAGGAACAAACCAAAAGATATTTCAATCAATTCTGAAAAAGTATATTAAAGGCATTAAGTTTAATGCTTACTTATAAAAAAATCTTTTTGCAAAACTGGAATAATAGAGAATTTCTTTTTACATATTAATTTAAAAAGTAAAAAGAACTCATTTTATTATGAAAATGTCCAAATAAGGGTAGTTCTACTATAATGCAACATACATAAAATCACCATGCTATGTAAAAATCATGCAAGAAAAGCTACAGGATTTGGGGAAAAGTGAGGCTAGGGGAATAATACTCAAATGACTGGTTGGTAACACACTAATAAAAGACAGAAGTCCATTAAAAATGAAAATGAAATGAAAAGAAATGAAAAAAGAAGGAAAGAGCAGAATGTCAATAGCTAGTGGTGGGAAAACTGGATTACTAGATGGAGAAAAATCAAACTGGGTTCCTAGCAGCACATTATACAAAAGTGGACTCCAAGTGATTTAAAGACATAAATGAATGATAAAAATATGAAATTAAATGCTTATAATATAAGAGAAATAAGGCAGTAAGTTCTTAATAGGACAAAGCACAAGTCATAGTTCAGTTCAGTTCAATTCAGTCACTCAGTCAAGTCCAACTCTTTGTGACCCATGAACTGCAGCATGCCAGGCATCCCTGTCCATCACCAACTCCCGGAGTCCACCCAAACACATGTCCGTTGAGTTGGTGATGCCATCCAGCCATCTCATCCTCTGTCGTCCCCTTCTTCTCCTGCCCTCAATCTTTCCCAGCATCAGGGTCTTTTCCAATGAGTCAGGTCTTCGCATCAGGTGGCCAAAGTATTGCAGTTTCAGCTTCAACATCAGTCCTTCCTATGAACACCCAGGACTGATCTCCTTTAGGATGGACTGGTTGGATCGCCTTGTAGTCCAAGGGACTCTCAAGAGTCTTCTCCAACACCACAGTTCAAAAGCATCAATTCTTCCACGAGCCAACAATATTGATCAATTAAGACATTATGAATAAGACTGCAGTAAGATGACAGATTGAGACTATATTTGCAATATTTGTATCCAACAAAGGGTGGCATTTAAGTACAAAAGTAACTCTTGCAATCGATAAGAAAAATGTAGAAACTCAAATTGAAAAATTAGAATCAGATAAATGCAAATTAAAATGATGAGATCACTTTATTTCCACTAGACTTGAGGTGAATTAGAAAGCTGGTATTTTCCAGGTTTTGGTGATGGTGTGGGATATAGTACTCTCATACTCCTGGTGGAGGGATGCAATAATCCTGGCAGCACTTAATTAATACAGATTAAGATAAATACAGATACTCCATGGTCCAACAATTTCTTCCTGGATATATGTTCTCCCAAATGCCACAGCTTATAAAGAAACATTTCAATGTTATATTTTTTGTCAAATCAATTGTGGCAGTAGCCAGTTGAAGGCAATCTGGGTATTCATCAATGGAATACTTGGTAAAATGTGACAAAAAATCATAGACAAAATCATAGACAATGGTGAGAACAGAACAGCAGCACAGGTAGACCTCAAAAACATAATGATACGGTGTTTCTGCTCTGGAGGTGGTGACTGTAACCCACACAAGCCAGTTATGGAGAACAGTTAGAAAGATTAGACAAAATATAAAATACAGGCTTTAAGACACGTGAGAACTATCCACAGAGGTCAGGATCCAGAGAACAGGCTCAAGCAAATAAACGAAGTATTTATGGGTGTCCTTCCCTTGGAAAGGGGGTGCTGAATCGCACTTGACAAAGCAGAGGAATGGCTGGAGGGTGGGACAATACTTTTGATGAGCCCAGGAGGTTAGAGGGAGAGAAAATGGATGCAAGCGCCCTCCAAAGAGCGTGAGGGTGGGGACTTTCTCTGCTGGGACTTCAAAGGACTCCATTCTTGGAGTGGGGACAAATTAGGTAGACAGGCCCTTGTAGGATTTGGCTCAGCTCTGAATAATTTGAAACTGGACTAAGGTAAGGCAAAGTACTACTTCCCAGAGTTACTTGGCAGAAGAAAATATGAATCCCCTTTGGGGTAAGGTATATCATCCTAAGCCCAAAATTATTTCTATAAACAATTCTGCAAATAGTCTGTTCATCATAAATATAACCAGGCACATGTAAAGGAAAGGCAATATGAACAAAAGAAAGAACAGAAAGAAATCCACAGGCAATCCAGAAACTGGCTATTTTCTGGTTACAACCAGAAACTGGTTATAAGACACAGATCTTAAAATTAATATATAGGTTCAAGGAGATAAAAGGCAAGATTGACTATTTCAGCAGGGAGTGAAGATGATAAAAAAAAAAAGAAACAAATGGTACATTTAAACTGAAATCAAGGGCTCAATAAATGGGTTTAATATAAAGTTAGATACAACTGAATAGTGAAACTAGGTCAGACAAAAATATTGAGAATAAAATAGGGATAAAATGATGGAAAGCAGAGAGATAGTAACAGACACAGTAAATTCACTTCTCACTGAGAAGGCCCACATGTAACTGAAGTTCCAGCATATGAGAGAGAACATGCTAGAAGCAATCAATGTTTGAAAAGAATGGCTAAGTAATTAGCCTCCAACTAATAAAAATAAATGAAAAATAAAAATAAAATAAAAGCATCAAAAAAAGAAAAGAATGGCTGAGAATGTTCCAAAATAGGTGACAACCAACAAATCACAAGTTCAAGAAGCCCTATGAACTCTAAGCTGAATAAATGAAAAAATAAAAACAACAACAACAAACTATATCTAAGGCAAAGAGAAAATCTCATAAGGAGCTGGGGAGGAGATAGATTGACTTTAAATGTGCAGAAATTAGGGAATTCCTTAGCAGTTCAGTGGTTAGGACTTGGTACTGTTGCTGTGGGCCCAGGTTCAATACCTGGTTGGGGAACTAAAATCCCACAAGTCCCATGTTGCAGCAAAAAATTAAGAAACAAAATAAAACAAAACTGTAAATGTGCAGAAATTAGACCAACAGTTGATGTTCAACAGAAACAATGAGAACTAGAACACAATGTAATGATATCTTCGAAATGTCAACTTCTATATGCAGAAAATAAAGGAATTAAAGTAAAAGGAAGGCATTTTCTAACAAAGAAAAACTGAAAGAGTCTCAAGCAGATATACTTTAAAGAAAATATTTGGCATGTTTATTCTGGCAGAAGGAAAAGGATCCTAAGTAGGAAACTTGAGGTTCAGGAAGAAATGAAGAGCAATGAAAAATGTAAATATATGGGAAAATAAAAACAAACACTAACTCTACAAAGCAGTGATGTTTTCTTGAGTTAAAAATACATAGATTAAAAATATATAATTAAAGTAAAATTAAAATATGTGACAATGATGGCCTACAAGTCAGCAGAAGATTATTCTAGTGTCCTTGTATTGTCTATGAGGATGTTAAGAGTATTAATTTTATGTATTAGACTTTGATAACAGAGTGGTAATTATAATCTTTAGGGTAACCACTAAAAAATAATAAAGTTTATAACTATCAAGCTAACAGAAGATTAAAAAAAGGAAAAATAAAAAATAGTTAATCCAAAAAAAGAAATGAAAAGCAAATCAAAATAGAATAAATGAAGCATACTTATTAAGATGGAAGATCCAAATCCAGATGTATCACTAATCACATTGAATATACCAATTAAAAAAGAGAGATTTTCATATTGGATTTTTTAAAAATCCACTTGCTATATTTAAGAGATACATCTAAAGTCAGATAAAGGTTAACAGAATGATGCATCATGCAAACACTAACCAAAAGAAAGCTAATGCACCTGTATTTATATCAAGGTAGACATTAAGGCAGTATACACTATTAGAGATAAAGAAGAACATTTAATAATGTCAAAAAGGTATTATTTAAGGAAGAGAAAACCAAACCTAAATTTGTATGCTTTAAAAAACACAGCCTCTAAGTATATAAACAAATAGAAAAATGAAAAATTCTAGTAGAAGATTTAGGCATGCTTTTCTCTGCAGCTAAAAAAAGCAAGCAAATAAATAGAGCAAGAAGACTTAAATGACACATCTTGACTCCAATAAAGACAGACTATACATTCTTTTCAAGTATATATGAAACACTGAAAATGCTGTGAAAATCAACAAAATTTCAGTAAATTTCAAATGGTTGAAATTATGCAGATCTTTTCTCTGCCAATGCAAGTCAGAAGTTAAGAATAAAAACCTAATTAGAAATATATATATATATATATAAATTAATAATATACTTCTCAATAACACACAGGCCAATGAAGAAATTTCAACAGAAATTAGAATATATTTTGAACTGAAAATTAAAATATGAAAATCTCTAGAATGCAACTTAATCTGCTTAGAGGAAAATATACTGCCTTAATCTTGTATTAGAAAAGAGAATGAGCCTTAAAGTCTTTATTTTAATCTCACTCTTGAATGATGCTTCATTGAGGTATGAATTTTTGGCACTTTGAAGTGCTCTGAAGTTATTATTGAAGTTATTATTTTCCTGGCTTCCACTGTTACTAAGTGAAACTGAAAGCCACTCGGGTGTGTTCAACTCTTTGTGACCCCATGGACTATACAGTCCATGGAATTCTCCAGGCCAGAATACTGGAGTGGGTAGCCTTTCCCTTCTCCAGGGGATCTTCCCAACCCAGGGATCAAACTCAGGTCTCCAGCATTGCAGGTGGATTGTTTACCTGTTGAGCCACAAGAGAAGCTCAAGAATACTGGAGTGGGTAGCCTTCTCCAGCAGATCTTCCTGACTCCTGCATTGCAGGCAGATTCTTCACCAACTGAACTATGAGGGAAGCCGTTACTAACTAGGCTTTCAATCTAATATGGTTCTTTGGTGGATTATCTGGCTTCTCTCTCTCTCTTTCTGGTTGCTTTTAGTATCTCCTACTGTCTTTAGTGGCTCAGACGGTAAAGCATCTACCCAAAATATGGGAGACCTGGGTTCGATCCCTGGATTGGGAAGATGCCCTGGAGAAGGAAATGGCAACCCACTCCAGTACTCTTGCCTAGAAAATTCCATGGATGGAGGAGCCTGGTGGGCTACAGTCCATGGGGTCGCAGAGTCGAACACGACTGAGTGGCTTCACTTCACTTCACTGTCTTTAGAGTTGAGTGAAAAGGCTGGCTTGAAACTTAACATTCAAAAAACTAAGATCATGGCATCTAGTCCCATCACTTCACAGCATATAAGTGGGGAAACAATGGAAACAGTGAAAGACTTTATATTCTTGGGCTCCAAAATCACGGCAGATGGTGACAGCAGCCATACAGAATGAAAGTGAAGGGCTGGAAAAAGACATTCCACACAAATAGAGACCAAAAGGAAGCAGGAATAGCAATACTCATATCAGATAAAATAGACTTTCAAATAAAGGTTGTGAAAAGAGACAAAGAAGGACACTACATAATGATAAAAGGATCAATCCAAGAAGACGATATAACAATTATAAATATATATGCACCCAACATAGGAGCACCGCAATATGTAAGGCAAATGCTAATAAGTATGAAAGGGGAAATTAACAATAGCACAATAATAGTGGGAGACTTTAATACCCCACTCACACCTATGGATAGATCGACTAAACAGAAAATTAACAAGGAAACACAAACTTTAAATGATACAATGGAACAGTTAGACCTAATTGATATCTATAGGACATTTCACCCCAAAACAATGAGTTTCGCCTTTTTCTCAAGTGCACATGTAAACTTCTTCAGGATAGAGCACATCCTGGGCCATAAATCTAGCCTTGGTAAATTAAAAAAAAATGGAAATCACTCCAAGTATCTTTTCTGACCACAATGCAGTAAGATTAGATGTCAATTATAGGAGAAAAACTATTAAAAATTCCAACATATGGAGGTTGAACAACATGCTTCTGAATAACCAACAAATCACAGAAGAAATAAAAAAAGAAATCAAAATATGCATAGAAATGAACGAAAATGAAAACACAACAACCCAAAGCCTATGGGGCACTGTTAAAGCAGTGCTAAGGGGAAGGTTCATAGCATTACAGGCTTACCTCAAGAAACAAGAAAAAAGTCAAATAAATAACCTAATTCTACACCTAAAGCAACTAGAAAAGGAAGAAATGAAGAACCCCAGGGTTAGTAGAAGGAAAGAAATCTTAGAAATTAGGGCAGAAATAAATGCAAAAGAAACAAAAGAGACCATAGCAAAAATCAACAAAGCTAAAAGCTGGTTCTTTGAGAAGATAAATAAAATTGACAAACCATTAGCCAGAATCATCAAGAAACAAAGGGAGAAGAATCAAATCAACAAAATTAGAAATAAAATAGAGAAATCACAACAGACAACACAGAAATACAAAGGATCATAAGAGACTACTGTAAGCAACTCTATACCAATAAAATGGGCAACTTGGAAGAAATTGATAAATTCTTAGAAAAGTATAACTTTCCAAAACTGCACCAGGAGGAAATAGAAAATCTTAACAGACCCATCACAAGCACAGAAATCAAGCTGTAATCAGAAATCTTCCAGCAAACAAAAGCCCAGGACCAGATGGCTTCACAGCTGAATTCTACCAAAAAATTAGAGAAGAGCTAAACCTGTCCTACTCAAACTCTTCCAGAAAATTGCAGATGAAGGTAAACTTTCAAACTCATTCTATGAGGCCAACATCACCCTAATACCAAAATCAGACAAAGATGCTTCAGAAAAAGAAAACTATAGACAAATATCACTGATGAACATAGACACAAAAATCCTTAACAAAATTCTAGCAAACAGAATCCAACAACATATTAAAAATATCATACATCATGACCAAGTGGGCTTTATCCCACGGATGCAAGGATTCTTCAATATCCACAAATCAATCAATGTAATACACTACATTAACAAATTGAAAGATAAAAACCATACAATTATCTCAATAGATGCAGAGAAAGCCTTTGACAAAATTCAACATCCATTTATGATAAAAACCCTCCAGAAACCAGGCATAGAAGGAACATACCTCAACATAATAAAAGCTATATATGACAAACCCACAGCAAACATTATCCTCAATGGTGAAAAATTGAGACCATTTCCCCTGAAGTCAGGAAGAAGACAAGGGTGCCACTCTCACCAGTACTATTCAACATAGTTTTGGAAGTTTTGGCCACAGCAATCAGAGCAGAAAAAGAAATAAAAGGAACCCAGATAGGAAAAGAAGTAAAACTCTCACTGTTTGCAGATGACATGATCCTCTGCATAGAAAACCCTAAAGCCTCCACCAGAAAATTACTAGAGCTAATCAATGAATATAGTAAAGTTGCAGGATATAAAAGTAACACATAGAAAGCCCTTGCATTCCTATACACTAACAATGAGAAAACAGAAAGAGAAATTAAGGAAACAATATCATTCACCATTGCAATGAAAAGAATAAAATACTTAGGAATAAAGCTACCTAAAGAAACAAAAGATCTATATATAGAAACCTATAAAACACTGATGAAAGAAATCAAAGAGGACACAAATAGATGGAGAAATAAACTATGTTCATGGATTGGAAGAATCAATATAGAGAAAATGAATAACTACACAAAGCAATCTATAGATTCAATGCAATCCCTATCAAGCTACCAACGGTATTTTTCAGATAACTAGAACAAATAATTTCACAATTTGTATGGAAATACAAAAAACCTCGAATAGCCAAAGCAAAAAGAAGAATGGAACTGGAGAAATCAACCTGCCTGACATCAGGCTATACTACAAAGCTATAGTCATCAAGACAGTATGGTACTGGCACAAAGACAGAAACATAGATCAATGGAACAAAATAGAAAGCCCAGGGATAAATCCATGCACCTATGGACTCCTTATCTTTGACAAAGGAGGCAAGACTATACAATGGAGAAAAGACAATGTCTTTAACAAGTGGTGCTGGAAAAACTGGTCAACCACTTGTAAAAGAATGAAACCAGAACACTTTCTAACACCATGCACAAAAATAAACTCAAAATGGATCAAAGATTGAAACGTAAGACCAGAAACTATAAAACTCCTAGAGGAAAACATAGGCAAAACACTCTCTGACATAAATCACAGCAGGATCCTCTATGACCCACCTCCCAGAGTAATGGAAATAAAAGGAAAAATAAACAAATGGGACCTAATGAAACTTAAAACCTTTTGCACAACGAAGGAAACTATAAGCAAGGTAAAAAGACACTCTCAGAATGGGAGAAAACAGCAAATGAAGCAACTGACAAAGAATTAATCTCAAAAATATACAAGCAACTCCTGCAGCTCAATTCCAGAAAAATAAAAGATCCAATCAAAAAGTGGGCCAAAGAACTAAACAGACATTTCTCCAAAGAAGACATACAAATGGCTAACAAACACATGAAAAGATGCTCAACATCTCTCATTATCAGAGAAATGCAAATCAAAATCACAATGAGGTACCATCTCATGCCGGTAAGAATGACTGCTATCCAGAAGTCTACAAACAACAAATGCTGGAGAGGGTGTGGAGAAAAGGGAACCCTCTTACACTGTTGGTGGGAATGCAAACTAGTACAGCCACTATGGAGAACAGTGTGGAGATTCCTTAAAAAAACTGGAAACAGAACTGCCATATGACCCAGTAATCCCACTCCTGGGCATACACACTGAGGAAACCAGATCTGAAAGAGACACGTGCACCCCAATGTTCATCACAGCACTGTTTATAATAGCCAGGGCATGGAAGCAACCTAGATGCCCATCAGCAGACAAATGGATAAGAAAGCTGTGGTACATATACACAATGGATTATTACTCAGCCATTAAAAAGAATACATTTGAATCAATTCTAATGAGGTGGATAAAACTGGAGCCTATTATACAGAGTGAAGTAAGTCAGGAAGAAAAACACCAATACAGTATATTAACGTATATATATGGAATTTAGAAAGATGGGAACGATGACCCTATACGCGAGACAGCAAAAGAGACACAGATGTAAAGAACAAACTTTTGGACTCTGTGGGAGAAGGTGAGGGTGGGATGATTTGAGAGAATAGCATTGAAACATGTATATTATCATATGTGAAACAGATAGCCCAAACAGGTTCGATGCATGAGACAGGGTGCTCAGGGCTGGTGCACTGGGATGACCCAGAGGGATGGGATGGAGAGGGAGGTGGGGGGAGGTTCAGGATGGGGAACACATGTACACCCATGGCTGATTCATGTCAACGTGTGGCAAAACCACTACAATACTGTAATTAGCCTCCAATTAAAATAATTTAAAAAATAAAAGACACTTGCTCCTTGGAAGAAAACCTATGACAAACCTAGACAGCATATTAAAAAGCAGAGACATTATACTGTGCCAAAGATCTGCATAGTCAAAGCTATGCTTTTTCCAGTAGTCATGTGAGAGTTGGACCATAAAGAAGGTTGAGCGCTGAAGAATTGATGCTTTTGGACTGTGGTGTTGGAGAAGACTCTTGAAAGTCCCTTGGACTGCAAGGAGATACAACCAGTCAATCCTAAAGGAAATCAACCTTGAATATTCACTGGAAGGACTGATGCTGAAGCTGAAGCTCCAATAATTTGGCCACCTGATGCAATGAGCCGACTCTTTGGAAAAGCCCCTGATGCTGGCAAAGAGGAGGAGATGCTGTCAGGAGGAGAATGGGACGACAGAGGAGGAGATGGTTGGATGGCATCACTGACTCAATGGACATGAGCCTGAGCAAGTTCTGGGAGGTAGTGAAGGACAGGGAAGCCTGGTGTGCTGCAGTCCATCAGGTCACAAAGAGCTGGACACGACTGAGTGAGTGAACAATTGTCTTTAGGGGTTTCCCTGGTGTCTCAGTGGTGGAGAATCCGCCTGCCAATGCTGGAAACTCGGGTTCAATCCCTGGGTCGGGAAGATCCTCTGGAGAAGGAAATGGCAGCCCACTCCAGTATTCTTGCCTGGGGAATCCCATGGACAGAGAAGCCTGGCAGGCTACAGTCCATGGTGTCTCAAAGGAGTCAGATACTAAACTCAGTCACTAGACTAGACTAAGAGACTAAACAGCAGCAACAACATCTTTAGAGTTCTGTAGTTTCACTATGATGAGTAGTGTGTTGTCATTATTGAATTAAGGATTCAAAACTTTAATGAATTTTGGAAAATTTATAGCTATGCATCTTTCAGATATTTCTCTTATTCTATTTTCTCCTATTTGGACATTCATTAAATATATGAATGTTTCTCAAATGCCTTGGGTTATCACTAAACAGGGACTAACTTTTAGGTGATTTCCCAACTTGTAGGGTCTCAGCAATGAACTGAGGTAAATTTGGAGTCATGTATGGTACAGGCCCAATATTTCACATTCTCAAGGAGAGGTTTTTTTTTTCCTCTCACTCAGAACTTAAACAGAGAGAGCAAGAACTGAGTATAATAAAAAATCCACTCTTCCACCCTGATGTACACCTCTTAGTGAGTCTCAGTTTTGTATAAGGTTTTTAGTTCCATTTCCCAGCCTCACATCAGTCTAAGGACTGATCTGTTCCCAAGCAGATGACAGCAACTCTAGCTTCTACATTTTCCCATTAAATGCACTGCTCCTCCCCATTAGCTGCAGTGTCAGGGGGAAAAACAGAAGAAGGCTATGCTCAGTCGTGTCTAACTCTTTGTGGTGCCATGACTGGGGCCTGCCAGTTCCTCTGGCCATGGAATTTTCCAGGCAAGAATATTGGAGTGGGGTGTCATTTCCTACTCCAGGGGATCTTCCCCACCCAGGGATCAGAACCCACATCTCTTAGATCTCCCACACTGGCAGGTGAATTCTTTACCACCAGCACCACCTGGGAAGCCCCAGTGTCAGAAGATATTATTAACTCTTGTCTTTAGTGTCTCCTAGTGCTGGAACCTGAGACTTCTCTTTCATTCCTATGTGTTGAGCTGTGCAGTTAATTTTTGTTGTATTTTATCCAGTATATTGAAAGGTTTATAGCAGGAGGTTTTTGTTATCTCAGCTCATCATCTTGCAGAACTGGAAGCTGTAATTTTATTTTTACCAGTATAAAAAAATGCTAGCTGAATTGTGACCTCAAAGCTGTAAACTCATCAAGAAACTAATAAGAAATTAAATATTTATTTTAACAAAGAAATCATGGAATCTTGCTCTGTAAAATGTCAGACTGGTGATTTTTTAAAAATTAAAACAATACCCAAAATACTGCCCATAAACCTTTTACATACCTCTTTAAATTGTTTACAAATCATACTCTCCCTCCCAGCCACAGAGATTGAAGAGAAAAGCAGCAGAATTGAGCTAAGCAGAAAGAAGTCTAAATTTCAAATACAGTCAATTTTCATTAGGAAAAAAAAAAATAAATAAAACTAACGACTATTAAGAATGTGTTCAAGAACTTAACCAGTTAACACCTGGAGATCATTATTCATGTGGATTAGCTGCCTATATTTTTCCCACCCACAGCTCTTGGTCACAGTTGGTGTTTCCGGGGATGGCCATTCTTAGATAACCACTGACAATGGTACTTAGGGAAAGCAGAAGGCAAGTTAAATGCTGATTAAGCATTTAATATGTTCCAAATACTGTTGGGAACTTTACGTTCAATATTTCAGTTAAGTGTCATTAATCCTGTTCTAGAGGGAAGAAAATTTCAGGTTCCAGATTAGATAATGCACCTGAGCCAAAGAGTTCACAAAGACTGGAGACAAGGACTTGACCTCAAACAGGTATGACTTTGAAGCCTGTGCTAGGTCTACTCCATTAGAAAACCTTCTTTAGTATCTGCTGATAAGCAAAGAAGTTAAATCGGCATCTCTAGATTCAACTAATAAGAAGAAATGGATTCAAAAGGTTTAGGCTGAAAATACAAAAATGTTAAAAGCAAAACAGGCTTGCTGTTTAATCCTTGGCTATTCAGTATATTTTTCTCAACAGAGGAAAATCTAGAAACACTGATTTAATTTTTCTTTGCTTATTAAGTATCAGCAGATACTGAAGAAGGCTGAACTAGGTCTATATGATATCAATTCATTTTATATATAATTTTTTCTTCTGAATCTGTCAACCTCTAAAAGCTCACTTCAAAATTTAATATCTCTAGACTCCACAGCTGCAAATCTGACTGGATCCCAGCACATCGCAGAAGTTAGGAAGTCCCAGGTAAAGGTGAACATGCAGGGGAAATGATCCACTGTGCATGCTATTTATTTGCATGAGCATCTGCCTGGTGTTCATGACAGTGCTGTGTGGTATCAGGAACACGGAGGCTAGAACATGTGTCCTGGGAGCAGAGAGCTGATGGAGACAAGTCTAGCATATTTCACTGCACACAAACCATACCAACACAAATACCAAATGGGACTATAGGATGATCTCAGCCTGTGTAAGTGCACAGAAAAAAAATCTGGAAGAAAAAATACTAAAATGTTAAGAATGGATCTAATTGGGAAGAGAGGTTGTGAGAAATTTTGTTCCATTCATTTACATTTATTCTTCTCAGATTTTTTTAAATCACACTGATGCTTACTGCTATTTTACAAAATATATTATTTATAACACAGCATATTTCCCTAACACAAATATATCAGGTCTACTATATTACTGAAATTATAGAAGATAATCCTGTTCTAGGGACTCACACCAAATGGTAAGTAAAACCACAATCAAGGGACTTCCCTGTGCTCCAGCAGTTGAGAATCTCGCCAGTGCAGGGGACACAGGCTTGATCCCTGGTCTGGAAATACTCCACGTGTCTTGGAGTAAATCAGCCCGAGCGCCACAGCTGCCGAAGCCCACATGCCTAAAGCCTGTGCTCTGCACAGGAGAGGCCGCTGCAGTGAGAAGCCCACGACCATAACCAGAGACTGGCCCCACTCACTGCGACCAGAGCGCCCACGCCCAGCGACGAAGGCCCAGCACAGCCACACAAATCTCGTCTTCAAAGATCCACAAAATTTAATTCAAGCGTATCAGAAACCTTCAAATTTTACATGTTTTGCTCAGAAAATACAATTCTAGAAGTTTCTCTTAAGAAAATAATGATGAAAGGCTATAAAGATACCCAATAAAGAGTTTAACATACTAAAAAGTTGTAAACAACCTAAATGCTCAACAACAATGTATTAACTAAAAATACCATGACATGTCTATAAAATGGACTAACATGTAGCCATTAAAATAATATTGTTGAGAAATATTTAATAACATCTAGAGAAGCCCACAGCATGTTATAGTGTGTGTGTGTGTGGCGGGGGTCTGGGGGAACAGGTCATGAAACAATACTATGAGTTTCATCTTGTTAATGAAAGGCTTATACCCAAAATAAAGATTGGCCAATATATACCATAATGTTAATAGAAATGTTATCTGGGTTGGGAGATTTCAAGTGATTTTTTTTCTAAAATTTCTATAATGATTATATATTAATTTTATAATACTAAAGATGAATAAAAATTAATTCTTTAAATCTGAACTCCAGATCCAATTTCATTTCTTTGAGTCCACGTATCATAACTTCATGTGTGATACTAATTTCCAGCCCAAGATGCTTCCAGATATGGAACACAGCCTACTCAGATGCAGCCTGAGCTGGGAGGTCTGGCCTCCAAGGCCAACAGGAAGCCTCTAACCCAAGGAAGTCCTTCCTGTCCCCTGGGATGGACTTCAGGGGCATGGAGTAAGAGAATCCTCGCCTGCCTCTGGCCTCTCTCGACTGAGTCTGTTGCCAGGGGCCAGCCAGCCTCCCTGGGTACTCACTGGGGCATAGACTGACCTACTCATCCACAGAGGATTTATTCAGCTTGTTTTTCTACCAAGAATTAAATCATTTATTCCATGAATTTATTGAGCATCTACTTCCTCTGTGCTAGGCAATAAATTAGTAACTTTTGCACACATTACTTCCTTTAATTCTCATGAAAATCCTCAGAATCATGTTATGGTTCTGATTTTACAAATGAGAAGCCTGAGGGCAGAGAATCAGGTTGCTTGCTGGCTTCTCACAGTAAGAGGCACAGTTGAGATCCAAGATCCCAAGCCCAGTGCTTCCTACAGGTTATTTCTTTAAAAATAAACTAAAAGGTCAATTTTGATGCTTTGAACATTAATCCACATCTACACCACATTCACAAGCTGCTTTTCCATTAAAATCCCATAGTCAATGTGGCCTTGACATAGCTAATGCCCACTGCTGAGAGTCTGCAGGCTCTGCCAGGAACCCAGTGAGGAGCAGCATCAATAATGTGGAGGTCTGCAAATGAAAACTACAGTGAGGTATCACCTCACACTGGTCAGAATGGCCATCAGAAAAAAATCCACAAACAACAAATGCTGGACAGGGTGTGGAAAAAAGGGAACACTCTTGCACTGTTGGTGGGAATGTAAATTGATACAGCCACTATGGAAGACGGTATGGAGATTCCTTAAAAAACTAGGAATAAAACTACCATATGACCCAGTAATCCCACTCCTAGGCATATACCCTGAGGAAACTAAAATTGAAAAAGACACATGTACCGCAATGTTCACTGCAGCACTATTTACAAGAGCTAGGATATGGAAGCAACCTAGATAGCCATTAACAGATGACTGGATAAAGAAGCTGTGGGACATGGAATATACAATGGAATGTTGTGCTGTGCTGTGCTTGGCCACTCAGTTGTGTCTGACTCTTTTTGACCCCATGGACTGTGGCCCTCTCTGTGGCCCTCAGAAGACTGTGGACTTCTCTGTCCGTGGGGATTCTTCAGGCAAGAATACTCAAGGGGGTTGCCCTGCCCTCCTCCAGGAGATCTTCCCAACCCAGGGATCAAACCCAGGTCTCCCACATTGCAGGCAGATTCTTCACCATCTGCGCCACCAGGAAAGCCCCAATGGAATGTTACTCAGCCATAAAAAGGAATGCTTATTAGAACATCAGTTCTAATAAGGTGGATGAATCTAGAGCCTATTATACAGAGTGAAATAAGTCAGAAAAAGAAAAACAAGTATCAGATATTAAGGCATATACATGGAATCTAGAAAGATGGTTCTGGTGAACCTATTTTCAGGGTAGCAATGCAGATGCAGACATAAGAGAACAGACTTATGGACAAATGAGCTGGGGAGGAAGGAGAGGGTGAGATGAATGGAGAGAGTAGCATGGAAACATATACACTACCATATGTAAAAAGATAGCCAATGGGAATTTGCTGTCTGACTCAGGGAACTTAAAACGGGGTCTGTAACAACCTAGAGGGATGGGAAGGGGTGGAAGGTGGGAGAAAAGTTCAAGAGGGAGGGGAAATATCTGTACCTGTGACGGATTCATGTTGCTGTATGGCAGAAGCCAAAGCAATATTGTAAAGCAATTATCCTTCAATTAATTAAAAATAAATTTTAAAAACGTGGAGGTCATTCCACAGTGGAAGGAGATTCACCATCCACTGGGTTGTTTGAGGAGCCTCTTCTGGAAGCCAGAGATGCTGGGCTACCTTCTGACTTCCCAGAGCTGCCTCCCTGTGCTCCTGCCCAGGTGAACCTGGGTCCAGGACAGTGAAATGCAGCTCACAGACTCCCTGCTGGCCTGGGACGGCCTGGGCACGGGCCGGTACCAGCAACACAAGGCAGGTCAGTGCCCAGGCTGGCCCAGCCCTTTGCTGCCTGGCCACATGTGGGGGGCTGCACCCCTGTCACGGGTCATGGAACTGCTGGAACTGTGGCAGATACATCAGAAGGAAGACATGCAGGAAGCACAGAAAAGTCTGCTTGCTGAGTGAGATGGGTGACAAGAGGCTAAAAGAGGCCCCTTCTCCCTGGTGCCTGTGCAGAGACGTGCTCTTCCCGCTGAACCGCCCATAGCAGGGGAGATTCTGGGAGAGCGAGCAGGTGCAGACACTTATCAAGCATCTCTTGCCAATTATTTTCCCCCAATTTCACCAGTGTCTCACACTAGCCCCTTTACAATCCTGTTTTCTTAGGGAGATCGCTGCAGCCTGAACATGAAGCAAAGGCACTGCTGAAAGGGACTGTGTGGCTAAGGAGGTCTCACAGTTGGTTATGCTGGGCCCCAAATTAGTCTGGCTCTATTGCTGGGGTGGGGGGCAGTGTCCTGAGACCTGTCCTGTAGTCCAGGCCGGCCCTTCTGAAGTCTGACCACAGAAGAGTTGCAGCCCAGACCCCAGTGAGCCCATCTCACCAGCTCTCAAGGAGCCTCTCCACTTCAACTGGCTCAGCAGTCCTGTCTGAGCTGTGCTTCCTAACAATCAGTGTCTTCATGGCTTCCTGTGTATAAATAGCATCTTTTTAATGAGACTAGAAACTCCCTTGCAGTAGACACCTCTTGGAAGTCTGTCTGCCCAGCTCATAGAGGCAATTATGATTGTGCTGGCTTCCTGGGAAGACACTGCTTTCCGCAGCAGACAGAGAAGGAAGCTGGCATGGAGGAGAGCAGCGAGTGCCCTCACAGACCCCCACTACTGCCTGACCCCCAGGCTCTTGCTGGGCCAGGTTGCGTCTCGGCTTTCGTACACCACACCTCTTCTTTTGCTTAAGCTTTTACATCTCTCATTTTATATCACTTGCCTCTAGTCTATGGGTCCCAACTTTTTTTTCACTGTATCTTACACAATTCAGGTTCTCAGTTAAGACTAATGAATTCAGAGAGTTGTCCAGATTATTTTCTGAAACTTTCTGAAATGTTTCCACATCTGCCTTCATCTGCCTTCTCCCCTCAAAACAATTTGCTGGCACTACTATCGGCTGATATCAGTGAGCGTAATTCAGAAGGCTCTTTTATAACCTCTCACCTGACTATCTAACCATTCTGGCAATAAACTTGGAGCCCAGGGGAGACTAGGAGCACCCTACGGTGCAGGTGGAGCAGAAAAATGTGAGCACGAGGTCAGTATCTCCCAAATGTGTCCCTCAGATGGACATGTGTGGTGTGTGTACACACACACACACACACACACACACACACACACACACACACATTCTGGAGTCAAATGAACTTTGAAAGTGCTACAGTGTAGATAAGAAAATCATAGGCTCTGAGATGTTTGACCTGCCTTCCCCAAAGTTATCTGATTGGGATCCACAATCTTTTGGATTGTAGAAGTAAGCTACAAGTAGAAAAAGTTACTTTTCCACTTAACATTGCTCACAACTAGTGCTGTAATCTAGGCCACACTCTGGGATGTGTGTTTCTACTTTCACTTTCACGGTAATTGCCTTAGACAACCTCGTCACACAGCGATTTCCTCACAGCTCAAGAGATCAAATAAGCATTTCAGATGAGACGCAGATGGAATGGAAGAAACATGGTAAACCAATAGACCAGAGGTCAGTTTCAAGCTACCTGATCAATCGTCTGTGTGATGTGATCACCACTTGGTACACTCTGTGGACTCTCATTTTTCTTTATAAAATAGAACTGTTATGAGGATTAAATAGAACAATTCTTATTTAAAATGGCATTTCTTCTTTCTCTTCCTCATCTGCATTCTTTCAGCAGTGTTCTTTGAGCTACTGACAACAGAGGGTGGGTAGAGAGATGTTTAGATGACAGGTCAGGAAGCCTAGATCACTTAAATTCGTGTTTTAAAATGCACCCAGAATTAGATTATAAAGTCTCTTAAAAACTGCTTTATTTTTGGCTGTGCTGGGTCTTTGTCACTGCTTGTGAGCTTACTCTAGTTGCAAGGAGTAGGGACTACTCTCTAGTTGCGGCGCGCAGGCTGCTCATTAAGGTGACTTCTCTCCTTGTGGAACACAGGCTCTAGATGTGTAGGCTCAGTAAGGGCAGTGCCCCGGGCATGTGGAATCTTCCTGGACCAGGGACTGAATTCACGTTCCCTGCATTGGCAGATGGATTTTTCACCACTGGACCACCAGGGAAATCGAGATTATAAGATCTCTTAAAGAAGCTTTATTCTGATTGGCCTAGAAAGAAATATTTATATAAGTTGAATATTCCAAATATTACCAGAAGTTAAGGAAATTGAATCTCAAGTATTTTTAATGTGAAAAACAGAGGTATTCTCATAGAAACGAAGAAACACTTCAAGTAAATTTAGGTAAATCTTTTGACAAATAAGACTAGCTTAATATTTGGTTTAATAAACAAAGCTATGTCTTCTTTGTGTTAAATAACTATCCATGTTAAATAATATATTTGTAAATTTTAATTTTGCTTGGGTATGTTCTTCCTAAACATATATGGGCGTACTGATTGTATAAGCTAGCATCATATATACTAAATGTTTAAGATTATAAAAAAATGTACATTTGTACCTACCCAAACTGAGTCATTATTATGATAAACTTTCAACAGTAAGTATGTCAGCTTGATTTAAGTAACTCAATCTTGGAGTTAACTGTTGAGTGGGAAAGGTATCTAGATAATTTCAGTAAGATAGAATACTGCATCATTGATACTAAATAGAAGTTAAGTTTATGTACTCTTGCTTTTTATTTTTATATGCTACAGAGAGACTGCAGATAGTTAGGTCTATTAATCAATGTGTTCATTTTTTCCACTTTGAGAAGCTCTGCTATAAGAGACAGAGAAGGCAATGGCCACCCACTCCAGTACTCTTCACTTTCACTTTTAACTTTCATGCACTGGAGAAGGAAATGGCAACCCACTCCAATGTTCTTGCCTGGAGAATGCCAGGGACGGGGGAGCCTGGTGGGCTGCAGTCTATGGGGTCGCGAAGAGCCAGACACAACTGAAGTGACTTAGCAGCAGCAGCAGCTATAAGAGATAGAGCAGAGCTACATCTGTATCTGTAGATACAGAAAAGTCTATGTCATGGTCAAAGCTGACTAGGAGTTGATGGGTTTTTAAGTAAGATTTTCAAAAGGAACTTTAGTATATAATATTATACTGATAAAAAAAGATTTTGATGTTCTATTAAAAGGAAAACAATTTCTTAAGATTATTGGTCAGCTATTTTTTTTTCTGGCCATACCACATGGCCTGCAGAATCTTGGTTCTCTGATCAGAGATCTAACCCGGGTCCCTAGCAATGGAAGCATGGAGTACTAACCATTGGACTACTAGGGAATTCCCTACTGGTCTGCTCTTAGTAAGAGGTTGTAGAAGGTTATTAATTGCTTTCTGTGTAATCTGCCTACAAAGTAGAGATTCTATGTATTATCAAAATCATTCCTTTGTGCTTGATGTAGACTTTGTTATGACTTTGATTATTTAAGAAAACAAAAGTTTCTTAGTTAGGAAATAGATAAGGCTTTTTACAATAATGTTTATTTTAGAAATATTTTATTAGTTAGCCAAGTACCGTTCTCAGTAACCCAGATCCAACTTAATCAGTGTTCAAATCTTGTGACAATTTTTGATATTTTATGTTTCCAAAATTAAATCCTAAATGATGACTTTTCCACCTAAAACTGTCTTGTGATTTCCCAGAGGGCTCCTGGAAAATCATAATGCACTTGTTCCCTCACCTTATAAAAAAGTCAAGTGCGAGATATATTTAGGCCTATTTGATACTGATGAGTCAAATGGGAAGAGCTATCAAGCCAGAAGAGTTCCATGGCTTTCCCTTTATTGTTGTTCAGTTGCTAAGTCATATCCGACTCTTAGCAACTCCATGGATTGTAGCACACCAGGCTTCCCTGTCCTTCACTATCTCCTGGAGTTTGCTCACATTCATGTCCATTGAGTAGGTGATGCTATCTAACCATCTCATTCTATGCCAATCCCTTCTCATTTTGCTTTCAATCTTTCCCAGCATCAGGATCTTTTCCAATTAAGTGACCAAAGTATTGAAGTTTCAGCACCAGTCCTTCCAACGACTATTCAGGTTGTTTTCCTTTAGGATTGACTGGTTTGATTTCCTTGATGTCCAAGGGACTCTCAAGAGTCTTCTCCGACACCACAGTTCAAAAGCACCAATTCTTCAGTGCTCAGTCTTCTTTATGGTAACTCTCACATCCACACATAACTACTGGAAAAACCATAGCTTTGACTATACAGACCTTTGTCAGTAAAGTGATGTCTCTACTTTTTAATATGCCATCCAGATTTCTCATACATTTCCTTTCAAGGAGCAAGCGTCTTAATTTTGTGGCTTCAGTCACTGTCCACAGTGATTTTGGAGCACAAGAAAATAATCTGTCACTGCTTTCACTTTTTCTCCTTCTGTTTGCCGTGAAGTGATGAGACCAGATGCCGTGATCTCAGTTTTTTGAATGCTGAGCTTTAAGCCAGTTTTTTTTCACTTTCCTCTTTCACCCTCATCAAGAGGTTCTTCAGTTCTTTGCTTTATTGATGTTTATTAATATACAGATGCTAATATACAGACCTGATTCAGACTTATTGAATCTATATATAGATATTTTTGGCATATTCTAACTGTATACTTGCCATATTCATAACATAATTTGGTTAGGATTTTTACATCCTGAAGCTTTGTCCTCTGTAAAGATCACCCTCTGTACAGATTCCCTGTGAATGTTAATCCATTTTAATAAATTAGATGTGATGTTAATGGCCTTCTTTAAGAATAGAGTTAGTCATTATGTTTATAGTTATGATGTCTCAGGTTTTTTTGATTGAATTCATTATCTTTCTTTGTACACTGCAGAAACAACTAAATTTCCTTGTCCATTACATTATTATTATGACGTCTCATCAGATCTTTCATTTTAATGTTCTATCTCTTAGATGTACAAAAACCCTCTTTTGTTCTCACATTATCTTTAACTCATAAATTGCCACTTAGTAGAGTATAGTTTGTAAAGTTAAAAGCAACATTTGTAAATGATATCTTTTTCTCCCTGTCTGGCCTCTCCAGAATTTAAAAATTCTTACTGAGTATTCTTATTTTCAAAGCAATGTAATTATTTGTGTAGGTTCAATAAGAATCTATCCTCCTTGTCAATGGAAGGAATACCTGGAACACTGGCTGTGCAATCAAACCTTTGCCTAGAATGACATATTTGGAAGTGATTTGATTTAGTCAAATGTAACCAGACACTGTAAGTAGTTAAGGCTGACTTCATGGAGTCAATGTTTACAAAGCTCTCTTGGAAAAGTGGCCTGATGTCAAGCTAATAGGGTTCCCAGAACAGAATTAGGTGATTTACATAACTGATTTTAACACATACTAGAAAGCTACAACAATCAAGAATCATGTGGTATGGGCAAAAGAATAGACCCTTAGATCAGTGGGAAAGAATAGGGAGTTCGGACACAAACACAGATTTTGCTGAAAACACAGGCTTTCAGCAAAGGTACAAAGGCAATTCAGTGGAGAACGAAGTCTTTGAACTAAATGGTCCTGCAACGTTTGCACATGCACATGCAAAAAAAGAACTTTCACCTTCATCTCAAATCTTAAAAAGCTAACTCAAAATGGATCAAAGATCTAAGTATAGTATGTAAAACTACAAAATGTTCCTGAAGAAAACACAGCAAAAACTCTTCACATCCTCAAGTTCAGTCAAGATTTCTTGACTATAACACTGAATGTATGATACATAAAAGAAAAACTATAAATTAAATTTCATTAAAATTACAAATTTTTTCTCTGCAAAAGAAACTATCAGAGAATTAAAATACAAGCCACAACTGGAAACATTTGCAAATCATGTATCTGACAAAGTACTTGTACTCAGGACACAGTATACAGAACTCTCAAAACACAATAATAAGAAAAACTGGCAAAAGATTCAGGTACTTCCACCAAAGAAGACATAATATAGAAAATAAGCATATGAAAAATGTTCAACATCAATAGTCTTTAGGAAACTACAAATTAAAACCAAATGAGACATTACATACCTAACAGAATGAGTGAAAAAAACGCAATACTAAGCATGGACAAGATTCTGAGCAATGGTAACTGTCATACTTCAATGGTAGCTACTTTGAAAAAAAGTTTGGGATTTCTTATAAATAACAAATAATCTCTGTTCAAAAATGAAAAATGATCTCTGTTTGTTTCCAAGGAAAACCATTTAATATCACAGTAATCCAAGTCTAATGCCCCAACCAGTAATGCTGAAGAAACTGAACGGTTCTATGATGACCTACTAGATCTTCTAGAACTAACATCAAAAAAAGATGTCCTTTTCATAATAGGGGACTGGAATGCAAAAGTAGGAAGTCAAGAGATACCTGGAGTAACAGGCAAGTTTGATCTTGGAGTACAAAATGAAGCAGGGCAAAGGCTAACAGAGTTTTGCAAAGAGAACACACTAATCATAACAAACACCCCCTTCCAACAACACAAGAGATGACTCTATACATACACATCACCAGATGGTCAACACCAAAATCAGACTGACTATATTCTTTGCAGCCAAAGATGGAGAAGCTCTATATAGTTAGCCAAAACATGACTGGGAGCTGACTGTGGCTCAGATCATGAACTCCTTATTGCAAAATTCAGACTTAAAGAAAGTAGGGAAAAACACTAGATCATTCCGGTATGACCTAAATCAAATCCCTTACGATTATCCAGTGGAAGTGACAAACAGATTCAAGGGATTAGACCTGATAGACAGTGCCTGAAGAACTATGGATGGAGGTTCATGACATTGTACAGGAGGTAGTGATGAAAACCATCCCCAAGAAAAGAAATGCAAAAGGAAAAATGGTTGTCTGAGGAGGCCTTACAAACAGCTGAGAAAAATAGAGAAATGAAAGGCAAAAGAGAAAAAGAGAGATATATCCATCTGAATGCAAGGAGAGATAAGAAAGCCTTTTTAAGTGAACAATGCAAACAAATAGAGGAAAACAATAGAATGGGAAAGACTAGAGATCTCTTCAAGAAAATCAGGGATAGCAAGGGAACATTTCATGCAAAGATGGGCACAATAAAGGACAGAAATGATATGGAGCTAACAGAAACAGAGATATTAAGAAGTGATGGCAAGAATACACAGAAGAACTATACCAAAAAGATCTTAATGACCCAGATAACCACAATGGTGTGATCATTCACCCAGAGCCAGACATCCTGGAATTCGAAGTCAAGTGGGCCTTAGGAAGCATCACCATGAACAAAGCTAGTAGAGGTGACGGAATTCCAGTTAAGATATTTCAAATCATAAAAGATGATGCTGTGAAAGTGCTGCACTCAATATGCCCACAAATTTGGAAAACTCAGCAGTGGCCACAGGACTGGAAAAGGTCCGTTTTCATTTCAATCCCAAAGAGAGGCAATGCCAAAGAATGTTCAAACTACCACACAACTGCACTCATCTCACACACTAGCAAAGTAATGCTCAAAATTCTCCAAGGGAGGCTTCAATAGTACATAAACCGAGAACTTCCAGATGTTCAAGCTGGATTTAGAAAAGGCAGAGGAATCAGAGATCAAATTGCCATCATCATCAAATTGCTGGATCATAGAAAAAGCAAGAGAGTTTCAGAAAAACATCTACTTCTTCTTTATTGACTGTGCCAAAGCCTTTGACTCGATCACAAGCTGGAAAATTCTTAAAGACAGGGAAATATCAGACCACCTTAACTGCCTCCTGAGAAATCTGTATGCAGGTCAAGAAGCAACAGTTAGAACCAGACATGGAACAATGGGCTGGTTCCAAATCAGGAAAGGAGTACATCAAGGCTTTATGTTGTTACCCTGCTTATTTAACTTAAATGCAGAGTTCATCATGTGAAATGCTGGGCTGAATGAAGCACAAGCTGGAATCAAGACTGCTGGGAGAACTATCAATAACCTCAGATATGCAGATGACACCACCCTTATGGCAGAAAGTGAAGAGGAACTGAAGAGCCTCTTGATGAAGTGAAAGAGGGGAGTGAAAAAACTAGCTTAAAATTCAACATTCAAAAACTAAGATCATGGCATCCAGTCCTATCACTTCATGGCAAATAGATCAGGAAATAATGGAAACAGTGACAGACTTTATTTTTTTTGGCTCCAAAATAACTGTGGATGGGGACTGCAGCCATGAAATTAAAATACACCTACTTCTTAGAAGAAAAGCTCTGAGCAATCTAGATAGCATATTAAAAAGCAGAGACATTATCTGGCTGACAAAAGTCCGTCTAGTCAAAGCTATGATTTTTCCAGCAGTTATGTACGGACGTGAGAGTTGGACTATAAAGGAAGCTGAGTGCTAAAGAATTGATGCATTTGAACTGTGGTTTTGGAGAAGACTCTTGAGAGTCCCTTAGAAAGCAAGGAGATCAAACCAGTCAATCCTAAAGGAAATCAGTTCTGAATATTCATTGGAAGGGCTGATGCTAAAGCTGAAGCTCCAATACTTTGGCCAGCTGATGCAAAGAACTAACTCCTTAGAAAAGACCCCGATGCTCAGAAAGACTGAAGGCAGGGAGAGAAGGAGATGACAGAGGATGAGATGGTTGGATGGCATCACTGACTCGATGGACACGAGTTTGAGCAAGCTCTGGGAGTTGGTAATGGACAGGGAAGCCTGGCGTGCTGCAGTCCATGGGGTTGCAAAGAGTTGGACACGACTGAGCAACTGAACTGAACTGACCATTTACCAAATACAATTCACTCCATTGTATTTACCCAAGAGAAACATAACTTATCTCCATAGAGACACTCATACAGTAATGTTCACAGAAGTTTTATTTGTTATAGACAAAAACTGGAAATAACCCAAATGTCAATCAGTTAGTGAACTAATAAGCAAACTGTGGTACATCTATTCAGTGGCATATTATTTGGCAATTAAAAGGAGAAAATCAATTACTGATACATGCAAAAACATATGTATTATGCATTATGTCAGGGAGAAAGGCCAGACTAAAAATAAAATATGATATAACTCCATTTATATGACATTCTGGAATAGGCAAAGCCATGTGTATAGAGAATAGCCTAGCCAGCAACTGGAGGTGGGCAAAGGGGTTGACTGCAAAGAGGCAGCTCTAGTTTTTTAGAGATGAAAGTTCTATATTTTGATTATGGTGGTGGTTATACAGCTGCTTAAACGTGTCAAAACTCACAGCATTATATGCTAAAGAGAGTAACTTTTACTGTGTATAACTTTAAGAAAAATACAGAAAGATGGAAAAAAGTATGCAAGCAATTTGGTCATATCAACTGTCTGCTTGAAACCTTTCCATGGCTCCAAGAACTGTCAGTCCACATTTTCCAGCACACAGCCACAGTCTGGTCTTCTTGGCTCCAGCCTCATCTCTTGCTATGCTCCTCATTCAATACTATTTGCAATTGCTGCATGTTGAGCCACAGTACCTAGCACAGGTGCTCAGTCAGCACCTGACTGAGGTGCTGACATTCCTTCCCACATCTTTCTGCATTTGTTTATGCCAGCCCTTTCTCCTCAAAGCTCTTTCTAGTCCTCACCACAGTTCACTTGCAGGCAATAAGTCTCAGGCAATACCTCCTCCTGACATCTCTCTAAACCACTTCCTCCCTGTCTCTGCCCCCCATAATAAGTTGGGTCTGGCACACTGCTTCTGCGCTTCCTTATCTGTAAAGACAAAGATGTTCAAGACTTGCATATTCTAAAGAAAGGACTGATTTTCAGTTGGCTCCTGGAAGACTGACTCTTAAGTCCTTAAAATTTCCTGCCACTAGCAGTCTTTCATACCTGGGACCCTGGAACATGCTAGATAGTTTATACTAATTATATGATTGTGCTAGGGCCCTTGAGCTACACTGTATTAGTGGCCTCGGGACGGACTGAAGATTAAATAAGGTCGGTCGGTCTTACGCATGCTGCATGCCTAAGTGACTGACTGCACATGAAAACCCTAGTCCTCAAGGCTTGGGTGAGCTTCCCTGGTTGGCAGTACTTCCTACATGTTGTCACCATGTTGCTGGGGGAACCGAGCATTGTCCATGGGATTCTATGAAAGGGTGTATTTGGAAGCCTGTGCCTGATTTCTCCTGAACTCTGCCCTATGTACATTTTGCCTAGGTTTTAATTTGAATCCTCTCACTGTAATATGTTAGAACTATGAGTATGACCACTCTTCTGTGTTCTATGACTCCTTCTACAGAATTATCTACTGAGAGTGATTCTGGTACATCAAACCATTGTGTTAACTTCGGTCAGAGCACTTATCATAATGAGCTGACACTGCCTATCTCTCTCTGCTGTGATTCCTTCAAGGGCAATGACCTTGGACGATTTGTCTGCCATCTCCGGTGCCTAGTGCTGTACCCGGAAAATGATGTGTTAAGTAAATGTCTGATTGTAAGAGAGGCAAAGTCTTCTTATGAGTCTGATTCCCTTCTGAGCCAGAAAACCACCTCCAGGGCTTGAAGAAGAATGCAGATGTAGCGTGGGTTCTCTCCCAAGAAATCATGCAAAAGCACATGTAGTAAGAACTGTCAACCCCAGCAGCCTGAACTAAGAATTAAGCCTGTGAGACAAAACATCCAGAAGAGGAATTTTAAAAACCTCAGCCAAGTAACAGCAGTGTGATAGCATAGCGGAGGGCTACAGAGGCTATAGGCGCTTAAGGGGAGATGAGAACGGGGAGCAGAAAGAAGGGCCATGGAAATTTTACTCTGTCAACTATGTTGTATTTTCAAAATTTGCCTTTAAGGAAGGCCTTCTTCAAATCAGGATAAGTAACATTACAGTGGAAAATGTCAAGATTGGATATTTAAAATTCAAGAAGTCTTTGGAAACAAAGAATGTCTACCTACAGTTCTCTGCTGGATTTTCTGCTAATGTTCTGCCCTGCAGGTTAGCTGCAATTCCAGTCTCAATTATGAGCCTTTTTGGCTCTTGCTGACAGCTTTTAAAATGTTTAGCAATATTCTCTATCACAAAAATCACAACACCAATACTTAGGTTTTGCTAAGGCTCTTCTACTGGTAATTCTTAACCTTACATAAGCAATAAACACAGCTCAATGCAACGCACCTGTACTTTGTCTTAGAGTCACAGACCATTCAAAAAGAAATACAATATGTGATAAATGCCAACTCATTAGCAGGAACCCACCTTAAATCAACATCTCTGACTAGAATCATGGAGTTGATTAGAAAAGAGGTCAGACCTTAGATATCAATCTCCTCATTTTGAAAATGGGGGTACCTGGGACCCAGAAAACTAGCCCTGGCTGTTGAATAAAGACAACAGTGACCAGGCAAGTAGCCAAGACATTATTTCAACGTGTGAACTCCCCCAGGATTCTGCTTTTCTCTGTTGGGCCTGGCATAGGCTCCACTCCAAACCTAGCAGAGTCCCCTGAGAAGACACACCAATCCAGGCCTGAAAGCGAAAGTCGCTCAGTCATGTCCAACTCTTTGCAACCCCATGGACTATACAGTCCATGAGATTCTCCAGGCCAGGATACTGGAGTGGGTAGCCTTTCCCTTCTCCAGGGGATCTTCCCAACCCAGGATTGAATCCAGGTCTCCCACATTGCAGCAGTTTCTTTACCAGTTGAGCCACAAGGGAAGCCCAACAGTACTGGAGTGGGTAGCCTTTTCCTTCAACAGGGGATCTTCCTGACCCAGGAATCGAACCAGGGTCTCCTGCATTACAGGTGGATTCTTTACCAACTGAGCTATCCTAGTCAAACATGACCTAGCTGGGAAACTTTGAGTATGTTACTACATCTCTCTGACCCTATTTTTGTATCTGAATTGTAGGATAGCAATGGATTTTTATGTGGTTAATGAAGTAACATGGAGCCTTATGCCTGGCATATGTAGAAGATACTCAACAAATGTACCTTCCCTTTCTTTTTCCCATTAAGTTCTCCTCTATGGCAGCCTTTCCAATGAGATTTCCTCAACTGAACTACAGATACCCCCAAAATTATTTGAATGCTACCAAGGATGTTATATCCATTCTAAAAGAATAGAATTCACTCATTGCATACAATGGGTGTCTCTGGACATCAGGACTTAATTCTCTCCAGGAATTCAGTTAAGAGCTGGTTCCACAGACTCCCACAGCTATACAGGGTTCATGTACCCTTTCACACCTCTAGTACGGAACACTACCCATGCAGAGCCTCCCAAAACAAGGCAGAAAGTCAAGGCCTGAGGATTCTCACGTCAACTCTTCCAGTATCATGTTGCTTTAAACCCTCCCCTGCCACTGCAGGGGCAACTCTGAGCCCCTCGAGGAGAAGCCTTCTGGGCCTTAGCTTTTACCTTGTCTCCCCTCACCCACCTTCTCCCACATCCACCCACCCTACACCTTCATGCACATACAGCTGTTATCTCTCAGCTCATCCCCGCTGCCTCAGTTCTCCCAGCCTAGTCCAGACAGTCCACGGATCTCAGGAGTGTCTAATAAACCTAGGCTTCTGCCATATTCATCCGACTTTCGCCTGCCCTGGGGGCCACCAGGGCTACACTCCACACAAACCTCCCCCCTCCCCAGGGGCTCTTTGGGCGGGTCTGCCATTGCTGAGGAGGAGCAGTAATTCACTTGACTGTAGAAGTGAAAGGAAAGTTATCTGGGCAAAGAGAAGAAAGGGTTCATTTGCCAATTTGCTTAAAGTTCCCCTTTGGTATTGATCTCGTTTGATTTTCTTAAACTGAGGGCTATTTAAGCACTCCAGAGAGGAAGGAAAGGAAAGTTTCAAGGGAACTGGGATGGGAGGGAGTAAGAGCTGCAGAATTCTGAAAAGCCTTTAGTTGGAGGGTACATCAACAGCTGAGTCATTCAACTTTTCTGAGTTTCACCTGTGTGTTCTGAGACAAGACAGATTAGAGTCATGGAGTGTTCATTGCAGGTGAATGGGCATCCTTCTTCAAGTCTACTGATTTTAGAGCAGAGTTCAAACCCTCTATCTGCCATTCTTGGTCCTCTCACACTCAAGCCAACCTCTACTCCTCCTCAACCTGGCCTGTGCTCCATCCAGGAAGGTGGGGACAGGAACGGGACAAGGACGCGGGAGGGGACGCCACAGGACAACCCTGAATATCTGGAGCCCCAGGCTTTCACAGGCTGCACCCCAACCCCCACCCAGAAGCATAATGGGTGCACCACCTCCGTTTCCCAGGCAGCACCTGTCTTCCTTTATAGCTTTCACTGCAAGGGCTCAAAACTAACTTGAATGTTTCTAAGTAAAATATAAAGATTATAGTTTAACAACTAATCAAGGGTCACCACTCTGGGCTTCCTTGCTTAATTAATGTTTAGGGTCAATATCTTCCTATCAATTTGCACCCAGAACTCGGTTCCTAGGATATGAAAGGGAGCCCTAAGAGGAACCCACCAGTCCCAGGGGACACCACAGCAATCCCATCTCCAGCAAACGCAGTTTCCGCGGGTCCAGGAGGAGAGCCCCTCCTCTGGCGGCGAGCCTCAGTCCTGGAGCCAGGACCACACACACTGAATCCAGTCCACCCTTAGCCAGAGAGCCTTCTCCTCTCTCCTATTTTACAGAACCCAAGGAGCTGCAGTTCGGAAAGCCAGACCTGTGCCATCTGGTCAAGAACGTTTGGAGAAGGGAAACAGCACAGCAAGGGATCACATTCTATTCTCACCGTAAACACTCGATTTCCGAGTTGAGGACGCGCCTGGCTACGAGGCGGGAGGGGGCCGACTAGGCTCAGCTGTAACAGAAGTGGTTGAAAGAAGGGACGAGGGTGGTGGGCGGTGGTGGTGGTAAATCAGAAGAAAACCCGATAAAAGAGGGATTCGGACGGGCGAAGCAATAGGAACCAAGGAACCGGAAGATGGAGACGAGCAACAGAAAAAGTGCAGGAGGAAAGGGCAGGCGGAGACACCGTCTCGAGGGGGATGGAGAGAAGGCGCTCTAGACGGACTGACGCGGGGAACGGAAGGGGTGCGGCAGCGCGAGGGGCGGCGGCGGCGGCACCCTTACCGGCGGTGGCCGAGCGCAGGCTCTCCAGGCTCCAGGAGCGGGACAGGGCGCCGCGCATGCCCCCGGCGCCGCCGCGGCCCCCGCACACCACGCCGCTGCTGTCCGAGTCGGAGCCCGGGGACAGCCCGGCGCTACTGCCGCCGCCGCTGCTGCTGCTCGTGCCGAGGTCCCCGCTCGTCTGCCCGCTCGACTCGCTCGGGCATTGCTGCGCTCTCGTGCAGGCGGGTCCCAGCTCCAGCCACAGGTTCGCGGGCGGCTGGGCCGCGGCGGCGCCGGGGCTGCCGGGCGACGGGGCCAGCGAGCCGGGGCCCGGACCGGGCGAGGGGCGTGCAGACGGTCGCGCGGCGTCCTCGGCCCCATCCCCGCCGCCGCACGGCCGCCGCTCCGGGCCAGCTGACATCATGGGGCTCCGCTAAGGAGGCTCCCGGCCGCCGCCAACCGCTGGGGCTCTGCGGCCGCGGCGGCGGGGACCCTCAGCGGGCGCGGGGCGCACGCGGCTCGGGCGAGGCCAGGTGTCCACCGGGTAGGACGCGGCTCAAGTGCTCGCCGCCGGTGCTCGCCGCCCGCTCCCGGCCGCCGGGCGGGCGCTGAGCCGCGGCGCCGACCCCGGTGCGGGTCGCGGGCTCGGTCAGCACGCGCTCACGCAGGCGCGCACGCAGACTTGGGGCGGCCGCGGCGGCGGCGGCGGCGGGCGCGGCGCGCTGGGCCCCGGGCAGTTATCGGTCCCCGCAGGGCCGTGCCCTGCTGCCGGCATTCGCGCGCGTGGCTTAGGACTGGGGCATCCTTGGAAGGAGGTGTCCCAGACAACCCGCAACCATGGCGGTGAGGAGAGCTGGCGGGCGCTGGCTTTACCCCCTCTAGGATCCAACGCGTCCTTGCCCGTCTGGGGCAGGAGCGTAGGCAGAAGACCACGCTCAGCCCTGCAAGCCGGGTCGGGGAGCGCGCTTGGTGGAGTCGCGTCCCTCCTCTCCCGGTCTGCCACGCGGCGGTGCGCGGGGAACGTTCGGCACTGACGCCCCTCGGGCCAGCGGGCCAGCAGGAGTGTGCCGGCGGTGCTCTGCCAGCAAAAGTAGACTCACGGTCCACGCCAAAGAATTTGAGAAAGTGTCTGGGAAAGTCCAGAAACAGGTGCAACCGAAAATGGGTCACAAAGCACATGACATAGAGCCGAGAGCCCAGGATTCTAGGGTTTCTCGAATTTTGTTGTTGCGG
This sequence comes from Dama dama, assembly GCF_033118175.1. Classification (NCBI taxonomy): domain Eukaryota; kingdom Metazoa; phylum Chordata; class Mammalia; order Artiodactyla; family Cervidae; genus Dama; species Dama dama. Next base: position 4,795,589 of record NC_083713.1, on the reverse strand, counting down.
AGGCGGGGATTGGAGAACGGAGCGTTTCCTCCAACGCTCCCACACACCCGTGAGCATTCTGTAGGGTCTTGGAGTGTGTCTAGAGGGAGGGTGAGGTACCTCCACTGCTCCAAACAAGCGTGACGATCAGTGAGAAGTGTGAGAAGACGTCCCAGTAGCTACTGACAAGGGCTAAGCAGGGCTGCTGACAGCCCCCATTCCCAGGCTCACCACTCCTGCAGGCTTTAGGGAGCTGGTTGTAAAGCAGCATAAGTATTAACGATGGTGAGGATGAAACGAGAGGTCATTGTCATGCCCTAGCATACTAGCTGGTGTAGGGTGAATGCTAGAAAAGTGGTCATTCTCTCTGCTTCCCTCCACTTGGGGTCGATTTCCTGTAGCCTATCTCCTTCCCTAAGCAATGTGTGTGCCTAGGTCTGTATCATAAGGGATCCTGCCTCTTCATAGATATCATCTCCTCTTCGTACAGGCCCTGGGTTATCTCTTCATACGATACCCACCCTAACAACTCAGGGGGCGGGGACAATGGCATGGCAGCGTTTATGTACAGAGTATAGAACTCTGCACAAACAGAAGGCAATACTAGTGTTTTGGAAGTTCAATTGATGGGCATTGCAGGGCGACTCAGCTCAATCTGCACCTTGAAGCCCCCCCCCCCCCCCCTTAACTTCTCTGGGAATCCTTGATCATTCCATATGCACACTTCCCACCCATGCCTCCATTATTTGCCGTCCTTGGAAAGAGCAGCCCTCCTCTGACTCCCCCTTGCTCTTTAGTGTAGGCTTTCTGCAAGGAGAGTCACCATCTGTGTTCTTGTTTGGTTGTCCTGTTGAGGCCTGTGAACCTAGCCCTTGTGGGTAGGAAGAACTTCTGTGGGAGGGATGAGTCACAGATCAGGAGACACCCTCCCAGTCTGTCAGCAAATCTGTGGGTTCTCCCTCCAAAATAAGTGTCCAAGGTGCCCGTTTCTTTTACTTTACTGCTACCACTACCACACTGTGTTTGGAAGACCGCTTCAGTTTGTTGACTTCCACAGAACAGCCAGAGAGGGAGCTCTAAGTTAAGATATAAATCATACCATGTCCTGCTCCTGATTCAGATCCTTCAGAAGCTTCTCTCACAATCAGCGAGTCCAGCAAGACCCTGTGTATTCCCCACTCTATTCTCCACTTTCTGTCATCACTTCCTTTCCCTTGCTCTTTGCACTCCAGCCGTGGTGGCTTCCTTGCTGTCTCTCTTTCCTGCCTGAGGGCCTTTGCACTTACTGTTCAGGGAAGAGTAGAGTTCTGGTTGCAAAAGGGATCCACATTTCTTAAGGCCACAGTGGTGATGGCAGCTGAAATTAAGGCTTACTACTTGAGGTTCCGGGAACATCAGGGGACAAAAGTTGGTGCAGTGAGATGTAGCTGCCCCGCCCCCACCATGGGAAATATTCCATTGTGTATATACCACATACATACTACTGCATCATGAAAAAGAATGAAATAATGCCATTTGTAGCAACATGGATGAATCTAGAGAATATCATACTAAATGAAGTAGGTCAGAAAGAGAAAGACAAATACTTATAGGTAGAATCTAAAATATAACACAAATGAACTTATTTACAAAACAGAAGCAGATGTAGAAAACAAACTTAACGGTTACCAAAGGGGAAAGGGATAAGTTAGGAGTCTGGGATTAATGGATACAAACCACTGTATATAAAATAGAGAAACAACAAGCTTTTACCACATAGCACAGAATACTCAATATCCTGTAATAAAATAATGGAAAACTTAAAAAATATATAACTTTATTTTCATGGAATAATAAATAGAGTTGCAAAAGAAGGAGTGAGAAAGTAGCAAGGAATATTAGTTCCATCCCATAGAAATTCTGTGAGAGTCAACTAAAAACTGTTAGAACGTGTGCATCTTTAAAAGCCGTACAAAAATAATCAAGTATAGGATAGATATTACAACAGACTCTTTATATCAGTTATGTAATTTAACTTGGGTCTTTTATTTGTCTTTTACTTCATTTTTTTCAGTTTAAGCAAGTATACTACATGATTTCCATGTGACTGTTATTCTAACACTTTATATACCTCCCTTTTAGCCATGGATTCTAGCTATTAATATCTCTCACATTACTACCTGTTAAAAAAGATCATAAAATATAATTCTAACGGCCTGTAAAAGGACTAAAGAGTTCCTATATCAAGCAGAATGGGATAACCTATTTTAATTGGTTTGCAGAAGCCTCCAAAAGCTTCAAAATTAAAAAGCAGCTTCATTAAATATTTATTGCAAAATGCTAATGAAAAATTAAAGACACAAGAGGTATGAGATGAATCTGGGCTCTTGGCAGTGAGAGCACAGAGTCCTAACCACTGGACAACCAGGGAATTCCCAAGACTGATGTAATTTCTATTGCTCCCTCTATCCTCTTTTATTTGAGTGCTCATTCTGGTAATCCTTGTCTGTAGTGCCCAGTTGAGAGAGGAAAGTAAAATTTCATGTCCTCTCCTGTCCAAATCCAGACATACTGGTTATTGATTGTCTCCCAGGGACAACTGTTATCTTCTTGTTCGTCATTATCCAAGTCTTCCTTTTGGCTATCCTTGGAAGTGGCGCTAAGATCTTGTAAGGATAATATCTTCTGCATTGTCTTTGAGAACACCTTTATATCTAATTCAAGCTACCAGAAATATTTAATTTGTCCCAGCTGAAACCTGACAAGACATTTGAAAGGATTTAATAACTCTATGATCAGAAATTTGGCCAAAATGGAAGCCAAGGTTCATAGCCTGTCAGGACTTTTCTTAAGGCCTTTCCCCCTAAGTTAATTGTACAGAGAGAGAGAGAGAGAAAAATTCCAAAATAGGTGGATGGGTTATTAAATCCTTTCAAATGTCTTCTCAGGTTTCAGTTGAGACAAACAGCAAATATAAACCACAAACTTCAGAGAGGTAATTCTAATCTGGAGAATAAAAGAGGGGAAAGGTCATTTGAATTTAGAGAAATGAAAAATAATGTGTCTTCTCCACAAATATTAGCCAAGAAAGCTTTAGCTATCTGAAACAGATGAACTTATTCCAATTGTTCTTTTATAAATAGTGATTTTTACATCATCGTATCTGTCTTGTAACTAAAATTTTGAAACAAAGCTATGAGGTCTCTGTTTGCCTTTGTATGTTTCTCTGTATTGGGTTGGTGCAAAAGTAATTTCAGTTTTGCATTGTTGAACTTTGCCATTTGACATTGGAATACATTCCTAAATAAATGTGGTTATGTTATATATCATTTAGATGTACATTTCTTGATTTTTTTGCTAATAATTTATTATTTGCTGTTTATTTTATATTTATTTTAGACTATGGAACTGATTTTAGACAAAAAGCAAATTTGAGTGATTTTCTTATTCGAGTTCAAAATGGGTCATAAAGCAGCAGAGACAGCTTGCAACATCAACAACGCATTTGGCCCAGGAACTACTAATGAACACACAGTGCAGTGGTGGTTTAAAAAGTTTTGCAAAGGAGTAGAGAGCCTTGATGATTGGAAATTGATAATGACCAACTGCAAGTCATCATTGAAGCTGATCCTCTTATAACTACACACGAAGTTGCTGAAGAACTCAGCATCGACCATTCTATGGTCATTTGGCATTTGAAGCAAATTGGAAAGGTGAAAAAGCTTGATGAGTGGATGCCTCATGTGTGCTAAGTTCCTACAGTCATGTCCAACTTTTTGCAACCCTATGGACTGTAGCCTGTCCATGAGATTTCCCGGACAAGAATACTGGAATGAGTTGCCATTTCCTCCTTCAGGGGATCTTCCCTGATCCAGGGATTGAACTCTCATCTATTTTGTCTCTGAATTGGCAGGTGTTTTTTTTTTTTTTTTTTTTTTTTAACCACTACCACCACCTGGGAAATCTCACAAGCTGACTGCAAATCAAAAAAACTATCATTTTGAAATGTCATCTTCTCTTATTGTACGCAACAACAATGAACCATTTCTTAATCAGATTGTGACATGTGATGAAAAGTGGATTTTATACAACTGGCAATGACCAGCTCAGTGGTTGGACCGAGAAGATGCTCCAAAGCACTTCCAAAAGCCAAACTTACACCAAAAAAAAAAGGTCATGGTCACTGTTTTGTTGTCTGCTGCTGGTCTGATCTGCTATACCTTTTTGAATCCCGGTGAAACCATTACATCTGAGAAAAATGCTCAGCAAATCAATGAGATACACTGAAAACTGCAACATCTGTAGCTGGTGTTGTTCAATAGAAAGGGATCAATTCTTCTCCACGACAATGCCTGACCACATATCACACAACCAACACTTCAAAAATTGAACAAATGGGGCTTCGAAGTTTTGCCTTAGATGCCAAATTCACCTGATCTTACACCACTGACTGCCACTTCTTCAAGCATCTCAAAAACTTTTTGCAGGGAAAACACTTCCACAACCAGGAAGAGGCAGAAAATGCTTTCTAAGAGTTCATCAAAATTCATAAAAGTTCATAAAAATCCAAAGCATAGATTTGTATGCTACAGGAATAAACAAACTTATTTCTCATTGGCAAAAATGTGTTGATTGTAATGGTTCCTATTCTGATTAATAAAGATGTGATTGAACCTAATTATAATAATTTGAAATTTATGGTCCAAAACTGCAATTATGTTTTCACCAACCTAATATATATGTGGTTGATGTGTGGTATTTCCTACCTCTGGATGATATTACTAAAATTAATTTGTAAAAGACCTCTATTTAACTGCTTTAAAAACAAACAAGCACTTACAAACAACCACAAATTAAGGGTTTGTTATTCTAAAAGCTCTGAGAATTATAAACGAACACAAACGCTTTTCAGGTTCATGAGATCTGAGAAAATTTCAGTATTAAAACCAGTTTAAGTTCATTGGCTTTGAGTCTGAGCAAACTCCAGTTCAGTTCACTTGCGCGGTCGTGTCCAACTCTTTGCAACCCCATAGACTCAGCATGCCAGGCTTACCTGTCCATCACCAACTCCCAGAGTTTACTCAAACTCATGTCCATTGAGTCAGTGATGCCATCCAACCATCTCATCCTGTGTCGTCCCCTTCTCCTCCTGCCCCCAATCCCTCCCAACATCAGGGTCTTTTCAAATGAGTCAGTTCTTCACATCAGGTAGCCAAAGTTTTGGAGCTTCAGCTTCAGGATCAGTCTTTCCAATGAATATTCAGGACTGATTTCCTGGCTGGATCTCCTTGCAGTCCAAGAGACTCTCAAGAGTCTTCTCCAATACCACAGTTCAAAAGCATCAATTCTTCAGCATTCAGCTTTCTTTATAGTCCAACTCTCACATCCGGCCATGACTACTGGAAAAACCATAGCTTTGGCTAGACAGACCTTTGTTGGCAAAGTAATGTCTCTGCTTTTTAATATGTTGTCTGTGTTGGTCATAGCTTTCCTTCCAAGAAACAAGCGTCTTTTAATTTCATGACTGCAGTCACCATCTGCAGTGATTTTGGAGCCCCCCAAAATAAAGTCTGACACTGTTTCCATTGTTTCCTGATCTATTTGCCATGAAGTGATGGGAACGGATGCCATGATCTTAGTTTTCTAAACGTTGAGTTTTAACCCAACTTTTTACTCTCCTCTTTCACTTTCATCAAGAGACTCTTTAGTTCTTCTTCACTTTCTCCCATAAAGGTGCTGTCATCTGAATATCTGATGTTACTGATATTTCTCCCGGCAATCTTGATTCTAGTTTGTGCTTCATCCAGCCCAGCATTTTGCATGATGTATTCTGCATGTAAGTTAAATAAACAGGGTGACAATATAAAGCCTTGATGTATTCCTTTCCTGATTTGGAACCAGTCCATTGTTCCATGTCCGGTTCTAACTGTTGCTTCTTGACCTGCATACAGATTTCTCAGGAGGCAGTTAAGGTGGTCTGGTATTCCCATGTCTTTAAGAATTTTCCAGCTTGTTGTAATCCACATAGTCAAAGGCTTTGGCGCAGTCAATAAGGAAGTAGATGTTTTGCTTAAATTCTCTTGCGTTTTTGATGATCCAAGAGATGTTGGCAACTTGATCTCTGGTTCCTCTGCCTTTTCTAAATCCAGCTTGAACATCTGGAAGTTCACAGTTCATCTACTGTTGATGCCGTGCTTGGAGAATTTTGAGCATTACTTTGCTATCGTGTGAGATAAGTGCAACTGTGTGGTAGTTTGAGCATTCTTTGGCATCGCCTTTCTTTGGGATTCAAATGAAAACTGACCTTTTCCAGTCCTGTGGCCACTGCTGAGTTTTCCAAATTTATGGGCATATTGAGTGCAGCACTTTCACAGTATCATCTTTTAGGATTTGAAATAGCTTAACTGGAATTCCATCACCTCCACTAGCTTTGTTCGTAGTGATGCTTCCTAAGGCCTAGTTCACTTTGAATTCCAGGATGTCTGGCTCTAGGTGAGTGATCACACCATCGTGGTTATCTGGGTCATGAAGATCTTGTTCTTGCTACCTCTTCTTAGTATCTTCTGCTTCTGTTAAGTCCATACCATTTCTGTCCTTTATTGTGCCCATCTTTGCATGAAATATTCCCTTGGTATCTCTAATTTCCTTGAAGAGTCTCTAGTCTTTCCCATTCTACTGTTTTCCTCTATTTCTTTGCATTGATCACTGAGGAAGTCTTTCTTATCTCTCCTTGTTATTTTTTGGAACTCTGCATTCAAATGGGTATATCTTTCCTTTTCTCCTTTGCCTTTCCCTTCCAGGTTTGCAAGATGGCAGAGTAGAAGGACGTGTGTTCATCTTCTCCTGCAAGAACTCCAAAATTACAACTTGCTACTAAACAACTGTTGACAGGAAAGATACTTCCACCAAAAAGATACCCACGTCCAAAGGCAAAGGAGAAGCCCCAGCAAGATGGTAGGAGGGGTGAAATTCAGTTTAAAATCAAACCCCATACCTGGCAGAAACACTTGGATGGCTCAAACAAAACCTTGTGCACACCAGAAGACCCCACAGAGACTGAACCAGTCCTGCCTTTGAATGTTTGAGTGTCTCCTGCGGTGGTACGGGTCAGCTGTGGTCTGCCACAGGGGCAAGGGCTCTGGGTGCAGCAGACCTGGGTAGGGCATAAACCCTCTTGGAGGAGGTCGCCATTAACCCCACCATAAAGCCACCAGAACTTACACAGGACTGGGGAAACAGACTCTTGGAGGGCACAGACAACACCTTGTGTGCACCAGGACCCAGGAGAAAGGAGCAGTGACCCCACAGGAGACTGACCCAGACTTGCCTCTGAGTGTCCGGAAGTCTCCAGTGGAGGTGAGGGTCAGCAGTGGCCTGCTGCAGGGTCGGGGGCACTGAGGCTGCAGTGTTCATGGGACCTTTTGAAGGAGGTCACCATTATCTTCATTATCTCCACCATAGTTTGGCCTCGGGTCAAACAACAGGGAGGGAGCACAGCCCCACCCATCAATGGAAACTTGGATTTAAGATTTATGGAGCATGGCCCTGCCCATCAGAACAAGACCCGGTTTCCCCCTGAGTCAGTCTCTGCCCAATCAGGAAGCTTCCATAAGCCTCTTATCATTATCAATCAGAAGGCAGATAGAATGAAAACCACAATCACAGAAAACTAACCAAACCGATCACATGGACCACAGCCTTGTCTAACTCGATGAAACTATGAGCCATGCCATGTAGGACCACCCAACACGGATGGGTCATGGTGGAGAGTTCCGACAAAACATGGTCTACTGGGGAACGGAATGGCAAACCACTTCAGTATTCTTGCCTTGAGATCCCCACGAACAGTATGAGAAGGCAAAAATATAGGACAGTGAAAGATGAACTCCCCAGGTTGATAGATCCCAATATGCTACTGGAGAAGAGTGGAGAAATAACTCCAGAAAGAATGAAGAGACAGAGCCAAAACAAAAACAACACCCAGTTGTAGATGTGACTGGTGATGGAAGTAGTATGATGCTCTAAAAAACAATATTGCATAGGAACCTGGAACATTATGTCCATGAACCAAGGTAAATTGGAAGTGGCCAAACAGGAGATGGAAAGAGACATTTTAGGAATTTAGACATTTAGACATCGACATTTTAGGAATCAGTGAACTAAAATGGACTGGAATGGGTGAATTTAGCTCAGATGACCATTATATCTACTCCTGTGGGCAAGAATCCTGTAGAAGAAATGGATAAGCCCTCATAGTCAACAAAAGAATCTGAAATGCAGTACTTGGATGCAATCTCACAAATGACAGAATGATCTCTATTCATTTCCAAGGCAAACCACTCAATATAACAGTGATCCAAGTCTATGCCCCAACCAGTAATGCTGAAAAAGCTGAAGTTGAATGGTTCTATGAAGATGTACAAGACCCTCTAGAACTAACACCGAAAAAAGAAGTCCTTTTCATTATAGGGGACTGGAATGCAAAAGTAGGAAGTCAAGAAACACCTGGAGTAACAGGGAAATTTGGCCTTGGAGTATAAAATAAACTAGGGAAAATGCTAATAGTTTTGCCAAGAGAATGCACTGGTCATAGCAAACAGCCTCTTCCAACAATACTAGAGAAGACTCTACACATGGACATCACCAGATGGTCAACACCAAAATCAGACTGATTATACTCTTTGCAGCTGAAGATGGAGAAGCTCTATACAGTCAGCAAAAACAAGACCGGGAGCACACTGTGGCTCAGATCATGAACTCCTTATTGCCAAATTCAGACTTATATTGAAGAAAGTAGGGAAAACCACTAGGCCATTCAGGTATGACCTAAATCAAATCCCTTATGATTATACAGTGGAGGTGACAAATAGATTTAAGGGACTAGATCTGATAGACAGAGTGCCTGGAACAATCTGTCCTTTTAACTTCTTTGTCTTACTCTCTTTCTACCTATAAAAACTTTCCAACTTGTCCAGTTCCTCAGAAACTCCCTTCTACTTGTCCGGTGGGATGCTATTCTGATTCATGAATTATTGTTGCTGTTCGGTTGCTAAGGTGTATCCAGGTCTTTCCAACCCCATGGACTGCAGCACGCCAGGCTTCCACATCCTTCACTATCTCCTAGTTTGCTTAAACTCATGTCCATTGAGTTGGTGATGCCATCCAACCATCTCAAACCTCCATCACCCCCTTCTCCTTCTGCCCTCAATCTTTCCCAGAATCTGGGTCTTTTCCGATGAGTCGGCTCTTGGCATCAGGTGGCCAAAGTTCGGAACTTCAGCTTCAGTATTGGTTTCCTTTAGGATTGACTGGTTTGAGCACCTTGCTGTCTGACAGATTCTTGAGAGTCTTCTCCAGCACCACAATTTGAAAGCATCGGTTCTTTGGTGCTCAGCCTTCTTTATGGTTCAGTTCTCACATCTATACGTTACTAGTGGAAAAACCATAGTTTTGGTTATAGAGGCCTTTGTTAGCAAAGCGATGTCTCTGCTTTTTAATATGCTATCTAGGTTTGTCATAGCTTTCCTTCCAAGGAGCAAGCATCTTTTAATTTCATGGCTGCAGTACCGTCCACAGTGATTTTGGAGCCCAAGAAAATAAAATCTGTCACTGTTTCCACTTTTTCCCCTTCTACGAATTATTGAATAAAGGCAAATAGATCTTCAAATTTACTCAGTTGAAATTTGTTTTTTAAACACATGTTGCAGCAAATAGAGAATATCAATAGATAAACAGCAATTATTTTTTGAAAATGGATATTCTAGAGTTGAAGAGTACAATAACTAAAATTAAAAATTCACCAGAGGGTCTCAATAGTAGATTTGAATCACAGAAAAAAGAAGTAGCATACTTGAAGAGATAAATAGAGATTATGCAAACTGAAGAACAGAGAGAAAAAAGAGTGAAAAAAGTGAACACAGTCTCAGAGAAATAAGGACTAGCCCTAGCACTGTCACTGTTAGGTGGAAGGATTTCTTAAAGGTGGGGACCAGGCAGGGCGCTCCTTTCCCAGCCATGAGTAGATAATGGGAGTACCAGAAAGAGAAGAGAGAGAAAGGAGAAAAAAACCTCAAAGAAATAATAGTTGAAAGCTTCCAAAATTTACTGAGAAACAAAAAACAAACATGTCTAGGAAGCACAACAAATTCTAAGTGGAATAAATGGAAACACACCCCCAAACAGACACATCATCCTAAATATGCTGAAAGCAAAAGACAAGGAGAAAAATCTTGAAAACAGCAAGAGAAAAATGATATATAACTTACAAGGGAACCCCAGAAAGATTAGCAGCTGACTTCCCAGCAGAAACTGTGCGGGCCAGAGGCAGTGTGATAATAATAAAATTACTAAGAGGAAAAAAAAAAAAAAAGCCTTTCAATCAAAAGTTCTATATCCAGCAAAGATCTCTTTCAAAAACAAATGCAAATAGACTTTCTCAGATAAACTCTGAGAAAATTTGTTTTAGGAGTCCCAACTTACAAGAAATACCCAATTTCTTCAGACTGAAAATAAGTTACCCTAGATGGTAATTTAAATGCACATGAACAAAAACAGAGCACTAGTAAAGGTAATTATGTATTTATAAAAGGTACTATAAGTTATTTTTCCCCTTTTTTTCTTTAACGGATTTAAAAAGTGACTGTATAAAATAATATGTATCTAAAGTATTGTTCCTCCTACAACAAATAGAAATGTAATAAATGTAGATTATATCTGCTAATATTAGCATAAAGAAGGTATGTGGGAGCAAAGCTGTAATAGCTAGGAAAATAATGACAGATGGTAGAGTAATAATTTTAACAATGCATTGTTGGGTTTGTAACATTAATAGATATAATATGTGTAACAATAATTCTACAAAGAGGAGAAAAGGAGTAGAGCTATATAGGACAATATTTAATTATCTTAATGCATTAAGCTAATATACATCTGAAGTTTATTCTAATAAAGCTGGAGTGGCTCAGTTGACGTCAGATAAAATAGACTTTAAAACAAAAGATGCTGGAGACAAAGAAGGGCATTTTATTACAATAAGAGAGTTAATCCATCAAGAAGATATAAGTATAAACATATATACACCTACCTAAGGTCAGAGCACTAAAATACATAAGGGAAAACTGACAGAAATGAAGGGAGAAATAGTTAATTCAATAAAAAGAGTTGGAGATATACACCCAACTTTCATTGATGGATAGAGCAACTATACAGGAAATCAAGGAAAGAGACTTGAACTACGCCATAAACCATTTAAGCATAATAATCATACTTAGAACACACCACTCAACAATAATAGAGTACACTTTATTCTTAGGTGCCCTTGAAACATTCTCCAGGTTAGATCATATGTTAGCACACAAAACAAACTTCCCCAAATTTTAAAAAATGGAAATAATACAAAATGCTTTCTCTGACCACATGGAATGAAATTATAAATCAAAAATAAGGGAAATTTGAGAAACTCACAAATATGTAGAAATTAAATAACACACTTCTAAATAATTAATGGGTCCAAGAAGAAATTAAAATCAGAAAATACTTTGAGATAAATGAAAGTGAAGATAAAATAGGCCAAAGTTATGAAGACAGCTAAAGCAATGCTCAGAGGGAAATTTATAGCTGCAAATACCTATATTAAGAAAGAAGAAAAATCTTAAATCAACAACTGGATCTGCATCTAATGACACTGGAAAAAAGAAGTGCAAAACTAAATCTAAAACAAACTAAACCTAAACCTAAAACAAGCAGAAGAAAGAAAACAATATGGATTAGAGACACAATGGAGAACAGAAATATTGAGAAACAGAAATAAAGACAAGAGAAAAAACAGAAAAATAAAAGAAACCCAATGTAGGTTTTTAAGGAAGAGGAAAAAAGTCGACAGACCTTTAGCTGGTTTGATCAAGAGAAGGAAGATGACTCACTACTATAATCAGAACTAAAAAAGGAACATTACTTCTGACCTTGCAGAAATAAAATAATTATAAAAGAAGAGCATGAACATTGATGTACACCAACCAGTTAGATGACTTAGGTGAAATATACAAATTCCTAAAAAGACACAAGATGCCAAAACTTATTCAAGAAAAATAGACAATCTGATTAGCTCTATAACAAATGAAGGGATTGAACCAGTAATAAGACTGCCTACAAAGAAAAGCCCACACCTCCAAGTGGCTTCACCCTTGAATTCTACCAAACATTGAAAAAAGAATTAATACCAATTCTTCACAAACTATTGAAGAAGATTGAGGGAAGATTCCTCAACTTATTTTATGAGGTCCAAACCAAACAAAGACATTAAAAGAAAAGAAAATAACAGATCAATATCTTTTATGAATATGGACACAAAAATCTTCAACAAAATACTAGCAAACCAAATTCAGCAAACTATAATGAGAATGACATGTCTTGACCAAGTGAGATTAATCTCAGAAATGCAGTGGTGGTTTAACATCTGAAAATTAATGTAATATACCATATCAACAGAATTAAAAACAAAAAGTGCATGATTATCTCAACAGAAGGGTAAATGTTTTAAAAAAAATCCAACACTATTTCATGATAAAAAACTTGACATACTAGGAATATGGAAACTTTATTTACTCAATAAAGGGCATCTATGAAAAACCTATAGCTAACATCTTATTTAAGGGTGAAGATGGGATGCTTTCCCCTAAAATCAGGAAAAAAACAAGGATATCTATTCTTGCCACTTTTATTCAACTGTACTGTGCTGCAGGTTCTAATCAAGGCAATCAGGCAAGAAAAAAAGCCATTCAGATGGGAGATGAAGAAATAAAACTGTCTCTGCTTACAGATAACATGATCTTGTATGTAGAAAATCCTAAGGAATCCATTAAAAATCTAGAACTAATAAAGAGGTTCAGCAAGGTTGCAGGATAGAAGATCAATATACAAAAGTCAATTGTATTTTTATGCACTTTTAGTGACCGTTCTGAAAATGAAATTAAGAAGATAGTTTCATTCTCAAAGCATCAAAAATTATATAAAATACTTAGGAATAAATTTTCAAAAGAAGTACAAACTTGTATTCCGAAAATGACACACTGTCATTGAAAGAAATAAAAGATAAAAATAAATGAGAAAAAATCCTATGTTCATGGATCAGAAAACTCAACACTGTTAAGATGACAATGCTCCCCAAACTCATTTACAGATTCAGTGCAATCCTCATCAGAATCCCAAATAATATCTTTGCAGAAATTGATAACCTGATTCTAAACATCGAGAACTTCCAGATGTTCAAGCTGGATTTAGAAAAGGCAGAGGAACAGAGATCAAATTGCCAACATCCGTTGGATCATAGAAAAAGCAAGAGAGTTCCAGGAAAACACCTATTTCTGCTTTATTGACTACACCAAAGCCTTTGACTGTGTGGATTACAACGAACTGTGGAAAATTCTTCAAGAGATGGGAATGCCAAACCACCTTATCTACCTCCTGAAAAATCTGTATGCAGGTCAAGAAGCAACAGTTAGAACCAGACATGGAAAAATGGACTGGTTCCAAATTGGGAAAGGAGTATGTCAAGGCTGTATACTGTCACACTGCTTATTTAACTTCTATGCAGAGTACATCATGAGAAATGCTGAGCTGAATGTAGCACAAGCTGGAATCAAGATTGCTGGGAGAAGTATCAATAACCTCAGATATGCAGATGACACTACCCTTATGGCAGAAAGTGAAGAGGAACTGAAGAGCCTCTTGATGAAAGTGAAAGAGGAGAGTGAAAAAGCTGGCTTAAAAGTCAACATTCAAAAAACTAAGATCATGACATCTGGTCCCATCACCTCATGGCAAATAGATGAGGAAACACTGGAAACAGTGAGAAACTATTTTCCTGGGCTCCAAAATCACTGCAGATGGTGACTGCAACCATGAAATTAAAAGATGCTTGCCCCTTGGAAGAAAAGCTCTGACCAATCTAGACAGCATATTAAAAAGCAGAGACATTATTTTGCTGACAAAGGTCCGTCTAGTCAAAGCTATGGTTTTTCCAGTAGTCATGTAAAGATGTGAGTGTTGGACCATAAAGACAGCTGAGTCCCAAAGAATTGATGCTTTTGAACTGTGGTGTTGGAGAAGACTCTTGAGAGTCCCTTGGACTGCAAGGAGATCAAACCAGTCAGTCCTAAAGGAAATCAGTCCTGAATATTCATTGGAAAGGCTGATGCTAAAGCTGAAACTCCAAAATGTTGGCCACCTGTTATGAAGAACTGACTCATTGGAAAAGACCCTGGTGCTCGGAAAGATTGAAGGCGGGAGGAGAGGGGAGTGACAGAGGATGAGATGGTTGGATGGCATCACCAACTCGATGGACATGAGTTTGAGCAAGCTCTGGGAGTTGGTGATGCAGGAAACCTAGAGTGCTGTAGTCCATAGGATCACAAAGAGTCGGACACTACTGAGAGACTGAATTGATTCTAAAAGTCACATGGAACTGGAAGGGACTCAAAAGAGCCAAGACATTCCTGAAAAAGAAGGGGAAAGTAGAGAGATTCCACTTCCTAATTTCAAACCTTACTACAAAGTAATATAAACAAGACAGTGTGGTTACTAGTACAAGAATGGACATAGATCATGGAATACAATTGACAGTCCAGGAGTAAATCCATACATCTATGATCAACTACAGGCACCATGACCATTCAAAGTGGCAAATAGTCTTTTCAACACATGTTCTGTGGGTGCAGAGGGCTTCACGTGATGCTGTATGCATCATGCTGGGGCTCACAGAATCATATCTGGACCTGCTGATTGCACTCAGAGAGGAGTGGGTGTAGTACTTTATCCTGGGCACCAGCCTGTGGGGCAGAGGCTGGCGTGCTCTCACATCGTGCTAATTCTTGACTACTCTATGAAACATAGCTAAGTTCTGAAAAGAGGCAAAGATCTCGCTGGGACTGCTTAAAGCTCCCCCACCCCGGGTGATGGAACTTGTGATACACATTATAGGGAAGCTTAACTTCCTGCTTCAGCTGTGCTTGAAGGATTTTAAGAGGAACCCATAACAATCTCTGAAAGGGTGTCTCCAGTGCTACTTGGCAACTAGCCATTGTTGGGGAAAAGCTGATGTCTATAAAGACAAGCAAATAGAGAAATTTCACCTATAAAAAAGTTACCAGTTAAAAGAAAAGCATATGAACTTGGAAATGGATTTACAAAACATCAACAGAAAATTTTACAAAATTCCCAACTTTCTGTTTTTAAGAAGCTTCAAGAGGACATTGGAAAGATTGCCTGGAGATTAAAAACATCACTGAATCACAAATATTAATGGAGGCAATGAACAGTAAATGAGGTAAACCAGAAAAACAAGGTTGAAGATAAAACTGAGATATTCTCTCAGAACTGAGAGGAAAAGGATAAAACAATAAAAATAATGAGATTCTAGGGATAGAATCTGGGGTAGAAAGAAATCACAGAAGTTTGGAATAGAAAAGTTGGAGTAGAAGAAATAATTGAAGAAATGAAAGCTTTCCTAAGCTAAATATTTACAGAGACCCAAGCTACCCCTCATATTAATCTGGTGAATACAGGATTTATACTCTTTTTTATGTAAAAAGAAGTATGAGATAGAGAAATGGAGGAGTGTGCCCAATTTCTCACCTCTATATGACAGACAGCTAAAGCCAGAGCCCTGACTTCTGACTTTCAGAGCAGTGTCCTTGGCATGGCTATGCTGTGAGACTTGTCACTGAGGCTTTTAAAAATCTCTTATTCTGCAATAAATTCATCTGCTAATTAATTCAAATGAGGCCCCAAAATAATAGGAATATGATTATTAAGCATGAATTTGTAAAAATGTTCTAATTTCAAGAGCCAAAATGAGGATTATCCCAGGAAAAATGCTATGCTTACCTGTTACTGTCCCTTCCATAAGCCTCTAAACTGTTCCAAGACTTAATGAAGAGTTTATGTTAGAATTATCTTTTTCTTTGAAAGGATTCTTTCAGCAGCTGTCAAGTCAATTTTCATGACTTTGCATATGGTGAATTTGAGATTATAACCTTATCTGGGGAAGAATAAAAGTCCGCAGCACAATGCAGCATAGGCACAGACATTTGGTAATGGAAAACAATCATGGTAGCTAAACTGAGTAGCCAGCTCCTGCAGGACCACACCCAGTATGCGGTTAGTCAGATCCAGAGGTCAGGTCTCAGGTCTGCATCAGAGCTGACTCACCAGCAGAGCACAGAACATGCTCTAATGATCAGGACTCACTCACTGCTCTGCCACATCATCTTTTGCTAATCTCACTGACTTTCTACAGGTTTTTAGCTCCGATAGGATCAAACTACAGACATCCTTGAATACCTGCCCTGTCCCCATCCCCAAGTCTAGAAAAGTACATGTTTGATATGTATAGCCATTTTGTTTTTCCAAACCTGTCTAAGGCTTTTACTCTTATTTATCCTTTTTAAGCACCATATTTGGGCTTCCCAGGTGGCACTAGTGGGTAAAGAAACTGCCTGCCAATGCAGCAGACATAAGAGATGGAGGTTTGATCCCTGTGTCAGAAAAATACGCTGGAGGAGAGCATGGCAACCCACTCCAGTATTCTTGCCTGGAGAACCCCATGAACAGAGGAGCCTGGCAGGCTACATCCATAGGGTCACATAGAGTCGGACATGACTGAAGCGACTTAGCACGCACGCACCATATTTGGCCTCTTCCTTCAGGCAGCTGGATGCCTCTAAACCATAAGGTTGCCATCTAATGTAATCTGTACCTGAGATCTAATATTTGTCCTTGTACTCAGAGCTTTGAGCATTTTCATCATGTCTAGCTGTTCCTGGATTCAGTTCAGGAATGGTGGTGGCTGTACATGAAGAGGCTGCATCCCGGCTCTCAGTTCAGTTCAGTTCAGTTGCTCAGTCATGTCCGACTCTTTGCGACCCCGCGGACTGCAGCACACGAGGCCTCCCTGTCCATCACCAACTCCTGGCTCTCACTGGGGCCCAGTTTCCTTCTGGCACGAAAATTAGCCCTTTTATGGACAAATATGTGATATGATGATATGATGCTTTTGCCAGTTTTTGGGAAAGGGCAGTTGGTAAAGAATATGCCAACAATGCAGGAGACCTGGGTTCTGTTCCTGGGTTGGGAAGATCCCCTGGAGAAGGGCATGGCAACCCACTCCAGTATTCTTGCCTGGAGAATTCCATGGACAGAGGAGCCTGGCAGGCTACAGTCCATGGGGTTGCAAAGAGTTGGACATGACCGAGCGACTTTCACTTCACTTGGGAAAAGGACTCAGAAAGACTGCCATAAAACTCAAGAGCCTTGTCCCTGAGAAGGAGAAATACCCAAGCCTTGTCAGTGGATTAGATAACTCTGTCTGTAATTATTTCTTCTGTAAGTTATACTCTATTATAAGTGTCAAGGGATGGTCAGTAGTTCTGCTCAAAATAAATGAATGGAGCCAGGTCTAGGAATTCAATCATGGAATCTCCCTCAAGCCAAGAATTCCCTTATCTGGGTACTAGGAATCTCTTCCTAATTGAAAGTGTTAAAGACAGTGATCTATTTCTCACACTCAAGTTACTTCTGCCAGACAAGTAAATGCAGTTGTCAACAACATGATCTCATGTCTTGTTCTTTTTGTCAGGACACTGGAGTGTGAAAAAAAAAGAGAGAGTCATGTAACTCACCAATGTCAGGTGTGGGCTCTGGCCAGCCCATGTGGTTCAATCCTGTTGGGGCACTCTGCGAGAATGGATGGCTTCTTCCAGGGAGATTCAAAGACTCTGGAGAGGCAATGATCATCTTCCTCCAACACTGGGAGAAAAGGAAAAGAGGCAGAGAGTAAATGAAAAAAAGAGATAACATGCTGTCATTGCCACATTCTGATTTTTCTAATTGCCCAGGACTTTGCTGTGAGCAGAGCAAGCAGCCAAAATGCACACAGCTCTGGGACGTGCCATTCACTTCAAAATCCGTGAAAAAAGAAAAGTTTCTCTTGGAATCAGTAGTCTGCAATCTGTACAGCCATATGTGGCAACCATGGCAGAATAGGTTGTCATTCAACAATGTGAAATGAGGACTGTCAGCAGGTCTCCAAACCCCAAATTATGCCAGCTGGTCAGCCCACACAGCCTGACATTTCTCCAAAGCAAGACATTGTTTTAGCTATATTCTTGCAGGAGTGCTTAATTAAAATGCAACCCAATGAAGTCTCTGACACCTCATAGCTCTACCCTTCAGACAGTAAGGACCAGTGTTGCATGGGGGCTTGGTAGGGCAAGAATATTGTCCGTTTCTTTATCATTCCATTATCCAGAAATAAACTTGGTCCCTCCAGATTTTGTCTACTTTATAAAGTTATCAAATTTATTTAAAATTTTAGTATTAATCAAATAAATGTTCCATTTTCTTTTGTATTCCACACAAAGTAAGCAAACAGTGCTTAGAAAATTCTCTTAGTGATTTATGGAAACATAAATATAGAAACAAGGATTAGGGAGTATAATACTTCATTCCATCTCCTCATTTTGAACAATGAGGAACCTTGGGAGGACGTATAAGTCAGTTTCCCAAGGGCTATAAATAAATATTAGCTTATGGTTTGGAGTACAAAGCCAGTATATGAAACTATGTTAATCTTGTTGTGAGTTACCTTTTTTTGTTTGTGGTTCTTGACCTCACAAGCAGCTTAAGACTGACTATGGACTAAACGTACTCCAAAAAGTCTTCTCTAGTCTGAAGAAAGGGGAAAGAGACCCTGAGGATATGAATAAATGGGTGAATCCTCTATGTTATCATTTACTTCCATCCTAGACTCCCAGGAAATCCTGTTATATCAGTATGTATGGCAGTGATGGCCAGGAAGGCCCCTAAAACTCTGAGGAAGGGGATTCTTTATGACCAGGAGAAATGTAGCCCCAAAAGCATGTGGGAAGAAGCCTTATTCCTTTTTTCCCTCTCTGTCCTCCTGCCACTTGACTCCAGAGGCAGACATAGTTACAGGAAGCATAAGGCAGAGTGGGAAAATGAAAGCCTAGCTTTATAGCAAAAAAGTTTAGGCAAAGGGGGACTCCTGGAAGCCAAGACATGTCTGGAAGAATACAGAAAGGAAAAAGATCAAGAAAATGATACCATAAAGTTGTTTATGAACTCCTGGATTTACTGCCAAACTGTCCTTGTATGGATCTAACAATGGACGGAGGTTCGTGACATTGTACGGGAGACAGGGATCAAGACCATCCCCATGGAAAAGAAATACAAAAAAGCAAAATGGTTGTCTGAGGAGGCCTTACAAATAGCTGTGAAGAGAAGCTAAAAGCAAAGGAGAAAAGGAAAGATATTCCCATTTGAAGGCAGAGTTCCAAAGAATAACAAGGAGAGATAAGAAAGCCTTCCTCAGTGATCAATGCAAAGAAATAGAAGAAAACAATAGAATGGGAAAGACTAGAGATCTCTTCAAGAAAATTAGAGATACCAAGGGGACATTTCTTGCAAAAATGGGCTCAATAAAGGACAGAAATGGTATGGACCTAACAGAAGCAGAAGATATTAAGAAGAGGTGGCAAGAATACACAGAAGAACTGTACAAAAAAGATCTTCATGACCCAGATATCACAAGGTGTGATCACTCACCTAGAGCCAGACATCCTGGGATGTGAAGTCAAGTGGGCCTTAGAAAGCATCACTACAAACAAAGCTAGTGGATGTGATAGAATTCCAGTTGAGCTAATTCAAATCCTGAAAGATGATGCTGTGAAAGTGCTGCACTCAATATGCCAGCAAATTTGGAAAACTCAGAGTGGCCATAGGACTGGAAAAGGTCCGTTTTCATTCCAATCCCTAAGAAAGGCAATCCCAAAGAATGCTCAAACTACCGCACAATTGCACTCATCTCACACTCTAGTAAAGTAATGTTTAAAATTTTCCAAGCCAGGCTTCAGCAATATGTGAACTGAGAACTTCCAGATGTTCAAGCTGGTTTTAGAAAAGGCAGAGGAACCAGAGTTCAACTTGCCAATATCAGCTGGATCATTGAAAAAGCAAAAGAGTTCCAGAAAAACATCTACTTCTGCTTTACTGACTATGCCAAAGCCTTCGACTGTATGGATCACAATAAATTGTGGAAAATTCTGAAGGAGATGGGAATACCAGACCACCTGACCTGCCTCTTGAGAAACCTGTATGCAGGTCAGGAAGCAACAGTTAGAACTGGACATGGAACAACAGACTGGTTCCAAATAGGAAAAGGAGTTTGTCAAGGCTGTATATTGTCACCCTGCTTATTTCACTTACATACAGAGTACATCATGAGAAATGCTGGGCTGGAAGAAGCACAAGCTGGAATCAAGATTGCTGAGAGAAATATCAATAACCTCATATATGCAGATGACACCACCCTTATGGCAGAAAGTGAAGAGGAACTAAAAAGCCTCTTGATGAAAGTGAAAGAGGAGAGTGAAAAAGTTGGCTTAAAGCTTAACATTCAGAAAACTAAGATCATGGCATCTGGTCCCATCACCTCATGGGAAATAGATGGGGAGACAGTGGAAACAGTGTCAGACTTTATTTTTGGGGCTCCAAAATCACTGCAGATGGTGACTGCAGCCATGAAATTAAAAGATGCTTACTCCTTGGAAGGAAAGTTATGACCAACCTAGATAGCATATTAAAAAGCAGAGACATTACTTTGCCAACAAAGGTATGTCTGGTCAAGGCTATGGTTTTTCCAGTGGTCATGTATGGATGTGAGAGTTGGACTGTGAAGAAAGCTGAGCGCTGAAAAATTGATGCTTTTGAACTGTAGTGTTGGAGAAGACTCTTGAGAGTCTCTTGGACTGCAGGGAGATCCAACCAGTCCATCCTAAAGGAGATCAGTCCTGGGTGTTCATTGGAAGGACTGATGCTGAAGCTGAAACTCCAATACTTTGGCCACCTCATGCGAAGAGTTGACTCATTGGAAAAGACCTGATGCTGGGAGGATTGGGGGCAGGAGGAGAAGGGGATGACAGAGGATGAGATGGCTGGATGGCATCACCGACTCGATGGGCATGAGTTTGAGTAAACTCTGGGAGTTTGTGATGGACAGGGAGGCCTGGCGTGCTGCAATTCATGGGGTCACAAAGAGTTGGACACGACTGAGTGACTGAACTGAACTGAACTGAACCCTAAACAGAATACTAAAATCACTGAGAACCAAAATTTTTGAACATAATTATGGAGTAGACCATTTTATAAGTCTCAGACTAGCCACAGAGTGATCCACATTATCAAAATAACACTGAAAACACCTTGAAGATTTTAACTGACATAAGAAATATAGCTCCTAAAGGCCAGTAAGAACTTCTACCCTAAACTGGATCAGTTACCTGAAAAACTTAATTATTATTCTTCATAGAAACTAAGGCTCATAATGTAATATTCAAAATGTCTAAGATACAACCCAGAATTATTTGATACACAGAGAACTATGAAAATCTCAATAACTTATAAGGGAAACTCAATCAACAGATCCCAGCACCAAGAGGACATAGTGTTGGAATTATAAAAGATTTTAAAGAAGCTCATATAACTGTGCTCTAAGAAGTGCATGTGAACACTCTTGAAATGAATTGAAAGTAATAGCACAAAAATAGATACAAAATAGAATACAATGGAAACATTAGACGTGAAAAAGACAATAGCTAAAATTAAAATTTTACATGGGTGGACCTTGAGTGCATTATGCGAAGTGAAATAGGTGAGACAAGAAAGAAAAAGAATGTATGATCTTACTTGTATTGAATATGTGAAATCTTAAAAAAGAAAAGTCAAGCTAATAGAGACAAAATAGACTGGTGTACTTGCCAAAGGCAGGGAGTAGGTGGTAGGCAAACTGGATGAGTGAGCCAAAAGATACAAGCCTCCAGTTATAAAATAAGTCATATAAGGTGCAGCATGGCAAATACAGTTAATAGCAGTGTATTGTATAACAGACATAAAGGAAACAAATGGACAGTAACACAATAATAGTAGGACACTTTAACACCTCACAACAATGGACACATCATCAAACAGAAAATCAGTAAGGAAACAATGACATTAAATAACACATTAGACCAATTGGACTTAATAGATATCTATAGGACATTCCATTCAAGAACACATGCTTTTCACATGCACATGGAATGTTCTCATGCTGGTCCACAAAACAAGTCTCAACACATTTAGAGGACAGAAATTATACCAAGTATCTTTTCAGATCACAGTGGTATGAAACTAGAAACCTATTACAGGAAGAAAAATGGAAAAAATGCAAATATGTAGAGACTAAACAACACGGTACTAAAACCCCAATAAGTCAACCAAGAAAAATTAAAGAGGAAATCAGAGAACACCCTGAGACAAATGAAAATTAAAAACACAACTTTCCAAAGTGTATGGGAAGCAGCAAAAGCTGTTCCCAAGAGGGAAGTTTATGTCAATACAGCCTTACCTCAAGAAACAAGAGAAATCTCAAATAGATAACCAAACCTACCATGTAAAGGAATTAGAAATATAAGAACAAACAAAACCCAAAATCAGCAGAAGGATGGAAATAATAAAGATCAGAGTAGAGATAAAAAAACAAAAACAAAACAAAACAACCCATAATAGAAAAACTAATGAAAGCAAGAGCTGGTTTTTTAAAAAGATAAACAAAATTGATAAGCCTTTAGCCAGGCTCATTAAGAAAAAGAGGGAACTTTCCTAGTGGTCCAGTGGCTAAGACTCTGTGTTCCCCACACAGGGAGTTTGGGTTCAATCCTTGGTCGGGGAACTTGGTCCCAGATGCTGCAACTAAAGATCCCACATACCACAACTAAGACCCGGCACAATTAAAATAAATAGATAGATAGATATTTTAAAAAAGAAAAAAGAGAGAGGATCCAAATACACTAACTTAGAAATGAAAGAGGACAAGTTGCAACCAGTATCAGAGACGTATGAACAAACATAAGAGAATACTGTGAACAGTTACATACCAACAAACTGGATAACCTAGAAGGAATGCATAAATTCCTAGAAACACATAATCTTCATAGATTGAGTCAGGAAGAAACGGATAATCTCAGCAGACTGACTATTTGTTTTGAAACTGAATTGATAGTCAAGAACTCCCAACAAATGAAAGTCCAAAGCCAGAAGGCTTCACAGGGGAATTCCGTGTGTGTGTGCTTAGTCACTTAGTCATGTCCAACTCTTTGGACCCTTTGGACTGTAGCCCCCAGGCTCCTCTGTCCATGGGAATTTTCAGGCAAGAATACTGGAGTGGGTTGCCATTCCTTCCTCCAAGAGATCTTCCCGACCCAGGGATTGAACTGGCACCCCTTGTGTCTCCTGCATTGCAGGCAGAATCTTTATTTGCCGAGCCATTGGGATTTCTACCAAACATTTCAGTTCAGTTCAGTCACTCAGTCGTGCCTGACTCTGCAACCCCATGGACTGCAGCACACCAGGCCTCGCTGTCCATCACCAGCTCCTGGAGTTTACTCAAACTCATGTCCTTCCAGTCAGTGATGCCATCCAACCATCTCATCCTCTGTTGTCCCCTTCTCCTCCTGCCTTTAACCTTTCCCAGCATCAGGGTCTTTTCAAATGAGTCAGCTCTTTGCATAGGTGGCCAAAGTATTGGAGTTTCAGCTTCAACATCTATAGAAGACTTAATATCTACTCTCAAACTATTCTAAAATATTGAAAGGATAACACATTCCCAAACTCATTCTATGAGATCAGCATTACACTCAAAGCAAAACCAGACAAAGACACTACAAAAATCAGAAATTACAGACCAGCATCTCTGATGAACACAGATGGAAAAATCCTCAACAGAATATTAGCAAACTAAACTCAAAAGTACATAACAAAGGATCATATTGATACACCATGATCAAGTGGGACTTATCCCAGGGATGCAAGGATGATTCACTATCTACAAATCAACCAATGTTATACACCATGTTAACAAAATGAAGGATAAGGGAATTGATCAAGATGGCAGAGTAGGAGGAAGTGGAACTCATCTATCCCCACAAACACATCAAAAATACCTCTACATGGGCAACAATTACCACTGAAAACTAACTGGAAATTGGCAGAAAGCCTCCTGTACAACAGGGCTATAAGAAAAAACAAGATAAAGTATAAAAGTCACATGATCTCCCAATAGATGGAGAAAAAGCATTAGCAAAAATTCAGTATCCATTCATGATAAAAACTTATCAAAGTTGGTATAGAGGTAAATTTCTTGAGATAATAAAGGCCATTTATGACTAACACACCTAACATCATACTGAATGGGGAAAACCTGAAATCTTTTCCTTCAGGATAAAGAACAAGACAAGAATGCCCACTCTCACTACTCACTACTTTTACTTAACACAGTATAGGAAGTCTTAGCCATAGCAAACAGATAAGGAAAAAAAGCACCAAAATTAGAAGGAAAGAAGTAAAACTGTCACATTTGCAGATGACATGATATTACATATAGAAAACTTTAAAATCTCCACCAAAAAATTTTAGAATAGATGAATTCAATAAAGATGCAGGATATACGATTAATATACAGAAATTCGCTGCTTTTCTACTATACTCTAATAATTAATTATGAAAAAGAGAAGCAAGAAAACACTACCATTTACAATTGCATCAAGAGTATAAAATTTCTAAGAATAAATTTACTAAAGAGGATAAAGACATATATTTTGAAAACTATAACACATTGATAAAGGAAATTGGAGATGATACAAATAAATGGAAAGGAAATATATAAAAAATGGAAATATACACACACACACACACACACACACACATATATATGAACTGGAAGAAGTAATATTGTTAAAGTATCTATACTACCCAAAGGAGTCTGAAGACTTAATGCAATGCCTACCAAAGTACCCATAACATTTTTTACAGAAGAAAGACAAATAAATAATCCTAATTTGTATGGAACCACAAAGGTCTCCAAATAGACAAATCAATCTTGATAGAAAAGAACACAGTTGGAAGTATTATGCTGCCTGACCTCATACTAATCTTCAAAGCTACAGTAAAAAAGAAAAAAAAACAGCATGGTATTGACAAAAACAGACATGTGGATCAATGAAATATCACAGAGAGCCCACAAATAAACCCATGTACATATGGTCAATTCATCTATGACAAAGGAGGTAAGAATATGCAACAGAGAAAAAGTCTCTTTAATAAGCAATGCTGGGAAAACTGGACAGCTACATGTAAAAGAATGAGATCAGAACATTTCCTCACACCATATAAAGAATAAACTCAAAATGGATAAAGACCTATATATAAGAACAGAAAGTATATAACTCCTAGAAGAAAATGTAGACAGTATACTCTTTGACATAGGCCTTAGCAAGCATGGGAAAGACTAGCGATCTCATCAAGAAAATTAGAGATATCAAAGGAACATTTCATGCAAAGATGGGCTCAAAAAGGACAGAAATGGTATGGACCTAACAGAAGCAGAAGATATTAAGCAGCTATGGCAAGAATGCACAGAACTATATAAGAAAGGTCTTCATGACCCAGATAATCACGATTGTTTGTGGTCACTCACCTAGAGCCAGACATCCTGGAGTGTGATGTAAAGTGGGCCTTAGGAAGCATCACTACAAACAAAGCTAGTGGAGGTGATGGAATTACACTTGAGCTATTTCAAATCCTAAAAGATGATGCTGTGAAAGTGCTGCACTCAATATGCCTGCAAATTTGGAAAACTCAGCAGTGGCCACAGGACTGGAAAAGGTCAGTTTCATTCCAATCCCTAAGAAAGGCAATGCCAAAAACTGTTCAAACTACAGCACAATTGCACTCATCTCACCAATAGCAAAGTAATGCTCAAAATTCTCCAAGTGAGGCTTCAACAGTACGTGAACCAAGAACTTACAGATGGATTCCAAGCTGGATTTAGAAAAGGCAGAGGAATCAGACATCAAATTGCCAACATGTTAGATCATAGAAAAAGCAAGAGAGTTCCAGAAAAAAATCTACTCCTGCTTAATTGACTACCCCAAAGCCTTTGACAGTGTGGATCACAACAAACTGGAAAATTCTTAAAGACATGGGGATATAAGACCACCTTATCTGTCTCCTGAGAAATATGTATGCAGGTGAAGAAGCAACAGTTAGAACTGGACATGGAATAATGGACTGGTTCCAAATCAGGAAAGGAGTAAGTCAAAGCTGTATATTGTCACCCTGCTTATTTAACTTCTATGCAGAGTACATCATGTGAAATGATGGGCTGGATGAAGCACAAGCTGGAATCAAGATTGCTGGGAGAAATATCAATAACCTCAGATATGCAGATGATACTATCTTTATGGCAGAAAGTGAAGAGGGACGGAAGAGCCTCATGATGAAAGTGAAAGAGGAGAGGGAAAAAGCTGGCTTAAAACTCAACATTCAAAAAACTAAGATCATGACATCTGGTCCCATCACTTCATGGCAAATAGATGGGGAAACAATGGAAATAGTGACAGACTTCATTTTCTTGGGCTCCAAAATCACTGCAGATGGTGACTGTAGTCGTGAAATTAAAATACGCCTGCTTCTTGGAAGAAGAGCTATGACCAATCTAGACAGCATATTAAAAAGTAGACACATTACTTTGCTGACAAAGATTCGTCTAGTCAAAGCTTTTTCCAGTTCTTCCAATAGTCATGTATGGATGTGAGAGTTGGACTGTAAAGAAAGCTGAGCACCAAAGAATTGATACTTCTGAACTGTGGTGTTGGATAAGACTCTTGAGAGTCCCTTAGAGTGCAAGGAGATCAAACCAGTCCATCCTAAAGGAAATCAGTCTTGAATGTTCATTGAAAGGACTGTTGCTGAGGCTCCAATACTTTGGCCACCTGGTGCAAAGAACTGACTCATTGGAAAAGACCCTGACCCTGGAAAAGACTGAAGGCAGCAGGAGAAGCAGATGACAGAGGATGAGATGGTTGGGTGGCATCACCAACTTGATGGGTATGAATTTGAGCGAGCTCCAGGTAATGGTGATGGACAAGAAGCCTGGCATGCTGCAGTCCATGGGTCGCAAAGAGTCAGACACAACTGAGTGACTGAACTGAAATTTTATATATATACATATATATACACACACACACATATATACATATATATATATATATATATATATATATATATATGATTTGTCTCCTCAGGCAAGAATTTGTGGGTGTAGTGAATCCTCAGTCATTTCTGATTCTTTGCAACCTCATGGATGTAGCCCACCAGGCTCCTCTGTCCATGAAATTTTCCAGGCAAAAATACTGGAGTATGTTGTCATTTCCTACTTGAGAGGATCTTCCTGACCTAGGGATTGAATCTGCATCTCCTCTGTCTTCTGCATTGCAGATGGATACTTTACCCACAAACCATCAGGGAAGCCAAAATAAGCAAATGGAACCTCATCAAACTTAGAAGCTTTTGCACAGTGAAGGAAACTATCAATAAAATGAAAAGGCAACCTACTGAATGGGAGAAAATGCTTCCAAATGATATGTCTGATAACCAGTTTATATAAGAAACATAAACATCTCATATAACTCTGTATCAAAAAACTCCAAAACACCCAATTAAAAAAAGGGCAGAGGACCTGAATAACCATTTTCCCAAAGATGACATATAGATGGCCAAAAGGAACGTGAAAATATGCTCAAGATGGCTAATAGCTAGTGAAATATAACTCAAAACCACAGTGACCTACTACACTGTTGGTGGGAGCATAAATTGGTACAGCCACTATGGACACAGTATGGCGATGCCTTAAAAAAAATGAAAAAACAGTTCAGTTCAGTTCAGTCATTCAGTCGTGTCCGACTCTTTGTGTCCCCATGGACTGCAGCACGCCAGGCTTCCCTGTCCATCACCAACTCCCAGAGTTTACTCAAACTCATGCCCATTGAGTCGGTGATGCGATCAAACCATCTCATCCTCTGTCGTCCCCTTCTCCTCCTACCTTCAATCTTTCCCGAAATCAGGGTCTTTTCTAATGAGTCAGTTCTTTGCATCAGGTGGCCAAAGTACTGGCATTTCAGCTTCAACATCAGTCCTTCCAATGAATATTCAGGAGTGATTTCCTTTAGGATAGACTGGTTGGATCTCCTTGCAGTCCAAGGGACTCTCAAGAGTCTTCTCCAACACCACAGTTCAAAAGCATCAATTATTGGGCACCCAGCTTTCTTCATAGTCCAACTCTCACATCCATATATGACTACTGGAAAAACCATAGCCTTGACTAGATGGACCTTTATTGGTAAAGTAATGTCTCTTCTTTTTAATATGCTATCTAGGTTGGCCATAACTTTTCTTCCAAAGAGTAAGCATCTTTTAATTTCATGGCTACAGTCACCAGCCACAATGATTTTGGAGCCCAAAATGACAAAGTCTGCCACTGTTTCCACTGTTTCTCCGTCTATTTGCCACGAACTGATGGGACCGGATGCCGTGATCTTAGTTTTCTGAATGTTGAGCTTTAAGCTAACTTTTTCACTCTCCTCTTTCACTTTCATCAAGAGGCTCTTTAGGTCTTCACTTTCTGCCATAAGGGGAGATCTGTTGTATCTGAGGTTATTGATATTTCTCCCGGAAATCTTGATTCCAGCTTGTGCTTCTTCCAGCCCAGCATTTCTCACGACGTACTCTGCATATAAGTGAAATAAGCAGGGTGACAATACACAGCCTTGACAGACTCCTTTTCCTATTTGGAACCAGTCTGTTGTTCCATGTCCATTTCTAACTGTTGCTTCCTGACCTGCATACAGATTTCTCAAGAGGCAGGTCAGGTGGTCTGGTGTTCCCATCTCTTTCAGAATTTCCCACAGTTTATTGTGATCCACACAGTCAAAGGCTTTGGTATAGTCAATAAAGCAGAAATGGATATCCTCCTGGAACACTCTTTCTTTTTCTATGATCTAACATGTTGGCAATTTGACCTCTGGTTCCTCTGCCTATTCTTAATCTGGCTTGAACATCTGGAAGTTCATGGTTTACATATTATTGAAGCCTGGCTTGGAGAATTTTGAGCATTACTTTACTAGCGTGCAAGATGAGTGCAATTGTGCGGTAGTTTGAGCACTCTTTGGGATTGAAATGAAAACTGACCTTTTCCAGTCCTGTGGCCACTGCTGAGTTTTCCAAATTTGCTGGCATACTGAGTACAGCACATTCACAGCATCATCTTTTAGGATTTAAAATAGCTCAACTGGAATTCCATCACCTCCACTAGCTTTGTTCATAGTGATGCTTCCTAAGGCCCACTTGACATCACACTCCAGGATATCTGGCTCTAGGTGAGTGATCACACCATCGTGGTTATCTGAGTCATGAAGATCTTTTTTGTATATAGTTCATCTGTGTATTCTTGCCACCTCTTCTTAATATCCTCTGCTTCTGTTAGGTCCATACCATTTCTTTACTTCATTGAGTTCAGCTTTGCATGAAATGTTCCCTTGGTATCTCAAATTTTCTTGGAGAGATCTCTAGTCTTTCCAATTCTATTGTTTTCCTCTATTTCTTTGCACTGATCACTGAGGAAGTCTTTCTTATTTCTCCTTGCTATTCTTTGGAACTCTCCTTTCAAATGGGTATATTTGCTTCTCTTCTTTTCACAGATATTTGTAAGGCCTCCGCAGACAACCATTTTGCTTTTTTGCATTTCTTTTTCTTGGGGATGGTCTTGATCCCTGTCTCCTGTACAATGTCACAAACCTCCATCCATAGTTCATCAGGCACTCTGTCTATCAGATCTAGTCCCTTAAATCTATTTCTCACTTCCACTGTATGGTCATACTTGCATGGTCTAGTGGTTTACCCTACTTTCTTCAATATAAGTCTGAATTTAGCAATAAGGAGTTCATGATCTGAGCCACAGTCAGCTCCCAGTCTTATTTTTGCTGACTGTACAGAGCTTTTCCATCTTTGGCTGCAAAGAATATAATCAATCTGATTTCGGTGTTGGCCATCCAGTGATGTCCATGTGTAGAGTCTTCTCTTGTCTTGTTGGAAGAGAATGTTTGCTATGACCAGTGCATTCTCTTGGCAAAACTCTATTAGCCTTTGCCCTGCTTCATTTTGTACTCCAAGGCCAAATTTGCCTGTTACTCCAGGTGTTTCTTGACTTCTTACTTTTGCATTCCAGTCCCCTATAATGAAAAGGACATCTTTTTTGGGCGTTAGTTCTAAAAGGTCTTGTAGGTCTTCATAGAACCGCTCAACTTCAGGTTCTTCAGTGTTACTCATTGGGGCATAGACTTGGATTGCTGTGATAGTGAATGGCTTGCCTTGGAAATAAACAGAGATCATTCTGTCATTTTTGAGATTGCAGCCAAGTAATGCATCGCAGACTCTCTTATTGCCTATGATGGCTACTCCATTTCTTCTAAGGGATTCTTGCTCACAGTAGTGGATATAATGGTCATCTGAGTTAAATTCACCCATTCCAGTCCATTTTAGTTCGCTGATTCCTAGGATGTCGATGTTCACTCTTGCCATCTGCTGTTTGACCACTTCCAATTTGCTTTGATTCATGGACCTAACATTTCAGGTTCCTATGCAATATTGCTCTTTACAGCATCAGACCTTGCTTCTATCACCAGTCACATCCACAACTGGGTATTGTTTTTGCTTTGGCTCCATCTCCTCATTTTTTCTGAAGTTATTTCTCCACTGATCTCCAGTAGCATACTGGGCACCAACTGACCTGGGGAGTTCATCTTTCAGTGTCCTATCTTTTTGCCTTTTCATACTGTTCATGGGGTACTCGAGGCAAGAATCCTGAAGTGGTTTTCCATTCCCTTCTTCAGTGGACCACATTTTGCCATATTTTGTCAGTATATGATCCAGCAATCCCACTCCTGGGCACGTATCTGGAGAAAACCATAATTTAAAATGATACATGCACCCCAATGTTTACTGAAGCGCCATTTACAATAGCCAGGACATGGAAGCAACCTAAATGTCCATTGGCTGAGAAATGGATAAAGAAGATGGTACATATATACAGTGGAATATTACTCAGACATAAAAGAACTAAAAAATGCCATTTGCTTCAACATGGATGGACCTAAAGCTTGTCATACTGTGTGAAATAAGTCAGACAAGGACAAGCATATGATACTGCTTATACATAGAATCTAAAGAAATGGTATGAATGAACGTATTTACAAAACAGAAGTTGAGTCACAGATGTAGAAAACAAACTTGTGGTTATCAGGGGGAAGAAGAGAGAGGGATGAATGGGGAGACTGGGACTGACATATACACACTGCTATATATAGAATGGGCTTCCCAGGTGCACAGTGGAAAACACACCCACTTGCCAATGCAGGAGAAGCCAGAGAAATGGGTTCAAACCCTATGTCAGGAAAATCCCCTGCAATATGAAATGGAAATCTGCTCCAGTTATCTTGCCTGGAAAGTTCTATGGCCAGAGGACCCTGGTTGGCTACAGTCCATGGGGTCACAAAGAGTCAGACATGACTGAGCATAAGCAAACACATATATAGAATAGAGAACTAATAAGAACCTACTGAATAGCACAGGGAACTCTATTGAATACTCTGCAATGACCTGCTTGGGAACAGAATCTAAAAAAGAGTGGGTACATGTGTATGTATAACTGACTCACTTGGCTGCATAGCATAAACACAACATTGTAAATCAACTATATTCCAATAAATATTGATTAAAAAACCACAGTGAGATATCCCCTCACATCTGTCAGAATGGCTGTTGTCAAAAAGACAACAAATAACAAATGTTGGTGAGGATGTGGAGAAAAGGCCACCATAATACAGGTTTGGCAGCAATGTAAATTGGTACAGCCATTATGGAAAACCACACAGAAGTGAGACAGTCAATTCCTAGGCAGGTTGATAAGAAGTCCGGGGGTCCCCAAGGAGAAAGGGGTCTGGAATTCTTAAGGAGGAGGAAAGGACAAACATTTGTTTTTCCTCTACATGCCTTAGGATTATATAGCAATCATGTATCCTGCTTGAGCACAGTCTCTGGAAAAAACCTTCTGGCCAATCCTGTTATCTTAAAATGTAACTTGGGAATGGGTCTAAGTAAGGTCTTTACAACCCCCAGACATACTTTTGATTCACTGTAATAACTAATTAAAAGTATATAACTCCATTGCTAACACTAGTGAGGAGCACTCTTTCTGCCCCCTTCTGAGGTCTATGTCAGAAGCTTTCTCCACCCCTTTTATACTTTAATAAAACTCTATTGCACAAAAGCTCTGAGCAATCAGGCCTCGTCTCTGGCCCCAGATTGAATTCTTCTCTTCCGGAAGCCAAGAATCCTGGCATCTTTTCATGGGTCAGCAACAACCTTTCAGAAGTTCCTTAAAAAATTAAAAATAAAACTACCCTGTGATCCAGCAACTCCACTACTGGGTGTATATCTAAAGAAAACAAAAAAATAATCCAAAAAATACATGTACCCCAATGTTCATGTCAGTACTGTTTAAAATTGGCAAGGTATGGAAGCAAACAGTGTTCATCAACAGATGAATAAAGAAGATGTGGTAAATATATATATTAGAATAATAGCCATAAAAAGAATGAAATTTTGCCATTTGCAACAATGGGGATGGGCTTAGAGGGTATTATGCTTAGTGAAATAAGTCCCAAAGAGAAAGATAGATACTGTATATTTTCACTTAGATATGGAATCTAAAACAAAAAACTCAAAGATACAGAAAACACATCAGTGGTTAACAGTGGGGAGAGGATGAATGGAGGTAGGAAGATAGGAAAGATAGGAAGCTAGGTAAAAAGGGGTTAAGAGGTACCAAAATACTAGGTATAAAATAATAAGCAACAAAGATATACAGTACAGAGAAATATAGTCATTACTTTATAATAACTAAATATGGAGTGTAATCTATAAAACCATTGAATCACCATGTTGTATACCTGAAGCTAACATAATATTGGACTTAAATCAACTGAACTTCAGAAAAAATGTATGTAGAGAAAACACAAGAGAATTGTATTTTAATAGAGGGTAGCTCAGCTGGTAAAGAATCCACTTGCAATGCAGGAGACCCTGGTTTGATTTCTGGGTTGAAAAGATTCTCTGGAGAAAGGATAGGCTACCCACTCTAGTATTCATGGGCTACCCTCGTGGTTAGATGGTAAAGAATCCACCTGCAATGAGGAAGACCTGGGTTCGATCCCTGGGTTGGGAAGATCTCCTGGAGAAGATCTTGGAGGAGGTCATGGCAACCCACTCCAGTATTCTTGCCTGGAGAATCCCTATGGACAGGGGAGCTACACTCCATGGGCTTGCAAAGAGTTGGACATGACTGAGTGGGGATAGTAAATGAACCTCAGTGGAACTAAGGTTACTAAAGGTCATTG
This sequence comes from Dama dama, assembly GCF_033118175.1. Taxonomy (NCBI): domain Eukaryota; kingdom Metazoa; phylum Chordata; class Mammalia; order Artiodactyla; family Cervidae; genus Dama; species Dama dama. The sequence continues at coordinate 4,762,230 of NC_083713.1, read as the reverse complement.
GAGGTGGTAAAATGTTGATAACAGTAGACTGTGATAGCTTATGTATGTATGTAATGCTTTTAATGTAGTAGTGTTAGTTGCTCAGTCATGTCCGCCTCTTTGCGACCCCATGGACTGGAGCCTGGCAGACTCCTCGTTCATGGAATTCTCCAGGCAAGGATGCTGGAGGGGTGGTCATTTTCCTCTAGCAACCACTATGAAAATCATACAGAACAATATATGCAAAAATACTACAAATAAATTATTATGGAATCCTAAAAACTGTTCATGTACCTGACAGAAAAGAATATTGGGAAACAGAAGAAACAGAAAACAAGTAATAAATTGGCAGACTTAAGCCCTAATATAATAATCACTTCACATGCTAGCTGTCAATATACCAATTAGAAAACAAACATGAGCAGAATGGATAAAATAGAAAGATCCAACAATGCTGCTTACAAGAAATTCAAATCAATGACAGGTTGGAAGTAAAAAGATGAAAAAAGACATGTGTAAACATTAACCCAAAAATAAGTGATCATATTAATACTAACGTAGAATTCAGAGGAAAGAAAACCAATTTTATACAATCTATTTAAGAATACAGGAAAAGAGAATTACTTTCCAACTCATTTTGTGAGGTTCATATTATCCTGATACCCAAACTATGGCAAAATAGTACAAAAGTGAAAACTCCAGCTCAATATCTCTTGTGAGCTTAGATAGAGATGATCTGGACAAAATATCAACAAATTAATAAAGGACTTTATAAAAATTATACATTCTATATATGCTGTACGACCAAGTGGTGTTTATTCCAAGTAGAGACAGCTGATTCAACATACCAAAAAATTAATATAATCTACCACATCAAGAGGTTAAAGATAAAAACATAAAATGATCACATCGGTAGACAACAGAAAAAGCTTTGGGAAAAAAGCTAACACATTCATGGATAAAAAAGAAAAGTCTCACCAAACTACGAATAGAGAGGAAATTTCTCAACAAGATTCTAAAAAGTTCTATAGCTAACATCATACTTAAGAGTGAAAAAATGGAAATTTATCCTATTACAACAGGGAATAAGGCAAGGATATCCACTTTTCCCACTCTTATTCAACACAGTATTGGAATTCCTAGCCATTGCAATAAGTCAATGGGAAAAAAAATCATACAAATTAGGAAATGAAAAATAAAATTGTCCCCACCCATAGAAGATATTACTCTTTACATATAAAATCCCAAGGAGTCTTTAAAAAAATTTTTCTGGAACCAATCAATGAATTCTTCAAGGTCACAGGCTATAGTACAAACACACAGAAGTCAGTAATGTCTTAATATAGTAAGAATCAACTTGTGAAAAATAAAATCAAGAACACAGTGCTGCTTACAACTCCCTAAGAAAATTAAATGCAAAGATATAAATTCTAAAAAAAATGTATAGGATCTGTATCTTAATCTTATATATAGAAATTTCTAAATAATACACAAAGATACTCAGAGTTAATAAACAAAGTCAGTAAATCTGCATGTACAAGGTCAATACACAAATATCCATTGTATTGTATTTCTATACACTAGCAATGAACAAATCCCAAAGTGAAATTAAGAAAGCAATTCTATTTGCAATATCATAAGAAGAATAAAATACATAGGAAATATTTTAACCAAGGATGTGCAAGACTTGTACAATGAAAATTATAAAACATTGTGAAAAGCAGCTAAATAATACCTAAAAAGTAAAACAACACCCTGTGTTCATAGATTTAAAAATTTGATATATATAAGAAGGTAATACTCTCCAGAGTAATCTACAGATTCAATTTAAACTTACCAAAATCTCAATGGCCTTCATTTTTTTTCCCCCCAAGCAACGAAACAGCTGACCCTAAGATTCATTTGGAATTGCAAGGGACAGCAAACAGGCAAAATAATCTTAAAAAATAGCAAAGAGGATTCACGAACCCCAACTTCAAAACTTAATAGAAAGTTATGGTAAATAGTGTGATACTGGCAGAAGGACAGATATAAGGACCAATCGAATAGAATTGAGAGTCTGGGAATAAACCTATATGTCTAAGGTCATTTGATTTTCTACAAGAGTGTCAAGATCATTTAATGAGGAAAAGAATAGTCTATTGAACAAATGGTGCTAAGACAACAAGATATCCACATGGAGAAGTTTGAAGTTGGAACCCTACCTCACATAAACCACAAAAATTAATTCAAAATGAATACAAAACCTAAATGTAAGAGCAAAAGGTATAAAAGCTCTTAAAAGAAAGTATAAAAATAAGCTTTCATGACCTTGGATTTGGCAATGGATTCTTAGGCATTACACTAAATTCACAAGCAACAAAAGACAAACTAGATAAACTGGATTACATCAGAATTAAATACTTTCACGCAACAGTAGACAATATCGAGAAAATGAAAGGCAATCTACAGATAGGAGAAAATATTTGTAAATCATTTATTTCATGGGGTCTAGTATCTGCATATGTAAAGAGCTCTGACAGTTGAACAACAAAGAAAAATAACCCAGTTAAAAAATGGTCAAAGGACTTGAATAGACTTTTCTCCAAAAAAAAAAGACATACAAATGGCCAATAAATATATGAAAATATACTCAACATTAGTCACTAGGAAAATGCAAATCAAACCACAATTAGGTACCATTCAGACCCATTAGGATGGTATAATTTAAACAAAATAACACAATACTAAGCAACAAGTGTTGGGAAGACTGTGGAGAACTTGCAACCCTCTACACTGTTGATAGAAATATAAAATGGTATGGAAAAGTCTGGCAGTTCCTCAGAAAGTTAATCATAGAATTACCATGTGTCCCAACAATTCCACTCCTATGTATATATCCAAAAGAATAGAAAACATGTATACATACAAAAGCTTATACAGAGATGTTACTGACAGCACTATTTAAAACAGTCAAAAAGTGGAGACAATCTAATGCCAATCAATGGATGAATGAATAACAAAAACAAACATATCCACATGATGGAACCAAGTGCTGCTGTATGCTACAACAGAGAAGAACTTCAAAAAGATTATGCTAAGTGAAAGAAGTCAGGCACAAAAGATGACATATTATAATTCCATTTGCATGAAATATCTATAGGTAATAGGTAAATCCCTAGGAATGAAAATCAGATTAGTGCTTGCCAGGGTCTGCGGAGGGGAAATTGGCTGTGACTGTTTAATAGTTGGGAAGTTTCTTTCTGAGATGACAAGAATGTCTTGGAACTAGATAAAGGTAAGTCCTGAAAAATCTTGTGAATCTATTAAATGCCACTGAATTGTACATTTTAATATGGTTCATTTTATGTTATGTGAATTTCACCTCAATTTTTTAAAAAGTGGATATCAGGGATGATGTGAGACTCAGGGATGTGTACCTCACAAATACTTGATAATAAAAAAAAACTGATATTTTATAAAGGGAAAGAATAAGAAACAGAGTAGGGATTGTGTAAAAGGTATGCTTCAAAAACTATTAAGTCATTTTTAAATAGCTGACAATTTCATGTAAAAATCATGGTGTCACTCTACAGAAAAAATCTAATTCTCTTTATATAATTTTGTTTAACTGAGATTGTTATATCAGAATGTCATGCACCTTTACGAGTATTAGAACTAATGCTGTCCAGTGTCTAATACAATGTTTGACACAGAATGGGTCCTCACTGAATGGTGATTACTATGGGAGGGGCTTAAGGGCAGGCCTCCCCGTCTTCAGTTCTGCTCCCTCACCTGCACAGGGGTGGACATTGCAAAGCGGGAAGGGGGAGCCACAGCCTCTGTGGCTCTCAGACACATCACTACACAGTGTTTCTCAAGCAGACTGTATAGGGCAGAGGTGCAAAGGGGGCAGGAAAGGCAAGCTGCTGCATTGGAAGTGGTACCAGGTCATGTCCGATGACTATGGCATGTGAGCGGCTTACCTGGACTCCATCTTTGTGTGCATGAGTTTTCCTTTCAAACTGGGCCTGCTTCTTCAACTTCCTCCTCTGTGTCTTCTCCAGCCACAGGTCATCTAAACTGATGTGTGAGTGCTGAGGGATACTCCTGGGTTGTGAAGGAGTCTCCCGGGGGACGTCTTCTGCAGAAACGAAGGGAAGAATCCATGTCCCCACCTCAGCAGTAGAGAACGGCCCCGGAGCTGGCTCAGTGTGAAAAGCTTTCAGACCCTGGAAGCAACTGGGCTTCTTGCCTGGTTGTTCTTCCCACAGCATGTGGTTCTAGAGAACAGAGAGGAGACATCGAGTGAGCACAGTGTTCTTTCTGTGTTCAGTTTCTTTCTATGTTTTGGTTAATCCCCAAAATACAGATTCCAGTGAAGTACTTTGTTCACAGTAATTTTGGAAAATGTGAAGACTAGAAACAAAAGAAACCTTGTTTCTGTTGAAATTTTCTATTTTCAAGACTATTTCAAAGCATCAAGTCTTCCTCCTTGATCAAAGAATTAGGTCTTGGAAGTAATTCATTAGAAATATTTTTTAAGGGTCAGTGGTTGGGGCAGAAAGTTCTTGCCTAAACAATACTCCCTGAGAACAGAATTTGAACAGAGATGCACAGGCATTTGTTACTCCTTACTTAGCACAGACATTGACTAGACGTGGGCACACTGCACCTTCCTTAGGCACCTATGCTTCCATCACTTTGTCTGGGTTGCCGTCATCCACTCAGGAACCCCAACTGAACTTCAAAGTAACATTTGTCCACACTAACAGAATACTTTGGCTTCATGTTTCACTACCATCTCTCTGTGCTTTCAAATCAAAGAAGCAGAAACCTTTCTTCCCATGTGTTCTTTGATCACCCCCAGTTCCACTCTAGTGGACACCTCCTTCCCATCCCCACTTTGGAATGTCATCCCCAAGTACTTTGTGTATACTATTTGGTGGAAACAAAGGTGAAATTTCTCTTAACTATTTCAAGAGGCTTTGTATATTCATGTATACACACAGATGGAGACACACACATGGAGAAAGAAGTGGAAGCGGAGGCATAATTACTACAGAATGGCTTTGGTGTACAGCCTGGGAACTGGGACTTTTCAAAGCTTGGCAAGTGATTCTAATATGCATCCAAGGTAAAGAATCACGGTGTATTTTTGGTACCCAAATATTGTTCTCAGTTTAAAAAGTGCTTTATTTAGATCCCTCCTGTCAACTTCACTCTAGCTAGAAGCCACAAACATATTATCCATATCCTGTAAATAAGGCAATAGAAACTCAGAAAACTTAAGTGATAACCCAAGTTCACACAACTCTGTGTGTAATTAGATATTTGATCCTTGGACAACATGAGTTTGAACTGCATGGATCTACTTGTGGATTATTTTCAATAGTAAATGCTACAGCAGTATAGGATCCATGGATGGCTGAATCCCTAGATGTGGAACTGTGGGTTTGGAGGGCTGACTGTTAAGTTATATTTGGATGTTCCACTATGCAGAGAGTAGGCGCTATTAACCCTGGCATTATTAAGTGTCAGCTGTATTCTTCTGATTCTAAATCCCATATCCTTTTCACAGTTCTACATGGTAAGAATTCCTGTTGTTTTACAGGTGGAAATAACATCTCCTTAACTAAGCAAGGACCGTACCTTAGGCTCTTTTATAATTCTCAAAGTTCTTGCAAAGGGAATGGAAGTTAATGAGCACATCTTTATGCAAGACTTTTTGTTGTGCATTTTATGTACGGTACATAAAGAAGCTGTCCTCCTAAGACTTTCAGTGAGTAAATGACACAAAGCTGCCCAGAAGGAAGCCAGGCTACCCTCATGCTGAGGCGTCCACAAGAACGCGGTTACTGCCGCTAGATATGAGCTCACTTATTTTTGAACAAAAGAAACTTGGACTTTTCCAATGCGCCATCCCCTAGGCTTCTACCAGTTTGTACGTGAGTTATTGGCTGGGACCTCTGATGTTGTTAATGAAAGACTGATCCTCAACTTTTGCTTTATCAGAATTTTAGAACATTACCATTTTCATAGCTTGGCTATAGGCCTTTAGAGGGAGTCCTGGCTGGAGAATGGTGCTCTAAGTGCAAAATTTCACCTTTATTTTTTCCATTATCTTAATGGAAAACAGCCCCCTCCCTCCCCATTTCCCCACCTTGGGGGTGCTACTAGGGCCATATATCCATTCACTCACCAAGGAGTTTTTATTTTCTCAGTAAAAAAAGTCTTTGTTTGAAGCTATTAATTACAGCAGTATCTGTAAAACCACCAGCATCACCCAGTATGGTGGGCAGCTTCTAAGACGGCCCCAAAGACCTCACCACCTTGATGAAGGCCCTTGTATGAGCCCTTCCCCTTGAATATAGGCTGGACTTAGTGACTTACTTCTAATGAATGACTTTGGCAGAAGTAATGGAATGTCATTTCCAAGATTAGGTGATAAAAAGGTTGTAGCTTCCATTTGAGGGTGCCTCTCATGGACCCCTTGCTATGGAAGAAGTCAGATGACATACTGTGAATAGGGCTGTGGAAAAGCTCGTGTGGCAAGAAACTGTCTCCAAGTCAACAGCCAGCACGGATCTGAGGCCTGTTAACAGCTACCTTAGTGAGTATGGAGGCAAGACATCTTGCAGTCTGGCCTTGAGCTGAACACAGCCCCTTGCAAGAGACCACGAACCCAAGATTAATCAGCTGGTTTTACAGCAATAGAGGTAGAAACTTGCTAGACCTGAAGAGTTTTTAAGCCCCATATTATCCAGCAATTACACTACTGGGCATATATCCTAAGAAAACAATTCAAAAAGACACATGTATCCCAATGTTCATTGCAGAACTATTTACAATAGCCAGGACATGGAAGCAATGTATATGTTCATCGACTGATGAATGGATAAAAAAGTTGTGAGATACACACACACAGACACACACACATACAATGGAATATTATGCAGCCATTAAAAGGAACAAATCTGAGTCAGTTCTAGTGGATGAACCCAAAACCTGTTATACAGAGTGAAGTAAGTCAGAAAAAAAAAAACAAATACTATATATTAATGCGTATATATGGAATCTAGAAAAATTGTACTGATGAACTTACTTTCAGGGAAGGAATAGAGACACAGACGTAGAGAATGGGCTTGTGGACACAGTCGGGGAAGGAGAGGAACAAATTGAGAGAATAGCATTGACATATATACACTACCGTATGCAAAGTAGATAGGTAGTGGGAAGCTGCTGTGTAACACAAGGAGACCAGCCTAGTACTCCATGATGGCCTAGAGGGGTAAGATGGAGGGGGTGTGAGCAAGGGAGATATGTGCATATTTATTTCTGATTCACATTGCTGTACAGCAGAAACCAATATGACATTGTAAAGCAATTACCCTCCAATTAAAAATACATTAAAATATAGCTAAAGAGATAAAACACTTGTTCACTGAAAACTGCAAGACTGTGATGAACAAAATCAAAGAAGATTAATGTCACATGTTAAGATGCTTTATGATCATGGATTAGAGGAGCTAGTATTGTTAAAATGGCCATACTACTTATAGCAATCTACAGTTTCAATGCAATACCTATTAAAATTCCAAAAACATTTTCCACAGAAATAGCACAAACAATCCTAAACTTTGTATGGAATCACAAAAGATCCCAAATAGACAAAGCAATTCTTTGAGAATGAAGGACAAAGCTGGAGGCATTGTGCTTCCTAATTTCAAACTATATAATGAAGTACTCTAATCAAAACAGTAGTGACATAAAAACAGACATATAGATCAGTGTAACAGAAAAAAAAGCCCAGAAATAAACTCACTCATATATAATCAATTAATTTATGACAGAGGAGCCAAGAATCTATGATGGTGCCAAGAATATATGATGAAGAGGACAGTTTTCAATAAAGGGTGCTGGGAACTAGACATCCACATGCAAAAGAATATCTTTTACCATACACAAAAATCAACCTTAAATGGATTGAAGGCTTGAATGTACAACCTGAAACCATAAAATTCCTAGAAGAAAACATAGGCAGTAAACTCCTTACATTGGGTGTAGTGAAGAATTTTTCTGGATTTGACATCAAAAACAAAGGAACAAAAGCAAAAATTTACAAATGGGATTATATCAAACAGTAAAGTTTCTGCACAACAAAGGAAACCATCAACAATACGAAAAGGTAACAATACTCAATGTGAGATAGTATTTGCAAATAATATATCCAATAAAGGGTTAATATCTAAAGTATATTAATATATAGAGCTTACACAGCTCAAAAACAAAAACAAAACCCATCACAATTCGATTAAAAAGTGGATGGGGGTAGGGTGTGAATACACACTTTTCCAAAGAAGACATAGAAATGGCCAATAGGTCATGAAAAGGCACTCAACAGACCTAATAATCAGGGAAATGCACATCCACAGCACAATGAGATATCATCTCACACCTGCTAGAATCATCAAAAAGACAAGAAGTGCCAAGTGTTGGCGAGTATGAGGATAAAAGAGAACGCATGTGCAATGTTGGTAGAAATGTAAACTTGTACAGCCACTACAGAAAACAGTTTAGAAGTTCCTCAAAATATTAGAAGTAGAAATACCATCTGATCCAGAAACTCCACCTTTGGATATTCAAAGAAAATGAAATCAGTAACTTGAAAAGATACATGCACCGCTGTGTTCAACTGCAGAGTTATTTGCAATAGCTAAGATACAGAAACAATCTATTGATAGATGAATGGATAAAGAAAATGTGGTATATATACAATGGAATATTATTCAGCCTTAAGATAGAATGAAATCTTGCCATTTGTGACAACATAGATGGTCCTTGAGCACATTAGGCTGTTTTCAAAGTAAGTCAGACATAGAAGGATTTATGATTTATTTTATGATCTCACTTATATGTGGAATCTAAAAACAAAAGCTCATAGATACAGAGAAAAGACTGGTGGTAGCCAGAAGTAGGGGATGGGAAGGTGCATGAAAGGAGTGAAGGGAGTTAGAAGGTACAAACTTCAAGTTATAAAAGTCTTGTGGATGTAATATGCTGTCTTTGTTGTTCAGTCAGTAAGTCGTGTCTGACTCTTTACCACACAATGGACTGTAGCACACAAGGCTCCTCTTTACTTCACTATCTTCCAGAGATTGCTCAAATTCATGTCCATTGAGTTGGTGATGCTATCTAAGCATCTCATCCTCTGCCGCACCCTTCTCCTTTTGTCGTCAATCTTTCCCAGCAAAAGGGTCTTTTCCAATGAGTCGACTCTGCATCAGGTGGTCTAAGTATTGGAGCTTCAGGTTCAGCAACAGACCTTCCAATGAATATTCAGGATTGATTTTCTTTAGGATTGACTGGTTTGATATCCTTGCAGTCTGAGGGACTCTCAGTAGTCTTCTCCAGTACCACAAATTGAGAACATCCCTTCTTTGGCACTCAGCCTTCATTATTGTCCAACTCTCACATCTGCACATGACTACTGAAAAAAAACATATATTTGACTATGTGGACTTTGTTGGCAAAGTGATGTCTCTGCTTTTTAATATGCTGTCTTAGGTTTGTCATAGCTTTCTTTCCAAGGAGCAAGCATCTTTTAATTTCATGGCTGCAGTCACTATCTGCAGTGATTTCAGAACCCAAGAAAAGAAAATCTGTCACTGTTTCCACTATCCCCCCTTCTATTGGTCATGAAGTGATGGGACCAGATGCCATGATCTTAGTATTTTTAGTAATAAATTTCAAGCTAGCTTTTTCACTTTCCTTTGTCATCCTCATCAAGATGCTCCTTAGTTTCTCTTCACTTTTTGCCCTTAGAGTGGTATCATTTGCATATTTGATGTTGTTTATATTTCTCCTGGCAATCTTGATTCCACCTTGTGATTCATCCACCCCAGCATTTTGCATGATGTACTCTGCATAGAAGTTAAATTAGCAGGGTGACAATATACTCATTGTAGTCCTTTCCCAATTTTGAACCAGTTAGTTGTACCATGTCGGGTTCTAACTGTTGCTACTTGACTCACACACAGGTTTCTCAGAAGGTAGGTAAGGTGGACTGATATTCCCATTTCCTTAAGAACTTTTCAGTTTTTTGTGATCCACACAAAGGCCTTAGTGTAGTCAATGAAGCAGAAGTAGATGTTTTCCTGGAACTCTCTTCCTTTCTCCAGATCCAACAAATGTTGGCAATTTGATCTCTGGTTCCTCTACCTCTTTCAAACAGAGCTTATAAATCTTGAAGTTCTCAAACATGTACTGCTGAAGCCTAGCTGGAAGGATTTTGAGCATAGCATGTGACATGAGTATAATTGTATGGTAGTTTGAACATTCTTTGACATTGCTCTTCTTTGGCATTGCAATGAAAACTGACATTGTCCAATCTTGTGGCCATCTCTGAATTTCCAAATTTGTTGACATATTGAGGGCAGCACTTTAACAGCATCATCTTTTAGCGTTTTTTTTTTTTTTTTTCTTTACAAAAGTTTATTCTTAAATGTACAATAGGTTCCAAGACAACACATCATTCTAGCTATAGGTGGCAACAGATATCATGGCAGGGAATCCAGGTGTTTAAACAGGAATGGAACTAAGGGTCATCACTGCCTCAGGCGCAAGGGAACAGTTTACTTTTTGCCAGATTTCTTAATTCCACCAGTGGCCAGGGGGCCTTTCCCCGCGGCCTTTGCTTTTAGCTCCTGGAGTTTCTTCTGCTCCTCCTTCTGCTTCTGCTTGAATGCCTTATCTTCCTCGTCCATCTCCTTGGCTTGCTTCTTGGGCTGCTTCAGGGGCTTCTTCTTGCCACCTTCGCGGCCCGACATGGCGCCTGCCGCCCCTTCCTCAGACCCTGCCACCGGAAGCAGAGCCATCTTTTAGGGTTTTAAATAGGTCAGCTGGAATTCTGTCACCTCCACTAGCTTTGTTTGAAGTAATGCTTCCAATGGTGCACTTGACTTACTAAGGCCACTTGACTTCACACTCTAGGATGTCCAGCTCTAGGAATGACTACACCATTGTGGTTATCTGAGTCTTTAAGACCTTTCTTGTATAGTTCTTCTGTGTATTATTACCACTGCTTCTTAATCTCTTTTGCTTTTGTTAGGTCCTTACCATTTCTGTCCTTTATAGTGTCCATCTTTGCATGAAATGTTCCCTTGATATCTCCAATTTTCTTGAAGAGATCTCTAGTCTTTCCCATTCTATCGTTTTCCTCTATTTCTTTGCATCGTTCATTTAAGGCCTTCATATCTCTCCTTGCTATTCTCTGGAACTCTGCATTCAGTTGGGTATATCTTTCCCTTTCTTCCTTGCCTTTCACTTCTCTTCTTTCCTCAGATATTTGTAAAGCCTCCTGAGACAATCATTTTGCCTTGTTGCATTTCTTTTTCTTCAGGAAGATTTTGGTCACTGCCTCCTGTACAAACCTTTGTCCATAGTTCTTCAGGCACTCTGTCTACAAGATCTAATCCCCTGAATCTATTCATCATCTCCACTGTATAAAATAAGAGATTTGATTTAGGTCATACCTGAATGGCACAGTGGTTTTCACTACTTTCTTCAATTTAAGTCTGAATTTTACAATAAGGAGCTCATGAACTGAGCTACAGTCAGTTCCAGGTCTTGTTTTTACTGACTGTATAGAGCTGCTCCATCTTTGGCTGCAAAGAATATGATCAATCTGATTTTGGTATTGTGCATCTGGTGATGACCATGTGTAGAGTCATTTCTTAGGTTGTTGGAAAAGTGTGTTTGCTATGACCAGCGTGTTCTTCTGGCAAAACTCTGTTAGACTTTGCCCTGCTTCATTTTGTACTCTAATGCCAAACTTGCCTGTTATTCTAGATATCTCTTGACTTCCTACTTTTGCATTCCAATCCCCTAAGATGAAAAGGACATCTTTTTTTTTTGGTTTTAGTTCTAGAAGATGTTGTACTTCATAGAACCAGTCAATTTCAGCTTTTTCAACATCAGTGATTGGGGCATAAACTTGGATTACTGTGATGTTTAATGGTTTGCCTTGGAAATGAACTGAGATCATTCTGTCATTTTTGAGATTGCACCTAAGTACTGCATTTTGAATTTTTCTGTTGATTATGAGGCCTATTCAATTTATTCTAAATGATTCTTGCTCAAAGTAATAGATATAATGATCCTCTGATTTTAATTCACCCATTCCTGTCCATTTTAGTTTACTGATTCCTAAGATGTTGATGTTCAATCTTGCTATCTCCTGCTTGACCAGGTTCAATTTACCTTGTTTCATGGACCTAACATTTCAGGTTCTTATGTAATATTGTCCTTAACAGCACTGGACTTTCACCACCAGACATAGCCACAGCTGAGCATCATTTTCCTTTTGGCCCAGCCACTTAATTCTTACTGGGGCTTTTGGTAATTTCCCTCTGCTCTTCCCCAGTAGCATACCAGACACCTTCCAATGTGAGGGACTCATATTCCTGTGTCATTTTTTTCCTTTTGCATTTTCATACTGTTCAAAGGGTTCTCCAGAAAAGAATATTTGAGTGGATAGCCATTCCCTTCTCCAGTGGACCCTGTTTTGTCAGAACTATTCACTATGACCCATCCATCTTGGGTGGCTCTGCATGGCATGGCTCATAGCTTCATTGAGTTATGCAAGCCCATTCACCATGTCAAGGCTGTGATCCATGGGAGGGGGGCATGTACTATACACCATGGCAATTACAGTTAACACCATATTGCATATTTGAAAGTTGCTAAGAGAGTAAATTTTAAAAGTTATAATGACAAGAAAAATAATTCTGGCTAGGACTTCCCTGGTGGTCCAGCAGTTAAGAACCTGCCTTGCCATGCAGGATACATGGATTGATTTCTTGTTGGGGAACTAAGATCCCACATGCTGCAGAGCAACTAAATTTGTGTGCTGCAACTACTGACCCACACACCACAAATAGAGTCTGTATGCCTCAACGAAAAAGATCCTGCATGATGCAACAAAGATACTATATGCTGCAACTAAGTCCAGATGCAGCCAAATAAATAAATAATATTAAACAATAAAATATGTAATGGCTTAGAATTTCCCAAATGTGAGGAAAGATTTTGATAACCTAACTCACGAAACTTACAGGTTACCAAACAAAATCTACTTAAACAGAACCTCTCCAAGACACATTATAATAAAACTGTCAAAAATCAAACACAAAGAGAGAATCTTAAAATAATCAAGAGAAAATAAGCTTGTAACTTACAAGGGAATCTCACAGGGCTACTAGTGGATTTCTCAACAGAATCTTTGAATGCCAGAAAAGAGTGGGATGATATATTCAAAGTGTTGAGAGTAAAAATCTGCCAACCAAGAATACTCTATCCAAAAAAGTTATCCTTCAGAATAAAGGAGAGATAAAGATTTCCAGAAAAATAAAAGCTGAGGGAATTGATCACTACTACACCTACCTTTGAGTGCCCCCCCCTTTTTTGGGGGGGGTGCAAGAATACTGGAGTGGGTTGTCATTCCCTTCTCCAGGAGATCTTCCCAATCCAGAGACTGAACCCGGGTCTTCCGCATTGTAGGCAGACACTTTACCGTCTGAGCCACCAGGATGTCAATGAAATGTCAGGAAGACAATGTGCAGTCCAGAAGCGTGCTGGCTGCGTCAGACCGCGCAGAAGCCTGGCTGAGAGGAGCTACCCCTCGTCGGAGGTCAGGGGCAGAGGCCGAGAGGAGCAACGCCCATCCAACACGGTTGCAGGAGGGCTGAGAGGAGCTACTCCACGTTCAAGGTCAGGAGGGGTGACCATGAGGAGATACCCCTTGTCCAAGGTAAGGAGCAGCAGCTGCGCTTTGCTGGAGCAGCCGTAAAGAGATACCCCACGTCCAAGGTAAGAGAAACCCAGTAAGATGGTAGGTGTTGCGAGAGGGCATCAGAGGACAGACACACTAAAACCATAATCACAGATTAGCCAGTCTGATCACAAGGACCACAAGGACCACAGCCTTGTCTAACTCAATGAAACTAAGCCATGCCATGTGGGGCCACCCAAGATGGACGGGTCATGGTGGAGAGGTCTGACAGAATGTGGTCCACTGGAAAAGGGAATGGCAAACCACTTCAGTATTCTTGCTTTAAGAACCCCATAAACAGTATGACAAGGCAAAATGATAGAATACTGAAAGAGGAACTCCCCAGGTTGGTAGGTGCCCAATATGCTACTGGAGATCAGTGGAGAAATAACTTCAGAAAAAATGAAGGGATGGAGCCAAAGCAAAAAGAATACCCAGTTGTGGATGAGACTGGTGATAGAAGCAAGGTCCGATGATATGAAGAGCAATATTGCATAGGAACCTGGAATGTTAGGTCCATGAATCAAGGCAAATTGGAAGCGGTCAAACAGCAGATGGCAAGAGTGAACATCGACATTCTAGGAATCAGTGAACTAAAATGGACTGGAATGGGTGAATTTAACTCAGATGATCATTATATCTACTACTGTGGGCAGGAATCCCTTAGAAGAAATGGACTAGCCATCATGGTCAACAAGAGTCCGAAATGCAGTACTTGGATGCAATCTCACAAATGACAGAATGATCTCTGCTCGTTTCCAAGGCAAACCATTCAATATCACAGTAATCCAAGCCTATGCCCCAACCAGTAATGCTGAAGAAGCTGAAGTTGAACGGTTCTATGAAGACCTACAAGACCTTTTAGAACTAACACCCAGAAAGGAGGTCCTTTTCATTATAGGGGACTGGAATGCAAAAGTAAGAAGTCAAGAAACACCTGGAGTAACAGGCAAATTTGGCCTTGGAGTACAGAATGAAGCAGGGCAAAGGCTAATAGAGTTTTGCCAAGAGAATGCACTGGTCATAGCAAACATCCTCTTCCAACAACACAAGAGAAGATTCTACACGTGGACATCACCAGATGGTCAACACTGAAATCAGATTGATTATATTCTTTGCAGCCAAAGATGGAGAAGCTCTGTACAGTCAGCAAAAACAAGACCAGGAGCTGACTGTGGCTTGGATCATGAACACCTTATTGCCAAATTCAGACTTAAATTGAAGAAAGTAGGGAAAACCACTAGACCATTCAGGTATGACCTAAATCAAATCCCTTATGATTATACAGTGGAAGTAAGAAATAGATTTAAGGGATTAGACCTGATAGACAGAGTGCCTGATGAACTATGGACGGAGGTTCATAACACTGTACAGGAGACAGGGATCAAGACCATCCCCATGGAAAAGAAATGAAAAAAAGCAAAATGGTTGTCTGAGGAGGCCTTACAAATAGCTGCAAAAAGAAGAGAAGTGAAAAGCAAAGGAGAAAAGGAAAGATACTCCCATTTGAATGCAGAGTTCCAAAGAATAGCCAGGAGAGATAAGAAAGCCTTCCTCAGTGATCAATGCAAAGAAATAGAGGAAAACAATAGAATAGGAAAGACTAGAGATCTCTTCAAGAAAATTAGAGCTACCAAGGGATTATTTCATGCAAAGATGGGTTCGATAAAGGACAGAAATGGTATGGACCTAACAGAAGCAGAAGATATTAAGAAGAGGTGGCAAGAATACACAGAAGAACTGTCCAAAAAAGATCTTCACGACCCAGAAAATCACGAAGGTGTGATCACTCACCTAGAGCTAGACATCCTGGAATGTGAAGTCAAGTGGGCCTTAGAAAGCATCACTATGAACAAAGCTAGTGGAGGTGATGGAATTCCAGTTGAGCTATTTCAAATCTTGAAAGATGATGCTGTGAAAGTGCTGCACTCAATATGTCAGCAAATTTGGAAAACTCAGTGGTGGCCACAGGACTGGAAAAGGTCCGTTTTCATTCCAATCCCAAAGAAAGGCAATCCCAAAGAATGCTCAAACTACTGCACAATTGCACTCATCTCACATGCTAGTAAAGTAATGCTCAAAATTCTCCAAGGCAGGCTTCAGCAATACATGAACCGTGAACTCAAAGATGTTCAAGCTGGTTTTATTTTTATTTTATTTTTTTATTTTTTCATTTATTTTTATTAGTTGGAGGCTAACTACTTTACAATATTGTAGTGTTTTTGCCATACATTGACATGAATCACCATGGATTTACATGTGTTCCCCATTCTGAACCCCCCTCCCACCTCCCTCTCCATCCCATCCCTCTGGGTCATCCCAGTGCACGAGACAAGTGCTCGGGGCAAGCTGGTTTTAGAAAAGGTAGAGGAACGAGAGATCAAATTGCCAACATCCACCAGATCATCGAAAAAGCAAGAGAGTTCCAGAAAAACATCTATTTCTGCTTTATTGACTATGCCAAAGCCTTTGACTGTGTGGATCACAATAAACTGTGGAAAATTCTGAAGGAGATGGGAATACCAGACCACCTGACCTGCCTCTTGAGAAACCTGTATGCAGGTCAGGAAGCAACAGTTAGAACTGGACATGGAACAACAGACTGGTTCCAAATAGGAAAAGGAGTCCGTCAAGGCTGTATATTGTCACCCTGCTTATTTCACTTATATGCAGAGTACATCATGAGAAATGCTGGGCTGGAAGAAGCACAAGCTGGAATCAAGATTGCTGGGAGAAATATCAATAACCTCATATATGCAGATGACACCACCCTTATGGCAGAAAGTGAAGAGGAACTAAAAAGCCTCTTGATGAAAGTGAAAGAGGAGAGTGAAAAAGTTGGCTTAAAGCTCACATTCACAAAACTAAGATCATGGCATCTGGTCCCATCACTTCATGGCAAATAGATGAGGAAACAGTGGAAACAGTATCAGACTTTATTTTTGGGGGGCTCCAAAATCACTGCAGATGGTGATTGCAGCCATGAAATTAAAAGATGCTTACTCCTTGGAAGGAAAGTTATGACCAACCTAGACAGCATACTAAAAAGCAGAGACATTACTTTGCCAACAAAGGTCTGTCTAGTCAGGGCTATGGTTTTTCCAGTGGTCATGTATGGATGTGAGAGTTGGACTGTGAAGAAAGTTGAGCACCGAAGAATTGATGCTTTTGAACTGTGGTGTTAGAGAAGACTCTTGAGAGTCCCTTGGACTGCAAGGAGATCCAACCAGTCCATCCTAAAGGAGATCAGTCCTGGGTGTTCATTGGAAGGACTGATGCTGAAGCTGAAACTCCAATACTTTGGCTACCTCATGCGAAGAGTTGACTCATTGGAAAAGACCCTGATGCTGGGAAAGATTGAGGACAGGAAGAGAAAGGGGCAACAGAGGATTAGATGGTTGGATGGCATCACCGACTCAGTGGACATGGGTTTGGGTGGACTCTGGGAGTAGGTGATGGACAGGGAGGCCTGGCGTGCTGCGGTTCATGGGGTCACAGAGTCGGACATGACTGAGCGACTAAACTGAACTGAACTGAACTGAACTGAAAGTGAAAAACATTAAAAATTTCAAATGTTGGCAAGGATGCAGAAAACCAGGTCTCTCACATATGGATGGTGGGAATGTAAAATGGTATAGCACACTGGAAAAAAATTGACACTTAAAAAAAAAAACTAAACATATGCATATCATGCAACACAGCAGTCACACTGATGTGGGGGGGTGGGGGGAGGGCATTTATCCCAGAGGAATGAAAACTTTGCCCACCAAAAAAACCTCTTCAAAAATCTTCATGGGAGCTTTATTTGTGACAGCCTCAAGCTGGATGTGACCCAAATGTCCTTCAACAGGTAATTGATTAAGGAAAATATGGTAAAGTCATTCAATGGAATAATAATCAGCAGTAAAAAGGAATGGATACACACAACTCAATGGAAATCACTGGATTTATGCTGAGTGAAAAAAGCAAATTTCAGATGGTAATATTTTTGAATGACAAAATCATAGAATGGAGATCAGATTAGTGGTTGAAAGTGGTTATGGAAAGGGAGGGAAGTTTTTACTGCAAAGGAGTGCAGTCTGAGGCTGGTGGAATAGTATATGGCTGGTGGTAGCTGCCACATGAATCTACACATGTGATAAAATGGTACAGAGGGACATACACACATGTTCTTTCAGTGTCCGTTCCTGGATTTTATGTTATTCTATAGTGACACAGCATATTACTTTTGGGGAACTGGGTAAAGGGAACACTGAACCTCTCTGTATTAAATTTCAGCTTCCTGTGATCTACAAATATTTAAAAATGAAAGTTTAAAAAAGAGCAAGAGGGAGTAAGAAAAAGCAATTGTAGTTAAATGTATTAAAAAAAACTGAATCAAAATAAGAATATAAAACATCAGCAAAAATATCAAATCAAAACCAAGAATTACAAGATTATAATGCTCATTATTCATGGAGGTTAGGAGAAATATAAAAAGCTACCAAAAATATTGTAGCCTTTTTGGAAGGCAATGTGGAATCTATTGAAATTCTTATAATCATCAGCAATCCCCCTACTAAGTTTCTGTTTACAAAAATGTATCACTCTGTATGGTTATATATAAAAAGGGGTTTTCTAAATCAGTATTTGTAGCTGCCAGTAATTGGAAACAAAGTGTGTCATTATACACAGGTGAAATGAATAAATTTTGATACACTTACACCATGGAATAGTAAAGTTGCTCAGTCTTGTCTGACTCTTTGCAACTCCATGGACTGTAGCCTACCAGGCTACTCTGTCCATGGGATTTTCCAGGCAAGAATACTGGAGTGGGTTGCCATTTCATTCTCCAAGTGATCTTCCTGACCCAGGGATCAAACCCAAGTCTCCCACATTGCAGACAGACACTTTACTGTCTGAGCCACCAGGGAAAGTGAGATTATACCATGGAATATTATGCAGTTATTACTTAGAATTACAAGTACTGTGGAGATACTTCCGTGAATGTGAATGTTATTAGGTGGTAAACATAAGACACAGGAAAGGCATCTAAGGTGTTTGTATAGATGTGTATGCATGTACACACATGTATGCATCTGTTTGTGATTATAATACCTTGGAGAAAATATAGAATGCATTTCACTAGCTTGCAGGCTCATGTTAATGGAGGTCACTGTGCAGTGATGCTGAGGTGGGAGGACAGCAGGGAGGCCATCTGTGATAACACAACACAAATGAGATCCTGTTTATGTCAAATTGTATTTGTGGCTTTGTTAAAGCGTGTTTGTATGAAAGGAAGAACAAAATGATGGCCACCAAAATGTTAGGATGACTACCACAAAAGTGTACGATTACAGGGCTTTTAAAAAAATTATTACTGAGGAGTGAGGAAGGGGTAGGGACTGCATGGGGTGGACGAGGATGAGAACTGGACCTCTGGAGTGTTTACAATACAGCTGTGCATTCTTAACGGCTTGGCCGCTGCCACCAGTTCAAATGGCTGCTTCAGGAAGTGAGGGCAACAAGAGCAAGGAGAGTCTTTAAGAGCTGCCTCACACTGGGACATGTCTGACCCCTTGCTGCAGTCCCTACAGCATGAACGAGAGATCAAACCTTGAGCCTTTGGAGTGGGAGCACTGGCTCCAAGACCATAGACTACCAGAGAACGAACCCTAGGGAGTATCAAATAGTGAGAACTCACACAAAGGAAACCACTTGAATACAAGACCGGGCATCACCCAACCATCAATGGCACCCTGTGCAGGACACCTCATCTAAACAACAAACAAAACAAAAATACAAACCCAACCATCAGCAGACAGGAGGACCACCTCACTCAGCCTTGTGCATTAGAGGAAAGACAAACAAACAAAAACTCAGCACAAATCTCACTGCATGTGAAGCTCACACAAACCACTGGATCACCCTTAGGAGGGCAGAAATCAAAAGAAAGAAAGAATTCAACCTGCCTGGGAAAAGGAGACCTCAAACACAATAACTTAACAAAAAAGAAAAAAAGAAAAGGCAGAGAAATACTGCGCAAATGAAGGAACAAACTAGAAACACAGAAGTCCAAGTAAATGAGGAGGAAACAGGAAAATTACCTGAAAAAGAATTCAGAATAATGATAGCAAAGATGAACAAAAACCTTGAAAACAAAACAGAGAAATGAAAGAATCAACTAACAATGACATAGAAGAATTAAAGAATAAGCATACTGAGACAAACAACATAATTACTGAAATTAAAAATACTCTAGAAGGAATAAATAGCAGAATATCTGAAGCAGAAGAACGAATCAGTGAGCTGGAAGATAAAATGGTGGAAATAACTTTTGAAGAGCAGAATAAAGTAAAAAGAATCAAAAGAGCTGAGGACAATCTCAGAGACCTCTGGAACCATATCAAATGCACCAACTGTTGCATTATAGGGGTCCCAGAAGAAGAAGAGAAAAAGAAAGGGTATGAGAAAAATTTTGAAGCAATTATAGTTGAAAATTTCCCCAACATGGAAAAGAAAATAGCCACTCAAGTCCAAGAGGTACAAAGAGTCCCATACAGGATAAACCCAAGGAGAAACACACCAAGACACATACTAGTCAAACTAACAAAGACTAAACACAAAGAAAGAATATTAAAAGCAGCAAGGGAGAAGCAACAAGTACCCTACAAGGGAAATCCCATACGCTTAACAGCTGATTTTTCAGCAGAAACTCTGCAGGCCAGAAGGGAATGGTAGCATATATTTAAAGTACTGAAAGGGAAAAATCTATACCCAAGATTATTGTACCCAGCATGGATCTCATTCAAAATTGATGGAGAAATAAAAAGCTTTTCAGATAAGCAAAGGTTAAGAGAATTCAGTATCACCAAACCAGCTTTACAACAATTATTAAAGGGACTTATATAGTCAAGAAATACAACAGAAGAAAAAAGATCTACAAAATCAACCCCAAACAATTAGAAAATAGCAATAGGAATATATCTATCAATAATTATTTTAAATGTAAGTGGATTAAATGCTCTAACCAAAAGATACAGACTGTCTGGATGGATAAAAAAAGACCCATATATATGTTGTCTACAAGAAACCCACTTCAGACCTCAAGACACATATAGACTGGAAGTGAGAGGATGGAAAAATATATTCCATGCAAATGGGAAGCAATAGAAAGCTGGAGTAGCAATCCTCGTATCAGACAAAATAGACCTTAAAATACAGGAGATTATAAGAGATAAGGAAGGGCACTACATAATGATCAAGGCATCAATTCAAGAGGAAGACATAACAATTGCAAATATCTATGCACCCAGCATAGAAGCACGTCTATACATAAGACAAACACTAACAGACATAAAAGGAGAAATTAGCAGTAACACAATAATAGTAGGAGACTTTAATACCGCTCTGAAACCAATGGACAGATCATCAAAACAGAAAATTAGTAAGGAAACACAAGTCTTAAATGATACGTTAGATGAGATGGAGCTCATTGATATCTTCACGACATTCCATCCAAATGCAGAAGAATACACCTTCTTCTCAAGTGCACATGGAATACTCTCCAGGATAGACCACATCTTGGGTCACAAATCAAACCTCAGTAAATTTAAGAAAATTGAAATTGTATCAAGCATCGTCTCCAACCACAATGCTAAGAGACTAGATATCAATTACAAGAAAAAAAACTGTAAGAAACACAAACACATGGAGATTAAACAACACATTTCTAAATAACCAACAGGTTACTGAAGAAAAGGGGAAATAAAAAATTGCTAGAAACAAATGACAATGAAAACACAACAACTCAAAACCTATGTGATGCAGCAAAAGCAGTTCCAAGAGGGAAGTTTATAGCAATATAATCCTACCTCAAGAAACAAGGAAAACATCAAATAGACAACCTAACCTTACACCTAAACAACTGGAAAAAGAAGAAAAAAAACATCAAAATTAGAAGAAGGAAAGAAATCATAAAGATCTGAGCAGGAAAAATGAAAAAGAAATGACAGAAACAATAGTAAAGATTAATAAAACTAAAAGCTGGTTCTTTGAGAAGATAAACAAAATTGACAAACCCTTAGCCAGACTTATCAAGAAAAAGAGAGAAGAATCAAATCAACAAAATTAGAAATGGAAAAGGAGAGGTTACAACAGACAATGCAGAAATACAAAGGACTACAAGAGACTATTATGAACAGCTATATAGCAATAAAATAGACAACCTGGAAGAAATGGACAGATTCTTAGAAAAGTTCAATCTTCCAAGACTGAACCAGGAAGAAATAGAAGTTATGAACAACCCAATTACAAGCACTGAAATTGAAGCTGAGATCAAAAAATCTCCCAAAAAAACAAAAGCCCAGAACCAGATGGCTTCACAGGAGAATTCTATCAAACATTTAGAGAAGAGCTAATGCCTATCCTTCTAAAACTCTTTCAAAAAATTGCGGATGAAGGAACACTTCCAAATTCATTCTACAAGGCCACCATCACCCTGATACCAAAACCAGACAAATACAACACACAAAAAAGAAAACTACAGGCCAGTATCACTGATGAACCTTGATGCAAAAATGCTCAACAAAATTTTAGCAAACAGAATTCAGCAACATATCAAACACCATGATCAAGTTGGGTTTATTCCAGGGATGCAAGGATTCTTAAATATACATAAATCAAACAATGTGATATACCATATTAACAAATTGAAAGACAAAAACCATATGATCATCCCAATAGATGCAGGAAAAGATTTTGACAAAATCAGCCCTTATTTATTATTAAAACTCTTCAAAAAATGGGCATATAAGTAACCTACCTCAGCATAGTAAAGGCCATATATGATAAGCCTACAGCAAACATTAGTCTCAATGGTGAAAAACTGAAAGCATTCCCCCTAAGATCAGGAACAAGACAAGGGTGTCCACTTTCACCACTATTATTCAACATAGTTCTGGAAGTCCTAGTCACAGTGATCAGAGAAGGAAAGGAAATAAAAGGAATCCAGATCAGAAAAGAAGAAGTAAAGCTCTCACTGTTTGCAGATGACATGATACTGTACATAGAAAACCCTAAAGATAGTATCAGAAAATTACTAGAGTTAATCAGTGAATTTAGCAAAGTTGCAGGACACAAAAGCAATACACAGAAATCGCTTGCAGTTCTATATACTAACAATGAAAAACCAGAAAGAGCAATTAAGGAATCAATCCCATTCACCATTGCAAGAAAAGAATTAAACATCTAGGAATAATCTTACCTAAGGAGATGAAAGAACTGTACACAGAAAATTATAAGACACTGATGAAAGAAATCAAAGATAACATAAACAGATGGAGAGAGATTCCATGTTCCTGCATAGGAAGAATCAATATTGTGAAAATGACTATACTATCAAATGCAATCTACAGATTCAATGCAATCCCTATTAAATTACCAATGGCATTTTTCACAGAACTAGAACAAAAAATTTCACAATTCATATGAAAACAGAAAAGACCCCGACTAGCCAAAGCATTCTTGAGAAAGAAGAATGGAGCTGGAGGAATCAATCTTCCTGACTTCAGGTTATACTACAAAGCTACAGTCAACAAGACAGTATGGTACTGGCACAAACACAGAAATATAGACCAATGGAACAAGATAGAAAGCCCAGAAATAAACCCATGCACCTATGGGTACCTTATTTTTGACAAAGAAGGCAAGAATATACAATGGGGCAAAGACAGCCTCTTCAATAAATGGTGCTGGGAAAACTGGACAGCTACATGCAAATGAATGAAATTAGGACACTTCCTAACACCATACACAAAGATAAACTCAAAATGGATTAAAGACCAAAGGTAAGACCAGAAACTATAAAACTCTTAGAGGAAAACATAGGCAGAACACCCAATGACATAAATCAAAGCAAGATCCTCTATGACCCACCTCCTAGAGTAACGGAAATAAAAACAAAAGTAAACAAGTGGGACCTGATTAAACTTAAAAGTGTTTTCACAACAAAGGAAAGTATAAGCAAGGTGAAAAGACAACCCTCAGAATGGGAGAAAATAAAAGCAAATGAAACAACTGACAAAGGATTAATTTTCAAAATATACAGCAGCTCATATAACTCAATACCAGAAAAACAAACAACCCAATCAAAAAGTGGGAAAAAGACCTAAACAGACATTACTCCAAAGAAGACATACAGATGGATAACAAACACATGAAAAGATCAACATCACTCATTATTAGAGAAATGCAAATCAAAACTACAATGAGGTATCACCTCACACTGGTCAGAATGGCCCTCATCAAAGAGTCTACAAACAATAAACGCTGGAAAGGGTGTGGAGAATAGGGAACACTCTTGTACTGTTGGTGGGAATGTAAATTGATACAGCCACTATGGAAGACGGTATGGAGATTAATTAAAAAGCTAGGAATAAAATGACCATATGACCCAGCAATTCCACTCCTAGGCATATACCCTGAAGAAACCAAAATTGAAAGAGACACGTGTATCCCATTGTTCATTGCAGCACTATTTACAATAGCTAGAACATGGAAGCAACCTAGATGTCCATCAACAGATGAATGAATAAAGAAGTTGTGGTATATATACACATGGAATATTACTGAGCAGAACCTATTATACAGAGTGAAGTGAGTCAGAAATAGAAAGATAAATACCATATTCTATCACATATATATGGATAGAAAAATGGAACTGAAGAACTTACTTACAGGGCATCAGTGGAGAAACAGACATAGAGAATAGACTTATGGGCATGGGGAGAGGGGAGGAGAGGGTGAGATGTATGGAAACAGTAACATGGAAACTTACATTACCATGTGTAAAATGGATAGCCAACGGGAATTTGCTGTGTGACTCAGGAAACAGGGGCTCTGTATCAACCTAGAGGGGTGGGATTGGGAGAGAGCTGGGAGAAAGATGGGAAAGAGTTTCAAAAGGGAGGGGATATATGTATACCTATGGCTGATTCATGTTTAGGTTTGACAGAAAACAGCAAAACTCTGTAAAGCAATTATCCTTCAATAAAAAATTAATAAATTAAAAAAAATTATTATTGAAGTATAGTTGGTTTACAATATTGTGTTAATTTCAGGAGCACAGCAAAATGATTCAGTTATATATATATGTTTTTATATGTATATACTCAGGTTATTTGTATTATAGGTTATTACAAGATATTGAATATAGTTCCTTCTGCTACAGAGTAAATCTTTATTGTTTATTTTATGCACAGTAGTTTGTATCTGTTAATCCCAAGCTCCTAATATATCCTTCCCCAACTCCCTTTCCACTTTGGTAATCATAATTTGGAAATCATAATCTGTTTCCATGTCTGTTTTATACATATTCATTTGTATCATTTTGAGATTATACATATAAGTAACCATATAATACTTTACTTTCTCTGATTTACTTCAGTTAGTATGATATTCTCGAGGTCCATCCATGTCCATCCATCAAATGACAATATTTCATTTCTTATGGCTGAGTAATATTCCATTGTATATCTGTACCATATCTTTTTAAAACAATCATCTGTCGATGGGCTCTTGGGTTGTTTTCATGTCTTGGCTGTTGTAAATAGTGCTGCTATGAACACTGGGGTTCATGTATCTTTTCAAATTAGAGTTTTCTCCAGATATGTGCCCAGGAGTAGGATTGCTATATTGTATGGCAGCTCTATTTTTGTTTTTTAAAGGAACCTCCTTACTGTTCTTCACAGTGGCTATACCAATTTACACTACCACCAATAGTATACATGGGTTCCCTTTTTCCCAAACCCCTCCAACATTTATTATTGATGATCCATTCTGACTGGTGTGAAGAGATACCTCATTGTGGTTTTGATCTGCATTTCTCTAATAATTAGTGATGTTGAGCATTTTTCATATGTCTGTTGGCCATCTGTATGTCTTCTTGGGAGGAATGTCTGTTTAGGTCTTCTGCCCATTTTTTGATTGGGTTGTTTGTTTCTTTGATCTTAAATTGTATGAGCTCTTTGTATATTCTAACTGTTAAACTACAGGGAGTTTTTTATGTTTTACATATTTTTTATGTATTGTTGCAATTCTTTAAAAGGAGCATGTATAATTAATATGATCAAAAAAGCTTTTTTTAACCACAAAATAAAATTAGAGAACAATGGAAAAATTCAATAGGAATGCTGGCAATAAATGAGTAAAATCTCTCCAAAAAATTAATAAAACAAAGATGAAGAGAGAATGTAGAAATATGAAGACTATTAGAGCCCTATCAAGAAGTTACAACCTCTACCAAGAGTTCCAGGGGAAAAGCAGAGAAGGAAATTATCAAGTAAATAATACATATCTTTTTTCCCAATAGTAAAGGTTGAGTGTCTAGACTGAAAGGGTACAATGAATGTTGAGCTCAGTGGATAAAAAAAAACTGACATCCAGGATTATCACTAAGATATTTCAGAACAATAGGGATAAAAGAAAAACCCTTAAAAACTTCTAAATTAAAAATAAAAACCCAAGCCATACACAAATGCCATGGTCCTTCTCACCAGCAACATTCAATGGTAGAACACAGTGAAGAAATGTCTTCAGGTTTTTTTTTTTTTACCTTTTAAAAAAATTTAGTTCTTACTCCCTTTTTATTTTATCTTTTGGCTTGCCACATGGCATGTGCGATCTTAGTTCCTTGACCAGGGACTGAACCCACAGCCTCTGCATTGGAAGCTCTTAACCACTGGACCTCCAGAGAAGTTTTTGAAGAGTAATTTCAACCCAGAATCCTACATAAAGCCTAAGCATCCATCAAGTATGAAAGTTAAAAAAGGAGTTTTTCTGCAGACATTAAAAAAACTCTATGTCTATACCTCCTATGTACTTTTTCTTAAGGAAGATATTTTTGAGCATAATAAAGAAGTAAAGATAGATGTAGGATTCAAGAAACAGGAAATCAGGAGGAAAATTATGCAGAATTCCTGGAGAACAAGTCGTTGGAATTATAGCAGGAGGTCAGAGGTTTCCAAGAGGAAAGCCCCCAGAAGAAAGGAGAGACTTGATAGAATACTGACATGTTTGAACACTTATAAAATGGTTTGTAGATGACCTGATGGAGAGTTAAATTGAACGACAGACAAAGAAAATCACACATGCAAAAAATGCAGTCATTATTAACTCCAGGAAAAAAAAGTCACTATAATCCACTACTTGGCTCTACATTGAATAATATTTTCATGTCCATGGTGATATAAACACTTGTTAACTGATTTAACCAGTAAAAAAGATGATATTATTTGAATAGGAATGGAAAGGAGACAAAAATTTGAGATGCTGATTCTTCATGATGACCACAACTGGAGGTTAATAGATAACATTTTAAATAATAAATCAAAATAGCAGTTTAACATTGTTGTTGAAATCTAACTTGATTGTCTGTGGGTGAGGGAGGGACAAGCAGATGGCTGTCTTGTTTTCAGAGGAAGTCTTCTGACTCCTTACTACTCTCGAGTTGGGCTGTGGTGAGGGGATCAGCAGTGCCCTGTCACACGGGAGCTGGTGAGCACTGCACCCTCAGGTCCCACCTGCATGTCTAGTCAGAGCCTGTATCCCAGCAGAGCTCAGGTGATGTAGATGAACCTTGAACTTTGAGAAGCACAATGTAAGTGCCATTTTATTTTACAACTATGTGCTTGCATAATTTTGATAACTTTTCTTAAAGTAAAAGTAAAAAAAAAAAACCCACCCTAAAAAACAGGGAGAATAAAGCATTTTCTAAAGCTTACACTGAAGCTGAAACCCCAGTACTTTGGCCACCTGATATGGAGAATTGACTCATTTGAAAAGATCCTGATGCTGGCAATGATTAAAGGCAGGAGGAGAAGGGGATGACAGAGGATGAGATAGTTGGATGATGTCACTGACTCAATGGATGTGTTTGAGTAAGCTCCATGAGTTGGTGATGGACAGAGAAGTCTGGCGTACTGCAGTCCATGGGGTCACAAAGTGACCCGGACATAACTGAGCTACTGAACTGAATTGAAAGCTTATTTACAAGATTGTTCACTGTGGAATTATTTAAAAAGTTGTGAACAACCTAACAGCTCAAAACAGTAGAAAACTGATTAAGAATTGGATGCATACATACAAATGAATTCCATGTAGTCATTAAACTAATGATATAAATGTTTTTCTCTAATTAAACTTTTAATTTTGATATAATAATTATAGATGCTCATGCAGATGTAACAAATACTATAGAGATCCAGTGTACTCTGTACACGGATTCTCACAATGGTACAGTGCAGTATCACAACCAGGATGAGACACTGATACAACCCAGAGATCTCACTGAGATTCTGTTTCCTCCAGTCATTTGTATGTGCGCTTGTGTGTATATACATGTGCGTGGTATTATATACTTAGTTCTATGTGGTTTTATCCCATGCGTAGATTCAACTATCTACCACCACATCAAGACACAGAACATCATTTCAGGATCCTCGGGTTGCCCTTGTATGACCTCACCCAACTTCTGCTCTCCAACCTCTGGTAATGACTAATATATTCTTCATTGCTATATTTTTTTCATTTTAAGAATGTTATAGGGATGGATTTCTATAGTATATAACTTTTTGGTATTGGCTTTTTCCTACTCACAATAATGCTCTGGAGAACCACTGAAGTTGTATTTCACTAGTATTCATACTGTGGAATACTACTACTATGCTATAATACTACTATGACTGTACAATATTACAGTATTATTTCATGGTACGGATGTACCACACTTTGTTAACCATCTACCCACAGAAAGACACCTGGGTTGTTTCCAGCTTAGGGCTACTATGAACACTTATGGATTAAGTTTATGTGTAAACTAAGTTTCATTTTCCTGAGATAAAGACACAAGTGCAATTGCTGGGTCGTACAATAAACCCAGGTGCAGTTTCATAAGACACTGCCAGCCCCTTTCCAAAGTAACTGTACTGTTTCACATTCCTACCAGAAATATGCAAGATACTGTTTCTTTACATCCTTACCAGTATTTGGGGTCCTCACATATTTTTATTTTAATCATTCTGATTGTGTTTTTAATTTGCATTTCTTTTTTGGTTAACGGTCTTTTCATGTGCACATTTGCCATCTGTATATACTCTCTGGTTAAATGTCTTTTGTCTGTTTTCTAGTTGGATTATTTGTATTTTTACTGTTGAATTTTGAGATTTTATATTCTAGAACTACTCTTTTGTTGGATATGTGGTTTGCAAATAAAGTCTCCCCAATGTGTGGTTTAGCTTTTCATCCTCCTACCAGAGTGTTTCTTTGTACAGCAAAAGGTTTTGATTTTGATGAAGTCCAATTTATTATTTTTTTCCATTATGGATGTAACTTTGGTATTGTGACTAAGAACTCTTTATTATCTTGTAGATCTCAAAGATTTCCTCCTAAAAGTCTTATAGCATTATGTTTTACATTTAAATATGTGATTAATTAATTTTGAATTGTTTTTGAATAAAGTATGAGGTTCAGGTTTAGTTTTTCCCCCTGTGGATGTCCAAATACCTTAACACTGTTTGTTGAAAAGACTACTGTTCTTCCACTAAATTGCTTTTGCATCAGAAACCAGTTGAGTATGTGTGTATACGTTTCCTTTGGGGTTCTCTACTCTTTTCATGTGATCTACGTCTATCACTACCCCAATATCACAACTGATTAAGTAGCCCTAACTAATATCGGGTAGATGGATTCCTCTCACTTTATTACTTTTACAAAACCATTTTAGCTATTTTAGGGTCTGTGCCTCTCCATATAAATTTTAGAATACAAAAGATTTTTCAAGGTTAGAAAATGTTCACATTGTACTCCCCCCACCCTCACTTAAAATCTCTAAGTAGAAACAGCACTGTGGATCCTTGCTACCCAAGTCAGGGAAGAGGACGGAAGAAGGTCAGGTAAACCACTCAGCATTCATTAAGCTTATGCTCCCATTTCTTTTCTTGCTCGCTCTTGATCTTGGTCTCCTTCCAAGCCCCCTTATCCAGGAGCACAAACCCATCTATGTAAAACTAAGATTATAAATAAGATGCTAAAATTTACTTTCCCTGGAATCATAAGTTCTCTGTCCCTCTACCTGAAATTAAAAATCTCTATATACAGACAGCACCTTTTTACTCCCAAGGATTGCTTCCTCCTGTTCTCCATCACACACACAAATATGCTAGAATATCCCAGATATAAGGTGACACTGTGGAGGGCTAAACTGCATGGCTGCCTGTAGTTAAGGAAACTCTCCCTCATCACTGAGAAGCTGCACTGGACCTGCGAGGGCCACCGGAGAGGCTCTGTCAGACTTCAGACTTCTAAGCCAAGGGAGCCCCAGCCCATTAACCTTTGTGATTTCTTAATTACATCTCAGTGTTAATAGTCTTTTAAATATCTGAAATAATCTTATTTGCTCAATTACTTACTCACTCTCATCTCCTGCCCTTCCCTTGAGGACAGAGATCTTTTTCTACACTCTTCAATACTATATCCATAGTGCCTAGGATATTGCCTCGTCCACAGTTGGTGTTCAGCAAATATTTATCAAATTGAAGAAGAACACGGTGAGAGGATGTGGTCACCTGGACAGCAACAGTATATACGTCTAACAAGGATGGACAGAAGGTCAATGGAACACAAAGGTCAGCTGTAGACATCTCAGAGACCTAAATGTAAACAGTAAGTCCATGAAAGTTTTATTAAAAAGGTAATTTAGGGAAGTCTAGTCATGACCTGGGGGTAAAGAATAGACGGATACTCTTGAAAACAATGAAATCTAGAATTTCTGTTCATTAAAAGATATAACCAAAGAAGGAAAAAGACAAGCCATGGAGTGGGAAATCATATTGATGGCACATTTAACCAACAAAGCAATTGTATCCAGAATATGTACAATCAGTAAGTAAAAGACAACTTCATTGACAAGTGGACAAGGTATTAGGTCAGACACATCCCCAAAAAGAATATCCAAATGGTCAAAAAGCATTTAAAGGGTGTATAGAAGCTCTATACAATTAGCAAAAACAAGACTGGGACCTGACTATTACTCAGATCATAAAGTCCTCATCGCAAAATTCAGACTTAAATTGAAGAAAGTAGGGAAAACCACTAGACCATTCAGGTGTGACCTAAATCAGATCCCTTACAATTATACAGTAGAAGTGACAAATAGATTCAAGGGATTAACTCTGGTAGACAGAGTGCCTGAAGAACTATGAACGGAGGTTTGTGACACTGTACAGGAGGTGGTGATCAAACTACCCTCAAGAAAAAGAAATGCAAAAAAGCAACATGGTTGTCTGAGGAGGCCTTACAAAGGGCTGAGAAAAGAAGAGAAGTGAAAGGCAAAGAAGAAAAGGAAAGACATATCCATCTGAATTCAGAGTTCCAAAGAATAGCAAGGAGAGATAAGAAGGCCTTCTTAAATGATCAATGCAAAGAAAGAGGAAAACAATAAAATGGAAAAGACTAGAGATCTCTTCATGACAATTAGAGATACCAAGGGAACATTTCATGCAAGTTCAGTTCAGTCACTCAGTCATGTCCGACTCTTTGAGATCCCATGAACTGCAGCACGCCAGGCCTCCCTGTCCATCACCAACTCCCAGAGTTTACTCTAGGAGTAACTCATGCCCATCGAGTCAGTGATGCCATCCAACCATCTCATCCTCTGTCGTCCCCTTCTCCTCCTGCCCCTAATCCCTTTCAGCATCAGAGTGTTCCAATGAGTCAACTCTTCGCATCATGTGGCCAAAGTACTGGAGTTTCAGCTTCAGCATCAGTCGTTCCAATGAACACCCAGGACTGATCTCCTTTAGGACAGACTGGTTGGATCTCCTTGCAGTCCAAGGGACTCTCAAGAGTCTTCTCCAACACCACAGTTCAAAAGCATCAATTCTTCAGCACTCAGCTTTCTTTATAGTTCAACTCTCACATCCATACATGACCACTGGAAAAACCATAGCCTTGACTAGATGGACCTTTGTTGGCAAAGTAATGTCTCTGCTTTTTAATATGCTGTCTAGGTTGGTCATAACTTTCCTTGCAAGGAGTAATTGTCTTTTAATTTGATGATATTTACTACTATTAAATGAAAGTGGATCATCATCAAAGTCTTCATCCTCATTATTTTTGCCTTGAATAAACCAAGGAGGAGGAAGAGGAAGAGTTGATCTTGCTGTCTCAGGGGTGGCAGAGGCACAGAAGGTGGAAGAAAGTGGGAGACAAGAGAGATAGGCATACTTGGTGTCCCTCATAGCTCAGCTGATAAATAATCTGCCTGCAATTCAGGAGACCTGGGTTTGATCTCTGGGTTGGGAAGATCCCCTGGAGGAGGGAACAATTAGCCAGACCAGGATTCCGGCCTGGAGAATTCCATGGACTGTTTAAATATGGGCACAATAAAGGACAAAAACAGTATGGACCTAACAGAAGCAGAAGA
This sequence comes from Dama dama, assembly GCF_033118175.1. Classification (NCBI taxonomy): domain Eukaryota; kingdom Metazoa; phylum Chordata; class Mammalia; order Artiodactyla; family Cervidae; genus Dama; species Dama dama. Next base: position 4,729,981 of record NC_083713.1, on the reverse strand, counting down.
TATTAAGAAAAGGTGGCAAGAATACACAGAAGAACTGTCCAAAAAAGATCTTAATGGCCCAGACAACCATGATGGTATGATCACTCACCCAGAGCCAGGCATCCTGGAGTGTGAAGTCAAGTGAGCCTTAGGAAGCATCACTATGAACAAGGCTAGTGGAGGTGATGGAATTCCAGCTGAGGTATTTCAAAACCTAAAAGATGATGCTGTTAACTCAATATGCCCACAAATTTGGAAAACTCAGCAGTGGCCACAGGACTGGAAAAAGTCAGTTTTCATTCCAATCCCAAAGAAAGGCACTGCCAAAGAATGTTCAAACTACCACACAATTGCACTCCTCTCACATGATAGCAAGGTAATACTCAAAATTCTCCAAGCGTGGCTTCAACAGTATGTGGACCAAGAACTTCCAGATGTTCAAGCCGGATTTAGAAAAGGCAGAAGAACCAGTGATCAAATTGCCAACATTCACTGGATCATAGTAAAAGCAAGAGAATTCCAGAAAAACATATACTTTTGCTTCAATGACTATGGAAGCCTTTGACTGTGTGGATCACCACAAACTGGAAAATTCTTAAGACATGGAACTACCAGACCACCTTACCTGCCTCCTGAGAAATCTGTATGCAGGTCAAGAAGCAACAGTTAGAAGCGGACATGGAACAATGAACTGATTCCAAATTGGGGAAGGAGTACGTCAAGGCTGTATATTGTTACCCTGCTTGTTTAACTTATATGCAGAGTACATCATGCGAAACGCTGGGCTGGATGAAATCAAGCCGAAATCAAGATTGCCAGGAGAAATATCAATAATCTCAGATATGCAGATGACTCCACCCTTATGGCAGAGAACAAGGAGGAACTAAAGAGCCTCTTGATGAAGGTGAAAGAGGAGAGTGAAAAAGTTGCTTAAAACTCAACATTCAAAAAACTAAGATCATGGCATCCGGTCCCACCACTTCATGGCTTATAGGTGGGGAAACAATGGAAACAGTGACAGACTTTATTTTCTTGCGCTCCAAAATCACTGCAGATGGTGACTGCAGCCATGAAATTAAAAGATGCTTGCTCCTTGGAAGAAAAGCTATGACCAACCTAGACAGCATATTACAAAGCAGAGACATTACTTTTCTGACAAAGGTCTGTGTAGTCAAAGCTATGGTTTTTCCAGTAGTCCTGTATGGATGTGAGAGTTGGATCATAAAGAAAGCTGAGCATCAAAGAATTGATGCTTTTGAACTGTGGTGTTGGAGAAGACTCTTGAGAGTCCCTTGGACTGCAAGGAGGTCCAACCACTCCATCCTAAAGGAAATCAGTCCTGAGTATTCATTGGAAGGACTGATGATGAAGCTGAAGCTCCAATACCTTGGCAACCTGATGTAAAGAACTGAGTCATTGGAAAAGACCCTGATGCTGGGAAAGATTGAAGGCAGGAAGAGAAGGGGACAATAGAGGATGAGATGGTTGGATAGCATCACTGACTCAGTGGACACAAATTTGAGCAAACCCCAGAAGTTGGTGATGGACAGGGAAGCCTGGCATGCTGCAGTCCATGGGGTTGCAGCGTAGGACATGACTGAGTGACTGAACTGAACTGAGCCTTTTTAGACAGTGGCCAGTACAGTGCTCAGTTGTGTCTGACTCTTTGCAACCCCATGGACTGTAGCCCACCGGGCTCTTCTGTCCATGAGATTTCCCAGGAAGAATACTGAGTGGTTCTCCATTTCCTTCTCCAGGCGATCTTACTGACTCAGGAATGGAAACTGCATCTCTTGTGTCTCTTGCATTGGCAAATGGATTCTTTATCATTTGTTTCACCTGGGAAGCCCTCTTTAGACATTGGGGAAATACAGTTTACCTCTACCTGCCTAGCAGAATGGTTAAAATTGGTTAACAATATCAAGCAAATGCTAATGAGACTATGGGGAGAAGGAAACTCTTATGGAGTGAGTGTAAACTGGCACAGTCACTTTGGAATGATATCTGGCAGTATCTAGTAAAGCTAGTGAAGCTGAAGATAAGCAACCCCAATGACCCAGCCATTTCACTCCTAGGAGGCACATCCAACAGAAAGGCACAGGCTCATGCAGTAGGCACCTGGGCACAACGTTTCCTGGCAGCAACAGCTGACTGATACATACACCATGGAATACTGATTCAAAGTCATTGTACCTAATGATGAAAATGAAAGAACTTTTGACTCACAGCACAAGGACAGGTCTTAGCAAAATTAGAGTAAACCAAATGGATAAAGAATAAAAGAACACATAAGGTTGCATGTGCTTAAAGTTCAAAAACAGGCAAAAATAAACTACATTGTTTGGAGGCACAAAGGTAAGTAGTAAAACTATAATGAGGCAAAGAAGTGAATACCATAGAAGTTGGCACAGCCTATGGAAGGAAGGACTCTTGGACCAGGAAGGGCTGTAGTGTTCTGACTCAAGTGGAGGTTACTCAATGTTTGTTTCACAGCAATATATTTTCTACACATTTATGCACTAGGCTTTTCTGTATGATGCTACATATCTCAAATTAAAAGAGCTCTAAAGGAACAAACTACAGGATGTGAAATCACAGGAAGTTAAAGCCTCTATAGATTACATGGAAGAAAAGTTATGACAAATCTAGACAGTGCATTAAGAAGCAGAGGCATTACTTTACCGACAAAGGTCCATATAGTCAAAGCTATGGTTTTTCCTGTAGTCATGTATGTATATGAGAGTTGGACCATAAAGAAGGCTGAGCACCGAAGAAATGATGCTTTCAAACTGTGGTGTTGGAGAAGACTCTTGAGAGTCCCTTGGACTGCAAGGAGATCCAACCAGTCCATCCTAAAGGAAACCAACCCTGAATATTCATTAGAAGGATTGATATTGAAGCTGAAGCTCCAATATTTTGGCCACCTGATGTGAAGAGCTGACTCATTGGAAAAGACCCTGATTCTGGGAAAGATTGAGGGCAGAAGGAGAAGGGGGTGATGGAGGTTTGAGATGACTGGATGGCATCATCGACTTGATGGACATGAGTCTGAGCAAGCTCCAGGAAATGGTGAAGGACAGGGAAGCCTGGCGTGCTGCAGTCAATGGGGTTGCAGAGTCAGGCATGACTGAGCAACTGAACAATAACATAGATGACATGATCATAACCATGTTAAATATATGGTTCCAGAATAAAATTTGGAAGAAGATTTAACAGTGGTAGTTCTGGAATAAAATGAGAACTCTTGCTTCTTAAGAGCACTGTGGAATGAAGAAATGGAAACACCCCTGGATTCCTTGCAAATTTCTCCTGCAATTACAGCCTGCTCTCCCAGGAGCAACCACTAGATGGAGCCTCACCTCTAGTTCTAAGTTCAGTTTCTGCCCAAGGTTGCCCAGGGCTTCAGCTAGAGAGAGCAAACTTTTCAGAACTTTTCTCCCCTCTCCTTCCCATGTACATGTTCTGATCACAACAATGTGAGTTCTCATTCCTCCTGTGAGGTTTGAAATAGAAAGAGGAAAATGAACGCACATCTTTCCAGCATCCACTTCATGCCTGACTCCTTCTTGCGTCCTTTACCATCACAGCGTGCAGGCTCTCTGGGAGTTTGCTGAGGCTCCCGCACTTGGGGGCTTCCCAGGCGGCACAGTGGTAAAGAATCCACCTGCCAGTGGAGGAGATGCAAGAGACTTGGGTTCAGTCCCTGGGTTGGGAGAATCCCCTGGAGGAGGAAATGGCAACCCATGCCAGTCTTTTTGCCTGGAGAATTTCATGGGCAGTAGAGCTTTGTGGGCCACAGCCCATAGGGTCACACAGAGTCAGACACGACTGAGCCCCCACATCTGCTCCTCCCATAAACACAGGGACAGTCTGAAGGGAATGCTGTTTCCCATTGTGTACATATATACACATTAATATGTACAGCACTACTAAATCAGTTTTATGATTATATTATTTAGGTACTAAAAATCTTTTTGGACTACTTGATTTTACTCTGACTACTTGATTTTGCCTCAATATTAATCAATAGAAAAATAATTAACTAAATACAGTATAGCGATACTATGAAATAGCATGCCAGTTTCAACTAGAGAACAATGTATATAAAACCCCCGGAGGTCTGTATTTGCTGTTTTATTAAAGTAAACAAGAAAGCTACAGGATAGTATGTGTGTATGACCTGCCTCTTTTCCCCAAAGTGAAAGTGAAAGTTGCTCATGCTCATCGTGTCTGACTCTTTGTGACCCCATGGACTGGAATTCTCCGGGCCAGAATACTGGAGTGGGTAGCTGTTCCCTTCTTCAGGGGAATCTTCCCAACCCAGGGATCAAACCCAGGTCTCCCGCATTGCAGGCAGATTCTTTACCAGCTGAGCCACCCTCCTTATAATCCTGTTGACGTGTGGAGATAATGTCGATAACATACATCAGACTGCTGACACTATTTCCTTCTGTGGAATGTGACCCGGGGCTTTAAAGGGAAACTGTTACCTTTTCTCTTCTACATCTGTACTGGCTTTGTTTTTGATTTTACTAATAATTAAAAATAAGCAAAACAATAGGAAAAAAATCTTTGAAAGCTAATATTTAACACTTTACACATGAGGACACATGTTGAATAAAGTGATGTAATTTCAGGTGGTAGTCCTCACTTTTGAATGCGAAATGTCTAATTCCAGTGCGTTGGGAATGCCCTGTGAATGCTCACGGTCCCAGCTTGCCTCCTCCCAAGTAGCCCACAAAGAGCCTGGTGGCTGCAGTGAGCACCCAGACTTGTCGGTTATAGCACACAGGGCCTTCGGGCTGTCCTTGCGCACAGAAGTGTCATCCATGGGGGGAGCAGGTGCGGGGCCCTCAGCAAACACCCAGAGAGCCTGCATGTATTCAGCAAACAGTGAGACGATTATCAAGTGCCCAGGAAAGGACCAGACACTAAGCAGATGCTGAATAAATGTTCGTTCCTGTTCCTCTTTCGTATCTTAACAGGAGGAGAGAGCAGGCCACATGTGCTTGTGAATCAGAACATACAGGAAAGCTGGAGCGCCTGAGTGCAGGGGAAAGGTGCACATCGAGGGTGACTGACGCTTGCCGCAGGGAGACCACAGCCAGCTTGCTAAAGGGCCAGGCGCACCAGGAGCCCAGAGGCGGCGCATGGGGGTGGGAGGCTGCTTTTGGCCCTGCTTGAGGCTAATGCTGAACCTTTGGCCCTTCTGCACCAGCACAGTGCTGGGCACGCAGAGACATCACATCTATTTGTCTAAAGAAGCAACAGAGCGAGGGCAAATGGGTGCAGGAGTGGGCAGGAAAAGGGAGGTCTGCTTTCATAGTCCCAACACTACTCTTTCTGGGATTTTTAAAAAGCTGTTCCCTCCTTCAGAGGGCAGCCTGACTTGAGAGAAATCCCAAGCTGTATCCCTCTTCTTGTGCCTGACCCAGCACCTGTTCCCTATCCTGGGTGGGTGCCTTTGCTTTGGGGGAGAGAACGTTTTATTTCACTAGGAATTTCAGAAGCACCACTAATCTCTCCTTATATTCAAACAAGTTAAACTGGATCAGGTTAGATTTCAGAAATAAACCCATAAACACACTAGAAAACAAAGTTGGAAAATTTCCTTTTAAAATTTCACAGTGGAGAAGAATGAAGGCTGACAGGTAAAAGCCTACATCAACCACCGGATACAAAATAACCAGACTATGAACAGGTCACTGATGCAAACGGGAATTCAGATAGCTTGAATTACATAGGGAAAACAGAGACCACACAGAATTACAGCAAAATGCAGTTCCCACTTATTAGTTTGCCAAATTTCAAGAGATCAGTCTGGCTGTGTTGGTTCTGGTGGGACCCTCGTGTGTGTAAGTGGGGCAAGCTCCATGGAAGACAGACTGGCCTTCCTACTCCTTCCCTCCCCACACTTAGGAAAATGTCCTGTGTGGTCCCCTCCTTCTCTTGCCTTAAGAAGTGAAAGAATGCGAGTTGATCGATGTGAGTCACAGATAACTCACCTCACTTCCAAGAAGGTCCTTGAGTGAGGGTGCTGTGCTTAGGCCACAGGGACGCTGGCCTCTTTTCCTGCTCTCTTCCTTCTGCTCACCCTGGTCTAATGCCTGCAGAGAAAGTAGGAGGCGTATCCAGGCCTGGGACATCTTGGGGCTTCCAGGGGCCTCTGAGCTGTTGTCCACATGGCTGTAGCTTCCAAGAGAAACCACTGAGATGGCCCTACCCTTTTCAGGGTAGTGGAAATCTGCCTGCTGGGCAGGCCTGGGACTCTGGGGCTTGGGGCTCAGGGGCTTACAGGGCACTCTTTGGCTTCCAAGTGCCAGGTAGCAGGTGGAACCTGAGGGAAGGGTGTGGCTGCTCCCAGCCTGCTGCCTCCCAGGACTGGTGGGTGACAAAGGCCAAGACTTTTCAGGAAAGGTACTCAGAGGTAGGTATTCACCACGTTCCCGGGTACTTGTACATTTGATAGTTGGTTCACTTTTTCTCCTGTTATCTGAAGAAGCCAAACTGCTGGATGACAAAGGTGTGGGGGAATGTGTCGGTGTCCAGTGATCTCTAAAAACACAGCTCTCCTTGTGTTCCGCCTGCTTCTCACAGTCCCTATTGGTCTCTGGTGGAAAATGGCTGGGGGTATTCAAGATTTCTGGTCCTGGAATCAGACTTACTAAGGAGGGTCTTTTGGGCCCTTGGGCATCTTTGCTTTTCAGAAATGTGCGCCAGGAACTCTGGCGCAACCTGCTCTTTTCCTTTTGGTCCTTGAAAGAACATGGAGAACATTCACCAGTGTTCTCTTTTTCTAAAACTCTTGACTCAAAAAAATGTGCAAAGGTCTTATGAGCTGAGGCCAACCTCGCCCTGAGTCTTTTCTCTGGAGTTTTGAGTCTCTTGGCGTCGCACCTTTCTGAGGACTGTCTTCTGCTACCCAGGTCCCTGGGCATCTCCACGCGGCCCACTTCCATCAGCCCTGGGACTCCTTGACTTGAGCCCTGGAGGCCGATCACCGGAAAGGTGCTGGCGTGCGCATTGCAAGGAGTCCCAGCCTGGCCCGAGGCGCTCTGCGCGCTGCCCGTTGGGGGTTGACGGTCGGAGCACAGTTCCTCGAGGCCAGAGGAACCCCCAGGGTGGTCCCCTCCCGGGCTCTCGCCGGCAGAGGGCTTGCCTTTTCGGAAGGAGATTACCTTGGGAAACGCCAGGAAGTTTCCAGGCTCCCGCGATGCGTGGCGGAGCTGGTGGGGCGGTCTGGGCTGTTGGAGTGCACTCTTACCGGCGCGGGCCTGGGCGCCGGGCTGCTTGTCGGTGTCTGCATCGCCCTCTGCTGCGCACACCCCTCGCGTGTCCTCCGGGCTCGGGGGCCCTCGGCTGCCCGCGGGGTGAGGGCCCCAGGCCTCGGGCTCCCCAGCAGCTTCCTCCCTGGCCGCTGGAGTCCTGGAGCTCTGGCTGGCCCCAGGTTGGCTCTCTTCCATAGGCGCCCCTGTGCTCAGCATGTCCCTGGCGCGATCCTGGGAAGGCGTTTTTTTCCTCCCCGGGGGCCAATCTTCCAAAGCAGCCTGGGGGATCAGAACTATCCCAAGCTCTGAGGCTTGGGCCACCTGCCGAAGAGCCCCATCATTACCTCGCAGGCTGCAGGCTGCTGGCAGCTCACAAACACACTCATTGCCACAAGTTTTTGGCTTCCCAGCCAGAGGAGACTCACAGGGGGTCGCTCCAGCACTGTGGGGAGACCCTGGTCTTTCCTCTGGAAACTCACAGGACTGTGTTTTTAGCAGAGGACCTATTTTCCTCCTGGTGGCCTGCAGCCCTTTCTGCTCAACAGCTATAATGATGAGCGTGCCCCTAGAAGACGTGTCTGCTTTGGGCTCTGTCTGGAGGCCCTCTGCAAAGGGTGTGGTATCACCCTTGTGCCCCTGTTCACACTCCTCATCCCCACAGCTGCAGTGAGACCTGGTGGCTGCTGCGACTCCTGAAAACCCCTGCAAGGCATTTTTTGTGAAGCTGGGATCTGGAACAATCACGTCTTCTGCTTCCTTTAAAGTGTCTGCTGTGCTTGATTTCAGGGTCGTCTCTGGAGCATAGGAATTATGGCTCCCTCTGGAGCAAACTCCCCAGTCTCTGTTCAACACCAGTGACCCTCTCTTGCTGGGATGCTGTGGGAACTTGGCCGTAGCAGATGGTTTTCTTTTTTCACTGAGGATATGCTTTGATGTGTAATTGCTGGTTTGGTCTCCTGGCTCAGCAGAAATGTCCTGAAGATGCTTCGGTACATCACTCATGTCCTCAGCATCTGGTGTCTGGCCAGGGCCTCGGGGCTCCTCTGGTCTGCTTTCTGGGCCGTGTCTGGGCTTGCACTCTACTGGCACTGACTCTTCCTCTGCGGTGAGGCTCACCAACTCTGCAGTAAGGCATGAAGAGACTGGGCAGGACCTAGAATCCTGTCCTAACTGGTTTTCCAGCCAAAGACATTCAGAAGGCATGTCTTGAGAGGCCCTTTTCCAGCTCAGAGCCCTGAGTTTGTACTGATCCTTCAAAGGAAGAGCCTTCCTTTGGGAAGTAGGAAGTAAGTGAGACAGCTGGGTGGGAACAGGGTGAAGAGGGGTTTGTGTTATTGGAGCCCGTTCTGCTTCCGTCCCTTCCTTCAGATGGGTCCCAAACTTCACAAAGTTCTGCCCTAAAGGATCCTCAGAGTTTCTTAAGGGAAATTCTGCTACAGAGTGGGCCCTGTTCAGAGTCCTTGTGAGCCAACAGCAGTGCCCGGGGAGTGCCCTGCCCTCATCATCAGTATTTTCTGGGGCACTATGGTGAAATTTGGCATGTAGGAGGCAGGATGTCCCTAAAGGAAGCCAGCAAGTGGCATCAAAGCTGGACTGGGAGCAGAGCAAGCCTGTTTTCGATGTGGGGTCTGGAGGACATTTTTTCCCTGTCCTGGCTCCCAGAGGAGCTGTGCTATTCAGCGGGCTTCTGAGGGACAGCCGGCGTCCCCTCTCCCTGTTGTGGATATTCGGCCAGCTCTGGCTCTGCTCAGCGCACCAAAGAAGGAGGGGCCAGACCAGTGGGGTGCGCAGATGACTCTCAGACCTGGATTTCTGAGGAGAAAGAACAGAGAACCCTGTGATGTCTTGGACAGTCACCACCTTTGCTGGTGGGGGGCTGTAACTACCTGTACGCCCCGGTGCACAGTCCCGCGTAAGGAGAGCAGCCCTGCCTGGGGGCAACTCTAGCTCTGGGCCAGCCACGTCCTCCTGGGGGATGGCGCTCACTTCTCCAGCAACTGTAGCAAAGGTTCGTAACCCACTCTTGTGAGACTCTTCCTTGAAGTCAAGGCACAGATCTACTTCCTCCTTTGGGTCAAGCCCAGGGACATCTGTCAAATATTGCTCCTGAGCGTTTCCAGACACTGGGGTGTCAAAGCAGCCCTTGTGTGCTTCCCTGTCCTCGGAGGTGCTGGGTGGGGGGAGGCAGATTCCCTCTAGGAGGTCACAAGGCAGGGACTCTGTGTCAGAAGCACTTTCAAAGGGATCAGTTTTGGTGTCTGATTGACTTTCACTCTGGTGGGACAGTGTCTCAGAATCATCGTGGTCTGTTTTCTGGCTCCATTCCTGTTCCCCTGGTTCTGCGGGAGGAGAGGGGAGCTGCTTATCTTCAATGTCACCATGACCTGGCAGGTCACTTGGCTCTGCAGTCTGGAAGGGCAAGAAGAGAAGATCAGAGACAAGGCCTGAGGACATCTGTACACACGTACACTGTCCCTGCCTCAGTCAGAAGGAAGAAGGCTTAGAAATGTCTCATTAGTTCCCCACATGCCCCTTGAAAGAGAGGTAAATATGAAAAGCTACCTTTTATTAACACAGAAAAGAAGTGATGGAGTCAAACCCACACAATAGGGAAAAAGTGTAGCACATGGTTAGAGCAACCGTAATTAAAATAAGTGGAATGAGCATGGGCAGTTTAGTTAACAAAATGTGTGAGTCATGGTGAGGAGCATATCTCTGCCTCATGATTTCAGCAAGAAAGAGCAAATGAATATATGTTTGTTTTGTGTTCTGTTAGTTCTTATGCAATCAGCTGGATTAAAGTCAAAGTTCATTCACTTAGAAGTGTTTTCTGAGTTACGTTTGCTGCTGCCAAAGGAACAAGAGAACACACACACACACACACAAGGATTATTGAAGTTGCAGTCATGTATCAAGATGTTATAAATGCCCAAGATAGCTTTGAGAACAGGAGGAAAAGTAGGTGCTAGTATTTTCATACTGTCCTTCTCTCATTACACATTTTTCAATCAACTTGCTATAACATCATTTATATGCATCTTCTTAAAAGTATACAAACTTGAGCTTTTTGACAAATGTATATGCCCATGTATTAGATTGGCCAAAAATTTCATTTTTCCATAACCTGAAAACCTGAACAAATTTTTTGGAAAACCCAGTAACTACCAATATGATAAAAATCCTGAGTATTTCCTTTTCCCAGAAATGTCCCTGCTCTTCTCCAATCACTCTTCATCACCTCTCTTCCTCTCTGTGACCTGTTTCTGCCACACAATCTAGATTTGCCTTTTCTAAAAGTTTCAGATGATCAGAATATGCAGAATGTATTCTTTGAGGACTGGCTTCTTTCTCTCAGCACAGTATTTTAGAGATTCACCCACATATCCCGATTGTAGCATGTACTATACATGCTACATATACAAAGCAACACTTTGAAATTTGTGATAATGCTACCCAGCATTTAGTTATCTAATGTTCAAAGATTCCCCAGGCCAGGAACAGGACAAACACTTCCAGCTAAGGCTCCTCACACAAATTTTGTACAAGAGTCACGCAACCAGTCCTTCCTAAGTACATATTCTGAGGACTTGTCATTACAGGTTTCTCAAAATAAATGTGTTTTTAATCTTCTTCAATTGAGAGGAGAAAAGCAGACAAACACCAAAGAATGTGATGGTGATGTGTAAGGTATATAAACTAAAAGGTAGATTCAGAAAATAAAAAATAATATGATACTATCTTAGCATCAGATAATTTAGTATCATATAGTCTCAAATATGTTGCAAAGCAGGAAGGAGTTGGGAATAGGAAAAGAAACATTAAAAAATCAAACCATCTGGGAAGGAGGGCTTTGTGGTGGCCTTGGGGTATCCAAGACAAGAGAGGAAGCCCCCCTAGTCTGCTGTGGACACTTGCTCCAGAGGCCCAGCTTCCAGGTGGCAAGCCCCTCACTGTACATCAGGAACATAGCCTCTGGCCTACAGACTTCCCATGGCCTGGCAAGGCCAAGGAGGTCAGATGTGAATACGCTTTGGCAAGCAGGGAGGGCTGTGTAATGGCAAGTCTGTGCTTCATGAACAGAGAATTGAACAGGGGGCAGGGGGGCAGCTACAGGCTCCTTCTCAGTAACTCCTGCCTTCAAAAGCACCTTTGTTCCCTCACCTTGATGACCAGTTATTAAACTGGGAAGGGACACCCTGACTTTTGAGCATTCCAGTAGTTCCTTCAACATTGTCATAGTTTGATGTCACCTCATAGACTCATATTGGTATCAATATTCACATGCTTCAGGCCTTTTGGAAGAATTCCAAAATCCCAAATTCCAAATGACCAAGACTCTGCCAAGATGCTGGAGGTCTCATTCCTGTCCCTGGCCTCTGCTCAGCATCCCTTTACTGGACATTGCCTGGGTCTTGATCAGGGTCAAGCCTTTCTTTGACTTCCAGGTATTCAGACAAGAGGTCTCACTTGTCTTAGTAAAAATAAAAAATTTTCTAAACTCTTCCAGGTTACAAAATTGGTATTGGGGCTTGGTTTCCCCAGTGGCTCAGTGGGTAAGGAATCCACCAACAGTGCAGGAAACACAGGAGACATGAGTTCGACCCCTGGGTCAGAAAGATCCCCTGGAGAAGGAAATGGCATTCTGCTCCATTATTCTTGCCTAAAAAATCCCATAGACAAAGGAACCTGGTGGGCTACAGTCCATGGGGTTAGCAAAGAGTCGGACATGACAGAGCACATAAACTCAAACTCTCCCAGATTACAAAACTTGTATAGTCTATGCAAGAGCACTGGAAATCCAGCTTTAATAGTCCTTAAAGTGTATAAATCCCCTTCATGGACCACTGCTTTGTCATAGCAAAGGTGCTTGCATAACTCAATGAAGCTGTGAGTCATGCCGTGCAAGGCCACCCAAGACGGACGGGTCATAGTGGAGAGTTCTGACAAAACATGGTCCACTGGCGGAGGGAATGACAAACCACCCCAGTATACTTGCTGTGAGAACCCAACGAACTGTGTAGAAAGGGAAAAAGATATGACACCGAAACACGAGACCCCAGGTCAGAAGGTGCCCGATATGCTACTGGGGAAGAGAGGAGGACAGCTACTAATAGTCCCAGAAACAATGAAGCAGCTGGGCCAAAGCAGAAACGATGCTCAATCGTGGATGTGTCGGGTGATGAAAGTAAAATCCGATGCTGTAAGAAGAGTACAGGAACCTGGAATGTTAAGTCCATGAATCAAGGTAAATTGGATGTGATTAAGCAGGAGATGGCAAGAGCGAACATCGACATCTTAGGAATCAGTTAACTAAAATGGACAGGAATGAGTGAATTTAATTCAGATGACCACTATATCTACTACTGTGAGCAAGAATCTCGCAGAAGAAATGGAGTAACCTTCATAATCAACAAAAGAGTCAGAAATGCAGTACTTGGGAGCAACCTCAAAAATGATAGAATGACCTCAGTTCGTTTCCAAGGCAAACCATTCAACATCATTGTGATTCAAATTTATGCAGAAGAATTCACCAATGCAGAAGAAGCTGAAGCTGATCAGTTCTATGAAGACCTAGAAGACCTCCTAGAACTAACACCAAAAAAAGATGTTCTACTCATCAGTGGATTGGAATGCAAAAGTAGAAAGGCAAGAGATACTTGGAGTCACAGGGAAGTTTGGCCTTGGAGTACAAAATGAAGCAGGGCTAAGACTAAGAGAATTCTGCTGAGAGAACACACTGGTCATAGTAAACACCCTTTTTCAACAACAAAAGAGATGACCTTACACATGGACATCACCAAATGTTCAATATTGAAATCAGATTGATTACATTCTTTGTAGTCAAAGATAGAGAAGCTGTATACTGTCAGCAAAAAACAAGACCTGTAGCTGACTGTGGCTCAGATTATCACCTTTTCATAGCAAAATTCAGGTATAAGCTAAAGAAATGGGAAAACCCACTAGACCAGCCAGGTATGACTTAAATCAAATCCCCCATGAATATACAGTGGAAGGAATTACTCAAGTATAATCCCTTGAATATACAAATTCAAGGGATTAAATCTAGTAAACAGCACCTGAAGAACTATGGACAGAGTTTTGTAATATTGTATAGGAGGCAGCAAACAAAGCCATCCCAAAGAAGAAGAAAAGCCAGAAGGCAAAGTGTTTGTCAGAGTAGGCTTTACAAATAGCTGGAGAAAGAAGAGAAGTGAAAAGCAGGGGAGAAAGGGAAATGTATACCCAACTAAATGCAGAGTTCCAGAGGATATCAAGGAGACACAGGAAGGCCTTCTTCAATGAACAATGCAAAGAAATGGAGGAAAACAACAGAAGGGTAAAGACTAGAGATCTCTTCAAGAAAATTGGAAATATCAAAGGAATATTTCATTCAAAAATGGGCACAATAAAAGACAGAAATGGTCAAGGCCTAACAGATGCAGAAGAGATCAAGAAGAGATGGAAAGAATACACAGAAGAACTGTGTAAAAAAATCTTAATGACCTGGATAACCACAATGGTGTGGTCACTCACCCAGAGCCAGATATTCTGGAGTGGGAAGTCAAGTGGGCCTTAGGAAGCACTGCTGTCAATAAAACTAGTGGAGGTGATGGAATTCCAGCAGAGCTTTTTCAAATCCTAAGCAATGTTTCTATCAAAGTGCTGCATTAAATATGTCAGCAAATCTGGAAAACCCAGCAGTAGTCACAGGACTGGAAAAGGTCAATCCTTATCTCAGTTACCAAAAAGGACAGTGCCAAAGTGAATTCAAACCACTGGACAGTTGCAGTCATATCCCATGCTAATAAGCTTGTGCTCAAAACCCTGCATGCTAGACTTCAGCATTACACAAACCAAGAACTTCCAGATGTTTAAGCTGGGGTTAAAAAAGGCAGAGGAACCAGAGATCAAATTGCCAACATTTGCTGAATCATAGAGAAAGCAAGGGAATTCCAGAAAAATATCTACCTCTGTTTCATTGACTATGCTAAAGCCATAACAAACTGTGTAAAACTCTTAAAGAGATGGGAATACCAGACCATCTTACCTGTCTCTGGAGAAACCTGTTCCATGCAAGTTTCTAACTGTTGCTTCCTTGCTAAAGATTGAGAGAGGAATATGACAAGGCTGTTTATTGTCGCCCTGTTTATTTAACTTATACACAGAGCACATCATGTGAAATTCCAGGCTGAATGAGTTACAAGCTGGAATCAAGATTGCCGGGAGAAATAGCAACAACCTCAGATATGCGGATGATACCACTCTAATCGCAGAAAGTGAAGAGGAACTGAAAAATCTCTTGATGAGGGTGAAGGAGGAGAGTGAAAAAGCCAACTTAAAACTCAGTATTAAAAAAAACTAAGATCATGGCATCTGGTCCCATCACTTCATGGCAAATAGAAAGGGGAAAGGTGGATGCAGTGACAGATTTCCTCTTCTTGGGCTTGAAAAACACTGAGGATGCTGACTTCAACCATGAAATTAGATGATTGCTTCTTGGCAAGAAAGCTCTGACAAACCTAGACAGTGTGTTAAAAAGCAGAAACATCACTTTGCTGACAAAGGTTCATATAGTCAGAGCTATGGTCTTTCCAGTAGTCATGTACAGATGTGAGAACTGGAGCTTTACACTCCAGAAGGCAGAGCACCAAAAAACTGATGCTTTTGAACTGCGGTGTTGGAGAAGACTCTTGAGAGTCTTTTGGACAGCAAGGAGATCAAACCAGTCAATCTTAAAGGAAATCAACCCTGAATACTCATTGGAAGGACTGATGCTGAAGCTGAGGCTGCAGTACTTTGGCCACCTGATGTGAAGAGCCGACTCACTGGAAAAGACCCTGATTCTGGGAAAGATGAAGGCAGAAGGAGAAAAGGGCAACAGAGGATGAGATGGTTGGATGGCATCACCGATTCAGTGGTCATGAACTTGGGCAAACTCCAGGAGATGATGAGGGACAGGGAAGCTTTGCATGCTGCAGTTCATGGTGTCACAGAATCAGACATAACTTGGCTACTGATGAACAACAACAAAGCATATAAATGCTGAATGTGAAGATTTTTTTTTTAAAGCATTTATTCAATTGAATATTAGATTCTAAATCTTATGAAGAAAGTTTATTCCTCCTTAGTTGATTCAGGGGTAATTCTCAAATACGTAATGTCTCAGCACAAATCCATATAATTTCAAGGTTGTGCCTAAGGGATGGTGTGAAATGAAATATTTCTTACCATATCCCGTATGTCACAGCTATCAGGGATTCTAGTCTTCCAAATGTAAATTTCTGAGACCGGGAAAAGTAATACTAGCCCTCCAGCAGCCGTCAGCCACTTCCTCCCTGGTAAGCACTGAGGAGCTAAGGGGGATGCAAGAAAGTGCCAGCAGCAGCCATCTGCCATATCTGCCACCCCTTACAGTAAATGAGGAATTAAGGATGTGAATGATCAGAATTTGGTCCACAGACAGCTGAGATGTATATGAAAGAAATGATTTCAGTAAGCCCAGATACTTGCATCTTCCCTTACATAGAAGAGTGGTAAATCCCTTGATGTGTGAGATCTGGTTTTCTTTAATTAACAGTGATCTTTTAATATTCAGATTATCTGCCTGAATATTCAGAAAGAGCAAATTAACAGAAATGGTGGTGGTCAGGCTCCCTGGCCCCACGGCCTCTTCCTCTTGCCTTCCGTTTTGTAAATGCGTGGTTATGTAACAGCTGAGATCATTTACAGTACCGTGCACATGCAATGCCCTCTATGAGCATGATCTGAGATGCAACTGTGGCTGCGTATGGCTGTGTCCACCGGCTTAACCATGAGAGGCGAGAATGCAGTGTGTCTGCTGCCACAGCTGCTGTGCCCGTCAGGAGAGGAGAAACGCATCTGCAGTGCCTGTGACACCCCGAGTTTTCTCCCGCTTCCCCACTCGTGCCTTGCCTACCGCGGGTTCAACAAGCTGTGCACAGGGAGAGACAGTGAGACAATGCCCCTGCTGCAAACTTCTCTATCTTTATATATAAACTCCTTCCCCGCCCCCTCAGAAACAGTTCTCTCAGAGTCACCCAAGATACTGTCTCCTGGGCTTGAAGTCCTCACGATTTCCGCTGAGTAAACCCAACTCTCAACTTTTAGGCCAGGTTTATTTTTTCAGTTGACAATGGTCTGAGAGTTCCATTTACAGGCAAAAGTATTGTTTTTTTGCTGAAGCTTAGAGTTTTTTTCTGGGGATAACGAGTGCATCAACTTTGTATGTTTTCTGCTTAAAGCAGAAAAACCCTCCCTGTTTTGTCATACGCCTGGCACCTCCTGATTGTGTTCTTTCTATAACTTTATGAGGCTTCAAACACTAGGGTGAGCTGTCTGGACTTTCTTCTGTAAGAACTGGAGAGCTGCACACAGAGGGTGAAGGGGTGGCAAACGGTACGTCAGGGAGATGAGAATGAGCATTGCAACGGGCTCCAGCGCCCCGCGCCCACCCTCCTGGCTGTCACTGCTTCCATCACCTGCAACAAACCTGCTTCCCGCAGAATTCCTGCCCCGTTTCCCACAGCGCCCCAATTTCTTCTCAAACTCCTCAACAACAGTTTGCATTTTATCTCTACGCTTCATCTCTCATTCAGACTTTAAAGTATTTGATGACAAAACATAATATCTGTTTTAAATACAAATTCAGTCTCAAGCCATTAGTATTAATAAGTGGTATTTATATTATCTTGCAATTCTATTGTTTTCTAACTTCCATTATGATTTGCTGTATGACTCATAATTTATTTAGAAGTATGTTTTAGTTATCTTTTTGTTTCTGATTTCTAGTTAGTTACATTGTAATCAGAGTGTGGTCTGTATGATTCTTGGAAATTAGTTGAAATTGGCTTTATTGCACAGTACAAGTTCCTGTTGAACCGTGGGTAATCATTAGTTAAATCTATTTCACATGTAATCTGTGTTCATTAATCAAAGTTATTTTAATTGTTGCTACAAAAGGCTTGCATGTCCTTCCAGTGGCAATAAACCTAAACAATAAGATTTCTGCCTGACTGTTTTGCGGAAACTGGGAGTCAGCTGCATCTAGCTCCAGCTGAGCTGGTTAAGACTGCATGGGAGCCCCAGACACTTCAAGCAGGAGTGTCTACTCAGTGACTTTTTGAACTTGAAGAGACAGGCAGCTTAGTTATCAGTGTACAGGATGATGACATTATCACACCTTTTCCAATCACCTTTCCCTAAGCTTTATTCTTTAGCACCTAAATATCCAGAGGCCCTGGCTTCCCAGATTTGGTCTCCTATCTTCACACTTGGCTGCTTTGCAAATAAAGGGATAAATTTTCCCCTGCTGCAAACCTCCTGTCTCAGTGTTCTGGCTTGAGACAAAAATGAGACAAAAAATGGACTTGGTTCTGTAACTCTCCACCCATTCATAAATGCTCCATGGGTATGTGGAATGATCAAGTATTCTCTAATGGTTCATTCAGCGTTTAGTAAGTGCTCATGAGGCTTGTTGTGTGTTAAATCCTTGTCAAGGCCTCAGCATTTTGACTAGTTTTTCATCTGCTATTAAGAGCAGTAGGTTAACTCACCCACTGTAGTGCTGAGACAGGAGACAGATGGGCCCCAGTCTGGAGTTTCTCCCCTGTGGAAAAAACCCTATAAAAGCAGGATGATGGAGAAGGCCAGGCCCTGCCCAGATAAGAGGAAAGACCACATATTCCTCATTCTTGAACTCAAGGAGACCTCCCTGGCTACATGTGTGCAGAAAGGCACCTTGGAGGTCAAAAAGGGAGGGGTCGTCAGCTCATAGTAGGTGATGTCAGCCTACCCATCAGCCTCTTCACTGAAATCCATCTTGGCTAAGAGATGAACACACACACATGAGAAGTTCTTAAGATATACCAAATATGGACTCAGAACCAGGCAAATCAAAGTGATTGGCCAGAGGAAGCCCAGAAGAAATGCCCTAAAAGAGTAATTCAAACTACCATGAGGACATGATTCAATGACTCTCTCTTTGAGCCTGCCCACGTGTCTATCCACATGTACTCTTTTTTCCTCCTAATAAATACCTTGTGGGAATTCTCTTCTGCAAAGCAAAGGGGCCAGGACCTGGTCACTGACCACTGATCAATTTGTTAGGATTCAGTGCTCTCACTGCCACCACCTGAATTCAGTCTCTGGCTGGGAACCAAAGACCCATTTCAAGCCGCTGCAGGCCACGGCCACTCAAGGTCAGTGCTGCATTTATCAGTTTCCTCCTTTAATTCTGTCATCTTTCATTTTACATGTTTCAGTGTTATGTTAGTAGATGCATACACAAGTTCTGGCTTTTTTTTTTTACTATTAAATAAGACTGGAAAATGTCAGTTTTCATTCCAATCTCAAAGAAGGGCAATGCTAAAGAAAGTGAAAGTGAAAGTGACTCAGGCTTTTCCGACTCTTTGTGACCCTGTGGAGTGTAGCCCACCAAGGCTCCTCTGTCTGTGGAATTCACAAAAGAAGAATACTGGGCTGGGTAGCCATTCCCTTCTCCAGAGGATCTTCCTGACCCAGGGATCAAACCAGAGCCTCCCACATTGCAGGCAGACTCTTTACTATCTGAGCCACCAGGAAAGCCTCAAGAATGTTCAGACTACTTTATAATTATGCTCATTTCAAATACTAGTAAGATTACGCACAAAATCCTTCAAGCTGTGCTTCAGCAGTGCATGAACCAAGAACTTCCAGATGTACAAGCTGGATTTAGAAATGGTAGAGGAACCGGAGATCAAAGTGCCAACATTCATTGGAATTCTCTTGCTTTCCCTATGATCCAATGAATGTTGGCAATTTGATCTCCGGTTCCTCTACCATTTCTAAAAATGTAAAAAATATATATATATATTTCTGCTTCATTGACTATGAAAAGCTTCGACTATGTGGATCACAACAAACTGTGGGAAATTCTTAAAGAGATGGGAGTATCAGACCACTTTACCTGTCTCCTGAGAAACCTGTTATGTGGGTCAGGAAGCAACAGTTAGAACTGCACGTGGAACATGGACTGGTTCAAATTGGGAAAAGAATATGACAAGGCTGTATATTGTCACCCTGCTTATTTAACTTCTATGCAGAGTACATCATGTGAAATGCTGGCCTGGATGAATCACAAGCCGGAATGAAGATTGCTGGAAGAAATAGCAACATGAAAGAAATATCAACAACCTCAGATATGCAGATGATACCACTTTAATGGCAGAAAGTGAAGAGGAACTAAGGAAACTCTTGATGAGGGTGAAAGAGGAGAGTGAAAAAGCTGGCTTGAAACTCAACATTCAGAAAACTAAGATCATGGCATCCAGCCTGGTCATTTCATGGCAAATAGTAAGGGGAAGAGGTGGAAGCAGGGACAGACTGTTTTTGTGGACTCCAAAATCACTGGATGGTGACTGCAGCCATGGAATAAAAAGATGCTTGTTCCTTGGAAGGAAAGCTATGATAAACCTAGACAGTATATTAAAAAGCAGAGACATCACTTTGCCTACAAAAGTCTGTGTAATCTAAGCTATGGTTTTTCCAGTAGTCATATACGGATGTGAGAGTTGGCCCATAAAGAAAGGTGAAGGCTGAAGAATTGATGCTTTTGAATTGTGGTACTGGAGAAGACTCTTAGTCCCTTGGACAAGGAGTTCAAATGGGTTAATCCTAAAGGAAGTTAACCCTTAACATTCTTTGAAATGATTAATGCTGAAGTTCTAGTACTTTGGTTGCCAGATGCAAGAGCGGACTCATTGGATAAGACCCTAATGCTGGGAAAGACTGAAGGCAAGAGGAGAACAGGGTGGGAGAGGATGAGATGATTAGACAGCGTTACCAACTCAGTGGACATGAGTCTGAGAAGCTCCAGGAGATAGTGAAGGACAGGGAAGCCTGGTGCACTGCAGTTCATCTGGTTGCAAAGAGTCAGACACCACTTAATGACTGAACAGCAACTCTCTTCATCCCTAATAAAGGTTTATATTTTAAAGGCTGTATTCGCTAATAAACTTAACCATCTTTCTTTGGGTTAGCATTTGCCTAGTATATATTTTTCCATTCTTTTGTTTTCAGTCTTTTTATGTTCCTTAAGTGTTTTATCCATAACTGATGTGTAGCTGGATTCTTAAGATCCAATATTTCAATCACTTAACCAGAGAGTTTAACCAGTGAGCATTTATTTGGGTTTCTACCTATCACCATATTTCACTCTTTTCAGCTCCCTTTCTCTTTTTTCCTCCTTGGGATTTGTTTATTTTTTAATGTGAACTCAACAATGGTTTGTTTAACACCATTTATTTAAAGGAATGTATTTATTTATTTCTGTGTTTTTGTTGCAGTGAGTATTTTGAGAAATACATAGAATGCAATGTGGTAGAAACCTCTTTAACAAGTGGTGCTGGGAAAACTGGTCAACCACTTGTAAAAGAATGAAACTAGAACACTTTCTAACACCATACACAAAAATAAACTCAAAATGGATTAAAGATCTAAATGTAAGACCAGAAACTATAAAACTCCTAGAGGAGAACATAGGCAAAACACTCTCCGACATAATTCACAGCAAGATCCTCTATGACCCACCTCCCAGAATATTGGAAATAAAAGCAAAAATAAACAAATGGGACCTAATGAAACTTAAAAGCTTTTGCACTACAAAGGAAACTATAAGTAAGGTGAAAAGACAGCCCTCAGATTGGGAGAAAATAATAGCAAATGAAGAAACAGACAAAGGATTAATCTCAAAAATATACAAGCAACTCCTGCAGCTCAATTCCAGAAAAATAAATGACCCAATCAAAAAATGGGCCAAAGAACTAAACAGACATTTCTCCAAAGAAGACATACAGATGGCTAACAAACACATGAAAAGATGCTCAACATCACTCATTATTAGAGAAATGCAAATCAAAACCACAATGAGGTACCATTACACGCCAGTCAGGATGGCTGCTATCCAAAAGTCTACAAGCAATAAATGCTGGAGAGGGTGTGGAGAAAAGGGAACCCTCTTACACTGTTGGTGGGAATGCAAACTAGTACAGCCGCTATGGAAAACAGTGTGGAGATTTCTTAAAAAACTGGAAATAGAACTGCCATATGACCCAGCAATCCCACTTCTGGGCATACACACTGAGGAAACCAGATGTGAAAGAGACACGTGCACCCCAATGTTCATCGCAGCACTGTTTATAATAGCCAGGACATGGAAGCAACCTAGATGCCCATCAGCAGATGAATGGATAAGGAAGCTGTGGTACATATACACCATGGAATATTACTCAGCCATTAAAAAGAATTCATTTGAACCAGTCCTAATGAGATGGATGAAGCTGGAGCCCATTATACAGAGTGAAGTAAGCCAGAAAGATAAAGAACATTACAGCATACTGACACATGTATATGGAATTTAGAAAGGTGATAATGATAACCCTATATGCAGAACAGAAAAAGAGACACAGAAATACAGAACATACTTTTGAACTTTGTGGGAGAATGTGAGGGTGGGATATTTCAAAAGAACAGCATATATGCTATCTATGGTGAAACAGATCACCAGCCCAGGTGGGATGCACGAGACAAGTGCTCCGGCCTGGTGCACTGGGAAGACCCAGAGGAATCGGGTGGAGAGGGAGGTGGGAGGGGGGATCGGGATTGGGAATACATGTAAATCCATGGCTGATTCATATCAATGTATGACAAAACCCACTGGGAAAAAAAAAAAATAAAAGTTAAAAAAAAAAAAAAAAGAAATTTCCTGCTTGCTGCTCACTGCAGTCTGGCTCCATTCACTCACTGAAATCAGGCTGGCAGAGGTCCCTAATGACCTGGGTTCGATACCTGGGTCAGGAAGATCCCCTGGAGAAGGAAATGGCAACCCACTCCAGTATTCTTGCCTGGAGAATCCCATGGACGGAGGATCCTGGTGGGCTACAGTCCACAGGGTCGCAAAGAGTCAGACACGACTGAGCAACTTCACTTTCACATTGAAATATGATGTTGAGCATCTTTTCATATGCTTTTTTCAATTTGTACATCTTCTTTGTGAAATGTCAGTTCAGATTTTTTGCCAATTTCAAAAAAACTGGCCTGTGTTCTCATGAAGTATAAAGACTTCTTTATATATCCTAGATATAAATCTCCAGGATAGATCACATCTTGGATTACAAATCAAGCCTCAGAAAATTTAAGAAAATTGAAATAGTATCGAGCATTTTTCCAACCACAATGCTGTAGATCTGAAATCAGTTACAGAAAAAAAAAAAAATAAAGAACACAAACACATGAAGGTGAAACAGTGTACTGCTAAATAACCAAGAAATCACTGCAGAAATTAGAGAGGAAATAAAAATACATAGAAACAAATGACAATGAAAACATGACACACAATACCTATGGGTCGCAGCAAAAGCAGTTCTAAGAGAGAAGTTTATAGTAATTAAATATTACCTTAAGAAACAATAATATCTCAGATAAACAATGTATCCTTACCTAAAGCAACTAGAGGAAGAACAAAGAAAACCCAATGTCAGTAGAAGGAAAAAAATTATAAAGATCAGAGTAGAAATAAATGAAATAGAAATGAAGAAAACAATAGCAAAGATCAGTAAAAGTTGGTTCTTTGAGAAAAATGAGCTTGGCAAATGTTTAGTCAGATTGTTCAAGAAAAAAAGGGAGAATACTCAAATTAATAAAATTAGAAATGAAAAAGGAGAAATCACAGTTGTCACCACAGAAATACAGAAGATAATAAGAGACTGCTACAAACATTTTATACTATAAAATGGACAACCCAGAAATGGACAAATTCTTGGAAATGTACAACCTTCAAAGACTGAACCAGGAAGAATTAGAAAATATAAACAGACCAATCACAAGTAGTGAAATTGAAACTATAAGTAAAAATCTTTCAACAAACAAAAGCCCAGGACCAGATGGCTTCAGAGGTGAATTCTATCATTTGGAGAAGAGCTAACACTTTTTCGCCCAAACTCTTCCAAAAATTGCAGGGGGAGGAACACTCCAAACTCATTCTATGAGACAACCATTGCTCTGATATCAAAACCAGACAAAGATATCACTAAAAAAGAAGATAATAGACCAATATCACTGATTAACATAGACAAAAAAAATCCTCAACAAAATACTAGCAAACAAAATATAACAACACATTAAAAGGTCATACACCATGATCAAGTGGGATTTATCCCAGGAATGTAAAGATTCTTCAATAATGCAAATCAATTAATGTGAAACATCAAATTAACAATTAAACAATAAAAACCATATGATCACCTAAATAGATGCAGAAAAGCTCTTTGACAAAATTCAACATCTATCCATGATAATAACTCTTCAGAAAATAGGCAAAGAGGGAACCTATTTCATTATAATAAAGGCCATGTATGCTAAATACACAGCATATATCATTCTCAGTGATGAAAAACTGAAAGTATTTCCCCTAAGATTAGGAATAACACAAGGATATCCACTCTCACCACTCTTATTCAACAGTTTTGGAAGTCCTCACCACAGCAACTAGAGAAGAAAAAGAAACAAAAAGAATACAAACTGGAGAAGAAGAACTAAAACTACCACTGCTTCCAGATAACGTGTTACCCTACATCGAAAATCCTAAAGATGCCATTAGAAAACTATTGGACCCAATCATTGAATTTGGTAAAGTTGCAAGATACAAAATTAATGAACAGACATCTCTTGTATTCCTATACACCAACAATAAAAGAGCAGAAAGAGAAATTAAAGAAATAATCCCATTTACTGTGTCAACAAAAAGAATAACATACCTAGGAATAAGCCTCCCTAAAGGGCTACCCAGGTGGCTCAGTGGCAAAGAACCTGAATGCTGACATAGGAGACACAGGAGACATGGGTTCAACCCCTGGGTTGGGAACATCCCCTGGAAGGGGAAATGGCAACTCATTCAAGTATTCTTGCTTGAAAAATTCCATGGACAGAGGATCCTGGTAGGCTACAGTCCATGGAGTCCCAAAGAGTTGGACACAACTGAAGATGCATGCATCAGGGAAGTAAAAGAACTGTACTCAGAAAACTATAAAATGTTAGTTAAAAAAAAAAACAAAGAGGACACAAATAGATGAAGAAATATGCCATGTTTTTTGGACTTAAAGAATCAATATACTGAGAATGAATATACTACCCAAAGAAATCTGCAGATTCAACAGAATTCCTCTCAAATCACCAATGCATTCTTCATAGATATAGAGCAAAAAATTTTATAATTTGTATGAAAATACAAAAGACCCCAAATAGCCAAAGTAAGCTTGAGAAAGAAAAATAGAGCTGGAGGGATGAGGCACCCCAACTTCAAACTATACTACAAAGGTACAGTAATCAAGACAGTACAGAACTGGCACAAAAACAGAAATATAGACCAGAGAGAGAGGATAGAAAGCCCAGAGATAAACCCATACATATATGGCCACCTAATGTATGACAAAGGAGGCAAGAACATACAATGGAGAAAACACAGCCTCTCCAATAAGTGGTCCTGGGAAACTTAGACAGCTACATGTGAAAAATGAAATTAGAACACTACAAATCTTATATGCAGAGTACATCATACAAAATTCCAGGCTGGATGTATTACAAGTTAGAATCAAGATTGCTGGGAGAAACAACCTCAGATATGCAGATGATACCACTCTAATGGCAGAAAGTGAGGAGGAGCTAAAGAGCCTCTTGATGAAGGTGGAAGAGGAGAGTGAAAAAGCTGGCTCAAAACTCAACATTCAAAAACCTAAGATCATGGCATCCAGCCCCATCGATTCATAGCAAATAGAAGAAGAAAAAGTGGAAGCAACGACAGCTTTTATTTTCTTGGGCTCCAAAATCACTGCAGATGGTCGGCAGCCATGTAATTTAAAAACTCTTTGGAAGAAAAGCTATGACAAACCTAGACAACATGTTAAAAAGCAGGGACATCACTTTGCCAACAAAGGTCCACATAGTCAAAGCTATGGTTTTTCCAGTAGTCATATACAGATGTGAAAGTTGGACCGTAAAGCAGGCTGAGTGCTGAAGAATTGATGCCTTTGAATTGTGATTCAGGAGAAGACTCTTGAGAGACCCTTGGACTGCAAAGAGATCAAACCAGCCAATCCTAAAAGAAATCAACCCTGAATATTCATTGGAAGGACTGATGCTGAAGCTCCAATACTTCGATCATCTGTTGTGAAGAGCCAACTCATTGAAAAAGAGCCTGATGTTGGGAAAGATTGAAGACAAAAGGAGAAGGGGATGACAGAGGACGAGATGGTTGGATAGTATCACTGAGTCATTGGACATTGATTTGAGCAAACTCCAGGAGACAGTGAAGAACAGGAAAGCCTGGCATGCTGCAGTCCACGGAGTCACAAAGAGTCAGACTCAACCTAGCACAAACAGCGCAAACAATAAAAATAACACCATATACAAAAATAAACTCAAAATTGATTAAAGACCTAAATGTAAGATCAAACACTATAAACTGTTAGAGGTAAACATAGGAAAACTACTCTTTGGCATAAACCACAACAAGATCTTTTTCAACCCATCTCCTAGAGTAATTAAAATAAGAAAAAATAAACAAATGGGACCTGATTAAACTTAAAAGCTTTTGCACAGGAAAGGAAAACACAAACAAGATGAAATGACAACCCTCAGAATGGGAGAAAATATTTGCAAATGAAGCAGCAGACAAAGGATTAATCTCCAAAATATACAACCAGCTCACACAACTCAATATAAAAAACAAAACAAACATACAATCCAATCAAAAAATGGGTGGAAGACCTAAATAAACATCTCTCTAAATGTGGCATACAGATGGCCAAGAGGTACATGAAAAGATGCTCACCATCATTCGTTACTAGAGAAATGCAAATCAAAACTACATGAGGTATCATCTCACACCAGCCAGAGTGGCCATCATCAAAAAATCTACAAACAATAAATGTTGCAGAGGGTATGGAGAAAAGAGAACCCTCTTTCATTGTTGGTGGGAACATAAATTGATAACAATCACTGTGGAGAACTAACAAATTAAAAAAACCAAGCATAGAAGTGCAATATGACCCAGTAATCCCACTACTGGACATATACCGTGAGAAAACACTGCCATGTGTACAATGGCTAGTGGGAAGCTGCTGGATAGCACAGGACGGTCAGCTTGGTGATCTGTGATGACCGACAGGAGTAGGATGGGGTGGAGGGGAGGGAATATATGTATACATACGGCTGATTCATGGGGTTATAGAGCAGAAACTAACACAGTACTGTGAAGTAACTGTATTCCAATAACAAGAAAGCTGGATTACATTCTTACTGAGTTGTAAGGGTTCTGTATATATTGTACATGTAAATCTCTTGTTGGATACACGTTTTTCAAATATTAATAGTTTATTCCAGCCTGCGACTTACCTTTTTATTAACATTTCCTTAAAGCGAAATGTTTTAACTTGATGAAGCCAAATCAATGGATTTATTTTTTTCAGATCATCTTTTGTGTGTGTGTGTTTCAAGTTTTTAAAGTTTTGCAACCTAAAGTCACATTTTCCTATCATTTCTTCTAGAAAGAATAATGCCCCCTTTTGCCAAAAATTGCCCATGTTATAATCCCTGGGGCTTGTGATTGTTACTATCTAGGGAAAGAGGGCCTTTGCTAATGTGATTACATTAAAAATCTTGAGGAGAAAATCCTGAATCAACTATGTGGGCCCAAAGTAATCACATGGGTCCTTATAAGAGGTCAATGCTGATGCCGTCTAACCGTCTCATCCCCTGGTAGCCCCTTTTCCTCCTGTCTTCAATCTTTCCCAGCATCAAGGCCTTTTCTAATGAGTTGGATCTTCGCATCAGAGGGCCAAAGTATTGGGCATCAGTCCTAATGAATATTCTGGGTTGATTTCTTTTAGGATTGACTGGCTTGATCTGCTCGCTCTCCTAGGAGCTTTGATGAGCCTTCTCCAGCACCACAGTTCAACTCTTCGGCACTCAGCCTTTTATATGGCCCAACTTTCATATCCATACCTGACTACTGGAAAACCATAGCTTTGACTATACAGACCTTTGTCAGCAAAGTGATGTCTCTGCTTTTTAAGATGCTGTCTAGGTTTGTCGTAACTTTCCTTCCAAGGAGAAAGAGTCTTTTAATTTTGTGGCTGCAGTCACCATCTGCCTTGATTTTGGAGCTCAGGAAAATAAAATCTGTCATTGCTTCCACTTTTCCCCCATCTATTTGCCATGAAATAATGGGACCAGATGCCAAGATCTTCATTTTTTGAATGCTGAGTTTTGAGCCAGCTTTTCATTCTCCTCTTTGACTTTCATCAAGAGGCTCTTTAGCTCCTCTTCACTATCTGCCATTAGAGTGGTACCATCTGCATATCTGAGGTTGTTGATATTTCTCCTGGCAGTCTTGATTCCAGCTTGTGATTTGTCTAGCCAGGCATTTCACATGATGTACTCTGCATAGAAGTTAAATTAGTAGGGTGACAATATACAGCCTTGACGTACTCTTTTCCCAATTTTGAACCAGTCAATTGTTCCATGTCCAGTCCTGATTGTTGCTTCTTGACCTGCATATAGATTTCTCAGGAGTCAGGTAAGGTGGTCTGGTATTTCCATCTCTTTAAGAATTTTCCAGTTTGTTGTGATCCACAGAGTCAAATGCTTTAGTGTAATCAATGAAGTGAAATCAATTCCAGAATTTTTTCTGGAATTCCCTTGCTTTTTCTATGATCCAATGGATGTTGGCAATTTGATCTCTGGTTCCTCTGCCTTTCCTAACCCCACTTGTACATCTGGAAGTTCTCGCTCATGTACTGTCGAAGGCTAGCTTGAAGGTTACTAAGCATTAACTTGCTAGCATGTGAAATGAATGCAATTGTGTTGCAAAATGTACTGACAAAATGTGGTCCACTAGAGAAGGGAATGGCAAACCTCTTCAGTATTCTTGCCTTGAGAACCACAAGAACAATACAAAAAGGCGAAAAATATGGAACTGGAAGAGGGGTCCCCCAGGTTGATTGGTGTCTAATATTTTATTGGGGAAGAGTGGAGAAAAAAATAGCTCCAGAAAGAATGAAGAGGCTGAGCCAAGGCAGAGACGACCCCCATTAGAGGATGTGTCTGGTGGCGAAAGGAGTCTTATGCTGTATAGAACAATATTGCATAGGAAACTGGAATGTTAGTTCCATGAATCAAGGTAAATTGGATGTGGTCAAACAGGAGGTGGCAACAGTGAACATTGACGTTTTAGGAATCAGTGAACTAAAGTGGACAGGAATGGGTGAATTTAACTCAGATGACCCTTATATCTACTACTGTGAGCAAGAATCCCTTAGAAGAAATGGAGTAGCCCTCATAGTCAACAAAAGAGTCCAAAATGCAGTACTTCAGTGCAGTCTCAAACAGGACAGAATGATCTCCATTTGTTTCCAAGGCAAACCATTCAATATCACAGTAATTCAAGTCTACGCTCCTACCACTGATGCCAAAGAAGCTGAAATTGAATGGCTCTATGAAACTCCCCTGATGGCTTAGTCAGTAAAGAGTCTGCCTGCAATGCAGGAGACTCGGGTTCAATCCCTGGGTCAGGAAGATCCCCTGGAGAAGAAAATGGCAACCAACTCTAGCATTCTTACTTTGAGAATTCCGTGGACAGAGGAGCCTGGCAGGCTACAGTCCATGGGGTCGCAAAGAGTAGGACAGGACTGAGTGACGAACACTTTCACTTTCATGAAAGTGACCTTCTAGAACTAATACCAAAAAAGATGTCCTTTTCATCATGCGAGATTGGAATGCAAAAATAGGAAGTCAAGAGATACTCAGGATAACAGACAAGTTTGGCCTTGGAGTACAAAATGAAGCAGAGCAAAAGCTAATGGTTTTGTCAAAAGAACAGGCTGATCATAGCAAACACCCTCTTCCAACAACCTAAGAAGAGACTCTACACATGGACATGACCAGATGGTCAAAACCAAAATCAGATTGATTATGTTCTCTGCAGCTGAAGATGGAGAAGCTCTATACAGTCAGCAAAAACAAGACTGGGAGCTGACTGTGGCTCAGATTATGAGGTCCTTATTGCACAATTCAGAGTTAAATTTAAGAAAGCAGGGAAAACTGCTAGGCCACTCAGGTATGACCTAAGTCAGATCTCATGATTATATAGTGGAAGTGACAAAAAGATTCAAAGGATTATATCTGATAAACAGAGTGCCTGAATAACTATGGCTGGAAGTTCATAACATTGCACAGGAGGTGGTAACCAAAAACATCCCAAAGAAAAAGAAATGCAAAAAGGAAAATAGTTGTTTAAGGAGGCTTTACAAATAGCTGAGGAAAGAAGAGATTGGAGAAGTAAGGGAGAAAGGTAAAAATATGCCCAACTGAACGCAGAGTTCTTGAGACTAGCAAGGAGAGATTAAACAAGCTTTTTAAGCAAATAATGCAGAGAAATAAAGGAAAACAATAGAATGGAAAAGACTAGAGATCTCTTCAATAAAATCAGAGATATCAAGGGAACATTTCATGCAAAGATGGGCACAATAAAAGACAGAGATGGTATGGACCTAAAAGAAGCAGAAGAGATTAAAAAGGTGGGAAGAATACACAGAACTGTCCCAAAGTGTCTTAATAACCTGGATAACCACAATGGTGTGGTCACTCACCTAGGGCCACACATCCTGAAGTGTGAATTCAAGTGGTCCTTAGGAAGCATTACTACAAAAAAAGCTAGTGGAGGTGATGGAATTCCAGCTTAGCAGTTTCAAATCCTAAAAGATGATGCTGTTAAAGTGCCGCAGTCAATATGCCAGCAGGTTTGGAAAACTCAGCTGTCACCATAGGACTCAAAAAGGTCAGTTTTCATTCCAATCCCAAAGAAGGGCAATGCCATAGAATGTTTAAACTACCTTGATTTAAGCCCAAGTGACTGTCCAACCATGGGTGTGTGTTGCAACATGGCAAGAAGCTGGAGGACTGTGTAATGTGTAATCATAAGACCCAGACCAAATTTCCATATTGCCACAGTCACATTTGTTCACTTACTCCCTACAAATACAAATATCTGACATTTGAAACTGAGCTGATCAG
Source organism: Dama dama (assembly GCF_033118175.1). Classification (NCBI taxonomy): domain Eukaryota; kingdom Metazoa; phylum Chordata; class Mammalia; order Artiodactyla; family Cervidae; genus Dama; species Dama dama. The sequence goes on along the minus strand of NC_083713.1, from coordinate 4,699,610 downwards.
GTTTATCTTCTTATTCTCTGAAAGGCACTGGTTTCCATGTCAATGATTCACAGTGACAAGGTTCCAAAGGGGATGTATTATTCCTTACACTGTTCAAGGACTTGAGCATTTTCTATCTCATTGTACCCAAAGTATGTACCTCTCACCCATTTGTTAGACAAGGTGACAGGACTTCTACCTGAAAATCCTTTCAGGCAATCAATGTGAGTTACAATATGACTCTGGGAGTTATACTATTATGTACTATTATGTTCATTTAGAATATTTCCAGAATTCATTTGGCCTTTCCTTTAACTAGCCCAAATTTTGCACTGTCAGGCTGTTTCCATATACAACAGAAGTTATTTTTCAAAGGCCCTGTAGTTATCTGATGCTTCATTTGATTTTTCTGGCAAAGCACAGATGCATTTGCCAAAATTCTGGATTCAGAGTCACTTAGGAAGTTGTCATTTACTAGAAACTATTGTGTGCCAGAAACTGTATTAATTAAGAGACACACAAGACAAGGTCCCTCCTAAAGTAATAGGAGGGAAAGGGGAAGGGCACAGCTTTTGAAAAAATGACATAACCCAAGGACACAACATAAACTGATTAGCATCAAATGTGTCCAAGAAGGCAAACAAGTCAACTTTGATTAGACCTTGATCTCAATCAGCAATCTAAATGACACAACCAGAAGCCCCATTAGAAAAGACTCATTAGGAAATTGACTCATTAGAAAAGACCTTGATGCTGGGAAAGATTGAAGGCAGGAGGAGAAGGGGAATGACAGAGGATGAGATGGTTGGATGGCATCACCGACTCAATGGACATAAATTTGAGCAAGTTTTGGGAGATGGTGAAGGAGAGGGAAGCCTGGGGTGCTGCAGTCCATGGGGTCACAATGTTAAGTAGTTAGAATAGGAAAAAGGAGTCCAAAATGGTGGTGGCCAAAAGATGAAGAAAGGGGAAAGCCCGTGAAAACAGAACAAAAGAAAATCCATGGACCAGAGCGAGAGCCTCAGGTGAAACAAACACACCTCCTTCCTGGCTAACCCAATTTGCATAGGGCAGACACAGTGGGGAGGAGACAAATCATTTAAAAAGAGGAAGCCAGGACAGATTGAGGTCCCTCCTTTGGGGTCGACCTGCCTTCATGCCTCGAGGGTGTACTATCCCTTCTTTGTCAAATAAAACTCTGAGCTGTAACTGAGCTGCAACACTGGCCCACCACTTCAAATCTTTGTTGTGGTGAGGAATAACAGGAAATTACACACCCTCCTGACATATCTGGTGCCATGACTTGGATGAAACCTGACTGAAGCAACCCCAGCTCAGCCCCAGTGAGGAGGACACCAAGCCCAGAAGCCCAGCGTGGTAAAAGCTCCTGCTGTGGAAATTGAATGTGAAGGAAACCCAGTGCAGTGGAACTGACGAGAAGCCCAGAATGCTGAACCTGGGACAGCAAAAACAAACTTGGCAGAAACCTCACGTGGCTCAGTCTCAGACTCCAGAGGACCTCTGGTTAAGGTTGAAGGTCCTCATCCCTGTGGCTGGAAGGACATATGGCTAACAAAATCTTAATTCCTTTCCAGTCTCTCATTTCTTATTTCCTTGAACTCCCCGTGAACAAGCGAGCAGCACTGGGTGCAACTAAGGGACTCTGGCAGGGGCTGCTCCCCAGTGTGTCCCGAAGGCTCCAGCATCCTTTGCACCCTAGTAATAACTGTTGCCCAAGTGGGTGGTGAGGGTTCTTCTGCCCTTAATCTCCTTTGTGCCAAGGATCAGGCCAATGAAAACTGTGGGCACAGGTCAGGCAGTTAGCAGTTTTTCCAGCAGGTTATGAAGGTGGTTCCTCTGCACAATCTTCCCACTGCTTTTTCCTCCTGTCCTTCAGCTCCTCTCTCTATACCACTGTTTACAAAGTATTGGGCAGGTCATCATCTTCCCATTTCTGAAAGTTGTGCTTTCACAACTTCCACAACTAAGATTGGGACTCAAACCCACACTGACAGGGACTGTGTGCTGTGCTGCGCTTAGTCGCTCAGATGTGCCTGACTGGGACTCGAGCCCAACCAAAACCCGTGGTGCCTGGTTTCAGGACCTATTGAAGCTCAGGTTCTTGATGTCTGACTGAGACACAGAGATAGGTAAGAGGTACACTTGTTCAGATTCAGACAGAAGCACACTTCTGTTTTGGTTGACCTGTCTGTAGGCAACCTCATTCCGCCCAGCCTATTAACAAAATACTTTTAATGCCCCTAACAGGAGCAGATAACCCACTCCTTTGTTAATACTTCTGTTATTAACTACAGTGGGTCTATGAAAATCAAATGTTTCTCTTATGGACTAGGGGAGTGGGGAACTATGGGACTAGGGGAGGACTAGGGGAGAAAACCAGTGACTCACATTCCCTCAGAGTGATGAGAGGATTAGGCTTGTGGCTACTTGCCAGGTTTCCAGTCTCAGGGCACAGGCTTAGGTTGCTTTACATTGGGGTGTCTATTCCCATCTGGTGTAGACAAGCTGGCAACGAGCTAAGACTACAGCCCCTTAATTTGACCAAGCATTAGTCAGGCTGGAGACCTTGGAGATGCCCAACTCCAGACTGGGAATCCCAGGAGCTCGACCTGCCTAGGGATCTGGCCCCTGGGAGGTTGTCACGCCTCAACCTGCTCAGGGATCCACTATCCTGGAGATTCCAGGAGCTCAACCTGCCTCTATCTGCCCAGGGATCTGGTCCATGGGAGGTTGTCACACCTCAACCTGCTTGGGGATTCGCCAGTCCAGGAGTCCCAGGAGGTCGACAATCCTCGACCTGTCTAGGGATCTGGTCCCTGAAAGTTTGCCATGCCTCAACCTGCTCATGGATCCGCCAGTCCAGGTGTCCCAGGAGGTCGACATGCCCAGGCCTCAACCTGCCAGGGACCTAATTCTTGGGAGGCTGACATGTCTCAACTTGCCTGGGGACTTGACCTCCAAGCGGCTGTCATGCCTTAACTTGCCTGGGGATCTCCACCTTGACCTGGGGATGCCTGACTCTCAGGTTACAACAGTACTGGGTAGGATAAGCTTCAGAAAGACTCACCCCTAAGGAAGTCCACCCATGGAAATGGAAGGAAGCCTATTGTGGGGCTGTGCCGGGTCTCAGCAATAACTCAGGAGCCTAACAAGAATCCCATTCCCTTTCTGGAATGGCTAAAAGAGGCCCTCCAGAAGTTTACCAATCTGGACTTAGAATCTTACAAGGGATAAGTGATTTTAAAGGACAAATTCCTGTCCCAATGTGCATCAGATATAAAGATAAAGTTATGACAGCTACAGCAGCAAGTCTCTGCTGCCTCTTTAGAAGAGATGGTCCACACAGCCACCAATACCTTTTATAACAGAGAACAGGAGAGGGAGGCCAAAGCCCAGAAAAGGGAGAGAAGGAAAGAGACAAGTCACACCCAGGTGCTGGCTGCCCTCCTGGGAAGCCCTATGGCAAACCCTGAATCCTTGAAGAATGAGGCACGAGACGAATGCCTAATCCTTGAAGAATGAGGCACGAGACGAGCCAGGTGGGACATTGGGCCAAAGAGTGTCCAAATTATGGTATGCCTCCTAAAACAGCTTGCTACAAATGCCATCAATTGGGACACTGGGAGGCACTCTGCCCTGGGGACCCGAGTCTCAATGTCAAGTGCCAAGCCCTCCCTCACAGTGGTTCAATCTGCTCCAGCCAGCCTACCTGCCACAGATAACCATCACAGGGCTGGAGTCAAGGGTGTAACTGAATCTGGAAGGTAGATCCAAGAATAAATTGGTTAACACAGGGGCAACATACTCTGTCCTGAACTCCTGCTCCAGAGCCTTCTCCCCCCAAACCTGTACCCTTTTGGGTGCTACAGGAAAAGCAATTACATAAAGATTCACCCGAGAACTTCTTTGTTGCTGGGACGGACAAATTTTCCCACCAGTTTTTGGTGGTCCCTGAGTGCCCTACTTCCTTATTGGGAAGAGATGTACTCACTAAGCTGGGGGCCACCCATGATGGGAAGCTTTTCAGCCCCTAGAGCCCCACAGCTCCTGGTACTACTGAGGAACCCATTATGCCCTCTCCAATAGGGAGGGACCAGAAACTATGGGAAGCTCCAGGAGAAAAACCAACAAAAGACTTGGGAAGTATTACCTCAGGGGTTCACAGATAGCCCCCACCTGTTTGGACAGGCTCTTAGCTGGGATCTCCTAGACCTGGACCTGGGACCAAATGGGAAAATATTGCAATATATAGATGACCTACTAACCTGCAGATGAGGCAAATGCCCAACAACATGTGATTCAGGTTCTAAACTTTTTGGCAGAGAGGGGATAGTCTCCCGTGCAAAAGCACAGATGATCCAGACAAAAGTCCCTTACCCAGAAGTTCAGATTATTCACAGGTCCAGGAATCTGTCCTCTGACTGAGTACAAGGAATCCTCTAGTTGAAAACAGTTGTAAGCTTTCCTGGGGCTAACCAGGTTTTGTAGAATTTGGATACCCAAATATGGTCTAATCGCCCAGCCCTTACATGAAAGCTTAAAGGGCCGGGGTGATTCAATCCCGTTGATGTGGGGAACTCCCCAAAAGGAGGCAGAGGCTACATTAAAACAAGTCTTAACTCAAGCACCCGCCTTGAGACTGCCAGGCTCCCAGAAAAAGCATTCCAATTATATGTCCACAAAAAGGAAGGAATAGCCTTGGGAGTATTAACTCAAAGGTTGGGACCTGAGCCCCAGCCAGTAGCTTACTTAACCGAGAGGCTTGACCCAACCACCCAAGTTTGGTCTCCCTGCCTTCAAAGTCTTGTAGCTATAGAAGCTGATAGAAGAGACTTTAAAACTCTCTCCCGGGGCAAACTCTTTTTGCCAGTCACCAAGTGAAACAACTGCTGAATGGGAGAGGCCATTTATGGATGTGTGATCAAAGGATCCTCAGATATCAAGTAGTGCTGATGGAAAGTCCAGGCCTGATTATAACCCCTTGTGAGGTTTTTAATCCAGCTACCCTCCTGCCTACTGCCGAGGGCTTTCTCCCTCTTTCACTATACCATAGAAACGTTGAACCATTGAATCCCTAAAGGGATTGTCAGAAGATCCTCTAACCAATCCTGAGGAAATCTGGTACACTGATGGAAGCAGCTTAGTCTTAGATGGAAAAACAAGAGCCAGACATGCAGTAGTCTCCAATTTCAAGATGATAGAGGCTTAATCTTTGCCACCAGGTACTTCAGCCCGGTTGGCTGAGCTCACAGCCTTGACTCGAGCTTTCAGAGAGTTCAGTTCAGTCGCTCAGTCATGTCCAACTCTTTGCGACCCCATGGACTGCAGCACGCCAGGCCTCCCTGTCCATCACCAACTCCCGGAGGCTATCCAAACTCAAGTCCACTGAGTCGGTGATGCCATCTAACCATCTCATCATCTGTCATCCCTTTTCCGCCTGCCCTCAATTTTTCCCAGAATCAGGGTCTTTTCCACCTCAGCTCTTTGCATGAGGTGGCCAAAGTACTGGCGTTTCCGCTTCAGCATCAGTGCTTCCAATGAACACACAGGACTGATCTCCTTTAGCATGGACTAGTTGGATCTCCTTGCAGCCCAAGAGACTCTCAAGAGTCCTCTCCAACACCACGGTTCAAAAGCATCAATTTTTTGGCACTCAGCTTTCATCACGGTCCAACTCTCACATCCATACATGACCGCTGGAAAAACCATAGTCTTGACTAGATGGACCTTTGTTGACAAAGTAATGTCTCTGTTTTTTAATATGCTGTCTAGGTTGATCATAACTTTCCTTCCGAGGAGTAAGTGCCTTTTGATTTCATGGCTGCAGTCACCATCTACAGTGATTTTGGAGCCCAAAAAAGTAAAGTCAGCCACTGTTTCCCCATCTATTTGCCATAAAGTGATGGGACCAGATGCCATGATATTGGTTTTCTGAATGTTAAGCTTTAAGCCAACTTTTTCACTCTCCTCTTTCACTTTCATCAAGAGCTCTTTAGTTCTTCACTTTCTGCCATGAGGGTGGTGTCATCTGCATATCTGAGGTTATTGATATTTCTCCCAGCAATCTTGATTCCAGCTTGTGCTTCCTCCAGGCCAGAGTTTCTCTTGATGTACTCTGCATAGAAGTTAAACAAGCAGGGTGACAATATACAGCCTTGACGGACTCCTTTTCCTATTTGGAACCAGTCTGTTGTTCCATGTCCAGTTCTAACTGTTGCTTCCTGACCTGCATACAGGTTTCTCAAAAGGCAGGTCAGGTGGTCTGGTATCCCCATCTCTTTCAGAATTTTCCACAGTTTCTTGTGACACACAGTCAAAGGCTTTGGCATAGTCAATAAAGCAGAAATAGATGTTTTTCTGGAACTGTCTTGCTTTTTCAATGATCCAGCAGATGTTGGCAATTTGACCTCTGGTTCCTCTGCCTTTTCTAAAACCAGCTTGAACATCTGGAACTTCACGGTTCATGTACTGTTGAAGCCTGCCTAAAGCATTGGGCATTACTTATTACCTCCATTGTGCCTGGAGGCCTCAGTCTTCAGGAAAATTAGAAAGAGCCAACCAGTTCTTAAAATCATAAAAAGAAAAAAAAGATAAAAAAGATAACCCAGGACACCTCCCTTGGATGGAAGGAGGTTTTACCAATAGCACTCCTCCACTCTTGTGTTGCCCCTAAGAATAGTTTGGTCTTGGCCCTTATGAGATGCTATATAGGAGATCTTTTGTTTATGACAATGACCTCTTTCTAGATCCAGAGGCTTGGACCCTCTGGTCTTATACCATGGCTGTTGGACAATTTGAACAAGAAATATGCTTATGGTGTGTTAACCAGGACCCAAAAGATTCTAAAGAGACACCACTATATGTTTCAGGGACTCAAGTCCTAATTAAAGTCTGGAAAGGTGGGTCCCCAAAGGCTCATCTCCAGGTCACATGGAAAGGCCCTTACTCTGTAATACTTTCAACCCCAATAGCACTCAAAGTACTCCTTGATTCACTACTCATGGGTCAAGCCATGGAAGAAAACAGATGAGGACACTGAATACACCTGTGAGCCCCTGGCAGCTCTTGGGTACCTATTCAGGACTACAAATGAGTGCCACTCTAATGAACACCCCCAAAATTAAGTTTCTGGCAATAAGCACTCTCAGGATAGCTCTAAAGAGCCAACTTGGCTTGGCAGGGGTTGTAGTCCAAAATAGACAGGAGACAGATCTTCTGGCCACTGAACAAGGAGAGACTTGAGCCATCTTGAATGAGACATGTTGCTTCTGGGTAAATACCTCCAGCCAAGTTGAAGAAAGTTTCACTGTCCTCAAGAAAAACATTCAGATCTTACAGGGTCTCAAAGAATGAGCTGGAGAGTCCTCAGGGTGGCTACAGTCTCTCTTTAGGGGACCTTTCTCCTGGCAAGGGGGAATTTGGAGTTGGCTAATGCCCCTACTAACCTGCTTGCAATGCAGGAGACCTGGGTTCAATCCTTGGGTTGGAAAGATCCCCTAGAGAAGGAAATGGCAATGCACTCCAGTACTCCTGCCTGGAGAATTCCAGGAGGAGTTATGGTGGGTTATAGTCCATGGGATTGCAAAGGATCAGACATGACTGTGTAACTAACTTTCACTTTCTTACTAGCCCCTGTTATTACCATATTGATACTGCTTATGATTGCTCCAGGTATTATCAATTGTTTATCCATTTTGTCTCTGCCAAGGTCAACAAGCCACAAAATGAAGTGCTAGCTCAACAAGGATATATAAAACTACACCCGACCATGGAATATCTATCACTCATCCTTAGACGAACACCACTATAAGGATTCTGAGGCTTAAGACTAGCAAGAGGGGGAGGCCCAATCCCCCTCGCCATCCCAGCTCAGTGAGAAGTAGCCAGAAAGACATCGACATTCCTTTTCCCAAAGAATTGGGCCTCCCATCTCTTGAGGGGGGAATGTTAGGTAGTTAGAATAGGAAAAATGAGTCCAAAATAGTGGTGGCTAAAATACAAAGAAAAGGAAGATCCCACAAAAATGGAACCAAAGAAAATCCATGGACCAGAGTGAGAACCTCAGGTGAAACAAACACACCCCCTTCCTGGCTAGCCCACTTTGCATAGGGCAGGCTCAGGGGGAGGAGACAAAATGTATAAAAAGAGGAAGCCAACACGGACTGAGGTCTCTCTTTTGGGGTCAGCCTGCCTTCATGCCTCAAGGGTGTACTATCCTTTGTTTGCTAAATAAAACTCTGAGCTGTAACAGAGCTGTTACACTGGTCTGCCATTTCAAATCTTTGTTGTGAGACAGAACCAAGGAAATTACACACTCCTGACAGCAAAGAGTTGGACACAACTGAGTGACTGAACTGAGAGGCACCATGACAGTTTTAAGGCACTGTCAAAAGACCAAGGAGTCGGTGGTGGTCCAATTCCTGGAAATCTTCACCCCTTCCCCAAAATAGTTGGAATAATCCTCCCACTCATCAGCATATGAAATTACCCAACCTATCAAAACCACGCACGTCATATTTCACGGCCACACTCGCCCTCTGGGATGGTCCACATTCTATCTGTGGAGTGTGCTCCTCTCTGAATCTGAATAAATTCACTTCTTACCTATCACTTTGTCTCTCAAGGAATTCTTTCTGTGATGAGACATTAAGAACCCTATCTTCATTAGGTCCTGAAACCAGGTACCATGGGTTTTGGTTGGGTTTGAGTCCCAGCACATGGGTTCAAGGCACAAACTGAGTTTTGGCTGGGTTTGAGTCCTAGTCATATGGGTTCAAATCCCAAACAGGGTTTTGGCTGGGTTCGAGGTCCAGTCACACGGGTTCAAGTCCCATGCTGGGTTCTAGCTGGATTTGAGTTCCAGCACATGGGTTCAAGTCTCAATCTGATGTAAACATTTTCACTAGCAGAGCAGTTGTAAACCAATAAGAGAATGAGCCATATACAATGAGCAAGGGTGCACTGTGTTCCACTAATGACATAAACAACAACTGTCCACACAGAGGAAGATGAGTGATTCCAGGGTGTGGAGGGTCTCAAGGGTGTACATTTGAGCTGTGATATAAGTGATGACCTTTCATGGGCACCAGGTGAAGTATGAAATGGCGAGTTGGTGAGGAAGGCCACTGTGCGGACAAGTAGCAAACACTAGTCCTCAGAGCTCTCCATTTTTTCTTTTTAAAATTTTTATTGGAGTACAGTTGCTTTTGGAGAAGGAAATGGCAACCCACTCCAGTACCCTTGCCTGGAGAATCCCACAGATGGAGGAGCCTGGTAGGCTACAGTCTATGGGATCTTTAAGAGTCGGACACGACTGAGCAACTTCACTTTCAGTTTTCGTTTTCTTTCCTTTTTCTTTTTAAATTTTTTTCATCTATTTATATTAGTTGGAGGCTAATTACTTTACAGTATTGTAGTGGTCTTTGCCATACAGTGATATGAATCAGCCATGGATTTACATGTGTTCCCCATCCTGAATGCCCCTCCCACCTCCCTCCCCATCCCATCCCTCTGGGTCATCACAGTACACCAGCCCTGAGCACTTGTCTCATGCATCCAACCTGTTTTCGTTTTCATGCATTGAAGAAAATGGCAACCCACTCCGGTATTCTTGCCTGGAGAATCCCAGGGACAGAGGAGCCTGGTGGGACATGACTGAAGTGACTTAGCAGCAGCACAGTTGCTTTACAATGTTGAATTCGTTTCTGCTGTACAGCTAAGTGAATCATTTGTATGTATACATACAGTAAGTCCCCTATATATGAAAAGTTTTGTTCTGGGAGCACATTCCTAAGTTCAATGTGTTCATAAGTCCAACTAAGTTAACTTACATACCCAACTTCCCTGGTGGCTCAGATGGTAAAGAGTCAGTCTGCAATGCGGGAGACCCGGGTTCAACCCCTGGGTCAGGAAGATCCCCTGGGGAAGGAAATGGCAACCCACTCCAGTTTTCTTGCCTGGTAAATCATATGGATGGAGGAGCCTGGTGGGCTATAGTCCCTAGGGTCACAAAGAATCGGACATGATTCACTTTCACCTAACTAACACAGTTGGATATTTAGTATTGTACTGTAATAGGTTTATGATAATTTTCATACAAATAATGCATATGTAAGAAACAAATACAAAAAATAAAGAAAACATTTTTATTCTGACAGTACAGTACCTTGAGGCTCAGCTAGTAGAGAATCTGCCTGCAATGCAGGAGACCTGGGTTTGATCCCTCGGTTGGGAAGATTCCCTGGAGGAGGGAACAGCTACCCACTGCAGTATTCTGGTCTGGAGAATTCCATGGACTGTGTAACCCATTGGGGTTGCAAAGAGTCGGACAGGACGGAGCGACTGTCACAGTACCTTGAAAAGTACACTAGTACAGTACAGCAACTAGCATACCCATGTTTGCATCTTTGAAAGTTCACAACTTGAAGGTGTGTATGTAGGGGAATTACTATACATCCCTTTTTTGATTTCCATCCCATTTAGGTCACCACAGAGCATTGAGTAGAGTTCATACAGAGTGAAGTAAATTAGAAAGAGAAAAACAAGTATGATATAATATTGCTTAAACTTGGAATCTCTATTTCTTCTAAGTGAAATTTTTGCTACCCTGTACTCATCTCTGACACCACAACTCTGTTTTCACTTACACATTGTGTCACAGTTATCAGTGTCGTTTAATAACATCGAAGCATGGAGGTGTCCAGGCAAACCAAGCAGATCTCATCACTGCCCCCAAAGACACACACGAACATCAAGCAAGGAACATGTGCAAATGTAACTACAAATGAAGAGGAGGGTTAGGAAGGCAGAGAGCCCAGGGTGATGAGAGGTTAGGGAAGGGCTCTCCAGGAGGTGAGCAAGCAGAGTCATAAAGGCTGAGTGGGCTAGCCTGGGGATGCTTGGGGAGAAGAACGTTCCAGGCTGAGGGACAGGCCTTGTGAAGATTCCGAGGTCCTGAGACCTTGGCTCAAGGGAACAAAAACAATGAGCCTCATGGTGAAGGGAAAAGGAGGCAAAAGCCAGTACTGTGGGACTCATAGGTGGATTGAGGAGTTGGCTTGCATTCTGAGTTCAAAGAGGAAGCCAATGTACAGTTTAAAACAGTGAGCAACATGATGAGGGATACCTTTAAAGTAACCGTAGCTACTAGGAGAAGGCAGTCAGAAAGCCACTGCAGTCATGCAGTTTTCTTTTCTGTTAACTCTGGTGTCTCATACGCCCCCCAAACCTTGCACTGTTGAGTGCCCCATGTTGTGAGAAAGTAGCCCAGGGGAAAGTGGGCATTTAATCACAACTTTGAGAGGTAAAAACTTAGTGGTTTCCCTTGTGATGAGAACTTGAATTTGTGCCAAACTACTACCACAGGGTGACTTTAGGTGGCTTACTTCCCCTTTTTGCACCTCAGAACACTCATTTATAAATGAAGGCATATGAATAGCATTTTAAAAACTGCATTCTGATTTTACCTTCTGATCTGATATGAAAGAGCCCAAAGGAGCATCATTTCACTCTTCTAATGAAAAAGCCAAATTAGCTTAACATTTATAACTTTTTTGGAGCCATCATAGAGCTGAGGTTGCAGAGCAAACTGCTGGCCCAATATTTGAGGAGAGAGGAAACCCAAACATTCAAGGCCAGTATAAGATGATCCAACAGAGGCATAAATGGAATCTTAGAAGATGAGAGACTAGGGTAGAAGAAATATTTGAGATCAAGAAACAAAATAAATTGCAAATCTATACAATAGTGGTGAGCAATTAGAATTTGAAGTAAAAACAGCATTTACCATAGTAGCCAAAAATTATATCCTTAAGGTATAAATCTAATGAAATATATTCAGGACTTGTATATCAGCATTTCATCAGGATGGCTTTTTAATCAGTGAAAGAAATCAACGAAGACCTAAAGGTAATATGGTGCTTATGGGTTTAAAGACCTGATATATTACTTAATATAATAACTTCATATTAAGTAATGTTCTTATTACTAAGAAGCCAATTTTCCCCACATCCAAGAGCAAAGGAGAAGCCCCCAACAAGACAGCATGAGGGGCAAAATCACATTTAGAATCAAACCTCAAACCTGCCCACCTGACCTCACACTGCAAGATGTCTGGCTCTAGGTGAGTGATCACACCATTGTGGTTATCTGGGTCATTAAGATATTTTTTGAATAGTTCTTCTGTGTATTCTTGCCACCTCTTCTTAATATCTACTGTTTCTGTTAGGGCCATACCATTTCTGTCCTTTATTGTGCCCATCTTTGCATGAAATATTCCCTTGGTATCTCTAATTTTCTTGAAGAGATCTCTAGTCTTTCCCATTCTATTGTTTTCCTCTATTTCTTTGCATCGATCACTTAGGAAGACTATCTTGTCTCTCCTTGCTATTGTTTGGAACTCTGCATTCAGATGGATATATCTTTCCTTTTTTTTCTTTGCCTTTCACGTCTCTTCATTTCTTAGGTATTTGTAAGGCCTCCTCAGACAACCATTTTGCCTTTTTGCATTTCTTCTTCTTGGAGATGGTTTTGATCACCACCTTCTATACAATGTCATGAACCTCCATCCATAGTTCTTCAGGCACTCAGAGCCTGAAGAGCCCTTGAATCTATTTGTCACTTCCACTGGGGATATGGAAGTGGGGGAATAGAAAATCACCAATAGATAACCAGTAAGAGTTGTGTCAGGGATCATCTACAATGAATGCTAAAATTATGTATAAGGAAGAATCAGAAGGGTCATACTTTGACCAAGTAATCTCACTTGAGAGATTCCAGCTTAAGGAAAGATTCTGCAATGTGACATGTTCATGGAAGTGTTATTTAGAAAATTTTAAAAGGAAAGTAACTTGTGTTCAACAATACAGAAATGCTTAATCAAATTAAACAATATGCATGCAACAGAAAATTACACAGCCACTAAAAATCTAATTTATAAAAGATATTGAATAGTAGAGGAAATGCATAACAATGTGGGCTAGAATTTTATATAATGTATGATTATAAATCATTTAAAAATATAAATATACACTCCACTGTATCATAATAAAGGATTTGATTTAGGTCATACATGAATGGTCTAATGGTTTTCCCTATTTCTTCAATTTAAATCTGAATTTTGCAATAAGGAGTTCATGATATGAGCCACAGTCAGCTTCCTTTTTTTTCTTTTTTTTTGCTGACTGTATAGAGCTTCTCCATCTTTGGCTGCAAAGAACGTAATCAATCTGATTTCAGTTTTGACCATCTGGTGATGTCAGTGTGTAGAGTCATCTCTTGTGTTGCTGGATGAGGGTGCTTACTAGGACCAGTGCATTCTCTTGGCAAAACTGTTAGCCTTTGCCCTGCTTCTTTTTGTACTCCAAGGCCAAACTTGCCTATTATTCCAGGTATCTCTTGACTTCTTACTTTTGCATTCCATTCCCCTATGATGAAAAGGACATCTGTCTGTGTGTGTGTGTGTGTGTGTGTGTGTGTGTGTGTGTGTGTGTGCATGCGCGCACAGTTCTAGAAGGTCTTGTAGGTCTTCGTAGAACCATTAAACTTCAGCTTCTTCAGCATTAGTGATTGGGGCATAGACTTGGATTACTGTGATATTGAATTGTTTGCCTGGGAAATGAACAGAGATCATTCTTTTTTGAGATTACACCCAAGTACTGCATTTTGGATTCTTTTGTTGTCTATTAGGGCTACTCCATTTCTTCTAAGGGATTCTTGCCCACAGTAGTAGATATAATGGTCATCTGAATTAAATTCATCCATTTCAGTCCACTGACTCCTAAAATGTCAATGTTCACCCTTGACATCTCCTGTTTAACCACTTTCAATTTATGTTGCTTCATGGTCCTAACATTTTAGGTTCCTATGCAATATTATTCTTTACAGCATCAGACTTTACTTCTATCACCAGTCACATCCACAAGTGGTCTTTGTTTTTGTTTCGGTTCCATCTTCTTTGTTCTTTCTGGAGTTATTGCTCCACTCTTTTCCAGTAGCATTTTGGGAACCTACTGACCTGGGAAGTTCATCTTTCAATGTCATATCTTTTTGCCTTTTCATACTGTTGATGGGGTTCTCAAGGCAAGAGTACTGAAGTGGCTTGCCATTCCATTCTCCAGTGGATCAAGTTTAGACAGAACTCTCCATCATGACCCCATCTATCTAATCAAAGCTATGGTTTTTCCAGTAGTCATGCATGGATGTGAGAGCTGGACCATAAAGAAAGCTGATCACCAAAGAATTGATGCTTTTGAACTGTGGTGTTGGAGAAGACTCTTGAAAGTCCCTTGGATAGCAAGGAGATCAAACCATTCAATCCTAAAGGAAATCAGTTCTGAATATTCATTGGAAGTTCTGAATATTCACTGATGCTGGAACTGAAGCTCCAATACTTTGGCCACCTGATGCGAAGAAGAGACTCACTGGAAAAGACCCTGATGCTGGGAAAGATTGAAGGCAGGAGGAGAAGCAGATGACAGAGGATGAGATGGTTGGATGGTATCACTGACTTGATGGACAGGAGTTTGAGCAAGCTCTGGGGGTTGGTGATAGACAGGGAAGACTGACATGCTGCTGTCCATGGGGTTGCAAAGAGTTGGACACGACTGAACTGAACTGAATTTCCCCAAAATTTGGAACAATTTAAGTAATGAAATCGATAACCTTATTATTGAATTATAACTCCAAGGATACCCATAAGCTCACATTGGTATGGATAAGTGACTGAATGTATTAAAAAAACAGGGGAGAATAGAAAGCTCTTCCTTACAGAAAATTTCCAGTTAACAAATGTGGAAGGAATGGGGGAAATAGAATATCACCAACAGATCACCAGTAAGAGTTGTGTCAGGGAATATCTACAATGAATGCTAAAATTATGTGTAAGGAACTATCAAAAAGGTCATATTTTGACCAAGTAGTCTTCCTTGAGAGATTCCAACTTAAGGAAAGACTTTGAAATGTGACATGTTCATGGAAGTGCTATTTGGAACATTTTAAAAGGAAAGTAGCTTGTATTCAATAATAGGAAAATGATGAATCAAATTAAACAATATGCACTCAATAGAAAATTATACAGCCATTAAAAATCTAATTTATAAAGGCTACTGAATAGTAGAGAAAATATATAACAATGTAAGCTAGAATTTTCTAAAATATATGATTATAAATCATTTTAAAAATACAAAAAACTCTAAAATGAAATATACAAAAGAACAATGTTTTTGTTACAGTCAAAATTATTTCTTTTTCAAAATTATTTATCACATCAAGTGCTTTGGTTAATTACCTTTATAATTTAAAAATATTTGGAAACAATTTGATTTGTTTTATATAATATCAATTGTAGGTAATTCTGTTAATCATTCAAACAGACCTTCAACTCCAGTAAAAAGGGCCACATCAATTACTTCTTTATATTCCCCATAGAGCTTAGTTGCCAGTCTTGATATGCAGAATAACCTCAATCAGTATTTTCATACTAATTGATTTCCAATATTCATTGCTATCAGTGTCACCTCAAAAACATACAGTGCTTGTTTCTCTTCAGGTGACAGCTTTTATCTCATCAATGGGGAACCAGGATTCCCAGCCTCACCTGGCAGTAATGAGGTGGAACTCCCTACCCCCTTCCAGGCAGTGCCAAAGGAGGGCTGCCAAGTCACAAGATTTAAATAAGGTCTAGAGTTTGTTCCTAAGTTTTCTTTTTATCTCTGAAATATTCTGGGCTGGGAACCAGGGAGAACAGCAACCTGGAACCATCAACAGGCAAAAAGAAAGGAAGGAATGAAGGGAGGCAAGGAGATGGGGAGCAGGAGAGAAGGATGAAAGAAGAGAAGGGAGAAAAGTTTGCTCCACATCATGTGTATGCACAGAACTCTAACTCAGGGAGGTGACTCAGTGATGACATGGAGAGGCGCATGCCCCTGAAGAAAAGATTTAGCTATGTACAGCCTCTGAGAGGAAGAGGCGCGCCATGCTGCAGAGGGCCTGTGGGGACGCGCCAGTGTGGCTCAGGTGGCGGAAGGAACAAGGGGAAAGTCTAGGCTAGAGCCTTCACTGGGGCTTCCAAGAGAAACAAGAGAAGACAAGGTAAACAGCTTAGCGCTGGCAGGTCTGAATAACTACAGCAGGCTCTGAGAGAGTGGTTGGCCCTGGGGGGATTTAGGGCAGGTAGCTTTAGGGCAGTGTCGGCATTTGGTCAGGAGGTGGTTCAGAGCATGGGCTCTGAATCTTAGGGAAGATGTAAACAATTTAGCCATTAGTTTTGTCCTGTAATTAATGGATGCCAAATAGAAAAATGCAGACTCTAAGAAAACACAGAACACTCTGCCCAAAGTTCCAGGAAGGGAAAGCCCAGAAGGAAGATCTATCCTTGTGGCAGCAGTATCCTGACCTGCCTGAAACAGTAGCTACAACAGATCCCAGGTAGTTCAAACCATGACCACCCCTTCCCTCATCCATCAGCAACACAAGGGGTCAACCTGCCAGCAGCAGAATCTGAGCAAGCCAAACCAGCCCCTGCCAGGAGCAGGTATACCCTCTGCCTGCACAGATGGTGCCAACAATGCTGGTGTCTTCTGCCCCTCTACCCAGCAGCAGAAAGCAACGTAGCCCCAGTGTCTCCCAATCCTCCACCCAACAGCAGAGACCCTCCCAGACCCCATGGTTCCAGCCCTTCCCAGGGGCACAACGTGGCCCAGGTAGGCACTTCTTTCTATCAACAGCAATGGCAAAGAGAGGGACTGAGAAGCCCACCAGCACTGGGTCATTGGAAAACAGCCAGGGGGAGTACTCTCTTTTCTATGGGTTGGGATGCCTATACCCACCTAACAAAGCCAGGAAGCCCAAGGAAGCCATTTCTGGACACTGCAGACAGTACTAACAAGGGTCAAGGGAGAACTCAAGCTGAAGAGTTAAACAGTCAGAACAGCATTGCAAAAGTTCAGAAAACTAGATTGTCATTGGAACTGCAGCCAATAAAATAGCCCAGACCTACAAACTAAACACAAATAGGGAAAATTCTTGCTAAAGGGATTTAAATAGGATCAAGAGTGTCTTAACGTAATATCCAGAGTGCATGGAATACAATAAAATGTGCTTGTCATTCCAAGAGCCACAACTTAAGTGGGAAAAAACATTAAGTTGATGCAACTACTGAGAAGAATCAGAACAATTTGTAAAAGATCTTGAAGCAGCCATCATAAAACTGCTTCAACAAATACCCATAAATATACTTGAAACAAATGGAAAAACTGTAAAATATCAAAAAAGGGTTATAAAAAGAAACAAGTGGAAATAAAATAAATAAATTCCATTTATTTATTGAAATGAAATAAAACTGAATATGTAGATTAAACAGCAGAATGAAGGGAACAAAAATAGAATCAGGAAACTTGAGGACAAGTTAATAGAATTCTGAATAACAGAGAAAACAGACTATAGACTCAGGGATATTTATGTCATTGAAGTCTTGGAAGAAGAGGAGAAAGAGGAAGGACTGAAACAGTTTTAAACAAATAATGCCTGAATGATTCTCAGATTTGGCAAGAGACAAACTATACATTAACGAACCTGAATGAATTATAAATAGGAAAAAATGAAAAGAAACCCAACCAAATACATCATAATTAAGCTTCTGAAACCAAATTGAAACCAAAGAAAAAAAACCTTAAAGCAACCAGAGGAAAGCTTCCACCTATTATCTATAAAGGAAAGTTAATTTGAAAGACAGCCTTTCGTCGCATGAAACCACAGAGGCCGAATAAAGTGATGAATTTCTCAAGTGCTGTCAAAAGAACACTTAACTGAAATTCAATATCCATTTGAACACCTTCAGTAATGAATCAGGTGAGGGAAAATTAAGATAATTTGCTGCTAGCAGATCATAAAATAATGTCTAAATTAAACTCTCCAAAAGAAAAGAAAATGATTATAAAAGAAGACTTGAAACTTTAGAAAGGAAAGAATGACAGAATAGACAAAAATAGAAGTAGATATAAAAGACTATCCTGATGAATTTAATAAAGCATACTCGATTGTTGAAGTAAAAACTGTACCTTTATCTGTTATGGTGCTCAGTATATATGGAGGAAATAGTTGAGACAATTATATTTTAAAAGACTCGTTGGTAAAAGGATGTAAACAGAAAGTTTCAGTACTCCACAATAAAGGATAGAAACAGCAAGGACCTAAGAGAGCAGAAGAGATTAAGAAGAGGTGTTAATGCCAGTCAGGATGGCTGCTATCCAAAAGTCTACAAGCAATAAAGGCTGGAGAGGGTGTGGAGAAAAGGGAACCCTCTTACACTGTTGGTGGGAATGCAAACTAGTACAGCCGCTATGGAAAACAGTGTGGAGATTTCTTAAAAAACTGGAAATAGAACTGCCATATGACCCAGCAGTACCACTCTTGGGCATACACACTGAGGAAACCAGATCTGAAAGAGACACGTGCACCCCAATGTTCATCGCAGCACTGTTTATAATAGCCAGGACATGGAAGCAACCTAGATGCCCATCAGCAGATGAATGGATAAGGAAGCTGTGGTACATATACACCATGGAATATTACTCAGCCATTAAAAAGAATTCATTTGAATCAGTTCTAATGAGATGGATGAAACTGGAGCCCATTATACAGAGTGAAATAAGCCAGAAAGATAAAGATCATTACAGCATACTAACACATATATATATTTAGAAAGATGGTAATGATAACCCTATATGCAAAACAGAAAAAGAGACACAGATGTACAGAACAGACTTTTGGACTCTGTGGGAGAAGGCAAGGGTGGGATGTTTCGAGAGAACAGCATGTATATTATCTATGGTGAAACAGATCACCGGCCCAGGTGGGATGCATGAGACAGGTGCTTGGGCCTGGTGCACTGGGAGGACCCAGGGGAATCGGGTGGGGGGGGGGCGATCAGGATGGGGAATACATGTAACTCCATGGCTGATTCATGTCAATGTATGACAAAACCCACTGCAATGTTGCGAAGTAATTAGCCTCCAACTAATAAAAATAATTGGAAAAAAAAAAAAGAAGAGGTGTTAAGAACACACAGAAGAACTGTACAACAAAAGTCTTAATGACCTGATCACCACGATGGTGTGGTCACTCACCTAGAGCCAGATATGCAGGAGAGTGAAGTCAAATGGGCCTTAGGAAGCATTACTACAAACAAAGCTAGAAGAGGTGATGCAATTCCAGCTGAGCTATTTCAAATCCTAAAAATGATGCTGTGAAACTGCTGCACTCAATATGCCAGCAAATTTGGAAAACTCAGCAATGGCCACAGGACTGGAAAAGGTCATTTTTCATTTCAATCCCAAAGAAGGGCAATGCCAAAGAATGTTCAAATTACCACACAATTGCACTCGTTTGACATGATAGCAAGTTAATGTTCAAAATCCTTCAAGCCAGGCTTTAACAGCTTGTGAACCGAGAACTTCCAGATGTATAAGCAGGATTTAGAAAAGGCAGAGGAACCAGAAATCAAATTGTCAACATTCAGTGGGTCATAGAAAAAGCAAGAGAATTCCAGAAAAACATATACTTCTGCTTCATTGACTTTGCTAAAGCCTTTCACTGTGTGAATCACAACAAACTGTGGAAAAATCTTAAATAGATGGGGATACCAGATCACTTAAATGCCTCATGAGAAATCTATATGCAGGTCAAGAAGCAACAGTTAGAGATGGACATGGAACAACTGACTGGTTCCAAATTGGGAAAGGAGTATGTCAAGACTGAATATTGTCACCCTCCTTATTTAACTTATATGCAGAGTACATTATGCAAAATGCCAGTTGGATGAAGCACAAGGTGGAATCAAGATTGCTGGGAGAAATATCAACAACCTCAGCTATGCAGATGATACCACCCTAATGGCAGAAAATGAAAAGGAACTAAAGAGCCTCCTGATGAAGGTGAAAGAGGAGAGTGAAAAAGCTGGCTTAAAACTCAAAATTCAAAAAACTAAGATCATAGCATCTGGTCCCATTACTTCATAGGAAATTGAAGAAAAAATAGGAACAGTGGCAATTTTATTTTCTTGGGCTCCAAAATCACTGTGGACAGTGACTGTAGCTATGAAATTAAAAGTAGCTTGGAAGAAAAGCTGTGACAAACTTAGACAGCATATTAAAAAACAGAGACATCATTTTGCTGACAAAGGTCTGTATAGTCAAAGCTATGTTTTTTCTAGTAGTCATATACAGATGTGAGAGTTGGACCGTAAAGAAGTCTGAACACCAAAAAATCGATGCTTTTGAATTGTGGTGCTGGAGAAGACTCTTGAGAATTCCTTGGACAGCAAGGAGATCAAACCAGTCAATCCTAAAGGGAATCAAGGCTGAATATTTTTTGGAAGGACTGACGCTGAAGCTCCCATACTTTGGTCACCTCATGCCAAGAATTGACTCATTGGAAAAGACCCTGATGCTGGGAAAGATTGAGGGCAGGAGGAGAAGGCAGCGATAGAGGATGAGATGGCTGCGTGGCATCATTGACTCAATGGACATGAATTTCAACAATCTCAGAGAGATAGTGAAGGACAGGGAAGTCTGGTATGCTGTAGTCCATGGGGCCGCAGAGTCAGACACAACTTAGTGACTGAACAACAACTCCACTAGAAATGGTAAAATATCTATACTGCATGCAATTTTTTGTTAACATGTGTATATTGTAATATCTAGAGTAAGTTTTAAATAAAACTGTATAAAGAGATATACTCAAAAACAGTATAAGTAAAATGTTCAAGTAACACCCAGGAAGGCAAGAGAAGAAAAACAGTGAAACAGAAAACAATAAAGTAACAGGGCTTCCCTGGTGGTCGAGTGGTTAAGAATTTGTCTTGCAAGCAAGGGACACCAGTTCTACCCTGGCTCAGGAAGATCACACATGCCACAGAACAACTTAGCCCATGGGCCAGAATTCTGAACCAGTGCTTTAGAGTTCATGAGCCACAACTGTTGAGCCCATGTGCTGCAACTCCCAAAACTAGAGCCAGTGCTCCACAAGAGAAGCCACCACAGTAAGAAGCCCATGCAGCGCACCTAGAGAGTGGATCCCATTCACTGCAACTAGAGAAAGTCTGTATGCAGGAACAGAGACCCACCACAGCCAAGAATAAATAAATTCTAAAAAAAAAACAAAGTAGCAAATTTAAGCCTTACATACCCATGATTATTTTAATGGAAAAAGTCTAAATATAAAATTTAAAAGACAGATTAGCATAGTGGATAAAAATGATCCAACTATATATGCTGTCTAGAAAAAGTAAACTTCAGAGAAAAAAAGTTATCAGAGGTAAAGCATGACATTTAATAATGGTGAAGAAAACAGATCCAATAGAAAGACCTAATAAGTATATATGCAACATACAGCAGAGCTTCAACCTACATGAAACCAAAACACAGTTTAAACAAGAAATAGAAAAATCCATAATTATACTTGGAGACTGCAAAACTATCAGCAATTTATAGAACTACTAGACCAAAAACAAGCAAAAATGTGGAATAATTGAACAGCACAATCAGTCAGCCAGATTTAATTGACATTTTTAGGACATTCCACAAAACTTCAGTAGAATACATACATATTCTTTTTAAACACCTGTGGAACATGTACCAAGACAGACCTTCTCCTAAATCACAAAATATAACAAATTTGAAACAATTGATATCATAGAGTGTTCTCTAACCATATTAGAATCAACTGGAAATAAACAACAGAAAAGTAAGAAAATGCTCCAACAGTTGGGGAAAAAAAAAACAAAACACATTTCCATGAGTCAAAGAGGAAAGTTTCAAGGAAAATTTAAAAAATACACAGAACTGAATGAAAACGAAAATACAACACATGAAAAGCTAAAACAGTGCTGAGACATAAATTTGTAGCACTAGACTCTTATATTAGAAAGAGGAAAATTCTCAAATCTCTAAGTTCCTACCTTAATGAACTAGGAAAAATAAGAGCAAAATAAATCCAAAGCAAGCAAAAGTATATAATTTTAAAAGTAAAATTCAATAAAATTAAAAACAGGACAAAAATGAAGAAATTCAAGGAGACAAAAACTTTTTTTTTAAATATCAATTGCTAAACGTCTAGTAAAACCAATGAAAATATAGAGAGAATGCATACACACACAAAACCAAATTCCAGAATGAAACAGGAGCTATCATGATACATTCTGCAATTCTTAAAGGGATAATAAGAGAATATTACAGATAACTTTAGGCTCATAAACTCAATATTGAACAAATGGACCAATTCCTCAAAAATTACAAAGTACCAAAACTCAACCAAGAATAGAAAGTAATTTCCCAAATTGTTTTATGAGACCATATACCTTGATGCCAACCTAGACAAAGAAAGTATAATTAGCCTCCAACTAATAAAAATAAATGAAAAAAAAGAAGAAAAAACTATAGACTAGTATCATCATGAACTTAGAGGCAAAAATTCTAAGCAAAATATTATCCAATAGAGTTCAGCAATATGTAAAAAAGAATCACACATCATTAGCCTGAAGGATTTATTTCAGGTATGCAAGTCTGAGTCAACATTCAAAAAGAAATCACTATAGACCAACATATCAACAGGCTATGAAAAAAATTATAAACCATATTAATTGATGGAGAAATGTATTTAGACAAAATTCAACACTTATTTATAATAAAAACTCTCCAGAAATTAGGAATAGCAGAGAATTACCTCAACTTGATAAAAAGCATTTTGAAGACTAACTTTATATGTCAACCTGACTGGGTTAGAAAGCGCTCAGATATCTGGTAAAACATTATTTCTGGCTGTGTCTGTGAGGGTGTGTCTGGAAGAGATCAGCATTTGATTCAACAGACTGAATAAAAAGTGTCTGCTCTCACCAGGCATGATCTGATCTGTTGAGGGACTGAATAGCAAAAAAAAGTGAAGGACCAGTTAATTCCCTGTTTTGAGCTGAGATGTCCATCACCTACTGCCCATGGACATCAGAGATCCTACTTATCAGGCCTTTGGACTCTGGGGTTTACACCATTGGCTCCCCAGATTCTCAGGCCTTGAGACTTAGACTGAATTACACCACCATTGGCCTTCCTGATTCTCTAGCCCTCAGACAGCAAACTGTGTGGCTTCTCCATCTCCATAACCCCATAAGCCAATTCCTATAATAAATCTCCCCAGATACATATCTCTATACAACCTATTAGTTCTATTCCTCTGGAGAAACCTGACTAACAAAATCATCTATTAAAAACTTACAGATAAAATCATACTTGATAGTGGAAAACAATTCATTACCTTCAAGATTGGGTTTATGGCAAAAATTTCCACTCTCACAACTTCTATTCAACATAATTCTAGATACTCTAGCCAATTCTAGCCCCTACCTTCAACACACACACATACTAACAAGAAGAAGAAACAAAGACATACAAACTAGAGAAGAAGAAATAAAAATGTCCTTTTTGTGAATGGCTTGGTCATCTCCTAGAAAATCCCAAAGGATCTACAAAACATTCCTAGAATGAATAAGTAAGTTTAGCAAAATTGCAACATATAATTTCAACACCCCCAAATTAATTACATTTCTATATATTAACAGTGAACATGTACAAACTGAAATTAAAGATACAATATTAGTTATAATTATGCCAGAGAAAGTGAACTACTTAATAATAAACTTAACAATATATATAAACCATCTATATTCTGAAAATTACAAAATGATGATGAAAGAAATCAAAGACCCAACTAAATGGAGAGACATAATGTGTTCATGGATTGAAAGACTAAATAAAATAATGACTGTAGCCTGCCAAGCTCCTCTGTCCATAGAATTCTCAAGCAAGAATAGTGGAGTAGGTGGCCATTCTCTTCTCGAGGGGATCTTCCCAACCCAGGGATCAAACCTGGGTCTCCTGCATTGCAGGCAGCTTCTTTACCGTCTGAGCCACCAGGGAAGCCCAATAATGATGTCATTTTCCCCCAAATTCATTTATCGGTTTAATATAAGTGCTATCAGAATCACAGCAAAGGTTTTTGGACATAGACAAAATTATTCTAAAATTTATATAGAAAGGCACAGGACCTAGAATAGGCCTTTGAAAAAGTCTTAAAAAGGAATGAGGTGGGAGGAGTTAGCCTACACTATAATAAGGTTACTATAGTGCGTCTGTAATCAAGGTACGTGGTATTGCAGAAGAATAGACATGTACATAAATGGAACAAAAGAGGTAAACCAAAAATTGTTGTTTAGTCACTAAGTTGTGTCCAAATCTTTTGTGGCCCCATGGACTATAACCCACCAGGCTCCCCTGTCCATGGGATTTTCCAGGCAAGAATACTGGAATGTGTTGCCATTTCTTTCTCCAGGGAATCTTTCCAACCCAGGAATCAAATATGCAGTTGTAATTAGTAGGCAGATTCTTTACCACTGAACCACTGGTCCACCAGGGAAGTCTAAAGCAAAAGTAGACCCACACAAATATTTCCAACTGTTTTTTTTAACAAATGTGCAAAGCAACTCAAAGGAAGAATACTAGCTTCCTCAATAAATGATCCTGGAATTGGATACCCACAGGCAAAAATCCTACAAAAACCA
The DNA here is from genome assembly GCF_033118175.1 of Dama dama. Classification (NCBI taxonomy): domain Eukaryota; kingdom Metazoa; phylum Chordata; class Mammalia; order Artiodactyla; family Cervidae; genus Dama; species Dama dama. The sequence goes on along the minus strand of NC_083713.1, from coordinate 4,675,003 downwards.
AAGCTGACATAAACTTCACAACTACAGGAAAACTTAACTAAAAATGATTCAGGTACTAAAAAGTAAAATATAAAGCCTTTCGCAAAAAAAAAAAAAAAAAAAAAAAATCCCTTAGAAAAAAGTAGGAGCAAATTTTTGGCCTCTAAGGCTAAGCAAATAGTTCTTAGATTTGACACTAAAAGCCCCATTTGTAAAAAGAAAAACTGATGAATTGAATTTCATCAACATTTAAAACTTTTGATGTGTGGAAAGCTCTGCTAAGAAGATGGAAAGACAAGCTACAGACAAGGGAGAAGATATTTGCAAGTCATGTATGACAAAGGACTAGTATCAAGTATATGCACAGAACACTCAAAACTCCACAGCACAAAAACAATTCAGTTAGAAAATGAGATGCACTGAAATTTCATTGAAGGTGATAGACAGATGGGAAATGAGCATATGAAATGAACTTATTAGAACAGCTAAAATGAAAAGTTGTGACATCAAATGCTGGTGAGAATGCAGAGAAATTGGATCAATCATCCATGGTTAGTGGGAATATAAAATGGTACAGTCACTGGGGAAAATGGCTTGGCAATTATATTTATTAATATAAAACTAAACAAGCAACTAACAAATGACCCAGCAGTTACATAAAAATCTGTACACAAATGTTAATAGCAGAATTATTTGTAATAACCCCAAACTGAAGCAACCTAAATATCCTTCAAAAGGTGAACAGGTAAATTGTGGTACATCCATAATGTGGAATGGACTATTAATAAATGCAATACTTTGGGTAAATCTCCAAAGAAGTATTCTCAATGAACAAAACTAAACCCAAAACGTTGTCTGCTATAGAAATGTATTTGTTAAACATTCCTGCAATTATAAAATCATGTAAATAATGAACAGCTTGTCTGTGGTTGTCAGTGGTTAAGGATGAGAAGAGTGAGTGTTTGAGGAATGTGGGTGTGGTTATATGGCAACATGAAGAATATTTTGGTGATGGAACTCTTCTGTGTTTTGGCAGTGGTTGAGAATACCCTAATCTACATATGATAAAATTGCATAGAACAAAATACACACACACAAACACAAATAAGTACAAGTAACACTGGGGAGATGTGCTCCAGATCAGTAGAATATTTCCTGTTGTAATATTTTACCATAGATTGATAAAGTATTGTTATTGTGGGAAGCTGGGTAAAGTTTCTGTGGGAAATGCTCTGTTATTTCTTACAACTGCATGTGAACCTACAAAATTAAATTCTATAAAGTTACACTTATAAAATAATTAACCCTCAAAACTAAACAGAGGAAGAAGTATTGAGAAATGCACAGGGTCACTATCAACTAAACATGTAAAAGCAGAGGTGGTTCTATCTACTACCCTGCAGCAAGACTTTTTCAGACCCGAGCCCAGGCTGTGAGGATCTGATGACACTACAAGTTGTCTTTGTCTCTTATAAAGTCTCTCTGCAATGTGTGAAAGGAATGACTACATTTTTTGGACATCTGGATTTTGACTCAAACGTCTGGTCCATCAGTTTCTGGCTGAGGGACCCTGAGAAATGGCATACACTTTTCACCTCACTTTCTTCAATCTCCAATGATAGGGATGATTACTTACAGGGTTGATGTGCATATTTAACAAGCTCATGTATAAGAATCTAATACAGTTCCTGAGAACAAGAAGGCATTCAGTGACATGTTAAATTCCTTTCATAAAAGGAAAAAGCATCCCATAAAGAAAGTACCACACCCTGATTGTTTTAAAGGAACATTCTACCAAACAATCAAGAAATACATAATTCCAGTCTCACCAATGAACTGAAAAAGCAGGATTGTTCCTCAGCTCTTTAAATAAAGATGGTATAATGCTGACAGAAAAGCTCAACAGGGGTAGCACAAAACATATTAATCTCATCCACAAATATAAATGCAAAAATTCTAAACAAAATATTAGCAAAATAAGTCTAATGTTGTAAAAAAATAGCATTTCAAGACCAATTGTTGGAATTATTTCCATGAAAATAGATTAAATTTACCACAAAAATAAAGGGGAAAGAAAACACACTGTTATCTCAATAGATTCAGAAACAGACTATGAAATAATCAACATCTACTCCTTGTATAAAAATGGAAAGAAACTTCAAGATTTAATGGAGGGTATTCTAAAAAGTCTACAGAAGATATCATACTCAATTAACCTCTGAAAATATCTTTTCAAATTAGAAATAAGATGATGGTTGCTATGATACTTTCAACATAAAGATCCTATCCTATACAAAAGACAGAAAGATTCAATACAATATATAAGAATTGCAAAGGAAGAAATGAGCTTATTACTATTTACATACTTTCTGATATAAATTCCAAAGGCATCTTTAAGCAAGCCTGTAAGTATTATATGTATTAATAACCTGTATATATTATATGTTAATAACATCCATATTACCTACTATGTTTCTATCACAGATTAGTTAGAAAGTATAATTTTAAAAAGTTATTTTTTATAAAAGCAATAAAAAACATACTTCAGTACCTAATAAAATATGTAAGAATATGCCCAAGATCTTCATGGAAAACATTTCTAAACTTTAAATGTGAAATTTCAGTTTGAGCTTCCACCCCTCGCTGCAGCAACAAAGTGGTATGACTCAGCACTCTGCTTCCACTCCCTTCCAGGCAAGGAGGCAATGTCAGTCAGGGCTCCATTTTCACTGGGTGAAATGAATGAATGAAAGGCCCAGCAGGAAGCTGACAGACACATCCAGCCTACCCTAACAGAGCAGCTCAGTTAGAGACTGCCTGCCAAAAAGAGAAGGAAAATTTGATCCAGAGTCATATAATACCTAAAATGTCCTGGATGCAACAGAATATCACTAGTCATATCAAGAACTAGAAGATCACCATGAGAATGGGAAAGGACAATCAACAGATACTAACACCAAGATGAATCAGATGTCAGAATTATTTGACAAAGATTCTAGAGTCACTATAAAAATGCTTTAATTAAAGCAATTATAAATTTTCTTGAAACTAATGAAAAATTTAAAAAACCCTCAACAATATTAAAAAAAGGAAATTTTTTTTTTTTTTTTTTTTTAATAAAAAGGAACTGGGACTTCCCTGGTGATCCAGTGGTAAGATTCCATGCTCCCAATGCAGGGCACACAGGTTTGATCCCTGGTCAGGAAACTAAGATGCTTCATGCCACAAGGGATGGCCATAATAATAATAATAATAATAATAATAGTAATAATAAAGGAGCCAAAGTAGAAATTATTGAACGGAAAAATAAAATGAAAGAAAGGAAAAATCTGCTGGATAGGGTCAGTATAGAGTGAAGATGACACAGGATAGAATCATTAAACTTGAGGACAGATCAACAGAATTTTTCCAATCTGAGCAATAGAGACAAAATAGGTAATAAGAATATTAATAGTATTGGGAACCTGTGGAATCATATGAAAAGAGTATCATCAGAATCTCACATGGAGAGGAGAGAGAGCATGGGACTGAAGAATTATTCAAAGATATAATGGCTGATTAGCTTCTCAAATTTGGCAAAAGACATAAACAGAATTAGGAAGATGAGAAAACTCCAAGTAGGATAAACAGAAAGAATTCCATGCCAAATCACAGCCTAACTGAACTAAAGACAAAATCCTGAAAATAACTTGAGAGAAATGACAATTTTTATAGCAACCACACAAACTAAGTGACGGTGGATTTCTCATCTAAACCTATGAAGGCAAGAAGGAATTGGATATTTTTCAATTGCTGAAAGGAAAAAAATGGTCAACCAAGAATTCTATAAATAGTGAGGCTGTCTTTCAAGAATGAAGAAGAATGAAGTACACTAGAGAAGACACATAAACGGAGAGACATTGTATTCTTATGAATTTTAAACACTTTGGCCAAGCACTGATTCATAGTTTTTAATGTGATGAGTAATGCTGTGAGCCATCCCCTGTCCTATGAATGGTAGGATTCCAAAATATCACTAAAAATGCAGGAAAGCAATCAATCTGAGTCAGAATGACTGACCCGAAGGATCCGCAATGGCTGATCCTTCTACCAGGAGACTATTTTTGGTTTTGGTGTCTATAAAATTCACCATGTTTTTATGAAGTTTCTTTAAAAATTCTATGTTTTCTACAGAGCCCATACTATTTAATATAAATACCAGGAGACTCACTTGATAGCTTTGTCTTTTGAACATATAAAAATTATTTTGAATTTATTTATTTCAAACAAATAAAAATTATAATACTTATATCCTAAATTATATATCATTGTAGGACATCTATTTTGGTTATATTGTCAATGGTCTTTAACAGTTATTTCATTTATTATATATATATTCTGTCCCAATAAACTCTTTGCTAAAAAGGTCTATTTCTAGTCTAGTTCATTGTTTTAATCCTGAAGGCACTGTGACTGGCAAATAGAAGGTACTAAAAACAAATCTTCATGAATGAACTGATTATTACATTTTTTCAAATTTCAAATAAAATATATATTATTGCTTATAATTATCAATGCCTAGGAAATGTTTGTTTGGTTTTAATAAATAAATGCACCTCCCAGATACTTAATGACCCAAGGATAGCAAATTTGACTTTACATCATATTTCAGCTCTCATTGACTGATAACAGCTACCAGAAATAAAATGAGAAGGATTCTAAGGCCTCTAAAAGAAAAGAGTGCCATGCTCACTTTGGCAAGGTCTCCTGGGGGTGAGGGAGAAAGGAATTAGTTGTTCCTTGCCCCAGCCCTTACTTTAATTAAAATATGCAGCAAGCGAGAAATATATTGCTTATGTGGATTACATTGAAACTTCCTTGAAAATCTCTTTCTATCACACTAAAAAGATTTTTCATGTAGTGGGAAGAATAGGAATGCTGGGCTCCACAGGCCTGGGCACTCACGGCTGCTCTGTGATCCTCATCTGTTTCCCCAACAGGCACTCTCCCACGTTCTCCACAGGCTTCTCAGAGCTCCTCTTTGCCCAGGCCTTCTGCTCCACTGTGTGTGCAACATTGCTTCCGTCATGTCCAAATCTATGTGACCTTATTGACTGTAACCTGCCAGGTTCCTCTGTCCATGGGATTCTCCGGGCAAGAATTATCTCTCCCACATTACAACTCCTCTTCCTTTCTCACCTCCTCCTTCACAGAGACTACAAACTTGTCACTCAGGATTACCTTCAAATTTTTGTCTCCTATCTTTTACATTTCCCTGAAGTTTTACACACTGCCTTCTCCTTCCTAGTGCAATTTTAGTTCTGTTCCCTTCCACCTGTCTGTGGTCCAGATCACACCATCTCCTGCTCACCTAGGCCCTCCAAACTCCATTGCTCATCTTGTCTTCTCTGTCTGTTTACCTTTCCACTGGCTTCTTCCCAACAGCACTGAAGCATAATCTTTGTTCTTGCATTTAAAATAAAACCCTAGAAAAAGTAATAAAGCATCATCTGCAAAGGAAATAATGAAATTAGCCACCTCCCAGCTTCCTTGGCCTTGACTCTCTCCAGCTACAACACTTAGCTCACATGTTAGTCTTTAACCCCTGTCACCTGACCCCACCCACCTCCCAGTGGAATTACTCTTAGCTGGTGCTAAACCCAGGGGGCATTTGCTGTCTTCATCTCACCTGACCTCCCAAAGGTACTTGGCTTCAACTTCTCTCTTGACACTCTTTTCCCTCCCACCACCTGGATTTCTCTCTTCCACGCCTGCTGTCTCCTCCCCCTTTGCTGGGCTCTTCCTCCCTCCTACCACCTAAAAGTCATTTTTCAGGTCCTCTGCTCTTCCCACACTTGAAGATCTGGAAGGTGATTTCAGTCACTCACTGAGGACTCCCAAACTTTGATCACTATCCTAGATCTGCATACAGGAATCACCAATCAGTATCTCATAGTCACCTTAAACTATTAAACATTGCTAAAATAGAACCCATGTTTCCCATTGCCCTATTCCTCCTCCAGTCTCCATGAATAGTACCATAATACATTTAGTCGTCCAGCCAGGAATCTGGGACTCACATGTAACTTGTTAGCCTTTCATACTCAAGCTCAAATCATTTCACATTCACTTCTCTTCCATCCATTGGCATTTTCACTTTTCAAGCTATCATCAGCTTTACCTGGTTACGAAAACAACCTCCTGGTTGGTGTGCCACCCTCCTCCCTAGATAAATGTTCTCCACGTCCATAGTGCCAGCACACTGCTTTCTAAAATGAAGAGCTCAGCATTCCAGCCCCATGCTAAGAAACTCTGGGGGCTCTCACCTTCTTTCCACCGTCCCTTGTCTCTCTGGCTCCCTGCAGTGAGTTCCACAGGTCGGCAGTTATGAACTGCAAACACACAAGCTATTCTTTCTGCCTGGGACCTTCCCCTCTTGCTAAATTCCACCCACTGTACTAGGTTCAGTTTAGACAGTTTTCCTCCAGGAAGCTGCCCTTGCTTCACTTAGAGAGACTTTCCCCATCCTGCAGAGCACTGTGTGTGCCCTCCTCGTAGCATTCACTAGAGTGTGTTGTAACTGCTTGTTATCAATTCTGATTCCCCCATTAGTGTGGGAGCAGGATTCTGACCCCAGGCTTTGGCCTTGGGAATTATGTCCATGAATGTGTTCTGTGACTTAGATGGTAAAGTGACTGCCTGCAATGCGGGAAACCCGGGTTTGATCCCTGGATTGGGAAGATCCTCTGGAGAAGGAAATGGCAACCCACTCCAGTACTCTTGCCTGGAAAATTCCATGGATGAAGGAGCCTGGTAGGCTACAGTCCATGGTCACAGAGAGTCAGACATGACTGAGCGACTTCACTTTCACTTTCATAGGATAGAAAGGATTTTCAGGATATAATTAAGATTACTAATCAGCTGACAACAAGATAAAGAGATTACTTGGGCAGGCCCAAAGCAATCTTAAAAGCAGAAGAGGAAGGCAGCAGTCTTGGGGCAGAAGTCAGATTCTGGATGTGACGAAGCTCTGACACTCCCTTGCTGGCTCTGAGCTGCAGGAGCTACAATACAAGCAACAAAGCTGTGTAAAGAGTTCTATGAATCCAGAGACACTGTATGAGCGGAGTATGAGGTACATGCTTATGTTGAGAGCTGGGGGAGATTTCCCTGGGGCACCCCCACACCACTGAGCCCACAGCAAGCCGCAGGCAAACACAGCATCCTTCAGTCCCATTGCCTCAAGCCAGCTCCACCTAGCGTGGCTTGTGTGAGCTGCAGAATCCTCCCCTACTCTTGACTCTAGCTGAATCCAGAGAAAGGAGCAGATTCCTTCTCATCTATCTACCTGTCATTCTCCTGTCTCTCGCACCTGCCACCTTCCTCTCAGATGTGTGTCCTGGTCTTGAAGGATCTGTCCTCTCCACCCCCTCCCTCTTCTCAGATCAACTCATCAACCTAACCAGTACTGCCTCTGCATGAAGCTCTCCCAAGCTCTTCCTTCCTTCATTTTCCAGTTTATTCATTCACCTTCTAGAATTGAGTCTCTATTCCATGCCAGGCTCTGAGACTGGCACTAGGGTATGCAGACAAATACAGAGTTCACGTGTACTTCCCCCTCAGACTCCCTGATCTGAGCAAGTGTTTGACTTCCTTCATCCTGGCCCATGCCTGTGGGAAGCCCGTTCCCAGGCCCCCAGGAAGGACTGGACGGTGTGTGAACATGCAGCACAGTGCGCTGCGCTTGAACGTGTTCTGGCCCCATCAGCCCGCCTGTGAGGGCTTGGCTATGCCTACGTCTTACCTTCAACCCAGCACAGTATTCAGAAGACCTATCCATGTTCCTGGCCCAACTAGGGCTCTAACCCGGGGGCATAATAATAACATTTTTATGTCCATAGCACAGGGGGAAAATGTGGATAGAATGAAACAACTACCCTACAAATAAAAGAAAATGCATTTTTTTTCTTATTTGGGTATTTAGATATTAATCTCAGCATACACACACAAAATCCTCTATTCTGTTTGGACTTGTATGTTTCTTCTGGCACATTCACCATACAGTTAATAGAGTGGTTCGTTTAGTTTCTTAAATCTAAAAAAAACAAACACAGTTAAAACAGGTCTGCTGTGCCTGACAGTTTGCCATCTGTGTATTCATTATCTCACTATCTTTACAATCACTCTGTGTTTTATTACCATCCCCTATTTTGAATTAGCAGCAGCATGGTGTTTCAGAAAAATTAAAAGACTGTTTTGAGAAGGAGCTAACACCTAACTGTAGGTCTGTGGGAAAGGCATTTGACTTGGTTGAACCTCAGTTTTCTTTTCTGTAAGACAGAGGGAAAACAAGCTAGACCATGTATGCATGTTTGAGCATCAAATGAAATAGTAGGTGTAAAACGCCCAGCAAACAGTATGTATTCAATGATATTGGGCCTTTTACCCTTTTTCTAAAACTAACACAAGTGACACTGGGGAAAAGTTAGCAAGTCTGCAGGGTGGCCAGATCTCCAACTCCCTGCTTCCAAGGTCACTGTTCTTCACTGTTGCTCCATACGGACTGTCTCCTCCTGTCCCCACATGACCACACAGGAAAGCAAGCCTTTGGGTGTCAGGAGGCCCTGTGCTTCCAGACTACAGCCAGCCCACCTAAGCTGCTGCAATTCACTTGTCCGAACACTGCTTGTCCTTTGTTTCACAGGAGGCAAAGGGCACACAGGTTTTACTGAGTGTGCTGTTGGTTAAAAAAACAAGGCCAAGCTCAAGAGCACACAGGAAGTACACTGTTGCAGGAATGTTTGTCTCCTGGCGGCATTAGGGTATGGTAGCTGGCATTTATGGGGTTCACTCTGGGTGCCTCAAATCTTATATTCTTCCTTTCACTGACATCCTACAGGAACTACAGGTGACCCTTGAACAACATGAGTTCGAATTGTACAAGTCCACTTCTACGTGGATTCTTTTCCAGTAAATATGCACTAAGGTTGGTTGAATCCATGGATCTGGAACCTTGGATGAGTGGCCAACTGTGAAGCTACATTCAATTTTCAACTGCTTGGAGGGTCAGTGCCCCTAATGCCTCTGTTGTTCAGGGTCAACAGTATATTCCTCTTTCCTTCTATATCCTGGAGATCAGGACCATCAGACTGACAATGATTTAGCACCTGCTACATGCCAGGCTTTCAAGCTGGTTTTAGAAAAGGCAGAGGACCAGAGATCAAATTGACAATATCTGCTGGATCATCGAAAAAGCAAGAGAGTTCCAGAAAAACATCTATTTCTGCTTTATTGACTACAGCAAAGCCTTCAACTGTGTGGATCACAATAAACTCTGGAAAATTCTGAAAGAGATGGGAATAGCAGACCACCTGACCTGCCTCTTGAGAAACCTGTATGCAGGTCAGGAAGCAACAGTTAGAACTGGACATGGAACAACAGACTGGTTTCAAATAGGAAAAGGAGTACGTCAAGGCTGTATATTGTCACCCTGCTTATTTCACTTATACGCAGAGTACATCATGAGAAACGCTGGGCTGGAAGAAGCACAAGCTGGAATCAAGATTGCTGGGAGAAATATCAATAACCTCAGATATGCAGATGACACCACCCTTATGGCAGAAAGTGAAGAGGAACTAAAAAGCCTCTTGATGAAAGTGAAAGAGGAGAGTAAAAAAGTTGGCTTAAAGCTTAACATTCAGAAAACCAAGATCATGGCATCTGGTCCCATCACCTCATGGGAAATAGATAGGGAGACAGTGGAAACAGTGTCAGACTTTATTTTTGGGGGCTCCAAAATCACTGCAGATGGTGATTGCAGCCATGAAATTAAAAGATGCTTACTCCTTGGAAGGAAAGTTATGACCAACCTACATAGCACAATAAAAAGCAGAGACATTACTTTGCCAACAAAGGTCCATCTAGTCAAGGCTATGGTTTTTCCAGTGGTCATGTATGGATGTGAGAGTTGGACTGTGAAGAAAGCTGAGTGCCAAAGAATTGATGCTTTTGAACTGTGGTATTGGAGAAGACTCTTGAGAGTCCCTTGGACTGCAAGGAGATCCAACCAGTCCATCCTAAAGGGCATCAGTCCTGGGTGTTCACTGGTGAAGCTGAAACTCCAATACTTTGGCCACCTCATGCGAAGAGTTGACTCATTGGAAAAGACCCTGATGCTGGGAGGGATTGGGGGCAGGATGAGAAGGGGACGACAGAGGATGAGATGGCTGGATGGCATCACCAACTCGATGGGTATGAGTTTGAATAAACTCTGGGAATTTGTGATAGACAGGGAGGCCTGGCGTGCTGCGATTCATGGGGTTGCAAAGAGTTGGATACGACTGAGTGACTGAACTGACTGACTGACTGACATGCCAGGCATTTTACCCACCACCCTGGAAGATGGTTGTCGTTTTTCCATACAGACTTGAATTCCACTGAACCAGCTTACAGGCCCTAGCAAGAGTAGCTGCCAGTGCAGATCCACCAGGAGCTGAGGACTCTGTTGACCATGGACAATCCTAGATGTAGATGCTCTTCACGGTCTCCAAGGCTCACCCTTAAGCTATCTTCCCCAAGGCCTGGGTTCTCTTTGTTTGCAAATGTATCCCTATTTGGTAAGTGATATTTGGTTCTAAAATATCATTAGTATGATGGTTCATTTTATGTATCAACTTGAGGGGACTAACGGATGCCCAGATAGCTGGTGAAACATTATTTCTGGATGAATCTGTGAGGGTATTTCTGGAAGAGATTAGCATTTGAATGGGTAGACTGAGTAAAGAAGGTTGGCCTCACCAGTGTGGACAGGCGATATCCAACTTGTTGAGGGCTTGAATAGAATAAAATGGGAGAGGCTGGGCGATTGACTCTCTCTGCTTGATCTGAGACATCTGCCTTTTCCTGCCCTCAGATATTGGCACTCTGGTTCTCAGATATTTGGACTCACTCTGGGATTTACACTGTCAGCTCCCTGATTCTTGGGCCATTGAACTGGGGCTGAATTAAACCACTGGCTTTCTTGGTTCTCCAATTGCAGGCAGCAAATTGTGGGGCTTTTCAGCCTCCATAACCACATGAAGCAATACCTATAATAAATCTCCTCTCATATATATCTTCATATATACTATTGGTTCTGTTTCTTTGGAGAACCCTGGCAAACACAATTCAGTCAATCAGTTCAGTCGCTCAGTTGTGTCCAACTCTTTGTGACCCCATGGACTGCAGCACATACAATTAGTATGGTTAAAAAAAAAAAGTGAAGATTGCCAGTAAAATAGAAGCAGTGTTACAGAAAGAAAAAGGCTTTATATCCAAGTTCGGATGTGTATTTGCTATGGGTCAGTTAATTATTCTCTCTGAGCCTCCTATTTGTCAACTGCAAAATGAGATTCTCATCTCAGGCTGTTGTTATGAAGATTAAATTAGGTACCTGGAAGATAGTATGTACTCATTGAAGAGTAGTTTCCTTCTGATATACACACACAGTCCATATGTTGTGGGCATTGCACAATCAAATATTGTAATGGTTATTGACCATCACTGCCAGGAGAATAGTTTCTGCTTGGACACCAACAAATAGGGTCTACTCTACATAAAAACTCTCCCATTCACCAGGTTGGATGGCTCCAGGCAACACAAGTGATGGTAAGTTGAGGCCATTGCAAGTATTACAGTAAAAGAGAAAGAACAAAAGATCATCTACTAACATTTATATGAAGTACCACATTTTATAGCACTTTAGGTGAAAAATAATTGAAAAGGAGAGACTATAGAAAAGCAAAATCCTGTAATTCAATGTAAAAAAAGAATAGCAGTCTTTTAAATAAATGGTACTAGAACCATAACCATATGCCAAAATGCAAAACATATACAACTCCCCATCTAATATCATACGCCAAGTTTACTCAAAATAGACCTTACATCTAAGTGTCAGAGCTAAATCATAAAACTCTTTGAAATAAATATAACAAAATATTTATGGTCTTGAATGAAGCAAATAGGATGCAAAACATTTGAAACCCTAATCCAACTTTTAAACTTCTGCTGTTTAAAAGTCACTATTAAAGAAATGAAAAAAAATAATAAGCCATCGACTGGAAGACAATATTTGCAAACTATACATTTGACAAGGAATTGTATCCAGACTATACAAAGATCTCTTACAGCTCAATGATAAGACAAACAACCCAATAAAAACATGGGCAAAAAGTCTGAAGAGATACTTCATTAAGAAGATTATACAGATGGCAAATGAGCACACAAAATGATGCAGCATCATTAATAATCAGGGAAATATAAATGAAAACCATGATGAGATACCACTTTACACCCATGGGAATGACTGAAATTTAAAAAAAAAAATGGTAACACCAAGTGAGGCGAGAGTCTGGAGCAATCGTAGCTCTCACACTGCTGGTGGCAATGTAAAATGGCATTTGGCAGTTTCTTATAAGGTTTAACAATGCTTACTCTGTGACCTAGCACTTCTCTTCTTAGGTTTAAAAAAAAAAAGGTGGTGGTAAGGACAACGTCTACATAAAGATTTGTAAGCAAGTGTTCATAACAAATGTATTTGTAACAGAAGTTCAGAGAAGAAGTATTCATAGCCAAACTAGCAAGAGTTCAAATATCCACGGACTAGTGTGGCAAACAACAGTGACACCCGATGGAACAGCCACAACAAAGGAACAGATTTCTCATGCTCACATGTGTGGCTGGTTCCCAGAAACAGTGTACTAAGTGGAAGAAGTCAGGGCACCAAAGGCTCTACACTCTACCATTTCATTTATGTGAAAGTCCAGAATGAAAGGAGACCAAGAGTGACAGGAGGTGAGATGGATATTTACTAGGCAGGGGCAGCGGGGCGCTCTGTTGCAAGGAGAAAGGTTCTATGCGATGACTGTAGTGATAACTATGCGAAGTGTACACATTTGTCAAAACTCATCAAACTGTATGTACACTTACAGGTGGTGAATTCTCTTGTGTATAAATTATATCCCCAAAAGCTAATTTTAAGAAAAAGTTATAATCTCTGGGGAAAATCTCCAGGAAAACAATAACACAATAACAGCTAATGGAGGGGGAAAGGACCTTGAACAACTGCACGTGTAGGGACTGAATTTGGTCAGCCAATAAGCCTGGGATCTGCCCACCCTTGCCTGGGAGGAAAGCCATGCAGGGAGCTGCAGAAGATGGCATTGGGACAGGGCAAAACCCAGACTAGGTGAGTTGTTAAGGATTCACACCAGCTCTTCCCCTCCAGAAAAAGTTGCTTTTTCTAAAATTTAGAAGGGCAAATAGATGCTTCATTATGCAAACAAAGCCAAGAATGCAGAAGGAAATGAAATGATAGGAAAATTGCCTGCCTTTCTATCCCTGCTGTTTCCCAAGCCCCCTCCCAGCGGTGACCTCTGTGGACAGGGCCCTGCCCCTCACCTGCATTGTCCTCCTGTTTTCTTTCCAGTTGTCTCAGTGGTTCTTCACTGAAAAAAGACTGGAAGTGACTAATGGATTGAGTTTGCAGCCCAGGGGTTCAGAGCTCATTCAATAGTCCTTTGTCTTCATAAACTCTAAAAGTCAAACATCCTGCAGGGTGTATGTAAAGTGAAGAAGGCTTTCCTGACTGCTATGATTATAGAACTAAGCAAAAGTTCTGGGTGGGCAACTGTTGAGACAAAGAACCCAAATAAGCATGTGGGTAAACATCACACTATCATTTCTGTTTAAGTTAAAGCTTAGTTTAGCTCAATAAACAGCTTTTATAGAAAGTAATCATATCCATGGGCTTCCCAGGTGGTGCAGTGGTGAAGAATCTGCTTGCCTACGCAGGAGATGCAAGAGACTCGGGTTCTATCCTTGGGTCAGGAAGATCACCTGGAATAGGAAATGGCAACCTGCTCCAATATTCTTGCCTGAAAAATTCCATGAACAGAGGGGCCAAGCAGGCCCCAGTCCATGGGGTCACAAAGAGTTGGACATGATTGAGCAGGCATTCATGTACACACAATCACATCGATAGCAAACAGACATGTTATATCCACAGTTTGTAACACAGAGACCCAGGTTCAAACTTCTGACACTATATGCACAGGTCAGATGTACCCTTAGAGGGTGTGTCTGTGCCCTGCCATGGCCCCAGGGGACTGTGCTTGGCACACCTCCCTGACATCCAGGCAGGACAGGGCCATCCACAGAGTCCTGAGAGCACTAACAGGACTTTGTAAACTTTCTAAATCTACTCTGCCATCCAGACTTCATCAGAAAGTCCCTCCCCAGACACAAGAGCAGCTGCCTCTTAGAAGTGTTTGTGGCCTTTCTCACCTGCTAGGTCCACTGTCCAGGAGCACAAGTGAAATGAAGTGTGGCCTCCTCCAGAAGAGTGCCTTCTCCAGAGAACCAGGGAACATGCCCAGACTGGGGAGGGAGGAAGGGACTCTGAGAAGATGAGAAGGAGCCTCTGGGTATTTGCTGCACCAGCATGTGCTTCTGTAGGGCTGTTCTGGTTGGGCTGATTCACCAGGTGTGGCCACAGTCCCTGAAGCATAGGCCTTCCGCCCTCAGCTCCACCCTCCTGCTCTGTGGGACTGAGCAAAGCTGTGTCTCCTCACCCTGCCCAGGCTACGCTGGCTCATGGGCGGACTGAGAAGCTCTGCCCCATTCAACCTTATAGTTCCCGAGGTGATACATGTCCCCTGTGCTGCACCAGCTCTGGGAGAAGCCAGAACAAAGCCAGAAAGAGTCAAAGCTGGCACGGCGTGAATTATTAGAAAACACTGCCTAACAGTTTACAGACAAGTGGAATTTATTCCTTCTCCAGAATTCAATAATTTATTCAAACCTGGCAACATAACTGGGGAGTGAAAAAACCCCACAGGATATGCACCAACTGCAATCGCCAGTAGAGAAGTGGCGATCAGATGCTTGCCTCCCCCAGCTGCGTGTGGGGGCTGGGCAGGGAGGTGCAGGCTGCCTCGTTGGTCCTTAGGGTAAGGACTGGGCTTGACTACCCTGAGGACAAGCTGAGGGAACTAACGTGACATAGCAACCCAAACCGTGGGATCACCAAGAAAAAAAAAGACATTTCTTGTGAAAGACTCTAACGTCACATGGTGCCCCCTGGCATGCTCACAGAATGAAAGGTTGTGCCTCTGGCAAAAAAAGCAGGAGAGCAAGTTGGCTGCCATTTACATCCCCATCCCTGGAGGCAGAGAGGCAGGTGGGCGACAGCCAGAGTAGGACGGCAAGGGGACACTGCAATCTCAGCCCTGGAGCCTGCATCTTCCAGCAAATTGTGAGCAGGCTGCCAGTAGCTACACAAATCTTCCTGGGACCTTGGGCAGTTCACATCTGCCAGGAGTGCCACAACCTGAGATCAGGTCCCCAGAGGAGACACATGGAACACCTGGGACTGTGCCCTCTTGGCACACCTGGGAAACTGGGTGGCTGGGACCAGGGAGGTACATAAGATTCAGGGCCCACCTGAAACAGTGCGCTCGAAGAGCCCTGGTTGCCTGAACAGCTTGGACCTGGGAAGGGCAAAAACACACAGCCCATCTGGGTCTGTGCTTTTGCAGAGCACCTGAGAACCTGAGCAGCTTAGAACTGGGAAATGCAGGAAACGCAGGGCCCACTCGGGACAGCGCCCTTGCAGAGCACCCTGGAGCCTGAGCAGTGTGGACACAGGAAGGACACACCACCATGGACTGTGGCAAACCAGTGTGGTCCACCCACTGTGAGCACCCCCGACACGTGCCAGCCCTGTTTGTCTGCAGGGTCCCTCCCTCTCCACAGCACAGTGGAACAAGTGAGCCTAAATAAGTGGCCACTATCGCCCCCTCGTGTCAGGGCAGAAATTAGACACTGAAGAGTCTTGCAATAGAGGAAGCCAAAATAAACATAGAAGGGGGGAACGGCCTGGAAGTGACAGGTGACAGGATTAAAAGCCTGCAGTTAATGCTGAGACTGTGCATTTGAGGGGCAACTATAGACCTTGAGAACAAGTACAAGCTGGAACAAGGAACTATCTGACACTGAACTGACCCCACACTGCCCACAACAGCTCCAGAGAAACTCCTAGATATATTTTTACCATTATTACTTTTTAATTTTTTTTAAAAATTAGTTCTTTTTTTTCCATTTATTTTTATTAGTTGGAGGCTAATTACTTTACAATATTGTAGTGGTTTTTGTCATACATTGACATGAATCAGCCATGGATTTACATGTATTCCCCATCCCGATCCCCCCTCCCACCTCCCTCTCCACCCGTTACTCCTTTAACTTTCATTTTTATAGCCTACTATAACCTTTCAAGAAAAAACCACCTTTTAAAAAACAAATTCCATATATATATATTTTTACGTATTTTTTCTTTTTAATTTTTGTGATCAATTTTGTTTTGTATTTTTATATTGTATTTTTTAGAGTCTAACCTTTATTCTAGGTTTTTAATCTATGCTTTTTGATATTTGTTATCAATTTTGTATCTTTAAGAATCTCATCTTCAATATCTATTTTCACTTAGGGATTTGATTACTGGTTTGATAGCTCTCTCCCCTTTTCACTCACCCTTTTCTTCTCTGGGTCACCTCTATCTCCTTCCTCCCTCTTCTCTTTTTTATATAACTCTTTGAATCTCTCTGGGTGCTCCTGGCTGTGGAGAGCACTGAGGGATTTCATTGCTGGCTTGAATGTTCTCTCCCCTTTTGACTCTCCCTTTTCTCCTCATGGTCACCCCTATCTTCCTCCTCCCTGTTCTCTTCTCTATATAACTGTGAATCTCTCTGAGTGTTCCTGGCTGTAGAGAGTTGTTTCACCATTAATCTAAGGGTTTTATCATCTGTGCTGTACAGATAGAGAAGTCTTGAGGCTACTGTAAGAGAAGGACTGAAACCCAGAGGAAGAAGGCTTAACTCCAGGAGTTTAGAATATCAGAGAACTCATGACTCCAGGGAACACCAATAGACAAAAGCTCACCCAAAAGTCTCCAAACCTACACTGAAACCAAGCTCCACAGAAGGCTCAAGTTCCAGTGCAAGACACACCATGCTAATTCTTCAGCAAAACAGGAACACAACCCAGAACATTAAAAGACAGGCTGCCCAAAGCCATGCCACACCCATAGAGACCCAAAAACTCACTATTAGACACTCCATTGCACCAAAGAGGAGAGGTCTAGCTCCACCCACCAGAACACACACAATTTTGATGAACCAGGAAAACTTGACAGGCCACTGGTCCAATCCCACCCACAGGAAGTACACTTCACCAATGAGAGGAAACACAAACTTCCAGCCTGCAGAAAGGGCACCCCAAGCACAGCTCTCAACATAATTAAAAGGCAGAGAAATAGCCAACAGGTGAAGGAACATGATAAAAACCCAACAAACCAAACAAAAGAGGAGGAAATAGGGAGTCTACCAGAAAAAGAATTCAGAATAATGATAGCACAGATGATCAAAACTCTTGGAAACAAAATGGCATTACAGATAAATAGACTAGAGACAGGGAGTGAGAAGATTCAAGAAATGCTTAATAAGGACCCAGAAGAAATAAAAAAAAAAAGGGTCAATCAATGGTGAACAATGCATTAACTGAAATTGAAAGCACTCTGGAGGTAACCAACAGTAGAATAAATGAGGCAGAAGAGAGGATAAGTGAGGTGGAAGATAGAATGGTAGAAATAAATGAAGCAGAGAAGAAAAAAGAAAAAAGACTTAAAAGAAATGAGGACAATCTCATAGACCTCTGGGACAATGTTAAACACCCCAACATTCGAATCATAAGTATCCCAGAAGAAGAAGACAAAAAAAAAAAAAAAAAAAAAAAGAAGAAGAAGAAGAAGCACGAGAAAATACTTCAGGAGATAATAGTCAAAAACTTCCCTAAAATGGGGAATGAAACAGCCACCCAGGTCCAAGAAACCCAGAGAGTCCCAATCAGGATAAGCCCAAAGCAAGCACACCAAGACACATATTAATCAAACTAACAAAAATTAAACACAAAGAGCAAGCAAATATTAAAAGCAGCAAGAGAAAAGCAAGAAAACACACAAGGTGATCCCCATAAAGATAACTGCTGATTTTTCAATAGAAACTCTTCAGACCAGAAGGGACTGGCAAGACACACTTAAAGTGGTGAAAGGAAAAAAAAAAAAAAGTGGTGAAAGAGAAAAACCCACAACCAAGATTACTCTAACCATCAAGGATCTCATTCAGATATGAAGGAGAAATCAAAAGCATTACAGACAAGCAAAAACAGAGAATTCAGCACCACCAAACCAGCTCTTCAACAAATGCTAAAGGATCTTCTCTAGACAGGACACACAGAAAAGGTTTATAAAAATGAACCCCCCCAAAAAAAGTAAATGGTAATGGGATCTTCCTTATCAATAACTACCTTATGTGTAAATAGGTTGAATGTTCCAACCAAATGACAGAGACTGGCCAGTTCAGTTCAGTTCAGTCACTCAGTTGTGTCCAACTCTTGAGACCCCATGAATTACAGCACGCCATGCCTCCCTGTCCATCACAAACTCCTGGAGTTTACCCAAACTCATGTCCATCGAGTCGGTGATGCCATCCAGCCATCTCATCCTCTGTCATCCCCTTCTCATCCTGCCCCCAATCGCTCGCAGAATCAGGGTCTTTTCCAATGAGTCAACTCTTTGCATGACATGGCCAAAGTACTGGAGTTTCAGCTTCAGCATCAGGCCTTCCAATGAACAACCAGGACTGATTTCCTTGAGGAAGGACTGGTTGGATCTCCTTGCAGTCCAAGGGACTCTCAAGAGTCTTCTCCAACACCATAGTTCAAAAGCATCAATTCTTCGGCGCTCGACTTTATTTACAGTCCAACTCTCACATCCATACATGACCACTGGAAAAACCACAGACTTGACGGACCTTTGTTGGCAAACTAATGTCTCTGCTTTTTAATATGCTATCTAGGTTGGTCATAACTTTCCTTCCAAGGAGTAAGCGTCTTTTAATTTCATGGCTGCAGTCACCATCTGCAGTGATTTTGGAGCCCAAAAAAATAAAGTCTGACACTGTTTCCACTGTTTCCTCATCTAGTTGCCATGAAATGATGGGACCAGATGCCATGATCTTAGTTTTCTGACTGTTGAGCTTTAAGCCAACTTTTTCACTCTCCTCTTTCACTTTCATCAAGAGGCTTTTTAGTTCCTCTTCACTTTCTGCCATAAGGGTGGTGTCATCTGCATATCTGAAGTTATTGATATTTCTCCCAGCAATCTTGATTCCAGCTTGTGCTTCTTCCAGCCCAGCGTTTCTCATGATGTACTCTGCGTATAAGTGAAATAAGCAGGGTGACAATATACAGCCTTGACGTACTCCTTTTCCTATTTGAAACCAGTCTGTTGTTCCATGTCCAGTTCTAACTGTTGCTTCCTGACCTGCATATAGATTTCTCAAGAGGCAGGTCAAGTGGTCTGGTATTCCCATCTCTTTCGGAATTTTCCAGACTTTATTGTGATCCACACAGTCAAAGGCTTTGGCATAGTCAATAAAGCAGAAATAGATTTTTTTCTGGAACTCTCTTGCTTTTTCAATGATCTAGTAGATATTGGAAATTTGATTTCTGGTTCCTCTGCCTTTTCTAAAACCAGCTTGAACATCTGGAACTTCACGGTTCACATATTGCTGAAGCCTGGCTTGGAGAATTTTGAGCATTACTTTAGTAGCGTGTGAGATGAGTGCGATTGTGTGGTAGTTTGAGCATTCTTTGGGATTGCCTTTCTGAGGGATTGGAATGAAAACGGACCTTTTCTAGTCCTGTGGCCACTGCTGAATTTTCCAGATTTGCTGGCATACCGAGTGCAGCACTTTCACAGCTTTCTTTCACAGCATCATCTTTCAGGATTTAAAATAGCTCAAATGGAATTCCATCACCTCCACTAGCTTTGTTCATAATGATGCTTTCTAAGGCCCACTTGACTTCACAATTCCAGGATATCTGGCTCTAGGTGAGTGATCACACCACCGTGATTTTCTGGGTCGTGAAGATCTTTTTTGTACAGTTCTTCTGTGTATTCTTGCCACCTCTTCTTAATATCTTCTGCTTCTGTTAGGTCCATACCATTTCTGTCCTTTATCGAACCCATCTTTGCATGAAATGTTTCCTTGGTATCTGTAATTTTCTTGAAGAGATCTCTAGTCTTTCCCATTCTGTTGTTTTCCTCTATTTCTTTGCATTGATTGCCGAGGAAGGCTTTCTTATCTCCCCATGCTATTCTTTGGAACTCTGCTTTCAAATGGGAATATCCTTCCTTTTCCCCTTTGCTTTTCACTTCTCCTCTTTCCACAGCTGTTTGTAAGACCTCCTCAGACAACCATTTTGCCTTTTTGCATTTCTTTTCCATGGGGATAGTCTTGCTCCCTGTCTCCTGTACAATGTCACGAAACTCCATCCATAGGTCATCAGGCACTCTTTTTTTACCAGATCTAGTCCCTTAAATCTATTTCTCACTTCCACTGTATAGTCATAAGGGATTTGATTTAGGTCATACCTGAATGGTCTAGTGGTTTTCCTTACTTTCTTCAGTTTAAGTCTGAATTTGGCAATAAGGACTTCATGATCTGAGCCACAGTCAGCTCCCGGTCATGTTTTTGCTGACTGTATAGAGCTTCTCCATCTTTGGCTGCAAAGAATATAATCAATCTGATTTCGGTGTTGACCATCTGGTGATGTCCATGTGCAGAGTCTTCTCTTGTCTTGTTGGAAGAGGGTGTTTGCTATGACCAGTGTGTTCTCTTGGCAAAACTCTATTAGCCTTTGCCCTGCTTCATTCTGTACTCCAAAGCCAAATTTGCCTGTTACTCCATGTGTTCTTGACTTCCTACTTTTGCATTCCAGTCCCCCATAATGAAAAAGATATCTTTTTTGGGTGTTAGTTCTAAAAGGTCGTGTAGGTCTTCATAGAACCATTCAACTTCAGCTTCTTCAGCATTACTGGTTGGGGCATAAGCTTGGATTACCGTGATATTGAATGGTTTGCCATGACAAGCAATCATTCTGTCGTTTTTGAGATTGCATCCAAGTACTGCATTTTGGACTCTTTTGTTGACCATGATGGCTACTCCATTTCTTCTAAGGGATTCCTGCCCACAGTAGTAGATATAATGGTCATCTGAGTTAAATTCACCCATTCCAGTCCATGTTAGTTTGCTGATTCCTAGAATGTCGACTTTCACTCTTGCCATCTCCTGTTTGACCACTTCCATTTTGCCTTGACTCATGGACCTAACATTCCAGGTTCCTATGCAATATTGCTCTTTACAGCATCGGACTTTGCTTCTATCACCAGTCACATCCACAACTGGGTATTGTTTTTGCTTTGGCTCCATCCCTTCACTCTTTCTGGAGTTATTTCTCCACTGATATCCAGTAGCATATTGGGCACCTACCAACCTGGGGAGTTCCTCTTTCAGTATCTTAGCACAGTGGCTGTGATGGACCTCACCCAAAGCATGACTGAGAGGAGCTATCCCTCGCCCAAGGTCAGGGGTGGTGGCTAAGAAGAGCTACCCCACATCCGTGGTCAGGGGTAGTGGCCAAGAGGAGCTACCCGACTCCCAAGGTCAGGGGCAGCGGCCAAGAGGAGCCACCCCACACCCGAGGTCAGGGGTGGTGGCCCAGATGAGCTACTCCACACCCGACATCAGGGGCGGTGGCCGAGAGGAGCTACCCCACGTCCAAGGAGCAGCAGCTGCGCAAGTGCAGGAAGGCCGAGAGGATCTACTCCACGTTCAAGGTCAGGAGGGGTGGCGGTGAGGAGATACCCCTCGTCCAAGGTAAGGAGCAGTGGCTGTGCTTTGCTGCAGCAGCTGTGAAGAGACACCCCATATGCAAGGTAAGAGAAACCCAAGTAAGACAGTAGGTGTTGTGAGAGGGCATCGGAGGGCAGACACACTAAAACCATAATCACAGAAAACTAGCCAATCTGATCACAGGACCACACCCTTGTCTAAGTCAATGAAACTAAGCCATGCCGTGTGGAGCCACCCAAGATGGATGGGTCATGGTGGAGAGGTCTGACAGAATGTGGTCCACTGGAGAAGGGAATGGCAAACCACTTCAGTATTCTTGTCTTGAGAACCCCATGAACAGTATGAAAAGGCAAAATGATTGACACTAGCCAAATGTATATAAAAACAAGACCCCTATATATGCTGTCTATAAGAGACCCACCTCAAACCTACATACACATACAGACTGAAAGTGAGGGGCTGGAAAAATATACTTTATGCAAATGGAGACCAAAAGAAAGCAGGAGTAACAATACTCATATCATATAAAATAGACTTTGAAATAAAGACCATGATAAGAGACAGAGAAGGACACTACATAATGATCAATGGATCAAACCAAGAAGAAGGTATAACAATTATAAGTATATATGCACCCAACATAGAAGTACCTCAGTATGGAAGGCAAATGCTAACAAGTATGAAAGAGGAAATTAGCAGGAATACAATGATAGTGGGATACTTTAATACCCCACTCACACCTATGGATTGATCAACCAAACAGAAAATTAGCAAGAAAACACAAAATTTAAATGATACAATGGGTTAGGTCTAACAGGGCATTTCACCCCAAAACAATGGATTTCGCCTTTTTTTTTCAAGTGCACAGAAAACCATCTTCAAGATAGATCACATCCTGGGCCACAAATCTGTCCTTGGTAAATTTTAAAAAATGAAATCACTTCAAGCATCTTTTCTGATCACAATGAGGTAAGATTAGATGTCAACCACAGGAAAACACCTATAAAAAGCACATACATATGGAGGCTAAACAACATGCTCCTGAATAACCAACAGATCACATAAAAAATAAAAAAGGAAATAAAAATATGGGTAGAAACAAATGAAAATAAAAACACAGCAACCCAAAACCTATGGGATTCAGTAAAAGCAACGTTAAGAGGGAGGTTCATAGCAATACAAGCATACCTCAAGAAACAAGAGAAACATCAAATAAACAACCTAACTTTACACCTAAAGCAACTATAAATATAAGAACAGAAGCAACCCAAAATTAGTAGAAGGAAAAAGATAAGATCAGAGAAGAAATAAATGAAAAAGAAATGAAAGAGACTATAGCAAAGATCAACAAATCTAAAAGTTGGTTCTTTTGAGAAGATAAATGAAATAGACAAATCATTAGCCAGACTCAAGAAAAAAGCAATAAGACTCAAATTAATAAAATTAGAAATGAAAATTGACAAATCAGGACAGACAATTCAGAAATACAAAAGATTATAAGAGACTACTATGAGCAATTACATACCAATAAAATGGACAACTTAGAAGAAATGGAAAAATTCTTAGAAAAGTGTAACCTTCCAAAACTGAACCAGGAAGAAACAGAAAATCTTAATAGACCCATCACAAGCACAGAAATTGAAACTGTAATAAAAAAAATCTTCCAACAAACAAAAGCCCAGGACCAGATAGCTTCACAGGTGGAATTCTACCAAAAATTTAGAGAAGAGTTAAGAATTCCAGGAATTTGTAGAGGAAAGTAAACTCCCAAACTCATTCTATGTGGCCACCATCACCCTAACACCAAAACCTGACAAAGATGCCACAAAAAAAGCAAACTACATGCCAAGATCACTGATGAACATAGGTGAAAAAATCCTCAACAAAATTCTAGCAAACAGAGTCCAACAACATATTTAAAAGATCATACATCATGACCAAGTAGGTTTATTCCAGGGATGCTAGGATTCTTCAATGTTCACAAATCAATCAATGTGATACACCATATTAACAAATTGAAAGATAAATATCATATGATTATCTCAATAGATGCAGAGAAAGCCTTTGACAAAATTCAGTACTCATTTATGATAAAAACTCTCCAGAAACCAGGCATAGAAACAACATATCTCAATATATAAAAGCCACATATGACAAACCCACAGTAAACATTTTCCTCAATGGAGAAACATTGAAAGCATATCCTCCAAAATCAGGAACAAGACAAGGGTGTTCATTCTCACTACTACTATCCAACATAGTTTTGGAAGTCCTAGTCATAGCAATCAGAGAAGAAAAAGAAATAAAGGAATCCAGATTGGAAATGAAGAAGTAAAACTCTCAGTATTTGCAAATGACATGATGCTCTACATAGAAAGGTAGCACTTAAAGATACTACCAGAAAATTACAAGAGCTAATCAATAAATATAGTGAAGTTTCAGGATATAAAATTAATACCCAGAAATCCCCTGCATTCCTGTACACTAACAATGAACAACCAGAAAAAGAAATTAAGGAATAAATCCTATTCACCATTGCAACAAAAAGAATAAAATAGCTAGGAATAAATTTACCTAAAGAAACAGAAGACCTATATGAAGATGAAAGAAGTCATTGATGAAAGAAGTCGAAGATGAAACAAATAGATGGAGAAATATATCATGTTCATGGATTGGAAGAATCAGTATAGTGAAAATGAGTATACTATCCAAAGTAATCTATAGATTCAATACAACTCCTATCAAGCTACCAATGTATTTTTCACAGAACTAGAACAAATAATTTCACAATTTGTATGGAAACACAAAAAAGTCTTGAATAGCCAAAGTAATTTTGAGAAAGAAGAATGAAACTGAGGGAATTTACATTCCTGACTTCAGGCTATACTACAAAGCTATAATCATTAAGACAGTATGGTACTGGCACAAAGAAGAAATATAGATCAATGGAACAAAATAGAAAGCCCAGAGATGAATCCATGCACCTATGGATACATTATCTTTGACAAAGGAGGCAAAAATATACAATGGAGAAAATACAATCTCTTTAACAAGTGGTGCTGGGGAAACTGGTCAACCATGTGTAAGAAAATGAAACTAGAACACTTTTTAACATCATACATAAAAATAAACTCAAAGTGGATTAAAGATCTAAATGTAAGACCAGAAACTATAAAACTCTTAGAGGAAAACATAGGCAGAACACTCTCTGACATAAATCACAGCAAGATCCTCTATGACCCACTCCCTGGAGTAATGAAAATAAAAACAATAATAAACAAATGGGACCTAATTAAACTTAAAATCTTTTGCACAATGATGGAAACTATAAGCAAGGCTAAAGGCAGCATTCAGAGTAGGAGAAAATAATAGGAAATGAAGCAACTGACAAAGAATTCATCTCCAAAATATACACGCAGCTCATGCAGCTTAATACCAGAATAATCAACAAGCCAATCAAAAAATGAGCCAAAGAACTAAACAGATATTTCTCCAAAGAATACACACAGATAGCTAATAAACACATGTAAAGATGCTCAACATCACTCATTATTAGAGAAATGCAAATCAAAACCACAATGAGGTATATCTCATGCAGGGCAGAATGGCTGCCATCAAAAATTAAACAAACAATAAATGCTGGAGAGGGTGTGGAGAAAAGGGAGGACTCTCACACTGATGGTGAAAAGGCAAACTGGTACAGTCATTATGGAGAACAGTGTGGAGATTCCTTAAAAAACTGGAAATAGAACTGCCATATGATCCAGCAATCCCACTGCTGTGCCTACACACCGAGGAAACCAGAATTGAAAGAGACACATTTACCCCAGTGTTCATTGCAGCACTGTTTACAATAAATAGGCCATGAAAGCAACCTAGATGTCCATTGACAGATGACTGGATAAAGAAGTTGTGGTACATATACACAATGGAATATTATTCAGCTATGAAAAAGAACACATTTGAGTTAGTTCTAATGAGGTGGACAAAACTGGAACCTGTTATGCAGAGTGAAGTAACTCAGAAAGAGAAACATCAATACAGTATATTAATGCATATATATATGGAATTTAGAAAGATGGTAATGATGAGCCTATATGCAAGGCAGCAGAAGAGACACAGATGTAAAGAACAGACTTTTGGACTTTGGGAGAAGTCAAGGGTGTGATGATTTGAGAGAATAGCATTGAAACATGTATATTACCATATGTAAAATAGATGACCAGTGCAAGTTCGATGTATGAAGCAGGGCACTCAAGACTAGTGTTCTGGGACAACCCAGGGATGGTATGGGCAGGGCGGTGGGAGGGGCATTCAGGATGGGGAAACACATGTGCTCCCATGGGTGATTCATGTCTCTGTATAGCAAAAACCACCACAATATTGTAAAGAAATTATCGTCCAATTAGAATAAATTAATTAATTTTAAAAATTTTTTAAAAGAAACAAAAGAAAGTGTAGTTGCATGTCAGTCCAAAACTCCCAATCTGTCCTTCATTTCCTACCCTCCTCCCTGGTAACCATAAATTCATTTGTGAAATCTGTGAGCCTGTTTCTGTTTTGTAGATAAGTTCATATGTATCATTTAAACTAACACAAGATTGTTAATCAACTATGCTCCAGTATAAAATAAAAAATTTTTACATGTACTTGTAAAACATAGTGTGAAGTTATGAGTAATTAGCACAGTTGGAACATTCACTGGGAATGACTAAAAAATATGATAAAAAGGCTCACCAGTAGGCAGGAATCAGGCTGCAAAGGGCTGAGCATGCCCTGCTCAGGGCTCTGGCCTTCACTGGCAAGTCAGTGCCTTCAAATAGCAAAGTAAACCAACACATTTGGGACTGAGGTGATCCACTCTGGCAGCAGGGTAGGGAATGAGCACTAGAAGGTGAGAAAGAAGGCTGAGACGGGGTGCATGGACCTCAAAGCCTGGGGCCAGTGACTACAGAGGACTTCCTGAAGGAGTTGGGTCTGGAGTGGACTTTGGATGCAGCAGAATCTACACAGGCCATACATTTTGGGTTGGGGCTAGAAGTCCAGGAGATGCAAGAGGAGAACTTGTGCATAGATGTGCATGGCAGGGTATATGTCTGTGTACTGCTCCTGGGGGGATGATGGAGAGGTAACCTGGTACTAAAATACAACAAGGCCATCTCCTGTGGTGGGAAGAAGCACTGAAGCTGATTTTGCCACCTTTCCTTCATCTATCCAAGTAGCTTTTTCCTCCAAATGAGGAACAGTTCTTCCAAGCCCTAACTCTGCAAAGGTCTTACTGACTTCTTAGACCTTAGATGTTCATACCTATTGCATAGAATACAGAAGACACCAGGAAAATTGATTTACTAAGGTGAGGAGATTGAAAGTAGGCAATTTGGGTAGGAAATTGCCTAGGAAAAATGGGTAAAAGCTTGCAAAAGAGGCACAACCAAGATTAGTAGTCCTTAATAGTTAATAGTCCTAAGGGACAAGATTAATAGTCCTAAATGGTGCTATAATTTTGGTAACGTACATCAGGTGAAGTTAAAGTTTTTGTCTACCTTATTCATACCTGCCTGCCTAGCACTTAGAACTCTGTCTTATACACAGAAGCTGCCCAATACACATTTGAATGAATGAATGAATCATTGAATGGCATGACACAGGTTGGCTCATATACATCCATTGTACCAACTGCATTTAAACTGAGACTTTGTGTCTCATTCTATAGGAAATAAAAGATAGAACAATGAAATAAAATTTGTTAAGGGCCTTTTACTATCAGTTAGAGCACTAGGTACTTTTGATAAGTTCAGCTCACAGCAGCCTCCAGGGAAGGTTAGGAAGGTCAGAAAACACAGCTGGCCCGTGGGGGCAAGCTGACCCTGGCTTGTAAACCATCGATCTAGCTATTTACACACAGATATTGATAAACACTCAACAGGCAAATGCAACTTGAATGAGTCTGTTTTCACTGTTATTGCTATTCCAGTAATTTATTAATTTATTCATGCAAGAATATTTGCATCTCAGCTATGTACCTACAACACTGAATCATGTAATCACCAAATATGTACTGAGTCTTGTTTTAAGCACTGTAGTAACAGGGATGTATTTGACACAGTGAGTCTTGGAGACAAAAGTCTTAGCTCCACAAAACCTTATTCCATATAAAATAGCCCTGTCTCTTTTTCATATGTGAAGGAAGGTCTGTCAGACAGATGCAACTCCTTTATATATCTTCAGGAGGGATAAAACTAGACTTTTCTCTGGTTCAAAGCAATTTCTCTGAGCTTCAGTTTCTAGCTGACAGTAGATGGTAGAAAAGGAAACAATAGGCCTTGAAACAAGCATCTCAGTGTTCTCATCTCTGTGACAGGTATAATATTTCACAGAATGGTACTGAGGACTAAAGAAGACAACAAATGCAATGCATCAGAAAGTACAAGTACATTTATTATGTTTAAAGAAACAAAGTGAAAGAAAGTGAAAGTGTTAGTCACTCAGTCATGTCTGACTCTTTGCAACCCCATGGACTGTAGCCCACCAGGTTTCTCTCCCATGGAATTCTCCAGGCAAGATTACTGGATTGGGTTGCCATGCCCTGTCTCCAAGGTATCTTCCCAACCCAGGGATCAAACCTGTGTCTCCTGCTTCACAGGCAGATTCTTTACCACCTGTGCAGCCAGGGAAAGGCAAGCTTAAGTACATACAGGGAGCAAGAAACTAGAAATTAACTCCTAGAAACTAAAACCCCTTGAAACTAAAAGATAAATGATAAAAAGAACCAAAACCTCAAAAGCTGAACTTCACTGGTGGTCCAGTGGTTAAGCATCCATCTGCCAATGCAAAGGACACAGGTTCAATCTCTGGTCCAGGAAGATTTCACACACTGAAGAGCAACTAAGCCTGTGCATCACAACTACAGAGCCTGGGCTCTCGAGCCTGTGTGCTGCAACTGCTGAGCCTGAATGTTGCAACTACTGAAGCCTGAGAGCCTAAAACCTGTGCTCTGCAACAAGAGAAGCCACCACAATGAGAAACCCACACCCTGCAAGGAAGAGTAGCCCCCACTCACTGCAACTAGAGAAAGCCTGCATGCAGCAACGAAGACCCAGCACAACCATAAATAAATAAAAATTTAAAAACTCAACAGCTTTAACAAGAAATAAAACAATAAATAAAAATTTAAAAACTCAACAGCTTTAACAAGAAATTAGATATAGCTAAAGAGAAAACTAATGAATCAGAGAATCAATCAAAAGTAATTTAGAAAAATACAGCAAAGAGAAAAAATGATGGAAATTATGGCAGAGAGGTTGAGAGACATGAAGGATAATGTGAGAAAGTATAACACACATTTAAGCTAAATTTCCAAAAGGAAAGGGAAAGATGATGGCAAGGACACAGCGTTTGAAGAATTATTGTTGTTCAGTGATGCCATCCAATTATCTTATCCTCTGTTGCCCTCAATTGCCCTCAGTTTTCCCCAGCATCGGGGTCTTTTCCAGTGAGTCAGCTCTTCACATCAGGTGGCCAAAGTATTGGAGCTTCAGCTTCAGACCTTCCAATGAATATTCAGGGTTAATTTCCTTTAGGATTGATTGGTTTGATCTCCTTGCTGTCCAAGGGACTTTCCAAGTCTTCTCCAGCACCACAGTTTGAAAGCATCAATTCTTTGGCACTCAGCCTTCTTTATGGTCCAACTCTCACATTTGTACTGGAAAAACCACAGCTTTGACTATATGAACCTTTGTTGGCAAAGTGATGTCTCTGCTTTTTAATACACTGTGTAGGTCTGTCAAAGCTATCTTTCCAAAGAACAAGTGTCTTTTAATTTCATGGCTGCAGTCACCTTCTGCATTGATTTTGGAGCCTAAGAAAATGAAATCTGACACTGTTTCCATATTTTCCCCACCTATTTGCCACGAAGTGATGTGACCGGATGCCATGACTGTGAGTTTTAAGCCAGCTTTTTCACTCTCGTCTTTCACTTTCAACAAGAAGTTTTTTAGTTTCTCTTCACTTTCTGCCATTAAAGTGCTATCATCTGCATATCTGATGTTGTTGATATTTCTCCCAGCAATCTTGATTCCAGCTTGGAATTCATCCAACCTAGCATTTTGCATGATGTACTCTGCATATAAGTTAAATAAGCAGAATGACAATATACAGCCTTGATGTACTCCTTTTCCAATTTTGAACTAGTCTGTTGTTCCATGTCCGTTTCTAACTGTTGCTTCTTGACCAGCATACAGGTTTCTCAGGAGGCAGGTAAGGTGGTCTGGTATTCCTAGCTCTTTAAGAATATTCCACAGTTTGTTGTGATCCACACAGTCAAAGGCTTTAGCATAGTCAAGCCTTTGCAGAATTAATGGCTGACAATTTTGTAGAACTGATAAAGACACCCATGCATACACTTAAGAAATCCAACAAATCTCAAGTTCAATAAATAAAAAGAGAAATCTACTCCTAGAAAAATCAAAGTGAAACTGAAAAACTTCAAATAAGGGGAGTGGAGCATCTTAAATGCAGTCAGAGAAAGGGAAATGACTAACTATAGAGTTAGACTGATAAGAGAAATAACATAAGCTAGAATAGAGCCCACAAACTGGAGAATAATTATATTGTAGAGGTTCTCCCACAGGAATAAGAATTTGGGGCCCTACATATAGTTTTACAGTCTGGGTTCTGACACCAGTGACATGAGCACCCAGAGCATTTGGCTTTGAATAGCAATGGGGCTTAGTTGCAGGAGTCCTGCAAGACTGGTGAAAAAAAGAGATTTCACTCCAATATGGCACACATAAAATCTCACACATACTGGGAACAGGGGTAAAAATCATAAATTTATAGGAGTTTGTTGGTCTTGGAAAATCTCCTGGGAAGGCTGGGGCCAGCTGTCACTCATGCTGGGGCATAGACACTTACGGCAGACATTGTGGGGAACATTCAGCCATGTGAACACTGATGTTGCTGGCAGATGATCTCTTGGCTCATTAATGCCAAGAGCCTGCCAAGAGCCTGTAACCACTAGTGCTGGGGTGCCTCAGGCCAAACAACTAGCCAGTCAGGGACACAGACCCACCCATCATCAGACAGGTTGCCCAAAGAGTAAAAAGCTGGCATCCTTCTATGGACACACCAGCCCTCCCTGCTCCTGCCTCAGACATAGCCCAGCCCACCAGAGGGCCAAGACGCAGCTCTACACACCAATGGATATGCGCTGGTCCCTCCTTCTAGGAAGACTGTACAAGTCTCTAGACCAGCCTCATTCACTCAGAGACAGACACCAGAAGTAAGAAAACCATGATCCTGAAACACAGGCAAGACCCTAACCTGAGACCAGCTGGGCCCTGGTCCTTTCCACTAGAAGACCAATACAACCTTTGGGACACTCAAGACCCCATACTCAACGGTGTTGCAAAATACCATACCACCCCCACCTCCACCCCCACCCGCCCCCCACCACAATCTGAAATGAGCTTTGGGATCCCTGGGTCCTGCAGGAATCAGCTCTGCCTCCCAGTAGCCTAGTACTAACTCCAGGATCTGACTTAACCTGTCAATGGGTTGGCAATTGCTCCAGAGTCTTTAGGGCCCTGATTCCACCCATCAGTGAGCCAGCACTATCCCTCTGGCCCCCTAGGCTTCTGCAGCCAGCCACCTCATGATCAGGCACTGTTAAACAACACCCAGCAACATACTTATGAGGCAGGACCTGGCAAGCAAACAGACTAGGGGCCAACCAAGCCTATCAGACCACCCACATCATCAGTTCACCATAATGGAAGGACCCACTAACCCTTCTTAGGGGGACTGTCTAGAACATATAGCTTGGGTGACAAGAAGGGAGAGCATTGTTGGGCTGCACAGGATGCCTTCTACAAAGGGCCACTTCTCCAAGGTTGAAAAACATAAACAGCCTGCCAAATAAATAAAAATGCAAATGGTTTTTTAAAAAAGTAAGAAAAGAACATGCAAATAGTAACTTAGACAAAATGAGGTGACAGAGGAACACGCTCCAGATAAAGGAATAAGATAAAAAGCCAGAAGAAGAATGAAGTGAAATGCAGATAGGCAACCTACCCAAGACATAGTTTGAAGTAATGGGCCTCCCTGTCCATCACCAACTCCCAGAGTCAATCCAGACCCATGTCCATCGAGTTGATGATGCCATCCAAACATCTCATCCTCTGTCGTCCTCTTCTCCTCCTGCCCTCAGTCTTTCCCAGCATCAGGGTCTTTTCCAATGAGTCAGCTCTTTGCATCAGGTGGCCAAAGTATTGGAGTTTTAGCTTCAACATCAGTCCTTCCAATGAACACCTAGGACTTTAAGATGGACTGATTGGATTGCCTTGCAGTCCAAGGGACTCTCAAGAGTCTTCTCCAACACCACAGTTCAAAAGCATCAATTCTTCGACACTCAGCTTTCTTTATAGTCCAACTCTCACATCCATACATGACTAGTGGAAAAACCATAGCTTTGACTAGATGGACCTTTTTTGGCAAAGTAATGTTTCTCTGCTTTTTAATATGCTGTCTAGGTTGGCCATAGTTTTGCTTCCAAGGAGCAAGCATCTTTTAATTTCATGGCTGCAGTCACCATCTGCAGTGATTTTGGAGTCCCAAAAAATAAAGTCTGGCACTGTTTCCATTTTCCCCCATCTATTTGCCATGAGGTGATTGGACCAGATGCCATGATCTTAGTTTTCTGAATGTTGAGCTTTAAGCCAACTTTTTCACTCTCCTCTTTCACTTTCATCAAGAGGCTCTTTAGTTCTTCTTCACTTTCTGCCATTAGGGTGGTGTCATCTGAATATCTGAGGATATTGATATTTCTCCCGGCAATCTGGATTTCAGCTTGTGCTTCCTCCAGCCCGGCGTTTCTTATCATGTACTCTGCATATAAGTGAAATAAGCAGGGTGACAATATACAGCCTTGGCATACTCTTTTTCCTATTTGGAACCAATCTGTTTTTCCATGTCCAGTTCTAACTGTTGCTTCCTGACCTGCATACAGGTCGCAAAGAGTCAGACACGACTGAGCAACTGAACTGAACTGAACTGAACTGAACTGAATGATTGTAAAGATGATCAAAGATCTTGGGAGGAGAATGGGTGCACAGAATGAGAAGTTAGAAATTTTTAACAATGAGTTAGAAAAGATACAGAACAACAAAATAGAGATGAAGAATACAATAACTGAAATGAAAAACACACTAGAAGAAATCAATAGTAGATTAAATGATTCAGCAGAACAGACTGATGGGTTGGAAGATAGTGTAGTGCAAATCACCACCACTGAACAGAAAAAAGAATGAAAAGAAATGAAGATAGTTTAAAAGACCTCTGGGACAACCACATGCACACTAACATTCACATTACAGGAGTCCCAGAAGGAGAAGAGAGAGAGAGAAGGGGACCAAGAAAATACTTGAAGAGGTAATAGCTGAAAAACTCCCTAATCTGGGAAAGAAAACAATCACTCAACCCATGAAGTGCAGAGAATCCCATACAGGATTAACCCAAAGAGGAACACACCAAGACACATTGTAATTAAAATGACAAAAATCAAAGATAAAGAGAGAATACTAAAAGCAGCAGGGGAAAAGAAACAAATAACATAGAAGGGAACTCCCATAAGGCTATTAGCTGATTTTTCATCAGAAATTTTGGAAGGGAGTTTATCTCTCCCTCTCTCTCTCTCTAAAGAGAGAGAGAGAGATATCTCTAAAGTGATGAAACAGAAAAAACATACAACCAAGAATACCTAGCAAGGCTCCCATTCAGATTTTATAGAGAAATCAAAAGCTTTATAGACAAGCAAAATATAAAAGAATTCAGCACCACCAAACCATCTTGGGCTTCCCAAGTAGTGCTAGTGGTAAGAATTGAACTACCAATGGAGGAGACGCAAGTGATGTGGGCTCAATTCCTGGGTTTGGAGGATCCCCTGGAGTAGGAAATGGCAACGTGCTTCAGTATTCTTGCCTGGAAAATTCCATGGACAGAGGAGCTTGGCGGGCTACAGTCCATGGGGCCACAAAGACTCATACATGACTGAGCGAATAAACACACACACAAACTAGCATTACAACAATATTAAATGAACTTCTTAGATGAAAAAGAAAAGGCCACAATAAGAAACAAGACCATTACAAAACGGAAAAGCTCACTGGTAAAGGAAAACATACAATAAAGGTAAGAAATTCATCCACAAAAAAGTTGGTAGGAAGGTTAAAAGACAAATGTAGTAAAATCATCTGTATCCACAATAAGTAGCTAAGGAATACATTAAATAATTAGATATAAAATATGACATCAAAACAGTAATCCTGAGGAAAATATTACAAATGCATGGTATTTAAAATGTAATTTAAATTAAGAGATCAGCAACTTTAATGTATATATATTTGTGTATATATATATATGTGTGTGTGTGTGTGTATATATATATATACACATATGTATATTTATATACACATATATATATTTGTGTATATACACAAAAACTTCAAAGTAACCACAAAACGGAAACCTTTAATATATATACACACAGAAAAGATAGAGAAATCCAAACATAATACTAGCAATAGTCATCAAATCATGAGTAGAAAGCTTCCCTGATAGTCCAGTGGTTAAGAATGCATCTTGCAATGCAAAGGACACTAGTTTAATCCCTGGTCTGGGATGACCCCATATGCCACAGAGCAACTAAACCTTTCCACCATAACTATTGAGCCCAAGCTCTGGAGCCTGTGAACCACAACTGTTGAGCCCATATGCTGCAAATACTGAAGTCCATGTGCCGTAGGACTTATGCCCTCCAACAAGAGAAGCCACAACAATGAGAAGCTTGCACCACAACTAAAGAGTAGTGCCCATTTGTCGCAGCAACAATGACTCAAAATAAATGTGCATCCACAACAAATAAATATTTAAAAAGGAACTACCATACAAGACAATCATTTTTTTTAATCATGAGAAGAAAGCAAAAGAAAAAAAAAGGGAGAAAGACCTACAAAAACAAATCCTAAACAGCAACAAAATGGCAATAAAAGCATACATATCAACAATTACCTTAACTGTAAGCAGACTAAATGTTGAAACCAAAAGACACAGCCTGGCTGAATGGATCCAAAAATAAGATCTGTCTATGTGCTTTCTACAAGAGACTCACTTTGGATCTAAAGACACACACAGACTGAAAGTAAGGAGATGGAAAAAGGAATTCCACAGAAATGGAAATCAAAAGAAAGCCAGAGTAGTAGTAATACTTGTATCGGACAAAATAGACCTTAAAATAGACTGTTGCAAGAGACAAAGGACCCTACATAATGATCAAGAGATCAGTCTACTATTCTGGGAGGTGGGTCATAGAGGCTCTTGCTGTGATTTATGTCAGAGAGTGTTTTACCTATGTTCTCCTCTAGGAGTTTTATAGTTTCTGGTCTTACATTTAGATCTTTAATCCATTTTGAGTTTATTTTTGTGTATGATATTAGAAAGTGTTCTAGTTTCATTCTTTTACAAGTGGTTGACCAGTTTTCCCAGCACCACTTGTTAAAGAGGTTATCTTTTCTCCATTGTATATTCTTGCCTCCTTTGTCAAAGATAAGGTGTCCATAGGTATGTGGATTTACAAATGGGACCTAATTAAACTTAAAAGCTTTTGCACAACAAAGGAAACTATAAGCAAGGTGAAAAGACAGCCTTCAGAATGGGAGAAAATAATAGCAAATGAAGCAACAGACAAAAAAATTAATCTCAAAAATATACAAGCAACTCCTGCAGCTCAATTCCAGAAAAATAAACGACCCAATCAAAAAATGGGCCAAAGATCTAAACAGACGTTTCTCCAAAGGAGACATACAGATGGCTAACAAACACATGAAAAGATGCTCAACATCATCCATTATTAGAGAAATGCAAATCAAAACCACAATGAGGTACCGTTACACGCCAGTCAGGATGGCTGCTATCCAAAAGTCTACAAGCAATAAATACTGGAGAGGGTGTGGAGAAAAGGGAACCCTCTTACACTGTTGGTGGAAATGCAAACTAGTACAGCCGCTATGGAGAACAGTGTGGAGATTCCTTTAAAAACTGGAAATAGAACTGCCATATGACCCAGCAATCCCATTCCTGGGCATAAACACCGAGGAAACCAGAACTAAAAGAGACGTGTGTACCCCAATGTTCATTGCAGCACTGTTTATAATAGCCAGGACAGGGAAGAAACCTAGATGCCCATCAGCAGATGAATGGATAAGGAAGCTGTGGTACGTATACACCATGGAATATTACTCAGCCATTAAAAAGAATTCATTTGAATCAGTTCTAATGAGGTGGATGAAACTGGAGCCCATTATACAGAGTGAAGTAAGTCA
This sequence comes from Dama dama, assembly GCF_033118175.1. Lineage (NCBI taxonomy): Eukaryota > Metazoa > Chordata > Mammalia > Artiodactyla > Cervidae > Dama > Dama dama. The sequence goes on along the minus strand of NC_083713.1, from coordinate 4,638,879 downwards.
GAAAGATAAACACCAATACAGTATACTAATGCATATATATGGAATTTAGAAAGATGGTAATGATAACCTTATATGCAAGACAGAAAAAGAGACACAGATGTATAGAACAGACTTTTGGACTCTGTGGGAGAAGGCGAGGGTGGCATGATCTGAGAGAATAACATTGAAACATGTATATTATCAATTGTGAAACAGATCACCAGTCCAGGTAAGTGCACAGGGCTGATGAACTAGGATGACCCAGAGGGATGGGATGGGGAGGGAGGTGGTGGGGAGGTTCAGGATGGGGAACACATGTAAATCCATGGCTGATTCATATTAATGTATGGCAAAAACCACTACAATATTGTAATTAGCCTTCAACTAATATATATAAATGAAAAATAAATAAATAAAGACAAAGTAAAACACACACACACGCACGCGCGCACACACACACACACACACACACACACACACACACACACACAAAAGAGATCAATCTAAGAATGAAAGATAACAATTGTAAATTTATATTCTCCCCACATAGCAATACCGAATTTTTAAGGCAGATAGTAATAGACATAAAATAAATAATTGATGGTTACACAATAATAGTGGGGGACTTTAACATCCCACTTAGGCCCAATGGACAGATATACAGACAGAAAAGCAATAAAGAAACACAAGTCTTAAATGGCACATTAGATCAACTGAACTTAATTAATGTTTATAGAGCACTCCATCCCAAAGCATCTTTTAGCCTTTGCTCTGCTTAGGGATTTTGTACTCCAGGACCAAATTTGCCTGTTACTCCACGTATTTGACTTCCTACTTTTGCATTCCAGTCCCCTATAATGAAAAGGACATTTTTTGGGGGCTGTTAGTTCTAGAAGGTCTTGTAGGTCTTCATAGAACCATTCAACTTCAGCTTCTTCAGCATTACTGGTCGGGGCATAGACTTGAATTACAGTGATATTGAATGGTTTGCCTTGGAAATCAACAGAGATCATTCTGTCATTTTTAAGACTGCACCCAAGTACTGCATTTCAGACTCTCTTGTTGATTATGATGGCTACTCCATTTCTTCTAAGGGATTCTTGCCCACAGTAGTAGACATAATGGTCATCTGAGTTAAATTCAGCCATTTCAGTCCACTTTAGTTCACTGATTCTTAAAATGTCGATGTTCACTCTTGCCATCTCCTGTTTGGCCACTTCCAATTTACCTTGACTCATGGACCTAACATTCAAGGTTTCCTATGCAGTTTTGCTCTTTACAGTATCAGACTTTACCTCCATCACCAGCCGCATCCACAACTGGGTGTTGTTTTTGTTTTGGTTCTATCTCTTCATTCTTTCTGGAGTTATTTCTCCACTGATCCCCAGTAGCATACTGGGCACCTATGGCCAAGGGAGTTCATCTTTCAGTGTCTTACCTTTTTGCCTTTTCATACTGTTCATGAGGTTCTCAATGTAAGAATACTGAAGTGGTTTGCCATTCCCTTCTCCAGTGGACCACATTTTGTCAGAACTCTCCACCATGACCTGTCCATCTTGGGTGGCCCTACAAGGCATGGTTCATAGTTTCATTGAGTTAAACATGGCTGTGGTCTATGTGATCAGTTTGGTTAGTTTTCTGTGATTGTAGTTTCCATTCTGTCTGCCCTCTGATAGTTAAAAATAAGAGGCTTATGAAAGCTTCCTGATGGGAGAGACTGATTGATGGGGAAACTGGGTCTTGTTCTGATGGGAACAAGAGAAGACTCTTCCAATAACACAAGAGTAGACTCTACACATGGACATCACCAGATGTTCAATACCAAAATCAGATCAATTATATTCTTTGCAGCCAAAGAAGGAAAAGCTCTACACAGTCAGCAAAAACAAGACCGGGAGCTGACTATGGCTCAGATCATGAACTCCTTATTGCCAAATTCAGACTGAAATTGAAGACAGTAGGGAAAATCACCACACCATTCAGGTATGACCTAAATCAAATCTCTTACGATTATACAGTGGAAGTGACAAACAGATTCAATGGATTATATCTGATAGACAGAGTTACTGAAGAACTATGGATGGAGGTTCATGACATTGTACAGGAGGCAGTGATCAACACCATCCCAAAGAAAAAGAAATAGAAAAAGGCAGAATAGTTGTCTGAGAAGGTCTTACAAATACCTGAGGAAAGAAGAGAAACTAAAGGCAAAAGAGAAAAGGAAATATATACCCATTTGAATGCAGAGTTCCAAAGAATAGCAAGGAGAGATAAGAAAGTCTTCCTCAGTTATCAATGAAAAGAAATAGAGGAAAACAGTAGAATGAGAAAGACTAGAGATCTCGTCAAGAAAATTAGAGATACCAAGGGAACATTTCATGCAAAGATGGGCACAATAAAGGACAGAAATGGTATGGACCTAACAGAAGCAGAAGATATTAAGAAGAGGTGACAAGAATACACAGAAGAACTATACAAGAAGATCTTCTTGACCCAGATAACCACGATGGTGTGATCACTCACCTTGAGCCAGACATCCTGGAATGTGAAGTCAAGTGGGCCTTAGGAAACATCACTATGAACAAAGCTAGTGGAGGGATGGAATTCCAGTTGAGCTATTTCAAATACTAAAAGATGATGCTGTGAAAGTGCTGCACTCAATATGCCAGATAATTTGGAAAACTCAGCAGTGGCCACAGGGCTGGAAAAGGTCAGTTTTCATTCCAGTCCCCCCAAAAAGGCAATGCCACATCTCATATACTAGCAAAGTAATGCTCAACATTCTCCACGCCAGTCTTCAACAGTACATGAACCATGAACTTCCAGATGTTCAAGCTGGATTTAGAAAAGGCAGAGGAGCCAGAAATCAAATTGCCAACATCCGTTGGATCATTGAAAAAGTGAGTGAGTTCCAGAAAAACATCTACTTCTACTTTATTGACTATGCCAAAGCCTTTGACTGTGTGGATAACAACAAACTAGAAAATTCTTAAAGAGATGGGAATACCAGACCACCTGACCTGCTTTCTGAGAAATCTGTATGCAGGTCAGGAAGAAGCAGTTAGAACTGGACATGGAACAATGGACTGGTTCCAAATTGGGAAAGGAGAACGTCAAGGCTGTATATTGTCACCCTGCTTATTTCACTTATATGCAGAGTACATCATGCACAATGCCAGGCTGAATGAAACACAAGGTGGAATCAAGATTGCTGGGAGACATATCAATATCCTCAGATATGCAGATGACACCACCCTAATGGCAGAAAGTGAAGAAGAACTAAAGAGCCTCTTGATGAAAGTGAAAGAGGAGAGTGAAAAAGTTGGCTTAAAGCTCAACATTCAGAAAACTAAGATCATGGCATCTGGTCCAATCACCTCATGGCAAATAGATGGGGGAAAATGGAAACAGTGCCAGACTTTATTTTTTGGGACTCCAAAATCACTGCAGATGGTGACTGCAGCCATGAAATTAAAAGATGCTTGCTCCTTGGAAGCAAAACTATGGCCAACCTAGACAGCATATTAAAAGCAGAGAAACATTACTTTGCCAAAAAAAAGGTCCTCCTAGTCAAAGCTATGGTTTTTCCACTAGTCATGTATGGATGTGAGAGTTGGACTATAAAGAAAGCTGAGTGCTGAAGAATTGAAGCTTTTGAACTGTTATGTTGGAGAAGACTCTTGAGAGTCCCTTGGATTCCAAGGTGATCCAACCAGTCTATCCTAAAGGAAATCAGTCCTGAATATTCACTGGATGGTTTGATGCTTAAGTTGAAACTCCAATACTTTGGCCACCTGATATGAAGAACTGACTCACTAGAAAAGACCCTGATGCTGGGAAAGATTGAAGGTGGGAAGAGAAGAGAATGACAGAGGATGAGATTGTTGGATGGCATCACTAACTCATTGGACATGAGTTTTAGTAAACTCTGGGAGCTGGTGACAGACAGGGAGGCCTGGCATGCTGCAGTCCATGAGGTCACAAAGAGTCGGATATGTCTGAGTGACTGAACTGATCCCAAAGCCTCACAATACACACTCTTCAAGTGTACATGGAATAGTCTCCAGGATAGATTGTATCCTGGGTCATGAAACAAAGTTTGGTAAATTTTTTAAAAAAACAAATCATTTCAAGCATCTTTTCCAACCACAATGCTATGAGACTGGAAACCAACTACAAGGAGAAACTGCAAAAAAAAAAAAAAAAAAAAAACACAGACACAAGGAAGCTAAACAACCAATGGATAACTGATGAAATCAAATCAATAAAAAATACCTAGAAAGAAATGAATACAAAACCACAAAGATCCAAAACATAGGGAACACAAGAAAAGCAGCTATAAGAGGAAAGTTTATAGCCAGAGAAGCTTACCTTAGGAAACAAGATAAACCTCAAATAAATAACTTCACCTTATACCTAAAGCAACTGGATAAAGAAGAACAAACAAATCTCAAAGGTATAAGAAGGGAAGAAGCCATAACAACCAGAACAGAAATAAATGAAATAGAGACTAAAAGAACAATAATCAACAAAACTAAAAGCTGGTTTTTTAAAAAAATAAGCAAAATTGGTAAACTTTTATCCAGACACATCAACATAAAAGGAGAGAATGATAAAATCAGATATGGATAAGGAGAAGTTACAATCAACATCACAGAAATACAAAGGATTATAAGAGACTACTATGAGCAACTATACACCAATAAAATGAACAATGTAGAAGAAATGGACAAATTGTTAAGTTAGGAAGGTAGAATCTCCCAAGACAGAATCAGGAAGAAATATGAAAAGGCCAATTATACTAAAATGGAATCAGTAATTTTAAAACTCCCAAAAAATGAAAATCCAGGATCAGATAGCTCCACAGGCAAATTCTATAAAACATTTACAGAAGAGTTAACACGTATCCTTCTGAACCCACTCCAAGAAACTGCAGAGGAAAGAACACTTTCAAACTTGCTCCATGAAGCCACCATCACCCTGATACCAAATCTAGACAAAGATATCAGAAAAAAGAAAATTACAGGCCAATATTACTGTGACCATAGATACCAAAATCCTCAACAAAATATGAGAAAACTGACTCTAATAATACTTTAAAGGAATCAAACACCCAGATCAAGTGGGATTTATCCTAGGGATACAAGGATTTTTCAATATCCGTAAGTCATTTAGCATGATACACCACATTGACAAATTGAAGAATCAAAACCACATAAGCATCTCAATAGATGCAGAAAAACTTTTAGTAAAATTCAACATTCATTTATGATTAAAACTCTGCAAAAAAATGGCCATAGGGAGAACATAATAAAGGCCATAGATGAAAACACACAGCTAAATTCACACTCAATGTTGAAAAGATGAAACATTCCCTCTAAGATCAGGAACAAGACAAGGATGCCCACTCTCATCATTTTTATTCAACATAGTTTTAGGAGGTCCTAGACACAGCAATCAGAAGAAAAATAACTTTAAAAATCAAAATTGTAAAGAAAGAAGTGAAGCTGCCACTCTTTGCAGGTGACGTGACACTAAATGTAGAAAATTGTAAGGATTCCACTAGAAAGGTACTAGAGCTCACCAACGAATTTGGCAAAGTTGCAGGATAAAATTAATATACAAAAATATTTTGTATTTTGTATACACTAACAATGAAATGTGAGAAAGATAAAGAAACTATCCCATTTACCACTGCATCAAAAAGAACAAAATACCTAGAAATAAACCAACCTAAGGAGGCACAAATCATGTACTCTGAAAAGTATAAGATGTTGATGAAAGAAACTGAAGACCATACAGATGGAATGATATACCTGTTCTTGGATTGGAAGAATCAATATTGTTAAAATAACCATACTACCCAAGGCAATGCAATCACAGATTCAATGCAATCACCATGAAATTACCAATGGCATTTTTCACAGAACTGGAAAAATTTTTTTTAATTTATACAGACACACAAAAAACCCCTATTAGCCAAAACAATCTTGAAAAGGAGGACAGCTACTTATAAAGGAATGAAATTAGAATATTCTCTCACTATATACAAAAATAAACTCAAAATGGATGAAAAACCTAAGTGTAAGACTGGATACTATAACACAAAACTACTAGAGGAAACAATTGGCTGAAGACTCTTTGACATAAATCACATCAGTATATTTCTGGATCTGTCTCCTAGAGTAACAGGAAACAAAAGCCAAAATAAACAAATGGGACCTAGTTAAACATCAAGAGAAACTATCAACAAAATGAAAGGCAAACTTATGGAGTAGGAGAAAATATTTGAAAATGATGCAACTGACAAGGGCTTAATTTCCAAAATACATAGATAGCTCATACAACTCAACCCAATTTAAAAAATAGGCAGAAGATGTAAATAGATGTTTCTCCAAGAAAGACATACTGATAGCCAAAGAGTACATGCAAAGATGCTCATCATTGCTAATTATTAGAGAAATGCAAATCAAAACTACAGTGAGGTATCATCTCAAACCAATAGGAATGGCCATCTTCAAAAGTCTACAAATAAATGCTGGAACGGGTATGGAGAAAAAAGGGAACCTTCCTACACTGTTGGTGGGAATGGAAATTGGTATATCTGATATGGAGGACAGTATGGGTGTTCCTTAAAAACCTAAAAACAGAGCTAGCATGTGATCCAGAAATTGTACTCCTGGGCATACATCTGAAGAAAATTCTAATTTGAAAATACACAGTTCCAGTGTTCACAGCAGCATTACTTACAATAGCCAGGACATGAAAGTGAAAGTTGCTCAGTCAAGTCTGACTCTTTGTAACCCCACAGACTATACAGTCCATTCTCCAGGTAGAATACTGGAGAGGGTGGTCTTTCCCTTCAGGGCATCTTCCCAACCCAGGGATCGAACCCAGGTCTCCCACATTGCAGGCAGATTCTTTACCATCTGAGCCACAAGAGAAGCCCAAGAATACTGGAGTGGGTAGCCTATCCCTTCTCCAGTGGATCTTCCTGACCCAGGAATTGAACCGGGGTCTCCTGCATTGCAGGCAGATTCTTTACCAACTGAGCTATCAGGACATGGAAGCAAACTAAATATCCATCGGCAGACAAATGGATAAAGAAGATGTAAATATATACAATGGAATATTAGCCATAAAAGAATGAAATAATGCCATTTGTAATAATGAATGAACCTAGAGTATATCATACCAAGGGAATTAAGTCAGAGAGAGGAAGACAAATATCATATGATATCACTTATATGTTGAATTTAAAGAAATGACCTTACTTATAAAAACATAAGCAAACTCACAGACATAGAAAACATATTTATGGTAACCAAAGGGGAAAAGAGGGGGAGAGATAAATTAGAAATTTGGGATTAACAGATTCACACTACTATACATAATATGAATAACCAACAAGGATCTACTGTATAGAACAGGGACTTATAGTCAATGTCTTGTAATACCTATGATGGAAAAGAGTCTGTGAAAGAATATATATATATATATAATTGAATCACTTTGGCTGAACATTGTATTTTAACTAAACTTCAATTTAAAAAACAAACAAAGAAAAATGTACAATTTAAGAAAACAAAAACCTGAGAAAATTCACCCCTAGTAGATTCTCATTAAGGAAAATCTAAAGAATAATTTACAGACAGGAGAGTAACTCTAGTTGAAAGAAAGAATGAAGAACAAAAAATGTAGCAAATAAATGTGTAAATAAAACTGCACATGGACTATAAAATAACAATAATAACATCTAGTAGTGTTAAAATGAAAACATAGTAGGAAAATACAGGATAACAATATCAAAGAAGTAAGTAAAGTTAAAAAATTAATGATCATTGTACAACATTACCTCTTAGGAAGACAAAGAAATTGAATCACTTAGTTTGGTAAGTTAAATACGCATGTTATAAATCTTGGACAAATATTAAAAGAATGGAAATGGAGTGTGTATCTTCCAAAAAAAGTAGAGAAAAATATTATAATAATTATAAAATTCAGAAGGTTGAAATAATTCAGTGTACATTCTCTCTTCCAATGCACTTAAACTAGAAATCAATAATAAAGACTTATCTTCATATATTTAGAAAATAAGTAACAATTTAAAGTAACTTGAGGATTGGAGAAGGAATACCAATGAAAATTAGATAATGTTTTGAACTGGATTAATTAGAAAATACCGCTGATGAAAACTGAAAATACCACAGATGAAAACATGAGCTGTGGCTAAAGCATTACTTCAGGAGAAAATTTGAAGCCTTAAATACTATAAAAGAAAGCTTGAAAGCTAATACATTAAACATCTTTTTCAAGAAATTGAAAGATGAATAAAAAAATACAGTTAAGGATAAGAAAGAATGTAACAAAGCTGAGAGCAACAACTGTTAATAATAAGATAGAAGACCAGTGTGTAACATCAAGGTCCAGCAAAGGAATAAGTCTTTCAAAAGTGCTGATGAAAATCACTTAAGGATACATAAGATAGCTGTACAAACCTATTCCTATTCTTTTCCAGGTTCACAACTCAGTAGTGTTTCCCAGCACTGCCTGAATATTATAGCCTTGCAGCTGAGTTCTGGTTAATGGAATGTGAGATAAAGTGACAGGCAATGTTCTCAACCCTGGCCCATTAACTCTCTTTGGGTATCTTTCATCTTTTTTTTTTTTTTTAATATTATACAGGCAAACAAAGCAATCCTGGAAACCATGTTATGAAGATGGCAGAAATATAGAAAAGGCCTGGGTTCCTGAATCATCACCTAGAGGAAAACAACTGCTGACTAGATAAGCCTATTTAGAGAAATAAATTATAATATCACATTTTTTGCTTCTTGTTTCAAAAACCAGGAATACCTTAGCTAATACATTCCCAAACCCCTCTGAAAAAATTGGTCAAGGAAAAGTGAAGGTACACGTAACAAATATGCGGAATGAGAAGGAGGGTGTCATCATACACGTTGCAGACATTAACAATATTCCTAAGAAACTTTATGAAAATTAATTTGAGCTGTTAGATGAAATGGAAAAATCCTCAGAAAAATATAATTTAACAAAACTAGACTCAATATTGCTAAGATCTGTAGTCAGTGTAATCCCATTCAAAATTCTAGCAGGCTTTTTTGTAGAAATCATAATGTGATTCTAAAATTTATACAGAAATACAGATTTCCTAGAATAGCTAAAAAGTCTTTAAAAAGAACAAATGGGTACTATGCAACTGGATTTCAAGACTTTGAGACTAAAGCTATAGTAACCAAGAGAGTGTGATACTGGTATAAGGATACTAGATTGAGGGAACCAAATAGAGACAAAGAATTAAATCATGTAGACCCACAAACAGACCATTTTTGTTAGTGCCAAGCTAACTCTCTGGACACACTTAATAGCCACATAGAGATAAATAATCTACCAAAAATAACTCAAAAAGAAAGAGAAATAGTGAATACTTCAATGACCATTAAAGGAATTGAATCAGTACTAAGTATTTTTCCCCCAAAGGAAATTTCTTTAGTAATTTTTACCAGATATTTAAAAAAAAAAAAAAAAAAAAAAACTGGTCAACCACTTGTAAAAGAATGAAACTAGAACACTTTCTAACACCATACACAAAAATAAACTCAAAATGGATTAAAGATCTAAATGTAAGACCAGAAACTATAAAACTCCAAACAGTGTGGAGATTTCTTAAAAAACTGGAAATAGAACTGCCATATGACCCAGCAATACCACTTCTGGACATACACACTGAGGAAACCAGATCTGAAAGAGACACGTGCACCCCAATGTTCATCGCAGCACTGTTTATAATAGCCAGGACATGGAAGCAACCTAGATGCCCATCAGCAGATGAATGGATAAGGAAGCTGTGGTACATATACACCATGGAATATTACTCAGCCGTTAAAATGAATTCATTTGAACCAGTTCTAATGAGATGGATGAAACTGGAGCCCATTATACAGAGTGAAGTAAGCCAGAAAGATAAAGAACATTACAGCATACTAACACATATATATGGAATTTAGAAAGATGGTAACGATAACCCTATATGCAAAACAGAAAAAGAGACACAGAAGTACAGAACAGGCTTTTGAACTTTGTGGGAGAAGGTGAGGGTGGGATGTTTCGAAAGAACAGCATGTATATTATCTATGGTGAAACAGATCACCAGCCCAGGTGGGATGCATGAGACAAGTGCTCAGGCCTGGTGCACTGGGAAGACCCAGAGGAATCGGGTGGAGAGGGAGGTGGGAGGGGGGATCGGGATGGGGAATACGTGTAAATCTATGGCTGATTCATATCAATGTATGACAAAACCCACTGAAAAAATAAAAAATAAATAAAATTAAAAAAAAAAAAAAACTCCTAGAGGAGAACATAGGTAAAACACTCTCCGACATAAATCACAGTAGGATCCTCTATGACCCACCTCCCAGAATATTGGAAATAAAAGCAAAAATAAACAAATGGGACCTAATGAAACTTAAAAGCTTTTGCACAACAAAGGAAACTATAAGCAAGGTGAAAACACAGCCTTCAGAATGGGAGAAAATATAGCAAACAAAGCAACAGACAAAGGATTAATCTCAAAAATATACAAGCAACTCCTGCAGCTCAACTCCAGAAAAATAAATGACCCAATCAAAAAATGGGCCAAAGAACTAAACAGATGTTTCTCCAAAGAAGACATACAGATGGCTAACAAACACATGAAAAGATGCTCAACATCACTCATTATTAGAGAAATGCAAATCAAAACCACAATGAGGTACCGTTACACGCCAAGTCAGGATGGCTGGTATCCAAAAGTCTACAAGCAATAAATGCTGGAGACGGTGTAGAGAAAAGGGAATCCTCTTACACTGTTGGTGGGAATGCAAACTAGTACAGCCGCTATGGAGAACAGTGTGGAGATTTCTTAAAAAACTGGAAATAGAACTGCCATATGACCCAGCAATCCCACTTCTGGGCATAAACACCAAGGAAACCAGATCTGAAAGAGACACTTGCACCCCAATGTTTATTGCAGCACTGTTTATAATAGCCAGGACATGGAAGCAACCTAGATGCCCATCAGCAGACGAATGGATAAGGAAGCTGTGGTACATATACACAATGGAATATTACTCAGCCATTAAAAAGAATTCATTTGAATCAGTTCTAATGAGATGGATGAAACTGGAGCCCATTATACAGAGTGAAGTAAGCCAGAAAGATAAAGACCAATACAGTATACTAACACATATATATGGAATTTAGAAAGATGGTAATGATAACCTTATATGCAAGACAGAAAAAGAGACACAGATGTACAGAACAGACTTTTGGACTCTGTGGGAGAAGGTGAGGGTGGGATGTTTTGAGAGAACAGCATCGAAACTTGTATATTATCAAGGGTGAAACAGATCACCAGCCCAGATTGGATGCATGAGACAAGTGCTCGGGGCTGGTGCACTGGGAAGACACAGAGGGATGGGGTGGGGAGGGAGGCGGGAGGGGGCATCAGGATGGGGAATACATGTAAATCCATGGCTGATTCATGTCAATGTATGGCAAAAACCACTACAATATTGTAAAGTAATTAGCCTCCAACTAATAAAAATAAATGGAAAAAAAAAGAGATAAGTAATCAAAATTTTATACAATCACTTTCAGAAGATTATATAAAAAGTAACACTAGTCAATTCCTCTTATAAGATTAACACATTATCGATCTCAAAATCCTGCAAAAACATTGATGCAAAATTATTGACCAACTGCATACATGAACAAAGATCAGAAATGTAAAACAAAATATCATCATACCAAATCCAGCACTATAGTAAGAAAAAAAAAATCCATAATGTCCAATCTGGGTTAATACCAAGAAGGCAAGGTTGACTAAACATGAGGAAAACAATTCAGGTATTGTGTGTGTTTTCCTTTGCTCAGTTGTGTCCAACTCTTTGCAACCCTATGGACTGTAGCCCACCAGGCTCCGTTGCCCATGGGATTCTCCTGGTAAGGATACTGGAGTAGGTTGCTGTTTTCTTCTCCATTAGGTATTGCAATATAACATTAAAAGAGAAAAATCACATGAATAGTTGTGGATAGAAAACCCTCCTGATGAAATTAAACACCCAATTACAACAGACCAGTGAGGAGCTTACAGGAACTTCATGTTGGCAAGTCCTACTTATTGGCTCATGTGGTGATTACATGGGTGTCTGTTTCATTTAAAAACTGTACACGTTTTTATGCAGCTTGGGATATCTTAAATTATACAATAAAAGAAAAAAATTGTATGTGTGTGTGTTTGTGTGCAGTAGGAACATACCAGGCTAAAAAAATAAAGTTCCCTTGTCTTTTGCTTCCTGTTCAGCTTCTTATCACTCTAGGTGATGTAATTCTTTCTAAATTTCCCATGAACCTTGGATAAGCCTGCCCTTCAGAGTAGATCATATAACGTGATAGCACATCCTCAAAGGCTCAGTCTAGGAAACACCCCAAGCTCAGAGCTGCTCCAGTGAAGTGGGAGGATGCGCCTGTAATGGGATACAAAAAGGAACAAGGCCATTAAGGGAAGTGATGCCAATGCTCAGGACAGAGGTAGGAGTGTTAAGTGGAATGAAAGTGGATGTTGCTCAGACATGTCCGATTCTTTGTGACCCCATGTCCTATACAGTTCATGGAATTCTCTAGGCCAGAATACTGGAGGGGTATCCTTTCCCTTCTCCAGGGGATCTTCCCAACCCATGGATCGAACCCAGGTCTCCCACACTGCAGGCATATTCTTTACCACCTGAGCTCCAAGGGAAGCTAAGTGGAGTAGTAACAGTATCAAAAACATGTAAACCACTTCCACTAATTTTTAAAACTATGTATTTTCAAATACTACACCCCATTGAATTCTCTACTAAAGTGCTATTAAATAGTGGATTTTTTCCTCATGTTACTGGTGAGGAAACTGAAGGGAGCCTGTAGAGGCCAAGCCTTTTCCTGGTCAGGACAGATCCTGGGTACAATCCTCAGCCTGCAATCAGATGCTGTTCATGGGATGTAGCAGGGTTCAAAGCCCCACCCCTCAGCCACTTCCTTTTGGTTCTGGAAAAAGAGCACCACATCAACAATATTTCTCAAATTCCTCTGCCATTAGGGGCACTTTCAGACACTGCTTTGTGTTATGGTCATCTGTTATGTCTCTCTAAATATTTTACTTTTTTTCAACCGACAATGGAAAGCTCAGAACAGATGTGACCTGCCTTCCAGCCCTTTCCCCCCCACCACAGGTATCAAAAATCATGCCAGACACCGCATAGTAGGTGCACTATTAAGGATCTCAGTTAACACTATTGAGTGCTTTTAATCATAATCACAGCTTATGACACAGATATTATAATTATGCCCATTTTACAAAGGAATACACTGAGGCATAGTGAATTTGAGTAACTCACATGATATTATGTAGCTAGTATATGGAAAAGTCAATAATTATTCAGTTGCAATCTGGTTGCAGAATCTGTACCCTTTAGCCATTAAACTAAATTAAACTGAGTTTTCTGAATGCTCTTCAGTCTAATTGAGTTTTCTGAAAATTTGTATTTCTTCATGTTCAACTCATTTCTTGCCACCATCAGAAAGTCTTTCTAAATTACTGGGTGAAATCATTATACTCGTTTTAGAATTTCCATATCACTTTTTGCCTTCACAACATAAAATAAAATAAAATTGTTTTATCAGTACAAAGAGAAATGATGATGATAGGGATAATGATAATTAACATTTTTTGAGCACTTAAAGTGAGCTCTCCACTATTCTACAGACTTTACATGAATTAACATATTTAAATCTCAGAAGTACCCCAGAAACATACACCATTATTCTATATTTACAGATGAGAAGACTGAGGCTCAGAAAGCTAGGCAATTCACCCAAAGCCACCCAGTTGATGACAGAATCAAGTCTCTGTCTGCAGACGACTAGAAGATTTTCTAAGACCTCTTGGAAAACCACCCTCCTGTTGTCATTAGACCCAGAGAGGAAGGGTCTAGATTGGAGAGGAAGCCCCAGGTAGCTGAAGCCATTCCACACAGCCTGTGCCTGCCCTGCTCCACGCCCCCTACAGACACAGGTGGGCCCTGTCACCAGTTCTACGATGGGGTTGGGACAGGAGGGTCTGCACTCAAATCTGGTTTCCCCAGGTCTGAAAAACTGAGTCAACAGCCAAGCATGAAATTTAGAAAGTGCTGTAAATAGGAGAATACAGTATTTTCAGCAGGGAGAGGAGGAAAAGAGGCACTAGAGAAATCCATATATCCTTGAGTTAGACATTTTTTTCCTGAAAAAATGTTTGTTTGCTCACGCAGTGACTGTGTGAGTTTGCTCCCACACCAGTTCAGCATTTCAGAGAAACAGAGAGGAAGCTCTGGTGTTCCTGAAAACATCGGTCACCTTCATCTTTCAGGGAGTGCGCACCACCCTGGATGTGCTCAATATCATCAGGAAAGGAGAAGGCTCCTTAGAAAACAATGGGGTCCCTCCCAGATCCCATATGCTTCTTCCCTGAGGCCAGTATGAGAAGATGACATGGTTTCTGCCTCATTGCACTTCAACAAATACTTACAGGCTACCTTTTGTGCTCTGATAATACAAAGATGAATAAGATTCCTGAAATCAATTCAATTCTGAAATCTTACTCAAATCTTATAGGGAAGACAGATAGGCAATACTAACTGAGGGGTAAGCACAAAGGTTCTAGCAGTTTGTTTCTGAAAGATCTCAATGTGTCAGCAGTATCCAGGAACACAGCTCTTAGGGTGATATGTGGTAGGGGACGGAAAGGAGCTTCACCCGCAGTTCAGGGTGAGGGGCTAAGGAAACCTCGGGCTGAAAGGGGAACACAAAGTCCTTCACAGCCCTTCACAGTCCCAAAGAAACTGAAATAAAAACAAAGCAAAATGCAGAAAAGCAAAAATCCTAGACAGAATGTCAGGCCCCATGGGACCTGGCCACTAACATGGACTGAGGAGGAGCTGCTCCACAAGGTGTGGCTGAGAAACCAGGGTGATTGCTCCCCTTGTGCTCCCCAAGAGCATCTTTGGGAAGTCATCATGGTCTTGACTGAATTTTGACTTAGAGCCAGGAGCCTCAAGGAGCAGGGCCAGTGTTTTGGACTTTAGGCCTGAGGGCAAGAAGAAGGACAGAGGATTAGGGAGGACCCTCTCCTACCAAGGCCGGGCCTAGCCACTTACCACCTCTGCTTCTTTCATCTTGAATGATCTCCTGTCTGTCCTGTGCTGTGAACTCTCCTTCCCGCTTGCCATTCTCTATATCCAGCTCATGCTGGCATTTTTGACTTCTGCACATCAGTTGCTCTTGACTCCTGTGAATTCTGCCTGCATACTAGCCACCAGACAGATCAGATAAGTGTGGACTTCCTTTTCCCAGTCCTCTCTGCCTTGGACTCAAACAACCCCCTTCGGACCCACGTGCTGGCTCTCCTCCAGCACACCTGCCAAAACCGAACTTCCCCCGCTGAGTGCATTGAGCCTGTGGAGCCCTCGCCACCTGCACCCTGCATCACGGTCTGCCCTTATCTTCAACTCACCTACACTTAAGGGCCGCCTCCAAGTCCAGAGACTCTGACCACACTTTCCTCTCCCTCCTCAGAAACTCACAAAATACCAAAAGCCTTGTATAAGAAGAGCACAAGGCATCTTCATCTTGTGAAAGTGAAAGTTTCTCAGTCGTGTCTGACTCTTTGGAACCCCATGGACTATACAGTTCATGGAATTCTCTAGGCCAGAATACTGGAGTGGGTAGCTTTTCATTCTCCAGGGGGTCTTCCCAATCCAGGGATGGAACCTGGGTCTCCTGCACTGCAGGCTTGTAAAGATGCCTCCAAAGATAGTTTGCATACAATTGTACTCTGTTTGATGAGCTCGCACCAGCAACGGAAGAAGCCCAATGTCTTAAGCCATTGAGCCTTGACTATCATATATTCTGACTGTGCTACCCATGATCACACTTATTGTAGCCATACACTGACCTGTGATTACCACCTGCCCCCACCTCCTCCCTTTAAGATTTTGGTTTCTATCTCACTGCCAAGTCTTCCCAATGCTAATCCTGACCTAATTATTAACAGTTTCAATGTCCTTCTACATACTCCTTTGTGTCAAGCTCTCTGTTTAGTGTTTTACAAATATTTAATCTTCACAACTCATTTCTCAAAGGAGGAAAATTATAATTGGAGAAAGTAAGTTCTGTTCAGTCACTCGATCATGTCTGACTCTTTGTGACCTCATGGACTGCAGTACGCCAGACTTCCCTGTACATCACCAACTCCCAGAGCTTGCTCAAACTCATGTCCATCGAGTCGGTGATGCTATCCAACCATCTCATCCTCTATCATTTCGTCTTGGAGAAAGTAAGCAATTTGCCAAATTCTGCACTGCTATTTAGTGAAAATGGGATTCAAACCAACAGTTTGTGTTATAAAACCTGTGTTCTTGACTGCAATGTTGTGTTGCCTCCTCATTATTAGAAAAATATCCATTTTTTCTTGGAAGGAGCTGAGAACCACTAACAGCTAAATGAAAGAGAGGATTAGGGGATTGTTTTTACATATCTATCACTGTTCCCGGTCATCTTTCATATTTACAGTTCTAGGTATTGCCTTCTATTGTGAGTCAGCTCTTCAATTGTGTTGAAATTTGTCACTGCAGAGGACTCCTTAAATCTGGGAAAGCAGAATGGTTTTGTAGGAGGTGAACACGGTGCAAATCCTAGTTTTATAATGTTTCACTGTTGTTTGATGACCTGGGAAAATTACTTGCAAGTTTTCTGAGGGAAAAGAAGCTTGTGCCAAAGAATGCAGGCTGTGCGATCAAGAAATCCAGGTTCAAATTCCAGATGTGCAACCAGCTGTGACTTTGAGCAAGTTAGTTAAGTCTCAGATTTCTCACCTCCCAAAAGGTTGCACAAGGAGTTAAAAGGGATAAATGAGCTAGTGTATTTAAAGTCCCTAACCTCGGCACACAGTATGTGCTCAATAATTTACCTGACAGGCTATGAAGATTAGATGAATTAATGTATCTAAGTGACAGACTCTTGTGAAATGCTAGTTTCCTTTCTTGTTCCTTCTCTTCCTACCTCACTCCTCATCAGCCTCTCCCATGTATACTGTACTTCAGTTACACCCATCTCATCAGCGTTGCTCAACATACTTCCATGCTTTGGTCTGAAGTGGTTGCTCTACCTGAAAAACTCCTGCACTGCTTCATCGTGGCATCTTCTAATGATAAATTCAAAAGCTACTTCCTCTCTCCTGTTTCCGCCAATGCCCAAAAAGTTATCATGCACCTATTTATACTTCCAGAGCAATCTTAATGTTTCCACTGTGAACACTTTGTATATTACAGTCATTAACACTTTGTGAGTTTTCTGAAGATGGTGACTATGTTTTATTTCTTTTTGTATTATTAGACCCACGTTTCTGAAGATGGTGACTATGTTTTATTTCTTTTTGTATTATTAGACCCACGTTTCTTGTCATGTACTAAATCCTATTAAGGCCAATTGAACATACAAAGGGATGAAAATATTGTTGAGAGAAGCAATCCACCATGGGCCCCGAGTATTCCAGCACATACTTATTGGGTAAGCCAAAAATGCAACTCCATCTCTACTCATTTCTCAAGGTTGTTTTTGCAGTGAGCAACCTTGAAGGATGAAGTAATGTCTCCTTCTGGGATAAAAAATGGTCTTGCTATAAAGGAAGTGATTGTTCAAGCTCAGTGTCCCTAAGCGGTGACACAAATCCACTGTTTGCCTAGCATCCACTTAGGCCATCTGCCTTGACCTCATAGGACTTGCGGGCGGTTGAGTGGGGTGGGCAAAAACAACTGGAACTGACTTGATGCTATTGCTGCTTGAGAGCCATGAGTAACGAAGACCCTTGTCTCTGACCCAGGAGTCTCATGTCTTCTTCCAGCCTCCATGAAACAGTAAAAGGCTAATTTACTATCTCAGGGGTCAGCAAAAAAATGGCTCTGGGCCAAATCCAGCATATGATCTGCTTTTGTTCAGTCTAAATACAAGAATGTCTTTAAAAATATTTTAAAGGGTATTTAAAAAAAAAAAAAAAAGGATGTTGAATACGTGATAGAAACCTATTGTTGCCCACAGTGCTTAAAATATATTTACGATCTCACTCTGAAGAGGAAATGTTTGGGGAAAAAAAGAAAGAAGAAATGTTTGCCAGCCCCTATATCATCTTATAAAGATGGTAAAATTAAATCTAAGTTTCCAACTAATTGAACTAACTCTTCAATTAGTTTTCTTAGAGCAAGAATGTCGTATATTCCCTTCAAGGTCTTCATAGCACCAAGCACATGGTTAACACTCAGACAAGGCTCAACCAAAACCAAAATGTCCCTCTCACAAAGACTTTGTGCCTGCCAATGCTTCAGGACCTGGGAGTATGGAGGTAAACAAAATAATGAAAATCCCAACCCCATAGAATTGATATTCTAATGGGAAGGGTGAGCAATACACAAATAACTACATCTCAGGTTGTGGTAAAGACTATGGAGAAAACAAAAAGGGGTATAGAAGATGAGGAATTCCAAGGTTTAGTTGGGTGGGTGGGGTGGGGTAAAGAGAACTGGCTACTATTTTATGCAAGGTATTCAGGAAAGACCCCTCTGAGAAGATGGCATGATTACGTAGGTCAATGCCTATCCAGGATCTACAAACATATAGAAACCTGAGACCCTGGGGAAATGAAATTAAAAGCACATTCCATACCCACTTTCCAGCTCACGGTTTTCTGAACTAGGTACCTGTTCAGGGTGGACCCCATCCAAGCACGTGCATTATGCTGTGCTAAGTTGCTCAGTCCTGTCCGACCCTGTGACCCCATGGAATGCAGCACACCAGGCTTCCCTGCCCATCTCCCAGAACTTACTCAAACTCACTGAGTTGGTGATGCCATCCAACCATCTCATCCTCTGTCATCGCCCTCTCTTCCCACCTTCAGTCTTTCCCAGAATCAGAGTCTTTTCCAATGAGTCAGTTCTTCACATCAGGTGGCCAAAGTATTGGAGTTTCAGCTTCAGCATCAGTCCTTCCAATGAATATTCAGGACCAATTAACTGGTTGGAACTGCTTGCAGTCCAAGGCACTCTCAAGAGTCTTCTCCAATGCCAGCTCAAAAGCATCAGTTCTTTGGCACCCAGCTTTCTTTATAGTCCAACTCTCACATCCATACATGACTACTGGAAAAACCATAGCTTTGATTAGATGGACTTTATTCAGCAAAGCAATGCCTCTGCTTTTTAATATTCTATCTAGGTTTGTCATAGCTTTTCTTCCAAGGAGCAAGCATCTTTTAATTTCATGGCTGCAGTCATTATCTGCAGTGATTTTGGAGCCCCCCCAAATAAAGTCTCTCACTGTTTCCATTGTTTCCCAATCGATTTGCCATGAAATGATGAGACCAGATGCCATGAACTTGTTTTTCTGAATGTTGAGTTTTAAGCCAACTTTTTTACTCTCCTCTTTCACTTTCAACAAGAGATTCTTTAGTTCTTCTTTGCTTTCTGCCATAAGGGTGGTGTTATCTGCATATCTGAGGTTATTGATATTTTTCCCAGCAATCTTGATTCCAGCTTGTGCTTCATCCATCCTGACATTTAGCATGTTGTATTCTGCATATAAGTTAAATAAGCAGGGTGACAATAAACAGCCTTGAAGTATTCTTTTCCTGATTTGGAACAAGTCTGTTGTTCCATGTCCAGTTCTAACTGTTGTTTCCTGACCTGCATACAGATTTTTCAAGAGGCAGGTCAGGTGGTCTCGTATTCCCATCTGTTTAAGAACTTTCCACATTTTATTGTTATCCACACAGTCAAAGGCTTTGGCATAGTCAATAAAGCAGAAATAGATGTTTTTTTCTGGAACTCTCTTGATTTTTTGATGATCCAGTGGATGTTGGCAATTTGATCTCTGGTTCCTCTGCCTTTTCTAAATCCAGCTTGAACATTTGGAAGTTCACAGTTCACATACTGTTGAAACCTGGCTTGGAGAATTTTAAGCATTACTTTGCTAGCATGTGAGGTGAGTGCAATTGTGCAATAGTTTGAATATTTTTTTGGCATTGCCTTTCTTTGGGATTGGAATGAAAACTGACATTTTCCAGTCTTGTGGACACTGATAAGATTTCCAAATTTTCTGGCATATTGAGTGCAGCACTTTCACAGCATCATCTTTTAGGATTTGAAATAGCTCAACTGAAATTCCATCACCTCCACTAGCTTTGTTCGTAGTGATGCTTCCTCAAGCCCACTTGACTTTGCATTCCAGGATATCTGGCTCAAGGTGAGTGATCACACCATCGTGGTTATCTGGGTCATGAAGATTTTTTTGTATACTTCTTCTGTGTATTCTTGCCACATCTTCTTAATATCTTCTGCTTCTGTTAGGTCCATACCATTTCTGTCCTTTATTGTGCCCATCTTTGCATGAAATGTTCCCTTGGTATCTCTAATTTTCTTGAAGAATCTCTAGTCTTTCCCATTAGATTGTTTTCCTCTATTTCTTTTCATTGACCATTGAGGAAGGCTTTTTTTAATCTCTCCTTGTTATTCTTTGGAACTCTGCATTCAAATGTGTATATTTTTCCTTTTCTCCTTTGCCTTTTGCTTCTCTTGTTTTCTCAGCTACTTGTAAGGCCTCCTCAGGCAACCATTTTGCCTTTTTGCATTTCTTTTTCTTGGGGATGGTCTTGATCACTGCCTCCTGTACAGTGTCATGAACCTCCATCCATAGTTCTTCAGGCACACTGTCTATCAGATTTAATCCCTTGAATCTGCTTGTCACTTCCACTGTATAATCATAAACAATTTGATTTAGGTCTTATCTCAATGGTCTAGTGGTTTTCCCTACTGTCTTCAATTTCAGTCTGAATTTGGCAATAAGGAGATCATGATCTGAGCCACAGTCAGATCCTGGTCTTGTTTTTGCTGGCTGTATAGAGCTTCTACATCTTTGGATGCAAAGAATATAATAAATCTGATTTTGGTATTGACCATCTGGTGATGTCCATGTGTAGAATCTTCTCTTGTGTTGTTGGAAGAGGGTGTTTGCTATGACCAGTACATTCTCTTGGCAACACTATTAGCCTTGGCCCTGCTTCATTTTGTACTCCAAGGCCAAATTTGCCTGTTACTCTATGTATCTCTTGACTTCCTACTTCTGCATTGCAGTCCTCTATAATGAAAAGGATATCTTTTGGGGGGTGTTAGTTCTAGAAGGTCTTGTAGGTCTTCATAGAATCATTCAACTTCAGCTTCTTCAGCATTGCTGTTTGGGGCATAGGCTTGGATTACCATTATATTAAATGGTTTGTCTTGGAAACAAACGGAGATCATTCTGTTGTTTTTGAGATTGCACTCAAGTACTGCATTTCAGACTCTCGTTGACTGTGAGGGCTACTCCATTCCTTCTAAGGGATTCTTGGCCACAGTAGTAGATATAATGGTCATCTGAGTTAAATTCCACTCAACAAGCATTCACTTATTGCTCCTATTTCTTGCCCGGCAGTGTCAAATGAAAGGTTTCTTCCGATCAAACAGACAGTGCCCTCAAGGAGACTACAGGGTGATAGGTAAGACAGCAAAGGAAACAAGCAATGATGACACACAGGTGGGATAAGAGCACATCAGTAAAGGTTTCCCAATATGAACAGTTGAACTGTCAGCCAGAGGAGAAGTAGACATTTCAGACAGAGGCAATACATTACAAAAAAAGTTAGAAGAATATGTAGTTTGGTAAGCTAAATAATGGGTGATACACAAAAGGAGGAGAATGCTAAGAGATTAAGTCAGATCAAAAGGGCCTTGATTGTCATGCTAAGGCATCTGGATCCTAAAGACAACAAGGAAGGAACCTCTGGGTCCCACCTGGGGATGTGATTAGAGTGGGGCAACCTTGAGACAAGATGCGTTACAAAGCTGTCCAGAAGTAGATTTCAGAGTTGGGAGGGATATAAATGAGCCTGAGATTGACCTGCCTGTGGAATATCTTAGTAAAGGTATCCAGAAAACCGACAGACTTAAAAGAGTGAAATGTGAGCTGGAAAATTATTTCGGAGCCATCAGTATGTAGATAAAACTATGTGAATGAGATAATCTAAGCTTTCAGTGCAGAATTAGAATAGAAGAGGGGTGATGGAGGATCCCCAAAAGACATTTATAAGATGTAGAGGCAAAACAGCCCAAGAGGGAAATAGCACAAACACAGAATTAATAACAATGAAGATCATAGTATTTTATGATTTTCAAGTCATGTTTCAGATGAGTGATATCAGCAAAATAGCAGACTAGAAAGCTCTGAGCTCTTGTTCTCTGACAAAGATTTATGTTGAAAAAAAGCAACCAGAAGCTATCTGAATTGACTTTGTTGATGTTCTGAAAAACAATCAATAGTTTGCAGCAATCAAGCAAATTCCTAATCAAGAAAAATCCCTATTCAAAATTGTACAAAAATTTTGTGGTGTTTTTCCTAACTCCTTCCCATCCCAAATCTAGTGTACTTCTTGCTCTTGAGCAGCCGAACTTAGTTTACATTTTCTCCACTTGAATTGGAGAGAGTAGAACAGACATTATTTGCAAATTATTGTCTGTTCTAACCTGTCTGGAGAATTCTTGAAAGGTCAACTTGCTCATCTCTGTCTTGCATAACTCAGAAGGCAAGTGGGAAAAGTGGCAGGCACTGTTATTAAATACAAGTGGACTAAAAACTCAAAGGTGCCCAGGGCAAGACATTTGGGTGGAGATATGTATAGATTATCTAAGACTTGGAGAGAAGCTGGGGTGAGGTGCTTTGGAAAAAGAGGAAATTCAAAAGCAACTGCACATGGAGGGGAATTTAGAAAGCCATGCATGCCCAGACAAGATGCATGCCCAAAAAAGACCCAAGACGACCTTAAACTTTTATCTGGAGCTAGTCCCTAAGCTCCAAACAAGTCTAGCTATTTGGTAAAGGACTGCACCAGCAAAGAGCCAGTCTGTAAAGACTATGAGAGGTGGCTGTTCTTTCTTTTTTTGTTTTTGATAGTTTTGTTTGTTTATCTATCTCAGCTCTTGTCATTCAAGGAAATCTCTTTCAAAACATTAATTGAACATGAGCTAAAAAGAACAGAAACTTCAGTGAGCACACACAAGTACACATGGCTTTTAAAAGTAGTTTGACAGACCTTCAAGATGGCAGAGGAATAGGACAGGGAAAATAGCTTGTCCCCCACAGGCATATTAAAAAATCACCTGCACATAGAACAACTCCCAGACGTCTTATGAACACTGGCAGAGGACCCCAGACTTCCAGAAAGGCAAACCAATCTCATTGCAGAGAGGTAAGGTGAGACTAAATAGGAGACAGGATTTCCAGACAGGAACCTGTGCCTCAGGGAAAGGAGTCCTGAAGGAGGGGAGGTTCCTGCACACTAGGAAACCCCCTCATAGGTGGGATGAGGGGGAAGCTTTGGAACCTCACAGGGGAGTTCAGTGCAGTGAGACAGATGTTCCAAATGCAAATGCGAGAAAATTTACCACAGAGATAGTGTGGAAGAGCACTTCCCAATTGAGAAGACGCTCAAGCGCTCATGTCCACCAGCAGCAAGTGGGGGCTCGTTGTGGAGGCCAGGCTTCGGGGT
Source organism: Dama dama (assembly GCF_033118175.1). NCBI lineage: Eukaryota > Metazoa > Chordata > Mammalia > Artiodactyla > Cervidae > Dama > Dama dama. Next base: position 4,615,202 of record NC_083713.1, on the reverse strand, counting down.
GGAGCTTCAGACAGAGGGCCTGGGCTGACTGCCTCAAAGATACTCCAAGGGGGCTGGTGCAGCACAGGTAGAGGTGGGCCAGGAAAACTCTGGGTCCACCAGAGAAACAAAAGATTGTTCCCACAGGAAGGCGCTAATGCTGTGTTCTGATTCCATGCAAACAGAACAAGAGACCATGCCCAAGTGGATGCCAGAGAGGGAGGAGTCAGCTGTGCTCTGTGGCCCCAGAGGCAGAGAGGCAGGCGTGATGCAAGAGGCAGAAGGCAGGGGGCCACCCAGAGATCACAACTACTCAGATCCAAGCTGTGAGTGGCTGCAGGCCACTACCCATGTCTTTCTGGGAGCCTGAGCAGCTTGGCTTTGCCAAGGGTCCCACAACCTGGGACCAGCTTCCCTGGTGAAGCACATGCCCCGCTCCCTCAGACTATGGTGACCAAAGCACTGCCCTCACACTCCAGCGGCCTCTGTTGAACCCCTTCCTCCCTTGAGCACAACTGAGCAAGTAAGCCCGAGTAAGCGGCTTCGTTCTCCCCTCCTTCCTGAGTGGTGACCCAAAATGGGAGACTTAAAAGCAAAGGCAGGCCCAAAACCAAAGCAGAACACCAGCAGCTACATGAGCAAAGGAAGCAAGGGGTAGTGTCCCAGAAGTTACAGGTGCAGCAGTTTAAAGTCCAGTATTTAGCCTAAGACTGTGCTTTAGGGGGCAACTGTAGACTTTGAGATAAAATAGGAACTGGAACAAGACAAGACCCCAGTCTGAGCAGACCCCACACTGGTTCCAGAGAACCTTCTAGATATATTGGGGGGTTTTTTGAGTAGGTAAATCATCAGGAGCAGGAAAATGGAGACATTACTTGGACATTCCTCTCAATAACACTCTCTATGTATTTCCCCCATCTCCCTCCACATTTTATTTTTCTTAATTTTTTCTCATACTGTCCTAATGTGATTCTTTATTACTCCTTCAATTTTTATTTTTACAACATACTTTTTCCTCTTTAAAAAAAACCATATTTTTAAAGTAAATTTCAAGTTTTTTATTTTTGTTTTAGATGTTTTATTTTTGATTTCATATTTTAGAGGCTCTAATTTTTCCCATTTTTTAAAATCTTTTGCTTTTGATTTTGTGTCTTTGAGAGTCTATTAATAATTTTTAGTATCCATTTTCATTTAGGGGTTTGAATATTGGCTTGATTTCTCTCTTCTCTTTTGAGGCTTCTTTTTATCTTTTTTTCTTTTTCTCATTTTTCCCTCTTTCCTTCTCTGTATAAGTGTGTGAATCTCTTAGGGTGATCTTGGCTATTGAGAGTTATTTCACCATTAGTCCAGGGGTTTTGTCTTCTGTGTTGTATGGCCTGTGAAATCTTGATGCTACAGTAAGGGATTAGGCCTGAACACCAGATGCAGGAGACTTGATTCTAGGACTTTGGACCACTACTGAACTCCCAACTCCACAGAACATTAATAGGCAACAGTCCTCCCAAAGGCCTCCACTAAGACCAAGCCCCACCCAAAAATCAGCAAAATCCAGTGTGAAATGCTTCACACCAATTCTTCAGCAAAATAGGAGCAGAACACTGCACGTTAGCAGACAGGCTTTCCAAAGTCATACCAAACCATAAGATACCCCACTACTGGAACCAGCACTGCCCTTCAGAGAGAAAAGATCTAGCTCTATCCAATAGAACACAGGTAAAAATCCCCCCAAGCAGGAACCATTCACAATGCTTTGAAGAGGCAAACTCTAAAATTAAGAGGAACTATAACCTTCCAACTTTCAGAAAGGAGACCTCAAACACAGTAAATTACACAAAATGAAAAGACAGAAACATCTAGTGGATGAAGGAACTTGGTAAAAACCCTCAAGACCAAACAAATGAAGAAGAAATAAGCAATCTACCAGAATAAGAATTCAGAGTAATGATAATGAAGACGATTCAATATCTTGAAAATAAAATGAAGGAACAAATAAAAAGATGAGGTACAGTTCAAGAAGATGCAAGAAATGTTAAAGAAAGGCCTTGAGGAATTAAAGAATAGGGTGGAGAGCTAAGATGGTGGACGAATAGGACGGGGAGACCACTTTCTCCCCCACAAATTCATCAAAAGAACATTTGAACCCTGAGCAAACTCCACAGAACTTCTGATCGCTAGCAGAAGACATCAGGCACCCAGAAAAGCAGCCCATTGTCTTCGAAAGGAGTGCTGGATGGATGGAGACGTTTTGAGGCTACTGGAAGAATAAGACGGAAATCCAGAGGCAAGAGGTTTAAGCCCAAAACCTGAGAACACCAGAGAACTCCTGACTACAGGGAACGTTAATTAATAAGAGATCATCCAAAAGCCTCCATACCTACACTGGAACCAACCACCACCAAAGAGCAAATAAGTTCCAAAGACATACCACGCAAATTCTCCAGCAATGCAGGAGTCAATATACAGGCTGAAAATCAATATAGAGGCTGCCCAAAGTCACACCAAACCCATAGACCCATCTCAAAACTCACTATTGGACACTCCATGGCATTCCAGAGAGAAGAAATCCAGCTTCACCCACCAGAACACCGACGCAAGCTTCCTTAACCAAGAAACCTTGACAAGACAATCACCCAACCCCATCCACTGGGAGAAACCTCCACAATAAAAAGGAACCACAGACTACCAGAATACAGAAAGGCCACCCCAAACACAGCAATCTAAATAAGATGAAAAGGCAGAGAAATACCCAGCAAGCCAAACAAAAGAGGAGGAGATAGAGAATGTACCTGAAAAAGAATTTAGAATAATGATAATAAAAATGATCCAAAATCTTGAAAACAAAATGGAGTTACATATAAATAGCCTGGAGAGAAGGACTGAGAAGATACAAGAAATGTTTAACAAGGACCTAGAAGAAATAAAAAAGAGTCAATTAAAAATGAATAATACAATAAATGAGATTAAAAACACTCTGGAGGGAACCAACAGTAGAATAATGGAAGCAGAAGATAGGATAAGTGAGGTAGAAGATAAAATGGTGGAAATAAATGAAACAGAGAGGAAAAAGAAAAAAGAATCAAAAGAAATGAGTACAACCTCAGGGACCTCTGGGACAATGTGAAACACCCCAACATTCGAATCATAGGAGTCCCAGAAGAAGAAGACAAAAAGAAAGGCCTAGTGAAAATACTTGAGGAGATAATACCTGAAAACTTCCCCAAAATGGGGAAGGAAATAGTCACACAAGTCCAAGAAACCCAGAGAGTCCCAAACAGGATAAACCCAAGGTGAAACACCCCAAGACACATATTAATCAAATTAACAAAGATCAAACACAAAGAACAAATATTAAAAGCAGCAAGGGAGAAACAACAAATAACACACAAAGGGATTCCCATAAGGATAACAGCTGATGTATCAATGGAAACTTTTCAGGTCAGAAGGGAATGGCAGGACATACTTAAAGTAAGGAAAGAGAATAACCTACAACCCAGATTACTGTACCCAGCAAGGATCTCATTCAGATATGAAGGAGAATTCAAAAGCTTTACAGACAAGCAAACGCTGACAGAATTCAGCACCACGAAACCAGCTCTTCAACAAATGCTAAAGGATCTTCTCTAGACAGGAAACACAGAAAGGTTGTATAAACGTGAACACAAAACAACAAAGTAAATGGCAATGGAATCATACTCATCAAAAATTACCTTAAATGTAAATGGGTTGAATGCCCCAACCAAAAGACAAAGACTGGCTGAATGGATACAAAAACAAGACCCCTATATATGTTGTCTACAAGAGACCCACCTCAAAACAAAGGACACATACAGACTGAAAGTGAAGGGCTGGAAAAAAATATTTCATGCAAATGGAGACCAAAAGAAAGCAGGAGTTGCAATACTCATATCAGATCAAATAGAGTTTAAAATAAAGGCTGTGAAAAGAGACAAAGAAGGACACTACATAATGATCAAAGGATCAGTCCAAGAAGAAGATATAACAATTATAAATATATATGCACCCAACATAGGAGCACCACAATAAGTAAGGCAAATGTTAACAAGCATGAAAGGGGAAATTAAGAATAACACAATAACAGTGGGAGACTTTAATAACCCACTCACACCTATGGATAGATCAACTAAACAGAAAATTAACAAGGAAACACAAACCTTGAATGACACAATGGACCAGCTAGACCTAATTGATATCTATAGGACATTTCACCCCAAAACAATCAATTTCACCTTTTTCTCAAGTGCACACAGGACCTTCTCCAGAACAGATCACATCCTGGGATGTAAATCTAGCCTTCGTAAATTCAAAACAATTGAAATCATTCCAGTTATCTTTTCTGACCACAATGCAGTAAGATTAGATCTTAATTACAGAAGAAAAAAAAACTATTAAAATTCCAACATATGAAGGCTAAATAACACGCTTCTGAATAACTGACAAATCATAGAAGAAATCAAAAAAGAAATCAAAATATACATAGAAATGAATGAAAATGAAAACAAAACAACCCAAAACCTATGGGACACTGTAAAAGCAGTGCTAAGGGGAAGGTTCATAGCAATACAGGCTTACCTCAAGAAACAAGAAAAAAGTCAAATAAATAATCCAACTCTACATCTAAAGCAACTAGAGAAGGAAGAAATGGAGAACCCCAGGGTTAGTAGAAGGAAAGAAATCTTAAAAATTAGGGCAGAAATAAATGCAAAAGAAACAAAAGAGACCATAGCAAAAATCAACAAAGCTAAAAGCTGGTTTTTTTAAAAAGATAAGTAAAATTGACAAACCATTAGCCAGACAAGACTCATCAAGAAACAAAGGAAGAAGAACCAAATCAACAAAATTAGAAATGAAATTGGAGAGATCACAACAGACAACACTGAAATACAAAGGATCTTAAGAGACTACTAGCAGCAGCTATATGCCAATAAAATGGACAACTGGGAAGAAATGGACAAATTCTTAGAAAAGTATAACTTTCCAAAACTGAACCAGAAAGAAATAGAAGATCTTAACAGACCCATCACAAGCAAGGAAATCGAAACTGTAATCAGATCTTCCCGTAAACAAAAGCCCAGGACCAGATGGATTCACAGCTGAATTCTACCAAAAATTTAGAGAAGAGCTAACACCCATCTTACTTAAACTCTTCCAGAAAATTGCAAAAGAAGGTAAACTTCCAAACTCATTCTATGAGGCCACCATCACCCTAATTCCAAAACCAGACAAAGATGCCACAAAAAAAGAAAACTACAGGCCAATATGACTGATGAACATAGATGCAAAAGTCCTTAACAAAATTCTAGCAAACAGAAACGAACAATATCTTTAAAAGATCACACATCATGACCAAGTGGGCTTTATCCCAGGAATGCAAGGACTCTTTAATATCCACAAATTAATCAATGTAATACACTACATTAACAAATTGAAAGATAAAAACCATATGATTATCTCAAGAGATGCAGAGAAAGCCTTTGACAAAATTCAACATCCATTTATGATTAAAACTCTCCAGAAAGCAGGAATAGAAGGAACATACCTCAACATAATAAAAGCTATATATGACAAACCCACAGCAAGCATTACCCTCAATGGTGAAAAATTGAAAGCATTTCCCCTAAGATCAGGAACAAGACAAGAGTGCCCACTCTCACCACTACTATTCAACATAGTTTTGGAAGTGTTGGCCACAGCAATCAGAGCAGAAAAAGAAATAAAAGGAATCCAGATATGAAAAGAAGAAGTGAAACTCTCACTGTTTGCAGATGACATGATCCTCTACATAGAAAACCCTAAAGACTCTACCAGAAAATTACCAGAGCTAATCAATGAATATAGTAAAGTTGCAGGATATAAAATTAACACACAGAAATCCCTTGCATTCCTATACACTAACAATGAGAAAACAGAAAGAGAAATTAAGGAAATAATACCATTCACCATTTCAACAGAAAGAATAAAATACTTAGGAGTATATCTACCTAAAGAAACAAAAGAACTATATACAGAAAACTATAAAACACTGATGAAAGAAATCAAAGAGGACACAAACAGATGGAGAAATATACCGTGTTCATGGGTTGGAAGAATCAATACTGTGAAATGACTATACTACCCAACGCAATCTATAGATTCAATGCAATCCCTATCAAGCTACCAATGGTATTTTTCACAGAACTAGAACAAACAATTTCAGAGTTTGTGTGGAAATACAAAATTGCTCGAATAGCTAAAGCGATCTTGAGAAAGAAGAATGGAACTGGAGGAATCAATCTGCCTGATTTCAGGCTCTACTACAAAGCCACAGTCATCAAGACAGTATGGTACTGGCACAAAGACAGAAATATAGATCAATGGAACAAAATAGAAACCCCAGAGATAAATCCACCTACCTATGGACACCTTATCTTCGACAAAGGAGGCAAGAATATACAATGGAAAAAAGATAACCTCTTTAGCAAGTAGTTCTGGGAAAACTGGTCAACCACTTGTAAAAGAATGAAACTAGAACACTTTTTAACACCATACACAAAAATAAACTCAAAATGGATTAAAGATCTAAATGTAAGACCAGAAACTATAAAACTCCTAGAGAAGAACATAAGCAAAACACTCGCCAACATAAATCACAGCAGGATTCTCTATGACCCACCTCCCAGAGTAATAGGAATAAAAGCAAAAATAAACAAATGGGACCTAATGAAACTTAAAAGCTTTTGCACAACAAAGGAAACTATAAGCAAGGTGAAAACACAGCCTTTAGAATGGGAGAAAATAATAGCAAATGAAGCAACAGGCAAAGGATTAACCTCAAAAATATACAAGCAACTCCTGCAGCTCAATTCCAGAAAAATAAATGACCCAATCAATAAACGGGCCAAAGATCTAAACAGACATTTATCCAAAGAAGACATGCGGATGGCTAACAAACACATGAAAAGATGCTCAACATCACTCATTATCAGAGAAATGCAGATCAAAACCACAATGAGGTACCATTACACACCAGTCAGAATGTCTGCTTCCAAAAGTCTACAAGCAATAAATACTGGAGATGGTGTGGAGTAAAGGGAACCCTCTTACACTGTTGGTGGGCATTCAAACTAGTATAGCCACTATGGAGAACAGTGTGGAGATTCCTTAAAAAACTGGAAATAGAACTGCCATATGACGCAGCAATCCCACTTCTGGGCATACACACCGAGGAAACCAGAACTGAAAGAGACACGTGTACCCCAATGTTCATTGCAACACTGTTTATAATAGTCAGGACATGGAAGCAACCTAGATGCCCATCAGCAGAAGAATGGATAAGAAAGCTGTGGTACATATACACAATGGAATATTACTCAGCCATTAAAAAGAATACATTTGAATCAGTTCTAATGAGGTGGATGAAACTGGAGCCTATTATACAGAGTGAAGTAAGTCAGAAAGAAAAACACCAATACAGTATACTAACGCATATATATGGAATTCGGAAAGATGGTAACGATAACCCTGTAGGTGACACAGCAAAAGAGACACAGATGTATAGAACCGTCTTTTTGACTCTTTGGGAGAGGGCGAGGGTGGGATGATTTGGGAGAATGGCGTTGAAACATGTATATTATCATATGTGAAACGAATCACCAGTCCAGGTTCGATGCATGATACTGGGTGCTCGGGGCTGGTGCACTAGGATGACCCAGAGGGCTGGGATGGGGAGGGAGGTGGGAAGGAGGTTCAGAATGGGGGACACATGTACACCCATGGCAGATTAATGTCAATGTATGGTAAAACCAATACAATATTGTAAAGTAATTAGCCTACAATTAAAATAAATAAATTTATATTTAAAAAAATTAAAAGAATGCATTTGAATCATTCCTAATGAGGTAGATGAAACTGGAGCCTGTTATACAGAGTGAAGTAAGTCAGAAAGAAAAAAAGCAATATAGTATATTAATGCATATATATGGAATTTAGAAAGATGGTAACGATGACCCTATATGCAAGATAGCAAAAGAGACAGATGTAAAGAACAGACTTTTGGACTCTGTGGGAGAAGGCGAGGGTGGGATGATTTGACAGAATAGCACTGAAACATGTATATTATCATATGTGAAATAGATTGCCAGTCCAGGTTCAATGCATGAGACTGGGTGCTCAGGGATGTTGCACTGGGATGACCCTGAGGGATGAGATGGGGAGGGAGGTGAGAGGGAGATTCAGCATGGGGAACACATGTACACCCGTGGCTGACTCATGTGAATGTATGGCAAAAACCACCACAATATTGTAAAGTAATCAGTCTCCAATTAAAATAAATAAATTTTTAAAAATAAAAATCAGTGAACTAAAAAGGATAGAAATGGTTGAATTTAATTCAGATGACCATTATGTCTACTACTGTGGGCAAGAATCTCTCAGAAGAAGTGGAATAGCCCTGATAGTCAACACAGAGTCCAAAATGCAGTACTTGGGTGCAATCTCAAAAATGACAGAATGACCTTGGTTCATTTCCAAGGAAAACCATTAAACGTCACAGTAATCCAAGTCTATACCTCAACCACTAAAGCCAAAGAAGATGAAGTTGAATGGTCCTATGAAGATCTTATAGAACTAACACCAAAAAAGATGTCCTTTTTCATTATTGGGGGTTGGAATGCAAAAGTAGGAAGTCAAGAGATACCTGGAATAACAGGCAAGTTTGGCCTTGGAGTACAGAATGAAGCTAACAGAGTTTTTTCAAGATAACACACTGGTCATAGAAAATACCCTCTTCCAACAACAGAAGAGACAACTCTACACATGGACATTACCAGATGGTTAATACTGAAATCAGATTGATTATATTCTTTGCAGCCAAAGATGGAGAAGTTCTATAGGGTCAGCAAAAAGAAGACCTGGAACTGACCATGGCTCAGATCATGAACTACTTATTGCAAAACTCAGACTTAAATTGAAGAAAGTAGGGAAAACCACTACACCATTCAGGTATGATCTAAATCAAATCCTTTATGATTATAAAATGGAAGTGACAAAGAGATTCAAGGGATTAGATCCAGAGTGCCTGAAGAGCTACAGAAGGAGGTTTGTAACACTGTACAGGAGGCAGTGACCAAAACCATCCCCAAGAAAAAGAAATGCAACAAGGCAAAATGGTTGTCTGAGGAGGCCTTACAAATAGCTGAGAAAAAAAAAAAGAGAAGCGAAAGGCAAAAAAGGAAAGGAAAGATATATCCATCTGAATGCAGAGTTACAAAAGTAGCAAGGGGAATTACAAAAGCCTCCTTAAGTGAACAATGGAAAGAAATAGAGGAAAAGAATAGAATGGGAGAGACTAGAGATCTCTTCAAGAAAATTAGAGACACCTAGAAAATATTTCATGCAAAGATGGACACAGTAAAGAATAGAAACAGTATGAACCTAACAGAAGCAGAAGGTATTAAGAAGAAGTGTCAATAATACATAAAAGAATTGTACATAAAATGTCTTAATGAGGTAGAAAACTGTACAAAATGGTCATAACCATGAGGGTGTGATCACTCACCTAGAGCAAGACATCCTGGAGTGTGAATTCAAGCTGACCTTTGGAAGCATTACTATTAATCAAGATAGTGGATGTGATGGAATTCCAGCTGAGCTATTTCCAATCCTAAAAGATGATGCTGTGAAAGTGCTACATTCAATATACCAGCAAATTTGGAAAACACAGCAGTGGCCACAGGACTGGAAAATGTCAGTTTTCATTACAACCCGGAAGAATAGCAATGTCAAAGAAAGTTCAAACTACTGCATGATTGTGCTCATTTCACAAGCTAGCAAGGCAATGCTCAAAATCCTTTATGCTAGGCTTCAACAGTATGTGAACAGAAAACACAGATGTACAAATCCAGATGTACAAGCTGGATTTAGAAAAGGTAGAGGAGCCAGAGATTAAATTGTCAACTTTCATTGGGTCACAGAAAAAGCAAGAGAATTCCAGAAAAAAAAAACATTTACATCTGCTTCATTGACTATGCTAAAGCCTTTGACTACGTGGATCACAACAACTGTGGAAAATTCTTGAAGAGATGGGAACATCAAACTACATTATCTGTCTTCTGAGAAACCTCTATGCAGGCCAAGAAGCAACAGTTAGAAAAGGACATGGAACAATGAATTGGTTCAAAATTAGGAAAGGAAGACGTCAAGGCTCTATATTGTCACCCTGCTTATTTAACTTATCTGCTGAGTACATCATGCAGAATAGTGAACCAGATGAAGTTCAAGCTGGAATCAAGATAGACGGGAGAAAATCAATAAACTTAGATAAGCAGATGATATTACCCTAACGGCAAAAAGCAAAGAGGAACCAAACAGCCTCTTGATGAAGGTAAAAGAGGAGAGTGAAAAAACTGGCTTAAAACTCAACATTCAAAAAACTAGGATGTCATCCAGTCCTATCACTTCATGGCAAATAGATGGGGAAACAATGGAAACAGTGACAGACTGTTTTCTAGAGCTCCAAAATCACTGTGGACAGTTAATGCAGCCATGAAATTAGAAGACGCTTGCTCCTTGGAAGAAAACCTATGACAAACATAGACAGTGTATCAAAAAGCAGAGACATGAGAGTTTGCTGACAAAGGTCCATATAGTCAAAGCTATGGTTTTTCCAGTAGTCATGTATGGATGTGAGTTGGACCATAAAGAAGGCTGAGTGCCGAATAATTGATGCTTTCAAACTGTGGTGCTGGAAAAGACTCTTGAGAGTCCCTTTGACAGTAAGGATATCAAACCAGTCAATCCTAAAGGAAATCAACCCTGAATATTCATTGGGAGGTTTGATGCTGAAGCTCCAATGTTTTGGTCACTTGATGCATAGATTTGACTCATTGGAGAAGACCCCAATGCTGGGAAAGACTGAGGGCAAGAGGAGAAGGGGCAGAGAATAAGAAGATTAGATAGCACCATTAACTCAACGAACATGAGACTGAGCAAACTCCAGAAGGCAGTGAGGGACAAGGATGCCTGGAGTGCCGCAGTCCACGGTGTCACAGAGGTGGACATGACTGAGTAGCTGAAGACCAAGAAGCCACAGTTTAAAGACTGGGAAGGTGTTGCTCAGTTACAGAGTGGGTTAGGCGGGACAGCGTTGTTAAGGGGAAGACTGGGCTGTCATTTATCCACGAATTGGCTGCCCTTATAGAATTAGTTGAAATTAAACTGAAATCTTATAAGAGCATCTGAGCTCCAAAGAAGGGACTCTCTCCTGGCTGGCAATGGCTTTCTCAGGAGACTGAGAAACTTGCAGGAATGGTGGAGGCAAGACCTCATGCTTCGCAGCTTGTTGGTATAGGGAAGCTCACTCACACAATTAACAATCTGTTCAACTGGGGATGCATCTAAGAATTGGCCATTCCATTTCATGGAAGTCTTATACTCCACTGGGATACCTGAGACATGTAGGAGGGGGCTGAAACAACTCTAAGGCAAAGCCAGAGGAGTAAGCCCTCAAGCAGCACACACGGGCTCACCACAGGATCGTCATCAGTAATTTTATCTCGACAAACTGACTTCAAAATGGGACATAAAAGTTTCAAAATAAAGTAAAAAGGAACGACAGATTGCTAATAACCCAGCTGGGTAAATGAATGTACAAAACTTACAAGTGTTAGCTTGATCAGAAATTGGAGGAAATCTTGCCCTGGAAATTGAGGGGGCTCTTTAATTGCATATGCAGTTATAAAAGCCAGCTTGGTAAAAGCTTTAACAAGCCTTCTTGGGTGAAATTTACTTCTCTCTGTCTTTGAGATGTAAATATTCTACCCAATCTTCCTATGGCATTCTGTGTTTTGTGTGTGCATGTTTTATTTGTTCCAGTGTTTGAGAACTTGCCTTTGAGAGTAAAATATTCTGAATTTAGGTTACATCCTCTTCCACTCTCTTTTAAGGAGGTTTGTGTGTTTGTGTGTGACTCAATGGTTTGAATCTCAGTTGAGATATATTTTATTGGTGGACAAATGATGGATTCTTTTAAAACTGGAGAAACTAACAAATTGGTAAATCTAGAGCTCTCGCATTGTAAACAGCCGTTTTACTGGTACTTATAAAACAAGTCAAATTAAAGGTGAGAAAATTATAATAATCAATTTAAAAACTTCCATAGATTTAAAACAAGCTAGGAAAAGCTGTTTGGGGACCCTTACTGGTACCCAACATTAAAAGCCAAACAAGTCTGTTCTGTTTATCCTAGTTTTAAAAATATATTTAAGGGGCTAAAAAAATTTATGCTTAGATACCTGACAAATAATTCTTTGGAACAGTAAGGCTAAAAGGCCTGACCACCTCAGCTCAACTCCACTCTGGAGATTTCAGAGCTTTTTATATAAAAGTAGGTAAAATGGACAAGGAACAAAAGAAAAATAAAGCCTTCTAAAACTCCTTTCCTAAGACCAAAGCTTGTTGATTTGATCCTGATGAAAACCAAAGTTAAAGGTATGAAAGTTAATGGAATTTATATAAAAGCAAATAAAACTGGTATATTTAAATGGACTTTATATATGATGGCTATAGCTCTTGTTTAATTATATTGTGGGATAGACAAGGCATATAGATTGCCACGAAGGAAATATTAACTGAACATACTAGCCAGTAGAGTTACCTGAGCCATACAAAATAGGTAAAAACTGGGAACGAATATGCAAGGGCTAATAAAAATAAAAATAGTGATTTTGCTTTGGTTTAATTTATAAACTCAGAAAGGTCTTTGCTCAATGCCTTATACAAACCTTTGAAGGCATGATAAATTGAACTCTAAAACTCTAGAACATACAATTTGTAAAACAAATTTCAGTTTATAGTATCTTTAGATGACAGGACTGTTCTTTGGGAAACTAAAAGCAATTGTCTTTGTCTTGGAAATGTCTAAAAACTAGAAATGTAAATACAGGCCACAAGGACTTGAATTAGCTCAAGCAGGCAAAACCTAAAACCAAGGGGTGGGGGGGGGGGGGGTGGGGGGGGCGCGGAAATGGCAGTTTTAAAATTCAAACAGCTGGAAATGCTCCCTAAGCCAAACTTACAGATAGTAAGTCTTAGTCATCTGAGCAAGCAACCTTAATGTATTCTGTTTGTAAATAACTAAATTTATATTGTAATACCTGGTTCACATGTAAGTTTTTTTCAGTAAAGCCATGAGATCTCTTATTTGCCTGTTTATGTACACATTTTACACACGCTTTCAAGGTGGCACTAATGGTTAAAAAAAAAACCCGCCTGCCAATGCAGGAGATGTAAGAGATGCGGGTTCTGTCCCTGGCTTGGGAAGATCCCCTGGTGGAGGGAGAAGCTACCCACTCCAGTATTCTTGCTTGGAGAATTCCATGGATAGAAGAGCCTGTTGGACTACAGTCCATGGGGCTGCAAAGATTTGGACATGACTGAGTGACTTTCACTTTCAGTTCACACAGTATACATATGTATAATGATATAAAGAGATATCTCTACCTTTAAACATTATAAAAATTAATTTTTTATAATACTTATAAAAATTAAGTTTATAAACAGCTCTATTTAATTTTAATAAAAAGTACTTAACATTTAAAAGAAACTGCCCAAGATTACTTTCAAGTTCATGTGAACTGGGAAATATTCAATATTAAGTTTATTCCTGATATAACTGTTTAAGTTTGTTGATCTTTAAGACATGTTGTTAAGATTATTGTATTGTAGGTTTAATAAATAAGAACTTACTAGATCTGATGAAACTTTAAGGTAAATGTAAAAGAGATAAGAACTTTGTGATAAACTCCTTAAAATAATTATATTTTAGAAATGTCTACTTAAAATAATCTTTCTGGGTATTTGGTAAAGTTCTAGAATTGTTTTAATTTAAGTGATGAAAGTTTATTAAATAGCTAAAAAGATACTGATATCAATTACTAAATCGAGAAACTAAAGGTATTTAGGACAATTAATGAAAATGTTTGGAATCACCTGAGATGTTCTCTATAAGAAAACAAATATTTTTAGAAATTATCACTGGTGTTTATGCTCACCAATTTATAGAATGCCAATGTAAAGAGAGTTCATAACTGCTTACTTCTTGTTGTTGTTTGGTCACTCAGTAGTGTCCAACTCTTTGTGACCCCAAGGACTGTAGGATGCCAGCCTTCCCTGTCCTTCATCTCCCAAAGTTTGCTCAAACTCATGTCCATTGAATTGGTGATGCCATCAAACCATCTCATCCTCTGTCATCCCCTTCTCCTCCCACCTTCAGTCTTTCCCACCTTACCTTTTTAGCTTTACTGAAATTAAGATCTTAAGAGTTTAGGATTCTAATTTAAACATGTAGTTAAAGTTATTAATACAGTAACATTTCAGTATACAATAAGAAGTAAAAGTTGTGTTTTCAATAAAGAAGGTATGAGGGATGGAATTATATTTTTATTGAGGAAAAAGAAAGAATCAGAGGGAAAAGAAAAAGAAAGAATCAGAGGGAAAAGAAAAAGAAAGAATAGTTAATCTTATCTGGATGGAAAATGAGAGACAGGTAGGATACAGAAAGTGATGAGAGATTGGGGAAAAGAAACCCTGAGGAGAAAAATGTTTTGTATATAGTCAAGATTAACTAAGAAAGGAATCAGAAATTACTCTGATGTATGATGGTCCCTTTTACTAATACAGTGAAGGTGTTTGGTAGCAAGAGGAAAGGAATAGCTTGGGACAGAGGAAGCAAGCATAAAAGCTCTGTTTTAACTATGGTAAGAATGAGATTTATATAATGTAAGTGAAGGAGTCAATCAAACATTGATACATGTGTTTGGAGATTACAAGAAAGGTCTTGTCTGGCCTGGAGCTTAAAAAATACATAAGAGATAGATATGTAGGTAGGTAATTAGGTAGATGCATGGATGGATGGATGAATAAATGCCATGGTTCTGAGTAAAGTAATTACTTGGAGCAGACATAGAACAGTGATCTACTAGAGCCATAGCAAAAGGAAAAAAACTCATTTTGAGTAGTTCTATATAGAGAGTGGGCTTCCCTGGTGGCTCAGAGGTTAAAGCATCTGCCTGCAATGTGGGAGACCAGGGTTCAATCCCTGAGTCAGGAAGATTCCCTAGAGAAGGAAATGGCAACCCATTCCAGTATTCTTGCCTAGAGAATCCCATGGACAGAGGAGCTTGGTAGGCTACAGTTCATGGGGTCGTAAAGAGTCGGACACGAAGTTTGCTTAACATGTAGCCCTACAATTGTGTAATCCTACTTAAAAAAAAAATAGTTGAATATCTACTCTATGCCACCACTCTACTAGGTATTCTACATAGATAATTTATAACCTTCAAAATAATCACAGCACTGATAATGATCAATTGTTTTTATAGTTGAGCAAAGTAGAGGTTAGAGAGTTTTCAAAGCCACATGAAGTGTGGCTGTTCCCACCCTGAAATTTTTTGCTATTTATATTGCATTTTCTGAGGGAATATGCAAGAAGAATTTGAAAGTAAAAAGGGGAATATGAAGTCTAGGAGGAGAGGTTATCCAGGAGACTGCAGAGTAGGAATTAAAGGCTTTTAAAAAATTTGTTGTTATTATTTTGTTGCTTAGTCATGTCTGACTCCTTTGTGACCCCACTGACTGTAGCCTGCCAGGCTCCTCTGTCCATGAGATTTCCCAGGCAAGGATACTGGAGTGGGTTGCCATTTCCTTCCCCAGGGGATTGTCCTGACCCAGTGATCAAACCCGCATCTCCTGTGTTGCAGGTGGATTGTTTACTGCGGCAGTGACTTACATAGTCAAAATGTGGATGAATGTGGAAAGTCAGTCTAGTAAAGCTTGTTCACCATGATCTGCCTTATCAGCAAATCTGAGGAGAAAGGACAGAGACACAGATGTAAAGAACAGACTGTTGGACTCTGTGGGAGAAGGCGAGGGTGGGATGATTTGAGAGATTAGCATTGAAACATGTATATTATCAAATGTGAAATAGATCATCAGTCCAGGTTCGATGCATGAGACAGGGTGCTCAGGGCTGGTGCACTGGGATGACCCAGAGGGATGGATGGGGAGGGAGGGGCGTGGGGAGGGAGGGAGGGTCAGGATGGGAAACACATGTACACCCATGGCTGATTCATGTGAATGTATGGCAAAAACCACTTAAAAAATAAAATAAAATGTCAAAAAAAAATAATAAAGTTAACTAAATAGATATTGTTGATTGAACTAGTGCATGACTGGAATTCGGTTAAATAAGTATTGTTTCAGTGACCTACGATCTTGTTTTGTTTTAAGTTTTTGATATTTCTAATAAACTTCCCAAATGTCAAGCTCTAACTAAGCTCTTTAGCTTCCAGCTGACTCTGGGATGCTTCAGAGAAATATCTGTGAGATATCCCAGGAATGTTAAACTAAGTTTCTGTGACATTTTAATTCACAAACATTGTCAAATGATTAGAGGTAAACTTTAGGTTTTCATATATAGATAAATGTCATTAATATAGATATCCCCAAATTTTATATGGAATCCCTAACATTTGAGCATGCGTGCTAAGTTGCTTCAGTTGCGTCCGACTCTTTGCAACCACACGGAGCCCACTAGGCTCTTCTGTCAATGGAATTCTGCAGGCAAAAATACTGAATTGGGTTGCCATGCCCTTCTCCAGGGGATCTTCCAACCCAAGGATCAAATCTGTGTCTCTTCCATCTTCTACACTGGCAGGCACGGTCTTTACCACTAGCACCACCTGGGAAGCTATATCCTGATATAGTGTTATCAGTCATAATTCTAGTAATTATCCTAAAATATATATGTTGCAGAAATAACCACGTTTCCTAATTGCATTGTACTCAAATCTTTATCCATGGTATTTTAAGTTTTGTCCTTTATAGACTATCATAATATTATATTGCTTTTAAAAAATGAAGACTTCCAAGAAGATTCAGGAAAAAAAAAGGAACTTTTAGACAAATGTGTTTCTGGTAGCTTTTAGGTAATACCACATTTAGACAAATGTGTTTCTGATGGCTTTTAGGTAATGAACTGAGTAGCAAATGACAATGTATAATGGAAAACCTGATTACTTTATGCAGATCAATAGGAATCAATTACATGGGACTAAATGAATTGATAAATATGATTTATTACCTTGACTTTGAAAATTTTTAATATACTAGCTTAAATCTGCTTCCCAGTTAACCTTTTTTTCTTTTATGCTGTGACCTAAAACATGTTAATAAAGTATGCCTTTGTAAACAAAGGTATAACAATCATTTTTTTTCTCTCCGCCTGACCCTGCCAAAATTTGGCTTCTACAGCGGGCTCTCCTATGGATTTGATGGTTTACTGCAACTGAATTACAACTAGTTATAGAAATCATTGTTTTAAATTGTTCTTTGTTTCAAAAATTGTTTGTGCTTGTGTGTCTGCTACACTATGATTCTGTCAATGTTACTAGATACATTACTTATATCTTGTTTATTTTTAAGATTGCTGTCTCTTACAGTGTAACCAGGCCTCCAACAAATGTAATGATGACTAGGTGACTTGAAACAACTGATCAAAAATGTGGTTCTGTATGCCATCAATAACTGTAATAGTGTTATTCTAGGTATGGGAAGAAGCAACAAGGGAAAAATCTCCTGGATCCTAATAAGTTAGAAGATAGAGGAGCCAGATAATCTTTTATTATCTATCAATGATAATCTGGAAATTAACACCTGGAGTGACAAATCAACAAGAACTTTTGCCTGATCTGGGATGTGCCTACCAGCACTGTGGGACAAAATATGGTCATGAAAAGTCTCCTAAATACTGGTTGAATTTCTGACCATGGGGAGGGACTATGAAATGGAGTATTTCCTGCCATATCAATAAACAAGGATGTCACAGACATCCACAATTCCAGTCCTCCAAATGTGAATTTCTGAGCCCAGGACAAACAATGTCTGCTATCTGACAGCCACTGAGCTGCCGCCACAAGCTGCCATCACTCCCTACAGTGAACAAGAAACTAAGGAAGTGAGTAATCACATCACAGGATGCTGGCCCCAGATAGCTGAGATGTGTGTGAAAGGAATGATTACAGGAAGCCCAGACTCTTGCATCTTCCCATATATAAAAAAGTGCTAAATTCCTTAAGATATCTGGTTTTCCTTAATTAACAATAATCTTCTGATGTTCAGACTACCTGCCCCTTGCTGCAAACTTCTATGTAAACTGACTCCTCCCCCTGGCTCTTCGGAATAGTTCTCTCAAAGTCACTTGAGATGCTGACTCCTGGGCTTCAGGCCCTGAAAATTGCCACCAAATAAAACACAACTCTCAACTTCTAGGTTGTGATTATTTTTTTTATGTCAACAATATCCCCTCCTGACTCCTCGGCTCTCCCAGAAGTCCTCCCTTCTTCCCAGGGACCAAGTCTAGTCCCAACTCTCTCATCAGGCCTTGTCCTTGCAGCTTTGCCAACATCCACCTGCCCCATTCTCCTCTCTCCTCCTACTTCTCCAGGGCTGAGGAAGAAGCCACAGAGGAGAAAAACAGCAGCACGCATGGATGAAACAGTCTCCAGGCCTCTGGTCTCTCCGGCAGCTGTATCTCTCTACAAGGCCCTCATGTGGTAATGACAGCAGAGACAAGGGGGCCTCTTCCTTTCACCAAAACCTTGAACCTCTGTGCTGAGTGTGTCCAGAAAGGCAGATAATAGAGTCTTGCAGCCGCTGCCAGGGCAAGCCTGAGAGCAAAGTGGGTCCTGTTTGCCATGACTGAGTGCAGTGAAGGGGCCTCACTTAGACCCTTTGATGTGTGCATGCAGCTAATATCCAGGAATCACCTCCACTCTTAGCCGAGCCTCTCGTCCTCAAGGTTAGCAAGCTAAAACACAAAACCAGCCTTCACCCCTTTCCTCCAGGGTTTGACTTGATACCAAGCGGCTGTTCCCCAGGAGAGGAAGGACTCTGTTTGAAACAGAAACGTCAATCTTTGCTCTGCTGTTGGTGTTTGATGCAGAACGCACCTTCCTGGTGCCCCTCATGCGTCCCTGGCTGCTTATCACACCTCTGCTTCTCCCTAACTGTAAAGGTCACTGTTTCCCAAGGCAGCTTCTGTGCCCTTTCTGATTCTAAACACAGTCCCTGAGCCATCTCTGCCTCCTTGGCTTCAAGTACTGCCTGTGAAATAGCCACCATCGTCTTTGCTCTGTAGACTCATGGGCTGGAGCAGCAGGACTCTCATCCATGCCTCAAAGTCAGGTTCCAGACAAACTGCCCTCTCATACTCCCTGTTCACAAATGACACCAGCATCACCCAACCTGTGAGGGCAAAAATGCTGAGTTTTCTGGACTTCTCTCTCACCCATCCATATCTTAGTTGGCTCCAAGTCCTTAGGAGGCTCCAAAGACTACCTCTGAAGTCCTCCAGGTAAACTCTCTCCTCCACCCTACTGCCACTGATCCAGCTGTACCTTCTCATGACTGGCATCAATAATTTCCACGGCTTTCAAATTACTCTTCAGTCCTACACTCCTTACTCTGTTGCCTAACAGATCTTTTTAAACCATAAATTAGATAGTTTATCACATCATCCCCTCCAATCAAAAAATATGTAGTACCCTCTGTGTAGGCTGAATAAGAACTCCCATGATACCCACATTCTAATCTCCAGGATCTGGGAATATTACCTTTTATGGCAAAAGGGACTCTGAAGATGTGATCAGTTCAGGATACTGAAATGAGGAGATTACCTGGGATTATCCAGGTGGGCTCATGTAATCACCAGGGTCCACACCAGAGAAATAAAGGAAGAATCAGCACCACAGAAAGAAATCAGGTGATGCTGGAAGCAGAGAATGAAGTGATGCCTTTGAAGATGGACAGGCTATAAGCCAAGGATTACAAGCAGACACTAGAAGCTGAAAAAGGCAATGAAATAGATTCACCCCTCAGAGCCCCCAGATGGAAGCAGTCTGGAGGACAGCTTGACTTTAGCCCACTGAGTCTGACTTAAGACTTTGGTCCTCCAGACTTGTGAGAGAATGAATTAAGCTACTATACTTGTGGTAATTTATTACAGCAACCATGGTAACCAATTCACTCTCCATAAAATTTTCAACAGAATCCAAGTGCTCTAGCATGATCCAAAGTTCTGCAGTCTGATCTGACCTCTGCCTCTCTTGCCATTCCCTTCACTGTACCGCTGCACATAGTGCTCCAATTGTATAAAATCCTTTACTTTTGTTTCCTGAAGACACCACACTCTTTCACACATTTGTGCCACTGCTGGTCCTTTTATTCAGAATACCCTTCTCTTCCTTACACCTAGCTTAGAGACAGTAAGATCTTACTTCCCCTGAGACAAGTTCCCTGCTTTTCCCTTATCTGCCACCAAGGCTAATCTCCCAAATCTGGGCGAGGTGACCCTCTGCTATGTTTGCACATTGCTCTGGCTTATTTCTACTGTGGCCTTGTAAGAAACTCCCCAGTTAAGAAAAAGACTTCAGGGAGGTTCTGTTTCTAAGTAAGATGAAATGGTTCCGTTTCTAGGTAAGCAAGCACACTCCACCCTGCCTCTCCACAGCTGTGATGGAATGCATGGAATAGCTATTTGAGAACTCTTTAAACAGTAGCAATTTGATAGGTGAGAAAGTCAGACTCTGAAATACCACTGAGCTGAGTTTCTCATTTTATGTAAACTGGCATCCTACACCCAACCTGGAAGTGGGCACGAGGATACAGAGAAATCTCTAGGATAAGAATTTTAGAACAGGCTTGAGGAAGAGGATAGGAACTTGCAAAATTCAGAAGGAGTGGGTGAAAGTCTCCTGTTAATTTACTGTTCTTTTTTCCATTCTCTTATACTTCAAGGGAAGTTACCACTGAAATTAGACAATATTTTGAACTGAATGAAAATTAAAATACAACACATAGCTATGGAAGTGGCCATCACTGTCAGTTCTATGGACACTAAAAGGGTAATAAAGGAATATTATGAACTCCATACTCATACATTTGAAATCTCAGGTGAAATAAAAATGCAATTGCAACTGTCTCTTGTCTAAAAAATTACCTTTACTGACATTCCCTGTTTATTTATGTAGATTTGAATTACTCTCTGGTGTCATCTGGTCTTAGCCTGAAGAATTTACTTTATTATAGCATTTTTTGTAAGGAAGATTTTGTGTGTGCTCAGTCACTTGATGGTATCTGACTCTTTGTGACCCCATGGATTGTAGCCAACCAGGCTCCTCTGTCCATGAGATTTTCCAGGCAAGGATTCTGGATTGGGTCACCATTTCCTCCTCCAGGGGATCTTCTTGACCCAGAGATTGAACCCAAGTCTCCTGCATCTCCTAGATCATCCAATGGCAGGCTCATTACCACTGAGCCACCTAGGAAGGCAGATTGGCTAGCAACAAATTCTTTCCACTTTTGTGTATCTGAGAATGACTTTGTCTTTTTCACTGCTTCTGGTACTCCCACGCATAGGTTCTGCACTTAATTGTGACCAACATTTCCCTAAGCCTCTGTTCATTTTACTTCATGTTTCCCTCCCTTCTTCAGATTGCATTATCTCAGTCTGTCTTCATGTTCATTCATTCTGGTAGCTCAAATCTGTTGAGCCCCTCTGGTAGGTATTTTAGAAATTAATTTTCTTTTTTTAATTTTTAAGTTAATTAATTAATTTTTTTATTGTGCTGGGCCTTCCTTGCTGTGGACAAGCTTTCTGTAGCTGCAGTGAGTGGGGACTACTCTTTGTCGCAGACCACAGGCTTCTCATTGCAGCGGCTTATCTTGTTGTGGAGCATGGGCTCTAGAGTGTATGGGCTCAGTAGTTGTGGTAGAATCCTCCAGGGTCAGGGATTGAACTCAAGTCCCCTGCATTGGCAGGAGGATTCTTATACACTGTACCATCAGAGAATTCCCTCTTTGTTATATTTTTTGCTTGGGTTTTAATCTGTTGTTCTTTTTCCATTTTTTTTTTTCCTGCACTGTGCCATTTATGGGATCTTAGTTCCCTGACCAGGGATTGAATCCCAGGTTCTTGGCAGTGAAAGTGCAGAGTCCTAACCACTGGATTGCCAAGGAATTTCCCCTTAGTAAATTTTTCATTCTGGTTATTGTACTTTTCAACTCCAGAATTCCCATTGGTTAGTATTTATATTCTATACCTCCATTGACATTTTCTATTTGGTGATACACTGTTACCACACCTTCCTTAAATTCTTTATGCACAATTTCCTTTAGTGCTTTGAACATCTTTAGAACAGCTGCTTTGAAGTCTTTGTTGTCTGAGGCCACCATCTACACCCCTTCCAGGTGATGCTACTGCTTGCATTTTTCCCTCGTGTATGGGTCCCACTTTCCTATTTTCTTTGCATGTCTTGTATTTTTTTTTTTTTTTTTTTTTGCTACTGATCTTGTTGAAAATTGGACTTCTCAAATAATATATTGTAGCTACTCTGGATATTAGTACTCCTCCTCTGGACTATTAATATTGTTGTTTGGTCAATTTTTTTTT
Organism: Dama dama; assembly: GCF_033118175.1. Taxonomy (NCBI): domain Eukaryota; kingdom Metazoa; phylum Chordata; class Mammalia; order Artiodactyla; family Cervidae; genus Dama; species Dama dama. The sequence goes on along the minus strand of NC_083713.1, from coordinate 4,592,722 downwards.
CTCTTGTTTAGTAACTTGACTGAACAAACCTGCAAAATTCACTCAGGCACAGCGTGCAGTCTTTGATATACCTCTTTAGGACTTTTTTCTCTCTCTTTTTTTCCCTTTAACCAGGTTACCTAGGGGTTATCCTTTGAGCAGCCTGAGCCACTTATTGGCCAAAGGTTGTGCTTAAGTTTCCATGATTTGTTAGATTTTTACCTGTAAAAAATGATAAACAGAAACTTCAGTTAAATAGGGTTTAGAGACTAGAAGAGAGTGGTCTCACACCCTGTGATGACTGTAGAGCTCCAGAAGAAGGCTCCTCTTCTGTCCTGATAATAACTCAATCGGTGAAAAGCCACGAGCTCTTTATTTACCATCACCCTCCCACCTTCCTTTCCCCTCTGTAAAAATGCCTGCTTCGCTTGCCATGCAGGGACTTGCTTGTGGCTCACCATGTTTGCAGACCCCAAACTGCAACTCTCTGCTGATCCCAAATAAAATCATCTTTGTTGGAGAAATGTCTGGCTGTCTATTTGCTTTAGGTCAACAACAGTTTACCATTAGACATATGTGGCTTAGAAGCTACCTTCACAGTTCAGGGAGTTTACAGTTTTATCTTACTTTTTCCTCTCTGATCACTCCTGAGAGGGTACAGCCTTGTGAATGTGCACAGTCTTCCAGAATTCCAGAGATGTGTGCAGTTTTATTTTAAAGTATGGCTTCCTAGGAGTTGTACCTAGGCAAGAACAGGCCACTGTTCAGTGTTTAGTCACAGGTTCTGCTAGGTCCCTTGGGCCATTGAGGCTTCTGCCCTATATTGACAGGTCTATGTGTGACTTGGAGAAAGCCCCTGCATCTGCCCACATCCTGCTATGGTTCCTTCTTTGTGGCTGCAGTCAGCACATGCACGCAGCTTTCCCAACTTGCAGGACTTAGTGTGATCCCAGGAGAATGCTTCTTAGCTGTCTCTTTATTAAATTTTCCTCCTTCTTCCATTAGCTTGTTTCTTGAAGTCACAAGAGTTGATTTAGCAGACTTGCATCACTCAAGCTAAAGAAAGGACACTCCAAAGAAAGGACAGTTTCTGGAGAGACAACCTCTGAGTTCTTCCAGTATCCTGCTGGGCAAGAGTGGGTAATAAATTCCCTTCTGCATGCCTGAAGCCTGTGGCCGTGCTGTATCCATTTGACCTCTGGGAGACTAGAGCCTGAGTAGCTAAGGTTAGTCATAAGGCCACTCCATACTTCGAGGACACCAATAAAAACTCTGGACACAAGGCTTGGATGAACTACCCCGGTTGACAACCTTTATACATGTTATCATACATCTTTGCTGGGAGAATTAAGCACTGCGTGTGTGATTCCACTGGAGAGGATACCTGGATTCTTCCCTATGCACCCTTCCCCTTTTCTCCAGGCAAGAATACTGGAGTGGGTAGCCATTGCCTTCTCCAAGGGATCTTCCTGACCCAGGGATTGAACCCAGGACTCCTGCTCAGGTACCATCTAAGCTACCAGGGAAGCCCTAACTAACATTTTCTCTGTAATAAACCATAAAAATGAGTACAACAGCTTTTCTGAGTGCCATGAATTCTTCTAGTGAATTATCAAGCCTGGAGGTGATCTTGGGGATTCCCAACTCATGAAGCTACCAGGACAGAGTTCCTGCAACATGGGGTTAGGGCCAGAGAATATCAGTGGTTTGCCCCTGCTGGGGTAAAACCATAGCACCAGGCTGTGAGCTGGGGATGAGGGAAGTTGGAGCCCTGTCTTCTCAACTTGCCTGGGATAGAGCTTCCCCAGGGCGCACCCCACACCATTTCCTAGGAAGAGGCAGGGTGTAATGTCCTGGGTTTATGGAACCTCCCTCTGTGGAATGAATGTACATTTTTTTGCCCTATCCCCCAGCATAGGATCCCAGGGCAGGGGTTTCAGCCTGTTCCACTAGATTCCCAAGCACCTGAAACAGGGCTTGGCCTGGAGTTTTAGCACTTTAACATACAGCAACACATGCACAGATCTTTGTTTCAAATATGAAATTGCCTAACAATATATTGTGAACATTTTTTCATGTCATTAAATATTAGTCTTTTAAAAAAGAAGAAGAAGAAGAGACTTTCTATTCCAACTGAATGGATTGTAAATTTTAGGCCAGTATAAAATTGGTGCCATCTAGAGGCACAGAGGATGGGGGCACAGATGATACACCATCATTTCACCGAGAAAATCATGCTTTTCATTATTTTGTTGTTGCTATTTAGTTACTAAGTCATGTCCCCATGACTTTGGTGACCCCATGACTTGTAGTCCACCACGTTCCTCCATCGAGGGGATTTTCCAGGCAAGAATACTAGAGTGGGTTGCCATTTCCTTCTTCAGGGGATCTTGCCAACCCAGGGATCAGACCTGTGTCTCCTGCATTGGCGGGCAGATTCTTTACCCTTGAGCCACCAGGGAAGCCTTCTTTTCATTATTTATCCCTCATGAAACCATTTTCTTTTTTTTTTTAAGGAGAAAAATTACATTGACATGCATTTACTGAAATAGTATGTAAGCTTTTAATGTAATATACAGACGTACCTCGTATACGTGGTTTTTACAAATTGAAGGTTTTTTTTCCCATTTATTTTTATTAGTTGGAGGCTAATTATTTTATAATATTGTAGTGATTTTTACCATACATTGACATGAATCAGCCATAGATTTACATGTATTCCCCATCCCGATCCCCCCTCCCACCTCCCTCCCCACCCCATCCCTCTAGGTCTTCCCAGTGCACCAGCCCCGAGCACTTGTCTCATGCATCCAACCTGGGCTGGTGATCTGTTTCACCCTTGAGAATATACATGTTTCGATGCTGTTCTCTCAAAACATCTCACCCTCGCCTTCTCCCACAGAGTCTAAAAGTCTGGTAGTACATCTGTGTCTCTTTTTCTGTTTTGCATATAGAGTTATAGTTACCATCTTCTTAAATTCCATATATATGCATTAGTATACTGTATTGGTGTTTATCTTTCTGGCTTACTTCACTCTGTATAATAGGCTCCAGTTTCATCCATCTCATTAGAACTGATTCAAATGAATTCTTTTTAATGGCTGAGTAATATTCCATGGTGTATATGTACCACAGTTCCCTTATACATTCATCTGCTGATGGGCATATAGGTTGCTTCCATGTCCTGGATATTATAAACAGTGCTGTGATGAACATTGGGGTGCACATGTCTCTTTCAGATATGGTTTCCTTGATGTGTATGCCCAGAAGTGGGATTGCTGGGTCATATGGCAGTTCTATTTCCAGTTTTTTAAGAAATCTCCACACTGTTCTCCATACTGGCTGTACTAGTTTGCATTCCCACCAACAGTGTAAGAGGGTTCCCTTTTCTCCACACCCTCTCCAGCATTTATTGCTTGTAGACTTTTGGATACCAGCCATCCTGACTGGCATGTAATGTACCTCACTGTGGTTTTGATTTGCATTTCTCTGATAATGAGTGGTGTTGAGTACCTTTTCATGTGTTTGTTAGCCATCTGTATGTCTTCTTTGGAGAAATGTCTGTTTAGTTTTTTGGCCCATTTTTTGATTGGGTCATTTATTTTTCTGGAATTGAGCTGCAGGAGTTGCTTGTATATTTTTGAGATTAATCCTTTGTCTGTTGCTTCATTTGCTATTATTTTCTCCCATTCTGAAGGCTATTTTACTCAAACTCTTCCAGAAAATTGCAGAAGGTAAACTTCCAAATTCATTCTATGAGGCCACCATCACCCTAATTCCAAAACCAGACAAAGATGCCACAAAAAAAGAAAACTACAGGCCAATATCACTGATGAACATAGATGCAAAAATCCTTAACAAAATTCTAGCAAACAGAATCCAACAACATATTAAAAAAGTCATACATCATGACCAAGTGGGCTTTATCCCAGGAATGCAAGGATTCTTTAATATCCACAAATCAATCAATGTAATACACCACATTAACAAATTGAAAGATAAAAACCATATGATTATCTCAATAGATGCAGAAAAAGCCTTTGACAAAATTCAACATCCATTTATGATTAAAACTCTCCAGAAAGCAGGAATAGAAGGAACATACCTCAACATAATAAAAGCTATATATGACAAACCCACAGCAAGCATTACCCTCAATGGTGAAAAATTGAAAGCATTTCCCCTAAAATCAGGAACAAGACAAGAGTGCCCACTCTCACAACTACTATTCAACATAGTTTTGGAAGTTTTGGCCACAGCAATCAGAGCAGAAAAAGAAATAAAAGGAATCCAGATATGAAAAGAAGAAGTGAAACTCTCACTGTTTGCAGATGACATGATCCTCTACACAGAAAACCCTTAAGTCTCTGCCAGAAAATTACTAGAGCTAATCAATGAATATAGTAAAGTTGCAGGATATAAAATTAACACACAGAAATCCCTTGCATTCCTATACACTAACAATGAGAAAACAGAAAGAGAAATTAAGGAAACAATACCATTCACCATTTCAACAAAAAGAATATAATACTTAGGAGTATATCTACCTAAAGAAACAAAAGACCTATACATAGAAAACTATAAAACACTGATGAAAGAAATCAAAGAGGACACAAACAGATGGAGAAATATACCATGTTCATGTATTGGAAGAATCAATATTGTCAAAATGACTATAATACCCAAAGCAATCTATAGATTCAATGTAATCCCTATCAAGCTACCAATGGTATTTTTCACAGAACTAGAACAAATAATTTCACAATTTGTATGGAAATACAGAAAACTTCGAATAGCCAAAGCAATCTTGAGAAAGAAGAATGGAACTGGAGGAATAAACCTGCCTGACTTCAGGCTCTACTACAAAGCCACAGTCATCAGGACAGTATGGTACTGGCACAAAGACAGAAACATAGATCAATGGAACAGAATTGAAAGCCCAGAGATAAATCCACGTACCTATGGACACCTTATCTTCGACAAAGGAGGCAAGAATATACAATGGAAAAAAGACAACTTCTTTAACAAGTGGAGCTGGGAAAACTAGTCAACTGCTTGTAAAAGAATGAAACTAGAACATTTTATAACACCATACACAAAAATAAACTCAAAATGGATTAAAGATCTAAATGTAAGACCAGAAACTATAAAACTCCTAGAGGAGAACATAGGCAAAACACTCTCTGACATAAATCACAGCAGGATCCTCTATGATCCACCTCCCAGAATATTGTAAATAAAAGCAAAAATAAACAAATGGGACCTAATGAAACTTAAAAGCTTTTGCACAACAAAGGAAACTATAAGCAAGGTGAAAAGAAACCATTTTCTTAAAAAGATTTCTGTCAAACTGCATTTACTAGGTAATAACACTTAAAAAAAAAAAAAAAACACGTATAACTGACACCAGGGTCATATTGACTTGATAAAATTCCAGTTGATATTTATTTTCCTCTACAGCACTTTTTCCCACATCCACAGGAGATAAGAAATAGAGAAACTCCCAAAAGTGAGGGAGACGATTCAAATGATTGATTCAAGTTCCTAAATCATGAGTAAACAAGAATTCTTCCCATGCTCAAAGGTAATGGAAAAGGCCATAGCAAGAATGTTTGGAAATAAAGAAATAAAATATAAGTAACTCTTTATAAAAATCGATTCACTCACTGTGACAAATATACCAGACATGTAAAATGTCACCAACAGGGCAGACTGGGTGTAGGGTACATATGAATTCTGCACTGTTGCAATTTTTCTATAATCCTAATTGTTGTTTAGTCACTAAGTCACATCGGGCTCTTTGCAACTCCATGGACTGTAGCCCTCCAGGTTCCTCTTTTCCCAGGCAAGAATACTTGAGTGGGTTGCCATTTCCTTCTCCAGGAGATCTTCCCTACCCAGGGATTGTACCCGAGTCTCCTGCTTGGCAGACAGATACTTTACCGCTGACCCACCCAGGAAGCTGGGAAGCTAGATCTATTCCAAAATTAAAGCTTTATTACAAAATCACATGTAGGAGCCATACACTCCTCTGGCTGAGGAAAGCATGTTAAAGGACAGGAAAGCCCAAAGAGCAGATTTTTACACTGTCACTGAGGATGAACACAGGTGGTTACAGACACGTGCTGAGTCCAGAACCAAACCTTGGAGCACTATTATCTGCAATGAACTTCAGAGAGCACTCAACCACATCTCCCTGCAGGAGGTATCATATACCCACACTGCTTCACCAGGGGGAAGGTTTTGCCTTCTTCCTGAGAAAAGAGGTCATCAGATAAGACCCGCTATCTCCAGCCTACCCATAAATGCACTTGCCTTAGCAGCCTTGCTGTAGCCCTTCATGCCCACCTTCAACTAAAAAACAAAAACAAAGGCACCCTCTCGTGTCAGGCTCTGGGTATTACTAACGTTCCTGCAGTGATACCCTGATCTTCACAATTCTCACTCAGAAAACCCCTGCACCTCTCCTGTACATTTAACCACTCTTTTCGCCCTTTCTCCTCAGTAAACATGGTCAGTCCTTCTCTTTACACAACAGTCCACAACTACAGGTAAGCAGCCAGCAGCCCTGTAGGTGTAGTTGCAGGTGCAGGCAGGTGTGCGGGCTCGCCCAGGGTGCAGAAGCCGCCGCCTGTGTGACGGGAGGGGAGGTGCCCTTCCTGCTGGCATAATCAGAGGAATCCTGAGGGGGCGGCCCTAAGTATTATTTTATGACATAATTTTATTACCATTTTGTTTGGATACCCCATAATTTCTAAAATAATTTCTCTTGTATTGGATATATTTTTTTCCCAAGCAATTCCCACTTGCATCATCAGTTGCATCATCACAAAAACCCATGAGGTGAGCAGGAGAGAGGATGTTTGCATTTGACAGGTGAGAGAACTGAAACCCCTTGTCCCACAGGTTTAGTGACTTGCCCAGAATCACACAAAAAGGTAACAGCAAAGCTGGGACTAGGATTCAGATGTTCTGGCACCAGCCTTTCCATTTTTCAAGGCTGACTTCATCGTATTATAAAATACGATGTGCCCTCAATATGGGCACAAATGACTGTGCCCTCAATTCACCTGACCCATACTGTATTCCCACAGTGGCTGGGATGTTGCTAGGGTTCAGGTAGCCTGTACACAACAGAGGACGCAAATGAAGGTGCTCCTGACATGCCCACTCCTCAACTTCTGCCCCACTCACACTGTAGAGAGGCAGAATGTGCCATGGAAACCCAAGACAGTTCAAGAAGAAGAGAGAAGCTGCCGGCCTGAAAGTTGATGCTCACAGACATCTGGTGCAGCCCACACATGTCTCGGCAGCTCCACCCTGGACCATGATTTTCTCACGGTGTCCAGTGGAAGAGTTGAGTCAAAGCTGACCTCTGTGCTTTGTAGTCTGTCATGTGATGAAGATTGGAAAGGAAAAGTGTCAGCATTACATGCCTCCTTCAAATCTCACCTTGTAGCTAAGTCCAAACAATAAGCTTGTGAAGTAGGCAGTGTTTTACAGATGAAAAGATGGAATTAGGTCAAGTGCTATGTCTGAAGCCACGCAATTACTCATGATGTAATTGGGTGGCTCAACCCTCTTCCCTCTCACATCTGTTCTGAATTTTCTGCCATCACAGGCTCATTATCACCCATATGCCTGTTAACATCAGAGTGTGGGCACCTGTGTGGAATTCCCTCCAGAAGACCCCAGCCTGGTCCTTAGGATGGGTGTGGGGCAGCCAGGGAGTCCCTTGTGATGCCATGCAGAGGTATCTAGTGGAAAATGCCAAGCCAGGAAATCCAAGGGACCAGACTCGTGGGCTTTCGCCAGGTGAACCATAATGGAAGTTTCCTGACCCTGTGTCTCCTGCTGCCAGAAGGAGACGGCTTCTTCTCTGAAACCTGAGAGACTTCTGGGTATGTACAGGTGGCAGGCCCAGGATCCCTAGGGGAGAGGATCTTGCTCTGGGCCCAGGAGACCAAAGAATCTTCTAATATTGTCCTGCTGGCTGTGGTGGCTCTACCCTTTCCCCACTAAGCCCTCTTCTGTCCTGGCTCCTGGGCTCTGAGCAGGACAAGGACATCCTGCCCTGAGAAGGGGTGGGCTCCTGTGCCCCCCAGCCCTTGCCTCAGATCTCGGCACATCCAAAACTGATGTCACGCCCGGGCTCTCCACTGCCCATACGAACGCCCAGGCTCAGCCCACCGGGGCCCTGCTCTGCGTCCTCACTTATCCCAGTCCCTCCTTACACCTGGGCATCTCCTAAGATGTCCCCAGCATTGATTCTTTGCCTTCAGGCACGTTGTTCCACCTTCTCCACAGGCTCCCCTGCTCACTCTTCAGTTTTCCCTGGGTATCAGGAATCCATATGAGTGCATGGGGCCTCACACTAGTGCCTCCTACCCAGCTGGCTCCTCAGGCCTCTCCCTGAGTGCTTCCTCTCCTGGGTTCTCCAGCACCCACCACTCCCTGTCAAATCCCTAGCTGCGGAGGTGAAGCTGCTGTTGCCCTTGTTGCTGTCATGGGCCTACCTGTCTCTCCTGCTAGACTCCAGGCTCCCCCAGGGGGAGCATGCCAGCCCCTCTAGGACTCCAGCCCCTAGCACTGAGCCTGCCAGAGGGCAGCTGCACAGTACACCCCTGAGTGAAAACTGTCTCTCCTGTTGTTTGCCTTCCCTATTATAAAAACAGGGCTTCCCAGGTAGCTCGGTGGTAAAGAACCCACCTACCAACACAGGAGAGACATATTCAACCCCCGGATCAGGAAGATCCCCTGGAGAAGGAAATGGCAGCCCACTCCAGTGTTCTCGCCTGGGAAATCCCATGGACAGGGAAGCCTGGCGGGCTACAGTCCATGGGGTCGCAGAAAGAGTTGGAGATGACTGAGCAACTAAACAACAACATGATAAAAATGACATGTGGCAGAGACGCATGAGATGCTCTCCACGTAGCTCATACACAGTGTTTCCTCCTAAAATGTCGCTGGTGTTCTTATTTTTCTCTGCAGATCTCCTTACTGAAGCTCAGAACAGCTGCTTGTCCAGGCTGCTAAGTGGTGGTGGTTGAGTTTGGAAAGGTCTTTCTGACTCCCCAACTCTGGTACCTAGTGGTGTCTCGTGTGAGGCTTACTGGATCTCCAGAGAGGGAGGGTGGGTTCTCCGGGTCACAGATGATCCGGTAATGGCAGTAGTCGGGACATTACAGTGGCTGTGTGTTCATGGTGGTGATGCGACTGCGTCTCTTCATGTGAGTACCCTGAGCCAGTCTCTGACCTGCTGCCCTGAGGCTTCCCTGCAGGCCCCTGCCTGCCCTGCCTCATTCTTTCGAGGCAGTGAGGCCACCCACCCAAGGCCTGGCAGCAGTTCCTTCCTAGCAGGTGTGTGGGGTTGGCCTTCCCCACCTGCCGCAGAGCAAGTCTCCTGGAGACAAAGGAACTGCTGCTCCTAGGTCCCAGCCTAAGTATATTCCTGCCCATGGTTCCTGGCTGTGTCTCTCCTGGGGAAGAGCCTTCCTTTCCCTGAGAAGACATAACTGCCTGAGAAACACCACCACACAGTTTACTCACGCCAGCCAGGGCTGGCCCAGGGGTCTTCACAGGCTCTCCTCCAACACTGGAGTGAAGAGACAGGGACCAGCTCAGCCTGCCCACGAGGGGCAGTCTGGTGATGCCTGTCACCATCTACAGATGAGTCCTAACTCATGTCCTTTCTGACCTGCATGTCTCTGGTCATGCCTCCCCCTACCCTGCCTCACCCAAGGCCACCAGACAGAAGAAAAGCAGGGAGATGGTTCCATCCCAGCTTCAGTCAGTACCCAGCCTTCTCCATGTGCAAACATACCTGCACATCCACAGTCTCTACAGATTGCACAAAGCTGGAGAAGCTCACTTCCTCCTGCCCTCTCTGCAGCCCTGCACAGGGGCTTCAGCAGGTTGTTGCTCCAGTTTCAGAGACAGACCTACTCAGAGGGATGGAGAGAACCTCTCACAGTGGGATGTGCGTGTGGCAGCCCCAGGTGGGCCTGCACAAGGGGGTCCTAGGTTGCTCCAAGACTCATGGTGGGTCTGGAGCACACCATGCCTGTGCAGGGAGGGGGGTTTCTCCATTGGACACAGAAGCACATGTACGGCAGAGGCCCTGGTAGCCCAGAACATCATCACACAGGGTCTCACTGGAAAGCCTAGATTGCTGGAGGCTTCCCAGTGTGGCAGAAAACTGGGGGCGTCAATGTTGGGTTTTGTTCTGCCTTCACTCCTCTGCTTATTGTCAGGAAGCATTTAACAAAGGCTTCCGGTGTGCTGTTTGGGATCTGTCAGGAACCCTCCGGCCCTTATTGATTCCTGAATATTCAGGAGTTAAGAGGAGAGGCACGCCTTTCCCGGGGCTGAGGAATCCAGGCATTTCTCATTACAGTGATAAGTACCCTCTTCCTTTTTATGAGCCATACGGTAAAAGGTGATTGTTTGCAACTCTCTCTCTCTTTGATAGGGATCATCTTATGTTTTGTAAGTCTGGAATTTTAATCTTTATCTTTGCTGAGAATAACCACCTTGTAAGACAGTATATATGCCCACGCCATGTTGATTAAAACACCTTTGCTCCATCAGAGCTTTGATCCCCGTCTCTCTCTTTCTTTCTTTCTTTCTTTCTATTCTTCCTGTCTTTCTTTCTCTCTCTCTCTCTACCTCTCTATTTCTGGCTAATTCCTTGGAGTGGGGAGGCCCGCTGAGCTCACTTTCTTGCCCGGGCTTCTAAGACCCTCTTGAGAAGGCGCACTGTGCCTTCACCCACTGGAGAGGGCGCCTGGTGCCCACGTGCAGCAGCGCGAGCCCTAAGAACAGGGCTCTATTGGCTTCCCACGTAAACCAGGGGAGATCAGCCTCTTTCTCTCTCTTACTTTCTTATCATCGACTCCAGACCACCAGGTTCCGGTCCATTAAAGGACCAACAGCTTATCACCCGAGTTGACTCATCTACAAATGAGGCCGCTGTTAGAAGGGACACTTGCCTGCCTGCTGCACCCCTCCTAGAGGCTCTGCCACCCCTACAGTCTGTTCCCCTGCCCACTGGCCACGTGCTATACTGTATGTTCTACTGTGTTAGGGCACATGCAGCTGAACCAGAGGGAGAGAAGAACGTGGCCAATTTGGAGGATCTGGAGTTGGGAATCCAATCAGCAGCCATTTAGTGCTGGTCGGAGGCCACAGACAAGCTGGGGGTGGGTCTTGGAACCAGCCTCATTGGAGGAGAATAGAACCAGCTCCCAGAAAAACAGTCCTTGAATGTGATGACTGGCTGTGTCGGCAGCTCTCCGGCAGACACACATGGGTCACCGGAAATGCCTGCTCCCTTGAGGTACCTTGAGAGGTGACTGCATGCACAAAGAGGGACACAGGGGAAGCTCAGCCAGAAGGTGGCCGCTGCTCTGTCATCAGGCGCAAAATCCTGGTGATCACACTCACTGCTAGGAAGACGTGGGGCAGGCCCTGGGGCCAGTGGGAGCCTCTCCGGGAAGGCTGGGAAAGGTGTCCCTCTGAGGATGCCCTGGGAGCGCAGGTCTCTTCCGGAAGGCCTCTGCCTCCCAGGCTGGGCGGGGCTGGGGCCCCCGGAGACGCATGCACTGTGTGTGTCCTGCTCACGTGGGAGACTTACAACTGAGAGGCCACAAAGTCGATGACAGCTTCCGAGAGGAAGAGGAAATCATTCTTAAATGTATACATCAATTATAAATGCATCTTGATCTTAGAAGAATCAAGCTGCTTTCTGAGAAGTGTGTCTTAAGTTCTAGGAAAGGTGACTTGCTGCAGTACATCTCAAGAGAGAGGTTGAGGTGAGCCTCCCTCAGGGTCCTTGGCAAGAAGGTGGCCCGGCCAGTCCTTTGGAGTGACCCCATGAGCAGTGTGGCTGCTAAACCCCCACCTTATTGCTTGGACATGGGGCCCTGGTCAGAGGTGCCTCTGTGAACAGCAAAGGGGAAGTCTCTGCAAACAGCGCCCAGAGAACTGGCACATACCCATCTCCCTGCACATCCTGTCTCTCTGTGGCACAGGGTGAATACAGGGTGTCTTCTCCAAGGCCCCTGCGACAAACCAGAGCTTCCCCAGATCCCAGCACCCTCTTCAGGGGCCCCTCCACGGGCCAGCACTGGACCTGTTTTAGACAGAAATAAACACTGGGGCTACGAACAAGGAGGCAGAGGTGCAGGCAGCAGGCAAGGCCTCACGGCAGCCCTCTCCTCCCCCGCCTCGTGGAGGGCTGGCACCTGGCCTGCGGCACACACAGGCAGGCAATACCTCCTCACTTGGCAGGCCTGCCTTTCCTTTCTCACCCCTGTGCCTTGGCAAAAACTTTCCAAGCTTGCATTGGCTGGGGTGGCGATCAGAGGTCCAGGGCCTGCTCAGCCTCTTGGAGGAAAGGCCCACCGTCCTCCAGGCAGCGTCCCTGGCCAGGTCCCTTGGGCACTGCACCCCCCCTCAGGGCTCAGTGCCCTCCATCCCGGCACCTGATCACCCAAGCACCCCGACCCCTCCAGACCTTCCCCGCAGCCTCACTGTGGCACATCTCCCATGCGCAGTGTCTGACTCTATCCCAACAACACACATAACCCACCCATCTCCTCATACCCAGGTTTCAGCTACTGACCTGGTGCTCAAGAGAATTTAGAACCACCTCCTGGAGGTGCTTGGATGGCCAGACTCTGTCTCACTCATGGCTTAGTCTCCCCAGCAGAGGGCCTGGGGTGAAAAAGGACTTGGCAAATGCTGTAGTTGGAATGAATAAGATGCACTTCTGTGATCAAATCAGAACAGTGGGCCAGAGCCTGGGGCCCTTCAGATTGGATCTAAGCCTGCCTTTCCAGCTGCTTCAGAGGGTGGTCCTGAGACAGGGTGGGGGTAAGGGCAGCACACGTGACCTGGAGAAAGCTCCTATCTCATGCAAACTCCATCAAACTGCAAATTCAGCCCTTCTCCTGCCCGGACACTGAGCCCTCAGTGCTCCTTCCAGCCGACCGTCAATGTCCTGGGTCCAGCCTCCTTCCCCATTGCATTGAGGAGTCCCTGCTCCCACATGGCCTTTTGCACAACTGTGGGGTCCATTTGGCTGGTCAGCTTCAGCCAGAAGTGACCAGCCACACCGGCCCTATCCAGAGGCTCAGTTCCGGCCCTGTTCCTGAGACTGAGGCCAGGGGAGGGCCTGTGGGGCGGGGGAGGGCTGCATGGTCCCTGGGAAGATCAGGAGGGGAGGTGGAGCTGGGCAGCAGGCTGCAGGCACAGGGGTGGGGCCGCACAGGCCGCCCTCCACCTGTCCCACCACCCTCTGCGTCTTACTCACCACCCTCAGGGTGGAGGCTGTGTTTTTTCTAAGCCAATGTTTTCCCTGATGAATCCTCTCCTGACATTTTATAAACTCCAGAACTCACAGAGAGGAGAGACTGAGGCAGCCTCAGAAGGGCACCGAATACCAAACATGCTCCCACCTTGGCGTCTAGTCCTCTGAGGGGCCTGAGTCTTCTACATTCAAGGTACACAGGCCACGCATTTTACAAATGTGAGCTTACCGACTTTCATGATCTGACAGACTGTTACTCTCATTTTACAGGGAAACAGAATTTGGATGACTGAGCCACAGTCATCACCCTGTTCACAGTCAGGATTTGGGGTTTCCCCAAGTCTACCGTGATGATAGAAAACTCCTGTCTTACAAGGTCTCTCGTATCTCCTTCTGGCTTTTCCCAGTTGAGGAACTCAGACACCAAGTGAGAAGCAGATGCTCTGGGACAGAGGCAGTGTCGCTAGCTGCCCCCTGGTCCACACGGAGCAGCAGGCAGACAGCGGCAGTGCTGGGAAGGCCCGCGTCCTGGGTGGGAGGGGCAGACTTGCTTCGGGAGGCTGGAGCTGACTGGGTGGGGCTGAGGGACTCAGAGCACCTGTTCTGCTGGGCTCAGCAAGTCAAGGATACAAGCCGGGCTCTGTGCCATGGTCCACAACAGAAGCACAGAATCACCCCAAGGCTTTTCGCAAATGCCTGCTGGGCACCCTCAGGAGAGTTGGGTCACTGGGACCAGGAAGGGCCTTGACAAGCATCTGTGATAAAGCTCTTGGGGGTTGGATATCCACCCAGCTCACTTCCAGTAAGCAAGAAGGACAACAGTGACCATGACACACAGGAGCCCTCCCGGCGCCACAGTGGAGCCCAGCGTCCTTCTGCGGAGTGTGAACAACATCATGAAGCAACAGCATCAGGCAAGGCACTCCGGGGTCGTGACAAAGCCCCTCCGTGTTCACACCTGGGCACAGACGGAACACACACTCCAGGTCACGGAACGCAAACAGCTGGCTATTCTGGGCGATGTCTGCTGCTTCATCAATCCCAGGTTTAGCCTCAGACCAGTCATACCTCCCCTCCCCGGGTGAGATTTACTGAATTACTCAATCACAGAATTCTTTATGCTTCCTTACAGCATCCCTGCTTCCTTAAACCTCTCCAAACTCACCTACAAGCCAACTCCAGCAGCAAGTCCTTACCAACATCACCTCACACAGCTGCAGGGAGGTACTCCACACTCCCAGGAGCCCAGTGCCTGACTCTCGGGGTGGAGGCACTAGATGACCAAGCACCCCAAGCCCTACACCTTTTACAGGACAAGTCAGAAATGACACACCCAGCCAATGCACCCTTGATCTAAGGACACCTCCACTGCCAAAACCAGAATCCCCCGACTCTATCCCAGACGAGGCCTCCATCTCACTGGCCATCACTGCCCCCAAACCACAGTAGTCTGTGCCAATGGCACCTCAAAAAGGGGGTGAAGAGAGAAAGGGGATCATTTTTAAGCAGGGAGGAGTGCCTTGAGATGCTCTAGCTAAGAGATTTCAGTCCTGTTTCGCCAGAGAGAGACCCTGGCTCTATTGAGGTAAACTGCCCACATCGGAGGTAGGACTTGAGGGTTTCTGACATGGTATACGCCATGAAACTATCACCAGAGAAGACAACGGATGTCTCACGTCCCCACCAGCTGAGGTCCAGTCCCCACCTGTCCCACACTCTGCTTTCTGTCACTAGAGACTCAGGAGTGTGGTCTGGCATTTTAGATAAATGCAACCATGCAGCATTCTGGCCACTCTCAGAATTCTCTGGAAACCCATCTGGTTGGGGTGTGTCCCCGCGGCCCCCTCCTCTCTCACTAAGTGGTATTCCACGGCAAGGATTCCTTCATGGCTCCACTGGATGGAGGAAACCTCCATTCAGTTGTTTCCCACTTTCTCACAGGGCTCAATATTCACACCCCTTTCCAGGACTTGGGCTTCTCCAAGGACTGGCTTCACCAACTATTCTGGGCATAGGGTCCGAGCTCTTCTGTGAAAATGCAACTTGTACCTGTGTCAGGAGCTGCAGGCTAGGGTAGCGTCCGCCTGAGCAGCAACCCCATGTGACGTGTATCAGGAGATGGGCTTCCATTCAGCTCCACTGGTTACAAGGAAAAATATTCGATTTGAGGAGAGAAACAGAGGCAGGCAAGGAAAAGCACAGGAGGTGAGTAAGAATGGTTGAGAGCTTGATCTATGCTGGGTGATTGCAGGTTTTTCCATGCTTTTATTATCATTTAACTTTCACAACCTCCGTAGAAGTGGAAGAGTTTCACATGAAGGTGCCCGAGCCCCATGTGAGAGCTGGTCCATGCTGCCCCGGCCCCCAGGCCCACCACCAATGCCAGGGGCCCAGGGAGGGGCAGCACCACACAGTACATCTTCCCAGCCCCGGCCCTGCTCCAAGGTCCCTTCTTAGGCTCAGGAAATCCTCACCTCATGGCAAAAAGCTTCCAGGAGGGACACGCTGCCCGTTTGGTGCACACGGTGCATGCGAACACCCATAGCACTGGGGCTGCCTGGGGAGGGGGCATTCACAGCAGAAAACTGCTGGGAGTCAGCCTTGGTCACACCCTGTCCACAGGGGAGCATATGCCCCCCTCAGGGACATTAGGGCAGTGTGAAGGTCACAGGGAAGCCTGCGGTCTCGCCTCGGCTCTCTTCAGTCCAGAGAATCCCTGAGAGTGGCCCTGTCCTAGTGGGGAGTGCAGGCAGCGCCAGGGTCTGTAGAGCAGTGCTTCTGAGCTTAGCCATGCCCTGGCATCATCTGCAAGCTCAGGAACTGGGGCTGGGCCCCGGGTCTGGATTCTGACCCACTCAGTTTGTGTGGCTGGTGATTCTGATGTGCAGCTTTGCTGGAAGCTGCAGCCTCGGATGTCAGGCACACAGGGCCCTGGCTGCATCAGCCTGAGCCATGAAGGAAGCAGTCCGTTCACCTGTCACTCATGCTGCAAAATAATGTCCCTGTCATTTATTTAATCAGATGCCACTGAGCACGGCTCCATCCAGTCCTGCAGTGCTCAGGTATCTAGACAGGCAGGAGATCCAGGGCTCAGCTGCAGCCCAGGGGTGATAACTGAGGAAGGGGTCCTTCTCTCATTCTCCTCCCCCAGCCCATGCTGGATCCTCCATGGACAACAGTTCATTAAGAACAAGAAGAGGATTTCTCTATTTTTTTTTTTCCTATTTCCTGTTTGCACTGATTGATTTACTAACTGGTCGATTTTTAAATTATGCAATATGTGGCACAGGCTTCACAGGTGGCAGAGTGGTAAATAATCCTCCTGCCAACGCGGGAGACTCAAGAGACACGGGTTCAATCCCTGGGTCAGGGAAGATCCCCTGGGGTAGGGAATAGCAATCCACTCCAGTATTCTTGCCTGGAAAATTGCATGGACAGAGGAGCCTGGCGGGCTACAGTCTATGGGATCACAAAGCGTTGGACACAAGTGAGCAACTGGGCATGCACACATGCAATATATGATACACAAAAGCAAAAATATATTTATATATGCTATGAAATAATAATAAAATGAACACTCATGAATCTACCTCCCAGTATCAAGAGTGGTGAGTTTTGAATTAGTATATCCATTAATTACTAAGTACTTGGAAGCACTGTTTTACATGGGGCATGAAATGGCTTGTTTTTTGGTCATTGTCTGTGGCATGTCATATATGAGAATAAATAGAAAAGCTGGGAACTTAGAAAAAAAAAGGAAATCATACTGTGTAGCCATGGAATCTTCTAAGGACAGTACAAAATAGAAATATACAGTAAGTTGATCCTTAGTAAAATTATATTTAAATGAACATGTGCATGGAGAAGTGAGAGACAATTATAATTCAGCATGCTCCTAAGACTGAAGGAAGCTGAGCTGCAAAGGCGACACAGAGAAGGAAGCATCAAGGAAGACTTCCTGGAGGAGGTGATAAGGTGTGGCAGCTGGCGTGGTGTGGTGGCACCCTTGGCAGGGCCCTACTCCTCGAATGTGGCACATGAATCAACAGATGAGAGGCAGCGAGGCCTCACAGGCCACCCCCACCCCTAAGACGGCTCACATTGGTTACCCAGGAGGGTCTCGGAGCAGCCAATGAACCTCACAGTATTACAACTGGCAAGGAGGAGATTGCCTATTTCAGAGATGAGAAAACCGTGAAAGGACTTCCGAAAGACGAGCACTTCTCAGGACACTGGGACACTGCCCAGTTCTATCTGGTAGGAGAATCCAACAAAACATTTGGGGCCCGGAAGCCCTGACTGTACCAAAAGTACCTCCATGATGTTATAAAGAGTGGCTGCAGTCTCAGGCTGGTCCTGAAAGGACTGCTGTGACTGGCTGGTGGCCAAGGGGAGAACAGGCACCCAGATGTGGGGAGACGAGGCCTCCAGAGTCCAGAGAGCTGAGCTGAGCTTGGCCCAAGCTTGCAGTGAAGGTTGTGGGAATGCATGTCTCTAGAACCGACAACCCTGGTTGGCCAACTAAGGTCCCCTGGACAAGGGGATCATGTGAGACACTGACCTGGCCAAGGTTTTGCTTCTGCAGGTGAACTCATTCTCAGATTTGGCTGGCATTTCCCAGGACACTATGCTCCAAACCCCAGCCCTGCCTCTCAGAGCCTTCATCTCAGAGGAAGACGGCAGCACTCAGAATATGGAGGTGTTTGGGAAGTATATTTTGAACAGCTGGATGGAGAGGAGCTGGTGAGGTCAGGGATGTTCCCTGAGTTGGCAGAGGGAGCGGAAGGAGGCTCCGGAACAAAAGCCCAGGTGGCCTCTGGCCTCCGGCCACATCTGAGGCTTTTGAAGGGCAATGTGGGAGAGATGGCCCCAGGGCAGAGAGGAAGCACCAGGCCCCTGAGCAGCACCATGGCCAAGGATGGCAGAGTCCTGGGTGATGGGAAAGTGGCAGCCCTGGGTTGGTACTGAGGGTCTCTTGGAAGGCAGCTGATTCCCAGAGCTGCCCACTTCACTCTCTGTCATCCCAAGGGACCAGCCTCTTTAGGACTCAGGGGACAGCCTTCTCATGACCTCTCAGGGGGTAGAGTCTCTGTGGCTTCAGGTGCCTATTGTGACCTTTGCCCAGAAGAGCTGAAACATGTGGGTGACTCCCTAGTAAATGCCCCTAGGAACTAGGGTACACACCCCTCACCACCAAGGTTGGTAGGCTGAAACCTGGTAGGACTTCTCCTTAACTTCATGGGGGCATTTACTGCTCTCCTGCCCAGCATCTGAACAGCAGTCCTGACTCGGGTAGGAGGGGCTCTTAGGACAATTGGAAACAGAAAGGGGGCAGATTTCCTCTGTCTCCACCCTCCAGAGGGCAGCCTGGGCTCAGCTCCAGGCAGGACCGTGGATCCTGAGAACTGACCTAACTGCCTGCAAGGGGGAGGTGGAGACACTCAGAGTGGAGCGGCAGAACTGAGTGTCTGGACATAGCCCCGCCAGAGGCATCTCAGCAGTCGGCCTGCTGAGCAGGACTGACCGTGCCCCACCTCTCCTGATCCCTGCCCAAGCTGGATCCTGGAAGTTACCCACACCTTCACGGGATAGTTCCTTTTCTTTTTCCACTTAACTGGAGTTCATTTTTGTCTTGCCACCAAGAGCCTTCACTAATAAAGAAACTGTTACTAGAGTGATTATAGATAACAGACCCTTAAAGAAAGGAGCAGGGGGAGAAGTGCTAGGATTGGTTAATCCATCAATTTTAGGCCAAAGGCAGTGAAAATATATTGGGCATTAAGTTACAAAACTGCAGCACCTCACTGCATGCATGGTGAACCCCTAATTCAATCAGCTGTGTCTAAGTCTACTAGGGGCTTTGGGGGAGAAAGTGACCTTGCTATGAAAACTGAGGGGAAGGCATGAAGAGCTCAAGCACTGTGGGGTGACTGTCATTCCTAACTGCCCCAGCCAGACTAAAGACGGAGGACAACAAACTCAAACCCCTGAGCTCCCAGGACTCTCTGACTGAACATAAAGTATTTCCTCTCTTTTGCAGCCCCAGGACTGAGATATCCCTGAACCAAGATCATTCTGATTCTATCAGAGTGTGGGCTGGTGAGCTGAATGACTGTTTTCTTGTTCCTTCAATGAAAGTCAGAGCATCGTCCAGAAAAGACTGAGACCCCTGGCCTTCGCAATGGCCATCTATTAGGACATTCACAAACGAACTCAGCCCCTGATCCTCTCTCTGACTGCTGCAAGAACCTGTGATCACTTTCCCCTGTGAAGTGAGGCCTGTTCCCCTCATGTCCACCCCCGCCCCCTTCCCTGCCTCCAGAACAAAAAACAGAGTCCTATCTCAGCATGGCCATGGGAACCAGTTACCAACTCAAACTATGGAGGAAAAGGTTCATATTTCAGAAAATTATCGCTTTGCCAATATGCACTGGCAAAAATCTGGGGAGACAGATGGGAATGGATTGCAAGAGCGTCTGGCCACAGAGGGAAGAGCAGCTCTGTGGGTCAGGAATAATGTTCACATGGGTGCAGGCGCTCGTTCCGGAGGCAGCAAGCCGGCTCCAGGGCCCAAGATGTGCTCCAGCAGGTGACCTGATGCTTGCATAAAACCTCAGTTTGATATTGGCTCAAATTGAAATGGACAAGGAAGAAATTCCTTGAAGGAGTCTAAATATCTTAAGGGACAGAGTGTTGGGGTGGATTTACCAAGAGCAATCTGCTCACAACCCCCTAAGTGTGTCCCCTATAAAGCCAAAAGACACAGAGGCACAGAGACCTACTTTGGCAAGGAGAATGTCAACATCTTGGAAAACTGCCATAAGTGCTATTCTTTATCACCTGGTGACGGTGATGAGAAATGCTGTCTTTGGTGGTGGCAGATGGGGCAGTGGCTGACTGGATGACAGAGGATGAGAAGCAGTGTTAAAGCGCCAGAAGCCAACATGAATGTTCTGATGTCACAGCTCTTTGGGGGTACCAGGACTGAAATGGATGGGCAACACCCATGGGGTCCTGCTGGACTCATGTAATACTGAAAGCGCTTCCCTGGTGGTAAAGAATCCACCTGCCAACGCAGGAGATGCAGGAGATGTGGATTTGATCCCTGCATTGGGACAATCCCCTGGAGTAGGAAAAGGTAACTCACTCCAGTATTTTTGCCTGGAAAATCCCAAAGTCAGAGGAGCCTGGCAGGATACAGTCCTTGGGGTTGTAAAGAGTCAAACATGACTGAACGACTGAGCACATTCACAATATTTTGGGGAAAATGCAAAAAAAAAAAAAAAAGTTTTTACTATGCCTAAAACAGTGTCTGGAAGACAGTAGATGTTCAATAAATATTTACTGGTTAAACTCCATCGTCCCTTGCCTAACTCCCAGGTTTGAGACGACAGACCCAGAATTCCTTCAATGAGGAGGAGGCTGGTTACCTGCAATAGCATACTAAGCAAGTAGTACTATGGTCTTCTGAAGGCTCCATACAGAGAACCACCTGGACATTTCAGAGGTTAGTGAACACTGGCTCCGTTCTAGTAAGAATCTGTGGCCTGTGAGAAGTGGAAGGCAAGCCAGGTCATAAATGGAGCCTTCCAATGCGTCCACATCATGGTAGCCCATTGGAGTCCTGAATCTGTCCTCCAGAGATTTTCCCAGCTCCACAGTGCTCAGCTGGCAAAGACACGCTCAGTCCCTGGTGGAAACCCCACCTCCATTTCTTCACTCACGACGTGGATACACTGCGGGAAGAAAGGCTAACTGAAGCCTCTGAACACCCCTGCCCCTCCAAAACAGAGATCAAAAGCAATACTTCACTTCTGGTGACTAAGAAATCACAGTGGAGGAGAGGAAATTCCTACTGCAGCCCTGTTCAACATCCCAGCTCAGCCTGTTCAGAAGGCGTGGGGCCTTGAAAACGCCGGTGGACCATTTTACATTCGACTGTTTAGAGTCTCCTGTTCTGACCCACAAGCAATCTCCTTAAATGGAACAAATGTCTTACAGTCCTTGTCCATGGGTTTGGCCAAAAGTGTACCTGTGTGTATATGTGTTTCTTGTCTCAACTGCTGATCTTGGGACCAGCACAAATCACTTTCCCTACGAGAGGCGCAGCAGAACTTCACCACCCTGCTTCAGGGCCCTGCTGATTCTGAGCCATAATTTAGTGAGCAGAGACTTTGACCTTCCTACTCCTAAGGACCTCATGCCGATCTATACCACCACAACTGACAGGACTTGTAGAGCAGCAATTAGCAAGGTACCCTGATGTGAACTGGAGCGTGGGGCAAAGAGTCCGCGAGACTGTCATACAGAGTGAGGTCAGAAAGAGAGAAACAAATATCATATATTAATGCACATATGTGGAATCAAGAAAAATGGTACAATCTTATTTGCAAAGCAGAAAGAGAGACACAGACATAGAGAACAAGCATATGGACACAAGGAGTGAAAGAGGGATGGGAGGAACTGGGAGATTGGAATTGATACATACATATGTACATATATATACGTATTTAGATGTATACTATTGATACTATGTATAAAATAGATAGCTAATAAGAACATACTGTATAGCTCGAGGAACTATTCAGTTCTCTGTGGTGACCTAAATTGGAAGGAAATCCAGAAAAGAGAGGATATATGTATACATATAGCTGATTCTGTTGCTGTACAATGGAAACTCACACAATATTGTATTCTCCAATAAAAATTAATTTAAAAATGAAAACAGAGAGGCTTCCCAGGTGGCACAGTGATAAAAACATCTGCCTGCCAATGTAGGAGACTGAAGAGACAGGGGTTGAGCCCCTGGGTCAGGAAAATCCTCTGGAGAAAGAAATGGCAACCCTCTCCAGTATCGATCGTTGCCTTGAAAATTTCAAGAACAGAGGAACCTGGTGGGCTATTTTCCATAGGGTTGCAAAGAGTCAGATACGACTGAGCACATGCATAGTATGAAAACAGAGAGTGAAACATCCAGGCAGGTCGCAGAGGTATTCAGTTGTCTGGAACATTTAGAAAGCCTTTTGAAAGCGAAAGACCTGCTGCTGGACTTCAGCACCTGACCCTCAAGAAAGACACACAGTGTCTGGTGTCTGGATTTTTGAAGCAACTTATTTTTCCTTAGGTTTGCTGCTCCAACTCGTTTGCTGGGTGATCCCAAAGGCCATGAGCAGCTTCTCTGCTCTTCTTGCACTGTGTAAGGCTCTGTTACAAGACTGTGACATCCTGTTGGTTCCCACAGTGCCTGGAGCAGAACAAATCCCAACAGAAGTCTCAGCTGGGGACTGGGGTTTGATGGATTATTCTTGCTCCTGGACCTTGGTGGAGACTCTGTCTCTATTATCAGAGTCTGACTGTGGGACTCCAGTGATCTGAGTTCCCTAGGATGGAGCAGCATTCTTGATCAGGCAAATAACCAAGTCAGTTACTTATCACCAAGTGGTCAGTACAGGCCCAGGCTCAGGAGAGGTCAGGAGGTGGTTCCCTCTACTTCCCACTCCTGTGGCCCAGTGGGGCATTCCTTATGACCAGTGTCTAAAGGAAAAGCATGTGTGAAGGGTCTTTATGTGGTGGTTCTGCAAGATATACCTGCACAGCCAGAAGTGGACTATCTACCGTGGCATTCAAGGCTCCTCCCAAGGGTGGCTCTGCAGGGCAGCAGAAAGGGACATCCTTTGAGAGGCACATCTACTCATTCCCATGGTATGCACAGAGAGAGGTCTGAGATGTGTTAAGACCTCTGGGGACACTAGGGTAGGCAGCCGGTACTGGGGACAGGCTAGGAATGTGAGGAGAGTGTGTCCCATGACAACAGTTAGTCAAAGGACCCCCTTCCTAGAGGCTTCCACTCAGCAGGCAGGACCCTGGGAGGTCCAGTGACCTCCTCCCAAGTCACCCTTGCCTGTTTCCTGTGCTCCTGATTCTGTCCAGCAAACGTTCCCTCACCTGGGTGGCCTGCGACCACTGCCATGGGTGGAGAAGGACCAAGGTCCTTGGCTCAGTGCTCTAAAACACATGTATGGTTTGTAATAAGATTCTCATAGCCACCTAGAAAGGTGTGGGATTCTTGTCCACACTTTTCAAATAGGAAAACAAAGACCAACATGGTTAAGTGATTGCACCAAGACTGTACAGCTTGTCAGTAGCAGAATCAGAATGCAAAGGAGGGTGAGGGGGTTGGGTGTTCAGAGCTATAGCCCTGACACCTGCCACGTTCCCCTGTTCTTCAAAGAACACCAAAGAACATCACTCACTAATACAAGTTGCTGAAAGGCTCCATCCCTCTCCCCTCCTGATGTTGTATGCATTAACTACACACACAGTGGTGTGAACTGATACGCAGGCTGCTCTTCCAGACTGGCTGAGGGCAGGGCTCCTGCAGATGCAGCTCTAGGTCATTTGGCATCCCGCCACTTTCCCCAGGGCTCTCAGAGCCAGAGAACTTTACCTGGACCCTTCGGTCTGCACTCTAGGAGAAAGTGGTCTCACAGCCAAGTGGAGCAACTCCTCCCACCACGGCCAGTCCCACGCTCTGGCAGGCCCCAGTATTTGGCTGCCTACTGAGGGGCTGTCACTCTGGTAACAATTCTTTGCCTCTTCTTTTTTACGCGGTTGGTTTCAGGCCAATCCACCCCCATCCTGCCTCCCACCACGGTCCCAGGTTTCTCACCTGTGGAGGTGGAGCTAGGCAATCTGCAGCCAGCTGCTCACCATGGGGTCCCCATCAGGGCATGGAAGGTAAGGGCGCCCCAGAGAAACCCCACTAATGAGTCGTCTGGAGATTCCGGCCTGGGTAGAGGGGCCCTTCATGCAGAAGTCTAAAACTCCCCAGGTTGCTCTTCTCCTACCCCCGCTTAGACATCCTTTCTCAAAACGATGCCCCAACCCCGCTGGTATTCCATGGGTACCTCGGGTCCCCTCAGCCTGGGTAATAAAATATCAACGACTTCCTGGGCACGACTGGATCTGGCACAAGCCGTCCTTCCCAGAACCGGCGGTCCTGCTCGGAGGAGCCGAGGCTGACTTGTGCCCTGCGTGTCGAGGGTGAGCAGGTGCCAGGGAGGCCGGACTCTGGGCGTCCACCTCACCAATGCTGACCTTGGGCTGCCATCCAACCTACCTTTGATGGGCACCTCTCCTTCCCCGAATCGGGCGGCCCCGCTCTCCCGATCGGCACTTTAGAAAGTTGGGGGCGGCAGGGAGGGCCCAGCGGTAAGCTCGGGGCGCAGCGGCGTGCACCAGCTCTGCTCCCAGCGCGTAGCCAGACCCCGCCCAGCGCCCGCAGTGGCCAGGGGGATGCAGCGTCTCACCTTAAATAAGCTCCGGAGGAAGTGCACGACGCTGAGCATGGTGGCCCGCTCGCAGCACCGAGAGCCGCGCGGCGGAGCCCGGCTCCGCTAAAGCCGCCGCGCGCCCCGCCCCGTCCAGCCCTCGTCCCGCCCGGGTCGCCCAGACGCCCCGCCTTCCCGCGTCCGGCCGCTCTAGCACCCCAGGGCCACTGCCGCGACCGAGACCCACAGACACGCCGGAGCGGTCCGCCGACGAGGCTCGGCGCCCCAGGGAGCAGCCCCCTCCCCCGCCCGGTGCCAGCCGGGCAGACCCGGAGCCTGGGAGTGTTTAATAAGAAAGAACGCGCTCCGCACTTCTGCACAAACACCACACAGAGGCGTGTATCCGCATTCTACGCGGCGCGCGCGCCAGCGACCTGCGACTCACCTGTGGAGTCCCTGCCCTTCCGTGGGGAGGGCGGCCTTTTCCGTCGAAGAGCTCGAGAAAGTTCAGGGCGTTTGCCCAGCATTCTCAGTTGCCAGTTGAAGAAACTGGATCCCAGAGGCGCTCAGCAACACGTAGGCGATCAGGCCCCCAGTGAGAGGCAAGGCAAGTGTGGACTGGAGTCCCTAGACCCAAATTCTGGGTCCAGGACCCACTCTGGCTCCCCTCCTTTCTAGATATATGCTCCGGCATGTAGGAGGCAAATGGAGAATCCGCCCGCGGGTAGAGGAGAGCTGTCTTCTGCTAAGCAGCAAGGGGAAGTCCTGAATGTTTTCTTTGTGGGTTTTAAGGCGATGAGGCCCGCCCAGGAGACTTGCTCCCATTAGCCAAGATGGCCACAAGATTTCTATGCACAAACACAAATGTGTTTAATTTCTTTTCAAATCAAAAGAAAAGACCTGAGAATCATCATCCAGCCTGGATTTACAGTTGTAAAAAATAATTTTTTAGAAGATACTTTTATGCTGGAAGAGCCCAAAGAAATACAAGTGCCAAGGGCTCATGGGTGTCATACTGCAGTCCTGCTCCAAGCCCACCACCTCTGGGATGAGTCTCATGGAGGCTTAG
This sequence comes from Dama dama, assembly GCF_033118175.1. NCBI lineage: Eukaryota > Metazoa > Chordata > Mammalia > Artiodactyla > Cervidae > Dama > Dama dama. The sequence continues at coordinate 4,567,092 of NC_083713.1, read as the reverse complement.
CGCCTGTTCAGACTGGCTTTGCATGCCCCTGCCCATGCCTGCAACTCACCCAATTTCTGGTCCCCTTGAATGCCGTTCCTGGTCAGCAGTACCTGTCCAGTGTTGCCTGGCAGACTGTGCTTTCCCCCCACACCGAACTCTCTCTGCTTCTCCCAGATCCTCAGAGCAGTCAGAGCAGGGCAGAAAGCGTGGAGGTAAATGGCTAGAATTTGTGGAGTGTGGGAGCAGAGGCAGCCTTGAGATCACCTGAAAGTTTTGGTTGTGTGTTTCCTGGGATCCATGGATCTTGTGAGAAGATGTCCCTGAGGCTCCTGGTGGTGGAAGCAAAGGAATTGCAGAATCTCGGTCTCCCCTTCTAAGCCCTTTTCTTAAACTTGGGAGACGAAGACCTGCCTTATGTGGAATTTAAAGGAGAAGTTAAACCTCAGAAAGAGTTAGTTGCTCAGTCATGCCTGACTCTTTGCGACCCCATGGACTGTAGCCCTCCAGGCTCCTCTGTCCATGGCATTCTCCAGGCAAGAATATTGGAGTGGGTTGCCATTTTCTTCTCCAGGGGATCTTCGGACCCAGGGATTGAACCCAGGCAGGTCTCATGCATTGCAGGCAGATATTTTACCAGCTGAGCCACCAGGGAAGCCCGCAGAGGTGCTCAGCAAATGTTAATTCCCTCTTCTTTGTTGCCTTAAGGTGCTAAAGCCTCTTTAGCACCTTGGTCCAGTGAAAGGTGCGATGAAAATACACATCTCGCTGGCCACAGAGTCTACAGTTATCTGACCTTTATGCTTGGATGGCAGGTTCTCAGACTTAAGCATCAGAACCACCTGGTGGATGTGTTAGAACATAGGCTGCCGGGCCTACCCAAAGTTTCTGGATGGCAGATCTGGGGTGGGGCCTGGATATTTATTTTAACAAGCTCCCAAGTGACACTGCTGTTGCTTGTCCTGGGACATTCAGAGGCCCAGGAAGTGGGGCCTGAGTCAACTTCATAGCTTATCAGAGGGGCAGACCTCAGGCTAGCAAATTACCATTGTGGCGATTCCATTTACCAAACATTTACCATGTCCCAGTCTCGGAATAGGTCCCTGCCATAGTTTGTGACATTTAATCCCTCAGCAGTCCAAGGGGAAATAAGTCAGATGTGGTCATTTGTTGTTGTTCAGTTGCTCGGCCTTGTCCAACTCTTTGTGACCTCATGGCGGGCAGCAGGCTAGGCTTCCCTGTCCTTCACTATCTCCTGGAGTTTGCTCAAACTCATGTCCATATCTGAGTTTTTCACCGGAGAACAAGTTTTAGGAGTACTTGACTGCATTATGGAGTTAAAGGGTATGCTTGCTCCTTTGTTATTAAAAGACAAAAAGTTTAAAGATCAGTGGTTGCCAGGGGTTAAGAACAAAGTGGGGATGAATAGGTAGAGCACAGAGGATATCTAGGATGGTGAAAATACTGTGATACTCTAGTGACCGGTATATGTCATGTCATTACACTTTAGTCAAAACCCATAGAATGTAAAACACCCAGAGTGAACCCTAATTAATGTGAACTCTGAACTTCAGATGATAATGATGTGTCCGTGTAAATATATCAGTTGTGATAATTGTGCCACTGTGGTGGTGGATGTTCATAAAGGGGGAGGCTACACATGTAAGCTCCGGGGGTTGATGACGGACAGGGAAGACTGGTGTGCTGCAGACCAGGGGGTCGCGAAGAGTCAGACACAACTGAGCAACGGGACTGAACACGTGTAGAGGCTGGGTATGTGGGAAATCTCTGAACCTTCCTCTCATTTTTGCTGTGAACCTAAAACATCTCTGAAAATTGTGCTGTTTTGTTTTGGTTTTTGTTTTTTAAAAGTAGACAATTAGATTTGCAGAGGGATGGGCACAGCAGGTTTCTAATTAGCCGAGCTCACCATGTTTAAATTCTGTGATTCCAGTTTCAAGACTGTCACACACTGCAGGTTCAGCAATGTGGGGAGTGGTCAAAGAGTGGTCAAAGAGAAAACATCGCACTAGATGCGGAGGCACTGTGGTAAGGGAAGAGGATGGGCTTGGGCAGACAGCTGGGGATCAGCCTGTGCATCCCTTGGTGTGCCCTGCCACACTCTATTTATTCCTCTGTCCCCAGGAGCACACAGAGATGGACCTATGCCCCAGTCAGGGTCTGGGTCACAAAGGACACAAACTGCTCGCTCCAGCTAGTCTGGCAGCATAGGAGTGTTAGGAGGAATATGGAGTAGGTCACAAATTCATAGGCAGGTGAAGGGGTGCTGACCCAGGGAACAGGCGGATGCCAGGAGAGGCAGTCTCAGCAGGTGTGGTTAACATTCAACAAGAGAAACTACCTGTTTGGAGAGGCTGATCCTGGTGCCTGAATGCCCTCCCTGAACGTGCTGCAGCCCCACTTGCAATTTTCTTCTAGCCTCTGGCCTGCCCTTGCCTCTGCCTTTAGGTCCCTGGGCCTCCATCAGCTCCCAAGAGGTAAAGTCCAGAGTTGCCTGAGTCTCCCATAATGTGCCTGCTCTAGGGAACTGAGCAGGGGAGAGAGTGAACTTCGGGAAGCTTCAGTGAGCCTTGGTAGGAATGGCCTGCCTGCACTGTTGCCTCCAAATGTGGGACAAATTACAAACATATTGGAAACAGAATTTAAGAGAGCTCCTGAAGGCTGGAGAGTGGGTGACAACAAATGACTCCATTCTTTGGCCTCAGTCGAAACCAAATGGTCCTTAACATAAGTACAAATCTGCCAAGGGCCAGCTCAGACAGTCAGGGAGGCACAGCTGTTAGGGGTGAGCCCAGGCAAATGTGGGAGCATTTGTGTTCTCTCTTGGCTAGCCTGGAAGGCAGTGCTGGGGAGAGAGGTTCTCCTGCCCCCCCACCACCTTGGCCCTCTCACACCCAACTCTGCGAATCAGATGTTCCAGGGGTCATGGGACCATGTCAAATGCTCTGCAGGGGCCTCCAGACTGAATTGAGATCCTAAAGTTGGCACATGGGAGGGCCAAGGTGGTGGGGACAGTAAAGCCTCTCATCCCCTTGGAGAAGGCCCAGGGGAGCCCACTCCAGCTTCCCTCAAGGGCCATCAGGAGAAGGAAGCAGGTGCACCCTGCTGAGTGCTTGTGGCCAGGGTGGACCTTGATGTCAGAACTTCCCAATGAGCACAGATGGAGAACACCTGGCCAAGAGTGCAGAGCCAGGCAGAGGCTGACACACCCGTGAGGAACTCAGCAAAGCCCCTGGGAGGGTGCCTGAGCTTCCTGGTTCCAGGAGAACTGTTTTGCATAAAAGAGGGTATGGGAGCCTGGAGGCTGAGCAAAGAATTTGTCCTGTCCTCACCGTTCCCATTCCTTCCTGCCTTTCCCCAACCACAGGTGCCACAACTGCAGGACACGGGGCTCCTCCATTCCAGGCAGCTCACACACCTGATCTCACCACCTCTGCTTGAAGTGAACAAGCATCGTCCCAAAGACAGGACGCGTCTTGTCTGTGATCTTGGGCACCGCGGCATCCCAATCCACACCACTCCACTCCCATCAGAGAGCTTCTTACCTCAACTTGCTGTCCTCTTGTCTCTCTAAGACCCCTGTGACTCCCCTCATCCCTTTCTTCACATCTATCCCCCATGAAAGGCAGAGGCGTGGCCAGGCACACTCACTTCCTGGGTGCCTTTGCACTGAAGAGGTACCTGGGAAACAATGGAAAGCAACCTTCAGGGGAAGGTGGGCACACTCCTTGGCAATGCACAGAGCAGATGGAAGGGCACACCGATGAGGAGACTCACCTGCACTTCTGTGTTACCAGGTGAGGAAACCCAGCGTCCCAGAGATAAAGCACCTGGGTGAGGGTGCAAGGGGAGGCGGGGGGGTGTGGTCCCCAGTAGCACTGAGAACAGCTGGAAACTGATGGTCAGGGAGAGATGCTCCCAGAGTGGAGCCTAGGGTGCAGCCAGGGTCCGTGTGGCCAAGCAAAGCAGGGGTGAGCCATGGGGCTGAGGTTTCTGGGAAACTTCCCAGAAGGAACTTTGAAAGGGGCTAGAGATTCAGGCAGGAGGTGCTTCTGGGCAGGGGAGCTAGGCTAGGGTGTCCACAGAGCTCCCTGCTGGACATTGGCCTGGCATGGCCTTGAGGGCAGCAGAGCTGGAAAGAACATTCCATAAGGATTCCCATGAGGGTTTGGTCTCAGAGAAGGTGGCCCTGTAGAGCCTGTTTCCAGGACTGAGAGTTGTTCTGGGACAACTGCTTGGAAGGGGCACAGAGGCACAAAGAGTAACAGCCAGGCAGGACAGCATCACTGAGACAGGTGTCCCTGTCTCTTCCCCAGTTCACACACCTAGTGAAAATGGAGGCAAGATTCAAGCCCAGAGCTGCAAACTCTGGGCTCCCCATCGTGGACCACCCTCCTGAAACAATGGCTGAGGGTGGACCCCACCCCAGATCAGCACCAGCTGACCTCCTCCTTCCCTGTCTGAGAAGGCAGGCTGACCCCACCCCACCCGAGCAGTGGGGCCTCTCCTGCTCAGGACCACCCCACACGGCCCTGTGGTGCCTCCCCGTGCTCTCCTGCCACTAGCCCCCACCACATCTGCGTGTGTGCGAGATGGGCGGCTCTGTGTAAGGACTGGAGAATCCAGGCTGGGGTGAAAGCGGAAGCCCTGGGATCCAAGAGCCTGGCTCTGCAGCCAGTGTGTGCTTGAGCAGCTCACCCAAGCCCATGTGCCTCAGTGTTCTCATCCCTGAAATGGGGGTGATGGTAGCCCCAGCTTGCAAGGCTGTTGTCCTCACTGCCTTGACTTCCCGCCATGATGGCTCAACCCCATTAGCCCTGAAGTCAGTGGATTTTTTATTGACCCGCGTGGGAGAATGGCCCGCCCCTTCCAAGGTGGCTGTGAGGGCGTGAATGTGGCTGGATGGGAACGGCAGGAATTCTGCCCCAGTTCCCATGCGGCACCTTTGTGTGGCCGCTGAAAGCCCCAGCCAGGCTGCAGACATCTCAGAGGGGGAACTAGATCTTCCTGTATTCTTGTCTACAGTTCCTAGTCACTTCAGATCAACCCAGTAAAATGAATGCATTCTAAAAATATTTACTGAGTACCTGGTTTGTGCATGCATGATTCAGGCATTGAAAATAGTCTGCTTTGCCACCATGAGAGGATCCTTGCGAACAAATCAACACATAGAAAATTACAGCTTGGATTAAGCACCGTTGAGGTAAAAGGTGCAGGGGTGAGGGAGGAGAGGAAGCTCAGGAAGACCTCTCTGAATGCTGGAGCAGAGCCAGTCGCATGAAGGTCCAGGAAAAGAGGGCCCTTAAAGAGGGGATGCATGGAAAGGAGCCCGAGAATCTGTACCTCAGGCAGCAGGTAGGAGAGGGGTGGGAGGTGAGGTGGGAGCCTCGGTGTGAGGACAGGGCCAGAGGACTCCTCCAGGAAGCCGGTGCTGTGGACTGCTCTGCCCATCCAGCGGTCAGCTTGTGACTGGTGCCCTGGGCAGTGGATCCAAGCAGAGGCTGGCCAAGCATCGAGTGCAGCTGCTCCAGCCTCTGTGCTCTCAACCGTCCTGGGATTGAGAGGCCTGTGCAGCTACTATATGTGCAAGCGTCAGGGAAGAACAGGCTTCGAGTGTTTCTCTATCGTGGCAGCTTCCCTTTGCCACGGAGGACCTGCTCTGCCTAAATAAGGCTTCTGAGGCCCTTCAAGCACGGAGCACCCCTCAGGTGGCAGATTGGGACCACACCAAAGACAAGACTGCCAATTCTAGGAGCAATGAATCCTCCCCACACTCGCTTACTGAGATCAGCATTTTCCAGGGGGCCTTGGGAGTGGGGACCAGTGCCAGGGGCTCATCGAGCCCATGCTTCAATCCCTCTGCACCCAGGAGTCCCCGTCCTGCTGGGGGAAGTGCAGTTATCTCTGGGCAGGGACACCCAGGCTCTGGTGGACCGTAGCAGAAGGGCCTGTTTCCTGCTGAGAGGTGATCCTTCATGTGGAGAAGGGGCTTGCTGTGTCACAGGGCAGCTGGGAGTTGGGGAGTATGTAAGGCCGGGACACTCTGGAAGCAGCAAGCACACCGCCAGATATGAGGTATCCCGACAGGAGTAAGCACCGTGAGAAGGCAGGTGGATGGGGCGCACACCCACAGCCGCGTTGGCAAGGACAGGACCTCAGGCACCGTGAGGTTGGTGCTGGAGCCTGCCGGCAAACGAACTGGTCGAGAACGCAATTACCAGAGTACCTAGGAAAAAGAAGACTCAGAAAGAGAAAGATGGGGTTGAGAGGGACGGAGTCCGCTTGCGTCTGACTCCGCCAACTTTATTGAAGAATACCACGCCTATATATACGCTAACAGGAGTTACTAAGAATAGATCGAGGGTTTGCATACGTGCAGAGCTACAGATGTTTTAAATTCCCACACTTAAGATCAGTAAAGCATTAATTACCCTAGCGCCCAACATGATTAAGATCAATAGAACATTAGATAGAAAACAGGCTTCATCAATAGAACATAATCTAGATGGAAAACAGGTTTCGAGCATGATGAGCTTATCAGCACCAGAAAAACAGGCAAAAGGTCACCGGTGTGTTTTTTCCCTGAAGGAGACAAATGCCAGTCTATACTTTAACAAGAAGGGGTGGCAGGACAAAGAGAGACCTTTTGTTCTCTCTTAGGGCTGTAAGGGGCCTGTACGTTCAGGCCGGCTCCCTGCAGTTGGGAGAGTGTCTGTGCCATCCTGCTCTTCCCTGGGTTCAGGCGTAGACACGGGTGAGTACTCGCAGGACCCTGCAACTCAGGTCCCCCATCAGCTGCCCTACACACACAATCCCTGCTCTGTGATCCTCTATCTCCCCCAGGTGTGAGCTTCAAGAGGGTAGGTACCCTGCTGTCCCTTGGGACTGGACCCCAAACTTCACACATTCAAAACTGAATCCTTGTTCCCCATACCGCCCAAAAGGCACCTTCCCTGGGGTTCCTCCTGTGTCACTGAGTAACAGTCTTACTCCTCTACTTAATCAGGCAAAAAATCAGTCTCCTCCCTTTCCCAAAGCCCTACAACTCACTTTACCAGCACTTCCTGTGGGCTGCACCTCCCGAATGCACCTCAATGCTACCCTCCCCAGCTACCCCCACTGCTTCAGCCCTGCTCCAACCACTTTCTCTGCCGAGGCCCCTGAAGTGGTCTCAAAAGTCTGGTTCCTTCTGGCCCAACTCAGTGGCTTCTTTCTGCCCTACAAACAGTCCACACCCTCCCTGGGGCCTCTGGGTACCCATGTATATCCCTTTCTGGGGAGGAAGCCGCTCTTCAGAGAGAAGGGACAGGGCTTGGTGCTTGGCTCAGGGACCTTCACTCAGGAGAACCCTTCATGGAAGGGTACCAGCTGTGTCATATCTCACACAGAATGTCACTGGTGTCCCAGAAAGAGCCGGCCCGGGCCCTCCAGCAGGACTGCGCCATGCTTTCCGCAGAGCTGGGCGGTAAATCTCTGGGGAAATGACTCAGCTGCAGACTAGGGCTCTGGGCACCTCTGACAGGATGCTATCTGCCTCCAGCTCCCCAACACCAGGAGCCAGGACAGGGCTGAATGCAGTGCAGGTGAGGTTGGGGGCATTCTGAACCCAGACAGCTAGAGAATTTGGCAAGAGTAGAACCAACTTGCCCTCCCCCAGCTCTCCCCCAAGCCTTCAGCACCCTCAGCAAGCCTCTGTGCAGCTCCCTGAAGTCATGGCTTGTGAACTGCAAAGAAATGTGTCCGTGCAGTCTTTGGCTGACACTGTGGATGGTTTATTACAAAGTGAAAGAGAAGAAAAAGAAATACAAAGGGAAAAAGCAGGAAGGAGTTGCCCATAAGGTCTTTAATTGGGAACAACAGCGGCCTTCTTTTACTATCTTGGCTGGTGGAGCCCTCAAGCCGGGAGCAGTGTGGATGTGTCTCAGGGACCCCCCTCTCGACACCCCCCAAATCCTCAGGGAAATTACTAAGGGTCGCAAGACAACTTGACCCTGGGTGGGGAGGGGCTCACAGGGATGGTCAAGGCTGAGGAAAGCCTTCAAGGGGTTGAGCTGGGATGAAAGGCAGATAGGGGTGTGTTGGAACATGGACATGCAGGAGCCTCAGAAGCAGGATGGATACCCTGGCCCACAACCCCTCCTGCCCCTCCACCTCCCCCTGCTCCTTCTCTTCTTTATGTCCTGTGCTTCAGTCATCCCTCACTTGCTGGGATGAACTGTCCTGTCATTGTCTGGGACCACCTCCCCTCATCCAACCCCTGAATTTCTGGAGCAGGGCTAGTGTGTTCCACTGCTGTTGGATGCCTGTGCCACCTCTGGGCATGACTTTTCTCAGCTCACGGTCACAGCTGATATTAGCGGGGAGAAGACCGCCGCTGACAGTGGACAGAGCGAGGGTGGGTGTGTGAGCAGGATCATCAGAAGGTAGGCCTGGTAGCCAAGGTCTGTGTGTGACATGGAGCCATGACTTCAGGATCCTGAGGCAAATCCTGATTGGTGATGCTCTGTGGTGGGGTTCCTCAGGTGTCGGGCCCCCCAAGTGCACCGTCTACCCTGGCTGCTGTGTCAGAGGTAGCCTGGAGACCTGCTGGAGGCACAGTTCTGGGTTCAGCCAAGGCTGGCTGTGAGGCTTGAGGCAGGGTGTTGCTACTGGTGACACTGAGGTGCTCAGTCGTGTCTGACTCTTTTGTGACCCCATAAACTGTAGCCCGCCAGGCTCCTCTGTCCATTTCCCAGGTAAGAATACTGAAGTGGGTTCAGTTCAGTTCAGTTGCTCAGTTGTGTCCGACTCTTTGCAACCCCATGGACTGCAGCACACCAGGCTTCTTTGGCCATCACCAACACTCAGAGCTTTCTCAAACTCATGTCCATTAAGTTGATGATACCATCCAAATATCTCATCCTATGTCATCCCCTTCTCTTCCTATTGTCAATCTTTCCCAGCACCAGGGTCTTTTCAAGCGAGTCATCTCTTCACATCAGGTGGCCAAAGTATTGGAGCTTCAGCTTCAGCATCAATCCTTCCAATGAATATTCAGGACTGATTTCCTTTAGTATTGATTGGTTTGATCTCCTTGCAGTCCAAGGGACTCTCAAGAGTCTTTTCCAACACCACAGTTCAAAAGCATCAATTCTTCAGCGCTCAGCTTTCTTTATGGTGCAACTCCCACATCCATACATGACCACTGGAAAAACCATAGATTTGACTATAAGGACGTTTGATGGCAAAGTAATTTCTCTGCTTTTTAATATACTATCTAGGCTTGTCATAGCTTTTCTTCCAAGAAGCAAGCATCTTTTAATTTCATGGCTGCAGTCACCATCCACAGTGATTTTGGAGCCCAAGAAAATAAAGTCTATCACTGTTTCCCCATCTATCTGCCGTTAAGTGACAGGACTGGAGGCCATGACCTTAGTTTTTTGAATGTTGAGTTTTAATCCAGCTTTTTCTCCTCTTTTACTTAATCAAGAGGCTCTTTAGCTCCTTTTCACTTTCTGCCGTAAGAGTGGTGTCATCTGCACATCTGAGGTTATTGATATTTCTCCCAACAATCTTGATTCCAGCTTGTGCTTCATCCAGCCTGGCGTTTCTCATGATGTACTCTGCATAAAAGTTAAATAAGCAGGGTGACAATATACAGTTTTGATGTACTCTTTTCCCAATTTGGAACAAGTCCTTTGTTCCATGTCCAGTTCTAACTGTTGCTTCTTGACCTGCATACAGATTTCTCAGGAGGCAGGTAAGGTGGTCTGGTATTCCCATCTCTTTCAGAATTTCCAGTTTGTTGTGATCCACACAATCAAAGGCTTTAGTATAGTCAATGAAGCAGAAGTATATGTTTTTCTGGAGTTCTCTTGCTTGTTCTATGATCCAACAGATGGCAATTTGATCTCTGGTCCCTCTGCCTTTTCTGAATACAGCTTGAACATCTGGAAGTTCTTGGTTCATGTACTGTTCAAGCCTGGCTTGGAGAATTCTAAGCATTACTTTGCTCACGTGTGAGATGAGTGCAATTGTGCAGTAGTTTCAACATTCTTTGGCATTGCCTTTCTTTGGGATTGATATGAAAACTGACCTTTTCCAGTCCTGTGGCCACTGCTGAGTTTTCCAAATTTGCTGAAGTGGGTTGCCATTTCCTTTTCCAGGGAATCTTCCCAACCAAAGGATCAAACTCATGTCTCCTGCATTGGCAGGAATATTCTTTACCACTGAACCACCAGGGAAGCCCCCGAGGCAGGTTACTTGACTCTTCTGTGCCTCTGTTTCCTCACCTGTAAGATGGGACCATCATTACACCTGCCTCCAAGGGCTGCTGTGGATGTACGTGGAGGTGTCAGCATAAGCCCCGAGCCTTGGGTGAGATAAATGCATTCCACTGAGCTGGGAGTCCCCTCCCAGGACCTGGCAAGGAGAGTGGGTATTGATAGAAGAAGGGATGACAGACAGAATAAGCTTTGATACCCACCTGTTAGGAGTAGTTACCTCTGGGGCCAGGCTCTTCCCTTTAAATACACCTGTATTATTTGAGTCATCTTATTTTTACTTTGGTGATAAATGACACCAGTGAGAAGTGGGATCTTTAGTATGCAAGGCAGGCCCTCCCCTGAGCAGCTCCGTTCACTGGGCCTGGCCTCCCCACTCCTTCTTCCCCACCAAGAACCTCTAGCTGGTTCCTGTCAGCCCCCAGAACTGGGAAAGGTAATAATAAAAGATTGCATTATACCCCTACATTTTGGGGTGCTTACTGCCTCCTATTGTTGAGGCCTGAGTCACTCTGCAAAGCCGGGTGCACCAGTCACTCCAGCATGTCCAGCTCCTGTGTTACTGTGTCTGCACGTATTACAGAATTATGTTACTACCCGTATGTGTCATGATCCTCAAAGAGGTGGTGCCACGTGCATCTGTGTCCATGTACCCTGGCATGTAGTGCAGGCTGTGGCTTGAGAAGAAGGGTAAGTTTCTGGAGCAGCTCCTGGGTAACAGTGTGGGGAGAGGCCTGAGCTCGAGGCCTGGAAGGATTAGAGAAGGGACGGAACACAGGGCTGAAGGCAAGTGCAGAGCAATGTCAGCAAAGGAAATGACCTTGATCTGGGGCCAGCAGGGCCCCTGGAGGGACCAGGAGACACATCAGACTCCAAGCTTCACAGGAGAGGACCCATAGCAGCTGACGAGGACCGCAGGCAGGGCTTCTGTGGTCTGGGAGCTTACTTGGGACTGAGTTGAGCCAACAGGCGGACTGAACTGGGCAGAGGAGAGCATGGAGGAGTTGGGCCAGAAGGCACCGGTCTCCAGGGTGATGCCACTGCTGCCTGGTCTCAAAGAGAGAGTCCAGAATTAGCTTTTGTGTGCAGCAGATGCGAGGGGTGGGGGGGAGTGTTCCCAGGCCTGATGGGGAGAGAGGGGTGGAGGGAGGAGATGACTGCGTAGGAGAAAAGGGCCATGAGACATGATGAAGTTGCGCACCTTGTACCCGCTAGGAAACAAGTGGCTTTTATTTCAGGCTCAGAAGACCAGGGGCTGCATGCTCTGAATACGGCCTTGGCTAGGGTTCTGGGTCTGAGAGAGGCACCTGATCCAGGGCAGAGAAGGCTCAGCCTATGCTGATTTGGGGCTGCAACAGGGCTGTGGCCACATTTGCAGGCTGATTGGCCTTGTTCCCATGGCAGGGCTTTCTGCCTCCTCCAGGAGGACCAGGAGGACTCCCAGGTTCAATTGGAGCAAGATAAGTCAGAATGAGAAGTCTAGGTCCTCTGAGCTGCAACCTTACCTCCCACAGTGGGTCTGCCCAGGCTATAAACTCTGTCTCCTGTCCCGGGGCAAGCCTGGCCCTGAGGGAAGCATCAGTTGCATAGGAGTGACTCCTGGCACGATAGGTGGACAGAGTGAGACTGGGTCCTCCTTTGAGGAAGACCGTGCTGCTGGGGAGCAAAGGGCCTGGGTTCCACTGCTCTATGCGGCAGAACCCAGTCCTTATGGGCCAGGCCAGGAAGCTAATCTTAAGCTGAGCAGCCCACCTGCCCTGGAGGCCACCCTGGGGTCCATGGGCAGGGGATGGGTGGGGCAGGCACCAGAGGCAGGGTTAGTCCACAGCAGTACTCTCTCCTCACACCCTTACCACATGGTGGGCCCCTCCCCATCCCCATGGCCCAGGGCCAGCAGTAAGTCAGACTTGGGTCCCTACCCCTGGGATCCAGGCCAAGGCTGCTCTTAGCAACAGAGCACACAGGGAAAATCAGCTCATAATTCAGGCTGTGCCTGGCTGCCAGCCACCTTGGGTATGCACTTGTGTGAGATGGTTTTACAGGGGGGCAGTGTGTGTGTGAATCATCCCAATACATTAGATGGGAGCTCAGGCAGAACAAAACGACTGAATGAGGGCCCACCCACCCCGCTCACCACAGAGGGCGTGCACCTGAAAGTCTTGGTGACCCATCCTCCTGCACAAAGCGGGAAACAGATGAAATTTAGAAGGTTCTGCCCAGTGTGAATTTGGGCCTTTGTGAATCAATTCTCTCACTCAGAAAACATAATTTTCAAAATGCCAGCAATTTAGCAACAGTTGAGGCTGTGTTCATAAGAAGCTTTAGACTCGGGTGAAGAAATGACATGGAGGGTCATGCTGTGGGTTGTTCAGGATGTCCTGTCTATGTGGCTGTGTGATGGTCCCTGGCTCATGGCCCTAGGGGACCTGTCCATGTCCACACAGATAGGGTTAGGGCCAGCCCTATTGGCCTTCCCTGGCACCCAGACCCATACCAAGCTGCACTTGACCTCCATCAGTAACCCATTTCACAGATGAGGGAACAGAGACTCAGAAGTAAAAATCATCCCCTCTGTTGTAGGAGTCTGACCCCCCAGGTCAGACTGACTTTCTACTGCATGAAGAGAGGATGAGGGTTGTATTGTGAACTTACTGGGTTTAGCTCACAAGGAGGGGGCTTCCCTGGGGATGCAGCCAAGTCAAGGGGCATGGCGGGGCCTCAGCATGCATGGGGGTAGCTGGCACCAAGCTGCCAGAAGAAAGGCCCAGGGTAGGTCCTCTCCTCTCACCACTGGAAAGTCTGCCAGATAGAACAGAAGGGATGGCAGGGCTGGGGTCAGTGTGTGCTTCAACCCCAAGTCTCCTGTGGCCTCAGGAAGACTCCAGCCTCTATGGGATCAGGTTTCTCACCAGGGACCTGTAGGTGGCGGGGGTCCTGAATGAGTGCATGAGGGAACAGACATGAAATAGGGCCCCTGGGTGCTGGACCTAGTCACTGCCCTGACACTGTGCCCTGGCACTCATCCCGGGGGGCTGGCTGATCAGCAGAGTCCACACAGCTTTGCCTGGTGAGGCAGGCATACACCACCCAGCATGGAGGCATGGGCTGACCCACAGGTGGCCGCTGCCCGGCCATGAGGTGACAGCAGGACTCCGTCCTCAGGACTCCTGCACGTCCTTCACGGGAACAGCCGGGGAAGGTCCACTGAGGACGTTTCCTTGGTCCCTCGACAGCCAGACCCCAAACGTCTTTGGGGGCAGGATGGCCCAGGGGCCTGCTCATCAGAAGATCCAAGGCTTTCATCAGTGGCCAGCCTCCTACTGTGGTTACATTCTTCCCCCTCCACACCTTCACCACAGCACCTTCTCCGTGGTGTGGAGAGTGTCCCTAAACCAGATGTGAACAAATACTTACTGTAGTTGTTGAGTTTCTTTGCTTTCTTATCAGGTGGCCAAGGGCACCTTCCAGAGTGTGGACCAGTGTTAACTTTACTCACACAGTCAAAATACTTTTGAACCATGCATGTAAGTGTTCACATATCAAGCAAGTCTCTGCAAAACCAGGTGGTGTCCCACAGTTTAATTCAGTCTAGACACTCAGTTCAGTTCAGTTCAGTTGCTCAGCTGTGTCCGACTCTTTGCGACCCCATGGACTGCGGCACACCAGGCCTCCCTGTCCATCACCAACTCCCAGAGTTTGCTCAAACTCATATCCATTGAGTTGGTGATGCCATCGAACCATCTCATCCTCTGTCATCCCCTTCTCCTCCCGCCTTCAATCTTTCCAAGCATCAGGGTCTTTTCAAATGAGTCAGTTCTTCACATCAGGTGGCCAAAGTATTGGAGTTTCAGCTTCAGCATCAGTCCTAATGAATATTCAGGACTGATTTCCCTTAGGATGTGCTGGTTGGATCTCCTTGCAGTCCTAGGGATGCTCAAGCATCTTCTCCAACACAATTCAAAAGCATCAATTCTTTAGCGCTCAGCTGTCTTTATAGTCCAACTCTCACATCTACATAACTATTGGAAAAACCATAGCTTTGACTAGATGAACCTTTGTTGGCAAAGTAACGTCTCTGATTTTTAATATGCTGTGTAGGTTGGTCATAACTTTTCCTCCAAGGAGTAAGTGTCTTTTAATTTCAAGGCTACAGTCACCATCTGCAGTGATTTTGGAGCCCCCCAAAATAAAGTTCTGACACTATCTACCCATCATTCCATTCCACTAGGCAGGGGCTCAGTCTCACTAAACTGCCCCTCCCTCTTCAGAGGACAGTTGCAAGACCAGACTGTCCCCATGGTACTGACACACCGCCTACACATTGACATACCCACAACTCCCTCCTTGGGTTGGATGATTTGCTAGAAGGCTGGCAGAACTCAAGAAATGCAAGCTGAATCCCATACTTCTGGGATTTTGATGGAGGTGTGACTGAATATTAATTCCATTTCCAGTCCCTCTCCTCGGGAGAATAGAGGATGGGGCCAAAACTTCCAAGCTTTTAATCATGGCTTGGCTTTTCTGATATAAGCAGCACAGTCTTGGAGCCCACTCAGATTCACTTCATTAGAAGAAAAATCTCTCCTATCACCCAGGAAATTCCAAGGCATTTAGGAGCTCTGTGTCAGGAACAAGGAGCAGGGTCCAATCCATATATTATTCAGGAGTGTGTCCTCCACAGCTCCCCATCCTCACCTCAGGAGTGGGCATCCCATGTGAACCAGGCTGGCTGCTCCTGCTCACCTTTGTCTGGCCCCACCCACAGCCTCTGAGGCTGATACACTGGGCCCTCTTGCCACACCAGCCAAGGTGGAGAAGGGGCTGAGGTGGACGTGTCCTGATCAGCTGCCTCTGCCCCACACAGGTGATCTTGACCCCAAGCCACCACAGCCTCCTCCGTGGGCCTCCAGCCCACAGGTGGGCTCCCACTCCCCAGGCAGGTGTGTCCTTCAGAAGCACAGGGCTTGCTTTTCCTCCCAAACTGAGCTCTCATCTCAGGAGCCACTGCTGGGGCAGACTCAGCCACCCTGGAACATCCTCCCAGGTGCCAAGACTGGCCCTGCAGGTGGAAAGAAGCAACCACCTGGGGCAGAGGCTGGCTTCTTCTGTCTCGGATTTCCAGGAGTTGAGACGCATAGAGCCTTTGAATTGTGGCTGACGGTGGTAGTGCCTGGGGAGAGAGGAGATCAGTGAGAAAAGACGGGGAGGGGTTTCACCTCTCTGGGGAGCAAGGCTCAAGTTCTTGGTTTGGCCAAGGGAGATGGGGTGACCCAGATGGGCTTGGGGAGACCCAAGTTTAGGAGGCCCAAGTTAGAGTAAAGAGACACGGACAAGGGGGTATATCCATGCCTGCTGGCCACTGGTCCCTGTGCAGCAAGGCCTTCAGGGTGAATGGACCACAGGAGCCATCTGTGTTTTGATAGTCACCAGAGACAGTGTGTGATTTGGGATGAGGAAGCAAAGCGGTGCCATGCCCTTTTCACACTCACAGAAGGGTGCAAGTTCTCACAAATTCTGGCATCCCCTCTGGCTCGCCAGGGTGTGGGCAGCAGCTCCTGCAGGACCCTTGCTAACTTTGGGCCAGAAGGGTTCTCCCCTGGAGAAGGGCACCAGTTTTGCCCGCAGAATGCCAGTCATCCAGATTGGACCTTTGGGTTTCAGCTGGTCCCAGAAATTCCAGTGGGCTCCTGCTCCCCTTGCTTTCCCCCTGCACACCCATTTCCTCCCTACCCACTGACTTTAGGCTTCCACTCCAGGGGCACAAACAAGAGCCTTACAAATGCTGATCACCCAGCTTCAACCAGGCAGAATCACACAGCTAAAACCAGTCCTGATCCCCTCAAGTGGTTCTGGTCACTGTCTGCCCCTCCCCACATTTGCCACAAAGCCCCAGCAGACTCCAGTGCGCCCGGAAGTCCTAAGCCCTGAAATGAAAGGCTGCCTGACAAGCCCAACTCAGACACATAATTACTGTGAGACCTGGAGCAAGTTGCTAACCCTCTCTGTATTTCAGTTCCCTGTGAAACAGGGATAATAGTAATACTCCCCTTATAGGGCAATTGCGAGGATTAAGATAGACAATGGATCTAAAGAACATGTTCCATATATGTTAGCTACATAATTACTTGGGCTTCCCAGGTGGCGCTAGTGGTAAAGAACCCTCCCACCAATGCAGGAGACAGAAGAGACACGGGTTCAGTCCCTGGGTTGGGAAGATCCCCTGGAGGAGGGCATGGCAAGCCTCTCCAGTATTCTTGCCTGGAGAATCCCAAGGACAGAAGAGCCTGGTGGGCTACAGTCCATAGGGTTTCAGAGTCGGACACAACTGAAGCAACTTAGCACATATTCACACTATTACTTACTTTTACCTGATGTAACAGTTTTCTCCTAAGACCCCAGTAGGGCCTGGAATTGGTGACTGATCCAGGTTGAAAAGCCTATGTGGAGGGGCCTCTGTTTCTGGTGCCCGCTGTCTCTTGGAGAGCTCCTTTTCTGACTCACAGAGGCAAATGCCTCCTCAGCTTCTGGAAAATTCAAGCTGAAGCTCCAGGCTAAAAGTGCTTTCTTTTATGACTCTGGGAGAAAATTTGTCATTATAAGTGGTGGCCCCAGGCCAGGTTCCTTTCCTTCTAAGGAGAGTTGGCATCCAGCTGGGGGGCATTTTCTTTTCCCCACAGCATGGTCTGTTCATTGTGCAGCTCCCAGCAAGAAGGTTGCTTTTTCCGAGTTGGACATGCTTTTCAGTGAGTGCACAGGCCTGCCAGCTGTTGAGCAGAGGAGGAAAAGAGCCATAATGACTTTACTTCCCTAGTGTTAAGGAACTGAAGATGCTTTTGGCAAAAAAAAAAAAAAAAAAAAATAGCAGCAGCCTGAGGTGCCGGGCAAAGTCACCCAGCAGCACAGCAAAGGCGATGAGATGGCCTGGGGGTTGGGGGCCCATTTCCAGCCCGCTCTGCCCAGGACCCACAGGTGACCACAGGCTCTCCGGTCAGGCAGTTCCGGCAGGGGTAGGTGTCAGAAAGCGCCAAAGTCACCTGGCTGTACTCCTGGGCCCCTAAGCACTCACACTAGCCCTTGTCTGGGTCTGCCACATGTGCAGGCACTGATGAGGAACAGGCTGGCAGCTGGAAGGTATGCCTCCTTTCTCTGGACCCTGCTTAAGTCTGAGTTCTTGCTGATAAATACAGCTCAGGGGGCTTTCTACTTGGAATGGATGCCTGTATAATGGGCTTTCCCAGCACATGTGGCTCCACTCTGGGCTGGGCTGGGTGTCTCCAGGACTGGCAGAGGAGAGCTGAGGCTATCCTTGGGCCCTGACCACCAGGCATCTCAACACCTGGCCCCGACCTCAAAGTCCCTCGGGAGAACCTGGTAGCGCTACACAGCCCTGGCCTTGAGTCCCAACCCCCTACTTTGCAGTTGCTGCATCTTCGAACTGGGACAGCACATCAGTCACAAACAGTTGGGAGGTGCACGGGGAGAGGTGATGTTAAGTGTGTGCATTGATTTGTTCAACACCTATATGACCTCTGGGGAGGAGAAAGGGGCTGGAAGTTGAATTAATCATCAATGGCCAGAGACATTATCAATTATGCCTATGTAAAGAAGTTTCCAAAACCGAATCACTGAAGGATGAGGTTCGGAGTTTCTGGTTTGGTGAACCATCTGGGGCTGGTGCACCCAGAGAGGGCAAGGGACCACCCTTCTCCTTCCCATCTGCATCCTGTTCACCCCGCCCCCCCACCTGGCTGCTCCTGAGCTGTCTCCTTTTGTAATAAACTGGTTTCTAGTAAGTATTGTTTTCCTGAGTTCTTGAAGACACTCTAGCAAATGATTGAACTTGAGGAGAAGGTCTTAGAAACCTTTGATTTACAAACATTTGATCAGAGTCACAGGTGACAGCCAGACTTACGATTGAGGTTTGAAGCAGGAGGAAGTCTTATGGGACTGAGCCCTTGACCTGCACAGAGTCCTCACTAACTGCAGGTAGATGATGTCAGAATTGAATTGAATTGTAGACACCCAGCTGGAGCCGCAGAGAGTTAGTTGTTGGTTAGAAAATCCCACATGTTGGATGGCTGGCATGGAGTGTTGTGTGTCAGCAGAAGGTAAAAGAGGAGCAGAGCTCTTTCCTTTCACTGCCCAAAGGTGGTCTGCTACTGCTGCCCAGAGGGATTCAGTCATTCCTTCTACAAAACCAGTCCCAGTGTTCTCCACATGGGAAGCCTGGGACAGCTTCTACTAAGGCTCTTTGCATTCAGCAATTCTGCATGTCAGTGAAGAGGCCTGATGCCCAGGACAGTATAGGAGATGAGGAGCTTGCATGGGGCAGGGAGGCACCAACAATGTTTGCAGAGTAGTGAAGACATTCCCATCAGTGGATTCTGATTCTGAGTGTGTGAGGCTGTGTTTACTTCCCTGAGCCCTAGATCAAACACTGCAGAATTTTCCAGCTTTCCTGCAGGGAATGAAGGGCAAAGCCTAGAAGCAGCATTGTTCTGGCACTGGCTTAGCATTCAGGTCACTGAGAAGGCAGCAGCAACCCTGGAGGCCCACAGGAGGAGGCAGCAGAGCCCAGCCAGGGGCAGATCACAGACATGGAACCAGGGCCATGGCCATCAACCTCCCACTAGAAAGCTCTGACGCTGAGCGGGGAGGCTCCTGGTCCTGCTTTGTCATGAAAGTGACCTCCTGTCCAGTCTTAACAAAGTGCCTGACTTCTGCACACCACACAAGACAAGGTTTGGAGCAGGTATACAAGGTGTATGCACTCTGCCATCTTACTTTCAGCTTTTTAAACCCCTGGGTTAGGTTTTAGGTGTCTCTCTTATAAGCAGCATACAGTGGTTTTCTCTTTTTAAAAATCTAGTGTCTTTTAACTGGAACACTTAATCCATTTGCATTTAATGTAATAAATTATGTTCTTTCTTCTGTTATATATATTTTTATTTTTAGTTGTCACCCTGAAATTATAACATACCTTTTAAAATCATCAGAACATACTGTTAACTGACAACATTACTCTCCTCCTAGATAATGAAGGATCTTAGAACTTAAACTCCATTTACACCTCTGCCAACAGTGTCTATTGTTGTCATGGATGTGAATTCTTCGTGTTTTAAGTGCCTCGGACAGTACTATTCTTGTTTTACGTAGTTTGTATTCATTCAGATGCACTCGTGCCATTCCCACTGCCTTTCATTCCTTTCTGCATCTCTACCTCGGGTGATTTTTTTCCTGTCAAGTAGTAATTTCCGAATTTCCTATAGTGAATGCTTGCTAATGGAGAATTTTTATTTTTATATATCTGACAATGTCTTTATTTCACTACCATTCTTAAAAGAATGCTTTTAACTGGCATAGAATCCCAAGTTGACACTTACATTCTTTCAGTACACTGTACTGGCTTCCCATGTTCACTACTGCTGTTGAGAAATCTGTCACTTTAATTCCTGAAGGTCATCTATGTATTTTTTTCTGATTTCTTTTAATGTCTGTTCTTTGCTTGGTTTTCTTAAGTTTCACTATGATGTGTATATGAATTTCTTTTTATTTATCCTGCTTCATACTGATTAAACTTCCTGAGTATGATTCATATTATTATTTGAATTTTGGTAAATTCTGCCTTTATTTCTTCAAATATTGCTTCGGTCCCATTTCCCCCTCTTTCTTTCTGCTAGTCCAATAAAATGCTCATCCTACCTTCTTATTGTATCATCTTCTGTAATTTCCATTTTCTTGCCTCTCTGTTATATTAGTTTGGAAAGTCCCTTTTTTTTCCCCCTCTTTTCCCTCTGTATCTTAAGTCTTTTCCCTCACAGCAATTTAATTTTCACCTGCTTTTTCTGTCCCTGGTTCATCTTGTTTCTCTTGGTCAGTTTAGATACAGGGAACTGAGTCATTGATGCTTCTCAACCTGTGGTACACAGAGTACCACCAGTATGGCAAGAACCTTCCCTTATTTATTTTAAATTATTAGAAATTATTTTAAGTTATTTTATTTGTCCCTTTCTCCTGAATACTTGCTCTCCTTCCCTCAGTTTGTAGGCAACTGATAGCATATATTTAAAATATGTCCTCTTTAGATACATAGTAAGTTTGTAGATTTACAAAAACAGATTCGGTGAGGGTCAAAGAGATTCAATGCACTAGTAGAGTAATTTCATTTAGTTATACTTCTCAGTTACTGACATTACAAATTTGTGCTTTGAAGATCTTGTCTATTCCACATAGTATTTATTTACTCCATATATTTATTTTCCACATATTATTTCCATATATTTTTCCAATAAGTGAAATAAATATTTCACTTATTGGAGAAATATATTATTAAGTAAAATTAAATATATGGAATAAATAAAGTAAATCTATGTAGGGAGAAGACCAAAGGCCTTGTAATATCTATGATCCCAACATAGACACACACATGTATATGTTTTATATGTATTATTCTGTGTGTGCATATGTAGCACTGAGTTTACTGAGTTTCACTGAGACACAATCCACATCCATAAAATTTGCCTTTTCAAAGTGTACAAGTCAGCCAGACTCTACTACACACCCCCAGTCTGGTTTCTCTCTCTCTCTCTCTCTTTGTCTCGCTGATGCCGTTCATCCTGAATGTACCCCTGGATCCTACTGAGGCTGGACCCCAGCAAGTGGCACCACAAACAGGGAACCCAAAATAATCTATCTTTGAATGAAGATCAAATGCCTCATGACCTGCAACTGTTAGGTAGTTGGAATAGGGAGAAAGAGTCCAAAATGGCGGTGGCTAAAAGACCTGGAAGGGAAAGCCCGCGAAAATAGAACAAAGGAAGGTCCGAGGACCGGAGTGAGAACCTCAGGTAAAACAAACAACGCCCTCCAACTAATAAAAATAAATGAAAACAAACAAACAAACAACGCTCCTGCCTAAGCCCAATTTACATAAGACAGGCCCAGGGACAGAGAAACATATAAAAAGAGGAGCCAAAGCCCTCTTCTCTCCTTTTTTGCTCCCTCTCTCTCCCGCGCGATGGGGCTATCTTCTCTTCGCGTCTTTGGATCGACATGCCCTCACACTTCGAAGATGGATTTTCCTGCTATTATCTAAATAAATAGAGCTGTAACACTGAGCTGTAACACTGATTTATTTAAGAGCTATAACACGGTCCGTTCAAGACCTGAGAGCTATAACACGGTCTGTCCTCCGAGAGCTGTGACCCGCCATGGGGCTTTAATGTCCGTCACTCCAAATTTTTGTTGTGAAGAGACAAAGAACCGAGGAGCATACACTCGCGTGACACAACCAAGACATCCTGCGTGGGCAACTCAACAAGCCTCCATACCTACATGGGGACAAATTAAGTCACTTTGCCATCAAGCACAGAGAATAGCTTCTCTACAGGGATCTTCAGCCTCCCCTAAAAGAACCCTCCGGCAGAACACTCAGAAGCTTGCGACTGAGATCCATCTGGCTGTCTTAAAAAATAAAAAAGGGGGAGATGCCAGGAGCCAGCACACGAGATCCCACCCATGACAAGGTCATGAGGAGAAGACCTGATAAGCAAGGCAGATCAGGACTTCAGGGATTTCAAAAAGCTGCCCTGGCATTCACCTTAAAGATGATCTCTGTCTTTCTGATGCTTGCTATATTAGACTACTCCCTAATTTCTGTGACACAGGTAGAAGGCCTTCCCCGATCTCTTTCCAAACAGAATCAACTTAGAACTTTAATCAATATGTCCCCTGGACGGTGGTATCCTATAAGATTATGCAGGATGAAAGGAGTGTGTCAGTTTAGACCCCTTGCTGGCATTCTAGCCTGCTTGGCAAATGCGTACTAATGCACATGACTGCTCACAACACCTTAATCATAAACAGCATAAAGAACCTGATCACACAAAAGGCCCTAATAGGCACAGAGCCCTTCGGGGGTGAGGAAGCCCTATTAGAGAACATAAAATATTATTCTAAAAGCGGTTAAAGATTTAGAAAAATAAGAGTTTAGAATTGTTCATTTTAACCAGGAATGCTAAACAGGGGCTGCCTCACCGGAGCTGCAGAGTCTTTGTGTGGTAAACCTTTTAGATAAATTTAACTGATAACTTCTGCAAAAGGACTGACCTTTGTGTTCAGCAAAGAATAGATTACAGAAAACAGCTTTGCATTCACCTAGGTCATAAACTGTCAATATGCCCCAAGGCCAGAAGATAATGTACAAGACTCTCACAAAGAAGTATGCAGAAAACACCCTGGTTTCGTGAAGAACAAGCTGATGTAATATTAAATTATCTTCCCCTTAAAAATGTACTAACTTAGAATATAAAAGCTACGGTAAAAAAAAAACAAAGATTTGCCAGACTACTACAAAATAAATAAATAAATAATAAAGTGCACAAGTCAGTATTTCTAGTATATTCACAAAGTTGTGCAATTGTCATCACCCTCTAATTTTCAACTTTCCCAAATGGACCACTTCTCTCTTCTCTCCCCAGTTCCTGGCAACGATTTATCTATCTCTCTCTCTGGATTTGCCAGTTCTGAGTAGTTCACATAAATGGAATCCTGCAATATATTGTCTTTTGTGACTGACTGGCTTCTTCCACTTAGATAATGTTTTCAAGATGTGTCTATTTTGTAGCTTACATCAGCGTCATTCCTTTTTATTTCTGAGTAGTTTTCCAGTGTCTGGGCACACCTTGTTTTCCTGATGTGCTCCTCAGCTGATGGGTGTCGGCTCATTTCCATCCTGGCAATGCTGACTAACGCTGCTGTGAACATTTGGGTACAAGTTCCTGTGAGGATGTGTTTTCATTTTCCTTGGGTATAGCTCCAGGAGTAAAACTGCTGGCCAAACTGTAGGTCTGTGTTTGCTATTTTCAGGAACTGCCCAGCATCTTCTCCGGGCATGGTCCACGGGGAGCAGGTTTGCTCTGAATGGCGCTTACTGCTTTGCTGCGGTTATCAACTTCAGGAGGGCCCCAGCAGGTACGAGAGTAGCCGGAACTGGGAGCAAGTCAAGGGCTTAGAAAAATGGCTATCAGAGTAAACCCTTGGGGCAAAACAAAGCTGATAACTGAGCGACACCAGGGAGAAACATGGTCCAAATCTTTAAGAAAATGGCTAGAAATTTGGGGTTATGATTCTAATCTACTGCTCTCAATCTTTCTTTGAACCCATGCGCTCCCATTGGAAATGGAGGCTCAGTGTGGCTTGCAGGATGTCATCTGAAAGCAGAGAAGTGGGTGTGTCCACGTGGATGTGTGTGAAGGGGCAGCAGTTGAGAAAGATCTACTCGAGGACTGTGCTGCTTGCTTGAGTGGTGTTCTCCTATCTAGTGGAAAATTACAGTCGGACTTGAGTTTCTTTCTTTCTTTCTTTTTTTTTTTTTTTTCATTTATTTTTATTAGTTGGAGGCTAATTACTTTACAATATTCTAGTGGTTTTTGTCATACATTGACATTAATCAGCCATGGATTTACATGTATTCCCCATCCCGATCCCCCCTCCCACTTCCCTCTCCACCCGATCCCTCTGGGTCTTCCCAGTGCACCAGGCCAGAGCACTTGTCTCATGCATCCAGCCTGGGCTGGTGATCTGTTTCATCCTAGATAATATACATATTTCAATGCTGTTCTCTCGAAACATCCCACCCTCGCCTTCTCCCACAGAGTCCAAAATTCTGTTCTGTACATCTGTGTCTCTTTTTCTGTTTTGCATATAGGGTTATTGTTACCATCTTTCTAAATTCCATATATATGCGTTAGTATACTGTATTGGTCTTTACCTTTCTGGGGATGGTGTGGAGACGTCTGCTCGGTGCTGCCCTCGCCTCAGCCTTCTGCTTCTCTCTGCCCTCCTCCTCTTTCTCAGGTCCCGGCCTAACCCAAGCATGTTACAGTGGCATTCCCCTCACAAGCAGGGACTTCTACCAACGAGGCATTGTCTGTCAGGTACCATCATGTTCAAGCTCCATCAGACTTTTACTTTTCTTCCAGTGGTCTGAGTTGGTGTTTGTTATTTGCAATTATGAATCCATGCCTAGGACACAGCCATCTCTGTGTGAGAGTGCACAGGTGGGCAGATGAGTGCAAGTTTGTTACACGCATAAACGTGGGTATGACAGAATGTTCTTTCAGAGTGACTCATGTATGTGGGTGGGAGGGGTAGGGCTTCTCAAGGTGTGGGAAAGAGCCTGGGGGCTTTGAAGGGAGGGGGAAAGGGGGACTTCCTGTGCACCAACCAAGGGAGCCCAAATCCCAGGTTCCAGGGTCAGGGAGGTGCCATGAGGCACTCTCCCTCATGACTGGCCCTGTCCGGGTGTGGTCAGCTTCCACCACCGTTGTCAGCCACATCCTCTCCTTGGCAGCGAGCTTATGCTGATGGAGGTTGGGTGTGTCAGGATGTAGGTAAGACCTGATTTCATGCGCTCCCTCTCAGCTCCTTACCCCAGAGCCTGACTAGACCTGTCCTCTTCAGAGGTCAGATCTTTTCTTCTACCTGCTTTTCAGATTCAAAGAATGCTCTAAGTACCTCTGCTGGTCTTCACTGTGAAACTCATGATGGGATGTGGTTCATGTAGGAGAAAGACTGCCACAAAGAGTCTCCCTGCACTACCATCACCCACCAACGTCTAGAATTCTGTAATTAAAGACTTTAATACGTTGAACCTTGGAGGATGTGAGGTTTTCATTAAATTAAAGGGGTGGGGAAAGCTCTGGAGCAGGGAGATCCGGGTTCATGTCTGGATATCCCACTTACTCACATGTGACCTTGGGGAAGTCACTTACGCTTAATTGAGATCCTAGTAGTTTTCATTTTGTGTAGTTTATTGTGAGTATTAAGTGAGAGAAACAGGTGACACATCTAGCAGGGTGTTTAGCCCAGATAGGTGCTTGATGAAGAGGTTTTCCTTCCCAGTAGAATGCCAGGCCCCTGAGAAAGGTAACATCAGTCCTTTGTTGAAAATCAGCAGAAGATAATTTGGGAAAAACAGGCAAGCAAAGTGCCATGGCAGAGGGGAGGCTACAAATTCTCTATTCTAATCTTGCTAGAGGAAGCCTACTCTCCTCCAAGCAGACTCTGAACAGCATAGAAAATTTAAGAGACTTCATTTTTTCATTTATTCACTTATTCATTCTTCAAATTAACTAATAGTATTGAGTACCTACAACAAGCCAAATGCTGTACTAAGTCGGGGGGAGCTACAAGGATCACTGGGTCTCCCTGGGGTCAGAGTCAGCAGAAATTACATCCAAAACACACATGCAGATGCAATTCCTAAAGCATATGCAAATAATGTAGATTTTACTGAAGTTTTTTTAAGTGAACATTAGATTATACCACACATGAAAAGCAAAATTTGTGGACATTACTTTTAATAGATTCCACTGTCTCTGGCACTTACCACATTACGCCTAGCTCTTCTCTCTCTTCATACTGTCCTCTTCCCACCTCCTCCTCATTCTGAGGGGCCCATTTCCTGGTCTCACTGTTACACCCTACCGCTTTTACACAGCTTTATTGAGATATGATGGACAAACCGCATAATTCATCTTGGAGTTTTGCAACTGTCACCACAGTCTAGTTCTACCTTTACTTTCCTTCCCACTCTCCAGAACACCATAGTCTTTAGCTGTTTCTCCAAATGCCCACCCCACTCCTCAGTCCTAGGAGTAACCAATCTACTTTCTTTCTCTTTGGATTTCCCTATTCTGGACATTTCATGTAAATGGATCATATAAGACCTGGTCTTTTTAAAAAAAGTAAGTTGTGGTTAACAAAAATTCCCATTAAAATTATCATCTTAACCATTTTTAAGCATACAGTTACTGTTATCTATATCACTGTGAAAACAATTTCTAGAAGTTTTTCAACTTGCAAAACTAAAACTCTATACCCATTGAACAACAACTCATCATTTCCCCCTCCTCCCAGCTCCTGGCCACTATTATTCTACTTCGTATGAGTTTAACTACTCTAAGGGCCTCATATATTCATACAGTATTTATCTTTTTGCAACTGGCTTCTTTCACTTAGCAAAATGTCCTCAAAGTTCATCCATGTTGTTGTGTGCGACAAAATTTCCTTCCTTTTATAAAGAATTAATTTATTTATTATAATTGGAGGATAGTTACTTTACAATATTGTGGTGGTTTTTGCCATACATTGACATGACTCAGCCACAGGTGACAAAGGTTGAAAAATTTTCCTTTTTTAAAATAAAATTTTTCTTTAGTCCATAAAATTTTTTTTTAATTTTATAGTGAAGTATAATTAATTAACAACGTGTTAGTTTTAGGTGCACAGCAAAGTGATTCAGTTATACACAAACATGTTTATCCTTTTTCCAATTTTTTTCCACTTAATATTATTATAGAATACTGAGGGAGGAGCTAAGGAGGAATAGGACAGGGAGACCACTTTCTCCCCTACAAATTCATCAAAAGAACATTTGAACGCTGAGCAAACTCCACAAAACAACTTCTGATCGCTAGCAGAGGACATCAGGCGCCCAGAAAAGCAGCCCATTGTCTTCGAAAGGAGGTAGGACAAAATATAAAAGATAAAAAGAGAGAAAAAAGAGCTAGGGATGGACACCCATCCCAGGAAGGGAGTTGTAATAGAGGAAGTTTCCAAACACCAGGACACCTTCTCACTGGCGGGTCTTCTCGGAGGGCAACCTAACTGGGAGGAAAAATAAATAAAACCCACAGATTACATGCCTAAAAGCAACTCCCAGCAGAAAAGTACCCCAGGTGCTCGCATCCGCCACCAGCAAGTGGGGACTGAATGGCAAGGAGCAGGCGGCATTGCTTAGGGTAAGGACCAGGCCCAAATGCCCTGAGGGCAATCAGAGAGAGCTAACGTGAGATATCAACTTAAACTGTGGGATAGCAAGAGAGAGAGAGAGAGAGAATTAATGGGCGAAAAGCATGCTAACCGAATACACTGCCGGCCGTTCACAGAACAAAAGAAAGACTGAGCAATTCCAGAGAAGAGCTAGCTGGCTGCAGACCGGCCCATTCCCTTTTCAAGCTCCTGGCTGCCTGAGCTGCTTAGGTGGGGAAGGCACAAAACGCAGGCCCAACCGGTCCACGCTTTTGTGGAGTACCCGAAAACTGGAACCGCACGCAACTCAGGGCCCACTCCCTGTAGAGCAGCCGGGACCCTGAGCAGTGTAGACGGGGAAAGCACACACCCCGTGAGCGGGGCAAACCCAGTGTGGCCAGAACACTGCGAGGGCTCCCCACACAGGCCAGTGACATCTGTCTGCAGCGCCCCTCCCTCCCCGCAGCACGACTGAACAAGTGAACCTAAACAAGAGGCCACCTCCACCCACTTGTGTCAGGGCGGAAATTAGACACTGAAGAGACCAGCAGACAGAAACCAAATAAACAAAGGGAATCACTTCAGAGGTGACAGGAGCAACAGATTAAAATCCCTGTAGTTAACACCAGAAGGGGCCTATAGATATCGAGAAGTGTAAGCTAGAACAAGGAGCTATCTGAAACTGAACCGAACCCACATTGCCTGCAACAGCTCCAGAGAAATTCCTAGATATATTTTTGCCATTTTTTAAGTAAAATTTTTAAAATTTCTTTTAATTAAAAGAAAATTTTTTTCTTTTCTTTTTTCCTTTTTTTAATTTTTTTCTCTCTTATTTTCTTTTAAATTCTGTATTACTCCCCTATTACTCCTGAATTTTCATTTTCTTTTATTTTCTTTTAAAGTCCTCTAGTACTCCTCTATTACTCCTTAATTTTCATTTTCATATATTTTTACTATTTTTTAATTAAATTTTTTCCTTTTTTCTTTTATTTTCTTTTAAAGTCCTCTATTACTCCTCTATTAATCCTTAATTATCATTTTCATTCTCATGTATTTTTACTATTTTTTTAATTAAAAAATTTTTGTTTCTTTTTTTTCTTTTATTCTCTTTTAAAGTCCTCTATTACTCCTCTATTACTCCTTAATTTTCATTTTGATTTCACTATAACCTTGCAAAAAAAAAAAAGACCCTATTTCTAAAGTGAATTTCATATATATTTCTTAAATTTTTTGGGTTTTTGTTTTTCATATTGTATTTTTAAGAATCTAACCTCTACTCTAGATTTTTAATCTTTGTTTTTCAGTATTTGATATCAATTTTGGACATTTAAGAATCCAATATTCAGTACCCATTTTTATTCAGGAGTGTGATGATTACTCTTTCCCCCTTTTGACTCGCCTTTTTCTCCCCCAGATCACCTCTATTTCCTCCCTCCCCCTTCCCTTCTCAATCCAATTCTGTGAATCTTTGTGGGTGTCTGGGCTACGGAGAACACTCTGGGAACAGACAGCTGCGTAGATCTGTCTCTCTACACTTGAGTCCCCCTTTTTATCCTCCTGCTCATTTCTATCTCCTTCCTCCCTCTCCTCTTCTTCATGTAACTCTGTGAACCTCTCTGGGTGTCCCTCACTGTGGATAATCTTTTCACCATTAACCTAGAAATTTTATTATCAGTGCTGTATAGTTGGAGAAGCCTTGAGGCTACTGGAAGAATAAGACTGAATGCCAGAGGCAGGAGACTTAAGCCCAAAACCTGAGAACACCAGAGAACTCCTGACTACAGGGAACATTAAGTAATAACAGATCATCCAAAAGCCTCCATACCTACACTGAAATCAACCACCACCCAAGAGCCAATAAGTTCCAGAGCAAGACATACCATGCAAATTCTCCAGCAATGCAGGAACATAGCTCTGAGCGTCAACATACAGGCTGCCCAAAGTCACACCAAACCCATAGACCCATCTCAAAACTCACTACTGGACACTCCATTGCATTCCAGAGAGAAGAAATCCAGTTCCACACACCAGAACACTGACGCAAGCTCCCCTAACCAAGAAACCTTGACAAGACAATCATCCAACTCCACCCACTGGGAGAAACGTCCACAATAAAAAGGAACCCCAGACCACCAGAATACAGAAAGGCCACTCCAAACACAGCAGTCTAAACAAGATGAAAAGCCAGAGAAATACCCAACAGGTAAAGGAACATGAAAAATGCCCACCAAGCCAAACAACAGAGGAGGAGATAGGGAATCTACCTGAAAAAGAATTTAGAATAATGATAATAAAAATGATCCAAAATCTTGAAAACAAAATGGAGTTACACATAAATAGCCTGGAGACAAGGATTGAGAAGATGCAAAAAATGTTTAACAAGGACCTAGAAGAAATAAAAAAGAGTCAATTAAAAATGAATAATGCAATAAATGAGATCAAAAACACTCTGGAGGGAACCAACAGTAGAATAATGGAGGCAGAAGATAGGATAAGTGAGGTAGACGATAAAATGGTGAAAATAAATGAAGCAGAGAGGAAAAAAGAAAAAAAGAATCAAAAGAAATGAGTACAACCTCAGGGACCTCTGGGACAATGTGAAACGCCCCAACATTCAAATCATAGGAGTCCCAGAAGAAGAAGACAAAAAGAAAGGCCATGAGAAAATACTCGAGGAGATGATAGCTGAAAACTTCCCTAAAATGGGGAAGGAAATAGTTATGCAAGTCCAAGAAACCCAGAGAGTCCCAAACAGGATTAACCCAAGGGAAAACACCCCAAGACACATATTAATCAAATTAACAAAGATCAAACACAAAGAACAAATACTAAAAGCAGCAAGAGAGAAACAACAAATAACACACAAAGGGATTCCCATAAGGATAACAGCTGATGTATCAATGGAAACTTTTCAGGTCAGAAGGGAATGGCAGGACATACTTAAAGTAATGAAAGAGAATAACCTACAACCCAGATTACTGTACCCAGCAAGGATCTCATTCAGATATGAAGGAGAATTCAAAAGCTTTACAGACAAGCAAAAGCTGAGAGAATTCAGCACCACCAAACCAGCTCTTCAACAAATACTAAAGGATCTTCTCTAGACAGGAAACACAGTAAGGTTGTATAAACATGAACATAAAACAACAAAGTAAATGGCAATGGGACCATACCTATCAATAATTACCTTAAATGTAAATGGGTTGAATGCCCCAACCAAAAGACAAAGACTGGCTGAATGGATACAAAAACAAGACCCCTATATATGCTGTCTACAAGAGACCCACCTCAAAACAAGGGACACATACAGACTGAAAGTGAAGGGCTGGAAAAAAATATTTCATGCAAATGGAGACTAAAAGAAAGCAGGAGTCGCAATACTCATATCAGATCAAATAGAGTTTAAAATAAAGGCTGTGAAAAGAGACAAAGAAGGACACTACATAATGATCAAAAGACCAGTCCAAGAAGAAGATATAACAATTATAAATATATATGCACCCAACATAGGAGCACCGCAATATGTAAGGCAAATGCTAACGAGTATGAAAGGGGAAATCAACAATAACACAATAATAGTGGGAGACTTTAATACCCCACTCACACCTAGAGATAGATCAACTAAACAGAAAATTAACAAGGAAACACAAACTTTAAATGACACAATGGACCAGCTAGACCTAATTGATATCTATAGGACATTTCACCCCAAAACAATCAATTTCACCTTTTTTTCAAATGCCCATGGAACCTTCTCCAGAATAGATCACATCCTGGGCCATAAATCTAGCCTTGGGAAATTCAAAAAAATTGAAATCATTCCAGTCATGTTTTCTCACCACAATGCAGTAAGACTAGATCTCAATTACAGGAAAAAAAACTATTAAAAATTCCAACATATGGAGGCTAAATAACACGCTTCTGAATAACCAACAAATCATAGAAGAAATCAAAATATGCATAGAAACGAATGAAAATGAAAACACAACAACCCAAAACCTGTGGGACACTGTAAAAGCAGTGCTAAGGGGAAGGTTCATAGCATTACAGCCTTACCTCAAGAAACAAGAAAAAAGTCAAATGAATAACCTAACTCTACACCTAAAGCAACTAGAGATGAAAGAAACGAAGAACCCCAGGGTTAGTAGAAGGAAAGAAATCTTAAAAAATTAGGGCAGAAATAAATGCAAAGTAAACAAAAGAGACGATAGCAAAAATCAACCAAGCTAAAAGCTGGCTTTTGAAAAGATAAACAAAATTGACAAACCGTTAGCAAGACTCATTAAGAAACAAAGGGAGAAGAACCAAATCAACAAAACTAGAAATGAAATTGGAGAGATCACAACAGGCAACACTGAAATACAAAGGATCATAAGAGACTACTACCAGCAGCTCTATGCCAATAAAATGGACAACTTGGAAGAAATGGACAAATTCTAGAAAAGTATAACTTTCCAAAACTGAGCCAGGAAGAAATACAAGGTCTTAACAGACCCATCACAAGCATGGAAATCGAAACTGTAATAAGAAATCTTCCAAAAAAAAAAAAAAAGCCCAGGACCACATGGCTTCACAGCTGAATTCTACTAAAAATTTAGAGAAGAGCTAACACCTATCTTACTCAAACTCTTCCAGAAAATTGCAGAAGAAGGTATACTTCCAAACTCATTCTATGAGGCCACCATCACCCTAGTTCCAAAACCAGACAAAGATGCCACAAAAAAAGAAAACTACAGGCCAATATCACTGATGAACATAGATGCAAAAATCCTTAACAAAATTCTAGCAAGCAGAATCCAACGTGTTTAAAAGATCATACGTCTTGACCAAGTGGGCTTTATCCCAGGAATGCAAGGATTCTTCAATATCCACAAATCAATCAATGTAATACACCACATGAGCAAAATGAAAGATAAAAACCATATGATTATCTCAATAGATGCAGAAAAAGCCTTTGACAAAATTCAACATCCATTTATGATAAAAACTCTCCAGAAAGCAGGAATAGAAGGAACATACCTCAACATAATAAAAGCTATATATGACAAACCCACAGCAAGTATCACCCTCAATGGTGAAAACTTGAAAGCATTTCCCCTAAAATCAAGAACAAGACAAGGGTGCCCACTCTCATGACTACCATTCAACATAGTTTTGGGAGTTTTGGCCACAGCAATCAGAGCAGAAAAAGAAATAAAAGGAATCCAGATACGAAAAGAAGAAGTAAAACTCTCACTGTTTGCAAATGACATGATCCTCTACATAGAAAACCCTAAAGACTCTACCAGAAAATTACTAGAGCTAATCAATGAATATAGTAAAGTTGCAGGATATAAAATTAACACACAGAAGTCCCTTGCATTCCTATACACTAACAATGAGAAAACAAAAAGAGAAATTAAAGAAACAATACCATTCACCATTGCAACAAAAAGAATAAAATATTTAGGAGTATATCTACCTAAAGAAAAAAAAAAAAAGACCTATATACAGAAAACTATAAAACACTGATGAAAGGAATCAAAGAGGACAGAAATAGATGGAGAAACATACCATGTTCATGGTTTGGAAGAATCAATATTGTGAAAATGACTATACTACCCAAGGCAATCTATAGATTCAATGCAATCCCTATCAAGCTACCAACGGTATTCTTCACAGAACTAGAACAAATAATTTCACAGTTTGTATGGAAATACAAAAAACCTCAAATAGCCAAAGCAATCTTGAGGAAGAAGAATGGAACTGGAGGAATCAATCTGCCTGATTCAGGCTCTACTACAAAGCCACAGTCATCAAGACAGTATGGTACTGGCACAAATACAGAAATATAGATCAATGGAACAAAATAGAAACCCCAGAGATAAATCCACCTACCTATGGACACCTTATCTTCAACAAAGGAGGCAAGAATATGTAATGGAAAAAAGATAACCTCTTTAGCAAGTGGTGCTGGGGAAACTGGTCAATCACTTGTAAAAGAATGAAACTAGAACACTTTCTAACACCATACACAAAAATAAACTCTAAATAGATTAAAGATCTAAATGTAAGACCAGAAACTATAAAACTCCTAGAGGAGAACATAGGCAAAACACTCTCTGACATTAATCACAGCAAGATCCTCTATGACCCACCTCCCAGAATATTGGAAATAAAAGGAAAAATAAACAAATGGGACCTAATTAAACTTAAAAGATTTTGCACAACAAAGGAAAGTATAAACAAGGTAAAAAGACAGCCTTCAGAATGGGAGAAAATAATAGCAAATGAAGCAACAGACAAATGATTAATCTCAAAAATATACAAACAACTCCTGCAGCTCAATTCCAGAAAAATAAGTGACCCAATCAATAAATGGGCCAAAGAACTAAACAGACATTTCTCCAAAGAAGACACACGAATGGCTAACAAACACATGAAAAGATACTCAACATCACTCATTATCAGAGAAATGCAAATCAAAACCTCAATGAGGTACCATTACATGCCAGTCAGGATGGCTGCTATCCAAAAGTCTACAAGCAATAAATGCTGGAGAGGGTGTGGAGAAAAGGGAACCCTCTTACACTGTTGGTGGGAATGCAAACTAGTACAGCCGCTATGGAGAACAGTGTGGAGATTTCTTTAAAAAACTGGAACTAGAACTGCCATATGACCCAGCAATCCCAATTCTGGGCATACACACCGAGGAAACCAGATCTGAAAGAGACACGTGTACCTCAGTGTTCATCGGAGCACTGTTTATAATAGCCAGGACATGGAAGCAACCTAGATGCCCATCAGCAGACGAATGGATAAGGAAGCCATGGTACATATACACCATGGAATATTACTCAGTCATTAAAAAGAATTCATTTGAATCAGTTCTAATGAGATGGATGAAACTGGGGCCCATAATACAGAGTGAAGTAAGCCAGAAAGATAAACACCAATACAGTATACTAATGCATACATATGGAATTTAAGAAGACGGTAACTATAAGTCTATATGCAAAACAGAAAAAGAGACACAGATGTACAGAACAGACTTTTGGACTCTGTGGGAGAAGGAGAGAGTGGGATGTTCTGAGAGAACAGCATTGAAACAAGTATACTATCAAGGGTGAAACAGATCACCAGCCCAGGCTGGACGCATGAGACAAGTGCTCAGGGCTGGTGCACTGGGAAGACCCAGAGGGATGGGACAGAGAGGGAGGTGGGAGGGGGGATCAGGATGGGGAATACATGTAAATCTGTGGCTGATTCATGTCAATGTATGGCAAAAACCACTACAGTATTGTAAGTAATTAGCCTCTAACTAATAAAAATAAATGAAAAAAAAAAAAAAAGAATACCTAGAAAAGTTCACTGTGTTATAAAGTAGATCCTTGCTGGATTTCTATTTTATACATAATAGTGTGTACATGTCAATCCCAAACTCCCAATCTATCTCTCCCCCCAACCTTCTCCCTGGTAACCATAAGTTTGTTCTCTAAGTCTGTTTCTATTTTGTAAGTCAGTTCATTTGTACTGACACATTTCTTTTTTGTGGTTTTGTTGTTGTTTAGTCATGTCTGACTCTTTACAACCCCATGGACTGCAGCACACCAGACTGCCCTGTCCTTCACCATCTCCTGGAGTTTTCTCAAACTCATGTCCATTGAATTGGTGATACCATCTAATCATCTTGTCCTCTATCCCCTTCTCCATCTGCCTTCAATTTCCCCCAGTATCAGGGTCTTTCCAATGAATCAGCTCTTCACATCAGGTGGCCAAAGTATTGGAGCTTCAGTTCCAGCATCAATCCTTCCAATGTATATTCAGGTTGATTTCCTTTAAGATTGACTGGTTTGATCTTGCAGTCCAAGGGATTCTCAAGAATCTTCTCCAACACCACAGTTCAAAAGCATCAATTTTTTGGTGCTCAGCTTTCTTTATGGTCCAACTCTCACATCCATACATGACTACTGGAAAAACCATAGCTTTGACTGTGTGGACCTTTGTCAGCAATGCAATGTCTCTGCTTTTTAATATGCTGCCTAGGTTTGTCATAGCTATCAAGAGTCTTTTAATGGCTGAAGTGATTTTGGAGCCCAAGAAAATAAAGTCCGTCACTGTTTCCATTGTTTCCCCCTCTATTTGCCATGAAGTGATGGGACGAGATTTTCATGACTTTAAAGTTTTTTGAATGTGGGTTTTAAGCCAGCTTTTTCACTCTCCTCTTCACCTTCATCAAGAGGCCCTTTAGTTCCTTTTTACTTTCTGCCATAAGGGTGGTGTCATCTGCCTATCCGAGGTTACTGATATTGTTCCCAGCAATCTTGATTCAAGCTTGTGCTTCATCCAGCCCAGCATTTCTTATGATGTACTCTGCATATAAGTTAAATAAGCTGAGTGACAGTGTACAGCCTTGATGTACTCCTTTTCCAAATTTGAACCAATCCATTGTTCCATTTTTTATATTCCACATATAAACTATATTATATGATATTTCTTTGTCTGACTTACCTCATTTAGTATGACAGTCTCTAGATCCATTCATGTTACTGAAAATGGCATTATTCCATTCTTTTTAATGGCTGAGTAACATTCCACTGTGTATATATGCCCATCTCATCCATCCATCTGTCAATGGACATTTAGGTTGCTTCTGTGTCTTGTCTATTGTAAACAGCACTGCTATGAACATCAGAGTGCATTTATCCTTTTGGATCTAGGTTTTCCTCTGATATATGACCAGGACCAGGATTACTGGATCATAAAGTAGATTTATTTTTACTTTTTTAGAGAACTTTCATACTATTCTCTATAGTGCCTGTAGCAATTTACATTCCCATCAACAGTGTAGGAGTGTTCCTTTCTCTCCACACTCTCTGGAGTATTTATTGTTTGTAGACTTTTGATGATAGTCATTCTGACCAGTGTGAGGTGATATCTCATTGTAGTTTTGATTTGCATTTCTGTAATAATAAGCAATGTTGAGAATCTTTCATGTGTTTGTTAGCCATCTGTATGTCTTCTTTGCAGAAATGTCTATTTATGTCTTTTTCCCACCCTTAAATTGGGTTACTTGTTTTTATGGTATTGACTTGTATGAGTTGCTTGTATATTTGAGTCAGTTCTAATGAGGTAGATGCACCTAGAGCCTAGTATACAGAATGAAGTAAGTCGGAAAGAGAAAAACAAATATTATACTAATGCATATATATGGAATCTGGAAAGATGGTTCTAATGAAATTATTTGTAGAACAACAGTGGAGACACAGGCATAGAGAACAAACTTATGGCCATGGTAGGGGGGAGGAAGGACAGGGAGGGATGTATGGAGAGAATAACATGGGAACACATTACCATATGTAAAATAGATAGCTAATGGGAATTTGCTATATGACTCAGGAGACTCAAACTGGGGCCCTGTAATAACCTAGAAGGGTGGGGTGGGTAGGGAGGTGGGAGGGAGGTTTAAGAGGGAGGAGACATTTGTACACCTATGGCTGATTCATGTTGATGTTTGGCAGAAACCAACACAATACTGTAAAGCAATTATCCTTCAATTAAAAACAATAAAGGGAAAAAAATTCAGTCTTAAATTGAAGAAAGAAAGGATAATCACTAGACCATTCAGGTGTGACCTAAATCAAGTTCTTATGATTGTACAATGGATGTGATGAATAAATTCAAGAAATTAGATCTGGTAGACAGAGTGCTTGAAGTGCTATGGATACAAGTTCATAATATAGTATAGGAGGCAGGGACCAAAACCATCCCAAAGAAAAAGAAATGCAAGAAGGCAAAATGGTTGTCTAAGGAGGCTTTACAAATAGCTGAGGAAAGAAGGGAAGCAAAAGGCAAGGGGGAAAGGGAAAGATATACTCAACTGAATGCAGAGTTCCAGAGAATAGCAAGGAGGGATAAGAAGGCTTCTTCAATGAACAATGCAAAGAAATAGAGGAAAACAATAGAATGGGAAGGCTAGAGATCTCTTCAAGAGAACTGGAGATATCAAGGGCATATTTCATGCAAGGATGAGCACAATAAAATACAGAAAGCATAAGGACCTAACAGAACAGAAGTGATTAAGAAGAGGTGGCAAGAATACACAGAAGAACTATACAAAAAGTTTTTAATGACCTGGTTAACCATGATGGTGTGGTCACTCTCCTATAGCTGGATATCCTGGAGTATGAAGTCAAGTGGGCCTTAGGAAACATTACTATGCACAAAGTCAGTGGAGATAATGGAATTCCATTTGAGATATTTAAAATCCTAATAGTTGATGCTGTTAAAGTGCTATGTTCAGTATGTCAGCAAATTTGGAAAACTCAGCAGTGGCTACAGCACTGGAAAAGCTCAGCTTTCATTCCAATCCTAAAGAAAGGCAATGCCAAAGAATGTTCGAACTACTATGCAGTTGCACTCATTTCACATGCTAGCAAGGTTATACTCAAAATTCTTCAAGCTAGGCTTCAGATGTACATGAATCAAGAATTTCCAAAAGTACAAACTGAGTTTCAAAGGGGCAGAGGAATGAAAAATCAAATTGCCAACATTCACATTCATTGGATCATGAAGGAATCAAAGGAGTTCCAGAAAAACATCTATTTCTGCTTCGTTGACTATAC
This sequence comes from Dama dama, assembly GCF_033118175.1. Taxonomy (NCBI): domain Eukaryota; kingdom Metazoa; phylum Chordata; class Mammalia; order Artiodactyla; family Cervidae; genus Dama; species Dama dama. The sequence goes on along the minus strand of NC_083713.1, from coordinate 4,529,411 downwards.
TAAAGCCTTTGACTATGTGGATCACAACAAACTGTGGAAAATTCTTAAAGAGATGGGAACACAGACTATCTTACTTTCCTTAGAAATCTATATGCAGGTCAAGAAGCAATAGTTAGAACCAGATATGGAACAATGGACTGGCTCAAATTTGGGAGAGAAATATGACAACGTTGTATGTTGTCACCTTGCTTATTTAACTTCTATGCAGAGTATATAATGTGAAATGCTGGGCTGGATGAATCACAAGCCAGAATCAAGATTGCCTGGAGAAGTATCAACAACTTCAGATATGCAGATGACATCACTCTAATGCAGAAAGTGAACAGGAACTAAAGGGACACTTGTTGAGGGTGAAAGAAGAGAATGAAAAAGTTGGTTTGAAAGAATGCTAAAAACTAAGATCATGGCATCCAGTCCCATAACTTCATGATGAATACTAGGGGAAAAAGTGGAAACAGTGACAGATTTTATTTTCTTGGGATCCAAAATCACTATGAATGGTGACGGCAGTCATGAAATTAAGACCCTTGCCCCTTGGAAGAAAGCTAGGACAAAACTAGACAGCATATTTAAAAGCAGAGACATCAGTTTGTCAACAAATGTCCATATAGTCAAAGCTATGATTTTTCCAGTAGTCATGTATGGATGTGCAAAGTGGATCATAAAGAAGGCTGAGCACTGAAGAATTGATGCTTTTGACTTGTGGTGCTGGAGAAGACTCTTGAGAATCCCTTGGAATGCAAGGAGATCAAACCAGTCAAATCCTAAAGGAAATCAATCCTGAATATTTATTGAAAGGACTGATGCTGAAGCTGAAGCTCCAATAGTTTGGCCACCTGATGCGAGGAGCCTACTCATTGGAAAAGCCCCCGATGTAGGCAAGATTGAAGGCAATAGGGGAAGGGGATGGCAGGGGATAAGATGTTTAGAAAGCACCACTGACTCAGTGGACAGAAATTTGAGTAATTTCAGGGAGATAGTGGAGGACAGAGTAGCCTGGAGTGCTTCTGTTCAAGGGGTTGAAGAGCTGGACATGACTTAGTGACTGAACATCAACAGCAAACCTTATGGGAATTCCCTTATATATTTTGTTTTTATTTTTGCTATTGCTTTTAATATTTTTTCTTTATATTTATTTTTTGTTAATTTGGTTACTATTTCTTGGTATGTTCCTTTCTGTGTTTATCCTGCCTGAGAGACTCTGTGCTTCCTGGAGTTGTTACTGTTTCCTTTCCTAGGTTAGGGAAGTTTTCAACAATTATCTCCTAAATATTTTCTCAGGTCCTATCTCTTTCTGTTCTCCTGAGACCCCTATAATATGAATGTCTCTGTGTTTATTGTTGTCCCAGAGGTCTCTTAGACTGTCTTCATTACTTTTTGTTCTTTCTTCTTTATTATGTTCTGCGGTAGTGATTTCCACCATTGTATCTTCCAGGTCGCTTATCTGTTTTTCTGCCTCAGCTATTCTGCTATTGATTCCTTCTAATGTATTTTTAGTTTCAGTTTTTGTATCCTTCATCTCTGCTTGTTCTTTAGTTCTTCCAGGTCTTTGTTAAGCTCCTTTTTAAGTTCTGGATCTATGCCTGTATTCATTTTCTGAGATCTTGGATCATCTTCACTATTACTACTCTGAATTCTTTTTCTAGTGTATTTACTATTAGCCTATTTCCATTTCAGTTAGTTTTTCTTCCAGGGTTTTATCTTGATCTTTCATCTGGAATATATTTCTCTGCTGTCATATTTTGTTTACCTTTCTGTGATTGCAGTCTCTATTCTGCAGGCTGCTGAGCTTTTTATAGCTTTTATAGTTTTTCCTGCTTCAAAGTCTGCCCTCTGGTGGGTGAGGCTGTTTAAGAGGCTTGTGCAGGCTTCCTGGTGGGAATGACTGGAGCCTGCCCACTGGTGGATGGAGGTGGATCTCCTTCTGATGAGCAGGGCCATGTTAAGACATGTGTTTAGTAGACAGAGGTAGGCTCAGCGAGACAAAGCAGCCCAGTTGTTGGCGGGTGGGGCAATGCTCATGCCCTGTGAGCTGCTTGGCTTGAGCTGTCCTAGCACTGAAGCCCATAGGCTGCTGGCAAGGAAATGGCAGCCTCCAGGAGGGCTTACACCAGTGAGCACTACCCAGAGCTAGGACCACCACTGTCGTTGTCCCACCAGTGAGCTAGAGTCACACACCACCTCTACAGGATCCCCTCCAATACCAGCAGGCAGGCCTGGCCCTCTCTTTTGTGAGGTCACAGCTCTTTTCTCTGTGTCATAGTGCACAGACTTTGTGCGTGACTTCCAAGAGTGGAGTTTCTGATTTTCCAGTCTTGTGGCATTTCTACAGTCAACTCCCTGCTGGCCTTCTTAGCCATATTCCCTGGGAGCGCCACTTCTTTTTTCCAGACCCCAGGCTGGGGGTTCTGACGTGGGGTAGCTCAGAACTTTCACTCCTATGGGAGAGTATCTGTGGTATAATTTTTTTCCAGTTTGTGTGTTGTCTACTCAGTGAGTATGGGATTTGATTTTATCATGATTGTGCCCCTCCTACTGTCTCATTGTGGTTTCTTCTTTATCTCTGGATGTACAGTATCTTTCTTGGCAGGTTTTCTTTCAGTGATTCTTCAGTAATTACAGTAAGTCCCCTACATACAAATGAGCTCTGTGTTTTTTTTTGTTGTTGTTGTTTGTTTGTTTGTTTTTATGAGCTCTGTTTTGATAATGTATTCATAAGTCCAATTTGTTCATAAGTTTAACAAAGTTAGCCTAAGCCCCCGACTAACACAGCTATATAGTACTATACTGTAATAGGTTTATAATACTTTTCACACAAATAATACATAAAAAAACAAACACACACACAAAAAATAAAGAAAACATTTTTAATCTTACAGTGAAGTGAAGTGAAGTCACTCAGTCGTGTCCGACTCTGCGACCCCATGGACTGTAGCCTGCCAGGCTCCTCTGTCCATGGGACTTTCCAGGCAAGAATACTGGAGTGGGTGCCATCCCTCTTACAACACCTTAAAAAGTACAGTGGTACAGTGCAACAGCTGGCATTCAGGGGCTGGCATCAAGCCAACAGGCAGCAAGAGTTACTGCCTGGAGGAGGAAAAGGGGGCAGGAGATGGTAGGCCTGAAGATCATCAGCAATGGGAAACACAGGGCAGACTACAATTTCACTCATGCTTGACATTGATGGCACATGTTCTGGTTCCTTGATGGATTAAATTCTGTCTATACTCTTGAAAAAATGATCCAGTGATGTCTGGGTAGTAGCTCTTTTTTTCTTATCATTGGTGACACAGTAGCACTGGATTGCATTCTCAATGGCTACTGCGATCTTCCTGTCCTGTGCTCTGTTTAGGTCCTATGTCTCATAAACTAACAGTGCCTCCTCAGATAATCTCCTTACTATTTCCTACATCATGAATCTCTTCAGTTTTTCAGTTATTTCTTCCTCTTGTCTCTTTTCAGCCTTTCTCTGAACATGTTCCCATCTTTGAAACTTCACAACTTGAAGGTTTGTATATAGAAGACTTAACTGTAGTTTTATTTTTGATGTTTTCAGAAGAAGAGGTGAGCTTATGTTCTTCTATACTGTAATCTTATACATCTCTGCCTTAATCCAAAATTTCCTTCTTTTTAAAGGTTGAATTGGTATATATTAATATATAATGGAATGTGTGTGTGTGTGTGTTAGTAGCTCAGTTGTGTCCAACTCTTTGCAACTCCATGGCCAGGCTCCTCTGTCCATGGAATTCTCCAGAATACTGGAGTGGGTAGCTATTCCCTTCTCCAAGGAATCTTCCTGACCCAGGGTTCAAACTCAGGTATCCTGCATTGCAGGCAGATTCTTCACCATCTGAGCCACAAGGGATGCCCATAATGTAATATACACATTGTGGGGAGAGAGTAAATTAGCCAAGATGGTGTGTTCAGGCTCTCTTGCCCCATGTTTCATAAATAATGACTGTAACATTGAGATCACTTATAGCACTGTGCATGCGTGTCATGAGGTGCCTCACTTAGTCACAGGTTACTTTGTGTGGTTCGCCTGTAGGAGCTTCACCATGAAGGCCCTGATTACTGCTGCATCATGGCTGTGTTCGTTGGGTCAGCCACAAGAGGAGAGAATATAGAGAGTCTACTGCTACAGCTGCTGCATCAACCCAGAGAAAGTACTGTTATGGCCACTGTGCCAGCCAGGAGAGAGTTTGTGTTGTGCTAGGTTATGCTATGGCTGCTGCATCAGCTAGGAGAGAATACATGTGTCTGCAATTCCTGCAGCTCCTCAAGTCTCCTTCCAGCCTCTTAGCTCGTGCCTTGCCTACCCTGCATTCAGTGATCAGGGCAAATAGTGTGAACAGCGAGACAATTGGCATTGTGAACAGGATCAGTGGTATATATATCACTGAATACACTTTCTTCATTCGTTTATCTGTAAAATGACATTGAGTTGCTGCTTCCTCTTGGCTATGGTGAACAATGCTATGTAGTGAATATGCGTGCTTGAGAGCTAAGTTGCTTCAGTTGTATCCAATTCTTTGAGACCCCATGGACTGTAGTCCACCAGGCTCCTTTTTCCATGGGATTCTCCAGGCGAGAATACTGGAGTGGATTGCCATGCCCTCCTCCAGGGGATCTTCCCAACCCAAGGATCAAGCCTGCATTTCCTGTGGCTCCTGCATTGCAGGCAGATTCTTTACACTGAGCCAGTGGGGAAGGCTGTGCAATGAATACAGTTGTGCAAATATCTGTTAGAGATCCTGCTTTCAATTCCTTTAGATAATACCCATAAGGAAGTTTGTTGGATCATTTGATAATTCTGTTTAGTTTTTTGTGTAACTTCCATACTGCTTTCCAAATTGGCTGCACCGTTAAAATTCTCATCAACAGTGTATGAGAATTCCAATTTCTCCATATCTTCACCAATGTTCTCATTATTTCCTTTTCAAAAAATGGTCATGGATGTAAGGTGATATCGTATTGGGGTTTTGATTTGCATTTCCCCAATGATTAGATTTCAACCACTTTCTCATATACCTGTTTGTCATCTGTATATTTCTTTTGGAAAAATGTTTATTCCATTCCTCTATCCATTTTAAAATCAGATTGTTTGTTTTTGCTATTGAGTTGTATGGTTCTTTTTATATAAATATAAGATATATAAGTTTCAAATATTTTTTCCCATTTGCAGGTTGCACTTTCACTCTGTTGAGTGTATCCTTTCATGCAAATAAGTTTTTTAAATATATATATATATATTTTTATTGAAGTATAGTTGACTTAAAATATTTCAGGTGCACAGCAAGGTTATTTGGTTATACAAGTGCACATATATTATTTTTGAAATTATTTTCCATCATAGGTTACTATAAGATATTGACTATAGTTCCCTATGCTATACAGTAAACCTTTGTTGTTTGTTGAATATCTATTTTTTAATTAGAAATCTAGTATTATATCAATACTAAGTCAAACAAATGAAATAAAAATGTCATAATTTTTTAGCTAAGCAAAAATTCATAAGTTTTATTTTATCTATTTCTTTTCTACTACACTTGATAAAGGCTTGAGAAAGAACATAAAAAAAGAAATGGAGAAATTGGAGAACTTAAACTAAATGAAATGGGAGCACTGAATATGAAATTTAAAAAGTGAAACTAAGTAAAAGATCATCATATAGTTCAGTTGTTTTTAAAAATGACTGCTCATTAGAAATATGTTTGGAGCTCTGGAGAAAGAATACCTGAGCATTTATATTTTTCAAAAAAGTTTCAAGATAATTTTGATATGCATCTGGATTTTCAAAAGTGATTACAGGTTTTTCTATTAGATCCTAGATTTGGTCATATAGAGTTCTACTATTTTTCTGCTGACCAATCATGATACAATGGTATTAAGTGGATGATATTACATAATCACAATAGTAAAAGATGTTTATCAATTTTCACAATCAATAGCCAGACCAAAAAAAGAAAGGTAATTACAATTGCAAGTCATAATGGGAAAGAATGATTAACTTAACAACATAAAATAATTACATATAATTGGGGAGTCAAGCAGAGTGATGTGGTAACTGGAAGTGCATACATGCACATGTTTTCATCCACCCAACCAGTCTATGTTTTTGGTTGGTGCACTTAATCCATTCATATTTAAGGTAATGATTAATATGTATGATTCTATTAGTGTTTTCTTAATTTTGGGGGGTTTATTTTCTGTAGGTCTTTCCTCCTCTTGTGTTTCCTGCCTAGAGAAGTTCCTTTAGCATTTGTTGTAAAGATGGTTTGGTGGTGCTGAATTCTCTTCACTTTTGCTTGTCTGGAAAGGTTTTGATTTCTCCATCAAATCTGAAGCAGAGTCTTGCTGAGTAGAGTATTCTTGGTTGTAGGTTCTTCCCTTTCATCACTTTAAATATATCATGCCATTCCCTTTTGGCTTATAGAGTTTCTGTTGAGAAATCAGTTGATAGCCTGATAGGAGTTCCCTTTTACGTTATTTGTCGTTTTTCCCTAGTTGTTTTTAATATTTTCTCGTCTGTCTTTAATTTTTGTCAGTTTGATTACTATGTGTCTTGGTGTGTTCCTCTTTTGAGTTTAGCCTCCCTGGGACTCTCTGTGTGTCCTGGACTTGGTTGACTACTTCCTTTCCCATGTTAGGGAAGTTTTCAGCTATTATCTCTTCAAATATTTTCTCAGGTCCTTTCTCTCTCTCTCTCTCTTTTTTTTTTTTTTTTCATTTATTTTTATTAGTTGGAGGCTAATTACTTTACAATATTGTAGTGGTTTTTGTCATACTTTGACATGAATCAGCCATGGATTTACATGTATTCCCCATCCCGATCCGCCCTCCCACCTCCCTCTCTACTCTATTCCTCTGGGTCTTCCCAGTGCACCAGGTCCAAGCACTTGTCTCATGCATCCAACCTGGACTGGTGATCTGTTTCATCCTAGATAATATACATGTTTCGATGCTGTTCTCTCAGAACATCCGACCCTCGCCTTCTCCCACAGAGTCCAAAATTCTGTTCTGTACATCCGTGTCTCTTTTTCTGTTTTGCATATAGACTTATCATTACCATCTTTCTATATTCCATATATATGCGTTAGTATACTGTATTGGTCTTTATCTTTCTGGCTTACTTCACTCTGTATAATGGGCTCCAGGTTCATCCACCTCATTAGAACTGATTCAAATGTATTCTTTTTAATGGCTGAGTAATATTCCATTGTGTATATGTACCACAGCTTCCTTATCCATTCATCTGCTGATGGGCATCTAGGTTGCTTCCATGTCCTGGCTATTATAAACAGTGCTGCGATGAACACTGAGGTACACGTGTCTCTTTCAGATCTGGTTTCCTCGGTGTGTATGCCCAGGGATTGCTGGGTCATACGGCAGTTCTAATTCCAGCTTTCTCTCTCTCTTTTCCTTCTGGGATCCCTATAATGCGAATGTTGGTATGTTTAATATTGTCCCAGAGGTCTATTAGACTGTCTTTATTTCTTCTTATCTTGTTTTCTATATTCTGTTCTGTGTCAGTGATTTCCACCATTCTGTCCTCCAGGTCATTTATCCATCTTTCAGGCTCAGTTATTCTGCTACTGATTCCTTCTAGTGTATTATTTGTCTCTGTTTGCTTGTTTTTTATTTCTTCTAGGTCTTTGGTAAACATTTCTTGCATCTTCTCATTCTTTGCCTCCATTCTTTTCCCAAGAACCTGGATCATCGTCACTATCATTATTCTGAATTCTTTTTCTGGAAGGTTGCCTATCTCCACTTCATTTAGTTGCTTTTCTGGGGTTTTATCTTGTCCTTTCATCTGGGACATAACTTTCTGCTTTTTCATCATGATTAACTTTCTGTAATATTATTTTTGTTTTAGTTTAGAAGAAGAAGCTTCTTGCTTCTTCTGTCAGCCTTCTGATGGATGAGGCTAAGAGGCTTGTGTAAGCTTCTTGATGGGAGGCACTGGTAATGGGGAAAACTGGGTCTTGCTCTGGTGGGCAGTGTTTTGCTCAGTAAAGCTTTAATCCAATTATCTGCTGATGGGTGGGGTTACACTCCTTCCCTGGTAGTTGTTTGGCTGGAGGTGACCCAGTCCTGGGGTCTATGGGCTCTATGGTAGGGTTAATGGTGAACTTCCAGAGGGTTTATGCCAAGTAGGACCTTCCAGTGCCCCATCCCTGTGGTGAGCACCTGACGACTCACACCTCCACAGGAGGTCCCCCAACACTAGCAAGCAGTTTTGTTTCAGTCTCCTGTGGGATCACTATTCCTCTGGGTCTTTGTGTGCACAAAATTTTGTTTGTACTCTCCAAGACTGGAATTTCTGTTTCCCCCAGTCCTCTGAAAGCCCTGTAAACAAATCCTGCTGGCCCTCAAGGCTGGATTCCCTGAAGATTCCCTGTCTCTTTGTCAGATCTCCAGGTTGGGAAGCCTGATGGTGGGGTTCAGAACTTTCACAACAATGTGAGAACTTCTTTGGCATTATTGTTCTCCAGTGCACGGGTCACCCATCTGGTGGGTATAGGATTTTAAATCATCACCAAATCTAATGTCATAAACGTTTCTCCGTATGTTTTCTTTTAGGAGTTTTACATCATGTGGTCTTTTGTTTAGGTATTTGATCCACTTTAAGTTAACATTTGTATAGGTCAGGGTTTATCTTTATTCTTTTGCATGTGGATGTCCAATTTTTCCATCACCATTAGTTGAAGAGGTTTTCCTTGTTGACCAGTCTTCACATCCTTGTTAAAAATCATGTGACTATATGTGTGAGTCCACAAATGACAAATGCTAGAGAGAGCTTAGAGAGAAAGCAACTCTCCTGCACTGTTGGTGGGAATATAAATTGGTACAGCCACTATGGAGAACAGTATGTGCCGGGAGCCGGCACACGAGATCCCACCCATGACAAGGTCATGAGGGAGAAAATCTGACGGGCAAGGCGGATCAGGTTTTCAGGGATTCCGAAAAGCTGCCCCCAGTGCTCACCTTCAAGATGATATCTGTCTTTCTGATGCTTGCTTCAATAGACTACTCCCTAATTTCTGTGACACAGGCAGAAGGCCTTCCCTGATCTCTTTCCTAATAAGAATCAATTTAGAACTTTAATCAATAAGTTTCCCAGGCGGTGGTATTTTATGAGATTATCCAGAGTGAAAGGAGTGTAGTGTTTTAATTTAAACTCCTTTGCTGGTATTTTAGTTTGTTTTGGCAAATGCATTTATGCCCTTGGTACTAATATGCATGACTGCTTATAATAACCTGATCACATAAAGGCCGTAATAGGCACAGAGCCCTTCAGAGGGTGAGGAAGCCCTATTAGAGAACATAAAAATATTATTCTAAAAGTGGTTATAGTTAAAGATTTAGAAAAATAAGAGTTTAAACCTGTTCATTTTAACCAGGAATGCTAAACAGGGGCTGCCTCATCGGAGCTGCAGAGTCTTTGTGATGTAAACCTTTTAGATAAATTTAACTGATAACTTCTGCAAAAGGACTGACCTTTGTGTTCATTAAAGAATAGATTACGGAAAGCAGCTTTGCATTCACCTAGGTCATAAAATGTCAATAGGCCCCGAGGCCAGAAGATAATGTACAAGACCCTCATAAACAAAGAAGTATGCAGAAAACACCCTGGTTTCATGAAGAACAAGCTGATGTAATGTTAAACTATCTTCCCCTTAGAAATGTACTAATTTAGGGTACAAAAGCCACCGTAAAATATAAAGCATTGCCAGACTCTGCCAGTCCCTGCAAACACCCACATCTGGTCATTTTCTCTCTCTCTTTCTCTCTCTCTCCCTCACAGACTTGGCCCTATCAAGGCTGGTCTCAAGTGTCTTCTCTCTCCTTTTCTCGCCAACGCCGTTCATCCTGAGGGTATCCCCTGGATCCTGCTGAGGCTGGACCCCGGCAAGTATGGGGGTTCCTTAAAAAACTAAAAGTAAAGCTACCATATGACCCTGCAATTCCACTCCTGGCCATATACCCAGAGAAAAACATGGTCTGAAAAGATACATGCACCCCAGTGTTCATTGCAACACTGTTTAAAATACCCAAGACATGGGAGCAATCTAAATGTCTAATGATAGAGGAATGGATACAGAAGAAGTAGTACATATATGCAATGGAATATTACTCAGCCATTAAAAAATAAAATAATGCCATTGCAGCAACATGGATGTACCTAGAGAGTGTAATACTGAGCAAAGTAAGTCAGACAGAGGAGAAATATCATATGGCATCTCTTATATGTGGAATATAAAAAGAAATGATACAAACAAATTTGCTTACAAAGCAGAGAGTTACAGACTTAGAAAATGAACTTGATTGCTGAGGGAAGGGATGGTTAGGGACTTTGGGAAGGTCATGTACACACTGGTGTAATTAAAATGGATAACCAATACAGATCTATTGTATAGTACATGGAAGTCTGCTTAATATTATGTGGCAGACTGGATAGGAGTGGGGGTTGGGGGAGAATGGATACATATATACGGATGGCTGAGTCCCTTCACTGTTCACCTGAAACTACCACAGCATTGTTAATTGGCTATGCCCCAATCAAAATGTTTTGGGTGTTAAAAAATGAATAAATAAATGAAAATTTTAAAAATATCACAGTTGTCATTCCAATCCCAAAGAAAGGCAATCCCAAAGAATGCTCAAACTACCACACAATTGCACTCATCTCACATGCTAGTAAAGTAATGCTAAAAATTCTCCAAGCCAGGCTTCAGCAATACATGAGCCATGAACTTCCAGATTTTCAAGCTAATTTTAGAAAAGGCAGAGGAAACAGAGATCAAATTGCCAACATCCACTGGATCATCAAAACAGCAAGAGAGTTCCAGAAAAACATCTATTTCTGCTTTATTGACTATGCCAAAGCCTTTGACTGTGAGGATCACAATGAACTGTGGAAAATTCTGAAAGAGATGGGAATAGCAGACCACCTGACCTGCCTCTTGAGAAACCTGTATGCAGGTCAGGAAGCAACAGTTAGAACTGGACATGAAACAACAGACTGGTTCCAAATAGGAAAAGGAGTATATCAAGGCTGTATATTGTCACCCTGCTTATTTCACTTATATGCAGAGTACATCATGAGAAGTGCTGGGCTGGAGGAAGCACAAGCTGGAATCAAGATTGCCAGGAGAAATATCAATAACTTTAGATATGCAGATGACACCACCCTTATGGCAGAAAGTGAAGAGGAACTGAAAAGCCTCTTGATGAAAGTGAAAGAGGAGAGTGAAAACGTTGGCTTAAAGTTCAACATTCAGAAAACCGAGATCATGGCATCCGGTCCCATCACTTCATGGGAAATAGATGGGGAGACAGTGGAAACAGTGGGTGACTTTATTTTGGGGGGCTCCAAAATCACTACAGATGGTGATTGCAGCCATGAAATTAAAAGACACTTACTCCTTGGAAGGAAAGTTATGACCAACCTAGACAGCATATTAAAACACAGAGATTACTTTGTCAACAAAGGTCCATCTAGTCAAGGCTATGGTTTTTCCAGTGGTCATGTATGGATGTGAGAGTTGGACTGTGAAGAAAGCTGAGCACCTAAGAATTGATGCTTTTGAACTGTGGTGTTGGAGAAGACTCTTGAGAGTCCCTTGGACTGCAAAGAGATCCAACTAGTCCATCCTAAAGAGATCAGTCCTGGGTGTTTATTGGAAGGACTGATTATGAAGCTGAAACTCCAATACTTTGGCCACCTGATATAAAGAGCTGACTCATTTGAAAAGACATTGATGCTGGGGGGCGGGGGGGCGGGCAGGGCGCGGTTTGAGGGCAGGAGAAGAAGGGGACGACAGAGGATGAGATGGTTGGATGGCATCACCGACTCAATGGACATGAGTTTGGGTGGACTCCGGGATTTGGTGATGGACAGGGATGCCTGGCATGCTGCAGTCCATGGGGTCGCTAAGAGTTGGGCGCGACTGAGTGGCTTCACTTTCACTTTTCACTTCCACGCTTTGGAGAAGGAAATGGTAACCCTCTCCAGTGTTCTTGCCTGGAGAATCCCAGGGACAGGAAAGCCTGGTGGGCTGCCGTCTGTGGGATCGCACAGAGTCGGACATGACTGAAGCGACTTAGCAGCCCCAGCATGTTCGAATGTGAGAGTTGGACCATAAACAAGGCTGAATGTTGAAGTAATGATGCTTTCAAACTGTGATTCTGGAGATTCTTGAGAGTCCCTTGGACTGAAAGGAAATCAAACCAGTCAATACTAAAGGAAATCAACCCTGTATACTCATTGGAAGGACTGATGGTGGAGCTGAAGCTCCAGTACTTCAGTCACTTGATGTGAAGAGCCCATTCATTGGAAAAAAACCCTGATGATGGGAATGATTGATGGCAGGAGAAGGGAGCAACAGAGGATGAGACAGTTGGATAGTATCACTGACTCATAGATATGAGTTTGAGCAAACTCTGGGAGATAGTGACAGAGAAGCCTGGTGTGCTGCAGTCCACGGGGTCCCAAAGAGTCGGACATGACTTCGTAACAGAACAACGTCAGAAGTGATTTGCCTGTTTTCTTCTGGGAGTTCTACTGTTTTCAGTCTTAAATTTCGATCTTTGTTTTTGAGTTTCTTTTTGTATATGGAGTTAGAAAATGTCCAATTTTCTTTCTTTTATACATAGTTGTCCAGTTTTCCCAGAACCATCTGTGAAGTGACTTGTCTTTTCCCAATTATATATATATGTGCATACTTTGTTGTAGATTAATTGACCATATGTGTTTATTGATTTTTTTGTCTAGATTATCCATCCATTGGTGTAAGTTAGTGTTAAAGTCTTCTACTATTCTTGTACTATTGTCAACTTCTCCCTTTTAAGCTGTTAATATTTGCTTTATATTTTTAGGTTTTTTGGCATTATCTTCACATATATTTATGAATGTTATATTCTTTTTATGTTGATGCTTTTACCATTATATATTGCCCTTCTGTGTCCTTAATTACAGATTTTGCTTTGAGTCGACTTTGTCTGATATGAGTGTTGTTACCCCAGCTTTATTCATTTTCTCTTGCATGGAATACCTTTTTCCATCCCTTCACTTTCAGTCTGGTGATATCTTTAGCTCTGATGAGTCTTTTATAGGCAGCATATAGATGGGTCTTGTTTTTTTTGTTTTGTTTTGTTTTTTCAGTCAGCCACCTTATGTCTTTTGATCAGAGCAATTAGTGCACTGATATTTAAAGTGAATGTTGATGGGTATGTACTTGATGCCATTTAAAAAATTTGTTTCTATAGTTCTTTTCAGTTATTTTCTTTTTCTTTTAGTCTTTCCTTGTGGCTTGAAAAATACTTTAGTGTTATGTCTGTGTTCTTTTGTTTGTAGTTTTTGTCTCTGTAGGTTTCTGATCTGTGGTTGCCATGTAATTCATTTATGCTGACCTATAACTATGTCTACTTGTTTTAGAGTAATAGTGATTTCACTTCAAACACATTATAACTGCTTTATATTTTTTACTCACCTCTACTTTATTTTATGTACATCTGATGTTATATTTTACAGTGTCATGTCTATCCCTTAACTGTCTATTGTAGTTATATTGATTTTACAGCTTTTGTCTCTTAACCTTTGTGCTAACTTATTTAAGTGTTTGAACTTATTTAAGTGCTTTTATATATATATATATATATATATATATATATATATATATATATATATATATATATATATATATTTCCCTTTACCCATGGGATTCCTCCCTCCTATAGTTTCTTATTGTAGCCTTTTCTTTCTCACTTCAAGAAGATCCTTTAGCACTTCTTGTAAGATCTTTAGTATTTATGAACTTAACTTTTGCTTGTCTGAAAGGTTCTTGGTCTCTCCTTCAATTATGAATGATATCTTGCTGGGTAGAGTATCCTAGTTATATTTTTCACTTTCAGCACTTTGACTATATTATGCCACACCCTTCTAGCCTGCAACATTTCTGCTGAAAAATCTACTATTAATAGCTAATGCCCACATGTGTTTCCTTTGTATGTGACTGTTTTTCTTTTGCTGCCTTTAGAATTCTCTCTTTATCTTAAGTTATTGCTTTCATGTATCATATATTGCATTCATGCATGCTCAGTCATTTCTGTCATGTCTGACTCTTTGCAAACCCACCAGGCTCCTCTGTCCATAGGATTCTCTGGGCAATAATACTGGAGTAGGTTGCCATGCCCTTCTCCAGGGGATCTTCCAGACCCAGGGATCAAACCCCATCTCCTGTGTCTCCTGCATTGCAGGTGGATTCTTTACCACTGATCTACCAGTGAAGCCCCTCTTTATCACCTAGTCTGTTGTTAATTTCCTCTAGTATATTTTTCTTTCAGTTATTATTTTCTTCAGCTCTGACTGGTTCTTCTTTACATTTTAAAATTCTAAGACTATCTTAGAATTTTAAGAATTTTAAGATTCTAAAAATCTTTCACTTCTCTGAAAATTTAATTCAGAGTTTGTCTATTGTTTTCCCTGGCTCAGCCAGCATTCTCATTACTTCTTTGAACTCTATCTGGTAAATTTTTTATGTCTGTTTCACTAGGGTTTTTTCCAGGGTTTTTTTCTTTTTATTTCACTTGAAACATATTCCTCTGTCTTCCCATTTTGTTTAACTCTCTGTGTCTCTATGAAATCAGGTGAAACTATTATTTATCTCAGTTGGAGGTGTGTCCTCGTGTGGGAGTGTTGCTATGCAGTCTGTGTGTGCCCAGTGGTTTGAGCAGGAAAGCTAGATCTGAAGTGAGTGCAGCTGCATCTTCCCCTGGACTGTTTTGGCAGCTACTGCCTTGGTGGGAGGTAGGGCTGGAATTGGAGGGGCTGCAGCCAGAGCCAGTTGCTACCAAGGCTTCCTCCTTGCCTATTGACATCACCACCTATAGGGGTGGGGTCAAACCAAAGTTGCTGGAGCAGGAGCCCTGAGGCAGTGCTGTTTCTCTCCAGTGTGATGGCAGATGAGAAGGAGCTGGGGCCTGCGTGCTTGGGCCTGCACTTCTGTGCTGGCTTTACTTCTTCCCTCAGTCTCTTGCCTTGGTTAGAGGTCGGGTCAGGTCCAGAGGGGCTGGTGCCACACCACTGAACTGACCCTCCTTCTCCCAAGTGTGCACATGAGGAGAGCTCAGGCAGTGGCAGTCACCACTCTGGGAGCTGGCTTCACCCTTCTGGAGGGTGCAGGAATTAAACACCCTCTGTGTGCAGGAATGACCCCAAGCTGGTACTGGCTCAGCCTTGGTTGTAGAAGAGCTGCTCTTCTAGTCCCCAGGTCAATTTCAGCAAGGGTACTTCTGTATGTAGTTGTAATTTTCATGTGTTAATGAAGGTCAGTGACCCAGTACCCTCCTACCCTGCCATTTTGATCTTCCCCCTTCAACAGTACTATTTTTAGCCTAGCTTCCCAATCATGCTTACTAGGAATAATGGCCACCAGGAGCCAGAACCTGATCCCCACTATGTCCAAGGTGACCTGGCCCATATAGCATGTTAATTCTTGATGCTTGGGGGCCCCATTCACCCTTTTCCCCCATAGCTGGCCATTAAGGAACAAGCCAGGTGGCAGGAAGCCTCTTTTTAATTGCCTTTTTAATGACATAAATAAAAAATCAGCATGGTTTAGGCTTTTGAGTGAGATAGGATTGGTGGAAGCCATCTAAATTATTTGGAGCAAAGTCTGATTGATTAAGTTTTAATACTTAAGGTAGTGATCAACTTGGTAGAGCTGTTAAAATACTAAAGAATAGAATTATAAGCTCAAAAAACCCACAGATGATAATAATATTTAAAGAGAAAAGCAGAGAGTAAAGAAAAAAATTGATAACTGAGTGCTTTGGGGAATGCCATCTGCCTTAGTCACCTCAGTCTCCCATAACAAAATATTACAGACTCAGTGGCTTAAACAACATTTTATTTCTCATAGTTCTGGAGGCTGGAAACCTAAGAATGAAATGTCTGCAGGTTTGGTTTCTCCTGAGGCCTCTCTCCATGGCTTACACACAGCTGCCTTCTTGTTTTATCTTCATTTGACTTTTCCTTTGTACATGGAACTGCCTGGTCTCTTCCTCTTATTATGAGGATACCAGTCAGTTTACAATAGAACTTACTCTAACAGCCTGATTTTACCTTAACTATCTTTTTAAAAACCTTATCTCCAAATATAGTATAACTGGATTAGAGATTCAACATAGGACATTTGTCATCACAATTCAGCTGATGACACCAATTCTTTGAAATGAAATAAGAAGGTTGGGAAATACTTATTAGTTACTATAGAGGTACAATTGATAAAAATTAAATATTTCATTTTATTATGTTATCTCATTCAGTAGCTCTTATACAGTACTTATAAATCAGGCACTGTTTCAAGAAATCTATACTACTAGTTCATAATGTGAAGCACCTATTTAAGGTGAATTTTTATGTTTTTTTCCATTTCATCATCATGAAGTTGACATACTGTCCCATGACCTATAAATTGTATTGAGACCCCATATGATTGCTATAGGAAACTGAATTTCTCAGAATGTCTGCTATAGAACATTGCCTCATCTCACACCAAGCTATTTACCATGTTTATCTCAGAAAACTGAATTTGCTCACCAACTTATAATTAACCTACTATTACTTCATTGTTCTTGTTATAATTTCCTTCCTCTAAATATAAATTGTATAAATATTCTTCCTTGCTAGGAAAAATACTTCTAGGATTTTCTCCCTTGCTTGTTTTAAATAAGAATAAATTTGTGTTTGTAGTAAATTCATTTTGAAAATGCAACTCCCTAGCCCATTCTCCATCATGCATAGAAGATACAGATGCTAATACAAACTCAAGTGCATATGTGAGACTCAGACAGATGCTGCTTTGGAAGTGAGCCTTCCTTTTGTTTGTTCTCCATCAGGGTCCCCTGAGCCCTCAGCCTCCAGGCTCCTCTTATCCCTTTCTGCCACCTGTGTCTCCCCTATGGCAGCTCCCATGTCCTGCGTGGCTCTGGGCCCCCCTCTGTCCAAGACCCTGCATACCTGCCTGAGCTGTTCTTCACCTTCACCATGGCCTTCTCCTCCTCCTTCCTCCCAGGATTATTTCTGCCTAACATCATCCCCATCTGGCTTTTCTTTTGTCCTCCCTGTTTTTTTGATCCGTGACTTGGGGGGGTGGGGGTGGGCGGGGATCACCTGCCTTCTCTGCTGCCTTACTTGAAGCCACCTAAGGGATGTTGTCCAAGACAAACCAGTGTGGGGCACAGCCAGACTCCCACTCTTCACCCTGGTGGGCCCAGATTCTTAATTTCCACACATCTCTACTTTATAACTAATCTGCGTGAGAATGCCTATGACATGGGGGAGCAATGAAAAAACTGTAGAAGAAATTTCTGTCAAGGAAGTGGAATGGAAAAAATAAGTTCAATGAGCAAAGAAATAATGTAAATTAAAGAAGATCTTGCTCATTAAAGAAAAATTGTATGATAGTCTCCAAAGTGCTAAGGTGCTTAGATTCCAATGAAAAAATTTGAAAGCATGAGATATACTTTTTATTTTTAAATGTCAAGTTTTAAGATACACTGGGAATTATATCCTTTATAGCTATTTAGCTTCCCTAGTGACTCAGAGAGTAAAGAATTTGCCTGCAATGCAGGAGACCTATGTTTGATCCCTGGGTCAGGAAGATCCCCTAGAGAAGGGAATGGCAACCTACTTCAGTATTCTTATCTGGAGAATCCCATGAACAGAGGAGCCTGTCAGAAAACAGTCCATGGTGTCGCAGACACAGACATGACTGAGTCACACACACACACACACACACACAGAGCTATTTAAAAATCTCTGAGATAAAAAGAAATTTGGGGTTTCTACCTTAAAATGTTCGGTTGGCATGAATAGATTTTCACCAAAAAAATGGGCCACATTTTGAAAATAGATTGCCCACTGACCAGCAATGCTCAGTCCAGGGCTGTGCCATCAACAAGTGGTTCAATCCTCATGACTGTTCCACACACGTGAAGTGATGGAAGAAGCAGAATGTGGACAGCAGAGCCTGAGTCCCTGACTCATGACATTAAAAAAAAAAAAAAAAATACCACCTTTATGGATGACTTTCTGTCCTTGAGCCCCAAGTCCTGATATCTCTTCGAGGTAGGCAATATGCTGGCCATAGATTGTAAAAGGAGACCAGACTTTAGTACTTTCTTCCCAAGATCACTGTTCAGTTAGAAGTGAGGAGCCAGTTGGCTGCCAAAGCCTGGTCATTTCTAAGCTCATTGTGGGGAATGTGAGTACCACCAACCAACACACAAAAAAACACCCATAGACTCACCCACCAACTGTCAATGCCCTACCATGGGCTAAATGTTGTCTCCCCAAATTCATATGTTGAAATTCTAATCCCCTCTCAATATGATGGCATTTGGAAACAGAGCTTTAAAGAGGTTATTGAGTTAAAATGAGGCTGTTTGGGTGGGCCTTAATATAACCTGGTCTTCCCTGGTGGCTCAGACGGTAAAGCGTCTGCCTACAATGCAGGAGACCTGGGTTCGATCCCTGGGTCGGGAAGACTTCCTGGAGAGGGAAATGGCAACCCACTCCAGTTCTCTTGCCTAGAAAATCCCATGGACGGAGGAGCCTGGTGTCCATGGGGTCACAAAGAGTCGGACATGACTGAGCAACTTCACTTTCTTCACATTCTAATATAACCTGATTGGTATCCTTCTAAGAAGAAGAAATTAGGACACACAAAGAGACATAAGGGATGCAGAAGGAAGGAAAGGAGACTATATGAGGATACAGTGAGAAGGTGGTCATGTGCAAGCCAAGAAGAGAGGCCTCAGGAGAAACCAACTCAGCTTCCAGAACCGTGAGAAAATACAATCTTGGTGGTTAAGCCAGTCTGTGGCCTTTTGTTATGGAAGCCTGAGCTGACTAAGATATGGGTGGATATCTTAGTGGTATGATAGGAAATAAATTCTTTCTCTCAGAAGACAGGTGTAATTACACACACATACACAGAGAAAGTAAGAGAGAAATCTCCTTGGCAATAAGTGTGAGTGTCGAATCTTGAGCTATCATTATTTGTAAAAAAAAAAAAAAAAAAAAAAATATATATATATATATATATATATATATATATATTGTTTTTGGCTAACCTAAATGGCACAAATGTGCTATATAGGAGGAGGACTGTCTCTACATTGGGCATGCTAACAAGTATAGTTGAGATTGTGTCTGCCTTCTCCACTAAATAATTATCTCATTTATTATGCCCATTGCCTACAATAGGACTGTGTATTCACAATTAGGAGCAGTATCAGCAGATTTACTCCTTGTTGTCATTTATGGGCAGAAGGTGGTGGTGCTAGTGCTAACTTTTTAAAAAATGTACATTTAAATTTTTATTTCAGAAGTTTCATATTTACAGAAAAGTTGCAAAAAATTACAATAGTACAGAGAATCCCCATATATGCTTTACATTGCTTCCTTAATGTTAATATCTTATATTACTATAGTACATTTATAACAACTAATTGACCAATATTTAAACATCACTGATAACTAAACTTCATACTTTGCCGGGAGCCAGCACATGAGATCCCACCCATGACAAGGGCATGAGGAGAAGACCTGACAAGGCAGATCAGGATTTCAGGGATTTCGAAAAGCTGCCCCGGTGCTCACATTAAAGATAATCTCTGTCTTTCTGATGCTTGCTATATTAGACTACTCCCTAATTTCTCTGACACAGGTAGATGGCCTTCCCCGACCTCTCTCCAAACAGAATCAACTTAGAACTTTAATCAACATGTACCCTGGAAGGCGGTATCCTATAAGATTATCCAGGATGAAAGGAGTGTTTCAATTTAGACCCCTTTGCTGGCATTCTAGCCTGCTTGGCAAATGCGTACTAATGCACACGCTCACAACACCTTAATCATGAACAGCATAAAGAACCTGATCACACAAAGGCCCTAATAGGTACAGAGCCCTTCGGGAGTGAAGAAGCCCTATTAGAGGACATAAAAATATTAGTCTAAAAGCTATAGTTAAAGATTTAGAAAAATAAGAATTTAGAATTGTTAATTTTAACCAGGAATGCTAAACAGGTGCTGCCTCGCTGGAGCTGCAGAGTCTTTGTGTGGTAAACCTTTTAGATAAATTTAACTGATAACTTCTGCAAAAGGACTGACCTTTGTGTTCATTAAAGAATAGATTACGGAAAACAGCTTTGCATTCACCTAGGTCACAAAATGTCAATAGGCCCCGAGGCCAGAAGATAATGTACAAGACCCTCATAAACAAAGAAGTATGCAGAAAACACCCTGGTTTCGTGAAGAACAAGCTGATGTAATGTTAAACTATCTTCCCCTTAGAAATGTACTAATTTAGGGTACAAAAGCCATGGTAAAAAATAAAGCATTGCCAGACTCTGCCAGACCCTGCTGCACCCCCGGTCTGGTCACTCACTCTGTCTCTCTCTCTCTGTCTCTCTCTCTCTCTCTTTCTCTCGCCGACGCCGTTCATCCTGAGGGTACCCCTGGATCCTGCCGAGGCTGGACCCCGGCAATACTTTATCCAGATTTCCTGAGACTTTTCTTAATGTCCATTTCCTGTTCCAGAATCATCCAAGATACCACATTCATTTGGTTGTCCTGTCTCCGTAGTCTCTCCTGGGCTATGGCAGTTTCTCAGACTTTTCCTGTTTTGATGATCTTGACAACTGTTTATAGAGTGTCCCACAGTTTTGGCTGGTCTGATATTTTTCTTGTAGTTAGACTGGGTTTGTGGGTTTGGGGAGGGAGATTACAGAGAATCAGTAGGTTCTTATCATTTCTTGTCAAGGGAGCATGCTCTCAGCAGGATTTCTCCTGGACCACCTAGCTAAGAGAATACTCACCAGCTTTGTCCACTAGAAAGTTCTTTTTTGTATTTATTTATTTATAATTTTTGTTGTTTTTTAAATTTTAACAATGTTGTGTTGGTTTCTTCCATACAACAATGCAAGTCAACCATGATTACATACTCTCCCTTTTAAGCCTTCCTCCCGTACCCCCATTGCACAGCCATAAAAAAGAAAGAATTTCAATCAGTTCTAGCTAGGTGGATGAGCCTAGAGCCTGTTATACAGAGTGAAGTAAATCAGAAAGAGAAAAACAAATAAAGTGTAGTAACGCGTATATATGGAATCTAGAAAAATTATACTGACGAGCTTATTGGCAGGGAAGGAATGGAGACACAGAGGTAGACAATGGACTTGTGGACACAATGCAGGAGGGATAGCATGGGATGGATGGAGAAAGTAGCATCAACATATATACACTATCATGTGTAAAGTGGATAGGTGGGGAGAAATTGCTGTATAATATAGGGAGCAAAGTTACTTTTTACTCTCTTTCCACAGTTGACTTAAGAAGCAAGTCCTAAGTACAGCTCACACATCTTTGAGCTATAACACAATATCCCATGGTTCATTTTGTGGCTCAACTTGCTCCAGCTTTGGCCGTTGGGAGCACTTTCAGTGGTTTTCTGTGTCCTCCTGACAAACTGCACCATAGTGTGTGTGTTTGTGAGTCCTTTATTACTTTATGTTGCTCTGGGCTTTGTATATTCTCTCCCCAGACCTTGAATTTAATCATGGAGATCAAATCAGTCAATCCTAAAGGAAATCAACCCTGAATATTCATTGGAAGGACTGATAGCTGAAGCTGAATCTCCAACACTTTGGCTACCCAATGGGAAGAATTGACTCCTTGGAAAAGACCCTGATGCTGGGAAAGATTGAAGTAAGGAGGAGAAGGGGACAACAGAAGATGAGATGGTTGGATGGCAACACCGACTTGATGAACATGAGTTTGAGCAAGCTCTGGGAGTTGGTGATGGACAGGGAAGCCCAGTGTGCTGCAGTCCATGGGGTCACAGAGAGTTGGACACAACTGAAAAACTGAACTAAACTGAACCAGAGAAGAAAAGTCTTTTATGAGAGAATAGTATTAGGAAACAAGGTCTAGAGGCTGGGTGTGCTTTTTGCTACTGAGATGTGCTTGTTTCTTTGCCCTCTCAATGGACAGAGAGGAAATAGGTGTATGTATACTATTAGCTCATCTATATACACACACGTAATTACTTTTACATTTATCCATGAGCACCCACAATAAGCTAAACATGAGTGCATACTGGTGTCTCTGACTCTAATCCTTTTCCATGTTTCATGTCAGCCTTCTCTACTTGCTTATTTGTAACCTCAGCTCTAACAGTGGGGACCTGGCTCCCACCATCTGCCAGCTACCATCCCTTCACTTATCTGTTCACTCCTAGTAAACATGTACAGTGGGCTCTGAGTTGTTAACCTGTACCCCTATGGAAACACGCTTTGTGTGATTATTGTTCTTTTCATCTTGTTAAAATGTTTCACGGCCCTGGTGTGGTCTATTTTTGTGAATGTTCCATGTGTGCTTGATAAAACTATGCCTTCAGCTGTTGGATGATGTGCATACATGCTCAGTCATGTCCGACTCTTTGTGACCCTTCTGTCTATGAAATTTTCCAGGCAAGAATGGCTGGCTGCAATTTCCTACTCCAGGCGATCTTCTCAACCCTGGGACTGAACCCACGTCTCTGGCACCTCCTGCACTAGCAAGCAGATCCTTTACAACTGTGCCACCTGGGAAGCCCTGGGATGTTGGCTGGGGTGTTCTATACATGTCACTTAGATCGAGTTGATCATTAGTACAGTTAGAAGGCAGAACACCAAAGAATTGATGCCTTCAACATGTGGTGCTGGAGGAGACTCCTGAAAGTCCCTTGGACAGCAAGATCAAACCAGTAAATCTTAAGGGAGCTCAACTCTGGATATTCACTGGAAGGACTGATGCTGAAGTTGAAGCTCCAGTATTTTGGTCATCTAATGCAGAGACAACTTATTGGAAAAGTCCCTGGGAAAGATAGAAGACAGAAGAAAAGGGTGTCAGAGCATGAGATGGCCAGACAGCATCACTGATGCAATGAACATGAAAACTCCTGTTTTGGGAAAACTCCTGGAGATGGTGAGGGACAGGAAGGCCTGGTGTACTGCAGTCCATGAGGTCCCAAAAAGTTGGACACGACTGGGCAGCTAAACAACAATATAGGTCATCTATATATCCTTGCTGATTTTCTACCTATTTGATCTTTTAATATCAGTTACTGACAACGAAGTGTTGAAGTGTCCAATTCTAGTATTTTAGTTCTGTTAGTTTTTGCTGTATGTATTTTGATGCTTGTGGGGAGAAAGCAAATTTGCCAAGATAGCATGTTCAGGCTCTCTTGCCCCACATTTTGTAAATAATGACTATGTAACAGCTGAGAACATTTGTAGCACTATGCATGCATGCATGTCATGAGGTACTTGCTTCGTCCTGGGCTACTTTGTGCTATACATATATGTGAGCTCCACCTAAGAAAGTGGTGGCACTTATTTACTGCTGCATCACGGCTGTGTCCATTGGGTCTGCCATGAAAGGAGAGAATATAGAGTATCTTCTGCTAGGGCTACTGCATCAGCCAGGAGAGAATAAATGTGTCTGCAGTTCCAAAGGCTCCTTGAGTCTCCTTCCAGTCTCTTAGCTCGAGCCTTACATATCCTGGATTCAGCAAACAGTGTGGACAGTGAGACACAGCAATACGGTGCTCTATTGTCAAGGGCACATGATTAGAATCACGTCCTCTCAGATAACTGAATCTTATAATTTACAAACTGCCCTCCATATCTATAGGTTTCACATTTGCAGATTCAACCAACTGAGGATCAAATTTGATTGAATCTGAAGATGCAGAACCCACAGATGTGGAAGGCCTACTGTATAAAGCCACTGTATATAAGGGACTTGAACACCCATGCATTTTGGTATCCACTATGTGTGTATGTGTGAAGGGGGTGGTCCTGGAGCCAATCTCCCATGGAGTCCAAAGGATGACTGTATATAAAGACTATCTCGGACCGTCTTCCTTGTTCTAAAATCAGACTGCCTGAAATTAACAAGCTCTCATTTTCCTTTCATTACTGCTAGCATGGTATATATTTCTCCATACTTTTACTTCTAATGTATAGATGTCATTATACTTACAGTGAGTTTCTTGTAGGCAGTGTGTATGCGAGTCTTTTTGTTTTACTATCTACAGTCTCATGATCCCGTTCTCACCTGGTATTCACAACTAAAGCGATTGCTGAGAAGGAAAATCTACCGTTTTTTCTAAGTGTGCATATATCCATTGCATTTGTTCTTTGTAGCATTCCCACCACTTTTTATGCCTTCTCTGGTTTTAAATATATGATTCAATTGTGTCTCCATCTTAGTATATTATTCCTACTTTTAAAAGCTTTTCTAGTGGTTGCCTTGGGGTTTAAAATATGCATTTAAAAATAATCTAAGTCCACCTTCAGGTCACATTAACTGTTTCATGTGGACTGCAGCTACTCATGAGAGAGTTTGCTCAATTCTTCCCCCCACCATGCCTTGTGACATTGCTGTTATTCATGTGACAAATTCATATGCCATAAATGCAAAATATGTTGCTGCAATTATTGTTTTAAGTAAATCTTGTATATCAATTAGTGACAAAGATAACATAATTTATTTTACCATTTCTTCCTTTTCCTGTTTGTGTCTTTATGTAGATCCAAGGGTTTGATCTGTGCTAATTTCTTTCTTCAGCATTACTGGTTGAGGCACAGGCATGAATCACCATGATATTGAATGGTTTGCCTTTGAAATGAACAGAGATCATCCTGTCGTTTTTGAGATTGCACACAAGGACTGCATTTCGGACTCTTTTGTTGACCATGATGGCTACTCCATTTCTTCTAAGGGATTCCTGCCCTCAGTAGTACATATAATGATAATCTGAGTTAAATTCACCCATTCCAGTCCATTTCAGCTCGCTGATTCCTAGAATGTCGACATTCACGCTTTCCATCTCCTGTTTGACCACTTCTAATTTTCCTTGATTCATGGACCAGGTTCCTATGCAATATTGCTCTTTACAACATCAGACCTTGCTTCCATCACCAGTCACATCCAAAACTGGCTGTTGTTTTTGTTTTGGCTCCATCTCTTCATTCTTTCTGGAGTTATTTCTCCAGTGATCTCCAGTAGCATATTGGGCACCTACTGACCTGGGGAGTTCATTTTTCAGTGTCTTATCATTTTGCCTTTTCATACTGTTCATGGGGTTCTCAAGGCAAGAATATTGAAGTGGTTTGCCATTCCCTTCTCCAGTGGACCACATTCTGTCAGACCTCTCCACCATGACCCATCCATCTTGGGTGGCCCCCACAGCATGGTTTAGTTTATTTGAGTTAGACAAGACTGTGGTCCATGCCCCAACAAGTAACACTGAAGAAGCTGAAGTTGAATGGCTCTATGAAGACCTACAAGACCTTTTAGAACTAACACTGCAAAAAGATGTCCTTTTCATTATAGTGGACTAGAATGCAAAAGTAGGAAGTCAAGAAACACCTGGAGTAACAGGCAAATTTGGCCTTGGAGTACGGAATGAAGTGGGGCAAAGGTTAATAGAGTTTTGCCAAGAGAACGCACTAGTCATAGCAAATACCCTCTTCCAACAACACAAGAGAAGATTCTACACATGGACATCACCAGATGGTCAACACCAAAATCAGATTCATTATATTCTTTGCAGTCAAAGATGAAGAAGCTCTATACAGTCAGCAAAAACAAGACCGGGAGCTGACTATGGTTCAGATCATGAACTCCTTATTGCCAAATTCAACTTAAATTGAAGAAAGTAGGGAAAACCACTAGACCATTCAGGTATGACCTAAATCCAATCCCTTATGACTATACAGTGGAAGTGAGAAATAGATTTAAGGGACTAGATCTGATAGACAGATAGCCTGATGAACTATGGACGGAGGTTCGTGACATTGTACAGGAGACAGGGATCAAGACCATCCCCATGGAAAAGAAATACAAAAAAGCAAAATGACTGTCTGAGGAGGCCTTACAAATAGCTGTGAAAAGAAGAGAAGCAAAACGCAAAGGAGAAAAGGAAAGAAATTCCCGTTTGAATGCAGAGTTCTTAAGAATAGCAAGGAGAGATAAGAAAGCCTTCCTCAGCGATCAAGGCAAAGAAATAGTGGAAAACAACAGAATGGGAAAGACTAGAGATCTTATCAAGAAAATTAGAGATACCAAGGGAATATTTCATGCAAAGATGGGCTCGATAAAGGACAGAAATGGTATGGACCTAACAGAAGCAGAAAATATTAAGAAGAGATGGCATGAATACACAGAAGAACTGTCCAAAAAAGATCTTCACGACCCAGATAATCATGATGGTGTGATCACTCACCTAGAGCCAGACATCCTGGAATGTGAAGTCAAGTGGGCCTTAGAAAGCATCACTACGAACAAAGCTAGTGGAGGTGATGGAATTCCAGTTGAGCTATTTCAAATCCTGAAAGATGATGCTGTGAAAGTGTTGCACTCCATATGCCAGCAAATTTGGAAAACTCAGCAATGGCCACAGGCCTGGAAAATGTCAGTTGTCATTCCAATCCCAAAGGAAGGCAATCCCAAAGGATGCTCAAACTACTGCACAGTTGCACTCATCTCACACACTAGTAAATAATGCTCAAAATTCTCCAAGCCAGGCTTCAGCAATACGTGAACCGTGAACTTCCAGATGTTCAAGCTGGTTTTAGAAAAGGCAGAAGAACCAGAGATCAAATTGCCAACATCTGCTGGGTCATCAAAAAAGCAAGAGAGTTCCAGAAACACATCTATTTCTGCTTTATTGACTGTGCCAGATCCTTTGACTGTGAGGATCACAATGAACTGTGGAAAATTCTGAAGGAGATGGGAATACCAGACCACCTGACCTGCCCCTTAAGATACCTGTATGCAGTCATGAAGCAACAGTTAGAACTGGACGTGAAACAACAGACTGGTTCCAAATAGGAAAAGGAGTGCGTCAAGGCTGTATATTGTCACCCTGCTTATTTCACTTACATGCAGAGTACATCATGAGAAATGCTGGGCTGGAAGAAGGACAAGCTGGAATCAAGATTGCCAGGAGAAATATCAATAACCTCAGATATGCAGATGACACCACCCTTATGGCAGAAAGTGAAGAGGAAATAAAAAGCCTCTTGATGAAAGTGAAAGAGGAGAGTGAAAAAGTTGGCTTAAAGCTCAACATTCAGAAAACTAAGATCATGGCATCCGGTCCCATCACTTCATGGGAAATAGATGGGGAAACAGTGGAGACAGTGTCAGACTTTATTTTTTTGGGCTCCAAAATCACTGCAGATGGTGATTGTAGCCATGAAATTAAAAGACACTTACTCCTTGGAAGGAAAGTTATGAACAACCTATATAGCATATTAAAAAGCAGAGACATTACTTTGCCAACAAAGGTCCGTCTGGTCAAGGCTATGGTTTTTCCAGTGGTCATGTATGGATGTGAGAGTTGGACTGTGTAGAAAGCTGAGCACTGAAGAATTGATGCTTTTGAACTGTGGTGTTGGAGAAGAATCTTGAGAGTCCCTTGGACTACAAGGAGATCCAACCAGTCTATCCTAAAGGAGATCAGTCCTGGGTGTTCTTTGGAAGGACTGATGCTGAAGCTGAAACTCCAATACTTTGACCACCTCATGTGAAGAGTTGACTCACTGGAAAAGACCCTGATGCTGGGAGGGATTGGGGGCAGGAGGAGAAGGGGATGACAGAGGATGAGATGCTGGATGGCATCACCAACTCAATGAACATGAGTCTGAGTAAACTCTGGGAGTTGGTGATGGACAGGGAGGTCTGGCCTGCTGTGATTCATGGGGTCACAAAGAGTCAGACACGCCTGAGCGACTGAACTGAACTGAATTTGTCTGAAAAACTTATTTTGACATTTCTTTCATGGTTTTCTAATGAGAGATTTGGGTGATTCTTATACTTGATTCTCTGTAGTAAAGTTGTCCACTTTCTGTCACCTCTGGTTTTTTTTCAGATTTCTCTCTTTGCCTTTGGTTTCCCCAATTTCAATATGCTATGCCCAGTTGTCGGGGTGTGAGTGCACGCGTGTGTGTGTGTTTGTATTTGTACTTGGTATTTGTCCTGCCTTTGGTATTCTTTTCCCAAATAGGTCATTCAGTTCAGTCACTCAGTCATGTCCGACTCTTTGTGACCCCATGAACTGCAGCACGCCAGGCCTCCCTGTCCATCACCAACTCCCGGAACCTACCCAAACTCATGTCCATTGAGTCAGTGATGCCATCCAGCCATCTCATCCTCTGTCGTCCCCTTCTCCTCCTGCCCTCAATATTTCCCAGCATCAGGGTCTTTTTAAATGAGTCAGCTTTTCACATTGGTGGTCAAAGTATTGGAGTTTCAGCTTCAAATAGTTCATTACAGAGTGTTATGATGAGTTCCCTGTGCCATAGAAGTAGGTCCTCATTAGTTATCTATTTTATACATAGGAGTGTGTATACATCAATTCCAATCTCCCAACTGATCACTCCCCTATTTCTCCCAGTAACCATAAGCTTGTTTTCTGTATCTGTGACTCTATTTCTGCTTTGCAAATAAGTATATTTGTACCTTTTTTTGGTCCCACATATAAGTGATAGCATATGATGTTTGTCTTCTTTGTCTGACTTACTTCATACAATATGACAATTGCTAGATCTATCCATGTTGCTGCAATTGATATTATTTCATTCTTTTGAATGGCTGAGTAATATTCCATTGTATATATGATCCACATCTTCTTTATCCTTTCCTCTGATGATGACATTTATGTTGCTTCCATGTCCTGCCCACAGTAAATAGGGCTGCAATGAATACTGGGGTGAATGTATCTTCAAATTATGGTTTTCTCTGGATATATTCCCAGGAGTGGGATTGCTGGATTGTATGGCAGCTCTATTTTTAGTTTTTTAAAGGAACTCCATACTGTTCTCCATAATGAGAACATACAAATTTATATTCCTACCAATGAGGTATTTACCAAGAATTTACTAAGGAGGTATTTACCAAGAATTTATCAAAGTAAATCTCTCCATAACAGCTTACACTCCTACTGAGGAGGTTTCCCTTTTCTCCACATCCTCTATACCACTTATTATTTGTGAAGTTTTTGATGATGGCTATTCTGACTGGTGTAAGTTGATACATCACTCTAGTTTTGATTTACATTTCTCTAATAATTTGCGGTGTTGAGCATCTTTTCATGTGCCTCTGGTCCAGCTGTATGTCTTCTTTGGAGAAATATCTACTTAGTTCTTTTGTCCACTTTAAGTGGGTTGTTGTTTTTTTTATATTGAGCTGCATGAGCTATTTGTGTATTTTTGGAGATTAATCTTAATCCCTTGTCAGTTGTTTAATTTGCAAGTATTTTCTCCCATTCTGACAGTTGTCTTTGTTTAACTTGCTGTTCTTTTAATTTCAAATGCAATTCCCATTTCCTGCCTCTGTACTCTCCTCTTTTCATGGTTGCTGCTTTTGATAACATATTTATATGTGGGTGATTTCCTACTTTTACAGTGTGTCTGCCTTTATCAATGATCTTTCCCATTTCTGATTTTCTTGTTTCTAGTTGTGGCTGTTTTTGCTGTGCAAAGGAAATTAGGTCCCTT
Source organism: Dama dama (assembly GCF_033118175.1). Lineage (NCBI taxonomy): Eukaryota > Metazoa > Chordata > Mammalia > Artiodactyla > Cervidae > Dama > Dama dama. The sequence goes on along the minus strand of NC_083713.1, from coordinate 4,499,793 downwards.
TTGTTTATGTTTGATTTTCATTACTCTAGGAGGTGGATTAAGAAAGATCTTGCTGTCATTTATGTCAAAGAGTGTTCTGCCAATGTTTTTCTGTAAGAGTTTAATAGTATCTGGCTTTACATTTAGGTTTTTAATTCATTTCGAGTTTATTTTTGTGCATGGTGTTAGGGAGCATTCTAATTTTATTCTTTTACAAGTAGCTCTCCAGCTTTCCCAGCACCACTTATTGAAGAGATGGTCTTTTCTCCTGTGTGTATTCTTGCCTCCTTTGTCATCGATTAGGTAACCATAGGTGCATGGGTTTATCTTTGAATTTTATTCGGTTCCATTGATTTATATTTCTGTTTTTGTGCCAGTATCAAAAACTTTGATTACTGTAGCTTTGTAGTATAGTCTGAAGTTACGGAGTCTGATTCCTCCAGCTTTATTTTTCTTCTTTAAGACCGCTTTGGCCATTTTTGTGTTTCCATATAACTTTTACATTTTTTGTCCTCGTTCTTCAAAAAATGCCATTGATAATTTGATAGGGACTGCACTAAATCTGTAGATTGCTTTGGGTAGTATAGTCATTTTGAAAATATTAACTTTCCCAATCCAGCAACATGGTATATCTCTCAATCTGTTTATGTCATCTTTGATATCTTTCATTGTTATCAGAGTTTTCTGAGTACAGGTCTCTTGTCTCCTTAGGTAGATTTATTCCTAGGTATTTTATTCTTTTATTTCAATGGTGAATGGGATTGTTTCCTTGATTTCTCTTTCTGATCTTTCATTGTTAGGTATAGAAATGCAAGTGGTTTCTGTGTATTAATTTTGTATCCTGCAACTTTACCAAATTCATTGACAAGCTCTAGTAATTTTCTGATAGCATTTTTAGGATTTTCTATATATAGCATAATGTCATCTGCAAACAGGGACAGTTTTACTTTTTCTTTTCCAGTTTGAATTCTGTTTACTTCTTTTTCTTCTCTGATAGCTATGGCTAAGACTTCCAAAACTATATTGAATAAAAGTGGAGAAAGTGGACATCCTTATCTTGTTCCTGATCTTAGAGGATATGTCACAGTTTTTCACCATTGAGAATGATGTCTGCTGTGGGTTTGCCATATATGGCCTATATTATGTTGAGACATGTTCCTTCTATGCCCACTTTCAAGATAACTTATCTCATAAATGGGTATTGAATTTTGCCGAAAGCTTTTCCTGCATCTATCGAAATGATCATATGGTGCTTGTACTTCAGCTTGTTAATCTGGTGTATTCACACTGAGGGATTTGGATATATTGAAGAAAACCTCCATCCTTATGATAAATTCCACTTGATCATGGTGTATGATCCTTTTAATGTGTTGTTGGTTTCAGCTTGCTAGTGTTCTGTTGAAGACACTTGCATCTATGTTCATCGGGGCTATTGGCCTGTAATTTTCTTTTTTGTGATATCCTTCTCTGGTTTAATGTCAGGCTGTTATTGGGCCTAATAGAATGAGCTTGGGAATGTAACTTCCTCTGCAATTTTCGGGAAGAGTTTCAGAATAGTAGGTGTTAGCATGTCTCTAAATGTTTAATAGAATTTGCCTGTGAAGCCATGTGGTCCTGGACTTTTGTTTGTTGGAAGATTTTTAATCACAGTGTCAATTTCATTACTTTTGATCCATCTGTTCATATGTTCAGCTCTTCCTGGTTCAGTCTTGAAAGTTCATAATTTTCTAAGAATTTATCCATTTCTTCTAGGTTGTCCATTTTATTGGCATCTATTACTTAATCTTTTGTATTTCTGTGGTGTACATTGTAACTTCTCTGTTTTCATTTCTCATTATGTCGATTTGAGTCCTCTCCTTTGTTTCTGTAGGAGTCTGGCTAAAAGTTAATCAGTATTCTTTTATCCTCTCAAGGAACCAGCTTTCATTTTTTTTAATTAATTAATTTTTTGTTGAAGGATAATTGCTTTACAGGATTTTGCATTTTTCTGTCAAACCTCAACATGAATCAGCCATAGATATACACATATCCCCTCCTTTTTGAAATTCCCTCTGACCTCCCTCCCCATCCCACTCCTCTAGGTTGATACAGAGCCCCTGTTTGAGTTTCCTGAGCCTTAGAGCAAATTCCCATTGGCTATCTATTTTACATATGGTAATTTAAGTTTCCATGTTACCCTTTCCATACAGCTCACCCTCCCTTCCTCTCTCCCCATGTCTGTAAGTCTATCCTCTATGTCTGTATCTCCATTCTTGCGGTGTAAATAAAATTTTAAGTACCATTTTTCTAAATTACGTATATTTGTGTTAGAATACAATATTTATCTTTCTCTTTCTGACTTACTTCACTCTACAATAGGCTCTAGTTTCATCCACCTCATTAAAACTGACTCAAATGTGTTCCTTTTTATGACTGAGTAATATTACATTGTGTATATGTACCACAACTTCTTTATCCATTCATCTGTCAATGGACATCTAGGTTGCTTCCATGTTCTAGCTATTGTAAATAGTGCTGCAATGAACAACGGGATACATGTGTCTCTTTCAATTTTGGTTTCCTCAGGGTATATGCCTAGGAGTGGGATTGCTGGGTCATATGGTCATTTTATTCCTAGTTTTTCAAGGAATCTCCTTGCCATCTTCCATAGTGGCTGTATCCATTTACATTCCCATTAACAGTACAAGAGTGTTCCCTTTTCTCCACACCGTTTCCAGCATTTATTATTTAAAGAGTTTTTGATGAGGGCCATTCTGACTGGTCTGAGGTGATATCTCATTGAAGTTTTGATTTACATTTCTCTAATGATGAGCAAAGTTGAGCATCTTTTCATGTGTTTGTTAGCCATCTGTATGTCTTCTTTGGAGAAATGTCTGTTTATGTCTTTTTCCCACTTTTTGATTGGGTTGTTTGTTTTTCTGGTATTGAGTTGTATGAGCTGCTTGTATATTTTGAAAATTAATCCTTTGTCAGTTGTTTCATTTGCTTTCATTTTCTCCCATTCTGAGTGTTGTCTTTTCACCTTGCTTATACTTTCCTTTGCTGTGCAAAACTTTTAAGTTTAATCAGGTCCCACTTGTTTACTTTTGTTTTTATTTCCATTACTCTAGGAGGTGTGTCATAGAGCATCTTGCTTTGATTTATCTCATCGAATGTTCTGCCTATGTTTTCCTCTTAAAGTTTTACAGTTTCTGGTCTTACATTTAAGTCTTTAGTCCATTTTGAGTTTATCTTTGTGTATGGTGTTAGGAAGTGTTCTTATTTCATTTTTTTACATGTAGCTGTCCAGTTTTCCCAGCACCATTTATTGAAGAGGCTATCTTTGCCCCATTGTATATTCTTGCCTCCTCTGTCTAAATAAGGTACCCATAGTTGCATGGGTTTTTTCCTGAGCTTTCTATCTTGTTCCATTGGACTGTATTTCTGTTTCTGTGCCAGTACCATACTGTCTTGATGACTGTAGTTTTGTAGTATAACCTAAAGTCAGGAAGCTTGATTCCTCCAGCTCCATTCTTCTTTCTCAAGACTGCGTTGGCTATTCAGGGTCTTTTTTGTTTCCATATGAATTGTGAAATTTTTGTTCTAGTTCTGTGAAAAATGCCATTGGGAATTTGATAGGGATTGCATTAAATCTGTAGATTGCATTTGGTAGTATAGTCATCTTCACAATATTGATTCTTCCTACCCAAGAACATGGAATATCTCTCCATCTGTTTATGTTGTCTTTGATTTCTTTCACTGGTGCCTTTTAATTTTCTGTGTACAGTTCTTTCATCTCCTTAGTTAAGTTTATTCCTAGATGTTTAATTCTTTTTGTTGCAATGGTGAATGGGATTGATTCCTTAATTGTTTTTTCTGATTTTTCATTGTTAGTACATAGAAACGCAAGTGATTTCTGTGCATTGATTTTGTATCCTGCAACTTTGCGAAATTCACTGATTAGCTCTAGTAATTTTCTGATACTATCTTTCAGATTTTCTATATACAGTATCATGTCATCTGCAAACAATGAGACCTTTACTTTTTCTTTTCTGATCTGGATTCCTTTTATTTCTTTTTCTTCTCTGATTGCTGTGGCTAGGACTTCCAGAACAATGCTGAATAACAGTGGTAAAAGTGGACACCCTTGTCTTGTTCCTGATCTTAGGGGGAATGCTTTCAGTTTTTCACCATTGAGAATAATGTTTTCTGTAGGCTTATCATATATGTTCTTTAATACGTTCTTTAATACCTTCCATGCCCATTTTTTGAAGAGTTTTAATCATAAATGGGTGCTGAATTTTGTCAAAGGATTTTTCTACATCTATTGAGATTATCATATGGTTTTTATCTTTCAATTTGTTACTATGGTATATCACATTGCCTGATCTATGTATATTGGAGAATCCTTGCATCCCTGGAATAAATCCAACTTAGTCATGGTGTATGAGCTTTTTGATGTGTTGCTGAATTCTCTTTCCTAAAATTTTGTTCAAGATATTTGCATCTGCATTCATCAATGATATTAGCCTGCAGTTTTCTTTTTTTCTGTTGTCTTTGTCTGGTTTTGGTATTACGGTAATGGTGGCCTCTTAGAATGAATTTGGAAGTTTTCCTTCCTCTGCAATTTTTTGAAAGAATTTTAGAAGGATAGGCATTAGCTCTTCTCTAAATGTTTGATAGAATTCTCCTGTGAAGCCATCTGGTCCTGGGCTTTTGTTTTTTGGGAGACTTTTTATCACAGCTTCAATTTCAGTGCTTGTAATTCTTCATAATTTCTATTTCTTAATGGTTCAGTCTTGGAAGATTAAACATTTCTAAGAATCTGTCCATTTCTTCCAGGTTATCTATTTTATTGACACATAGCTGTCATAATAATCTCATGATCCTTTGCTTTCTGCATTGTCTGTTGTAACCTCTCCTTTTTCATTTTTAATTTTGTTGATTTTATTCTTCTCTCTTTTTTTCTTGATGAGTCTGACTAGGGGTTTTTCAGTTTTGTTTATCTTATCAAAGAACCAGCTTTTAGTTTTATTAATCTCTACTTTTGTTTCTTTCATTTCTTTTTCATTTATTTCTGCTCATATCTTTATGATTTCTTTCCTTCTACTAATTTTGGGGGGTTTTTTGTTGTTGTTCTTTTTCCAGTTACTTTAGGCGTATAGTTGGTTGTCTATTCAATGTTTTTCTTGGTTCTTGAGGTAGGATTGCATTACTATAAACTTCCCCCTTAGAACTGCTTCTGTTGCATCGCGTAGGTTTTGAGTTGTCATGTTTTCATTGTCATTTGTTTCTAGGAAGTTTTTTATTCCCATTTTGATTTCTTCAGTAACCTGTTGGTTATTTAGAAATATTTTCTTTAATCCCCATGTGTTTGTGTTTCTTACAGTTTTTTTTCTTGTAATTAATATCTACTCTCATAGCATTGTGGTCAGAGAAGATGCTTGATATTATCTCAATTTTCTTAAATTTACTGAGGTTTGATTAGTGATCCAAGATATGATCTAGCCTGGAGAATTTTCCATGTGCACTTGAGAAGAAGGTATATTCTTCTGCATTTGGATGGAATGTCCTGGAGATAACAATGAGATCCGTCTTGTCTAGTGTATCATTTAAGATTTGTGTTTCCTTATTAATTTTCTGTTTTGATGATCTGTCCATTGGTGTGAGAGGGGTGTTAACGTCTCCTACTATTATTGTGTTGCTGTCAATTTCTCCTTTTATGTCTGTTAGTGTTTGTCTTATGTATTGAGGTGCTCCTATATTGGGTGCATAGATATTTACAATTGTTATGTCTTCCTCTTGAATTGATCCCTTGATCATTATGTAGTGTCCTTTCTTATCTCTTGTAATATTCTTTATTTTAAGGTCTGTTTTGTCTGATGTGAGGATTGCTATTCCAGCTTTCTTTTGCTTCCCATTTGCAAGGAATATATTTTTCCATCCTCTCACTTTTGGTCTATATGTGTCTTTAGGCCTGACATGGGTTTCTTGTAGACAGTATATATATGGGTCTTATTTTTTAATCCATTCAGCCAGTTTTTGTCTTTTTGTTGGAGCATTTAATCCATTTACATTTAAAGTAATTATTGATATATATGTTCCTATTGCCAGTTTCCAATTGTTTGGGGTTGATTTTGTAGATTTTTTTTTCTTCTGTTGTATTTCTTGACTACATAAGTCCATTTAACATTTGTTGTAACCACCATTGGTTAGGTGGTACTGAATTCTCTTAACTTTTGCTTGTCTGAAAAGCTTTTTTATTTCTCCATCAATTTTGAAAGAGATCCTTGCTGGGTACAGTAATCTTGGTTGTAGATTTTTCCCTTTCAGTACTTTAAATATATCCTGCCATTCCCTTCTGACCTGCAGAGTTTCTGCTGAAAGATCAGCTGTTAAGCAGCTGTTAAGTGTATGGGATTTCCCTTGTAGGGTACTTGTTGCTTCTCCCTTGTTGCTTTTAATATTCTTTCTTTGTGTTTAGTTTTTGTTAGTTTGATTAGTATGTGTCTTGGCATGTTTCTCCTTGGGTTTATCCTGTATGGAACTCTTTGTGCCTCTTGGACTTGATTGACTATTTCCTTTTCCGTGTTGGGGAAACTTTCAACTATAATCTCATCAATAATTTTTTCATACCCTTTCTTTTTCTCTTCTTCTTCTGGGACCCCTATAATTCAAATGTTGGTGCGTTTGATATGGTCCCAGAGATCTCTGAGACTGTCTTCAGCTCTTTTCATTCTTTTTACTTTACTCTGACCTTCAGAAGTTATTCCCACCATTTTCTCTTCCAGCTCACTGATTCGTTCTTCTGCTTCCGATATTCTGCTATTGATTGCTCCTAGAGTATTTTTAATTTCAGTAATTGTGTTGTTTGTCTCTTTATGTTTGTTCTTTAATTCTTCTAGGTCTTTGTTAATTCATTCCTGCATTTTCTCCATTTTGTTTTCAAGGTTTTTTTTTTTTTTAATCATCTTTACTATCATTATTCTGATTTTTTTTTTCCAGGTAATTTTCCTATTTTTTCTTCATTAAAGAACATCTGTGTTTCTCATTTGTTCCTTCAGTTGTGCAGTATTTCTCTGTCTTTTCTTCTTTTTTTTTAAATTTAAGTTATTGTGTTTGAGGTCTTTTTTTCCCAGGCTTCAAGGAAAGTTGAATTCTTTCCTTGAAGAAGGTTGAATTCTTTCTTCCTTTTGGTTATTCCAGTGGTTTGTATGAGCTTTGTATAGGGTGAGATTAGTGCTGAGTTTTTGGTTTTTTGTTTGTTTGTTTTTCCTCTGATGAGCAAGGCTGAGTGAGGTGGTACTCCTGTCTGCTGATGACTGGGTTTGTATTTCTGTTTTGTTTGTTGTTTAGATGAGGCATCCTGCACAGGGTGCTTCTGGTGATGCCAGGTCTTGTATTCAAGTGGTTTCCTTTGTGTGAGTTCTCACTAGTTGATACTCCGTATGGTTAATTCTCTGGTAGTCTATGGTTTTGGAGTCAGTGCTCCCACTCCAAAGGCTCGGGGTTTGATCTCTGGTCAGAAATAAATTTTACACAACTGGTTTGTTAAGGAATTAAGTGAGATTAAAACAAATATCCAAAAACAAGAAACAAAAGATGAATCCCAGACAAATGGTAGCTACAAAATCAGGCAAATAATAATTAAAATAATGCTATATACATATATAATATGATAATATATATGTATATAATATATTAATATATATGTATATATTCACCCACGAGCAAAGTGAAAACAGTCTAACAAAAATAAAGTACAGTAGATTGATCCAGCGAACAAAGGAAATAAAAAATTACATTTACCAGTTAAAACAAAACTAACTTAAGCACAAACTGGAAAACAAAACTAAAGCAAGGTGCAAAGTGGGGAATAAAGCAATGAAAACAAAACTAACAAATATGTTGAAAAGAAAGGAAAGAAAGAAAAAATAGATATGCAAAGTTAAATAAAGGTAGATGAAGAAGATTTATATACATTAAAGATTAACTGCAAGGGGAAAAGAACAGTAGGAAAGGCAAACAAAGGAATAAGTGTAGAAAATTATAATAGGTTTGAACAAATTAAAAATTAAAATTATAAAAAAGAGAAAAGAGAAAAAGACAGAAGAAGAAAGAAAAAAAGGAAAACTCCACAGAACTGCAAAAGTCCAGTGTAGAGGCTTTTAGCAGAGGTTTTTAGCAATAGAAAATATGACTGAATATACACATATACATATACACCCATAAGCAAAATCAAAACAATCCAACAAAAATAAAGTGCAATAGATTGACTTGGCAAACAAAGGAAACCAGAAATTATATCTACCAGAACATAACTAATCAAAGCACAGACAAAAACAAAATTAAAGCAAGGTGCCCATTGGGGAATAAAGCAGTGAAAATAAAACTAACAAATATGTTGAGAGGAAAGGAAAGAAATAAAGAATAGATATGTAAAGTTAAATAGAGATAGATAAAGAAGATTTATATATGTTAAAGATTAACTGCAAGGGGGAAACAACAGTAGGAAAAGCAAACAAAGGAATAAATGTAGAAAAATAATAATAGGGTTTAAAAAATTTTTTTAAAGAGAAAAGAAAAAAAAAGAGGAAAACCCCACAGAGCTGCAAAAGCCCATCATAGAGGCACAGGTTTATGGCAACAGTAAAAAATGTGACTGAGAAAAAAAAAGCTCATAAGCTTAATTGGATTTCTTACTGCCAATAAAGTCGACAACTATAATGGGTGGGGGTGGGGAGGGGAGAAAAAAGAAGAACAAATCCAAAACAATCTACAGGACAAGTCAAAAAATAAGAATAACAAATGTTTTTCTTGGGTCACTGTTGTGAGAGTCCTTTCCCATGCTGGGAATCCCAGTCCACCTTAACTACCTAGCATGCCCTCCAACGCTGTGCTGTTCTCTGGACTTGATGTAGGGGCAGCTCAGATTCTAATCTGGTCCTACTTCTGTATATGCTTGCCTCCAAAGTCCATAGCTATCAGAGCTAGCGCGTTTGCTTTTGTGGGCACTCTCAGTGGCCTTTTATAGATTCCATAGACACAGGGTCTGCTTTGTTGATCGTGTGGATTTAATCTGCAGCTTGTACAGCTAGTGGGAAGGTTTTGGATCTTCTTCCTTAGCCACACTGCCCCTGGGTTTCAACTGTGGTTGTATTTCCACCTCTACATGTGGGTCTCCACTAGGGTTTAGCTCCTGAGGGTACCCTGGAGGGACTGGATTTGCCCCTGTGAGGGCCAGGTGTGGAGATGATGCAGCTACTTGGGTCGCAGGGGTTCTGGCAGCACCAGGTACTCAGAAGGGTTGGTGGCTAGGGTAGTAGCAAATATAGTGCTCTAGAAGGGTATGGCAACCAGTCTTGGCCAATAGCTCCAGTATTCTTGCCTGGAGAACCCCTTCTCTGACAGAGAATCCTGGCAGGCCACAGTCTACAGGGTCGCAAAGAGTCAGACACAACCGAAGTGACCCTGCATGCATAAATGCAAGACTTTTCTTTTTGCCTGTGGAAGCTCTGCCCCAGTGAGAGTTGAGCCCCCAGTGAGAGTGGTGCAGCTGCTTGACTTGCGGGGACCCTGGTGGCCCCAAGTTGCAGGGACATGGACTGCCTCTGCTGCAGGAGTTATGGCCCTATAGGAGTCTTTTTTCGAACCTCTTGTAGCTGGCGATCAGAAGGCCTCTTTGGCCAGTCTTTCTCTGTAGCTCTGCCCATTCAGGCACTTCGAGGGTTCCTTTGCCTGGGGTCCTTCTCTGTTGTTCAGTATGTCAGGCACATAGAGGACCCCCCCACCACCACCACCACTAGGGTCCTACGTCGGGCGTTTGATGGGCCAGTCTCTCTATTGTTCAGCTGCAGATGCTGGCATGTGGGGAGAGAGGGAGGCTATGGTGATGGCTCCACCCCCTACACGTGACTCAGCAGTATCACCTTGCTTCCATGGCTGCCTGGCTTTCCTCTAAAGGCATTTCCCACTACGATCTCCTCCATTACGTCCCCTCAATCAGTCTCTCCGCAGTCAACAACAGCCCTCAACCTGGGATTGCTCCACAATCCCTAAACTCCAGCTCCCAGCCACTGCCACTTCCAGGAGACCAGCGTTCCGGCCCGGTGCTGTGCAAGGACTGTCTGATTCTCATTCCATTTAAGCTGCCACAGATCAGCTGTTTCACTCTCAGCCTTGAATGTTTCTCCTCTGACTCAGACAACTGCCCCTCTGTGAGGATCAGACCCCTGCTTCAGTTCCCCCACCCTCTGAGGGCAGGTCCAGTCCTACTAACACTCCTGTTTTTCCCCCTAGTTCCTTCATCCTATGGAGTTTTGCATGGCTGTATATATTCTTTTCCACCAGTCAGGTGCTCCTATCCGCTGTCAGCTGGTGTTCTGCAGGCACTTCAGTGTCTAAAGGTGTATTTGTGATGTTCAGTGGAGAGAGATGTACTCCACATCCACCTACTCCTCTGTCATCTTGTTCTCCCTATGCATTCTCTTTAATGACTGCATCCAGTTTTCAGTTTTATTGATTTTACTTTTGTTTACTTCATTTATTTTTCATTTATTTCTGCTCTAATCATTATGATTTCTTTCCTTCTACTAGCTTTGTGTTTTGCTTCTTTTTTCTCTACTTGCTTCAGGTGTAATGTTAGATTATTTATTTGAGATTTTTCTTGTTTCTTGAGGTAGGATTTCATTGTGGCAAATTTCCCTCTTAAGACTGCTTTTGCTGCATCCCATAGGTTTTGGATCGTCATATTTTCATTGTAATTTGTTTCTAGGTATTTTTTTGTTTCCAATTTTATTTCTTCGGTGATCATGTTTTTGTAGTTATTTCCCCTATATTTGATTTCCAATCTTGTATTGTTGTGGTTGGAAAATATGCTTGATATGATTTCAGTTTTTTAAGATTTACCAAGCCTAGATTTATGACCCAAGATGTGATCTATCCTGGAGAGTGTTCTGTGTGCACTTGAGAAGAAAGTATATTCTGCTGCTTTCAGATGGTATGTCCCATAAATATCAGTTAAGCCTATCTGGTGCAATGTGTCATTTAAAGCTTGTGTTTCTTTATACATTTTCTGTCTGGATAATCTGTTCATTCATGTAAGTGAGGTGCTAAAGTCCCCTCTATTATTATATTACTGTTAAGTTCCCCTTTTGTGACTCTTAGCATTTGCCTTATATATTGAGGCAAATATATATTAGACTATGTTGGGAACATATATATTTACCTTTTCTTGGGGGGGAGGGCTGCACTGGATCTTCTTTTTGCAAACTTTCTCTAGCTTCAGAGTGGGAGCTTAGCTGTCCTGAGGCATGTAGGAGCTTAGTCCTCCAACCAAGGGTTGAACCTACATCCCCTACATTGGAAGGCAGATTCTTAACCACTGAACCACCAAGGAAGTCTCTATTTGCCATTTTTATATCTTCTTCTTGGATTGACCCCTTGATCATTATGTAGTATCCTTCCTTGTATTTTTTAACAGTCTTTATTTTAAAGTCTATTTTGTCTGATATTAGTATTGCTACTCTAGCTTTCTTTTCATTTCTATTTGTATGGAATATCTTTTTTCATCCCCTCACTGTCTACATGTGTCCCTAGGTCTGAAGTGAGTCTCTTGAGACAGCATATGTATGAATCTTGTTTTTGTATCCATTAAGCCAGTCTGTGACTTTATCCATTAATCCAGTCTGTGTCTTTTGATTGGAGCATTTAATCCAGTTAGTTTTTAGGTAATTATTGATATGTATGTTCCTATTGCTATTCTTTTAATTGTTTGCGGTATGTTTTTGTAGGTCTTTTTTCTTCCCTTCCTTTTTTGTTCCCTTCTTTTGTGTTTTTATGAGCACCTTTAGTATTGTGTTAGAGTTGCTTTTACATTTTTGTGTGTAAAAAACTATTGTAAGTTTTTGATTTGCAGTTCCTATGAGGTTTTGATGTAGCAGACTATATATATGGTTTTAAGTTGCTGTTCTTTTCATTTCAAATGCAATTTCCATTTCCTGCCTTTGTACTCTCCTCTGTTCATGGTTTCTGATTTTGATAACATATTTATATGTGGATAATTTCCTACTTTTGCAGTGTGTCTCCTTTACCAGTGATCTTTCCCATTTCTGATTTTCTGGTTTCTAGTTGTGGCCTTTTTTGTCCCCTCAGCCTAGAGAAATTCCTTTAGTATTTGTAAAATTGACTTGGTGGTGCTACACTCTCTTAGCTTCTGTAAAGATTTTGATTTCTCTGTTGAATCTGAATGACATCCTTGCTGGGTAGAGTATTCTTGGCTGTAGATTTTTCCCTTTCATCACTTTAAAGATATTGTGCCATTCCCTTCTGGTGTGCAGAGTTTCTGTTGAAAAATAACAGGTAACTTTACGGAAATTCCCTTTTATTTGTTGCTTTTAATATTTTTTCTTTGAATTTAATTTTTTTAGTTTTATTAATATGTGTCTTGGTGTGTTTCTTCTTGCGTTTATCTACATGGTGCTTGGGTTTATGTATGTACATAAATCTCCTTGAGTTTATGTATGCATGATACTCTCTGATTACTGGACTAGGATGACTATTTCCTTTCCCATGTTAGAGATGTCTCAGACTATAATCTCCTCAAATATGTTCTCAGGTTTCTTCTTCCTCTCCTTCTGGGGCCTCTATAATGCAAATGTTGGTGCTTTTAATGTTGCCCCAGAGGTTTCCTAAACTGTCCTCATTTCTTTACATTCTTTTTTCTTTACTCCATTCTGTGACACTGATTTCCATTATTCTGTCTTCCAGGTTACTTATGCATTCTTCTGCCTCAGTTATTCTGCTATTAATTCCTTCTAGTGTATTTTTCACTTTGGTTGTTTATCTCTGTTCATTTTTGTTTGTTTCTTCTACAGATCTTTTATCTCATTGTTAAGAATTTCTTGTATCCTCTCAATCTGTGCCTCCATTCTTTTCCCAAGATTTTGGATCATCTTTACTGTCATTACAATGAATTCTTTCTCAATAGGTTGCCCGTCGTCTCTTCATTTAGTTGTTCTTACAGGTTTTTATCTTGCTCCTTCATCTGCAACATTTCTCTGTTGCCTCATTTTGCCTGACTTCCTATGTTGGTGGTCTTCTTCTCACAGGCTGTGTGATAGTAGCTCCTCTGGTTTTGGGGGCCTAACCCCTGGCGGGTGAGTTTGACCCAGGGGCTTGCACAGGTTTCACGGTGTGGAGAACTGGTGCCTGCTCTCTGGTGGTCAGAGGCAGACATGTCTCTCTGGTGAACAGTGCCCTGGCACACGGTGTGTTGAGGATGACTTTGAGCTTAGAAGGACTTGAGGCAACCTGTCTGCTGATGGGTAAGGCTTTGTTCCTGTCTTGCTGGAACCTGTAGGCTGTTGTATGAGGTTGGGTCTTGCTGAAATGGGGACTTCATGAAGAGATCATGCCAATTAATCTTCCCTGGGGACTCTGATAACCAGTGTCTTTGTCCTTGTAGTAAGCTATAGTCAACTCCTGCCTGCCTAGGAGTCCCTCTAAGGCCCCTGGGTAGGTTTAGCCCAGGTTCCTTTGGAGTTACTGCTTTGTGCTGGGTCCCAGTGCATGTGAGACCTTGCGTGCACCCTCCAAGAGTGGAATCTCTCTCTCCATCAGCCCTGTGCTAAATCTTCTGAGGGTTCTTCCTGCCATACCCTCAGAATGTCTTGGAGGGTTATTTTTATGTGAGAATCTCACAGTGTAGCCTGCATGGGTTTCTTTATTTATTTTGGGGGGTGTGAGGCCTATTTTTAATATAGATGTTTGCCACCTCTTTTTTTCAGCATATACTGAGTATCATCCCTTGAGAGGGGGTTTGACTGGTATTGTGGTGACCAGAGTCTGCCCTGCATATTGAGTGGTACCTCCCCTTTTCTCTGTGGTTTTCACTGCCCTGTCGGGGTGGGGTTTGGTCTCTAGTTTTGGGGAGGGGGAGATCTGCCCCCCAGATCTGTTTCCATGCTGTGTTTCTGATTTTTGGTGTGAGGCAGGAGGGATTGGAGCATTCTCACTTGGAGAGAAGTCACTGAGTATTCCTCCTCTAGAAATGTTTACCTGTGAGCGTGCTCTGATGTGTCACCTTTCACCCATGGCCTATACTCTTTAGTTACTCTGTTGTTGTCACTGCTCTTGACCCCATTTTAACCATGGGCATGCTAGCAATTGGCCCTGGTGTCTCTTGGGTGCTATTTTCACCAGGCCACCAGCATAGATCCACTAAAGTCAGGTCCCAGAATTGCAGCAATCATGAATCTGGGCTTGCTGTGGGCACTATGGGGGCAGCTCAGATCCTGTGTGTACATGCTCACAAGTCCACAGTTGCTAAACTTAGACCCATCTCGGCTGCAAGAGCACTTGATGACTGTTCAGATGTTCTACAGGGAATGAGATAAGAAAGCTGGTTGTGGTGATGTAATTCTCAGGTTTGTATAGCTGTGAGGAGAGATTCCAGCTCTTCTTCCTTAGCCGCATGGCCCCTGGGGCTCAGCTATGATTTCACCTCCACCATTGTGTGCATGGCCCAGACTCTGTAGTCCCCAACCCCCAAATGAAATAAGTATGTCTCCAGAAGGGGTTATGGACAGGCAGATACCCTAATGTATCAATTAAGTTTCATCAAAAATTTCTTAATGCACTTTTAGCTTCTTTGGTGATTGGTATATGATTGCATGAGTTTGAATAAACTCTGGGAGTTTGTGATGGACAGGGAGGCCTAGCGTGCTGCAATTCATGGGGCCGCAAAGAGTCAGACACGACTGAGTGACTGAACTGACTGACTAACTGATATAATTGCTTCCTAGAAAAATCTTTCTCAGAGAGAAGATCCATTATCTCTGTCCCAGTCACAACTCACTGCCATCTTTTATTGTTAAGATATTCATTCATTCATTCATTCAGTGAACAAATATTTAATGAACACTCATAACATCTCTTGCACTCTTTTAGGTATTAGATACAGAGTGGACAGGACAGATTCATAGCAGTTAATTTCACTTAAGTGGATAATGGGTATAAGGGAGCTGGGACAGGATTTGAGAAAAAGATTTAGGCTTCTCTGGTGGCTCAGATGGTAAAAATCTGCCTGTAATGCGGGAGATCTGGATTCATTTCCTGGGTTGGGAAGATCCCCTGGAGGAGAGCAATGGCGACCCACTCTAGTATCCTTGCCTGGAGAATCCCATGGACAGAGGAGCCTGGCAGGCTCTAGTCAATGTGGTCACAAAGAGACAGGACTGAGCGATAAAAGCACAGTGTGTGGGCCACTCACAGGTGTCTGCTCCAGAGGCTGCTCCTGGAGCCTGTGAGCCTTCCATGGTGGGGATGGGTCACATGGGGGGAGCCAGTGGCAACATGTTCAAGACAGTCAGCCCTGACCAGGATGGGGCATGCAGGGGTGGAGGGAGACACAAGGCTGGCAGCCATGGGCAAGTGAGAGCCAGCCTCAGTGGGGACAGGACATGTGGAGGAGACAGCAGCTGCAGGTTCAAGAGAGCTGGCTTCCTAGTACCCCAGGAGCCCTTCCTAGTACTCCGGGAATCAGGGGCTGGCAAGTGGGCAGAGAGAATGCAATGGTGGCCCCATCCTTTGCATGTAACTTAAGCATGGTGGTTCATTTCTGTGGCTGTCTGGGCTTCCTCCATGAGCATTCCTAGTTGTGGAGCTCCTCTCTCCTGTCCCCTCAGTCTGTTTCCTCAGAGCCAAGAGCAGTCATCTTCCTGGATCTGCTCTCCAAATCCTACATTCCAGCACCCAGCCCCCATCCACACTGATGGACACACTTTTCAAGCTGGGACACACAGTGTTGTGGCTTGGACCTTCTATACAGGTCTGTCCTGCCTGCCACTGGTTGCTTTGCTCTCCTCTGAACCCCCAAAGCTCCCCTTCTGTCCGAGCTGATCTGTCTGCTGATGAGGGGCTTCCCTGGTTGCAGGAATCTCTCCTCTTCTTCAGCTCCCCGCTCTGGGGTATGGGTTATGTCCTGCTTGCCTTTCTCATCCTTTTCCCTTCTTTCTTTGGTCCTACCCAGTTATGTGGGGACCTTTCTTGCCCTTTTAAGTGTCTCCAGTTCTCTGCTAGTGTTTAGCAGGTGCTTTGTGAGAGCTGTTTCATTTATTGATGCATTCTTTTTTTAAGACACTAACTTTTTAAAGATTTGTTTATTTTTGGCTGTTTCAGGTCTCCATTGCACATGGGCTTTCTCTAGCTTTGGTGAGCAGGAGCTACTCTTCATTGTAGTGTTTGTTATCATCACAGTGGATTCTTTTGCTGTAGAGCACAGGTTCTAGACATGTGGGCTTCAGGAGTTTTGGCACATGGGCCAAAACACAAAACAGTAGTTGTGCTGTGTGGGCTTAGTTGCTCCTTGGCATGTGGTATCTTCCTGGAGCAGGAATGAAACTCATGTGCCCTGAATTGAGAGGGGAATTCTGAAGCACTATACAACCAGAGAAGCCCTCTTGATGTACTTTTGATGACTATGTGGGGAAAGGTGAACTCTAAATCTTCTTACACTTCTGCCATCTTGACTCAACTCTCTTTTATTCCTTTTGAATTAATTTTTGTGTGTGGTATAAGGTTAACACCAAAATCAGATTTATTATATTCTTTGCAGACAAAGATGGAGAAGCTCTATATGGTCAGCAAAAACAACACAGGGAGCAGACTGTGGCTCAGATCATGAACTCCTGAATGCCAAATTCAGACTTAAAATGAAGTGGGAAAACCATCAAACCATTCAGGTATGACCTAAATGAAATTCTTTATGATTATACAGTGGAAGTGAGAAATAGAATTAAGGGACTAAATCTGATATAAAGAGTTCCTGATGAACTATGGACGGAGGTTCATGACATTGTACAGGAGACAGGGAGCAAAACCATCCCCAACAAAAAGAAATGCAAGAAAGCAAAATGGCTGTCTGAGGAGGCCTTACAAATAGCTGTGAAAAGAAGAGAAGCAAAATGCAAAGGAGAAAAGAAAAGATATACCCATTTGAATGCAGAGTTCCAAAGAATAGCAAGTAGAGACAAGAAAGCCTTCCTCAGCGACTAATACAAAGAAATAAATGAAAACAATAGAATGGGAAAGACTCAAGAGCTCTTCAAGAAAATTAGAGATACCAAGGAAATATTTCATGCAAAGATGGGCTCAATAAAGGACAGAAATGGTATGGACTTAACAGAAGCAGAAGATATTAACAAGAGGTGGCAAGAATACACAGAAGAACTGTACAAAAAAGATCTTCATGACCCAGATAATCACGATAGTGTGATCACTCACCTAGAGCCAGACATCCTGGAATGTGAAGTCAAGTGGGCCTTAGGAAGCATCACTACGAACAAAGCTAGTGGAGGTGATGGAATTCCAGTTGAGCTATTTCAAATCCTAAAAGATGATGCTGTGAACATGTTGCACTCAATATGTGAGCGGTGGCCACAGGCCTGGAAAAGGTCAGTTTTCATTCCAACCCCTAAGAAAGATCATTGCAAAGAATGTTCAAACTACCACACAATTGCACTCATCTCACATGCTAGCAAAGTAATGGTCAAAATTCTCCAAGCCTCACTTCAATAGTATGTGAACTGTGAACTTCCAGATGTTCAAGCTGGTTTTAGAAAAGACAGAGGAACCAGAGATCAAATTGCCAACATTTGCTGGGTCATCGAAAAAGCAAGAGAGTTCCAGAAACACATCTATTTCTGCTTTATTGACTATGCCAAAGCCTTTGACTGTGTGGACCACAACAAACTGTGGCAAGTTCTGAAAGAGATGGGAATAGCAGACCACCTGACCTGCCTCTTGAGAACCCTGTATGCAGGTCAGGAAGCAACAGTTAGAACTGGACATGGAACAACAGACTGGTTCCAAATAGGAAAAGGAGTACGTCAAGGTTGTATATTGTCACTCTGCTTATTTAACTTATATGCAGAGTACATCATGAGAAATGCTGGGCTGAATGAAGCCCAAGCTGGAATCAAGATTTCTGGGAGAAATATCTATAACCTCAGATATGCAGATGACACCACTCTTATGGAAGAAAGGGAAGAAGAACTAAAGAGCCTCTTGATGAAAGTGAAAGAGGAGAGTGAAAAAGTTGGCTTAAAGCTCAACATTCAGAAAATGAAGATCATGGCATCCGGTCCCATCTCTTCATGTCAAATAGATGGAGAAACAGTGGAAACAGTGGCTGACTTAATTTTTGAGGGCTCTGCACAATCACTGCAGATTGTGACTGCAGTCATGACATTAAAAGACACTTACTCCTTGGAAAGAAAGTTATGACCAACCTAGATAGCACATTAAAAAGCAGAGGCATTACTTTGTCAACAAAGGTCTGTCTAGTCAAGGCTATGGTTTTTCCTGTGGTCGTGTATGGATGTGAGAGTTGGACTATAAAGAAAGCTGAGCACTGAAGAATTGATGGTTTTGAACTGTGGTGTTGGAGTAGACTCTTGAGAGTCCCTTGGACTGCAAGGAGATCCAACCAGTTCATCCTAAAGGAGATCAGTCCTGGGTGTTCTTTGGAAGGACTGATGCTGAAGCTGAAACTCCAGTACTCTGGCCACTTGATGTGAAGAGCTGACTCATTTGAAAAGATCCTGATGTTGGGAAAGACTGAAGGCAGGAGGAGAAGGGGATGACAGAGGATGAGATTGTTGCATGGCATCACTGATTCAGTGGACATGGGTTTGGGTAGGCTCCAGGAGTTGATGATGGACAGGGAGGCCTGGCGTGCTGAGGTTCATGGGGTTGCAAAGAGTTGGACATGACTGAAGAGCTGAACTGAACTGAACTGATAACGTTAAGATCAACCTTTATACCTTTGCCTGTGGTATCCAATTTTTCCAGCATGATTTGTGGAAAAGATGGTCCTTTCTCCTTTGAATGGTTTTGACATTCCTGTCAAAGGGTGCCAAATATGTGAAGGTTTTTCCCTGGGCTCTATTATGTTCCATTTATCTACATGCCTGTCCTTATGCCAATAATACCTGTTTTGTTTACTGGAGCCTTTTAGTAAATTTTCAAATTATGTAGTATGAGTTTGCCAACTGTTCTTTCTCAGAATTCTTTTGGGTACTTTTGATCCCTCGAGATTCCATGTGAATTTCAAGATAGATTTTTCTATTCCTGCAAAAAAGAATCTATTGGGATTTTCATAGGGATTGCATTGAATCTCTAGATTGCTTAGGTAGCACTGTCATTTTAGCAATATTAAATTTTCTGAGGCCAGACCTTCAAGGTGATAGGGGAGTAAGCCTTAGCGATCACCTTCCTCACCACAAATACATCAAAAAATATACCTGCATTTGGAACAATTCCTAGAGAACTGGATGCTGGCAGAAGACCTCAAACTTCCAAAAAAGCAAGCGAATCTCCACATAATGGGGTAAGGTAAAAGAAATAAGAAAGAGAAGAGACAGGAAGCAAGATGGGACCTCAGTCTTTGGGAGGAAGCTGTGAAGGAGTAAAAGTTTCTGCACGCACTCAGAAAGCCCTCACAGACAAGGATGGAAGGGGCGTCGGAGCCTCAGAGGACAGCGCAGTGGCAGGTATGTCGAAAGCAGAGTGGAAATAATTCTGTACAGAGATCACTGCTGACCAGCACTCCCCACCTGAGATGCTTGTCTGCTCACCGCTGGGGCAGGTGAAGACTGGGTACTGAGTCTCAGGCTTTGGAGGTCAGACCCCAGGGAGAGGACTGGGGCTGACTGCTGTGAAGAAAATCTGAGGGTTCTAGTATGACACAGCTGAGGGAATCCAGGAAAATCCTGCACCTTCCAGAGAGGCAAGACATTACTGTCGCTCAGACACCCTAACCCCGTGCACTCACAGGTGGCAAGGTATCACCTTTGCAAGTGTCAGAAGTAGGATGAGTTGTGGCTGCAGTCTCTGATCCAGGAGGTGGGCAGCCCAGCTGCTGCCTCCACCTGCACCAGTGTCAGAAGTGCAGCAAGCCACAGCTGTGTTCTCCAGTCCCAGAGGTGGACATGCCAGCTGCCACATCTGCCTGTAACATTGCCAGAGAGGGGCAAGATGCAGCTGCTGTTCCTAACCCCAGAGATGGGTCTGATGGGTGCCGGGGCCGCCACCAAACTGCGGGCTGACTCAAATCACTGCCAACACCTTTAGGAGGCCTGTGCAGCCTGGCACTTCTGAGGAACCCACAACCTGGGGCCAATTCACAACACGTCATAGGCTATAGCAACTCCGTGCAGGCCTCTGCCACCGCAGGCACTCCTCACACATCTCAGCTGTCTCTGCCATAACCCTCCCTCTCCCTGGCCCAGCTGAGCAAGTGAGCTGTAATCAGCCACTGCTTTCACACCCTCTTGTCTGGATGGGGAACAGATGACAGAGGGTGGCCCACAAACAGAGGTGGGACCAAAACCAAAAGTGAGCACCAAGGCTATGTGTCCAAAAGAGAGGAAGGAAATTTGCTAGTACCACTATAGGAGCAGTGGATTAAATCCTTGCAATTGTCTTGGTAAACCCTGCATCTGTAGAATATTGGAATAAAAAATGAGTGTTCCCACTTTTGAGGTTGTGGGCTTTGAGAGCAGCTGTGGACTCTAAAAGCACGTATAAGCTGGAATGGGGCTTCTCTGGTAGCTCAGCAGTAAAGAATCCTCCTGCAGTGCAGGAGCCGTTGGAGACATGGATTCAATCCCTGGGTCAGGAAGATCCCCTGGAGAGGACATGGCAATCCACTCCAGGATTCTTACCCAGAAAATCCCAAGGACAGAGGAGCCTGACAGGCCATGGTCCATAGGGTTGCAAAGAGTTGGACATAACTGAAATGACTGAGCATGCAAACATAAGCTCAGTTCAGTTCAGTCGCTCAGTCGTGTCCGACTCTTTGAGACCCCATGGACTGCAGCACGGCAGGCCTCCCTGCCTACCACCAACTCCCGGAGTTTACTCAAATTCATGTCTATTGAGTGGGTGATGCCATCCAACCATCTCATCCTATGTTGTCCCCTTCTCCTCCTGCCTTCAATCTTTCCCAGAATCAGGGTCTTTTCAAATGAGTCAGATCTTCACATCAGGTGGCCAAAGTATTGGAGTTTCAGCTGCAACATCAGTCCTTCCAATGACTATTCAGGACTGATTTCCTTAGAATGAACTGGTTAGATCTCCTTGCAGTCCAAGCGATTCTTAAGAATCTTCTCCAACACCACAGTTCAAAAGCATCAATTCTTCTGCATTCAGCTTTCTTTATGGTCCAACTCTCACATCCATACATGACTACTATAAAAACCATAGCCTTGACTAGATGGACCTTTATTGGCAAAGTAATGTCTCTTCTTTTTAATGTGCTGTCTAGGTTGGTCATATCTTTTCTTCCAAGGAGCAAGCATCTTTTAATTTCATGGCTGCAATCACGATCTGCAGGGATTTTGGACCCCAAAGAAATAGCTTGCCACTGTTTCCAATATTTCCCTGTCTATTTGCCATGAAGAGATGGGACCGGATGCCATGATCTTTGTTTTCTGAATGTTGAGCTTTAAGCCAACTTTTTCACTCTCCTCTTTCACTTTCATCAAGAGGCTCTTTAGTTCTGAAGAAGAAGTGAGGAACTTTCTGCCATAAGGGTGGTGTCATCTGCATATCTGAGGTTATTGATATTTCTCCCAGAAATCTTAATTCCAGCTTGGGCTTCATCCAGCACATCATTTCTCATGATGTACTCTGCATATAAGTTAAACAAGCAGGGTGACAATATACAGCCTTGACGGTCTCCTTACCTATTTGGAAACAGTCTGTTGTTCCACGTCCAGTTCTAATTGTTGCTTCCTGACCTGCATACAGGGTTCTCAAGAGGCAGGTCAGGTGGTCGGTCTGCTATTCCCATCTCTTTCAGAACTTTCCACAGTTTGTTGTGGTTCACACAGTCAAAGGCTTTGGCATAGTCAATAAAGCAGAAATAGATGTTTTTCTGGAACTCTCTTGCTTTTTTGATGATCCAGCAGATGTTGGTAATTTGATCTCTGGTTCCTCTGCCTTTTCTAAAACCAGCTTGAACATCTGGAAGTTCACGGTTCACATACTATTGAAGCCTGGCTTGGAGAATTTTGAGCATTACTTTGCTAGCATGTGAGATGAGTGCAATTGTTGGAGACATGGATTCAATCCCTGGGTCAGGAAGATCCCCTGGAGAGGACATGGCAATCCACTCCAGGATTCTTACCCAGAAAATCCCAAGGACAGAGGAGCCTGACAGGCCATGGTCCATAGGGTTGCAAAGAGTTGTGCGGTAGTTTGAACATTCTTTGCAATGACCTTTCTTAGGGGTTGGAATGAAAACTGACCTTTTCCAGGCCTGTGGCCACTGCTGAGCTTCCCAAAATTGCTGGTATATTGAATGCAACACTTTCACAGCATCATCTTTTAGGATTTGAAATAGCTCAACTGGAATTCCATCACCTCCACTAGCTTTGTTCATAGTGATACTTCCTAAGGCCCACTTGACTTCACATTCCAGGATGTCGGGCTCTAGGTGAGTGATCACACTATCGTGATTATCTGGGTTGTGAAGATCTTTTTTGTACAGTTCTTCTGTGTATTCTTGCCACCTCTTGTTAATATCTTCTGCTTCTGTTAGGTCCATACCATTTCTGTCCTTTATCAAATCCATCTTTGCATGAAATGTTCCCTTGGTATCTCTAATTTTCTTGAAGAGATCTCTAGTCTTTCCCATTCTATTGTTTTCCTCTTTTTCTTTGCACTGATCACTGAGGAAGGCTTTCTTGTCTCTACTTGCTATTCTTTGGAACTCTGCATTCAAATGGGTATATCTTTCCTTTTCTCCTTTGCATTTTGCTTCTCTTCTTTTCACAGCTATTTGTAAGGCCTCCTCAGACAGTCATTTTGCTTTCTTGCATTTCTTTTCCATGGGGATGGTCTTGATCCCTGTCTCCTGTACAGTGTCACAAACCTTCATCCATAGTTCATCAGGTACTCTGTCTATCATATCTAGCCCCTTAAATCTATTTCTCACTTCCACTGTATAATCGTTAGGGATTTGATTTAGCTCATATCTGAATGGTCTAGTGATTTTCCCTACTTTCTTCTTTTTAAATCTGAATTTGACAATAAGGAGTTTATGATCTGAGCCACAGTCAGCTCCCGGTCTTATTTTTGCTGACCATATAGAGCTTCTCCATCTTTGTCTGCAAATAATATAATCAATCTGATTTTGGTGTTGACCATCTGGTGATGTCCATGTGTAGAGTCCTCTCTTGTGTTGTTGGAAGAGGGTGTTTGCTATGACCAGTGCATTCTCTTGGCAACTCTATTAGCCTTTGTCCTGCTTCATTCTGTAGTCCAAGACCAAATTTGCCTGTTACTCCAGGTGTTTCTTGACTTCTTACTTTTGCACTCCAGTCACCTATAATGAAAAGGACATCTTTTTTGTGTGTTAGTTCTAAGAGGTCTTGTAGGTCTTCAAGGAGCCTTTAAACTTCAGCTTCTTCAGCATTACTATTGGAGCATAGACTTGGATTACCATGATATTGAATGGTTTGCGTTTGAAATGAACAGAGATCATTCCGTCATTTTTGAGATTGCATCCAAGGGCTGCATTTCGGACTCTTTTTTGACTATGATGGCTACTCCATTTCTTCTAAGGGAGTCTTGCCCACAATAATAAGCATATGGTCATCTGATTTAAATTCACCCATTCCAGTCAATTTTAGTTCGCTGATTCCTAAAATGTCGACGTTCACTCTTGCCATCTTCTGTTTGACCACTTCCAATTTGGCTTGATTCATGGACCTAACATTCCAGGTTCCTATGCAATATTGCTCTTTACAGCATCGGACCTTTCTTCCATCACCAGTCACATCCAAAACTGGGTGTTGTTTTTGCTTTGGCTCCATCTCTTCATTCTTTCTGGAGTTATTTCTCCACTGATCCCCAGTAGCATATTGGGCACCTACCAACCTGGGGAGTTCATCTTTCAGTGTCTTATATTTTTGCCTTTTCATACTGTTCATGGGGTTCTCAATGCAAGAATACTGAAGTGGTTTGCCATTCCCTTTTCCAGTGGACCACATTTTGTCAGAACTCTCCACCATGACCCATCCATCTTGGGTGGTCCAACAGGTCATGGCTCATAGTTTCATTGAGTTAGACAAGTCTGTGATCCATATGATTAGATTGGTAAGTTGGAATAAGGCAAAACCTGAATTAGTCTGAGCTGAACCCATAGTGCCCACGGTAGGTCCAGAGACCTCCCTATTAATAGAAATATTAAAGGACTTCCTGAGTAGGTAGATTGGCTGGTGCTCACAGTGGGTGAGGGCACTGACAGCTGAGGAAAATACTCTTACTATCACTCTTTCTATGTATATTTTTCTTTTTTCTTTTTTGCTTCATTGTTTCTCTTTTATAATTCTTCCTTTAATATTTATTATTTTGCTTACTTTTTTCTTTTTTATGCTTATAATTCTAAGTAAATATACTTATTTTTTCCTATTTATAAAGTGCTTTTTCATTACATTGCATTTTCCACATGTTTTAGATTTTGTATTTTTGCTATTCCACTTTCTAGTGTTTGTTTTCATTTATGGGTTTGTTCTTTGGTTTGGTTGCTCTCCTCTTCTTTGGTTCTTCTTTTTATTCTTTCTTTTTTCTCTTTTCTTTTTGTGAGTGTAAGTTTGTGGGTTTCTTTCTGTGTTTTTGTTTTTTAAGCTCTGCTTTTACCATTTGTCTTGGGTGTTTATCTGTCCTTTTTGGTTTGTGTGTTTGTTCAATTTTTTTCTTCTTCTTTCTTGCTCTTTCTCTTCTATACTGTGTGGCTTGTGGAGTTTTCGTGCTCCAGCCAGGTGTCGTACCTGAACCTCTGAGGTGGGAGACCTGAGTCCAGGATGTTCATCATTAGATGACTCCCAACTTCATGGAATATTCATTGGCAAGAGCTCTCTCAGAGCTCTTCATCTCAACACCAAGACCTGGCTTCACTCAAAGTCCAGCAAGCTACAGGGCTAGATGCCTCACACCAAACAACTAGCAGAACAGGAACACAAACTCACCCATTAGACAAGGTTTCCAAAGCAATACTAAACTCACAAACACCCCAAAACGCGCCACTGCACATAGCACTGCCCTAAAAGAGACAAGATCCAGCTCTACCCACCAGAACACAGACACCAGTCCCTCCTCAGCAGGAAGCCTTCCCAAGGCACGAGGCCAACCCCACACACTTAGGGTAGACTCCACAAGTAAAGGGAACTGTGACCTTGCAGCCTGCAGAAAAGAGACCACAAACACAGTAAATTAAACAAAATGAAAAAGAGAAACATGCAGCAGATGAAGGAAAATGGCAAAAACCCACAAAACCAAACAAATGAAGAGGACAGAGGCAGTATACCTGAAAAAGAATTCAGAGTAATGATAGTAAATATGATGTAAAATCTCGGAAATGAAATGGAGGCACAGAGAAATAGAATGAAGGCATGAATTGAGAGGATATTTAACAAGGACAAAGAAGAAGCAAAGAATATACAATCAGCAATAAACTACACAATGACTGAAATTAAAAATATTCTACAGGGAACCAATAGCAGAGTAACAAGGCAGATGAATAGGTAAGTCAGTTGGAAGATAAAATAGTGGAAATAACAGAAGCAGAGCAGAATAAAGGGGAAAAAAAGAAAAGTAATGAGTCTCAGAGATACACGGGACAACAT
Source organism: Dama dama (assembly GCF_033118175.1). Classification (NCBI taxonomy): domain Eukaryota; kingdom Metazoa; phylum Chordata; class Mammalia; order Artiodactyla; family Cervidae; genus Dama; species Dama dama. Next base: position 4,474,141 of record NC_083713.1, on the reverse strand, counting down.
TAAGTGCACCAATATTCAAATCATAAGGGTCCCAGAAGAAGAGAAAAAGAAAAAATATGAGAAAATACTTGAGATTTTAGTGAAAAACTTCCATAACATGGTAAAGTCACTAGAGCTGAGGAAGCCCAGAGAGTCTCATACAGGATAAACTCAAAGAGACACACATGAAGACACATATTAAGCAAACTAACAAAAATTAAACACAAAGAAAAATATTAAAGGTATCAGGGAAAAGGTAACAAATAACATAAAAGGGAATCCTCATAAGGTTGACAGCTGAGCTTTCAGCAGAAATTCTGCAGGCCAGAAAAAAGTGATAGGATATACTGAAAGTGATGAAAGGGGAAAAAAACTACACCCAAGATTCAGTTCAGTTCAGTCGTTCCGTTGTGTCCAACTCTTTGCAACCCCATGAATCGCAGCACGCCAGGCCTCCTTTTCCATCACCAGCTCCTGGAGTTTACCCAACAAGGCTCTCATTCAGATTGGAAAAAGCAATCAAACCCTTACATGCAAGCAAAAGTTAAGATAATTCAATGCCACAAAACAAGGTTTACAACAAAGGCTAAAGGAACTTTTCTAGACAGGAAACACAGCAGAAACACAAGATAAAGTAAAGAGTTAAAAAAAAAAAAACAATAAAGTAAATGTTAATATGATCATACATGACTGAACAACTAAAAGCATCATACATACCAATAATTACTTTAAATGTAAATGGATAAAATGTTCCAACCAAAAGACACAGACTGGCTGAATGGATACAACAATTAGACCCATATACGTGCTGTTTACAAGAGACCCACTTCAGACCTAGGGACACATACAGACTGTAAATGAGTGACTGGAAAGAAGATACTCCATGCAAATGGAAATCCAAAGAAAACGTGAGTAGCAATACTCATATCAGATAAAATAGACTTTACAATAAAGACCATTGAGAAACACAAGGAAGGATACTACGTAATGATCAAAGACCAATCCAAGATGTAGATATAACAATTATAAATATATATGCACCCACCAAAAGAGTACATCAAAATATAAGGCAAATACTAACAACTATAAATGGGGAAATTGACAGTAACATAATAATAGTGGGAACTTTAATACCTCACTCATACCAAAGGACAGATCATTCAGAGAGAAAATAAGAAAATTCAAGCCTTAAATGACACATTGGACCAGATGAACCTAATAGTATCTACAAGGTATTCCACCCAAAAGAAGTAGAATGCACTTTATCTCAAGTGCACATGGAACATTCTCTAAGATAGATCACATTTGGGGTCACAAATCAAGCCTTGATAAATTTAAGAAAATTGAAATGGTATCAGGCAGTTTTTTGTACCACAAATGCTATGTGATTGTATAAGAATTCTAGGAGAAAATTTGTTAAAAACACAAACAAATGGAGGCTAAACAAGACACTTCTAAAATACCAAGAGGTCACTGAAGAAATTAAAGAGGAAATTAAAAATATCTTGAAACAAATTACAATGAAAACACAAATACCCAAAACCTATGGGACACAGTAAAAGCAGTGTTATAGGGAAGTTCATAGCAATAGAAATCTACTTTAAGAAATGAGAAAAATATCAAATAAACAATCTAACCTCACACCTAAAGCAACTAGAAAAAGAAGAACAAAATTCCCAAAGGTAGTAGAAGGAAATATAAATATCAAAGCAGAAGTAAATAAAAAAGAATAGGAAAGATTAATAAAACCAAAAACTGATTCTTTGAGAAGATAAACAAATTTGAGAAGCTATTAACCAGACTCATCAAGAAAAAAAGGATAAAACTCAAATCATTAAAATTATAAATGAAAAATGAGAAGTTATAGTAGACAATGCAGAAATACAAAGGATCATGAGTATTATGTGCAACTAAATGCCAATAAAATGGACAACACTGAAGCAATGGACAAATTTTTATAAAAGTATTAACTTCCAAGACTGAACAAGAGAGAAATAGAAAAAATGAACCAATCAGTCACAAGCACTGAAATAAAAACTGTGATCAAAAGTCTTCCAAAAGCCTAGGTCCAGATGGCTTCATGGGTAATTTCTATCATATTTTTATAGAAGAGCTAACATCTACACTGCTGAAACTCTACCAAAAATTTTAGAGGGAGGAAAACTCTCAAACTCATATTATGAGGCCAACATCACCCTGATAACAAAACCAGACAAAGATATCACACACACACACACACACACACACACATACACAAAGAAAATTACAGGCCAACATCACTGAAGAACATAGATGCAAAAATGCTCAACAAAATTCTAGCAAGCAGAATACGTATAATATGATCAAGTAAGGTTCATCCTAGGAATACAAGGATTCTTCAATATACACAAATCAATCAATGTGATGACCCATATTAACAAATTGAATCTTAAAAACCATATGACCATCTCAATAAATTCAGAGAAACCTTTTGACAAAATTCAACACCGTTTTATGATAAAACACTCCAGAAAATGGGCATAGAAGGAAACTACCTCAACATAATATAGGCCACATATGGAAAACCCACAGCAAACATTATTCTCAATGGTGAAAAACTGAAAGTATTTCCTCTTAAATCAGGAACAAGATAAGGATGCTCATTCTCACCACTGTTATTCAGTATAGTTTTGGAATTCATAACCATAGCAATCAGTGAAGAAAGAGAAATAAAAGGAACACAGATTGTAATAGAAGAATTAAAACTCTGTTTGCAGATGACATGATACTATACATAGAAAACCCTAAAGATGCCATGAGAAAATCACTAGAGCTAATCAATGAATTTAGTAAAGTCACGGGATACAAAATTAATACACAGAAATCACTTGCATTCCTATACACTAACAATGAAAACTCAGAAAAGGAAATTAAGGAAATATTCCCATTCACCATTTCAACAAAAAGAATAAAATACCTAGGAATAAATCTACCTAAAGAGACAAAAGACCTGTATGCCAAAAACTATAAAATATTGGTGAAGAAATCAAAGACAACACAAACAGATGGAGGCATACACGATGTTCTTGGATTGAAACAATCAATATTGTGAAAAATAATAGTACCCAATGCAGTCCTTAGATTCAATGCAATATCTTTAAATCAACAGCATTTTTCATAAAACTGGAACAAAAAATTTTACAATTTCTATGGAAAAACAGAAGACCCTGAGTAGCCAAAGCAATCTTGAGAAATAAAAATGGACCTGGAGGAATTAACCTACCTGACTTCAGACTATACTACAAGCTACAGTCATCAAAACAATATGGTAGCGGTACAACAACAGAAATATAGACCAATAGGCAGAACACTTGGTGACATAAATCAAGCAAGATGCTCTATGACCCACCTCCTAGAGTAATGGAAATTAAAGCAAAAGTAAACAAGTGGGACCTGATTAAACTTAAAAGCTTTTGCACAGCAAAGGAAAGTAAAAGCAAGGTGAAAAGACAACACTCAGAATGGGAGAAAATAAAAGCAAATGAAACAACTGACAAAGGATTAATTTTCAAAATATATAGCAGCTCATACAACTCAATACCAGAAAAACAAACAACCCAATCAAAAAGTGGGGAAAAGACCTAAAAAGACATTTCTCCAAAGAAGACATACAGATGGATAACAAACACATGAAAAGATGCTCAACATCACTCATTATTAGAGAAATGAAAATCAAAATTATAATGTTCACACTGGTCAGAATGGCCATCATCAAAAAGTCTACAAACAGTAAGAGCTGGAAAGGGTGTGGAGAAAAGGAAACACTCTTGCACTGTTGGTGGGAATGTAAATTGATACAGCCACTATGGAAGATGGTATGGAGATTCCTTGAAAAACTAGGAATAAAACAACCATATGACCTAGCACTCCCACTCCTAGGCATATACCCTGAGGAAACCAAAATTGAAAAAGACACATGTATCCCATTGTTCATTGCAGCATTATTTATAATAGCTAGAACATGGAAGCAAACTAGATGTCCACTGACAGATGAATGGATAAAGAAGTGTGGTACGTATACACAATGTAATATTAGTCATAAAAAGGAATGCATTTGAGTCAGTTTTGATGAGGTGGATGAACCTAGAGCCTATTATGCAGAGTGAAGTAAGTCAGAAAGATAAACATTGTATTCTAATGCATATATACGGAATCTAGAAAAATGGTACTGGAGATTTTATTTACAGGGAAAAAATGAAAAAACAGACATAGGGAATAGACGTATGGACATGGGGAGAGGGTGAGATATATGAAAAGAGAAACATGGAAACTTACATTACCATACGTAAAATAGTTAGCCAACGGGAATTTGCTGTGTGGCTCAGGAAACTCACACAGGGCTCTGTATCAACCTAGAGGGGTGGGATGGGAGGGAGACGGGAGGGAGGTTCAGAAGTGAGGGGATATATGTATACCTATGGCTGATTCATGTTGAGATTTGACAGAAAACAGCAAAATTCTGTAAAGCAATTATCTTTAATAAAAAAAATAATTAAAAAAAAAAAGAAATATAAACTAATGGAATAAGATAAAAAGTCGAGAGATAAGCTTTTTCACCTATGGGGATCTTACCCCTGACATAAGAGGCAAGAATATACAGAGGAAAAAAGACAGCCTCTTCAATAATTAGTGCCCAGAAAACTGGACAGCTACATGTAAAAAAATGAAATTAGAACACTTCCTAACACCATACACAAAAGCAAACTCAAAATGGATTAAAGACTTAAATGTAGGGCCAGAAACTATAAAACCCTTAGAGAAAAGTATGGGCAGAATGCTTTAGAAGATATATAGCAAGAACCTCTTTGAACCCACCTCCTAGAGTAACGGAAATAAAAACAAAACAACCAAATGGGACCTAATTAAACTCAAATGATTTTGCACAGCAAATGAAACTATAACCAAGATAAAGCAACAGCCCTCAGAATGGGAGAAAATAATTGCAAATGAAGCAACTGACAAAGGATTAATCTCCAAAATATATAAGTAGCTCATGTAGCCTAAATCAAATAAATGAACAACCCAATCAAAAAGTAGGAAAAAGACCTAAACAGACATTACTCCAAAGAAGACATACAGATGGCTAACAAACTCATGAGAAGATGTTCAACATTGCTCATTATTAGAGAAATGCAAATCAAAACTACAATGAGGTTTCACCTCATACCAATCAGAGTGGCCATCATCAAAAAAACCTACAAATAATAAATGCTGGAGAAGACGTGAAGGAAAAGGAACCCTCTTTGGTTCCTTTTGGTTGGTGGGAATGTAAATTGATATAGCCACTATGGAGAATAGTATGGAGATTCTTTAGAAAACTAGGAATAAATCTATCATATGACCCAGCAATCCCACTTCTGGGCATATACCCTGAGAAAACCACAATTCAAAAAGACACATGGCCCCAATGTTCATGGTGGCACTGTTTCCATTAGCCAGGTCATGGAAGCAACCTAGATGTCCACTGACAAATGAATGGATAAAGAAGTTGTGGTACATATATATAATGGAATATTGTTTTTGTTGTTTGGTTGCAAAGCAGCATCTGATTCTTCTGCAGCCCCATGGCCTGTAGCCTACCAGGCTCCTCTGTCCGTTGGATTTCCCAGGCAAAAATGCAAGAGTGGGTTGCCGTCTGTTTCTCCAGGGGATCTTCTTGACCCAGGGATTGAACCTGCATCTCCTTCATTGGCAGTCGGATTCTTTACCAGTGAACCACCAGTTCAGTTCAGTTCAGTTCAGTTCAGTCGCTCAGTCATGTCCAACTCTGCGACCCCATGAATCGCAGCACGCCAGCCCTCCCTATCCATCACCAAATCCCGGAGTTTACTCAAACTCATGTCCATGGAGTCAGTGATGCCATCCAGCCATCTCATCCTCTGTCGTCCCCTTCTCCTCCTGCCCCCAATTTTTCCCAGAATAAGGGTCTTTTCCAATGAGTCAACTCTTCACATAAGGTGGCCAAAGTATTGGAGTTTCAGCTTCAACATCAGTCCTTCCAATGAACACCCAGGACTGATCTCCTTCAGGATGGACTGGTTGGATCTCTATGCAGTCTAAGGGGCTCTCAAGAGTCTTCTCAAACACCACAGTTCTAAAGCATCAATTTTTCAGTGCTCAGCTTTCTTTATAGTCCAACTCTCACATCCATACACGACCACTGGAAAAACCATAGCTTTGACTAGATGGACCTTTGTTGACAAAGTAATGTCTCTTCTTTTTAATGTGCTGTCTAGGTTGGTCATAACTTTCCTTCCAAGGAGTAACCGTCTTTTAATTTCATGGCTGCAATCACCATCTGCTGTGATTTTGGAGCCTCCCAAAATAAAGTCTGTCACTGTTTCCACTGTTTCCCCATCTATTTCCCATGAAGTGATGGGACCGGATACCATGATTTTAGTTTTCTGAATGTTGAGCTTTAAGCCAACTTTTTCACTCTCCTCTTTCACTTTCATCAAGAGGCTCTTTAGTTCTTCTTCACTTTCTGCCATAAGGGTGGTGTCATCAGCAAATCTGAGGTTATTGATATTTCTCCCAGCACAGCAATGGAAAACTGAACCACCAAGGAAGCCCCAAATGGAATATTACTCAAGCCATAAAATGAACAAATTTGAGTCTGTTATACAGAGTGAAGTAAGTTAGAAAAACAAATATCAGATATTAATGCATATATATGAAATCTAGAAAAATGGTACTGATGAACCTATTTATAGGGAATAAATGGAGACAGAGATGTAGAGAAGGAATTTGTGGACACAGCAGGAGCAAGAGAGAGTGTAATGAATGCAAAAAGTAGCATTGACATATATATACTACCATGTGTAAAATAAATAACTCGTGGGAATCTACTATATAACACAGGCAGCCCAGCACAGGGAACTCTACTCTCTATTCCATATTAACCTATATGGGGAAAGAATCTAAAACAAGGTGAATTTAGGCATATTTATAATTTATTCACTTTGCTCTATGCCTGAAACTAACATAGCATTGTACATCAACTATACTCCAATAAAAAATTTTAAATCACATAAAATATTTCAGAATTAATCAAGAAAGTGAAAGGCTTCTCCTATGAAAACTGTAAAACATAAATTAAAGAGAACCTAAATAAGTGGAAAACAGCCTGTGTTTAAATATTTGAATGCTTTATATTGTTCAAATAGCAATACTTTTCATAATAAAGACAGATTCAATTCAATTCCTATAAATAAACTAATAAATCTTCCAGTCCCTGAACATAAGTTATCTTTCTACTTGTGTCTTAAAATTTTTTAAGCAATATTTTATAATTTTCAATGTATGATTGTCTTGCCTCCTTGGTTATATTTATTCCTAAGTATTTTACTTTTATGCTAAAAATTATTTTATTGATTTCCTTTTTAGATTGTTCATTTTTAGTGTATTTTCAAAATTTCAACTGATATTTGTTGACTTTTTATCCTTCAACTTTGCTAATTTATGGCAGAAAGTGAAGAGGAACTAAAAAGCCTCTTGATGAAAGTGAAAGAGGAGAATGAAAAAGTTGGCTTAAAGCTCAACATTCAGAAAACTAAAATCATGGCATCTGGCCCCAACACTTCATGGGAAATTGATGGGGAAACAGTGGAAACAGTGTCAGACTTTATTTGGGCGGCGGGGGGGGGGGGGGGGGGGGGGCTCCAAAATCACTGCAGATGGTGATTTCAGCTATGAAAGTAAAAGACGCTAACTCCTTGGAAGCAAAGTTAGGACCAACCTATATAGCATATTAAAAAGCAGAGACATTACCTTGCCAACAAAGGTCCATCTAGTCAAGGATATGGTTTTTCCAGTGGTCACGTACGGATGTGAGAGTTGGACTCTAAAGAAAGCTGAGCGCCAAAGAATTGATGCTTTTGAACTGTGGTGTTGGAGAAGAATCTTGAGAGTCCCTTGGACTGCAAGGAGATCCAACCAGTCCATCCTGAAGGAGATCAGTCCCGGGTGTTCATTGGAAGGACTGATGTTGAAGCTGAAACTCCAATACTTTGGCCACCTTATGTGAAGAGTTGACTCATTGAAAAAGACCCTGATGCTGGGAGGGACTGGGGGCAGGAGGAGAAGGAGACGACAGAGGATGAGATGGCAGGATGGCATCACCGACTAGATGGACATGAGTTTGAGTAAACTCCGGGATTTGGTGATGGATAGGGAGGCCTGGCGTTCTGTGATTCATGGGGTCACAAAGAGTCGGACATGACTGAGTGACTGAACTGACTGACTGACTGATTACATATTTTGTTTATCATATATTGAACCATCCTTGCACTTCAGGAACAAAACTCACTTGGTCTTGGTGTTTTTAATCCTTTTACTGTGTTGTTGAATTCGGTTTGCCACTAATCTGAGAATTTTTGTATCATATATTCATAAGAAATGTTGATATGTAGTTTTCTTGTAGTGTCTTTGTCTGGCTTTGGTATCAGGGCAGTGTTGGCCTCATGGAATGAGTTACAAACTGTTCTCATCTCTTCAAAGGTTTGGAAGAGTTTCAGAGTGATTGATGTTAAATCTTCCTTGAACATTTGATGGAATTCACCAGTTAAGTCATCTTGTCCTGAGCCTTTTGTTATTGAGAGGTTTTTAAAAAATTACTGACTCAGTCTCTTTGCTAGTTATAGATCTATTCTACTCAGATTTTTAATTTTGTCATGGTTCATTTCTGATAGATATATATTTCTAGCAATTTGTCCATTTCATCTAGATTATGTAATTTGTTGATACAAATGTTCATAGCATTCTTATTATCTTTTTTATTTTTATAAAATTGGTAATATCTCCACTTATGTATTTCTGATTTTAATACTTTTAAGTCTTCTCTCTCATTTGGTCTCAGTCTAAACTAAAGGTTTGTTTATTTAGTTGATCTTTTCAAAGAACCAACTTTGATTTTGATGACGTTTTTCCTGTTTTTTTCTCTTCTGTATTGTATTTATCTCCATTCTAAGGCTTATTATTTCTTTCTTTCTGCTGGGTCTGGGTTAGTTTTTTCTTCTTTTTCTAGTCTTAAATTATGAATATAAAGTTAGGTTATTAATTGAGATCTTTCTTCTTTATTAGCATATGCATTGCAGCAATAAATTTTCTTCTTAGCACTGCTTTCTCTGTATCCCTTAAGTTTTGGTTTACTGTGTCTCATTTTTGTTTGTCTCAGGTATTTTCTATTAAAACTCACAGATTCTTCTTCTTATTGTTGTTTTTAAATTTTAAAATGTGATCATTTTGATGTATTTTTGGCTGCACCGCCTCTTCATTGCTGTGTTCAGGCTTCCTCTAGTTGCGGTGAGGTGGGGGATACTCTTCCTTGTGATGCGTGGGCTTCTCTTGTGGTGTACGGACTGTGGGCACATGGGCTTCAGTAGTTTTAGCAGCGCGTGGGCTCAACAGTTGTGACGCATGTGCTTCCTTGCTCCATGGCATGTGGAATCTTCCTGGACCAGGGAGTGAACCCATGTCCCCTGCATCAGCAGGTGGATTCTTAACTGCTGGACCCCCAGGGAAGATCAGAAACTCAGATTCTTTACTAACCTATGGCGAGTCTACTGATGAGCTCATTTATGGGATTTTTCACTTAATGTACAATGTTTTTGATGTCTAAAATTTTCTTTTGATTTCTTTCTTGGAATTTTTCCTGTCAGCTGTATTACCACCTGTTCTTGCATTTTGTCTACTTTTTTCAACAACTCTTAGCATATTAATCACTCATTTTATAATCTTTAACGTGGTAATTCCAACACCTGTGACTAGTTCTGGCAATATCTTTGTTCCTCAGACTTTCTTTCCTTTTGCCTTTAGCAAATAGTTTTCTGCTGAAAGTCAGAGATTGTATAGGGTAACAGGTACTGAAGTAAACAGGTTTTTGGTGTGAGGGTTTATGTTAATCTGGCTAAGAGGTAGACTATTTCCTTATTTCTTATATAAGCACCAGAGGCTTTGTATTACTGTAATGGGCTCATTTTTCCTTCCCTTCATTTCTCTGTGGCTTCCCTTTGCTCTGATCTTTAGTGAGAGTCTTTGTTTTATAGTTCTTTTAGTTTTAATCCACAGTTCTTATTACTGAAGGCTTTTTAGTGTGGAGATAGGTTTAGCTGGAAGCAGGAGAATGTGCCCTTATCTTCTAAGCCTGTAATCAGTCTCAATCTTTTGTAGACCTGTGATGCCGGGGTGGGGTATAGCCTTATGAAACCCTAGTTCCTTCTGGCTCACCATTTCCAGTTTTTATTTTGGAATCCTCTTCCGGTTAACTATCCTTTTCTTTCTGTCTTTTTATCTGTCTATGCTTTTCTTAAGTGAGACAGAAAGGCTGGAAACATCTGGGATTGGGTAGAATTCCCTTCTTTCAGCTTGGAAAAGGCTTCAAAATATCCCCCCTAGGAAGTCTCTCCCCTTTACATAGGCCTATTAGGGAGAAGGATATGGAGGGTTTCACAAAGGCTATTCTCTCTTTGCCAGGCCCATGAGGGGATGTTTGTCCTCACCCTGAAAATATAGAATGGTTTCTGGAAGAAAGCCATGAATGTATGGGCACCCCATTTACTGCCAAGCCCCTTATACCCTCCTACTCAGTCATAGCAATTTGTCAAAATTTCTCCCTAAATGCTCCTACCAGTTCTTCATAATCTTGAAGCTTCAACTGAAGTCTCAGTTGCCTCATTCTCTGGATGCACCTATGTCTCCAGGCTTCAGAGAAATTATTTGCTCTGTGACTCATTCTCTGACAGGTCAAGAAAATCATGGATTTTCAGTTTGTCCACCTTTTTCTTGTAAGGAGGAGAATGACAAATTCCAAGGCCTTACACAAAATAACAAAAGAACCAACCTCTCCGCTTCCAAAGATGAAAGCATGTAATGTGTTTGTATAAGCATGAAGCTCAGGCCATTAACACACCAGGACCTTAAGATACTTCGGCACTGGGGTGGGGATATGGAAGCAGGATTCACTGGTCATTTTTAAAAATGCATCTTTTCCTTGTTAAGTTGCACTTTCATAGTATTGAAGAGGACTTTCAAAGAGAACATTTAGGCAAAAAAGAAGTGCAGTATTGTTTGTAACAGCTAAAATGGGAAATTAACTTGAATATCCATCAACAGCAGAGTGTCTAAATTACTTGCCACCTACAGGAGACTGCTGTGCAAGCTGTTCAAGAGGGTGGAGAACCTGCATCTGCTGATGCTTGCTAAGCCCAAGGAAGATGTCTATGATACAGTGTGCAGTAAAAAAAAAAAAAAAAAAAATGATGCAAATCATGTGTATTTATGTCATGGGCACAGAAAGGGTCTGAGGACACATGCAATTTCAAGAAGGACAGGTAAGCTGAGGCTCTGCACTTGGCATTGTTTGGATTGCTTGTTGTGAATAGAAATTGATCTTGAATCAAAACAACAGGGGTAAGAGAGGAATTAGAGGAAACTTAGTTTTCATTGTTCTGTATTCAGTGTATTAGTCCTCATGTCATAAAAATAAATAAGCAAGTAAAGAAATAAATAAAATGAAGAGCCAGGAAACGTAAGAATTACCCCCAATGTAGTTTGCAGGGTCTTCCCCAACCTGTGTTTGGACTTCACTTCCCTTTCCTTTCCAGCACCTTCTGCTCACTTCCCCACTCTCATGGTCCACCCAGCCACCCTACTGTCAGGCTCAGCTGCAAGGCTGCCTGGACCCCTTCCAGCACCTCCCATTTCTGAACTCAACCTCAGCAGGTTGGAAGGGCAGAACCACAGTGCACAGGCACCAGGGTGAAGCCCAGCGCCCCCACCACCATGTGACCCTGGGACAGCTGAGAGCTGGGGACAGCTGGACTTTCTCCTCAGGACTTGACTTTACATGGGAAAAACTTTCTATAACTTCTACAGCCATGTGTGAACAGAAGGACTGGAAATTGACCAGAGTTCTGAAAATGCTCTGTGCAGAGCTCTTCCACACTCATCCCTGGGTTAGACACCTGTCCCAGGAGCTGACTCCCAAAGTTCCTCTCTTCCTAGCAATGGGTCACCTCAAGGACACACTTGAGGCCTCAAGGACACCCCTGAGGCCTGCGGAGCCCAATCAGGCTGGCATTGCCTGGATTCCTCTTGCTGGGAAGAGCAGCCTGAAGAGTGGGTTACAGACAGAGAGATGGGCTGAGGGAACCTTGACTCACAGAACACAAAAAGATCGCATGGCCTCCTTCACTCTCCCAGCAAGATGTCTCGCAGATCACTGCTGGGTCTGCTACTCAGATTGCTGAATGATAATCTCTGCGGTGCCAGCATTGCTTAAGATCCTCCACAGATTGAGAGCCACTGGGCAGGTAGACATGGCCCAGGTCTTTATATCTGCTTCCTTGTTGTTGGGTCACTGTACAACCTCTTTGCCATGGCCTCTGAGTCCTGGGACCACCTTGGTTCATACCCTTCCCAGGACTTCTGGGCTGGGCTGGTTCTTCCACATTTCCATGAGTCACTGTGTCATATCAAGGAAGTCTTTGTCAGAAGTTCAACCAAGTTAAACCCAACTCTGTTGCTCTCTAGACCCCAGGCCCACAGGCAGCAAGAAATCAGAAAACCATGCACAACTTTTTGATATTTCATTCTTACAACACTGTTCACTGGGTGATCGCTCTGCTCAGGCGCAGTATGAGGTAACAGGGAGGTGCACTCCTGGCACCCAGAGGTCCCAGACGCCTTGTCCCAAAAGAAGGAAGGAGCGGGGGCCTTGAGGGGGTGTTCACAGCGGGGCCGGCCAAGAGTTAGGCCCCACATGCTGGCTGAGTATGATGTGGGCAAGGTACATCCACACCATGGCCTTGGTTTCCATGTCAGAAGCCAGGAAAGCAGCTGACATGCATCAGCTGCTCATGTCAAGGCCCCAGAACTGTCACCGTGACCATCCTAGGAGGAAGGGTCAAGTGTGGCTTCCCAGGAAGGCCGGCCCTAGCCTTCCATGTGTCCTGTCTCAATGGGCCTGGTCAGGAGCCTTGTCATGCCCCTTTGAGCCTCCCATTTGCTGTCCTCATCCTCACATAGCAGGCCACAGGTAACAGTTAATGAGAGCTGTGGAGCCTATTCCAGCCTGAAAACAAAGCCTCGGACAATCGGGACTGGCCCCAGCCTGTGGTTAGACTGCGTCCCTCTGTCTGGAATTCCTCCCTCATCACTGGATCCCTGGCATCTCTTCAAGAAACAGTTTCATAGCTGCCTGTAGCATACTGCCCCCTCTCCCGGCCTGGCACCTCAACAAAACAGGGCACCTGAGGCAGGATCTAGTCATAGAGGACCCTGTCAAGGAGCTTGCTGTTGGTCTGCTGCCCTGAGGCTGGCCAGACCGACACCTGCCCTTCCTGATATACAAGCCACCTTTCCTTATGTGATTCTGAATGTTTGGTGCTATGCAAATGTTGTGATTTTTTTTTTTTTTTTTTTTTTTTTAGGGGTTGGAGGATACAGCTTCATTCAAAATTGAGCCTTCCTGTAAGAGGAGGCTAGGATGCTGGCAGCATGGAGTGTGAAAATGGCAGTGTGGAGAATCAGACAGCTTCTTCTCCAAAAGCATCTTGCCACCACAGATCAGTTAGAGAGTGCAAATTGAGTGAAAGCATTGTTTGTATGGGATGTTCTGTGACAGGGAACACCCGTTGTTCAGGGTCCCCTGGGTCTGGCCGGCCCTGGCAAGGTTGCACAGGAATGCATGGCATCTGCTGGTTCAAGGCTCTTGCTAAGATGGCTGGTCCCGCTTCTGATTCCCTTAGAGCAGCCTTTCAGGGCCCTTCAGCCCTTCAGCCACAGGTTATAGCTGCTCATTCTGGAGGTGGGGTAAATAGACACTACTGAGCTAACCCCCAGTCTCAAGCTTCTACCCACGTCTCAGATTCCTCACTCACATTTATTACTCTCAATTCTTTTTCAGACTTATCTGCACAATATGCGCCCTTTACAATATGTACTGTTTCCATCCCCGAAAGTTTCAAGCCCGAGTTCCTCTCTCCAACATACTGTATGGTAAGTGGCCAAAGGTATGTTTAGACACCTGGGTTTAGACGGTTCATTTGTGTGTGTGTATGAGGAAATCAGTGAGGAACATCTTGCGAGCACTGGCAGCTTTGCAGTTGGCCTTGGCCTTGGGCTTCCCAGGACCGCTTCTGGCAGAGCTGTTGAGTTTAGGCACGGATGTCTCCATGATAAAATGCCCCACTCTGCCTGACTGAATACTGACAGTCCCTTCCCCCCAGTACGGTCCTCCAGTCCTCACATCAGGAACAAAGGATGGAGATTTAGGTCTTAGACTCTCCTGAATGTGATCCCAAGGATGCAAAACTGTTCCAAAGCTGGGGCTCAGTCGTGCTGTCCTGGTAGCCCCTACTGCCTGCTGGTTGCAGAGGATCCCTTGTGATCCAAAAAGCTGCAGTGGGTTTCTGGGCACTTGCAGAGGGGGGCCCCCTCTCACTAGCTGTTGGAAGTGAGGGCCAGATTCCTGGCAAGTGATCCCAGGCAGAGGCACGCTACAAGTCCAGCTGGCCCCTCTGTGCAGCCTGCTCCATAGCCCTTGAGTTGAACTGCAGGGGCCGGCCCTCCATAGAGACATGGGCCTGGACATTCAGCGTGGCAGGCTCCTCCCTGAGCTGACTCAGGTCCAGAATGCTGCCTGGGCATCTCTGGTCCTGTGGGATGTGGAGTGGGTTGGCCAGGGAGGGCAGGCTACAGATGGCAGCCAGGTTAGGGAAGCCATTAGGCTGTTTCTGTTGCAGAACGTCAGGGCCCCCAGCCTGAGGGTTCCCGCAGAGCCCACTACCTGTGTTTTGTCTTGGGGGCTGAGCAGCAGGGGACTGGCAGTCTGGGTTGATCTGTAGGGCTTCCACCTGGGCCACACAGTCTGTCAGGGTAAGTTTTGAATCCATGGTGCTTCCCCCAGGACCTGGCCTCCAGGGACCTTGGAAACACCCGCGGTTCCTAGGCAGCCTGGGCTCCTGGGAGCCAGGCCAGACAGATGGGTTTGGGACCTTGTTTTTCCTGGATGTGTTGGTTGCCATGGTGGCTTCAGACCCTACAGAGGAGAAAGAGCCTTCAGGGTGGCCTGGTGTTCCTTGTTCCCCAGAGACCTGCACACACTCCAGAGAGGGATCACAGGATGAAGACCTGGTCTCCTGTGTGGCCCCGGCTAGGACCTTGCTCACTCCAGCAAGCAGGCCCTTGGGACTTGAACATGCCCACAGCTCCTTCCTGTTGGGTGCAGAGCTCGTAGAGATCCTACCTGCATCTAAAGCCTGGGTTCCCCTGCCATCCAGTTTCACTGGACCTAGGCCCATCTTCTCAGAGCCAGCTCCTGGTTTCTCCACCAGTCCTCCCGAGGGAGCTGTCGGCTCTCTGAGAGCTGAGGCAGGCGCGGCGCGGAGCTCCGGGCCCCGGCGGAGCCAGTTGATGATGCCCATGGTGATGGCCAGTTCGGTGTCACAGAGCTTCAGCAGGCACTCTCTGCCCCTCCAAGAGCTCTGCAAGAAGCCCTGGTTGAGCAGGTCTGGGCCTGGAACGGGAGCCAGGTTCTCCTCTGCCCCAACACGGAAGCTGCACATGGACAAGGGGGCTCCCACTGCAGGCCCTGATAGACTCTCAGACACGCACAAGTCATCATCCAGGCTCGGACTCCCAGGGCCCTCAGCGGGGTCATAGAAGAGCTCATAGAGGGCGTCTCCACTGTAGCTGTCCCGGGGGAAGGTGGCTGTGGGTGTGCCTGGGCTTGGGGCCTCCTTCTTATCCTCCTCGAGGCCTGGTGAGAAGGAGTCATAGTAGCCCTCGTCGCTCGTAGACACAGACTCCGGCCGCTCACTCTTTGGGGTTCCTGTGTCCACAGAGCTGGCTTTGGAGCTGCTGTGGGGATCCCTGCATGGGCACAGGGGGAGCTCAGCCAGCCCAGCTGCATCTGGCCTGGGCTGAGCTGTGTCTGACGCCTGGGGGCCTCCCAGCCTCGGGCCTAGCAGGGCGTGCTGCTGCTGCCTCACCGAGTGATTCACATGGTCCCAGAACTTGGCAAAGTCAGACATCTCATTCTGAGCTGGCGATGCCAGCTGCTCTATGCTGCCTTGGAAGGGGCCCCTGGGAGTCTTGCTGTCAGAGGTCTGTGATCTCTGGGCAGGGCTTGCCAGGCCCTCGTTCAGCTCCAGGGATGGCACTGAGCTCTCATCTGCAAAGATCTCCCCACAGCCTGTGAGTGAGTCAAAGCTCTTCAGTGAGGCCACGTCCTCACACAGGGCCCTGCAGAGGTCAAAGGAAGAGTCGGGCAGGAACTCACTGTCAGACAGGTCCTGGCACTGGCCATCCAGTCCCAGTTCCTCGCCCAAGGGGAGGAAGGCTATGCCTCGATGCCCTCCAGTCTCTGATGGGCCCTTGGGAGAAGACAAGCCCTGCCCCTCAGTTGCCCGTGAGGGCAAATTCTCAGTCTTGTTTCTGCGGATGTGGAATAGGTTACGAAAGCACTTCTTGGGTCGTTTCAGGGAAATCCTCTTCCTTGGCATGCTCTTGGCCACAGCTGGTACGAAGGGCATCTGGGGCACAAAGTGGCGGTAGTCAATCATGCGCTGGCTGCTGGGGGGCCCTGGGAAACTTGCGCTGCCCACCAACTGCCCTGTAGCCGTGGCTGCCCTGTCAGCCCTGGGCACAATGTTGTGATTCTTGCTCTTCCGAGCCAGTTTGAAGGTGGCCCCACAGAGAGCTGCAGGCCCTCCACTGGTGTCTGGCTGGGCTTCCCGATCAGAGCATCTGTTGTATCCTTGGCTGCTGGGACTGACCTGGGGGCCCCTCTCACTGTGGGGTAGCTGCTGCCCTCCCAGTGAGATTGCATCCTCTGTGGTCAGGGCAGTCGCTGCTGGGTCTGGAGGTTTCTCATGGTCAATCTGCAGGCTAGATTTGATGAAGGTCTTTCCTCTCTTCAGCTCCATGCTGCAGTGTCCCTGCTGCTATGGGGGAAAGCAGGAGACACTCAATATCTAGGATGGAGGCTTGTGATTCTAGAAAACCTGTCCCCATACCCCACTCCCTGCCCCACTCACACAGGCATGGGAGCCGAGCTCTGACATCTGAGCTTGGATCCTCTGTGGAGGCAAGAGAAGGGGGAGATAGGAACTGTCCCACCCCCACACTTACTGCTCCAGCCTTTGTAGACAACTGATATTCAGAGAAGTTAAGTCGCATGCTTAAAGGCACAGAGTTGGAGCCAAAATGAGAGCAGACAGGGTCTGGTGTTCCTGTAACTGTGATCTTGTGACTCACTCAAGAATCCTTTCAAAGCTTGTCTGGGCAAGTTAGCCTCTCATATCCAGGCCCTACACTCTACCAATAGCACCATATCCTTAGGGGGAGTATTATGGCCCTTCTGAGTGGATGAAGCAGAGAAGTCAATAAGTAAGTTGCTTCCTTCATATAAGCAACAAAGCTGAAAGGAAATCTGCTTCCAGGGCTGGGTGCCGTAGGTCATCAGTGGAAGGGGAAGACACATGTGTGCCCTTCAGGACTGATGTACCCAGCAGGCAGGCAAGGCACAACCAAGCATTCCATGATGCACACAGAGCTTGGGCAGAAGAAGAGAGACAGCAATGTGGCAGAACGCGAAAGAGAGGAGACAAGCATGAGACCAGGAATGGACAGGCAGGCCATCAAAGCACCTCATGAGCTGGGGCAGCAGGCAGGTGTTGTCTTCTGTGTGTATCCTAACTGACTGACCTGGAGTGCCACCCAGAGAAAGTTTCTGATGCCCAGTCTGAGCTCAGTGGGAAAGAATGCTGGAATTGCTTATTGATGTCTTCCCGGAATTGAGAGTGGGAAGGTGGTAAGAGTGTTAAGAAGTTGATCATTGTTGGCACAGCTGGGGAGTCTGGCCTTACCCTGAGTCAATGAAGAGCTATAGAAGTCTTCTGAGGGAGCAATGGCATAATGAATCTGGTGATCTGAGACCATTTTTCTGATGTCTGAGTGGAGGATGGACTAAACCATGAGAGAGGCTCTGAACAGAGGGGACTCACAAGAGGCAGCTAAAATGGGCCGGGTATAAGGAGATAAGGTCTAGATGGAGGCTGCAGCTATGAGCATGATAAAGAGAGTAAAGCCATAAGATTTTTCAAAGGAAGAAACACCAGGATTCAGCAACTGAATAAAGAAAGACAGTCTAGAAGCCTGAGGACTGGATACATGCCATTAGGGGGATCATATAAGAGGGAAAGCTGAAGTGAAGAGGATGAGAGGTGAATGAAGGGAAGGAAGTGACCTGTGCCAAGAGCTGGTTTGGGGGTGAGAAGCAGTGGTCTAGCTTAAATGTATTACCTTTGTGTGAGTTTGGAAACACATGAGAACACATGAAAAGAAGGCAGTGCTGTGTCAGTAATCAAAGGATGTCACAGTCATCAGTCAGGATGTGAAAACACAGGATACAGACCCCAGATAGCTGAGGTGCATATCAAAGGAATGATTTCATTGAGCCCAGACTCTTGCATCTTCCCATATATAGAAAAGCACTAAACTCCTTAACTTGGGATATCTGGTTTTCTTTAATTAACAAAATCATTTGACATTAATACCACCTGCCCCTTGTTGCAAATCCTCTATATAACCTGGTTCCCACTCTCAATTCCTTGGAGCAGCTCTCTAATAGTTACTTGAGATGCTGCCTCCTGGGCTTGAAGTCCTAAAAATGCCCACTGAATAAAATGTAACTCTTAAAAAAAAAAAACACTAAAATAAAGCAGGGTTTAAGAGCACTCCCTTAGAGCCAGTCCCTCCATCCTGGCTTGCTGGACCTCACAGGTATCCAGCTCTCAGGCTCCATCTGTCTCACTGTCTCCACATGTCCTTGGCAGTGAGGGACTGCCAGCTGGTCTTCTGGCAGTTTGACCAGGGAGAGATTATAGAGTTTGGGTTGGTTTCTTTGGTTCTCCATAGGGAACACCTAGATTCACTCTCCCTTAGTCCACAATCTGTGAGGAAGGACTAGAGCAGGTGTGCAAGCAAGTGACTGTCAGTATGTATGCCTTTCACACCCACTGCCAAGGAGGCTTACCAGCCCCCTCCGGAGAGTCTCAGAAATGCTTTGACATGAGGTCTGGGAGGTGGGTGGAGGGCTGCCTCCCAGCCCAACTGGCAACATTAAAACCAAAGAGGATGAGAAAAGGTGGCAAACATGGCACTGCAGAGGCTCACAGGGGCAAATGTCACTACCTCCATCCCATTCCCACCCCTTAGCAATGCTTCCTCCCCAGTAGAGGAACACCTGCGGCTTTGACCAGAGAGCAGAAGGAGCAGGCACCATGCAAGGGAAAGTTGCAGAACCCAGGCTTGGCTCTGGTTATAGCCCAGTTCTTGGTGGCAGCACCCTGGACAGTGGGTCAGCTGCCTTTCTGCCTCCTATTGGGTAGCACGTAGCATGTGCCCAAGCCTTTCCCAACCTGTACCTGCAGACCCCATTCTTACTTCTCCCAATCCTTTGTAGCCCAGCCCTGATGGGTTTTGGGGCACACAGCATAGTGGTAACCAGGAAGACTGCTTAGCCCATAAGCTTATAAGGGACATACTGCTGTAACCCCATTTAACAAAGGAGAATTTAACATCCAGAAAAGTCAATGGATTGGCCCTCACACAGGTGGCAACAGAGCTAGGATTTGAACCCAAGACTGTCTGATACTAAACCTGTGTTCTTAACTGTGACAGAAATTCTTTGAACCAACAGCTCGATTTCCCCTTCATGGGAAATCTAAAAATTGAATAATAAATATGTTTTGTAATGAATTTGAAAAGTAAAATGAAAATGAAAACTAAAAGCAAAAGTATAGCTCACGCAAACTTAGAAAAATTGTAACTGAAGGTAGTATAATTTCTATGGCAAGAAATTTTGGCAATATTATGATTATGCAGTTACCTTTCTTATGTTTTAGAAAAATCTTTTTCTTACTGTACTCTGGAAAATAACTTCAACCAGGCATGATAAAGATTATTTCACTGAAATTCAGTGTGTTCAATCCATTCAGTTTCCATGTTAAGATACTTTACCAGATCCTGACTGTTTGGAAATCTGCGGTCCATATGTGACATGGGTGGGAGCTCCCTAAGTGGTCAGAGGATCCACCACCCAACTGGAGTCAGGCTGAGCAGTCGTCTTTCTTGATAATTCTCAGGGGCACAGTAGGATTTATCTAGACACCCAGGTGCTGGCACTCTCATTTCCTGAGGGCAGAGGCCATATCTGTCCAGGTTCTCAGTTTTAAAAATGCACATTCTGCTTTGTTGTCCTGTGGCTAAACACCCTCTTAGGGGAGAACCTGATAGATACTCTCCCATTATTTCCCAGCCAATAAGACCAATTTTTAGTTTTAACAGATCAGTCTAGTTGTGAATAAGAATGTAAAGTAGAGGCAAAAGGGCAGAGAGGTCAGTTAGGAGCCAGAGGAGGGTCCAGTGGAAAGAAAGTGGTGGCAGAGACTTCCCATATGTGAAAGCTTCCCCTTGAAGCATCTTACACAGAGCATGCACATGCATGTGAACTTGTTGCAAATTGAGAAAATGAAGCAATTTCATTTGCTGCTTTTCTATATTATGACTAACTAGCTCAACTGCCTGGAATTTTCCTTTCTTTTTGGTAAGGTAATTCTATACTTTTCTTTCATTTTTGAACATGAAAATGATTGGGTATTTCATGAAGCAAAATAAAAACATTGGAGTTACATGTATGCAACAGAAATAGTTTGGAAATACAAAAAATTTTGCTAATAGTTTTGGTATTTACGCTGATTTCCCCTGCCCCACCCCCCAATATCCAGGAAATGACAAACATGAAACACAAAGGGGTGAGTGGTGATAAGAGTAGGGGCTTCTGAGAGGAGCCCCACCCAGGTACATCTTGGACACTGGGGTGGAGAAGGTAGGTATGGAGCAGTAGTTTATCTCTGTAATAGGCTACCTTGTCGAAGCCAAAACCTTCCATATGGATGGAATGAAGGCCATTGTGGGGAGGGACAGTCTCTGTTCTGGGGTGGGTGTGAGATTGGGGATAAAGCAGAAACAGAATCTGCACTGTTTTTGAACATTACCAATTCATTCAACCCTCATGTTGGGGAGACAAAGGGACCTTTGGAGACCGAAGGTCCTGGTCCACTTTTTATAAGGGAGTGTCTGGATATTCCTGGCCTGCCCAGTGGAGAGAAGATGGGCCTCCAGTCTTACTCGTCCTTTCCCAAGACCCCATCCGCGAGAAGGTTTCCCCCTTCCCTAGCTCAGACAGATCATCGCTCCCGGACACCATATCATCTTCGCTGGGCACCAGGGAGTGGACAGAGTGCAGACACTGGTTCCTCCACTCAGCCCGCCCATTGCACGAAAATCGCACAAAAATTTCCCAATCACTCCCTTCCCCCACTCCACACACGCCTACATCCTCAGGGCTTTGGCGACTTACCGCTAAGGCCGGGAGTGTCGCGGTATGCGGTCTTGGCAGGTCTGGGAGCCGCGCCCGATACCGAGCTGCGCGCTCAGCACCACGGTCAGTTCCCGACGCCTGGCGCCCACTCAGGACGCGGGGGAGGCGGAGGGCCCGCGTCCTTCCTTCCGCGCTGGAGGCGCTGGGCAGCCGTTCCAGGAAACGGGCCCGCAAGGGTTAACCGCGAGAGGGCAACTAGGCCGGGGCGGGGCAGAGGTGGGCCGGGAGCCTGTCAGCCGCCACGCAGTAGTCGGAGAGGTGACGCGCGCGCGGGCCGAGTGGGGGCTGTTCTGGCAGTGCCTCCGTCTCGCTTTGTTCCTGTTTATTCAGATATCAGCCTCGGTGCTTCTCTGCCTCCCCGCAGGGCTGTGATTTTGCATCCCTGAGGCCCAGCCTCTTGTGCACCCCAGACTGACAGTCATCCAATCATGACCGTCGGCCCCTACCGTATACTGTATTCCACAGCCACGGTCAGAACCCCTTAGAGTGCGCAGGTGTGGGTACCCCTAACCCCCACATCCCGCAGCGCCTGGCAAGTTTAACCCCAAGCATCTCGGAAGGGCCTAGCCATGAGTCCTACCCAGTGTTCAAAGAGGATTTGGAAGAAGGGGAAGGCCAGTCTCGAGATGCGGGGCACTCTTCCCGGAATCTTCCTTATGGAGTACCTTTCTTGGGCCCCGATTAGATTATTAATGAGAAGGAAGGAGATGCTTCCCTTTCAGGTAGTCCCAGCGTGGGGCTTGCTGGTACTGTGGGCTGCGAAGGCTTGCGTGAGGGGAGAAAGTGTTGCAAGGACTCTCTCCCCCACTGAGCTGAGGGCAGAGGGTTTGCACTCTGGGTGTAGGAATAAGATATGGATTAAGCAGTTCTGGGATGGCTCAGAGAGAAGCACCAGGAGCATGTGTGAGGGGCGTACCACAGGGCTGGTGGGGCAGGGTGCGGGTTGTGATGAAGGGACTGATCCCGAGCAGCACAGGGGAGTGCAGGAGGGAAGCTCTGGGAGGAAGAATGGAGTCTTCCAGCCAAGGCTTGGGCTGAGTGCCCAGAGAGGTCAGGGATTTGTGGATGATGAAGGCCTTTCCTTTCTCTGAGCATGGTGGACTCCCTCCCTGTTCCTATTAAAAAAAAAAAAAAAAACACCTGAATACTACCTTTGGTCTGGGCTGAGTTTGTCATAGGGCAGCAGCCTTCTTTAACTTCAGTCACCTTGAGATTGTCCCACCCCAGTCACCCCATTCAAGAGCTCCACCAGAGGCCCCTCCTTCAGTGAGGATCACCAACCACCTTTGGGTGAGCCCCCTTCTTACATTTCTTGGAGTTGAACCATCTTTCTACCCAGTGACTGACTCACAGTTATCCCAGAAGTCCCCCTCCACTCATGTTGATAGTATAGTCCTGAACTTCCCGGCAGTTTCTGGCCTTCAGGGGGTCCCTGAATCAGTTTTCCCCCTATTAGGTAAAAACAAAGGTGGATCTGTGCCTTATCACCAAACAACCCTGAATCATGTGTCGGATCCCCTAGACTCCACAGTCCTCACCAGTTAAAGTTAATAAACATTTGTTATTGTTGAGTTGCTAAGCTGTGTCCCACTCTTTGCAACCCCATGAACTGCAGCACACCAGGTTCCTCTGTCCTCTACTCTCTCCAGAAGTTTGCTCAAATTCATGGTCATTGAGCTGGTGATGATATCTAACCATCTCATCTTATGCTGCCTCCTTTTCCTCCTGCCCTCAATCTTTCCCAGCATCAAGGTCTTTTCCAATGAGTCAGCTCTTCACATAGTGTGGCCAAATTGTTGGAGTTTCATTCAGCATAAATCCTTCTAATGAATATTCAGGGTTGATTTTCTTTGGCATTGACTGGTTTGACCTCCTTGTAAGAGACACATGCTCCCCAATGTTCATTGCAGCACTGTTTATAATAGCCAGGACATAGTTCAAGGAACTCTTGAGAGTCTTCTCCAGCACCCTCAATTTGAAAGCATCAATTCTTCAGTGCTCAGCCTTCTTTATGGTTCAAGTCTCACATTTGTACATGACTACTGGTAATAAAATAAAGATCCGTATAGTCAAAGCTATGGTTTTTCCAGTAGTCATGTATGGATGTGAGAGTTGAACCATTAAGAAACCTGAGCACTGAAGAATTGATGCTTTTGAACTGTGGTGTTGAAGACTCTTGAGAGTCCCTTGAACTGCAAGGAGATCAGACCAGTCAATCCTAAAGGAAATTAGTTCTGAGTATTCATTGGAAGGACTGACGCTGAAGCTGAAGCTCCAATACTTTGGCCACTTGATGGGAAGAGTTGACTCATTGGAAAAGACCCTGGTGCTGGGAAAGATTGAAGGTAGGAAGAGAAGTAGATGACAGAGTATGAGATGGCATCACCGACTCAATGGACATGAGTTTCAGCAGGCTCCAGGAGATGGTGAAGGACAGGGAAGCCTGGCTGCTGCAGACCATGGGGTCACAAAGAATCAAACATGACTGAGCGACTGAACAACAACAGCTGGTAATGAACATTTAGCCTCTCCAAATATGGTCTCTCTTCTTCCACGTTACAGCATTACAAAGACTTTTCATATTCCTTAAACTTGTCACTTTTTGCTTAACTTCTTCCAATGAGTGATAATTGATCTAGTCAATGCTCTGCTTCCTGCCCTTTTGTCAGTGAGAGCTATTCTAAGCCATCTACTTCCTTCTTTTAGAGAGTTTAAAAACATCTTTGCTTTGGGGTATTAAAAACACCAAACCAAAACAAACTCTCTCTCTTTCTCTCTCTCTCTCTCTCTCTCTCTCTCTCTCTATATATATATATATATATATATATATATTTATATATATATATATACACACACACAGATATATATGTTTGTATGTATACATAAACATATAAATAACATAAATATGTATTTATATGTAATAAAAAACCATATAATTATACATGATATAAAATATATTTATATAAATAAATAATCTATATGCATATATAGTTCACAACAAATTGTGGAAATTTCCTAAAGAGATGAGAATGCCAGACCACCTTACATGCCTCCTGAAAAACCTGTATGCAAGTCAAGAAGTAACAGTTAGAACTGGACACGGAACAACAGACTGGTTCAAAATTGAGAAAGAAGTACATCAAAGCTGCATATTGTCACCCTGCTTATTTACTTATAAGAAGAGTGCATCATGAGAAATGCTTGGCTGGATGAGGCATAAGCTGGAATCAAGAATGTTGGGAGAAATGTCAATAACCTCAGATATGCAGATGACACCACCCTTATGGCAGAAAGTGAATAGGAATTAAAGAACCTCTTGCTGAAGTTGAAAGAGGAAAATGAAAAAGCTGTCTTAAAACTCAACATTCAGAAAACTAAGATCATGGTATCTGGTCCCATCACTTCATGGTGGAGACAATGGGGAGATGGGGAGACAATGGAAACAGTGACAGACTTTATATTCTTGGTCTCCAAAATCATGGCAGATGGTGACTGCAGCCATGAAATTAAAAGACGATTGCTCCTCAGAAAAAAAGCTATGACAAACCTAGACAGTGATTAAAAAGCAGAGACATTACTTTGCCAACAAAGATCCATATTGTCAAAGCTATGGTTCCAGTAGTCATATATAGATGTGAGAGCTGGACCATAAAAAAAAGACTGAGTGCTGAAGAATTGATGCCTTAGAACTGTGATGCTGGAGGAGACTCTTGAGAGCCCTTTGGACAGCAATGAGATAAAACCAGTCAATCCGAAAGGAAATCAGTCCTGAATATTTATTGGAAGAACTAATGCTGCAGCTGAAGCCCCAATACTTTGGCCACCTGATGGGAAAAGTTGACTCACTGGAAAAGACCCTGATGCTGGGAAAGATCGAAGGCAGGAAGAGAAGGGGATGACAGAGGATGAGATGGTTGGATCGCATCACTGACTCAATGGACATGAGTTTGAGCAACTCTGGGAGATACTGAAGGGCAGGGAAGTCTCTCATGCTGCAGTCCATTGGAAGGCAAAGAGTCAGATTCTACTGAGAGACTGAACAACAACATAGTAAAGAATTTTCAAAAGATCAAAAATAAAATGGAGAAAATGCAAGAAATTTTTAACTAATTTAACAAGGACCTAGAAGAAATAAAACATAAGCAAACAGCAATGAACAACACAATTAATGAAATTAAAAATACTCTAGAAGGAGGTGCTGATTAAAAAAATATGCACAACGTAAGAGTCATGAGTTTTATTTGGGAAAAAGTGACGACCAGAGCCCAGGGGACAGTACAGATAACTCTGAGAAACTGGCCCAAAGAGGTAGTTGGGGAATGTCAATATATGTGATTTTGGTGAAGAAGGAGTTCATGCAATCAGGCACTTATTTTACAAAAGGTTTTCTGCTAATCGTGAGTAGCTGATGTCACCATGCAGGGATTTAGTGCTTTTCTAGATATGAGGAGACACAAACACTGTGATTATGAAATCAGTTCCTGGAAATATCTAGCAATCTAAAGACCTGTTCCACTAGTTTACCAGGAACACAAAGTGCACTCGTTCTCCACCCTGAACTTCCTTCAAGACATGTTGCAGGTCAATAGTTGCAGCAGCACAGGATTCAATCTCCAAAGAGACAAATGGCAAATGCCCTTGGCAAGCACCAATTTGTAGTTGATAAGGCCCCCCTCATAGTCATAAATTTGACCATAATTTGGGGGGCATTTCATGACCATTTCATCCCACATTATTAGGATGGCTCATTCCTAGTTCTGGAGAAGGTTTTGCTGATAGGCCACTCAATGTGCTATCACTGGACTGGGTCTTTAATAGTTAAAGATCTCTGGACACCTGTCTTCTTTCCAGGGAAATATTCTCTCTTATTGCATCTTCCCATATCGAGGTACACTAATACAATCATTGTTTGTATACAGAACTATATGTTTCATCAACCACTGCAAGTCTCCTAGTCATCATTATTTTCACTGGAGACTCAGTTACATATTTGGTAATTGCAAGAAACAACAATCTTGTAAAACTGGCAAATACAAATAATATCACTGGCAGTATTATTAAAGATTTAAGTGGGAATTAAGCCAAGAACTTACATTAAGTGTACCACAGTACATTCTTAGGTCATTTTACTTAGTCTATTCTGTACTGATATTTTTTATTTTTAGGAAAATTATATAAGACTCTTAGCCCAATTTCCTAGTGTTACTAGGTTGATTATTCTAGTATAATTTACTTGTTCCCAAGATAAAGGGGGGGGGGGGCTTAAAGCTTAAATGACCACAGACTGATGCTAACCATATAGATCCAACCCATTATTATGGGAGTTTTCCTTTAAACAGATGAGAGGTTACAGTTTTTGATTGAGACTTAGGTCATCATTCTGACTGAGTTTGAGTGACCTGAAAAGAAAATTTGAGTCTATGGTCAGGGCCAGAGCAGGTATTATCAATAGGCCATTTCAGAGGGTCCCATCTAGTAATATGAGTAGATAGAACAGGACTGAAGTCTCATTATTCTAAAATAAATTTCCTAAGGGTCATCCAATTAGAGCCTTGGAGTGGAGAAAACCATCAAGGTAATTTAGAAGTATTAGATGCAGGTAATTAGCCATAAACCCAACAATTGGATTGAGTTTTAAAACTAGCATAGGTTGGTGTACATGATAGAAAACATTTGATTTGTGTGTGAAGCCCCAAGAAGTCAAGAAAATATTATAAATTATCATGAATCAGGTCCAGCATCTTAGGCAAACTGTTTACTTCTGATATCTTCCTCTTGTCCTGGTGTAATATAGTTTCCTCTGATTAAAAAATAATCTTTCCATTTGGGTTGGAGACAGTCCCTTAAATTATCTTCCAGTCCTGGTTGGAGGTTGTGAGGGATCTGATCTTTGTCCAATGATACATTACTAAGATAAACTTCAGAAACAAACTTAGAGTG
This sequence comes from Dama dama, assembly GCF_033118175.1. Classification (NCBI taxonomy): domain Eukaryota; kingdom Metazoa; phylum Chordata; class Mammalia; order Artiodactyla; family Cervidae; genus Dama; species Dama dama. The sequence continues at coordinate 4,446,735 of NC_083713.1, read as the reverse complement.
TCCTTTAATAACTCAATTAAAGTTTATGTTAATATAGTAAAGAACTAACCAGGAAATGAGCCTTAGTAGATACAGACCCCCATTAACAAAACTAGGATTTAACATTTATTGAAACATCTTTTTCTCCCTAAGATTACCCTCATTTTTACCAAATATAACCAAATTAAGATGAGCTTTTTTTTAAAAAATGTCTGGTCTCAATAAATTTGACCTGATGATTTATATAGCCATAATTAATTATAGACTTTTTTTTTTTTTTTTTTTTTTTTTTTTTTTTTTTGCTTTGCTGAGTCTCAGGCTGAACTTAAAAAAACAAACAAACAAACAAAAAAAATCCTCAAGGCTAGGAAAGTTATGCCAAAAGTTTTGGCCACAGCAATCAGAGCAGAAAAAGAAATAAAAGGAATCCAGATTGGAAAAGAATAAGTAAAACTCTCACTGTTTGCAGATGACACGATCCTCTACATAGAAAACCCTAAAGACTCCACCAGGAAATTACTAGAGCTAATCAACAAATATAGTAAAGTTGCAAGATATAAAATTAGCACAGAGAAATCCCTTGCATTCCTATACACTAACAATGAGAAAACATAAAAAGAAATTAAGGAAATAATTCCATTCACCATTGCAACATAAAGAATAAAATACTTAGGAATATATCTACCTAAAGAAACAAAAAAGACCTTTATATAGAAAACTATAAAACACTGGTGAAAGAAATCAGAGAGGACACAAACAGATGGAGAAATATACCGTGTTCATGGATCAGAAGAATCAATTGAGTGAAAATAAGTGTACTACCCAAAGTAATCTATAGATTCAATGCAATCCCTATCAAGTTACCAACGGTATTTTTCAGAGAACTAGAAAAAATAATTTCACAATTTATATGGAAATACAAAAAACCTCAAATAGCCAAAGCAATCTTGAGGAAGAAGAATGGAATTTGAGGAATCAACCTGCCTGACTTCAGACTCTAGTACAAAGTCACAATCATCAAGACAGTATGGTACTGGCACAAAGACAGACATATAGATCAATGGAACAAAATAGAAAGCCCAGAGATAAATCCACGAACCTATGGACACCTTATCTTTGACAAAGGAGGCAAGAATATACAATGAAAAAAAGACAATCTGTTTAACAAGTGCTGCTGGGGAAACTGGTCAACCACTTGTAAAAGAATGATACTAGAACACTTTCTAACACCATACACAAAAATAAACACAAAATGGATTAAAGATCTAAATGCAAGACCAGAAACTATTAAACTCCTAGCGGAAAACATAGGCAAAGCACTCTCTGACATAAACCACAGCAGGATCCTCTATGACCCACCTCCCAGAATATTGGAAATAAAAGCAAAAATAAACAAATGGGACCTAATGAAAATTAAAAGCTTCTACACAACAGAGGAAACTATAAGCAAAGTGAAAAGACAGCCTTCAGAATGGGAGAAAATAATAGCAAACAAAGCAACTGACAAAGAATTAATCTCAAAAATATACAAGCAATGCCTGCAGCTCAACTCCAGAAAAATAAACGACCCAATCAAAACATGGGCCAAAGAACGAAACAGACATCTCTCCAAGGAAGATGTACAAATGGCTGACAAACACATGAAAAGATGCCCAACATCACTCATTATCAGAGAAATGCAAATTAAAACCACAAGGAGGTACCACTTTACGCCAGTCAGAATGGCTGCTATCCAAAAGTCTACAAACAATAAATGCTGGAGAGGGTGTGGAGAAAAGGGAACCCTCTTACATTGTTGCTGGGAATGCAAACTAGTACAGCCACTATGGAGAACAGTGTGGAGATTCTTTATAAAACTGGAAATAGAACTGCCATATGACCCAGCAATCCCACTGCTGAGCATACACACTGAGGAAACCAGAATTGAAAGAGACGTGTGTACCCCAGTGTTCATCGCAGCACTGTTTATAATAGCCAGGACATGGAAGCAACCTCGATGTCCATCAGCAGATGAATGGATAAGAAAGCTGTGGTACATATACACAATGGAATATTACTCAGCCATTAAAAAGAATACATTTGAATCAGTTCTAATGAGGTGGATGAAACTGGAGCCTATTATACAGAGTGAAGTAAGCCAGAAAGAAAAACACCAATACAGTATATTAATGCATATATATGGAATTTAGAAAGATGGGAACGATAACCCTGTATGCGAGACAGCAAAAGAGAGACAGATGTATTGAATAGTATTTTGGACTCTGTGGGTGAGGGCGAGGGTGGGATGATATGGGAGAATGGCATTGAAACATGTAAATTATCATATGTGAAATGAATCGCCAGTCCAGGTTCAATGCATGATATAGGGTGCCTATCATCATCGGGCCTGGTGCACTGGGATGACCCAGAGGGATAGGATGGGGAGGGAGGTGGGAGGGGGGTTCAGGATCGGGAACACATGTACACCCATGGAGGATTCAAGTCAATGTATGGCAAAACCAATACAATATTGTAAAGTAAAATAAATAAATTAATTAATTAATTTTTAAAAAAAGAAAGTTATGCCAAGGGCTTATCACAGATTTTGCTTAATAAATTTAGGTGAATTTCTCCCATCTCAGGAGCTCTAAGATTCTTTGAGATTTCTGTACTTATTAGTGAGATAGCCTTTGTAACTTATCTGATAAAGCTACTGGAAATCTAAGAGTTCCCAGTCTCTAGAGGGATCAGAGAGAGAGAAAAGATAAATGTTTCACCTTTGCTTACAAAAGGATAATTTTACCAAATTACCATAAGTCATAATTAGTTTGAGGGGAAGGTTTCCTTACACCTAGAAAACATATATTCAAACCAATAACTTTTTCAGATAAAAATCATAAAAGTTATAAGCATATTCACCAGTTCATTAAATCTTTCTGTAAATTTTTATGAAGCCATCAGGTTTCCCATTAGAATCCTTTAATTTCTTACCCAGTTCAGCATTATGGTCTGAAAGTAAGAAACATATGTTTATCCAAAAAGTTCTTTCCATAAATCTTCTTGAAGAGGAAGCATTTTGCAAAAGCAATATTATTTATTTATTAAAATAAATAATAAATAACCATTACTGCCTATAATGACAAAAGACTTAAGAAGGCACGTTTAAAATCTGACTACAATATAATTGACAAACAAACCTGGTTACTGCTGTAACAACACTTTAAGATAGTAACTGGAATCATGACTGGTAATATTTTGTCAGGACGTATCAGAATTTTAGAAACACCATAGAATTTCTAAGATATCTATATTAGTAACATTTACCATACTATATAACCTGAGGATATTTATTACTCATTTTACAATACTTCCCTGCAATTCAATGTACCAGATGAACCTAATTAGTTCAATATCTCTCTTTGGAATGCTTTAGGGGCCCTTTGAAGCATCCCAAAGTTAGCTATAGGTCAAAAAAGGTTTCATTAGAATTTGATTCACTTAGCCAAAGAAACAATAAAAGATTTCAAAGGCAAATACGGAATAGATCATTTAAGAGGTAAAGAAACATTTAAGAGGTAAAGAAACTGTTATCAAAGGCAGTTCAACATCTGAAGAAAGCTTGTCCTCTTAATACAGAGAAAAGTCAAATTCACATTTTGCACCTCCTTACTTTTAATTTACTCTATTACATTTATTTTAAACTTAGTCATTTCTGAACATGCATAAAACTCTTTTCTCAGGGTCCACTTTCCATAAACCTTTTTTTCCTATCATTTTCTGTACCTATTAATTTGTTCTCCTATCCTGAAAAAGCCATCTGTAAGTCAAACCTACTTCCTTTTCCCTTAACAAAATGAAATTCCTTTCATCATACCTTGTTTACTAAAAACACACATCCTACTTTCCTTAAGCAACCATGAACTATCCTCTATATTAGCATTCAATAGATTGGTGAACATAAATACTAGTGATAATTTCTAAAAACATTTTATTCCTTATAGAGAACATCTCAGTATGGCATCAAACATATTCATTAATTGTCCAAAATCTCTTTAGTTTCTCTGTAAGAGGAAGATACTGTTCAATAATTGCTGTTATAACAAGATTTTATTTAACTTTTATTAAACCATGGCACAATGAAAATGCTATGCTTAAAAGTAAATGAAAAAAATAATAAAAAAATAAAAAATAAATAAAATTTCAAAAAAAAGAAAAAGAAAATGCTATGCTTAATGTTAATGACCCTTATATTAATAAGATCAACAAGCACATTAATACCAGGTATGCTAAATATTTTCCAGTTCATGTGAACATAAAATTCATTTAGGTTAATTTTTCTTGTATTTAGAATTGCTTGAGTTGTAAGTGCTTACTTTTCTTAAAGCCAATTAAACAGAGCTCATTTACAAATATCAGCAACAATATCCAAAGACAAACACACATACTGAGACATACATATATCCAAATGAAAACAAGAGATCTCACAGCTTTGTTTTCCAAACTTAGTTATGCATCAGATAGCACAACTCACTAGATTATAAATAACAGTTGGAATTTTAAACATTTTTGAAGGCTTCTTTTCCTTTTATTTCCCACTCTCAGTTTCAGGAATTAGAGATGGTCTAGATAGGTGTCCCTGAAAGCCATAGTCTCAAGGCTCAAGAAGATGAAAACATCTTCTCCTAGTAGGACAATTTCAAAAAAATTTAATCAATTTTCTCTGGAGTCTAAAGAATATTGTGGCCACACTGTCAAAAATCTTTATTTTTCTGTGATCATAGTTTCATAACCAAAATTTAGACCAGATAGTTCTCAAATTGGCCCTGATAACAAAGGCAGACTGACTAATAAAATGTTCTATCAGGAATTGTCCTTCTGGGAGGTGAGGATCTTATTTTGATCGGCCCCATGTTGTTGATTATAGGAGAAAAGTCCTGAACATAAGGGAATGTCTGTCCATTTTCCCATCTTGTGGCAATAAAGATCTAATATTTTTAGGCCATTTCTCTTTGTCATTGGATCATAAGCTATAGGTTAACCAGCCATTTAAAATTTTTTCCCAAGGGGTTCTTAGGTGTGGGGTGGTGGTGGAAGCTTAGAGGGAGCACTTCCTATTTTAGCTCAAGCAGTTTGTACGGATATCTGCACAATGAAGCCAATCTGTGTGCTCAAACCAAAATAACCAAACCATACCAAAATATCACCAGCCAAAATTTACACTCCAAATAAAACAAATGGCAAAGAGATGACCAGAAATCGTAAGCCAAATGGAATAAATGGAAAAACGATGCCCCAAAATAAAAAACCACATGGCATAAATGCCCTAAATATGACTTTCCAGTCCCACTAGACCTGAGTCACTGCTAGTGGCCTTTTTGAGTTCTTATATAGTTTCATGTAATTTCTTGTTAGCTTCCTGCAAAGAAGTTACTCTATTGTTTCCTCTTTTAGAATGTTCTGCATACGAAAGTAAGCATTTTATTCAGGCTATCTGATCTTACAGCTGACTTTTTCTAACTATGTGCACAAAAATGTCAATTTTGGAATATCAAAGGACCCTCAATTTGGACATTTTAGGTTGAGATCTCCTTTAGTATAACTTCCCCAATTAAGCAGGTACTTGCAAGTATAAGTTTTGTATGTACATAACCCTGGCTGGAGATAGAGGCTGCTTTCTGATGTCCCTCATTTCTGTGTTTGAGAGGCTCTACTTATTTTAAGTTGAACTTGTTCTGGATAAAATTCACTCATGAAACTGTGGTGGGCCAGTACACTGTTTGTGAACTTAACTCCCTCCAGGAATCACTCCAGAGGCATCTGACCCTCTTACATGTCTTAGTTACTCACTTTGGCAGACTAAGACCACCACAGTGCTCAGATCACTGAATGGTCAATTCTTATCTGTGACCCCTGGATAAGCAAGTGTTTTAATTAATGAGTGAGTTTCCCTATGGGATCATTGCATGGTATGAGGACTCGGCTTCCACCCCTCCTATAAATTTCTCAGTCACCTGAGTAAGCTGTAACCAACTGAGGAGTCTTCTCCCTTTTCTATGATGTAAAGCTCTCATGTAATATCTTCACTTTTATCCCCCAAATTCTATTAAGGCAGCCAACTTGAGAAAAAGCATCAGATTAGCCTCTTACTTAACTACTCACTACAGACCACTCAGTCTCTTACAACTGAGCAACCTCAGGAACTCTCAATTGAGCCCTGCATATTCCTCAGTATCTTTCAACCAAGCCCTGACCCCAGACTTTTCCACTTAGTGGGTATTACCCTGGTATCTTTCAACCAGCCCACCCCCAGAATCTTTCCACTCAGTTTCTATACACTGAGTGGGTATGCTCTGGTATATTTCACACCTCCACTCCCTGCCCAGTGCTTTTTAACTGGGCAATCTGCTCCACCACCAAATAAAATTCACGACCATCAATCAATATGGAATATCTGAGAACCAGGAAAGGCTTAGCCAAATTCCTCTGGACCACCTGAGAAGGTAGATGGGTGCAAGGGGCTGCTGCTGGTACCAAAGCTCCAGTTCCTTGTAGAGTTCAGGTGAAGAAGGGATGTTCACTCTGGGTCCCTTCATGGTTGCCATAACTGTAAACTAAAAAAAGATATACAACGTGAGAGTTGTCAGTTAAGTTTTATTTCGGGCAAAATGAGGACTACAGGCCAGGAGATGGTACCTCAGATAGCTTTGATAAACTGGTCCAAAGAGGTAGTGGGTGAAGGTCAATATATGTGATTTTGGTGAAGGGAGAGTTCATGCATTCAAGTACTTATTTTATAAAAGATTTCCTGTTAGTCAGTTAGTTAGTTAGGACCTAATATAACCATGAAGAAATTTAGTACTTTTCTAGATATGAGGAGATGGAAGGATTGTGATCATGAAATCAGTTCCTAAAATATCAAACTATCTAAAGACCTGTTCCACCCCTCTCCCTGGAGCACAAAGTGCCTGTTCTCCACCCTAAACTCCCTTCAGGGTGTGTCAAAGGTAATAGCTGTAGCAGCACAGGATTAACTCTCTGCAGAGGCACATCACAAATGCCCTTGGCAAACGTCAATTTGTAGTTGGCAGAATAACTGAGGCAGAAGAATGGATTAGTGGGATGAGAGATAGAAAATTAGAAATAACTGCAAAGGAGCAACCCCACGTCCACGGTCAGGGGCGGCTGCCGAGAGGAGCTGGCCCACGTCGGAGGTCAGGGGCGGTGGCCAAGAGGAAATACTCCATGCCCGAGATCAGGGGCAGCGGCCGAGAGGAGCTACCCCACGTCCAAGGAGGGTGGCTGCGCAGGCGCAGGAGGACCTAAAGGACCTACTCAGTGTTCAAGGTCAGGAGGGGCGGCAGTGAGGAGATACTCCTCGTCCAAGGTAAGGAGCAGCAGCTGTGCTTTGCTGGAGCAGCCCTAAAGAGATACCCCCACGTCCAAGGTAAGACAAACCCAAGTAAAAGGGTAGGTGTGGTGAGAGGGCATCAAAGGGCAGACAAACTGAAACCATGATCACGGAAAACTAGCCAATCTGATCACACGGACCACAACCTTGTCTAATTCAGTGAAACTAAACCATGCCATGTGGTGCCACCCAAGACAGACAGGTCATGGTGGAGAGGTCTGACAAAAAGTGGTCCACTGGAAAAGGGAATGGCAAACCACTTCAGTATTCTTGCCTTGAGAACCCCATGAACAGTATGAAAAGGCAAAATGATAGGATACTGAAAGAGGAACTCCCAAGGTCGGTAGGTGCCCAGTATGCTACTGGAGATCAATGGAGAAATAACTACAGAAAGAATGAAGAGATGGAGACAAAGCAAAAACAATACCCAGTTGTGGATGTGACTGGTGACAGAAGCAAGGTCCGATGCTGTAAAGAGCAATATTGCACAGGAACCTGGAATGTTAGGTCCATGAATCAAGGAAAATTGGAAGTGGTCAAACAAGAGATGGCAAGAGTGAATGTCGACATTTTAGGAATCAGCAAACTAAAATGGACAGGAATGGGTGAATTTAACTCAGATGACCATTATATCTACTACTGTGGGCAGGAATCCCTTAGAAGAAATGTTGAGTAGCCATCATGGTCAACAAAAGAGTTCGAAATGCAGTATTTGGATGCAATCTCAAAAATGTCAGAATCATCTCTGTTCGTTTCCAAGGCAAATCGTTCAATGTCTCGGTAATCCAAGCCTATGCCCCAACCAGTAACGCTGTAGAAGCTGAAGTTGAACGGTTCTATGAAGACCTACAAGACCTTTTAGAACCAACACCCAATAAAGATGTCCTTTTCATTATAGGGGACTGGAATGCAAAAATAGGAAGTCAAGAAACACCTGGAGTACCAGGCAAATTTGGCCTTGGGGTACAGAATGAAGCAAGGCAAAGGCTAATAGAGTGTTGCCAAGAGAACGCAATGATCATAGCAAACACCCTCTTCCAACAACACAAGAGAAGACTCTACACATGGACATACCAGATGGTCAACATTGAAATCAGATTCATTATATTCTTTGCAGCCAAAGATGGAGAAGCTCTATACAGTCAGCAAAAACAAGACCATGAGCTGACTGTGGCTCAGATCATGAACTCCTTATTGCCAAATTCAGACTTAAATTGAAGAAAGTAGGGAAAACCACTAGACCATTCAGGTATGACCTAAATCCAATCCCTTATGACTATACAGTGGAAGTGAGAAATAGATTTAAGGGACTAGATCTGATAGACAGAGTGCCTGATGAACTATGGACGGAGGTTTGTGACATTGCACAGGAGACAGGGATCAAGACCATCCCCATGGAAAAGAAATGCAAAAAGGCAAAATGGTTGTCTGAAGAGGTCTTACAAATAACTGTGGAAAGAAGAGAAGCGAAAAGCAAAGGAGAAAACGAAAGATATTCCCATTTGAATGCAGAGTTCCAAATAATGGCAGGGAGAGATAAGAAAGCCTTCCTCAGTGATCAATGCAAAGAAATAGAGGAAAACAACAGAATGGGAAAGACTAGAGATCTCTTCAAGAAAATTAGAGATACCAAGGGAATATTTCATGCAAAGATGGGTTTGATAAAGGACAGAAATGGTATGGACCTAACACAAGCAGAAGATATTAACAAGAGGTGGCAAGAATACACAGAAGAACTGTACAAAAAAGATCTTCACGACCCATATAATCACGATGGTGTGATCACTCACCTAAAGCCAGACATCCTGGAATGTGAAGTCAAGTGGGCCTTAGAAAGCATCACTATGAACAAAGCTAGTGGAGGTGATGGAATTCCAGTTGAGCTATTTCAAATCCTAAAAGATGATGCTGTGAAAGTGCTGCACTCAGTATGCCAGCAAATTTGGAAAACTCAGCAGTGGCTACAGGACTGGTAAAGGTCAGTTTTCATTCCAATCCCAAAGAAAGGCAATGCCAAAGAATGCTCAAACTACTGCACAACTGCACTCATCTCACACGCTAGTAAAATAATGCTCAAAATTCTCCAAGCCAGGCTTCAGCAATACATGAACCGTGAACTTCCAGATGTTCAAACTGGTTTTAGAAAAGGCAGAGGAACCAGAGATCAAATTGCCAACATCCACTGGATCATCAAAAAAGCAAGAGAGTTCCAGAAAAAAACATCTACTTCTGCTTTATTGACTATGCCAAAGCCTTTGACTGTGTGGATCACAATAAACTCTGGAATATTCTTAAAGAGATGGGAATACCAGACCACCTGACCTGCCTCTTGAGAAAGCTATATGCAAGTCAGAAAGCAACAGTTAGAACTGGACATGGAACAACAGACTGGTTCCAAATAGGAAAAGGAGTTTGTCAAGGCTGTATATTGTAACCCTGATTGTTTAACTTATATGCAGAGTACATCATGAGAAACGCTGGGCTGGATGAAGCACAAGCTGGAATCAAGAGTGCCGGGAGAAATATCAATAATCTCAGATATGCAGATGACACCACCCTTATGGCAGAAAGTGAAGAGGAACTAAAAAGCCTCTTGATGAAAGTGAAAGAGGAGAGTCAAAAAGTTGGCTTAAAGCTCAACATTCAGAAAACTAAGATCATGGCATCTGGTCCCATCACTTCATAGCAAATAGATGGGGAAACAGTGGAAACAGTTTCAGACTTTATTTTGGGGGGGCTCCAAAATCACAGCAGATGGTGATTGCAGCCACGAAATTAATAGACGCTTACTCCTTGGAAGGAAAGTTATGACCAAACTAGTCAGCATGTTAAGAAGCAGAGACATTACTTTGCCAACAAAGGTCCGTCTGGTCAAGGCTATGGTTTTTCCAGTGGTCATGTATGGATGTGAGAGTTGGACTGTGAAGAAAGCTGAGCCCAGAAAAATTGATGCATTTGAACTATGGTGTTGGAGAAGACTCTTGAGAGTCCCTTGGACTGCAAGGAGATCCAACCAGTCCATTCAAAAGGAGATCAGTCCTGGGTGTTCATTGGAAAGACTGATGCTGAAGCTGAAACTCCAATACTTTGGCCACCTCATGCGAAAAGTTGACTCATTGGAAAAGACCCTGATGCTGGGAGGAATTGGGGGCAGGATGAGAAGGGGACGACAGAGGATGAGATGGCTGGATGGCATCACCAACTCAATAGACATGAGTTTGAGTAAACTCCAGGATTTGGTGATGGACAGGGAGGCCAGGTGTGCTGCAATTCATGGGGTTGCAAAGAGTCGGACACGACTGAGTGACTGAACTGAGCTGAACTGCAAAGGAGCAGAATAAAGAAAAAAGAATGAGAAGAATTGAGGGCAATCTTAAAGACCTCTGGGGCAATATTAAATGCACCACATTTTGAATTATAGCGTTCCCAGATGAAGAAAAAAAAAGAAAGTATACGAGAAAAACTTCAGGAGATTATAATAAAAAAATTTCCTAATATGGGAAATGAAATAGCGACCCAAGCCCAGGAAGCTCATAGAGCCCCATACAAGATAAACCTAAAGAGAAATATGCCAAAAAAAAAAACTCAACCAAACTAACAAAATTTAAACACAAAGGAAAAATATTAAAAGCATCAAGAGAAAAGCAACAGATAATATACAAGGGAATACCCATGAGGTTAACAGCTGAACTTTCAGTAGAAACTCTGCAGGCTAGAAGGGAGTGGCAAGATATATTTATGACAAAAGGTTAAAACCTACAACCAAGATTATTCTATCCAGCAAGGATCTCATTCAGATTTGAAAATCAAATCAAAACTTTATGGACAATCAATAGCTAAGAGAATTCAGCTGCATCAAACCAGTCTTACAACAAAAGCTAAAGGAACTCTCCAGGAAAAAAAAATAGAAGAAAAGGACCCACAAAAATAAACCCCAGGTTCTTCCCTGGTGGCCCAGTTGCTAAGACTCCAAGCTCCCAATTCAGGGTACCAGAATTGATCTCTGATAGGGAACTAAATCCACCATGCCACAACTAAGAGTCTACATGCTGCAACTAAAAGATCTTGCATGATGCAACTAAGACCCAGTATAGCCAAAGAAATAAATATTTAAAAACCCAAATTATTAAGAAAATGGCAGTAGGAACATATATATTGATAACTATCATAAATGTAAATGGATTAAATGCCCCAACCAAAAGACACAGACTGGCTGAATAGATACAGGAAAAAAAAAAAAGACTCATATATATGCTGCCTACAAGAGACCCACTTCAGACCTAAGGACACATACACACTGAAAAGGGATGGAAAAACATAGTCCATGTAAATAGGAAACAAGAAAAAAAGCAGGAGTAGCAATACTCATATGAAACAAAATAGACTTTAAAATAGAAACTATTACAAGAGATAAGGAAGGGCACTACATAATGATCAAGGAGTCAATAAAAGAAGAAGATATAACAATTATCAATATTTATGCACCCAACATAGGAACACCTCAACACATAAGTCAAATGCTAACAATACAAGAGGGAAAAGTGACAATAACACAATAATAGTAGGGGACTCCACTTATACCACTGGGCAGATCATCCACACAGAAAATTAATAATTAATTAAACACATATCTTAAGTCACATATTAGACTAGATGGAGTGAATTGATATCTTTAGCATATTCTATCCAGAAACATAAGAATATACTTTTTCTCAAGTGCACACAAAACATTCTCAAGGATAGATCACACCCTCGGTTCACAAATCAAGCACTGGTAAATTTCAGAAAATTGAAATCATATCAAGGATCTTTTCTGACCACAATGCTATGAGATTAGGTATTGATTACAAGAAGGAAAAAGTTGGGGGTGCTTCCCTGGTGGCTCAGATAGAATAGAATCTGCCTGCAATGCAGGAGACCTGAGTTTGATCCCTGTGTTGGGAAGATCCCCTGGAGAAGGGAAGGGCAACCCATTCCAATATTCTTGCCTAGAGAATTCTATGGACAGAGGAGCCTGGTGGGCTACAGTCCATGCAGTCACAAAGAGTCAGATGCGACTGAGCAACTAACACAACAGCAACAGGAAAAAAAAAAAAAACCTGAACACAAACACAAGAAAGCTAAACAACATACTTCTAAATAAGCAAGAAGTCCCTGAAGAAATTAGAGGAAATAAAGCAATACCTAGAAAAAAATGACAGTGAAAACACATGACCCAAAACCTATGGAATGCAGCAAGAGCAGTGTTAAAATGGAAGTTTATAGCAATACAAGCCTACCTCAAGGAATGAGAAAAACTTCAAATAAACAACATGACCTTACACCTAAAGCAATTGGAGAAAGAAGAACAAAAAACACCCGAAGTTAGCTTAAGGAAATAAATCATAAATATCATAGCAGAAATAAATGATAAAGAAATGAAGGCGACTATAGCAAAGATCAAAAAATACCAAAAGCTGGTTCTTTGAGAATATAAACAAATTTGACAATTAGCCAGACTCGTCAAGAAAAAAAGGGGTGGGGGGGACTCAAATCAATAAAACTAGAAATGAAAAAGGAGAAGTAACAACAGACAATGCAGAAATACCAAAGATGATAAGAGACTACTATGAGCAACTATATGCCAATAAAATGAACCACATGGAAGAAATCAACAAATTCTTAGAAAAGTACAACCTTTCAAGACTGAACCAGGAAGAAATAGAACTCATGAAGCAATCATAAGCACTGAAATTGAAAATGTGAGAAAAATCTTCCAACAGACAAAAGCCCAAGACCAGGTGGCTTCCCAGGTGAATTCTGTCAAACGTTCATAGAAGAACAAATACCTGCCTTCTCAAGCTCTTCCAAAAAATTGCTGATGGAGGAGCACTCTCAAACTCACTTTATGAGGTCACCAGTACCCTGATACAAGAATCAAAGATGCCACAAAAAAAGAAAATTACAGGCCTGTATCACAGATGAACATAGATACAAAATTCCTCAGCAAAATATTAGCAAACAGAATCCAATAACACATTAAAAGAATCATACACCATGATCAAGTGGGGTTTATCCCAGGAATACAAAGATTCTTCAATATATGCAAATCAGTCAATGTGCTACACCATATAAACAAATTGAAAGGTAAAAACCATATGATCATCCTCATAGATGCAGAAAAAGCTTTTGACAAAATTAAACACATAATTATGATAAAAATTCTCCAGGAAATAGGCATAGAAGGAACCTAACTCAACATAATAAAGGCCATATAAGACAAACCCACAGAAAGCCCTATTCTCAATGGGGGAAAATTAATACATTTTTTTCTAAGATCAGAAACAAGACAAGGCTGCCTATTCACACCACTATTATTCAATATAGTTTTAAAAGTCCTATCAGAGAAGAAAAGGGATAAAAAGGAAATCCAGACTGGAAAGAAGGAGTAAAACTATCACTGCTTACAGATGACATAATACTATACATAGAAAACCCTAAAGTAGCGCCAGAAAATTACTAGAGCTAATCAACAAATTTACTAAAGTTACAAAGTACAAAATTTAATACAGAAATCCTTTGCATCCCTATACATTAAAGCAAAAAATCAGAAACAGAAATTAAGAAAGCAATCCCATTCCCCAATGAAGCAAAAAGAATAAAATACCTATGAATATACCTACCTAAGGAGACAAAAGACCTGTATACAAAAAACTATAATCACTGATAAAAGATATCAAAGGCAACACAAATAGATGGAGAGATATACCATGTTCTTGGATTGAAAGAATAAATATTGTGAAAATGACCATACTACCCAAAGTAATCTACAGATTCAATGCAATCCCTAACAAATTACGAATGTCCTTTCCTCCCAGAACAAGAACAAAAAAATTTTTAATTTGTATGGAAGCTCAAAATTTTAAATTTGTATATTGCACCCTGACTAGCCAAAGTAATCTTGAGAAAGAAGATTGGAGCTGGAAGAATCAGGGTCCATGACTTCAAATTACAGTACAAGCTACAGTAAACAAGAATGAAGAGAAGATTAAAAAAAGATGGACTGTTACTGGCAAAAACACAGTAATATAGATCAATGGAACAGGATAGAAACCCAGAGATAACCCACACCTATGATCACCTTGTCTTTGACAAATAAGGCAAGAATATACAATGGAGAAAAGACAGTCTCTTTGATAAGTGGTCCAGAAGCATGTAAAAGAATGAAAATTAAAAACTTCCTTACATTATACACAAAAAATAAACTCAAAATGAATTAAAAACCTAAATTTAAAGCCAGAACCTATAAAACTCTTAGAGGAAAACAGGTAGAGCACTCTTTTTTTTTTTTTTTTTTTCCATTTATTTTTATTAGTTGGAGGCTAATTACTTTACAGTATTGTAGTGGTTTTTGCCATACATTGACATGAATCAGCCATGGATTTACATGTGTTCCCCATCCCGATCCCCCCTCCTGCCTCCCTCCCCATCCCATCCCTCTGGGTCTTCCCAGTGCACCAGCCCTGAGCACTTGTCTCATGCATCCAACCTGGGCTGTTCGTCTCTTTCACCCTTGATAGTATACTTGTTTCAATGCTATTCTCTCAGAACATCCCACCCTCGCCTTCTCCCACAGAGTCCCAAAGTCTATTCTGTACATCTGTGTCTTTTTTTCTGTCTTGCATATTGGGTTATCATTACCATCTTTTTAAATTCCATATATATGCATTAGTATACTGTATTGGTCTTTATCTTTCTGGCTTACTTCACTCTGTATAATGGGCTCCAGTTTCATCCATCTCTTTAGAACTGATTCAAATGAATTCTTTTTAATATTCCATTGTGTATATGTACCATAGCTTCCTTATCCATTCGTCTGCTGATGGGCATCTAGGTTGCTTCCATGTCCTGGCAATTATAAACAGTGCTGCGATGAACACTGGGGTGCACGTGTCTCTTTCAGATCTAGTTTCCTCGGTGTGTAAATCACAGCAAGATCCTTGTTGACCGAACTCCTAGAGTAATGAAAATAAAACCACTACAATATTGCAAAGTAATTAGCCTCCAATTAAAGTAAATTAATTAATTTACAAGAAAAGAAAAAATAAACAGGTGGGGCCTAATTGAACATAAAAGCTTTTTCACAACAAATGAAATTGTAAACAACATAAAAAGACAACCCTCAATATGGAGGAAATCATCGCAAATGAAACAACTGACAAAGGATTAATCTCCAAAATATAGAAGCAGCTCATTCTGTCAGTATCAGAAAACTAAACAATCATACCAAAAAGTGGATGGAAGACCTAAGCAGACAATTCACCAAAGAGATTCAGATGGCCAACAAACCAGGAAAAGGTGCTCAACACCCCCCATTATTGGAGAAACTCAAGTCAAAACTACAATGAAGTATCAGTTGAATTGATACAGCCACTATTTATTCCATGCCCTGGCTATTGTAAATAGTGCTGCAATGTCTATTGGGGTACACGTGTCTTTTTCAATTATGGCTTTTTCAGGGTATGTGCCCAGTAGTGGAATTGCTGGGTCATATGATAGATTTGTTCCTAGTTTTTAAAGGAATCTCCATACTGTTTTCCAATAGTGGTGGGGTCAATTTAAATTCTCACCAAGAGTGAAAGAGGATTCTCTGTTCTTTACATCTTTTCCAGCATTGTTTGTAGATTTTTGACGGTAGATATTGTGATGGATTTGACATGATACCTCATTGTAATTTTAATTTGCATTTCTCTATTAATGAGGGAAATTTAACACCTTTACTTGTGTTTTTTGGTCATGTGTATGTCTTTTTTGGAGAAATTTCTGTTTTGATCTTCTGCCCATTTTTTGATTGGGTTGTTTACCCTGAGCTTCTTATATATTTTGGAGATTAGTCCTTTGTTAGTTCCTTAATTTTCAAATATTTTCTTCTATTCTGAGAGTTGTTTTTTCATTGTTTATGATTTCTTCTGTGGTTCATAAGTTTTTGAGTTTAATTAGCTCCCATTTGTTTAATTTGTTTTTATTTTCATTACTCTAGTAGGTGGGTCAAAAAGATCTTGCTGTGGCTTATTTCTAAGAGTGCTCTGCCTATGTTTTAATCTGAGTTTTATAGTGTCCAGCCTTACATTTATGTCTTTAATCCAGCTTAAGTTTATTTTGTATACTTCTAGAGAATGTTCTAATTCTGCTCTTTTACATGCAGCTGTCCAGTTTTCCTGGCCCCGCTTATGAAGAGACTGTTTTTTTTCCATTCTATATTCTTGCCTCCCTTGTCATAGACAAGGTCACCTAGGGCATGGGTTTATCTTTGGGCTGTCTATCCTGTATCATTGGTCTATATGTCTGTTTTATGCCAATACTATACTGTCTTGACTACTATAGATTTTTAGTATAGTTTGAAGTTGTTGGACCTGATACTTTTTATTTGTTTTTTCAAGATTACTTTGGCTATTCAATGTCCTCAGGGTTTCCACAGAAATTGAAAAAAAAAAGTTCTAATTCTGTAAATAATGCCATTGGTAATTTAAGACGAACTGCATTGGATCTGTAGATTGCTTTGGGTAGTATATCCATTTTCACAATATTGACTCATCCAATCCACCAACATGCTAATCTCTCCATCTGTGTCATCTGTGGTTTATTTCATCAGTGTTTTATACTTTGCTGAGTTGATGTCTTTTGCCTTCTAAGGTAGATTTATTCATAGGTATTTTATTTTTTTGTTGTGACAGTAAATGGTATTGCTTCCCTGATTTCTCTTTATGATATTTCATTATTAATATATACACATGCAAGAGATTTCTGTGCATTAACTTTGTATCATGCAACTTTACCAAATTCTTTGAGTAGCTCCAGTACTTTTCTTGTGTTATCTTTAGTATTTTCTATGTGTTAGCAACATGTCATCCATAAACAATGAAGGTTTTACTCCCTTTAAAAATTGTATTCTGTTTATTTCTTTTTCTTCTCTGATTTCCATGAGTAGGATTCCAAAACTATGTTGAATAAGAGTGGCAAGAATGGACATAATTGCTTTGTTCCTGATTTTAAGGGAAATGCCTTTAATTTTTCACCACTGAGAATGATGGTTGCTGTGTGTTTGTTGTATAAGGCCTTTATTATGCTGGTTAGATTACCTTGATGCCCGTGTTCTGGAGAGCTTTTTTCATAAATGGGTGTTGAATTTTATCAAAAGTTTTTTCTACATGTATTGAGACGATCATATGGTTTTTATTCTTCAAGTTGTTAGTATATTGTATCACATTGCTTGATTTGTATGTATTGAAAAATCTTTACATTCCTGATATAAATTCTACTTGATTATTATGTATGATCCATTTAATGTGTTTTTGGATTTTGTTTGCTAGTATTTTGTTGAGGATTTTTGTGTCTATGTCCATCAGCGGTATTCATCTGTAATTTTCTTCTTTTGTGATCTCTTTGGTTTTGATATCTGGTGATCGTTACCTAGTAGAATGAATTTTGTAGTGTTCCTTCCTCTCCAAGTTTTGGGAAGAACAGGGGCTTAGAAGAAGAAGAAGCATTAGATCTTTCCTAATTGTTTGATAGAATTCGTCTGTGAAGCCCTCTGGTCTTTGACTTTAGATTGTTGGAAGATTTTTAATTATAGTATCAATTACATTACTTGTGATTTATTTGTTCATATTTTCTGATTCCTCCTAATTCAATCTAGGAAAGTTGTACATTTTCAAGAATTTGTCCATTTCTTCCAGGTTGTCCATTTTATTAATATATAGTTGCTTTTAGTAGCCTTTAAGCAAGATGGTAGGTGAAAAGAAGAGAAGCGAAAGACAAAATGAAAGGTATACCCTTTTGAATGAAGAGTTCCAAAGAATAGTAAGGAGAGAATAAGAATGCCTTCGTCAATGATCAATGCAAAGAAATAGAGGAAAACAATAGAATGGGAAAGACTAGAGATTGCTTCAAAAAAATTAGAGATACCTAGGGAGCTTTTCATGCAAAGATGAGCACAATAAAGAACAGAAATGGTATGGACCTAACAGAAGCAGAAGATATTAACAAGAGGTGGCAAGAATACACAGAAGAACTATACAAAAAAGATCTTCAGGACCCAGATAATATGATGGTGTGATCACTCACCTAGAGCCAGACATCCTAGAATTCGATGTCAAGTGGACCTTAGAAAACATCACTATGAACAAAGCTAGTGGAGGTGATGGAATTCCAGTTGAGCTATTTCAAATCCTAAAAGATGATGCTGTGAAAGTGCTGCACTCAATATGCCAGAAAATATGGAAATCTTAGCAGTGGACACAGGACTGGAAAAGGTCCATTTTCATTCCAATCCCAAAGAAAGGCAATGCCAAAGAATGCTCAAACTACTGCACAGTTGCACTCATCTCACATGGTAGCAAAGAAATGCTTAAAATTCTCCAAGCCAGGCTTCAACAGTATGTGAACTATGAACTTCCAGATGTTCAAGCTGGATTTAGAAAAGGCAGAGGAACCAGAGATCAAATTGCCAACATCGGTTGAATCATCAAAAAAGCAACAGAGTTCCAGAAAACATCTACTTCTGCTTTATTGACTACTCCAATGCCCTGACTGTTTGGATCACAACAAAGTGTGGAAAATTCTTAAAGAGATAGAAATACCAGACCATCTAACCTGCCTCCTGGGAAATCTGTATGCAGGTCAAAAACCAACAGTTAGAACTGGACATGGAACAACAGACTGGTTCCAAATTGGGAAAGGAGTATGTCAAGGCTGTATATTGTCACCCTGCTTATTTAACTTATATGCAGAGTACATCATGAAAAATTCTGGACTGGATGAAGCACAAGCTGGAATCAAGATTGCCAGGAGAAATATCAATAACCTCAGATATGTAGATGACATCACCCTTGTGGTAGAAAGTGAAGAAGAACTAAAGAGCCTCTTGATGAAAGTGAAAGAGGAGAGTGAAAAAGTTGGCTTAAAACTCAACATTCAGAAAACTAAGATCATGGCATCCGGTCCCATCACTTCATGGCAAATAGATGCAGAAACATTGGAAACAGTGGCAGACTATTTCTTTGGGCTCCAAAATCACTGCAGATGGTGATTGCAGCCATCAAATTAAAAGACGATTGCTCCTTCGAAGAAAAGTTATGACCAAACTAGACAGCATTTAAAAAACAGAGACATCACTTTGCCACAAACATCCATCTAGTCAAGACTATGGTTTTTCTGGTAATCATGTATGGATGTGAGAGTTGGACTATAAAGAAAGCTGAGAGCTGAAGAATTTATGCTTTTGAACTGTGGTGTTGGAAAAGACTCTTGAGAGTTCCTTGGACAGCAAGAAGATTCAACCAGCCCATCCTAAAGGAAATCAGTCCTATTCATTCAGGACTGATCATGAAGCTGAAACTCCAATACTTTGGCCACCTGATGGGAAGAACTGACTCATGTGAAAAGGCCCTGATGCTGGGGAAGATTGAAGGCAGGAGGAGAAGGGGACGACAGAGGACGAAATGGCTGGATGGCATCACTGACTCGATGGACATGAGTTTGAGGTAAACTCAGGGAGTTGGCGATGGACAGGGAGGACTGGCGTGCTGCAGTCTCTGGGTTCGCAAAGAGTCAGAAGTGACTGGGCAACTGAACTGACTAACTGAGTAGCCTTTAATGATCCTTTGTATTTCTGTGTTGTCAGTTTTAATTTGTCCTTTTTCATTTTTAATTTTACTAATTTGAGTCCTCTTCCTTTTTTTCCCGAGGAGTCTATCTAAAGGTTTATATTTTTATCTTCTCAAACAACCGACTTTTATGAATTTTTGCTATTGCTTTCTTCATTCCTATTTCATTTATTTCTGTTCTGATCTGTATGATTTCTTTTCTTCTACTGACGTTGGGGTTTTTTATTCTTCTTTCTCTAGTTGCTTCATATGTAACATTAGATTGCTTATTTGTGACTTTTCTTGTTTCCTGAGGTGAGATTGAATTGCTATAAATTTCCATCTTAAAAGTGTTCTGGCTGCACCCCACAGGTTTTGGTTCTTCATGTTTTCATTATCAATTATTTCTATGTATTTTTTAATTTCCTCTTTAATTTCATCAGAGTTCTCTTGGTCATTTAGCAGCACACTATTTAGCCTCCTTGTGTCTATTTTTACAGCTTTCTCTTGTAATTAATAACCTCATAGCATTGTGGTTGGAAAAGATGCTTTGGACAGTTTTAATTTTCTTAAAATTTCTGAGGCTTTTACCCTGCCCTGCATGTGTTCTCTTGTTTCAACTCATAAATTAGTCACAACCTGAAAGTAGACAGTGTTTTATTTGGTGGGAATGTTTAGACTCAAAGCCTGGGAGATAATATTTCACATAGCCCTGAAAAAGTGCTCCAAGGAGGCAGGAGAGGGAATCAGGCTATATACAAGTTTGCAGTATTGTGGCAGGCAGTCTGAACATCAAAGATTATTTTAAGTAAGGAAAACAAGATATTAAGGAATTTAGCATTCTTTTGTGTATGGGAAGATGCAAGAATATGGAATTGTTGGTCTTTCCTATCATATGTATCTAAACTATCTGGGGCCAGCATCTAGTATGTTTACAGAAATATTTTTCTCCTTCTTAAATTCCCTTAGAACCTTCCTGCTCATGACAGAGGGACATAATCACTAATGATTTTATCATCCTTAGCTTTCTCTTGTAGGGAAGGTGCTGCTTATCTGCATGACTCAGAAATTCATATAGGATGGCCAAAATTGTGGATAGCTATTGTTACTGCCAAAATCTTGGCTTTCTCTGCCCAATGAAGCTGAATAAGAAACTATGGAGACAGTGTTTGGAGGAACTAGAAAGATGGCTTTAATCCTCAAGCTGGCAGAGAAGAGAACACAGTAGGCTGCTGTCTTAAGAACTGTGCCTCTCTCCATAGGGAATCTAGGAGGTCATACAGTTGGGGCTTGCAGTCAGGGTTGGAGATAAAGAACAGAGGTGAGGGGATTCTATATTCTTTCTTTTTGCATTGTTTCCAAACAGTCATTAGGCTAGCTTCAGGTAGCCTGGGTGTGGCAGTCAGTCCTGGTAATTGAGCCATTGTCCTTTGTGGATGGCACTGTGACTTTCTTTCTGTAATGCAAAAAGAGAAGAAAAAAGAAACAAACTACAAGGGATGCTTTCCAAGAGTACAATAAAGTTAAGCATCAAGATATGGTTAGCTTAAAGGAAAAAGAGGGAAAAACAAACTATAAGGGGTCGTTTACAAAGAGAGAGAGTACCATAAAGTTAAGCATCATTATGTGGCTAGCATAAAATTAAAAGATACAGACTGTGGCCAATTCAGAGTTAGAGGGTGATAGATGCGGGATGTAGTTTACATAACAGGTTAGTCTTCTGGAAAGAAGAAACTTAGTTATCAATGCAGACTGTAGATCAGGAACAGGTAAAATAGAGAAGGACTCAAAGGGCAAAAGAGAAGAAGGAAGCTTTTCTTAATTCACTGCAACACTATGATATTCTTGTTTATTGATATGGCAGGAGATATTCCATTTCATGTCTGCATGTCATAGAAATGGGCTGAGGGTTAGGGCTCTCTCCGCTCTGAGCCCAGCAGAAAGCCCCTCCCAGACGCTGGCTGTCAGTATTCTCTTTCACAGGTCCCTGTCTTATCGTGCTAATTCCCAGGAAGAGGGAAACCCATTATATGACAATCCTTCAGTAAAAATCTGGCTGGGAGATCAACCTTTCCAATAGCCAGCAATAGGCAACAGCTGGAGGGAAACAGAAAGGGACTAATTTCCATGATGAGTGAACTGCTATGTGTTAAAGAATTTGTCTTACTGTTACACCAACTCAAAATGCCCTGGCCGCTATGGGGATGACCTAGCACTACCTGTTCCTGGCTAGTGAACCCAGAGCCTTAAAATGCTCTGTCCCTTCCATTTTCTGCATTCATTATGGGTCAGAACAGCCTGGCCTGTTAGCCTTGTGGGGGCCACTCACCACCACACATGTGCTGACACAGGGCAGATGTGCAGCACAGGTTAGTCATCTACCTATCACTATGGAAACAAGTCTTCACATTTGTGTCATTTCAAAGGCCTTGTGATGCTGGGACTCCCCATGTTCTGGGACTGGCCAGAAGGCACCCTCCAGGAAGCTGGAGCTAAACTGAAACTGTGGAAGGCTTGGTACAGACAGATCAAACTGAAACAGATGGACACCTTGACCCTGCCCCCCAGGGAGAGGTAAGGTAAGAGGGGCTGCACGCCACCTCACTGTGGAGCGTCCACTGTGTGCACAAACTCACAGGAAGCAACCTTAAGCTGCCAAACTGGTTTCGATGAGAAACGGACCCAGCGAGGTTGTGTCTTGCCAAGTGTCACATTTTGAGCAGACTTAGGATTTTTCCCTAGACATGCAGAGTCCCCATTGCTGTGTCCCCCTGAGTTGCCAGAGGTGTCGGAGTTACTCACTGTGGTAAAAGGGTGAGGGCAACAGGCAGTGGATGAGGCATTGAGATACTCCCAGCAGAGCTCCACCTCCAACTATTCCCACAGACAACAGGACAGCCAATTTGGAGGAGATTATCTAAACAGGAGCCTTTAGTTTATGATGCCCCCCAGTCTCTGAGCGTGTCACCTGGCCAGGCTGCAGAACTGAAGCAGTGGAGAGACTCCACACATAAGCTCTCATTGTCACACGCCTGGCCGCATGCGTGTGTGTCATGGAGACACCAGCGAGCTAACTTTGCAACCACTGGGTGCCAAGCACTCTCATACACATCACTTCATCTTCAGGAACCCTTCTGAGGATAAATAAACTGAAGTACACATGAGGTCAAAGCATTTTCTGATTCCAGCCAGCAAATAAGTGGCAGAGTACCAGGTGTGTCTCCCTTCAGATAATGTGTTGTTTCCATCCTCATTCCTGCTTTCTTAAGCAGGTAGTGATACTGGACCCTTCATTAGCTGCACCATCCCGTCAGCATCTTCATCAGTTAACAGCATCATCATTATCACCATGTCATTATCACTCTTACTGTCGTAATCACACTCATCCTTATGTAAGCAACCTCATTACTATCATTATCCTCACCATCACCATAGTCATCTACCATCATCACTGTCACCATCGTCTTCCTTCTCTTCTTCACCATCTTCACCACCACCCTGACCACCATCACCCCATCAGCAAGCTGCTTCCATTAAATAAAACTCTCCACTGGTTTCTTATTGCTCTTAACACAAAGACTAAGATCTTTAACCTAAAACCTGAGACCAAGTACAGCCCATCCTCGTCCCTCCCTCCCTCTTTCAGTCTCTGAACTCCAGCTCACTTGCCTCCTGTTGACTCCTTAAACGGCACAAGAACCTTTCCACCTGGGAACATTATTGTCCACTTGCAGGTCAGCCAAGGTCAGTTTGAAAGACCCTTCAAGCAAATATCTCTTGATACCTAGAATGAAACACAGCTGTCTGTTTTATACTCATATATTGCTCTTTATTTCTTTCATATGATCCATCACAATTTGTCTCAGTTTCCTTGCATGACTCATGTCTAACTTTGCTATCAGAATCAGCCCCATGGAAGTAAGAATTCAGTCTGTCCCGCTCTCCAGCATATTCTTAGGGCCAGTCATGCATAGGGCTCATGTAAATGCAAAGCAGGGGGTTAAATAGCTTGTTCTTAAGGCCGGTGAACTCAGACAAAGGAAGAAAAGCATGAGAAAGCAAGTTTCCACTTGATAGCAGAAGATAAAAGGCAAGGCAACTAGGGGATCTGGGACAGTGCAGATGCAGGAACATTGAGGGGCCACAGCTAAAAATAGTGAAAATAGTAGGTACAAGGAAACCTGTGTACCCAAGAGTATGAACACCATGATTTTAGGTACTAGGTCTGAACATACAAGCTTGCTAAGGCAATGACAAACAGTTTAATACTGCCACCTCAAGGCAAGGCTCAGAGCAACATATTTTTGGAGGGAAGAGAAGGGAAAAACCCAACTGGGCATGAAAATGCGAACAGGGAAGAGAGAGAGATCAAGAGGCAGAGTAAGGGACCCTGGGCTCATCTCCCATCAAAAATACATCAAAACTGCCCCTACATGTAGAGTGGCTCTTGCTGAAATCGATCTAGGGACTAAAAGAGCAGCTCTTCTACAACCAAAGAAAAGACAGATCCATATGGAGTCTGGTAGGAAGGGAGGCAAAGGGACACACTGGGGGACACAGAAGATGAAGGGATATCAGGGGATTGGGATTCCTCCTTGGGGAGTGAGGTGTTCAAGTCACTTCAGCCCTGGGGTCCAACACTTTGAAAACTACTGGGCTAACCTGAGGGCTGTTAGAAACTAACATTCTGTTAGTCCTTTAATGGACCGGAACCTGGTGGTCTGGAGTCGACGATAAGAAAGTAAGAGAGAGAAAGAGGCTGATATCCCCTGGTTTACGCAGAAAGCCAAAAAAGCCCTGTTCTTAGAGCTTACACTGCTGCACTTAGGTACCGGGTGCCCCCTCTAGTGGGTGAAGGCACAGTACAGCTTCTCAAGAGGGGCTTAGAAGCCAGGGCAAGAAAGTGAGCTCAGTGGGCCTCCGCGCTCCAAGGAATTAGCCAGAAATAGAGAGATAGAGAGAGAGAGAGAAAGAAAGAAAGAAAGACATGGTGACCCAAGCTCTGATGGAGCAAAGGTGTTTTAATCAACATGGTGTGGGCATATATACTGTCTTACAAGGTAGTTATTCTCAGCAAAGATAAAGATTAAAATTCCAGATATAGGGGGGAGGAGCTAAGATGGCAGAGGAATAGGACGGGGAGACCACTTTCTCCCCTACAAATTCATCAAAAGAACATTTGAACGCTGAGCAAACTCCACAAAACAACTTCTGATCGCTAGCAGAGGACATCAGGCGCCCAGAAAAGCAGCCCATCATCTTTGAAAGGAGGTAGGACAAAATATAAAAGATAAAAAGAGAGACAAAAGAGCTAGGGATGGAGACCCATCCCGGGAAGGGAGTCGTAATAGAGGAAGTTTCCAAACACCAGGAAACCCTCTCACTGGCGGGCCTGGGGGAAGTTTTTGAATCTCGGAGGGCAACCTAACTGGGAAGAAAAATTAATAAAACCCACAGATTACATGCCTAAAAGCAACTCCCAGCAGAAAAGTACCCCAGATGCTCACATCCGCCACCAGCAAGTGGGGGCTGAACGGAGAGGAACGGGCGGAATTGCTTAGGCTAAGGACCAGGCCTGAATGCCCTGAGGGCAATCAGAGGGAGCTAACATGAGATAGCAACTTAAACTGTGGGATAGCAAGAGAGAGAGAGAGAATTAACAGGCACAAACACACTGCCGGCCATTCACAGAACAAAGGAAGGACTGAGCAATTCCAGAGAAGAACTAGCCAGCTGCAGACCGGCCCATCCCCTGCCAGAGGAAGGAGGCAGGGGGGAGGGGAAAGGGGCAAACTCGGCCTCAGAGACGGCATCCCCTACCAAAAGGCAAACAGGCTTCCAGTTTCTAACCAAAGACTTCCTGAGATTCTGGATGGTTGACATCCACGAGGAGGGTCGCAGCTAGAGACCAGCTCCCCAGAACAGACACAAGGCGCACCCAACCAATGTGTGCGGAAACTGAGGCTGGGACACCAGAGGGGATAAGGCGCACTGCATCTGGGGAGAGTGTGCCCGTCAAGCTGCTGGCGGCCTGAGCTGCTTAGGCGGGGAAGGCACAAAACTCAGGCCCAACCATGTCTGCGCTTTTGTGGAGTACCTGAAAACTGGAACAGCACGCAACTCAGGGCCCACTTGGAGTAGCTTGGAGCCTGAGCAGTGTAGATGGGGAGAGCACACACCCGTGAGCGGGGGCAAACCCAGTGTGACCGGAACACTGCAAGGGCTCCCCACACACGCCAGTGACATTTGTCTGCAGCGCCCCTCCCTCCCCACAGCACGATTCAACAAGCAAACCTAAACAAGAGACCACCTCCGCCTGCTTGTGTCAGAGCGGAAATTAGACACTGAAGAGACCTGCAAACAGAAGCCGAATAAACAAATGGAACTGCTTTAGAAGTGACCGGTGCAACAGATTAAAATCCCTGTGGTTAACACCGACTACACTGGAAGGGGCCTATATATTGAGAAGTGTAAGCAGGAACAAAGAGCTATCTGAAACTGAACTGAACCCACACTGACCACAACAGCTCCAGAGAAATTCCTAGATATATTTTTACTATTTTTTTAATTAAAAAATTTTTTTCTTTCTTTTTTTTCCCTCTTTTATTTTCTTTTAAAATTCCCTATTATTCCTCTATTACTCCTTAAATTTCTTTTCCTTTAATTTTCTTTTAAAGTCCTCTATTACTCCTTAATTTTCATTTTGATTTCACTATAAACTTGCAAAAAAAAAAAAAACCTATTTTTATAGCGAACTTCGTATATACTTCTTAAATATTTTGTGTTTTTCGTTTTAATATTGTATTTTTAAGAGTCTAACCTCTACTCTAGATTTTTAATCTTTGTTTTTCAGTATTTGATATCAATTTTGGACATTTAAGAATCCAATATTCAGTACCCATTTTTACTCAGGAGTGTGACGATTACTCTCTCCCCCTTTTGACTCACCTTTTTCTCCCCCAGATCACCTCTATTTCCTCCCTCCCCCTTCTCTTCTCAATCCAATTCTGTGAATCTCTGTAGGTGTTCTGGGCTATGGAGAACACATAGGGAACAGAGTACTGCATAGATCTGTATCTCTCCACTTGAGACCCCCTTTTTCTCCTCCTGCTCATCTCTATCCCCCTCCTCCCTCTCCTCTTCTTCATGATATTCTGTGAACCTCTCTGGGGGTCCCTCACTGTGGATAATCTTTTCACCATTAACCTAAAAGTTTCATTATCAGTGCTGTATAGTTGGAGAAGCCTTGAGGCTAGTGGAAGAATAAGTCTCAAATCCAGAGGCAGGAGACTTAAGCCCAAAACCTGAGAACACCCGAGAACTCCTGACTACAGGGAACATTAAATAATAACAGATCATCCAAAAGCCTCCATACCTACACTGAAACCAACCACCACCCAAGAGCCAATAAGTTCCAGAGCAAGACATACCTCACAAATTCTCCAACAATGCAGGAACATAGCCCTAAGTGTCAACATACAGGCTGCCCAAAGTCACACCAAACACACAGAACCATCTCAAAACTCACTACTGAACACTCCGTTGCACTCCAGAGAGAAGAAATCCAGTTCCATGCAACAGAACACTGATGCAAGCTTCCCTAACCAGGAAACCTTGACAAGCCAATGGTCCAGTTGCACCCACTGGGAAAAACCTCCACAATAAAAAGGAACCACAGATCACCAGCATACAGAAAGACCACTCCAAATACAGCAATCTAAACAAGATGAAAAGGCAGAGAAATACCCAGCAGGTAAAGGAACATGAAAAAATGCCCACCAAGCCAAATAAAAGAGGAGGAGATAGGGAATCTACCTGAAAAAGAATTTAGAATAATGATAATAAAAATGATCCAAAACCTTGAAAACAAAATGGAGTTACAGATAAATAACCTGGAGACAAGGATTGAGAAGATACAAGAAATGTTTAACAAGGACCTAGAAGAAATAAAAAAGAGTCAATTAAAAATGAATAATGCAATAAATGAGATTAAAAACACTCTGGAGGGAACCAACAGTAGAATAACAAAGGCAGAAGATAGGATAAGTGAGGTAGAAGGTAAAATGGTGGAAATAAATGAAGCACAGAGGAAAAAATTAAAAAGAATCAAAATAAATGAGGACAACCTCAGGGACCTCTGGGACAATGTGAGACGCCCCAACAGGCAAATCATAGGAGTCCCAGAAGAAGAAGACAAAAAGAAAGGCCATGAGAAAATACTCGAGGAGATGATAGCTGAAAACTCCCCCAAAATGGGGAAGGAAACAGTTATGCAAGTCCAAGAAACCCAGAGAGTACCAAACAGGATAAACTCAACGTGAAAAACCCTAAGACACATATCAATCAAATTAACGAAGATCAAACACAAAGAACAAATATTAAAAGCAGCAAGGGAGAAACAACAAATAAAACACAAAGGGATTCCATAAGGATAACAGCTGATGTATCAATAGAAACTCTTCAGGCAAGAAGGGAATGGCAGGACATACTTAAAGTAATGAAAGCGAATAACCTACAACCCAGATGACTGTACCCAGCAAGGATCTCATTCAGATATGAAGGAGAATTCAAAAGCTTTACAGACAAGCAAAAGCTGAGAGAATTCAGCACCGCCAAACCAGCTCTTCAACAAATGCTAAAGGGTCTTCTCTAGACAGGAAACACAGAAAGGTTGTATAAACGCAAATCCAAAACAACAAAGTAAATGGTAACGGTACCATACCTATCAACAATTACCTTAAATGTAAATGGGTTGAATGCCCCAACCAAAAGACAAAGACTGGCTGAATGGATACAAAAACAAGACCCCTATATATGCTGTCTACAAGAGACCTACCTCTAAACAAGGGACATGTGCAGACTGAAAGTGAAGGGCCGGAAAAAAAATATTTCATGCCAAAGGAGACCAAAAGAAAGCAGGAGTAGCAACACTCATATCACATAAAATAGACTTTAAAATAAAGGCTGTGAAAAGAGACAAAGAAGGACACTAAATAATGATCAAAGGATCAATGGATCAATGATCCATTGATGATCAAAGGATCAATCCAAGAAGAAGATATAACACTTATAAATATATATGCACCCAACATAGGAGCACTGCAATATGTAAGGCAAATGCTACTGAGTATGAAAGGGGAAATCAACAATAACACAATAATAGTGGGAGACTTTAATACCCCACTCACAACTATGGATAGATCAACTAAACAGAAAATTAACAAGGAAACACAAACCTTAAATGACACGATGGACCAGCTAGACCTAATTGATATCTATAGGACATTTCACCCCAAAACAATCAACTTCACCTTTTTCTCAAGTGCACACGGAACCTTCCCCAGAATAGATCACATCCTGGGCCATAAATCTGGTCTTGGAAAATTCAATAAAACTGAAATCATTCCAGTCATCTTTTCTGACCACAGTGCAGTAAGATTAGATCTCAATTACACGAAAAAAATTGTTAAAAATTCAAACATATGGAGGCTAAATAACACGCTTCTGAATAACCAACAATTCATAGAAGAAATCAAAAAAGAAATCAAAATATGTATAGAAATGAATGAAAATGAAAACACAACAACCCAAAACCTATGGGACACTGTAAAAGCAGTGCTAAGGGGAAGGTTCATAGCATTACAGCCTTACCTCAAGAAACAAGAAAAAAGCCAAATAAATAACCTAACTCTACACCTAAAGCAATTAGAGAAGGAAGAAATGAAGAACCCCAGGGTTAGCAGAAGGAAAGAAATCTTAAAAATCAGGGCAGAAATAAATGCAATAGAAACTAAAGAGACCATAGCAAAAATCAACAAAGCTAAAAGCTGGTTTTTTGAAAAAATAAACAAAATTGACAAACCATTAGCAAGACTCATTAAGAAACAAAGAGAGAAGAACCAAATTAACAAAATTAGAAATGAAAATGGAGAGATCACAACAGACAACACTGAAATACAAAGGATCATAAGAGACTACTACCAGCAGCTCTATGCCAATAAAATGGACAACTTGGATGAAATGGACAAATTCTTGGAAAAGTATAACTTTCCAAAACTGGACCAGGAAGAAATAGAAGATCTTAACAGACCCATCACAAGCAAGGAAATCGAAACTGTAATAAAAAATCTTCCAGCAAACAAAAGCCCAGGACCAGATGGCTTCACAGCTGAATTCTACCAAAAATTTAGAGAAGAGCTAACACCTATCTTACTCAAACTCTTCCAGAAAATTGCAGATGAAGGTAAACTCCCAACTCATTCTATGAGGCCACCATCACCCTAATTCCAGAACCAGACAAAGATGCCACAAAAAAAGAAAACTACAGGCCAATATCACTGATGAACATAGATGCAAAAATCCTTAACAAAATTCTAGCAAACAGAATCCAACAACATATTAAAAAAGTCATACACCATGACCAAGTGGGCTTTATCCCAGGAATGCAAGGATTCTTTAATATCTGCAAATCAATCAATGTAATACACCACATTAACAAATTGAAAGATAAAAACCATATGATTATCTCAATAGATGCAGAGAAAGCCTTTGACAAAATTCAACATCCATTTATGATTAAAACTCTCCAGAAAGCAGGAATAGAAGGAACATACTTCAACATAATAAAAGCTATATATGACAAACCCACAGCAAGCATCACCCTCAATGGTGAAAAATTGAAAGCATTTCCCCTAAAATCAAGAACAAGACAAGGGTGCCCACTCTCACAACTACTATTCAACATAGTGTTGGAAGTATTGGCCACAGCAATCAGAGCAGAAAAAGAAGTAAAAGGAATCCAGATAGGAAAAGAAGTGAAACTCTCACTGTTTGCAGATGATATGATCCTCTACATAGAAAACCCTAAAGACTCTACCAGAAAATTACTAGAGCTAATCAACAAATATAGTAAAGTTGCAGGATATAAAATTAACACACAGAAATCCCTTGCACTCCTATATACTAACAATGAAAAAGCAGAAAGAGAAGTTAAGGAAACACTACCATTTACCATTGCAACAAAAAGAATAAAATACTTAGGAGTACATCTACCTAAAGAAACAAAAGACCTATACATAGAAAACTATAAAACACTGATGAAAGAAATCAAAGAGGACACAAACAGATGGAGAAACATACCGTGTTCATGGATTGGAAGAATCAATATTGTCGAAATGACTATACTACCCAAAGCAATCTATAGATTCAATGCAATCCCTATCAAGCTACCAATGGTATTTTTCACAGAACTAGAACAAATAATTTCACAATTTGTATGGAAATACAAAAAAAAAAAAAAAAAAAAAAAAAAAAAAACCTTGAATAGCCAAAGTAATCTTGAGAAAGAAGAATGGAACTGGAGGAATCAACCTGCCTGACTTCAGGCTCTACTACAAAGCCGCAGTCATCAAGACAGTATGGTACTGGCACAAAGACAGAAATATAGATCAATGGAACAGAATAGAAAGCCCAAAGATAAATCCACGAACCTGTGGACACCTTATCTTTGACAAAGGAGGCAAGGATATACAATGGAAAAAAGAAAACCTCTTTAACAAGTGGTGCTGGAAAAACTGGTCAACCATTTGTAAAAAGAATGAAACCAGGACACTTTCTAACACCATACACAAAAATAAACTCAAAATGGATTAAAGATCTAAATGTAAGACCAGAAACTATAAAACTCCTAGAGGAGAATATAGGCAAAACACTCTCTGACACAAATCACAGCAGGATCCTCTATGACCCACCTCCCAGAATATTGGAAATAAAAGCAAAAATAAACAAATGGGACCTAATGAAACTTAAAACTTTTGTACAACAAAGGAAACTATAAGCAAGGTGAAAAGACAGCCCTCAGATTGAGAGAAAATAATAACAAATGAAGCAACCGACAAAGGATTAATCTCAAAAATATACAAGCAACTCCTGCAGCTCAATTCCAGAAAAATAAATGACCCACTCAAAAAATGGGCCAAAGAACTAAACTGACATTTCTCTGAAGAAGACACACAGATGGCTAACAAACACATGAAAAGATGCTCAACATCACTCATTATCAGAGAAATGCAAATCAAAACCTCAGTGAGGTACCATTACACACCAGTCAGGATGGCTGCTATCCAAAAGTCTACAAGCAATAAATGCTGGAGAGGGTGTGGAGAAAAGGGAACCCTCTTACACTGTTGGTGGGAATGCAAACTAGTACAGCTGCTATGGAAAACAGTGTGGAGATTTCTTTAAAAACTGGAAATAGAACTGCCATATGACCCAGCAATCCCACTTCTGGGCATACACACCAAGGAAACCAGATCTGAAAGAGACACGTGTACCCCAATGTTCATCGCAGCACTGTTTATAATAGCCAGGACATGGAAGCAACCTAGATGCCCATCAGCAGACGAATGGATAAGGAAGCCATGGTACATATACACCATGGAATATTACTCAGCCATTAAAAAGAATTCATTTGAATCAGTCCTAATGAGATGGACGAAACTGGAGCCCATTGTACAGAGTGAAGTAAGCCAGAAAGAAAAACACCAAAACAATATACTAACGCATATATATGGAATTTAGAAAGATGGTAATGATAACCCTATATACAAGACAGAAAAGGAGACACAGATGTATAGAACAGACTTTTGGACTCTGTGGGAGAAGGCAAGGGTGGGATGATCTGAGAGAACAGCATCGAAACATGTATATTATCAAGTGTGAAACAGATCGCCAGTCCAGGTTGAATGCATGAGACAAGTGCTCGGGACTGGTGCACTGGGATGACCCAGAGGGATGGGATGGGGAGGGAGGTGGGAGGGGGGTTCAGGATGGGCAATACATGTAAATTCATGGCTGATTCATGTCAATCTATGGCAAAAACCACTACAATATTCTAAAGTAATTAGCCTCCAACTAATAAAAGTAATTGGGGGAAAAAAAGAAAAATATAATTCCACATATACAAAACATAAGACGATCCCTATCAAAGAGAGAGTTGCAAACAATCACCTCTTACCATATGGTTCTTAAGAAGGAAGAGGGTACTTATCACTGTAATGAGAAATGCCTGGATTCCTCAGCCCTGGGAAAGGCATGCCTCTCCTCTTAATTCCTGAATATTCAAGAATCAATAGGGCCAGAGAGTTCCTGACAGGTCCAAAACAGCACACAGGAAGCCTCTTGTTAAATGCTTCCTGACAGATTCCACATTTCAAGAGGGCACACACGGAGTTGCTTTTTCCCCATCACAGTGCTAAGGCAACATATTGAAAATTGCCTGGTGGTCTGGGGCCACCCCAGTGAAGCTTCCAGCTAGTGTCAGGGTTCTCCATCTCCTCTTGTTCTGGCACTTCCCTCCACTAAAGCAGAGGCTACTGTTGCCAATGAGAATGCATATACATGCAAGGAACATATCTGGTTCTAACCCTTACCTTGCCTCTCAACAGGGCAGAGGCAGCCAGTGACATCTTGGGATTTGTGAAGTGGGAATGGGGGATCCCTGCATTGACTCCTGAGGGGGTGAAGCTAGCTCCAGGGCAGAGAACACCAACACCAAGTCCAATATTCCTGATAAACATAGATGCAAAAATTCTCCACAAAATATTAACAAACAAAATTAAACAATATATAAAAGAATCATACACCATGATCAAGTGACATTTATTCAGGGATATAAGGATGATTTAATACCCACACAAATCAATGTGTGATACAGCACGTTAATGAAAGGAATGACAAAAAGTCACATGATATAGATGGAACATAACTCAACCTAATAAAGGCCATTTATGACAAACCCAGAGCTAACATTATACTCAAAAGGTAAAAACTGGAAGTGTTCCCTCTAAAATTAGGAACAGGACAAGAATGACCATTGTCAACATTTCTATTTTACCTAGTATTGGAAGTCCTAGCCATGGGACTCAGATAAGGAAAAGAAATTTTAAAGGCATTCAGATTGGAAGGGAAGAATTAAAACTATTTGCAGATGACATGATACTATGTATGTGTGCATGCTAAGTAACTTCAGTCATGTCCAACTCTTTTTTGACCCTATGGACTGTAGCCTGCCAGGCTCTTCTGTCCGTGGGGATTCTCCAGGCAAGAATACAGGAGTGGGTTGCCATTTCCTCCTTCAGGGGATCTTCCCAGGCATTGAATCCATGTCTCTTATGTCTCTTGCATTGGCAGGTAGGTTATTTACCACTAGTGCCACCTGGGAAGCCCAATACTATGTATAGAAAACCTTTAAGTCTCTACCAAAAACCTATTAGAACTAACAAATGAATTCAGTAAAGCTACAGGATATTAGATAAATATACAAAAATTGGTTGTTTTCTATATAGTACTAATGAACTATCAGAAAGAGAAATCAAGGAAACAATCCCATCTACAGTCACATCAAAAAGAAGAAAATACCTAGGAGTAGACAACCAAGGAACTATAAAAGACCTATAGTTTGAAAACTATAAGACACTGATAAAGAAAATTGAAGGTGATACAGATAAATAGATATCTTGTGTTCATGACTGGAAGAATTAATATTGCTAAAACATGCATACTGCCCAAAGCAACCTACAGATTTAGTGCAATACCTATCCAGTTACCCAAAGCATTTTTCACAGAACTGTAGCAAATAATCCTAATTTATGGATGAATTTTACTCTGAATAGTCAAAGCAATCTTGAGAAAAAGCAAACAAATTTAGAGGTATCACTCTCCTGGACTTCAGAGTATAATTCAAAGCTATGGTAATCAAAACAGACACATAGATCAATGGAATGGAATTGGAATGGGCTGGAATAAACAGCCCAAATATAAACCCACTCATCTATGGTCAATTAATCTATAACAAAGGAGTCAAGAATATACAATGGAGAAAAGATACATTTCTCAATACGTGGTGCTGTGAAAACTGGACAGCTACATATAAAAGGATGAAATTTAAACATTTTATTACACCCCATATACAAATAAAATCAAAATGGTTTAAAAACCTCAGTGCAAAATGACATCATAAAGCTAGGAAAAAACATACACTCTTTGAGATAAGTCTTAATAATATATTTTTGGTTCTGTCTCCTCAAGCAAGGGAAACAAAAGCCAAAATAAACAAGTGGGACCTAATTAAAACTAAAAGTTTTTGCACAACCAAGGAAACCCTCAAAAAGAGCCAAAAGGCAACCTACAGCATGGGAGACAATATTTGCAAACAATATGTCTTATAAGAGATTAATATCCAAAATATTATCATACATACTCATACAACTCAAAACCAAATCATCCAAACCAAACAATCCAATTAAGAAATGGGCGGAAGACCTGAATAGACAGTTTCCCAAAAAAAACATGCAAATAGCTAACAAGCATATGAAGATATGCTCACCACTAATTACCAGGGAAATGCAAATCAAAACCACCATGAGATATCACTTCACATCCATCAGCATGGCTACCTTGAAAAAGTTTACAAGTAGCAAATATTGGCAAGGATGAAGAGAACAGATGGAATTTTGGTTCATGGTTGGTAGGAATGTAAATTGGTACAGCCGCTGTGGAAAACAATATGAAGATTCCTAAAAAGAATTAAAAGTAAAATTACCATATGGATTAAGC
The DNA here is from genome assembly GCF_033118175.1 of Dama dama. Taxonomy (NCBI): domain Eukaryota; kingdom Metazoa; phylum Chordata; class Mammalia; order Artiodactyla; family Cervidae; genus Dama; species Dama dama. The sequence goes on along the minus strand of NC_083713.1, from coordinate 4,411,131 downwards.
AATTCCCACTCATGGGTAGATATCTGAAGAAATAAAAATGCTAATTTGAAAAAATACATGTACTCCCCAATATTCATAACAGCATTACTTACACTAGCCAAAATATGGAAGCAACCTAAGTGTAAATTGCCAAATCAATAGATAAAGATGTAGCATATATACATACAATGGAATATTTCTAAGACATATGGAACAATGTGATTGACCTCAGGGTATTACATACTTTTGAAGTAACTCAGACAAAAATGCATATTGCATGTTTTCAGTTATATGTGGAATCTAAAAAGGGAAACTAATGAATATAACAAAGCAGAAACAGGGTCATAGATACAGGTAACAAATTAGTGGTTACCTGTGAGGAGAGGATTGGAAGGAAAGGCAAGGTAGGGGACTCCATCTATTGTCAGTCTGAATCTGCTTGCATTGAGCCTTCCACAGTTAGTTTAGCTCCAACTTCCTGGAGGCTACCTTATGGCCAGTCTCAGGCCAGGGACTGTCCCAGCATCCTCAAGACCTTGAAATTACACAAATGTGAAGACTTTATTTCCAAAGTGACATGTAGATCACTAAACTGTGCTGCACATCTGCCCTGTGTGGTGGTGAGTGGCCCCCACAAGGCTGACAGACCAAGCTGTTCTGACCTGTAGTGAATGCAGAAAATGGAAGCGGATAGAGCATTTTAAGGGTCTGCAGTAACTAGCCAGGAAAAGGTAGTGCTAGGTTGTCCCCATGGCAGCCAGTGAATTTTGAATTGGTCCAACAGTAAGGCAGATTCTAACACCTAGCAGTTCACTCATCATGGAAATTACTTCCTTTCTGTTTCCCTGGAACTTTGCCTATCGCTGTCTATCAAAAGGATTGAGTTCCCAGTCATATTTTTACTGAAGGGGTGTCATATAACAGGTTTCCCTCTCCCAAGGAATTTACATTATAAGAGAGGGACCAAGGACAACACCAAAAGCCAGGGTCTAAGAGGGGATTTCTGCTGGGCTCACAGCAGAGAGCACCCTAACCTTTAGCCCAGCTCTATGACACGCAGCAGAGAAGGCAATGGCACCCCACTCCAGTACTCTTGCCTGGAAAATCCCATGGACAGAGGAGCCTGGTAGGCTGCAGTCCACGGGGTCGCTAAGAGTCGGACACGACTGAGCGACTTCACTTTCACTTTTCACTTTCATGCATTGGAGAAGGAAATGGCAACCCACTCCAGTGTTCTTGCCTGGAGAATCCCAAGGATGGGGGAGCCTGGTGGGCTGCCATCTATGGGGTCGCACAGAGTCGGACACGACTGAAGCAACTTAGCAGCAGCAGCAGCATGACATGCAGAGTACACATGCAGGGCAGGGCACTGCTCCTTCTCCAGGCCTGGGGTCAGTGGAAGTGTGAGGGGATGCTCCACTGAGGGGCACAAGCCCTGGCAGAGGGAACAGGGAGTTGGCATCAGCCCTCTGGCATTACAATTTCTCCAGAGGAGGGAGATCTGCTTTCTTAGAATAAGCTGCCAGAAGAACTCAGGCACTATTCCACTTCCTGAGAGTCTGTAACGGACCCTCAAAGAAGGCATGGCCTCTGGGCTGGGGACTCCATGAAAACAGGGCCTTTGGCTGGCCCTGGAGGATGAAATGATGCTCGTGCTCCAGAAAGAGCCTCCTGGGTGAGATGAAAAACTCTGGGATCCCACTTTCCAGGTTAACACACCAGCTATTCTACCGGAGGGTGACAGCCCCAGGGCCACCCTGTTTCTCTGCCCATCTCGCCTGGACCCCACAGTGTTAAGTGGAACCTGTATAACCCACATCCCTCCTCCATCCCCACACAGTGAATGCTTTTTCTGATTTTTGTTTTTGTTTTTTTGCTACTGTGGTTCTGTTTTACCTTCTGGTAGTTGTTTCATTTATCAGTTTAATATGTTAGTTCTCTAAATTTTTTTTATTCTTTGTTATTGCTCTCTTATACTTTTTTTTTTTTTTTTTTTTTTTGCTATTAGGATTCGGTTTTACCTTCCAATGCTTAATTTTATTTTAAAAATATATTTATTTCTATGGTTTTTAAATATATTGGTTAATTTTCTAAATTTCATTCATTTCTTTCCCTGGGTCAGGAAAATCCCCTGGAGTAGGAAATGGCAGCCCACTCCAGTTTTCTTACCTGAAAAATTCCATGGAGAGAGGAGCCTGTTGGGACACTCCATTGAGTCACAGACAGTGAGACATGACTGAACACACACACACACTTGATATAAGGAATGACACTACCTAATGATCAAGGGGTCAATCCAAGAAGAAGATAAAATAATTATAAATATTTATGCATCCAGCATAAGAGCCCTTCAATATACAAGCAAACGCTAATAGCCATAAAAGGGGAAATGAACAGTAACACAATTATAGTGGTGGACTCTAACACCCCACTTACACCAATGGACAGATCACCCAGACAGAAAACAAATAAGAAAACACAAGCTTTAAATGACACAATAGACCAGATAGATGTAATGGATATTTATAGGCAGTATCACACAAAAGTGGCAGAATATACTTTACTCTCAGGTGCACACGGAACATTCTCCAGGATAGACCACATACATCTTGAATCAAATCAAGCCTCAGAAAATTTAAGGAAATTAAAACTGTCTAAATTATCTTTTCTGACCACAACACTATGAAATTAGAAATTGATATAGGAAAAAAAAAAAACTATAAATAACAGACACATAGAGGCTAAACAGTGTGCTTGCGAATTAACCAAGAAAATACTGAAGAAATTAAAGATAAAATTTAAAAATACATATAAACAAATGATAACAAAAATACAAAGTACCTATGGGATGCAGCAAAAGCAATTCTAAGATGGAAGTTTATAGCAATTCAATCTTAAGAAACAGGAAAAATCACAAATAAACAATCTAACACTACACCTAAATAAAGAAGAACAAAACCCCCAAAGTCAGTAGAAAGAAAGAAATCATACAAATCAGAAAAGAAATAAATGAAATAGAAATGAAGAAAACAATAGCAGAGATTCATAAAAGTAAAAGTTGTTTCCTTGAGAAGATTTAAAAAATTGACAAACCTTTAGCCATATTCCTCAGAGAAAAAAGGAAGAGGACTCAAATTAAAAATTTTATAAATAAAAAAAAGAGAAATTAAAACTGATAACTCAGAAATACAAAGGATCATTACAGGCTACTAAAAGCAACTATATGCCAATAAAATGGACAACCCAGAAGAAATGGACTAACTCTCGAAAAGGTACAACTTTCTAAGACAACCAGGAAGAATTAGAAAATATAAGCAAACCAATAACAAGTAATGAAACTGATACTGTGATTTAAAATCTTCCAAAAAGCAAAAGTCCAGGACCAGATGGCTTCACAGGAGAATTCTGATCAAACATTTAGAGTAGAGCTAACACCCATTCTTCCTCTAGACCCCTGTTCTTCCAAAAACTTGCTGAGGAAAGAACATTCCCAAATTCATTCCACTAGGCTGCCATCACCCCGATACCACACCAGAGAAAGATATCACACACAAAAAAGAAAATTACAGATGAATATCACAGATGGACATAGATACAAAAATCCTCAATAAAATATTAGAAAACAAAATACAACACATTAAAAGGATCATACACCGTGATCAATTGGAATTGATAGCAGGAATATAAAGATTTTTCTATATATACAAATCTAGCACAATATTAACAAATTGAAGAATAAAAACCATTTGATCATCTCAACACATGCAGGAAAAACTTGATAAAATTCAATACCCATTTATGAAAAAAAAAAAAAAAAACACTCCAGAATGTGGGTATCAAGGTAATCTACCACAAAATAATAAGGGCCATATATGACAGACACAGAGCAAACATCATTCTCAATTGTGAAAAATTAAATTATCTCCCCAAAGGTCAGGAACAAGACATGTATCTCTATTCTTTCCACTCTTAATTCAACATAGCTTTGTAAGTCCTACACAGTAATCAGAGAAGAAAAATAAAAGGAATAAAAATTGGAAAAGAAGAAAGCCATCACTTTGCAAATAACATGTAACTATACATGGAAAATATTAAAGGTATAACAAGAAAAGTACTGGAGCTGCTCAATGAATTTAGCAAAGTTGCAGGATACAAAATTAATACACAGAAATTTCTTGCATACTATACACTACAATGAAAGATCAGAAAGGGAAATCAAGGAAATAACCCCATTTATCATCACAACAAAAAGAATAAAATACCAAATAATGAGTCTACCTAAGGAAGCAAAAGACCTTTACTCAGAAAACTATAAAACAGTGATGAAAGATATCAAATATGACACAAGCAGTTGGAGAGATTACCATGTTCTTGGATTGGATGAGTCAATATTGGGAAAATGAATATACTAATACTACCCAAAGCAGTTTACATATTCAGTGCAATTCCTCTCAAATTATCAATGACATTCTTTACAAAATTAGAACAAAAATTTTTACAATTTCTAAGGAAACACAAAAGATCTTGAGTAGCTAAAGTAATCTTGAGAAAGAAAACTAAGCTAGAGGAATCAGGCTCCCCAACTTCAAACTATTCTACAAAGCTACAGTAGTCAAGACAGTAAAGTACTGGCACAAAAGAGAAACACAAACCCACGGTACAGGATAGAAAGCCCAGAGATAAACCCACATCCTAGGTCACCTCAGTTCAGTTCAGTCACTCAGTCATGTCCGACTCTTTACAACCCCATGAGTAGCAGCACGCCAGGCTTTCCTGTCCATCACAAACTCCCGGAGTTTATTCAAACTCATGCCCATCGAGTTGGTGATGCCATCCAGCCATCTCATCCTCTGTCATCCCCTTCTCCTCCTGCCCCCAATTTCTCCCAGCATCAGGGTCTTTTCCAGTGAGTCAACTCTTCGCATGAGGTGGCCAAAGTATTGGAGTTTCAGCTTCAGCATCAGACCTTCCAATGAACACCCAGGACTGATCTCCTTTTGGATGGACTGGTTGGATCTCCTTGCAGTCCAAGGGACTCTCAAGAGTCTTCTCCAACACCACAGTTCAAAAGCATCAATTTTTCGGCACTCAGCTTTCTTCACAGTCCAACTCTCACATCCATACATGACCACTGGAAAAACCATAGCCTTGACCAGATGGACCTTTGTTGGCAATGTAATGTCTCTGCTTTTTAATATGCTGACTAGGTTGGTCATAACTTTCCTTCCAAACAGTAAGCGTCTTTTAATTTCATGGCTGCTGTCACCATCTGTAGTGATTTTGGAGCCCCCCAAAATAAAGTCACCCACTGTTTCCACTGTCTCCCCATCTATTTCCCATGAGGTGATGGGACCAGATGCCATGATCTTAGTTTTCTGAATGTTGAGCTTTAAGCCAACTTTTTTACTCTCCTCTTTCACTTTCATCAAGAGGTTTTTTAGTTCCTCTTCACTTTCTGCCATAAAGGTGGTGTCATCTGCATATCTGAGGTTATTGATATTTCTCCCAGCAATCTTGATTCCAGCTTGTGCTTCTTCCAGCCCAGCGTTTCTCATGATGTACTCTGCATATAAGTTAAATAAGCAGGGTGACAATATACAGCCTTGATGTACTCCTTTTCCTATTTGGAACCAGTCTGTTTTTCCATGTCCAGTTCTAACTGTTGCTTCCTGACCTGCATATAGGTTTCTCAGGAGGCAGGTCAGGCGGTCTGGTATTCCCATCTCCTTCAGAATTTTCCACAGTTCATTGTGATCCACACAGTCGAAGGCTTTGGCATAGTCAATAAAGCAGAAATAGATGTTATTCTGGAACTCTCTTGCTTTTTCGATGACCCAGCAGATGTTGGCAATTTGACCTCTGGTTCCTCTGCTTTTTCTAAAACCAGCTTGAACATCTGGAAGTTCTTGGGTCACATATTGCTGAAGTCTGGCTTGGAGAATTTTGAGCATTACTTTACTAGCATGTGAGATGTGTGCAATTGTGCGGTAGTTTGAGCATTCTTTGGGATTGCCTTCCTTTGGGATTGGAATGAAAACTGACCTTTTCCAGTCCTGTGGCCACTGCTGAGTTTTCCAAGTTTGCTGGCATATTGAGTGCAGCACTTTCACAGCATCATCTTTTAGGATTTGAAGTAGCTCAACTGGAATTCCATCACAACCACTAGCTTTGTTTGTAGTGATGCTTTCTAAGGCCCACTTGACTTCACATTCCAGGATGTCTGGCTTTAGGTGAGTGATCACACCATTGTGATTATCTGGGTCGTGAAGATCTTTTTTGTATAGTTCTTCTGTGCATTCTTGCCACCTCTTCTTAATATCTTCTGCTTCTGTAGGTCCATACCATTTCTGTCCTTTATTGAGCCCATCTTTGCATGAAATATTCCCTTGGTATCTCTAATTTTCTTGAAGAGATCTCTAGTCTTTCCCATTCTGTTGCTTTCCTCTATTTCTTTGCATTGATCGCTGAGGAAAGCTTTCTTATCTCTCCTGGCTATTTGGAACTCTGCATTCAAATAGGAATACCTTTCCTTTTCTCCTTTGCTTTTTGCTTCTCTTCTTTTCACAGCTATTTATAAGGCTTCCTCAGACTACCATTTTGCCTTTTTGCATTTCTTTTCCATGGGGATGGTCTTGATCCCTGCCTCCTGTACAATGTCACGAACCTCTGTCCATAGTTCATCAGGTTCTCTGTCTGTCAGATCTAGTCCCTTAAATCTATTTCTCACTTCCGCTGTATATTCATAAGGGATTTAGGTCATACATGAATGGTCTAGTGGTTATCCCTACTCTCTTCATTTTAAGTCTGAATTTGGCAATAAGGAATTCATGATCTGAGCCACAGTCAGCTCCAGGTCTTGTTTTTGCTGACTGTATAGAGCTTCTCCATCTTTGGCTGCAAAGAATATAATCAATCTGATTTTGGTGTTGGCCATCTGGTAATGTCCATGTGTAGAGTCTTCTCTTGTGTTGTTGGAAAAGGGTGATTGCTATGACCAGTGCGTTCTCTTGGCAAAACTTTATTAGCCTTTGCCCTGCTTCATTCCGTACTTTAAGGCCAAATTTGCCTGTTACTCCAGGTGTTTCTTGACTTCCTACTTTCGCATTCCAGTCCCCTATAATGAAAAGGATATCTTTTTTGGGTGTTAGTTCTAAAAGGTCTTGTAGGTCTTCACAGAACCGTTCAACTTCGGCTTCTTCAGCATTACTGGTCACCTAGGCTATGACAAATGTAGCAGAAATATACAATGGAGAAAAGACAGTCTCTTCAATAAGTAGGGCCGGGAAAACTGGACAGCTACATGTAAAAGAATGAAATTAGAACATTCTCTAATATCATAAAAAAATAAACTCAAGATGGATTAAAGACCTAAATGTAAGGCTGGACACTATAAAATTCTTAGAGGAAAACATAGTAAATCACTCTTTGATGTAAACTGCAGAAAGATCTTTTTTGACTCATCTCCTAATGAGTCAAAATTAGGAGCAATGAAAATAAAAACAAAATTAAACAAATGGGACCTAACTAAACTCAAAAGCTTTTGCACCCCAAAAGAAATCATAAACAAGATGAAAATAGAACCCTCAGAATGGGAGAGGATATTTGCAAATGAAACTGAAAAGGATTAATCTCCAAAATATACATGAAACCTAGATGTCCATCAACAGATAAATGGATAAAGAAGATGTGGTACGTACATACAGTGGAATATTAGCCATAAAAAGAAAGAATCTGAGCCAGTTGTAAGGGGTCTGGGTGTACCTAGAGTCTATTATACTGTGTGAAGTAAGTCAGATAGAGAAAAACAAGTAATGCATATATACTTTTAATTTATTTTTAACTGGAGAATAATTGTTTCTGCCATACAACAACGTGAATCAGCCATAATTATGCATATGTCCTCTCTTTTGAAACACTCTCCCACCCTCCGCATCACATCCCTTTAGTTGTCAGAGTACTGGGTTGAGTTCCCTCAGTTTTAAGGCAACTTGCCACCAGCTACCTATGTATACATTTCAGTGCTACGCTCTCAATTTGTCCCACAATCTCCTTCCCCTACTCCATCAAGTCTGCCCTGCATCTCCAATCCTGCCCTGCAAATAGATTCATCAGTACCATTCTAGATTCCATATATATGTGTTAATATATGATATTTATTTTTCCCTTTCTGACTTACTTCACTCTGTATAACAGGCTCTAGAATCATCCAGCTCACTTCAACTGACTCAAAATCTTTCTTTTTGTGGGTGAGTAATATTGCACTGTATATATGTATCACAACTAATTTATCCATTCATCTGTCAAGAGACATCTAAGTTTCTTCCATGTCCTGGCTACTATAAATAGTGAGGAATGAACACTGGGGTACTTGTGTCTTTTTCAAATATAGTTTTCTTAGACTATGTGCCCAGTAGTGGGATTGTTGGGTCATATGGTATTAATAGTTTTATTCTTTTAAAGGAATCTCCATACTGCTTTCCATAATGGCTGTATCAGTTTATATTCCAACCAGGAGTGCAAGAGAGCTCCCTTTTCTCCACATTTTCTCCATCACGTTTTGTTTTTAGATTTTTTAAATTATGGACATTCTAACCAGTGGAGTTTTGATTTGCACCTTTTCATGCCTTTGTTGGCTATCTGTATGTCTTTTTTGGAGAAAGATGTCTTTAACTCTTCTGCCTATTTTTTTGATTAGGTTGTTTTTTTTTTTAATATACTGAGCTTCTTTTATATTTCAGAGATTAAACCTTTATAAGTTGCTTCATTTCCAAATATTCTTTCCCATTCTGAGAGTTATCTTTTCACCTTCTTTATAGTTTCCTTCACTGTGCAAAAGTTTTTAAGATGTTTTTAATCTTTTTGTAACTTAATTTCTCTTATATTGAAGGATATTCCTTTACAGAATTTTGCTGTTTTCTGTCAAATCTCAACATGATTCAGCCATAGGTATACATATATCCCGTCCCTTTTGAAACTCCCTCCCATCTCCCACCCATCCCACCCCTCTAGATTGATACAGAGCCCCTGTTTGAGTTTCCTGAGCCACACAGCAAATTTCCTTTGGCTAACTATTTTACATATAGTAATATAAGTTTCCATGCTACTCTTTCCATACAGCTCACTCTCTCCTCCCCCTCCCCATGTCCATAAGTCTATTCTCTATGTCTGTTTCTCCATTTTTGCCCTGTAAATAAATTCTTCAGTACCAATTTTCTAAATTCCATATATATGTGTTAGAATAGGGTATTTATCTTCCTCTTTCTGACTCACTTCACTCTGTATAATAGGTTCTAGATGCATCCACCTCATTAGAACTGACTCAAATGCATTCCTTTTTGTGGCTGAGTAATATACCATTGTGTACATATGCCACAACTTCTTAATCCATTCATCTGTCAATGGACATCTAGGTTGCTTCCATGTTCTAGCTATTGTAAATACTGCTGCAATGAACAATGGGACACATGTGTCTTTTTCAATTTTGGTTTTCTCAGGGTATATGCCTAGGAGTGGGATTGCTGGGTCATATGGTCATTTTATTCCTAGTTTTTCAAGGAATCTCCATGCTGTCGTCCATAGTGGCTGTATCCATTTACATTCCCACTAACAGTGCAAGAGTGTTCCCTTTTCTCCACACCCTTTCCAGCACTTATTATTTGAAGGGTTTTTGATGAGGGTTATTCTGACCAGTGTGAGGTGATATGTCATTGAAGTTTTTATTTGTATTTCTCTAATAATGAGTGATGTTGAACACCTTTTCATGTGTTTGTTAGCCATCTGTATGTCTTCTTTGGAGAAATGTCTGTTTAGGTCTTTTTCCCACTTTTTGATTGGGTTGTTTGTTTTTCTGGTATTGAGTTGTATGAGCTGCTTGTATATTTTGAAAATTAATCCTTTGTCAGTTGTTTCATTTGCTTTTATTTTCTCCCATTCTGAGTGTTGTCTTTTCACCTTGTTTATACTTTCCTTTGCTGTGCAAAACTTTTGAGTTTAATCAGGTCCCACTTGTTTACTTTTGTTTTTATTTCCGTTACTCTAGGAGGTGGGTCATAGAGGATCTTGCTTTGATTTATGTCATCGGGTGTTCTGCCTATATTTTCCTCTAAGAGTTTTACAGTTTCTGGTCTTACATTTGAGTCTTTAGTCCATTTTGAATTTATCTTTGTGTATGGTGTTAGGAAGTGTTCTAATTTCATTCTTTTACATGTAGTTGTCCAGTTTCCCCAGCACCATTTATTGAAGAGGCTGTCTTTGCTCCCTTGTATATTCTTGCCTCCTCTGTCTAAATAAGGTACACATAGGTGCGTGGGTTTATTTCTGGTCTTTCTATCTTTTTCTATTGGTCTATATTTCTTCTTTTGTGCCAGTACCATACTGTCTTGATGACTGTAGTTTTGTAGTATAACCTGAAGTCAGGAAGCTTGATTCCTCCAGCTCCATTCTTCGTTCTCAAGACTGCTTTGGCTAGTCAGGGTCTTTTGTGTTTCTATATGAATGGTGAAATTTTTTGTTCTAGTGCTCTGACAAATGCCATTGGTAATGTGATAGGGATCACACTGAATAGGTAGAGTGTGTTTGGTAGTATAGTCATTTTCACAATATTGATTCTTCCTACCCAGGAACATGCAATATCTCTCCATCAGTTTATGTTGTCTTTGATTTCTTTCATTAGTGTCTTATAAGTTTCTCTGTAAAGTTCTTTTGCCTCCTTAGGTAAGTTTATTCCTAGATATTTAATTCTTTTTTTTTTTTTTCATTTATTTTTATTAGTTGGAGGCTAATTACTTTACAATATTGTAGTGGTTTTTGTCATACATTGACATTAATCAGCCATGGATTTACATGTATTCCCCATCCCGATCCCCCCTCCCACCTCCCTCTCCACCCGATTCCTCTGGGTCTTCCCAGTGCAGCAGGCCCGAGCACTTGTCTCATGCATCCAGCCTGGGCTGGTGATCTGTTTCACTCTAGATAATATACATGTTTCGATGCTGTTCTCTCGAAACATCCCACCCTCGCCTTCTCCTTTTCATTGCAATGGTGAATGGAATTGATTCCTTAATTGCTCTTTCTGATTTTTCCTTGTTAATATATAGAAATGCAAGTGATTTCGGTGTATTGATTTTGTATCCTGCAGCTTTGTTAAATTCACTGATTAGCTCTAATAATTTTCTGCTACTATCTTCAGGGTTTTCTATGTACAGTATCATGTCATCTGCAAACAGTGAGACATTTACTGCTTTTCCAATCTGGATTCCTTTTATTTCTTTTCTTCTCTGATTGCTGTAGCTAGGACTTCCAGAACTCTCTTGAATAATAGTGGTGAAAGTGGACACCCTTGTCTTGTTCCTGATCTTAGGGGGGATGCTTTCAGTTTTTCACCATTGAGAATAATGTTTGCTGTAGGCTTAACATATATGGTCTTTACTATGTTGAGGTAGGTTCCTTCTATGCCTGCTTTCTGGAGAGCTTTTCTCATACATGGGTGTTAAATTTTGTCAAAGGTTTTTCTGCATCTACTGAGATGATCATATGGTTTTTGTCTTTCAGTTTGTCAATATGGTATATCACCTTGATTGATTTCCATATATTGAAGGATCCTGGCATCCCTGGAATAAACCCAACTTGGCCATGGTGTATAGCTTTTCAATGTGTTGCTGAATTCTATTTGCTAAAATTTTGTTGAGGATTTTTGCATCTGTGTTCATCAGTGATATTGGCCTGCAGTTTTCTTTTCTTGTGTTGTCTTTGTCTGGTTTTGGTATCAGGGTGATGGTGGCCTCATAGAATGAATTTGGAAGTGTTCCTTCCTGCAATATTTTGAAAGAGTTTTAGAATGATTGGCATTATATCTTCTCTAAATGTTTGATAGAATTCTCCTGTGAAGCCATCTGGTCCTGGGCTTTTGTTTTATGGGAGATTCTTGATCACAGCTTCAATATCAGTGCTTGTCATTGGGTTCTTCACAATTTCTATTTTTTCTTGGTTCAGTCTTGGAAGATTGAAATTTTCTAAGAATCTGTGGTTCAGTCTTGAAAGATTAAACTTCTCTAAGAATCTGTCCATATCTTCCAGGTTATATTGCCATATAGTTGTTCATAATACTCTCTTATAATCCTTTGTATCTCTGCATTGTCTGTTGTAACCTCTCCTTTTTAATTTCTAATTTTGTTGATTTGATTCTTCTCTCTTTCTCTCTTGATGAGTCTGGCTAAAGGTTTGTCAATTTTGTTTATCTTCTCAAAGAACCAACTTTTAGTTTTATTCATCTTTGCTATTGTTTCCTTTACTTCTTTTTCATTTATTTCTGCTCAGATCTTTATGATTTCTTTCCTCCTACTAACTGTTTTTTCCGCTTCTTTTTCTTCTTTTTCCAGTTGTTTTAGGTGTGAATTTAGGTTGTCTATTCAATGCTTTTCTTGTTTCTTGAGGTAGGATTTTATTGCTATAAACTTCCCTCTTAGAACTGCTTTTGCTCCATCCCGTAGGTTTTGAGTTGTCATGTTTTCATTGTCATTTGTTTCTAGAATTTTTTTTATTTCCCTTTTGATTTCTTCAGTAACCTGTTGGTTATTTAGAAGCATGTTGTTTAATCTCCAAGTGTTTGTGTTTCTTACAGTTTTTTTCTTGTAATTGATATCTAGTCTCATAGCATTGTGGTCGGAGAAGTTGCTTGATATGACTTCAATTTTCTTAAATTTACTGAGATTTGATTAGTGACCCAAGATGCTATCTATCCTGGAAATGTACCATGTGGTCTTGAAAAGAAGGTGTATCCTTCTGCATTTCAATGGAATGTCCTGAAGATATCAATGAGATCTGTCTTGTCTCATGTATCATTTAAGACTTGTGTTTACTTATTAATTTTCTGCTTTGATGATCTGTCCATTGGTGTGAGTGGGGTGTTAAAGTCTCCTACTACTATTGTGTTACTGTTAATTTCTCCTTTTATGTTTGTTAATGTTTGTCTTACAATACATAAGAGGTACCTATGTTGGGTGCATAGATATTTACAATTGTTATGTCTGCCTCTTGAATTGATCCATTGATCATTATGTAGTGTCCTTGCTTATCCCTTGTAATATTCGTTATTTTAAGGTCTATTTTGTCTGATACACTACTCCAGCTTTCTTTTGCTTCCCATTTGCATGGAATATATTTTTCCATCCTCTCACTTTCAATCTATATGTGTCTTGAGGTCTGAAGTGGGTTTCTTGTAGACAACATATATATGGGTCTTGTTTTTATATCCATTCAGTCTATTCCATAGACACAGAGTCTGCTTCGTTGATTGTGTGGATTAAATCTGCAGCTTGTATAGCTGGTGGAAAGGTTTTGGATCTTCTTCCTTAGCCACACTGCTCTTGGGTTTCAATTGTGGTTTTATTTCCACCTCTGCATGTGGGTCTTCTATTCATGTGTCCGTGCATGGGGTTTAGCTCCTGAGGCTGCCCTGAAGGGCCTGGGCTTGGCCCTGTGAGGTCCAGGTGTGGAGGTGATGCAGCTGCTTGGGTTGCAGGGGTTCTGGCAGCACCAGGTACTCAGGAGGGTTGGCGGCTAGGGTAGTAGCAAATACAGTGCTCTAGAAGGGTATGGCAACCAGTATTGGCCAATACACTCCAGTATTCTTGCCTGGAGAACCCCCTCTCAGACAGAGAAGCCTGACTGGCCAGAGTCCACAGGGTCCCAAAGGTCGGACAGGAGCAAAGCGACCCTGCATGCATAAACACAATACTTTTTATTTTTTTGCCTGTGGTAGCTCTGCCCCAGTGAGAGTTGAGCGTGAAAGTCGTGCAGCTGCTTGGTTTGTGGGGAAGCTGGGCTGTGCCAAGTGTGTAGGGACACGGACTGCCTCCGCCACAGGAGTTATGGCCCTGTCAGTCTTTTTTCAAGCCTCTTGAAGCTGGCCATCAAAAGGCCTCGTTGGCCGGTCTTTCTCCATAGCTTCACCCATTCAGGCACTTAGGCCCCCTTGCCTGGGGTTCTCTGTTGTTCTGCCCATGAGGCACATAGAGGGCCCCTCCTGACTGAGGTCCTACCCTGTAGTTCAGCGCGTCAGGCACTTAAAGGGGCACCTGGGTGGGGCCCTACCCTGTGGTTCAGCGCCTCAGGCATTTGATGGGCCAGCCTCTGTATTGTCAGCTGCCGGGATGCTGGCGTGTGTGGAGAGACACCCTATGGTGATGGCTCCACCCCTATGCGTGACTCAGCAGTATCGTTTCCATGGTTGCTTGGCTTTCCGCCACAGGCATTTCCCACCATGATCTCCTCCCTCACATCCCCTCAATCCATCTCTCCAAAGTCAACAGCAGCCCTCGCCCTGGGATTGCTCCACAATCCCTTAACTCCAGCTCCAGCCACTGCCACTTTCCAGGAGACCAGTGTTCCCGCCTGGAGTGTGTATGGCTGTGCAAGGACTGTCCGATTCTCATTCCATTTAGGCTGCCACAGATCAGCTGTTTCACTCTCAGCCTTAAATGTTTCTATTCTGACTCAGACAATTGCCCCGCTGTGGGGATCAGACCCCTGCTTCAGTTCCCCCACCTTCCAAGGGCAGGTCCAGTCCTACTAACACTCCTGTTTTTCCCCCTACTTGCTTCCTCCTACCGAGTTTTGCATGGCTGAATATATTCTTTTCCACTGGTCAGGTACTCCTGTCCACTCTCAGCCGGTGTTCTGAATGCACTTCTGTGTCTGAAGGTGTATTCCTGATGTACCCATGGAGAGAGATGAACTCCATGTTCACCTACTCCCCCACCATCTTGTTCTTCAAAAGCTTTTACGTTTAATTAAAAGCTTGTTTAATAACTTGCTTATTTTTGTTTTTCTTTTCATTACACTTCGAGATGGGTCAATGCGGATTTTGCTGTGGTTTATGTCAAAGAGTGCTCGGCCTATATTTTGCTGTAAGAGTTTTGTGGTTTCTGGCTTTATATTTAGATCTTTAATTTGTTTTAAGTTTATTCTTTGTATAGTGTTAGGAAGTGTTGTGTTTTCATTTTTTCATATATAGCTGTCCAGTTTTCCCAGGACCACGTATTGAAGAGGCTTTCTTTTGTCCATTGTAAGTTCTTGCCTCCATTTTCCTATAAGTTGCCCATAGGTATGTGGGTTATCACTGGGCTGTCTATCCTGCTCCACGGATGCATATGTTTGCATTTTGCCAGTACCATACTGTCTTGATTATGGTTGCACTGTACAATAGTATGAAATCAGGGATCCTGATGCTTCCAGCTCCATTCTTCTATCTCAGCATTGCTTTGGCTATTCAGGGTCTTTTGTGTTTCTGTGAAAATTTAAAAAAAAAAAATTTTTTTTTTTTCTACTTCTGTGAAAAATGCCATTGACAATTAGATAGGAATTGCATTGAATGTGTAGATTGCTCTGTATAGTATCATATGGTCATTTTCACAATATTGATTCTTCCAATACAAGAACATGGTATATCACTCCATCTGTTTGTGGTGTCTTTGATATCTTTTATCAATGTCTTATAGTTTTCTGTATACAGGTCTTTTGTCTCCTTAGGAAGGTTTATTCCTAAGTATTTTATTCTTTTTGTTTCAATAATTAATGGAACTGTCTCCTTCATTTCTCTTCCTGAATTTTTGTTGTTAATGTATAAGCATGCAAAGGATTTCTGTGTATTAATCTTGTATCCTGAAAATTTATTAAATTCATTGATTAGTTATAGTAATTATCTGGTGGCTACTTAAGGGTTTTCTACGAATAGTATCATGTCATCAGCAGTGAGAGTTTTAATCCTTCTTTCCAATCTGGATTCCTTTTTTCTTTTTCTTCTCTGATTGATGTCACTAGGATTAGCAAAATTATACTGAATAATAGTGGGGTGAGTAGGCACCCTAGTCTTGTCCCTGATCTTAAAACAAGATACCACTTTTGTACCATTGAGAACAATGCTTCTTGTGGCTTGTCATATATGGCTTATATTGTGCTGAGGTAGGTTCCTTCTGGGGCCTCCCTGGTGGCTCAGATAGTATAGAATCTGCCTGCCAATGTAGGAGACCCAGGTTCAATCACTGGGTTGGGAAGATCCCCTGGAGGAGGGAATGGCAACCTACTCCAGTATTCTTGCCTGGAGAATTCCGTGGATGGAGCTACAGTCTGTAGCTGGCAGGCTACAGTCCATGGGATTACAAAGAGTCAGACATAACTGAGCAACTAACTCAAAGGTTCTTTCTATGCCCATTCCCTGGAGAGAATTTTTTTATCATAAATGAGTGTTGAATTTTGTCAAAGTCTTTTTCTGCATCTATTGAGATGATCTAATGGTTTTTACCTTTCAGTTTCTTTATATGGTGTATCAGGTTGATTTGCATATGCTGGAGAATCTTTGCATTTCTGGAGTAAACTTCATGTGATCAAGGTATGATCCTTTTAAAGTGTGGTTAGATTTTGTTTGCTAGTATTATGTTGAAGAATTTTGCACCTATGTTCATCAGTGATATTGGACTGTAATTTTCTTTTTTGTGTGATATCTTTGCCTAGTTTTAGTATCAGGGTAATGGTGGCCTCATAAAATGAGTTTGGGCATATTCATCCCTCTGCAATTTTGGGGGGGGAGTTTGAGAGAGTAGGTATTAGCTCTACTCTAAACATTTGACGGAATTTACTTGTGAAGCCATCTGGTCCTTGAATTTTGTTTGTTGGAAGATTATTTTATCACAGTTTCAGTGCTTGTGATTGGTCTGTTCATGAGTTCTATTTCTTCCTGTTTCAGTCTTATAAGTTTATACTTTTCTAAGAATTTGTCTATTTCTTCCATGTGGTTTACTTTATTGGCATATGGTTTCTCATAGTAATCTCATGATCCTTTATATTTCTGTGTTGTCTGTTGTAACTTCTCCTTTTCCATTTCAAATTTTATTGATTTGAATCTTTTCCATTTTTTTAATGAATCTGTCTAATGGTTTGTCAATTTCATTTATCTTCTCAAGGAACCAACTTTTAGTTTTACTGGTCTTTGCAATTGTTTCCTTCATTTTTCATTTATTTCTACCAGAGTAGAAATCTTTATAATTTCTTTCCTTCTACTAGCCTTGGGGTTTTTTTGTTCTTTTTCCAGTTGATTTATTTGTAAAGTTAAGTTATTTGATGTCTTTCTCATTTCTTGAGGTCGGGTTGTGTTGCTGTAAATGTCCCTCTTAGCACTGTTTTTGCTGCATCCCATAGGCTTAGGTCATAGTATTTTCATTGTCATCTGTGTCTAGGTATTGTTTTATTTCCTCTTTGATTTCTTCAGTGACCTCTTAGTTATTTAGAATCATGTTGCTTAGCCTCCATGTGTTTGTGCTTTTTACAGGTTTTTCCCTGTAATTGAAATCTAATCCCATAAGATTGTAGTCAGAAAGGATGCCTGATATTACAATTTTCTTAAATTTACCAAGGCTAGGTTTGTGACCCAAGATGTAATCTATCCTGGAGAATGTTCTGTGTGCACTAGAGAAAAAAGTGTATTCTGATGTTTTTCTATGGAATGTCCTGAAGATATCATTCACTCCATCTAGTCTAACGTGTGACTTAAGGCTTGTATTTCCATATTAAATTTCTGTGTGGATGATCTGTCTCTTGTTGTAAGTGGGGTGTTAACATCTTTTATTATTATCATGTTACTTTGATTTCCCCTTTTATACTTGTTCAGTTCAGCCACTCTATAATGTCCGACTCTCTGAGACCCCATGGACTGCAGCACGCCAGGCTTCCCTGTCCATCACCAACTCCTGGAACTTGCTCAAACTCATGTCCACCAAGTTGATGATGCCATCATCTCTTCCTCTGTCATCCCCTTCTCCTCCCACCTTCAATCATTCCCAGCATCAGAATCTCTTTCAAAAAGTCAGTTCTTTACATCAAGTGGCGAAAGTATTGGAGCTTTAGCTTCAGCATCAGTTCTTCCAGTGAATATTCAGGACTGATTTCCTTTAGGATTGACTGATTTGATCTCCTTGCAGGCCAAAGACTCGCAAGAGTGTTCTCCAACACCACAGTTCAAAAGCATAAATTCTTTGGCGCTCAGCTTTCTTTATGGTTCAAGTCTCACATCCATACATCAGTACGAGAAAAACCATAGCTTTGACTAGACAGACCTTTGTTGGCAAAGCAATGCCTCTGCTTTTTAATATGCTAGGTTGGTCATAGTTTTTCTTCTGAGGAGCAAGCATCTTTTAATTTCACAGCTGCAGTCACCATCTGCAGTGATTTTGGAGCCCAAAAAAAAATTAAAAGAAAAAAAAAAAAAAAAACAGTCTCTCACTGTTTCCCCATCTATTTGCCATGAAGTGGAGGGCCCAGATGTCATGATCTTAGTTTTCCGAATGTTGAGTTTAAAGCCAACTTTTTCACTCTCCTCTTTCACTTTCATCAAGAGGCTTTTTAGTTCTTCTTCACTTTCTGCCATAAGGGTGGTGTCATCTGCATATCTGAGGTTATTGATATTTCTCCTGGCAATCTTGATTCCATCTTGGGCTTCATCTAGCCCAGAGTTTCTCATGATGTACTCTGTATATAAGTTAAATAAGCAGGGTGACAATATATAGCCTTGACGTACTCCTTTCCCGATTTGGAACCAGTCTATTGTTTCATGTTCAGTTCTAACTGTTGCTTCCTGACCTGCATACAGATTTCTCAGAAGGCAGGTCAGGTGGTCTGGTATTCCCATCTCTTTAAGAATATTCCAGAGTTTGTTGTGGTCCACACAGTCAAAGGCTTTGGCATAGTCAATAAAGCAGAAATAAATGTTTTTCTGGAACTTCTCTTGCTTTTTCGATGACCCAGTGGATGTTGGCAATTTGATCTCTGGTTCCTCTGCCTTTTCTAAAACCAGCTTGAACATCTGGAAGTTCACAGTTCACGTACAGTTGAAGCCTGGCTTGGAGAATTGTGAGCATTATTTTGCTAGCATGTGAGATGAGTGCAATTGTGAGGTAGCTTGAGCATTCTTTGGGATTGCCCTTCTTTGGGATTGGAATGAAAACTGACCTCTTCCAGTCCTGTGGCCACTGCTGAGTTTTCCAAATTTGTGGGCATATTGAGTGCAGCACTTTCACAGCATTATCTTTTGTGATTTGGAATAGCTCAACTGGAATTCCATCACCTCCACTAGCTTTGTAGTGTTGCTTCCTAAGGCCCACTTGAATTCACATTCCAGGATGTCTGGCTCTAGGTTGATGATCACATCATCATGATTACCTGAGTTGTGCAGATCTTTCTGTACTGATCTTCCACCACCAGCACACAAAGCTGAAATTCTTCTTAAATTACTCCTTGAAAAATTACACTTGAACAGTGAGGCATTATTACCATGTGCTGTGCTAATATTAGGAACATACTCTAGACAAAGAACTTTATACCTTTTGCATAAATTAACTCAAAATGAATTACAGATCTAAATATAGAATGCAAAGCTATAAGACAGAAGAATATGTATGACAATATACATAGCTTTGAGTTTGGTGATGGCTTTTTAGATGTAGCACCAAAAGCACAAACAATGAAAGAAGTAATTTATAAGCTGTACTTCATTAAGACAATGTGAACAGAGTTAAAGGCCAGCTACACTCTGGGAGAAAATATATGCAAAAGACAAATATCTGGACAAAAGACCAAAAAAAGGACAGTTATCCAAAATACACAAAAAAACTCTCCAAGAAGAAAACCAACAACTTGACTTAAAAAAAAAAAAAAATAGGCTAAAAACTTCAGCAGGCATCTCGTTAAAGACGAGAGACAGATGGCAAGTAAGCATATTAAAAGATGCTCCACATCATTTGTCTTAAGAGAGTGATTCCCAGCCTTTTAGGCACCAGGGACCAGTTTTGTGGAAGACAATTTTCCCACCACACATTACATTTATTGTGCACTTTATTTCTATTATTATTACATTCTGATATATAATGAAATATGCAACACACTAAAATGCAGAATCATTGTGAGCCCTGAGCTTGTTTTCCTGCAACTGGACAGTGCCATCTAGGGGTGATGGGAGACAATGACATTTGAAGTGTGTTTCTTACATCCAGTCTACTTGGTAGCATTTTCCTGGTTGCTGTCACTGCAGCAAATTCTACCTCACAAAAATAGGATGCTAGAAATGGAAGCAGACTTTTTAGTCCTTTTGTGGAAATCTCAGGATATTCCACCTTGACTTTAATCCAGAGTATATGGAGATTTGAAGTTGTCTTAAACATACTTTCAAGGCCACCACCATTTGTGATCTCAAGCAGTTGCTCTTCTAGCATGAACAAAGTTGATTCACCTGACTTATTCACAAATGGGTCATAGATCCACTCCTCCCCAGTTTGGCAGTCTCTTGTGGTTAGGAAATAATGCTCAAACTCTTTTGAAACCTGAGATAGGCTCATGCCACAGCTGGGAGAAAGAAGGCCCTAGCTCAATAGTCTCCTTCAAAATCTCTGCCAATGTTTCAATCAGTTCAGTTGCTCAGTCGTGTCCAATTATTTGCGACCCCATGGACTGCAGCATGGCAGGCTTCCCTGTCCTTCACCAACTCCCAGAGCTTGCTCAAACTCATGTCTATCGAGTCAATGATGCCTTCCAACCATCTCATCTTCTATCGTCCCCATTATCCTGCCTTCAATCTTTTTCAGCATCAGGGTCAGAATTTTCCAGTAAGTCAGTTCTTCACATCAGGTGGCCAAAGTTTTGGAGTTTCAGTTTCAGCATCAGTCCTTCCAGTGAATATTCAGCACTGATTTCCTTTAGGATCAACTGGTTGGATCTCCTTGCAGTCCAAGGGACTCCCCAATACCATGGTTTCAAAAGCATCACTTCTTTGTCACTCAGCTTTCTTTATAGTCCAACTGTCATATTCATGCATGACTATTGGAAAAACCATAGCTTTGACTAGATGGACCTTTGTTGGCAAAGAAATGTCTCTGCTTTTTAATATGCTGTCTAGGTTGGTCATAGTTTTTCTTCCAAGGAGCAAGTGTCTGTTGGATTTTGGAGACCAAGAAAAAAAAAAATAACGTGTCTCACTGTTTTTATTGTTTCCCCATCTATTTGCCATGAAGTGATGGTACCAAATGCCATGATCTTAATTTTGAATGTTGAGTTTTAAGACAGCTTTTTCACTTTCCTCTTTCACTTTCATTGAGGTTCTTTAGTTCTTCACTTTCTGCCGTAAGGGTGGTGTCATCTGTGTATCTGAGGTTACTGATATTTCTCCCAGCAATCTTGATTCCAGCTTGTGCTTCATCCAGCCCGGTGTGTCACATGATGTACTCTTCATTTAAGCTAAATAAGCAGGGTGACAGTATACAGCCTTGATTCACTCCTTTCCCAATTTGGAGCCAGTTTGTCGTTCTGAGTCTGGTTCTAACTGTTGCTTCTTGACCTGCATACTGATTTCTCAGGAGACAGTTAAGGTGGTCTGATTTTCCCACCTCTTGAAGAATTTTCTACAGTTTGTTGTGATGTACACAGTCAAGGGCTTTTGGTGTAATCAATAAAGCAGAAGTAGATGTTTTTCTCTTCTGTTTTGGTTTGCATTTCTCTGATAATAAGTGATGTTGAGCATCTTTTCATGTGTTTGTTAGCCATCTGTATGTCTTCTTTGGAGAAATGTCTGTTTAGATCTTTGCCCCATATTTTTATTGGATCATTTATTTTTCTGGAATTGAGCTGCAGGAGTTGCTTGTATATTTTTGAGAATAATCCTTTGTCGGTTGCTTTGTTTGCTATTACTTTCTCCCATTCTTAAGGCTGTCTTTTCACCTTGCATATAGTTTCCTTTATTGTGCAAAAGCTTTTAAGTTTCATTAGGTCCCATTTGTTTATTTTTGCTTTTATTTCCAATATTCTGGGAAGTGGGTCATAGAGGATCTTGCTGTGATTTATGTCGGAGAGTGTTTTGCCTATGTTCTCTAGGAGTTTTATAGTTTCTGGTCTTACATTTAGATCTTTAATCCCTTTTGAGTTTATTTTTGTGCATGGTATTAGAAAGTGTTCTAGTTTCATTCTTTTACAAATGGTTGACCAGTTTTCCCAGCAGCACTTGCTAAAGAGGTTGTCTTTTTTCCATTGTATATTCTTGCCTCCTTTGTCAAAGATAAGGTGTCCATAGGTTCGTGGATTTATCTTTGGGCTTTCTATTTTGTTCCATTGATCTATATGTCTGTCTTTCTGCCAGTACCATACAGTCTTGATGACTGTGGCTTTGTAGTATAGTCTGAAGTCAGGCAGGTTGATTCCTCCAGTTCCATTCCTCTTTCTCAAGATTGCTTTGGCTACTCGAGGTTTTTTGTATTTCTATACAAATTGTGAAATTATTTGTTCTAGTTCTGTGAAGAATACCGTTGGTAGCTTGATAGGGATTGCATTGAATCTTAAGATTGCTTTGGGTAGTATAGTCATTTTGACAATATTGATTCTTCCAATCCATGAACATGGTGTATTTCTCCATCTACTTGTGTCCTCTTTGATTCCTTTCATCAGTGTTTTATATTTTTCTGTGTATAGGTCTTTTGTTTCTTTAGGTAGATATACTCCTAAATATTTTATTCTTTTTGTTGCAATGGTGAATGGTATTGTTTCCTTAATTTCTCTTTCTGTTTTCTCATTGTTAGTGTATAGGAATGCAAGGGATTTCTGTGTGTTAATTTTATATCCTGTAACTTTACTATATGCATTGATTAGCTCTAGCAATTTTCTGGTAGAGTCTTTAGGGTTTTCTATGTAGAGGATCATGTCATCTGCAAACAGTGAGAGTTTTACTACTTCTTTTCCTATCTGAATTCCTTTTATTTCTTTTTCTGCTCTGATTGCTGTGGCCAAAACTATGTTGAATAGTAGTGGTGAGAGTGGGCACCCTTGTCTTGTTCCTGATTTTAGGAGAAATACTTTCAATTTTTCACCATTAAGGATAATGTTTGCTGTGGGTTTGTCATATGTAGCTTTTATTATGTTGAGGTATGTTCCTTCTATTCCTGCTTTATGGAGAGTTTTTATCATAAATGGATGTTGAATTTTGTCAAAGGCTTTTTCTGCATCTATTGAGATAATCATATGGTTTTTATCTTTCAATTTTTTAATGTGGTGTATTACATTGATTGATTTGCAGATATTAAAGAATCCTTGCATTCCTGGGATAAAGCCCACTTGGTCATGATGTATGATCTTTTAAACATGTTGTTCAATTCTGTTTGCTAGAATTTTGTTAAGGATTTTTGCATCTATGTTCATCAGTGATATTGGTCTGTAGTTTTCTTTTTTTGTGGCATCTTTGTCTGGTTTTGGTATTAGGGTGATGGTGGCCTCATAGAATGAGTTTGTAAGTTTACCTTCTTCTGCAATTTTCTGGAAGAGTTTGAGTAAGAGAGGTGTTAGCTCTTCTCTAAATTTTTGGTAGAACTCAGCTGTGAAGCCATCTGGTCCTGGGCTTTTGTTTGCTGGAAGATTTCTGATTATAGTTTCAATTTCCGTGCTTGTGATGGGTCTGTTAAGATCTTCTATTTCTTCCTGGTTCAGTTTTGGAAAATTATACTTTCCTAAGACATTTCACCCCAAAACAATCAATTTCACCTTTTTCTCAAGTGCACATGGAACCTTCTCCAGAATAGATCACATCCTGGGCCATAAATCTAGCCTTGGTAAATTCAAAAAAATTGAAATCATTCCAGTCATCTTTTCTGACCACAATGCAGTAAGATTAGATCTCAATTACAGGGGGAAAAAACTGTTAAAAATTCAAACATATGGAGGCTGAACAACATGCTGCTGAATAACCAACAAATCACAGAAGAAATCAAAATATGCATAAAAACGAAAACACAACAACCCAAAACCTATGGGACACTGTAAAAGCAGTGCTAAGGGGAAGGTTCATAGCATTACAGGCTTACATCAAGAAACAAGAAAAAAGTCAAATAAATAACCTAACTCCACATGTAAAGCAACTAGAAAAGGAAGAAATTAAGAACTCCAGGGTTAGTAGAAGGAAAGAAATCTTAAAAATTAGGGCAGAAATAAAAGCAAAAGAAACAAAAGAGACCATAGCAAAAATCAACAAAGCTAAAAGCTGATTCTTTGAGAAGATAAATAAAATTGAAAAACCATTAGCCAGACTCATCAAGAAACAAAGGGAAAAGAATCAAATCAACAAAATTAGAAATGAAAATGGAGAAATCACAACAAACAACACAGAAATACAAAGGATCATAAGACACTACTATCAGCAACTATATGCCAATAAAATGGACAACTTGGAAGAAATGAACAAATTCTTAGAAAAGTATAACTTTCTTATTGTGATTTATATGAAAGAGTGTACTGCCTATGTGTTCCTCTAAGAGCTTTATAGTTTCTGACTTTACATTTAGATCTTAAATTAATTTTTTTGGTTTGTTTTTTAGTGTATGGTGTTAGGGAGTGTTCTAATCTCATTCTTTTATACCTAGCCATCCAGTTTTGCCAACACCACTTGTTGAAGAGGCTGTCTTTTCTCCATTGTATATTCTTGCCTCCTTTGTCAAAAATACAGTGTGCATAGGTATGTGAGTTTATCTCTGGGTTTCCTATCTTGTTCCATTGGCCTTTATTTATGTTTTTGTGCCAGAACCATACTGTCTTGATGACTGTAGCTTTGTAATAACCTGACATCAGGGAGGTTGATTCCTCTAGTTCTGTTTTTCTTTCTCAAGATTGTTTTGGCTATTTGGAGTCTTTTTATGTTTCCAAACGAATTGTGAAGTTTTTTGTTCTAGTTCTGTGAAAAATGCCAGTGAAAATTTAATAGGAATTTCATTGAATCTGTAGATTGCTTTGGGTAGTATAATCATTTTCACAGTATCGATCTTCCAATACAAGAACATGGTCTACCGCTCCATTTGTATGTGTCATCTTTTATTTCTTTCATAGTTAGGTTTATTCCTAGGTATTTTATTCTTATTGATGCAATGGTGAATGGGATTATTTCCTTAATTTCACTCTCTAATTCTTCATTATTAGTGTATAAGAAGGCAAGTGATTTCTGTGTATTAATTTTCTATCCTGAAACTTTACTAAATTCTTGGACTAGCTCTAGAAGCTTTTTGGTGACATGTTTATGATTTTCTACGTACAGTATCGTGTCACCTACAAACAGTAAATGTTTTACTTCTCCTTTTCCAATCTGAATTCTCTTAATTTCTTTTTCTTCTCTGATGCTGTGACTAGGACTTCCAAAATTATATTGAGTAATAGTGATGAAAGTGGTTCAGTTCAGTTCAGTCACTCAGTCGTGTCCAACTCTTTGAGACCCCATGAATTGCAGCACACCAGGCCTCCCTGGCCATCATCAGCTCCTAAAGTTTACTCAAACTCATGCCCATCGAGTCAGTGATGCCATCCAGCCATCTCATCCTCTGTCGTCCCCTTCTCCTCCTGCCCCCAATGCTTCCCAGCATCAGGGTCTTTTCCAATGAGTCAACCCTTCGCATGAGATGGCCAAAGTACTGGAGTTTCAGCTTCAGCATCAGTCCTTCCAATGAACACCCAGCATTGATCTCCTTTAGGAAGGACTGGTTGGATCTCCTTGCAGTCCAAGGGACTCTCAAGAGTCTTCTCCAACACCACAGTTCAAAAGCATCAATTCTTCGGCACTCAGCTTTCTTTATAGTCCAACTCCCACATCCATACATGACCACTGGAAAAACCATAGCCTTGACCAGACGGACCTTTGTTGGCAAAGTAATGTCTCTGCTTTTTAATATGCTGTCTAGGTTGATCATAACTTTCCTTCCAAACAGTAAGCGTCTTTTAATTTCATGACTGCAGTCACCATGTGCAGTGATTTTGGAGCCCAAAAAAATGAAGCCTGATACTGTTTCTACTGTCTCCCCATCTATTTCCCATAAGGTGATGGGGCCAGATGCCATGATCTTAGTTTTCTGAATGTTGAGCTTTAAAGCCAACTTTTTCACTCTCCTCTTTCACTTTCATCAAGAGGCTCTTTAGTTCCTCTTCACTTTCTGCCATAAGGGTGGTGTCATCTGCATATCTGAGGTTATTGATATTTCTCCCAGCAATCTTGATTCCAGCTTGTGCTTCCTCCAGCCCAGCATTTCTCGTGATGTACTCTGCACATATGTTAAATAAGCAGGGTGACGATATACAGCCTTGACTTACTCCTTTTCCTATTTGGAACCAGTCTGTTGTTCCATGCCCAGCTCTAACTGTTGCTTCCTGACCTGCATACAGGTTTCTCAAGAGGCAGGTCAGGTGGTCTGGTATTCCCATCTCCTTCAGAATTTTCCACAGTTCATTGTGATCCACACAGTCGAAGGCTTTGGCATAGTCAATAAAGCAGAAATAGATGTGTTTCTGGAACTCTCTTGCTTTTTTGATGATCCAGCAGTTATTGGCAATTTGATCTGTGGTTCCTCTGCCTTTTCTAAAACCAGCTTGAACATCTGGAAGTTCGTGGTTCACGTATTGCTAAAGCCTGGCTTGGAGAATTTTGAGCATTACTTTACTAGCGTGTGAGATGAGAGCAATTGTGCAGTAGTCTGAGCATTCTTTGGGATTGCCTTTCTTAGGGATTGGAATGAAAACTGACCTTTTCCAGTCCTGTGGCCACTGCTGAGTTTTCCAATTTGCTGGCATATTGAGTGCAGCACTTTCACAGCATCATCTTTCAGGATTTGAAATAGCTCAATTAGAATTCCATCACATCCACTAGCTTTGTTTGTAGTGATGCTTTCTAAGGCCCACTTGACTTCACATTCCAGGTTGTCTGGCTCTAGGTGAGTGATCACACCATTGTGATTATCTGGGTCCTGAAGATCTTTTTTGTACAGTTCTTCTGTGTATTCTTGCCACCTCTTCTTAATATCTTCTGCTTCTGTAGGTCCATACCATTTCTGTCCTTTATTGAGCCCATCTTTGCCTGAAATTTTCCCTTGATGTCTCTAATTTTCTTGAAGAGATCTCTAGTCTTTCCCGTTCTGTTGTTTTCCTCTATTTCTTTGCATTGATCGCTAAGGAAAGCTTTCTTATCTCTCCTGGCTATTCTTTGGAACTCTGCATTCAAAGGGAATATCTTTCCTTTTCTCCTTTGCTTTTTGCTTCTCTTCTTTTCACAGCTATTTGTAATGCCTCCTAAGACAACCATTTTGCCTTATTGCATTTCTTTTCCATGGGGATGGTCTTGATCCCTGTCTCCTATACAATGTCACGAACCTCCGTCCATAGTTCATCAGGCTCTCTATCAGATCTAGTCCCTTAAATCTATTTCTCACTTCCACTGTATAGTCATAAGGGATGTGATTTAAGTCATACCTGAATGGTCTAGTGGTTTTCCCTAGTTTCTTCAATTTCAGTCTGAATTTGGCAATAAGGAATTCATGATCTGAGCCACAGTCAGCTCCAGGTCTTGTTTTTGCTGACTGTATAGAGCTTCTCCATCTTTGGCTGCAAAGAATATAATCAATGTGATTTCGGTGTTGACCATCTGGTGATGTCCATGTGTAGAGTCTTCTCTTGTGTTGTTGGAAGAGGGTGTTTGCCCTTGTCTTATTCTTAATCTTGGAGGAAATGGCATTTATAATATTAATGGCATGGCCTGTAGTTAACATCTGATTAACAGCTGTGGTATCCTGACCATTCAAATGTAGCATAATAAGGACTTGTTTGAATGGCATCCTGAGGTTTTACTGTCTCTTACTATGATCAATGACATGGACCATTCTGTGAACAGATAGGAATGAGCAAATATGATGAGAAGATTCTGTGGAGTTTCAGTTAATTAGCCCAAAAACAACAAACAACAACCAAAATAAGCAATAACAAAACTTTACATGGGCTAATAATTTTGGCTGGGGAGAATGAAAAATAAAATGATCTTTAGATGACTAAAATCTACACCAGTTAGCCACATATTGATCTAAAATAATGATCAGTGGAAGAAGCTGCCTAGAATTTATATCAGTGAAAGAGTTAAATCCCACCTAGAGTTTATATCAGTAAAAGAGTTTATGACCTTGAAGTTGGATCAGGACATCTCAATGGTACAGCCACTACTAATGGTTTATTTGTACAGCAATTAGAGTTCAACATAATTCGAGTTCAGACCAAAGCAATGCAGGTCAATTTCTATCAATTCTACATTTCTTCTAGTAGGAAACTTTTCCTTTGCAAAAGTGCCTTCAACCTAACAATGATATAATGCATAATCTTAATCTAACTAATTTTTATATTGTCCTGCCAAAGAACAGGGTTTATTGGAGTAGCAGAGACCAGTAACTGCATGAAACTTAAACCTTTACTACCAGAAGGTCAATTCTTCTCCCTAACAGAATGTTCATAACTAATTTTCTTCCATTTTGTCCATATTGTCACTGCATTCCCTAGACCAATTGACCCAAAGCGTTAGGTTATATCCAGTTCTTTAAGGGACCTCATGTTACAGTGTATCACTGATGAGATCAAACTATTCAGTAAAAACCTCTACAACCACTATCATCCATGTCTGTATTCATTGTGCCAACCCTAACTTTCACTCCAGCCCTAATGATATGACTCAATACTGTATCCCATAACATATGCATTTATTAACATAATCCTAGGCATAGTATTTACATTTGATATATTGAGTTGGCTGGGATTCAAATTTAAGATATATAAAAAATGTTTCAAATTTTTTCAGTTAATTTAAAGTTGGGGCTATCAAGTATTTTGCAATAAAAAATGAAATGTGACAAAAATAATTCTTATGTTCCAGAGATAAATCCCACCCAATACTGGTATATGGTCCTTTTTAAGGGATGTTGAATTCAGTTTGCTTGTATTTTGCTGAAGATTCTTGAATTGCTATTCATCAGTGATATGCACATGTAGTTTTCTTCTAGTGCCTTTGTATGGCTCTAGTACTACTATAATGGCAGTCTCATAAAATAATTTTAGAAGTGTTTCTACCATTTCAATTTTTTGGAAGAGTTTGAGAATGACTGGTCTTAATTCCAAACAAAATGACCACGTGGATCACAGCTTTGTGCAACTTAATGAAACTATGAGCCATGACATGTAGGGCCACCCAAGATGGACAGGTCAAGGTGGAGAGATCTGGCAAAACATAGCCCGTTGAAGAAGGGAATGGCAAACCACTTCAACATTCTTGCCTTGAATGGAATGCCTTGAATTCTTGCCCATGAACAGTATGAAAAGGCAAAAAGATATAACAATGAAAAATGAACCCCCCAGGTCAATAGGTGCCCAATATGCTGCTGGAGAAGAGTGGAGAAAGAGGTCCAGAAGTAATGAAGAGGCTGAGCCAAAGCGAAAACGCTGCCCAGTTGAGGATGAGTCTTGTGGTGAAAGTAAAACTCAAAGCTGTAAAGAACAACATTGCTTAGGAACCTGGAATATTAGATCCATGAATCAAGGTAAATTGGAAGTGGTCAAGCAGGAGATGGCAAGAATGAACATCGACATTTTAGGAATCAGTGAACTAAAATGGATGGGAATGGGAGAATTTAATTCAGATGATCATTGGTGTAAAGCCAAGTGGGCCTACAGAAGCATCACTATGAACAAAGCTAGTGGAGATGATGGAATTCCACCTCAGCTATTTGAAATCCTTAAAGATAGTGTTGTTAAAGTGCTGCACTCAATATGTGAGAAAATAAATTTAATCTTATAGTACTGTGTGGATCACAACAAACTGTGGAAAATTCTTAAAGAGATGGGAACACCAGACCACCTTACCTGCCTCCTGTAAAACCTGTATATAGGTCAAGAAGTAATCATTTGAGCAAGCTCTGGGAGATAGTGAAAGATAGTGAAAGAAAGATAGTGAAAGACTGCAGACTGGCGTGCTGCGGTTCATAGAGACAAAAAGAGTCAGACACGTCTGAGCGACTGAACAACAAGTATGTACCATGGAGATTCCTTAAAAATCTAACAGTAAAGTTAACATATTTTCCTGCAATACAATCCTGGACAGAGATTCAGAGAATACATGAAAAGATACATGCACCCCAGTGTCCTTTGCAACAAGCAACCTAAATGTCCATTGACAGCTGAATGGATAAAGAAGATGTGATATATAATGGAAATTACCAGCCATAAAAAAGAATGAAATAATGCTATTTGCAGCAATATGAATGGGTGTAGGTTATCATATAGAGTGAAATAAGCCAGATGTAGAAAGACAAATACCATATATCACTTATATGTGGAATCTAAAATAGTGATACACATAAACTTATTTACAAAACTGAAATAGACTCTCAGACATGGAAACCAAATTATAGTTAACAAAGGTGATAAAGGGCATGGGGAGACACATAAATTAGGAGCTGGGATTAATATATACACACCACCATATATAAAATAGATAACCAACAGGGACCTACTGTATAGCACAGGGAGCTATTCAATATTCTTGTAGGAAACTTTATTATTTTAAATGAAGACTAAGTATTTTTTTATTGATGTGCTGTTGATTTACAATGGAATGTTAGTTTCTGGTTTAAAGCAAAGTGATTAAGTTATATATATGTATATATATATATATATAATTTTTCATTATGTTTTATTATAAGATATTGAATATTGTTCCCTGTACTACATAATAGGACCTTGTTCTTTATGCATTCGATATATATACTTTGCATCTGTTACTCCCAAACTCCCAGTCCACTCTCTGCCAACACCCCATCCTGCTTGGCAACCACAAGTTTGTTGTCTTTGTGAATCTGTTTCATAAATAAGTTCATTTGTGCCATATTTTACGTTCCACATATAAGTGATATCATATGGTATTTCATTTCTCTTTCTGACTTACTTTGCTTAGTGTGATAATCTCTAGGTTCATCCAAGTTGCTGCAAATGCCATTACTTTGTTCTTTTTTATGGTTGTATATATGTACCACATTGTCTTTTCCATCTATTTGTTGATGGACATTTAGATTGCTTCCATGTCTTGGCTACTATAAACACTGCTGCTATGAACATAGGGGTGCATATATCTTTTTGAATTATACTCTTGTCTGGATACATGTGCTAGAGTAGAACTGCTGGATCATATGGCAATGCTATTTTTGTTTTTTAAAACTCATTTTTATTTATATACTTTGGCTGAGCTGTGCAGCATGCAGGATCTTTTCCCCAACCAGAGATTGAACCCATGCCCCCTGCAATGGAGGCATTGTATTAACTTTTAAAGGAAATGTCAGAAAAAGAATGTGTATAAGCTCTAAATTGAGATTCTGAGGAGTGAGAATCTTTTTACCATGATATGACTGTTCCAAAGTGGGATTATGATGGAGACACAACTCTATGCATTAACTGACACAAAAATCAAAGAATTGTGCATTTAATGAGTGACTATATGGCATGTAAACTATACCTCAAGAAATCACCTGCATAATAGAAGAGTATATTTCTTTAGCACATATCTACTAAATAGTGCTACTCCCAAGTATTCTTTACCCAGGGGAAATAAAAACAGATATTTTTTAAAAAGATACGTGCATAAATATGCAAAAAACTATTCACAATATCCCACATTTCAACTAGCCCAGACGTCTATTATTAAGATAATAGACGAAGATTTTGTGATACACTCTTACAAGGAAAAGTTATTCAGCCCTGAAAACAGAAAGAACTGTTTTCTCAAATAAAACTATGTGACTCGACAAAAAAAAAAAAAAAACCTTACTTGAAGCAAAAGACACAAACATCAAAGTGTACATTGTGATTTATTTTGTGTTAAGTTCAATTACTGCCAAACTGATCTATGTTTGGAAAAACTGAAACTGAGACAGCATGGCCTGAAAGTGGGTGTGTTTTAACTGAAATGTGACAGAGAGGTCTTTTCTGTTCCGGTGGATACAATTGATATTTATGCTGATACACTGAACTTTTAGATACTGTAGAGCTTATGAATTTTAAAGATTTGTGAAGCTGTAAAGACAGACACATTTCACTATATTGCAATTATATATTGATATAAGCACTATAAGAAAGAGGTAAAGAAAAATTACCATTAGGAAATAACAGACTCATATTTTATTTACAAATCTCCCTATGACCCCAACCTCCCCCCAACACTGAGGAATCCAGGACTCTGTTTGTTGGTTGGGTTCAAGGTGGAATGTTGGTGTTTGTTGTGGCTGGTGGTCCCATGGTAACTGGGCAGAGCACCATGGTGAGTGAGTGCCATGGAGGGGCTGCCATCCTCTATGAAGCCTGCTTTGGGCTTATCCTTGGCAAGCTGAGTGAGATGGTGATGTTGCTGCTGCCAAATGGCCAGAGTTCACAGTTCACTTTCCAGAGTCTCCAGTGGGAGCCAGTGGTGTATCTGCCTGTCATTAGCTTATTGGTGGGTCTCTTATTTACATTTAGACTTTTTCAGTCTGTTAGAAGTCGATTGTTTGTAAGACATGAAAAGCAGCTCGCAGAAACACTGGCTACACAGATTGATGAGAAGTGCCAACTCACTGACAAGTACCATGTTGCTAAAAATGAGTATGCAGAGATGGAGACATCTTTAGAGAATGCCAGGCTAGAAAGTGAGTCAATAAATGTACTTGGTCTTACTGACACTTACAGAAAATTGAGGAGGGTCAACGTGATGATGAGGCAGGAACTCAATTCTCTGGTTCAAGAACTGATGAAAGAGAGATTCATGCAGTCTAAACAAGAAGAGGAGATGGAGGAGATGCTAAAAGTGCTCAAGTCCCTGGAAGAGGTCATGAGAACCTCCAGATCCCAAGGCCTTTTTAAGCACCAAGCCCTGATTGTCTCTTCCCTAGGAGTGGGCCTGAGTACTAACTGTGCTTTCCCCACCCTCCTCTCAGGCCTCCCAACATGCCGGGCTGCATTCACCCACCTCCATCACATTCCACAGGAGCCTTACTCAGACCAGTGGACGCATGAGAGCCTCCTCCTTGGGCTGCAGTTCCTCAGACTTCATATGCTGAGCACAGTGGTGAGCTCCTTCTTGGTCAACTTCTTTCATCTAAATATATTGGAATTCCTAGAACATGCCAAAATACATCAGACTTCCTCTTTTTACAGAAAGCTTGGATTATCTCTTATTACAGTGAAATAAAAGTACTTTATAGACTGATCTTTTACTCAGTTTGAATCTTCATTAAGTCACAATTCTTGATAGTTTTGGTTATCTATATCAATCTTATAGGATATATATGTATAATATATATAATATTCTCTGTAAATATTGCACTATAATGTGAAAATACATATAGTTCATCAGTATTGAATTTTAGCTGGCAATATCAATACTTATAGAGCTAAATTCCCAAGAGTTATAAGTTTAATTCAAAGGACCTTGTCTGCCTTTTTGTTATTAAAAAATGATAATCCCTCTTTGAGAGGCTCTTATACAGATCACATAGAAAGAAATTTCTACCACTTAATATTTATATTTCAATTTAACAATGGCTACATTTGAAAAATTAGATGGAGATTGTTTCCTTTCATTGCAAGAGTGTTGCAGTGTGAGTTTTTTGAACAAGAAGAAATCCAGTTGGACAATCTGTGGGAATTGCCAGTTGCTACTCCTCACCCTTCACTCCCCATCATGCACTTGCTCCTTAGTAGAAAGCTAGGGAATCTTTGAGGGTTTCTTCCTCACGTAATTAAGTCCAAGCTCCATAATTAGCATCTGTATTCACAAATGATGTCCTATCATTAGACAATGAGCACAAGCTGGTTTTTATCATGGTGTAAGGAAAGCAGCGCATAACATTTTTATAATTAGAGGGAATCACATGAGTAAATGACAGAGCATCAAGATATCGTAATGGTAATTCCTCACAATTGATGAAAAAAAGTGTGCTTGGATTGGAGAAGGTTAACAAAAACCATAGAGAAAGTCCATGTCTTTTCGTTGGGGGTAAGGTGGAGAGAGGAAGATTCTAGACATGAAAATTAAACTAAAGCTATGGTTTGTGTTAAGATGTGATAGGTTTTCTGAAGAAATATGAAGAGGGAACATGGAAGCAGTGGAATGGAGGGGTGGTCTTGATAGAAGTGGTCTTGGAAGGCTGCTCCATGGAGAGGCCACTTGAAATTTGAGGACACCTGGGTAGAAGCTTTGTAATCTGAAGGGACAGTTACAAGTGATACCTCTGAAAGAGGCAGGATCATGATGGGTGTGAGGACCAGCCAAAATACAAAGGTGGCCAGAATGCAGTGAGGGGATGGCAGAAATAGGGGTAAAAGGCCATCAGGTGTCAGAAAATGGAGGGAGCTGACACCGCAATAAAGAGTTTGATTTCCTTTTAAAGAACATTGGCTGCCATTTTGAGAAAGGCTTAACCCAATGGGATTCTGTGACAATGATCTGCAGCTGAGAACAGTGATGGCTGGACCACAGGGAGAAATGAAGGGGAGATGGAGAGTAGAATCAGATCCAGGATAGGTCCTACAGGCAGAGAATATGAGCTATGATGTTGTCTGTGGTTCCTAGGGAAGAGAAGAGTTGGGATGAAGTCAATAGTTCCTGCCTGAGCATCTGCATCAGAGGTGGTTCTTTTCTACTGAAATGCAGCCAAAGGCAAAGGAGGGTAATTGGATGGGAAATTGAAAAGAGATTGTCTAAAGGAGACTACACAAGGTCCCATGGCACCAGAGCAGAAATACCAGTGTAAAGAGTACAAGGGCCTTGGGGGTTAGGACGTGATTATAGATGTAGCTATCAATATGAAGGGTCATCAAGAAGTAAAGTTACTTTAACAGAGAATTAGTCCAAGGGCTGGGTTAATTTCATGGGGTGAACTCTGTGGGTCTGTTTGTGCTCAGAGGCCAATTTGGGTCTCCCAGTATTAACACCAAAACAAGTTTCTGCAATAGTGGTTTCTTTGACTCTGTCCCCACATGTTTGGGCTTGAGCTGTGCAGAATCCCCATCCTAGTCCTTTTCACAGCATGGGGAGGGACATGTGAGGCAGTCACAGAGCCCTGAGAGAAAAGAGGAATGTGGTTGAACCATCGCAGAGTCATGGTACAGGAAGTGCTGCTCTTGTCTTTGCCCCTTGTCAAATGATGCCAACCAGTGTTTGACCTGGAGGCTCAGCCTGCAATTGGGGTTGAACTCTGGTCTGCGTATGTGTATCCTAACCCTCACAGTCAAGTGATCTTTGGATGATAAGAGTTCTCACCTTCCCTTATGCTTCTGAGGGAAATTTCCAGCCCTATAAGCCTATGAACCATTAAATCCATTCCCTTCCACTTCCCAAGGCTGGAATTCAATATTCTTTAGACAGGAAGTCAGAACTCATGCAAGCCACATGAGTCTTCTAATCCTGCCGAGCAACTAGCCAGAAACATTCAGATGAGAAAAGAAATTAAAAGCATACGTTATTTGGATCTCAGTCAGTCCTCATGAGGACAAAATAAGGTAGTTTCTGCTATAACCCTGTATCATAGAGGTGTAAGCTGAGATGCAGGAAAATTCAGTCATCATTCCTAGTTGACTACTCCTGCAGGTCAAGGCCAGCTTTCAGGGCTCTAACATGAAGACCCTGCATGTGAATATTAGTCACATGGGTCCCCTGGGAACCAACAGACAAGGGAGCAGAGGGGGTTTTCTAAACTGCCCTGAATATATAATTGACAATAAAACCATTTGTGCTGATGTGTGATGGGGGTACGCATGATGACGTATGTACTGAGAGTGTGTTATCAGTGTATACTGTAAATCCAAGTGGTTCTGTTCAAATTCGCCAAGGTGAGTCAGGAGCTTTCTATTCCATGTAGGTATGTAGAGCTGCAAATGAGGGTAGCAAGCCTCTTGGTGGAACTTTCTGGGTTGTTGTGAAACCATATACATATGCATATTAGGTATCCACATATACCTAAACATACATATATACTCGTACATACATATGTATCATTGTAGCATATGTACATGAGAGTGCTCAATGGATACAATATATTCCTTATTTTCAAAAATATATTGAGAGAATTTATCATGTTTTCCTAAGAGTTTTTCTTTTTTTTTTTTTTTCTGTTCTTTGGGGGACTGCTCTGCAACTTTTTTTATCATCTTTCATACTAGAAGATGCCCTCCCCTGCTTGTTCACATTGTGTGCAGGGTAGGAATCAGCTGACTGTGAACTCTATGTGCCTGGCTGATAGCCTGGATCTCAGTGCTCCTCACTGTGCTAACTGATGGGAAGCTTACAGAGCTGAAGGTCTTTGACCTGGACTGGATGTCTCTAGGTGTCCCCACATGTGTTCTTCAGTCTCCTGCCTGGCAGGATTAAGCATGGGTGCCAGGATTCTGGAAGCTGATCAGGGAAAGAAGAGGTGGGATCCCATTTGTAATACGTGATTAAGGCTCTTGTTTTCAACAAGACAGCTTCTCCCCCTACCTCACTTTTGCTCTTCATGATTTTTATGAGATTTAACCAATTGTTGTATTATAAAACTGACACATTTTAAAGCTGAGTTTCCCAATTTAAACCTTTATATAGCTATACTGTATTATACCTTTTCCTGTTGCTGGATATGTAACGTGTCTCCACTTTTGGAAAGAATTTTAAAAGCTACTGTAAACATTCAGTCACACAATTTTGTGGGCCTATTTTTTCCCTTGGATAAAAACTGGAAGGCAAAATGGCTGTTTCATGAAAAAGCTGTGTATTTAAATTAATTTTTTTATCACCAATATAAGAGCTTAAGTTGTCCCATATCATGCCCAGTATTTGCTATTTTTTTCTTAGCTGTTACAATGGATCTGATTGTTACTGTTATTTAGCATAAAAGTTGATATGTTTTGGTGGGGTTTACCTGTATTTTCTAAAGGAAGATGTTACCCATTAATTCACCTAGCTGGTCAGGTAAATCTCAGTGATGGATTTGTGTACCACATGCACACTGAAGCCCATAATTGATATTTCATGGTTCTAGTGGGTGAGCCCAAAGCACCAGTAAAACTTGGTTGACTCTTTTGTTGTTGTTGTTGTTGTCAGTCATTCAGTCATGTCCGACTCCAATCCGTGGACTGCAGCACGCCAGGCTTCCCTGTCCTTCACTATCTGCCAGAGTTTGCTCAGACTCATGTCCACTGAGTTGATGATGCCATCCAACCATCTCATCCTCTTTTCCCCTGACCTCAATCTTTCCCAGCATCAGAGTCTTTTCCAATGAGTTGGCTCTTCACATCAAGTGGCCAAAGTATTGGAGCTTCAGCTTCAACATCAGTCCTTCCAATGAATATTCAGGGTTGATTTCCTTTAGGATGGACTAGCTTGATTTCCTTGCTGTCCAAGGGACTTTCAAGAGTCTTCTCCAGCACTACAGTTTGAAAGCATTATTTCTTTGACACTGAGCCTTTTTACAATCCAACTTTCACATTTGTACATGACTGCTGGAAAAACCTTGGCTTTGACTACATGGACCTTTGTTGCCAAAGTGATGTTTCTGCTTTTTTTTTTTTTTAATTATCCTTAATAAAAACCACTACAATATTGTAAAGTAATTAGCCTCCAACTAATAAAAATAAATGGGAAAAAATAATAAAATAAAAAATAATTACTAATGTCTCTGCTTTTTAATACACTGCCTAGGTTTGTCATAGCTTTCCTATGGAGCAAATGTGTTTTAATTTCATGGCTGCAGTCACTACCCACAGTGATTTTGGAGCCCAAGAAAATAAAGTCTGTCACTGTTTTCATTTTTTCCCCATCTATTTGCCATGACATGATGGGACCAGATTTCATGATATTTGTATTTTGAATGTTGAGTTTTAAGCCAGCTTTTTCAATGTCCTCTTTCACCCTTATCAAGAGATTCTTTAATTCCTCTTCATTTTCTGCCATTAGGGTGGTGTCATCTGCATATCTTAGGTTATTGATATTTCTCCAGGCATTCTTGATTCTGCAGCTTTAATTCATCCAGCCCAGCATTTCTCGTGATGTACTCTGCATAGAAGTTTAATAAGCAGGGTAACAACATACAGCCTTGATGTACTCCTTTCCAAATTTTGAACTGGTCCATTGTTCCATGTCCTGTTCTAACTGCTGCTTCTTGACCTGCATATAGGTTTCTTAGGTAAGGTGGCCTGATATTCCCGTCTCTTTAAGAATTTTCCACAGTTTGTTGTGATCCACACAAAG
This sequence comes from Dama dama, assembly GCF_033118175.1. Classification (NCBI taxonomy): domain Eukaryota; kingdom Metazoa; phylum Chordata; class Mammalia; order Artiodactyla; family Cervidae; genus Dama; species Dama dama. Next base: position 4,373,045 of record NC_083713.1, on the reverse strand, counting down.
GCTTTAGCATAGTCAATAAAGCAGAAGTAGATTTTTTTTCTGGAATTCTCTTGCTTTTTCTATGATCCAACGGATATGGCAAATTGATCTCTGGCAATTTGAGTCCTCCTTAGAGCTGATTTCAACTCTTAAGCAAACATAGATGGGACATTCGTCCTATTTCTAGCCTCAATCCTATCTTGCTGGCAAGACATTCCCCTCCTTTTTCTACAGTTTCCACTTGTAAGACACATATTTTCCAAACCTTATTTGGCATAGGAAATATCATGATGTCTGTTATTTGCCTATAAAATGTCAAGAGAAAAAGTGTTGGGGATAATCAATGAAGTAAGATTGGCAATGGTTGCCTGTTAAACAAAATTGATTTAAAGTCATAAATGTAATTACTTATGTATATAACTAAATTATGCAATTAACAAGTACTAACCATTACATCTAAAAGTGTCTTTGTCTTGACTCCCATTACAGATGTTTCATGAAGTCATGAGAGGACCTCCTCTGTATGTTTTGTCCACTCAGATTCATGGGTCCTGGTCCTGGCAGCTCATGGACCCAACTTTTGGGAGGCCTTGTGACAGCCAAGCTCACCAATTCCCTACTAATTTATTTCACAGCCTCTTTAATTAACCACCCACCTAAAGGTTTAAAACATTTAATCAGTATCAAAGACTATTTCATCTTTGAAGGAAGCATATCATTTTTAGAAAGCAGTTTTTATACTAAAACCATAGAAAGATTTGTATCAGAGTTGTAAGGCATCCTCTATACTGTGATACAAGGGCTGCAGTCCCTATTTTGGGAATTAGAAAAATTGAAAGCAAGTCCCAGAAGAAGCCCCCAAACCACTCCCCTCTTGGTTCAGAGCAGACTCCTGATCACACACTACTGAAACATGAGGGAGGGGGCAGGGCACAACCTTTGAAAAAATGAGAGTCCAGTGGGTCCAGGATAGCAAGCAGGTCAACTTGGACGAGACCTTGATTCTCAGGATAGGCTCAGTTTAACACATCATCAAGCTAAATGACACACTCAGAGACGCCATGACAGTTCTAAGGTCAACCCTCAAAGATCAAAAAGTGGTGTGTGCCTTCACTTCAGTCATGTCTGACTCTTTGCGACCCTATGGACTATATAGGCTGCCAGGCTCCTTTGTCCATGGGATTCTTCAGCCAAGAATACTGGAGTGGGTTTCCCTCCTCCAGAAGATCTTCCTGACCCAGAGATCAAACCCATGTCTCTTTTACCTCCTGCATTGGCAGCGGGTTCTTTAGCACCCGTTAGCACCACTTGGGAAGCCCCTAATGGCTCTAAAAAGTGGGTGGTGGCCCAATTCCTAAAATTCTCCAACCCTTCCCCAAAACAGTTGGAATAATCTCCCCACTCATTAGTCAATGAAACTACCCAGTCTCTCTCCTTGTGAGATCACCCACACTCTGTTTGTGGAGTGCGTTTCCTCTCTAAACATGTCCACTTCTCACTCTGTCTCTAACTCAATTCTCTCTGCAGAGACACATCAGAAACCTGAGTTTCATTAGGTCCTGAAACCAGGTCTGTGATCTCAGTTGGAAGACTGTGGGTTTTGACTGGGTTCAAGTCCTACCCATGAGGGCTTGTTATGTAGATAGAATAGGGAAACAGGGTCCAAGATAGCTGTCAGAATAAGCAGCATCTCCAAAAAAAGGGGGTGGGGGGGCGCAGAGGGAGCCACAGACGATAGTAAGAAACTCTGGCAGGAATACACACCCCCTTCCCTGATTCGTCCTGAGTGTAACCAGTCAGGAAAACGCTGGTACAATCTCCTATTTTGCATAGAAAATAACCAATCAGACCCCAAGAACTCGCTCAGAAAAGGAAACTAGGGGTATAAAAGAGGGAAGGTTAACTGGGACAGGGCCACTCCTGAGGGGATTGGTCCACTTATCTTGAGTATGCCTCACAGAGTATCTAGAGGCATCTAGAGTAGGCATCTAGAGTATGCCTGCTGCTTGCCCAATATATCTTGCCTGCCTGAGGTGAACAGTAGTTTGTCGTTTCAATTCTTTCCTACCATGAGATAAGAACTAAGGAAGAAGAACTATCTTGACATCTTGGTGCCATGACTCAGATTGCTTGCTCACATCAGCAAAGGAAGGATCCTTGACCCTATGGCTAGAAGGACCTTAACCTCCTTTCATCATTATGACCTGCCCCACCCCGACCCCGCCACATATGCTACCTTAGGCAATGCATTGGGAAGGCCACGACCTCTAAGTTCTCATACAGTTTTTCATCTCTTATCTCCTCAAACCCTCTGCAAACAGGTGAGTGGCAGTGGAAGTAATTGAAGAACCTTGTCCAGGGTTACCCCTGGCATGCTCCAAAGGCCCCATTGCCCATTGCTCCCAGGTGACTGCTGCCAAAACAAGCAAGAGTTCTCATTTCCTCTTTTCTCTTTCTCCTTTAAACTGGATTAGGCCGATTAAAAATCAGGCTTTTAAACTCCATTAGGGCACCTGCCACTGGAAGACTCTCGTGACAGGATGAGGGAGTCATAGAATGGACCAGATACCTGATGTCCTCCCCCACTGAGGCACATTCTGTGAAACTCAGGCACATATTGGTACAAGCAAACCACTGAATCCACTCCACCTTTGGCCACAGGATTATGAAGCAGAGTCCTCATTTTCTTTTTCCCAGCTGGTCTGACTTGCTGCTCGGCATGTCTTGGCCATCTGCAGTCCCTGTTCCTTCTTCCCTGTATGCCATATTGCAAGTGACTCTGAGGAAGTTGGGCAGTACACTTCCTATAGACCTGTACATTTTGGGAGGCCTGTGGAAATGCATGTTGCTCTTGTGATCTTCTTGGGGGTTGGCTGACAGGTGGCCTCAGGAACCCAGTCTTAGAAAATTCCCCCAAGCAACACTGTCTCTGCCTTCCCCAATGGGTCAAAAGGCTCTCTCCTCCATATCCCATGTCTCTTAAAATACCTGAGAGCACAACATATGCCACCATGCAAATCTAAATGGTTCACAGGGACACAAACCATCCTAGAAATTCACATATTGACAGCCTCTCTCAGGGGGCAACTCTGCTCACCCTATCAGCCCCCACTGCTTTGGGAACTCTGCCTATGAGCTGCATGTGTCCGAGTTTCACAGGCATATCTTTGACACCTGAGGAAATTCCCCCTAGACCAGAATGCCACTCCCTTACTTTGAGCCTCTAGAACACTTCCCATACTCCGTTTGAGTAAGTTCACTTCCCCTTGTTTCTATAATCCTATTGCCACCCCTCTTATAGCCTCAGATACACACCCTTTGTAGACAAGGACCCTTTAACCAACTGAGAGTGAAACCAATTCTCATGTCTTTAAGTGAATCAATAAATCTTCTTTTCTACCACCGTTTCTGTTACCAATTAGAATGGACCCATAAATGGGATAATCCCACTATAGGAAATACCAGTCCTACTATTATAGCAGGTTTTGATTTTAGTAAAAATCCAGGCCAGCCTCCCAGTTTACAGATGCTATCTTGGTTGGCTCTACACCATGCCATCTATCCCCAGGACTGGGTGCTGACACAAACAAGGGCACATCACCACCAGGGATTGCAGATATGCTCTGCTTTAGTAAGGGGCCCTCAAGGTGCCCAGATTGCCTTGAGACCTACATTCTGACCCGGGATGCTGGCTCAACAGCCTACAACCAAAATGGGCACACTCACTGATCTGGGGACACCCAGGTCTCAGTCAGTGTACAAGGTTGGGGAGGCCTTCCATTCAAACTTAACCTGATGTTGACTGAGCTAGAGACCTTGGAGATGTCTGGCTTTAGTTGGGGATCCCAGGAGTCTGGTGAGCTGCCTTGGGATTTGCACCTAGACCCAGGGATGCCCAGCTCTCAGACTGAAAACCTTATGTCATGGAAGGACACCCTGGGATCCATCCTAAGGCTAAGAGGCTGACTAGTTTTTCTCTGTCCTTGCCATTGTTCCAGATGGGAAACAACCAATCAACTCATCAACAGGTGTCCTTAAGATGTATCCTTAATAAATGGGAGCTATTTGGCCCTCAGACTGTGAGGTGAAGACGCTTAAGATTCTTTTGAAACTCAGCATGGCCACAATATCCTCTGGAGGGTAGGGAACACTGGCCCCAAAATGGGAGCTTAAGTTACAATAGTATCCTACAATTAGATTTTTTCTGTAAGACACAAGGGAAATGGGTGGATTTTCTATGTTCAAATTTCCTGCCATTAAGAGACATGAAGGAACTCTGCCTCAAGTGAGGGATTAAGTATGAACATGCTAAACAGAGGGTGTTTGACACAGACGACCAAGAAAAAGAAGCCCCCTTGAAGGTTCACCTTCCACTGCTCCAAAATCACCTAGTGCTACCCCCTCAATATAGTCAGAACACCCCCATACCCTGCGCACCCTCTCCACTGGCTTGAGTATGCCCTTTAGTCAAAACTGGAGGGGAATTCGGACCCACCTGGATCCATAAGCTCTTCTCACTCCTAGAGCTAAGGGAAATCAAACTGGATTTGGGAAGCTACATAGATGATCCATGTAAACACGTGGATGCATTTCAATATATCTCCTTGGTTTTCAACCTAACGTGAAAAGATGTCATGGTCATATTTAATCAGACCTTATCTGACCTGAGAATGCTAGGGTCATGAGGGAGGCTGAAAAATATGCTATAGAGTATCCAATGTCAAGCAGTAAATACCCACTGGGGGAAATAGTAAATCCCTCTAGAACTACCTGACTTGGCCCTTTCCACGCTGTGAAAAAGGACTAATATGGGGATTCTGCACAACTGAAGCCTGAACATGTGGGGACAGAGTCAAGGAATCCACCATTGCAGAAACTTGTTTTATTGTTGATACTGGGAAAGCCAAATAGGCCTCTGAGCACAAACAGGTTCACAGAGTTCACCCCATGAATCTAACCCACCCCTGCACTACTTCTCTGCTAATTAACTTTATTCCCAATGACACTTCATATTTATAGCTACATCTGTAATCACTTCCTAACCCCCAATCCGCTTGTATCACCCTGTGCACTTGATATTTCTGCTCTGGTGCCATAGGACCTTGTCTAATGTCTCCTCTAAACAATTCCCGCCCCCCCAATTTCCCATCCAACTACACTCCTCTGCCTCCTTCCCCATTTCACTAGAAAACACCATCTCTGATGCAGATGCTCAGGTAGGAATTCTTGACTTCATCCTGATTCTTCTCTTCCCTGGGACCCACAGGAATTACTATGTCTCACAGTCCTGCCTTTAGGATTCAACGTGGATCTGATTCCATAACTCCATGTCCACTTTCATTTCTCCCTTAGGTCTAGACATCACTGTTCTCAGCCTCTAACCCCTGTCATAGTCTCCCACTTGGGATAAGTTTTTGGCAAAATGGCAGCCAAAGTTCTTTTAAAAGGAAATCAAACTCCTTATTGTGGTGTCAGCTCCCTCCATTTTCTGACACCTGGTGGCCTTTACCTCCATTTCTGCTATTCCTTCAGTACATTCTGGCCACCTTGCATTTTGGCTGGTCCTCACACCCATCATGATCCTACCTCTTTCAGAGGTATCACTTGTAACTGTCCCTTCAGATTACAAAGTTTCTACCCATGTGGCCTCTCCATGGAGCAGCCTTCCAGGACCACTTCTACCAAGACCACCATGCCATTCCACTGCTCCCACATTCCCTGTTCATTTTTCTGCATAAAACCTATCAGATCCCAACAGATGCTCTGTCTTCAGTTTAATTTTCATGTCTGGAATCTTCCTCTCCCCTCTCCCTTCCTCACTCCTGACAAAAAAAAACATGGACTTTCTTTTTGGTTTTCATTAATTTTCTCCAATCCAAGCACACCTTTATTCAAAAATTGTGAGAAAATGCCATTTACTATATCTTGATGTTCTCTGTCATTTACTCATGTGATTCCTGCCAGTTATACAAATGTTTTGCTCTGCTTCCCTTACACCAGGAAAAAAACCAGTTTGTGCTCATTGTTTAGTGAGAGGTTGTAACTTGTGAATAAAGATGCTAACTGTGGAGTTTGGGCTTAATCATGTGAGGAAAAACCTCTTGAGAATTTCCTAGCTTTCTACTGAGGAGTGAGTGCAAGATGGGGAGTGAAAGATGAAGAGCAGCAACTGGCAATTCCCCCTAATTGTCCAGCTGAATTTCTTGTTCAGAAAACTCACACAGCAGCAATCTTGCAATGAAAGGAAACAATCTCCAGGTAATTTTTCAAATGTAGCCATTGTTAAATTGGAATATAAATATTTTGTGATAACAATTTCTTTCTGAGTGTTCTATTTAAGAGCCTCTCAAAGAGGGATAATAATTATAGAAAAAAGGCAGAAAAGCTGCTTTGTTTTGTTTTGTTTTCATTTATTTTTATTAGTTGGAGGCTAATTACTTTAGAATATTGTGTGGTTTTTGCCATACATTGACATGAATCAGTCATGGGTGTACATGTGTTCCCCATCCTGTACCCCCCTCCCACCTCCTCCCCATCCCATCTCTCTGGGTCATCCCAGTGCACCAGCCCCGAGAACTTGTCTCATGCATCCAACCTGGACTGGCGATCTGTTTCACACTTGATAATATACATGTTTCAATGCTGTTCTCTCAGATCATCCCACCCTTGCCTTCTCCCACAGAGTCCAAAAGTCTGTTCTATAAATCTGTCTCTTTTTCTGCCTTGCATATAGGGTTATCATTACCATCTTTCTAAATTCCATATATATGCGTTAGTATACTGTATTGGTGTTTTTCTTTCTGGCTTACTTCACTCTGTATAATGGGCTCCAGTTTTATCCGTCTCATTAGAACTGATTCAAATGTATTCTTTTTAATGGCTGAGTAATATTCCATTGTGTATATGTACCACAGCTTTCTTATCCATTCATCTGCTGATGGGCATCTAGGTTGTTTCCATGTCCTGGCTATTATAAACAGTGCTGCGATGAACATTGGGGTACACGTGTCTCTTTCAGATCTGGTTTCCTCAGTGTGTATGCCCAGCAGTGGGATTGCTGGGTCATATGGCAGTTCTGTTTCCAGTTTTATAAAGAATCTCCACACTGTTCTCCATAGTGGCTGTACTAGTTTGCATTCCCACCAACAGTGTAAGAGGGTTCCCTTTTCTCCATACCCTCTCCAGCATTTATTGCTTGTAGACTTTTGGATAGCAGCCATCCTGACTGGCGTGTAATGGTACCTCATTGTGGTTTTGATTTGCGTTTCTCTGATAATGAGTGATGTTGAACATCGTTTCATGTGTTTGTTAGCCATCTGTGTGTCTTCTTCAGAGAAATGTCTGTTTAGTTCTTTGGCCCACTTTTTGATTGGGTCATTTATTTTTCTGGAATTGAGCTGCAGGAGTTGCTTGTATATTTTTGAGATTAATCCTTTGTCGGTTTCTTCATTTGCTATTATTTTCTCCCATTCTGAAGGCTGTCTTTTCACCTTGCTTATAGTTTCATTTGTTGTGCAAAAGCTTTTAAGTTTAATTAGGTCCCATTTGTTTATTTTTTTGCTTTCTTTCTTTCTTTCTTTCTTTTTTTTTTTTTTGTAGTGGTTTTTGCCATACATTGATGTGAATCAGCCATGGATTTACATGTGTTCCCCATCCTGAACTCCTTTCCCACCTCCCTCCCCATCCCATCCCTCTGGGTCATCCCAGTGCTTTGAATTAAACTTATAACTGTTGGGAATTTAACTTTATAAGTATTGCTATTGCCAGCTGAAGTCTATATTGATGAGCTGCATATATTTTCACATTAAAATGCAATACTTGCACAGAGGATATATTATATATATATATATTCTATAGGATTGATATATAATAGATACCAAAACTATCTTGAGAATTGTGGCTTAATGAAGTTTCAAACTAAGTAAAAGATTAGTCTCTAAAGTACATTTATTTCACTGTAATAGGAGATAATCCAAGCATTCTGTAAATGGAGAAAGTCCCACAGTTAGATGAAAGAAGTTGAACGTGAAAGCCTCATTGCTATGCTCAGCTTGTGAAGTTGGAGAAATACAGTCCAAGGTGGAGGCTGCCCTGCACTCACGGGTCTCAGTGTAACTGTGGTGGAGAGTCATGGAAGTGGGGGAATGCAGCCCAGCATGCTGGGAGGCCTGAGAGGAGGGCAGGGAACAGCACAGTTAATACTCAGGCCCACTCCAAGGGAAGAGACCATCAGGCCTCCTGGCTGGTTTGGAAAAGGCCTTGGGATCTGGTGATTCTCATGACCTCTTTCAGGGCCTTGAGGACTTTTAGCACCTCCTCCATCTCCTCTTCTTATTTAGACTGCATGAATCTCTCTTTCATCAGTTTTTGAACCACAGAATTGACTTCCTGCCTCAAAATCAGGTTGACCTTCCTCAGTTTTCTATAAGTGTCAGTAAGGCTGAGTATATTTAATGACTCATTCTCTAGCCTGGTTTTCTGTAAAGATGTCTCCATCTCTGCATACTTATTTTTGGCAACACAACACTAGTCAGTGAGTTGGCATTTCTCATCAATCTATGCAGCCAGTGTTTCTGCGAGCTGGATTTCATGTCCTACATATAGTCGCATTCATTCTAACAGACTGAACAAATCTGAATGTAAATAAAAGACCCACCAATAAGCTGATGACAGGCAGATACACCACTTTCTCCCACTGGAGGCTCTGAAAAGTGAACTGTGATCTCTGCCCACTGGGCAGCAGCAATACCACCACCTCACTGAGCTCCCCAAGTATCAGCCCAAAGCCAAGCTCCACAGAGAATGGCAACCCCTCCATGGCACTCACTCACCACAGGTGCCCAGGTACTATGGCACCACCAGCCACAGCAAACCCAACATTCCACCTGGAACCCAACCAGCAATCAGCACCCTGGATTGGTCAGTCATTGTATTATGGGGGTCGCAGGGAGATATGAAAAGAAAATGTAATTCCATTATTATCTAATGGTAAATTTTTCTTTACATCTGTCATAGAGTGTTTATATCAATATACAATTGAAATATACTGAAATGTGTCAATCTTCACCTTATGTCTTCACAAATCTTTGAAATTCAGAACCACTACAGAATCCAAGACTTCAGTGTATCAACATACATATCAATCATATCCAATGGGACAGAAAAGACCTCTCTGTCACATTTCAGTTGAAACACACCCACTGTCACCCCACGCTTCCTCACTTTCAGTTTTTCTAAACATCTAATAGTTTGGCAGGAGTTGAACTTAACAAATTTGAAATAAATCACAATGTACACTTTGTTGTTTTCTCTTTTGCTCTAAGTAAATTTTTTCTTATGAGTCACATATTTTTATTTGAGAAAGGAGTTCTGTTTTTAGGGCTGAATAATTTTTCCTTGTAAGAGTAAATCACAAAATATATATCTATTCTCTTAATAACTGACATTTGGGGTACATGAATTGTGGGGTATTGTGAATAGTTTTTTGCATATTTATACACATGTCTCTTTTCTAAATGTCTGTTTTTACTTCCCTTTGGTGAAGAATACCTGGGTGTAGCACTATTCAGTACACATGTGCTAAGTAAATATACACACTTTTTTATGTAGAGGATTTCTTGAGGTATACTTTACATGCCATATAGTAACTCATTTAAATACACAATTCTTTGATTTTTGTGTGAGTAAATGCACAGAGCTGTCTCCATCACAATCCCACTTCGGAACAACTCTATCATGGTAAAGGGTTTCAGCCCTCAGTATTTTCTACTGGCTTCATGTGACAGTCACTGTCTCACTCTTTAAAATGTTTCCCTCATTTAGATTCCAGTTCTGGTAGCTCAGACAGTGAAGAAACTGCTTACAATTCAAGAGACTTGGGTTCAATCCCTGGGTCAGCAAGATCCCCGGGAGAAGGGAATGGCTATCCACTCCAGTATTCTTGCCTGCAGAATTCTTTGGACAGAAGAGTCTGACGGGATACAGTCCATGGGCTCGGAAGAGGTGGACAATGACTGAGTGCCTAACACTATGTATTCTACAGTTTTTATCATTGTCTTTGTTTGGTTAATTTTTCCAAACTCACGTGCCTTTTTTTATGGCTCCATGGATGGTCTCTATTTCTCTCCCCAAGCCTGTAACATTAGTTTTGACCTGGAATGTAGTTTTGGGCCAGTTTTCTTTCTCATTAAAACATCCCCCTGCTGACCTCACCCAGTCTTGTGGCCTTCACTTCTTGACAAGATGACTGTGGCTGCTGCAGCTAACCACCCTCCTTCTCTTGCCCTAAACTGAAGGCTATTCTACACCCAATCCAGGAGATCCAGTCAGGCCACTCATCAGCCCATCCTCACCATAAATTTCTGCTCATCAGACTTCAAGAAAAAAATGCACACATCACCCATGAGTCCTAGGGATTTGACACCTGGTTAACTCTCCACAGCCTGGCCGGACCTCACTCTGCTCCAGCCTTCAAGCTTCCTTTTTGCTCCTTGGGTGTGATGGGATGCTCCTGCCACAGGGCCTGGCATTATTCCCTTTGCCTAGAAACTTTCACACAACATTCACATAAGGGTTTCCCTCCTTCCTTTCAAGTCCCTAGTCAAATGATGGTGAAGAAGTTCTCCCCAGAAGATCCCACATAGTGAAGATGCAGTAGCTGTTTCACCATGACGTTACCAAACAGGCTCGACTGCTCATCAACCAAGAAGCCAACAACGAGAAAGAGTTTTGGGTAAAGGAAAAGTAGTTTTATTTTAAGGAAGCCAACAATCTGGGGAGAAGGTGAGTTACCACCCAAATGAACCAACTCCCACCTCCCCAAGTTTTAGCCCAGATTTATTTAAGAGGTGAAGCAGAAATGCCTGCAAGCTTTGTGCTAAGAGTAGGCTTCTATTCTATTTTTAAAGACTTGTATAATAGTGAGGAGGTGCCTTACTAGCATTGGAACCTGAGTGTGGTCATTATATGGTCTGGATCACACAACTGTTCTATGGGTCGGTGGACCAAAGGAAGACAAAGACAAAAAAAAAACAGAGTAAAACAGGACCAAAAAAAAAAAGGAACCAGCCATCAAAACCTGGACTGTGTTTAAGTATCAACAAGCCCTTGGTTACAAAGCAAGAGCGGTTGCAATGACACCCCCATATATTACTACCTGAACACCCCTCCTTTTCATTTCCCTTCACCGCCTTTATAACAGTTTCACATGCACACAAGCACTGTCTTTTATGAATTTTCTTGTTTGTTATTGAACTGGAAGTTTCATGAGGACAGAAATTTCTTCACAAATTTATTATTGCTTTCTTTCCAATGACCATTATGTAATTGCTGCACTGTAGTGCAAATGAAACACTGACCAAATTGCATGAGAATAAGAAATGTGTTTCATTTTATTTTAATGAATCTATGACTTTTTATAAAGTTGCCTATGGAGATACATTGCCAGCATATTTCAGTTACTCTTTAGTTTTCTGATGTAAAATTAATTTCTTTAATATCTTCTTGGAAAGAAACTCAAGGTTTATATAGTTTTAATAGTTAATAGTAGAAGGAAAAGTAAAAAAAAAAAAAAAAAAAAAAACTTAGTAAATGCTTAAATGTGGCTACCAGTGTGCAGCTCACCTAATGGAAGCTCGCAGAAGGGTAGCTCCTGGGAAGGGACATAATCCACCCCTGCATCTCCCCTCTGATCACGAGGAATGTTGCATGTCCATGGATGTGCGTGACCAGTGAGGGAAATCACGGTACTGAAAATCTTGTCAGTACTTGCTTCTGCTCCTTCCAGGCCTGCCCTCCGGGAGATCTACAAACAGGTCAGTCCCTCAAAATTTTCTGGGACTGTCTTTTTTTTCCTGGCACAAAGAGTGGGAGAACAAAGCTACATGGCTCATCTCAGGCAAAGAAAATTAAAAAAGAACTAGAGACGTTGGGCCCAAACTAGGACATGCTCTGCATACACAAAACTCAGATTACAAAAGAAGAACCATAGAAATGGAGTCAGATCCTCATTATGCAAAACAGTACAGGTCTGGCACTTGGGACAGGGTCCAAGGTTTTCTCTGGCCTCAAGGCCTTTGCTTCTTCCCTTGACATGGTCAATCTCTCTCAGCTGTGCAGCTGAACAGAAGCTGTGGTGCCACTCGTTAGAGCTGGCACTTTCTAGGTGTGTCCATGAAAAGGTCCTCAGTCAGGATTTTTTTCTTCTTTTGTAGACAAATACAAAATCCAAGACATTGCAATTTATGGATTATGTTCATTCCTTCTTTCTGCATAACCTTTAGTTTCTTAGTTGATGAATAGTTCATTTACAATGCTGAGCCAGTTTCAAGTGCCCAGCAATGTGATTCAGTATTAGGTATATGTATATACATTCTTTATATACATTTCCATTAAGAGTTATTACAAAGCTTCTATTGCCGGAGACCTGGGTTAGATCCCTGGTTGGGGAAAAATCCTGGATGCTGCATGGCTCAGACAAAACACATAATAAACAAAAATGAATTTAAAAAAACAAAAATAGAGTTGCCATATGATCCAGCAGTCCTACTCCTGTACATGTATCCAGACTTGATTATAATTCAAAAAGATATAAGCTATAAAAGATAAAATATATAACCCTATGTTTGTAGCAGCACTATTTATAATAGCCAAGAAACAGAAGCAACCTAAACATCCACCAACAAATGAATGGATAAAGATGTGGTACATATATACAAACATAAAAAAGAAAAAAAATAATGGCATTTGCAGCAACATGGATGAACCTAGAGATTATCATTCTAAGCAAAGTAAGTTAGAAAGAGAAAGCAAAATCCATATGATATCACTTATATGTGGACTCTAAACTATGACATAAATGACCTTATTTATGAAAGATATTCACAGACAAAAATGACAGACTTATGGTTGCTAAGCAGGTGGGGTGGTGGTGGAGAGTAGATTAGGAGTTTGGAAGTAGCAATGCAAAGTGTTATATATTCAATTGATAAATAACCAGGTCATATTGTGTAGTACAAGGAGCAATATTCAGTATTTTCTAATAAAACATAATGGAAAAGAATATGAAAATGAATATATATATGTCTGTGTGATCTTAATCACTTTGCTGCACTCCGGAAACTAACACAACATTGTAAATCAACAATGCATTAATAAAAAAAAAAATCTTAGTGTTCATTTTAAAAAGCAAACTTTACTACAAAAATATTGAATACAGTTTCCTGTGCTATACAGTAGGTCCCTGTTGGTTGTCTGTTTTATATTTGGTGGTGTGAATATTAACCCCAAGCTCCTAATTTATCACTCTCCCCTTACCCACTATCCCTTTTAGTAACCATATAACTGGTTTCCATGTTTGAGGTCTATTTCAGATTTATAAATAAGTTCATGTGTATCACTATTTCAGATTCCACAGATAAGTGATATGGTATTTGTCTGACTTATTTCACTCAATATGGTAGCCTCAGTTCAGTTCAGTTCAGTGATTCAGTCGTGTCTGACTCTTTGCAACCCCATGAATCGCAGCACACCAGGCCTCCCTGTCCATCACCAACTCCCGGAGTCCACTCAGACTCATGTCCGTTGAGTCGGTGATGCCATCCAACCATCTCATCCTCTGTCGTCCCCTTCTCCTTCTGCCCTCCATCTTTCCCAGCATCAGGGTCTTTTCGAATGAGTCAGTTCTTTACATCAGGTGGCCAAATTATTGGAGTTTCAGCTTCAACATCAGTCCTTCCAATGAACACCCAGGACTGATCTCCTTTTGAATGGACTGGTTGGATCTCCTTGCAGTCCAAGGGACTCTCAAGAGTCTTCTCAAACACCACAGTTCAAAACCATCAATTCTTCTGTACTCAGTTTTCTTCACAGTCCAACTCTCACATCCATGCATGACCACTGGAAAAACCATAGCCTTGACTAGATGGACCTTTGTTGACAAAGTAATGTCTGCTTTTTAATGTGCTGTCTAGGTTGGTTATAACTTTCCTTCCAAAGAGTAAGCATCAAAAAAAAAAAAAAAAAAAAAGAGTAAGCATCTTTTAATTTCATGGCTGCAGTCACCATCTGCTGTGATTTTGGAGCCCAAAAAATAAAGTCAGCCACTGTTTCCACTGTTTCCCCATGTATTTCCCATGAAGTGATGGGACCAGATGCCATGATCTTAGTTTTCTGAATGTTGAGCTTTAAGCCAACTTTTTGACTCTCCTCTTTCACTTTCATCAAGAGGCTCTTTAGTTCCTCTTCACTTCCTGCCATAAGGGTGGTGTCATCTGCATATCTGAGGCTATTGATATTTCCCATGGCAATCTTGATTCCAGCTTGTGCTTCCTCCAGCCCAGCGTTTCTCATGATGTACTCTGCATATAAGTTAAATAAGCAGGGTGACAATATACAGCCTTGACGTACTTCTTTTCCTATTTGGAACCAGTCTCTTGTTCCGTGTCCAGTTCTAACTGTTGCTTCCTGACCTGCATATAGGTTTCTCAAGAGGCAGGTCAAGTGGTCTGGCATTCCCATCTATTTCAGAATTTTCCACAGTGTCTTGTGATCCACACAGTCAAAGGCTTTGGCATAGTCAATAAAGCAGAAATAGATGTTTTGCTGGAACTTTCCTGCTTTTTTGATGATCCAGCAGATGTTGGCAATTTGACCTCTGGTTCCTCTGCCTTTTCTAAAACCAGCTTGAACATCTGGAAGTTCATGGTTCATGTATTGCTGAAGCCTGGCTTGCATTCATATTGCTGCAAATGGCATTATTTCATTCTTTTTATGGCTGGTAATAGTCCATTACATACCACATCTTCTTGATCCATTCAGTTGTCAGTGGCCATTTAGGTTGCTTCCATGTCTTGGCTATTGTAAATAGTGCAGCGAAGAACACTAGGGTGATGTATCTTTTCTAATTTAAGCATTCTTTCAACCTGTGTCCAAGATTGGATCGCAGGATTATATGTTAACTCTACTGTTAGATTTTTAAGGAGCCTCCATAATACATACTTGTTGTTGTTGTATGCCAGGGTTCCCTGTCTTTCACTGTCTCCCGGAGTTTGCTCAAACTCATGTCCAATGAGTCGATAATGCCATCCGACCATCTCATCCTCTGCTGTCCCTTTTCCTCCTGATTTCAATCTTTCCCAGCATCAGAAAATGTGTCAGCTCATTTGCTTCAGGTGGCTGAAGTACTGGAGCTTCAGCACCAGCACCAGTCCTTCCAATGAATATTCAGGATTGATTTTGTTTAGAATGGACTGGTTTGATCCTCCTTGTTGTCCAAGAGATTCTGAAGAGTCTTCTTCAGGATCACAGTTCGAAAGCAACAATTATTCTGGCTGAGCCTTCTTTGTGGTACAACTCACACATCCATACGTGACTACTAGAAAAACCATAGCTTTGACTATACAGATCTTAGTTAGCAAAGTGTTGCTCTGTTTTTTAATACACTTGCTAGATTTCTTCCAAGGAGCAAGAGTCTTTTAATTGCATGGGTACAGTCACCATCTGCAGTGATTGTGGAGCCTAAGAAAATAAAGTCTGTCAATATTTCCATTTTTTTTCCCATCTATTTGCCATGAAGTCATGGGCCCAGATGCCATGACTTCATTTTTGAATGTTGAGTTTTAAGCCAGATTTTTCACTCCTTCTTTCAACTTCATCTAGAGGCTCTTTAGTTCCTCTTCACTTTCTGCCATTGGGATGGTGTCATCTGCATATCTGAGGTTACTGATATATCCCTTGGCAACCTTGATTCCAGCTTGAGCCTCATCCAGCCCAACAATTCTCATGATGTACTCTGCATATAAGTTAAATCAATGGATGACAATATAAAGCCTTGATGTACTCCATTTCCAATTTTGAAGCAGTCTATTGTTCCATGTCTCGTTCTAACTATTTCTTCTTAAATTCCATATGGGTTTCTCAGGAGACAGGTAAGATGTTCTGGTGTTCCTATCTCTTGAAGAATTTTCCAGCTTGTTGTGATCCACACAGTCAAAGAATTTAGCATAGTCAATGAAGTAGTAGTAGATATTATTCTGTTATTCCTTGTGCTTTCAATGATTCAGTTCAGCTCAGTTCAGTCACTCAGTCGTGTTCAACTCTTTGTGACCCCATGGGCCGCAGCAGGTTGGGCCTCCCTGTCCATCGCCAACTCCCAGAGTCCACCCAAACTCATGTCCATTGAGTCAGTGATGCGATCCAATCATCTTCTGTCATCCCCTTCTCCTCCTGCCCTGAATCCCTCCCAGCATCAGGGTCTTTTCAAATGAGTCAGCTCTTCACATCAGGTGGCCAAAGAATTGAAGTTTCAGCTTCAACATCAGCCCTTCCAATGAACACCCAGTGCTAAGCTCCTTAAGGATAGACTGGTTGGATCTCCTTGCAGTCCAAGGGACTCTCAAGAGCCTTCTCCAACACCACAGTTCAAAAGCATCAATTCTTCAGCACTCAGCTTTCTTTACAGTCCAACTCTCACATCCATACATGACCACTGGAAAAACCATAGCCTCGATAGACAGACCTTTGTTGACACAGTAATGTCTCTGCTTTTTAATATGCTATCTAGATTGGTCATAACTTTCCTTCCAAGGAGTAAGTGTCTTTTAATTTCACGGCTGCAGTCACCATCTACAGTGATTTTTGGAGCCCAAAAATATAAAGTCAGTCACTATTTCCACTGTTTCCCCATCTATACGCCATGAAGTGATGGGACCGGATGCCATGATCTTAGTTTTCTGAGTTGAGCTTTAAGCCAACTTTTTCTCTCTCCTCTTTCACTTTTTTTTTCTTTTTTTGTAAATTGATTTATTTATTTTAATTGGAGGCTAATTACTTTACAATATTGTAGTGGTTTTGCCATACATTGACAAGAATCAGCCATGGGTGTACACATGTTCCCCATCCTGAACCCCCCTCCCACCGTCCTCCCCATCCCATCCCTCAGGGTTGTCCCAATACACCAGCCCTGAGCACCCTGTCTCAAGCACCCCGTCTCATGCATCACACCTGGACTGGTGATCTGTTTCCCATATGGTAATATACATGTTTCAATGCTGTTCTTTCAAATCATCCCACCCTCTCCTTCTCCCACAGAGTCCAAAAGTCTCTTCTTTACATCTGTGTCTCTTTTGCTGTCTCGCATATAGGGTCATTGTTACCATCTTTCTAAATTCCATGTGTATATGCATTGTGGTATTGTATTGGTGTTTTTCTTTTTTTGTGTGTGACATCCTAATCAATGCTTTATTTTACTTTATTTTTTGAAGAGGTAGATTCAGATAAGCTGGATTCTGATACAACCAGATGGTTCAATACACAGAATATATAAAAAGGTATAAAATGAAAAGATTCATTGTCTTCTGCAACCCCCACTATGTACACAAAATGAAAACCACATTTATCCACTTCTTAGAATTCCTCCAGATGTTCTTTATGCAAATATAAATTCATATTCATAACTTTCCTTTTTAAAACAAAATGTAGCATTCTATGCACATTCTTCTGTATGTTGCTTTTTTTTTCCACTGAAAAAATAAATCTTGAGCATCTTTCCGTATTGGCACAAAGGTGGTTCATCATGTATTGGTGTTTTTCTTTCTCACTTACTTCATTCTGTATAATAGGCTCCACTTTCATCCACCTCATTAGAACTGACTCAAATGCATTCTTTTTAATAGCTGAGTAGTATTCCATTATGTATATGTACCATAGTTTTCTTATCCATTCATCTGCCGATGGACATCTAGGTAGCTCCCATGTCCTAGCTATTGTAAACAGTGCTGCGATGAACATTGGGGTACACGTGTCTCCTTCAATTCTGGTTTCCTCAATGTGTACGCCCAGCAGTGGCGTTGCTGACTCATATGGCAGTTCTATTTCCAGTTTTTTAAGGAATCTCCACACTGTTCTCCAGAGTGGCTGTACTCATATGGCAGTTCTATTTCCAGTTTTTTAAGGAATCTCCACACTGTTCTCCAGAGTGGCATTCTCACCAACAGTGTAAGAGGGTTCCCTTTTCTCCACACCCTCTCCAGCATTTATTGTTTGTAGACTTTTGGATAGCAGCCATTCTGACTGGCGTGTAATGGTACCTCATTGTGGTTTTGATTTGCATTTCTCTGATATGAGTGATGTTGGGCATCTTTTCATGTTTGTTAGCCATCTGTATGTCTTCTTTGGAGAAATGTCGGTTTAGTTCTTTGGCCCATTTTTTGATTGGGTCATTTATTTTTCTGGAATTGAGCTGCAGGAGTTGCTTGTATATTTTTGAGATTAATTCTTTGCTTCTTCATTTGCTATTATTTTCTCCCATTCTGAAGGCCGTCGTTTCACCTTGCTTATAGTTTCCTTCACTGTGCAAAAGCTTTTAAGTTTCTTTTTAGTTCTTCCTCACTTTTTGCCATAAGGCTGGTGTCATCTGCATATCTGAGGTTATTGATATGTCTCCCAGCAATCTTGATTCCAGCTTATGCTTCATCCAGCCCAGCGTTTCTCATGATGTACTCTGCATATAAGTTAAATAAGCAGGGTGACAATATACAGCCTTGATTCACTTCTTTCCCGATTTGGAACCAGTCTGTTGTTCCATGTCCGGTTCTAACTGTTGCTACCCGACCTGCATACAGATTTCTCAAGAGGCAGTTCAGGCGGTCTGGTAGTCCCATCTCTTTCAGAATTTTCCGAAGTTTGTTGTGATCCACACAGTCAAAGGCTTTGGAATAGTCAATAAAGCAGAAGTAGGTGTTTTTCTGGAACTCTGTTGCCTTTTCAATGATCCAACAGATGTTAGAGATTTGATCTCTGGTTCCTCTGCCTTTTCTAAATCCAGATTGAACATCTGGAAGTTCACAGTTCATATACTGTTGAAGCCTGGCTTGGAGAATTTTAAGCCTTACTTTGCTACCCTGTGAGATGAGTGCAACTGTGCAGTAGTTTGAGCATTCTTTGGCATTGCCTTTCTTTGGGATTGGAATGAAAACTGACCTTTTCCAGTCCTGTGTTCACTGCTGAGTTTTCCAAATTTGCTGACATATTGAGGGCTGCACTTTCACAGCATCATCTTTTAGGATTTGAAATAGCTCAACTGGAATTCCACCACCTCCACTAGCTTTGTTCGTAGTGATGCTTCCTAAGGCCCACTTGACTTCACTTTCCAGGATGTCTGGCTCTAGGTGAGTGATCACACCACCGTGATTATCTGGGTCATGAAGATCTTTTTTGTGCAGTTCTTCTGTGTATTCTTGCAACCTCTTCTTAGTATCTTCTGCTTCTGTTAGGTCCATACCATTTCTGTCCTTTATTGAACCCATATTTGCATGAAATGTTCCCATGGTATGTCTAATCTTCTTGAGATCTCTAGTCTTTCCCATTCTATTGTTTTCCTCTCTTTCTTTGCACTGATCAATGAGGAAGTCTTTCTTATCTCTCCTTGCTATAATTTGAAATTCTGCATTCAAATGGGTATATCTTTCCTCTTCTCCTTTGCTTTTCACTTCTTTTCTTTTCACAGCTATTTGTAAGGCCTCCTCAGACAGCCATTTTGCATTTTTGCATTTCTTTTCTTGGGGATGGTCTTGAGCCCTGCCTCCTGTACAATGTTCCGAACTTCTGTTCATAGTTCATCAGGCACTCTATCATCAGATCTAGTCCCTTAAGGGATATTATTTAGGTCATACCTGAATGGTCTAGTAGTTTTCCCTACTTTCTTCAATTTAAATCTGAATTTGGCAATAAGGAATTCATGAATCTGAGCCACAGTCAGTTACCAGTCTTGGTTTTGCTGACTGTCTAGAGCTTCTCCATCTTTGGCTGCAAAGAATATAATCAATTTGATTTCAGTATTGACCATCTGGTGATATCCATGTGCAGAGTCTTCTCTTGTGTTGTTGGAAGAGGGTGTTTTCTATGACCAGTGCATTCTCTTGGCAAAACTCTGTTAGCCGTTGCCCTTCTTCATTCTGTACTCCAAGGCAAAATTTCCTGTTACTACAGGTGTTTCTTGACTTCCTACTTTTCCTTTCCAGTCCCCTATAATGAAAAGGACATCTTTGGGGTGGGGGGGGGAGTTAATTCTAAAAGGTCTTGTAGGTCTTCATAGAACCGTTCAACTTCAGCTTCTTCAGCATTACTGGTCGGGGCATAGACTTGGTTTACTGTGATATTGAATGGTTTGCCTTGGAAATGAACAGAGATCATTCTGTTGTTTTTGAGATTGCATCCAAGTACTGCATTTCAGACTTGTTTATTGACTATGATGGCTACTCCATTTCTTCTAAGGCATTCTTGCCCACAGTAGTAGCTATAATGGTCATCTGAATTAAATTCACCCATTCCAGTCCATTTTAGTTCTCTGAATCAATGATTCAATGGAAGTCAAATTCCCTGGGTGTCCTCAGTCCCTTTGCTGGATCCCTAGTTTGAGAAGACTGTTGTGAAGCCTAGAACTTTCAGAGTATTGTGAGAACTCCTTTGGCATAGATTTATTCCTGGTTATTTTATTCTTTTTTGTTGTAATGGGGAAAGTGATTGCTTCTTTATCTTTCTGATTTTTCAATATTAGTGTATAGGAATGCAATAATTTCTGTGTATTAATTTTATATTTTGCAACTTTACTAAATTCATGGACTACCTCTGGAAGGTTTTTTATGGGATGTTTATGATTTTCTATGTATAGTATCATGTCATGGACTAGCTCTAGAAGATTTTTGGTGGCATGTTTATTGCTTTCTAAGTTTAGTGTCATGCCACCTGCAAACAGGAAGAGTTTTACTTCTTTCCAGTCTGGATTCTTTTTATTTCTTTTTCTTCTCTGATCGCCATGGGTAGGACTTCCAAAACTATATTGAATAGTAGTGGTGAGAGTGGGTACCCTTGTACCCTTGTACCCTTATTCCTGATCTTAGAGGAACTAGAATTTCTAATATTAATGGCATGGCCTGCAATTTACATACGGTTAACAGCTGTGGTATCCCGGCCATGCAAAAGTAGCAGGACAAAGACTTGTTTAAATGGCCTCCTGAGGTTTTACTGTCTCTTGCTGTTAATCAGTGACATTAAACAGCCTGTGGAAAGGCAGGAATGACCAAATATGATGAGAAGACTCTATGGAGTTTTAGTTGATTAGCCCCAAAACAACAAACAGCAACCAAATCAAGGGATCACAAAACTTCAAATGGGCTAATAATTTTGGTTGGGGTGACTGAAGAATAAAATAACCTCTAAGTGATTAAAATCTATACCAGTTAGTCACATATGGATCCAAAATAATGATCAATGGAAGAAGTTGCCCTAAAGATTACAGTTCAATCCCACCTAGAGTTTATATTGATAAAAGACTTTACATCATTGAAGTTGGAGCAGAACATCTCAAACAAGCCAGTATTAATGGTTTGTACAATGATTAGAGTTCAGCATGATTTGAGTTCAGACCAAAGCCATGCAGGTCAATTTCTATCAATTCTACATTTCTGTCAGTAGGAAAAGGCAAAAACATTATGACCTCCTTTCCAAAAATGCCTTCAACCTAACAGATATATAATCTTAATCTAAATAATTTTTACATTGTCCTGCCAAAGAACAGGGTTTGTTACAGTGGCAGAAACCAGTAATTTCATGAAACTTAAACCTTTGTTAGCAGAAGGTCAATGCTTCTCCCTAACAGAATGTTCATAACCAATTTTCTTCCATTAATGGTCCATATTTTCATGCCACAGCACTCCTTAGACAAATTGATCCTAAGCATTAAGTTATACCAATTATTTAAAAGATCCATGTTACAACCTATCCCTAATGAAGTCAAACTATTCAGTAAAATCTTTACAATTGTCATCCAGGTCTGTATTCATTATTGCACCAACCTTCACTTTCACTCTAGCCCTAACAATATGACTCAGTACTATATCCCATACCATACACATTTATTAACATAAACTAGGCATTGTATTTATATTAGATATACTGAGTTGGCTGAACTTCAAATTTAAGATATGTAAAAAAATTTTTTTAATTCCTCAATTATTTTTAAGTTGGGAATATCAAGTATTTTGCAATTAAAAATGAAATGGAACAAAAATAATTTTTTGTGTTCCAGACATAAATCCCACCCAATACAGGTATATGATCCTTTTTAAGCAATATTGAATTCAGTTTGCTTGTATTTTTGTTGAAGATCCTTGCAATGATGCTCAGCAAGGATATGCACATGTAATTTTCTACTAGTGTCTTTGTATGGCTCTGAAGTGAAGTGAAGTGAAGTCGTTCAGTCGCGTCCAACTCTTTGCGACCCCGTAGACTGTAGTCTACCAGGATCCTCAGTCCATGGGATTTTCCAGGCAAGAATACTGGAGTGGGTTTCCATTTCCTTCTCCAGGGGATCTTCCCGACCCGGGGATCAAACCCGGGTCTCCCGCTTTGTAGGCAGACGCTTTACCATCTGAGCTACTAGCACTACTATAATGACAGTTTCATAAAATGATTTTAGAAGTGTTCCTGCCATTTCAATTTTTTGGAAGAGTTTGAGAATGGTTGGTTTTCATTCTAAACAAAATGATCACGTGGATCACAGCTTTGTGTAACTTAATGAAGCTATGAGCCATGACATGTAGGGCTACCCAAGATGGACGGGTTAAGGTGGAGAGATCTGACAAAACATAGTCCATTGGAGAAGGGAATGGCAAACTCCTTCAGCATTCTTGCCTTAAGAACCCCATGAACAGTATGAAAAGGCATAAGACATGATACTGAAAGATGAACCCCCCAGGTCAGTAGGTGTCCAGTATGCTACTGGGGAAACAGCTCCAGAAGTAATGAGGAGGCTGAATCAAAGCAGAAATGATGCCCAGTTGTGGATGTGTCTGGTGGTGAATGTAAATTCCAATGCTGCAAGAACAACTTTGCAAAGAAACATGGACTATTAGGGCAATGAATCAAGGTAAATTAGATGTGGTCAAGCAAGAGATGGCAAGAGAGAACATTAGCATTTTAGGAATTGGTGAACTAAAATGTACTGGAATGGGTGAATTTAATTTATATAACCATTATATATACTACTGTGGGCAAGATTTCCAGAGAAGAAATGGAAGAGCCCTCCTACTCAGCAAAACTGTCTGAAATGCAGTACTTCTGTACAATCTCAAAAATGACAGAATGATCTTGGTTTATTTCTAGGGCAAAACATTCAGCATTGGAGAATTTCAAGTCTAAGCCTCAACCACTAATGATGAGGAAGCTGAAGTTGACTTGTTCTATGAAGGCCTACAAGACATCCTACTAAGACCTTCCCTACTAAGACCAAAAATAAAGATGTCCTCTTCATCATAGGGGACTAGAATGCAAAAATAGAAAGTCAAGAAATACCTGGAATAACATCAAAGTGTTATTGGAGTACAGAATGCTTTGGGGTATAAAATGAAGCTGGGCAAAGGCTAACAGAATTTTGCCAAGAGAATGCACTGGTAATAGCAAACACCTTCTTCCAACAACACAAGAGACAGCTCTCACATAGACATCACCAGATGGTCAATACCAAAATCAGATTGATTATATTCTTTGCAGCCAAAGATGGAGACGGTCTATCAGTTCATTTCAGCTTAGATCAGTCACTCAGTGGTGTCAGACTCTTTGTGACCCCATGGACGGCAGCACACCAGACTTCCCTATCCATTACCAACTCCCAGAGCTTGCTCAAACTCATGTCCATCGAGTCAGTGATGCCACCCAACCATCTCATCCTCTGTCATCCCCTTCTCCTCCCACCTTCAATCTTTCCCAGTGTCAGTGTCTTTTCCAATTAGTCAGTTCTTCATATCAGGTGGCCAAAGTATTGGAGTTTCAGCTTCAGCATCAGTCCTTCCAATGAACACTCAGTACTGATTTACTTTAGGATTGACTGGTTGGATCTTCTTGCAGTCCAAGGGACTCTCAAGAGTCTTCTCCAACACCACAGTTCAAAAGCATCAAATCTTTGGTGCTCAGCTTTCTTTATAGTGCAACTCTCACATCTATACATGACTACTGGAAAAACCATAGCTTTGACTAGACAGACTTTTGTTGATAAAGTGATGTCTCTGCTTTTTAATATGTTGCCTAAGTTGGTCATAGCTTTTTCCCAAGGAGCAAGCATCTTTTAATTTCATGACTGCAGCCACCATCTACAGTGCTTTTGGAGCCCAAAAAAATAAAGTGTCTCACTGTTTGAACCGAGCAGCTGGGACTGGGGAAGTGATAAGAGGCACCTCCGACCTGGGGAGACTGCGCTTGCCAATCACCTGGTCACCTGAGCTGCTCGGGCCTGGGAAGGGCACAAAACACAGGCCCGACCATGTCTGCACATTTGTGGACGCCCAAGAACCTGAACCTGAGCGGTTTAGACCTGGGAAGTGCATGCAACCCAGGGCCCACCTCAGACAGTTCCCTGGCAGAGCAACCTGGAGCCTGAGAAGTGTAGACTGGAAAAGCGCGTGCACCATGAGCGGGGACAAACCCAGTGCAGCCGAGACACCGCCAGCACTCCCCACACATGCCAGTGATATTTGTTTACAGTGTTCCTCCCTCCCCATAGCCTGGCTGAACAAGTGAGCCTAAATAAGTGACCACCTTCGCCCCCTTGTGTCAGGGCAGAACTTAGACACTGAAGAGACCTGCAAACAGAAGAAGCTAAAATAAACAGGGGGAACCGCTTTGGAAGTGACAGCTGCAACAGATTAAAACCCTGTAGTTAGCACCGACTACATGGGAAGGGGCCTGTAGATCTTGAGAAGCAATCTCACTGCTGGGCATACACACCAAGGAAACCAGAATTGAAAGAGACACGTGTACCCCAATGTTCATCACAGCACTGTTTATAATAGCCAGGACATGGAAGCAGAAGAATGGATAAGAAAGCTGTGGTACATATACACAATGGAATATTACTCAGCAATTAAAAAGAATACATTTGAATCAATTCTAATGAGGTGGATGAAACTGGAGGCTATTATACAGAGTGTAGTAAGTGAGAATGAAAAACACCAATACAGTATACTAACGCATATATATGGAATTTAGAAAGATGGTAACGATGACACTGTATGTGAGACAGCAAAAGAGACACAGATGTATAGAATAGTCTTTTGGACTCCGTGGGAGAAAGTGAGGGTGGGATGAATTGAGAGAATAGCATTGAAACATGTATATTATCATATGTGAAACAGACCACCAGTCCAGATTCGTTGCATGAGACTGGGTGCTCAGGGCTGGTGTACTGGGATGACCCAGAGGGATGGGATGGGGAGGGAGGCGGGTGTGGGACTCAGGATGGGGAACACATGTACACCCGTGGCTGATTCATGTCCACGTATGGCAAAACCACTACAATATTGTAAAGTAAGTAGCCTCCAATTAAAATAAATAAATTTTAAAAATTAAATATAATGGTTATTACTTATAATTGCATAATTTAGTTATATACAAAAGTGATTATATTTATGAGTTTCAACCAAATAACTTCTTCATGAGTGACATGGATGAACACTAATGAACACAGATATGCTGAAGGATATTTTTAAACAAAAAGGTTTTAAACTGTTTGGCTTATAAAATATTGAATCCAAACCTTTCTGATAGTATTAAAGTTGTATAAGTATTTCCCAAAATCTAGAGTTTCTTTTACTAAATTTTGTATTTTGAAATATGCCCAAAAGCTGAAATGATGATTCAATAAAATTGGGTTCAACAAGCAACCATTGCCAATCTTATTTCATTAATTATTCCCAACACATTTTTTTCTTGAAGTTTTTTAAGGCATCATGATATTTCCTATGTCAAATAAGGTTCTGAAAAAGTGTCTTACAAATGCAAACTGAAGGGAAATCTCATGCCAGCAAGATAGAATAAAGGCTATAAATAGGACAAATGTCCCATCTCTGGGTGTTTATTAGGAGCTGAAGTCAGCTCTGGGGAGGGTTCAAATTGCCACAGATCAATTTGCCAAATCCATTAGATCATAGAAACAGCAAGGGATATCCAGAAATACATTTCTGCTTCATTGACTACTCTAAATCCTTTTAGTGTGTGGATCACAACAAACTGTGGAAAATTCCTCAATTTTCAGACCACCTTACCTGAGAAACCTGTATGCAGGTCAAGAAGCAACAGGTAGAACCGGTCAAGGAACAATGGGCTGGTTCAAAATTGGAAAAGGGGTACGTCAAGTCTGCATATTGTCCCTGTTTATTTAATTTCTATGCAGGGTACATCATATGAAATGCGAGACTGGATGAATTATAAGCTGGAATCAAGATTGTGAGGAGAAATATCAACAACCTCACATATGCAGATGTCACCACCCTAATGGTAGAAAGCTAAGAGGAACTAAAGAGCATCTTGATGAGGGTGAAAGAGGAGAGTGAAAAAGCTGGCTTAAAGCTCAACATTCAAAAAACTAAAGATCGTAAACATTCATAAAGCTAAACTAAAACTAAGATCATGGCATCCTATCCCATCACTTCATGGCAAAGAGATGGGGGAAAAAAGGAACAGAGACAGACTTTATTTTCTTGGGTTCCAAAATCACTGAGGGCTGTGGCTGCAGCCATGAAATTAAAAGACACTTGCTCTTGGAAGAAAACCCAGGACAAACCTAAACCACGTATTAAAAAATATAGACATCCCTTTGCCAACAAAGATCCATGTAGTCAAAGTTATGGTTTTTCCAGTAGTCATGTACAGATGTGAGAATTAGACCATAAAGAAGGCTCAACACCAAAGAATTAATGCTTTCATAGAGTGATAATGGACAAGACTCTTGAAAGTCCCTTGGACAGTAAGGAAATCAACCCGGTCAATCGTAACAGAAATAAACACTGAATATTCATTGGAAGGACTGATGCTGAAGCTGAAGCTCCAATACTTTGGCCACCTGATGGGAAGAGCCAAGTCACTGGAAAAGACTCTGATGCTGGGAAAGACTGAAGGCAAGAGGAGAAGAGGATGAGATGGTTGGATGCGAGGTAGGCAATCTGAGTCATGGCACCAAAAAGTCAAGCTGCTTCTTCTTCCTGAGTTCTTGTCTCATTGTACCAAATAATTGAAATGACACACTACTGTTCAGCTCAAGCAGGCAAGATATATTGGGCAAGCAGCAAGCAACACTCTCTCAAGGTGTGAGAGCAGACCAATCCTCACAGGAGTGACCCTGTACCAGTTTTGCATCCCTCTTTTATACCCCAGGTTTCCTTCCCTGAGCAGGTTCCTGGGGACTGATCTTTTATGTTCTATGCAAAATAGGGGATTGCCCCAGAATTTGCATGATTAGTTACACTCAGGACCAATCAGGGAAGGGGGTGTGTATTCCCACCAGAGGTTTTCACTCTTGTCTATGACTTCGCTTTTTTTATCTAGATACTGCTTACTTTGATGGCTATCCTAGACCCTGTCTCCCTATTCTAACTACCTAATAAGCCCACATGGCCAGGAATCAAACCCAGGCAAAACCCAGTCTTCCAACTGAGACACAGACCTGGTTTCACGACATAATGAAGCTCAGATTCTTGATGTCTCATCGCAGAAAGAATTCAGTAGAGACACGGTGAGAAGTGGATATATTTAGAGATAAACACACTCCACAGACAGAGTGTGGGCCATCTCAGAAGGAGAGAGGCTGGATAATTTCATTGGCTAATGAGTGGGAAGATTATTCCAACTATTTGGGGGGAGGGGTGGAGATTTTCAGGAATTGGATGACCACCCACATTTTGATCTTTGAGAGTTGGCCTTGGAACTGTCATGATGCCTCTGAGTGTGTCATTAGCTTGCAGATGTGCTACACTGAGCCCATACTGAGAAACAAGTACTCATTCAAGTTGACTTGTCTGCCATCCTGGACCCATTGGGCTCTAATTAGTTTATGTTGGGTACTCAATTTTTCAAAGGTTGTACTCTGCCCCCCAACCTCATATTTCACTAGTGTCTGATGAGGAGCCTGCTCTGAACCAAGAGGGGAGTGGTTTGGAGGCTTCTCCTGGGACTTGCTAATTTTCAATTTTCCTAATTATCAAAAGAGGGACAGGGGTCCTTGTATCATAGTACAGAGCATGCCTTGCAACTCTGATACAAATTGTCCTAGGATTTTAGTATAAAAACTGTTTTCCAGAAAAAGAGACACAGATGTACAGAACAGACTTTTGGACTCTGTGGGAGAAGGCGAGAGTAGGATGTTTTGAGAGAACAGCATCGAAACATGTATATTATCAAGGGTGAAACAGATCACCAGCCCAGGTTGGATGCATGAGACAAGTGCTCGGGGCTGGTGCACTGGGAAGACCCAGAGGAATGGGATGGAGAAGGAGGTGGGAGGGGGGATCGGGATGGGGAATACATTTAAATCCATGGCTGATTCATGTCAATGTATGGCAAAAACCACTACAATATTGTAAAGTAATTAGCCTCCAACTAATAAAAATAACTGAAAAAAAAGCAAAAAGCTGTTTTCTGAAAAAGATATGTTCCCTTCAAAGA
Organism: Dama dama; assembly: GCF_033118175.1. Classification (NCBI taxonomy): domain Eukaryota; kingdom Metazoa; phylum Chordata; class Mammalia; order Artiodactyla; family Cervidae; genus Dama; species Dama dama. The sequence continues at coordinate 4,344,578 of NC_083713.1, read as the reverse complement.
TGAAATAGTTTTTGATACTGATTAAATGTTTTAAACTTTTAAATGGGAGGTTAATTAGAGAGGCTGTGAAATAAACTAGTAGGGAATTGGTGAGCCTGGCTGCCATGAAGCCTCCCAAAAGCTGGGTCCATGAGCTGCCAGGACCAGGACCCACAGATATGAGCAGACAAAACATACAAAGGAGGTTGCCTCATGCCTTCATTAAACATCTATAATATGAGTCAAGACAAATATACTTTTAGATGTAATGGTTATTACTTATAATTGCATAATTTAGTTATATACAAAACTAATTACATTTATGAGTTTAAATCAATAGTAACATCTTCATGAGCAATATGGATTGTTCACTAATGAGCATGGATAAGCTAAAGGATATTTCTTTAAACAAAAAGATTTTTAAAATGTTGTTTATAACATGATATTGAATCCTAACTTTTCTGATAATATTATAGTTTTATAAGTACTTTATAAGATCTATAGTTTCTATTGTTAAATTTTGTATTTTCAAATATACACAAAAGGGGGGAAATTGATTCAATATAATTGGGTTCAACAATCAACCATTGCCAATCTTAACTCTTTTCCCCCAATATATTTATTTATTGAAAAATTTTAAGACAAATCACAAACATCATATTTCCTATGTCAAATAAGGTTTTGAAAATATGTGTCTTACAAATTGGAAACTTTAGAAAAATGAAGAGAAATGTCTTGCCAGAAAGGTGGGGTTGAGGCTATAAATAGGGTGAATGTCCCATCTTTGGGTGTTTGCTTAAGAGTTGAAGTCAGCTCTGAGGAGGGCTCAAATTGACAGAGATCAGATTGCCAATATCCGTTGGACCATAGAAAAAGCAAGGGAATTCCAGAAAAACATCTATTTCTTCATTGACTGCTAAAGCCTTTGACTCTGTGGATCACAACAATCTGGAAAATTCTTAAAAGAAATGGAAATACCAGGCCACCTTAACCTCCTGAGAAACCTGTATGCAGGTGAAGAAGAGCAATAGTTAGAACTGGACATGGGACAATGGACTGGATCAAAACTGGGAAAGGAGTATGGCAAGGCTGTCTATTGTAACCTTGCTTATTTAACTTCTATGTAGAGTACACCATGAGCAATCCCAGCTTGGATGAATTATAAGCTGGAATCAAGATTGCTGGCACAAATATCAATAACCTCAGATATGCAAATGATGCCACCCTAATGGTTGAAAGCAAAGAGAAACTAAAGAGTCTCTGGATGAGGGTGAAGCAGGAGAGTGAAAACTCTGGCTTAAAACTCAACACTTAAAAAACTAAGAACAAGGCATCCAGTCCCATCACTTCATGGCTAACAGATGGGAAAAAAATGGGGACAGTGTCAAGAGTTTATTTCCTTGTGGTCCAAAATCACTGCTGATGGTGACTGCATCCATGGAATTGCAAGACACTTGTTCCTTGGAAGAAAAGCTATGACAAACCTAGACAGTGTATTAAAAAGCAGAGAGATCACTTTGCCAACTAAGGTCCACGTAGTCAAAGCTGTGGTTTCTCTAGTAGTCACATACAGATGTGACAGTTAGACTATAAAGAAGACTGGGTACTGAAGAACTGATGCTTTCAAAACATGCTGCTGGAGAAGACTCTTGAAAATCTCTTGGACAACAAGGAGATGAAACCAGTCAATCCCTAAAGGAAATCAACCCTGAATATTCATTGGAAGGACTGAAGCCAACTGAATCTCCAATAACTTGACCACCTGATGCAATGTGCTGACTTATTGGAAAAGACCTTGATGCTGGGAAAGACTGAGGGCTGGAGGAGAAGAGATGGTTGGATGGCATCACTGGCTCAATAGTCATGAGTCTGAACAAACTCCAGGAAACAATCAAGGACAGGGAAGCTTGACATGCTGAAGTCCATGGGGACACAGAGTCAGACACTCAGTTGTGTCTGACTGAACTGAACTGAACTGAAACTGAGATGCAAGAAAATTCAGTCCTCTTTCCTAATTGACCACTCCTGCAAGTCAAGGCCAGCATTCAGGGCTCTAATAGGAAGACCCTGTATGTGAATGTTTATTATGTGGGTCCCATGGGAGCCAACAAAACAGGGAGAAGAGAGTAACTTCTCCACCAAAATATATTGACTTTTATGCTTAATAACAGTAACAATGATATCCATTATAACAACTAAAAATAATAGCAAATACTGAGCATGATATGGAACAACTTAAGCTCTTATACTGATAAAAAAAATTACTCTAAACACACAACTTATGCATGAACCAGCCATTTGGACATCAGGTTTTTATCCAAGGGAAAAAATAGGTCCCCAAAATTGTGTGACTAAATGTTTACAGTAGCTCTTTAAATTCCCTTCAGAACTGGAGACACAGTCCATATCCTGCAATAGCAAAATGTATAAACACAGTGTAGCTATATAAAGGTTACACTAGGAAACTCAGGATTAAAATGGGTCAGTTTCATAGATACAAGAATTGGTTAAATCTCATAAAAATCATGCTGAGCAAAAGTGAGGTAAGTGGATAAGCTGTCCTGCTGAAAATAAGAGCCTTAATCACGTTTTACAAATGGGATCCCACCTCTTCTTTCCCTGATCAGTTTCCAGAATCCTGGCACCCATGCTTAATCCTGCCAGTCAGGAGACTAAAGAACACGTGTGTGGACATCTAGAGATATCCAGTCCAGGTCAAAGACCTCCTGCTCTGTAAGCTTCCCATCAATTAACACAGTGAGGAGCACTGAGATCCAGGCTATCAGCCAGGCACATAGAGTTCACAGTCAGCTGATTCCTACCCTGCACACAATGTGAACAAGTGGAGGAGGGCATCTTCTAGCATGAAAAAATGGAGAAGAAAATGCAAAGAGTTCCCCCAAAGAACAGGGAAAAAAAGAAAAAAATATAGGAAAACGTAATTATATTTTCATGTATTTTTAAAATAGGGAAGATATTCTATCTATTGAGTACTCTCATGTTTCTATATTACAACTATACATATGTATGTGTGTGTGTACATGTAGGTACAGGTATATGTGCATACATACTATGAATAGGTTTATGGTTGTACAACCACCCAGTTGCACAATCGACCAACAGGCTTACTACTCTCATTTGCAGCTTTGCATACCTGCATGGAATAAAGTCCTGACTCACCTTGGAAAATTTGAACAGAACCACTTGAATTCATAGTATGCACTCAAAATACACTCTGAGTACATATGTCATCATGTGTACTCCCTTCACACATCACCACAAATGGCTTTATTATCAACTATAGATTCAGGGCAGTTGAGAAAGTTACCCTCTTCTCCCTGTTTTGTTGGCTCCCATGGGACCCACATAATAAACATTCACATGCAGGGTCTTCCTATTAGAGCCCTGAATGCTGGCCTTGACTTGCAGGAGTGGTCAATTAGGAAAGAGGACTGAATTTTCTTGCATCTCAGTTTCAGTTCAGTTCAGTTCAGTCACTCAGTCGTGTCCGACTCTTTGCGACCCCATGAATCGCAGCACGCCAGGCCTCCCTGTCCATCACAAACTCCCAGAGTTTACTCAAACTTATGCCCATCGAGTCGGTGATGCCATCCAGCCATCTCATCCTCTGTCGTCCCCTTCTCCTCCTGCCCCTAATCCCTCCCAGCATCAGGGTCTTTTCGAATGAGTCAGCTCTTCGCATGAGGTGGCCAGAGTATTGGAGTTTCAGCTTCAGCATCAGTCTTTCCAATGAACACCCAGGACTGATCTCCTTCAGGATGGACTGGTTGGATCTCCTTGCAGTCCAAGGGACTCTGAAGAGTCTTCTCCAACACCATAGTTCAAAAGCATCAATTTTTTTGGCACTCAGCTTTCTTCACAGTCCAACTCTCACATCCATACATGACCACTGGAAAAACCATAGCCTTGACCAGATGGACCTTTGTTGGCATCTCAGTTTACACCTCTGTAATATGGGGTTATAGCAGATGCTACCTTATTTTGTCCTCATGAGGATGGCCTGAGATCCACATAATGTATGCTTTTAATTTCTTTTCCCATCTGGGTTATTTATTTTCTGGCTAATTGCAAAGCGGGATTAGAGGACTCATGAGGCATTCATGGGTTCTGACTTCCTGGCTAAAGCATGGTGAACCTCAGCCTTGGGAAGTGGGAGGGAACAGATTCAATGGTTCATAGGCTTACAGTGCTGGAAATTGCCCTGAGAAGTATAAGGGAAGGTGGGATCTCTTACTGTCTGAAGATCACCTGACCGTGAGGGTTAGGATACACAGAGGCATATCCCAGAGTTCAAAATCTAATTGCAGGCTGAGCCTCCAGGTCAAACACTGGTTGGCATCATTTGACAAGGGGCAAAGACAAGAGCAGCACTTCCTGTACCATGACTCTGCGATGGTTCAACCACATTCCTCTTTTCTCTCAGGGCTCTGTGACTGCCTCACATGTCCCTCCCCACGCTGTGAAAAGGACTAGGATGGGGATTCTGCACAGCTCAAGCCCAAACATGTGGGGACAGAGTCAAAGAAACCACCACTGCAGAAACTTGTTTTATTGTTGATACCTGGAAACCCAAATTTGCCTCTGAGCACAAACAGGCCCACAGAGTGTACTTGATGAAACTAACCCAGCCCTTGGGCTACTTCTCTGCAAAGGAACTTCACTCCCCAATGACTCTTCACATTTATGCTACATCTGTAATCACTCCCTGACCCCTAAGACCCTTGTATAACCCTGTGCACTTGGTACTTCTGCTCTGGTGTCAGAGGACCTTGTCTCCTCCCAATTTTCCATCCAACTACACTCCTCTGCCTTCATCCCCATTTCAAAAGAAAACACGATCTCTGATGCCGTTGCTCAGAGAGAAATTTCTTGACTTTACTCCAACTCCTCTTTTATGTGGGACTCACAGGCATCATCATATCTCATGGTCTGTCCCTGTAGGACTCATTCTGGATCTGATTCCATCTCTCCATTTCCACCTTCATTTCTTCCCTCGGCCCAGCCATCACTGTTCTCAGCCTCAAATCGATGTCACAGACTTCATCTTGGGTTAAGCTTTAGCCAAAATGGCAGGCCATGTTCTTTAAAAGGAAATCAAACTCTTTATTGTGGTGTCAGCCCCCTCCATTTTGAATACCTGGTGGCCTTCACCCCTATTTCTGCCATCCCCTCACTGCATTCTGGCCACCTTGCATTTTGGCTGGTACTCACACCTACCATGATCCTGCCTCCTTCAGAGATATCACTTGTTACAGCCCCTTCAGATTACAAAGCTTCTACCCAGGTGTCCTCAAGGCTCAAGTGGCCCCTTCTTGGAGCAGCCTTCCAGGACCACTTCTACTAAGACCATCACCCCCCGCAGTCCACTGGTTCCACTTTCCCTGTTCATATTTCTCCATAAAGCCTATCACATCCCAACACACACCATGACTTCAGTTTAATTTTCATATCTGGAATCTTCCTCTTCTTTCTCCCCATCCCCTGCACATCACCCCAACAAAAAGATATGGACTTTCTTTTTGGTTTTCATTAATTTTCTCCAATCCAAGCACACTTTTACTTATCAATTGTGGGGAAACGCCATTTACCATATCCTGACGCTGTCTCTGTCATGTGATTCCCTCCAGTTATAAAAATCTTATGTGCTGCTTTCCTTACACCATGATAAAAACCAGTTTGTGCTCAGGTCTAAGGAAAGGAACATTTTACAAATAAAAATGTTGATTGTGGAACTTGGACTCAATTATGTGACGAGAAAACCTTGAGAATTCCCTAACCTTCTACTGACTGCATGATGGGGAGGGAAAGATGAGGAGCAGTGACTGGCAATTCCCCCATATTGTCCAGCTGGATTTCGTCTTGGTCCAAAAGCTCATACTGCAATAGTCTTGCAGTGAAAGGAAACAATCTCCATGTCATTTTTCAAATGTAGCCATTATTAAATTTGAATATAAATATTGCTATAAACATTTCTTTCTAAGTATTCTATTTAATAGCCTCTCAAATAAGGATTAGACTTCCCTGATGGCTCAGACGGTAAAGCATCTGCCTACAATGTGGGAGACCAGGGTTCAATCCCTGGGTCGGGAAGATCTCTTGGAGAAGGAAATGGCAACCCACTCCAGTATTCTTGTCTGGAAAATCCCATGAATGGAGGAGCCTGGTAGGCTACAGTCCATGGGGTCGCAAAGAGTCAGACACGACTGAGCAACTTCACTTTCACAGAGGGATTACATTTTTTAAAAACAAAAAGGCAGACAAGTTCTTTGACTTAAACATGTAACTGTTAGGAATTCAGATCTATAAGTATTGCTATTGCCAGATAAAAGTCTATAATAGTGAACTGCATATATTTCCACATTATAATGCAATATTTGTACATAGAATACTATATATTACACACACACACATATATATATATTCTACAGGATTGATATATAATAGATGCCAAAACTATTTTGAGAATTGTGGCTTAATGAAGATTCAAACTGAGTAAAAGATTTGTCTCTAAAGTACTTTTCTTTCACTGTAACAAGAAATAATCCAAGCATTCTGTAAAAAGAGAAAATCCCACCTTCTTTGGCATGTTCTAGGAATTCCATCACATTTAAATGAAAGAGGTTGACCAGGAAGGACATCACTAGTGTACTCAGCATATAAAGTCTGAGGAACTGGAGCCCAAGGAGGAGGCTCCCCTGCACTCACTGGTCTGAATGTAGCTCTGGTGGAGAGTCATGGAGGTGGGTGAATGCAGCCCGGCATGTTGGGAGGCCTGAGAGGAGGGTGGGGAAAGCACAGTTAGTACTCAGGCCCACTCCTAGGGAAGAGACAATCAGGGCTTGGTGCTTGGCCTGCTGGCTGGTTTGGAAAAGGCCTTGGGATCTGGAGGTTCTCATGACCTCTTCCAGGGACTTGAGCACTTTTAGCATCTCCTCCACCTCTTCTTGTTTAGGCTGCATGAATCTCTCTTTCATCAGTTCTTGAACCAGAGAATTAGGTTCCTGCCTCACAATCAAGTTGACACTCCTCAATTTTCTGTAAGTGTCAGTAAGACCAAGTACATTTATTGACTCACTTTCTAGCCTGGCATTCTCTAAAGATGTCTCCATCTCTGCATACTCATTTTCAGCAGCATGGTACTTGTCAGTGAGTTGGCATTTCTCATCAATCTGTGTAGCCAGTGTTTCTGTGAGCTGCTTTTCGTGTCTTACATACAGTCGACTTCTAACAAACTAAAAAAGTCTAAATGTAAATAAGAGACCCACCAATAAGCTAATGACAGGCAGATACACCACTGTCTCCCACTGGAGACTCTGGAAAGTGAACTGTGAACTCTGGCCATTTGGCAGCAGCAACATCACCATCTCACTCAGTTTCCCAAGGATAAGCCCAAAGCAGGCTTCATAGAGGATGGCAGCCCCTCCATGGCACTCACTCACCACAGGTGCCCAGTTACTATGGCACCACCAGCCCACCTGGAACCCAATCAGCAATCAACATCCTGGAATGGACAGTATTTAGAGGAAGCAGGGGTCATAGGGAGATTTGTAAATAAAATGTTATTCTGTTGTCTAATTGTAATTTTTCTTTACCTCTTTCTTAGCGTGTCTACATCAATATACAACTGAAACATAGTGAAATGTGTCAATCTTCACTTTATGTCTTCACAAATCTTTAAAATCCATAACCTCTACAGTGTCCAAAACTTCAATGTATCAACAAACTTATCAACCATATCCATTAGGACTGAAAAGACATGTCACATTTCAGTTGAAACACACCCACTGTCACCCCATACTGCCTCAGTTTCAGTTTTTTAAACATCTGTCGGTTTGGCAGAAGTTGAACTTAACAAACACTAAGTAAATCACAACATACACTTCGATGTTTCTCTCTTTTGCTCTACGTAAGGTTTTTTGGGTTTGTTTGTTTGTTTGTTTGTTTGTTTGAGTCACATATTTTTATTTGAGAAAGTGGCTCTTTCTGTTTTTAGGGCTGAATAATTTTTCCCTGTAAGAGTATATCACAAAATCTTCATCTGTTCTTTTACAATGGACATTTGGGTGAGTTGAAGTGTGTGGTGTTGTAAATATATTTTGCATATCTCTACACATCTCTTTTTTCTAAATACCTGTTTTTACTTTCCCTGGGTTAAGTATACCTGGGAAGTACACTATTCAGTAGATATGTCCTAATAAATATAAACACTCTTTTACTATGTAGTAGATTTCTTGAGATATACTTTACATTCCATATAGCCACTCATTTAAATACACAATTCTTTGCTTTTGTGTGAGTTAATGCACAGAGCTGTGTCTGCATCACAATCACACTTTGGAATAATTGTATCATGGTAAATAGCTTCTCAGTCCTCAGTATTTTCTACTGACTTCACGTGACAGTCAATGTCTCTCTCTTTTAAATATTTCCTTCATTTAGATTCCAGTTCTGGTGACTCAGACAGTAAAGAACCTGACAACAAAATGGGAGACCTGGGTTTGACTCCTGGGTTGGGAAGATCCCCTGGAGAAGGGAATGGCTACCCACTCCACTATTCTTGCCTGCAGAATTGTACGGACAGAGGAGACTGGTGGGCCACACTCCACGGGGTCACAAAGATTTGGACACTACTGAACCACTAACTCTCTATACATTCTATAGTTTTTATCATTGTCTTTGTTGTTTGGTGCCTTTTTCTAAACTCATGTGCCTTTCTTTTTCTGGCTCCATGGATGCTCTCTATTTCTCTCCCCAACCCTTTAGCATTAGTTTTGACCTGGGATGTAGCTCTTGGACCAGTTTTCTTTCTCAATAACACATCCCCTTGCTGACCTCATCAAGTCTTGTGGCATTAGTGATAGCTAATCCTGTCATGACTTCTACATATATTTATCCTTTCCAAACCTTTCCATACAGTCCAGATTTACACACACACCCCCACCACTGCCTCCATATCTCTGTGTGGGCACTGAAGATGCCAAAGCCAAACTAGATTCCTCCCTTGAACCTGCTTTCCTTCAGTCTCCACGTCCCATGACAGTAAGTCCTTTCTGACAGATGTTTCAAGCCCCAGACTTGTGGACTCTATTGACCTTCCCTCTCTCCTCCCAGCCACCAAAGTCTGACGCCACAGCTCCAGAAATGACCCTTACTTCACTCTCCCTATTCTACCTGGTCGAGGCTGCCTTCACTTCTTTACAGGAAGGCTGTGGCTGCAGCAGCTAACCACCCTCCTTCTCCTGCCCTAACCCTGTAAGCTGTTCTCCACCCAACAAAAGAGGTCCAGTCAAGCCCCTCCTCAGTCCATCCTCCCCATAGATTTCTGCTCATCGGATTTCAAGCCAAAATGCACACATTGCCCCTGAGTCCTAGGGATCTGACACCTGGTTACCCATCAACAACGTGGCCAGGCCTAACCCTGCTCCAGCCTCACAGACCTCCTTACTGCTCCTTGAGTGTGACAGAATGCTCATGCCCCAGGGCCTGGCATTAACTCTTCCCTCTGCCTAGAATTCACCCCTCAACAATCACATGAGGGTCTCCCTCCTTCCCTTACAGTCTCTGGTCAAATGATGGTGAGGAGTTCTCCGTAGAAGATCCCACGTAGTAAAGACCCAGTAGCTATTCCATTATGACATTACCAAACAGGCTTGACTGCTCATCATGCAAGGAGCCAACTCTGAGAGACAAGTATCAGGTAACAGAAAAGTAGCTTTATTTTAAGGAAATCAACAACCTGGGGAGAAGGTCCTGGTCTAAATAAGCCAACTCCCCAAGTTTTAGCCAGGATTTATTTAAGACATGAAGCAGAAATGCCTGCAAGCTTTGTTCTGGAGGTAGGCTGCTCTTCTATTTTTAAAGACTTGTATATTAGTCATGAGGTGCCTTACTAACATCGGAACCTAACTGTGGACATTACGTGGTTTGGATTAGCACATCTGTTACATAGGTCAGTGGAACAAAGGAAGACAAAGACAAATAACAGAGCGAAACAGACAAACAGGAACTAGTACATCAAACCCTGGACGGTTTTTATGTATCAACAAGCCCTTGGATATAAAGCAAGAGTGGTTGCAATGATACCCATGGACATCACCTCCCCTCCAGTCTCTCTGTCTCATTTCCCTTCCCACCCTCATTACAATTTCACATGCACACAAGTTCTGTCTTTTACGAATTTTCTAGTTTGTCATTGAACTGCAAGTTTCATAAGTACAGAAATGTCTTCACTAATTTATTATTACTTTCTTTCCAATGCTCATGAGAGAACTGCTGCACTGTAGTACAAATGAAACACTGACAGAATTGCATGAGAATAAAAAATGTGTTTCATTTTACTTTAATGAATCTATGACTTTTTCCAAAGCTGCCTATGGAGGTACATGCCAGCATATTTCAGTTCCTCTCTAGTCTTCTGATGTAAAATTAATTTCTTCAATATCTTTTGGGGAAGTAACTCTAGGCTTATGAAGTTTTAATAGCAAATAGTAGAGGAAAAGGAAAAGGGCTTCCCTGGTGGCTCAGCTGGTAAAGAATCTGCCTGCAATGCAGAAGACCCTGGTTCAATTCCTGGGTCAGGAAGATCCCCTGGAGAAGGGCATGGCAACCCACTCCAGTATTCTTGCCTGGAGAATCCACATGGATGGAGGAACCTGGTGGGCTATAGTCCATGGAGTCGCAAAGGGCAGCTAAGCACAACAGAGGAAAAAGTGAAAAATAATAACTTAGTAAACACTTAAATGTGGCTACCAGTGGGCAAGTCACCTAACAGAAGCTTGCAGAAGGGTAGCTCCTGGAAAAGGACGTAATCCACCCCTCCATCTCCCCTCTGAGTATGAGGAATGTTGCACGCCCATGGATGCGTGTGACCAGTGAGGGAAATCACAGTACTGAAAGTCTCATCAGGATCTACTTATGCTCCTTCCAGGCCTGTCCTTGAGCAGATCTACAATCAGGTTCAGTCCCTCAGAACTCTCTGGGACTCTCTTTTTTTCCCTGGCACAAGTAGGAGAACAAAGCCACATGGCTCATCTCATGCAAAAGGAGAACTAGAGATGTTGGGCCCACTCAATGACATGCTTTGCATACAAAAAGCTCAGATTATGATAGATGAACCATAGCAACAGGGGCAGCTCCTCAATTGTGCAAGAAAGCACAGGTCATATTTCTGACAGTTGGGCAAGGTCCAAGGTTTGCTCTGGTCTCAAGTTCTTTGCTTCTTCCCTTGAAATGGCCAGCTATGCACCTGGATAGAGACTATGGATTCACTCATTAGTGTTGACACTTTCTAGGTGTGTCCGCGGTAGGATCCTCAGTTAGGGTTTTCTTATTCCTTTGTAAACAAAGGCAAAACCCAAGACATTACAATTTACGTATTATGTTAATTCCCCCTCTCTGCATAATCTTTTGTTTCTTAGTTGAGGAGTTCATTTACAATGTTGTGTTACTTTCAAGCACATAGCAAAGTGACTCACTAATATGCATGTGTGTATATATATATATATATATTCTTTTTCAGACATTTCCATTAAAGGTTATTACAATGCTTTCATTACAGGGGGCATGAGTTCAATCCCTGGTTGGGGAAATGATCCTGCATGCTGCATGGCTTAGCCAAAATATATAAATTTAAAAATGAGTTAAAAAACAAAAAACAAAAGTAGAGTTGCCCCATGATCCTACTCCTGCACATGTATCCAACAAGACTATAATTCAAAAAGATATGTGCACCACTTTGTTCACAGCAGCACGGTTTACAACAGCCAAGACATGGAAGCAAACTAAATGTCCACTGAAAAATTAATACATAAACATGATGTGGTACATATATAAAACCATAAAAAAGAATAAAGTAATGGCAATTATAGCAAGAGATGAACCTAAAGATTATCACACTAAGCAAAGTAAGTCAGAAAAAGAAAGCAGATACCATATGATATCACTTATATGTGGAACCTAAAATATGACACAAATGAAGTTATTTATGAAACAGATTCACAGACAAAGACAACAGATTTGTGGTTGCCAAGAAGGTGGGCTGGTGGCAGAGTGGATTGGGAATTTGGGGGTAGCAGATGCAAAGTGTTATATATTGAATGGATAAACAACAAGGTCCTATTGTGTTGTATAGGGAACAATATTCAATATCTTGAAATAAAACATAATTGAAAAGTATATATGTATTTAACTTAATTACTGTGCTATACTCCAGAAACTAACATAACATTGTAAATCAACAATACATCAATTAAAAAATACTTAGTGGTCAATTTAAAAAATAAAAGTTACTACAAGAATATTGAATACAGTTTCCTATGCTATATAGTAGGTCACTGTTGGTCACCTATTTTATATATGGTGGTGTGAATATGTTAAGCCCAAGCTCCTAATTTAATGTCTCTTCCCATATCCACTATCCCCTTTGATACCATAATTTGGTTTCCATGTCTGAGAGTCTATTTCAGTTTTGTAAATAAGTTCATGTGTATCACTATTTTTGATTACAAATATAAGTGGTACATGGTATTTGTCTTTCTACACCTGACTTATTTCACTCAATATGATGATCTATGTCCATTCTGCTGCATCTATGTCCATACTGCTGCAAATGGCATTATTTCATTCTTTTTATGGGTGGTAATATTCCATTACATATTATATCTTCTTTATCCACTCAGCTATTAATGGACATTTAGTTTGCTTCCATGTCTTGGCTATTGTAAACAATGCTGCAAGGAACACTGGGGTACATGTATCTTTTCTAATTCAAGTATTCTCTGAATCTATGTCCAGGATTGGATTACAGGATCATATGTTAACTCTACTGATGATTTTTAAGGAACCTCCATAGTACCTACTTGCTGCGGTTGTTGTTGTTGAGTCACTCAGACTCTTTGCAGTCTGACTTCTGCAAAGGACTAGTGAAGGATGTCCCAGAGTTTGCTCTAACTCATGTGCAATGAGTGATGCCATCAAACTTTCTCATCCTCTGTAGTCCTCTTCTCCTCCTGCCCTAAATCTTTCCCAATATCTGGCTCTCTTCCAATGAGTCAGCTCTTCGCATCAAGTGACAAAAGTATTGGGGCTTCAGCACCAGTTCTTCCAGTGAATATTCAGAGTTTATTTCCATTAGCCTTGACTGGTTTGATCCTCCTTGCTGTCCAAGAGACTCCGAGAGTCTTCACCAGCATCACAGTTGAAAAGCATCAATTCTTCATCGCTGAGATTTCTTTATGGTCCAAATCTCATATCCGTATGTGACTCCTGGAAAAAACATAGCTTTGACATTAAGGACCTTTTTCAGAAAAGTGATGATGTTGCTTTTTAATACACTGTCTAGGTTTGTCATAGCTTTACTTCCAAGGAGCAAGTGTCTTTTAATTTCATGACTGGAGCCACCATCTGCAGTGATTTTGAGCCCAAGAAAATAAAGTCTGTCATTGTTTACATTTTGTCCCCATCTATTTCCCATGAAGTGATGGGACCAGATACCATGATCTTCATTTTTTGAATGTTGAGTTTTAAGCCAGCTTTTTCACTCTTCTCTTTCACCTTCATCAAGAGGCTCTTTTGTTCCTCTTCACTATCTGCCATTAGGGTGGTTTCAACTGCATATCTGAGGTTATGGATAAATCTCCCAGCAATCTTGATTCTACCTTCAGCTTCATCCAGCCTGGTCTTTATCATGATGTACTCTGCATATAAATTTAATAAGCAGGGAGACCACTTGCAGCCTTGATGTACACCTATCCCGATTTTGAACCAGTCAGTTGTTCCATGTCTGGTTCTAACTATTGCTTCTTGACCTATGTATAGGTTTCTCAGGAGATAGGTAAGGTGGTCTGGTTTCCATCTCTTTAAGAATTTTCCACAGTTTGTTATGATCCACACAGTCAAAGGCTTTAACACAGTCAATGAAGCAGAAGTGGGTATTTATCTGGAATTCTCTTGCTTTTTCTATGATCCAATGGATGATGACAATTTGACCACTCGTTCCTCTCCTTTTCTAAATCCAGCTTGAACGTCCAGAAGTTCTCAGTTCACAGACTTTTAAAGTTCTGTTTGAATGATTTTGAGCATTACCTTGCTAGCATGTGAAATGAGTGCAATTATGTGGTAGTATTAACATTCTTTGACAATGCCCTTCTTTGGGCTTGGAATGAAAACTGACCTTTTCCAGTCCTGTGGCCACTGCTGAGATTTCCAAATTTGTTGGCATATTTTGCAACACTTTAATAGCATCATCTTTTAGGATTTTAAATAGCTCATCTTGAATTCCATCACCTCCACTAGGTTTGTTCGTGGTAATGCTTCCTAAGACCCACTTGACTTCACATGGCAGAATGTCTGACTCTAGAGAGTGATCACACCATCATGGTTATCCTGGTCATTAAGCCCTTTTCTGTATAGTTCTTCTAGATATTCTTGCCACCTTTTTAACATCTTCTGCTTCTGTTAGGTCCATAATATTTCTCTCCTTTATTGTGCACATCTTTGTACTCTTGCCTGGACAGAGGAGCCTTTTAGGCTGCAGTCCATGGGGCCACAAAGAGTCTGACACGACTGAGCGACTTCACTTCACTTTGCATGAAATCTTCCCTTGGTGTCCCTAATTTTAAGAGATCTCTAGTCATTCTCATTCTATTGTTTTCCTCTATTTCTTTGCATTGTTCACTTAAGAATGGTTTCTTATCTCTCCTTGCTAGTCTTTGGAATTCTGCATTCAGATCAGTATATCTTTCTTTCTTTGCCTGTCAATTCTCTTCATTACTCAGCTATTTTTAAGGCCTCCTCAGGCAACCATTTTGCCTTTCTGCCTTGCTTTTTCTTGGAGATGGTTTTGATCACCACCTACTATACAATGTTATGAACCTCCATCCATAGTTCTCCAGGAACTCTATCAGATCTAATCCCTTGAATTTATTTGTCATTTCCATGGTATAATCATAAAGGATTTGATTCAGGTCATACCTGAATGGCCTAGTGGTATTGCTTCAGTTCAGCTCAGTCACTTAGTCGTATCCAACTCTTTGTGATCCCATGAACTGCAGCACGCCAGCCTTCCCTGTCCATCACCAACTCCCAGAGCTTACTCAAACTCACGTCCATTGAGTTGGTGATGCCATCCAACCATCTCATTCCCTGTCATCCCCTTCTCCTCATGCCTTCAACCTTTCCCAGCATCAGGGTCTTTTCCAATGAGTCAGTTCTTCGCATCAGGTGCCCAAAGTATAGGAGTTTCAGCTTCAACATCAGTCCTTCCAATAAATATTCAGGACTGATTTCCTTTAGGATGGACTGGTTGGATCTCCTTGCAGTCCAAGGGAACCTCAAGAGTGTTCTCCAACACCACAGTTCAAAAGCATAAATTCTTTGATGCTCAGCTTTCTTAGAAGAAATGGAATAGTCCTTGCAGTCAATAAAGGAATCTGAAATGCAGTACTTGGATATAATCTCAAAAATGACAGAATGATCTTAGTTCATTTCCAAGGCAAACCATTCAACACCAGAGAATTCAAGTCTATGCTCAACCACTAATGCTAAAGAAGCTGAGGTTGATTAGTTCTATGAAGCCCTACAAGACCTTTGAGAACTAACACCAAAACAAAGATATCCTTTAATCATAGGGGACTGGAATGCAAAAGTAGCAAGTTAAGAAACACTTAGAATTCTAACAGGCAAATTTGGCCCTGGAGTACAAAATGCAGCAGGGCAAAGGCTAATAGAATTTTGCCAAGAGAACACACTGGTCAGGGCAAACACCCTCTTCCAACAACAACACAAGAGATGACTCTACACATGGACATCACCAGAGGGTCAATACCAAAATCAGATTGATTATATTCTTTGCAGCCAAAGATGGAGAAGCTCTATACAGCCAGCAAAACAAGACCTGGAGCTGACTGTGGTTCAGATCATGAACTCCTTATGGCAAAATTCAGATTTAAATTAAAGAAAGAAGGTAAAACCACTAGCCCTTTCAGGTATGACCTAAATCAAATCCTTTATGATTATACAGTGGAAGTGACAAACAGATTCAAGGGATTAAATCTAAGAGACAAAGTGCCTAAAGAACTATGGGGGGGGGAGAGGATCATAACTGCACAGGAGGCTGTAATCAAAACCATCCTCAAGAAAAAGCAATGCAAAAAGGTAAAAAAGATACTTTGCATCTGCTACTCCCAAACTCCCAGTCCACTCTGCCACCAGCCCACCTTCTTGGCAACCACAAGTCTGTTGTCTTTGTGAATCTGTTTCATAAATAATTTCATTTGTGTCATATTTTAGGTTCCACATATAAGTGATATCATATGGTATTTGCTTTCTAATTACTTTGCTTAGTATGATAATCTCTAGGTTCATCAATGTTACTGTAAATGCCATTTCTTTATTCTTTTTTATGGTTATATATATGTACTATATCATGTTTATGCATTAATTTTTCAATGGACATTTCAGTTGCTTCCACATCTTGGCTATTATAAATAGTGCTGTGATGAACAAAGGGGTGCATTTATCTTTTTGAACTATAGTTTTGTCTAGATACATGTGCAGAAGTAGGACTGCTGGATCCTGTGGTAATTCTATTTTTGTTTTTATTAACTCATTTTTATTTACATATTTAGACTGAGCTGTGCAGCATGCAGGATCTTTTCTCAATGAGATTGAACCCATGCCCCCTGCAATGGAAGATGATAATAACCTTTAATGGAAATGTCGAAAAAGAATGTATATACATATACATATTACTGAATCACTGCTGTGAGCTTGAAAGTAACACAGTGTTGCAACTAAATGATCTATCAACTAAGAAACAAAAGGTTATGCAGAGGAGGAATTAACATACTGCATAAATTGCAATGTCTTGGGTTGTATCTTTGTTTCCAAAGGAAGAAGAAAACCCTGACTGAAGATTCTCCAGGACACACCTAGAGAGGGCCAACACTAACGAGGGGCCACAGACTGTCCACCACACAGCAGAGAGAGAACAGTCACGAAGATTCTCCAGGACACACCTAGAGAGGGCCAACACTAATGAGGGGCCACAGACTGTCCACCACACAGCAGAGAGAGAACAGTCATGAAGATTCTACAGGACACACCTAGAGAGGGCCAACACTAATGAGGGGCCACAGGCTGTCTGCCACACAGCAGAGAGAGAAGAGTCATGTCAAGTGAAGAGGCAAAGGACTTGAGACCAGAGTCAGCCTTGGTCCCTGTCCCAAATTCTATTACTATGACCTGTACTGTCTTGCACAATGAGGAGCTGACTCCATTTCTGTGGTTCTTCTTTTACAATCTGAGTTTTGTGTATGCAGAGTATGTTTTTGTGTGGGCCCAACATCTCTAGTTCTTCGTTTTTCATGAGATGAGCCATGTGATTTGTTCACCAACTGTTGTGCCAGGGGGAAAGGGCTGCATGTGAAATGAGTGCAAATGTGGGTAGTTTGAGCATTTTTGGCATTGCCCTTCTTTGAAAGTGAAAGTGTTAGCCGCTCAGTCATGTCTAACTCTTTGCGACCCCTTGGTCGAGGTTCCTCTGTCCATGGGATTCTCCAGGCAGGATACTGGAGTGGGTTGCCATTTCCTTCTCCAGGGGATCTTCCCCACCCAGAGATGGAACCTGGGTCTCCCGCACTGCAGGTGAACCGTTTACCATCTGAGCCACCAGGGAAGCATTCTTTTACCATCTGAGCCACCAGGGAAGCCCTTCTTTGGGACTGGAATAAAAACTGACCTTTTCCAGTCCTGTGGCCACCTCTGAGTTTTCCAAATTTGCTGACATATGGAATGCAGCACTTTAACAGCATCAGCTTCTAGAATTTGAAATAGCTCAGCTGGAATTCCATCACCTCCACTAAATTTGCTCATAGAAATGCTTCCTAAGACCCACTTGATTTCACACTCCAAGATGTCTGACTCTTAGTGAGTGACCACACCATCAGGTTTATCTAGGTCATTAAGGTTGATCTTGTATAGTTCTGTGTATTCATGCCACCTCCTCTTAGTATCTTCTGCTTCTATTATGTCCTTACCACTTCTGTCTTTTATCATGCCATATTTGCATGAAATGTTCCCTTGATATCTCCAATTTTCTTGAAGAGGTCTCTAGTCTTCCCCATTCTATTGTTTTTCTCTATCTTTTTGCAGTGTTCACTGAAGAAGGCCTTCTTATCTCTCCTTGCTATTCTCTGAAACTCTGCATTCAGTTGAGTATATATTTCCCTTTCTCCTTTGTCTTTCATTTCTCATCTTTCCTCAGCTATTTTTAAAGCCTCCTCAGATAACCGCTTTGCCTTCTTGCATTTCTTTTTCTTTGGGATGTTTTTGGTCACTGTCTCTTGTACAATGGTACAAACCTCTGTCCATAGTTCTGCAGGCACTCTGTCTACTAGATCTAATCCTTTGAATCTATTTGCCACCTCCACTGTGTTATCATAAGGGATTTGATTTTAGTCGTACCAAAATGACTTAGTGGTTTTTCCCTACTTTCTTCAATATAAGCCTGAATTTTGCAAATTTTGTTCATGATCTGAGCCACAGTCAGCTCCAAGTCTTGTTTTTATTAACTGTATATAGCTTCTCCATCTTTGGCTGCAAAGAAAATAATCAATCTGATTTTGGTATTGACCATTTAGTGATGTCTATGTGTAGAGATATCTCTTGTGTTTTGGGGAAAGAATGTTTGCTATGACCAGTGTGTTCTCTTGACAAAACTCTGCTAACCTTTGCCTTGCTTCATTTTGTACTCCAAGGCCAAACTTGCCTGTCATTTCAGGTATCTCTTGGTTTCCTAATTTTGTATTCCAATCCCTATGATGAAAAGGACATCTTTTCTGGTGACAGCAAAACTGTTTTAACTGATTGTTGGGTTTGTCATCAGATTCCTTGGTCAACGCAAGGCCAATATAAGTCCTTCATAATTCTTATCACTAACTCTTCAGATATTCCTATGATCTATAAAATGTTCCTACATCAGCATATACCTTCATGTTTGTTTCCTACATTCAATTCACCTACTTAATTAATTTTGAAGTTTTTATGATGACAAAATGTTGCAAAACCAAATGGTTCTTGATTTTCAAAACTACTTTGCCGGGGAAAACATACTACAGTCTAGACAATGTTGTGCTTCTCTAACATAACCATCTAATGACTCACATACAAAATAAAATTTCTGCACTGAAGGATCCCCTTTCTAGTCTAAATGAAATCTTGGGTAGATGGTTCAGGTCTGGGGATTCATGCATTCAATCTCTGACTTTGTTATTGATGTTAGTTATATTGATTGTGTCCTGTATCATCTATAGAATAACAACCTCTTATGCCTCCCAATGTATATTCAAAATTCCAACTAAAATATTGATGTCTAAATTACTTGATCATATCTATGTTGTTGTTGTTTAGTCACTAAGTTATGTCTGACTCCTTTGCAATCCCCATGGACTGTATCCTGCCAGGCTCCTCTGTCCATAGGATTTCCCAGGCAAGAATACTGGAGTGGGTTGCCATTTCCTTCTCCAAGGGATCTTCCTGACCCAGAGCTCAAATATGCATCTCCTGCTTGATGGGTGGATTCTTTACCACTGAGCCACCTGGGAGACCTGATATAAAATAATGGGCATTCACATACAGGATAAAATTGATAAACATCCTATTGGACAACCTAGAATTGACTATCAGTCCTTGCTAAGCATTCCACTAGATTAACCCCCTAAAAGGACAGAGAGAACTGAACTATAAAGACCGGGCATTGAGGGACATGATGGATCCAGGGCAGATAAGTAACTACTCTGGTATCAGGGGACCAAATATTTGATCACTAAGGCTTTCTATCGAAAGATTAATGACCAAAAGATGTTGAAATAAAATGCATATTTTAAAGCAGGACAAGAAAAGATTAAGCATAAAATTCTCTCTGTGTGTTTATTTGGATCTCCTCCCTCCCTCCCTAATGTGCAACGTGTGTCTGCATTACACATTAACTGCTGCTGCTGCTGCCAAGTCACTCCAGTTGTGTCCGACTCTGTGCGACCCCATAGACGGCAGCCCACCAGGCTCCACCATTGCCGGACACATTAACTAGAGCTCCTCAAAGATGGGAGCACCTACTCAACTGTAAAGATCAATTGTTTTTATTTTTTCTTCTGACACTAGTACTGTAACTTCTTAAACCACTATTCTGTTTTCTGCCCATGGACACCACCAAGTAAGTATCATTAAAATCTTCACTCTCTACTGCTGTCAGAGTCTCCTAAAGAGCCCAAACAATTTGGGAAGTTCTTAATCAGAGGTTTGAGCTTTGAAACAACTGATGTGAGTCTGAGGAACCATTCTGAGCAGTGGGGAGCCCTCACAGCCTATCCGTGGTGATAAGGGACCCAAACACCAAGTGCTCTAGAGGCTTCAGGTTCCTCACATATGCCACTGTGTAGGAGGTGGGTGCAGAGAGGAGCGCAAGGCCACACAAGGTGGATGGAAGACTTGTGGAACCAAAGATGGCTGTCTCAAGAGAAGACTCTCAAAGACCTGGTGACCACTTAACTATGAAAAAGATTTTTATTGGTGGTATTAAAGAAGACACTGAAGAACATCACCTAAGAGTTTATCTGAACAGTGTGGGAAATCTGAAGTGATTAAAATCATGAATGATTGAGGCAGTGGTAAAAAGAGGTTTTGCTTTGATGACCATGACTCTATAGACAAGACATGACTCCACAGACAATGACTCTATAGTCATTCAGAAATATACCGCACTGTGAATGGAATTCCCAGGTAGTGCTAGTGGTAAAGAATCCACTTGCCAATACAGGAAAACCTGGAGATGCAGGTTCGATCCCTGGGTCAGGAAATCCCCTGGAGAAAGAAATGGCAACCCACTCCAGTTTTCTTGCCTGGAGAATCTCATGGACAGAGGAGCCTGGTAGGCTACAGTCCATGGGGTCACAAAGAGTCAGACACACGCTGTGAATGGCCGTAACTATGAAGTATGGAAAGCCCTATCTAAGCAAGAAGCGGCTAGTGCTTCATCTAGTCAAGGGAGTCACAGTTGTTCTGGAAACTTTGGTGGTGGTTACAGGTGGTTTTGGTGGAAATGGCAACTTTGGTTTTGAAGGAACTTGAGTGGTTGAGGTGGCTTTGGTGGCAGCCCTGGTAGTTGTGGATACAGTGGTCGTGGGATGGCTATAATGGATTTGGTAATCATGGTAGTTATGGAGGAGGCAGCCCTGGTTATGCTGGAGAAAGCAGAGGCTGTGGAAGTGATGGACAGGGTTATGGAAACCAGGGCAGTGGCTATGGTGGGAGAGGTGGCTATGGTGGGAGAGGCAGCTATGACATCTATAACAACGGAGGAGGTGGAAGCGGTTTTGGTGGTGGTAATGGAAGCAATTTTGGATATGGTGGAAATTACAGTGATTTTGGCAATTACAACAATCATTCTTCAAATTTTGGAACCATGAAAGGAGGAATCTTTGGAGGCAGAAGTCCTGGCCAAGGTTCCAGCAGTACCTGTATTTATGACAGTGGCAGAAGGTTTTAATTACAGCCAGGAAACAAAGTTTAGCAGAAGAGTCAGAGAAGTGACAGGGAAGCTACAGGTTACAATAGATTTATCAACTCAATGAAACACAGTGGTGGTAGGGCCTAACTGCTACAAAGTAGACTTGTTTTAGACAAGACTCATTGTGTATGGGCAAAAAGAAACTCAAGGACTCTATGTACCACAAACTGTATAACAGATTAGTTTAGTTTCTGTTCTAAGTGTAAAGCAGCCCAAAAAAGGGTTTTAATGTAGCTTTTTTGTGTACGCATATTGTTAATTCCTGAATGCAATAGCTTGATTATAACTGAACAACTGTGTCTTTTTTAAAAATGTGCTGTGTAAAGTTAGTCTACTCTGAAGACATTTTTGGTAAACTATATCAACAGTGTGAAGTTAGAATTCCTTCAGGGTGATGCCAGGTTCTATTCAAAATTTATTTACAACCTTCTTGAGTGTAGAAACCATTGTCTTCAGAAACCTTGGTATAGTTGAACTGACAGTTACTGTGTTGTGACCCAGAGTTTACCATTAAAAGGGTCACCCAAGCAGAGTCATGGAGTTTTTGGATATTAATATGATTGTTGGCACATCCTATGCAATATATCTAGTTGAATTATGGTACCAGATAAAGTTATAGATGGGAATGAAGTTTGTGTATAATCCATTATCATGTGTAATCAATAAATTATTTAATACCTTCTTGAAAAAAAGGATAGAGTCCTTTCCTAGCTCTGTAAGTCACGGTGACTTGTTGCTCTCTTCGTATGTGTTTGCCTGCAGTATGTGTGTATCCTTGATGACTTTTATGTAAAAT
Organism: Dama dama; assembly: GCF_033118175.1. Classification (NCBI taxonomy): domain Eukaryota; kingdom Metazoa; phylum Chordata; class Mammalia; order Artiodactyla; family Cervidae; genus Dama; species Dama dama. The sequence continues at coordinate 4,322,220 of NC_083713.1, read as the reverse complement.
ATCAGTTTGTCATTTTGATGTATGATTCTTTGTCTCAAAAATGCATCTGACCATGCCTTATGCATATGACTATGCCTTCGACTTCTAACAGGTGGAACAGTTCTCAGAGCTTTCTGAGAATCTGCCTCCCAAGTTATAATCCTCAGTTTGGCTTAAATAAAATTCTCTTTTTTCTTCTTAACTTGATAACTAATTGAATAAAAAATTTGAAGATGGAACACAGTCTATATGTCCAAAATGGGTATTTACTAAACCTAAGCATTTAGCAAAATTTCTAGAAGAGTCTGAAGTAATGTTATGGTCTTTATTAGAGACCCAAGGCCTTGGGCCAGTCCCCAGGGGAACCCTTAGGTGTGGAGGGAAAGTCTGCCCCTGGGGTCAAGTAGTCAGTTCCTTCATGCAATCTTGACTGGTCCTTGAATGGCTCATGTTTCATCTTATCTACACATGGGTGATGATACTTACCTCTCAGAATTTCTAGGACAATTAAACAAGAGGAGAAAAATCCTAGACATAAGACACCCTTAGCACATTAGTCACAACCAGTTCCCAACCTCCCCCTCCTCTCTCATGAGTCACCAAAGGATAAAAAAGTTAGTTTCTGGCCCAAATGTTCTAGATTGAGAGCCTATGTGGTCAGGCTGTAGTTTTCCTCAACAGCCAAGAAATCCTATATAATGAACATAAATACAAGGAAAATTACTTCAGCATATGATCTCTGAATATTTTTTGTTATAGAGCTTTTTTATGTTATAGAGCTCTTTCTATGGGCTAGATGCATCATACACATTATCTTATTTAATACTGTTAGGATACATTTTTAAACAAATTATTTCTGTTTTCTCCCTTTCCTAGACCATTTCTATGAGAAACTTAGTGACTATGAATCTTTTGATATCTGTATAAATTTTTGTAAAGATAAGCCACTTGCTAGCTTTATACCCCAGAACTATTTCACAATCATCTGGGGTTCATCCCTTTTGAAATGTAAACACCTGAGGACACCTCACTCTCCCTGTCACTGTAGAGTGTAACCTAAGTACCTTTCTTGGAGCTGTAACCATCTGCTAGCAGGGAAGATTGTAATAGAAATTTATGATTCCATTGGATAAAGGCATTTAACTAGTGCAAGTGGTTTTCTGATTTCCAAGTGAGTTTAGACGCTGTCAAGCCCTCTAAGGGAAGGTGAGATGCATTAACTATGAGAGTTTGTGTATGTCATGGTTAAAAACAGGGCGTCATAGAATGGCTGTGGCAGCTCAGCTGTGTAAGTGGGTAGAATATCCTTTGCTGTCTCTTTTCACAGATAACCTGAAATGCACTGTACACTGATGTGCATATTCACTAGTAAAACTGCTTGCTATCTGCTCTGTTTTGTGGAGAGGATTCTATTTTGGGAGGAATTTACTTCCCCTACAACACTCACTCTTGTGGTTGTCGTCATTTAGTCGATCAGTCGTGTCCAACCCTTTTGCAACCCCGTGGACTGTAGCCCTCCAGGCTTCTCTGCCCAGGTTCCTCTGGGATTTCCCAGACAAGAATGGAGTCGGTTGCCATTTCCTTCTTCAGGAGTTCTTCTTGACCTAGGGATTGAACCCATATTTCTTGCATTGGCAGGTGGATTCTTTACCACTGAGCCACCAGAGAAGCCCAAAATAATCATTACAGCCCTCATTTTACAGATAAGAAAAGTGAGGTGAGGAGGTGAACATGCCAGGGGGCGTCAGAGCTCAATAAGGTTTCTGAACAGCAGTTCACCCACGGCTTTCATATGGCCTTGCTGATCACGCTGACAGCACCTTCACGTTCCTGTGACTGGACTTAATAAGATCTGCATTTGGAGAAAACCAGTGGAAAAATTGCTCTGTAAATTGTGAAGTGCTACCAAATATATAAGGCCTTATGATGCAGGGCTTCAGAACACTATGGACTCAAGAATCCCTTCACCATATATAATAAGATGCTTCCAGAAGGATGCTTGGCATTACAAACAAAATAAATGGAGTGGTTTTTAGTTAATTGTTTGTATATTTATAATTTAATGATTTATAATAAAATCAAGCTAATGTAAAATTAAGTTTTCTTTCAGGTAAGCTACTAAATTTAGCTAGACTTCAGTTTTTTAACCCAAAAACAGTAGACAAATTGTAACACAGCTAAACAAAACTCTTTTAGAGGCTTCTAGCTACTTTCACCCAAAGCATTTTGCTGCAAACATTTTTGCCTCATAACTAATAGGCCATAAGGCAATTTTTCCATAAAAGATAAAATAACTGTTTGGCAGTTTAGTTTCAACTGGTTGAAATCCATTAGCATTTCTTCCAGTTAATGACATTATTAGTGGTTTATCAAGCTGACAAATGACAATGATCTGTCCCAGAAGCTGGTTTACTTTGAAACACACTACATTGCATGAGAAAGAGGCCAAGGGTCTTGAAGACACAGAGTTGAACTCACATTTCCCATAGAACTTTCGAACGTCTATCAGCGAACATATGACAACCTGTCAAGAAAAAGCACCGTAGACGAGCCCACAGTGCAAGACCGAGGATGAGCAGGTATGCGTCCTAGTGTTTGCGAAAGGTGCCTCTCCTGAGGAGGGAAGACATCTCAGTGAAAATGTGCAGGGACAAATCAACAAGTGAAAAACACACTTATAAAACTCTGTGAACCAAAGACCTGGAAGATAAGTGCTTAGGTGCAATCCACAGAACAGGATCAGTTATTTGTGCAGTGTTGCCATGGATACATACACTGTTTACTTATTGTTACTTTAACTTTTAAGGTGAAATTGCCTTATCAGTTATTTGACAAGAATGTTTGTGGCAAAGATGTTTACAACAGCAACAAAAAAAGATGTTTACAGCAAAGTACTTACCCAGAAGGACATTAGAGATCCCAAACCTCTCAATTCTCACCTGGGGTTCTGGTAGTAGGCCACATTGTCAGAACTTTGGAAGTCATGGAAACACAGATGAGGAAACAAAGTCTCCTGACTAGTCATTGTCTAGTACTTTCTAAGTAAAGCTATATTCCTTGCCTTTCTGAGAATGACTGAAAAGCCGAGCTTCTCACCTTGGTTCTCACTGGCATCCTCTGAGTGGGACTGGCCCAGCTTCCAGAGGTCCTGGTTAGTTGGTCTGAAGTGCTCCCTTCAGTCCAGTTCAGTTCAGTCACTCAACTGTGTCCGATTCTTTGTGACCCCATGGACTGCAGCACATCAGGCCTCCCTGTCCATCACCAACTCCCGGAGTTTACTCAAACTCATTTCCATTGAGTCGGTGACACCATCCAACCATATGAGACTCTGTTGTCCCCTTCTCCTCCCACCCTCAATCTTTCCCAGCATCAGGGTCTTTTCAAATGAGTCAGTTCTTCGCATCAGGTGGCCAGAGTATTGGAGTTTCAGCTTCAACATCGGTCCTTACAATGAATATTCAGGACTGATTTCCTTTAGGATTGACTGGTTGAATCTCCTTGCAGTCCAAGGGACTCTCAAGCGTCTTCCAACACCACAGTTCAAAAGCATCAGTTCTTCAGTGCTGAGCCTTCTTTATAGTCCAACTTTCACATCCATACATGACTACTGGAAAAACCATAGCTTTGACTAGACAGACCTTTGTTGGCAAATTTTTTAAACAATGATCTCTCTAGATAATTGTAATCTGCATCGCCTTACTAAGCCTTATCTGCCCCCTTCCCAGTGGCTCCCTTCCATCAGAAGGAACTCCTCTGTAAGGCAGTGCAGAACAACTTCATTTTTAATCTGGCAAATCCATGATTCTGAGTCAGGACATGTTCATGGGCTGACTTAACTGACAATCTAAGAGGTGTAATCTGGGCCAGGGAGGAAACCAGGAGAGGAAGGAGAGAAGAGCAGCTGCTCACTGCTCAAAGGTCATAGGCTGCAGATGAGGAGTCAGGCTTGAGAAAGTGATCAGCCTAAAATCAGCTGGAGAGGTTTGAGTGGTGGTTGAACCTAAGCGGATCTGACTCCAAAATCTTCCTGAATCCAACAGTTATGCAAATAGCCTTAAAAATTGTGCAGCTATGATGAGCCATTTGTGGCATGAGTTCTCCCATTTTATTTTCTCCACAACCTTATGAAATTGATACTTTGCCTCCATTTTCTACATAAGAAAAATGGAGACATTGAGAGGTTAATAATGTGCCTGACACAATCAGGAGCAAGCCCAGAAACTGGATCTGGAGCCAAGGCATCCAAGCTGGCAGCCACTGTCCACATGAGGCATTGAGATGTGCTGTAAGTGAAAATTCTCACCAAATTTTTAAGATAAGTAAAATGCATTAATATAATAAGTGTTTGTGTCAATTACATGGTTAAATGATAATATTTTTGATACATTTGTTTATATAAAATACATTATTAAAAGTAATTCCAGGTCTTTCTTTTTGCTTTTCTAATGTGGCAATATGACAATCTTATGCATTCAGTGGATCAGCAGCCGCTGTTCAGAAAGTACCACTGCCTTCACTGGAGTGGGCTTCATTTAGCAGCTCTGTGGATGCACGTGGACTCTCGCGTGTGCTTGAGGTGACTGGGAGGGCACTGGAAAATTGGGATGAGGAGAGCTTCTAACAGGGCACCGCACAGGCTGTAGGTCCACACCGGAGGTGGCTGCAGCCTGGGCCACCAGAAGCGCAGAGCCGGTGGGCGGGGGCCCTCCCTGAGGACCTGCTGGAGTAGGTAGGAACAGCTGTCCAGGGTGTCTCCCCAGCCTCCTAGCCAGGAAGCCCTAGCCTGTGGCCTGTAGGTGGCTTCCTGGGTTTCAGGCAGGTGTGGAGGGTAGGTGGTGATCTGACACAAGACCCCATCACTTTGGAGAACTCGTTTGAAAAGATGCAGTGTCCTTTAGGGTATCAAAGGCTCTTGTGTTTATTTGAAAATAAACTTTTCAGTAGAAAACTTCATTCCTGTTTTTCATGTAATAGGAATTGACATCTGTAGTAGGCAAATTAATGGCCCTCCTAACATGTCCCTATCTAAACCCTGGAAGTTGTGAATATGTTAGGTTGTACAGCAAAGGGGAAATTATCCTGGATTATCTAAGATATGGAATCACAAGGCTCCTCAAATGTGGAAGAAAGAGGCAGAGAAGGAGCTATTAGGATGGAAGCAAGGTCAGAAAGAGATCTGAAGATGCAATGCTTCTGGCTTTGAAGATTGAGATATGGAGGAAGGGGCCAAGACTCAAGGAGTTCGGGCAGCCTCAAAGCTGGAAAAGGCAAGGAAATGGCCCTCTAGAGCCTCCAGAATATAACACAGCCCTGTTAGCACCCTGATTTAGCCTGTGAGACCAATGTCAGACTCCTGAAGTACAGAACTGTAAGATAAGTTGTGCTGTTTTTTTTAGCTACTAAGTTTGTGGTGGAAACTCAAGCAACATCCTACATGAGGGAACACTGATCTACAGCATACTCCAGATCTACCTAACATCCCAATCAAAAAGCAAAACAGATACCAGGCCTGTGTGACCCTGGGTCCTGGTAGCCATCACTGCTCTCTGAGCATTCACAAGCCACCATTCATAACCTGTGTCTGGGATCCTGCCTTCATGTCCCTTGGGTTCACGAAGAAAGCCTGACTCATCTTGGTTACTGCAAAGGTCACATTTTACATAAACAACGATGAGCATAGAATGCCTCAGTTGTTTAAACAAGAGGGTTATACATACAACTGTACACACTTGAGTATTTCTGAAAGGATGAATAAGAAGCTTGCTAAAGAGAGGGCCTCGGTTTGGGGTCTGAACTAGAAGGGAGATTCTTTGTACTGTACACACATTTGTGTGTGTGTCTTTCAGTATTTCTATAGTTTTATCTGGTACCACTTCTTTACACAATCACGTGCTCTTTCCCTACAAAACACAAACGACTAGAGAAAGAAAAAATATGCAGAACGTAGGTGGAGGCACGTGGATCAGGTGCAGCATACACGGAAAAGCCTGGGGGAGTCCTCATTCAACTGTGGGTGCTGCCTGGGCCAGTGTGGCACTCTATCTGTCACCTTTCCCCTGGGAGTTTCCCTCACTAAGCCATGCTGTCCTTTGTTGGAAGACAGGATATTCAGGGTTCTGTAGAGGCACCGTGACTCACATAAGCACAGTGGTAACTGACGAGACGGCTCCGCTCGGCAGCCCCCGTGAAAGAGACGAGGTGTGAGAATACAGACGGCACACTCTGCTGTGGATGTGCCTTCACAGACAGACAGTTGTGCCGTCTTAGGCCTCCAGCTTCTTACCTCAGCTCGAGAAATGCTGGATATTCAACATCAAGTTAGGATGGAAAATAAGACCAGACAAAAAGACCAATGTGAAAGTTTCTGGTAGTGAGAATTTTTCAGCATTGACCAAAGTCACAAAAGGAAGTGGTGAAAACTCATTTCAAAGGAACTCAGTAGCAATAAGGTAGAACTTTGCCTGCTGGAACTCTCAGACCAACGTGTGAGGTGGGTCATCCCCACAGACACCCTCTACTGTGTCGTGGAAACATCTGCAACAGCTGTTGTTGACAGACAGTCATGAGCTTGTGCTTGCCATTTCCACAATGGGAACTAGCTTCATGACATTCACTTCTTCATCTCAATTTTAACATCACTGGGGAAAAAAAGTTGTCAGTGAAACTGTGTGCTAATGCAAACAAATGGGGGTGGGGGGAGGTAAAAGTAATAAGTAAAATCTACTGAATGACATTTGATTGGAGAAAAGCCCATTTATAATGATTTATTCTCCAGGCTAACATATCCCTGGCTTTCTGTATATCCACTAATTTTCTAAAGGAAAAGAGTGGAGCCAGATAATGTAGAAATAGAAGACAGGACAAGTATCCTCACCTTTAGCATTAAATAGTAATTGTGAGATGATTGGATGGCATCACCGACTCAATGGACATGAGTTTCAGCAAGCTCCAGGAGTTGGTGATGGACAGGGAAGCCTGGCATGCTGAAGTCAATAGGGTTGCAAGTACTCTGGATACTGGGGTAACTGCAGCCAAATTTGCATCCTGCATCTAAGAGCTCTTTGCTTCTAAGTGTTCTTCCAGAGTTGGTGTTTTGGTCCGGAATTCCAAAGGATTATTACCCAAAAAATCTTACCCAAAAAATTATTACCAAAAATATGTCACCCAATACTTAATTTGGGCTAACAGTCTTTATAAGGAAAGAAAGAACCTCTCCCATCCTTGTGAATAAATTCTTGCTAGCCTAACTGTCATCTCTAACTGTTAGGAGAAGCACACGGACTGAAACCACCCACCCTGGCGGGAAACCACAGTAACCATTTGCATGAGTTATTTTATGACAGGAGAGTCTGGTAAGGAACACGTAACTAACAAGCCACCACCAACTGGAAGAATTCCAGAGAGGTCAAAAGAAGATGCCACGTGTCCTACCACCTCCCAGAATCTTTCTTGCTGGCATCCATCTTGGCTGAGCCATGTGTGTGCCACCAGGAAGGACCCTGAGTCAGACTGATTGGCCAAAGAAAACCCAGAAACTAACCCCATCACCATAAAAACCAAGACTAGGAGCCACATGACGGAGCAGTCCTCCTGGGTTCCCTTACCCTCCTGCTCTCTACCCGGGGGCCCTTCCCAAGAAAGTCTTTGCTTTGTCAGCACATGTGTCTCCTCGGACAATTCATTTCTGAGCATTAGACAAGAGCCAACTTTTCGTCCCTGGAAAGGGTCCCCCTTCCTGCAATGTAACCCCTGGCTTTTCTGGCTGATGTCTGTTGCTGAGAGGCACGCCAGAGCTAGAGGGCCAGCACTTGTTCAGTGCACCTTCTAGCCATTTGCAGTCTTGCTAACCCAGCACAGGGCTCAGAAGCAAAGCCACAAAGAGGTTGTGTCCCAGAAATATCTCTGCTGATTAGAATCTTGTCTAAACTTAGTTTATTAACAGAATCAATGTTTCAAGCAAAAATGCAGTTCCTCTAGTCTCCTGTGTTCCCTGGTCTGTGATGTGTTCCTGGAGGTGACGAGTTGATTACAGAGACTGATGAAAAGTTTTTTATATTAATAGTTTGCTATTAATTTTTATATGCATTTAAGAAACTATTACTAGCAAAGTATTGCTATTAAGCAGCCAAGTAGAAGGAATGATTATATTCAAAGTCAAATCAGAAAAAATATTAAGAAAAATAGAATTAAAACATAGATAGCCATGAAAAATACCATGAGTCATAGGCCAGTGACTGATGCTGGGAAGTGCAAGGTGTGTGTGAGGGTGGTCTTTTGCGGGTCTTGCACAGGCCAGTACGTCAAACAACACACAGCAAGCTCCTTCACTCTGAAGACCCTGCTTCACCCTCTCCAGCTCCCTAGACTTTATCCCTTGATTTGTTCACTGTTTTTCATTGGAAGAGTCTCCTGCAATTTTACCTCTCTTACACACCATTGTTTTCACTTTTCCATATTCTCTTCCAGGAAGAGGCCATTTGCATGAAACTATTTGCATGCATATTTTTCCATGGTTGTTTTTATCATGCAGATAGTTTACATTTTGGCTTTATTTCATTCAGTATTATATCAGAATCATTTTCCATTTGCAAATAGTTTTCATTTTTAAGGGTTAGTTGTTTCCATGTTTTAGAAATGAGTATCATTGGACACAAAGCTCTTGCCTTCTACTGAACTTTTAGGCTTTCTTAGAGAATAAATTCGTGTAAGTGGCATGAATGAGTCAGAGCATATAAGATTTCATTGGTCCTTTTTTTTCCTGTTTATCTGATTTCTTTTATTATTTAAGAAAAATATAAAATCAAAGGTGCAATTTTCATTCAATAAATATCATTTAATCCTTTGGCAGTTTTGTTGCAGAAAGTGAAGTCCATGATTTTAGAATGATGGTAGCAATTCATCAACCAAGTAATCAGTTTTCACACAGTTTAAAAAACTGCAGCAATTTCCTTGAACTGTCTGTAGAAATCTTGACACTGTGGAACTGTCATTTCAAAGGACTTGTTCTTTACTTGGCCTGAATGATCTGCCACCTTGAGCATCACTGTAACATAAGGATACTTATGTGATCTGCAGCTGTCCGAGCTCACAGCCATACCCAGCTTCCACTGAAAATCTACGAGTTGGCTGGTGACCTTGGACTTAGTATCCATCCGTAGCTCACTAGACCCCTCCATAGTAGGGTCCAGGGCTCTCACCACTAACTTAGGTGGAAGCTCCTGAAGCCATCTCATTATCAGTTCTGAACAGTCCACACCTTTAAGTTTGAGTCTTCTTAGACCCTAAAATTAATGATTGCCTTTGTTCTTATAGGCAAAGAACATTTTCAAAGAAAGGGGTAAAATGTTCAGTGGAAAAGTGACAAAGGATATGAATGTTTTTTCAGAGAAGGAATACACTTGGCTATAAGCATATGATAAATTCTCAATCTAATCGATCATTAAAAATGTGCAAATTCAAGCAAAAAAAGATACCTAGCAAGGTCTGAAAAGTTTGAGGACACATCCTGAATATAAGGTTGGGGAAACAGCTACTTTCATTAAATTTCTGCAGATATGTTAACTGACAAGATTTGGGGGGAGGATAATTTGATAATCACTGCCAAAACTTAAAATGTAAATGCTTTCTGATCCAACAATTCTACTTCTAAGACTAGATCTTGGAGACTCACAAAAGTTCACAAGGGTAAATAAACAACTGTATTTATGTCAATATAATGTTTAACAGTGAAAATTGGAAGGATTTGTTCCTCCACCCACAGAAGACCTGGTTGAATAAGTCATGATACATGTACCTCAAAGCACTGTCACTGACAGAGGAGAAGTCTGAAGTATAGTATAGACATCAGCCAGGGTCGGTCCCCAGGGACACAGTTGATGTGAACTCTTAGTTGCATGATGTAGGATCTAATTCCCTAGCCATGGATTGAGCCTAGGTCCCCTGCATTGGGAGTGTGGAGTCTTAGCCACTGGATGACCGGAGAAGTCCTCACAGTGTTTCCTTTCTCAATAGAACTTGCCAGTGAGTTCATTCTTTTTCCCTTAGTGAGTCTTCCAGTGACCAAAGTACTAGCCTAGGTACCAGAAAACTAGCATTCAGCTACTTTCACTGAATGAGTCACTGGATTCCACACTGTGCCAGAAGCTGGCTGGGAAATAAAATCTTGTCATTTATGGATGAGAAAAATTGCAGCACAAAGAATACAGATAACTGCCAGAGGTTGTTGAAAATGCAATCTGAGAAAACTGGCCAGCGCTGGGTCCAGGACTTCTCTAGCCTTGCTCTCTGCTGCATGGAAACAGAACTTGCGTCACAAGCCCAACTTTCCATGCATTGACAGCCTCCACACTCTGACCACTGTCCACAGAGGTTTGATGCAAGCCCACATGCAAACACTGCTGTGCCTTTGTCCTGAGACCTACTGCTACACCTCTGACTGACCGTACCCAGATCCGTACCTGCCGGAGGCCAGCCTCCAAGCAGGGCTTCTGGCCATGATAGAATGTTCTAGACATGCACTCACCACACCACCACAAACCACAGATGCTTACTGAGCACTTGAAATGTGACTGCTACAACTGATGGACTAGGTTTTTTATTTTATTTAGTTTAATGAACATACCTTTAAATAGTCATGCATGGTTACTGGCTACTGTGTTGGGTAAATGACACTCTAAAAGTACAGCCTTTTAGAGTGTCATTTAAAAGTACAGTGTCATTTAAAAGTACAGCCTCTTAGAGTGTCATTTACCCAACACAGTATCCAGTAACCAGGCATGACTATTTAAATGTATGTTTACTAAACTAAATAAAATAAAAACCTAGTCCATCGCCTCCAACTAATAAAAATAAACAAAAAATAAAAAAATAAAAGTACAGCCTTTGCTTTAAGAACTCTGACAAATCTGACTACAACATGTTGGACTGTGGTTAGCTGGACTGTGTAAATTACTTATGGGGAATTTTGTGTGCAATACAAGAAGGAAGAATAGAAAACAAAGAAAGCAGTAGAAACAGAAGAAAGGAATGAGAGTGCCTATTTTTGAAGTGTGGCAAAATGATGGGGCCACCAGGGATTGTGGTTGCATCTGAATGGCCATAGTCAGTGCCCCAGGCATGTGTAAAGTCTGGCTTTGCAGCCACTAAGAGGGGCTTTGCTGCTTCCAGCCTCTCAGTATCACCTGCCACAACTGGAAGCTCATTTCTGTACCTTGCTATGGGATCAGCCTAACCAACACTCTCTGTACCTACATATACAACCCAAAATGCTATTGGATATGATGGCTTACAAATCTTGATATACATAGAACGGATTGGCACAAAAAGAAGCATAGCTTAGCTTCTCCATGATCCGGTCTAGTGTAGAGTGGGGCTGAGGTTTGCAATAACAACAACAGGCTGACGCGCTCTGCCAGTCCACTCTCATTTCTCTCTTGGGTTCCTCTACCATCTGTGGGATGCATCAGTATTTCCCAAAATGAGCAATAAAACAGACCATTTTCAAGGCAAGTACTCTTAAAAACACCTGCAAATTCATGTGGGGACCCCATTTGGGATTAGACTTCTCCAATTTCTTAGAGCATCCAATTGTAAGTCAATTTCAGTTTACATATTTTTTCCACCTTTAAAAAATATATCCATTCTTTCTCATTTGTTTTAGTCACATATGTAACTTACAAATATAGTGATAAACTAGATGACAGGTATATAGATAGCTATTTTCTACCCCAAAGGTATATAAAATTCCCCTATATTTTCTAATATACTTTTATAATTTTTTGAATGTTTAATTTTTTAATATTTGTGAAATTTAAATTTGCTAATAATGAGAAAGAGAGCTGCCAAATATTTTTCCAAATTTTTAATCAGTTCTCTAAACATTAATATATTTCTTTTTTTCCACCCATGTAAAACACTTTCTTCAATATTTACCATTTTCTGAGATGTACATCAGCTTTTTCTAGATCTGAGATTTTTGTTTCTTGTTCCATCTATCTCTATCAATTTAATTAATACAGTTTTCAAAATTCCTAAAATTCTTCTTAGCTGTTGCTGTGCATTTTCTCTTCTAGATGAATTTTTGTATCAGTTTGTCAAGTTTAATTCTAAAATCCTTTAGGTAACTTGATTGCTTATTTTCTAAGGCTAAACAGTATGTGCTGTGCTTAGTCACTCGGTCATGTCTGACTCTTTGCGACTCCATGGACTGTAGCCCACCAGGCTCCTCTGTCCATGGCAAGAACACTGGAGTGGACTACAAAAGCTCCTCCTCCAGGGGATCTTCCCAACCCAACGATTGAACCCAGGTCTCCCACATTGCAGGAAGATTCTTTACCAACTGAGCCACCAGGGAAGCCCATGAACACTGGAGTGAGTAGCCTAACCATTCTCCAGGGGATCTTCTTGACCCAGGAATCTAACCAGAGTCTTCTACATTGCAGGCAGATTCTTTTCCAGCTCAGCTACTAGGGAAGCCCAAGCCTAAACAATGTGGTGGGAAGTTAAACGTTACCCACTATGAATCTTGCCTCCTCCCTGCCCTTACCAACCACATTTCCATACCACACATTGCTGGCAGAAAACAGCACTCCTCACACAAAACATATCCTATCTCCACTCATCCTGTGTTCTGCCATGATGCCAGGCCAAACCCTACACGTTATGGCTGCTGTGGTCTTTCTTGTTGCCTTTTAACCCAAGGAGTTCACTTTGGAGGATCAATCCAAAGCAAATAGATATGCATTCAACTGAAAAATGTATGTATACCTCAGCCTTATTATTAATAGAGAAAATATCCTTAACTATGGGCATAGAAAAGATCTGTGAAGCAAATACATGCCACTAGCCATGCCAGGTAGACCAAGTTTGGACTAGCTAGTAGAGTGCTCAGCCATAAGTGGCTACTGTCACTAGAGCTTGGTGCTACCTTCATAGTGATGTCTACAAAGACTTCAGGTGGCCTGGAGATACTTCAAGAAAAATGTTAAATAGAAAAGTGAAGCATATAGCTATAGGTATAAATACATATAATCTTAACAGCAATGTAAAAGGAACTTATATATTCATTCAATGAATATTTCTTGAGTATTGACCCTCTAGGGGAGATATCCACTCTTAATCTATCTTTTTCTCCATGACTTATGGTGATGTTGAAGGGGGATGGCACAGAATACTCTTAAGGAGAGGCTAGTTAAGCCCCTGGACAAGGCCCCTGAACCACACCTGTTCAGGTCCAGAAACTGGATTTTTCCCCCAGATACCCAAAATTGATGAGGCTTATGAGGATCAAATAATGATGATAATTTATAAGTCAATTGCCAAGATGCCTGTGTACCACTTTCTTCAATGCCAATAGGGATAGAATTCTCCAATAAGTGGAGAATTCAGTGATCCCTCAGGAGCTTTCTGATCCCAGAAGAACCTAACTCAGCCTTGAAAGAGAACTGGCTGACCCAGAATTGGAGCCAGATGTGTGTCTTGGAGAAAAGCCAGCCAGACCCCAGTGAGAGAGCCATGGCAAGGCTAAAGGGTCCACTTTGAGGGGGTTCCAAACAGGCCACATCCTATCAGCTAACGTTTTGTGTTTTACCTCTACTGTGTAAAGCAAATTACTGAAACTTAAAAGCTTAAACAACCACTTCCTGTCTCAGTTTTCCCGAGTCAGGAACCTGGGTGTCGCTGGGCCAGGACAGAGTGGCTCCAGTGGCTCAGGCCACAACCTTGGGTCTGTGTCCACACATCACCTACAATGTGTATTTTATACTTTGCATACTTATTTCCAGCAAAGCCTTTCTATGACTAGACATCTAAGCACAGGAATTTTCAGTGCCAGCTTTTAAAGTCTGAGTATTCAAATAACTCCTGACCTGACCACTGGATTTGGTGAGATTAGACCACACAGGAGGCAGGTGAGCGGTGGGGCCACAGTCTGTCCAGTGGGGTCTGTGTGGGTGTGCCGAAGTGGGCCCCCAGCCCTCTGCACAGCACCATCTTCCTCCCAAGCTTCTCTGAGACAGGAGAACTTGCTCCTGAAGTGTACCTCTTGCTTGAGGCTTTCTTTCTTTTAACGCCAACACCCCCTCCTCGCCCCGCCCCCCGACCCCCGCAAGCCCCAACCCCGTCTTACAGATCAGATGCCGGACTGGAGCAGGGACTGAGCACAGTGCCCCGGCCCCCACAGCTTCACCGCAGGCGTGAGGACCGCACGCCCAGCCCTCCGGGGCCACCTCCTAGTGCCCGGTGAGTCAGGCACTGGCCTTGTGCATGTGAGTGTGGGGACAAGACTCAGCGTGGTCCAAGCCCCTGAAGCAAATGCTATTCCTTAACCTAAAGTACACCCCATGGAACCAGATACAAAGCTGGCGACTCGGACACTGCCAGCCCCTGTGACTGCTCTGCCGTCCCTCCGCTGGGACTCAGGCGCAGCCTTACTGGGCATACTACAAGAGGCCACCAAGGATGGGGGCTTCTCGCCTGTCATGTGCTGGGAACATCTTCCCTGGTCATCCTCAAAACACACACGAATGGCAGTTCTATAAACAAGACTGTATTAATCAGTCAGACCTGCTAGTCCTGGACCCACAGGACCATACTGCCTGCTCTTTCCACCAGAGGGACAAAGATGGTCTCTTGAGAAACACACACTGCCTCTATCAGTGTCCATTGCCAGGAACTCAACTGGAACCTGCTTGCCTACAAGTGAGCTGGTAAAGCACGGGGAAACCAGGCTCCTTCCCAGACTGCATCTGCGCTCCCACGGCTGCACCTTCATCTTTGTTCACAGTGGTTGATGCCTGTCTCCCAAATGATGTTTGTCACCTCTACCTTCTTCTAGAAAATATGGTGCTTGCTATTGATAGTTCTAACATACCATGATTTTTTATCTTTCCCTTCCCCAAACACCATGCCCTCAATTCCACATTAGAGCTAAAATTATCTCTTAGTCTAGAATCAGAAAACTCGGTTGCTTAAAAGAAAACATAACACGGGTCTCTTTGAAAAACTAAACATATGAAGAAATTTAGAATACGGGGGAAATGCAGAAAACTAATATTGGGAAAAGTGTGTGTACATATGTGTGTGTGGGTGGGGGGACTAGGGGAAAGAACCAAAAATTGGTAGGGAAAAGCCATGAGACATATTTTATCTTCTTCCAGCGAATAGTAAAGGCATTCTACAAATGCACTCATTGTTCTCCAAGAGGACATTCAGTCCTGGGGAATCTAAACTTCTTTTAATGCACCCTCAAATGAAGCATTTTGTAGACATGAAACTGTCTAGCCATCTAAACTTATCTTTTCAAAAAAAGGAACAATTATATAATTGAATTCTAATCTTGTATAGGAAGACAGGTGCTAACGATGAGAGCTGGGTGTTAATTTTAAATTTCATAAGATCTGGTTATATTAGTGCAATCAAAATTTTCCTCAACTCAAACATCTATTGTTCAGGTCCCCACCAATCATTAAACTCTCTGAAAAGCAGGGAAGTTCAGAGCCACTTAGAGAACATTTCTTAGATATTTTATTCTGTGGCTGACATGTGTACTGTGTGTGTTAGGCACATAGTTTGATCAAATAAGTGTGCTTATGTGGTTAAGATCATCTATGTGAAACAAACAAATAAATAAAGGACCAGAAGAATAGTTGCCAGAGGCCTACTCTTCCCACCCAACTTCTCCCACTGCCACCCAGCGCCGTGGCCTGTGCTCCTGTACAGAAGGGTTGGGGTGGGTCCTGCCCAGTCTCGGTGAGAAGGCCACACAGCTGTCCCAAGTTCAAGGAGCAGAGCGTGAGATGCCCCCATTTTCCAAATATACATGCTGGGCATGGTGCATGTGCAGTGGGCACATCTGAGGGGAAGTCAGGTATTGCAGGGAGAAGCCTTGAAGTTTCTGGACGGAAAAGCACTCAGCGTCAATAAATGAGGGAACATCACAGTGTTTCAAACACCACTTCCTGGTCATTCATTCTTACCTGTCCCTGTGGTGTCCTGTCCATGCTCACAACTTTGCCCATAAAAGTAGAGCACAGCCACAGAAGGACACTGTGCAAATCTTAGCTCTTTGTCTGAAACAGGAGAGGAAAGTGGGGAACAAGCGACGGCGGATTCAGCGCACTCGAGTCTCCCCAGTGGGCCGCCAGCTCACACAGACAAGTCTGCCTTTCATGATCCTTCCAGCAGAGTTTTGTTTTATTGCTTTTAATAATCACACAGCACTATCCCAGAGGGTGATACCCCTCTTCACAGACAGATCGCCCCCCTCAACTCCAGAGAAAACCATGTTTAGTGAACTTCTGAGAATATATCCAGAGAGTAGACTCCTAGTGAACTAGTTTGCTAAAGGGCAGCCATTATCAAATAATTAATGCAAACTGTTACTTCAGTATATTTTCCCATTGGCAATACATGAAAGGACCAGTCTGCACGTTACGGGGTCTCTGTGGTTCTGTTTCCATGACTCCAGGAGAACATAAATGTCACCTCTCACTGGTAATTAGCTTAGCCACAAGAAACTGAACTCAGTGAGTATAGCTCTGTCAAGGTGTCATTTCCTGAGAGGCCCCTCCTGACCCCTCCTTCCTCATTTGTTACTGGACCAAGACACACCCACCCTTGCTCCCCACTGCATTGTTTATTGTACTTTTCACCTAGATAGGAAAGTGCTTCCTTCTCTTTCTGCTCCCCTCCTTCCTCTGTCCTATGCAAACTATAGTGGCTTCCCCAATATACTACCCATGTTGGTGTCCTTTTGCTCATATCTAAATACATCTGCCAAATTTGATAGAAACAGAAATATGGCTGAGTCTTCTCTCCTAAACTCAGATGTCTTGATTACAAACATTTCTCCCACCGCCAAAACAAACCCAAATTAAGGAATACGAAGCTGAGTAGAGTATTCAAAGCAACTGTTTCCAATGTGTTTTTTCCAACCCCACCAAATAATTCTGCAATTCTCAGTAGACAGTGACTGCGTGCATGCTAAGTCACTTCAGTCATATCAGACTCTTTGCAACCCCACGGACTGTAGCCTGCCAGGCTCCTATGTCCATGGGATTCTCCCAGCAAGAATACTGGAGTGGGCTTGCCATGCCCTCCTCCAGAGGATCTTCCCAACCCGAGGAATAGAACCTGAGTCTGTCTCCTACATTGGCAGGTGGGTTCTTTACCACCAGCACCACCTGGGAAACTCCAGACACTGATTAGGTGTTCCACAAATTAAGCTCAATTTTGACATCTACTTGCAGAAGGCATCAGATCCCGCAGGTTAAGTCCTACCTAACCAGTCCTACTTTGTGTTCTCCTAGGGTCATAACTTGGCTCAGTCCTACCAAGACTATCCCACTTTAAATACCAGTGCAAGGCCAGGTTGTTACCTGTGCTTCTGACCAACTAGCTATCAGTTGAAGGTTCCCCCAAACACCTATGATTATTTGCTACAGTGCCTTACAGAACTCGGGAAAACAGCTTACTTAATTAGGTTACTGATTTATTACAAAGGATAGGAATGAAGAGTCAAACAAAGAGATACACAGGGTGAGATCTGAAAAGGTCCTGAACACAGGAGCTTCTGTGCCTGTGGAGTTTAAGCTGTGTCACTCTCTCAGCATGGAGATGCATTCTGGTTAGCCAATCCAGAAGCTCTACAAAGTCAGAAGTTCAGGGATATTTATAGAGGCTTCATTACATGGGCATGACCAATTGAATCTTTGGCCATTGACAACTGAACTCAATTTCCAGCCATCACCCACGACCCCACATGACCTTCCCAGGTGGGAAGTTGGTGCTGAGTGTTCCAACCCTCTAAACATCTTAGTGTTTTCCAAGACAACCAGCGTCCAACCTCGGTTGCATGCAAAGCTGCTTCAGTCATGTCCGACTCTGCGATCCCATGGACTATAGCCCGCCAGGTTCCTCTGTCCAAGGTATTCTCCAGATAAGAATACTGGAGTGGTTGCCACTTCCTACTCCAGGGGAATCTTTCTGACCCAGAGATTGAACCCATGTCTCTTGTGTCTCCTACATTGACAGGCGGGTTCTTTACCACTATTGCAACCTGAAAAGACCTCGGGGTTTTCCAAAAGTCAGCTTATTAATGTAAATTCAGGTGTGGTAGAAATGGGTTTGTTACAAATAACATGACACTTATTTCACCTTTATGACTCTGAAGCACTTTCAAGAACTGAGGACAAAAGATCATATATTATAACAAAAGTGCTCCCCTTGCTCTTACTGCTTGGGAAATTCCAAAGGTTTTGGGAGCTGGGAGCCAGGAACAATAGAGGAAGTCAAAAATAAATATTTGTTACAAATCACAATATCCCATTGTTGACACTTTTTACGTTGCTTGATTTTAAAGCATCCACTGTATACATAAGGCAAATTTGAACCAGTTCCTGGTAGCTATAGAGCTGCTGATCCCACACTCTTGTGGGGGCTTTGACCTATTTAAAGGTCAGGGTGGAAGAAGTTCAACTTTAGGCTTTTAGGCATGATCACACTGTAGTGCTCTTTCTCACCAACAGTTTCCATTCTTATTAAATTCAATAAATATTTACTAACCCCAAACTCTGCTGAACCCATGGAAGAAAACAAAGATTTTTGAAACTGGTGTCTTGCTTACCACAATAAGTTTAACAAGATAAGGCAAAAATTCCTACTCCTTGGGATTTCCCTGGTGGTCCAGTGGCTAAGACTCCATGCTGCCAATGCAGAGGGCCTGGATTCAATCCCAGTTCAGGGAACTAGATCCCACATGCCACAGCTAAGTGTTTTCATGCTGCAACCAAGAGTCCGCATGCCACAACTATGGCAAGACTCAATGCAGCCAAATAAATAAATATTTTAAAAAATTTCCTACTCTTGGCACTTGAAAAAAAGTCATGGTAGTCACCCTGTTGACCTTATCAGTCATCAATCCCGAAATAGCCAATCAGATACATAGACTTCTTAGGGAAGTCATCCTCAAAGAGGAGGCTGCAGGCCATAGGCTTACTTGAGACCTGTGGAATCCACTGAAATCACTTTTCAAGCTAATTTTGTATTTATGTTTGGACCATCTTCTTAGCTCCTAAGTCTCTGAAATTGCTTAGAATGCTGATGTGCCTTTTACAAACAGTTGTCTTTCTCATATTTTCTTAAGGATTCATATCCTCTGGAGAAGTATGTATATTCTACAAGAAATGTGCCATAAAATAAGTAAATAAAACAATTACCACTTACTAGATAATTTATTCATATGTTGACCTTATATTTGGACTAAATTTCAGTTCAGTTGCTCAGTCGCGTCCGACCCTTTGCAACCCCATGAATCGCAGGACGCCAGGCCTCCCTGTCCATCACCAACTCCCGGAGTTTACTCAAACGCATGTCCATCGAGTCGGTGATGCCATCCAGCTATCTCATCCTCTGTCATCCCCTTCTCCTCCTGCCCCCAATCCCTCCCAGCATCAGGGTCTTTTCCAATGAGTCAACTCTTCACATGAGGTGGCCAAAGTATTGGACTTTCAGCTTCAGCATCAGTCCTTCCAATGAACACCCAGGACTGATAAATTTAGCTGTTATCAAACTTTGACCAATGAACAATAGATGCTTAGTGATTTCTTTCATGACTTTCACTGAGGCTGCAATTGGCATTCTGCAGGCTTTCCAACAAGACCATTTTGCAGGAGTCTCCAAAATTACAAATGCCTTATGACAGGTAATAGCATCAACACAAACAACCCACTTAAAAACTGGGCAGAAGAAAACCTGAATAGACATCTCTCTAAAGAGGACGTACAGATGGCCAATAGGTATGTGAAAAGATGCTCAACATCACTAGTTATTAAAGAAATGCAAATCAAAACTACAATGAGATATCACCTCATACCAATCAGAATGGCTATTATCAAAAAATCCACAAACAACAAATGCTGGAGAGGGCATGGAGTGAAGGGAACCCTCCTGCACACTTGGTGGGAATGTAAATTGGTACAGCCACTATGGAGAACAGTACAGAGGTTCCTTGAAAAACTAAAAATAGAACTACCATATGACCCTACAATCCCACTCCTGGGCATATATCCAGAAAAAAACATGGCTGAAAAAGATACATGCACCCCCATGTTCATTGCAGCACTGTTTACAACAGCCAAGACATGGAGACAACCTAAATATCCATCAACAGTGAGTGAAAGTGAAAATCACTCAGTCGTGTCTGACTCTTTGTGACCTCACGGACTATACAGTCCATGGAATTCTCCAGGCCAGAATACTGGAGTGGGTGGCCTTTTCCTTCTCCAGGGGATATTCCCAACCCAGGGATCAAACCCAGGTCTCCCACATTGCAGGCGGATTCTTTACCAGCTGCGAAAGATGTGGTACATATATACAGTGGAATATTACTCAGTCATTAAAAAAGAATGACATAAGGCCATTTGCAGTGATATGGATGGACCTAGAGAATGTCATGCTTAGTGAAGTAAGTCAGAGAAAGAGAAATAGCACATGACATGCCTTATATGTGGAATCTAAAAAGAAATGATACAAATGAACTTACAAAACAGAAGGAGACTCACAGACTTAGAAAACGAACTCATGGTCCTGGTGGGGAAGGGATAGTTAAGACTTTGGGAAGGTGGTATATACACTGCTATATTCAAAATGGATAACCAACAAAAATCTATTGGATAGCACATGGAACTGTGCTCAATGTCATGTGGCAGACTGGATGGGCGAGGCATTTGGGGGAGAATGGATCCATGTATATGTATGGCTGAGTCCCTTCACTGTTCAGCTGAAACTATCACAACATTGTTAATTGCCTATACCCCAATACAAAATGTTTTTGGTGTTAAAAAATTAAATTAAAATTTTAAGGAAAGACCATTTTGCAGGACATGACTGAGCAATTCCACTTGCTGAACTGAAATCCACATGTACTGAGCACTGCTGTGTACAGGGTATGCTCCAAACACATAGGCAGCAAAGAAGAGCAAGACACACCCCTGACCCACAGAACTACCCTGCAGTCCCAGAATCATGCCAGCCAGGGAGGGATATGACAAGAGCTAACACCAGGTGTTTTGGGAAAGAGGCCAAAGGGCAGGGCAGTTGAGTGAATGCGCCATCCTTTCCCTGAGCAGGTGAGATAGGAGCTGGGTCCTGCGGGGCGAGGGAAGCCGCAACTGAAGGAGAGCAAGGAGCTTTGAGGAAGGCAGTGCATTTTGCTGGGAGCACTGGCTTTGTGTGTGAGGGAGAGTAGAAGGTGGGAAAAAGAAGTGGGATGGGGCCAGGCAGCCCAGTTGCCCAAGGCCATTAGATTCTTAGCAGCCCCAGACCTCAGAGACTCCCTTCTATGTAAGATCTGAGAAGTTCACTGAGGACCTGAGACCTAAATGGAAATTCTTCACCTCTTCTGGCTGCATGAGATCAGTTATCCATTGCCCAATGTCCAGCAGCATCTTTTAGTACCACGCTTTGTTTCTGAAGGTAATGAGATATAGTATATGGGGTGGGGGGCAGTGTGGAGGGAGGTGAGCAAAAAGAGCATTGAATTAAGAGTTAAGAAACTGGGACTTCGCGGGCAGTCCAGGGGTTAAGACTGTGCTGGCAATGCAGGGGACATGGGTTTGATTCCTGGCCCGGGAACTGAAATCCCACGTGCTGTGTGATGTGGCCAAAAGATAGAGTTAGGAAACAAAAATGAAGTTTCCATCACTGTGTAAAATACCTCTACACCGCTGGGGTTAAAAAATAACACATGTGACAAATGGATAAGAAAGCTGTGGTACATATACACAATGGAATATTACTCAGCTATTAAAAAGAATACATTTGAATCAGTTCTAAAGAGGTGGATGAAACTATTATACAGAGTAGTATAGGATGTAGTATAGTATAGGATGTAGTATAGTAATAGGGTGGAGCCTATTATACAGAGTGAAGTAAGAAAGAAAAACACCAACACAGTATATTAATGCATACATATGGAATTTAGAAAGATGATAATGATGACCCTATATGTAAGATAGCAAAAGAGACACGGATATACAGAACAGATTTTTGGACTCTGTGGGAGAAGGCGAGGGTGGGGTGATTTGAGAGAACAGCACTGAAGCATGTATATTACCATATGTCAAACAGATTGCCAGTCCAGATTCAATGCGTGAGACAGGGTGCTCAGGGCCAGTGCACTGGGATGACCCTGAGGGATGGGATGGGGAGGGAGCTGGGAGGGGGATTCAGGATGGGAAACACATGTACACCCATGGCTGTTTCATGTCAATGTATGACAAAAACAACTACAATATGGTAAAGTAATTAGCTGCCAATTAAAATAAATTAATTGATATTTTTAAATTTTTTTTAAATAACACATGTGGTCACAGATAGGGCCTTATATTTTCTCAGAGACATCACAATCTAAAACAAGAAACAAATACTATACATAGAGGAGGAGTAAAGTCAGAAGATGCTGAACTCAGAAGGGAGAGAGGAATCACTGAGGGGAGAGTGGAGGAGGTGTCACCTGATACCACCCTACTTAAAAACAGACCACAACTTGTCCCTGTTTCATGGGTGCTGGCAGAAGGCACGAGATTACTGAGTCAACGACCACGGGGCACCCATCATTCTTGCATCTCCTGCCATGACATCCCACTGGAGAGGGATGTGTGAGAGACGGGTGCCACGAACACAAAGAACTGAATCACAGCTGAGGAGCACTGAACGCAGGCAACATTCCAGAGGGAGCCATGGCCTCTCTGAAAATTTCCTGCTGCAAACACAACTCTGAGGATGGCCTGGGGAAAGAATGGTCCAGTCTCACATTCTTGACACACCCAGTATTTTAGTTTCTGGTGGCTGCCATAACAAATGATCATAAACCGGTGGTTTAAAACAACAGGTCTGGGATCCAATGCTTTTCAATGGAGGTTTCTTCTGGAGTCTCCATGGGAAAATCCACTCCAGGTCTCTCTGCCAGCTCCTAGTGGTTTCCTTTGGTGTTGCTCAGCTTATAGATGCATCAGTTCAATCTCTGCCTCCATCTTCAATGACCTTCTCTCTGTCTCTCTGTCTCAAATCTCCTTTCTTTTATAAGAACATCAGCCAATCCTAAATCCAGGGTGATCTCAGGGTGCTTAACTTAATTATACTAGCAAAGATCCTTTTTCCAAAAATATCAACTTCACAGGTTCCCAGAGCTAGGAATTAGACATTCTGGGAAGGAAAGGCAATATTCCACTCATACCCAGCAAAGATATTCAGGAAAGGAAGAGGCCCACAGAGGATCGCTCTCTCGATGCTGAGTACCTTCTCAATGAGAGGAGGGCTGTATGTCACCCTGAAGCAATCACTATTGTGGAAAGACTTAAGGCACATTCGAGACAAAGCGTCATATTTTACTAAAAATTGGGAAGCTATTAGGTTGGTGCAAAAGCAGTTTTGGTTTTTCAGTTGTTGAAATTTGCCATTTGACATAGGAATACATTCTTATAATTCTTATATAAATGTGGCTATGTTATACATTCTTTTAATGCACATTTCTCACTATCTTTACTTGCTAATGACTTTTTGCTGTTTCTTTTATATACATTTTAGACTATGGAAATGATATTAGACAAAAAGCAAATTCAAGTGATTTTCTTATTCAAGTTCAACACGGGTCACAAAGCAGCAGAGATAACTCTCAACATCAACAACACACTTGGCCTAGGAACTGCTAATGAACGTACAGTGCTGTGGTGGTTCAAGAAGTTTTGCAACGGGAATGAGACCTTTGAAGGTGAGAAGCATAGTGGCCAGCTATTGGAAGTTGACAACGACCAATTGAGAGAAATCATCAAAGTTGATCCCCTTACAATTACACAAGAAGTTGCCAAAGAACTCAGTGTCCACCATTCTATGGTTGTTCAGCATTTGAAGCAAACTGGAAAGGTGAAAAAGTTCAATAAGTGGGTGAAAAAAATCATCATTTTGAAGTCTTATCTTCTCTTATTCTACATAACAATGAACCATGTCTCGATTGGATTGTGACATTGCACAAAAAGTGGATTATATACAACAACCGGTGACCACCAGCTCAGTGAGTGGTTAGACTGAGAAGAAGCTCCAAAGCACCTCCCAAAGCCAAACTTGCACCAAAAAGAGGTCATGGTCACTGTTTGGTGGTCTGCTACTGGTCTGATCCACTACAGCTTTCTTAATCCTGCCTGATGAAACCATTACATCTGAGAGGTAAGCTCAGAATATCGATGAGATGCACCGAAAACTGCAACACCTGCATCCACCATTGGTCAACAGAATGGGTCCAATTCTTCTCCATGACAACGTCCAACAGCACATCACACAACCAATGCTTCAAAAGTTGAATGAATTAGACCACAAAGTTTTGCCTTATCCACCATCTTCACCTGACCTCTCATCAACTGACTACCACTTCTTCAAACATCTCAACAACTTTTTGCAGGGAAAACATTTCAACAACCAGCAGGAGGCAGAAAATGCTTTCCAAGAGTTCACTGAATCTTGAAACATGGATTTTTACACTACAGGAATAAACTAACTTATTTCTCATTGGCAAAAATATATTGATTTTAATGGCTCCTATTTTGATTAATAAAGATGTGTTTGAGCCTAGTTATAATGATGTAAAATTCACAGTCTGAAACCACAATAATGTTTGCACCAACCTTAATAGGAATAAACAATGGTTCAAAATTGGGAAACAAGTATGTCAAGGCTGTATATTGTCACCCTGCTTACTTAACTTAAATGCAGAATACATCATGCAAAATGCTGTGCTGGATCAAGCTGGAATGAGGTTGCCAGGGGAAATACCAACAACCTCAGTTATGCAGATGATACCACCTTAGTGGCAGAAAGCAAAGAAGAACTAAAGAGCCTCTTGATGAAGGTGAAAGAGGAGAGTGAAAAAGCTGCCTTGAAATGCAACACACAAAACACTAACATCATGGCATCTGGTCCCATCACTTCAAGGCAAATAGATGGCGGGGGGGAATGGAAACAGTGACAGACTTTATTTTCTTGGGCAGATGGTAACTGTAACCATAAAACCATATCTATATATGTTCATATAAAAATACTTTTCCTTTTTTAAACATAAATTAAATCACATACTCTTTTCTTTTTTCTTCCATTTTACAATGTGATTTGGAGAATCCAACACACCAGGGCATAAAGGTGCTTTCACTCCCTTTTTTAAATAGCTGCATAAAATTCCATCACAGCCTTTATTTAACCATGATCCCAGGGAGAACAAATGTTTCCAGTCTTCTACTACTGTCAGGCAAGTGTATGCTCCTCGGTTCTGTCTCACCACAACAAAGATTTGAAGTGACGGACATTAAAGCCCTCGGCGTGTCACAGCTCTCGGACAGACTGTGTTATAGCTCTTAGACAAATCAGTGTTACAGCTCTATTTTATTTGGAAAATAGCAAGAGAATCCATCCTCCAGGGGTGAGGGCATGCCGACCCAAAGACGTGAACCAGCGCACGGGAGGAGGGCAGGAGGGAGAGAGAAAGAGCGACCTTTGTCCTCATTTTATATGTTTTTCCCTCCCCCTGGGCCTGCCCTATGCAAGTTGGGCCTAGCCAGGAATGCTGTTTGTTCTACCTGAAGTCCTCACTCCGGTCCTCGGACCTTCCTTTGACCTGCCTTTGTTCTATTTTCGCGGGCTTTTCCCTTCCTTGTCTTTTAGCCACCGCCATTTTGGACCCCTTTTTCCTATTCTAACAACCTAACATTCCTCCCTCAAGAGATGGGAGGCCCAATTATTTGGGAGTAGGGGCGTCGAGGTCTTTTGGCTACTTCCTGCTGAACTGGGGCAGCCAGGGGTATTGGGCCTCCCCCTCTTGCTAGTCTCAGGCTTCAGAGTCCTCATAGTGGTGTCCATCTAAGGGTGAGTGATATTTTCCATGGTCAGCTGTAGTTTTGTTTCTTTGTTGAACTGGCACCGCATGTTGTAGCTTGTTGACCCAGCTCTTCTTTTATCATCTAAGACAAAGCTGCTTCCATCAGTGTACCAGATTTCCTCAGGATGGGTCAGAGGATCTTTCAACAATCCCTCTCAGGGTTTTGTCCAGTGGTCCAAGGTTTCTAGACAGGATCGAAAGGGGAGAGAGCCCTCAGGAGTAGGCAGGAGTGTGGCTGGGTTAAGAACCTCACAACAGGATATAGTGAGGCCTGGATTTTCCATCAGCACTACTTGATATCTGAGGATTCTTTGATCAGACATCCATAAATGGCCTCTTCCATTTAGGAGTTGTTTTACTTGGTGGCTGGTAAAAATAGTTTGCCCCCAAAGGAGAGTTTTAAAGCATCTTCTATCATGATTGCAATAGCTGCAAGATTTCAAAGGCAGGGGGGCCAGCCTCGGGCAGTTGGATCGAGCCTCTTGGATAAGTAAGCTACAGGCTGGGGCTCCAATCCAAACCTTTGAATTAACACTCCCAAGCCTATTCCCTCTTTCATGGACATAAAGTTGGATTGCTTTCTCTGGGTCTGGCAACCTCAAGGCAGGTGCCTGAGTTAAGGCTTGTTTTAATGTAGCCTCTGCCTTCTTTTGAGGGGTTCCCCACATCAGTGGGATTGAATCATCTCTTTCCTTTAAGCTTACATATAAGGGATGGGCAATTAGACCATAGTAAGGTATCCAGATTCTACAATACCCAGTTAGCCCCAGGAAAGCTCGCAACTATTTTTGAGTCGCGGGGGAGGGCAACTGGAGGATTCCTTGTACCCGATCGGAGGACAGCCTCCTAGACCCATATGTAATCTGAACTCCCAGGTAAGTGACCTTTGTCTTGACCATCTATGCCTTAGCACAGGAGACTTTATATCCCCTCTCTGCCAAAAAGTTTAGAACCTGAATTGCATATTGTTGGGCATTTTCCTCATCTGGAGAGCAGATTAATAGGTCATCTACATGTTGTAATATTTTTCCATTAGGTCCCAGGTCCACATCTAGGAGATCCTGGCTAAGGACCTGTCCAAACATGGGGGCTATCTCTGAACCCCTGAGGTAATACTGTCCAAGTCATCTGTTGGTGTTTTTCTCCTGGGGTCTCCCACTCAAAGGCAAAAAGATATTGGGATTCTTTAGCCAGTGGTATGTGAAAAAAAAAAGCATCTTTTTGAGATCCAAGACTGTAAACCACTTGGCACTGGGTGGGATTTCTCCCAAGATTACATAGGGATTGGGTACTGTGGGATGGAGGGGGACTACAGCTTCATTTATGATCTGGAGGTCTTGAACCATTCACCAGGTTCTGTCCTTTTTCTTTACTGAGAGGATTGGGGTGTTACATGGCAAATTGGTGGGGACCAATAGCCCACAAGCAAGAATTTATGTATTAAAGGCTGTAGTTCCTCCTGAGCCTCTCTTTTGACGGGATGTTGTTTCTGGTTAGGAAACCGAGTGGGATCTCGGAGGACAATGATGACCAGTTCAGTCTGGTGGGCTCATCCATTAATTCCCTGGTCCCACACCTGGGGGTTTATTTTGTCTTCCCATAGTTTTTGGTCCCTCTCTATTGGAGAAGGTGTAATGGGTTCTTCAGTAGTAACCAGGAGCTGTAGAGCTCTAGGGGCTGAAAAACTTCCCATCACAAGGGTGGTCCCCAATTTAGTGAGTATCTCTCTTCCCAATAAGGGAGTAGGACACTCAGGGACCACCAGAAACTGGTGGGAAAATATTTGTTCATCCCAGCAACAAAGAAGTGCTTGGGTGAATCTTTTAGTAGTTGTTTTTCCTGTAACACCCAAAATGGTACAGGTTTGGGAGGAGAAGGCTCCAGAGTAGGAGATCAAGACAGAGTAGGTAGCCGTGTGTCAACCAAGAAATTATCGGACCTACCTGCCACATCCAGTTGTATCCTTGGCTCCAGCCAAGGTACATGATGGTTATCTGTGACAGGCGGGCTGGCTGGAGCGGGCCACTTCAGTCCTGTTGAACCATCGTGAGGGAAGGCTTGGCGCTTGACCTTGAGGCTCTTGGGTCCTGAGGGCAGAGTGCCGCCCAACGTCCCACTTGATGGCATTTGTGGCAAGCTGTTCTAGGAGACTTGTCACAGTTTGGAGTTCTTTGGCCCAATGCCCCGCCTGTCTACAGATTAGGCATTTGCCTCTTGCTTTGTCCTTCAAGGAATCGGGGTGTGCCATAGTGCTTCCGGAGGGCGGCCAGCATCTGGGCATGCCTTGTCTCTTTCCTTCTCTCTCTCCTGGGCCTTGGCCTCCTTCTCCTGTTCTCTGTTATAAAAGGTATCGGTGGCTATCTGGATCATCTCATCTAAAGAGGCAGCAGGGTCCTGCTGCTGTAGCTGTTGTAACTTAATTCTGATATCTGATGAACATTGGGACAGGAATTTGTCCTTTAAAATCACCTGTCCTTCGTAAGAGTCTAAGTCCAGATTGGTTAACTTTTGGAGGGCCTCTTTTAGCCTTTCCAGAAAGGCAATGGGGTTCTCGTTGGGATCCTGAGTTATTGTTGAGACCCGGCATAGCTCATTACTTTTTGTTGGGCTGCTTTCAGTCCTGCCTTCACACAGATTAGAAAATGATCTCTTTCCCAGATGTGCTCAGGGTCACTATAGTTCCAGTTAGGATCGGAGAAGGGGACTGCAGTTTCCCCTACTGGGTATCTATCCCTTGACATATGAAGCCACATTGGATAACTTTGGGCTTCCTCTAAGACCCTAGTATGTTCAGGGTCAGATAAAGTTTGACTAAATATGACCATGATGTCCTTCCATGTCAAGTCAAAGGCCAAGGTAATATGTTGGAACGTATCTATATATTTGCCTGGGTCATTTGTATAGCTTCCCAGGTCTTGTTTGATCTGTCTTAGTTCTAAGGGGGAGAAGGGCTTATGGACCCGGGTTGGTCCGAATTCTCCTCCAGTTTCAACTAAGGGACATACTCAAACTGGCTTTTGTGGAGGGGGTGCTCCCGGATATGGGGGCACGTTTGGATACAAGGAAGAAGCACCAGACAGCTCGAGAGCTGCGGGAGGCTCCAGTCTCTTTGGGGGCGTGGAAAGTGAGCCTTCACAGGGGGGTTCCCTCTCTTGGTTGCCTGTGCCAAACACCACCTGCCTAGTAGGCTCACTTTTAGGGCATACAACAATCCCATACTTAAGACATAGTTCCTTCATATCTCTTACTAGAAAGAAAATTTGGACATAGGGGATCTCTGTACATTTTCCTTGTCTTTTGCAGAATAATTCCAGCTACAGGATGGTATTTTAATTTAAACTCCCATCCTCAGGCCAGTGTTCCTCATCCCCCAGTGGATATTGTGGCCACACAGTGACACAAAAGAATTTTTAGCGAGTCCTCCTCAGAGTTAGAGGATCAAACAGCTTCCAGTTATCAAGGATGCATCTCAAGGGCATCTGCCAGGAAATGGATTGGTTCTTTCCCATCTGAAAGACAGTCATGACAGCGAGGAAAAGAAAAAGAAGAAAACTAATAGGCCTCCTTCAATTTTCATGGGTGGACTTCCTTAGGGGTGAGTCTTTCTGAAGCTTATCCTAGCCAGTACTGTCACAACCTGAGAGCCAGGCGTCCCCAGGTCAGGATATTATACAGTATTTCCCTCCCAAGTCCAGCTATTTTCTAGTTGTCCCTCCAGATGATTGTAGAGGCAACATTGTGGGCCCGGATGGGGTTAAGGAAAGGAGCATGAAACAGGAGGGAAGGAGGCAGAGCACAACCTTTGAAAGAACGATGTAGCACAAGGGCATAACATAAACCAATTAAAATCAATTGGGTCCAAGATGACAAGTCAAATTCAAGTAAACCTTAACCCCCAATCTGTAAGCCAAAAGACACACCCAGAGGTGGCAGGACAGCTCTAAGGCACTGTCAAAAGAGGGAGGAGTGGGTGGTTCCCCAGTGGTTGGGATGATCCTCCCACTCATTAGCATAGGAATCACCCCACTAGCAAAACCTAGCCTGGACAATTCCATTTCCCCAGCCCTTGCCCTCAGCAATGGCCAACACCTTGAAGAGTGGCTTCTCTCTGAATCCTAACAAATCCATCTCTTACTTATAGCTTTGTCTCTCAATGAATTTTTGCAATGAGACAGCAGAGCCTGAGCTTCATTAGGTCCTGAAGCTGGGTATCCTGGGTTTTGGCTGGGCTCGAGTCTGGGAGAGAGCTGAAGGACAGGAGGAAAAAGCAGTGGGGAAAATGTGCCAAGGAATCCCCTTCACAGCCCGCCAGAAAATCTGCTAAATATCTGACAGGTGCTCACAGTTTTCATTGGCCTGATCCTTGGCAATGAGAAGATTAAGGACAGAGAAACCCCCGCCGTCTCAGGTAACAGCTACTGGGGCCCAGCAGATAGTGCCTTTGGGACATACGAAAGAGTAACCTCTCCAGAGTCCCTCAGTTGCGCCCACTGACACCCACCTGTTCGCTGGGAGTTCAAGGAAACAAGAAACGAGAGATTGTAAAAGAATTAAGATTTTGTTAGGCATGTTAGCCATAGGAGCGAGGACCTCCTACCTTAGCTGGAGGTCTTCTGGAACCTGAGGCTGAGCCGTGTGAGCTTTCTGCTGAGTTCTTTTTTCACTGTCCTGGTCTCCAGCACGATGGGCCTCTTGTCAGTTCCTTTGCTCTGGGTTTTCTTTGCGTTCTGCTTCTACCGCGGGAGCTTTTGCTGAGTTGGGCTCCTGCTGTGCTTGCCCTCCACCTTGTGGGGGCCACACCGAGGTTATTTCAGCCAGGTTAAATCTGAGTCACGGCACCATAGACGTCAGGCGAGTGTATGCTCCTCGGTTCTGTCTTGTCACAGCAAAGATTTGAAGTGACGGACATTAAAGCCCTCGGCGTGTCACAGCTCTCGGGTCTTCGACAGACCGTGTTATAGCACTTAGACAAATCAGTGTTACAGCTCTATTTTATTCCAAAAATAGCAGGAGAATCCATCCTCTAGGCGTGAGGGCATGCCAACCCAAAGACGCAAACCAGTGCACAGGGGTGGGGGGTGGGGGTGGGGAGAGAGAGAGCGCGCCCTTTGGCTCCTCTTTTAATATGTTTTTCCCTCCCCCTGGGCCTGCCCTATGCAAACTGGGCTTAGCCAGGAGTGCTGTTTGTTCTACCTGAAGTCCTCACTCCAGTCCTCGGACCTTCTTTGACCTTCCTTTGTTCTATTTTCGCGGGCTTTTCCCTTCCTTGTCTTTTAGCCACCGCCATTTTGGACTCCAGTTTCCTATTCTAACTACCTAACACTATGACAGTGAATAACATGGTGTAACAGTCATTGTGGAATTCTGTGACCACCTACATAAGATAAACACCTAGAAATGAAATTTCTGGTTCAAATTGCATGTGCATTTTAAATTTTAATAGCTATTGTTACAGTGCTCTCTGTAGAAGCTGTATGAATTTATACACTTTCTGGCTTTGTATGAGAACATGTTTTCTCACATCTGAGTCAACATACTTCATTAAACTTTTTGATCTTTGCTAACATAAGTGAAGACAGTGATCTCAGTATAATTCTAATTTTCATGGTTTTTATTACACATGAAATCTCTGCACATTTTTTAGTTTGGGGACTTTATTGATTCATAGAAACTTTTTACATCTCAGAAATTTAGCCTTTTGTTTTACCTCATTTGTAATTTTTTCAAGTTTGTCATTAATTTTCTGACTATGCTTATGGCAATTTTTGTGAGGTGGAAATCTGCATTAAAATTTATCAGTATTTCTGGGCTTCTGATTTACATTTCCATAGCTAGCAAGAGGTGTTGCAGTCCAAAATTATATAGAAATCTTCCCATAATTTATTATAAGATTTTTATGGGTTAATATTTTACATTTAAACCTTTGATGCATTTGGAATTTATCTTGCCATGAAGCATATGGTTCAATCTTGATTTTCCTAAATGGCTCACTGCACCCTGCTCACTGCTCCCATAGTCTTGCTGTATCTAACTGTTGGCTGAACCCAGGGTAGGCAAACACAAGTGGGGAAGCTGGAAGAAAACTCAAAGAACTGTAGAACTGCAGAAATGTTTATTCTCTCTGGGCTGGACAACAGCCCTAGTGAAGTAGAAATTGCTAGGCAGTCAGTATAGAACACTGAGACCTCCGTCTTGTTTTCAGTAAATATTTCGCTGCATTAGCATAAAATTATATCCTTTGTCTAGTATTCCTGGAATGTGTCTTTGATCTGATAACTCAGATCCAGAGAAGGGCAGTAATTAGTTTCTGTTCCATATGCTTGAGAGAAAAACAACTGGTGATCATTAATCTTAAACCTATACATCTGATCCATTGTAAAATGGCCAGGAGGCAGGAGAGAAGCCATAAAGATGTTAAGTTAAGCATCTTGACCTTTAAAGTGATTGGTTAGAAATAACAGGATTTAAGAACAGGAGCCAATCGAAAAAGGAAGAGATTAATACTGGTAAAGATACAAAACTGCTGTAATCCCCACATTTTGGGGGACTCTTTACCCCGCTCAGTGTCTTTGCTGAGAGCTTTATACTTTCCTCCTCTCTAATAAATCGTATTCGCTTGCTACCATGAATGTTTATGTGTTCCTCGAGTTCATACTTCGGCTTCATGAACAAGAACTCAGATTCCCGTTTCAGTAGCAGCAGATACAACACAGCACACAACCTCCAGGGCTTTCCAGGTAGAACTTAAACATGCTTACTGAACAAAAGTAGCCTGTGGCCAAGTACCTCCTCATGCATACGCACAGTGCTCTAAGTGGTCTCAGCTGTTACATAATCATTATTAACAGGAGAGGGAGGGTGTGGTGTGAGAGAGCCTGAGCCTGCCATCTTGGCTAATTTGCTCTATCCCTGCTGCTGCTGCTGCTGCTAAGTCGCTTCAGTCGTGTCCCACTCTGTGTGACCCCATAGACGGCAGCCCACCAGGCTCCGCCGTCCCTGGGATTCTCCAGGCAAGAACACTGGAGTGAGTTGCCATTTCCTTCTCCAATGCATGCAATGAAAAGTGAAAGTGAAGTCGCTCAGTCGTGTCCGACTCTTAGCGACCCCATGGACTGCAGCCTACCAGGCTTCTCTGGCCATGGGATTTTCCAGGCGAGAGTACTGGAGTGGGTTGCCATTGCCTTCTCCGGCTCTATCCCTACAGCTACTTAATTATATCAATCACCTATATTGAATAAATGATTTTTCTGCCCACTGATTTAAAATGCAACAGTTATTGAAGACTAGAACCACTAGATTTTAAGCAGGAGAATGTATAATTAAATTTACTTTCATTTATTTTTATCTTAGGTACATGTTTTTGGTTTTGTTTTTGTTTTTGAGGATCATAGTTCCCTGACCAGTGATCAAACCAGTGCCCCCTGCAGTGGAATTCTAACCACTGGACCACCAGGGAATTCCCATGACTCAAGTAGAGCGTTTGATATTATTATCTCAACTATATGGAATTCTTTTTTATTCTAGGGATAATAAAAAAAAAAGTTAAATATTCCTGTGTCTATTGTAAAAATCCAGATTCACAGTGTAGGAGCAAAGTAGCCAAGATGGCATGGACAGGCTCTCTCACCCCATTATTTTGTAAATAATGATTATATAACAGCTGAGATCACTAATAGCACTGTGTGTGCCCATCACTGTGAGGTACATGTGAGGTATTCTCTTGGCCACGGGCTACTTTGCTCTGTAAGCATATATAAGCTCCACCTGAAAAAGGCCTTCTGGCTGCCTTATGGTGGTGAAGATGCATTATGGTTGTGTCCACTGGGTCAACCACGAGAGGAGAGAATATAGCATGTCTGCCGCTACAGTTGCTGTGCCAGTCAGGGAGAATAAACGCAATTGCAGTTCCTAGAATCCTTGAGTTTTCTTCCAGCCTCTTAGTCCGTGCCTTGCCTACCATGGGTTCAATGAACAGTGCACACAGTGAGGAAGAGTGAGACACACAGTTATGTATATAGCAGCAATATGATAAATATAATTTTATTGTCCCCATTTTATAGACTGGAAAGCTGAAGCATTGAGAAATTAAGACACTTGCTCAAGATCACACTAGTAAGTGACTGACTCCAAGCTATTCTTCATTATGATATAGCCCAGCTTGGTTTAAAGAAACAATCAAATGATGGAAAGACGCCTCTTCCTTCTGCCATCGGCCCCCTCTCCCAAGACACTACTTTTTTCCCCTTCTGGTCTCCAGAGCACAATGACAATGTTTCTGGCTTTGAGGTTGGTTTACACTCTAAACAACACCTTCAGTCTTCTTTGCTATTAGCAACTCCAGGGCCTCCTTTCTGTCTATTTAAATCAAGATTAGCTCCAATTTTCACCTGTTTCCCGTTAAGCTAGAGACTCCCTAGTTTCTCTGCAGTTCATAGTTTCTGCTGGTTGAACTGCTTCCTGTGCATAGACTATACACACTTGAAAAGCTGAGTCACTGTCAACGAGCACTGTTGTGGTCAAGGAAGGCAAATTTCATGCTCCTTCCACCAACACTCAAAGGGCAAATGACTTGTCTCGGTGCCTGTAGTGAATGCAGGGGCCTGGACTTAATTATGGTTGAACATTTCTTGAGCAGAGGCTAGGCTGTTTATATTATCGTTCACTGAATTCTCATAGTTACTGTATGAGGGACGTGGCCTGGTTAGGCAGGTGGAACGTGGTGGTAATGCTCATCACAGACACAGGATAGCTTTCCAACAGCTTGGGGGATGTACTGCGCTGGGGAGGAATAGCTGGCCATCCACCTAGATAAACCTAATATTGTTGGACAGACACTGCCAGAAGATCACATCAGGAGGGAGGCTCACAGAGCAGGATCAGGGTTTTGAAGCATCAGGTGTAAATTTACTCATCTTTTTGTCTACCTTGTGTTCTGTCTGGTTTGACAGTTTTATATATCTGGCTGGATAACCCATCTGTCTGTCCAGTTAGAGCTTTGTGCGGCTCACTGGGTGTCTGCTGTCTTTCTGGCTGGAGGTCTGCATGTCTGTGCTATGGGTTTGCCTGAGGATCTTTTCAAGTTGGCAGTCGGTCTGTCTGAGGTTTTTCCAGCTGAGTCTACTTGGAGGTTCACCAATCTATCAGTCTGAGGTCAGTACATCTAACTGTGAGGCTAGTGGGCTGTCTTGCTGACTGCAGATTTGTCTGCCAAGCTGGTGATCTGTGTGCATCTACTGTCCAGTTCAAGGGCTGAGGCTTGTGTGGCTAGCAGCTAGGGGTCTGACCTGTTGGAGTCCTTTCATCTGTCCAGATGGGAGTCTACCTGTTCATGTGGTTCTGGGTGTCTCTTCACCTAACTTGGGATATAGCTGGCCAGTTGCTTTGGGATCCATCTATTTCTCTGGTTGAGGATGGTGTCTCACTGTGGCTGAGAATCTTATCTGTCCAACTAGGGGTCCATCCAACCAATGGGATCCTATGTATCTGAGGGCTAGGAGCCCATCTGGCTAGCAGGGAGTCCATTTACCTGAAGGATTTGCAGCGTATGTCCCACTGGCAGATGGTCTGTATAGTGGAGGAGCAGGGGGGGTCCATCTGACTCATGTTACTTTTTCTGAGAGTCCATCTGCTTATCTGACCAGCTGACCACCTGGGAGTCCACCTGGCTGTCTTCCCAGCAGGAGATATATCAATGTGTCTGCCAGCTTCCATCTGTCTGAATGGTAGTGGGGGGTGAGGGTCCATCCATCTCTTTGTGTTGTAAGCTGAATGTCTGAGTGAGGGAGTCTCAGATACTGAAATGAACCAATCTTTCAAGTGGTCTCCAGAAGTCTATCTATCCATCATCCCCTTCACAACGGGTACCCGATCCTCAACGGGGGTTGAGTTTATTCTTGAGTCTGCTCAGTGTAACCTCACTAGCCATCATCAGCCCACTACCTCCCCAAGTCTCATGGTGTTGCTGAAACTCGGCCTCTGTTTACTGGTGCCAAACAGAAATGCAGAGACAGTTTTGGGTGAAGTAGAAAAGAGTAGCTTTTATTGTTTTGCCAGGCAAAGGGGGCCACAGTGGGCTAATGCCTTGAATACCATGTGGCCCACCCTAGAGGGGGTGGTGAGGAGTGTTATAGTGTTCAAGGAGCAGGGGGCGATCGTGGACCGAGCTCGTGGACGGCCCTTGGAGGGGTTGGCATCAAGGTTAAGTTTCAGCATCTTCACCTTCTGGTTCAAACAGTCTATAGGGTCTATGTTTTTGTTGTCAGCACTTTTTATCTTGTGGGGATCTGCTTCCTGTAAAAACAACTTAGGAGGGAGTTCAGTGATTCTACCATGTGGTAGAATTATAGTCTAAATTGTTACCAGTTCCCTAGCTCAACAACTATTCTTTGTTTCTACATCTTCACATTTCCAAACCATTAACTCTTGAGTCAGCATTTTACTTCAAAAGATACGGACACAGGGACTTGAACATGGTTTCAGTGCCTTGAATGCTATAACCACCAAGGCAAAGCCCCACGTCTTCCACGCTAAGAAACATTTATTTTGATTCAGCCCAGCACCCCCATTCCCAACACTTCACAAAGCAGAGCATGACCCTCAGCAGTCCAGGCACCCATGTGGAGCAACAGACAGGCAGGGGCGCAGCGCTCACACCCGGGTCCACTCAGCAGGCGGATCTCGGGGTCCTTTA
The DNA here is from genome assembly GCF_033118175.1 of Dama dama. Taxonomy (NCBI): domain Eukaryota; kingdom Metazoa; phylum Chordata; class Mammalia; order Artiodactyla; family Cervidae; genus Dama; species Dama dama. The sequence continues at coordinate 4,285,633 of NC_083713.1, read as the reverse complement.
GGCCTCCCGATGCGCAGGTTAAAGCCTGGAAGAGGAAGGGCACCATAAGGCTCATAAGAGAAGCTGAGGTGTGGATAGAAAGGCAACCGGTGGAAAATCATTCTCAGGCCTCCAGGCCCTCCTGGTTTGCTGCAGCCACATCCACAGGGCTCTGAGAATGTGAGCCCCCTGCCACCATCCCTGCCCCACCCCCGTCGCAACTGCAAACGGCCCCAGGAACCCAGGTTATCTGACTTACCTAGCCCACCACTCTGAGCTCCATCCGCCACGTCCTCATAGGCTCCAGGCCCAGCCAGGCCTTCGTCAACAGGAACTGCGGGCAGAAAACCACCCCAACAGGTCAACGCAGACGGCCCTTCAAACTCGGGCATCCTCCCTGCCCAAGAAGTCGGGCTGTGGGCTGCGGGTCCTGGCCCAGCGGGCAGGGGCGTGGCCAGGGGCGTAAGCAAGACGGAGCCCTCTGCCCAGACCAGGTGACCGGGTCAGAGACTGCGGCGGGGCCAGAGACCACAGCGTGGCCCGAGACGCTTCCGGGCGTGACCTGAGGACAGGCAACAGTCCTAGAGGCATGGCCGGGGAAACCCGAACCTCAGCCTTCCAGGGCGTGCTGGCCAGACTCGAGCTGGGGGGAGGGGAAGTCAGCGCGGCCTCCAGGCTCTCCAGAACCTAGCCGGAGAGGATCCGGAGGAACAGGTGGGGGACGATCCAACCCAGCTCCGCCCCCCGGCCTCCTAGACTTACCGCGGCCCGGCTGCGCGCCTCGCGCGTCCTCGGATGGCGCCTGGTGCCGCCAGGCGCGCGGCGTCACCTGGCTGTAGACTGGCGTGTCGTCCGTGCCGCGCGCCCGCGCGCCCGCGCCTGCCCCGGTGCCCACGGGGGCCGCACGCTTCTGCACCACCGCGTAAGTGTCGGCCATGGAGAGGGCCGGGGGCCCGGGCACCGAGATGCTCCTGCGGGTGCGGAGGGCGGGGAGGAAGTGAAACTTCAGCGCCCGGGCGGGGGAGGGAGGGGGCAGCTCACTGGGCGAGCGAACCACCGGCTTCCTTCCCGCCCGAGGCGGCACGCAGTGAAGGAGCACTGAGACGGAGGCGGCTGCTCTCTCGGGAAGGGGCCTCGTTTGTGTGTCCCTGTGGGCCCAGCAGGTTGGGCGGATGAAGGAAAGAAGGGCGCAGCTGGCAGGTGAATGGGGCGAGATGTTATTGAGGAGTGGTCATTTCTGTGTAGTTGTTTACTGAATAAATGAATGAGGAAGTGACATCTAAAGGGAAGGAAGGGAAAGTCTCAAAATGGAGAGCTGGTCTCAGACCAAGGGCTGAAGTCTGCCGCACCAGATGTGAGGCCTGACAGTTGGGCAGCATCAAGAAATATCTGCTGAATTAATGACTTGGGGGGAATGTAGGGGTAGGGGCAGACGCAGTGTGATCTCGGTATTAAAGAATCATCTTCGGAAAGGTTCCCAGAGCTCAGTTCAAAGACAGGGCTGGTGAATATTTGCTGAACTGAACGACAAGGATGGCGCCAGTGTTTCAAGGGTGAGGAAAGGGCTAGCCTCCAAGAAGAAGAAACTGGAAAGGGAAGACTCCAGGAATGGGGCTAGGTACCTGAGGACTCCGCTGGATGGGCGGGCGGTGGCATTCAGGGTCTGGGAAGTCCAGAGGGAGAGGGCGTCATCGTAGAGTGGGACACGATTCTGAGGGAAAGACAGGAGGGGAAGGGCATGAGGCTTCAGAGGACGCTGTCCAGGCTCCTAGTGGAGATCACTGTGGTCTCTGTGGGGGGAGCTTAAGAGGAGACACCCTGATAAGGAAGCGAGGAGGATGACAAAGGGAGACATCAGTCAGTCCCTGCTACTGGAAGGAGTCCAAGGGCTGGATGCTGCCATAGTGGTGGCCGTGGAGCTCTGCTCTGGGTCCTGGTCTCTGAGGGTTGGAAGGGGGCCTTGGTACCTCCTTGAGGTTCTGGTCATGACGGCTGGCATTCTGTAGCGCTGAGAGAAACATCTGAGCCACTGTGTGGTACAGGAACCTGTACTGCTCCTGGGGTAGTGGGTAGGGGGGAAGACAGGTCATTGAGGAGGGAAGACAAGAGCAGGAGGGATGTGTCCTTGGAACGGGGAGACCCTGCTCACACCTCTGTCTGTATGGCCATAGGCCGCTGCTTCCGAATCTCCAGGACCACACTGAAGAGGCTGAAGTTAGGTGGGATCATCTAGGGCAGAGAGCAGGCACATGAGAAGGACCTCGTGGGCACAAGACGCACACTTCACGTGCATGCCCTCTTCATACCTGGGTCAGAAGCAACTGTCTTACATAATCCACAGTGCACAGGACACCTGTTCGCCCGCAGCCAGCACTGACAAGGAAGAATCAGAGTGAGCTCGATCAGGGCCTTCCTGCAGCCCATTTTAAAGGGGACGTTTGGGGTGGGGGTGAAGGGCTTAATTAATGGAGGGGCCCCTGCAGCACTCTTTGGTCCCCAGTATCCAGGTTATAATTTGAAAGGAAAAACTTTTTAATTGCTGATATTTGTTTAGCATCAGCTGTGTGCTTATTCCCCGGCAGACAGTCTGTACTGAATAAATACTGACAATTTAAGTTGCGACTTTAGCAAGTGTGGCCTCAAGTTTCTCAAAATAGGCATTCAAGAAACTGCAAGACTGGCTTCAAGTCCTGCACTATTCTTCCCTGCCTCCCTCCCCAATTACCATCCCCTCTGTCTCACCAGATCCCCATAAAGCCATTTATTAAACCTGCAGTGGACACAGAGGGGGTTGGGACCAGATCCCTGGAGGTGCCGAGCTTCCTCAACCATGGCGAGCACGTGGTCAGGATTGCTGGGGACCCCTCTGTCTGGCCAGGACATATACTGCAGCTGGGACACTGAGCGGGATTCCTGAGACACAGAAAATGAGAGGCAAAGAATAAAAAAAGAAAGAAAAGCATATATTGAGCAACTCTTTCATGTCAGCCCTATTCTCCACACCTTCCATTTAAATGAAACAGATGCTAACTAAAGAGAAGGGCACTGTTGTTAATGCCCATTTTACAGATAGGAAAGTGGAGACAGGAAGCTCTCACCATGCGGGAGTCCCCCCCCTCCCCTTTCAGTACCTTCTGGAAGGTGACCTGCAGGGTCCTGAGTGTGATGTCTGGGTTCAGCCACATCTCCCTTGTCTGTGGATATGGGGCATGTGGGAAGAGGGCAGAGAAAAAAGATCACAGGTGCCAAAAGACACATTTTCAGACAACAGCATTTCTGATTAAAAATTTTAAAAAAGGAGTTCCCTGGTGGCCTAGCGGTTAGGATTCTGGGCTTTTACTGCCATGGCCTGGTTCAGTCCCTGGTCAGGGAACTGAGATCCTGCAAGATCGTGCAACACAGTCCTCCCCCACCCCCCACCTCCCCTCACCAAAAAAAAAAAAAAAAAACACCTATTTCTAAAAATTCATTTAGTCCAAATATCCTCCATGACTTATGTGAAGAAAATATTTTACATAAGGGAGAAAGAGAAACTATGAGCTAGTTCCAACAAGCTCATTTACAGTGAAAGAAAGAAATGTCTTTTGTTTTAAAACAAAAGTTTGCTTGTATTTTTCAGTACCAATTGTTTTTATAACCTATGAGAGATTTTTCTGAGTTCTTTTGAAATGGTAAGGGAAATAAGAATTTAAAGACCCTAACCAGGTACATTTATATTTACAGAGATAACCATGATAGTAGTTAAAATGCAAAATCAATATATAATGAGTTCAGACTTTTGCATGCTAATACCAGAGAGCTCCCTGCAGTGTGAGGGGGACTGTGGGGAAATTGTTCATTCTTTCAAGCCCAGCCCAAAAGCTTTTCACTCAGAATCTTCTGTGAAAGACAAAATCCAAGACTCCATAAAGTGCTGTTCCCACCTCTGCCCCAACTCACCAGAGTGATGCAGAAAGGCCCAATCTGCAGTGGTTCCTGTTGTAGGGCCCAGTAACGCTCACACTTTTTCTGCAAAAGACAAGGGGAAAAGGGCAGGGACTGAAGAGGGGAAGTCTGCCTCAGAGTTCATATTAACATGTGTACAACCTCTTGGGACAGCCCAGCTTGCAGGTGGAAGCACAGAGAGCAGCAGAATCTCATCAGATTAAACACAGACTCAGTGGAGATGTGAGGTTCTGACTGTGCAGGAGGAAGACAGTCCAGAATATTCTACTGTAAGCAACTAAAAACCTGGAAAAAAATGTATGAGCCACTATTTTCAGACACTGGTCCGCATGCATTTGCAGGACTGTGATCACTGAACAAAGGGAAACACATGAGTGAAACCCTATGAGTTCCCAAGCTTACTGCCTAGAGGCAGTAACCAGGCTGCCATGAAGGGTCTGATGATCCCACTAGTTGAGAAACCAGAAATCTTGGCTCAGGGAGGCCAGGACAGAGTTCTTGAAAGAACAGTACTATGCAAACAAAAGCAAAGAACTCCAGAAGTCTGAATGGGGTCCCCTTGAGTCTGATAATAATCTGGGCACATATGATATGAAACCCCATGAAGCTAGGAAAGAATAACTTCCCATGAAAGCATAATAGCTATGGAACTATAAGATGAACATTTCCTAGAGCTCACAATGGAACAGAAGTAATTCACATTTCCTCCAGCCAGAGTGGAGACCTGATTGATTAAAAAGGACATTCAGTAAGGAACAAGACACCACACATTAGTAAGTAGGATGAACTTAGTTCTAGAATAAAGGCTTCTTTAGATGCACCCTTAAAAAGCTTAAAAATAAACCTTAAAATGATCAAATATCCAAAAATAACTGCCTTCCAAAAAAAGTTGCAATACCTTTTTTAAAAAGTTCCTTTTTAAAGGAAAATAACAGGATCTAAAAATTATCAATACTTGTGTAAAATCTGGGCTTCTCATGTGGCACTAGTGGTAAATAACCTACCTGGCAATGCAGGATACATAAGATATGCGGGTTTGATCCCTGGGAAGATCCCCTGGAGGAGGAAATGGCAACCCACTCCAGTATTGCCTGGAGAATCCCCATGGACAGAGGAGCCTGGCAGTCTACAGTCCATAGGATCATAAAGAGTCAGATATGATGCAAGCAACTTAGCAAGTGTAAAATTTAAAATATTAAGCATCCAATAAAAATTTACTAGACATACAAAGAAGCAAAAAATATGACCTACACCCAGGAGATAAGTCAGTCAATAGAAAAAGACCCAATACAGATGAGGAAAAAAGTGGACAAAGACTTTAAGACAGCTTTTATAAATGTTCAAAGATGAAAAGGAAAAACATGAATGTGATGGAAAAGATATAAAAAAGACCTAAATGGAACTTATAGAGAGGAAAAATAAAATATATGAAATAAAAAATTCACTATCTAAGATATGTGAAAAGATGTTCGACATTGGTAATTATTAGAGAAATGCAAATTAAAATTACAATGAGGTACCACCTCACACTAGTCAGAATGACCATCACTAAAAAGTCTACAAATAACAAATGCTGGTGAGGGTGTGGAGAAAAGAGACCCCCCATACATTGCTGGTGGGACTGTAAACTGGTACAGTCACTATGGAAAACAGTATGGAGGTTCTTTAGAAACTAAAAAGAGTTGCTATATGATCCAGAAATCCTACTCCTGGGCGTATATGTGGACTAAACTTTAATCTGAAAAGACACATGCACACTGTGTTCATAGTAGCAGTACCCACAATAGCCAAGACATGGAGACAACCTAAGTGTCCACTGACAGATGAATGAGTGAAGGAGATGTATATATACACACATACAATATCCTCATCCGTAAAAAAGAATGAGATAATGCCATCTTCAGCAACATGGATGGACCTAGAGATTATCATACTAAGCAAAGTAAGTCAGAAAGAAAAGACAAATACCATATGATATCACTTATATGTGAAATCTAAAATCTGACACAAATGAACTTATCTACAAAAGAGAAACAGACTCACGAACATAGAGAACAGACTTGTAGTTACTGGGGGGAAAAGGGGTGTGGAGTGTGGGAGTAGCAAATGCAAACTATTATATACAGAATGGATAAACAAGGTCCTACTATATAGAACTACATTCAGTATCCTGTGATAAACCATAATGGAAAAGAATATGAAAAAAAATTCACTGCCTAATCACAGATTAGGGGCTTCCCTGGTGGTGCGGTGACTAAAACTCTATCTCCCAACACAGGGGGCCTGGATCAGGGAATTAGACCCACGTGCCACAACCTGAAGATCCTGAGTACCGCAGCTAAGATCTGGCATAGCCAAATAAATAAATTTTTCTTAAAAAAAATAGCAGATTAGATACCAGAAGATCAGTGAACACAAAGGCATAGCAATAGAAACTATTAAAAATGAAAAAGAGAAAAAGTGGAGGAAAAAAACGAACAGTATCAGATATCTGTGGAAATATATCAAGTGGCCTAATGTATGTGTACCTGGAGTTCAGAAGGAGAGGAGAGGGGAGAATGGAAACTATTTTTGAAGAAATAATAGCTGGAAATTTTTCCAAATTTCATTAAACCATGAGCCCACAGACCCAGAAAGGTCAATGAACCATAAAGAGAATAATCTGAAGATTATTAACACCAAGTTAGATCATGATCAAATTGCTGAAAAATCATAATAAAGAAAAAAAATCTTAAAACCATCATACACAAAAAGACATTAAATTTGAGAAATAAGAATGACAGCAGAATTTTGTCAGAAGCTTGCAAGCCAGAGGTCAATGGTGTTATGCCCTAAAAATGCTAAAACTAAAAATTCAGACAAAAGCTGAAAGACTTTATCATAAGCAAAACTGAAATATTAAAGTAAGCTTTTCAGGAACTTCCCTAGTGGTCCAGTGGTTAAGACTCTGCACTTCCACTGCAGGGGGCATGGGTTTGATCCCTGGTTGGGAACTAATATCCCACATGCTGCATGATGAAGCCAAAAGTAAATAAATAAAATTCCGATTTCTTCTTTAACAAAAAAAAGGTAAGCTTTTTATACAAAAGAAACATGATACCAGGTGGGATAATGACCTACACAAAGGGATGAAGAATAAAGAAAAAGGTAAATATGTAGCTAAATATAAAAGGTATTTCTCATTTTTAACATCTTTAAAAGATAATCTAGTGAATTTTACCAAAAAAGAAAGAATAGCAATCCTTCACAAATTTTTCCAAAAATTTGAAGAAGGAATATTTTATGAGACCAGTATTACTCTGGTATCAAAACCAGACAGATAGCACAAGAAAACTATTCAACATCTCAAGAATATAGACAGAAGAATCATTAACAAAAGATTATACACAGTACACAATATTGGTTCAAGATATGAAAGTCAATATATGAAAGTCAATCAGTGTCATATACCATAATAACAAAACAGAAACACATGATGAACTCAATAGATGCAGAAAAAATGAACAAAATCCAGTACCTTTTCATAATAAAAACATGAAAGGCACTAGACATAGAAAAGAAATTCCTCATTTTAAATTAAAAAGCAAAACCAACAAGTATCTAAAAAAAACCTACAGGTAACATTTAATGTTGAAAGGCTGAATAGTTTGTGCTTAAGATCAGGAACAAGACAAAGATGTTTGCAGTTTCTACTTCTGAACAATTTTGTATTGGAAGTTGTAACCAGTGCAGTTAGGAAAAAAGAAATGAAGCAAATAAAGGAGAGGAGGTGGGAGGGAGGAAGAAAGAAAAGGACAGGAAAGAAAAAAGATGGGAAGGAAGAAGAAAGAAAGGGAAGTTACCCAGATTGGAAGAGACAAAACTATCTCAACTTGCAGACAGCATGATGTTATATATAAAAGTGATATTAGATGAAGTGTTAATCACTCAGTCGTGTCCAACTCTTTGTAACCCCATGGAACGTAGCCCGCCAGACTCCTCTGTCCACAGATTTTTTCCAAACAAGAATACTGGAGCAGGTAGCCATTCCCTTCTCCAGGGGATCTTTCTGACCCAGGAATCGAACCTGGGTCTCCTACACTGCAGGCAGATTCTAGCCACTGGGAAAGCCCTATAGAAATCATATATAAACAACCCTGAAGAATACACACACACACACACACACACACACTATATTAGAGCTAAAAAGTGAGTTCAGCAAGGTTCAAAATACAAAATCAATACAGAAAAATCACTTGTATTTTCATGTAAAGAAAACTGTTGTTTGCAATATCTACCCTGAATTGATAGATTCAGTGCAATCCTTATCAAAATCCTAGGCTTTCTGATAATATTGGCAAGCTAATCTTAAAATTAATATGTTAACATCAATAAATGTGTTGTGGACACCCAAGGCTGCCCTCAGGTTTGATGATTCAATAGGAGGATTCACAGGACTCTGCACAGAGTTGTAGTCATGGCTACAACTGATCACAATGAAAGGATACAGAATAAATTGGCAAAGGAAAAAGGTGCACAGGGTGAAGTCTGCAGAAAACAAGGTGCCAGCTTCCAAGGGTCTTCACCCAGTAGAGTCACTTAGGATGTGCTCAACTCCTCCAGCTATGAGTTGTGACCACACAGGTGAAATGTCCACTGGGAAGCTCCTTAGGAATTCAGTGCCCGAGGTTTTTACTCAGGGACTCTATGTGGTATGTAGGCACCTCTGACTAGCATGGGCCAAAACTTCAGACTCCAGAAGGAAAGCAGGTGTCATATAAACCTACTGTCACTTAGACACATTGCTCATACAAATACTTCAGGCAAAGTGGGCCACTCTTACTGGAAATCAGATTTCCAGTTAAAAGCCAACCTTACAGGAAGGCCTTTCTAAGCATAAGCCCTTATGCTTGCTATGGTAACTCTTTTCTGCACAGCAAGTGACCAAGAATAGACAAAACAATCTTGAAAATAGAACAAACAAATTTGGAAGACTCACACTTCTTGATTTCAACACTTAACTACAGACCTACAACATGTTGTAGTACTGGCATAGTACTACAATCAATGGAATAGAATTGACAGTCCAGAAATAAACCTTTACATGTACGGTTGGTCAATTGATTTTCAACAAAAGACCAAGACCATCCAGTGGAGAGAGCAGTCTTTTTAACAAGTAGTACTGGAACAACTGGATATCTATAAACGAAAGAATGAATTTGGATCCCCTATCTTACACCATATACAAAAATTAACTCAAAATGAAAATGAATCAGAGACCTAAGCATAAAACACTTAGAAGAAAACATAGGAGTAAATCTTTTTGACCTCTGGTTAGACAGTGACTTGTTAGAAACAGCCCCAAAAGCACATCAAAACAATAGATTGGAAGTCCTCAAACTTATAAAATGTTTGTGCTTCAAAGGACACTGTAAAGAAAATGAAAAGACACCCACACAATGAGACAAATATTTGTAAATCATATACTGATAAGGGACTTGTATTCAGAAGAATTCTTCCAACAATAAAAAGACAAATAATCCAATTTAAAAATGGTAAAGGGGGACTTCCCTGGTGGTCCAGTGATTAAGACTCTGTGCTGCCAATGCAGAGGGCACAGGTTCAATCCCTGGCTGGGGAACTAGATCCCACACGCTGCAATGAAAGCTCCCACACACGGCAACTAAGACCTGGCACAGTTAAATAAATGAGTAAATTTAAAAAAAAAAAAAAAAATGGTAAAGGACCTAAACAAATACTTGTCCAAAGAAGACATACAAATGGAAAAATAAGCACATGAAAAGATATTTGGTAAATCCACATCATTAGGCAAATGCAAACCGAAACCATGAGACACCACTTCCCACCCATTAGGATGGCTAAAAAACAAAAACAAAAAGTAACATATATCTTGGTGAGTGTAAGGAAAAAAATGGAACCCTTGTGCATTGTTGGTGAGAATATAAAGTGGTGCAGCCACTGTGGAAAACAAAACAAAAACATTAAACACAGCATTGCCACATGATCCAGTGATTAGTTCTACTACCCAAAAAAATTGAAAACAAGGACTCAAAACAGATACTTATATATTAATATTTATAGTAGCATTATCACAATAACCAAAAGGTAGAAACAACCCAAATGTCCATCAAAAAATGAATGGATAAACAAAATGTGATACAAATATAAAACAAAATGTTATTCAGCCTTAAAGAGAATGAAATTTTGATACGCTCTGCAACATGGATGAAGCATGAAAACATGATAAATGAAATAAGTCAGACACAAAAGGACAGGTATTATATGATTCTACTGATATGAGGTACCTGGAATAGGCAAATTAATAAAGCCAGAAAGTAAAATAAAGGCTACCAAGAGCTGCAGGAAGAGTAAAGGGGAAGTAATTATTAAATGGATAGAGTTTCTCTTTTGGATGATGAACAAGTTCTGGAATTGGATATTGATAATGGTTTGAAACATTATGAATGTACTTAATGTTTCTAAATTGTACATTTGAAATCATTAAAATGGCAAAATTTATGTCATGTATATTTTACCACAACTGAAAAAAAGAAAGACACAACGAATACCACTTCATATCCAACAAGGATGGCTATAATGAAAAAGACAAAAATAACAAATTTTGGTAAGAATGTAGAGAAATTGGAAGACTTATACATTGCTGGTTGAAATGTAAACTGGAAAACAGTTTGGCACATCCTCAAAATGTTAAAAATAAAGCTTACTGTATGACCCAACAGTTCCACTTCTAGGTATATACTGAAGAGAAATGAAAACATACTTCTACATAGAAACTTGCACATGAATGTTTGTAGCAGCAATATTCATAATCACCAAAAAGTGGAAATAGCTCAAATTTTATAAAGTGATCGTGCTGTGTGTGCTTAGTCACTCAGTCATGTCCAACTCTTTGCAGCCCCGTGGACTGCAGCCCGGCAGACTCTTCTGTCCATGGGGATTCTCCAGGCAAGACTACTGGACTGGGCTGCCATGCCCTCCTCCAGGGGATCTTCCCCACACAGAAATCAAAGTCAGGTCTCCCACTCTGCGGGCAGATCCTTTACTGACTGAGCCATGGAAATATAAAACAGAAGGTCATCCAGCAACAAGAAGGACTGAAGTATTGACATGGGCTTCCGTGGTGGCTCAGTCAACACATGCTACATATGCATGAGCCTTAAAAACACTACCTTAGTGTTTGAAGCCACTCACCAAAGACAATGTGTCATATGATTGCAGTTATATGAAAAGTCCAGAGTGGGCAAATCTAATAGAGCAGGTAGATTAGCAGTTGCTTAGGATGGAGTTTGGTAGGAAATGGAGTATGACTGAAAATGGATATAGGGTTTCTTTACAGGATGATGAAAATATTCTAAAATTTATTGTGGTGATGGTTGTGTAACTCAGGAATATACTAAAAACAACTGAATTGCATACTTTAGATGGATGAATTATATATCTCAATAAAGTTTTTTTAATCTATATGAAAATAATAGCAGTATGTTGTGTAGTATATTTTAAATTTAGAACTAAACCTGTGGCAACAAGAGTCTGAAGCATAGAAACAGAAAATTGAAATATGCTATTGTAAAGTTCTCACATTTTACCTGAAATGGTATAATAATAGTATTTGAACACAGACTGTGACAAGTACATATTTCACTAAACACACAAGCACACAACACAGAGATAAAACTAATAAGGTAATAATGACTATGAAATGGAGTCAAAAATTCTCAGTAAAAAAGACAGAAAAGAAGAAATGTACAAGAACAGATGGAACAAAGAGAAAACAAATACTGACACATTAAACATGGTGATGGTTTAGTCACTAAGTCTTGTCCGACTCTTGAAACCCCATAGACTGTAACCCATCAGGCTCCTCTGTCCATGAGATTTTCCAGGCAAGAATACTGGAGAGGGTTACCATTTCCTTCTCCAGGGATTTTCCCAACCCAGGGATCAAACTCCTGCATTGCAGGTGTATTCTCTACTGCTGAGCCACCAGGGGATTCCCCCAACACATTGTTAGCCACTCAGTCATGTCCGACTCTTTGCGACCCCATGGACTGTAGCCCGCCAGGCTCCTCTGTCCATGGAGTTCTCCAGGCAAGGATACTAGTGTGGGTAGCCATTCCCTTTTTCCAGGGGATCTTCCCCACCCAGGGATCAAACCCAGGTCTCCTGCATTACAGACAGATTCTTAACCATCTGAGCCACGAGGGAAGTCCAACACATTAAATACTACACCAATTAAAGGCAGAGATTGTCAGACTGGATTTAAAAAGTAAGTATCCACAATATGATAGCTATAAGAAACAATTTAAAAATAAAAATGAGGAATTTCCTGATGGTCCAGGGGTTAGGACTCCATGCTTCCACTGCAGGGGGCACAGGTTCAATCCCTGGTTGGAGAACTAAGATCCCTCAAGCCTCGCAGTATGGACAAAAAATAAACTGAAATTGAACACAGATTTTAAAAAGTAAAAGAATAGGAAAGATAATCATGCACACACTAATCTAAGGAAGTTTAAATGGCTATATTAATACCAAAGTATACTTCAGAGAAAGGGTCATAAAAGAGACATTACATATTGAAGACAGGCTTGATTCATCAGGAGACATAATCCTGACTGTATAAGCACTCAATTATAGTTTTAGAGTACGTTAAGCAAAAACTGACAGAACTGAAAGAAAAAATAGATAAGTGCAAAATTACAGTTAGAAATCTCAACACTCATATATAATAAAACAGTTGAAGGTTTCAACACTCCTGTTGGGAACTGACAGAACATTTAGAGAAAAGAAATCAGTAAAGATATATAAGATACAATAAAGAAAAAAAAAAGATACAATAAAGATATAAAAGATTAAAGTGTCTTTCAAAAAGACACAATCAATTTGACCTGATATTTATAGAATACTCAACCAAGCAGAATACACATTCTCTTCAAGTGCACACAAAACATTTACCAAGACTGATCGTTTTCATGGCCACAAAACAAGTTTCAATACAAAGAACAATATAAAATATAAAAATATAAAATTGTTCTTTGACCACAATGGAACTGAAATTTAATAACATGAAGATATATGGAAAAGTCCCCAATATTTGGAAATTAAGCACAGCCATGGTCAAATACCATGTCAAAGAAGAAATCACAAGGGCAACTAGAACACATGTTGAATTAACTGGAAAAAAAAAGACAACATAGTTTATGAAATGTAGCTAGAGCAGTGTATAGAGAAAAATGAATGGCATTACTTACATGTGATAAAAATCACAAATCTATTATCTAAGCTTAAAGAACTAGAAAAAAAAGAGCAAGTTAAACCTAAACCAGAAGAAAGGAAATGATAAAGATAAAAGAAATTAATGAAATAAAAATTTAAAAATAGAGAAAATGAATAAAATTCAGAGCAGCTTCTTTGAAAAAATAAAACTAATAATCCTCTAGCCCAGAGACTGGCTGACTTTTTATAAATGGACAGATAATAAATCTTTTAGACTTTGTGAGCCATACAGTCTACCTAACTTGCAACTACTGATCTTGACAATTGTGGCATGTATACACTATGTATACCAATAAGCATGACTATGTTCTAATACATTTTTATTTACAAAATCAGGCAGCAGGACAGATTTAATACAACAGTTAAAAGTTTGCTTCTTTATTCTAGCCAGACCGAATAGCCAGGAGAGAAAGACATATCACAACTATCAAAATTAGGGATGAAAAATGTACATAACTACAGATTGCATAGACTCCATGATCAGCCAGCTATCCCAGCAGGCCAGGATGCAGAAACCATGTGCCTTCAATGTTGATATATATTTACTGAGTAACTAATTTATGCTTATGGGCAAAACAAAGATCCCTGCTCTCCTGGAACTTTGCTTCTACTCAGGGAGACAGAATAAACAATATACATAATGCATTTGTAGATTACCTTATATTTCATTCAGAAGTTGGTAAGAACTGTGAAGAAAAATGAAAGTAGGACCAGGAAAGGAGAGTGGGAGTTTCAAATGGGGTGAGGTCCAGGAAGATCTCATTGAGGAAGGAGCATTTGAGCCAAGACCTGAAGGTGGTGATGGAGCAGCCCAAGGGGGAAAATGTCCCAAGCGGAGGGAACAGACAAAGCATAGGACCTGAGGCAGAACAAAGGCCCCATTGGTTGGAGCATAGTGAATAAGTGGGAGAAACGTGGGGAAAGACATCAGAGTTGTACTGGGGAAGCCACAGTTATAGGGCCTTGTGGTCTATGGGGCAGGAAAATCAGCAGGAGAGGGTTGCCAACGTTGAAGGGATGAGCCCCACGAATAAAAGAAAAAAGATCATAAAAAAAATTAAAGCCAGTAAGAGTGGGCTTGGCAGAGCTACAGTGGGGGTCACTCCAAGAACCAGTCCCTTGAGTCACAGGATCAGGGGAGAGCTAGTGAGATTTCTCCTGTCTCCTGCACAAGGACATGCCCCTGAGAGGCTGAGCACACCTACCCGTCCATTCTCCATCTCCTGACAGGCCATCAGGATGACCTAGACATGGGGTAAGGGAGGAGAATCAGTTTAGGGGGTGCAGTTAGCAGGGCCAGGGGAGGACCCAGAATACTGGCCACACCTCCCCCTCCCCCAAAGCTGACCTTGACCCCAAATTCCCAGATGAGGCGCCAGAAGTCCAGCAAGGTGTGAGGCAGGGGTCCTTGCGTGGCGATGTAGGCCTGGCTTCCGTCTGTGCCCTGGTAAAGGCTAAGTTCACTATCGAGGCTCTGCTGTCACCTCCACCGCCTCTGCCCCTTTCCTGACTCCCAGCCTGACCCTGATGAAGTTGCCATTGATGTAGTCACCATGTCCCTCTTCCTGAAGCAGCGAAAGGATCACTCGTGTCTGATCGTCTGCCATCAGGAGGTGAGAAACATGGAGTTTGTGGGTGATGCGGCCCTGATGGCCTCCCAGATGAAAGCCAGCAGGGGATGGCACACCTTGGGGGATCCCATCGAGGTGCACTGGTGCGATGCTAGGGAGAAATGCAGCCACTGCAAGGCTCTGGGAGGGAGAGAGTTCTGGGAACCCAGTAGGACACAGGGACCCTGGCTAGCACCTGGATCCCACGGGGTGGGGGCACCGACTCCTCCGGGGGCCCCACCCCACCCCCGACTTACAAGGCACCACATCCTTGTAGCGGTTCTTCCTCACGTTCTCGGGTCGACTGCCGGCCTCCGTTGAGCGCACGTTTTCCGTCTTCCAGGCAGCTGAGCGGGCCCGGATGTCCTGGTGGGAGGACCACAAGACCCGGGGTAGGAAGAGAGTGAGAGGAGCCAGATCAGAGTCCTGGGACACTGAGGCTCTCACAAGGATGTGCGGCACGTGGCCGATCGAAGGTGAGCGCTGCGTCCAGATAGTGTAGAGCCTACTAATTACATTGATTCAATAACAGTAGCCATTCAGAGTGCCCTCTCTAGGCTAAGCCCTGTGTAAGGGCACTGAACTATCTGCAAGGTCCCTCCGAAGTGGGTATTACTGACTCCCCATTGTGTAGGTAAGAAAGCTGAGGCACCACATGTGTGAGTGACTTTCTGAAAGTGTCACCCAGGAAGTGGGTGAGTGTTGAACTTAAACCTCTGAGCATCTGTCCCTGTACCCTCAGTGTGTATTTACATCTTATCGTGAACAATAATTGTCATATATTATGTACTTAATATAACAAACATGATACACAAGAGGATAATATACAATGTATATGAATTAAATGTATAATATTACTTATGTAGATACTATTAGGAGCTTTAATACTGTTAGATTATTATGATCAGTGAATAGTATTGCCATCATCATCAGGTATTCATAATCATGACAATAATAAATAACACCTACCAAGCCACCATGAGTGCAAGCCACCATTCTAAGTGTTCTTACACCCATCACATAGGTCATTTAAGTCTTCATGGACACATTTCTGCAGTGGGTACCACTATGGATATTTCTACTACGTAGATGAGGAAACCAAGGCCCAGAGAGGCCTTGGAAGACTCCTGTGAGTGCAGGAGATTGCAGGAGGGTGGCCTCCAGCCACTGGCCCTGCTCACCACCCAGCTTCTGCATAGGGGTCCTCAGCACTGCTCACTGTCCCAGACTGGACCCAGACCTGGATGGACATGATGTCATGTACTACCTGGGTATTATATGTTTACATTTATTATGCACATTTCATATTGAATAAATTATATATTCTGCATTTATTACACATTTCTTATATATATTTATTATATATTTGTGTAAACAGATTTATACTTTTATCTATTACATTGTTTCTTAGAAACTTGAATAACTGCTCATTTTATAAATGATTATGTTTATTCTACTGTTCTGTGAAATTAATGTATAAATTATAATTTATGACCATATTTATACATATACACTATATATTTTATATTTACTAATACAATTATTTCATAAATCTGTTCTCTATTTCTATTGTACTTAATGATTATATAGTCATTTATTACTTACATATATTTATCAGACATTTCTAAATTTGAGATGCCACCATATATGATTCTAACACTATGTTATTATATTTAAAATATCTCAGTACTTGTACAGTGTGATGCCTACGACGCTGCTGCATTAACACTCCTTA
Source organism: Dama dama (assembly GCF_033118175.1). Classification (NCBI taxonomy): domain Eukaryota; kingdom Metazoa; phylum Chordata; class Mammalia; order Artiodactyla; family Cervidae; genus Dama; species Dama dama. The sequence continues at coordinate 4,269,070 of NC_083713.1, read as the reverse complement.
AGTATGGCTTGCACTACCCCACTGTAAAGTTTAGGATTATTTATAACTAGTGACAAAGGCGCCTATAAAGTAAGCGCTCAAGATGTGCTAAGCGGTCTTTACCCACAGTGGCTATTTTAATCCTCAGGTCAGTTTCGTCACATCTCACCCTAAGAGAAACAGAGGCCAGAGAGACCGGATAAAGCGCCTCAGGCCACATCGTCTGTAAGAACTTATCCTCCATATCCTCACCGCAGCGGGGCCTCTTGCCTCTTGGTTCCTCTTTTCCCAGCCCCTTCCTCCCCAGGACCACAGTAGTGGCAGTGACCCCCGGGTCGTCTGGAGCGGCCGGGCATCGCGTGAGCGCCCGCCTTCTCCGCTCAGACACCGATGATACCGGGAGCGCAGCTAGGGCGCAGGGACCCGAGGGCGTGTGCGGCTCCGCCCGGGACGGCCGTGGACTTCGCCCTCTGGGACTCTGCAGGCAGAAGGTGAAGACAGGCAGGGAGAGAGTGCGACAGAGAGAGGTGCTGGGGAGAGAAAAACTGAGAGATCTGGAAGTGAGAAGACGACCCTGGACGCCGAGAGAGAAGCAAAGTGCAGCAGGGTGCACAGAAGAACAGGCAGAGGTCCGGACTGTCCAGGGCGAGGAGCAGGAGCTCGGCAGTCCACACTCGCCCACTCACGCTGAACTCGCCGGCGAAGACCACCCCATCCCTGCCGCCCAGTGCCTCCAGCTGCTCCAAGAAGCTCCGCGCAGCATCCAAACTGCGGCTCATGGCGCCGCCTGGGAGTGAGGTGCAGTCCACCTGTGGCGCTCCGCGCTCTCTGCTGGGGTAGACTCCGCTGAAGGCAGCCGAGGCCCCGCCTCAGATCCCGCCAGCCAATGGGAGTGCGCAGCGGCAGACAGGGCGCGCCCCTCGGCCAATGACACTCAGGGCCCGCCCCAGCCCCGCCCACAGGCTCCCGGACTTGGGGCGCGGGGCTCTTCTGGCTGCGCGTGGGGTGGAAAACTGCTCCGGCGCTACCATTATTTTGTCTCCGCGGGCTGACTGAGTCCCGATGGTCATATGGACATCTCCTCTAGCTTGGGCCCGGGGTCCACGCCCTAGCAGGCCGAATGGCTGCACCCTCGCCCGGCCTCCAGGGCCCGGTCTTCTGGCAGCTGGACTGTGTCCGGATCCCAACCAGGGTGGCGTGTCAGCTGTGAGTAAAGACGGCTGCCTAGATCGAGCTAAAATTCCTAACCGGGAAACCCTGTATTGAGACCTTACCCCGCACTGCGCTCGGGCGGAGTCCAAGGGAGGTTGGGAGAGGTAGCCGCGGGGGGAAATGACACCCGGGCACCTGAGCTGTGGGAAAGACAGATTTTCTTGAGGTTCCTTTTTTTTCTGGGTCGGGCCAGGAGGAGCTGAGGGAGCCAGGATCATCCTAATTTGAGCATCTCAAGCCTTATAAAACTTCCAGGAAACAGAACTGAGGTTTTGGGAGTGGGTTCCAGGGGTCTAGATGTTCTCAACGCTTTTAAGGATTTTTTTTTTTTTTTTAATCCTCATACTGTCGTCTTCAGAAAATGGGGAGAAGGCCAGAGGACAGTTGCTGCCCTAAGGCCACCAAGGGGAAGGCTGGAGAGTAGGGAGGAGCCAGGGGCCCCTGTCAAGGGCCGGTCAGTGTAGATGGGCTAGCCCATCCTTCACTTTGGAGGTAAGGAGTGTGAACCTAATTCATTAGGCTGTTATCAGGAATGTTGTCACAGACAGGCAAACTGTTTCTTAAAGGACTCGGGTCTCTGTTTCTTATCCCAGCCACTCAACTTCGACAGGCAGGGCGAAAGCAACCATAGGCCATATGTAAAGGGATGAGCATGACTATATTCCAAACTTTATTTGTGGACTTTAAATTTTAATTTCATGTGTCACAGTTTTGTTTCTTCGGTTGGCTGCAGGTTGTAGGTTGCCAATCCCGGTTTAAGTGACTAAGAAGGCAAAAAGCAGGTCAGTAGGGATGTTTCACTTATTGAGGGATCGAGTCGCTGTTGACTCAGTCATCTTTGAAAGTTCAAAGGTCAGTAGTGACCACCGAGGATGGACGTTGTCAGTGAGTTCACTGCAGGCCAGTGAGAGTTCCTTGGATGTTCATGGAGACTGTCAGTAGATATCAGTGACAGTTACTGGGAGGTCAGTGAGAGATTGAAAATAACAGGGGAGCCATTGGGACTTGGAGTGTTAGTTTACTAAGTAATTGAGGGGTCAAAAGAGTCAAGGAAGTTCATTGTGGACCCCTAACCAGGGCTCTATAGTGAATGTCAGTGTAATCATAGAGAAATCTTGGATGGTCTCAGGACTCAGTTGTTGGACTCAGGGTGGTGAGGTAAAGAAGCATCAGTGAACTTTTGAGAAAATATGGAGGTCCACTGGAGGAGTCACAGAGGTGCTTGAGCCCCTGAGTAATCATGGACACTAAGGGCAATCATTTGGGGATAGTGGACACCAGAGTAAAGGGGGAACATCCACTGCGGATCACAAAAGGGCTTTCTGAACCCTGCTAGTAGTGAATGTCATTGGATGTCAACAGTCACTGGAAACTGGCAACCTGGAGAGCAGAGGCAACACTGAGGGTCAGCGAGCCCTGCGTATCTGTGGTGGTGACTGGGAGGCAGGGCAGCTAATGCAGCAAATGGGTTCTGGCTAGTTGGGGGAATCTCTGTTCCACTAGGGGCTGGGGGTGTGTTTGTCCAACAGGATGGGGTATCTCTGTCTATCTGTCCCCCTGGTTTAGGGGACATCTGTCTATCCTTAGCACCTTTCTGATAGGCTGGGGTCTTTCTTACTGGCAGAGTTAAGACTGTCAAGCTGAAGGTCTGGCTGGAGAGTTGACTGGGTAGGAGGATGTCTTTCCACTGACTGTCTCTCTGTCCAGTTGTGGTGCTTTGTCTATTCTTGAGGGATTCTATCTTTCGGTTGGCAGATTCAGTCTCTCAGTTAGCAGGTGGGAGGGGTGTCTGTGTGTCTGAACACAGGTCTCTCTGGATGCCTGGCTGGTCATCTTCCCACCTCTCTTAAGAATCTGTCCATTTGTTTGGCTATCCTGCTATGTAATCTGTCTCTGCCTGGGATTTTATCTAGAACTCTGTCTTACCAGGGGTTTGTGTGTCTGTCTGCCTGTTTAGGGATCTATCTGCCTATCTGGCCTGTGAACAGGGTGGCTGAGACTTCAGTCCACCTGCCATGCTTCCACCATGGTTCACTGTTTCTGGCTGCACATTCACCCACAACTGCATACCCTCTTCCCTGCCCCACTCTTATGTCCTCCTCTTGTTAAGCAGACTGCCATCCTGACACTGGCCATCCCTCCATGTCTCTTCAACATCCAGATTCTCCTGGCTTGCCCTCCACTCAGCTCAGGCGTAGGGTGTGGGGGGTGGGAAGACCACCAAGACCTCCTCCAGCAGCCCCGGCTCACCCCTCTCCATTCTCCCAGAGAACTGCAAGCTGTGTTCTTGCAATGGGACTCACTGCTGCTGCTGGCCCTCTTGCACATACTCCTGGTGGCAAGCAGTGGGAGCAGCTGACACTGTCCTGCAGGTCCTGGGCACTCCCACCCACATGCTAGTCTGCCGCCTGCTTGCCAGCCCAGAGGCCAGCAACAGAGCCGAGTGGACAGGGTGCTAGAAGGTGCTCAGGGAAGTTTTCACAATACTGTGCAGAGCCCAGCCTAGGGTGTTACAAAGGGGAAATCGTAACGTTTAAACAGGAGACATCACCTTCACCTAGAAAGCTTGTGAGGACACAGTCTGAGACTACTGAAATCCCCACTGAAAAGTTCTTCTCTGACTTCCTTTTTTAACTAGGCCACAAGAGGGAAGAAGAAATTTGAAAAAAATTCTCCCACTGCTGTACTCTGTTAAGAACCTTTGGTTGGGTGGGCTTACCTATTGGCCCAGTTGGCAAACAGAAAAATGCCACTCACTCCAGTTATAAATGGCAGTTTGCATTCACCAGTGACTGGCGGTAACTGCCTTTGGGAGGGCCTTTATTCCAGACTCTGGAAACTCTACAAGACAAACCAATTTCCTAAATGAATAAATTACAAATAAAAAAGTTTAAGAGAACACAAATGCTCATAGCAGCATTATTCAAAACAGTCCCAAAGTGAGAAGCCAACTTTCATAAACTGATGGATAAAGAAAATATGGTGTACACTGTTAGGGTCCACAGGGGGCTCATGGCGTATTGTTAAAAAAATGGCCCATTGTGGTGACTTGACAAATGAGATGAAGTCACAGTGACCACAACGCCCTGGTGGCATGCTGTTTTTTTTTTCCCTGCTGATGCCAGTGTCTCAAGACTACATGACCACCAGTCTCTGTGGGGTCTCTGGTCCTGCTGCACACAAGGTTTATTTGAGCCTTCTGAGCATCTCTGGTGAGAATGGGGTTTGATTCTAAACATGATTTTGCCCTCCTACCATTTTACTGGGGCTTCTCTGCCCTTGGACGTGGGGTATCTCCTCACAGCCGCTCCAGCACCTACTGTCTTGCTGGGGCTTCTCCGACCTTGGACATGGGGTGAGTGTCTGTCTTTGAGTGTCTCCAGTGGAGGTACAGGTCAGCAGTGGACTGCTGCAGGGGCAGGGCTCTGGGTGCAGTAGACTTGGGCATGGCATAAGCCCTCTTGGAAGAGTTGGCCATTAACCCCACCATACAGCTGCCAGAACTTACTTACAAAGGCCTGGGAAATAGACTCGTGGAGGGCACAAACAAAACCTTGTGCATACCAGGACCCAGGAAAAAGGAGCAGTGACCCCACAAGAGACTGACCCAGACTTGCCCGTGAGTGTCCAGGAGTCTCCGGTGGAGGTGTGGGTCAGTGCTGGCCTACTGCCAGGTTGGAGGCACTGAGTGTAGCAGTACCTGCCTGGGGCCTTTTGAAGGAGGTCACCATTATCTTCATTACCTCCACCATAGTTTGGCCCCAGGTGAATAACAGGGAGGGAACATAGCTCCAGCCATCAACAGAAATTTGGATTAAGTATTTACTGAGCATGGACCCCTCCATCAGAACAAGACCCAGTTTCCCCCTCAGTCAGTCTCTCCCATCAGAACGTTTGCATAAGCCTCTTATCCTTTTCCATTTGAGGGCAGACAGACTGAAAACCACAATCACAAAAAACTAACCAATCTGATCATATGGATCACAGCCCAGTCTAATTCAATGAAAATATGAGCCATGCTGTGTAGGGCCACCCAAGACGGACGGGTCATGGTGGAGAGTTCTGACAAAATGTAGTCCACTGGAGACGGAAATGGCAAAACACTTCAGTATTCTTGCCTTGAGAACCCCATGGACAGTATGAAAAGGCAAAAAGACAGGACACTGAAAGATTAACTCCCCAGGTCGGTAGGTGCCCAATATGCTACTAGACATCAGTGGAGAAATAACTCCAGAAAGAATGAAGAGATGGAGCCAAAGCAAAAACAACACCCAGGTGTGGATGTCACTGGTGATGGAAGCAAGGTCTGATATAAAGAACAATATTGCATAGGAACCTGGAATGTTAGGTCCATGAATCAAGGCAAATTGGAAGTGGTCAAACAGGAGATGGCAAGAGTGAATGTCTACATTTTAGGAATCAGCGAAATAAAATGTACTGGAATGGGTAAACTGAGCTCAGATGACCATTATATCTACTACTGTGGGCAAGAATCCCTTAGAAGAAATGGAATAGCCACCACAGTCAACAAGAGTCTGAAATGCAGTATTTGGATGCAATCTCAAAAAATGACAGAATGATCTCTGTTCATTTCCAAGGCAAACCATTCAATATCACAGTGATCCAAATCTATGCCCCGACCAGTAAGGCTGAAGAAGCTGAAGCTGAACAGTTCTATGGTTCTATGAAGACCTATAAGACCTTCTAGAACTAACACCCAAAAAAGATATCCTTTTCATTATAGGGGACTGTAATGCAAAAGTAGGAAGTTCAAGAGATACTCAGAATAACAGACAAGTTTGGCCTTGGAGGACAGAATGAAGCAGGGCAAAGGCTATAGAGTTTTGCCAACTGAACGCACTGGTCATAGCGAACACCCTCTTCCAACAACACAAGAGAAGACTACACATGGACATCACCAGATGGTCAACACCGAAATCAGATTGATTATGTTCTTTGCAGCCAAAGATGGAGACGCTCTATACAGTCAGCAAAAACAAGACCGGGAGCTGACTGTGGCTCAGATCATGAACTCCTTATTGCCAAATTCAGACTTAAATTGAACAAAGTAGGGAAAACCACTAGACCATTCAAGTATGACTTAAATCAAATCCCTTACGACTATACAGTGGAAGTAACAAATAGATTCAAGGGATTAGATCTGATAGAGTGCCTGAAGAACTATGGAGGTTTGGGACATCATACAGGAGGAAGGGATCAAGACCATCCCCAAGAAAATAAATGCAAAAAAGAAAAATGGCTGTCTGATGAGGCCTTACAAACAGCTATGAAAAGAAGCGAAAGGCAAAGGAGAAAAGGCGAGATACACCCATCTGAATGCAGAGTTTCAAAGAACAGCAAGGAGAGATAAAAAAGCCTTCCTCAGTGATCAGTGTCAGAGAAGGCAATGGCACCCCACTCCAATACTCTTGCCTGGAAAATCCCATGGACGGAGGAGCCTGGTAGGCTGCAGTCCATGGGGTTGCTAACGGTCGGACATGACTGATTGACTTCACTTTCACTTTTCACTTTCATGCATTGGAGAAAGAAATGGCAACCCACTCTAGTGTTCCTGCCTGGAGAATCCCAGGGATGGGGGAGCCTGATGGGCTGCCATCTATGGGGTCGCACAGAGTCGGACACAAATGAAGCAACTTAGCAGCAGCAGCAGTGATCAGTGCAAAGAAATAGAGGAAAACAATAGAATTGGAAAGACTAGAGATCTCTTCAGGAAAATGAGAGATACCAAGGGAACATTTCATGCAAAGATGGGCTCAATAAAGGACAGAAATGGTACAGACCTAACAGAAGCAAAAGAGATTAAGAGGTGCCACAAATACACAGAAGTATACAAAAGAGATCATCACGACCCAGATTATCATGATGGTGTGATTACTCACCTAGAGCCAGACATCCAGGAATGCGAAGTTAAGTGGGCCTTAGGAAGCACCACTACAAACAAAGCTAGTGGAGGTGATGGAATTCCAGTTGAGCTATTTCAAATCTGAAAAGATGATGCTATGAAAGTGCTGCACTCAATATGCCCACAAACTTGGAAAACTCAGCAGTGGCCACAGGACTGGAAAAGGTCAGTTTTCATTCCAATCCCAAAGAAAGGCAATCCCAAAGAATGCTCAAACTACTGCACAATTGCACGCATCTCACACGCTAGTAAAGTAATGCTCAAAAGTCTCCAAGCCAGTATGTGAGCCATGAACTTCCAGATGTTCAAGCTGGTTTTAGAAAAGGAAGAGGAACCAGAGATCAAATTGCCAGCATCCACTGGATCACCGAAAGAGCAAGCAAGTTCTAGGAAAACATCTACTTCTGCTTTATTGACTATGCCAAGCCTTTGACTGTGTGGATCACAAGAAACTGGAAAATCCTTAAAGAGATGAAATATCAGACCACCTGAACTGCCTCTTGAGAAATCTGTATGCAGGTAAGAAAGCAACAGTTAGAACTGGACATGGAACAACAGACTGGTTCCAAATCGGGAAAGGAGTACGTCAAGGCCGTATATTGTCACCCTGCTTATTTAACTTATATGCAGAGTACATCATGAGAAACGCTGGGCTGGAAGAAGCCCAAGCTGGAATCAAGATTGCAGGGAGAAATATCAATATCCTCAGATAGGCAGATGACACCATCCTTATGGCAGAAAGTGAAGAACTAAAGAGACTCTTGATGAAAGTGAAAGAGGAGAGTGAAACAATTGGCTTTAAACTCAACATTCAGAAAACTAAGATCATGGCATCTAGTCCCATCACTTCATGTCAAATAGATGGGGAAACGGTGGAAACAGTGACAGACTTTATTTTGGGGGGCTCCAAAATCACTGCAGATGGTGATTGCAGCCATGAAATTAAAAGACGCTTGCTCCTTGGAAGAAAAGTTATGACCAAACTAGCCAGCATATTAAAAAGCAGAGACATTACTTTGCCAACAAAGGTCCATCTAGTCAAAGCTACAGTTTTTCCAGTAGTCAGGTATTGATGTGAGAATTGGACTATAAAGAAAGCTGAGCGCCAAAGAATTGATGCTTTTTAACTGTGGTGTCGGAGATGATTCTTGAGAGTCCTTGGACTGCAAAGAGATCCAGCCAGTCCATCCTAAAGGAAATCAACCCTGAATATTCATTGTAAGGACTGATGCTGAAGCTGAAACTCCAATACTTTGCCCACATGATGCAAACAAGTGACTCTTTGACAAGACCCTGATGGTTAGAAAGATTGAGGGCAGCAGAAGGAACGACAGAGGATGAGATGGTTGGATGGCATCATGAACTCAATGGACGTGAGTGTGAGTAAACGCCAGGAGTTGGTGATGGACAGGGAGGCCTGGTGTGCTGCAGTCCATGTGGTCGCAGAGTCGGACACGACTGAGCGACTGAACTGAAAACTGAAACGTGACCACCCGACCATGAGACCCCTCTGAATACATGATCACAAGACCCCAGCTGTGAGCTGAACTAAGGACCCCATCCTTCAAGGCACAATTTCCCACTGACAGGGTATGACAGCTGGGCTATAAAGGGAGAGCACAGGTGTCTAAGGTCACCCTCTCTCTTCCCAGAATGTATTTTTCTCTGCCTGATGCCACGGTCACCTTACACACATAGAATAGAGTACTATCTAGCAACAAAGAGGAATGAACTAGTGATACATACTACAACATAAAGTTTGAAAACAAGAGAAGTGTGAAATATTTCCTGCCGTATCAGTGGGCAAGAATATCACCGCCATCAGTGATTTCAGGCCTCTAAACGTGAATGAGCTCCCAAAAGGGAAAATAATGCCTGTGATCCACTAGATGCTGCTGCCCCGCCCCCCCACAGTGATTGCTAAGGAGCTTAGAAGTGGGGGGGTGCTGGATGTGAGCAAAAGCAGCAGTCTTCTGCCACCCCTTTCGGTGAAAGAGGAATTAAAGATGTGTACACTCAAAAAGCAAGATTGCAAAAAAAAAAAAAAAAAAGCAAGATTGCGGGATTTAGTCCCAGAGAGCAGAAGTGCATATGAAAGGAGAGAGTTCAGTGAGCCCAGAAATTTGCATCTTCCCATATACAGAAGAGCAATAAGTTCCTTGAGACATCTGGTTTTCCTTAATTAACAATAATCTTTGATGTTCGGTCTGCCTGCCCTCCTTGTTGCAAACTTCTATATACAGCCTGCCTCCCTCTCCAGCCTCTTCAGAGCAGCTCCTCGGGGCTGGCTGAGATGCTGTTTCCCGGGCTTGAAGTCCTAAACATTCCCACCAAATAAAATAACTTTTTGCTCTCAGGTTCTGACTATTCTAGTCGACAGAAGCCAGTCACAAGACACTACAAACCGTACAATTCCATCCCGTCACTGAGTGTAGCTCATACATACTAAGCTTGCTGCACAACAGGCGGGCTCGAGATAAGTCACTGAGACAAGGAACAGAGACTTCATTCAGAAAGCCAGCAAACCAAGATAATGGGCTTCAACCATCTTGCCTGAGTCTCAATTCAGGCTCCTTTATACCAAAAGGGGAGGGAGAAAAGTCAAACACTTCCTGGTTCCCATTCGCCTCCAGAGGGGATGTGTTAATTTCCTCCTTCCTGCAGTCATTAACAGCTGGGCCTGGTCAAGATGTTTCCTGGAGCTAAACAAAGGTATTTTAGCCTAACACTCATTACCTGGAAGCAAAGTTCCCAGAGACTGGCCTTTTTGTATAATTTAAGCTTGGAGGCAACATCCCTTTAGTGAATAACTTGGAATACAAGGTTCTTCTCTATCACAGTTCTTATGGAATGTCCAGAGTAGGCAAATCTATAGAGACCAAAAGTAGATTAGTGGTTACAAGGTGCTGAGAGTTGGGAGAAGATTGGACAGGAATGAGAGGTGACAGCTAAAGGGTATGGAGTTTCTTTCAAAAGGGACAAAAATGGCCTAAAATTGGATTGTGGTGATGACTGTACAACCCTGTGAATATAATAAAAAAAAATTTAATTGTATACTTTAAACAAATGAATGGTGTTGATGTGCATTATATCTCAATAAAGCTGTTTTAAAAAGGACAAGAGAATTGTCAAGTATTTGCAATGAAATGCACCTAAGCTGCATCCTGGTTCAAATGAACATACCATATCAGGGAAAACTGAACATTAACTGGATATGTAGAGTAGAATCTGGAATAACTGTTGATTTTTTTTAAGTGTGACAGTGCTATATTATTTTTGTTGAGTCTTATTTTTTAGAGCTGTATGGAAATATTTTTTGATTAAATGATATGGTTTCTGGGGTTTGCCTCAAAATAAACAGGTGGAGCAGATATAGGGAGAGAGTGCAGCCACAAAGTGGGTTGTTGTTTAGTTGCTAAATCTTTCGCAACCACATGGACTGTAGCCGGCCAGGCTCCTCTGTCCAAGACATTTCCCAGGCAGGAATATTAGAGTGGGTTGCCATTTTCTTCTGTAAGGGATGTTCCTGGCTCAGGGATCAAACCCATGGCTCCTGTGTCTCCGTCTCCTGCACTGGCAGGCGGATTCTTTACTGCTGAGCCACCAGGATACTGGTCGATGAGATAGGCTTCGTGGACTCACTGTACAATCCTCTCTGCTCTTATTTTGGAATTCTCCACAATTAAAAGACTTAAAACAATCTATCAACATAGAGGTAAACAACTTTCTATAAAGAGCTAACAGGTCACAGAGAACACACATATAGTCAATGAATATCTGAAGACGTATGATATCTGTTACAAGCTTCCCTGGTGGATTAGATGGTAAAGAATCCGCCTGCAATGCAGCACACCCAAGTTCAATTCCTTGGCTCAGAAGATCCCCTGAAGGACAGTATTCTTGCCTGGAGAATCCCATGGACAGAGGAGCCAGGTGGGGTACGGTCCATGGGGTTGCAGAGTTGGACAAAACTGAGCAACTAACACTAACATCTGTTATAATTTTAAAAATAAATTCAATTGAGGAACAATTTTGTGCCTAGAGCTTGGCCAAGTCTGACATTCCCCAGTGCTGACAAGGACACAGGAAACACTCAGATCTACTGACAGTGGCTGGAAGAGACAGCCTCTTGGAGGACAATTCAGCAGCATCTATAATCATTTTCAAGACACAATTCCACTTGCAGCAGTTTACTCATCAGATATACTTAAATAAATATGCACAGACGTTATGTTCAGTGTTCCTGAAGCAATGATTGTAAAAACAAGAAACAAGTTGAGTCTGTGCCCAACAAAAACTGGTGAATTCACATACCAGACATCCTAGACAACTTAAGAGATATCCTCGGTAACCTAGGGAGATCCTAAAGAGATCCTTAAAGGGAAAGATGGCCATATGCTTCCCACTGCTGGTGAACCCAAGTGCACTGGGTTCTCTGAGGAACTTGAATTACACTCAAAGGAGACCACAATGAAATGAATAAATGGTTTGCATCTTGTTTATTTTCTGCCTGCCCTGGCTGAAAGCTGGTCCCCAGGGCCAATCTCCGCTGTGAGACTTTTGCACTCACATTTTTATTCCCATTCCCAGATGATGAATATACAGGGTCACTAACAGCAGCACCAGATCTCCCAGGGTAGCACCAAACCCTCCCAACAGCCCAGGAGCTTGTCACCCCATCAGGTCTGCCTTGTCCTACACACGTCACTACCGGGCCCGAGGACGTCCTGGAGCTGTGAGGTCCGCACCTGAGGAGACCCCACACCTTTCACACTCAACAGACAGACCTGCCCTGACCGCTTAGGAGGTAAACAGCGTGCTGTGGCAACCAGACTTCATCTGACCTCTCCCCACCTCCCGGGTCCAGGGCCACATCCTGACTGGTGCGTGGGCTCACGCAGCACTCAGGAAGACTCTCTTGTGTGCGGTGTTGGTGTACGGGTGCCAGCGCCACTCTACGTCTGCAGTGGCCTCCTGTTCCAGCGTGCCCAGGCGGATCATGTACACTGGGGGAAGGGGATGAGATGTGGTCACCTACATATCCAGCACTGCCCACCACCAGGTGTAGGAGAAAGCCCCAAACTCACACTTCAGCTCAAAGCGCGGCCCAACCTCAGTCAGCTCCACACTGCGGTGGTTGGTCTTCTTGTATACGTGGTGCCTGGGGCAGAGGGGACAGGGCAGGGTTGAGGGGAGGCAGGGAGCGGCTGCAGGATGAACAATAAACAGTACAGCGACATAAAGCTCAGGACATCACTTGAGCCGGGTCAACAGACCTACCGGAAGGAGATGTAGTCGTCCTGGTTGGCGAAGGTGATGACCCGGTGGCTGTCATCTTTGGGCACAGGGAACAGGTAGCGGAGTATGTCAGAGACCTAGGGCAGCACGAAGAAAAGCCTCAAACGCCTGGCCTGGAACCCCCCAGCCTCCAGCCCCCAGCCCCCAGCCCCCAGCCCATGGCCTCAGACTCACCCGCTTACCCAGGCGGGAGGAGAATCCATGCATGATGAGGTGAGGCTTGGCCTCTGATGCAGTGCCCAGGTCAGGGATGTCATGCCTCATGACTACGTTGCACAGTGTGAAGTACGCAGTTGGGCCAAAGGGCAGGTGGCTGACAATGAGCCCCACTGGCAGGGCCATGCAAGCCGTCAGAGACCCTCTGCTCCTAGCCAGCCTCTGCTCCTCGCAGCACCGAGCTCCCTCCCACCAGCCTTACCGGGTGTGCCTCGATGCTCATGGACAACCAGCAGGTCAGTGACCCCATTGGCTTTGCAGGCTCGCACCAGAGCTCCTACCTCATGCCGGCCACGGTTCATGCGCTGGGCACCAGGGAACACCAACTTCAGCTCCTGCATGTGAACTCCCTCCGGTTAGGACTGGGTCTCCGAGTGTCTGAACACCTCCCACTCACGCCTGTCGTCATACCTTTGCAAACATCTTAAGGCGGGAACTGGGATCTCGGGAGGTAGTAATCATGATCTTGGGATCCTCAACCCCTGCCCATCGATACTCATCATCTACGTGGCTGGTCACACCTGTTAGGAGCATGAGGCACAAGAACACGATATTGCCAAGGAAAATGAAATGCTAACTTGCGGAGGTCAAATCCACCTAGAACAACACTGTCTGACAATACCTTCAAGGATGGAAATGCTCTGTACCTGCTCTGGGCAGCAGGGTGGCCCCTGACCAAACTGGCTACAAGCACAAGTGTGATCGAGGAATTGAATCTTTCTATTTAATTTTCGTTCATTTAAGCTCTGGTAATCACATGGAACAAGCAGCTACCATGTTAGCACAAGTCCAGACTCTGTTAAGGCCAAGAGTAACAGACTCCTTTACCTCACAGCAAAAATTTATGCTGTGATTCCTTTCATATTCGTTGAATGATCCAATGAATCACACATCTGGGTACCAATGAAGTCCTGGCAGCTGAGGACACAGGAAGGAACAAAACGGACACTGTTGTGCCCCAGCAGAACCTACGTTCCCAGTGAGAGGGCCAATCAACAGACCAAGTACTAAGTGGGTAGTACTGTGTCATGTGAGCACAACGGGGAGCACTCGGTGAGAGGGCCCCTGAGGCGTCATCTGTGCACGGCCACGAGCATGCCTGGAGGACAGTCTCAGGATCAGGCGCTTCACAGCCTTTCTTCAAGGTGTCTCAGGAATGACATGGGAGTTAGTGGGCTCAAGTGCAGCAAGAGAAGCTGGCCCACAGAGCCAGGGAAGTTCACCTTCACCGCCGGCATCATCAAATTCCAGGGACCCCTGTAAGGCCAGAGCTTCCCTGCGTAACTCGGTGGGAATCAGGCGGTTCTCTGCAGAAGGAAGACAGAGAGGTTGAGACAGACATGCACAGAACCTTCAGTTTTTACAACACTGTACAAACTTGATGGAAAAACACCCCTTTACTCTGCTCTGAGCAGAGAGCTGATATGTAATCAGAGATGAAGGTGGAAATGAAATGATTTATTTTTGGCTATATGCCACCTTGTTAAGAGTGTTTATAGGTGATTTCATTTACTATGGGTCTTGAGTGTCAAGACTTGAGAGGTTTCTAAAATATCTAACCACAAGTAAGCATTCCCTGTATAGTCAGAAAAAAATTAACAATATTAAAAAAAAATAAATGGAAACTACTCATTCTATACGAAGGTGGATCAGAAACCCTCAAACCCTCTGACATTAAAATCATTAATCGTGATGCTCTGTCAGAGGTTCCCTCTGTGAACTAAAGCTAGATTTGGCAGAAGAGCTGGGCTGTGTGGCCATGCCCACTTTGAAGCATGTCCTTGAACCCAGCCCTTCTCTCTAACATACCCTGGACAAACTCTTGCACACTGTAGACAGTGTTCACAGCAGCAGGGCTGACCCAAACTAAAAATAAGCTGTCCATTCCCCACAGTGAACTGGATGAAGACCCTGTGGAATATGCACCTGCAGGAGCCCCACCTACATTCAATGGATCTTAGAAACGATGCCAAAAAAAAAAAAAAAAAAGGTGGCAAAAGAATATACAAAACCTAATACTACCTAAAATCAACCAATATGATTTAATATTACAAACAAGCATGATACAGGCAAAAAAGAAGAGGAAGGAAATGGCTCATTTTTTAATCAATATTCAATACTGTGGTTCTCTAAGTTGGGGGAAATATTTCTGAACTTCAATATATTTATCATTGTTCATTTCTTAAGGTGAGCAGACAGGTCATTACATCAGGAGCTCAGTCGCAACGGACTCTCTACGGGCTCCACGGGCTGTAGTCCGCCAGGTTCCTCTGTCCCTGGAATTTTCCAAGCAAGGATACTGGAGTGGGCTGCCATTTCCTACTCCGGGTTCGAACCCACACCTCTTGCATCAGCATGGTAGATTCTTTTACCACTAGCGCTGAGAAGCTCTGTTTTACATTATGCTTGACATAAACATACATACACATACTACAATACTTTACATGCCTCAAATCTAAGACAATCAAAGTGAATTTAAAACGGAGGTATTGAGTTGATGTACTATCAGGAAACAGAGCTCCACCAACACAGGAACCAACAAGATACATATAAATAAAGCATTTCCAATCAGGCATGTGTGACAGACTCTTAAACAGTAGGGCAAATGGAAAATGGGCAAAATATTGCAAAGTTAAATTCCTAACTTACAACGCAAATAAAATTAAGTTCTACACAAATTAACAGTTTTCAAATACAAGGGACTTGTAACAGCAGTAAAAGACAATCAGATATTACCTTGTAGTGAAAATAGGGAGCAAGAACAGAAACGACGCAGGGGAAATATGTATAGGACCACGTGAAATGTTTAAATCTGGAAAGGCCTAGACACTGCAACTTAGCGACTAAACAACAACAAAGACACTGTAAATAAAATAAGCAAGCTGTAAAATCTGGATACTGTAACATAAATGACAAGCAATTCATACCATCTTGAAAGGAACATTTGCAAACCATGAGGAAGATCAAACAGTTAAGGGAAATGACCAGTAAATACGTGAAAAGCTACTCACCACACTAACACAAGTAAATGCTAATTAAACGCGTTTTACAGCATTGGGGCCTGTTTCCCGCTGGGTTTTAAAACTAAGGTCTCTAGAAAAGATCAGAGAGCGGGGGACACACGTACCCTCAAGCGCGCGCCGAACCTTGTCCTTCCTCTCCTGGGCCGTTCGCTCAGCCTCCTCTCGAGCCTTGCGGTACAGGTACTCGCGGCGAAGGCGGGCCTCGCGGCGCAGCTGGGAAACAGGAGGCCCATTCAGACACCGGTTTTCGCCAAGCAAAGCGGGCTCCAGAAACACACGCCCAGACCCCACCGGCCACAGCCCCAGCCTCCAACCAGTCCCCAACCTCCAAAACAGAAGTTTAAAACATCCCTCCTACCATCCTGAGCGCAACTTCCACGTGGGTCCAGGAGAATCTTTGGATACCGCTTGCGCAACGCAGTCCTCTCTTCCGCCGTCCTCGCTTCCGCCCTTAACCAAAAGTCCGTACAGACCTCACCGGATTCCGCTGATTCCGACAATGCCCGAAGTTAAAATGGCGAACAGAGGGTGGGAGTCGCAAAGCGATTGGCCAGACTGAAGCGCGTGCTCACTGAAGCAACCAATAGGCAGGATAGGGTGGCAAGGTGCTGTCACGTGGCTTAGAACGGCAGTTAATAAAGGCGACAGCCTGCGGCTTCACTAGCTACCTGGAGGAAATAATGTTCGGTTTGAAGGTGAGGAACCCCTAAAATAACCATAACTGTAGGCTCCAGCAGCTGTAAAAGCTGTACAGCGATTGACCAGATGATCGCCTACCCGCCCATTCTGAAATTAAGGCCGCCCCTCCTTTAAAATGGACGCCTCGTTTCATCACCACTCCGACAACCCTGCATTTAAATCGCGGCCTCTTCCAGAAGTGATTCGGAGATACCCACAGCTCTTGCCGACTGTCCGGGTGGCTGGTCCCCTTCGGATGCTTGTCTGCCGAAGGTTATCACTTCCAGGGTCGCAGCTCTGAGGGCGCTGATCCTGAAAAGCGCAAAGCAGGTAGCCACAATCCACCCACGACTAGGAACGCCCCCGAGAGGGCGGGCCTCTCACGCCTGTTGGCTGTCCTGCTAGGACAGCGGACACTCACTGGGCGACCTGTCTGGAGCCGGCTCTCGACTCAGCCGAGCAGATGGCTTCTCGGGATCTGCGGGCCGAGCTGGACTTTCTTCTCCTGCAGCTCCTCGGAGACCTGGAGCAACTGGAGGCGAAGCGGCAGGCGCTAAACGCCCGGGTGGAGGAGGTGGGAGCTTAGGGCCGGAGGGCGGGCTGGCACCCGCACGGAAGTTACTTCGTTTCACCTCTCTCTTCTCTCTTCCCAGGGCTGGCTCTCGCTCTCCAAAGCGCGCTATGCCATGGGTGCCAAGTCAGTAGGGCCCCTGCAGTATGCCTCCCACATGGAGCCCCAGGTCCGCGTCTGCACCAGGTGAGGAGCCTTGCATGCTGCAGCGGGTGGGCGGGCAGAGGCCCGGCTAGGGCCGCCAAAGGTCCAATCTCTTCTCGTTCTGTAGCGAGGCTCAGGACGGACTCCAGAAGTTCTGGATGGTGAGAGCCGGCACCCAGACTCCAGAGGAGATGGGGTCCCGCGAGGCAGGTGAGCTCCCCCTCTTCTTCCCGTAGGGTCCCTTCCCATATAAAAGACAAAATGCATGGGACGTCTGAGGAGATGATTTTATTTCGGCTGTTGCGATAGAGCGCGCCCCAATTCTGAAGATCAGAATATCTCAGTAGAGCAGTTTTGTGTTGTTTTTTTCTTTTTCAATATTGCTTCCGCTTTATGTTTTGATTTTTCGGCTGCAAGGCATGTGGGATCTTGGCTCCCTAACCAGGGATTGAACCTGCACCCCCTGCATTGGAAGGCAAAGTCTTAACCACTGGATCGCCAGGGAAGTCCCCATGCAGAGCGGTTTTTTTGCCTTAGATTTATAGGGGGAATAGAAAGTTATGGGTGAGGTCCTTTACCGTTAGAATTGTTTTGCAGTCAGAGGAAGTCTCAGCTGAACAGATGTTTATTTCTGTGTCTAGCTAGTTTCAGGGGGACAAATTTCGAATCCCAGTTAATCATTCATGAGACAATGGGGAGTTGAAGGGTGTGTCTGGCCTTTCAGCAGGTTCAGGCAAAATGGCAAAAGTCTGTGTGCCTTTTTCACAGGTAAACAAGGGGGGTCATTTGCTGATTTTATGGCAGTCAGTAAAAAAGAGTGGACAGACACAAGGGGGAGGGTGGTTCTTTGTAATAAGGTATTTTCCGAAACATAAAACGGATTTTCCAACAGTTGGTATTTTCTGGGATCTTGAGCTTAGACCGAATTTAACATTGTCGCCAAGAAGACGGCCAGGTATTAATAACGAGACCCCCAGCCTTTCTTTCTTCAGCTCTGCGCAGGCGCAAGGGTCTCCCAAGGACCCCAGAGCCAGACTCCTCCCCAGCTCCCCAGAACCCTTTGAAATGGTTTGGAATCCTGGTTCCTCACAGTCTGCGACAAGCTCAAGCCAGCTTCCGGGAGGGTGAGTGACCCTGAAAGGGACCTTCTATTTACTGGGAGTGCTAATGCCAGGCTTGGGATTAGTCTGCAAAAGGCTTTGCAGGTTTTCTCCATTTCAGACTTGTTGCACACCTACAGTTTTTTAAAAAAGCATTTATTGGCTGTTGGCAGAGTTCAAGTTCATAGGAGGTGCTGGGGATACAGCAGGAAACAAAAGGTATAACACCCTCATGGGATCTTTATTGAGTGCAGAAACATGCATGCAAACAAATAAGTAGGCCCTAAATAAAATACCAGGCAATGAAAGTTGCTGTGAAAAAATAAGGTAGAGAGTGCAATGGATGGCATAGCCTAGGGGAGCTGTTGAATATTTGGAAAGGCCTGGAATATTTGGAATAGCCTGGAAAGGCCTCTGAAGAGATGAAGGAAAGACCTTTGTTGGTGATCTGGGGGAACAGTGTTCTAGGTGCCAGGGACCAGCCAGGGCAGATCTCTGAAGTGATGTTGCATCTGGTATGGCAGAGAGGCGGCCAGTGGGCAAGAGTGGAGGTGGTGTGGACAGTGGCAGATAGGATAAATGGGGGGAAACTGCATGTTTTTTCCAGTAGAAAACCACAGGATATAAAAAAAAAAAAAAAGAAAACCACAGGATTTGCTGATAGATCAATTCAGGAGTAAGGGAGGGAGAGCAGTGAAGGATGCGCCCAGTCTGTAGTCAGAATGCTTGAAAAAGTGAGGTGGGAGGGCCACAGAGCAGCAGCTGAGGTAAAGTTAGAAGTGGTGTTGGGCTATGTTCCTGGTGTGGTAGAGATTTTGAGTGGATGATTGGGTACATGGATCTGGAGTTTGGAAGAGGCCTGGACTGGAGAGAGAGGGTTGAGAGCTCACTGCATAACACTGGTTTTAAATTCCCAAGTTGCTGACACAGCCACAGCATTAAAGTTGAAATGGGATGAGGTCAGCAGAGGTCCCAGGAATGTGAACCAGGAAGTAAGGGGAAAAAGAAGGGAAGAGGCCAGTCAAGAAGACTAAGCAATGGGACAGAAGCAACATCAGGAGGGTAAAGTGTGATCTGGAGGGAGTGATCAGAGTGACCAGGCAGTATGGCAGAAGACAGGACTGGCCAGTGGCCTGGGTGGTGTGGAGGGCCCAGAGGACTTCACAGCAGCTATTCAGGAGAGGTATCAAGTGGAAGCAACATAGGTGTGGATCCAGAGTGCGGGCCACTCTTGAGGGCAGAGAAAACAAGTAGAAGGAGAGAGGGCAAGAGTAGTGAGAGCCTGTGATAATGGAGAAAAGAAGGAATGATAAGGACACGAGACTATGTTATGATCTGTGAATTTTTAGTTCCTGGTGGGTGCTATAAGAGGGTCAAGGAAGGGAGGGGGGATCGGGATGGGGAATACATGTAACTCCATGGCTGATTCATGTCAGTGTATGACAAAACCCACTACAATATTGTAAAGTAATTAGCCTCCAACTAATAAAAATAAATGAAAAAAAAAAAGAGGGTCAAGGAAATCTGAGGAGGAGGTGACATTTTAGCAATGACCTGAAGCACCTGAGAGTATGATAAGTCCAGTGAGGTTCTCAAGGAGTCAATGCCAGCTGTACCTGGAATGTTTTAGGAGTAGTTTGAAGGCCAGAGGGTGTCCAGAGCCCCTTGAGTCATGTGGCACCATAGATACCACAGTGACAATCTCTTCTCCTCTAGGTCTGCAGCTGGCTGCAGACATGGCCAGTCTTCAGAGCCGCATCAACTGGGGTCGAAGCCAGCTCAAGGAACTCCAGGAGAAACTCAAGCAGCTAGAACCCAGGGCTCCCTGACCTGTCCCCACAGAAGCAAAGCAGTGGGAACAGCTGTTCTTCGATGTGGTTCCCTTATCAGGCCTTCCTCTTTCACGGATTGCCCGCCACCCCAACTAACTCCTGCTCCTTAATACTCCTCTGGTCTGCATGTTTCCAGCTTTGTTAGGTGGGGAAGTCTGAAGAGGCAAACTGCATAATGTTCAGAGTTACTACTGTGAAACCACTTGTAACTTACATTGTTCCAGGACACATCCATGTGGAGCAGTCACAAAGTTGTTAGGTTAGTTCACATCATTGAATAATAACAACCTCACGCATCAATTAGCTGTGGTTTTTCATTACTGGATGAAATACTACACAGCAAGTGGCAGGGAAGGACAAGATGTAGGTGCTTCAGTTTCTCTAGATCCTTAAAACTGACTTTAATGGAGGGGAAAAAACATACGTAGCTACACAGATCAGGACAGAATGATTCTGCACTGATAGAAAAACACACATACCTGAGTAGATGCAGAATGCTTAGCAGGTTTTAAGCCAGAAAGTAAAAAAGGATCTGACCTAGATTTTCAAGGGAACTCTTTCAAGAGACCATTCAGGTTTTTAAAAAACTGTTTTTGCCTTTCAAGTGTGAATCTTTTTAATTTGTTGAGGGGCCAGAAACTCTGTGTCCGGGCTTCATTTTTCTATGGGCTTGTTGATATTTTTAGCAGTTTCTAGGTGCTTATGGGGGATGTTAGTTTTTTGTTCATAATATGAGGTGTATTTTTCCCAGTTTTTGTGTTTTAACGTTACTTACTGTGGTGTTTTTTTAAGCTTTTTATTGTAAAACACGTTACATTAAACTGCACAGAACAGTTGAATAGCTTAATGAGTAAAGTGAAACCTCTCTCAGCTCTTGTGTGTTTAAATCAAGTTTCTTAGAACAGTTGAAATTATCAGGTAGCTATTTTATGATTTCTGGCTTTGAGATTGCAGTTGATGGGATAATAAGGGAATTCTCCAGTGTTTTCCTCAAGAACTTTTGTATTCAAGTGAAGTATGGGGTGAGGCCTGCACTCCTCTTTTCTACCATAGTTCACATACAGTGGACCATCCTTAGTGCTGATTTGAAATGCCACTCTTTTCTTTCAATTAATCCCAGTGTTGTATACCCCTACCATATTTTGGCATTTCCATTTTTTTCATTGATCTTACATGTAAGTTAAGACACAAGTACCACAGTGTTTTAATTCTTGAGCCTTTAATAAATATATACTTTAATCGCAGTAGGGCAAATTTTCTGGTTGGATTGGGGGAATTTTGGAGAGGGGGCACCCTACCTTTGTGAAAGCTTAATTGAAGCACTCAAAAGGAAACAATGTGACTGGAGAAAAAAAGGGCATCCCTCCCCCAACACAAAGGCTGCATTTCAGAGATTCTCAAGCCAAAATAAGTGAAGGGGAACACGCTGTTTTTGCTTTTCTAAGAAAAGATTCTGGGAACCTGGTCCTGAGGCGGGTGCGCGGGGAGGCGGGTGGCCACGGGGAGAGAAGTCTTTTGTTTTAGACGTCAGTTGACATCGAAGGTCAAGCACTAGCCCTCCTTCATTTACTGTCTGAAACTGGGCTTCGGGGGCGCCCACGGTCCAAGGGGGTTACAAGCGCCTCCTCACCCACCCTCGGTTGGGTTCTAGGGCGCGCTTTCCGGAGTAAGACTTCCCTCCCTTCATGAGACGCCCGGATGTGCGTCTACGCTACGTAGGCAGACCCGGCTCGCGCAGCCGCAGTCAGGCAGAAATGCTACAAGCGCGCGCAAAGCCTCAAGTGCGCAGGCGTGTGGTTATGCTGACGACAGGCTGACGGAGATAATATATATACGAATAAGGGGAACGTACGTTCAGTGGTTCCCATATGGTCTAGCGGTTAGGATTCCTGGTTTTCACCCAGGCGGCCCGGGTTCGACTCCCGGTATGGGAACTAGCATTAGCTTTTTTTGAGTTGGAGTTATTTGCCATGCCAAAGTTTTAATTTTTTGCCTTTAGTACATCTCAAGTCAAATTAAATGCTTCTTTCCATTTAATCCTAGCGAAATCGAGGCCCAGGAAGCTCCAGGACCCATTCTTAAATGTTTTAAATATTTTAATCATTGTCAATTTTCATCACATTATTAGCTAGTTGTTCTCTACCACTGAGTTACATAAGATACATTATATACTACAGATGTGAATAATATTAATATTTACATATTAAATATTTAATTTTTTAATATTAACCCTCCGCTGCGCAGGGCGCCCCTGCTGTCCGGCTCCTCCCGGAAGGGCGGTGCGGCAGTCGGGGGTGGGGCCGACCGCTGCAGATTGGCCCAAGGGCCTGCCGGCAAGCCCACGGGTGAGCTGCTGCTGACCCGTCCGCGGAGGGAGGAGCGACGGGCTGGGTGCAGGGAGGAGCTGGAGAGTTGCTTGACAAATTTAACTTTCTTAGCTCTGTTGCTGCTGTGTTCCTCCTGTGATCCAGTGGCTGGGATTCCTGCTGAGAGGGTAACAGGCAGGAAGGCTAGGGGTCTCCAAAGAGAGGAAATAGGCTACAAGTGTCAGGCGTTTTTTCTCTCTTAAGCGGCAGAAGGAAGCAAACTATAAGCGTCAGATTTTTTTCCCTTCTCTATACAAATTTAAAAGCAGGCTGCTCTTAAAATTCAGTGTTGCCATGATGGAACCTCGTTCCACCTGAACTTAATTTTTCTCAAACCTTGAGATAACCAATACGTATTTCTTATGTAAATGTTTTTCTTAAGCTACGTTAATGAACTATGTATTTACTTACCCTAGACTCTATCTTCAAGTAGTTACGCTTAAGATGCAGAACCAATAAGGGCTGAACAAACCAGTATCTTTTACTCATACACTGTTCTTTAATCTATGTTCAGTTCAGTTCAGTCGTTCAGTGATGTCCGACTCTTTGGAACCCCATGGCTATAGCCCTCCAGGCTTCCCTTTCCGTCACCAACTCCTGGAGCTTACTCAAATTCATGTCCATTGAGTCCGTGATGCCATCCAACCATCTCATCTTCTGTTGTCCCCTTCTCCTCCTGCCTTCAATCTTTCCCAGCATCAGGGTCTTTTCCAAGGAGTAAGTTCTTTGAACCATGTCGCAAAACTATTGGAGTTTCAGCTTCAGCATCAGTCCTTCCAATGAACACCCAGGACTGATTTCCTTTAGGATGGGCTGGTTGGATCTCCTTGCAGTCCAAGGGACTCTCAAGAGTCTTCTCCAACATCACAGTTCAAAAGCCTCAATTCTTTGGTGCTCTGCTTTTTTTTTTTTTTTTTTTTTTCTGCTTTCTTTATAGTCCAACTCTCACATTCGTACATGACTACTGGAAAAACCATAGTTTTGACTAGACAGATATTTATTGGCAAAGTAATGTCTCTGCTTTTTAATATGCTATCTAGGTTTTTCTTACAAGGAGTAACCACCTTTTAATTTCATGGCTGCAGTCACCATCTGCAGTGATTTTAGAGTCCAAGAAAATAAAGTCTGTCACTGTTTCCATTGTTTCCCCATCAAT
The DNA here is from genome assembly GCF_033118175.1 of Dama dama. Classification (NCBI taxonomy): domain Eukaryota; kingdom Metazoa; phylum Chordata; class Mammalia; order Artiodactyla; family Cervidae; genus Dama; species Dama dama. The sequence continues at coordinate 4,245,572 of NC_083713.1, read as the reverse complement.
TTGCCATGAAGTGATGGGACCAGATGCCATGATCTTTGTTTTTTTTGAATGTTGAGTTTTGAGTTTTAAGCCAGCTTTTTCACTCTCCTCTTTCACTTTCATCAAGAGGCTCTTTAGTTCTTCTTTGCTTTCTGCCATAAGGATGGTGTCATCTGCATATCTGAGGTTACTGATATTTCTCCCAGCAATCTTTATTCCAGCTTGTGCTTCATGCACCCTGACATTTTGCATTGCGTACTCTGCATGTAAGTTAAATAAGCAGGGTCTTTGCATACACTTTCAGAAAGTTTATCTACAGGCCATTCTGGAGGACTGCATTGGCCTAGACCAGCAAAGGACATGTGGTAGTGCACCCAACCTGTTTGCTGTTCTTTCTTTGCATATTGTTTCCAAAAGTATTTCCATGTCCCCAGCCTTAGAGGCCCAGTGGTATTCTGAATGAGGCTCCAACTCCTTTTCTTGAAAGGGAACATTGGCCTACACCAGCCAGGGAGGTGTGTGAGAGTAGCTCAGTCCCTACTGGGTCTAAGTCATTGGGAGCACCCTATGGAAAGTTTTCTAGATCTCCCTCCAGAGGTCAAGACCAACTGGCTGGTTAGGGAGTCAGGAGAGACACATGTTAAGTGTATATGTTTATTTCTGGAAATGTACAATAAGCAATTTTAGACTTGGAGTGCTAAGAAAAATGTGGGTTGCATACACAAATCTGAGAGTTATAAACACACAGATGATAGTTGAGACTGGAGTAGAAAAGACTGCCCCAGGGAGAAGGTATAAATTTCCTTTCACAGAATCATTTCTACTCCTATGATTTCCCCCTTCTTACAGGATTTGTTCAGTTGTGTGCAGTCTATGTTTTAGGTAGTTGCTATAGTCTGGGTGTTTGTGCACCCTCAAAATTAATAATTTGAAATCTTAGTGCCCAACATGATGGTATTTGAAAGGTGATTATAAAAGGATGGTGGAGGTCTTGAGAATGGAGTTAGTGCCCTTATAAAAGAAACCCCAGCAAGTTCCCTTGCCCCTTTCACCCAGTGAAAACACAACCAGAAGTCTGATTCCAGGAAGAGGGCCCTCACCCAATCATGCTGGCACGTGGATCTCAAACTGCTGCCTGCAGAACTATGAGAAATAAATTTCTGTTGTTTACAAACCACCCAGTCTATGGTATTTTGTTATGACAGCCCGAACAGCTAGAGTAATGCAATGTAACAAACCGCATGAAAACCTAGTAGATCCCTAAAAGAAAAAAAAAGTTAAACGTTTTATGCAACAAGTCTTGAAATGGTTATGAGCAATCCTTTACATAAACAGTTTAAAAGTACAGTTTTAATTACGAACAGCAACAAAAGCACTACTCCACTTTCAGGCAGTGTTGCTTACTAAGTCCTCCTTGGCCCACTGGGAGTCACTGGGGGGAGCAGGAGGCAAGGCGCTCGGCCTGCGTGCGGGACAACGCTCTTTCTTTACACCTGCTGTAGTGTGCGCCACGTAGTGAGGCCCATGCAGGCAAAGCGGAACCCAAAGATCGCTGGATATCACCTCTAAGAGAAACCGAATGACGGGCAACTGACGAATCGTGGTACCAAAAAACTGCGCAAACCGGTACATCGAACGAGAAGTGGCTGCTGTCAAAACATCAGACGTTAGGCCATCAACGAAAGTCAGTTAGAGACTATTATCAATAAAATTAATAACTGCTTCTCCTTTGATGATATTCCTAAATTTAATCAGATGAGACTGGAGAACACACACACAACCCTGCCACGACGAGAACCAGACCCAAAGCTCAACGTGACTGCAGCGCGAACTCTCGCGAGGGCGATCCGCAACGCGGCGGCAGCTCGAACTCGCGCGAGAGCTGGCGCGACCTCGCGAAGAACGGCGGGAGCGCGGGAGGTATGGCGTCCCTGCCGCAGTCCTGGAGTCGGCTGGATAGACGACAAGAGCGCGACGTGCGCGAGCTCGTTCGCCTTGTGGCGGGCGTCCAGGACGAAGCGGACCCCAACTTCCAGCTCGCGTTGCACTTCGCCTGGTCCAACTTCAGGTGTGGACGCGGCATCGCAGCCGGGGAAGGGAAGGGGTCTGGCGAGTTGTGTTGCACGACCGGCAGAGTCCCCGCGCTCTTTGCCGCTCCAGCAGCTTAATGCCTTCGTGCCTGCTGGGTGCCCGAGACGGTGATCAGTTCAGTTCAGTCGCTCAGTCGTGTTCCACTCTTTGCTACTCCGTGGACTGCGGCACGCCAGGCTTAGCTCAAACAATGGGTTGTGGGTTGCTGAGGGTCGTCCTCCGATCTTTCTCCTAGTGAAGAGTTCTGTCGATCCGGTTCCCTGCTCTGCCCACTGCGCTTAGCGCGGGCCCCTGCCCATCAAACAATTTTTTGAGTGGTTGATGATTAAAATTTTAGAGCAAAATAATGGTCACACCCTATTCTCACTGACTCCTTTTCTGCTCGGACCACTCCGTATTTCTCTTACTCTGCTCTTCTCCAAAACGCGAAGCATAACACATTGAATAACTTATTTGTTGTTACTGTTTGTCTCCACCCCCACCATCAGGCAGAATACAAGCTCCACCAGAGTAGGGATCTTCGTTTGTTTTGTTCGTTTCTTATGCCAGCACCTAAAACAGTTCTTGGCATAGAGTATTCGAGGCCATCTAATGCAACTTTTAATACGGTTTTTTATTTAATTAATTTTTAAAGATTTACTCAGATTAGGTACTTAGGTGAAATCAGAGCTATCATTTTTCTTATGGGACATGTAAATCAGTTATGATCATTACCTGTAATGAAATTATTATTAGAAGAATGGTAGTCATTGTTAATCTTCTGCCTGTTTAATGTCAGTAGAAGTCTTCTTGAATGGTAAACAGTTTTTCAAAATCGGTAATCTTTTTATCAACCTTAATGATGATAGGTAAAGTGCCCACATGGTTTATAATAAGAATAGATGAGTCTAAATGGCCCCGTTTTTGAAATAAAATACTCAATTCTTAAGTGTAACAAATATAACAATTGCTTAATAGATGATATTCAGAGAATAGGTCATGTTCAGAGAATAGGTCATATTAAGAGAAACGTAAATGTCCTATCCCAAATAATTTTTCTATTAGTATATCTAAATGACAGTAGGTAAGCGGACATCATTTTAGAGTTAGGAGAGACATTAGCAGTTACTAACTCCTTTTACACATTGAGAAACTAAATTTATACGTAAAATGGTATTCCACTCAGCCATTTGCTAGGTTAGAATTAGATATTTTATTTAGTAGTGTAATTTACTTCTTTTAAGTACAGGTTGTGTGGCTTCCACTAAAAGATGGAAAACAAGAGTTGAGTGAGCTACACTGTAATTTTGTGATGCTTTAATCCATCAGAAAAATGAACAATTCATATTTATATTTTTAAAAATTGAGGCCACATTCTAGGCCTTATAAATTCACAGACGGGTGCAATACAGCTTCTACTCTTAAATAAGACAGACAGAAATTATTACATATGATGTAGAATAGGACTTCTTAACCTGAGGGTCTGAATATATTAATAGTAGAATTCAGTACAGATTTGGACAAGAAGAAAATTACATTAACCTCTAGGTAAAAAGTAGCATTTCCTTCAATTATGAGTGAAAGCAACAAGAAGTAATAACTTATGTATGACTGTGTCACCAGTAGAAATCACATATTTCACTATCATAATGTAGTTACTGCAGGTATTTCTAATAAATCTTCTTTACTGTTATGTAGTTATGAACCCACTTCTAGATCTTGTTATTTAATGTTTTAACAAAGAAATATGTCTCACTATATCACAGACTTAAAAAAAAAAAAAATATTTAAAAACTGTATTTCAGTATGCTTGGCTTCCTTTCTGTTTCATTTGATCCTGAGACAGGATCCCTAGGATTCATGGGGCTTCGCAATGGCATAAAAAGATTAAGAAACGCTGCTAACAGGGATGTGCCATGCTGAACTCACACACAGGGCGTTATGGAGAGACAGGGGACCAGAGGACAAGGGGACAGTTGGGGAAACTCAAGGCAGTCTGTGTCATAAGGAAAGGACGCTTGAGCAGTCTCAGATTCACTTGTTTGCATGGATGGCAGAGATGATACAGGGAGAGAGGTGCTCTCACTGGAAACATACCTGAGTATAGGGTGTTTGAGGGGGAATGTGTTGGACTGTGAGACTGGTCTACTTAGCTTTATGACACAATTGATATAAGAATCACATTTTCTCTTTTAGATTTCATCGTTTCTTAGACGTCAATAGCCACAAAGTAGAAAAGACAATAGAAGGGTAAGTCAGTTTATATGTATATATATGTGTGCATGTTCAGATATCTTTGTATTTTCTTACAGACTTTTTTATTAGTATAGCTTTAGAGTTACTAGTTGATTTTTTTTTTTTAACATTCTAGGATCTACGAAAAATTCATCATTCATTCCGATCTCAGCAAAGCTGCTAGTTGGAAGAGATTAACTGAAGAATTTCTAAATGCATCACTTCCAAGCATAAAGGAACTCAAGGTATGCTATATTGTGAAATCTCTGCTGTATTTTACTGTTTCTAATCTGATTATTGTCAGCCTGTATCTAATAACATTTAGACATTCATTCTGTTTTACAGTTGTCCACCAAGTAGAATCACCATCTCATGGAAATTGACATAAAATCCACTGTGTCTCAGGCTTGTGATTAAAGAAGTATCATGTTGGCCCCAACCTACTGTGGAAATTGAGATCAGAGATTGGAAGAAATAATAGCATTTCTAGCTTTCTTAAAACTTTTCAATGACTTCTCAGCACTTTGCAATATAATTATTGGTATATTGCTCACTAGATGCCAGGTGCTGTTCTAAGCTCTTTTATATTCAGTCATGTGTCCCTAAGACCACCCCTTAGGCTCAGTGATTCACTAGAATTCACGGAACTCCAGAAAGAAAACTGCTATCCTTATTGTATGGCTTATTGTAGTGAAAGAATACAGATTTTAAATGATCAAAGGGGAAAGGAATGGGGCAAAGTCCAGGAGAAACCAGGCACAAGCTTCCAGATGTCCCTTCCCAGTGAAATTGCATAGGGATGCACTTAATTTTTTCAATGACAAAATGTTGCAAACCAGGGAAACTCCCCTGAGTCTTGATGTTCAGGGTTTTCTTGGGGGTCAGTCACATGAATATGCTTAGCTACTCAATCTCCAGCACCCCCAGAGGTCAAACCAAGGACTTCAGGCCTGCAAAATTATTCACCATAAGTCACATTGTTAGCATAAACTGTCTGGTCAGACTGATATAGTGTGGCCCAAAGACTGGCATACAAATCCACTCTACTAGCAGGGTATTCCAAGGGCTCGGAGGATATCTCAGGAGCCAGTCAAGTGCCAGTCCTGAAGATCTTTGAGATGTGCAGGGTTTGGACAACCCAGTCCTCCCAAATTAACTCTTTGTGCCTACATATATTAAGTCAGTCTTCACAGTTGTTGGGGAGTAGTCTGTTACTGATAGGCTTTCCCTTTGTTTACACTGAGTTGGTGACTTAAGAAAGAGCCTTAGATAATTTTTAAAACTGTCCATCAATTTTAGGAAGGGCTATAAAGGTATTTCTGGAAGAGAGAGAACTGCAGTGCTGTGAATTCATGCCCTAAGGATTAGTAAAACACTTCCGTGTATTGTTCCTGCAAGGACCATCTTAAAAAAGGAGACACATCTTTTTTTACGTCTCTTCTTGATTCACGTTGTGTAGCTTTCTGGGTGGACTGTAGAGCTTAATAATTTAGGCACTTAGTCTCACTTAGGCACTTAGTCGTGTCTCACTCTTTGCAACCCCATGGACTGCAGCTCGCCAGGCTTCCCTGTCCTTCACCATCTCCTGGAGTTTACTCAAACTCATGTCCATTGGGTCAGTGATGCCATCCAGCCATCTCGTCCTCTGTCATCCCCTTCTCCTGCCTTCAATCTTTCCCAGCATCAGGGTCTTTTCCAATGAGTCAGCTGTTCGAATGTGGCCAAAGTACTGGAGCTTCAGGTTCAGCGTAAGTCCTTCCAATGAATATTCAGAATTGATTTCCTCTAGGACTGACTGGTTTGATCTCCTTGCAGTCCAAGGGACTCTCAAGAGTCTTCTCCAATACCACAGTTCAAAAGCATCAATTCTTTGATGCTCAGCCTTCTTTATGGTCCAGTTCTAACATCAGTACACAACTACTGGAAAAACCATATCTTTGACTGTATGAATCTTTGTTGGCAAAGTAATGTCTCTGATTTTTAATATGCTGTCTAGTTTGGTCATAGCTTTTCTTCCGAGGAGCAAACATCTTTTAATTTCATGGCTGCAGTTACCATCCACAGTGATTTTGGAGCCCAAGAAAAGAAAATTTGTCATTGTTTCCACTTTTTTTCCTTCTATTTGCCATAATGTTGGGACCAGATGCCATGATCTTAGTGTTTTTTGAATGTTGCATTTCAAGCTAGCTTTTTTCACTCTGGTCTTTCACCCTCATTAAAAGGCTCTTTAGTTCCTCTTCACTTTCTGCTATTAGAATGGTATCATCTGTATATCTGAGATTGTTGATATTTCTCCTGACAGCCTTGATTCCAGCTTGTGATTCATCTAGCCCAGCATTTCCCATGATGTATTCTGCATTTAAGTTAAATAAACTAAGTGAAGCATATAGCCTAGGCACTGTGACACCATAAATGAAGAATAAACATAGTGGCAAGTGTTTTTAGTGCATTTACTACATGCCAAGTCCTGTTCCGTTAGCCCCATGAGACCATCAGTACCTGCTGGTTCTGTCATTTTTTTGCCAGGCAGATCTCAGTTTCGTCTGTACCAGTGAAAATACCAAAGTGGTGCAGAAAATTAAATGAAAAGCTGAGTGTCACTTCTGATTTCTATTTTGAACTTTTCATTGGCCATCTCTTATTATTTTTCTGTACACCCTGACCTTAGGGCTCACTGAATACAGTGGAACCATATTCCCTAATTCTTCTGTGGCACATCCTGTGTCCTGTACCTGACTTTCCCCTTCTGCCTAAGGAATCTCATCATTGATTATCAAAATTCAAATACTGTCTATAGATTCTATATATTTAACTTTTTATTGTGTTTGTTATTGTTTATTTCCTATCTCCTCAATAGAGTTTTACAGGTGTGGGGCTTTGCTTCTGATTTGTTCTCAGCACCTAGAAGAGAGTAGACAATAGATACTGTGGGAATAATGTGTCTATTCTTTTCAGCCTTGCTATTCATCTCTGTCCTTGGCTCCTGCCCCACTTTCACAGGCAGAGTTGATTGCCCTTTTCTCCTTTGCTGTGGCATTTCTGACATGTATGTTGGAGTGGAACAATAACTTCATATTTTTTTTCAGCTTTACTGATATACGGCTTACCATAGAATTCTTCCATTCTGAATGGAGGAATTATTTTTAGTAAGTAAACAGTTATGCAACCACAGTTCAGTTTTAAAACATTTCCATCATTCCAAAAGTTCTTTTTTTTTTTTTCTTTTTTTTTTCCAGAAGTTCTTCTTAAGTCAGTTTGTTTTTTTTTTTGCAATCGATGCCTGCACCTCAACCCCGGACAACTACTGATCTAATGATTTTTTCAGATGTCATTTATATGCCTCTGTGATGTTGATTCAGTTCTTTTAACCATTTTAAAATTGGATTGCTTGTCTTATTAAATTGTCAGAGTTGTTTGTGTAGTTCTCATGCAAGTTCTTCATCAGGAAAATGATGTACAAATATTTTCTTCTAGGCCCTACCTTGTCTTTTATTTTATGGGTGGTTTTTTTGAAACTCAAAAGTTTTTAGTTTTAGTGAAGTCCATTTTACTTATCATGCTTTTGATGTCATATCTTTGCCTAACCCAAAGACATAAAGACTTTTCTTTGATGTTTTCTTCTAGTAGTTTTAGTACTTGCATTTAGATTCATGATCCATTTTGAGTAAATTGTTGCATATGTTGTGAGGATAGGATTTACAGTTTTTTGGTTTTTGCCTGAATATATTTATCCATCCTATTACCATTTGTTGAAAAAACTATTCTTTTCCTTTTGAATTGTCTTGGCAACTTTGTCAAAATTGACACGTAATTTTGACACACAAATTGACCATGTATGTAAGGATTTACAAGTTCTCAATCATTTCATTAATCTGTGTACCTATCCTTACACAAATACCATACTGTCTTTGTTACTGTATGTTACTCCAAAGCCTTTAAGCTTTGGAATTGGGTGATAAGAGTCCTCCAATTTTTTTTCTTTTTCAAAATTGTTTTGTCTATGTTAGAGCCTTTGAATTTCCATACATATTGTAGGGTCAGCTAAATTTCTGCAAAAGCCAGGTGGATTTTGGCAGGGATTGCACTGAATCCACAGATCAATTTGGAAAGTATTGTCATTTGTTAGGTTGAATTGTGTCCCCCAGAAAGATGTGTTCAAGTCTTAGCCCCTGATATCTTACTGTAGGGTCTTTGACAATGTCAGCAAGTTGAAATGAAGTCAAACTGGATTAATTCAGTGATTGGTATCCTCATAAGAAAATAGAAATTTTAACACAGAGACGCACATGGTGTTTGTTACACTATGCAGTGGAAGAGGCAGAGATTGGAACAATGCGGCTACAAGTCAAGAAAGGCCAAAGATTGCCAGCAACCATGAGAAGCTAGGAAGAGTCAAGGAAGAAATCTTCCCTTGAACCTTCATATGGAGCATGGACTGCCAGCACCTTGACTAAGACTTATAGCCTCCAGAACTGAGAGAGAGTAAAATCTCTTTTGTTTTAAGCCACATGATTTGTAATATTTTGCTAAGGAAGCCTTAGGAAACTAATACACAATCTTACCAATATTATATCTGTTAATCTGTGAATATGGACTGTTCATTTACTTAGATCATTTAAAATGTTTTTCATCAGTTTTATTTTTTCACGTACAAATCTTGCATTTCTTTTACATGTATTTCTAAATATTTTATTCTATTTGGTGCTATCATGAATGGAACTTTTCTTCTTAAATTCATTTGCAGTTTGCTTATTATTATTTCACCTAGCCTTTCTAAACTCATTTATTCTAGTAATTTTCTTCTGAATTCCTTAGTATTTTCTACACACAGGATTGTGTCGTCTCTGAATAAAGACAGTTTGACTTCTTCCATTCCAGTGGGAGTTTTTTTTTTTTTTTTTTTGTCTTATTGCAGTTGGTCCAATACAATGCTGCCCAGAAGACAAAAGTCCACATATTTGCCTTGTTCCCATCTTAAAGGAAAAGCTTTAGTTTCAGGTTTTTCATGGGTGTGCTTTATCAGAAAGAGGATATTCCTTTTTATTCCTAATCGACCACAAGGTTCTTTTGTGTATGTGTGAATTGTCAAATCTTTTTCTATGTCTTTGAGATATTCCTATGTTTTTTGCCTTGAATTCTATTCATATGCCTTAATAAGCTCAGACTACCATAACAGAATTACCACACACTGATCTTTCAGTGACTTAAAAACAAAATTTATTTCCTTACACTTTTGGAGACTGGAAATTAAGAGCAAGGTGCTGGCCAGTTCAGGATTGCTGGTGAGGACTGTTCCCAGTTTATAAGTGGCTGCCTTCTCTCTGTGTCCTCACGTGAAGAGAAGGAGCTCTCTGGTCTTATCCCATTGGACCAGTGCTCCACCCTCAGGAGCTGATTACCTCCCAAAGGCCCCTTCTCCAAGTACCATCGCGTTAGGAGTTAGAGTTTCAGCATATAAATTGAGGGGGATATTGAAGAAGTTTGAAGTGAAGTTGCTCAGTCATGTCTGACTCTTTGAGACCCCATGAACTGTAGCCTGTCAGGCTCTTCTGTCCATGGGATTTTCCAGGCAAGGATACTGGAGTAGGTTGCCATTTCCTTCTCCAGGGGATCTTCCCAACCCAGGGATTGAACCTGGATCTCCTGCATTACAGGCAGACTTCTTACTGGCTGAGCCATGAAGGAAGTCATGGGGGATATAGTCAGTCTTTAATATATAATATATTACATTCAATGAGCTTTGGGTGTTAATCTGATTTATTTATGTGTGAATTGAGAAGTACATTGCTACTTACGGTCTTTTTCAAGACTATCCTGGCTTATACTTTGTGTGATCTCTCATCTTTGCCCATAAACTCCATTGGCCAAAAATGTGTGGTTGTCTTAGGCTTACTCTAGTCTCTGCTGTGCATATCACAGCCTCTAGTCAGCCCAAGACATGAAGATTAGCAAGCCCCCTTTTATTGTCTTGCATTCAGGAGCTCCCTGATAAACCCTCGACTGTTCTGCTGGCACACTGCTTGCCCAGCTGCAGGCCTGCAACCGCTGGCTCCCCCACTCACTTGCCCCTGCTATCGCCACTAAGACAATGACAACAAAGCTGCCAGTTTTCGCTTGTGTCCTGCCCTGGCTAAACTACCACTTAATAGAGCTGGTGGGAGAGAGGAGACAGCTTTAGGCATGTATGTATCAAACTCATTCTGTTCTTACCTGAGGTTATTTTCACAAATAAACACTCTACATTTGTATGCCTATGCTTGACAAGAGCACTGAAATGGTTGTCTCTGGTAATTGGTCCAGACTTAACATTACGTTTTGGGGAGAGGATTGAAGGCAACTTTCCTCCAGGCTTCCTTGGTGGCTCAGACAGTAAAGAGTCTGCCTGCAGTGCGGGAGACCCAGGTTCAATCCCTGGGAAGGGATTGGGAAGATCTCCGGGAGAAGGAAACGGCTACCCACTCCAGTATTCTTGCCTGGGAAGTCCCATGGCCAGGGGAGCCTGGCAGACCACAGTCCATGGGGTCACAGAGTCAGACATGACTGAGTGACTTCATTTTTCCTCCATCATGCCAGAAGTGAATGTCTAACCACACTTTATTTAGATTTATAAGTAGGTATACATATAGTTTCCATAGGCGTTACTCAGTAAATGACACTTTACCATCCTCTAGGCTTGAAAAAGTGTTTGGCAAAGGAGAACTTCCGATTGTTAATTATAGAAGAAACAAAGACTTTGGCATATCTGGAAAAAAAACCCGCTGGAACTAAGAAATCTGGCTCTTTGTAGCTTTGCATTTCAAAGGATGTGAAAGAGGAAAAGTTATTTCTGATTTTGAGATCCAGGATCACTTCAGCTGTAATAAATGTGCAGCACATGGGCCTGCTTCTTTCAGTGTGTATGTATCCCCTGACTCCCATAGAGTGGCAGGGATTGTGCAGGTTTTCATAAGACAGACTGTGAAGGGACATGCGACTAATACGAGATGGAGCTCCAGCTCTTTACTTTCATCTCTTTGTGAAGAGGTAGCGTCGTTGTTGTTTAGTTGCTTAGTCGTATTTCATATCCGTACGTAACTGCTGGAAAAACCAAGCTTAGAATATACAAACCTTTGTGAGCAAAGTGATGTCTCTGCTTTTTAATACGCTGTCTAGGTTTGTCATAGCTTTCCTTCCAAGGAGTAAATATCTTTTAATTTCATGGCTGCAGTCAACCTCCACGGTGATTGTGGAGCCCAAGAGTGTAAAAGCTGAAACTGCTTCTACTTTTCCCCCATCTATTTGCCATGAAGTGATGGGACCAGATGCCATGATCTTAGTTTTCTGAATGTTGAGTTTCAAGACAGCTTTTTCACTATCCTCTTTCATCCTCATCAAAAGGCTCTTTAGTTCCTTTTCACTTTCTGACATTAGAATGGTGTCATCTGCATATCTGAGGTTGTTGATATTTCTGCCAGCAATCTTGCTTCCAGCTTGTGCTTCCTCCAGCCCAGCGTTTCTCAGGATGTACTCTGCATATAAGTTAAATAAGCAGGGTGACAATATACAGCGTTGACGTACTCCTTTTCCTATTTGGAACCAGTCTGTTGTTCCATGTGCAGTTCTAACCTTTGCTTCTTGACCCACATACAGGTTTCTCAAGAGGACAGGTAACATGGTCTGGTACTCCCATCTCCTTAAGAATTTCCCACAGTTTGTTGTGATCCACATAGTTGAAGGCTTTAGTGTAGTCAATGAAGCAGAAGTAGATGTTTTTCTGAAATTCTCTTGCTTTTTCTATGATCCAACAGATGTTGGCAATTTGATCTCTGGTTCCTCTGCCTTTTCTAAACTCAGCTTGTACACGTGGAAGTTCTTGGTTCATGTACTGCTGAAGCCTTATGTGAAGGATTTTGAGCATAATCTTGCTATCATATGAAATGAGCACAATTGTATGGTAGATGGAACAGTCTTTGACATTGCCGTTGTTTGGGATTGGAATGAAAACTGACCTTTTCCAGTCCTGTGTCCACTACTGAGTTTTCTAAATTTGCTGGCATACTGAGTGCAGCACTTTCACAGCATCATCTTTTATGATTATAAATAGCTCAGCTGGAGTTCCATCACCTCCACTAGCTTTGTTCATAGTGATGTTCCTAAGGGCCACTTGACTCCACATTCCAGGATGTCTGGCTATCAGTGAGTGACCACATCATCGTGGTAATCCAAGTCTTTAAGACCTTTTTGTATGATTCTGTGTAATCTTGCCACCTCTTTTTAATCTCTCCTGTTTCTATTAGGTTCTTACAGTCTCTGTCCTTTATCATGTCCATGCTTGCATGAAGTGTTCCCTTGAATATCTCCTGTTTTCTTAAGAGATCACTAGTCTTTCTCATTCTTTTATTTTCCACTATCTCTTTGCATTGTTCATTAAAGAAGGCTTTCTTATCTCTCCTTGCTGTTCTCTGAAACTCTGTATTCCATTGGGTATATTGTTCCCTTTCTCCTTTGCCTTTCATTTCTCTTCTTTCTTCAGCTATTTGTAAAACCTCCTCAGACAATCACTTTACCTTCTTGCATTTCTTTTCCTTTGGGATGGTTTTGGTCACTGCCTTCTGTACAGTGTTACAGACCTCCTTCTGTATAGTCCTTCAGACACTCTGTCTACCAGATCTAATCTTGAGTCTATTTGTCACTTCAACTGTATAATCATGAAGGATTTGAATTAGGTCGTACCTGAACGGTTTTCCCTACTTTCTTCAATTTTAGCCTGAATTTTGCAATAAGGAGTTCATGATGAGAGCCACAGTTAGCTCCAGGTCTTGTTTTGGCTGACTGTATAGAGCTTCTCCATTTTTGGCTGCAAAGAACATAATCATTCTGATTTTGGTGTTGACCATCTGGTGATGTCCATGTGTAGAGTCATCTCTTGGGTTGTTGGAAAAGGGTATTTCCTTTGACCATTGTGTTCTACTGTTAGCCTTTGCCTTGCTTTATTTTGTACTCCAAGGCCAAACTTGCCTGTTGTTCTGGGTGTCCCTTGCCTTCCTTCTTTTGCATTCAAATCTCCTATGATGAAAAGGAGATCTTTTTTTGTTGTTAGTTCTAGAAGGTATTGTAGGTCTTCATAGTGTAGTAGTAGTCCTATTTGCTCAGTCGTGTCCAACTCCTCGCTACTCCATGGACTGTACCCTGCCAGTCTCCTCTGTCTGGAATTCTCCAGGCAAGAATACTGGAGTGGATAGACATTCCCTTTTTCAGGGCATCTTCCTGACCCAGGGGTGGAACTGGGATCCCCTGCATTGCAGACAGATTCTTTACTAACTGAGCCACCAGGGAAGCCCCAGTGGGTCTTCATAGAACTGATCAGCTTCATCTTCTTTGGCGTCAGTGGTTGGGGCATAGGCTTGGATCACTGCAATGTTGAATGGTTTGCCTTGGAAGTGAGCTGAGATTATCCTGTTGTTTTTGAGATTGAACCCAAGTACTGCATTTCTGACTCCTTTGTTGACTATTAGAGCTACTACATTTCTGTAAAGGGATCTTGCCCACAGTAGTAGATAAAAATGAGATTCCCAAGTGGCTCAGTGGTAAATAATCTGCCTGCCAAGCAGGTGATGTGGGTTCGATCCCTGGGTCAGGAAGATCCCACAGAGAAGAAAATGGCAAACAACTCCAGTATTGATGCTTGGGAAATCCCAAGGACTGAGGAGCCTGGTGGGCTACATCCCATGAGGTTTCAAAGAATCTGACACAACTTAGCAACTAAACAACAAAAGTAGATATAATGGTCATCTGAATTAGATTCTCCCTGTTCCCATCCGTTTTAGTTCAGTGATTCCTAAGATATCAGTGCTCAATTTTGCCATCTCCTGCTTCACCACGTCCAATTTACCTTGATGCATGGACCTAACATTCCAGGGTCCTATGCAGTATTGTTCCTTACAGCATCAGACTTTAATTTAACCACCGGACACCTCCACAGCTGAGTGTCATTCCCACTTTGACCCAGCTGCTTCACTCTTACTGGAGCTACTAGTATTTACCCTCCACTCTTCCCCTTCATGAATCACAGCCTTGTTGTTTTGAAGTGACTTGTATAACTCAATGAAGCTATGAGCCATGCTGTGCAAGGCTACATAAGATGGAAGGGTCATAGTGAAGACTTCTGACCATACAGCATCCCCAGGACAAGGAAATGGCAACCTACTCCAGTATTCTTGGCTGGAGAACCCCGTGGTCAGTATGAAAAGCTTAAAAGATATGACACCAGAAGATGAGCCCCCCAGGTTGGAAGGTATCCAGTATGCTGCTGGAGGAAGAACAGAAGGCAGTTACTAATAGTTTCAGTAAGAGGAAGCATAAAAGAACAATTAGCCCATGTTATAATTAATTGAAGTGCAGTTAAGCTACAACACTGTGTTAGTTCCAGATGCACAACACAGTGATCTGGTATTTCTAGTTACCGTGTGTCACCATACACAGTTATTGTAATATTATTGACTGTTCCCACTAGTATTCATTTCTTCCCCGTGATGACTCATTTATTGTGTAAGTGAAAGTTTGTTTCTCTTCCTCTCCCTCACCTATTTCACTCATTCCCCATCCTTCTCCTCTTTGGTTAGCTGCTATTCTCTGTATCTTTGACTTTGTTGCTGTTTTTTTATATTTGATTTGGTTTTGTTCATTTGTTTTACTTTTTAGATTCCACATATAAGTGAAATGATGCAGTCTTTGTCTTTGTCTCTCTGACTTATTTCACTTAAGCATGTTATCCTGTAGGTTCATCCCTACTGTCAAAAAAGTCAAGATTTCATTCCTTTTAATGGCTGAATAATAGTCCATTGTATTTATATGCCACTTCTTTTTTATCCACTCATCTATCTGTGAACACTTAAATTTCTTCCATGTCTTGGCTGTTGTAATTATACTATGATGAGCATAGGGATGATGCATATATTCTTTCAATTTAGTGTTTTTGTTTTCTTCACATAAATACCAAAAGAAGTGGAGTTGTTGGATCTTACGGGGTTGGTTGTTTGTTTTGGCCGCACCATGTGGCTTGCAAGATGTTAGCTCTCCAACTAAGGACTGAACTTGGGCCATGGCCATAGAAGCCCAGAATCCTAACTACTGAACCCACCAGGGAACTCCCTATTTTTATTTTTTTAGGATGCTCCATACTGTTTTCCATAGTGACTGTACCAATTTTCATTCCCACCACCAGTGTACAAGACTTCTTTTTTTTTCACATCTTTTCCAGCACTTCTAGTTTTCTTTTTCATAATGACCATTCTGACAAGTGTGAGGCGATATCTCACTGTGATTTTAATTTGTATTTCCCTTATGATGGCTGATGTTGAGCATATTTTCCTGTGTCTGGCCCTTTGTGTGTCTTCTTTGGGAAATGTATATTCAGATCCTTTGCCCACCCCCCTTTTTTTTTTATTAGTTGGAGGCTAATTACTTCACATTTCAGTGGGTTTTGTCATACATTGACATGAATCAGCCATGGAGTTACATGTATTCCCCATCCCGATCCCCCCTCCCACCTCCCTCTCCACCCGGTTCCTCTGGGTCTTCCCAGTGCACCAGACCCGAGCACTTGTCTCATGCATCCCACCTGGGCTGGTGATCTGTTTCACCCTAGATAATATACATGCTGTTCTCTCGAAACATCCCACCCTCACCTTCTCCCATAGAGTTCAAAAGTCTGTTCTGTACTTCTGTGTCTCTTTTTCTGTTTTGCATATAGGGTTATCATTACCATCTTTCTAAATTCCATATATATGTGTTAGTATGCTGTAATGGTCTTTATCTTTCTGGCTTACTTCACTCTGTATATTGTTTGCCCATTTTTTAATCTGATTTTATTTTTTTATGTTGAGCTATGAGTTCTTTGTGTATTTTGGATATAAACCCATTTCAGGTACATTGTCTGTAAGTATCTTCCCACATTCAGTAGATGGCCTTTCACTTTGTTATTATCCTTTGTTGTATAAAAGTGTTTAAGTGTGATGTTGTCCCAGTTGTTTATTTTTCCCTTTGTTTCCCTTGCCTGAGAAGCATCCCCCAAAATATTGCTAAGGCTGCTGTCAAACAATGTACTACCTGTTTCTTTTTCAGAGTTTTATGGTTTCAGGTCTTATATTTGATTTTTAATCCAGTTTTAATTTACTTTTTGTGCATAATGTAAGAAAGTTGTCTGCTATGATTGTTTTGCATGTAGTTGTCCAGTTTTCCCAACACCATTTATTGAAGAGGATGTCTTTTCCCCATTGTATATTCTTGTTTTCTTTGTTATAGAATAATAGACTGTACAGATTTGGGCTCAGCTCTGGGCTCTCTGTTCTGTTCCATTGATGTGTGTGTATTTTTGTGTCAGTATCATGCTGTTTTGGTTACTGTAACTTTATAGTGTAGTTTGAAATAAGGGAGTGTGATACCTCAAGCTTTGTTTTTCCTTTTCAAAATTGTTTTGGCTATTTAGGATCTGTTGTGTTTCCATACAAATTTCAGAATTATTTGTGGTAGTTCTGTGAAAAGTACCATTGGTATTTTGATAGGTGCATTGAATCTGTAGATTGCTGACTAGTGTTGCCATCTTAACAGTATGAATTCTTCCAATACGTAACAACCGTAGATCTTTTCATTTCTTTGTGTCATCTTCAGTTTCATTCACCAGTGTGTTTTTTCCAAGTATAGTTATTATACATTCTTAATTAGAGTCATTCCTAAGTATTTTTATTCTTGATGCAATTGTAAATGGGATTGTTTTCCTAATTTTTCCTTCTCATAATTTGTTGTTAGGGTATAGAAATGCAACAGATTTCTATATATTAATTTTGTGTACTGCAACTTTAGTGAATTCATGAAATAGTTCTAATAGTGTTATTGTGGCATCTTTAGGATAATATATATATATATATATATATATTATCATGTCATCTGCAGTAGCAGTTTTACTTCTTCCTTTCCAGTTTGGATTCCTTTTATTTCTTTTCCTTTTCTGATTGCTGTGGCTAAGACTATGTTGCATAGAAGTGACAAAATTGGTCATGCTTGTCTTTTGTCCGATGTTAAGAGAACATGCTGTCACCTTTGAATACGATGTTAGATGTGGGCATATCATATGTGGCCTTTATTATGTTGAGGTGTATTCTTTCTATACATGTTTTTTTCACAAGTTTTTATCATAAATGGATATCGAATTCTGTCAAAAGATTTTTTCTTCTTCTGTTGAAATGACCATATAATTTTTATTTTCCAGTTTATTAATGTGATGTATCATATCAATTTGCAGATTTGAATCATCCTTAATCCCTGGGATAAACTCCGGTTGATCATGATATATGACCCTTTTAATGTATCATTTGAATATTTTGTTGAGCATTTTTACATCTGTATTCATCAGTGATTTTGGCCTTTAATTTTCTTTTTTTGTGTGATATTTTTCTCTGATTTTGGTATCAGGGTGATGGTGGCCTCCTAGAATGATGTCAGAAGTGTTCCTTCCTTTGTAGTATTTTGAAATAGTTTCAGAAGGATAGATGTTGACTCTTCTTAAACATTTGGTAGAGTTCATCTGTAAACCCATCTAGTCCTGGACTTTTGTTTGTTGGAAAGTTCTTGGTTACCAGTTGGATTTGATTACTGGAAATTGGTCTGTTCATATTTTCTATTTCTTCCTGATTCACTTTTGGGAGACTGTACATTCCCAGGAATTTGTCCATTTCTTCTAGATTGTTCATTTTATTGACATATACATCTTTGTGTAGTGTCTTATTACCCTTTGTATTTCTGTGGTGTGGATTATAACTTCTCCATTTCTGATTGTATTGACTTGGGTCTTCTTTCTTTTTTTGGTTAGTCTGATAGATTATTAAATTTGCTTATTTTTTCAAGGAACCAACTCTTAGTTTCATTGATCTTTTCTATATTTTTGTCTCTATTTCATTTATTTTTGCTGTAAATCTTTATGATTTTTTTCCTTTTACTAACTTTGGGTTTTATTTGTTCTTTTTCTAGTTCCCATAATGAGGTTATGTTGTTTACTAGATAGTTTTCTTTTTTCTGAAGTAAGATTGTATTGCTGTAAACATCCCTCTTAGAACTTCGTTTGCTGTGTACCATAGATTTTTGAATCATATTCTTTTTTCATTTGTCTCTAGATATGTTTGATTTCCTCTTTGATTTCATCAGTGACCCATTGGTTCTTTAGTAGCATATTATTTAGTCTCCCATGGTTTTGTTTTTGGTTTTTTGCAATTTTTTTTTATTGTAGTTGATTTCTAGTCTCATAGCATTGTGGTCAGAAAAGATGCCTGAACTGATTTTTAGTCTTCTTAAATTTACTGAGTCTTATTTTGTGTTCTATGTGATCTTTCCTGGAGAATGTGTATTCTGCTTTTTTTGGATGAAATGCCCTACATATATCTGTTAAGTCCATCTGACCTAATGTATCACTTAAGGCCAGTGTTTCCTAATTTATTTCTGTCTAGATGATCTGTCCATTATGGATGGAAAGACGTCCCCTACTATTATTGTGTTACTGTCATTTTTTTCTATGTTTGTTATTTGATTTCTGTATTTAGGTCCTCCTAAGTTGGGTTCTTGTGTATTTACAGATGTTGTATCTTCTTGGATTAATCCTTTGATCATTATGTAATGTCCTTGTTTCCTTTTGCAATCTTTGTTTTAAGGTCTCTTTTGTCTTATTTAAGTATTACTACCACAGCTTTAATTGCCATTTGTATGGAAATCCTCTTTCCATTTCCTCACTTTCCATCTGCATGTTTCATCTTTAGATCTGAAGTGAGATTCTTATGAACAGCATCTATATGCATATTGTTTTTGTATCCATTCAGTCACACTTTGTCATTAGATTGGAGCCTTTGTAGTCTGTTTATATTTAAAGTCATTGTTGAGGGAATTCCCTGTTGGAGAGTGGTTTTGCTTTCACTGCCCAGAGCATGGGTTCAGTCCCTGGTCAGAGAACTAAGATATGGCAAGCTGCACAGCACAGCCACAAATAAATAAGTGATAGGTGTGTTCTCATTGCCATTTTGTTAATTGTTCTGGGATTTATTTTTGGTTGTCGTTCATTTCTTCTTTTGTTCTCTTTTCTTGTGATTTGATGACTATCTTTAGTGTTAATATTTGGATTTCTATCTGTGTGTGTATGTGTGTATTATAGGGTTTTGGTGTGTGATAACCACGAGATTTTTATATAGCAGGCTTTATATATTCATGATTGTTTTAAGTTGCTGATCTCTTAAGTTTGAACACACTTCACAACCCTGTGTTACCCCCCAACATTTGTTTTTGATGTTTTAATATTTTCTATATTTTTGTTTTGTATATCCCTTAATTACTTATTGTGGATATAGATCATTTATCAGAGGAGCCTGAAGAGCTACATTCCATGGGGTCACAAGGATTTGGACACAGCTGAATGATTAATACTAATTACTTATTGTAGACATAGACCATTTTATTATTTTTATCTTTTAACCTTCCTACTAACTATATAAGTGGCTGATTTACTACCTTTAATGTATATTCATCTTTACCAGTGAGACTTTTCCTTTTGTAATTTTCTATCTCTAGTTGTGGCCTTTTCCATTTAAAGAAGTCCCTTTAACAATTCTTGAAAAGCTGGTTTGGTGCTGCTGAACACTTTAAGCTTTTGCTTATTTGTAAAACTTTTGATCTCTCCTTTAAATCTGAATGTAGCCTTGCTGGGTAGAGTATTCTTGGTTGTAGGGTTGTTTTTTTTTATTCCATCACTTTAAATGTATCATGCTACTCCATTCTGGGCTGGAAAGTTTCCACAAAAAGCCAACTGATAGCCTTAAGGGGATTTCTTCAAAAGTAACATTGCTTTTCCTTTACTGACTTTAAGATTCTCTCTTTAGCTTTAATTTTTTGTGTTTTAGTTACAGTGTATCTTGGGGTGGATCTCTTTGGGTTGATCTTGTTTAGAACTCTGTGTTACTGAGCTAGATGTCTGTTTCCTTTCTCATGTTAAAGAATTTTTCAGCTATTATCCCTTCAAATAAGTTCTCTGCCCATTTCTTCTTCTTCAGGGACCCCCACCCCCACCATAATATAAATGTTAGTATTCTTGACATTGTCCCAGAACTCTCTTGAACTATCCTTGTTTTAATTTTTTCTTCTGTTCAGCTTGCATGATTTCCAGTACTCCATCTTAATACTTCATTGATCCATTCATTCCTCTATATCATCTCATCTACTATGAATTACTTATAGTATATTTTTAATTTCAATTATTATATTCATCACCTGTGTTTGGTTTTTCTTTGTGTTTTCTAACTTTTTGTTATGCTTCTCATTGTGTTCATTCTTTCTTCTCTCAAGTTTGGGAAACTCTACCAGGTAGATTGCTTATCTCCGCTTTGCTTCTTTTTTTTTTTTTGGCATCTTGTTCCATCATTTGGAACATATTTTTCTGTCACCTCATTTTCCCTGATCCTCTGTTTTTATTTCTGTTCATTAGGTAGAATGCTCATGTTTCCCAGTTTTGTAGAAGTGGCCTTATGTAAGAGATGTTTTGGGTCCGCGGCAGAGCACTGCCCTCTGTCAGCAGAGCTATTTGCTCTATGAGTATCCCCCCATGGGCTACATGGACCCTTCCGTTGTGGGCTGGCTGTTGTAGGCACAGTAGCACATAGGGCTGATCCTTAGCACAGTTGGCTGCACGAGCTGGCCTCATCTAGGTCTGCCAGTTGCTGGGGGGCAGTGCTGGCGCCTGGCACAGCTGGCTTCAGGACCCAGGAAGGCCTGTGCTGGTCCACTCCTGGGTGAGTCTGGTCCTGAACACACTGCTCGTTGGGCCTTGGTCTCCACATGGCTGGCAGCCTGCCTGGGGGTCCTAGGATTGTTGCTGATTGGCTGTTGGGCAGGTAAACCCCTTCTGCTAATAGGCTGGAGAAATACTCCAAGGTGGTGCTTGCTCGCACTCATGTCCTTGCAGCTCTCCAAGATGGCTGCCACCAGCATCTGTGTCCTCAGGATGCTCTCCAAGATCAGCAGGTGGGTTTGACTGAGGCTCCTTTCAAATTGCTGCTTATGCCCTGGGTCCTAGAGCATGTGAAATTTGTGTGTTCACCCTTTAAGAGTGAAGTCTATTTTCCATAGCCTTCTGGGTCACTTGAATATAAGCTTTACTGGCCTTCACAGCCAAAAGTTCTAGAGGCTCATCTTCCCAGTGCAGAGCTCCAAGGCTGCGGAGCCAGATGTGTGGCTCAGACCCCTCACTCCTTGGGGAGAACTCCCATCTGTCGGAGGATAATTTTAACTGGGCGCATGGATCTTGACTATACCATGTCCCCACCTCTTACCCATCTCACTGTGATTCCTCCTTTGTTTCTTTAGTTGTAGAAGATGTTTCTGCTAGCCTACAGGGGTATAGGGGTATTCTCACCAATCATTGTTGTTAATTGCTAAATCATGTCTGACTCTTTTGCAACCCCACGGACTGTAGCCCATCAGGCTCTTCTGTCTATGGAATCTCCCAGGCAAGAACACTGGAGTGGGTTGCCATTTTCTTCTCCAGGGAATCATCCTGACCCGGGGATTGAACCTGCCTCTCCTGTGTTGGTAGGCAGATTCTTTACCACTGGGCCATCATTCTCACTATTAGTTGCTCTGTAAATAGTTGCAGTTTTGGTGTGACTATAGGAGATGAGCTTCCCAATGCACCATCTTAGTCTCCTGTATCATCTAAATATTAACTTCCAGAGTCCTAACTGTTAGCAGCAGTCTTTTTTCCTTAATTCCATCAGTATGTTGTTACTAATACATGAAACTATAGTTTCAGGTGTACAGAGTCCTTTCAGAATAAGCAATCTGATGGAAGTGATTACCACAAAATAATAGATTTATATATTGGGAGTTATTTTCTTCAAGTATTTACATTTTAGACCACTTTTCTCTATGGAATTAAAGTTTCATTTTTGTTTTTCTCTTTTTGGTCAAAGGAAGTTAAGGCATTTCCAAGCAGAGAAATTATCTAAAAAAAGGCAGCTCTTGCAATCCTACTGGCCATACATTGCCTTATACCTAGGAAAGTTTTCCAGATGTATTCTGTGTCCCCAGCATCATTGGGTTATAGGAATACAGAATAAGCAATACATGATCATCACTACCCAAGTAGTTATTGAATAGCTACTTAGTTATAATTAAGATAAACCCTATGAAGATGTACATGAAGTACCACACATTATATAATAGGGAGAAGTCACCTGAAACTTCCCTTCCATTCCTTGAATTTGATTCATCTCCTCTCTCCTTTCCATGCATAGTTTAGAGTGCATAGTTTCTATGCATAGTTTGCTTATTTGGAGTGTTTTTAACTTTGACACCTTTTTAAATGTGATTTTTATAAATGCAATTTAAGTTTTGAAAAAGCATAGAAGTTGAAGAATAGTAAGAAGAACGTCTGTGTACTTTTTGTTCAGGTTCACCAGTTGGTATCCTTTGATCCAGAACATTCCTCACCATTTTTTTTCTGACCTTGACATTATTGAAGAGAGCAGGCTAATTATTTGGTAGCTTGTCCTTCAGTTTAGGTTTTTCTGACAGTTCCTCATTATGATTCAGGTAGTGCATTATTGCACAGGTTCCTCTATCTGTACATGTTTGAACTATAAAAGCAAGTTAAGAGATTGAAAATATTTAGGTATGATTGTTTTCTTGAAGCACACAAAAAAAAATTGGGGACATAATTATTGTGAGGTAATCTGGTTTTTTTTTTGAGGGAGGGGCCTACACCAAATTGGCATACAGGATCTTAGTTCCTCACCCAGGGATCAAACCCGTTCCCCTGGCAGTGGAAGTTCCAAGTCTTAACTACTGGATGTCCAGGGAAGTCCCGGGGTGAAGTTTTGTTTACTCAAACTAGTTTAGAAAGCTCTTACCAACCTCAGTGATTCATATTTTTCATTTCTTGTTTTAAAGACAGATGTACATTATTCCATACTATCACTTCTTCTGTCTCTGTCTGATTCTCCTTCGAACAGCAATTATGTGGAAACACCAAGAGATAAAGAAATGGGTATGTTACCAAATAAGAGAGAAATTGGTTTTATGATATAATTACTAGACATTGAGAGTTTATAAAAAGTTGTAAATAAATGTGTGAAATAAATATTTCTATTGTCTTGAAATGCAATTGTAATTGTAAATTTTCATATAAAATATAAATTATGACTTTTAAGTTAAGCTACTTTCAATTATGTAAAGAGAAAAATCAGAACTGAAGATAAAAAATTAAAATTTTAAATATATTAGAATGTCAATTTATTGAGTGTTTCAGTATTTTTGAACTTTCATTTCTCAAGTGTGTTTTATTTTGAGTTTTGCTAAACTTTTTACTATAATTTGGGGTTTCTTTCCCATATATTTCTGATGTTTCCCATATATTTCTGATATTTCCCATATATTCCCGATAAAACTGATGAGATTCTTCTGTTATATTTTAGAAAAGAAGGATGATTTTGACTGGGGAAAATACTTGATGGAAGGTGAAGAAATTGACCTTGGCCCAGATGTACACACACCGGTGAGTGGCAGTCATTTTGCTATGTAAATACACCCCAGGTTTTTTAGACTATTTTTATGGGTCCTTCTGCCCATCTTATCTAAAATAGGAACACTCTTCACTAAATTAGAATAGTTTATTATGGAATTTTTGTTAAGATTTTGCACCAAAATACTGGTACTAGAAAGTTGATCAGAATGAATATATATATCCCTTAAGGAGCTATAAATCTAGGGATTTTTGCCACCAGAAATAATTTCATCCTGTAATAGTAACTTTCAACATGTAGAAAGTTTCATTTGATATAGTTTTTGCTTTTCTTCTGAAATTTTCATAATCTTTTAATCTAAATAGGTCCATTTGTTAGGTGCTCTAAGGTTGAGGTATATTTCCTTCTTTTAATCAGAATTGGTCTGAAGAAAGTGACGATGAAAATGATCAACAGTCCTTAAGCAGAGAGGACTCTGGGATTCAGGTGGACAGGACACCGTTAGAAGAACAAGATCAAAACAGAAAACTGGGGCCTCGAGTCATCTGGAAAGGTACTGTGTGTTCTCGAATGCTGGCATCTCTCTGATAGAATTCTCTAAGAGGAAAGGCAAGCTTTGAGAATCAGTCCCATGTGATTTATAACATTGGTAAGCTCTGCCTTCCTAATAAAACAAACCTTTTTAAACCATTGGCAGATCTTCTGTAATGCATTATAAGTATTATAACTCTATAGAATTAATGTTGAAAAGGCATTTACAGTGCAATTTTGGTCTTTTTTAATAGGTCTGAGAACTTTGTTAGTCTTAAATGGTTTGTTTATATTTATACTGAAGAAAGATTGGCTTTGCTAAAGTTGTTATTCAGTTGCTCAGTTATGTCCAACTCTTTGTGACTCCATGGACTGCAGCATACCAGGCTTCCCTGTCCTTCACTGTCTCCCGAAGTTTGCTCAAACTCATTATCCATTGAGTCAGTGATGCCATCCAACCATCTCATTCTCTATCATCCCCTTCTTCTCCTGCCTACAGTCTTTCCCAACATCAGGGTCTTTTCCAATGAGTTGGCTCTTTGCATCAGGTAGCCAGAATATTGGAGCTTCAGCTTCAGCATCAATCCTTCTGATGAATTTTCAGGATTGATTTCCTTTGTGATTGACTGGTCTGATCACCTTGCAGTCCAAGGGACTCTCAAGAGTCTTCTCTAGGACTACAGTTTGAAAGCATCAGTTCTTCAGCTCTCAGCCTTCTTTATGGTCCAACTCTCACATCCATACATGACTATTGGAAAAACCATAGCTTTAACTAGACAGATTGATGTCTCTGCTTTTTAATACGCTGTCTAGGTTGGTCATAGCTTTTCCTCCAAGGAGCAAGCATCTTTTAATTTCATGGCTGCAGTCACCCTCCAGCAGTGGTTTTGGAACCCAAGAAAATAAAGTCTGTCACTGTTTCCATTGTTTCCCCACCTATTTGCCATGAAGTGATGGGGACAGACGCCATGATACCTAGTTTTTTGAACGTTGAGTTTTAAGCCAGCTTTTTCACTCTCTTTTCACCTTCATCAGAAGCTTCAAAAGTTAGTGATTAAATAAAAGAAAAATATCTTACACAATTTAATTTTAAATTTTAATGCTTTTTCTGTTTTTAGTGAAAAAGTATGATTTGGTAGAATCTAGAAAGAGCGAGAAACAACCTTAGAGATTAGAACATCTAACCCTACTTCTCATTCTATAGATAAAAAGCAAAGATGTGGTTACAGTGGTTTCATCATGTGCACAGCTGTGAAGCTGACTCCAGAAGCTGGGCTTTCTGACCTGGCCCTGGTCATTGTGCCTGAACCTTGCCAAATGCACATGAAGTAGTTAAAACTGACTTAGCGTGCTAACAATTTTCTGGTTTCTTTCTCTTCCCTTTCTTTTCATTATTGAGTTGGACCTTTAGGGCAGAATGTGGATTAATCAGCTCAATGTCATGAACAGCAGCCTGTGCAGGGCCTTTTGGTTTAGCTTATTGCTGCTCATCTGCTCTTTCTGATTCTCACTCCACTTTCTCTGCCAGCCCAGTGACAGGCTCTTCTAATGTATTTGATATCTGTTCTCAAGCACATTGAGGTCTTGTAAAGTACATTGTGTCAATTGGTTGTATTTTATTTTAAAATTACATGCTGATACTATGCTGTGTGTAACCTCTGTTCTTTTGGCTCTTTCCATTTAACTGTTTTAATCTGTCCATGTTGCTCTATGAACATGTTTTCTGTTGCTCTAATGGCTACATAGGATACTGCAGTTTGCAACACCACGCTTGTGTTACTGCTTCTCTTGTTGATAGGCCTGAGCTGCCTTCTCCCCGTCTCCCTGGTGCCATGCCCATTTTGTGGACATGGCCCACAGTCTCATCCCTACTGATGAGAGCACCCACTTTGATTTGGTTTGCTATTTTCATCTGTGTTTGTCTGACTACTCAGGATAAGTTCTTCGGATCCCTTGGCTCCCTCAGGCTTGCCCCTTATATGATGTGTCCACTGATGTCCTTTCCTGGCTTTTCTTTGGAGTTTCAGGTCCTTTCTGCCCATCCCCACCAGTCGGAGTTCTTGGTATATGTAGATAGTAATTCCAAGGTTTTATACATCCCTTGGTCACCTGTTAACATTTTCATGGTATCCTTCAAACAGAATCTGATTTTTAAAAGTATTTTATTGTACTTAAATCTGTAAATTTTTCATGATATGAATTTGGACCTTGGTATTTTTCTTTATGAAAACATTCCCCTGTATTTTCCTTCTCTTTGCTCTTTTATAGCTTTTGTGTAGCTCTTCAGTGACCACCAGATCTTCTCTTATATATGAAGTGAAGAACAGCTTATTTTTCTCCAATGTCAGGAGCAAATTTCCCAGCAGTGTCTAGTGAACAGTCAGTTCTTTCCACATTGCTTTGTGGTTCTAAAATTTTTGTATATTGATACACTTATTTCTGAATATTCAGTTCTCTGTCCTGAGTGTGAGTTATGGAAGCACAGACTGTTTATATGTCTATGTAATGTGTTTCAACCCACAGAAGGCAAGTTTTCCCTTCACCTCCTTTACTCTTTTTCAAAATTGGCGTAGCTATTTGTAGGTTTTTACTCTTCTCTAGACATTTTGGGAGCAGTTTGGTAAGTTCCTTTTTAGAAATCCAGCTGGAAAAAAAAAAATCTACCTGGAATTTTTATTGGGATTGCATTGAATTTATAGATTTAGCTTGGGGAGATTTGACATCTTCTCTGTGGAAATATGTATATTTATTCTAATTCTTTTATGTCTTACTATATTTTAGTAATTTTCTTTGTTAAGATCTTGAGTGTTTGTTGACTTCTATGTGTGTTAATAGTTGTTATGATTAATAGTGTCATTTTTTGTTTTATTTATTGCTGATGTAGGGGGACACTTGGTTTTTGTAAATTGGTTTTTTTCCCAGCATTCTTACTGAACTCTTGTATTACTTATATGTTGTTAATTCCCAAAATATTGGGTTTTTTGAATACATGATCAGTCTTCTTTGCAAATATCGACAGTTTTATCCACTACCAGTTCTTATATCTTATTAATGAAATGTTAACCATGTCTCTTTTTGGCCAACCCTCTAGTCTGCAGAGGAAGCAGTAGCAATGGGTGTGGATTTCCTGGAGTGGTTTTTATCCCAAGAAGGTTGCCCATGAAATTCCTTAGTTAAGTGTGATGGTTTTGGTGTAGGTTCTGGATATGTGGCCTTTGCAAAATTAAGACTTTTATTCCTGTTTTTCTGGGAATTTTTAATCATAAATAAATATTAAACTTTATCAAATGCTATTCTTTATCTGTGAGGTAATTCTATAATTCATCTATTTTGCTCTACCACTTTACTGATAGATTTTTTTGATAGTGAATCGTAATTGTATTCCTGAGCTAAACTTCTTTTGACTACATCGTGGGATTGGGTTATTAGCTTTTTTAAACTGGAAATTTTTAATCTTTATTCTTTGATGAATTACTTTTTCATATTATGTCTTCATTTGGTTTTAGAAGCAAGGTTATATTAGCCTCATAATGTTAGGTAGCTTTCCCTTTTTCTGTTTTCTGCACCAATCTGTATAAGTTGGCTAATCCTTCAAAGCTTAGTACTAGTCCTAAGGCTTTGGGGGTGCTTGGAAACATCTTTAGTTACCATTTCAATGTCTTTCATGGTTATTAAACTATTCAAATATACTGTCTGTGTTTTTTTATTCATGGGATCATTTTAAGATTGAGTAACTTTTTTAATTTGTAGCAATGACATTAATTAAATTTTGTATATATGTCTCTTTATAGTTTTAACTGATTTTATATATATATATATATATTTTTTTTTATATATATATATATATAGATGTTGTCAGATAGCTGTTATTTTAAAGAGCTTTTTTCAATTGAATATTTGAATGGAATCCTAAGTCTAGGTATCATAGCAAAGTTGATCAAGTATTCTTAACTCTTATAACTTAAATGTAACTAAATTTCTTTCCACTAGATGAGCCAGATGCCCGAAGCTGGTTGGAACAGCATGTAGTTCATCAGTACTGGACAGTCAGGTCCTCAAGATTTCCTCATAGTTTACATTTGCATTCCAATCTAGCTACTGTCTGGTAAGAAGCTAGTTTTCATTTCATGTGTTGATAGAAGAAACTTTGATGTTTTAATATTTGGTTTTGAGTTGTGATTTAAATCAAGTAGTTCCTTAAACTTTTTAAAAATTGAAGTATACTTAATTTACAGTGTTGTATTAGTTTCAGGTATACAGTTATGCATACATACATTACATGTGTATGTGTATATATTTTTTTCAGAGTCTTTTCCACTGAGTTATTACAAGATGTTGAATATAGTTTGTTGTCCTATGCAGTAGGTCCTTGTTTACCTGTTTTATATATAGCAGTATATATGTTAACCCCAAATTCCTGATTTATCTCCACCTGCACCCCTGTTATCCCCTTTGGTTACTATAAGTTTGTTTTCTATGCTTATGAGTACATTTCTCTTTTGTAAATAAATTCATTTGCATCTTTTTTTTTTAGATTCCACATATAAGTGATATCATATGATATTTGCATTTGGCCTTTTTGCTTCCTTCGCTTAGTATGATGGCCTCTGGGTCTGTCCACGCTGCTGCAGATGGTGGTCTTTATGGTTGAATGATATTCCAATTAGTGTGTATGTGTACCACTTCTCTATCCATTCATTTGTCAATGGACCTGTAGGTTGATTCCATGTCTTGGACTATTCCATGTCTTGTACTACTGTAAATAGTACTGCTATGAACATTTGAGTACATGTATCTTTTCAAATTAGAGTTTTCTATGGATATATGCCCAGGAGTGGAATACAGGATTATATGGTAACTCTGTTGTTAATTTATAAGGAACCTCTATACAGTTCTCTTTAGTGGCTGCAGCAGTTTGTATTCCCACCACCGGTGGAAGAGGGTTCCTTTTTCTCGGCACCCTTTCCAACATTTATTATTTGTAGACTTTTTAATGATCGCCATTCTAAGTGGTATGATCTGATGCCTCATTGTAGTTTTGTTTTGCATTTCTCTAATAATTAGCAGTATTGGGCATCTTTTCATATGTCTGTTGCCCATCTGTGTATCTTCTTTGGAGAAATGTCTGTTTAGGTTTTCTGCCCATTTTTTGATGGTTTGTTTGTTTTTTAATACTAAGGTATAGGAGCTGATTATAGACTTTGGAAATCAATCCCTAATCAGTTGCTTTATTTGCAAATGTTTCTTCCCAGTTGCTCAGTTACCGTTTTGTTTTGTTTATGGTTTCCTTTGCTGTGCAAAAGGTTTTAAATTTAATTATGTATCATTTATTGGTGTTTGTTTTTATTTTCATTACTCTAGGAGACAGATACAACAAAATATTACTGAGATTTTTGTCTGAGAATATTTCAATATGTTGTCTTCTATGAGTTTATGATATCATCTCTTATACTTAGGTCTTTAATCCATTTTAAGTTTATTTGTGTATATGGTGTTAGAGAATGTTCTGATTTCATTCTTTTACATCAGCTATCCAGTTTTCCAAGCACCACTTATTGAAGAGACTGTTTTTTCTGCATTGTTTATTCTTATCTCCTTTGTTGTAGATTAATTGACCGTAGTGTGTGGTTTCGTTGACCTGTATGTAAATTTTTATGTTAGTACCATGCTGTTTTGATTACTGTACCTTTGTGGTATAGTCTGAAGTCCTCCAGCTCCATTTTTCTTTCTCAAGATTGTTTTGACTATTTTGGGTCTTTTGTGTTTCCATACAAATTTTAAGACTTTTGTTCTGTGAAAAATGCCATAGGTGATTTGATAGGGATTGCATAGAACCTGTAGATTGCCTTGGGTACTATGGTCATGTTAACAATATTGATTCTTCCAATTCAAGAACACTGTATATCTTTCCAGCTGTTTGAGTTGTTTTAAATTTCTTTCATCAACATCTTTACAGTTTCAGAGTACAGGTCTTTTGCCTCCTTAACTGGGTTTATTCCTAAATATTTTAGTCATTTGATGCAGTGGTAAATGGGATTGTTGCCTTGCTTTCTCTTTCTGACATTTTGTTGCTAGTGTATAGAAATGGAACATATTTCTGTATATTAATTTTGTATTCAGCAACTTTACTGAATTTATTGATAAGCTGTAGTAGTTTTCTGGTGGCATCTTTTAGATTTTCTATGTATTGCATCATGTCGTCTACAAACAGTGACAGTTTTACTTCTTTTCCAATTTTGATTCCTTTTATTTTTTTCTTCTCTGAATGGCATAGCTAGGACTTCCAAAACTATGTTGAATAAAAGTGGCAAGAGTGAACATCCTTGTCTTTTTCCTGATCCTAGAGGAATGCTTTTAATTTTTCACCTCTGAGTATAATGTTAACTGTGGGTTTGTTCATAATATGACTTTTATTATATTAAGGTGTGCTCCTTTTATGCCCACTTTCTGAAGAGTTTTTATCATATTTTGATGTTGAATTTTATCAAAGATTTTTTCTTCATCAATTGAGATGATCATATGGTCTTTATTTTGTTTGTTAATGTGGTGTATCACATTGACTGATCTGCAGATACTGAGAAATCTCTTGTATCCCTGGAATAAATACTACTTAATCATGATATTTGATCCTCTAAATGCATTGTTCAAGTCAGTTTGCTAATATTTTGTTGAGGACTTTTGTATTAATAATCTGCATTCATCACGTGATGGCCTGTAATTTTCTTTTTTTGTGGGATATCTTTGTCATATCAGGGTGATGGTGGCTTCATAGAGTGAGGTCAAAAGTGTTGCTTCCTCTGCAATTTTGTTGGCATAGTTTCAGAAGGATAGATGTTAACTCTTCTCTAAATGTTTGGTAGAGTGCACCTGTGAAGCCATCTGGTCCTGGTCTTTTGTTTGTTGGGACTTTTTCTGAGTACTGATCCAACTTAATTACTGGATGTTTGTTTGTTCATGCTTTCTATTTCTTTGTGATTCAGTCTTGGGAGATTGTACATTCCCGGGAACTTGTCCATTCCTGCTGGGTTGTTCATTTTGTTCGCATGTAGTTGCTCATAGTATTGTCTCGTTACCCTTCATATGTCTGTGGTGTCAGTTTTAACTTCTCCCTTTTCATTTCTGACTTTATTGATTTGGGCCTTCTCTCTGTTTTGTTTTGGTTGTGTGTGTGTGTGTGTGTGTGTGTGTGTGTGTGTGTGTTTCCCCCACTGAGTCTGATTAAATAGAGGTTTGTCA
Source organism: Dama dama (assembly GCF_033118175.1). Taxonomy (NCBI): domain Eukaryota; kingdom Metazoa; phylum Chordata; class Mammalia; order Artiodactyla; family Cervidae; genus Dama; species Dama dama. The sequence continues at coordinate 4,213,992 of NC_083713.1, read as the reverse complement.
AACTTGTTTTCTTTTCAAGGAACCAGCTCTTAGTTTCATTGGTCTTCTTTATTTCTTTGTCTCTATTTCATTTATTAAAAGTCTCCCATCATTATTGTGTTACTGTCAATATCTTCTTTTAGATCTGTTAACATTTACTTTATGGTTTCTTTCCTTATACTAATTTTGTGTTTTATTTGCTCGTCTTTTTCTAGTTCCTTTAGGTGCAAGGTTAGATTGTTGGAGATTTTTCTTTCTTCCTGAGTTAGGTTTGCATCACTGTAAACTTTTGTCTTCGAACTGAAATGTCCAGTAAATAGACTTTGGATTAATATGTTTGTGTTTTCATTTGTCTCCAGGTATTTTTTTATTTCCTCATTGATTTCATCAGCGACCCATGACCCACTTTTTTTTTTTTTTTGCCGCTTTTTTTTTTCTCATTGTTGATCGCTAGTCTCGTAGCATTGTGGTTGAAAAAGATGCTTGATATGATTTCTGCTTAATTTACCGAGTCTTGCTTTGTGGCCCAGCATGTGATCTGTCCTGGAGAATGTTCCATGTGCAGTTGAAAAGAATGTGTGTTCTACTGCTTTCAAATGGAATGTTCTATAAATATCAGTAAGGTGATCTACTGTAATGTGTAACTTAAGGCGCATGTTTCCCTGTTTATTTTCTGTCATGATGCTCTGTCCATTAATATAAGTGGGTATTAATGTCTCCCATTATTATTGGGTTACTATCAATTCTCCTTTTAGATTTGTTAACATTTTAGTTGTACATTCAGGTACTTTTATGTTGGCTGCATATATGTTTACGCAGCCATTATATCTTATTGGATAGATCTTTTGGTCGTTGTGTAATGTCCTTTGTCTCTTGTAACTCTTTATTTTAAAGTCTGTTTTGTTTCACATAAGTGATGCTACATCAGCTTTCTGTTGATTTCCATTTTCATGGAATACATTTTTGCATCCCATCACTTTTAATGTGTGTCTCTATATCTGAAGTGAGTCTCTTGTAGGCAGAATGTATATAGGTCCTGTTTTTGTACCTGTTCATCCAGACTGTGTTTTTTGGCTGGAGCATTTAGTCTGCTTACATTTAAGGTAATTATCAATATGTATGTTTCTATTGCCAGTTTATTAACTGTTTTGGATTTCTTTCTGTAGGTCTTTCCCCCCCCCCCACCCCTTTCTTTTGTTCTCTTATGATTTGATGACTATCTTTAATGTTATGTGTGGATATCTTTTTCCTTCTTTTGTGTATGCCTATTATAGATTTTTGTTTTGCAGTTACTATGAGGTTTTTGTATAGCAGTCTGTATACATACATGCTTGTTTTAAATTGCTGATCTGTTCATTTCAAATGCATTTTAGATACCGTGCATTTGTATTCTCTTCCCTTCTGCCTTGCAGATTTTCTGCTGAAAAATAAGCTGATAGCATTATAGGAGTTCCCTGTATGTTATTGTTGCTTTTCCGTTGTTCCTTTTCTTACTCTATAAGTTTTTGTCACTTTGATTACAGTATGTCTTGGTGTGTTCCTCTGTGAGTTAATCCCGTATGAAACTCTGTGCTTCTTGGACTTGGGTGACTATTTCCTTTCCCAAGTAGGAAAGTTTTCAGCTATTACCTCTTCAAATTTTTTTTTTCAAGCCCTTTACTCTCATCTCATTTCGGGGCCTCTATCCTGTAAATATTAGCACACTTGGTGTTGGCCCAAAGGTCTCTTAAAAACTGATCTCCTATCATTTTATTCTTTTTTCTGTCCAGCAGCAGTGATTTCCACTACTCTGTCTTCCAGCTCACTTATCTGTTTTTCTGCCTCATTTGGTCTACTGTTCATTCCTTCTAGTGTAATTTTCAGTTACTGTATTTCTCAATTCTGTTTGGTTGTTCCTTATATTGTCTCACTTTTTTCCTAAAAACTTCTAATTTCTTTCTCTGTACGTCCATTCTCCTTTCACATCCTCTGATCATCTTTACAATCATTACTTTTAACTCTTTCTTGGATGAATTCTATATCTCTATGTCACTTACTGTTATGGGGTTTTATCTTATTCCTTCATCTGAAACATAGTCCCTCTATCACCTCATTTTGTTTAAATTGCTATTTATATTTTTATGAACATGGTAGGTTAGTTACATTTTTAAACCTTGTAGAAGTGACCTTCTATAAGAAATGTCCTGTGTGCCCCAACAGTGCACTCCCCTCTTAGCATACAAGGGCCGGGGCTAGCTGGTCCCAGGGTATTGTCTGGCTTGCATTTGTGGACTCAGTGTACAGGCTGCAGGACTGTGATTTTCTTGCTTGTGATGTCTGTCCCCTGGTGGGTAAGGCTGGTCTAGAGGCTTGTGCAGGCTTCCTGCAGGAGGGGCTGGTGCCTGCCCCCTGGTGGGTAGAACTGGGTCTTGTCCCTCTTGTTGGCAGGGTCATATCCTAGGGCATGTCTAGAAATGGTTTGGGCTCAGGAAGTAGAAGTCTTTGGGTAGCCTGCCTCCTGGTGGGTGAGGCTGTATCCCTGCCCAGTTTGTTACTTTGCTTGAGGTGTCCCTGCACTCCCTGGAGTCTATAGACTGTTGGCTAGGGCCAGGTCCTTGTGCCAAAATGTCAGCCTCCACGAGAGCTTATGCAGGTGAACATTCCCTGATATATCCACCACCAGTGTCTGTCCCCAGTGTGAGCCACCAACCATCTCCCGCCTCCCCAGGAGACCCTCCAAGACCAGCAAGGTCTGGCCCAGGTTCCTATCATATTGCTGCTTTTGTCCTCAGTCTTGGTCTGCTTGAGATTTTGTGTGTGTCTTTAAGAATAAGTCTGTATTTCCCTCAAGGCTACGGAGATCCTGCAGTCATGCCCCACTAGCCTTTGAAGCTAAATGTTGTCCTCTTTCTGGTGCCAGGCATCCAGCAAAGGCTCACATGTGGGAGGACCTCTGTAATAATTCTCCAGTTTGTGGGTCACCTACCTGGGGGTTAAATGGATTTGATCATATTGCAAGTCTACCTCTCCTACCTGTTTTGTGGTTCCTTCTTTAATATTTTCTGGTATGTTCCAGTGTTTTTCATCAGGTTTTCTTTCTGCAGTAAGGTGTCATTTTGGTGTGCTTAGGAGAGGATGTTATAAGCTTAAGTTCCTACTCTGCTGTCTTGGCCACTCTCCTCAGTCACTTATTCTTTATAATTTACACTTGCCACTTACCCTGCGGTCATTTCCTCTACTGTCTAGGTCTCTTTGCCTAATGAGCAGCAAGCCAAATTCTGAAACACCAAGGTTGCAGCAGAGAAGGGTTTAGTCCCAAGGCAGCCAAATGAGAGGGGAAAACAGATCTCAAATTTTCTTGAAATTCTTGTCAATTTCATTTAAATTGATAAATTTAGCTTTTAATTAATTAATTATTTTATTTAATTTCATAATGAAGTTATTATTTAACTATAGTCTGTCTTTGATTTGTTTATTTTCAAAGTGAATGGATTGATATACTTTAGGCCATTTATTTGATTTCTGCTTTCATGCACTTACTGTAAAAATAGTTAACAATTTTTCCCAAAACAACAATTCATAATTTAAAATATTTGCTTAAATCAGCAATAAACAACAGAAATACTCTGAAAGTGCTTCTCTGAGAATATTTCAGTTGACTTGTGAAAATCAATATGGGAGGAAATTTAAAGCATGCGTTATTTATTAGCTTATTGAGTACTTGTTAAATTGCTAGTAAATTACTTATATTCTTTGAGACTTCTGACTTTACTTCATGAGACATCTTTTCATTGGCATTTGATGTTTGTTATCTAATAGGGACCAACATTTGTACAGCAGTGACCCGTTATATGTTCCAGATGACAGAGTTTTTGTTACTGAAACACAGGTTATTCGGGAAACCCTATGGTAAGATCCTTAACCTAATTCATAGTCTAAAGACTTTATTAATGAGAAGCAGAATTTGGGTTTTTTAAAGAAGGGTGTTTGAGGGTGTTTCACATGCGTATTAAAAGTAGGCCTTTGGACCTGAACCCAAAACAGGTCCTTAGGCCTCATCTAGTGCTGCTACCTGTGAGATTCCCAGGTTCTGGTTCCCAAAAGTGGGAAGATGTGTTTTGACCATCACCTATGTGGGGAAATGCTTTAACAACACTTTTTGGACTTTTTTAAAGATGAAATTAGAATATGTTGAGTCTTAAAATAATCAGATAAAAAGATTGATGTCTTTTATTTTCTAATTATCTTACCTCTTTGCCCTCCCTCACCTTTCTCTTCAGAATCTTTATTTAAATTCCCTAGACATTACTGTAGTGAATATTTTTTAGACTTATATTCATCTTTTTATTTCATTTCAGGTTACTTTCAGGGGTAAAAAAGCTCTTTATATTTCAGTTGATTGATGGAAAAGTAACTGTGAGGAACAATATTATAGTAACTCATTTGACACATGTAAGTTATTTGTGCTTGTTGTAATCAAGATTTATATAAGCCATAGTAATGTAATTTTATAACATTTTGCAATATTGAAATTAACTACTAAATATACTTAAGTTTCAGAAGGCAAAATTAAGTTTGTGTCTTTAGAGTGCTTGGAGAATTCTTTAATATTGTCTGTGGTGTTCATGTTTAGTTTTGTGTTTTCTGTCATTTCGTGTTGGGAAAGCTGTCTGCTGTAATTTTTTGCCTGTAGTACATATACCTTTTGTTTGTGTGTTTTGAAACAGTGTAAGCCACAGTTGTATATCATATAAAATTTAATCCTGTGCTGTTTCCTCTGAATGTAAAGCTAGATATTCACTGTGTCACTGTGTCTGTTGATGCGCACACTGTCTCAGGCAGTCAGAAGGGAACACCTTGTGGGGAGGGGAGCTCTCACTGGAACCCCCGAGGAGTCGGACTGTAAGTCTGTGGTTTGCTTCTGTTGTAGAGCTGTTTACAGTCAGTACTGGAGCAGATCGCGGCATATGGCCAGGTTGTGTTTCGACTCCAGGAATTCATTGATGAAGTCATGGGGCACAGTTCTGAAAGCATGTTACCTGGAAATGGTTCTGTTCCTAAGAAGTCAACAGAAGCGCCTTTTAGAACATACCAGGCTTTCATGTGGGCCTTATACAAATACTTCATTAATTTCAAAGAGGAACTTGCAGAAATTGAGAAGTGCATCATCAATAATGGTATTTAAATATTCTTCCTTTAATAATTGATATAAGATTTGAAATTTGCATGGCAAATAAGTAATTGTCCTGAATACACTTTTTTTTTTAATTATTTTAAATTTGTGTTTTTAAGCTGTTCATATCTCTAAAAATCCAAACAGTATAGAAAGATTTACAGCAAAAATTTTTCCTCCTGCACTGGTTCCCCAATCCAGAGGCAACCAACTGATTCATTTCTTGAGCATCCTTCCAGGTATAACTTAGACATATGAAAGCAATACATATTCATATCCACAGTCTTGTCACTACTATCTTCAAATTGTTTTCTAATTTAAATTTTGAGAATTAAATCATACAAGTATTTAATTAAAGAGCCTCCTCATTCTGGTTTTTTTTTTTTTTTTTTTCACCAACTGAGCATTTTGTTGTATGGATGTATCATAGACCAGTACCCTTTTCACAGACATTTGGGCTGTGTCTGATCTTTTCCTGTTGCCAGCTTCGGTGATAACCACTTCATATTAGTGATTGTACACATGTACAGCAAGTTACCTATAGCACAAATTCTAAGAGTGAAATTGCTAAGTCAGAAGGTATGTGATGGCATATGTGGTTTTAGTAGTTATTGTCACATTGTTCTCCGTGGAGGTATAGATAAATAACTTAAACCCTTACTGGAAATATATATGAGTGTGCATTTGTTCAGTCTTGTCAGCAGTGTTTTCAAACTTTTGGATCTTCACCAGTGTGTTAGGTGAAAATGGTAGCCCAGTGCAGGTTTTTCTCCGTTAACTTTTATATGCAACTGTTGTAAAAAATAGTACATCAAGGTCCCATGTTCACTTCACCCAGCATCCTTCGTGTTGACACTTAAAATACAGTAATCAAAACTAGGAAATTGACATTGATACAATACCATAACTAGTCTGCAGGCCTGAGATGGGTTTCACCAGTTTTGCAAGTGCTTGTATTTCAAGGAGGTAAGTCAATCTTTCTCTAGTAGTTCTTTGGCATTTTACCACATGTGTAGATTTGTATTACCACCTCCATATTTAGGATTCAGAGCTGTTCCTGACCAGGGAACTCGCTCTTGCTGCCCTTATTACTCACCCTTTTCTGCCTCCCCTCATTGAAACAGTAGCCCACTATAGTCTGTTTTATTTGCCCAGTATAGTTTTATTTTGCAGTCTTTTTTTTGTGAGGTTGAACATCTTTCAGTATGTTTAAGACTCACTTGAATTTCCTTTTCTGAATTGTCAGTTCCTTTCATTATTTTTCTGCTGAGTTGTCTTTTCCTGCTTTTAGGGAGTTCTTTCTTGGGGAAATTAGTTCCTTGTAACATGAGGTTAAAACCCACCATCCTGGACTCACCTCATGGTCCAATGGTTAAGAGTCTCCTTGCCAGTGCAGTGTACACAGGTTCAGTCCCTGGTCTGAGAAGATCCCACATGCTATGGGGCAGCTAAGCTCGTGCTCGCTAGAGCCGTTCCTCTGCGACAAGAGGAGACACCCAGTGAGAAGCCACAACTAGAGTAGTCCCTGTTTAGCGCAACTAGACAAAGGTTGCATTCAGCAACAAAGACCCAGTGCAGCCAAAAGTAATTAAAAAAAAAAAAAAACATCCTCCAGTGTTCCATGCACTTCCATTAATGGCTTAACATTTATATCACATTTTGAATGCAGATGTTTTTCCTTGCTAAGGAGTTTGATTTCTTGATATTTGCAGATACTACAATAACCCTTGCAATAGTGGTGGACAAGTTGTCACCTCGACTAGCTCAACTCAAAGTTCTGCACAAAGTGTTTAGTACTGGAGTAGCAGAAGTTCCACCTGACACTCGAAATGTTGTCCGAGCATCTCATCTGCTCAACACCCTGTACAAAGCCATTCTTGAATACGACAATGTTGGCGAAGCCTCTGAGCAAACTGTAGGTGGGACCCTTGTCTAGTCCACTGTGTGTGACTCACTCTGCTCTGCATAGTAGTGGTGGATAGCCTGTTGTAGATCTTTGTAAAAATGGTGTGTCAGACAGTTGTGAGTTTTTAAATTAGCTTCTAAATTTGAGGCTGCATAAAACTAGCTTTTCAGCTGTAATTGCCAAGCTCACCAGATGAATGTGGCAAAAATAGAGCAAAACATAAAAGCAAGATGGGAATAATACCTAGATGACTTTGATATAGATATTCACCATACCCTTTGTTAAATACAAATACAGATTTATTATATGATGTATCTAGAGTAGCCAAATTCATAGAAACAGAGAGGAGGATGAGAGTGTTTGTTACCAGGAGCTGGGGAAGAGGAGAAAAGGGGATAGGTAATGGGTACATAGTTTCAGTTTTGCAACATGCAAAAGAGTAGAAAGGTCTATTTTCACATCAGTGTGAATATACTTAAAACTGCCAATCTGTGCACTTTGGTTAAGATGGTATATTTTTTTACTGTAATTTAAAAATGCAAATCTAACTAGAGACTTTGATGTAGATAGCTGCAGGTTTGTTTAGGCACATAACTTAGGTGTTTCTAGTTTGTTGGTGTGAACCTTTTTTCCTCACCATTTTGGTACATTTCAATTAAAAGGAAGTTGATTTCTTTCATCTCTGTACTTTTTCTTTTTTATTAATAACTATAGTAGAATGAAATCACTTCCTTGTTGTTAATGGACATTTTGCTAATAGCACTATTTGGGTAGAGTTTGAATTGTCCAGTTTAGAACTGTTGTGCCTGTGTAACTTTCACTACTAAGAAAGTACTGTTGCGGACAGTATGGTTTCTCATATTTAGGTGAGGTTTTTCATAAGGATTTTATAGCATGTATTTTGGATTTTTAATTTCTTACTTTGTTTCAAAAAACATAGATGGATTTCCCTGGTGATCCAGTGGTTAAGACTCTGTGCTTCCACTGCAGGGGACGTGGTTTGATCCCCAGTTGGGGAACTAAGATCCCACGTGGCCAGTGTGGCAAAAAAAAAACCCAAACAAGAATCACTTCTTAAAAGATGCTTCAGAAATTCTTGAGCCTCATCTTATCCAAGGACGAGGGAGTTCTGAGAATGGATGTGCATTTCCTCAGGTCTCATTGCTGTTCTCCCTCTGGGTGGAGACCGTGCGGCCCTACCTGCAGACTGTGGATGAGTGGATCGTGCATGGGCACCTCTGCGACTCTGCCAGGGAGTTCATCATCCAGAGGTGAGGGAGGTGCACCAGACATTGTCTCTTCTCCCCAACATTTCCATTAGCTTCAGATGATATGGGGGGGGGGGCAGTTCCAGTAATAGAGCTGTATTGTCACCATAAGTAAGTTCTCTTGCATTTTTATATAAATAGAAGAAGGTACCAGCAGCCAGAATATTTTTTTTCCAGGTTTTATGTCAACTCACAGCTTTCCGTATTAGCAAATTGCATTTTTTGAATTATAGTATGTTTATGGATGGCTGGTATGGTGAAAGGCACACTGAGTCCTTTGAAATGAATTGTTGTTCAGTCACTAAGTCGTGACTTTGCCCCATAGACTACAGAACGCCAGGCTTTCCTGTCCTTCACTATCTCCGAGACTTGGCTCAAATTCATGTCCCCTGAGTCGGTAATGCTAGCTAACCATCTCATCCTCTGCCATCCTCTTCTTTTGCCTTCAATGTTTCCCAGCATCAGGGTCTTTTCCAATAAGTTGGCTCTTCATATCAGGTGACCAGAGTATTGGAGCTTCAGCTTCAGCATCAGTCCTTCCCATGAAAATTTAGGGTTGGTTTCCTGTAAGATTATTGGTCTGATCTCCTTGCAGTCCAGGGGGATCTCAAGAGTCTTTTCCAGCACCACAGTTCGAAAGCATCGATTCTTCGGCACTCAGCCTTCTTTATGGTCCAACACTCACTCACATCCGTACATGACTACTGGAACAACCGTAGCTTTGACTAGAAAGACCTTTGTCAGCAAAGTGATGTCTTTGCTTTTAAGTACACTGTCTAGTTTTGCCCTAGCTTTTCTTCCAAGGAGCAAGCGTCTTTTAATTTCATGACTGCAATCACCATCCACAGTGATTTTGGAGCCCACGAAAAGAAAACCTGTCACTGCTTTCAATTTTTCCCCTTCTATTTGCCATGAAGTGGTAAATTAGGTGATGTCAAATGGCTTCATTAGTGGGAATCAAGGAGAATAAATTAATGCTGAGATAAAAGATGTGAAAGTATTACCAAATATACCTCTAATATATTTATTTCTCTTAGTTAGCTATTCTTATTTTTAACCTTTTTAGTATATTATTTAATAAAACAATTAAGGAAAATCTTAATCATCATGAAATCCACTTGTGATGATTCCCCTTTACTTAATCAATTTTTCTGAACAGAATCATAGAAGCTGCAATGTAGAACTGTTTGCACTCTCTTATCTCAGTCTTAAGTTCTGCACTGTGTAGAGGTATGTGTTTTAATTAATGGCTATCCATAACTCATTAGGGAAAATAGCTTTCTTAGAGCTACAGAAAAGTAGCCCTGTTTACACAGTACTTATATAAAATGAACTGGCCGTTCTTTTATCTGAATCTTCAGTCTCTCATAATGTCCTGGTTCTTCTATTACACACGAGGATTACTGTAAAATCAGGATTCTTGCTCTCCTTAGAGGGGGATGAGTAACCCTCGTTTCATTGTTAAAACAGTCCAGCTAGGAATCTATGTGGAAAAAAAGATATCGAAGTCTGGAGTTTACTTTCATAGGAGATGGCAAAATAAGTAATTTATTCTACCTTTAAAGAAAACCAAATTAATCAAATTTTGTTTAATTCCAATTCAGGAAACTTTCTGCTTGTTAGATTTTACCAATGCCATACAGAATATTAATCCACTTTTCTATGTTAAACTGAAGTCAGGTAAGTCCCATTTTATCTAAAGATTGCATCATTTTACTAATAATTGATATTACTGTATTTTGGAATGTCTGGAAAACATGTGTAAGTTAGAGCAGGTATATTGTTTTTAAGAAAGAAAGGTTAAAATTTAAAATTCTTTTGAATCCTTGTAGAAACAAAAATGTTCCAGTGAATCACAGAGACTTCTGGTATGCAACCTACACACTATACAGTGTATCTGAAAAGACAGAAAATGAAGAAAAGATGAGTGATAATGCTAGTGCCAGTTCTGGCAGTGACCAAGGGCTCTCCAGCAGGCAGCACACCATGGTGTCCTTCCTGAAACCCGTCCTCAAGCAGATCATAATGGCCGGCAAGTCCATGCAGCTGCTGAAGAACCTGCAGTGTGCAGAGAGCACCACACGCCAGGCCACAGCCAGAGGTACCCCTTAGCGGTGGGGCAGCAGTTCCCTCTTCATGCTTGCCATCCTGAGATACGTCATTGTTTTGCACTTTGGAAATGATCCAAGCCTTTTACTTTCATGGAAATTACCACCATGTTCAAATTAATAGAGCATGCTGCTCTTGGCTGAAAATGGATCATCCTCATTGGAGACTTTGAGCATGGTGTTTGAAAGGCAGTGATGATGTGTTCCACATGCATCTTCCTTATTCTTGTTGCTTTAGGACTGGTCGTCCTAAATGCCGTAATTCTCTGGCATTTCTTAATGCATTGTAGCGTTTGGCATCTGAGGACATGAGCTCTGGCAGATAGGAATTTGTTGGTGAACAGTTCGGACTTGACCATAGATTTTGAGGAAATCTTGATATTCTTTTTTATGTTATATAAAATTTTTATTATATATGGTCTTTTTTGAGCAGTAGAATTTTAAGCTGGCAGATAGGAATTTGTTGGTGAGCAGTTCAGACTTGACCATAGATTTTGAGGCAATCTTGACATAATTTTTTATATCATACAAAATTTATATTATATGTGGTCTTTTTTGAGCAATGTAATTTAAGCAATCTACTGAAGGTTTTATCAGTTGACTAAAAAGGCTCTGAGAGGTATAGGTGTGACCTTACTTGTTTTGTTTGTAAATCACCTTAATGCTGTGTTAATTATTTTGAATTATTTTATGTCTCCTATAGTATTTTTTCACTTTGAGGAATATATCCTTTCTTACTGAATAGTAAAACATAAAGAACTTTGCAGGGCCACTGTTGGAAGTGTTTTTCCCAGTGAACTGTGACTCCTGTTAGTGTTAGCATAGTGCGGTCTAGTATGGTGGCAACTTAACTTTCAGGCGTCCTGTTTGGTCTGTTACTCTGTTCAGAAAAAAACAAGCTTGTATTTTGAATGTTTGACCATGAACTTTCCAGTTGTCTCACAGAGGGTATAAAAATGTTTAGTTGTACTAGAGGTACTATACTGTAAGGGTAACCTAACAAAACAGGGCTAGACCTTCACAGGCTGAAGGAAAAATGCCAGGCTATATTTATATAAGTTTACTTAATAATTCTTATAATTCCTTGTTTACTAAACCGTAGTTCACCTTACACATTTTTGTTTCAGATGCAGAAAGAAAAAGTCTGTATACCCTCTTTTTGGAGTCTGTACAGTCTCGTCTTCGACACGGAGAAGCCTTCACTGCACAGGCCCTCACTGAGCATCAGGCCACCAGAGAGACCCTGATAAAGATGCAGTCCATCGCCGAGCGGCATCTCGAGCTGGATGACGTTCACGATCCGCTGCTGGCAATTAATTTTGCAAGGTGTGATACATACCTGCCAGGTTTCTGATGTTTGAAATGGCAGAATCTGTTTATTTCTGCCAGGTAGGGCTTTCCAGCCTTTAAAATAGGAACCTTTATTCTCTCCTTTCTAACGAATGAAATACAAGACTATATTGTGTTCACTTGTTTCAAATGTATAATTTGGCATCCTTGTTATCTGTGAAAGTCCACAGGCTGTCCTGTGCCTTGAGCCCATGGCAGCACCGCCACTCACATGGAAGCTGCTCATAGAAGTCGTAGTCCTGGGACATGCTGAATCAGACCCTCCCTGTGTATCTTGGCACTTCAAAAAGTGTTTTTAGGTACTTAGCCTGTGGAAATAGGTTTTAATACCCACACCATAAATACCCTGTTTATTGTCTAGTGGCCATCATTCACTGTCTTCAGCCTAATGGCTAGAAAGACCTCCTCTGTACTTGGTTTTTTAGGGCGAAAGCAACTGTGTGTGGACTATTTCACACAAAGAATATTTTGAGGAAAAAGATTTCTATTTCTTTAATAATTGGCATTTTTAAGACTAAAGATAAAAATGGGACTCTGGAGTTTTGATTAAAGAGAATTCTGTTGAAATGAATGTATAGACAAGCTGTGGTATATTAAAAAGAATGAAATTTTGCAATTTGCAGCAGCATGGATGTAGTTAGAGGGTATTATACTTTAGTGAAATAAGTCAGGGAAAGACAAATAATATATGACATCACTTATATGGGAAATCTAAAAAATACAACAAACTGGTGAGATAATAAGAAACAGACCCATAAAGAACAAAATGCTGGTTGGGGAGGCGCTACATAGGAGCAGGGAGTTAAGAGGCACAAACTACTATATGTAACATAGACAAGCTGCAGAGATACACTGTACAGCACAGGGGATACGTCAGCATTTTATAATAGCTATACATGGAATATAACCTTTAAAAACTGAATCGCTGTGTTGTGCACCTGAAACTTACATTAAATCAACTATACCTCCATTGAAAGGAAAAAAGGAACTGAGTGTTGTGTTTTTTTTAAAAGAGAGAATTCTGTTGACAGCAGCTCTTAAAAAGAAGACTCATGTTTTTATATTAAAGGTTGTATTTGGAACAGAGTGACTTTCATGAGAAGTTTGCTGGTGGAGACGTATGTGTGGATAGATCATCAGAATCTGTGACTTGCCAGACCTTTGAATTAACGCTGAGATCTTGCCTCTATCCCCATATTGAGAAGCAATATCTAGATTGCTGTGGAAACCTCATGCGGACTCTGAAAAAAGATTATAGGTATGAGGAATGGTTAAGTTTGGGAAGTAGTTGGTAGTTTTTTATACTTGAAAAATAGTTGAAATTATTTTTAAACCTAGATTTCGAGCTAATTTTTATTAGAGTAGGGAATGGATATGCAATGAACACTTTTCTTTTGAGAGGATCAATTAATCATCAGTGTTTTCTTAACTTTATGTGAAATTTGTTTCTGAGAATTTATCCCAAATGAACACAGAAAAAGCTTGTTACACAAAAAGGCTTGTCACAAAGTTTGCTATCAGAGGGAAAAACATGAAATTGCTTAGTAATGGATAACTTATATTTTAAATTATGGCATATCTATAAATGCCATATGGCATGTCCATATGAAAATATGGCATATTCATCTCCATGTATGAACTTTGTAAAGTTCATGTAAATTATGTTTATATAGTTTTAAATAATGTAAAGTTTCTTAAATTGTAAAAAAAAATCAAGGATGTATAAAATGGTAAGAACTTTTTTTTTGTTTTAATGCATAGATAAAAAGACTGGGAAAAAAATGCCCTGAATATTAACAGTGGAAATTCATCATGATTTGGATTAACACTTTAGTTAATTTTTTGTAACACTTTAGTAAGTTTGCCAGAGTTTTTCAGTTACAGGAAAATAACTTACCTCTCTGATTATTAAAAGTAAGCTATATGCTGTTTTATTTTTTGAAAGTCTTTAAAATATTTTAGTATTTCTGATTTTAGTAAATGTAGTATGTAAACCTGTTTCACTAAAAATGATGTACGAAACCTGGTACTGGTCTAGAATCCTATTTTATGAGCCTAAGATCTTTCTGTGCTCTTCATTCAGGTTGGTGGAATACTTGCAGGCCATGAGGAATTTCTTCTTAATGGAAGGGGGAGATACCATGTATGACTTCTACACATCAATTTTTGATAAAATAAGGGAAAAGGAAACCTGGCAGAATGTGTCTTTTCTTAATGTCCAGCTCCAAGAAGCAGTAGGACAACGGTATCCTGAAGACAGTTCACGGTAAGATATGGGAGGCACCTTTTCTTTTAAATGTTATAAAATAGCCCATGTGCCCAAACTCTTCTATGACTTCTTTATGCTATCTTATTTTATCCTCACACCGATCCCTGTGAGTTTTATTAATGTTATTTTACACATTAGAAAACTGAGGCAGCAGCCACTTGCCAGCTGAGTGAGAGGAGATGTGAGATGGGAGCGTGTGGTCTCTCAGGATCTGATGACCTTGCTCACGTGGCTGGAGTCCACGCTGGCCGACTCCGTGCCCTGTGGTTCTTTCTCCAACCAGCTGTACCAGCCTTCATGGTGGTGTCACGGCAGTTTTCTGAGAGGGTGAGAGCAGAGCCCTGGGCACTGCCCGGGCCTGAACTGCAGGCCTCACAGACCCTCACTTCCACCACAGACCAAGTCAGAATCCAGCCCAGTTAGGAGGGGGAGAGAGATTTCACCACTCTTCATAGGCAGGGTTGCCTGTTTTCACAGTGTTGCACTGGCTTTCGCTTAATCAGGGAGCTCCCCTTCCCTCCTCCCTGTCCCTGCTCCTGCCTGCTGAGCAACTTGGCCAGGTTGGCACCGGTGAATACTCAGATGGCAGAGATGCATCTTCCATCCTGTTTGGTAGTCCTCTTTCCCATTCTTTGTCCTGACTTGGCTGGCTTTCTTGGCACCCTCATTGGCCTTTGAAAAGTTATAGTGATAATAATTAACATTTGTTTCATGCCACTTAGAACATTGTTTTCCCCACAGTCATGCCAGATTTTACTTCTTAGCAGTACATAAAATAATTCCTTTTATTTTTATGTAATGTATTACCTTTGATTTTTCCACAAAAGCAGAATTTTCATCAAAAACTTTGGTTAGTAAAAAAAAGCAGGATAACTGCTAGATTCTTTTCATAGTAAAAAGTTAATGCCCAGTAGTCCCCAGAGGCGGCCAGGGTAGGTTAAGGTTATATTTTCCAATACCAATAGAAACTCGTGAATTTTGTTATTTTTAAAATGCTTCAATCTATTACAATTACTCCTTTTTCTTGCTTTGACTATCCCATTTTTACCCAAAGGGAACTCCTTCACTTGACCCGTGTAATCTTGGAGAGCATCCTTGCTTTTAGGACTGGATATCTGGGCTTGTCCTGTGCACTTACTGCCCCAGGCAGATACACCTCCCCTGGAGCACCGGTCCCATCTCTTCTGTGACTTTATAGGCTCAGTGTCCCAGAGTGTGTGTCTATGCTGGATTATCAGTACTTCTGGACTCACTCATTGGTTAGAGCTAGGAAATACGCAGAAAAAGGAAAATGAATCAGAAGCTCATACTGATATTTCCAATATATATTAAAGATTACAAGATTTCACTTCTTTGATTTTCTTTTGTATCTTTCCCCTTGAGTAATTACCAACACATTAATATAAATATTTACTGGATTTATTCTATAATAAATCATAATAGTTCCAAAGTAACAATAGCAGCGACAAACCCTCGGAGAATTTAAAACATGCTTGTGACTTTATTCTCTTCTTTGTACTTTCAAGTCCTCAGAATCCTGTCTTTCAAGGCCACTTGGACTAATTCTCCATGTGATTATAGCACTGATCCAGGGTTGGGTTCATTTATTTTATTTTTTACTTTTAGCAATTGCCTTCTTTTTGTTTTTCTTGATTTAATTGTATAAAACAGTTATATTTTTTAAGTTAAGATCATTGATGGAGTGGACTGGCTGCTAGTCCACTCAGAGTCTTAGCCAGCAAACCACCAGGGAAGTCCCTAGAAAGGCTGTATATTTTCTAACTCCCACCAACATAGCTTTTGCCACAACCTCACTAACAGAATATGTTGTCAGACTTTTGGATTTTTGCTAGTCTGATGATGAAAAATGGTGTCTCAGTATAGTTTTAATTTACATTTTTTCTTAGTCATTTTTTCATATGTTTATTTTTGCATTTGTTTTCAAGTGAACTATCCATATCTTTTGCCACTGTTTCTGTCAGTATCAAGTTATTTGTTGATCTTTGTCCTCTTTGTTTTTAGAAGCTCTCTCTTTCTTTTTTTTTTTTGGCTGTGCTGTGAGGCTTGTGGGATCTTAGTTCCCTGACCAGGGATTGAACTCATGCCTCTTGCAATGGAAAGCACAAAGTCCTAATGACTAGACCACTAGGGAATTGCTTAGAAGCCCTTTCTGTAGGTTTCCCAGTTTGACATTTGTCTTTTTGTTCTGCTTATGGTATAAACTTTCTTATTTTGTCATGCAGTCATTTTTTAGTGTATGTATCATGTACCATAGTGTGTTTACCATGTATCAGTCTTTTCCTTTACTACTTTTGGATTTTGAGTCATAGTTAAGAAAGTTTTACTCTTTCCTAGTTATAAAGAAATTCCACCCAGGTTTTCTTTTAATGCTTTAATGGATTTTTTTTAACATTTAGGTGTTGATCCATTTAGAGTTTACTCAGCTAAAAAACATGAGAAATAGATCCAGTTTTATCTTTTTCCAGATGACTGATTGGTTGCCATTGCTTATTTCTTTTTTAAAAAAATTCTTTTCCCTATTTATTTGATTACCCCTTTGTCATTAAATTTTCATATGCACCCATATGCATTGTGTCTCTAGATTTTTCATCCTGTTTTACTGTTCTTTTATTCACATTGCTAGTAGCATTCTGTTTTAGCAATAGGGTTTTCTTGGCAATTCTTGCTTATTTATTTTTCCAAATGTACTTTATCATTTTGTCTAATTCTACCCAGCAAAATGAAAGCAAAAACCTTGGTGGTATTTTTATTGAGTTTCTCTTTCATAGATTTAACTCAAGACAGACGAGCCATCACTTTGGGACCCTTCTCCTGTGGCTTCCATGTGTTCTAGGTGCCTGTCTGTGCCCTCACGCTTCCTGAGTCTGAACCCATGAGTTTCCTGGGCTCCAGGCTCCCCTGCCCTGCTCACACCCCTGCCATGTCATTGGTGCTCCATCTGCAACTTCCCTGTGGGTCCTTTGGCCTGCACGCACCCTTGGTGCAGCTTCTTGCTCTCCTGCCTTGGGCACCTTCACTCCATGTCTGTGGCATCAGCAGCCCTGACGACCTGCAAATCTGTATTTTTGGCCCAGGCATCTGCACAACCAGCACTTCATGACCACACTCGAATGGCATGTTTACATCACTGAGTTCATTTTCTGAGCCCTTCTTTTCCCCTGGATGGACACCGCTGTTCATCCCAGTGCTCAGTGAAGGTTTCCTTAGATACATTTCTCTGCCAGCCTCCACACACCCCTAGTCCCTCAGTTCTGCCTCCTGGATAATACCCCCCATCTCAGGGCTCACTCGAGCACTTGCTGCCACCTCCTAACCAGCTGTCTCAGAGTCTCTCCCTCCCACTTGGCCCTAGAGGGCCACTCAGGACCTGAGTCACCCCACTACCATTCATGCTCAGGCTCCTTGGTGCCTCAGAGCAGATGGGCTGAGCTTTTCATGAGGGAGAAGACTTTTCACTCTTTGGCTCCCCACCTTGTTTCTTGTATACACAAAGGTACAGACATACTGTGTACTTTCTCCACCATACTCTCCATTGCAGAGATTTGGAAGTTAAGAGATTTCCATTTCAGGAATATTTCTGGTTTCTTGAGAACTGTACGGTCTCCCCCAGGAGCCTTCCTGTTTTTCTGTACTCCCCAGTTACTTACGTTACCTGCTCTCCCGTGGGCATGGCCAGCAGTGATCTGCCCCTCTGGCTTGTTGCAGCACCCTTGTCTGCTTGGTGGTAGGAGGGTGACTGAGCATTTGCTCTGGGCTGTGAGCCTCTGGAAGAGGGGGAGGGATTGGTTTTTTATCACCTGCTTGCACAGCACTTGACAAATAAGGTATTCAGTAGGTGCCTACTAAGTACTTAGTGGATGCACATGTGTCCTAAAAAATTCTAACTAGCCTGTGATACGGAATGAATTGGCTAAACTCATAAATCACACACTGCCCTTTATATCTCTGGTTGTAAGGCCTTACAGTTAACCTTTTGTGGGCTGCGTGACAGGCATTGTCAGAGGTGCTTTGTAATCGTGGGAGAGTCTTGTCATTGCTCCGTCCACTGACAGAACTGTTTGAGGACAAGTGCCTGGCTCAGGGACGTCTCCATGCCCTACGGTAGCTGCATTTTATTGAGAGTTAGACTTATTAGGAAGGAGTGGATAAAGCAGTCTGTGACACCTTTGCTTTAGAAGCAGACTCCATGCTTGCTCACACATCGCCTGTGTGCCCTCCAGGGTGAGGAGAAGTGCCCCTCCCCAGACACACACTCCACTCCCGCACCCCCCTCAGCAGAGGGTCTGTCTCCTGACCCTGTTGCTGAGCTCTGCAGGGTTTAAGCACGTGGCAGGTTAACCTTCCCTGACTTCGTCTTTTTTCCTAAGTAGGTTTACTCTATGTCATTCTTTATAGTTAAACCCATTATTTTAAAATTTTGCCCCCTTTCCCTATTTCTAAAACCTGATTTCTATTCTGTAGCATATGCTTAGAAAATATACTTTTATTGGAATATTTGTGTTCCTTTTATGAAATATCTTTTTGTAATATATAAATTAAAATGCTAAATAGTTAAAACTGATATTTCTTCATCTAGTCTGTCTATATCTTTTGAGAATGTTGACACAGCTAAGAAGAAACTCCCTGTCCATATCTTAGATGGTCTGACCCTGAGCTATAAGGTATGTGCTCATATTCTTTGTAAGAACATTTTCTGTTAAAATTAAGACATACAAGTAACAGGTTACTTTCTGAGTCTAAACAGTGAAAATTCTGTTTTTGCTTTCGTAGGTCCCATGGCCTGTGGACATTGTTATAAGTTTGGAATGTCAAAAAATTTATAATCAGGTGTTCCTTCTCTTACTGCAAATAAAATGGGCAAAATATAGCCTGGATGTTTTACTATTTGGTGGTAAGATGTTTTCAGCAGATAAATTATAATTTAATTTTAGCTCTCCTTCAGAGAGGTTGGTGGTCTTAGGTCATTTTTTATGTATATACAGGTACCAGAATGTCATAAATTTATAGCATTACATAATAGTTTTACAGACATCAGAATGAACTTCCTTGAATCAGTACAATTAATCTGAAATACAATAACTAAATTAGGAATTTAACCAGAATTAAAATTTGGGGGTTACATGAAAAAAATTTAATGACAAGTTAATGGGACTTCGTTTTTACATTTTTGATGACATTGATAATCAGAGCGATATGGCAGCTTTTATTGCTTCACCTTCCAGATAGGGAAGGTAGTGTGCATGCTGTGTATCCACACAAGTGCTCTTTACAGGGCCGATGATCACACCATCACAAGTCCTAGGGCAGTGGTGCAGGTGAGGTCTGAGCAGGTGCTCCTCCCACCCCCTGTCCTCTTTGTTCCTTTACAGAACTAGCCAATCCTGCTGACAAATCACAACTTAAAGAAGGACTTTTAGGTGACCCAGACACAGCTGCTCATTTTGGCCCACAGAAGGAGCCAGTAAGACTGCAGATTCATCGTATGTTCCTCTTAAGAGTGAAGCTCATGCACTTTGTGAACAGCTTACACAACTACATCATGACCAGGGTTTGTGTCTGTTCATCCGTTCAGTGTTATCACCGTCTGTGCATATGTTCATGGAGAACATGTATTACTTGTAATATATTTATAAATACAAAGAAGCATGCAGAATACTTATAGGCTGTAAATGTGAAGATATCACATACTGAAAACTTGATCGTAAAATAACATGGCAGCAGGTTAAGTGTTTGCTCTTCTTTCTTTTTTTTAAACATGCCAGAGCATATGTATCCAGAGACTGCTCTTTCTCTTGTCTAGTGACCCCTTGGGACAACACACCAGAGCTCCTCTTGTGGAATTGCCATCAGAACTTGCCACGTATTCCTTTAAATTTCACCAGTGGTCACAGGGCTTTCCCTAGAAAATGGCTTCAATTTTTAGTAATGGAAGCCTAAAATAAAGTCTGTCAGGCTAGTATGAAGTATAAGAGGGAAATGCAGCCAGATTATGTAATTTTTTCTTAAGTATAAGAAATAACTCATAGAGTAAATAAAATTGCTTTTCTTACACATATTAAAACCAGTTCTAGAGGAAGTTTTGAAGAGAAAAATCAGAAACTTGGAACAGTGACATTGTTATTAGAGGATAATATTCACTTGGGGTTTAAAACGGTTGCTAAAAAAATGTGTAGTCACCCTGGCAGACAGGTTCTAGAGCCCACTTCTGTGTGGGTGAAGTGTGCCTTTGAAGCCTCTGTTTTAGATGTGCAACCCATGCAGAGGTGCTCGCTGTTTCCTGTGCACTAGTGGCCTCAGAGCGCAGCCTTAATCTCGTAATTGTTCAGTCTTTTTTCTCAGTTTTTTTTTTTGGAAGTATAGTTGATTCAGTGTTGTGCCAATCTCTGCTGTATAGCAAAGTGACTCAGTTCTGCATAGATATTCATTCTTTTTTTTAAGCTGTTAATTGTTGAGGGTAAATGGTGAGAGATTGGTTTTGTTTTGTTTTCTACTTAAAGTACAGTTATGCTCCTTTTAAAGAAGGACCATTATGTAAGTAGTGGAATTTATTGAAACATATAAATTCAGTTTACCTGATGACTGTTAAAAAATCAGTGCGTTTTCTATACAGTTTTCTATACTTGTCCCTCTGTGCAGGAGCAGTCTGTTAGTCCAGAGTGAGGCACTCCCTCCCTGTGCCAGTGAATATAGAAGAAGTTGGTAACAAAGTTTTTGTGTATTGCATACAGATTCTCACAGAAAAGATATGCTGGTTAAATTTGTCATCTTTCTCTTTGAAGATTCTTCACAGTACAGGGCTGGAGTTTCAGCATCAAGTCGAAGAAGCTAAGGATTTAGATCAGTTGATTAAAATTCACTATAGATACCTATCAACCATCCATGATCGATGTCTGCTGAGAGAAAAGGTACATGAACTTGGCCATTGAGGCAGGAGTGAAGCCAGCCAAGGGAAATTGTCTGTGTCCTTTGGAGTTTTATGCTTAGTAAGCTTCTGATATGCAGAATATTCTTTTAAGGAAGCACCAGATCCAGTGAGGTTATAAATGTGTGCCATATTTTATCTGCTGTTATGGAATAGTAGTACTTTGTTCAGGAAGTGTGTCCAGTTTGATGTGAATATATGGGATTAAGTCATCATACGGCCGTTGGAATGACTTGCCCCGTTTCACTGGTGAGTTTAAATGCCTGTCTCAGGAAATGGTAGCTTACTGGCTCTGCTGGTCAGACTCCACTCCTGATGTACCTTTACGTGGGTGCAGTGGACATGGGCCCAGTTCCAAGCACGTTGTATTTAGAGCCTAGCACCCTTCCTTATACTTCACTGTCATTGTTCAGTCATTAAGCTGTGTCCGACTCTTTGCAGCCCCGCAGACGGTAGCCCGCCAGGCTCCTCTGTCTCCACTGTCTCCCAGAGTATGCTCAAATTTGTGTCTGTTCAGTCAGTGATGCTGTCTAACCCTCTCGTCCCCTGCTATCCCCGTCTCCTTAGACTTGGAAGGCAGCTCTTGCACTAATGCACTTTCTCTGTGACATTTGCATTAGGTAGCAGTGTTAGAGTCTGTGTTCAGACACGGTCACAGTTTGTGTTCTTCCATGGCTCTCTCTCCAGGTCAGCTTTGTGAAGGAAGCCATCATGAAGGTGTTGAACCTGGCGCTCATGTTTGCAGAGGGCTGGCAGGCTGGCCTGGGGGCATGGCAGTGAGTATGCAGCTTGTGGGACTCTGTGACCATTTCAGTTTTGCTTTTAGCTGGCTTCGTTCTGGCAGTCTTGTTTTCTCATTGTGACAACATATCACATACACTTACAGTTATGGAAAGAATTGAAAATTGTCTATTCTAAAGAACAGACAGCATCAAAACCCACGCAGTTAATTTCTGACTGGTGAAACAGTAAGAAAAATCTGAAGTCTCGGTCAGCAGACGCAGATATCTTTAAATCACACTCCTGTTGTAGAGCAGTGTTGGTTGCTCAGCGGTGTCTGACCCTTTGCGACCCCACGGGCTGGAGCCCGCCAGGCTCTGTCCATGGGTTTCTCCAGGCAGGGATTCTGGAGTGGGTGGCCGTTTCCTGCTCCATCCTGTTGTATAGGTTTGCTAACTTTTGTTACGGTTACGGTTGCCTCCAGACAAACACAGAAGTGGGTGGGGGGTGGTGGAGGGAGGCATGACAGACCCTGGGGTCCGTTACTCCACCTCAGCAGGTGACAGTGACACCCAGTTTTGTTTCGTGTTTGCTGCTCACTCGCACTCACTCAGTTATTTTAAACCAAATTCTGGACATTATGCTAGATTGTAGTCCAAAATCGTATCTTAGCCCTAAAAGAATGATTGTATGTTTTACTGTTAGGATGTTTATTATTCACGCCTATCACGTAGAAAGTCAAAGGACACTTGAAAACCCAGGAGCTCTTTCTTCTATCCAGAATACCATCTTCTACTGTTACCCTGAAAGTGTAGCTCAACAGCTTGTCCTTGTCTTGTTTATAAAATTAATGTTATGCTGCCGTTGAAGCTGAAATTCCAATATTTTGGCCACCTGATGCACAGAGCTGACTCATTTGAAAAGACCCTGATGCTGGGAAAGATTGAAGGCGGGAGGAGAAGGGGACAACAGAGTATGAGATGGTTGGATGGCATCACCGACTCAATGGACATGAGTTTGAGTAAACTCTGGAAGTTGGTGATGGACTGGCATGCTGCAGTCCATGTGGTCGCAAAGAGTCGGACACGACTGAGTGACTGAACTGAACTGAAAATCCTAACCTGTAGGGCTTTATCAGAGTGCTCTCAATGAAGAAACTCTGCTGGTAGATTAAATCCCTAATTGCAGGGGTGAAAACAGGAGTCTTACTTGCTTTATTGCTGCTGTTTCCACTGTGTGAAGCAGACTTCTCCGTCCATGTCACTATCAGATGGAGGAGAAGGTAATAATACTGTTGTTCACACATGGCTAAAATAGAACTGTTTCTTCAACAAGTAAATTGTAAGAAAAAAAACAGGACGTGAAGAGGACTTAAGCATATTAACTGTCACAGTTTGTGGAAATTAATTGATCCTGAGTTACATTTAAAGCAAAAAAGTGAAAAAATTTTAAAGATAGGTATAATTTGAACAGTGTTATTTCATGATATTTTTTAAATCATTAAGAATTTTTAAACAAGTGGTATTGTGACTATGGATTTAAAGGAGTCTTTGTGTTTAGTGTGATACTGAAATATTTATGACTGAAATGCTGTGATGTCAACTTTGCTTTTGAAGATGTGAGGCTGGGTTATCAGTATTGAGGGGTGACTGCTGAAGCTGGATGTGGGTGTTCACTATTGCCCTTATTAACAAGTTTTTTAGTAATTTTTAAACATAAACTTTTTATATCTTTAATGTGCTATTTATTTCAAAAGAAGGTATGCTTATGAAAAGTAAAAATATGGAATTGTACAGTAGATAAGGAAGGGCCTTCTGTGGGAGTCCAGTGATTAAGACTCCACTGCAGGGGCCCAGGTTAAATCCCATGTCAGGGAACTAAGATCTGCTAAGCCGTGTGGCCAAAGAGAGGAATATCCCTAGTGACCCTCACTCTGGAGCTCAGCAGCGTGCTAAAGCAGCAGTTTTGTGTCCTAATGACACTTTCCTTCAGACTCTTTGAAAGTTTGGCAGAAGGTTTTATATTTTATTTTAGAATCTTTAGACTTAGAAATCTAAATAAATTAAACTGAAGCACATTTGTAATTACTCCAAAGGTCTGTTATAACCTGCTTAGTAACTCCTTATACACTTACTTATATTGAAATTTGCTCTTTCCTAGGATGGAATCTATAGAGAAAATGGAGTCTGATTTTAAAAACTGCCATATGTTCCTTGTAACCATTTTAAACAAAGCTGTCTGTAGAGGATCCTTTCCCCATTGTGAGTATTACGTGAAAACATTATTGCTTTTATATTTTCTGGTAACTCGGTCTGTTACTGTTGTGTTACTGGTCTCATGGAGATTTAGAATTTTTCACTACTTCAAACCTGGAAAGTCCCTCAGCAGTGGATGCCCAAGTAAGTGGGGTGAGTGAATCAGATGTAAAATATTGAGACTGAAGATACTGCTTTCTAGTATATCATGTGTAACACCAATGGATTTCTAAAACCGTAAGTAAAGCCGATGGCAGAATAGGTTTCAGTCACATTTCACTATCATGCATAGCTTTTGTAACCATTCCTTTCAAAAGATAGAGTTTGGGGGTCGGTTTGCTTTGTTTTATTTGTTTGTTTTTTAAGCAATTTTAAAACTCCCAAGTCTGCCTCTTACACAAAGAAATGCAAGCCTGACAGTTCAAAATAGCGTGAAGCAAACAGAGGTCTGTGTGGCAAGTCACAGGAACAAGAGAGCTGTGTGTTTATACACACAAAGGACAAAGTAGTATTTCTTGCACAGCTTTTTTGGAAAAAGTATGCTGGGCTTATTTTTTCCCTATTTCTGTATATTCAGATTGTGATATGCTCATTAAGAGTAGGTGAACATTTTTAAAAACACTATTAGAGTTAACAAGAGAGAACACTGGGAATAAACAAAAACATATCATCAAAAAGTTATTAATACAAGGACATCTAAGTAAATTAAGTTCTAGTATGAGCTGAGCCTTTAAGTGCTAACCTGCTATACCCACAGAGCAGGTAGGTGGGGCGGTGACTGACTGGAGGCACATAGACTCTGCCAGAATAGAGAAACCCATTGTTGGTGTAGCAGACTGGAGTCCTAGGTGCCCCCACAGAGAGCCAGTCTTCCCCACTCCCAGCCTGCCCTGAGGACTCTATGTAAGCAGTGATGTGGAAGCTGGGGGCCAGGAGGGCTGGAAGACGGTTCTCATCTCACAGATCCCTAATTTCCTGTGTTGAGTTGACTCTTCTGCAGTGAAGAGGCTTTCATCTATTATGCAGGTATATAAGAACTAATGTAAACCCCTACTGCCTCCTCTTAGCCTCCCCCATTTATACCTGTGGCCAAAAAAAAGTACTGTGTTAAAAATGTGTTAAAAGAAACAGATTCCATTCATAGCTTAGAATGTGGTGTTCTGTTATGAAGTGAGTCCAGGTTTTATGACATTTCAAAAAATATGATTTGTTCAGTGTAAAGCCCAGATGTTTTTTTTGTTTTCAAAACTAAAATGTTATGAAATAGAAGTAAATCATAGTTTGTAAATTTGCATTTAATAAATGAAGATTATTGTCTAGTATATGTTAAAAATAATTAGTATTTTTGTTAAAAATAGAAAATGTCTAATACTTTTTGAGACATTGATTAAAGCTTATTCAGCCATTGTCATTTAAACCTATCTTTTTAACCTGTTTTTACTCTTCCCACAGTGGAATCTCTAGCACTATCACTCATGGCTGGCATGGAACAAAGTTAAATATCTTCAGCATAGTAAATACCTCAGATTTAATCTTTATACATATACATTTCCACCATATGGAGCTAAGAAATGGGACTCTTATTTTGGTTTATTTTTAAACCGTTGTCTAAATAAGCGGGTTTTATGTGTATTCTCTTAGGATTGTTGATTAGTATATAGAGTTATGTGTATAAAACTTTATCATTGAAAAGTGTATACAGTCTGTATACACTTCTGTTTCCTACTGTAAGCAATAGCTTTATGGTACTGATACCTTTAAATGTAAAATATATCAGTTTTGAAAATGTAATTAATATTAAAAATAAAGCACTTTATTCCCCTTGTGCTTAGTCACAAAAGTTTTTTATACAGTTTTGCATGCTGTCTTCCCTAAAGGTTGTCGTAGATTTGGCAGTCTGAAAAATGTATTTTTATATGCTTGGAAAGTTCCAAGATAGAAAACAGTTTCAACCAATGTCAGTAAATGTAAAAGCCAGCTGTGGTACAAGAATCCTATTATATGGACTTTGTGAGCTAACCATAATTGATTAAAACTATATTTACTGTTCAATGTTCCCACATTTTCTTTGCACAGTTGTATTTCTCTAGCAGTTATGACTCAGCACTATATTACTACTTATTTTTTGAAAACAGCTACTGAAGTCCAAATAGCCTCAGAGCTGAGCATCAGGGGCCCCTACCCTATGCACAATTTCAGTCATTTTACAGCATGCTGGTGGCAAAGTCAGCTAACAAGACCTCCTGGGAACCAGCCCAGGTCTCAGACTTTACTCTGAAGTCTTGGAAACAATTCGCTGAGGAGGCCTTCAAATGCCAGCAATGAATAGCTATTACTTCCAGGTCTCAAGAAAAGACTACAGTATAACCTAACAACTGTAAAATGTGAGAAGTATTTCTTAATCTGGCCCTACAAGTCAAAGTTGTGGAGACTGATGGAAGCACATGCTCGTATAAAGCAGTTATGATGGAGTCAAGGTCCAAACAATGATGGCCTGGCTGTTTTGGTACAGTTCTTTTTTTTTTTTTTTTTTTTTTTTATT